>NC_135380.1:27035000-29637500 GCF_049243985.1 Paroedura picta
TAGAATGGTACCAGCTAGATATCTTGGGGGGGGAGGATTTCACAGTCAGAGTAGGTCAGCAGTGGAATCGGCTGCCTAAGGAGGTGGTGAGCTTCCGCTCACTGGCAATCTTCAAGCTGTGGCTGGACAGATACTCTTCCTGGATGTTTTTCAGCAGATTCTGCATTGAGTAGGGGGTTGGACAAGATGGCCTCTATGGCCTCTTCAACTCCATGATTCTATGATTCGGGTGGGAAAAAACCCCTTGAGGAAGAAAAAACAGCCACTAAACCAAAAGTAAGAAAGAGAAACTAGAAGCAGCCACCACAGACAAGGTTTGGAGGCTCAGAGTAATGACCCAAAGATGTTAAGATGAGTATTGTCAAATCCTCGGCTCCTGTCTGCTCTCCACCATCCTGTTTCCATGGAGAGTTCTATTCCCAGCCTTGGCTTAAGAGGTCTAGAAAGAATGAAGTACTTTAAGTCCTTGGATAAATTTCCAGCCACTGCTTTGTTTCATTTCACTCCAAGGCTACATGTGCTTCTCCAAACTCAGGAAACTCAGACCTTTGCTCCTATTACCTTTCCACTCCTTTCTCTGAATTCATTCTGCTCCTGGCAGTGTTCTCTCAGCTTTTGGGACTTGCAGTGCTCATCTGATGTGCACATTTTGCTTGCCTAACCCAGTCCTCTATGTGTTTTCTTCTCTGGTTGTATGGCTTGCCTGGAGCCTCCCCAAGATCCCTGCTTGGTTCCCTTTCCAAACACCCTTTTAGCAATTCTCAGCTTGTATGTAGTTCTGAGATCCAGCTGGATGTCTGGACTCCTGTCTCCCCAGATGACTTCCCCATGCAGAAGAAGAGAGGCAAAATCCTTCTCCTTGTTGCCCTGCCCCTGTTCACCTCTCCCTTCCTGAGCTATAAGCCACATCATATAGATATATTTTGTGAGTGCTGGAAAGAACTACATGTATTTGTGGGTTTCTTAGTGTCCAGTGCTATCATGGACTTCAATATTATTTAGGCCATGTACCTGTACCCTATTTCCTTTCAAGTAATACATACTTGTTTACTTTCCCAGACTCTTTCATAGTCTCAATATTTGTCCTAAATTGCATTAGAGGCCTGATATCTGATCACTGATCCCTTTAAAGAATCTGAGTGTGGTGTTCTAAAAGTTTTGGACTAGGATCTAGAAGACCCAGGCCCAAATCACCACTCTGTGATGGAAGTTTGACCTCAAGTTGGTCTCACCAGCAGCCTACCGCTCTGGGCTGCTATAATGGTAGAATAAAGGGTGGGAGACCCTGCTCTTCTTAGAGGAAGGGAAGAATAAAAATGTACTAATTTTTTAAATTAAATGCACCCAATCAAGTTGGTTAACTCCTGCATCTGCAGAATTCTATGGACTCCTCTTTTTGCATAAAATTTCCTCCTAGTGAAAGTCTGTGCCTTTTGGTACAGACCATAGATGTCCAGTTTTTATCATCCACTCTTGCAAACTCTTGGCATCTGAAGTCCCCAAAAACTTACAATACAAGATTTTTTTTTAGTCTTTTAGCTTCTGTAAGCCTCCTGTAACAATAGTTATTATAACAAACTAATTTGGTTGTCCTTCAAAAATTTGTGCCCTGTAACACAGGAGACCATCCAGGAGACTGTGGGCTTTCCCACACATTGGGCATTGAAGCAGGAAGCCTGCTGTATTGCAAAGCACGATAAATAATCGCGACTCACCAGCACTTCACACTTCTCGAGCTGCATGTTTCTGGCCACTTTTCCCACTTCAGTCTTGTTGTGCTTTGGCCTGCCTACCAGTGTCAATCACTTTGGCCAGCCAATCTCCTCCCGGCATGACTGATTGACAGATGAACTTCTGGCAATTGTTTGTTGTTTTTTTAATAGACTTTATTTGTTTAAACGCCTATCTGAATTTTCATAGAGACACAGACTATCTCAGCCGAGTCGCGTGTCTGCCTATTCGTTGCTCCAGGCTCCATTTTTAAAATGCACCTCCTGTCCTTCAGAAGAAGAGAGAGGGAGGTGGGTGCAAGGATGGGACATTGGAGGCAAATGTAGCCCTTCTTCACCTCCCTACCATTCTTTTGCTGGTCGCCTGCTGGTTGTCCACTGGGGTAGAACGCTTTTAGTTTGGTGAATCCACTTCATGCAATTTCCTTACTAAGCACTTTAAAATGGCGGATGTAGTGAGCAGTTTGCTGGCCAGACGCAGGAGGTTGGCATTATCATGCGGAGCAGCCAGAATATAGCATCTTCACAAGGTAAGCGTTTCACTATACTTATCACATGCAGAAAAGCCCTGTACCTTTGTAGTCTGGTTACCATCAGGAGGCAATTCATACTGCCAACCTCGTTTCAGTTTGAGGTCTGCCATGTTTGTTCTCCAGAAAGGGGACTGGGCATTTGCCAGTGGAGCTGAGAGGTTGAATTGTACTTAGACCCCATTCATTTCAGCATTTTCTATTTGAGAAATCCTAGGTTGGAAAGAAGTGGAATTGTTTGCAATTTGAAATTGGAGTAAATAATTAGTGTTGAACAGAACATTGCTCAGTGTTAGCAAGGCAAATCTCTGAATGTCATCCAGAGATTTGAAATGAGGCATCTCTGGGAACACCCGGCTTTCTTTCTCTTATAGTACCATCCCAAGCATGGCTATGCCTTTCTCAGTCTGCAGAAGTTAATGGGTCTAGAAAGGGGCAACTCTGCTTGGAATAGCACTGAGAGATCATCTCAGTCGGGTGAGGCTGTAGACATTCTGGATCCCTGGGCTGACTGAGGAGCAACAAACCGAAGGCTCATTCCAGATAAGACAGAGTTGATCTTCTGTCCAGTGTGTTAGAAATACAAGGTTGTGTTGTTTTTTAAAATGACCTGGTCTTCCTGCCTGGGTCACCATAACTATCTCCAGCTGCTGCTCGGCACCGATTGAAGCATCAACTGGCTGGGAATTGCCACTGCCATGTTGTGATTACAGAAGGGAAGAAGAATGGCGAGGCATGGGCAGAAACAGAATCTCCTGACAGTCACGAGCCCTCTGAATAAACACACCTCCGTCAAGCCAGAGGCCTTTCGGCACACAGGGCTGATGGAATGTTAAGCACTGGCTCCAAAATGTCCTTGTCGGGAGAATTTGCACACAAGCACATCTGACCAGGACAAGGCTCCATTAAGAAATCCTGCTGCTCCGCCTGTTCTGAAACAACGGCAATTAAAGCAAGCAAATGCATCAGTGCTGCAGCTCATGACCCTGTCATTTGCTCACTGCCTAGGCAGCAGGGAAGGTTCGCCAAAGGTCATCCATTGCTCTCTTGCCCAGCCCACCTGCTCTTGCAGATCTAGCCTAGAAGACTCCAGCTTGGGATCATGACATTGACAAGGGCACTGAAGATATAAGTGCCAGCCACAGCAATCTGAGGTAAGCCTGGATGGAGCTGAAAAGCCAGTAGAGGGGCTATAGCCCAGTGGTTGCTTAGCATGCAGAAAGTCCCAGGTTCAATCTCTGACACCTCCAGTTCTTTGTTAAAAAGGATAAAGCATAGGTTATTTAAAAGACCTCCACCTGAGACCCTGGAAAGCCACAAAAATCAAGCAATCAAAGTCTGCTCAGGATTCTCAGCCCCAAGGGCCCTGGCCCTGGCCTGGTGGAACACTCTGCCTGGTGAGATCAGGGCCCTGTGGGGCCATAAGCAGTTCCACAGGACCTGTAAGATGAGGTTGTTCCACTAGGCCTACGGTTGGGGCCATGTGGTACACCTGAGTTTCAGCTGGCCTCTCTTCCTGAATCCACCAAGTCAACACAGCCCCCTTTCTTCAGATGGAATGTGGCATTAGGCAAATAATGCTGCAATTTTGCACTTCTATAAATTTACATGTTTCTCCTTAGAAATTACTATAAATTAAGATTTATACAGTCCCTTGGACTGCAAGAAGAACAAATCAGTCAGTCCTAGAGGAGATCAGCCCTAACTGCTCCTTAGAATACCATGTTGGTAATGCTGGGAATGTAACTATTGTTTTAATGGGGTTTTAATGGGGATTTTAGGATGTTGTAACCCACCACAAGCCGCAAGGTAGTGGCAGGGAATAATAATAATAATAATAATAATAATAATAATAATAATAATAATAATAATAATCCTGAAGATGAAACTCAAATACTACTTTGGCCACCTCAGGAGAAGGAAGGACTCCCTGGAGAAGAGCCTAATGCTGGGAGCGATCGAGGGCAAAAGAAGAAGGGGACGACAGAGAATGAGGTGGCTGGATGGAGTCACTGAAGCAGTCGGTATGAGCTTAAATGGACTCCGGGGAATGGTAGAGGACAGGAAGGCCTGGAGGATCATTGTCCATGGGGTCGTGATGGGTCGGACATGACTTTGCACCTAACAACAAAGATTTTACATCTGAAAATCTTGTAAAAGGTCGAATTGTATATTTTATCTGTTGTAACTCACCCTGAGCCCTTGGGGAAGAGCGGGCTGCAAGAACAATAATAAATAGATGAAACTGGCTTTGATAGATCAATGGTCTGTTTCAGTACCAGGCAGCTCCATAAATGTTCCTGTGCAACTAAGGGCCTAACCAGATGTGACATGTTCCATGTGTACATTCACTAGCACATGGAAGTGTCATGTGACATGTGTTTGTTGACACTTTGAGCAACTGAGAGGGTGAAGCATCACTGCCGTCTCTGCCCTCACTAAGCACAATGCCCTCCTCCCTTGCAGTCACTCCTATCTCCCCCTTTCGACACATCCCCCTACTATGAAGCATCCTTCACTGGGAAATCACAAGTTGTCATAGAATCATAGAGTTGGAAGGGCCCTACAGGCCATCTAGTCTAAACCTCTGCTCAGTGCAGGATCAGCCTAAAGTATCCATGGAAAGTGGTTGACCGGCCACTGCTTAAAGCCCCGCAGTGAGGGTGAGTTCACCATCTCCTTAGACAACCAGTTCCACTGAACTACTCTGACTGTGAACATTTCTTTTCCTGAAATCTAGCCGGTACCATTCTACATGTAATTGAAAGCCAGCCTTATCCTCTGCTGCCCACAGGAACCATTCCCTGCCCTCCTCCAAGTGACAACCTGTCAGATACTTAAAGAGAGCAAGTATGTCCCCTCTCAGCCTCCTATTCTCCAGGCTGAACATTCTCAAGTCCCTCAGCCTTTCTTCCTAGGGCTTGGTCCCAGGCCCCGGATCATCCTTGTTGCTCTCCTCTGCACCCTTTTTGAAGTGAGGCCTCCAGAACTGCACACAGGACTCCAGGTATTGAGTAGTGTCTGTCCTTCCCTCCCACCTCATTCTCTTATCCTCCTCCCCTCCCCCTCCCCAGAGTTACTTCTCTCTTTGCTCAGTACAAAGAAGTCTGGGTTCCTGAACTTGCATGTACCTATAAATATACCTGTGGTACACATGGAAAATGTCACATCGGGTTAAGGCTCATAGAGTCAGTGAGCCTTTTTGGTACTGTGCTGCTACCTGTTCAGTAGGAGGAAGTGATGGGGAAGGGATGAGAAGCCTATGCAAGATAAATAAAATAAAATAATGTTGGGAGCCAGACAGTTAGTCTTTGCTACAATGGCTATGACTCCAGGCACATTTGCCAAAAAAGTTAGCCATCACTTGGCCTGAAGCAGAACAGCTCCCTGGACCTTAGGATCAATGGTGCAGGAAGGGGGGGGCTCTCGCAGGGGCAGATTTTTCACTGTTGCCATGATTTGCAGGTCTTCCTTTGTATGAGATCACCCTAGGACTGCCTGCTCTATGGCACCCTGGAAGACCCAGAACAGGCATGCAACATTCATCTAAACAATATACATTTTGGTCTGTACCTTTCCTTCTTTATCTTTCAGGACTTGCTACTTCCCATAGCTGCAATCCCACAGGACATCTCCCAAGGAGACGACTGGAGAGTGCTGATGCTGACTCTCCTTTCTTAACCAGATTCTGCTCTCCTGCCCCATTCTTCAGCTGGACAGTTCCCCTGGTGTTTTGGTCACTTGCTCTGGATTTTGCTCCTTACTCTGCTGGACAGCTCTCCTGCTTTGCCAGTAGCTGGCAGATCTGAGGAACAGGCCACGGACCTATCTGTCAATCTGTCTTAATACCTGTATCTAGCTGTTGTCCTGTGATTAGAACACCGTGACTGCAAAGTCCTGGCTTCTACACTGTACAATAATGCTTCCTGAGTAATGGAGGGCATGTCATTCTCTCAGCCTGTCCAACCTTACAGGGTCACTGTGAGGATAAAATCAGGCAAGGGGCCTGACACCACCCTGAATTCTGTGGAGAATGTATGGGGTAAAAATAGATAAGTAAAATGCCCACAATCTATCTATGCCCACTCATGACTGTGGTGAGTGACAGCAACCTAATAAAAGGACAAGTTCATAAAACGCATTGAAGAGGCCTTGCTGGGGACCAGATCCAGTTGCCTGGTTTTGCAGGGCGCTGCACTCAAGTCTGAATGGGCCGTGTATCCTGTCTCACTCCCACTGCTTAAATGGCTCTCAGGTTCAGCATTCAGTGTGCACTAGGGGAAGACCAAGAGACTTCTAGGTCATGTGGGCTTCAGTCTCTGCAGTCCCAAATTATATTTGAAATTTAATTTTAAAAACTCCAGGCATCGGAGAGAAAAGCACAGGCTAGAAGGCAGGCTGGGTGGGACTTTTCCTCCTAAATAACGTTTCTTTCATTCCCCATCTCTGCCTATGATTTTAATCAGCAGCTTTAGGAAGCTGGCATTGTGTTCAGGAGATTTGTGCCCTTGAAAAGGAGGAAGATCAGAGCTGAGAGAGAGGGGCAGGCTGTGGGCAGCTGTATAGGTGCAAAGCAAAATCCCTGCCTCCAAAAGTCATGTAATGCTCCTTATTAGAACCTCCAAATTAACACAACATAACGTGCAAGCTTTCAGGTTCTCCAGAACTCTTCATCAGACTGGATGCTAAAGGGGGGAATGTTGCAGGCAGGGGGAATCTTATTGATTCTGTGGCACTGGGCAGCCAGCTTGGTGTAGTGGTTAGAAGCAGCAGCTTCTAATCTTTTAAGCTGGGTTTGATTCCCTGTTCCTCCTTCACATGCAACCAGCTGGGTGACCTTTGGCTCGCCACAGCACTGATAAAGCTTTTCTGACCGAGCAGTAATATCAGGGCTCTCTCAGCCTCACCTCCCTCACAGGATGTCTATTGTGAGGAGAGGAAAGGGAAGGCAACTGTAAGCCCTTCTGAGACTCCTTCAGGTAGAGAAATGCGGCATATAAGAACCAACTCTTCTTCAGTAATATCAGGGCTCTCTCAGCCTCGCCTACCTCACAAGGTGTTACAACCAACTCTTCTTCTTCTTCTTCTTCTTCTTCTTCTTCTTCTTCTTCAGGATGGGGCCCTAGGATCACTACCTGCCACGCTGCACCCCTCCTTGCTTGGGAAAACTGTGGGATGGCTCTTGTCCCCTGTGAAGCAGCCCCTGTTGCAGCCAGAAGCTAGCTTCCCAAACCAGAGAGGGGCAGTTGCAAGCAACTGCCAGAACTTGCCCTTCTTCTCTTCCCATCCTCCTTCAGGGGTTGGGGCTGCGAGCATCGGGCCCCCATTGCTCATTGGCTAAGTCTACCTCTGGTTGCAGGCCATGATCTCTCTGACTGCATCCACAGCAGAAAGCCTTGCAGACCTCAGCAGATAAAGTCATGCTGGGTGGAGCTGAGTGCTGGTATCAGGTTGCATGGCACCTTTGGCTTTCTGGGAAGAAGAAAAATCAATGGCCGCCTCCAGCTGCAAATATAAAACCTGTAGTTGAACAAATGTCTGCCTGACATCAGATGGAACATATGGTCCCTTAAAAGGCCAAGGAGAAACATGCTAGTTCTTTTATTAACAAATATTGGAGATCAATTTTAGATGATACACTTGGTGAAGAGTCAAATGAAGCCAAATTTGGTTGATCTGCCATGGGGGGAAGCAGGAAATCCTATAAGCACAGCTTCTTCCTGGATCAGTTGATAAATCACCATGTAAATCAGATAAATCCAAAATTGCAAGGGATTGCAGATTGCCACAGTGGTCCAAACAAAAATCCAAAACCAGAAGCCACATGATATATGTTTAATAAACACCAAAGACAGCTAGTATGGACAGTGGAGCCCAAATATGCATAGTTATCGTTGACAATATTTCCATATCACTGGAAGAAGATGGCGAGGGGGATAAATAAAACAGCAGAAGTGGCAAACTGGTTTATATAATATATTATTATATATTATATATATATTATGGATTAACATAGTCAACAAAATAATCCATTTGAAATGGGGTGTTGCAGGACAGTTGTATGGATACCACAGATGGCCCGAAAGACCAATTAGATGGTTCTAAACAAATCAAACCTAAACTCACCCTTGAAGCTGAAATGACTAAACCGAGGCTTTGTACTTTGTTCCCATTAAGAGAAGTCATAAGTAACAAGAAAATACAATGATGCTAGGAAAAGCAGAAGGCAGCAGGAAAAGAGGAAGCCCAAACATGAGATAGATTGACTCCATCCATGAAACCACTGCCCTCAATTTGTAAGACCTGAGGCTGTTAACAATAAGTCATTTTGGAGGTCATTAATGCATAGGGTCAACTTACTTGATGGCACTTAAAACACACACATTAAAAGAGTACCCAGAGAACCAAACCTCACACACATACTCTTCATTGATAAATAGAAAGTGGTCTCAGTCTCAGGAAGTTCATTCCAGACATTGTACTGAACTACAGTTTCTGCAACAGCTCAGCTCACCTCAGCTGTGATTTGTTAATTCAGATGACAGAACAAACCACAATTAGCACAAACTACCATTTGTTTTGTTTTTTAAGTCGCAAGCCCTAGTTTGAAATCCTACTTTGTTGGTCAGCCTGCATGCAGACATTAAAAGCAATTGGGATTTGATCAAACCACAGATTATTAAAACATGGTTTAGTGTGATCAGGGCTGTCAGCTACAGACAACCAAAAAAGAACATGTGCCCTTTAAAAAGGACAAAATAGGACAAAATTTGCATATGCTAATTTACATGCACAGATGCAACTTTGCACATAATTACTACACCATACACCATAGTTCCAGCTCTGTCTACTATCTAGGTGCCAGCTACTGTTAATGGGGAAACTGTCAAAGCTCTTGCTCTCCCTTCTTAAGGCTGATCCTCTTTAACTCACCCCAGACAGCTTAGTTAGTTTTAGCAACCCGGTGGGTACCCTGGAGCTGCTCAGGCATCTATCTTCCACAACCACTCCAGATTCAATCAAACCTCTTTGTTTCAGACTTCCACAATCTGACTCGCCAATGGAAAAAGCCTCAGCTTGTGAAAGTTCAGCTTTTTGCTATGGAGATCAGCAGAAGTGTCAAAAAAAAGCCTAGTCTGCCTTGAATTAGGCTCAAAGCTGCCTTCATCCTTATAGTCCAGACAAGACACACAGTATCTGCAGTTTCTGGATGCTTTTATTTTACAACCTGTTCTACATCCTCTTTTATTAGCTCATGTACCCATTCATGTTTCATAAACTCTTCTTTGATTTAGTTTAATGAGACATAAAATGTAGTTAGTGCACCGAAGCAAGGTAGATGGGGACAGGTCACAATTACACAGGAATTCAGGTGCCATTTTGATCTCAAAAGAAGGCTATCATTTTCAAAAGGGCCTGGACAGTTTACAGCAGGGGTCAGCCTATTGTCAGTTCAGCAGTATTTAATACTAAGACCCCTTTCTTCTGATTTGCTTAGGGCATGAAAGTAGGGTTGCTGACAAGCAACTGGTGGGGGAATAGGTGGGAGTGAAAATGTGCAGAGACCACTGCAACATTGCTTGTGGCTGAAAAAAACAGAATTGGCATCACTGTACCACAGGACACTCTAGGATTTCTATAAAATTCCAAAGTAAGTGCCATAGAGTTTTTAGGGATTCCTAGAGCTTCATGCAACACAGCAGCATAACTTCTGATTTTCTTGCTGGAAATAACATTACAGCATCACACAATGCTTGTTTCCTCCACATACACAAACTCCCCCTGCTGCCCCACTGAGTGCTGGCAGGGGTGGGGAGATGCCAGTGGTGGTTCCTCTACCTTCAGTGGGAAAGGGACAACCATAAGGGAAATCCAGGGCCAGCCCTGTATGTAGCTCTCTGCTATCATGCTTCTTAAAAACATTCCTTTGATTTGAAGATAACAAGGGGGGGGGCACAAAACTTGGGAGCATAACGTTGGGGCTGCTCTGAGTGAAGATGGAAGGTTTGGAAACAAACTCTGGTCTGAATGACTTAGGAGAACGGAGCAAGGTGCTCAGAACAGCCAAGTGCTCTCAGCCACTCAGCCTCAATCAGGCAGTGAAACAAATCAAGTTTCACTAAAAGCCTGGGAGCTTGGGCCCACTCCCCCCAGCACTCATGGCTGCTCCAGGGGAATGAGCGCTTCATCCATTAGGGGGAGGTAATCAGAGAGGTCGCACTGGGAATGGATGCAGCATAACCAAATTAGAAGCTTTCTCACCCTGTTTGTTGAAGAGAATTAGCCGCTCTAGGCTGCGTGTCAGAAAACAACAAGCAATAGCTCTGTCAACACTCTTGCCCTGGATGGAAGGCTCTGGAGCCACAGAAGATGCACCCAGATCTGGAGGCAGAGTCTTGAAGGATAGGTTACGGATGAATGGACCAGTTTTTCAGGGGTTGGCCATGTTCCTGCCGGGTCACCACCGTGGAAAGCTGCTGGCGGCTGGGAGCAAGCTTACAGGGCCACTTGGTTTGGCCTAGGTGGCAGCAGGGGAAGAGGTCATGGGCAGCCCTGTTAGGTGTTCACTGCTGCAGCCTGGCTCGGAGCAGAGCAGCCCCTTTGGGACTGCCATCAACAGTGGCTTGCTCCTGGACCATTTCAATGTCTCTGTCGCCCACAGGATAGGGCCAAGCACATTGGGGTATCTAGGTGTTGCCCGGGAAGGAGCTCGGAGGCAGCAAAACAGCTCTATCCTCTCACCCTGCTGCCCAGTAGCCGCTTTAACTGGGCTGTAACTAGAATCCTTCATGCTTCATGCAGGGAAGGAGCTGCATGGCCCCTTTGCTGCCTTTGGGATCAGTCTGAGAGACAAGAAGTCCAGCCTTCTGACAGGCACAGGGCCCTCCAGCGGGCTCCTGGGAAGAGTGGCAGCAATGCTGATGAGTGAGTCTTCCCACACCCTGCTTCCCAGCCTCTAACCACACTTTCCCCCGATAATTAGGTTGCTTTTTCAATGTCTCTGCTAAACAACTGGCAGGAAGAGGAGGTGAAGCGCCTGTCTAATCCTCAGCTTCATGTAACCAAGAACTGGTTTATTGGTCAAAACTACACAAGAGCACATAGATTTGCAGTCCAATAAAGAAATGACAAAATGGAAATGTTGTTCCTACCTTGGTCACTTGCCTACAATGGTATTAAGACAAAGAATTTATAGCTTCCATTGTTGCCGAAGATGCATAAGCAGGCTCAGCCATTTTCCTGAAGCCAGAAATCAATTCTCCTCACTGCATTCTGGCAAAGATGTAGCATAGGCTTTCGGTCAGAATCATTCCTGCAGACTGAAGACCACTTGCACTACCCTCAGATCTGCCGTTATGCAAAAAGCTTATCAGAGCGCAAGATGCTGCATTTAAAACTATGCAGGCAGGTGGAACAATACGCTTGAATGTTTAACTAAAGACAACCTCTATGAGTTATGCAAGTCTCTGCACAGCATCCTACACAGGATCCTTCCCTTTTGAGATACATGCTCATCACCCGTCTAGCAGGGATTTGAGGACTGACTCATAAGAGTTTGGAGAGAGGGCTAACTGGATTAAAGGCAGAGGGTTCAGGCTGTAGTGAATAACGAGAAATGATCCCCTAAGTTAGCGATCCCCAACCTGTGGGCTGCGGACCACATGTGGTCCGTCGACTAATTGGAGGTGGGCCGCAAATGACGCCTTCTACCCCGGCCCTTTACAACACACTTCGGGTGTCATTGTCTCCCATCACTCCCAGATGGGACTATCTCGTTGCAGAGAAACAAGCTCAGGGTTCCCATTGATCTGTCATTGTCATGAGTTAAACTTTCCATCAAAATAAAATGTTCCTTATTTTCATTGTTGTGGCGTGTCTGTATCTTATTTTGAAGGGATGTTTAAACATTACCATAGCGATCAGAGAGTGTTAGGGCAGTGGTTGAGAGTAGAGGAGTCCACTACCCCCCCCCCCACGGGCCTCAGTAAAATTGTCAAGCGTTGAGTGGTCCCCGGTGATAAAAAGGTTGGGGACCACTGCCCTAAGTGACACCCACTGTTGGATTTCTTGCTTCCTATCTGCTTTGTCCCTGAAACAACTCTCCCAAACGCAAATTAGGTCAGCCCTGGATCTCCTCCTCTCACTGGAGCAGGAGTTGCTTCAGAAGAACCCAGGAAACATAATTTTGTCTGCAGAGACCTCCCATCTTGAAATAGCTGCATCCATCATAGGCAGCACCATCGACATTTTAAGTCTGACCTCTGACCTTTCAGTGACGGCACCCAGTCCTCACTCTCAACATTTCCAAAGTGCCCACAGGCTTAGCAAGATCGAGGAGCTCTGGGATAAACCCAAATCCAAAAACAAAAGGCGTGTGATACCTTTATAAGGACGAACAAAAGTAACAGAAAACTGTTTGTGTGCTTTTGAATTATCTGGAATTCTGCATCAGGCTGGATATGGGTTTGTTTGTTTTTTTGGTCTTGTCTCCCTCCCGACCCCCCCGCATCCCTGCTTTGGCAACCTGGATGCTAAATACCTTCATTTCAATGCTGTTCCAGTGAACAGCTTGGGAAGCTTCCACCTTTCCACCCCCACAACACCCTTTAGCCTTTCTCACAGCTTTGGCAGGTTACTTAGCAGTAGCAGCGGACTCTCCTGGCCTCTCTTCCAGACAGGCAGATGGGCCTGTGTCATCTGAAGCATGGTGGACAGACTAAGCACATCCAAGACCAGCCAGCCATGAGCAGATGTGATGGCTGCTTGTGATCCATCAAGCAGCAAATCCCAGAGCCTGCTTTTCACCTGCCAGGTGACGTGGGAATAGGAACATTCCCTGTTTCATCCTCAGAGCAGTGGCTTCACAGATACTATATACTCCAGCATTGCTGGGCCCAAGTACAAAGCAATTCAGGGCTCCTTGTTCCCCTTAATGGCTGATAAAGCTTATTCTCGTGGGAATACTTTTTGTAATCTTGGTCTCCTGCCACAAGTCATAACATTACAATTGCAGGGCTTGGCCCCAAGGCCACGTACACTACCTGGGCAGGCTAGACTCTAGAAGAGATCTGGAACTAAAGAGAGACCAGTGAAGCTTTACTAAAGGGGAATGAAGACAACATTTTTCTTGGCCAGGAATAGGGTTGCCAGGTCCCCTCTGGCCCCTGGTGTGGGTGGGTGATAAGGTTGTCAAGTCTATGTTGGAAGATCCTGGAGATTTGAGGATGAGGCCTGGGGAGGCCTGGGACCTCAGTGGGGTACCATACAGCCCACCCTTCAAAGCAGCCATTTTCCCCAGGGAAATTTAGTTTTGAAGTCTGGAGATAAGCTATAATTTCAAGGGATCCCCAGGTCCCACCTGGAGGCTGGCATCCCTGGCCAGGAAGGAGGACTGGGGAAAGGCGACAGAGAAGGCTCCAAGAGATGTCCTCTGTTGTCTCTACAGAACCACCAGCTTTACTGGGTGTTTACATGGCTGAGCTACAAGAAAAAATAAAAGTGGATGGGAGCAAACCTGTAACCCTCTCAAGCAGAGTGAGGGGAGCCAAATGGGGAAAAAAAGTTGAGGAAAAATGGATATGTAAACGCACTCAAAAAGCAATTATATATAAATTTCAATAAGCAAATATCAATACCAAAAAGTAAATATAATGTAGAAAATAGTCCTTGCGGCAGAATAAATAGGAAACCAAACAAATTTTGACAATGTCTTCATTACAGATGCTCAAACACCTGCCAGCTTGGTGTAGTGGTTTGGAGTGTGGACTTATAATCTGGGGAGCTGGGTTTGATTCTGCGCTCCCCCACGTGCAGCCAGATGGGTGACCTTGGGCTCGCCACGGCACTGATAAAACTGTTCTGACCAAGCAGTAATATCAGGGCTCTCTCAGCCTCACCTCCCTCACAGGGTGTCTGTTGTGGGGAAGAATGTAAGCCGCTTTGAGCCTCCTTCGGATAGAGAAAAGCGGCATATAAGAACCAACTCTTCTTCTTCTTCAGTTCGGCTTCCATTCTCTTCTCCAGTCATGAGCATGGACCTGGATTGTCAGAACTTTGTTAAATAGACATGATCCATTTGTTTGTGTTCAATAGATTGCTTCACAATATTCCTTACTTGTGACGCAGTCCAGCATAATCGGCTTGTTGTCTGTGTGCATTCATGCATAGCCGGCTGGGGCTCTGCTACCTCCACCACCATCCTAGCTGTGCAAGTGTTCCAATCTGCAGGAAAAATATTTTAAGACAATTTGATCACTCGCAAATCATATAAATTATTCTTATATAAATGCTGTGATTCCAAAAAAATATCTACTCTCCAGTGTTCAAATAAGTAGTCTTTAGTGACACTGGTGGTAACCACCAATCAGTTTGATTCTCTTTTTTTTTTCCTGCAGAGTTCTGCAACATCACAACACAAATCAGTTTGGCAGGCATTCACAGCTGTTCAGCTGGAAGTGAACAGATCAAATGGTTGATACCTTCAGACACAGTAAGTGCAACTGTCAAATGTATTTGTGACAACATGTGCAGCTTCCCTCGTCTTCCTCAGTGACCAATTATCTCCTTGCACTCCTATGTCAAATAATGTGTATTCACACAAAGAGAGAGAGAGAGAGAGAGAAAGATCTTGTAGCCTCAATAAATCTTTTATGCTGGGATTTCTCAACCAGGGTTTCATGAAACCCTGGGGTTTCTTGACAGCCTTGGAAGGGTTTCCCAAATGAGAGGGAGTTAATTAAATGTTAATATTTTTAAATATTTTTTGCAGCTGGATTTTCCTGTGCAGAACAGGATAATCTACTTTTAAAGTGCATTGAAAGTGAATTATCCAATGTGTGCAGTATGGTTAAGACCAAGAAGACACCCATGAGCTTGCAAATGTATCCAGAAGAGGTACCCAGGCCAGCCAAAAGGAAGGTCAGATCTTCACACAGCCACTGCAGGCTTTCCTCCATAGGAGAGCTGGAAGAAAATGTGTAAGACAGAAACTCTGTCAGGAGGAATATTACCAGGAGGAAGACCCTTTCCATTCAGCAACCAGAGGGTATCAAGCAGCGCAACCAGGCCTGGATGTCCCCACCACAGCTGGGAAATCTGTATTCATGGGGACAGATGATGTCATCCCCAGATTGGTTTTAACATTATGTGGGTACTTTGCTGTTATGGGGTCCATGTGTGTGCATGGGGGGGGGGGGGGTGGCATGTTAACAGAGACAGTGATTCAAAGGATGCTGAGATCCCTAAGCATGAAACTTAACAAAGGGGCTGTTGACAAAACACAGTGCACCATTTTCATAAGTGGCTTTCGTTAGTCCAATGGACAGCGCCTGCAAATATTAGTGCTGTGTGTCGGCTTAGAAGAGGCTGCTGCTGTGGGAACTTGCAACCTTGGCATACTTACATCACAGGAGGAGAACAGAATGCCGATACTGGCTGCATAAACTCCTCCTTACCCCTACCCCACCTTGATCAGCATAAGAATAGCCCAGCACCGCCCAGGAGCTTGGGGAGAAGTTATATTGCTTGATGGAAACCCACACTTCCCTTTGCTGCTCTCCCCATCCCCCTTTTCTGTGAGTTTGCCCTTCAATATCTTCCTCCTCCTCCACCACCACCAGTTGGGTGGCAGCAGGAACATCAAACCAGGGCTGCTTCAGTCATATTAGCCACAGCAAGGCGCACAGGTAGGAATCAAGGCAATTGCATGTCTCTTAAACATATGCAAGCCTTATTCTACTGACAGAAGTCTAGAGAGAATACAGAACTGCAGCGCATGCTAATAAAAGAAATGAAACAGAGGAAGACTTGGATGTTCAAAAAACTGAGTATCTGATCTCTCCTCACCCTTGGGAGGTTCACGGGTGTGCATGCATAAAGAAGATGCTGTCCTTTGCATGATCTAGGCCACACACACACACGCATACACACAGAAGGAAAGGCTCTTTTTCAGTTCTTAGACAACTTGAGTCTTGGGTTCCATTAGCAAGACTCTCTGCACTGCCCCCTCCCACCAGCTCCTTGTCAGTATTGCTGTTTGCCAGTTGCTGTTTGAGGAACCATTGCAGGTTCCTCCCAAAAATTCTTCCTGCCCTTCCTATTCCATTCTCCTTTCCCCTATATTTGAGTGTATCATTCTCTCTCTCTCCCTGCATAAATGTAATAATGTTTTATTGTATTTTGTAAAACATCTTGAGTGCCAGCTGGTGGGGACATTTTGGAAGCTAAAATAATAATCCATTCTAATTAATCACTTGGTCTCTTGATGGCTCATTTCCCCATTGCTGGCATTATTGCAAAGGTACTCTGGAGACCACAAAGGCCCCATAGAGGAATTGGAACTTCCTGTGAGATTTGCCAGAAAACATATCAGAGGCAACCTTCTAAACCAGCACCATGCCCCTCAGGAGAGCCGGGCTAAAGAGGCAACTTCTCCCAGCTGCTTTCTCAAGGCAAGCCATTCCTTGTCTAACCAAGGAGATTTGGGTGGGCCCAGAGTTTTTAATGTTTTGTTTTTGGCCCAATTCCTATCACCACAAACTTCCATTTCTAAAACTCATCCAGCTCTGCTAACTCTGGCCAAGCAGAGTCCATTGGGTTCTTTTTTTTTTCTTTTAAAAGATACTTAACTAATGCAATGCCTGGCATGCAAAAGCCTTTCTGGAACCTCCCTATAGAAAACAGTTTATTGGGTAGCTGCTTCTGACTCCCTGCTCACCAGATGCCAGAATCCGGCCCAAAGGATGCCTTCTCTTGAGAAGCATTGATCTGTGTTCAGAAAGGGATGGCAATAGAGAAGATCAGAGCTCTTTAGGGGCGCAGGGAGCTCAGAGGCCTATCATAACTGGACCTTTCTGATGTTCTTCCTTGCCTGCCTCTAGCACTGTGAAAAATAGTTGTGTCCAAGGCAGGCAGAATCTAGAGATTCCAGTATAAAAATAACCCCCCCAAAACCCACTGCAGAAAGTTTCCAAACAATATTAGAGACCTAAAAGTTTAGCAATCCCAGGCCCATTTAACTGTATGGGCTGCTGTTGGATGTGGGCTCATGAAAGCTCTTTCCAAAACTGGGCTACTAACAGGAAGGTACTGAGGAGCTTTGGGATAAGAATGGATCCATCAGTTTTCTCCCTTCCCTGTAAAAGCTTTGCTTTTCCCAGCAGTCACTGTCCTGGGCCTATTCTGCACGCAATAGATAATGTACTTTCAATACCCTTTAGAAGTAGATTTTCCTGTTCTGCACAGAAAAATCCAGCTGCCAAAGCACATTGAAAGTGCATTATCCTATGTGTGTGGAATGGGCCCTGCTCTGTAACAACCCAGGACCATCAGGCTTTTTCAGTGGTTGCCGGATACCTCTGGAACAGCATCTTAAAAGAGGCTGGGGCTTCTGCTGTACTGGTTTTCCAGCAAGGCTGCTAAAGAGATCTTTTTCACAGAACATTTTGGGACAGTCTGATAGTTTGGGACAAGCCAAAGGGAATGTGTCCCCAGGATGTTTTTACAGTGATAGTTTGTAAAATGGCCTTATTTAGCATTTTATTATGGAATATAGAGTTTTCTTACATTTTATTTTACCGTTAGCCACCTTGGGTAATGGTAGAAGGAAGAAAACAGCCGTATAAGTATTTTAAACCATCCTTAAATGTGCTTGGCCATCTCACTTGAACGCTGCTCTTCCAGCAGAGCCCGCAAGCCTCAGATCAGAGGTCCTCTCTCTTTCCAGGTCTTACTGTCTGTAGCTGGGTGTCAACAAGGAAGTTGGGAAAGAAAGATCTGGGAACTGAGTGCAGGTGGCTAGGAACAGGTGAGAAATGATGCATGTCGACAGATTTATTTTTCGACCACCCCCCTTCCACCTCCCACTGACGAAGGCCTCTGTGCCTCTCTAGGGGGAAGAACAGGTGCTTAGCGTGTTAGCCTTCCCGTTAACAATTATCCGTGTTGGTGTCTTAGTGTGAATAAACAATTGTCAGCTTCCCCCCATAATTTCCCAGTAATTGAAGGTTCATTATTAATGAATGATGAGTTCCAAAGCAGTTGACAAGGAATGGCAGAGGATGAATATTTATGGAACGGCTCTTTTGTTTACAGTCTTACACATTCATCTAAATGCTTAAACAAAAAGTGTTTCCCCCCCTCCTCTCCCCAAATATACACAACATGCATCACTGCCAGCTTGTTCCGTTTCCAGCTTCCTTTCCTTGGATCATTCCTCTTTGGAAATTCAGTCAGCAGCATTCCTTTGTCTGTCTATCACAGCTGGTCAAATATGATATCCCAGTCGAGGTTTCCAGGAGGGAGGAAGGCAAACACAAGCAAGAGGATGTTTGAACTGGGCCAGAGGATAATCAAGGGGAGGGACTGTTTTAATTACTTCGTAATTGGAAAAGAAAGCTTCTTTCTTTGAACACATGGGCCCGTCTCCTGCTCACTCTGTGATTGCTGGAAGACAGTGAAAACTGTTGGTTCAGATGGTCAACTGTACTTTCCCATAACACACTGCATTTACAGGGCCACCCTAAGCAAATGAGTGGATTTAGACAGGTGCAACTCTCTCTATAGACTTTACCAGGGGTAGTCACTGCGGCCCTCCAGATGTCCATGGACTACAATTCCCATGATCCCCTGCCAGCGAATGCTGGTCTTTACTCTTACACTGAGCTTCAGCCTATTCAAAGCATTCATATTTTCCAGTAGTCCTTACACCAACTTTGTAAAGCGCTGACCTGGAGATCTAAAATTTTGTCCCACTTGCAAAAGAAACCTTCTATGGAATATTTCTTCTTCTGAAATTAATAAGTGGAAGGCTGTTTAAGACAACGTTTGACTCAAGAAGGCATCATATCAAGATTTATAGTAACACAATAATTTCAGGAATGTATTTTTTAAATGCATCTGGTTTTCTCCAGAAGTAATATGCCCTAATATAATGAATAATTTGTTGTTTTCAGTGTTTTATAGTTTAGCTCAATAGGTTGCTATTATTAATATGCTGCTACTATTGTGACTGTCCAACACTGCAGTCCTACACAGCTACGCTCTTCTAAATCCATAAAAGTCAATGGGCTTTGAATGCTGTAACTCTGCATAGAGTTAGAGAACTCTCCTTAGATGAAAAAGTTGTCTGTCTCTCTCCACTTTCTTAATCCTATATATAAATTTATACATTTCTATCATACCTCACACCCAGTCATCTTTCTCCACTGAAAAGCCACAGGAAAGGTGCTTCTACCCATTAATCATTAGTTATCCTTTTCTGGACTTTTTCCACCTCCACCAGATATTCTAAATGAGTCCTCATCTCAGATCTATTCAATAGCATTACAATATTGGCCATTTGATTTTCAGTCCCTTTCCGAATAATCCCCAACCCAGTGCTTGCCATATACTGAGTCAGCATTCAATGACACTGCAGGAATTTTCTTCTCTTGTCTGTCTTCCGCCAATATTGCATCCCTCCCCACCAAGGCAGGTAAATGGAGGTGGGTTGGAAGAGGAAGGTTCTTCTCTGGATCAGTTGCCTTCCAAGCCAGAAAGGCATTTGGCAGCTGAGAAGTTCATATTCCAGAAAAGGATTATAAACTGCCTCAGCATCTCTCAAATCAGTGATGGGGAGCGAGGACATGAGAACATAACAGTAGGTCACTAAACATTACCCAACTGCATCATTGAACAAGTTATCTTTTGAATGTCTGCATCACTCTGTTAACTCTCCAAATATCTTTCCTCCTCCTTTCCGTTTCCTGACTTGAAGCACCTCCATAAGGATGTCACATGCCCACAAATAGGCACACCTCATGGGCCAATGATAACTGGATACAGAGGGCTGAACCAGTGACTCCAGCAGCAGGACCCAGACAGGCATCAGAGAGGAAGCTTGCCAGAAGGGTGGACTCTTAACCTATTCTCTGCTTTGACACAGTTAGCCTGGCTTGCGGCAATTGATTTACACCCGACATGTCTCCCTGCAATGGGGACCCAATGAGTCTTGCAACATTTCCCTTGACTTTTTACCCTCACAGCCCGGTGAGGTAGTTAGGCTTAGCTATACAATTGGTCCAAGGTCACTCCGAAAGTTTCTTTACCAGAATGAAGATTTGATCTTGGGTCTCCCGGATGCTAGGAGGACACTTCATCCACGACCACTCCATAAAGACTGAAATATCTGAAGAAGTGAGCAGGGACTCATGAAAGCTCATATCCTGCCACAAATCTTGTTAGTTTTTAAGGTGCTGCTGCCCTCTTGTTCTTTTTCTCTTACGGCAGATAGATTAGCACAGCTGCCCATGTTGCCCCATCTTCATAAAGACTGTTCTGATTCTTTGGGGAAAGAGCAAAACTGTATGTCACAAGCAAATGTTTTTCAGATTTTTTTTAACATAGTGCTGTAGCTGCAGCACAACTGGAATGAGCTTCCCCTTTTCCCTTCCTGTCATTTCCCTTCCAAAACTGAAACCACTAATGGGGATTCTGCTGTTGGGGGAAAGAATCGGGCCGCAAGGGGGTTTGGGGCCAACCTTCGCCTCAGAATGCACCTCGCTTAAGATTGCCAAGTCTGCACAGGGAATTTTCTGGAGATTCCGGAGATGGCGTTTGGGGAGAGTGGAGTTTGGGGAAAGGAGAGACCTTCGTGGGGTAGGCTGCAACTCTCCAAGTCAGCCGTTTTCTCCAGGGGGACTCTCTCCATCATCTGGAGACCAGCTGTTATTCCGGGAGATCTCCATGCCCCACCAGGGGGTTGGCAATCCTCTGGAGAAGTCTCTCCTTCATCTGGAGATCAGCTGTAGTTCCGGGAGCTCCCCCGGGTCCGCCTGGAACCGGCAAGCCTAAGGCTGGTGGAGGGGAGGCGGCTGGCTGCTATATCCGGGAAGCTCCTCGTGTGTTGCCCGGACGGACGGCGATCCTGACCGACCCGCTGCCGCCCACCTTCCGGCCTGGCTCCTGGCCGTCGAGGCTCGAGGGTCTCTGCCGGGCTCGGGCCCCTTGGGGGAGCCGTGGGGGGGGGGCAGCAACGCGGGATCTGGGGCAGAGGCGTGTGGCGCGTCCCGGCGGCCGTGGTGCCCCTCGAAGGCGGCTCACCGCCATGGTCTCTACGGGGGACTCGTCTTTCACGCAGCATCACCAGCGAGGCATTTGGCCGGGGTGACCCTCGCGGCCGCCCTGCGCCTGGACGTCCCTCGGGCAGCCTCCAGGGGGCTTCCCGTCCGCTCTGCCCCGCCGCGGCAAGACGCCGCTAGGTGGACGCGGAAGCCCCTCTCCGCTCTCCCCGCGGCTGCCGTCGAGGTTCCCGCCCGTGGCCCTGCCGCTTTCATTGTCCCGCGCGTTCCCTTCGAGGCATCGCGGCTGCGGCAACAGGACTCCTGCGCTCGCTCGGGCGCTCTCGGACGGACGGTTGTTAGCGACCGCTCCTGCCATTCATTCCGACTTAAATTAGGTTTAGGATCCCGGAAATATCATATGCTTCGTGGCAGCTCTTCTTCCCTAACTTGCTGGTGCAGCAAAAACAAAAGAACCACCTTTCTCTGCAGCCCATTGAGACAGGAAGCGAAATTGGCTCTTACTGGAATTTCCTCGTCTAGCTCCCGGAGCTTTGCTCTCTGCAGAGCTAGCTGCGAAATCAAGGCACGGAAAGGAGGAATAGCCCTTCTTCCCCCTCCCCAATAAAAGACCCACTCTCCAGCTCTCTGCCTTGCCTGTGGCCCCGGAACCCTCATTTTCAGTCCACTGCCTCCCTCCCAAGTCCCAGTACGAACCAATGTATAGGAATTAATTCCCCGTGTCTGGAAAGTAATGCATCCATTCTGCCTGCACACAAAGAAATTGAGCGTGTGGTATGAAAGAAAAGCCCTGCTGAGTCAGGGCAAAGTGAGCCCATCAAAGTGAGCTCACAAGCAGCTCGTGAAGACAGCAGCCCCTTCCATTTGTTCCACCTGCCTAGCAACTGGCACTCAAAGGTAGACTGCCTCTAAGCCTAAGGGCTCCATTTAGCTGCAGCGGTTCATAGCCATCCGTCATCAATTTATTGAATCCTCTTTTAAAGCCATCTAAGCCAGTGCGATGACTGATTTAAAATATGTATGTCTCACTCAAGAAATTATTACTGAGTCTATTTATAATGTCCAGTTAAAACACTAAAACATTTTAAAATACAAAACCATTCACTGAAATGTATGATGGAACAAGAGGGAAACCAGTAGACAGCAGATAAAATATATATTTTTAAGATTTTTTAAAAAATCTAAAGTTAGATTTTAACTTTTCCACTGGTGAGAGAGGGTATCCTTTTGACTCTGCCAGAGATCATGGAGCCAACATAAAAGAAGAGCTGAGTTGGAGAGGGGGATTGAGCAAGACAGTGGAAGAAGGACCTAGAACTAAGATTAACCTGATTCCTGAATGCATTTACAATTATGGCAACTAATAAAAGAAGTAACAGGGAGCAGGGAAAAACATTCTATCTTTTAAGAAGATGCCTAAGAGAAGAAGAAGAGTTAGTTCTTATATGCCGCTTTTCTCTACCCGAAAGAGGCTCAAATCGGCTTACAGTCGCCTTCCCTTTCCTCTCCCCACAACAGACACCCTGTGAGGTGGGTGAGGCTGAGAGAGATCCAACCCCTCAAAAAAACAACAGGACCAGCTTGGTGTAGTGGTTAAGAGTGGCAGCCTCTTATCTGGAGAACCAGGTTTGATTGCCTTCCCCTCCACATGCAGCCAGCTGGATGACCTTGGGTCAGTCACAGTTCTCCCAAAACTCTCTCCATCCCACCTACTTCACAGGGTGCCTGTTGTTAGGAAAGGAAGGGCAGGTAATTGTAAGTTGTTTTGAGACTCCCTTTGGGGAGTGAAAATTGGGGTACCAAAAACAGCTCTTCTTCAAGTCTAGAAGTAGTGACAATACAATTGCAACTGCAAAACGGATTTAAGGCAGGGGGTGGAATCTTGTCAAAGATAGGATTTATTAATTAAAAATTCACCTGATGGCTGCAAATCAGCATCTTTGATGCTAAACAGCCTTCTTAGGGAAGAAATTCCCAACCTGGGGCCACAGCAGAAAAGTCCTGTCATTGTTGCTAAGTGAAGTCATGCACAGAGCAGGGCCTCTCATGTAGACCGTGGCTGCTACTATGAATCTCTTTGGCCAGAATGTATTCTTTACCTCTGCAAGGCAGAAAGATCTGAATGACCATCCAGAGTAACTAGAGAGGCATAAACTATGAAGGGCGAAGCTTTATGCGAAGGAATTTCATCTTGCCCATGTGTCAAGGGACATTGGGGAGAACTCCCCATTTGTGTTATGCTGGACTTTAAAGCACCGTTTAGAATAAGTACCAAGTGGGGGGAAGATGGATTGCATGTTTTCATCTTTTATGTGCCCTTGCTCGGCCTGAATGCTTGAACAGACTGTGTGTATTCTTTTTTTCTTTAATTTATTCAACTTCCTTAGAGCTTTAAAACTCTCTGATCTCCGGGAACACGTCTATTCAGTCTTGCTGTCTGAAGTTCAGTAAAGGGAAGGGACAGTGTCTAAGCTCACCATCCCTGGAGCACGATAGCTTGACATTGCAAATTGCCTCCTTGCTAACTTGTAGGAGTGAAGCAGAAGGCATGGCAACTTGGTGGGGTCTCTAAACGGCAACACAGAGTGCTGAACCGGTGACTCTGTTTAGCAGGAGATACTCCCAGAGCTGCTAGCAGCAGCAGGTGATTTCCAGTTTGTTTTCAGTAACACCAGGAGGAAGGAAAAGGAGTAGCAGTGCAAGTGGAGACTCAAGACAGTTGTGGGATTGACCAAATTCCTTGGGACCCAAAGAGATGGGAATGAGCCCACCCCTTCACAGGACGCATAAGCACCCTGGCAGCGAATGAAGATCTTTTAGAACTAGTGAGATGATTGCAATTTATAGCTGCCAGAAACCTTGGCAGGGGCTGCATTATGATATGGAAGACTCGAATCAAAACTAAGTGTAATGAGCTTGATATGTCTGCTCTTTGTAGTTTTGTTAACTTTTTTTTCCTGTTCTACCATTCTGTTTTTTTCCGTTTCCTCCTCTCTCTTTTTTTTGTATTGATTTTGTTAATAAAGAATTTATACTGGGATTGTATTTTGACCCTGCTGAAACTTCGGATAGCCTTAAAAGGTAACCCCAATTTTATCCATTAAATTCAGAAGTCTTTCCTTTTGCATGTCTTAAACCTGCTGCTGACCACCTTCACTGAGTGCCCCTGAATACAGTTAACTTGTATTTGGGGAAAGGGGGGGGGATATTCTCTCTGTGCATTTGTGTCATGCAAAATCTGAGAAATCTGTTTCACATCTTTGCAGTCTGGAGGAGGGGGGGGGTCAAAACTGAAAAGTCCTATGCCAGGAGTGACCACACTAAGGCTCTCCAGATGTCCATGGACTACAATTCCTATGTGGCAGGGGCTCATGGGAATTGTAGTCCATGGACATCTGGAAAGCCACAGTGTGGCCAAGCCACCCCTGTCCTATGCTCTTTAGCCATTCCTCATAAGACCAGTCACTGCCTCTTGTTTTGCAAAGACTGTCTGAAAGCAGGTCTTCCTATGTGTTTAGCCTTTGAAGGTTTTATCTGTGACAGTAGACGAAAGCAGAATTTGTTCTTAAGGCTCACTCCAGCCATTGTCAGCATTCGGTGTTTCTGTGGCTGCTCAAACATCTTGCTGCTGTTTGGAAAGGGCAAGCAAGAAGTTCTGGGCTGTTGAACTTGGCTGCTCTATTAATATTTGTACATGGTATTTTAAATTAATGAAGAAGACAGGGAACATACTCATTCAACAGCAGCAGCGGGTGAGTTCCCAGCCTATCAGGTCCATAAATACGACTTTTAAGCAATATAATAGTGGGGGGAGGCATTGTGATTCAGTGGTGGGGCATCTGTTCTGCACGCAGAGCGGCCCTGGTTCAATCCAAAGGTATCCGCAGTTAAAGAAGTTGGGTGCTAGGTGATATGAAAGACCTCTCCCTGAGACCCTAGAGAAGTGGTTCTCAACCATGGGTTGGGACCAAACAACCCTTTCATGGGGTTCGCAGCAGGGAAAGCAGCTTGGCCGGGGGGGGGGGGCACCCGCACAACGGCCTTGAAGTTTAGATTGTGATAGAGCGTTCATCTGTCTGGAGCAGCGGAAAAGAGCGAGATCAGCATAGTGGGACAAGAGACAGAGCTGAACTGAGAAACCCTGGGGGGAAAAAAACAATTTATATACAGTCATGAACAATGGATCTTCATGCCATTGGTCAGTTTTGGTTTAATTGCTGTGAAAGAACACTTGCCTAATTTTATGGTTGGGGTCACCACAACATGAGGAACTGTACTAAATGGTCACAGCATTAGGAAGGCTGAGAACCAGTGCCCTAGAGAACTGCTGACGGTCAGAGTGGACAATACTGATAGACTAAGAGTCTGACTCAGTATATGTTGGTTTCATGTGTTCAACAAGGAATTTTTGTCCTGCATCTATGTTTGTTCATTCGTTCCTTTGTGCATCCCTTCAACAACCAATTTTGTTATTTTCTTCAGTAACTCTATTTAGCTTCCTAGTATGGAGGGAAGGCATTATCTAAGCAAGAGAGATGCCTTGTTGCCATGGAATATGTGGCTTCTTCCCTGCCTGCTACAAAATGCCTACTGCTTGTGCACAGTAGCATATTTTGCCCCTTTTACCGTAACAGTAGTGGAATGCTTCTGTGCCCCCATCCTGCCTCTCCATCAACAACAAACTTGCCTCCTCCTGCTATTTCAAAAATTGTGTTTTGCAGGGTTTCCCGCTCCTTTGTGAAAGGCCTGTGCATTGTCACATAGAGACTAAGAGAAGAATGAAATGGAGCTGTTCATTTTCAAATCTGCAGCCATCCTCAATTAACGTGCACCCTGCCATGGCGTTTTCACAAAGTCATTGTTGTCTGGCATTTCCCACAATTAAGAAGATACACAGTCTTGAGCTAAAGTTACCCTTCCCTTGCCCAGGAAGTACAAATGCTCTTTTGTGTGCTTTCTTTTCTCGCCACTGGTTGGTTATCAGAGAAAACTTGACTGTGTGCCGCTGTAGGACATTCGTCTGAACTAACTTTGTCAACATCAGATACTAAACAAGAGTGTTCCCTTCACTTGAATAATAGGGCTGCCATCCTAAGCCAGTTAAGCCCTTATTCTTTCTGCACCTTAAAGACTAAAACATTTTTTATTTTTTATTATTATTTTTTAAAGGAATAAAAGTGCAGCAGAAATATAGGAAGGTTACAGAAAAGAAAAGGGATATATGTTTATAATTCTTCAGAGTTTACTTTGCACTATGCAGTGTATCCAAGCAGCAAGCAGAAGGGGGGGGGAGGGAAGTCTCTCCCTAACTTCCTCCTCCTCCTCATCCTGTATAACCAATCTGTGTTGCCACTATATTATTATGTACATTGTTTGCATCATTACTGTATATCCCATATCACTCATCTCATCAAGTATTAACTTTAACTAATACAGCAAAATTCATTATAGAAAATGTTAAATCCCTTAGATATCTCACATCAAAGAAAATAAATAAATTTAAAAAATCAAGGTTGTTATTAATCAAATTCAATTTCTTTATATATTTAGATTCAGATTTTACTCTCATTCTTCTTTAACAGATACTACATTTACTATATAATATACCAATTTAATTTTTAAATTCTCATTCAGAGTTTATCTCCTGCTTTCATAATAAACTGTCCATTTCCCCTCAAACTTTGAAAGTGATCTGTTTTTCAAATGTGACATTAATTTTGCCATTACTGCATTCTCCACCAGTTTATTATCCCATTCCTCTATACTTGGAGAAACATCAGACTTCCATTTTGCTGCGTTGATAATTGTAGCCGCTGTCACCAAATATCTATTCTAATATTTTTGGTAGTTTATTAGGCAATATTCCTAATAACATATTTTTGGCTTCCAGAGGAAATTTACAATTTAATATGTTCTGAATTTTTCTGTGCATCTCCTTTTTTCTTTTTTATTTATTTATTTATTTATTTATTTATTTATTTATTTATTTATTTATTTATGCTTTTTACAGGTCTGCACTGGGGTCAGTGGGCTTAAAGGGATACAACTGGGTAGTACTATAAAATGGTATTTAGACATCTATTCTGAAGTTTAAATTTTAAGATATCTGAAGTTTAAATTTTAAGACAACAGAATGTATACAGCCTTGCATACAGTATAATCTAGCAAAAGACTAGGAACCATCAAGAACCAGCATTAACCATCAAAGGTTGTTTTGGCTTGCATGTGCTCATAGTTGCTTCTGCTTTCTGTACTTTACGGGGCAGCACCACATTTCACACAAGAACAAGATGGGAGATTATGGAAAGAACACACCGTAGCCACAGATGTCCATAGTTTCAGAGAGCAATCTGGTTGTATTGCAATAGAACAGCTAGATCCACTCCATTAGAACCTTAGAGACCAAATAGATTTTCTGGGTAAGGAAGCTTTGACTCTCGAAAGCGGATACCCTAAAAATCTGGTTGGTCACTAAGATTCTACAGGATTTGAATCACACATATGTCATCATCATCTTCTGCAATAGAACATGTTCAGGCTGTTCAAATGGCAATTGGGCTTTGATGTGCTGATTGGTAATACAAGAATAAATGGTGCAAAAGGCAAGAGGAAAGTGTGCAAAGTAAGACAAATTATGCCCATTAAATAATTGACATAGATTACACAGTTGAGCTTTTCTGGGGACAGAATTTTAGTCTTTATCCATATCATGTGCACTGGGCTCAAACCTAACCATGACTCTGAGCTACCGTTCCCTCCACCTCTTTCAAAGCCTCTTCCAACTCACATTATTGGCCTAGGGAAGCGAGAGAGCAGTCTGGCACAAAGATATAGCCCTTCTCCCCACTGGCCCTTTGAAGCTGGCCTCCCATGCAGGTAACCAGCTCTTTTCCACAGGTTCTCCTCAGCAGTTGATTTCCCCCTGCATCCAAGGCATGGTGGAAGATAGGTTGGCAGAGGCCTCTTGCTGAAGAAGCAAAGCATCTCATGCCCTGTGATGAGTAGAGCCTGGCCACCCAAGGCCGTAAGCAGCAGGAGTAAGTGCATAATCTGCATCACAGTGGCGAGACATGTCCGGACCCCCTCCCCCTTGCTTATCTGGCAGAGGCTGCAGAGCAGACTACGTCACCTCCCATACAGGGGCTCCAACCATCTGCTTTTCCTCCTGTTTGATTTACTGCTTTCATTCTTCTTGGCAGTGGATGTTGAGCTTAATTAAAGGTGTTTTTATATGCATTAATAACATTTGCAGTTATGCAAGCTAAGACAGTGGGATAATGAAAGCAGCAACCAAAAAAAAAAGCTACTGAAAGACTGCAAAACCTGGGGTGGAATTTTCCCTTTCCAGTCCCATGGAAGGTATGAAACAGTTATCCTTCGGATGGGGGGATACATATCAAGGCAAGGGAGGGGATGTCAAGGCCTATCAAGGATCTGACAGCAGATCCTATTCTGGAGCCAGTTACAGATTCATAGAATCTAAGCATGATTTTTTAAGTGTGTTTATTTTCTTTTTCTTTCTTTTGAATTTTTATCAAAATGCAGCTGAGGGGGGGGGGGGACCAGTACAAGAAACAGGTTCTTTTCATGCTTTCCATTCAAGCAGTTTTCCCTTTGAAAATCACATTCTCTGAGCTCCCTTTTTTCCCCTGCTTGGGGCAACTTATATAGACAATTACATTTTATTCAGCAGGAGTAACAGTAGATGGGGGGAAGGCATTTCAGTAGCAAAATAGAGTTAGAAGAAAAGATTTAGAATCCCTTCTCCCCTCTCTATTCCCAGGGCATTTGCCCCTCACTTAAAGATATACTGGGGGCCCTATGTTATCTTAAAGTTCTTAGAGATAGGAAAAGATTCTATTTCAGATAATTTAACTTGCATAGGGATCCTCAGCATGGAAGCAGTAAACAATTCATTGCCTATTTTTTTTTAACTTCATAAAACTGACAATAATAAGCTTGCAGAAATCTAATGTAATGTGGGTGGGATGCTTCTTACTTAGATATCACATTCTCTTTAGCTCACCTATAGCATTTAAGTCTTATTAGCAGATGAAATACAGTTTTCCTGGCACAGCTAGTCAAATCATCATGGTTCAACTGGTAAGGGGAAATGGAGTGGATACAAACCAGATGAATATGAGTATCTTGTCTATAACATTATCATTCAGGTCAGGCTGAATTATATTTTTGGTGACCTGGTATTCACAGAATTTAGTCTGTGTCCCTATAGTATCCTTTTTACTTATTTAGCAATGCACCAGCTATATTTAATGAAATACAAAGGTTCAAAAGGACAGACTCTGGGATCCATGATAATGGATGGTTATTGATAAAATAATTTTCAAATGGAATGCAATAATAATTCAAAGAGGCAAACATCTCAGAAGTCATAAATAAATGTAAGTAACAGGCTCATGATAAAAAAATAAATAAAAATTCCAGAAATGAAAATATATGTAGCACTTACTTTGTTATTGAATCTAAACTTATCTTACTGCTTTAACAGCATAAAATGCATCATTCATGACTTCGTATATAAAGTACCATTTCTGAAATTTCAACATATGGATGCCTTAGAGAGCAGCTCAATGCAGAGTCCTACCCAGAAGTCCCCTAATTCGGGCTTACACCCAGTCCTGTTTGTTTCCTACAAACAAAAATTGCAAATGAACACAATATGAAAAAGAAAGAGCAGCACCCATGAGGTTGCTAACGGCCTGGAGAAGGAATGACCTGTCCCTTTAATAGAAGCTTAATAGGATGTTATTTACCAGGGGATGTTATTTACCTCCACACCATGAAAAGCTTCAGCTGCCCATTTCCACACATTAAGCTCCTGTTAAAAGGACAAGACATATCTCTCACCCACAAGTTTCTACAGCAAAACAAATAGTAGCTCACCAGTCTCGGACCATTAGGAATACAGGAGTGGAAGACCGTTTTAAAACCCTCCCCATTCCAATGTGCTCCTATTCTGGATATGGCCTCCATGTACTTGATACTTGCATTTTTTTTTAATGGCAGAGTCCCAACTGCAGGACACCCAGCATTCCTCCTCTGCTTCAACCTTGTGACTCCCCCCCCCCATCAATTGACCTGCAGTGCTCTGCTACTGAGCCACACCCCCTCTCCCAAAAGTGGCAATAGAAGGGGTTCCTTTAATTATGATGCATATGATATATAAATCCATGTGCTTCACTACGAATTCCTCTTGATTCTGGGAGCACATGGAACAAGCACGTCCCCAAGCAGTGCAAAGTTCCAAGGTTTCACTTCTTTTGGATATCGCTGGAGACTAGTGGTATCTGAGCATTGGAAAGGGCGGTAGATAAATGTAATAAATAAATAAATCCTGGTACTATTAACTTTTCTTCCAAGCGTACAAGTAGAGCACAAGCAAGTCTGCTGTGCCCTGTATCAGATGCGCAGGAAAAATAGGCCCTGCATCCTCAAATTCCTTTCCGTCAACCACTCTCAGCTTGCAAGGCCTCCATTTCTCACTGTTCCTTCTGCAATGCTGGTTCTTCGCCCACACATATACACAAACAGATACCCCTATTGCCCCCTCTGCGATGGAGAGCTCAGCTCCGCCAATTCTGAAGCAAGCCCACAGGGCTACGGGGAGGCCGTTTCCTAACAATTAATTCCTGCAGCCCTTGACAAATGTTACAATTTGTGGAAGGCTTGGCTCCAATGAGGCATCATCATACGCAAAATCATGGTGATAGATACATTCCTATTAATCAGGCAGTAAATTCGTAGTGCTGTTTTGTACTCTTGGGTAAATCCTGACATCAGAAGATGAAGGATGACTCCACATTTTTTTTTTCTGGTTTGCGCCACTCTGGCACTGTTAGAGAGGCAACTGTACGTCAAGAGTTTGATTAATGTCCATGGACTAATTTATATGGTATAGCGAAACAGAGACTCGTTTGTCCACACAAACAATAGATGAAATTCCCTCTGGATTGTATCTCGCCCTGTATCTCATAAGTTCCGGGATAATTGTGATTGATAAAGCTGTTTTGTCAAGCACAGTTTGATGTAGCAGTACCTGCCTGGTTATAGACAGCATCTTCTAGTGATCCTGGGTGAGCTTATTATATAACATGACCCTGGTCAATAATGTCACCTGTGTACAGTCTCAACAGCTATCTGTGTGAACAACTTGGTGGATGTAAGGAGCTTTGACTCTTGAAAGCTCATGCAATGGAAACCTTGTTACCTAAGGTGCTACTGGAGGACCTCTTCTCCTGTAGACCAACACAGCTACCCTATTGAAACTATCTCAGTGGACATAGTTTCTGCATGTGTCACAGGGTCTACATTCCATTGCTGCAGGATGACTTTATGAACCCCTCAGAAAACAGCTGAATGGTGGAAACACGCCCAGAGATTGGCAAAGAGAGGTGAACACTGGAGAGGAGGAGTCATGCCCAAGAGGCAATGATCCAGAAAGACATGGTTAGACAAAGCATATGAAGATTGAGCTTTTCAGACCAGCTCCCATAAGCTCAGCAGGACACCTGCTACAAGCCAGTTCGGGGAAATACGTCTCTGCAGTGGTGTAGAAGGCTGGTGCTGTCACAGCCCCTATTTTCAGTCCAAATCACCCAAGTCGGTTGTGCTCCAAACACTCTGGATATAAAACAGATCAATGGCACAATGCAGATTGGCTGAGGTTGCCAGACTCCTCGTCAAAGAGATAAGTCTGTCAATCTAGCCTGTGCCTCCTTTGCTTCTAGATGCAAAGCCAGCTGCTGCTCTGCAATGCACAATGTTGCTGGAATAACTGTGTTGCTGTGGAGGCGGCCAGGCAGGCAACCAGGTGAAAGCCTTTTGACTGGCACTGTAAATCTGGCCTCCTCCCCCATTAAACCCTCTGGCTGGGAGAAGGGTCCAGTCCCTGTGTTTGCCACGCTTCCACGGTTCAGTGGCTCCCTTTCCCAAATGGAACAATATTTCATCAGCTCTGACGGTTGAGGGGCAACAGTGCCAAACCAGGGAGCACTGGGCCAAGTGATTCATGTGGCAGGATGACGGTGGTCTCATAGCCAGTGCGCTGCCCCCTCCACCCTGCCGGTTCCCTTTGTGTCCTCATGAAATGCCTGGCCCTTCAGCACAGCAGCCGCTCATTCAGAAAGTGCCAAGATAAAACTGGAAGGGAAGGATTTGTGATTGACAATTTCAGGAGGACGGGCATCAATCATCCTGGTGCACGTTAAAGCCAAACAGCACGTGCAAAGTAACCTGGGGTAGGGGGGGCTGCGGCTGGGGGTGGAGATGAAAACCCTAGAATGAAGGATAACTTGGTTCTCCCCTGCCCCCTCCCATGGCCGAGACTGGTAAAGAATAAGTTGGGCTGTTATGGTCTGCCTCATCAGTTTCTGTTAAGCTTGGCTATATGCCATGTTTAACAAAGAATCTTAGATAGCAAAAGGCAGCACGATTTAAATGGGGTTAAAAGGCAGTTATCTGGCCAGAAAAATCTTAATAGGGTTACTCCGATGGCCTATCTAAAAAAATTAATCTGAACCCTAAAAGAGCTTTTAGTCTCTTAAAATGCTTATTCACCTCTGTACTGGAGGGCAAATTTAGGAGGAGTCCATATCAAGACCACTTGCGTGTGTGTGAGGATGAGAAGGATGAGTCCTTGCAGCATGTTATATTTGAGTGTAAATTGTATAAGCACTTCTGAGAATCCCTCATAGATCCCTTATGCGCAGTATGCCCAGGAAAGATATAAGTTTTTATCTTTGCAGATTTTTAGAAGATAAGAACAAAGAGATAACATTCAAAGTGGCTCAGTGTAAGTTTGATAATAACACACTGGAAGGAATGGTTAAGATTTAGATGTATAGATCCTAGGGAGCCAAGGATATCCGCAGGTATGTATGAGGGTTTTTATTATTTTATGTACTGGATTGTATTTTACATTTGTACTAATGTTACAGTATCTCTGATTATCTAAATTTGATTTGATTTGATTTGATTTAATTTGATTTGAAAGACCTATGGAACTTGAGAGAACCAAAGACTCATGTGAGATCTTTTCAAGTCAGTTTTATTATGAGGAATGGATGATGCTGAGAGGGAAGGGAGTCATGATTCTTTATCCAGTCTATCTAGAATATATATATATATGCTGCTATTTCAGAGACCTGCTTGAGGCAGCACACAAAATAAAATACGATCATCTCACTAAGCTGCAACCAACTTGTGGGGATCTCAGCAATGGGCTTTCAAGGCATTGCCTTCCTCTGCAGAGTCTTCCTTGGGGGTCCGCCTTCCTCTGCAGAGTCTTCCTTGGGGGTCCCCCTTCAAAGTATCAACACTGCTTAGCTTCGCAGATTGGGCTATGCCATGGCACCTTCCCTTGTTCAAAGCATAAAATCACGCATATTAAATCCTACATGTGAGAGCATTAAAAAACCATTAAAACTCGCAGCATAAAAACAGCTATGATTCTTCCATGGGGATGCTTATTAAATTTGAAGATGATACTAAACTGTGAGGGGTAGCAAACACATTAGAAGATAGAATCAGGATACAGGATGATCTTGACAGGCTGGAAAATTGGGTTCAAATGAATAAAATGAATTTTAATAGTGAAAAATGTAAAGTTCTGTATTTAGGTAGGAAATATCAAATGCATCACTATAGAATGGGTGAGACTTGTCTTGGCAGTATGTGTGAAAAGGATTTGGGGGCCTTAATCAACCAAACACTGAACATGAGTCAGCAGTGTGACTTGGTAGCTAAATAGGCAATTAGGATTTTGGGCTGTATTAAAAGAAGTATAGCATCCAGATCACGCAAAGTGATGTTACCACTTTACTCAGCTCTCGTTAGATCTCACTTGGAGCACTGTGTTCAGTTTTGGGCACCACAACTGAAGAAAGATATAGAGAAATGAGCATTTATAGAGGAGGGCTACAAAGATAGTGAGGGGTTTGGGGCCAAGTCATGAGGAAAGGTTAAGGGAGCTTAGTCTGTTTAGCCTGGAGAGAAGACAACTAAGAGGTGATATGATAATCATCTTCAAATACTTGAAAGGCTGTCATATAGACAATGGAGCAGAGTGTTTTTTCTGTTGCCACAGAGGGTCAGACCAGAATCAATGGGTTAAAATTCATTCAAAAGAATTTTCGGCTAAACATCCGGAAGAAGTTCCTGACAGATAAAGCAGTTCCTCAGTGGAACAGGCTTCCTCGGGAGGTGGTGTGTTCTACTTCTTAGGAAGTTTTTAAGTTGAGGCTAGATTGTGAGTGGGTGGGCAGGAAGAGATGTGCCAGTGTTTGTCTCCTGTGGCCCTTCCTTTCATACCCAGGGAATTGTTAATTACCATGGTGGAATGGTAGGTGAATTTCCTCCAGGCCAGGCTGAATTCTGGAGATTTTTGGTGGGGGGGATCATTGGGGCATCAAATTGGTGTCTCTGTGGGTGGGCAGGTAGTTGTGAGTTCCTGCATTGTGCAGGGGGTTGGATCCTGGAGGTCCTTTCCAACTCTATGATTCTATAATTCCTGTGAAATGGAAACCTTTGAAAGAGGGGTCTGTACTATTAAGTACCTAACTCCTGAGGTTACCTTGTCTTGGGCTCCATTCTAGAATGAGGGGAGGAGTCCACATGTTTGATACGATACAATAACATTTATTGTATAAATATTTATTGTATATAGCCAAATAGCCAAACGCTATATAATTAAGCACAATTAAAACAATATGGTACAAATACGAATAAAACAATATTTCTCCAATATGGCGTACATAAAATTGTAAACATGGACTGCCACATGCCTGATTCACTCTGGCTTTGCCTTGTCTTTCTGCAAGATGTTTTCTCCATTCAACCTCAGCTCTTTTTCTCATTGTTTTTCCCCCCCCCTGAAGCTACTGATTCTCAAGATATGGCTTGCACCATGGATGGGGGCCAAGAAAGAGAACTGGCTGGCTTTCAATTACTCTGTGTCAGAGAGACGCGGGGTCTATGCCGGGAAGCACATATCTGTGAGCCCTGCCCTTCCCTTTCCTTATGAGCGCAGCCAGTTCTCCTGCTCCAGGAACGGAAGATGGGGAGGTTTCCATTAGAGGAGGCAGAGGCAGGCTAATTAGGCCTCCTTGGGAATGAAGCAGCCGTCCCAAATTGAATGTGGCTCCAACCAATTCTCTGAACACTGAAACGTTATTTCATTAGCTGCACCGCCACTTAATTCTGGGCCTTTCATTAACAGCCTGGCATCGAGGAACTCCTTGATGGAGGGAATTGAGCCAGAGCCCTCACTGGCAACCCAGTCTCTCTTCTGCCCATGAGCCTCTCAAGGAAATTTTTCCCAGGTGATCACTTCAGCAGATGTATATAGAAAGTTCACATGGGGTGAAACCGGATGTAAGGATGGCAGGTTTCTGGGGCTGGGACTAGAGCCCTCGCATGGGATCCCTTGCCCTGCAGGGGGGGAGGCTTCACAATCCTCTTTAGGCAGAGAGGGGGGCGTGGGTGAGTCATCTCAGTTTCTGCTACTGGATAGCAGCAGAAAGCCTGGGCACTGACTTTAGGAGCCTGTTTTTCTGCCCTGGGATGGTCCACACCCCACAGGATTCTACCGACAGAATTCCAGCTTCCAGCTTTTCCAGCGGACCGTAGGCCCTTTACACTAGAGCAGGGGTAGTCAAACTGCGGCCCTCCAGATGTCCATGGACTACAATTCCCAGAAGTTCCTGCCAGCGAATGCTGGCAGGGGCTGCTGGGAATTGTAGTCCATGGACATCTGGAGGGCCGCAGTTTGACTACCCCTGCACTAGAGAATGCATCTTTCGAGTTTGCGCTGGATAAGGGCTGACAACATCCAGGCAAGGCCTGGAAATCTCCAACTAGGTGTAGTGGTTAGGAATACTGACTTCTAATCTGGAGAGCCGGGTTTGATTCCCTGCTGCTCCCCCACATGCAGCCAGCTGGGTGACCTTGGGCTCGCCACAGAACTGATAAAGCTGTTCTGACTGAGCAGTGATATCAGGGCTCTCTCAGCCTCACCCACCTCACAGGAAGTCTGTTGTGGGGAGAGGAAAGGGAAGGCAATTGTAAGACACTTTGTGACTCACCCTCAGGAGTGGCCATTTTCTTCGAGGGAAATGTCAATATATAAAAATAGCAATATTGCAGAGTGTCAGTACATTCCTTGGGTGGCCTACAAAGATGGATGTGAATGAATAAGCACAAATATTTTAGAGTGCTTAGGGTAGTGGGAAGCTCCTAAAGGGACTTAGTGATCTTATTGTGAAATTAAAGGGATGTCATCGTCGTCCTCTTCCTTGCAACTATACAGTTCTCATGGCATCCAAGATGTGGTTCCTGAAAAAAGAGACTGAAGTCAGAATGGAGACTGTAATGAGACTCCGTAGAGACTATGAGATTTGCAAGATGCATTTTTTGATAAGTTTGTTCAGAGCCTGCGTATAAGACTCTAGAAATGGTTTCATATTCAATAAGACATGGGCCATATGACATGTGGATCTGTTTTTTCTCTGTTTAAGTTTATTCCAAAACTGTGGCCATAGACAATGAAAAACAGAAATAACAGCACTCTGTGAAGAGCCTAGATGGCAACACAGTAAACCCCAAAATATTTTGTGTTTGTGGGTGAGTTTCCTTGAAAAGTACGGGGGGGGGACCTGTAATCTGAAATGCTGCTAAAAGCAAAATATTTTCCGTGATGGCTGGGAGAGAAGCACTTGAAGGAAATTGTCTTCGACATTCTATTAAATGTCAGTTTTAGGTAGAACCGAGCTCCGAAGATGAATTCACAGAACACTAATTGGAGACATGAGGATCCCATTAGCCAAGAGAAAATATTGTATCTTGCTGATTCAGATGCCTTGATTGATAAAATTATTCTTTTATAGCCTGATTAATCAGAATGTCTGCTGGAATTTGTGCTTAGGACTAAGAGCCCCAAGGTTCATCTGGGGACAGGATGAGGCTGGAGAACAGGAAGCAATGGCCTTTCTTTGAAGAAAAGATGCAGAATGAAGGTGGGAGTCAGAAAGGTAAACCTTGCTACCCATTCTTGCTCTTTCTGGTGCTTTTCATTATTCCAAAAACTATGGTTGCATTTTGTGTTTCTGACATAGTCTTATACCACCCATCCTCTCTCTTCTCCATCTTGTGCTGGAATGTGAAAGATCGGCACTGTGTGCATGATTTAACAGAATATGGAGAATGTCCTGCAGGGGGAAATGAAGGACATGTGCAGTTAGCATATTTAGGTCAGAAACTTCCTGATATCTTTCAAACAGTCTTCTCCAGTGTCCTGATTGGCTCAATTGGAGACTTCCTGCTCCTTTGATCACATTTCCTCCCAGTTTGCTTCTAGAACTGCCGGAGTGACTGAAGGACAGTTAGATCATTAGTTAGGACTCTCTTCACTCCTCTTTCTTTTCAAAGTTGTTTATCTTCTAAATAAAACTATTATATTCTTTTAAGCAGCTCGGTAGGGTACTCTCCAGCATTTTAAAACTCTGCCAACATTTTGTCCCTACAACAACCCAGTAAGATAAGTTAAGCTGAGACAAAATGACTAACCCAGCATCACCCAGTGATCTTCATCACAGAGCAATGGACTTGAACCAGGGCTTTCCAGGCACTTTTCCTGTCCTAGCCCTCAAACTATGATGCATCTCAACTATTTGCTAGAGGGACATTTTATTTTCATTCAAAAGATATTACTTATCAGTGGCTGAAGGGATGTTTGAAGAACAGGAAGAAGCTTGGATCTGACATGGCCATTGACACCTGGAGCCATAGGGGATCCAGCTCCTCCAGACTGTAACCCAGACAAGCCCAATTTTGACCTCCACACGCTCATAAAATAGTCCCTTCTTTGATCTTGAGATGACACCTCAGCAGTACAGCATTTGCTTGGCAAGCAAAAATTCTAGATTCAGTCTGCAGTAGGTAAAGGGAAAGTCCCTGAGGAGTAGGCAGTAGGTAAAGGGAAAGTCCGTGAGGAGCCACTGCCAACCTGAGTAGAAGACAATACCAACCTTGATAGACTTGATGATAGGTGGGACTTCATACAAGGCTGTTTCCATGGGCAAATGCATTTGCAGTTCTCAAGACCATTACTAGATCTGCCAGCTCCTAAGTGCTGTGGATGCATTCAGTGACAGACAGCCTCTGGTGCCACTCATGGAATTCCTAATTTTGTTCTTCTCAAAGAGACAAAAGTTTGACCAGAATGTCTGGCAGTTTACCTTGGATTAGTCTCCCGTAGAAGCACCCAGCTGGCATTGAAGCCCAATATTCTAAGTGCATGCAAGACAAAATTGTGGAATAAGGTAAACAACGAAGCATGGCTGACAACAAGGAATAGAAGTTCTGCTCCCATCTCCATCTGCTGCAGCTTCACAAACACTCCCCAGCCTGACCACTAACTCTTTAAGGCAGGGGTAGTCAACCTGTGGTCCTCCAGATGTCCATGGACTACAATTCCCAGGATCCCCTGCCAGCGTTTGCTGGCAGGGGCTCAAGGGAATTGTAGTCCATGAACATCTGGAGGAACACAGGTAGACTACCACTGCTGTAAGGAATACCTCTGGTGACCAACTCAGGGCTTGCTTGATTGGAGGTCAGCTGCCTCCAAGACAAGTGACTCCCTTCCCAAGCTGTAGTCAATGAAGCCAAGATGTTCTTTCAGGACTGTCAGAGTAGGAAGGTGCTGCTCTGACCTCCTGGCAACAACCCATTTTTTCCACTCCATCCTACTCTTGGGACTGCCAAGGGCCAGCCAGACTGCTTGACCACTGCAGAGCCACCTCTAGGTACTGTTTGAAGATGGAGGGGTGGACAGACACAGAATATCCCCCCCTCCCCTTTGCAACCTTTCCCAGGCCACTGAGGAGCAGAAAGATAATGAAACACCAATTTCCGTTTTCCCTTGCAAAAAGAAAGAAAAACCCCAAACAATGATTTTTTTTTAAGAAAAAGGATTCAGAAATGCCATAAACAAGCAAGGCCACCCATCCAGCTAAGCACGCTGGGGATTAGCTCCCGGGAAATGGCTTTTATTACTGCTAGCTAATGGTCCATATTTTGTTTACACTTTCCACTTTCCCCTCTAATAGCTGCCCTGGGTGTCCCTGTCATTTTTTCCTCCCCTCATGGCTACTGCTGGCAATTACTCCCCAAGCATTTGCATTTAATGATCACACTGGTGGCCTGCTTGCCTGCTGCTCTTGGTGCTCCTGTGGCTCCAAAAGGAGCCCAGTTCATGGGATGGGATGGGTGTCAAGACCACAGGGGAGGCTGAGCCACAAGGGTGCGAGGCAGTCAGGAAGGGACTGTGGAGTCATCCCCTCAGCTGTTTCCTTCTAAATGGGAAATCTCACTCTGGTTTATGAACAAGGAAGCAGGAAGATTAAGGTGACCAGATTGTCCCGCTTTTGAAGGGACATCTGGGGGCACCTGGCAAATTGTACTTATGTTGAAATTTTAAAATATGTATATTACAATACTATTTTTGTGTTCTATGCGTTCTATGAAAAATTTTGTTGCTCCATATAGACCAAAATTTTAATCAAGAACCCCTCCCCCCCCAGTCAATGGTGTCCCGCTTTACCAATGTTAAAATCTGGTCACCTTAAGGAAGATGTGAGTGTAAAGAAGCGTCAGGCTAGAGGGCAAAGGGCTGGATGGCCTTATAATGGTCAGAAAAATCAGACCTACCACATTGAGAGACACTGTTGGGTCACCATTGTGAACGTTTCAGGCTAGGAATGGGAAGGCCCAGGTTCAAGGCCCCATTCAATCATGAATCCTAAGGGGCTGGTCTTTATCTCCTGGGGTTGCCAACTTCCAGGTGGTGGCTGGAGATCTTCTGTTATTAGAACTGGTCTCCATGTGATAGTTCCCCTGGGAAAAATGGCTGCAGAAGAAGAAGAGGAGGAGGAGGAGTTTGTTCTTATATGCCGCTTTTCTCTACCCAAAGGAGGCTCAAAGAGGCTTACAATCGCCTTCCCTTTACTCTCCACACAACAGACACCCTGTGAGGTAGGGGAGGCTGAGAAAGTTCTGAGAGAACTATGACTGGCCCAAGGTCATCCAGGTGTCTGCATGTGGAGGGGTGGGGAATCAAACCCAGTTCTGTGGATTAAAAGCTGCTGCTCTTAAACACTACACCATTTTGGCTCTCTATAGAGGTCCCACCCCTCCCCAAACTCTGCCCTCCTCAGGCCCCACTACCAAAATCTCCAGATATTTCTCATCTCAGAGCTGGCAACCCTACTCTCTTCCCTCCACCCTAACCTACAGCAAAGGGCTGGTGTGAGGATGAGGGGTCTTCCCTGCCACCCTGAATGGCAATCTTTTCATCTAACAGAGAAAGGAAAGACTTTTGGCTCTGTTGGAGCCAAGTTTATTAGGATCAGAGGACTGGACAGGTTTTTGCAGTTTTCTTTCTGCATGCCCCTCCCTGCCCCACTCCCCCTAGAGCAGGGGTAGTCAACCTGTGGTCCTCTAGATGTCCATGGACTACAATTCCCATGAGCCCCTGCCAGCAAATTCTGGCAGGAGCTCATGGGAATTGTAGTCCATGGACATCTGGAGGACCACAGGTTGACTACCCCTGCCCTAGAGCATGCCTAGAACACATTTGACTTTTTCTGCCATCATCACTCTGCAGTACAAATTACTCTGGGAAAGGTATCCTGGTTAAATAGAAGAAGAAGACCTGTTTTTTTTTATATACCTTGCTTTTTCCTACCCAAAGAAGTCTCAGAGCAGCTCACAATTGCCTGCCCGTCTCTTCTGAAACAGACACCCTCTGAAGTGTTTGAGGCTGAGGGACCCCTGATAGAAATACTCTGTGAGAACAGCTCTAAGAGAACTGTGACTAGCCCAAGGTCACCCAGCTGGCTGCCGGTGGGGAATCAAACCTGGTTCTCCCCATTAGAGGCCACCACTCTTAACCACTACCAAGCTTGGTGAGAGCTCATCACAAGCCAACAAACCTGCCATGTAGTTGGAGGAAATGCTGTGCACAGAAATGCTAGTCAGGGCCCACAATGTGCTTGTGATCATGTGCTAGGCTTTCTGGCTGGATTGCATCAGGGACAATAAGTTAACCAAAGCCAAATGTGTTTTGACCACAAGGTCTTCTCAATGGTACACATTGTTTTAAAAAAAAACGCCCTACATTTTTTTCAAAAAAAACAAAATGTATTTCTGAACTGAGCTTTAAAAGTCATACAAGAAGTAGGGCCCATTCATTAACTGGATAATCCCCCTAGATTGTTGCTATTCATGGTCCAAATAGCTCTGCAAGCAAGGTCAGGGCGATTCCTGGCTGTATGGTCTATATATCCATGTCCAGGATGCAAAATACAGCTAGGGGTCATTGGGGCCTCAGTCTTTGCATAGGACAAGGGCAGAAAAATTACTCATTGTCCTGCTGATTCTAAGAATATCAGTCTTTTGAGCCCCGACTTTGCCAACACTGTACAGGGTGACCCCGAGAGAATCATGTTCCTTTGTGAGCACAGGTTGTCAGGTTTTCCTTCTACAAATTGGGAAATGAAACATGGTGCTGCCTCTGCTTTTCGATGGCTGCATAAAACAGTTCAGTGCAGAAGAAGGGAGGAGCTCTTCAGATTTATGGGGCAGAATGTTGACAAGGCCCATGGAGGGCAATCACAAGGGCAGACGCTGCTGGGGATTGTACTTGGATGAGTTCTGCTGAAGCCACCGCAGGAGCACGTGAATGTCCTGACTTTAAGGGAAATTGCTCTGTAAAATTAACAACAACAACAACGATGAATGCTTGACTATCTTCTAGAACAGGGGTAGTCAACCTGTGGTCCTCCAGATGTTCATGGACTACAATGTTCATGGCTCATGGGAATTGTGGTCCATGAACTTCTGGAGGACCACAGGTTGACTACCCCTGTTCTAGAACATCTGAAGAGAAGAAGAAGAGCTGTTTTTTTGTACCCTGCCTTTCACTACCCAAAGGAGTCCCAAAGTAGCTTCCAAACACCTCCTCTCCCCACAATGGACACCCTGTGGGTTCGGTGAGGCCGAGAGAGCTCTGAGAATACTGCTCTGCGAAAACAGATCTAAGAGAACTGTGACTGGCCCAAGGTCACCCAGCTGGCTGCATGTGGAGGAGTAGGGAATTAGAACTGATGCTCTAGCTTAGACGCTGTCATTCTTAACTACTATGCCAAGCTGGCTCTCACACCAAGCTGGCTCTCTGCTTCTTCAGCTATCAAAAACACGTTCCATGTCTCTAATTTCCTATGAATGTGTCTGGAAATCAATAAAATAATAAGAGCCAGGGTTAAAAATAACTCTCAGGCACATCCCTTGGCAGGTCAGAGGAGATCAGAGGCAGTGGGGGCTTGTCTAATGCCAGCAGTAGACAGTTGAATTGAGCAGACTGACATGATTTGTTCCCCCCAAAGCACACTGTCTGAGTGGTGGGCACTGCCGAGACATTCCAGCCCCCTCTGAACAGCTCCCTGGAGAGTCCTTGGCAGCTGGAACCTCTCTGGCCAGCCCTCTTCCTGCTCCGCCTACACCAGCTGTTTGGACGCTGCGTTGTCTGGACAAAATGGAGAGAGTTTCTCCGGCAGTGGCATTTACTCGCTGCCACCTTGTTCAGAGCTGGGGGCAGGTTTAGCCTGGCATAGCAACTCACAAGGCCATGGGTTTTCTGCCTAACAGATGCTCTCAAACAGTGGGCCTTCCCTGAAGCGTGAATTTGAAGGAGTGCCACTAGAAAATTCATTGCCATCCAATGCCTGCCACTCATGCCCACCGACTCTTGACATGAGATCTTACACAGCCATGCCTCACATCCCTCCTAGTTCCCGCCCATGGAAATATAATCTTGTCTTATGCGTCCTTCCAGTTTGGTGTAGTGGTTAGGAGTGTGGACTTCTAATCTGACAAGCCAGGTTCGATTCTGCGCTCCCCCACATACAGCCAGCTGGGTGACCTTGGGCTCGCCACAGCACTGATAAAACTGTTTTGACCGAGCAGGAATCTCAGGGCTCTCTCAGCCTCACCCACCTCACAGGGTGTCTGTTGTGGGGAGAGGAAAGAGAAGGCGACTGTAAGCCGCTTTGAGCCTCCTTCGGGTAGGGAAAAGCGGCATATAAGAACCAACTCTTCTTCTTCTTCTTCTTCTTCTTCTTCTTCTTCTTCTTCCATACATGCAAATGCACCTCCTCTCTTGCTCCTTCTCCCACATGCACGCTACAATATACCCATAGACAACCACACACCAACCACGAGCCTCCCGCCATTCTATAGGCAAGTCAGCAGGGTTCCCCGTTCTCACCGAGGGACTCTCATGTCGATGGTTGAGACAACCCTCCCCCAACCCCACCCTTTGCCCTTCCCATGCAGCCCTTTGTAAAGGGCATGGCACTGGCTGAGTTATGCGCTTTGACATCACTCCAAGTGACAGTGTCATCCAGGGACCTAGGCATGTCCTAAGAGGGACTGTTGCATTGTGTTTATTGCAAAGGTTGCTGGCAGGGCGAAGATGCCAAGTGGGCTGCTCTCACAGCCGTGCTCTCTGCCTCTCCCTCCCTCCCTGTCTTCTCTTCATTTGCCCAGGAAATCCAGATAGATCAGCTTTTCAAGGCCCCCAAACTTTCCAAAGGTCAATTTTGCTTCTTCTCACACTGAATGTGAGGAAAGCCAAAGGCAGTTCTCAAAGATACATCCATTGCCTCTGCATTCATAGACACACACAAAAATGAAGTTCGTGCACTTGGACCAATGGGTCTCTCCAGTTAGTTGGATGGAGGTATTAAAGTAGAGAGGGCTTTAAACCCAGGGCTTATCCCAGCTGAGGATCAAGTCAAGTGACTGATCCCCACCTACTGGGTTATGAGGCTCTAAAAAGCCACCATGTCTGTTGCCTTTTGTAAGAGTGACATCTCTCCTGTCTCCACATGCATCCTGAAACAAGCACCAGGTAGAGGCACTCAAAGTTGGGGAAGTTTCCTCCATAGCTCTTTCCCTTTGCTTGTTCCTCACTGTACGTGTCCTAAGCCATGAATTGGATTCCCTGTGCCTGCCCGCTTGCTCAGGTGCCCACAGTCACAGTCTTGACATCGATGAAGTCATAACTCTGCCTTCATTTCCTGCCTTGTGGCTATGATGTCACATGACTTCCTGGCACATGCCTGCAGCTCAGTGCATCCTGGATCTGGAAATGATGAAAAGCACTGTTAGAGTTTACGGCTTTCCTTCCACTGGATTCTTGTCTTAGGTCAGTCAGCTATAGCACTGCTCTCATTGTGGCAAGCATGAATGAAATTCAGACTGAAATGTGCAATTCCAACAAAAGAAGGGCAAAACTCACAGTTTTCCAGAGACATTCTGGGTTTCCAAGCCACTGAACCCATGGAAATGGTTTAAAAGCCCAAATAATGCTGAGTAGGATGGAAGAGTAAAGTGAACCGGATACTGCGCACATAGAGACAAAAGTCACATTGCAAGAAGCAGAAAAGCAGGCTCACTAATCGGCATGTCTACACCAAGGACAAGTGTCATGAAAATGCTTTCTCCTGTTTGAGGCATCGTGTTTCAAAAGGCAATGTCTAGGAAAGAGCAAGGATAGCCGAAGGCTGCATGGGGAAGGAGGGGCCCTACATAATTGCAGAGGTTTTGTTTCAGTGTTTTCCCCCCACAGCTGAAAGGAAAATAAAGTAAGCCACATGGAATGTCCAGTTATATTTTATCCATGGTGCATTTCAGGAAGGAGCTGGTAATACCCAGGAAGAGATTCATACTGATTGTTATCTCTATGAGGCTGATCTCATATCATAATGGGGTCTGTCACTCTTGCTCTTTTGTGAGTGGAGTTCACACATAAGAAGGAAAAATGTTTTGCTTGTTTGGGGGAAGTGGAGACCTTCAGAATTCACATTTTTCTAGAAAGACAGGGCACATCATCATTGTTCAGCTCTAAAATCCTATGATTTCATTAAGGTTAACATCTGCTCCCACTTACCACTGACGGTTGCAAGGATCACAGCTCTTGCTTACACCAGAATCAGGAAAAGAGGAGTCTAAAATCTGTGTGCTGATGGACAGCACAGAGCCCTGTCCATAGTCCTGAAAGCTTCAGAAAGAAACAGGCCAGGAAAGTGACTACAAAGCCCTGGAATAGAATCTCAGTTCCTGAATAAGAACATTAAAAGAATCCTGTCGGATGAGACCAAAGTGGGTCCATCTCATCCAGTGTTCTGCTTCCAACATCGGAAAGACAAATGTCCCACTAGGGAGACCAGCTTGTCCCTAACCCCTGACATCCAGAGGTCTCCTGGTTATACCATTTCCAGTCCAGAATGCCTGTAAAGCCCCATAAATTAAGACAGCATGGCCAGTGGTGGAATCAAGGGTATGGATTATGGGTGGGGTTGACTATGGGACATGGAAGCAGGGAAGAGGTAGGTTGAAAGAGGTTCAGCACAAGATCTGTCCAGGTGGAGAACAACATCTGATCTCAGCAAACTTGTTCTGGAGCCAAAGTCTGGATGCAACTGGTGAGTCTCTATAGTGACACCTTTCCTGTTGTCTTAAGGGGGGGGCTGAATCTAGCACAGGTTGATACTCAGACCTCTCCTCCAAAGTAGATTCATGAACTAGGATGCCCCAAGATATCTAATCCATCGTTTGGCTTGGGCTTCTGCTAAGACACATTGCTTTTTCTATTCTTGCAACCCAATGGATGAACATGGGGGCTCTAGAAGTGGAGAGGGCTGCCTGAGGCTCCCAGCTACCCGGCTTCACTGATTCCCTTGATAGAGCTTCCTCCTAACAGGACTTGTGGTTTCCCCTGAGACTCAACTCTCCTTGAACCTCAGGGGTAGTATGGGGTATTGTGGGCTGCAGGGGGAGTAATATCGCCTTGTCAGGATCAAAAAGAGCCCGATCCCAGGGGAAACGAGCAAAAATGGTGATCAGGTCTCTGTCCAAATCTACTCTGACACAGCAGAACTTTTCCCCAGAGATGAGGGTGGGAGACAGAGAGAAATCCAAGCAACACATTTTTGAACTCAGAAGTCATGTTTATTAAGCCCACAGGAGATCCAAAAGCACCTCTTTTTATTTTACTCATGCACACTCATATATAGGCTCACCTCCATTCATGCCTCAGCTGACTTTAAATGCAGCCAATTTAATCTAAATTGTAGAATCTTGACAAGTGGTAAAGGAGATTCTGCCCCTTCCTTGCCCCTTCCTGGCATTATACTGTATTGTGTCCCAGGCCCCCATAAGATTTTCATCCTTCTCTTTTCTGGGAATGGGGTGGGAATTAGCCAGAGCCAAGTGTGGGAGGTGTGCCACAGCTTGCTTGGGGAAATGGCCTTCTGCCTGGGACAGCCTGGTGAAAACTTCTCCTTTCCCTCCTCTCAGAAGATTGCAGTGGGCTGATCTGGAAGATTTAGTGGGGCCTAATCCAGGGACATCTTCAGTATCTTAGCCAGAGGTGACCTAGCACAATAGTCAAGGTACCACTGCAGAAGGGCTGAGGTGGAGGAAGCAGTCATGCACACAATGTTGTCTGCAATCTAGAAAAGTTTGTTGCTTTTTCCTTGTATTGGCTTCAAGTAGACACAGCCATACACAACCACAATCACAATCTTATGTTTATGTTTTCAGCCCGGCATTCCATAAAACCAAAATCTGCTAAGAAACACAAACATTGCATGTTGGTTAAAAGAAATCACAATTAAATCAAGCATGGACGATTTCAAAAAGGCATGACATCAATAAGTTCCAGGCTCATTCCAGTTTCTTACATTCTCCAGAAGTTCCACTCAACTCTAGCACTTGTTCAGGGCACGTTCTGACCTTACCCTGCAACAGGGATGTCCTGTTTAGCTATTGTGGGAATAATCTGAGAACTTGAGCAAGCTCTCTGCCCGTCTCAGAGCTCCGGTTACAATCTAGAATCCTACCACCAGGCTGAATGAGGAGCTGCCTTTGGATAATCTATTCAAAGAGATAATGGCTTATTTCCAAGTGGGAAGCCAACACCACACACTTGGCATGCCACATGTACCCCACCCTTCCTTTCCTCAATGAATGAATTTCCCAGAAAGAAAAGGTCAGCCTCCTTGTCCCCCATCGGCATGCTTGTCACAGCCACTGTCTACAAGCATCAGAGCTGCCTCACACAGGCCGGCAACAGATCTGAGCTGGCCTTGTAGCTGGAGGGCATGTCTGTGGAGATGCAGCAAGAGCCCCCTCCTTACTGTGAGTGATGGGGGATGGCAAATGAGAGGCCTCTGGGCCCTTTTTGACTTTGTAGTACACATGAACCCGCTGCACTCCAGGGGATGGGTGTTCCAGGCCTGTCGGTTTAACCTGATTTGGGCTCCACTGTCACAAGCACAAGGAGAGAGGCTGGCAGGCCTGGAAGGAGCCATGTGCAAGCCAGAGAGGGGGGGGGGGTAACTGGGAAATCTGTGCCCCGGGAACAAAAGTGGGCACTCACACACCAAGTACTGCAGAAAAAAATGCATACATTGTTGTTTCACCACAGAATGCAAGAAACAATGGATGGCTTTGAGTATGAAAGTTTTCATGTGTAAATTTGCATGAGCATGGGTTGTCAACCGCCATGCATAGTAAAACTAGCAAACACTCCCAGGTATACCCTGAATGATCCATCATTTCATTGTGAGGACTAGAGCTGAAAGTGGGGCTTCAAGCAGCCAGTTCCCCACCACCACCACCGCCAATTCACAGCTGACATGGTGGTCAAGTAGATTTTCAAGGCATGAGGCCTTCAGAAGTGGTTTGCCATTGCATGCCTCTGTATCATGACCCTGGTATTCATTGGTAGTCCCTCTTCCAAACACAAGCCAGAACCATCCCTGCATAGCTTCCAAGATCTGACAAGACTGGGTTAGGTCAGCTAGACTATCCAGGTCAGCTAAGGAGCATCAAGTGAGAACTGGGCCTATGTACTGCTTCATGGAATCATAGAATCACAGAGTTGGAAGGGTCCTCCTGGGTCATCTAGTCCAACCTCCTGCACAATGCAGGACACTCACAAACCTATTGTTCACCATCCCCTTGAACCTTCACAGAATCACAGCTTCACAGCTTCTGTGAGGCCCACACAGCAATGCTCCAACCAAATACTCTGGCCAAAAGCACAGATTGCAAAAAGACTTAGCCACACCCACCAAGGAAACCTCTTTGAGCAATAGGCCTAAGAAAGGCCAGTAGGCCTTGGCAACCCCTCTAAATGCTACCGAGCCAGGCTTGCCATCAGTTCTGAACAACTGACCCCAGACTGCCTTTATCTTATTTGTTTATTTCTTTTCCTGTTCTCCTGTTTGGTATAGAGCCAGTTTGGTGTTGTGGTTAGGAGTGAGGACTTCTAATCTGGCATGCCAGGTTCCATTCTGCATCCCCCCACATCAGCCAGCTGGGGGACCTTGGGCTCACCATGGCACCGATAAAACTGTTCTGACCAAGCAATGAGATCAGGGTTGTCTCAGCCTCACCCACCCCACAGAGTGTCTGTTGTGGGGAGAGGAAAGGGAAGGTGACTGTAAGCCACTTTGAGCCTCCTTCGGGTAGAGAAAACCGGCATATAAGAACCAAATCTTCTTCTTCTTCTTCTTTCTTACTGAGACTCAAGGCAGATGACACAACAGTTCACAGTCAGTGCAATACAACAGTGTAATGTATAAAAGCAACAACTTGGCTGAACCACCAAATTAGAGAAATAAAATAGATGGTGTAGTACATAACCACAAACAATGCATCAGAGCAAGGTTACAAACACAATATAGAAACAAAGTATAACACGTTCAGTGCCTTAAAAGGTTGGTATAAGAGACGTGGCACTCTGTGCACTAAAACAGGATCACAATATTGGTGAATGTGGCCATCTAGTTATTTATTACATTTATTCCCTGCCTGTCTCCCAAGTGGGGACCCCAAGCATCTTACATCACTCTGCTCCCTTTTTAGCCTTGCAGTAGCCCCCTTGACTGGCCCAAGGTGATCAAAAAGCTTCCAGGGCAGAGTAGGGATTCCATTCTGGGTCCCCCACATCCTATTCTAGCACTCTAACTGCAACACCGCCAGGACTGTCATGCTATAAAAACAGTATAGTAAACAATGCAATAAAGCTAGAATCTGAAGTCTGGAGCAATTACTTTTTTCCCTTCTCCCTGTTCATCTCTGCTTTTGCCTCAGTGGGTCTGACAGTTGTTTGTGCTGGGAGGGAGACCGCTACAGAATACAGTCCAAGGGGCAAGAAAAATTTATTCAGGGGGTTGCTAGTTCACAGTAAATTGGACAGAGTGAAAATGGGGATGCATCAGAGGTGAACATTCTGGAAATTACCTGTGCAGGCATTTTACTAATTACATTAAAACAAACAAACAAAAAAGACTCAAGAATCCTGGAAATGCTCAAGAAGATTACACAAGGGGCTTATTCAAGTTCTGTCCTGCAATGACTGTTGCTGACAGCATATACTTGCTTGGTTTACAGTGCAATCTTGAGCCCAGCTGTTGAACCCTTAAACTCAGTTGGTCTATTATTGTTACCACTGTTATATTCCAGTTTATTAACAAAACTGAATGCAATGTATAGTTCTCTTCATTCTATGTAAACCACCCTGAGCCTCTATAGAGGACAGTATATAAATGCAATAATTAAATAGAATGTTTAATTTTGCTTTATATTGCACTGCATAAAATCTGTACTGGTTTAGCAGGACGTATTAGCATCTCATGTGAAATATTTCCAGTGATTCCATTATAAAGTCAAAGATCTTGTGTTATGCAAGGGATAACGAGTGCAGGAATGGGTTCATAGCTATCTGAATGAGACAGAATTATTGCGGGCTCATTTAGTGACGCCTTTGAGTCTACATGTGCTTCAGGAAGGCACAAAAACAGAACTCTTTTCTGCAACCATTCCTCTCTTGTTTATATCTGCCATTGATGTCCTTTCCTAGGTTTCCTATAAAGCACAAAGATTGCAATCAGAGATCTCCCATGTCACATACAGTTTGGCCCCCAAACACACTCATTCTTTCATTAGAAGCACAATAGATAAATCAACTTGAGCAAAATCAAGGATGAATCCAGATTGTGTCAGAGAGAATCCTAGCCGCTTATCACATTATAGAACTGCACAGAAAGAAACAGCAAGGAGAATGAGCTTTTGTTCCTCTTGTCATTTAAGCCCTTTTGATCAGTGAACCAGAGACTATGGGCTCCAAATCGTTTGACTTGACAAGTAGGACATGGAAAGCAGATGCAGCCCACCCTGATATGTTTGCATGTATTAAAATGCTTCATCAAATGGAAGTTGAAGTTAAGGAGAGCATTTTGTTAACGGCTCAAGTGACAAACCCTTATTGACTCAGAGCGCATGTTTTTGAACTTCAGCAAAACAAAAGCACCCTTCCGCATCTTCCGGTATGGATAGGGGCCCTGGCTGGGCACAGCCCTGAGCAGGGAGCCTGGCACATTTGAGAGAAAGTTGAATACATGCAATAGCAAAATCACTGCCCAAAATGACTTGGAAAGGTTCATTCAATCTGACACAGACATGGATGGAAGGCAGAGACCACTCCCTCTGTGACTGGCAGCCCTGCTGAAAAAGACCTTGAATCAAACACTCACAAAAATCATCAAGATTCAAACAGGAAAACCACATCAGGGCAATATGTGTTTTTTACATTCTGTTTAGCTAGCAGGTACACCTCACAATACTGGGGTTTCCATGTGCTGTCACTCAGCTTGGCTCCAACAAATGCATACCCCATCCCTGAACAGGATGGCTTTCTGCAGACAAGACACCTAAGAATCCAAATTCAGCAGCAGGGAACATTATCAACAGCCTGGGGGGCTCAGGTTGAACCAGCCCCTTTAATCTACCCTTGTTCAGGAATATCATCACACCACCATCTTGCTTGTGGAACGGTGTGGAGCCATGACTCAGTAATAGAGGATTGCCTTCCCATGCAGAAGGTCCCAGGTTCAATATCTGGTACCTCCAGGTAAAAGGACTAGGTAGCAGGTGATGTGGAAGATCTCTTCCTAAGACTCTGAAGAGCTGCTGCCAGTCTGAGCAGATCGTACATGATGGCCCAGTGGTCTAGCTCAGTATAAGGCAGCATTCATGTGCTCATGTGGAGGCTTGAGCTGAAGGTCGGCTTTGTGTTCAGGGCTTATTGTGGAGAAGTTTCCTATTGTTGCGTAGCTTATCTCCTTGATCCTGTTTTTCAGAACAGGCCACATACTTCACTATGATATGAAAATGCTAAAGCATAGCAAAGAAAATGACTGGGGAAAGGGAACATTATAAATGTAGAAATGCCAAAGACAAAACGTGGATCCAAAGGCGGGCACATGTAGACATAACCCAGGCTTCCAGAACAGATGCTGTTAGAGACACAAAACAGCAGGTCACCTTCAGTCATCTTGTCTAGTAACCATACAAAAGCCTATTCTCCACGAATTTGTCTGGTTGCCTTTTAAAGCCATCTATTGTAGCAGCCATCTCTGACCTGGGTGACCCAGGCTAGCCTGATCTCCTCAGATCTTGGAAGCTAAGTGGGTTCAGCTTTGATTATTACTTGGATAGGTGGATGCTAAGGAAGCCCAGGCTTGCAATACAGAGGCCCACAATGGCCAAACACTGGCTTTCCAGAATGCCATGGACTACAATTCCCATGAGCCCCTGCCAGCATGTTTCTGGCAGGGGCTCATGGGAATTGTAGTCCACAGACGTCTGGAGAGCCACCGTTTGGCCATCACTGCATTCAGGAGCAGTGACTTCCACACTTTAATCATGCTTTGCATTAGGAATGGTGCCAAGGATTTCTAGGCATATTCAAGGGTTCACACTCAGTTCAGATGGACCAATCACTGCACAGGCTCATTGTAAATTGAGTCTAGTCATTAGAACACATAATGCAGCATTTTCTTGTGGCTGCACGATGCAGAGGAAGATCAACTGGGCGATCTATATTTAGGGAGTTTCCCTCCTGATTTTCATATTGTTGTTGAAGAACCACAAAGAAACCTTTAAGAAACCCAAGATTCCCCATGCGAAGACTTGAAAACCACTGGCATAGCACAGGCGATAGTGTTTGATGGTTGGCATGCAATTATATTTAATATCAGTGTGTATTTGGAGCCTGATATGTAATGACATTTTTTTTTATCTTGACAGCATTTACAGATAAAATGTGAGTGGTATTTCATATTTTACACTTGACAGCATCAGGGGTTTCGTATTTGCAGGCTGCCAAATGCAAAACTTTCACGAGAGGTCAGGAAGCCTAAGCGTTCAAACATTTGTGAATATTTCAGCCTGCTCTAGTCTCTGTCAAAGCAATGAGCAGATGGTGTCCTTGTCCATGGTTCTGAAAAGCTTCAATTTCACCATCGCCGTTTTCAAAACAAAGGCTAAAGGACCCGAAACATTGGTGAGCCATGATGAGATCTCCTGTTCCCTTAAAATATGCTCAGTAGCAACTGGAGGGAGTGGGGCCAGACAGATATTTTGTCACTGGGAGTTAACTCTTTCCTCTTGTGCCATTTCTCCAATGAAAACACCCTCCACAGCTATTGATATCAACAAAGAATATGAAGTTACCCACATTACATAATTTCCCCCACTTTCTCCTTTTCTGTGGGTCCCAATCCAGTTGAGTACTCTTTACCCCCACCCGTGCAGCAGCTATTAATGAGAGCGGGAGAATCACAGAAATCCAGCATTTGATTTCTTTTCTTTGTTTAGTACCTTCATTCATAGTTACCTCAGTCAGACCCAAGGTGGATTGTGTCATTTAAACCAATGCATAAGAGCAAAAGAGACGCACATCCAGATGTGAATAAAACTGAGTTACAAAATGAGACAACAATGGATTAAAAACAATTTAACAATACAATAATGGCATAATGCAGACAAATAATGTACGAGAACTGAACTGCAGAACTCGAAAACAATGCAATGAACAGTGTATTATATACACTTATATACTATATACAATTATATATTATATACAATCATAGCTAGCTGGGTCTATGTTCACTGCCTTCCAAGTAAATGTTTGAGTTTGCATCCAAACATGCACACATAAACCCAATAAAATCTACAGGAGCTCCCTCCATCCATCTTCGGGTTTCCCTCCACCGAGTTAGAACCTGATTAAAAGAGCATACAATCCATGAAATGGACTGGGAGGCAGACGGACAAATGGAGCAGATGTAATGGAGCACCATACATTTTTAATGATATTTTAACTGTGATTTAATAGACGATCTCTGTGTGACATGTGTTGTGAACCACCCCAAGTCTCTGTGCAGGGAGGGGCAATATATTAAAACCCATTTTTTTAATGGGGTATCTCAAAGGAGAAGAAAACTAGAAAACTCACAGCCCAACTTTGCTGCCTACACTGTTCTGACCCGAGCTGTTAAAGAGTCTCTCTCTTTCTAGAATACTTGTCATGTGTCATCCCTTGTCATCACAGGAACTATTTCTAGTATCACCCTTATTTTTACTGAATTCCTAGTGGTGGATAAGGATGGGGTATTGTAGTGTTCGGCCAGGGCTCCAATAGACTGAAGTGGATATGAAGGCAGGTCAAGGAAATGACGTGACCCACCATCATCTGCCCTTCTGTCTCCCAGGATTAAGGCCTTGTGTGTTTCCAGGGAAGAAATGGCTTGCATTTGTGACAACCTCATGCAAGATGAGTTATATAAGCTGTACTGAACCGGAGTCAGCAGTAATGAGATGCTAGTGAAATCTTGTGCTGATCTGTGCCTGTGCCCAAATCACAGGCGGCAGCCGAGCTCTGTGGCTGGCTGCTGCTGATAATATTAATGTCAGGGGAAAATATCAGGCAGGGGATGCACTGTTCAAATGGGGATTACTCTCCTGGTGGAAAAAGAAAACAGTCCTAATCATTTGCCTTCCTCAGATCCAAGGGCATGCAGGGCTGGGTGAGGCGTGCCAGTCTTACTCCTCTCTATAAGCCAGTCTCCTCTGTTCTTCCATCTTCAAGATCAGGATTTTTAAGCCCTTGAAGTGCAAATTCTTCTCTGCCACCACCATCACTACCACCACGCACAAAAGTGCTATGATCCACATCCATGGACAGGTATCTTTTTGCGTACACAGGCGCACACACAGAGAGAGAGAGAGAGAGACAGAGAGAGAGGCAGAGAAATGAGCAGACAAAGAAGTTGGTAACAGATCGCTCCAGGGCCAGATGCCTCCTGGTGATGCCCAAGGACTCTGGCTGTTTGGGCAGAACATTTTGCTCCTGGACTTGGTGTGAAGCAAAAATCAAATGGCTGGCAACCAGGGAGCTTTCACTTTTCTTTTGGTTTTATGATAACGTCTTTGATATTTTTAGAATCCTCTACTTTTTTTACTTTCATGCTTTCTGGACATATATGTAAGCTGCCATGTGCTCTCCACCACTGGCCCAGGACCAGGCTGAAACCTCAAAATCTAAACAATCAGCCTCACTCTTTGTGTGCTTGCATATGTAGGGAACAATCCACTGTGCATATCCCATTGGAATGTGGCTAGGAACTGCACAAACTCCATTCCAGTGAAGCTTATGCAGGGGAATGTCCCTCTGGATCAGGCCCATAAACAGGAACAATAATGAAGAGTTGATTCAGACATTTGAAAGGTTTTTTGCTTTTCTCCATACAATCCCGCTCACAGGCACAGGATCAGAAAGAGGCAGTGAGCACAAATGGGGTGTGTATATATTGATACCCCACAACAACTTGCAGTCATTCCCAAGATCTCATGGCACTACCATCCTGTATTGGCTGCCATACACCCTCATATGCACTTCACACAATCTCATACCCAGGGAGGGGAATTAAGTGCAGACAAAACATCTCAGTAAGCCACAATCAAACACATAAGAGTGTACAAAACATGCATGCTAAAATATCCTTTGTAGTCACTCTTCAACTTGATCTGATGATGATAAAATAATATTTCTCTCAGCAGATGTTTTCCCTCCTGTCACTTTAATGGTTGCTAATTTCATTTCCTCATCCATTACTATTAGGAAAAGGTTCGTTTCAAGTATGGCTGGGGAATCCGTATTTTAGTGGATGTATAATTCTTTTATTTCACTTATTTTATTCTGCATTTGCAATTTTCTAATTGTGATCACCTGTTTATACCATGACATATATGTATATATATTTTCATTTTACTGTTTTAATGCCTTGTTTGCCAGATTGCTATGGCTTTGGCTTCAACAATAAATTTCAGTTCATTCAATTCACTCTTCTTCTTGCAAACCGTTGGCCCAGTGCATTGATCAATGCATATTCAACACTAATACAGTCTCTCTCATGCCCACACATGGATGTACAGAGCATTAGTATATTTAGCCACCTTGATGTAGTGGTTAGGAGTCCAGACTTCTAACTGAGCGTTTGATTCCCCGCTCCCCCACATGCAGCCAGCAGGGTGACCTTGGGCTTGCCACAGCACTGATAAAGCTGTTCTGACTGAGCAGTAACATCAGGGCTCTCTCAGCCGCTTTGAGACTTCTTCTGGTAGATAAAAGCGGCATATAAGGACCATCTCTTCTTCTTCTTCAGTAATATCAGGGCTCTCTCAGCCTCACCCACCTCACAGGGTGTCTGTTGTGGGGAGAGAGAAGGAAAGGTGATTGTAAGCCACTTTGAGACTCTTTCAGGTAGAGAAAAGTGGCATATAACTCTTCTTAATTTTGAATAGTAAAGTATTCACTAGCAGATATGGCCAAGGTATGATCAATGATGCTCTGCATATTCATGCTGGTATACTTTTGTATTTGTTAGGAACTCCAGAGGGTTAGCCAGGTTAGCCTGTTGTCCCATAAATAAAACATCTGCCAGTTTTCAACTATAAACCCTGAAATGCTTGCCCAGGAAGTACGAAGACCAAAAAGCCTCTGCCTGATATCAGTTAAGTAGAAACTGTAGTTATGCTTTCTCTTCTAAATTCTGCATTTCCTTTCTCCAGTTGTGCTCATTCATCTAGCTGTGTGTGTGCTTAGAATTTATTTTATTACACTTATTCTAAGTTTGGCGGGAGAGCCAGTTTGGTGTAGTGCTTAGGAGTGCGGACTTCTAATCTGGCGAGCTGGGCTCGATTCTGCGCTCCCCCACATGCAGCCAGCTGGGTGACCTTGGGCTCGCCACGGCACTGATAAAGCTGTTCTGACCAAGCAGTGATATCAGGGCTCTCTCAGCCTCACCCACCCCACAGGGTGTCTGTTGTGGGGAGAGGAATGAGAAGGCGACTGTAAGCCGCTTTGAGCCTCCTTTGATTGTGGCTCAGGGCACCTTTTGGAAATGGGACCCCGGCCCTAAGCGATTCCTTTTATGTGCCTCCTCCCTCCGCAGACAGCCTTTCCCTGCCACAAGCAGGCTCTGGCTATGAGGCTCAGGAGTGATCCAGGGTAGTCAGTCAGCGCCCCAAAGAGTTATCCACCAGATGTTAGTGAAGAACAAAGGATCCAAAGGGAAGGCGTTTCAAACATAAATCCTCCTCAAACCTCCATGCCCCCAACTTAATGGTGGATAATGAGTTCTCTTTTTACACTATGGTGCTGGACCCCTGTTTATATTTGTTCAGAAAGTTCCCATGGAGGTCACAGCTGGCTTTCTTTTGTGCTTCCTGAGTGTATTGTGTTGTTTGCTTGTTAAGTGCCATCAAGTCACTCTCGATGTCTGGCGTATGGTGACCCTAGGAAAATACCGTATCATTGACAGCTTTGCTCAACTCTTGCACATTGAGGGCTGTGACTTCCATGACCGAGTCCATCTCTTTTGGGTCTTCCTCTTTTCCTGCTGCCTTCAACTTTTCCTGCCATTATGGGGGTTTTTTCCCTCTGTGGGTGAGTAGTTGCAAGAGGTCTCTAAGAGGCCCCTGGACTCAAAGCTAGCAGCCTATAAGCAATCTGTGAAGAATTCAAGCCGAAGCACTTTAGGTGGCCTCCACACGGTGTTTGATCTCTCAGCCCCACATTAAGTTTTTTTGTACAGCTTAAAAAATGTTGCAGGTCTTTCGACTCTAATCCTCAGGAGTTTCTGATGTCTCCGCTTAACCTTTAGAAGAGAGTTTTCCATTAAAAGACTTCCTTTTTATCTCTAGTGGAGGTTCCACTCTGAAAGCTGGTTAATCCCCTGCTCTTCTTATGCTTCAAAAACCATTCCAGTTGGGCTCCATGATAAACAGTTTGTTGGCTCAGCCAGACGAGCATTGAGTCTGTTCCATGCATGCCTAGTGAATGCCATTTGTTCTAGATAAAGTGGAAGAATAACCCCTTCCATGCAAAGAGGTTGGCATCCATATTCACACACTCACACACACACACACATGGACTATTGTCATCCTGGCCATCTCAAATATGGTTTTCCCAGGTTAGCATGTGCTTCCTTTGCTTCTTGTCTCTCTGGCTTCCACCTGCTCACTTCCTTGCAATTCTCACCCTCTCCAAAGTGTGAATTATCTAAAGGAAGGTGGGGCTCAAGAGCAGAACAATGAAAAGCAAGCCCTGAGAAGCAAAGACTGGCATGGAAGGGCAGCCACTTTGCAATTCAGGCAGCTTTCTGTTTCCACAAGAGTAGCTGCTGCCAGTTCAGAATTTATTAGTGGGCAATCTGTTTTCATCAGAAGCACTTGAAGATGGGACCTGGCAGAAGCAGGCGTTAAGCAAGACCAAAAGCCAGAAAATTTGCGGACGGAGTCTTCCTTTCACAATGGCTTGGATTTAAGGAGCTGTCGGGGAAAGGGAGAGAACATGGATCGGGGAAGGGGGAGGGAATTGTTATTTCCATTATTATTTTTCAAAAATGAATCTTTAAAGATTGGATTTTCATGATTTATTCTCATTGCACACTCTCAACATTGCCCCTGTGTTCGCTGTGTAAGCCCAGCAACTCCCTTTGTTGATTTCTTTAGACATTTATACCCTGCTTTTCTCCTCAGAATGGCAAAGCTTTCAATATCATTCTCCTATATTTTATCCTCACAACCACAGCCCTGGAAGTAGGTTTGGCTGAGAATAGCTGGCCTGAGCTTATTGAGAAAGCTTCAGTGGCAAAGTGTGGATTTGAACCTGGATCTCCCAGGCCCTAGTCTGGAACTTAGACCATTACACCAGGCTGGCTGTCATAGCAAAGGGCTGTCTTAGCAGCCTTGTGGACTTGGTTCACCCCATGGCCTTGCATGTATGTATGTATGTATGTATGTATGTATGTATTTGTTTGTTTGTTTGTTTGTCTGTTTATTTATTTATTTATTTGTTTGTTTGTTTATTTAATATACCACCCTCCCCGGAGGCTCAGGGAAGTTTACATAAAATGTATAAACAATACATGAAACAATCCATAACATATAAGTAACCGTAACAATAATAATAATAACTAGAAATTGTGACAGTGCAGCAATGCAATAGTGCAACAGTGCAAACAGGTCCATAGCACACAGATGGAGTTCTGGGAGGGAGGGAGGGAGGGAGGGAGGGTGGGTGCAGGGGTCCAAGGTCCCCAGGCAGCTGTGGCCCCCTGCTGGTGTGCAAGCAGGGGATCTTGCAGTGATTGTGTCCTGTTTGACTTACTTTATTTTTAGCAATATACTGGCTTTCCAGCAGCTTATTTGAGCCTTCTGAAACTCTGATGAGTTTTCTTGTAATTCTGCAGAGAGCATCCTTTTATTAACAATCAGGTCAATGAACAGTCTAATTGCAATGGCAAACAAGTGTTCCTGAGATGTTTGATGTTTTTGGAGTTGCTTGTGGCAACTCTGCGAGTTACCGAAACATAGTGGGTTGGTAATTATGCTACTGTGATTGAGAACCAGACTGCACAGAAACATCCCACCAGACAACCAAGATATTTGCTGAGTGGGAGGACTGAAGCATGCTGAGATCTAAATAAGATGTGCCCCTTCGGCAGACTCCTAGAAGATAACAGGTGTTGTCATTTGCTTGTCTAGAGATGATGCGTTTGCATTACACACCTGCAGGAAGAGGGAGATGAACAGTGCAGTCTTAAACAGAGTTACACCCTTCAAGGCCCATTGAAGTGCATGGGTTTAGAAGGGGACAATTCTGCTTAGAATTGCACTGGGAGCCCTTTAAGGGCCAACTACAGAGATGAGCCAGCCAGCCAGCACCAGGCAGGAGGAGAAGGAGGAAAAGGAGGAAGAGGAGGAAGAGGAGGAGTTGTACCAGAAGGGGTCTCAAAGCAACTTACAATCGCCTTCTCTTTCCTCTCCCCACAACAAACACCCTGCGAGGTAGGTGAGGCTGAGAGAGCCCTGATCTTACTGCTCAGTCAGAACAACTTTATCAATGCTGTGGTGAGTCCAAGGTCACCCAGCTGGCTGCATGTGGGGGAGCACAGAATCAAATTCGGCTCACCAGATTAGAAGTCCACACTCCTAACCACTGCACTAAGCTGGCTAGCAAGCAAGCAAAAGGCTAGCAAGCACGTAAGCCATACAGGCGATAACAAGGAATCCTAAGAAAGCTGCCAACATTAAGAGTTCAGAAAGTGTAATCCTGGAAACCACAATGAAAAACAATTGGGAGGAGCATTCAGCACAAAGGAGAAAGATGCATTATTTAGAACCAGCTGTCCCAACTCACACCTGTTTCTGCCAGTTGTGACATGTCCTCTCATACAACCTCCCATGCTCATAACCCCAAATGGAAAGTAGAAAGTCTAGCATATGGTTGCAGTGGGTTCTCTTTCATTCTCGTCTGACAGGGATCTACCCCGTAATCAAACCAAGGAACAAAACATGGGGCCGTTCCGCACAAAGGGCAATGTGGCTAAATCTGTGCGCTATTGAAAAGCGCTACAGGCAAAAGCGGCAGATCGCGGTAACGCACACAGCCTTTCCTAGCGAAAAAAGGCTCTCCCACTAGCACTGTTCTTGTAACGCACAAGTTTCCGGTCTTGCCAAAATAGCAATAGGGGAGGCAATATTTTTTCCACGTTTCCTCCAGCCCCTTAACAGCCAATTAACTGTTGTGTTGGGGTTCCCTTTAAGAACTCTTTTTTAAAAAAACCAAAAACACCGATAACAACGCATATTCGTTCCTTCAATGTATCAGAAAGACCTTTTCTGCAGGTGCTGGTGTTTCATCGTTTACAGGCTCCTCAAGTTAAAAACGACCCCCCCCCCATGGGCGAGATTTGTGGCCGAAATTATGGGCAGTATTGAACAAGGGGCTGTATTGTGCTTGGGAACTTTAAAGACACTTGCAGTAGGGAGCTTTGTTTAACTTTTAATCACTTCTGTGGATGGACTTTAGCCGGAGAAGCCTCTAAGAAGCCTCGCTCATTCGTTGCTTTCCCTGTCTAATGGGGGGGGGGATGGCGATCGCTTCGCCAGAAGTTCGGCGGAGAGAGCGGGGGAAGGACTTTCTTTCTACCACTACATTGAGAATGCACATGCCTTTCGCTGATGTGTTGCAGCTTGTGCGCAGAAGTGTAGTGGTTTTCTCAGGGGGAATCCACTTTTCTGGATTTCCTGTAAAGCGCTACAACGAAGCGCTTTTTGCGGGAGTGTTGCAGGAGTGTTGCAGATTGTGTGTGACGTCATGCGGAACCTTGAATTAGTAGCGTTTACCAAAGGTAAGACTTCTGCTACATTTAAGTCGTGCGGAATGGCCCATTGAGTTGAGATTCCCGAATCCTACAGAGGATTTGCCCTATATAACCTTTTTAGACAGCAAAATGGGAAGAGAATTGCTAACTTTCCCCTATCCTCGTGGTTGGTGCTATGCATTTGTTAGAGTATTGGACTAGGATCTGGAAGACTGAGGTTGGAATCTCCATTCTGTCTTGAAAGCTTGGGCCAGTCACACATTCTCAGACTAACCTACCTCGCAGGATTGTTGTGTGGTAAAACAATTAATTAATTTAATTGATTGAAATTAGTTAAGGTTGCAAAAGATTTTATACCCAACAAGTACGCACTGAGGCAGTGTAACATAAGCAGAAGCATCCCACACATTTTTGGTCAAACAATCCAGATCTATGCATTCTTCCAATAGAAGGTTATGAATAATGGAGACCTTCTCTTTCAAAGACCTGGCAACGCCTCATGAATCTCAAATGGGAGATATTAAAAGGAGCCTCTCCACTCGCACATCTCCAAAGGGGATGGATATGCACCTGGGGATGAGCACCACCGTATCTCTTCACCCATTAACACTGCTCCTGTTGCCCTGCTGTTGATTTAGATATTTAGACTCTGTTTCTCTCCCTAACGTGGCTTTTGGTATTGCTCTGCCCTCTTCCATTTTACCAGAAGGTGGGTTAGGTTGCGAGAAGCTGACTGTCTCAAGATCAGCCAGCAAGTTTTCATGTCAGAGCAGGGAACTGAAGCAGGATCTGAAGCACCAAAACCGTAGGTTGATGGGCATCATTATTACAGCCCTTCCCAGTCTCATTCCTCCATACTAGTCTTTTGAGAATTCAGAGGCAGTGGCAGCAGCCATTCCACTCCCCAACAATGGCTTTCCTCTAAGAAAAGGGTTGAGCTGCTACGTATGGTAGGATGCACATGGGGACATTTGGCGCGTAGAGGGACAAGCTCAGATTGCCCATGCACATCACAAGCTATTTGGTGACTGTGCATGGCTGGCCCCCTACAATGCAATCCCAAGCAGAGTTACACCCTTCTAAGTCCAATTCACTTCAGTGTACTTAGAAAGGGAGAGATCATTTAGGATTGCAAGCAGAGAGCCATTTGGGTGCACAGCAGGAATCCCTTTTGCTTCATTTCCATTATTACCTTCTTAAATATAAGTGAGTCATATTGATGAAACCATGAATCCAATTTCCTGGTTCCGGTCAGCACAAAACAACTGCTGTCAGTTCTCGTCCTGAGTTTTTAGCACCCCTTTGGGGACAAGTGGATGTTTCCCTCCCTTGCGGGATCCTGCCTTGGCTTTGCTGTATCTCACCCTCTCCATCCCATCCTCATGCCCTCTCCCTTTCCTACTCCTTCCGTCTCTTTTTCCTGGAAGCTTGAGATGCAATGTGAAAGTGAGAACAGAGAGAATCCAAAATGCTTTGGGGGTATGGTGTTATCTAATCCAGTCTAACCTTCACACAATCTAGCCAAGTTCATATTCGATGCTGCTTTTGTTCGACTCAATTCAGGCTTGGTAACAGAACATGAAGGAGATAACAAAAGCCCCGGTGGCTTCTCCAGTCTGCATTGCAACAGAGCCACGTGTGACCTTTGTCAGAATTAGCAATGGCCTTGCTGATGTTCCCTGGATATCTGGGAGGCTGGGCGAAATGGGTCACCTTGTAAGTCTCTCTTTCCCCAAAGAGCCTCTTCTCAAGGAGCAAGAGAGGCCTTTCTCTTGGCAGGCTGGATAATAAGACTGGTGAAGAGTTGTGGATCCTTGGAAGAACTGTTAGCCAGAGGCAGGGAAAGAAGCAAGGTTAATGCAAGCTTAGAGAACAGAAGAGCCAGCATGGGGTCATGGTTAGAGGGTTGGACTAGGGCTGGAGAGAGTTGAGTTTGAATCTTTGCTCTGCTATGGAAGCTCCCCAGATGACCTCAGACCTGTCTTTCTCTCTTATTCTAACCAACCACAGAAGACTGTGGTGAGAACAGGAGACTGATATGATAAGCCATTTGGGAACCCTACTAGGAAGCAAAGCAGGTTATAAAAATGATGGAGGGAACCTTCATCTCCACTGGAATAATCCATTAGAAGTGGAAGTAGAGAGTCAATGGCTCCAGAACCAGGTCGCCAGAACTTATGACAGATGGAAATTGGAGGGACATTCCACTTTTAGAACACAAGGAGAATTATCACACACACACACACACCAAGGAGCTCAAACCTTTTATTTCTGGGAGTGATTCTTTTAAGCATGCCTCTTGGTTTGATATACAGAGAATCATGCAGAGATATAACAGGCAGCATCCTCCCATGACATCTCTGACTAAGTTGGGAGTGACTGAATGACCCAATATGCCAGACACAGCAAAACTAAGGCTTATTTGCTAGTGGCAAGAGCAAAATATACACTCCAGAGAAGAAATCCATGCAGAGATACAGCCGGCACCCTCCTGTGTTAATGGATTACGACAACCATCAGCATAGAAGAGCACCTGCTGTATCTCATCCATTAATTTTTCCCAGCACATCAGCAGATCTCTCCCATGTACTTTTTGTACACATCAAGTAGCCTTTGTTGTGCATGCATACTTTGTATCCCTCTGCACACCAAAACATTAATTTGGGGGGTTACTGCTCTAGAATGTCGGCCATCATCATGCCTGTGTCAGAAGAGCTTTGTCCTTAGTAGCTTAACCAGTCAGCTTTTCCAATGTGTTCTTCTAGTCAGGCACATTTATTTTGAAAACATAAGAAGAGCCTTGTTGTATCAGACCGGTGGCCCATGCGGTCTAGTATCTAATCTCATACAGTGGCCAACAAGTTCCTCTGGATGACCAACAACAGGGTTTTAAGGTGAGGCCTTCCCTTGATGTTGCCTCCTGGCTCTGGGATTCAGAGGTCTAGTGCTTATGAATGTGGAGGTTCCCCTCAGTCAGCAAAGGTGTTTATTCCTGTGGCCATCACAACATCCTCTGGCAGTGAATTAAGTAATATTTCCTTTTGTCTACTCTGAGCCCATCAGTTTCATTGGCTATCCTCAAATTCCAGTGTTTTGGGTGAGGGAGAAAAATTTCTCTTGGTCAACTCTCTCCACCCCATGCATAATTTTATAAAACTCTATCAAGTCGCCACCTTCCTAATATATATATAAGAAAATGCTCTTAAGTCTAATAAATGGGGGATGGGGAAAGGACTTCAAACTGTGTGGAGGCTGAATAGCAGCCATTATCTGTCTACATTCCAGACGTCCACCCCATCCTTCCACTCAACTCAACTCAACTCAAAACGTATATTTAGGTGACATTTGCAACACCGGAGCCTGAACCTCTAAAGGCACTAAAGGAGCAGCAAATGAAGCTGAGAGAGGAGAAACTGAGGAAGAAAAGCACTATGCTCCCAGAGCATCACAATACGATGGTAAGGTATGTGATGCAGGAGCATCTGATTTGCATTACAATGCTTTATTCCTTGCAAGCAGCTGAGTCTGTGCAAGAAGAATGGGATGCAAATTCGATGAATAAACAAACAGGTGTGGGATCAGGCATGGGAGAGGAAGTTCACCTTCTCAGAAGAGGAGCTTAGAACTCTCGCCGTTTGCTAAGGTAGATTTTTAAAATGATGTTTAAAACAAAAAGTTAAAACCCAGCCCAAACCAAATTGTTTCCTAGTGATTTGAGCACATGCTCAAATCTTTCCTTCGGAATAAATGGAAATTAAAGGTGATTAACTTTGGCTTCATCATTCTCACGTTATCTAAATGAGTCAAAAACAAGGAGACATCGCATTCTAATCATTGCCAGATTTTTTGGGAGGGACAAGATGAAAGATGATAATTCCCCCTGATTGCAGAATGCAGAAAGAGAATCCATTCGAAGATACCAATTCAGGTTGCAGAAAGGTCCCATTAACATGCTCATTAATATTTTCTGCTATGCTTATTTGTCCAGTACATTTCTATACTGCTTTTCCTCCAAGGAGAGCACTGCAGCAGCATACATGGCTCTCCTTTTTTCCTATTTTATCCTCACAACAACCCCGTGAGGTAGGTCAGATGCAATCAGCCCAAAGTCACCTGGGTAGAGGCAGTCTCAGTCTCAAGAGCTCAGCAGCCAGAGGGGTGGCCTTAGCAGGATCAGCTGATGGCAGTGGCAGGGACCATCACTTGATGCTGGGTCACCTTAACGGAACCTAGTCCCCCCCCCCCACGTGGCAGGCAAGCTCTGCAGCCTGATTTGCTCTTATGGGGAACCAACTGGGAATAGGGAGTCCAGCATTCCTTAATACCATGTCTGTTGAGTTTGCTGCAGCAGAGAAATGGCCCTGAAGAATGGCAAATATATAAGCTTTCATGCCACACAGCACGCTTCCCCAGATGCAAGTGTTTCCACTCACATACTCCATGGTTAATTGCAACAGATAAAAGTACTGCCAGCATCCACCCACTTGGCGGGCCACAGGACTGCTCCCATTCTCCACCCCCACCCCCCACCCCCAGCATTTTTACCTTATTTTATCATCTCTGAGATTCACCTTCAGGAAGGGGAGATTTATGGCTCGTGAGCCACCTGCCAAGGAAAAGGGCTCCACGATGCAATCTTTTAAGCAGTAGCCGCAACAGCTTCTGCTATATTTTAATGCTCCAATATTTCTTCAAGATTATGCTCAGTCACTTCTTGGCCCGTTATCACTCAATTGTGTGTTTTATGTGGCTGCAACAAAGACAGGCCGTTCCCATTATGCAGCCCTAGCAGGAGGGGCTTGAGCAGCTGGGAAGGCCTCCTCCCCTCTCCCCGTACAATAAAAAAGCAATCAGAGGTACTCATTTCAAAATTGGTGAGAATGGACCGCAAAGCAGATTTCGGCACAAAACCAATTGTTACATTTTCCACTTCTGACCTCCCGTAACATTTTCCGGGGGGTTCTCTAGGAAGGATCCTTAAGGCAAAACTATCATGATCCTTCCTAGGCTGTACTTCCAGGTTTGGGTGGTGGGATCTTGACAATATTTAAAGTAACATTTTGCAAAGGTCTGTTTGTAAAGGCCTGCCTGTATGGCCCCAGCCTTGGCATGCATGGAGTGGCATCCTGTTAAATGAGACCCTTGGTCTATCAATCAAGGTCAGTATTGTCTACTACAATAGACAGCAACTCTCAGGAAAGGCATTCTACATCACCAGATACTTGATCCTTTTAACTGGAGGTGCTGGGGATTGAACCCGGGAACTTCTGCATAGAGAGTAGATGCCGTACCACTAAGCCATGGCCCCAATAATTGCAAGAATGTTGCCACAGAGGGAAAAAATCTTAGATTTCAAGAGGTGCTAACACAATGTCGTCAAGAAAGCCAGAGTTATATGGAATACCTGGGAATGCAATGCACACACCCTTTGACACCATGAAGCCACCTGTCCCCTGACTACCTCTACTGGCACTCCTCTTCCAGGCTGCTCTTTTTATGTGATTGGTGCTGAAGCATAATTTAAGGAGGGGAGTCAGCAGTAGGTATACAGTGCACTCTCTCAGGTCACAAAGAGCCTGGCTTTGTGGTCTTTCCTGCTGTATGCGGCATCTTGTAAGCATTATGTAACTTCTGTGCCATTTAATGCGACACGTTAATACTTATGCAATACTTATCCTGTTCTTTCTGGTAGCTCCAGTCTTCTAATATACTAAAGCACTCGTTATCGAATATCTCATGTTCTTGATTGCACTAACTGACCATGTGCAATCCACCTTGAGTCCATGGGAGAAAGGCAAATTGTAAACAGTATAAATTAAATAAATCAATATTTCAGTATCGGACTGCAGTCGAACAAGAACTTATGTAGTTTTCTGGGAAGTTATGTTGAGACTCAGCAAGGAATAGGAATTAGCCTTTTTCAACCTTTTGACCCTGGAGGAGCCCCGAAATATTTTGGGGGCTTTGGAGAACCGCAGAACTGGGCCAGAAGGGAAGTCAGCTGTCCACACCTCCCTGCCATGCCCGAGGAGGACTGGGAGGGGGAGAGAAAGGAGGCAGTTTGAGGCAGGTGTAAGCATCCAGGCTCCATTCCCTTTCCCAGGAACAGTGACCGTATGAGAATTCCACCCTGAGGTCGATGGCAGCAAATGATTCCCTGCTTGCATGGCAATGCTAGGAATAGCTTCTGGCTGGGCCAATTAAGACAGGATATACGGGAACTGCCAGGGAGATCTGGTTGGGAATCTCTGGATTAGAGTGCTATATTGAGGCCTGGTTTGAATCCTCGTTCTGCTGTGAAAGCTCACTAGGACCATTTACACACTGGAGGTTTCATGCCAGGCTGCAGGCTGGAGTTTTAGTCGTGGCAGGTTGCCCCACCTCTTCCTGCACCCATAAAGGGGTGGCATTTGGCCTGGTGCACCTCATCCACCCCTGATTTGTGCTCCTGCATATGAGCTGGGGCAGTGAAGTTCCCAGTGCATAAACGGTCTAGGGGAGCTTCAGCCAGCCATTCTCTGTCCAGCTAATCTACCCCACAGCATGGTTCTTGTGAGGATCAAGTAGAAGAAGGGAGAAGGATGTTGTGACCTGCTTTGTGTACCCAACGAGGTGGGTGGGAGGTAGGCTGGAAATAAATAATAAGTCTGACTTTTCTGGGCTGTGTTCCTTGATAGAAGAGTGCTGGATCTAGTTCAGACTGAGGCTGGCTCACTGGAGTCTAAAGAAAGGGGCGACAGGACTACTTCCCAGGTCAGAGAGAAGTCACTCTTCATTTGCTCTTCTGCCAGAGGGGCAGGGTTTGCCAACGGGGTGTGGGGACTTCAGTACGGCCTACTTGCTAGGCTGTCTGTTGGACTCAGGCCCCTTTTGCCTTTGAACCTTCTTGAAAGAGAGCCCTATTCCCTGACTTCCTATCCAGGTTGTTTCCTGTTCACTTTGGATGAAAGGACAAGACATCAGTCAGTTGCTGTCAACATGCACTGTCCAGGCTTTAGAAGGAAAGAACTGGGCTGAGAGTCGAGCACAATTGAGGCTTGTTCACATGTCAGGAAAAGATGAACCAAGAGATTGGAGGAAGCCCAAGGTAACCCACTCAGGGATTGGCTTCATAATTGGTGCGGCTCTGTTTTATGTTCACATTAAATCACGTATTCTAAGGAACGTTTATTACTTTTGATGTTACTGATGCGACTATTTGAACTAGCTGACAATTTTATCCCAGTTATATATGGTATTTACTTCTTGATTACTTCCTGTGCATTGCTCAAAAGATTGTTGGGGGGAAGTGACTTAGAACTGATGAAGATAAATAGGCTGTTGCCAGCAGGGACCAGCGACAGCCTGGCTCAGGCCCTCTTCTTTCTGGTCCAGTTTTTGCCCCTCAGCAGGCAAAGGAGGGGAACAGGCAGAAAAGACAACACAAATTGATTCAACAATTTGGCTATCAGACCTCCTTGTTCTTCCTCAGGAGGAACTGTCCGACATCTATTCAGTAACAAAAGTGCTGAGCCTAGGCTGAATCTGCATGGAGCTTTTATTCCAGTCCCAGGTCGATTAAATTCCTGCCGTCTACACAGAATGCGAGTTCATTTTGATTTTGGGTGATTTAAATTTCCCATCTGCAACCACTCTGATTGAGCTGCGGTGACCCTACCTTTCCCCCACAGCATCCAGGAGCGGAGAAAACTCAGTATAATTGATCAAGCGGCTTTAAGGGCTCCCAGTATTAAAGTGTAGATCTGTGTTTTCCCGAAATAATGTCCTCCCCGCTGAGGTAAAGAAGCAGTCTGTCCCTGATTGGCTGGGCACCAGTTCCTGGTTGCAAGATTTTCCTCCCAAGATTTATTTTTTAAAGGTTTAAGGTGACTGTGCTCCAGAATCCCAGACTTCTCTCAGCAGAGATTTGCCTCATTCTGTGAGAGGCTGCTGCTGGCTTGGCTCAGCTCAGCTCCCCTCCCCACCCCCTGCCCGCCCGCTCGCCTGACTGACCGGCCGCTCGCCCAACCACACACTCACCCATTCGCTCGGTCGCTCACTCCTTTAGGAAAGGAAAGAGGCGAGCAGTCTTGTGCTCAAGAGCAGAAGGATTTCTGTTTCAAGTCCGGGGGAACAAAGCACAAAGACTCGGGTTCAAATCTATCTGAATTCAGCAGGATCAACAGCAGAGGGTGAAAAAGTAAGTGCAGAATCAGCCCTACACTCTATAGTAATTGGCAACAGCTTTACTAGAGATTGTTCAGCATTTGGACAGTGACTAGCACAGGAAAGCTATGCTCTCCATGCTCAACAACAGTCTGTCAGCAAGGATCAACCCTAAAAACATACAAATGAAGTCGCCTTATACTAAAGCAGACCCTTGGCCCATTGGGGTCAGTGTTACCTGCTCAGATTGGAAGTGGTTCTCCAAAGCTTGAGGCAGAGCCAGAGAGGTCACCTTTAGTGAGGTTCCAGCTAATATTGGGCAGCCCAAACACTCTAACTGGAACAAGGGGGCATAACCAGCAAGGGGCGGAGTCTTCAAGATGAGTATTCTCTTTTGCTGCCACTAATGCCAGGCACCCCATGACAAGCATGAGCCTTTGTCATTTCTACTCATTGTCTAAGCTTGCCTCTCTTCATGAACAGCAAGATGTGAGCCCATCGACAACAGTTTATTGTGCATAGGCTCAAGTGAAAGATTGCAGCAGGGAAGACAAAAAGCAGAGAGCACTGGGAAGAACTCTGTCGATTCTACCATGTTTTGACTATTCCATAGTGAAGCTTTAGTTGTTTCTCCCTTTGTTCCCAAATCTAATAGTTACGAGGATATTTCTATACCATTGGGGACTGCTAAAGACTGCCGAACATCACCTCTGTGTCCTGTGAAGGTACTGCTGGCAGCCATACCTGAATGTTCGGTTAGGGAAATCTGTGGAGTTTTGCTCCAGAGGGAAGTAGGGAACTCTGTCCACCATTACCACCACCATTATGCACAAGGTGAGCTCCTACAAGGTGGGATGGCCTGAAGAATGGCAGGCAGCAATCCACCCTATCTACCACCCTGTCTTAGGCCAAAGCAGACCAATCACACACAACCAAGGATTCTCGCTTGCCATCAGTAGACATGGGTGGACAGCACCTGCCTGGCCATTGCAAAAGTGCTGGTTCAGGTGTGGGCTTGAACAGCAAGAAGGTCTTCCCTTGCAGGGTTCTCATCATCCTTCACCTTCCCCCATCTCCAATTTCAAGGGAGCTGGTTCTAAGGTGCTCAGCTAGACGTAGGAGAAGGGCCATGGTTCAGTAGCCGAGCACTTTCTTTGAATGCTGGAAGACCCAGATTTAATGCCTAGCATCATTTAAAAGGGACAGGCAGTAAGTGCTGTGAAAGAACTCTACCCAGAGCCCTGGAGAACCAGTGCCAGTCTAAGTAAACACCGCCCTTGATAGGCCAAGGGGCTGACTCAGCATTAGGCATTTTCATGTGTTTGCATAATCCATTCAAGCTGTTTTGAAGTGGCTGCCACAGATCGGGCACAATCTGGATTGCCTCCATGGTACAGCAAGATGGGAGTTTAACCTTTTTCTGTGTACAAAGCAGGTAAATTTAGGGATCTCTGGCACACAATATACCTTTTCAAATCTACTTAACCTTTTTCTGCAAGCCATCATTTTGCAGTTGGAAGCACTCCCTGCAAATTGCTTAAAATATTGGACAGGAGCCACATACCTACTTTAGGTATGCTCACACACATCTGGCCAAATTTTTGATGTTTTTCCATTCATATCATAATCTGGTTTTGAAAGTTCCCTTGGCTCCAGAAGCAGTTTGCTACATGCCATGGCAGAAAGGGGAAGCTGCTCAAGATATTCAGAGCCAAAAACCCTTTGGCCATGCAGAACGGCATGGTTCCTTGGGCCCTAAGTGCAAAAGGAAAGAAGCCTGTGGATATGCCTGAAGGAGAAATGATGGGGACACAAATTCTACTTGAGGGAGAAAACAAGATGGCGCCTTGGTATCCCAGGGCCTCTGTCCAGAACTAGAACAGGTAGGATCAGTTTCTTGCTGAATCTAGGATCTGTTAACATACTTGGTATGTCCACCGTGCCAAGCTAGCCCCTTCCAAACTAAAGATTAATTTTGTGCTGTGGCATCCAGACCCAGCTCCACAGCTGGGGTATTTATGGCCCAGCCAAGGCACAACCCAGTTTTACCCTTTGAATTCCTGTTAGGCTTTCAGAATCCTCTGTGATGTTTGACTTTGTCTCAGTCCATGTTTTAAAATAATGATAATTCTATTTCTACAGCTATTACAAAGCACACCAAAATGCCTTTCCTCCATCTTCCACAGTCCTATAAGCCGTGCTGTCTGCCAGGAAAACAGGTTTTGCACCAATGTTGGAAGGAACCTTATGAAATCATCACAATGCTCTTTTCTTCAGTGCCACATGCCCACAGTAGCAATGACTGTATCCTAAATATAGCTCACATGAGTCACAGTTTGCCCTCTGAAAAGCCTCCATCCCACTTAACCTCCAGCCCAAGTGCCTCTGACATCCAGATCACCTATTTATAACCTCTCACATGCAACGGAGGCAATATAAGAGCTCATGCTGCAGGAAATGCACAGCTTGAGGGCAAAGTGACTCCAGGAAGAAGCCCCAGGCAATGCAGGCGGAATCATGGAATGTTCTTGTGTCCGGTTCTGCTTTTGGATTGGCAGGTGGTGGCACCAATCATAAGCACTTTTCTCCAACTGTCCCTGATCATGAAGACTTCAGGAAGGAGAGAAGATATTTGCGCCCTGCTTTTTCAGAGCAGAAAGAGCCTCTTGTGGCGCAGAGTGGTAAGGCAGCCGTCTGAAAGCTTTGCCCATAAGGCTGGGAGTTCAATCCCAGCAGCCGGCTCAAGGTTGACTCAGCCTTCCATCCTTCCGAGGTCGGTAAAATGAGTACCCAGCTTGCTGGGGGGTAAACGGTCATGACTGGGGAAGGCACTGGCAAACCACCCCGTATTGAGTCTGCCATGAAAACGCTAGAGGGCGTCACCCCAAGGGTCAGACATGACTCGGTGCTTGCACAGGGGATACCTTTACCTTTACCTTTTCAGAGCAAAGAACTCTCAAAGTAGTTAATGTATTTAAAAAGAAGACTAACAGCAGCAGCATTAGTAATAACAGTAGTAATTCTTTAAAGCTGCAATTAAAACAATTAAATATTATTATTATTACTACTACTACTACTACTACTTCTAGTAGTAGTAGTAGTAGTAGTAGTAGTAGTAGTAGTAGTAGTAGTAGTAGTAGTAGTAGTAGTAGTAGTAGTAGTAGTAGTAGTTGAGGCGAAACCCATTGCATTCAGGAATACAACAGGTGCTAGATGGGAGGGGATGGAAGAACTCTGCTGATGGCCTCTCCCTCCCCCCCAGGACTTGGAAAGGCTGCAGCAGCTGTTAGGGAACTCACCAGCAGGGGCAGCTCTCATGCAGCAGGAATCTGCAGCCTCCGAACCTCGGAAGTGGAAGGAGGAGGGGGTGGTCAGGGGTGAGGAACGGAAGGTGATTGGCTGGCTGCTGGGCATACAGGCAAGCCGGTTGGAGGAGGAGGCATTCAGGGGCAGGACACCCTCCCTAAGTGGGCCTTACCAGAAATCTATTATGTGGAACAGATTATTATTATTTATTACATTTATAAACTGCCCTTCTGAGGCCAGGTCAGGGTGGTATAAATGCATAATTATAAATCCAGTTAAAACAATAAAACATTAAATGTTTATAATACATTAACAATTAAAACCAACTAATGAGTCAAATATCAATAAGACAGCAATATCATTATCAGTCAAAATTTAACAGTCAGTTTATCCTGGGCTGGATACTACTAGAAGAAGAAGAAGAAGAAGAAGAAGAAGAAGAAGAAGAAGAAGAAGAAGAAGAAGAAGAAGAAGAAGAAGAAGAAGAAGTTCTTATATGCCGCTTTTCTCTACCCAAAGGAGGCTCAAAGCGGCTTACAGTCACCTTCCCTTTCCTCTCCCCACAACAGACACCCTTGAGGTGGGTGAGGCTGAGAGAGCCCTGATATTCCTGCTCAGTCAGAACAGTTTTATCAGTGTCGTGGCAAGCCCAAGGTCACCCAGCTGGCTGCATATGGGGGAGTGCAGAACCGAACCCAGCATGCCAGATTAGAAGTCCACGCTCCTAACCACTACACCAAACTGGCTCTGTCTACTAAAGGGGGGGGGGGAGTGAGGGAGGCCCATAGAAGTTACCAGATCATTGGCCCCAACCAAAAGCTCTGTGGAAGAGCTCCATCTTACAGAGGTTGTGGAAAGGGGCCAGCTCTGACAGTGCCCTGCTCTCCTCTGGGAGCTCATTCCACCAAATTGGGGCCAGGGACAACCAGCCAGCTGGAATTTGTCAAGGAAAGTGCTTTCGGGAGGGGGGGGGACACACATAGGCAGAGCGGTGGCCCCTTAGGGCCCAGACTGTGGATGGCTTTAAAGATGAGAATCTAGAACCTTAAACCTGATCTGGAATGTTCTTTGCAGCCTGTGCAGCTGCCAGAGCACTGGACAGATAAGAGTCCTCCAGGGTGTTCCAGCCTGGCCAGCTGTGTTCTGTACCAATTGTAGTATCTGGGTCAGGGATATGAAGATCAGACAGCAGCGTGAAACTATATCAGCTAGTTTAAAAGGTCTGTTGAACATGATGATCTTCTCGAAGCACATAAAGAGAGCAGCGCAGTCTTCAAGCAAGAAAGAAATTCTATAAAATGGGAAACAACATCTCACATCTGAAGGCTAAAGGCTTCACTGAATGGCAAGCAGATATACTTTTTTCAGGCCGTATAAACTAAGACACCAGTTGTTTTTTTAACTCCATGTCCACACTCGTACACACACAGGTCCAGGTTTCTGGATCTTCACACTGCTAAACAGGACAGCCATTTCTCTGCTGCAAGATTAGCTCTATGCTGTTTTTGTGTGCCTTTTTAATCACCTCCAAAGTGTCTGTCAGATTCCACCTGTCAGGTTTTAAAAGGGACCAGTCAACTTTATAGACACAGCTTCAAAGTATGGAAAAATTCCAATGATCTGTTGCCAGTTGGCCACCCGGAGCATCCCCTCCGGGCCTTGGCTTCTCACGTGGGACAGATTTTGACAAAGCAAATCATGAATGTTTGTGATGCTTTGCCACATCAAATTACGACCAGCCCCGTTTCTGAAGGTTGGGCTGCCGACGGTCCGTGGAAACATTCACAGAGCAAGCTCAGCACCTCCCGGTTTCCCTACAAATTTCCACTTCTGTTCACTTCACTGCAAGTGAAGTCAGCCCCGGGCGAGGCAAGGGGCAAGGGAGGGGCAAGACTCGGATGCCCTGATTGGACAGGGCTTGAGAGAGAGGACGCCACTGATGCTGTCTGTCAACACTAAGCAGCCTCACCTCAGCCAGCCCATCCCACAGCATCCCTGCAAACCAACTTGAGGAAGCCTTGTAGTGCCTGGAGTTCTCTTGGAGTTATCGTTGTTCCCCAGAGTACATAGCAGAGAGGATGAGCTCCTTCCAGTCCCCAAACTGCACCTTCCCAGGCCTTGCCCCAAAATCTCTGGGAATTTCCTAACCCTGAATGCAACCTTTGGAAAGAGGCAGGCTTCCTTCATATTGAGCCCTGCCTCAGTCAATCCCCCGAACCGTCTCAGTGTCCTTCTGCATTCCTGCTCCTTATGAAACTTTTCAAACTCGGCGGTAGTGCTGGGGCGCATTAATCATTCCCCCGGCATATGGAGCCATCTGGATGAGCCTGGCCCTCCCGCCACACCACAGAGAATTGTTAACACAAAGCATATGCTGCATTTGAAATTAATAATAATTTTCCCTCTCACCAGCTGCTGGTAATTGGCTTCCCTTTCGCACAGATAACAGAGAGCAGCGGGGTGGAAATGCAGACTCTCTTTTAAGAAGAGGAAGAGAGCTCAGGCTCCTTCCGAGGAAGGCACAGCCAAGGTGGGGTAAAGAGAGATTTCATCATTCCAGGTACATGGATCCAGTGCTCTTCACTATACCTCCTCACCTGCCAAGGTGAGCACAGCTTTTTGGCCTTTGGACACAATGGGATCAGACTCAGTTTCCCCAGGCACAGGCAAGGGGACAGGAAACCATCACATGTCCCCATTACTTTTGGCCAGAGTTTTTGTGCAGGATGTTCTTCTCCTTCCGTTCCCCCAGAGCTCAGGCCAGAGTCTGCTCTGGATCCAGCAGAACAAGGTTTGAGTCCAGGAGCACCTTTAAGACCAACAAACTTTTATTCAAGGTAGAAGGTTTCATGTGCTGACCTATCTGAGGAAGGACTCAAACTTTGTTCTGCTGTTTCAGACCAACATGGCAACCCACCTGCAACTATGTTCTGGATCCCGGTTTGGTGCATTTTGCTCCAGATTTGTGAGGTTTGATCAGTAGCAAAGGAAGGCGCTACTGCAGTCTGCAAATTATTTGTTGCTCCATTGGTTTCATGGTTATCTTCTCATCTTACCCAAAGGAGGCCCAGAATGGTTTGCTCTGAGCCCCTTTCTGGCACTTTGCCCAAGAGCCAGCTTGATGTAGAGGATAAGAGTGTGTACTTCTAATCTGGAGAGCCAGGTTTGACTCCTCACTCCCCCACATACAGCCAGCTGGGTGACCTTGGGCTCACCACAGCACTGATAGAACTGTTCTGACCAAGCAGTAATATCAGGGCTCTCTCAGCTTCACCTCCCTCATAAGGTGCCGTGCAGAGAGGAAAGGGAAGGCAAATGTAAGCCACTTTGAGACTCTTTCTAGTAGAGAAAAGCGTCATATAAGAATCAACTTTTCTTCAGTAACCTCAGGGCTGTCTTGGCCTTACCTCCCGCACAGGGTGTCTGTTGTGGGGAGAGGAAAGAGAAGGCGACTGTAAGCCATTTTGAGTCTCCTGGTAGAGAAAAGTGGCATATAAGAACCAACCCTTCTTCTTCTTCTTTTTCTAACAGCCCTATGAGGTAAGTTAGGCTGAGAAGACGTGACTGGCCAAGGTCATCCAGCAGGCCTCCATGGCAGAATCCAACCTGATTCTCCCAGAAGTCTTTCTGTTTTGACTTTTGCGTAGTGTATCCCACAAGCCTGATGGCAGTTTTCCAGTGGTACTTTCAAGTCCCAGCTGACTTATGGAGACCCCATGGGGTTTTAAAGGCAAAAGCGGTGGCTTGCCATGGCTGCCTTCAGAACAGCAACCCTGGACATCTTTGGCGGCCTCCCATCCTAGTATTAACCAGAGCCAACCCCATCCAACTGCCAAGATCTGATGAGATCAGGCTAGCCCAGGTCAGGTCAAGGTGTTCCAGTACCTGGCCTGCACAAAGACCCAGCACTACAGCTTTCTTTTGGAAGGTCTTTTTTGAGAAAATCCTACCCATTCCTTAATCCCATGACAATCAACAGTGCTTACTCCTGGGAAAGTATCCTCAGAACTGCCAGCTAGGAATTTCTAAAACTAGAAGTGCTGGAACTCAAGACTTTCTTTGCCACAGAACCTAGAAAAGATTTTCCCTCACCCAAAGACATAAGAGAGGCAGGTCTCGATGACTCAGTGGCAAAATACACTCTGCACATTGTCGGCACATGTTACTTCATGTGTCAAAGGTCCAGTGTGTTCAGGGCATTCCATTTTTAGCTCCCATTCAGTACATGGGAGACCAATTCGTACACATGTAGGGCTTACCTCAAGGGATAAAGTACTGGCCTCCTGGGGCTGTTTCTATTTGAGAAAACAGTAGGGATAAAGCCTTAAGCCTTCTCAGCCCTCTTTCCCTGGTTCCAATCTGGGTTGGGCTTCATGTCTGATAACTAAGTTTTAAAAAATTGTTGGGAGGTCCAGGCATGGAATTCGCAGCACACATCTGGTTGGGCCCTAAGAATTAATTGCGACACAGAAGACAGAATCTGGCGCCAAGTCCTGGCTTTCATTAGAACCTTCTCTTGGCTCTTATAACTAAAAGCGTACGCTAAGGTTAGGGGAATAAAGAGTTACTTTGGCTTTTAGAAAAGCTAAAGTGAAATTGGGGGGGGGGGGCTTGTATTTTTAAAAAGTCATGAAGCCCAAAGCAAATGCAACTGACCTTTTAGAAGTTTCAATGTATTTGTTATTTGATCTCTGGCTTTGGGAAGCATGTTAACTCCAGTTGCAAGGATCAAAGAATGTATATAATGCGGTATGATGCATTCCACTTTCTGAAACACTCTGGCTGGGTTTCAGATGCTGGGACTGTAATTGTTAATAACTTTTATGGTTTTATGTTTTGATTATGTTCAATTTTGTAAAATGCCTCCAGTAAGTTCTCTGGAAAGGTGGCATAGAAATTTCCTAAATAAATAAATAGTACAACATAACATTTATAGCCCCAACTAAAACAGCAAAGAAGACATAATTTATTTGTCTACTAATTATTTATTTTCTTATTTATCTCACTTACCTCACCTTTCTCCCAAATGGGGATCCAAAGTATCTTACATCGTTCTCTCCTTTTTTATCTTCACAACAGCCCTGTGAGGTGGGTTAGGGTATGAGAATGTGACTGGCCCAATATCACCCAGCAAATGGCCATGGCAAAACGGGGATCTGAAATTGGATCTCCCAGATCCCAGTCCAGCACACTGACCATTAAGCCCCATGGGTGTACGGAAACGTTGCATTTGTAACCATTCCAGCTGCATAACTCAAAATTGCAGTCTGTTCCTATGTTGTATATTTTGTGACATTAATTTCTCTAATAGCTTTAATTGTAGCCATGTCTCCCACCCACCCCTGGAAAAGTCCAAAAGTCAAACCCTCATTAAACCTCCAACATAAATACGAATTTAGTTTATGAATCACTTTACCCCTTTACGAGATGTTCAATACCACTGAAACCCTATCTCAAAGAAACTGTCTGAGAACTGCACAAATGCTTGCTTTAGGGTTTTGTCCTGTTTTTTCCCCCCAAAAAAAAACGATTTACAGAACACTCTTGCCAAGATCTTTCTTCCACTGCTTTTGAAAAGAATTGATAGAATGATTCAAGTCAAGAATTATTTTGTAATTTTCCCTGCCAAGTCTTTATAGCCTCCTATAACTATTCACTTTCTTTTCTTTTTTTTACTGTTAAAAAAAGTGCTGAGATGTAACTTGGGAAGAGATGCTCAAATATTCCTATGTATGTTCTCCATCCACTTTCAGGTGGGTGGGAAATGTGTGGCAATTACTTTGTGTGCCAATGGAGGGGGCTCAACATGTATTTCATGTTTTATATTATTACTCAAATGTCTGGCATTGGGGAATAGATGTTGAACACTGCAGTCCTGCCTTCTGCAAAAAGGACCAGTCTACTTCTGCCTTGTGCTTATATGTTTTGATCAACTGGGACTCTGTGAATGAGGAGATCAAAGGGGCTGCTGTACAAAGGTCCTATGCTCAAGTAGCAGACCTACACGCGTCTGTTTAATGGGGCTTGCTTCCAGGAAAATGTTGTTCAAATTGCACTATTAAGGCAACTCTTGAATCCCAAGATGGGGATAACTAGGACATTTTTGCAAATAGGAGAAGTAGAAATTCCTACACTTGACAGCTAGATTTCCAGTGAGAAATCGGATGTGCCCCACCTGATCTTGCTGCCACTAAAAAAACTCACAATTATTTAATGAAACTAACCTTGTGAGGGGTCCTTTATTTCTTCATGTACTTCATTTATACCTTGCCTTTCTCCTCACTGGGGACCCAAAGTTGCTTACAACATCATTCTCTTCTCCTCCATTTTATCCTCACAACAACCCTGTGAAGTAGGTTAGGCTAAGAGGGTGCACCTGGCCCAAGGCCACCCAGCAAGCTTCCATGGCAGAGTAGGGATTCAAACCTAGGACTCCCAGATCTTCGTCTGGCACTAACCACTACACCATACTGGCTCTTCCCCTGTATCCTCTCCAAAATGTATTCATTCCAAAATATATTCACATTTCCCTGCTTTAGACTAGTAGGAAGATACTATGCATGCTAGCTTTGTTTAGGACAGAGATCTGTTTCAAGGAGAGTTCATTGCCTTCAACATTGGGGGAGAGCATCCCATATATTTTCCTGCAAACTCTTCCCAGTCTGCACAGTGGACACTGCTCCAATATATTGGCGTTATGCTGTTGATGAGTTCTGGATCTGACCTCTGCAACAACACATGGGCCAGAATGCTGCCATCTGGGTGCAAGATAATCATAATCATAATCATCATCATCATCATCATCTTTTTTCTTTCTTTTTTTTTGTATACCACATGTCCTAGATAGCTCAGGGAAGGCAATTTATTAAAAGCCAGTTATAAACATTAAGACATCTGCATAGGGATATTACATCTGTCCCATTCAGTGAAACTTGAAGAGATTCCAGATCTTCCTTGAAGAGACAAGTCTTCCTTCTGTTTCAACAGTGAGGTTCTGTCTGGTCTGAGCTACAGGCTCTGTCTTGCAGGCCCTGAGAAACTGACCCAGCAGTAATATCAGGGCTCTCTCAGCCTCACCCACCTCACAGGGTGTCTGTTGTGGGGAGAGGAAAGGGAAGACGATTGTAAACCACTTTGGGACTCTTTCGGGTAGAGAAAAGCAGCATATAAGAACCAACTCTTCTTCTTCTTCTTAAGGTCTTGCACTCCACAAGGCCAGAAAGGCCCTGGCCCTGGTCGAGGCCAGTCTCACCTCCTTTTGGTTGGGGATCCTAAGCAGGATTTGTTCAGATGACCTCAATGCTCTTTTGGGGGTTCAGTGAGAGAACAAAATGTCAGAGAATCACTGAACTGGTCTTCCTATGGTCAGAATAAGAATGAGCAGCAGGGATCTTGCCCAAACAACCAGGTCAACTGGTACAAGAACAAGTTTCTTCAGATGCTTTGCTCAATGCATGGAGGAAACCGTCCCTGTCCCCAGCTCTCTGCTCTGCTGTGAAAAGTAGCTCCTTTTACCAATCCTGCCCTTTTACCAACTCAAGATTGGCTGTGGGTTCCGCCCTGTGCAGGGCAATGAAGAGGCAGGGAAATCTCTGAATGGGCGAGGGTGACCTCAGTCCCCCAACAGAAGCAGAGTCTGCCTCCTTGCTGCCTTGTTCTCCTCTTTCCGCTGCCTCCCCCATCCAATGGTTTTTCAACAGTTCCTTGTATTTCCCTCTTAGTCATCATTAGGGTCAGGCTGATACCGTTAATGGTATTTCCATAATTGAACAAGGAGGAGGTCTGTGCAATATCTCGAAAGCTAAAATACTCTCCAGGGCTCCATCAGCTCAGCTTTAATGCAGTTTATTGTTATTTTAGCCTTCGTCAAATATTCAGCACTAGCTTGAAAGAAATTCTAGGCTAACAGGCAGTGAAATACGGAAACGCTTAGCCAAAGAGCTCTTGCGCTCTGCAGATGGTGCCAAATCATCCAACAGGGGTAATAGCACTGTGGAGCTGCCAACCCCTTACACACCCACCCCTACCTCTCCCGTATGGTTCAGCAGTCCATTGCCAGAATGAGCCCCCTGGTGCAACAATGCCCACAGGCCCCCTGGCTCCAGGCAAGGATCCATCACCACCATCCCCCAGGGCTTGTGATCTGCTTCATTTGGAAGGGCAGCCTCAAGAGAGATACAAGAAGCAGCCCAGGGACCCTGAGGAGAAGTGGATTCAGGAAGAGGGCACCAGTCCAGCTGCCGAATTCATTTGCTCCAAAGTGCTGGTGTTGCCTGGAAAGAGAGAGAGCTGACTCGGTGCTTATCTCAGAGCATTTGAAATACTTATATTTGTTGCATGTATGTATTTCAAGCAAGCAGACAAATGGGAACCTGTGCGCTAATATATTTTGTTGTTGTTACCTGTAATATAAATGGTAAAAAAAAAAAAAACAGTAAGGGAAAAGAAAAAGGGAATTTAATATTGACAGTACACACCATAAATAGGAATCAGTCACCAGACTGTAACAAATAGATTTACAGGAGTTACACCCTTCTAAGTAGGCAGACGTCAATGGGCTTAGAAGGCTGCAACCCTGTCTAGGATCAGCATTTCACCTCAAATGGTGCTTGAGAGTCAAACTTACTGATCAGGCAGGAGCTGGTCACCCAGGCTGTTCACACCAAACAGCTCAAATGCCTGCAGTTTGATGCTGCAAATGCATGAAAATGCTGCCAGTCCAAACAGATCAACCTTCAGAGGTTTAGACAGACAGACTCACAGACAGATAGATGTGGTGCTTATTTATATTTATACTAGAAAATAAGCCCGCTGTAGTGCCAATACAGCGGGCGCTAGCGAGGCTGGGGTCTTGGGGTCGTGGGTGTGAGGAGCACTGGGCTCCCCGGTCTGCGGCCTACCTGGAGATGCGTGGCGGGCAGCGGCGGTGGCACCAGCTCCCACGCGGCCGTGTGAGGCTCGGGCTGTGTGTGGCCGGGGTGGCTGGTGGCAGCGGGCCAGATCGTGGTGGGAGCCAGTGCCGGGAGCCAGCGCCGGGAGCGTGGGCCGGCGTACAAGCAGGCGCGGCCGGTCGGTGGCTGGCTGCGGCCGGCACTGCGCAGGTGGCTCCCTGCCGCACAGGACGGCTGTGAGCTGTGAGGTTGGTGTGGGCAGCTGAATGCGGCGGGGCAGCTGGAGGTGGCGGCAACTCGGCGGGCGAAGTGGCAGGCCCCTCGTGGGCGTGCAGGGAAGCGGCGAGGAGCGCCGCTGGGGATGGAGTAAGTGGCGGGGGCTGGAATGGGGGTGGCTGGAGCCATGCGGCCAAACAGGGAGGGGGCGGATCGGGAGGTGCTTTGCGCTTCCCGCGTCGTTAGGCCATCGGGCGAAGGCGGCGAGCGATGGAGGTTCCCTCCGAATGGGCAGGGTCCCCGGGGTGGAAAAGGAACAGGGACGCCGCGTCTTCGACGCAGCGCCCCCACTCCTTGCTGAAGATGGCGGAGTGGCAGGGCTGGAGGACTTACCCTGCGGGCTGCGAGCGCAATCTGCGAGGTGAGTCCGCGGCTGGCCTGGCGAGGCGGGACCAAGCCACCAGTGGGGAGCCGCGCAAAGCGTGGCTTGGCCCTGGATGGACTCTCGGAGGGCCCAATCAGGAGCCGCGAAGTGGCTCCTGATTTGGCCCTCCGAGTTTTTATCCTGGACAGGGCCCGCCCTAACTCCTCCCTGACACCCCTTACCCTTTTATTTAATCCGCTCCACAGGAGCGGTTTAAAGATTATTTAATCCGCTCCGCAGCAGCGGTTTAAAGATGATGATGATTTGTGACCGTGTATTTAAACAGAACAAGGAGGATGGAGTAGAACTCAGCTAGGTTATGCTTTAACATCCATGCATGAAAAGCCAGTGGTGCTGTACCACACTGTTAGGAAGAAATAAATAAAGTGCAACGGGGGGGGGGGACTCTTAACCACCTTCACACACATGCACACACAAATAATGTCTAATTGTAGTGGAAAGCCTTGTGAGTATCATGTCTTCATTTTTAATGTAAAGGTGTATAGCAACATCTAGGCCATCTGTCTCTCCCTCTCTGTCTGCTAATTTGCTGCCAAGCCAAATGATTTCCACAGCCTTCTGCTTGAGGTAGTCACTTCATGGTATGGCTGCCTCAGTAGGTGACTTCATGAGCATTCTAGTTATATATGATTATCCAGCCCCTCCCACATCCCACATCCAATCCCTCCCCTCCCCGCTTCATCCAACCCCTCCCATGTGCAAACACTCCATCCTCCAAGGACATCACCCAGTTTCTGGTTGTGAAGCTCCACCTGAACAGAAGGTGTGAATAATCTCTCCGCCAAGGCTGTGAGACAGCAAACATTTGCAGGAGAACGTGCTGCCAGCACAAAAATATTCTTCCTCCCCATGTTCTTCAACTCCAATACAAGCATTTGTCACATTTTCCTCCCTTGTTTCTGAAACGCTGGCCTCCCTTCAATAATATCTGTTTCACCTTGTTTGACTCAGGTGTGTGCCAGCAGCACCGACCTTGGTCCTGGATAACCTCTGGGAATGCTCTTCCATTTGATGGGGAAAACAATCTCACAGGAGCAGTTGCTCCACCTCTGCATTAATGTGTTCATCTGCATCACCAAGAGCTAGGATAGATCCAAGGGTCAGCCAGCAACCCAGAGTGCAACAAATGGCCCATACATTTAGCAAGAGAGCTTATTCAGATCACAAGTTTCATTCAAGCTATAGATTCACAATCATACTCTAGCGCCAGACAAAAGTAACCAATCCTAGGATTTGGCATTTCATTCATCTTATTGTGCTGAAGTGTAGGACAACATGTGGATTACACAGTCTCTTTGCCAGCCTCTCTGCATGTTTAACATCTGGCACAATGCGTTTAAGCAGATGTTTCTGGTTCACAGGCATCCTCTCATTGCACATTGGTGGGTGAGAAATTATAAACTCGTCATGGTGAATACAAGGAAGGAGGATTATTCAGGGGCAAATACTGTGAACAAGCTCCAAACCATTAACCCCATAGCTCAGAGGGGCATATATCCATCTAATAAGGGAACAGCTCTCATTCTAGAAAAGCAAAAAGGCCCACATCAGGAGACCTTCCCAGATCAATAGGTGTTTGGGGTGACAGCTAATGAGCTAATCATTCTCCTCCCCGAGATGTTAAATGAGCAAAGAAGGCCAAGGGATCAATGCATAGTGAAAGAAACACAGCTGTGCCTTGGCAGCTTTTACAGGAAACACTTGTCTAGGTGTTTATGGACCTCTGGTAATTGCCAATTAATTTCACTCAAGCCACTATAAAGCAGGGGCAGGAAATCACTGCTCAGCAAAGACCGGGGTGGAGACCCAGAGCCAAGGTGACAGGAACAAGGTTTTGGGCTTTCCTGCAGTTTGTTGTGAAAGTGAAGCCTTGTTTAAGTTTGGGGAAGTTGGGAGGAGAGTTTCACCCTTCTTTATACAAATAAGATTTCTTTGTACTGCAGTTTTTGAACTGAGAGGTGCTGCCCACAAACTCCCATTATGGGATGTCTTCCATTCCTTGGAATAGCCATTAAATACAAGGTCTGCACTGTGTGCAGTTTGATGGCTGCTGTCAGCCAAGAGTGAAGGAGGGCTTTGCTGGCCCATGGACACTTCTATGAAACATCTAATTGTAATATAGAGGACCTTGCTTAAGGTCAGAGTTCCCTTGCAAACCCTTCAGTTTCCAGTTTCCTGAAGAAAATCTTGTTTCTTCCCCACAAACATGCAACAATACCCATGTGCAAGAGATCCACAGAATCATGGTTTGTAGGTAGCCATGCTGGTTCATGAAAAAATTCCAGAGACCACAGCCATATGGTGGTGGAAAGGACTGTCAAGTAGCTGCAGCTGATTTATGATGAGACCTCATGTGTGTTTCAAGGCAGGAGATGTTCAGAGGTGGTTTGCCCTTGCCTGCCTCTGCATAGTGACCCTGGACCTCTGGGGAGGTCTTCCATCTATGGACTAGCCAGGGTTGACCCTGCTTATCTTCCAGTGTTTGATGAGATCAGGCTAGCCTGGATCATTCAAGTCAGGATGACAGCTGTATCATACCTTTTTATTATAAAATGCCACAAAATAGCAATCTTTCAACCTCTCCAGAACTCTTCAGTTTAACAAAAAATATGGGGAAGAGAAAAGGACATGACAGAGATGCCTCCTGCTCTGCAAAGTCTAATACAGCATGAATTGCAGCCTTAATTGGATTAAATGAAGAAGAGAAGGGAAAGAACTGTTTTTTTTTATACCAGCTTTTCAGTACCTGAAAGACTCCCAAAGGACCTTTCTCTCCCACTTCCCACCCTGTGAGGTAGGTGGGGCTGAGAGAGCTCTAAGAGAACTTTCCTGTGAGAACAGCCCTAAGAGAACTGTGACTAGCCCAAGGTTACCCAGCTGGCAGGAGGAGGAGTGGGGAATCAAACTCAGTTCTCCAGACCAGAGTCCACTGCTCTTAACCACGCTGGGTACAAAACAGGTTTCAAAATATATGAAAAATTACTGGAGGAAAGAGGCAACCAGGAAAAAAAGCCACTCTTTGATTCAGAATATAAAGTTAGCCAAATATCTCCCCTACACTAATCAGGCCCCTTATTATAAGAAATAAGAGTGGCACTGGGTAATTAAGGGTCATCCAGCCTGACCCCTCCTTAGTATGACTGCAAGGACTGGTGCTGAACTGTTTCCCATTTCCTGGCTTGGTATCTGCCTGAGTGCCAACTAAAGATGATGGATCACCTGCCAGTTCAGTTCATGGTCTGTTTGCCAATTGCAATAAACGTGCCGAAGATTCAATGGACTGGCCGATGGGTGTTCAAGCAGCCCAGACAGGCCTGATTGTGCTAAAGAGCTAATAGTGCATGCATGTTCTCCTCTACTCTCCCCGCAGGTTTCCTCTCCCCTCCTCTGCTGACACCCTCTCTCCTGTCATTCTCCACATGCTTTAATGTTAAGACAAACCTTTGATGGCAAATCTGAGGGTCACAACGAGGGAGGCCCAAGGACAAGCGGCATGCAGTGCTGAAGCATCCATCCCCCTGCAGCCTCCTCTCATATGCTCTTGGCAGTGGTTGAAGTTTGGGGATGCGATGAGGGATGCATGGTTCTATGAGTTTACTCAGTGGATGTCCTCCCACATTTGGTGGCACAGCTAGCAGAGAGGCAGAAGGACAGAAAGCTCCATCCAAGTCTGATGCGGGTGAGAAGCTCTGTTGCTGCTGAGGGAGGGACCCTTCCCATGAATAGCAGCATAAGCTAGTGTGGACAGTTTTCAAGTGCAACTGGAACTTTCTCCTTTGGTCTTCTTCAGTCATCTTTCCTCACTCTTCTGGGTCTTGAGATTGATCTTCTGGTCCCAAAGTAGCGAGCAAGATTGCAATAGTCAAAACAGCCTAGTCGATAACCCAAACCTCCTCGACCTTGGTTCTGCTAGCTACAGCCGCTTACAAAGATAAGAGTGTCTGGTAATGTTGCAAAGAAGAACAAAGCAGTTCACAGTTTACAGAAGGCCAAAGCAAATCCTACATTACAAGCTGATTATATAAAGTCAAAGATGGTTATACATTGGTTCTCGAAGACCATGGCAGCAATCACGTGATTCTGACTTGTTGTTGTTATTGTTATTAGGAGGACAACTTAAAGAAAAAGATGTGTGGCCTGTCCAAGCATGGCCTGCCCACATCATTCACAATCACCAAGGTGAGTTGCAGATCTCTTGCACAGTGATTCTGAGCCTGCGCCAGCATGATAAATGCTGTGGACTGTGCTGTGCCAAAAGCAATGTATCTACTGTTGGCCATTTAAATTATGCATCCTGGCTGGGCAGATGCAACTGCAAGCCCTTATCTGTGCCAGTGGGTCCGTGCAGCTGCACACCTCCATCTTATTCCTGTTGCACCATAAGCAAAGTATGGTCCAAGCAAGATTGTCTACCCAGAATGCTCTGCGCATCAGATATAAGCAGAGCAGATTCTCTGTGTCAAATCAAATCTCAAACAATGAGATTTTCTGTCTGTCACAGGTATGCTGCAATAATCTGGACAAAAGGGAGGGTCAGAATAATCTCTTCCTCATGGTCCCCCACCCAAATTCAACAGGGACAAAGGACCGCACGGACACTTGTCTTAGTGGCTAATCCTGTTAGCAACCCTGTATTGTTTAATCTTTATGTTTTTTCCTGATGTAATAATATTTCTGGAAGCCTTTCCTGTCTCACAATCACTGGTACATCAAGGTTCTATTGATACAAAGGGTCTATCACCCTGGGCAACTCCTAGCCATTAGGCAAATTTAGCCAGCATTCCAGTTCAGGAAGTTTTCTCAATAAGACAATCATAATTTCCTTGACAGAACCCAGTTTGCACTTTAATGCCCTATAGGCCCTTTTGTCAGTTCACTTCTTAATCCTGTCATCTAGGTGTAAACTGCACGGAGCTTTTATTCCAGCCACAGATTGATTCAATCCCTGCCCTCTACACAGAATGTGATTTCCGTTTGGATTTTGGGCGATTTTAATTTTCCTTCTGCAGCAAGAAGGATTGATCCGGAGTGACCCTACCTTTATTGTGCAATATCTTGGAGTGCTTTTAATCCTCAATATCCAGATTGGGAAAGAAAGCTCGTGGTAGAGAACCTCTGATAGGCTACACCTGGTCATGTGACACGCTTGCCTTAAAGGAGAAGCCCCTAATTTCTCTCAACGTCTGTCGGTCCTGGATTTTTCCTCCCTCCTCTGCCTTTTTTGATCCTCTCCCCCACCCCTCCAAGAAAAGAAAGAGGCTCCCTGCCTGGCTCCTCTCCCCCCCCCTTCAAGAAAAGAAAGAGGCTCCCTGCCTGGCTCCTCTCCCCCCCCCCTTCAAGAAAAGAAAGAAAGAGGCTTGGCTCCCCCCCCTTTCTGAACTACCCTAACCACGTGCAAAAGACTTTCCTGTTTCAATGGGGGGGGGGGAGAGGAAGACCCGAGTTCAAAGAGATCTGAATTCAACAGGATTGACAATGGAATAAAGAAAGTGCAGACTCTGCCCTAATGTATCAGGGCTTCTTGCCCAATCCCATGCCCTCCAGATACAAAACTGGCTATAAAATTAGATCAGAAACCCACCATGTCTGTCCTCATGTTCCATGATACCCAACCTGCAATACAGGTTGCCATTCTGGACCACTCCCTCACTGCTTTTCTGGATCTTCTAAATATTATTCTGCTATTTTCCTCCTTTTATTTCTTAGGAACCTGTACGTTTTTGCTTCTGTGTAAGTTTTGAATGTACCTGAATATTTTCCCCAAATAAATCTCCTTGAGTGTAAACTAAATTGTCATCATCATTTTAAAAGGATTTCTCTCAGGGAAGGACCTTGTAACAATTGGGAGAAAAACTTTGTGTTATTCAGCCTCTCGGAGCTTTCATAATTCCCCAGAATTCCCTTTGAGGGATTTATTTCAGGTAACAATCTGACCATGACCTTGAGAGGTATAGGCCTTCAGCAGTGACTAGGAAGGTTATATATACAAAGACTAACAAAAATCTTCAGCATATAAGAGAACAGTAGCATTCCCCCCCCCACCACCCAAGAGATTCTAGTTAGCCATGATTCTGCAGCATATGAAGCAACCTATGCATGACAGACTCATAAGCAGCTGCTGAGCAAAGATGCTCAGTGTGGTGTTCAAATTGATCATCAAGCAAAACGGAGAGGCAAGCCAATCCGGTGCTCAACTTGCAAGTGAAGTATTAATGTGATCACAGTAAGTCTGACTGCTCATTTGGATTGAAGTTCAGAGCAGGCCTAGTGCCACTGCTGGTATGACAAGGGGGCAGGTGGGAAACCAGGATTACCTGAAATCTAATGGCAATCCCATCGGCCATGGGTGTGACATCGAAATGGGGAAAAATGGCATCACGTGGCTACCAATAGCATGGGACCTAGAACTAATATTAACCTGATTCCTGAATGCCTTTACAATTACGGCAACTAATAAAAGAAGCAATGGGGAGCAGGGGAAAACATTCTGACTTTTAAGAAGATGACTAAGAGAAGAAGAAGAGTTGGTTCTTATATGCCGCTTTTCTCTCCCCGAAGGAGTCTCAAAGCAGTTTATAATCGCCTTCCCTTTCCTCTCCCCACAACAAACACCCTTTGAGGTAGGTGAGGCTGAGAGAGCCCTGATATGACTGCTCAGTCAGAACAGCTTTATCAGTGCTGTGGTGAGCCCATGCAGCTGGCTGCATTTGGGGAAGCGGGGAATCAAACCTGGCTCACCAGATTATAAGTCTGTGCTCCTAACCGCTACACCAAGCTGCCTCTCTATCAGAGGTGATCTGATAAACATCTTTAAGTACTTGAAGGGCTGTCACATAGAGGAGGGAGCAGAGTTGATTTCTGTTGCCCCAGAGGGTCGAACCAGAACCAATGGGATGAAATTAATTCAAAATAATTTTTGGCTAAACATCCAGAAGAAGTTCCTGACAGAGTGGTTCCTCAGTTGAACAGGCTCCCTTGGGAAGTGGTGGCTTCTCTTTCTTTTGAAGTTTTAAAGCAGAGGCTAGATAGCCATCTGGCAGAAATGCTGATTCTGTGAGCTTAGGCAGATTGCGAGCAGGAAGAGTTGTTTCAATGCTTGGCTCTTGGGGCCCTTCCTTGTGTGCCCGAGGAAATGTCCATTGCCACTTTGAGGCCAGGAGGCAAATTTCCTCCAGGCCAAACTGGCCAGGGATTCTGAGGTTTCTAGGAAGGGCATCATCTAGGCATGGAACTGGAGTCACTTTGGGTGGGCAGGTAGTTGTGAGTTTCCTGCACTGTGCAGAGTGTTGGACTAGATGAGCTGGAGGTCCCTTCCAACTCCATGATTCTATCATTGTAAGAAAGCAACTGGTCCCAAAAATATAAAAGGAAGGGAAAGATCTGAATTTATATTGGTGAGAGAAACCGGAAGAGCCATCTTGCTTTCAAGGAAGCAACTTCTTTTCCCAGCCTTTTTAATTGGCTGAGATTTCAGCGAACCATAGTTGTGCTTCATCTTCAGACGATGCTTTACAGCGTGGATGGTGTTCGCAGCAGTTCCTCAGCCAGCAGGAGCCCCTGCCAAGCTCCCCTCATACCAGCCAGGTTCTCCTGCTTGCTCTCCAGCCCCGAGACAACATGAGCCAATCAAAAGTGTCAGGCAGAAAGGAGAAGAGGAAAAGCAGGCCTCTCCAATTAGGCAATTCTGGGAGTGGAGTCCTCTGTTCGACTTCGTGAGTTCAGCTTGACTGACATAAATCCTGGTGCCGAGCAGAGGAATTGTCATTTAGCACCTCTAATACTTCCTGAGTAATGTTATTACGGTCTTCGTCCAGCCACTAATGTGGTTTAGAACTGCACTATGGCGGCGCCCAAAATTCGGCTGCCGCCCAGAGAATATGTGGAAAAGGACTGGATGCCTAATCTGAGCAGACAGCCAGGAGCAGAGGAGCTGCATGCTGGGAAGAAACAGCCATGGCATGCTGGCAAGACAGATTCTGCTAGTTCTCACTCACAGCAGGTCCCCGGAGGACCAAACAGATGCCCCCAAAGGCATTCCCCAAAGTGTGAACGTAAATGCTACCCTCTCTAGTGCAGCAATTCCGTAACCCCACACCCCAAAAAAGCCTTTGGAAAGATTTACACAATTAGGGACCTCTCAACAGCTGTTTCTCATGGTAGCAAAATGCAGCCTTCATGCATGGAAACATGCGATTGCCAGACAGCTGCAACGAAAAGGCTGCTGGTTTGACCGCATGTCCTGCTTTGGAATTCCCAGGGGCATCTGGCTGTCCTCTGTTGGGAGCAGAAGGCTGGATCCAGCATCCACCCTAGTAAGGCACTTCTTTTTCAGTTGTGCTACCTCCCCAGTCAGCAACCTTTCTTTTCCTCCTATGTCAATGATTTGTCATTTGGGACAACATTACATTGATTGATTGCATTTCACTCTGCTGTTTGCCCCCAAATTAGCTCTAAAGCAGTCTTTAAATAACAAAAACAAGTGGGCAGAAATGGCTCTGTCTTCTTTGTAAGGTACTTTTAGAGGAGGTTTTCAGTAACATTTCAGTCCAGACATAGGGGGAAAGGTGCCTAGCTGCCGCCTCTTCTGCTTCTTACTGGCTGCTGTTTCTCTTGAATCAGGGCTCTTGACTCTAGCTAACTGCTGTCTCTCAAACAGAACCCTGACCTCGCTGTACAACTAAATACAGACAAAAGGGACGGTTTATAGTGTTACACAAAAAGACGATAAAACCTATCCCAAGGCTACTAACCGCATTAACAAAACTAATGCAGGATAAAGAAAAGTAAAAAGTCTCTTCTTATTATGTAGGTTTATTGTAGCATCCAACCAGAACAAGTTCCAGGTATCTCCCGTTTTCAAAGGGAATTTTCCTCAGTGGTTGTTCCTCTCACTTGTGCGAAAATTGGTACTTCAATACCTCTATTCAATCTCAAAATGTTACAAATAGGCCCCAGCCTTTGACTCTATACTGTAGGGATGCAAGTAATCCAACTTATTTATTGCTCCCTGAAACAAAACCTTTTGTGGTCATGCCCAGCCGCATGTTTCTCCGGTTCGCCATTGTAATCAGTCGCATCCAAAAGTAGAAAGATAATGAAAAAGAATCACTCTGTTGGGAGTCAAGGATTCCAGAAGATTTCTTATGATGTGTAGCATCCTTTGCCTGTGAGCACTTGTTTCTAGGTGGGGCCTGGAGTTCTCCCAGAATTACTACTGATCTCCAGATGACAGAGGTATTTCTCCAGAAGAAATGGCCACTTCAGAGAGTGGACTAGGAGATCACAGCCCCACTGAGCTCCCGGTCCAAATTCTGCCCTCCCTAAATATTACGAATCTCTAGGCAACCCCATTTGAACAGAGTGCTGGAGGGAAGGAGCCAGCCACAAAGCTCTTCGCCAGAGCTGTGGCTAAATCTATGTTTGGAAGAGCAGAGTTCTAAAATGCACTCTAATCAGTGCAACATGATAATGGTGGTAATTCCCTAATCAGGTTATGTTCCTCATCTGATGTTGCCCTGCATTTCATTTTCAGGTTCCTGTTTTGTTTCTGATGAGCCCTTTGCCAGCTGTGGGCTGCTCCCAGCCTCCGGGGTGCCTCGAGTAACAGGAAAAGCCTCTGCGTGGTCCTGTGCTAGAAGCAGACAACCCCCTCAATCAAATCACTGACACCTGGTGACCCAGGAACTGCTCACATTGTCCTAGATGGATAAATGTTGACTGCTGCCAGGAACAGGACTCTGTTAGACTGTTTCAAGAAATCTGAAGGAGGCTCCAAGCAAACTCCAATGCCCTGGAATGTTTTAATGCAAACCAATCAAATTTGACAGGGGAAACCTGCACTGTTTCATCTGGATCACATCTCTTCCCTGGTCCTGGATTCTCTGGAACGGCCATACCTCAGTAAATCTTTTGTCCATTCAGCCATCAGTGCTAGAACATTTGTAGGTGGCTGGTGAACCATTCACTCTGTTCTGACTTCTGGGGGACTGGCCATACTGGTGCAAAATCAGGACTCAGGGGTGACTGGATGCTGTTTCCTAAATGGGGAAGGTACTACAAGTCTCCAGTGCCATCTCATGCAAAGGATGTGAATCCTGTTCTCACAACTGTCCACATGGCAGTTTGGAGCAGCCAAATGAGGGGGCGTTATTGGCATAGGTCAGAGAAAATGGCCCTAGGCATGGTCCCACTACCCTCCCCGGGCTCCACCCCTAATCCTCAGGGATTTCCCAACAAACGGGAGTGGGGGTTGGATTTGGCCAGAGATTCCTAGGGCAAGCTAATTCCTAGCAGTGCTGGCAACATCTCATGGACTTATCCTGGACTCATCTGTTGGCTGTGCAGGTCTGGGAGGCAACAGCAGGCATTAGCTTTGCTTGTGGCCATCTCTGCACTGCTACCCCAGAAGTGCTGCCAGGGCCTTGGTCCTGATTCCAAGAACCAAGGGAAATGGTTTGGTGTGCTGTGGTTGGCACATGTGCTGCGGTTGCCTACCATTATGCTATGCTTCCTTTTCAAGCAAAGTGGCCAAGGCTGGCTTCACACAGATTATTGGCCCTGGATTCAAGGCTGTTAAGCAGCTTTTTCCCCTCCTGGCTTCTCTATAGCATCATGTTGCATTTGTGCACCTTCTTGGGTTTTCTCAGTTTCTCTGCAGTCTTTCTCAGTCCTACTTTGCGACGAAGGTTTGGGAACGTTCACAGTAAAGCCTGGAGGGTTTTGTTTCCTTTTGTTTTAATCAGCAACAGAATATTATTATGTTAAGATACTGGGTCCCTAGAGAGGCTCCTCATGCTCTGCCCACTTCCAGCCTACAAAACACTTTGTTTCCTGATGGGGCACCTGCTGCACAGTTAAAGCATCCTCTGATGAAATGCAGGCAATCCCACCTACCCTCCCAGCTTTGCACAGGTAAGTATTCTCATTCCTGTCTACCTAAGAAAATGCCCATAACCATTAAGGTATTTCCTTCCCCCTTCCCCTCTTAACCTGTTTCCCCGTTGCCTGCCAGTTTTTTATTTCCTCCCCCCCCTCCCATACAGGCAGCTATAACCTGATCCTGTGCATTTGTTCTCAGAACTAAATCACACCAACTTCAGTAGTAAGTGTGCAAAAAAAAAACCCTGCAGCCTTTGTTTCACGTCTCTATTGATTCTGCGCATGTTTCTCTCATTTTCCTCTCCTCTCCTTTCCTTTCAGCCTCAAAATGATTGAGTGCATCCCCTGGTCTTACTTGGAGGCCAGAAATTCGGCACTGCAGCTAAAGACTTTAAATATTAGTGCAATACTTAGTTTCTGAAATGAAAAGGTCCTAGGCCTTGAACTTGTACTTTCTAGATGGAAATCTCTTTCTCCTACATGAGAAAACTCAGCATTCTCCTGGATGGTAACAAGTTCCAAAGCTGGAATTGAATTCCGTGTCATCTTGCAGTTGCAATTGTGGGGCAACAGACCGGTCCCAACACTTAGGGTGGGAGACAAATGGCACAATCTATATTCAGGGATAAAATAATATTAGAGTGTGAGCTTCCATTTGTGTGCTTTTGGGAGGGCAGGTGTTTCTTCCCAGCCCTCCTATTTATACAAGAATGGAGAAGCTCCATGAAATGAAAAAATAGGTACGATGCATCAAAAACGTGAATTGGTTTATCTTTACATGACCATTCACATTATTGGTGTTAACACACTTTCCTGACTGGTGTGCCACTCGTTTATCACTTGTAGTGAGTGAGAAATGTATTTTCTCTGTTGGTCCCGGTTAATATAATTAAAGCTACTGATAAATTCTGATTTCCCTACATTACAGTAAATCCGTTAATATAAATTGCCACAAAAATCTTTGTTTTATTTATAACGAAAACCCCTGTTCCGGATAACTCTGGTCAGGCTTCAGTCAGATATAGGCATGCAGTTAAGAAGCCTTAGGCATCTAGATAGATTTCCTATACCAGATCATTAAACTCCTGGGCAGGAGGCACACCACAACAATATCGTTGGTTTGGTTTGTGTATAGTACAGAAGTCAAAAATATAACGAGAGACTCCTTGCTTCTGTTCCATCCGTACATCTCTTAACATTAAATGGCTTTAAAGAATAGCATAATGCCTTCCATTGATTCTGCGTAGATAATCGAAGGAGAACAATTACTTGAGCCCATTAATTATTTCTTACCAAAAGTAAGTAGGTCACAAGCAAGCACTCCCTTCTAAGAAGGAACTGCTAATCAATACACACTCCTATATGTATAGGCTTTCAAAATCACCTTCCTGTAATAAAGGGCTGCCCCACCTGATAGGGCTCACAGTCTCGGCTAACTAATTATAATTTCAAACACCAAATGAGGTGAACGATATTCATGTATCTCCTAAAAATATACAGCTGCTGGGCTAACACACCCTTACAAAATTTTAAGCATAACTGAGAATATCAAAAACAAGAGATTCCACTGTTCTCATACCTATGACTATTGAACTCCACCCACCTCCAGCAAAACATCACATCTTTGAACTATATCTTTGCATTTAATGGGACATCCTTGCCATTCTCATGCAGTTCTTGCACCTGGGCCCCAATTAAGGTTGCCACATCCCTTCGCCAGCAATCCTGTCCTCCTTGTCACGACACACTGGGCCGCTGGAGGCAACTGGCATCATGCCGACAAGACAGAAATGTTTCGTATCCAGCGAAGGAAGGGCCATGCTTGTTCAGAGTGGGGGGATGCTTTAAAGTATCTCTGGACAATGTTTCGTATGGAACTGGGACAGAGAGAACACGGCAATAGCAACATTAGCCACAAACACAGCTGCACATACTTAACAAAAGCAGCCATTGTTGCAGTGAGTGCAAACCCTCCCGGGCGAAGAAAGACTAGGTGTGGGAATCAGCTGGGGCCTGCTGCAATTCCCAGCTTTGAGGCCACAGCCTCTTCCTGACTTCACAAAAGGGGTGAGGTGCCAGGGGTAGGTGGGCCTTTCCTGCACCCATGTAAGGAAGGGATGCAGGGAGGTTTGCCCTCTTTGATCTCCTCCCGACATCTCTGCTTCTCCACCCGCCTGCCCTTTCTTTTCATGTTCCATGATGTTGTCCGTTATATCATTGTCTCATTCATCATACATTGTAAACATTCACATTGTTGTGGTTATTTTGACCCAGCTGGCAGTTATGAAGTTGGCTGGATCCGTTGGGATGGAGCCTGTGCTGGCCTCCTTAAGAGGCTGGGTGCATGCTGAGCTGTGGTGCCTCTCCTGTTGGGGAGGTGATCACCTCACATTGTGGGTGTTTGGGGGAGCCCTAACAGAAGGTGTTGCAGACAGGACTCAAGTCACCCTCCCATTGCCCAGCGGGCCTTTGGTTAGGGGGAACTTGACCTGCACATTGCTCAGTCCCCGAGGGATGGCCTGCTGGTGCGGCAGCTTCCTTGTAGTCAACTGGCTGCAAGGGGTCAGATCTGCCCTAGTTTGCCACACACATATGCATAACAATAAAGGCTGTGGTCTTCTTACACCATAGAATCATAGAGTTGGAAGGGGTCTCCTGGGTCATCTAGTCCAACCCCCTGCACTATGCAGGACACTCACAACCCTGTCGCTCATCTACTGTAACCTGCCACCCCCTTGAGCCTTCACAGAATCAGCCTCTCTGTCAGATGACTATCCAGCCTTTGTTTAAAAATTTCCAAAGATGAAGAACCCACCACCTCCCAAGGAAGCCTGTTCCACTGAGAAACTGCTCTGTCAGTCACTTCTTCTATGTTTAGACATAATTTTTTTTAATTAATTTCATCCCATTGGTTCTGGTCCATCCTTCTGGGGCAAGAGAGAACAACTCTGCTGCATCCTCTATATGGCAGTCTTTTAAATTCTTGAAGATGGTTATCAGATCCCCTCTTAGTCGTCTCCTCTCCAGGCTAAACAGATCAAGCTCTCCCAACCTTTCTTCATACGTCTTGGTCTCCAAACCCCTCACCATCTTTGTTGCCCTCCTCTGGACACGCTCTAGTTTGTCTACATCCCTCTTCAACTGGGGTTCCCAAAACTGAACACAGTACTCCAAGTTATAACCAAAGTTATAGAGTTTGTGTCTTGTGGTTGTCCCGGAATGTGGTCCGACAGCCATGCCAGCTCTTAAGAGATGGTAGTGATGCAGTCCAACGTGCAGTGACATCTAAGGAGCTACACAAAAAACAATAAGCTTATTTTCACTGTGCCTATAAACACCAGGTGAGGAATCTGAGAACAGAGGAAATTGAGGAGAATTTTTTTTTAGTAAGGTAAACTTACCTTTAGTAAGGTAAAAACCTGAGAGAGCAACAGGACAACTCTAAGCAGAATTATCCCCCTTTGACACTCATTCAAGTTAATGGGCTTAGAAGGGTGTAACAGAAGGGCACTGCAGGAAATTAGATAAAACATCTGGAGAGGGGTTGTGAATGAGCAGAGACTGCCCACCAGCCTGCAGCAGTTGAATAACTTATCAGACCGACCTAAGAGATACCTGCAGATGCATTCAGCCATGAATCTGAGGGCCATTGCTCTCAGCTTAGAGAATGGCTTTGTCTGTGAGCTAATTTGTTAATTGTATTGATCTTCTCTTAAATCACCTCTGTTATCCTATCAGTATGATCCCTCTGGACAATATTGCTGAGGAAGGGACCAGAGAAGGAAACCTCCAGGGTCCTGATCATCCTGGAGGATCATAGAGCCAACCAAGTTATACAATTGGTTTTCCTGTGATGTATGGTTCGGGTTGGATCTCGATGGTAGGGAGGAAACTAAGATCTGGGTGGGGGGCAAGTGAAGTGAAGAAGAAAGCTCCGTTTGCTGGAGCTGGAAGGAGAGTTTTGACCTTCAAAGCACTTGCAGCAGCTGTCCTAGTTCATCATTCTACCCTTGTTTGAAAATAGTTTTCTATGCAGCTGATTTTACTGTCTATTGTTTTTCACTGCTGGTATTTTTATTGTCTGGAATCCTCTGGATTGCTTTTTAAATTAACCAGATTATTGGGTGTTTTATCATTGTTAGCTGCCTTGGACAAGACTTTGGAGAAGTGGGATAAAAATATTCTGAATACCATTAGCCGTTTAGCCAGCACAAAAAGACAGACTACAGGACTCTGACGTTACTCCAGGCCTGATCATCTGAAAGACGTTGATGGCCCAATCTCTCCTCAAATGAGGCCGACCTTGTCCCTCTTACAGTTAGTCTTTATTTCTACTCATAGCAGACCCTACTTCATAGTTCTGCAGACTTTATTTGCTCTGTACCTGTCAAAAATCCATAAATAAAATGTTCTTTAAATAAAAATCTGCAACATACCAGATTTCAGCACTGACATACCTGTCATACCCCGAGCCCATCACAAACATCCTTACTGAGAATGTTCGGTTTGCTGATGGCGGAAGACCATTCATGAGATCAAACGTGGCTGCCACATCACATTTTCTACTTAAGCAGGAGGGTCCACACGCTATCAACTGGAGGCCGCAGTAATTTTGGACAAGAATCCAAAATAACTGACCCTACTGGAGCAGGGGGAAATAAAGATTTCCTGGAAAAAAGCTAAAATTCGTCCAGCCAGGAAAAATCTGCTGGTTCCCTAATGATTGAGTCTTGGCTGTTGTCTTAAAAGCACACAAACCCAACTTACTGGGTGCCAAATCTTGCAGCCAGGCCACACCAGAAGCAGAGAAGAGGTCCAGCTGCTGCTGCTGCCACATGTTCCAGCTGGCTGTGATGGAGGCTTGGGCCCGATGGTGTTTCCAGGCCAGCCTGCCGATGACATCACTTCAGGGGTGGGAGCTGCACTGGAGTGATGAAGTGGGCGTTTTGGCAGCTGGGTGCTTCTTCCCTTAAGGGGTTTTGGGGAGGAGCCCAGCTCAGGGGCTGTTGTCTGGCTTCACCAGCAGGTGGCAAGGAAACCACTCAGTGGCTAGTGCTCATTTGGCCCCCGCATAGGGTTGCCAATTCTAGGCTGGGAAATACATGGAGACTTTGGGGGTGGAGCTGGGAGTGGGCAGTATTTCTGGTGGGGAAGGACCTCAGTGTGGTATAATGCTATGGAGTCCACCCTCTAAAGCAGTCATTAGCTCCAGGGGAACTGATTCCCCTCGAGCTATATTTCCCACATGGGGACTGAGCACAATACAGAGGAAACTTTCAGGAGAGATAACACCAGCAGACATCCACAGGTAATTCAGTATGTTTTAAATCTCTTTTTCAATTAGTCACAACATGCTCACAAATCTTGTGGGCGTGCTGTAATATCCCTCTTATGCAAGGCTTGAGCCCAGCAGAATCAGCACCATGTCTTTTTGGCTCTTCTGTGACTAAAAGAAAAAGAGATTCAAAACAAACTAAATTACGTGGGATATCTGTCAAGCCAAGGAGCCAAACGTGGATTTAATGTAGCGCTTCATGTCCTGTGCTTTAAACACAGAGCCACAGAGCCAAACGTGGATTTATATTTTGCTATTCATGGAACTTCATTTTTGTATTACTGATTATTATGTTCATGTTTCTGATATTGCACCTTTGATTAAAGTTAAAAGGTAAAGGTATCCTCTGTGCAAGCACCGAGTCATGTCTGACCCTTGGGGTAGTGCCCTCTAGCATTTTCTTGGCAGACTCAATACAGGGTGGTTTGCCATTCCCTTCCCCAGTCATTACCGTTTTACCCCCGGAAGGATGAGTCAACCTTGAGCCGGCTGCTGGGATCAAACTCCCAGCCTCATGGTCAGAGCTTCAGACAGCGTGTCAGTTGCCTTACCACCCTGCGCCACAAGAGGCATTTTGATTACCATGCCAGAATTCGTACTCTTGGTACTGTTTAGGGGTTGCTGCTTCCACCTGGATGGCTACAAGTTCAATAATGCCTTCCTTATTAGAAGGTTATGAGAGCCAGAACAAGGTCTAGATTATTTCTCATTTTCAAGGTAACTACTTTCTTCAGTAGCTCCCAACACTATATTAAACATACATACAGAATCTGTAAATTCCGTTCATTCACATACATAAAAATTACAAATTCATATATATGTAGTCTAATATGTCTTTTCACATTAATATGCAACACTGAAAAATAAAGAAAACCAGGTTTGGGCCAAAAATACACAAATATTATCTAAACCAATTGGAATGAAGAATTGCCTGTACTTTTTGGTTCATTCCAAGTAAAGTTTCCACAAAAATGTTTTATTGCGTTGTGTTTCCTTCTACACATTTTCTCCTCAACAGGCCATGAACCTTCAATTAAAAAAACCATTGTGTTAGATTCAGTCAGTCACTGTCTCCTAACTCTCCTCCTTTCTATCTAGCTTGTTGCCAGTCCATGATCCTTAACATAGTCTCATAGTCAAAGGAACTCTCTTTTCAGCAGTGGGAAAGCTGGTTGAATTAAACCTATTATCACTGGCTTTGGGAAGTATATACAGCTAGGTAGCAAGACAAGGAGACATATTGTACTACAAACGTCATTTTCTCTCTAGTAACTCTGCCACTGAAGTCACTCACTTCATTAAACCATACCATCCAGGCATCTGCTACCACAGTCGTGAATCTCAGCAGAGCAATAGAAGCTATGTGCCATCCGAGAATTACCTGTTGAAAATGTACTAGAATAAGCCAAAAAAAATGCAATCCAGAAACTGATTGGTCATAACATTTTCTTTGAATCCTTAATTGAAGAGGATAAGAAGTGCTTGTCAAAACCGCTGAAATAGTGCACACACTTGGTTCTTATAGATTTACAGCCATGACTTCTGGACTCTTCCTACTCAGTATTTAGCTTTTTACAGATGCCAGTCAGATGAAGGACCAGGTGTAGAGTGGAGTGAGGTACTTCTGGCAATGGGACAGCTATATAAAAAAAGAAGTTGATGCCAAATCTCCACTCATTGTTGAAATGCTCTATTCTGTCTGCACACAAAAGAATATCATTCAACCAATAAGTGAAGACTTGGCGACAACATCTTTTTAACATCAGAGGAAGCTTGATCTTATCTTGTTGTGAAGTTTCCTGGAATGAAAGAAGTAGGAACACATCTCTTTTGGTTTCCAGTCACAGCAGACTCAGTTAAAACATTCTTTTTCATCACTGAATAGTATTCTGGGTTCTGGAAGAAGTCAACTTCTTCCATGATGAAAAAAGAAATAATGAGCATCTCAATTAGCCTATCAGAACCGTCAGACACAAAAGACATTGCTGAAGATAGATGCATAGAATCATAGAATCATAGAATCATAGAGTTGGAAGGGGCCATACAGGCCATCTAGTCCAACCCCCTGCTCAACGCAGGATTAGCCCTAAGCATCCTAAAGCATCCAAGAAAAGTGTGTATCCAACCTTTGCTTGAAGACTTCCAGTGAGGGGGAGCTCACCACCTCCTTAGGCAGCCTATTCCACTGCTGAACTACTCTGACTGTGAAAAACTTTTTCCTGATATCTAGCCTATATCGTTGTACTTGAAGTTTAAACCCATTACTGCGTGTCCTCTCCTCTGCAGCCAGCAGAAACAGCATCCTGCCCTCCTCCAAGTGACAACCTTTCAAATACTTAAAGAGGGCTATCATGTCCCCTCTCAACCTCCTTTTCTCCAGGCTGAACATTCCCAAGTCCCTCAACCTATCTTCATAGGGCTTGGTCCCTTGGCCCCAGACCATCTTCGTCGCTCTCCTCTGTACCCTTTCAATTTTATCAAATGCAAGGTGTTTGAGATTCATTAATGGAGCTGTGCAAAAAAACCAAAAACCCACCCTCCAAAAATTGAGATTTTGTTTATTGATTTAAAATATTAGATCATCTCTTTATAATTACATTCCAGGTGGCTCACAGTATGAAACAATATAACAGCATCAATAAAACAGCAACAGAGAGGTCTATCTCTGACCTCACCAGGCTGAAAAGCTGTACTGTAATACTCAGTTATTCCCTCCTCCCATGCCCATGAGAGGAAGCACCACCGCCAATTTTAATATTCTAATGGTTTGAGATTATAATGTGATACAGAAACTTTATATTAAATTATTATTCTTAGGTTTTATATAGGGATTCTATGTATTATGCAATATTGTAATCCACCCTGAGTTTCTGAAGACATGGATGAATATAAATCCTAGAATAAATAAATTTAATTAATTAATTAAAATTTCTACCGTACTACACAACCTATGCCCATCTTTACCTTCAGGATACCACCCCTCAGTTCTCAGCCCTCTGATCATTTAATCCTTCCCTAATATCAGTTCCTGGGGGAAATTGCATCATATAATCTTCTCCCCCCCCCCCAAAAAAAGAAGGGATTGATCTGGGCAGCCAACTAACCACAGACCAGTTCATACACATATATTCTAACAGGAGAACATTAACTGATAGGTGCCAGCAGCACATATAAATGAGGCTTCCTGTATAATGAGTGTCATGAAGGCCTGTTTGGCTGGCATAGACCACATAATCCAAGACCATTGCAAATCTTCTGTTGGAGGAGGTGGGTCGTGAAGCCCTCCCCACCCAGACACACACACACACACTCCTCACCCAACAACAAGGCTGGGTGGGGGCATTTTGTAGTATGAGGGAATCACCATGAATAATGAATGCAACAGAGCCCATTGTTGATACAAATTATCAATAACATTGCTACAAATTGACTTGATTAATAATTAACTCATGATTAATTGTTAACTGTAGAAGCCCATTTTCAGTCTTTGTCAATGAGAGTTTCACCACTGTAAACGGATGGAAAGGAAGCCTTTGATTCTTTTCTTTTTTTTCCCCAACTAGCAATTAAAACGGATCTTTGTCCAGATCATTTTTACTATGCTGAGCTTGGTCTACAAGCAACATATTGTGGTCTTTTAGGGACCTGATAGCAAAATGGCTGCAAAGTGCAGGCTAGGAAACTCATGGTGATTGGGGGGGGGGGGGTTAGGGAGGGTCTTCAGCAGGGAGCAATGTCATAAAGTCCACCCTCCAAAGCAGTCCTTTTCTCCAGGAGATCTGATCGATTCCAGGAGATCTCCAGACTGCACTTAGAGACTGGCAACTCTAAATTACACCCTTTTCATCCCTTTGAGGTTGACAGGCAGACTGCATGTTCTGTAGGACTAAATCAAGATTCACTTTGCATTCTGAGTCATCTTTCTACCAGGACATCTCACACACAACACACACAACTCTTGTGCAAAGGGAGGACAGTATATAAATATAATTAATTTTAGCTGTCCTTTCTATATGACGTCCAACTCTGCACAGGTTCCAACTCTTGACCAATTTTTCTGATTGTTGGGATCCCCATGATAAATTCATATGCATGGACCAAATGAAGAGTTACATTAGAGATCTGGGACAGAATCTCCTGGCATCTTTTTGACATTAAAGGGAGCCAGAGAGCCCTGATAGGGATTGAGACTATAGTGGAAGGCAAGGGAAGGGGTTAAATATGTGCTGTTTTTCCGAGTCTTTGCCTGTCTTCTTTCCTTGTTGGATCTAATTGCAAACTAGTTTCAGGATGATTAATGGTGCAGTTGGAAGAGGCAAAGCCCACCACCACTTTGTAGAGTTGTGGCCATAATCTGGATTCTCCCTTCCCACCCTCCGGAGGAGATCCAATTTAGGGACTTCAGACGTATTTTGGCTTTGAGCAAGTAACAGAGCATTATTTTTCATAAGAGATATTTTAACACATCACCATCCCATTACATTCCCTCTTTCTGCTCTAAGGAGGTCTTGTCTCCATATTTACTTCCCATTACAGATGTACCAAACAGGCTAATTAATACTAGGCTTAATAATGTTGTTTTAAGTCCCTAGCCTATAGGATAACTTGGAATCAGGGCAGGCAGGTAATTAACATGGATTATCCTGTCACTATAGAAACAGAGAGCCTCTTGTGGCGCAAAGTGGTAAGGCAGCCGTCTGAAAGCTTTGCCCATGAGGCTGGGAGTTCAATCCCAGCAGCCGGCTCAAGGTTGACTCAGCCTTCCATCCTTCCGAGGTCGGTAAAATGAGTACCCAGCTTGCTGCTGGGGGGTAAACGGTAATGACTGGGGAAGGGACTAGCAAGGCCACCCAGTATTGAGTCTGCCATGAAAACGCTAGAGGGCGTCACCCCAAGGGTCAGACATGACTCGGTGCTTGCACAGGGGATACCTTTACCTTTACCTTTATAGAAACAGAATTGCTTATATGAAATATTGACGGAAAGTATGTCCAAAACCAAAAGTCTCTTCAGCTTCAGTACTGGTCTCATCTAATGTTACCTCCCACAAGTCACAAGATGACGGCCCCTTGCGTAGGAGACAGACATGCCATAAACTGAATACACAAACCTGTCTTATATTGAGGACCTGAGCTGTTAGACCAGCACCCTTGCTTATTAACCTGGCAACTGATTCATTCAAAGGCTGGATTATTGCCTCTGTCTCTGGTATTTCATTACTTCTGCGACATCTACAGTGTACTGAGTTGATTTTTTTTTCAGTGAGCTTATCCAAAAGTCATTCCAAAAACTATGACTGAAAAGTAATAACTAATAAAGCACTGAACATTATCTAAAGCGACAGTCCTCTGCATTTAGAAGAAGAAGAAGAAGAGTTGATATATGCTGCATTTCTCTACCGGAAGAAGTCTCAAAGCGACTTATAGTCACCTTCCCTTTCCTCTCCCCACAGCAGACACACTGTGAGGTGGGTAAGGCTGAGAGAGCTCTGATATTACTGAAAAAGAAGAGTTGGTCCTTATATACCGCTTTTCTCTACCAGAAGATGTCTCAAAGCAGCTTACAGTCACCTTCCCTTTCCTCTCCCCACAACAGACACCCTGTGAGGGAGGTGAGGCTGAGAGAGCCCTGATATCACTGCTCGGTCAGAACAGCTTTATCAGTGCTGTGGCGAGCTCAAGGTCACCCAGCTGGTTGCATGTGGGGGAGCGCAGAATCAAACCCAGCTCACCAGATTAGAAGTCCACACTCCTAACCACTAAGATCAGGGGTAGTCAAACTGCGGCCCTCCAGATGTCCATGGACTACAATTCCCAAGAGCCCCCTGCCAGCATTCGCTGGCAGGGGGCTCTTGGGAATTGTAGTCCATGGACATCTGGAGGGCCGCAGTTTGACTACCCCTGACTAAGATCATTGAACGGAATGGGACTTATTTCTGTGTAAATGTGCATAGGCTTGCACTATACCTGGCACCCTGCATACATCCCTTTTAGATTATTTTGCTCTCTGGGTTTCTCAAGGTTAATTCCATTGCCTCCTTTTACCATTATAGAATCTTTTTGCACATTCTGCAAGGGTAGCCAGTAAGAGATCCTCCTTGTCACTGGCAATTTTACACCTCTGCCTTTTAACACATACTGATCTATCCTGAACACATTCCCCCTTGTGACTTGCTTCTTTAATGCAGGCTGTTTTTGAAAAGCCACCCCCTCAGTGCAAAGGGCATTATTGATGCCATCACTGTCAATGTGTTTATCGACTCCATCAAAACAACCAATAGATTTGTGAGTCAGAAACGCCTTCTTTGGCAGCACTGGACACAATCCAGCAGGAAGATGCCCCTGGAAGAAGCCTGTTTGAATTATTGTTTTGTGTCTGTCTACACCTCATACTCTATTCGATGGTAGGGATGGCCAGGAGCTGGGGAAACGTGGTTTGGTTCAGTTTGTGGTTTTGATGCAAACCATCATGAGCATTTAGATGCCAAACGAACCAGTTCAGTTCACAAAGTTCATTATGGGGTAGAACAGCCCTCTTACCTGCTGAACACACCAGAATCACAGATGATCTCCCACTGATTCTCCTCTACCTGCTTTCCACGTTTCGTGAGAATTGGATTTATGGGGCCCAGACTTAAAGCCCTCCCCCCCAAGAAGGTGCCCCCAGGAATTTGTTTTCTGGGGGAATGACAGATGCAGGTTCAGAAGTGTGCAGAATGGACCCTGTGCTCCTCTAAGTGTCCTCCAAATCATGTGCAGATTGAATTTAGGGAGTCTGAGTTATGGCCTCCCAAAGAAGATGCCCCCAGGAAAGTGCTTTCAGTGGAGATGTCAGGCGAAGGTTCAATAAAGTGCAAGCTACATATGCCAAAGGTGCAGGCAACATTCTGCTTTCATGGCTAGGCTGCTGCAGAGCAATTATCAGTGTAATATGGAAAGTGCTTGATTAACACCGAGCTCTCTGGATTTGCAGAGTATCAGAAATTAACCTTGCTTGTTTTGGTCCCTTTTCTTGGGACCAAAGGTGCTCAGCAGGCTGCAGGTTTGTATAAAGAGGAGGGGAAGGGGAAAAGAGTTTCAGGTTCTGAGCTGGAGGTCTCATCTGCATCCAGGCAGACTTCAGGAGGTTGGGTGATGCTAGTATCTGCTTGTGCCATGTGCCTTCTGGGAAGGAGAAGGGGAAATGGAAGACTCCAATTAAAAACATGTTGATTAAACACCTGTCTAGCACTAGCAGCATACACAGTCCCTTAAAAAGCTGAATGCAGAAGAGAAATGCAATATTCATCATATTAACAAAACTGGAGCACCTCAATTAACCTGAGCACCTTAATGTTTATTTGAATGAGAGTTGTTATCAATAATTCACACACCCCTCTTCCCCCCCTTCTCTTGCTGCAAATAGGGTGGTGGGTTGGAGATGCAAAGGGAAAGATTTAGGATAGTTTTGCTTTTAAGCAAACTAAAATGGAAGAAGACCAGTGGCACCTGAGAAACAAACAGAATTTATTCCTGTGTAAGCCTCTAAGGTGCCATTGGACTCCTGTTTCATTTTGCTTCTAGTGGGCATCTCATGTGGAATTATCATTGCTTTTAGCTGCCTGGGACAAATATGTCACAGGGCTCATTCTCTCTGCAGCTCCCCTTAGTCCAAGGAATGACTTTTGGAATTAGAGTCAGAGGCTTACTCGGGTAGATTCCTGCAGACTTTCTGCACCCCATAACATTACAAGTCCCTCCTTATAGCAAATTCTCTTTCAGATGGAACCCTGGTCAGGTGCGGGACTGGAGATCTCCCAGAATTATAACTGTTGACCAAACTACAGAGATAAATTCCCCTGGACTGGAAGAAAGACAGTGGACTCTACCACAATATATTTCCACTTCTCCTCCCAATGCCCTACCATTCCCAGGCTCCCCCCTGGAGCTGGCTACTCTGGTAAGGACAGATTGCTTAGGAGGGGGAAAGCCACCATCCTGGCCCATCATAGCTGATTCTCAAAGCCCCACATACTGTATATCTCCAGATGTATTCTTACTGATACGTTATGCTAGCAAAGGTGCTTTTCAAAGGAGCGTCTTCTAGCCATTGGTGGAGAAAGAAGAAAGAACAGCCAAAGAATAGGGCCCATCCCCAATCTTCCATGGCCCTGCTACCCAATGGATCAGGAAAGAGAACAAACCTGCCCAGACCCCTGTAGTTGAGCTGGCCACATTGCTCACATTGCTGGGCAAGCAAAGTCAGCTGCATCCTTTACTAGGCAGGGTGAAGCATCTTCACTGTGCCAGGTGACTCTCTTGTTGCACTGAACCAGGTGCCCATCCCTTGCTGGGCAAAGCTAGGTTGAGCCAGTCCTTTGCCATGCCTGGAAAGCAAGCCTGCACAGGCCAGATACATCTGTCACTTTACTGACAAGGTGAGGCAGGACCAGGCCCATCCTTCTCTGTGCCAGGTGGGGCAAAGCAAGTGTCTTCATCCTTATGGAGCAATGACAGCTGCTAGGGGTTGTCGTGGAATGCCCCGCTGCTATCACCTTCAGTCCATCAACCCACTGGGATTCTTCCTGGTGGCCTTAATGGTCAATTCAGCCCTAGCAGAATGAATTCATAAGATCCAGTCCAGGGTTTACAACACAAAGTAGCAAAAGAAAGGGGAAATATGCAGAAGGAAGTTGAGCATTGTTAAATGTGACTGTTACTTTTGACACACAAACTGCAAGTTTAGAAGAAGAGTTGGTTTTTATACCCTGCTTTTCACTACCCAAGGGATTCTCAAAGCAGCTTACAATCACCTTCCTTTCCTCTCTCCACAATAGACTCCCTATGAGCTCTGGGAGAAACTGCTCTGTGAGAACACTTCTATCGGGACTGTGCCTAGCCCAAGGTCACCCAGTTGGCTGTATGTGGAAGAGCGGGGAATCAAACCCAGTTCTCCAAATTAGAGTCTGCCATTCATAACCACTACACCAAGCTGGTGTTTTGCATACTACTCCATTGATCAACAGGCTGTCATCAACCCCCTGCATAGTGCAGGGGGTTGGACTAGATGACCAATGAGGTCCCTTCCAACTCTATTATTCTATGATTCTATGAAAGGACATGCTACCAAATAAAAGGAGATCTGTGGATAGAATGTGAGTGCAAACCAAATTCTGGACTAAGAATGGGGTGTTGCATTTTCTTCAACTCCCTCAGTGTATCCCTCATGCACCACTGATTCCTTTCTGTATGGTCGGTTGCTCCACATGTGGTAGATAGTCAAAACTCATAGCATAAGTGGTATATAGTCAGAACTCAAGTGGATCAAGAATGTAATTAATTTGTTGCTTGTGATAAACTGCCTGTTTTGGCAAGAAGTGTAATGTAGAGTCAGCAGCAGCTTCCTGGTAAGCAGAAAATATTGCAGATAAATAGTAAAATAATCATGGTTTTGCTAAAGTGCTGTGCTAGATGTGTAGCCCTTAGAGTCTGAAATGGAAATTGAAACTTTTAACTTCTTATTCAATATTGAAATGGGAAACTTTGCTTCACAATGAAACATGCAAGATTACTGCTGGAGGACATGAATCGTGCATCATTTTAGTAGGCTGCTGAACTGGTATTTTGGTTCAATTGTATCCACACCACCAGCGGCAACAAAGCCACACAAAGCCAAGTTGCATCCACCCTCACAGATGGGCATCAGGCTTCTGTATGCACACTCCCCCTGGCTGAAGCAGGGTAACAGTTGCTGGACTTCTCCACATTCTCATTTTCCTTGCTTGTAAGTTCTAATTTCTTCCCGGGAGGAGCAGAGTGCATTTTGCTCCCTCTAATGGTTAATTCAATATTATACCAGTTTATATCAGCCTTACCGCTGCAGGTTTTTATGCTGGGTGTACACCAGTGTAATAATGAGTTGACCATTAGAGGGCACAAATACATGCTGGGGAGGGGGGTGGCTCCAAAGAAACAGGAACATACCAAACAAAGAAAATGAGAATGCAGAAAACCCCATTGTGGATCACAAATTTACTCAGAATTAAATGTCTGGATTATTTTGACTATTCAAAACAATACATGGGGAGAATGGACATATAGTTGAAACAGGGGGAGGAATGTAGCCTGGATAAACTTCTGGAACAAATATTAAAGACAATTGAGCTATATTTTATGTTGTTCCTGAGAACACTTGTTCAGTCTTCATCCACTACACATGTATTTGAACTATGTGATGCTGCTGTAGTCTGCATTGCAGGGAGGGGGCCAAAGAACTGTCTCTTTGCATAACTGCTGTTCAGCATCAGACACAGGTCCCTTTCCTTTGGGAGTAAACATCCCTTCTCCTCAGGACATAGTATGTACATCTTGTCAGAAATGCCACAGAAAGGTCATCCCTTCCCTAAGCACAAGGCTTCAAGGTGGTGGAAGGGGGAGATCCTGTACAACTTCTCTTTACAAGTGTACAAAGAGTGGCAGATGCACTTCTGATGGAAAAGAGAGACATCTTGACAATGCCAATTCTGCCAGTTACTCAAAGTTCTACACACCTCTTGGCCGTGGTGAACTGTGACCAAGATATAGGACATTTACCTGTTGTTATTATTGCAAAAAGCTTTGAGACAACCAGAGGAGCAGGTGGACATTTTCCTTTTGTCTAATAGGTTGGCCTCCTCCAAGTACATTTGTTAAGGCTGCAGTCCTTTGCTGGGAGTGGACCCTGTGGAAGAACATGGGACTTACTGTTATGTCCTCCTGCTTAGGATTTCCCCTTTATTAGACTGGTAAGCAGGGCACAATGGGTACATGTATGCATGCCTATCTATGCAGAAAGACAGCGAGAGAGAGAGAGAGAGAAGTAGAGAGCATAGAACACATTAAGTCTGAGTAATGATCTGTGACCTTTTGCAATGAGCTATAAAAGTACAAATTGCACGTTGTTACCATATTCCAAAATATTGGCATGGTGCGAATGATATTTAAAATCCTAGAACTGCTATTCGATGGCAGTGGGCTGATTATTGCTAATATGCTATCCTCCATATGTCATTGGCAAAGAGAGAAGGGGAGGCGGGAAGTCTCCTTCAAATTGTTTTGCCTCCCTGTGCAAAGAGGGGGGGAAGGAAAGGAAGAAATGGCCAGTTTAACTGTCCTGTATTGCAATCTCAGCTGTTTGGCCGGTAGGCTACGAGAGTAGCTGCTTGTCATGCATGAGACCGTAGGAGGAGGGGCTGTGCCTGCTTAGCTTGAGTGAAACGTTCTCCTGTCTCCCAATTAAACACACATCTACCGGTACAATATACTCCCTTCACTCATTAAATTGTGAAATAAAGCAGCAAGCACGAACAAGACGCCTGTGCCTCGCTCACTGTCACATCTATGGACATGTCATAGTCACACCGCTGAAGAGCACGGGGATTTGGAAAATGTGCCCATATAAGCTTTTCCCAGCATCCATAGTGCACGCCAGGCTTTTAAACAGGAGTGGATCTAGGAGCCAGTATAATGCCATTTCAGCAGCCAGCAGGACCCCAGGGTGGTCCGGGACAGCTGATACCTGATGCTTTCCAAGTCGCAGCAAAAAACCCCAGTCCCCGGAGAGTGGTTCTATTTTATGGTTATAGCTTTTTGCTCCAGCAGCATCCAGGAAGAAAATTCAAGATCTCAGCATGACAGAAGGACCCCCCCCCCCTCCCAATATTGCTACGTTAATTGCTTGAAACAAAACTCCCTGCAAAAGTAGAACCTGAATGGGGTGGGGAACGTAGCCTCTTCAAACCCCCCCCCCCTCCAAATAGCCCTTGGTGCTGCTCAACTTGGTCCAGAGTGCCTTGTCCCCCCTGCTGCTCCGTGAAGGGAACCACTGAAATCATGAGGACAATAAAGCAAAGTGTTTCATTTATAATTCAGAGGCATCTGGAAAGAGGTTTTTAAAAACTGGCTGAGATGGTGACATTCAAAAACAGGAGCGCCACTGGGTCCCAGGGCAGCCATAGTGGACCCAGCTAGGCATGAGCTGTCCCGATTGCATCCAAATGTGACCTCCTTACAAAGTCAAAGGGCCAAGAAGACCTGGTCCCAATCTGAAGCATTCTGTCTTCGCTAGAGTACCTGTAAGGATGGGTCTGAATGGCTCCCGGAGAATTCCTAGAGAGAACTAGCACAAAAGGAAGAAACAGCAATTTGATGTTTCCAAATATCCTGCCTGCCTCAACCCCCCCCCCACCCCCCCACCCCCGTCACAAGGAGATTGGTTTAGGCCTTTCAGCTGTTTAAGTCAGGGCTGTCCAATACTCATGGTCCCTCTTTGTGTTTGCTTCCCCTACACACACTCTTGGTATGTGCAGTTGGTGGGGCCCCATAAATGTCTTTGCCACCACGTGGCAAACCAGTTGCACTTTCTGGATGCTGTTCAAAGGCAGCCCACAGAAGGTGCAGAATGTTACTGTAATGCAGAGTCCAAATGATAGAAAAGGGGGGTCTGGGCACTGCAAGTCACCCTTTAGGAATCCAGACTAAAGGGTTGCAGTTCATTACGTACGAAGCTCTTTTCCATCTTCAGCTACTTCACTTTTCTAAAAATGCCCTCCTAAACAATTCAGTTTGCCGAATGACAAAAAGGTGGGAGCCTCCAGGCCCCCTCAGGCAGGGCATTCCACAAGGCAAGAGCCACTACACCGAGGGCACATGCTGGGGTGGCTGTTGCTCTTCCCCGTTTGCAAGACAGTACTCTGAGAAGGCCATCCTTGGATGAGCCAAGCTGTCACAGAAGAGGCAGAAGATACCCTCCAGGTGGCAGCTGAAGGTCTCCAGGGATTAGAACTTATTTCCTGGTGACAAAAAACAATTCTCCAGGAGAAAATGGCTGCTTTGGAAGGTAGCCTGTATGACATTATGTACCATTCCTCCCCAAGCCACATCCCCCCCAGGCTCCACCCCCAAAATCTCCAAGTATTTCCTAACCCAGAGCTGTCAACCCTAGCAGAATTTGTTGCCCTGTTGTGATAGCTGGTGTTTTCCAATTACAAGAGTAAGCAAGAGTGACAGTCCCTGTTACATGTCAAATGGTTTTAAGGAGTAGCCTGGAGCAGGGCGTGGGAGAATTTTCTTCTTGCATAAACACAGTATGGGACTCGGTGCTTGGGAGATTAAGTACATATGTATACACACACTGTTATATAAAATACTGGAACTCTATGATATAAATAGTATATTGTATGTTAGCCATTCTGGGCTGCATTTGACTGAACTGTTGATATTCTTAATCTCATACTTTATCGCAACATCGTGTAGGCTTATGAAAGGATGTAATTATCCTTTCCCAAGCTATACAGAAGAATATTATGATCTTTTTTAAAAAAGTAAAAAAGGTTTTTCAAAGCAACGGAGAAGATCCTGAACAGCCTGGCTCCAGAGACACCTTTGGACATTGTCGTGTCTAAGTGAGAAAAGACTGTCTCTCTGATTCCTTCTAGGATTGGGTGCTTCGGCATCTGAAGTGGCCGTTCGTGCGCGAAGCAGCCAGCACCGAGCTGGCTGCTTCGGGCGTAAATGTCTGCTTCAGATGCCAAAGTGCCTCCTTCCCATCTTTGAAACTCCCTCCCAAGGGAGGGGTGTTTGACTTTTAGAAAATCATAGAAGAGCATTAAACTCTGCAAATTCCAACTTGCCTGGCGGAATGAGCTGCCAGAGAGACCCAGGTCCTGATGGAGCTCTCAAGGTTCTGCGGCCTGTAAACATCCCACTTCCACCAGGCCTCTGGTCAAGGATGGGGCAATTTGGAAACAACTATGGGCCTCCCTCCACTCTTCTCCATATCCTTTCCCTCTGTTTTGGGGTTTCCGCCACTACAGGGAATACCTCCCTACTGAGAATCAGAAAACTGCCAGTTAGACAATGGTGTGAGCAGAAACTGCGTTTTAATTTTTTATTGAAATGGCTTTAATGTGTCGATTCATGTTGTAAACTGTCCTGAGCCCACTTGCAGGGAGGGCATTCTAGAAATTGAATGATAAATAAATAAAGGAATAGAACTGGCAGATGAGGAAATGAGATGGGGGGGGGATGCAGTCCAATGACAAAGAAGAGTTGTTTTTTATACCCCACTTTTCACAGCCTCAAGGAGTCTCAAAGCGGCTTACAATCACCTTCCCTTCCTCTCCCCACAACAGACACCCAAGGTCACCCAGCTGGCTGCACGTGGAGGAGCGGAGAATCAAAACCAGCTTGCCAGATTAGAAGCCACCTTTTGCTTAACCACTACACCTCGCTGAAGGGGCAACATCAGGAGAAGGCCTAGGCCTCTATGGCGTATTGCTAGCACTCCAGAGAAACTGGTTGGCCACAGTACGAGAAAATATGCTGTCCTAGATGGACCACGGGACTGATTCCGCAGGGCTCTCACGCTCCTATGTCCTAGTGTCTAATCACAATGTTTTTGGATGTATTACCTTAATTTTACTGCACGGTCTTCTACTTTTCTGGCTACTTTCTGCATAATGGCACGGCATGCCTTAAATTGTTCTTGTTTGTTTTCAGTGTAGCTCAGTTCTGTAGGCCCAGCTCTACAGCACGGTTAATTGAAAGTCTCCACTGTCTGATTGTTTTATATTCAGGAATCTGCCCAGAGTCTCAGCAAGGAAGGCAGGCTATAAATGAAGTAAATATAATAAGTGAAAATAATCATTGCACACACTATAGCAATCATTTGCAACAGGATTGGCTTGTCCATGCCGGAAAATGCAGCTGCAAATGATTGCTATAGCGCAACCATGTGCATACACAGCTCTCCTTCCAGAGAGGTGGGAAGCATAATTCTCACAAGGGTACACAAGTGCCAAGGAGGACACCCCAGCTGGCATTGACTGTTAATTATTGAGTAGGTAAATTCTGCCCTGCAGAAAGCAGCACTGGTTGGAATCCCTTCAGGACAACTGTTAAAGGGACAGGAGGCCAGCTATCTTCCAAATTAACATGAACAGAGTGGTGTAGTGATTAGAGGGTTGGATAAGGTTTGGAGAGACTTAGGGCCAAATCCACACCTCAATGGGTGTTCTTAGACCAGTAAATTGCTCTCCTTTGGAAAGAAGGGCAGGGAATTGGATGTACTTTTCAGCATTTCTGGATGGGTAGAGGGTGTTGCTATAAGGGTGTTGGTCATATTTCACATAATCAGATCTATCCATTCTGCTTCTGAAACCACAAATTGTAAATTGCAGTCATCCAGATCAAGGGCTGCCATATGGCTACCAGTGTGACTGAAAGGGCTAAGAAGAAGAAGAAGAAGAAGAAGAAGAAGAAGAAGAAGAAGAAGAAGAAGAAGAAGAAGAAGAAGAAGAAGAAGAAGAAGAAGAAGAAGAAGAAGAAGAAGAAGAAGAAGAAGAGTTGGTTCTTATATGCCACTTTTCCTTACCCGAAGGAGGCTCAGAGTGGCTTACAATCCCCTTCCCTTCCTCTCCCCACAACAGACACCCTGTGAGGGAGGTGAAGCTGAGAGAGCCCAGATATTACTGCCCAGTCAGAACAGCTCTATCAATGCCATGGTGAGCCCAAGGTCACCCAGCTGGCTGCATGTGGGGGAGTGCAGAATCAAACCCAGCTCGCCAGATTAGAAGTCCGCACTCCTAACCACTACACCAAACTGGCTCCCTAAAAGCTGAGTCTAAAAGCTAGGGTTTTCCAAACTTGACAGCTCATGCCTTGGAAGATTCTTCTTCATTTCAGCTGCGACACTTTTACACGGAAAACTGCAACCCATTTTCTTGACTCCTGCACTGCCCGATAGTTTTATGTGGGCTAGGAAAGATTTCATGTTCCTTACTCTCTGCTTTGCAAAATGCACTTGTAAGATGTAATGGAACCATAGAAAGGAACCCCAGAGAATCCATTGAATTGCTCCCAATCAAGCTGCTGCCATGCTTCCCTGAAGTACAAGCAATCCTGCTGAAGTCCGACAGCCAGGTAGACGAGGGGGCAATATCTACAAAAGCTTCTCTTGCCACCATGATTGAGGGAACCCATTCCAGTCTTCCTCGGATATAGGCCAGAAGGCACCACCCTCCAGCCATCTCAATAGGAAGTGCGCTCACATTTTCACTGGCTTCCTACCTCAAATGGATGATCATTATCATTTGTATATCCTGCCAATGGTTTGCTATGGGTCTGAGCCAATCCTATTCACTGTATGTTTCCATTTGCAAAGGTGTTTGGCTGATGCTAGGAAACAAGGGCTCTCTTTCACCCACTCCACCGGCCCTTCTTCTCTAAAAGCACAGAGGAAAACGTATAGCAGACTGTGTAGCTGACCCTGTTGTCGCTGTTTGGGCAACACTGTGTATTAGATGCACAAGACAGAAAAGCCTTCTTTTTCTCTCCCTTGGCAGCTAGCTGGTGAGCTTAAAAAATAAAAGTATTCTCCCTTCGTTGGAGAGTGTAGTTTTGAAAGTGGCACCTCCTCAAAGGCAACAAGTTTAGGAACAGTGTAATAGTCCTCTCCTTGGGTGTAAATGTCATTAATTTCAAGGAGATGCCGTTCAGTAAAATTTATTCCCGAATAAGGGTGTACAGAATTGCAGCCGGATCCTAATGATAAGTAAGTTCCATGCATTTCAATGGGATTTACTAACAAGTAAACATACTTAGTATTGCTTAACTGTTAAGACTGAGAGAGGCAATTAAAGGAGATATTTATACAAATGAGAGGAAGCCAGGGAAAGGAGGAAGGGGCAGAGATAAATAGGACAGTAAAATCTAGTACAAGTATAATGGGGGGGGGGCAAGATGCTAAGCAGCCAGCAGGAAAAGTTGGGGGGAGCAGAGAGGCAAAAGTTTTCATGATGTGGGGTGGGCACACCCTCCTTAGCTTTCCCCACTCTCAGGAGCCCTCAGTGACCAGATCTGGAGGAGTTATGGGAAGGGCAGGGCAGAGTGAAACCCATTTTTTATCATTGATACAGAGCAGTTCAAACCTCATTTGGGTCTCCTTATTTACCTGCTTCAATTAGATCCCATTTTTCTCCCCGTGGGGACCCAAAGTGGCTTACATAGGCCCCTTCATTTTACCTTCACCCCAAACATGTGAGGTAGATTAAGCTGAGGGGGGTGTGACCAGCCCAAGGTCACCCAACATGTTTCCATGGCCGAGTTGGGGAACTGAACCAGGGTCTCCACAGTCTAGTCTGACCTTCTAACGGCCACTACGCCATGCTAGCTTCTTAACTGATCCCTCCCTGCTCTCAAGGAAACAAAGCGCTTCCTTTCTAGCGATTTTTGCGAGACCGGAAACCTGTTGGAAACGAATGAAAGGCAGGTATGCGTAACTCTGAGATTGCACTTTTTAAAATAGCGTTTCCGCTTTGTGGAACCAATTGGCAACATTGGTCCTTGTGCGGAAACACCCTAAGAATTGGAGGCCTAACTAACTTTTACGGTAAGTCACGGCCTGGACCAGCTAATGCACTAAAATGAACATCTTGGAGCACCCCTGGACAACCACCCAGGGATCCAGATAGCAAGGCTTCTTCCCTCCCCCACCCTGTGTATCTCTGGTCTTGTGGGGTTCTACTGCCTCAGCCAACCTGTGGGGCTACTGGCAAACTGGCTCAAGCTGTCCCATTTAGAAGCTCAGCAGTGGCATCAACTAGCTTCCTACAGGCCAAGCAGTGTGTGTGTGTGTGTGTGTGTGTGTGTGTGTGTGTGTGTGGTAGGAAGTGTGGCCCTCCCCGCTGCTCCCTTCTTTCCTCCTTTCGGAAGCTGTCTGGGAAGACAAAGTCATCAACGCATAGCAGGAGCCGGGAGTGAGGCAATGCTGCCCTCTCATGGCAGAGAACTGAGCTCCTGGCCATTCACTAGGCGGCTTGTTCAGAGATACGCAGCAGAACCACACACCCCCTGCACTTGCCTCTTGGCACCTAGGTTCAGAGTTTAATCAGAGGACACAGACGTAGCCTGACCCTACTAGTTCCATGTAGCACAGCCCAGTATTCACGGCGTTTGTAAGAACCATCGCAGGAACCACTGACAGCTAGGGCATGGCTTCCCAGAGAGCTCACAGGTTACAAACAAGGAAAATAAATCAGCCTGGCTGGTGTTGCGAGTCTTTGGCTCTGGATTTCTAACCTTTGTCTGGTTCCCCTGAATCTTTGGCAAAAGTTATCAGGAACATGAAGGCCACCAGTGCAGATTGTTAACCAGACAGTCTTCTCTGGGGCTGTACAGCTATTTCCTGCTTCAGGGAGCCAGGCTTTATGGAAACCAGAGCTCCTTACAACTCACCCTGCAACCTCAACAGCTTTCCTCATGGACTAGCGAAGTTCAGAGTCCCCAATTTGAGTCCCAGCAGGTCCTGGCATCAGAATCTTATCTTTCCAAGCAGACAGGGATGTGTGTTGACATGACACACACAAAGTTTGGAAGAGGCTAAGAAGTCATGGGGCCCTCCTACCTGAACCAAAAGGCATACTTCAGACCACAGGGGGACCACAAGTAGAGAGCAGGCAGGGGCCAAGCAGCAAACCTACAGAGAAGTTAGGCAGGTGGGCCAAGCTACATATGCTGGGAGAAGTTGGGCACCAGTCTGCTATTGCTCTACGGCATAGTTTTGAAAAATGCTCCCATTCATGATCACTGCCCAGACCTATGTGTGTTTACAATGCAATTCTGCATTATATTCTACAGTCCTAAATTCAAAAAGGGAGAAAACAGAAACAAGAACTTCAAGTTTGCTTTTCCAAACTTCATTTAAAAGCCTTGTTTCTACTGCAGGAAGACCTCATCTGGATCTTCTTGCCCACTCATTCATAGTAGCTACAAAGTTCTTTATATGTTCCAAACTACCACCATCCCGCATCCTATTGTATCTCCCCAAACAACTTAATCAACTGAATTGGCCCTCCCCTTCTTCCCATCCTCCTCTTTTCACTGTGCATTCTGATTTTTCTTGAACCTCTGGACCATCTTATCAAATGCAGATTCATCAAGCGAGTGTCTGTCTTCTCCAGAAAGCCTGCGCATGGAAAAGACTGCCATCTTGGGCACAGAATAATCATCCAGGTATGGGTTATAGGGATATTCGTGGCCAACAGGGTCCTCAGCAGTAGCCTGCAGCTTCCAGGCCTCCCCTTTGATTTCTTGGGGCTCATCATAAACCACGTGGGCCAGAGTCTCTGGGTCATCATAGATGTGTTCCAGGCCTGAACCAGCTGAGATAAATCCTGATGTGTCCCTTCTATCACCTGCAGCTGATGCCTCCCTAGTGCCTTGCTGGGCGCGGTTCCCATCTCTGCTCAGTGGTGACTTGGAGACAGAATCTAATGACTCCTCATTCTCCATGTTGGGCTCCACTTGGACCTGTGGAATTTTCATTTGTCCTCGTCTCTCCAGCATCCCAGGTCCATATTGGGGGTCTCTTCTGGGCAGGGGACTGGAGAGTTCCAAGTATGAGAACTTGGTGCTGGGCAAGGGGCAGCTGGGAATGGGCTTCACCAATCTCCCCTTGTTAGCTGGGTCTCCCTGACAGCTGGACCCTAGGGAGAGGGATTTGGTGGTGGCTGCATGGGGCGGTTGCCTTTCTTCCACTGCCATGGCTTTTTTGTCTAAAGTGCCTTCTTCATAAGACCTGGCTTCACTGGTAGCCCTAACAGGAAGGGAAGTCTTCAAGGAGTTGTTGAAAGAACCTCCTTTGCATTGGTCAGTCTTCACAGCATCTCTCTGTGTACTGATGGCTGTTTCAATCACCTGAATGATCTCATCACCCTGCTTGGTTAAAAATTCAAAGCTGCCTTCCCCAGAAGCACATCTCCGACCAGCTTCAAACGTGAACATCACCTGGTAGCAGAAACACAAAGGGCACTGGGGTCAGGTATATGGGCAGGAGGATTGCAGCTTCAAATGTCCTACACCATCACATCTGCAAATCTGGGATGGATGCATGACCAGTCTGTACCTAGAAAGCTGGTGGTAGAAAAAGAAACTCCAACTGACTACAGTCTTGTTTGGAGAGGCAATTGCATGTTTCTTTCCCCAGCGAAGAGAGGGCTTTTTTCCATGGTGGCACCTCACCTCTGGAATGCCATTTTGCTCAAGGCTCACCTGGCACTTTCTTTACTCTCCAAGTGCCATACCAGCACAGGATTTTAATGATGAGGTTCCATCACCGTAGGTGGTTTGCTCCTGGAAAAAGGACTGTTTTATTAATATGAGTAGCTGTGTTAGCCTGACTGTAGAAGTCCAGTAGCAACTTAAGCACTAACAACATTTGTTGCAGCATATGAGCTTTTGTGAATCATTGCTCACTTCTTCAGATACTGCTAATATTTGAAGAAGTGAGCAGTGACTCACATAAATTCATATCTTGCCACAAATATTTAAAATGCTACTGGTCTCTTATTTTATTAATGTCATTTGAAACGTTTGTGTGTTGTTACACTCTGAATTGCTTTAATTAGCTGAATTTATCAGCATGGCTTTTATCGACTTCGATGGTTTTATTGATGTTTGTATCAGGGCAGTTCCGCACATTGAAAAAAACAGCGTTACGCCAGCAAAATGGCATAACGTTAAAAAAAATAATGTGCTTCCAGCTATTCCTCATCTTCTGGCTCTCTGCCACTTTCTTGCGCTTCTTAACACTCCACATGCCTGCTTGAAATGGTGGAAGAGAGCAACACGCTTTATACACAACTCTCCTCTGTCTGTCAATCAAACCAGGCAGCCTATAACCTTTGTCCATGTTTTAAAGGGCCCGCGGTGCCAGCTATTTTTTTAAGTAAAACTTCTCAGTTGAGATCTGATCATAGATGTATAATGCTTTTTAAAATTCCACCCCTTTTGGAATCATGAGCCTTGAATCTTTTAAAAAATAATATCAGGACTGATTTTTTGGGGGGGGGGGGGGGCTCTACATTTTGGGGGGGCTCTATTCTGGCTCTACATACAGAGCCAGAATAGACTTGTGTAGACCACATAATTTGCTATCATCTCCCTGAACCTCCTTGCTCAATTCCCTTGGGCCCCAGAGCACCTGGGACTTTGTACCCTTCCCTGCTCCTCTCTTGAAGGCCCTATGATTAGGACAAATGTTCCAGGTCTGGCTGGACCTGGAACAGCCACCCTTGTCTCCCACCACAATTACCTTGTCGCGACCATATCTCCGCAAGAACTTGTACGGCCAGATATAGAGCACATCTCCCTTCTGTATGCTGCATAGTTCCAAGGAATCTGCCTTGGCTCGAAGGAGAAACTTGCCCCAGACCTGACAGCGCTCGGAAGCCTGCGTTGCCTTCACTGTCACAGGGAACTCCTTTGCAGAAGCTGTTGCAGGTGAACAAAGATGATCTCATTACATACAATTTGTTCCTGGCAGCCTCCACCCTGCTGACCACTGGCAATGGAGACAAACTTTGGTTGGGGCACTTGTCCCCTGCAGGCCAGAGAAATACCTGCATCCTTATGACAACTATACCAGCATCTTCTGTGGCCGAGCCACAAGATATAGTGCATTCAATACTTCCAAGATTCTAGTGGAAGTAGCCATAGACATGCTGGAAGTAATGTTCAGGAAAACAAGAAGACCACTGAGCACTGAGGCATACAGCTGAGAACCGGAAAATGTCATTGCAGTTCTGCCATTCACTACTGAATGCTTCAATTTCTGTTTTCCAAACCTCTTTCTCATGTACACATTTCCCAAGAGTATGAAGAATGTGAACATTTGTGCAAAACTGGAACAAATCAAGAGACTGGAAGTAAAGGGTCAGTAGACTGTGGGTAGGAAACAGGGAGGGGTGATAAATATCTGGAGAGCACCAGGCAGCTGGGAGCCGCCACATCTCTGCACAAGGCCTGGGCTTGCAAAACCACATAGCAGGAAGAGGATATGTGATAGCTTCAGCAAAGGCGGACTTTCCGTGACGCCTTGGTCAACGCTCTGTGCTGAGTTAGCTCTGCAGCCTCACTGTCACCTCAAGTGTATTTCTCAACTCTGCCCTTCACAGGCAGGCTCACCATGCAGGGTGGCAGATACACCCATGCAACCCCTACTGTGTCCAAAGATATAGGTCCAAAGCCCTGCTCACAAATGAGAGTCTGTGGATGAATTTGGTTCAGCTTTTCTGAGAGCTGGTGGAACCCCTGAATGAATGTTTGCACATCCTTACACCTGGGTCAGACCCATGGTCATCATCATCAGCTCTCGAACTATTCCAGTCCAGCTTCCAGCCTGGTCATGGGGTGGTGATGGCTCTGGTTGCCCCCAAAGACTATCTCTGGAAACGGCTGAATGTAGGAGAGTTAGCACTACTGTTATTACTAGATCTAGCAGTGGTATTTGACATGGTCAGTCATGGCCTATTAGCCCAGCACTAGCTAATATGAGGGTTCAACGGCTGCAATCTTTCCTCCAAGGTCAGGGACAGAAGGTGATGCTGGGTCATGTGCCGGTATGTGGAGACCCACGGTCAAAACCATGCTTTTGTGATGTAACTTGTGTCCTGTCATTTGCTTGTCTGTGCCAGTTGTCTGTGTATCTCAGTAACCCCTTTGATATCTAGCCAAGCCATCCCACCTTAGATCTCCAGAATAGGTGTGAATGGAAGGAGACTGTCTTTCCTGCCTCCCTGCTGTATCTTGCTTGGGAAGCACTATCTTCTCTTGAGACCTTGAGTACCAGAGTCTGCCCATTTTGTTAACAGAGACTTTGCACCCAAACCATTTGGCACTGGGAGGGGCTGTGGGCAAAGGGTAGATAAGGTGTCACTCAATGTGTATTCCCAGTCTGAGCAAAGATCCCGGTGATGATCTAAACATTATTCCTTCAATAAAGAACTTTTCTCCAATGAAGCCTGCTTATTGGGAGTAATCGGAGATTCTCACACCCACAGAAAACTATTCTCTCCCCAATATTGTTTAACACTTATATGCTTTCACTTGCCCAACTGATCCAGAGTTTGGAGCTGGGGTGTCATCAATATGCAGATGACACCCAGCTATATCTGTTGATGGATGGCCATTCATCTACATCCACCAGATTCTCTGGCTAGATTTCTGAAGGTTGTGGCAGATTGGCTCAAGCAGAGTGAGCTGAAGTTAAATTCAGCTAAGATGAAAGTTGTCCAGCTGGGCCAGCATGCCCCCAAATGGGTTGCTACAACTCCCAACTCTTGACAGAGTCCAACTTAGGCAACTGTCAAGAATCCAGGTGTGATTGTGGATGCCTCCCTATCTATGGAGGCCCAGGTCACAAGTGTTGCTCACCTGGATTTTAATGATCTTCTCCAAGCACAATATTTAGTGCCCTATCTGTCAGGGATTGAATCTAGGACTTCTGCATGCAAAGAAAGTGCTATGTCACTGAGGCACATCCCTTCCCCCTGCTTTATCCTTCTCCTTTTTTTAGCCCTGAACAACAACAGCAGCCACAAAGGAAAAAAAACCCTCAAAAGGTGGGCTGCAGAAATGAGGAAATGCTCTGCAGTTTCTCTCCCCAGGCCTTCAGTTGCACTTCTCAGTACTTTTGCTTTGCATCACTTGCCCTGTTTGATTCTCCATCCAACAGACTGACCATCAGTTTCCACATCTACCTGCTTGGTGCAGGCTGGCAAAAGCAGATCCTCTCCCCTCCCACAAGGTCTCTTCTTCTCCCCCCTTACCTTTGCATGCAGCACCGTAGAGAGAGTTCTCTGCCATCAAGACTGAAGTGGCCTTGCCTTTCAAGAGATCCTTGTCTACCATGGTTTTCCAGTCTTCTCTGCTTTTCTAGAACTCACAGAGGAGAGAATCTACTATGACCAAAGAGCAATCCAGTTATGTTTTGTTTTGTTTTTAAACACCCTTGGAAAATAATTTATTGGAGTAGCTTCCCAGCATAGGTAACTGCTGTTGGGGGCCAGAAGTTAAGATGTCACCCAGAATCACAACTTTTCCACAGACACATACAGAGTCCTGCCCAGATTTATATGGAGCTGATCAATCAATGTACTGAGAACATAGTCAATATATTTCTTTTTTGAAGTCACTATGCTATGGTAATGAGTTCAGTGTGTCTAGCACTTGGACTCAGGCTGGGGTAACCTGGGCTCCAATCTTAAATCCAGCACGGACCTCGTTAGATGACCTTAAGAAAATATCTCTCTTTCTCTCTCTCTCTCTCTTTCTCTCAGCTTAATTGTCTTCACAGGGGAGTTGTGAGCATAAAATGAAGAGAGAAAGAACCTCATACTTTACCCTAAGTTCCTTGGAGGATGGCCAGGTGAAAAAATATGGCTGGTGCATTGCACAAAGTGCCGTAAGCTTCTCTATCTCACCCATTCACTCTCGTCCACCCCACTGTATTTCACCAAGGAGCTGAGGGTGCAATGCATGGTCCTGCCCTCCTCTAACTTCTCCACATCTTCTGGCTAAGAGAGGGTGACTGACCCCAACATTATCCAGTGGGCTTCATGGCTGAATGGATATTTGGACCCCAGATCTCTCCCGCCTATACCACATTTTCTCTACTACTCTTTTGCCGCCAGACTTTCTGAGCACATTTCCAGTCCAGACTTGGGTGGTTTGTCTCCCACCAAACACAACTTCACCCTCAGCAGCCTCACAGCTCATCAACATGCTATTGATGACACATTCCTGCTGAACACTGAAGTTATTGCAGGCACTCCTTTCCCATCACAGCAGCTCAGCCAATGGTTTTAAAGATTTTACAGGCAATGGGATTGAGATCAACTGACAGGATAGGGCCCAGATTCACCACTGTTATCCTCACCAAGAAAGCATGTTCACAAAGCACCAGAATCCAGTTAGCTGCCTCAGTTCGTTCAGCGGCCAGCAAATAGCACTTCTCGGTGGTTTCCAAGAAAAAAGGTATGGTTTCCTTGGGGTGGCTGACTTCTCCAGGAGACTCGGCCACATGGACACAGTCACTGAGTTTGATGAGGCGCTTGCTGCTTCCAGCTTTCTTGGCGGTCTCTGTGGACGGAGGGCCAGAACCCTCCAAGAGCTCCAGGCAGGCAGCAGCACAGATTCCCCCGCTGTACAACACACCCCAAAACTTCCGCCATTTCTAAACACACAAAGAGAAGAACGCATGACAGAAAGCTCACCTGGACCTGCCCTCCCCCTAGTGTTCAAGGTAAGGCCTACTTGCTCAGCCAAAGAGACAAGAGATGCTGCCTATCAAAAATTGCTACAATCAGAGGCAGAAGGATCGTGGACAGTATGTCAAGATGTGCATTCGTTTTCTTCGGAAAGTTTGATGTGGACAAGATTTCCTCATCCTAAGTGTCTGATGACATCCAAAGGTAGGGATCACTTTAATGGATCAGATCAAGAACCATCTAGCCACATGTAGGTTCCTCTGGAGCATCCTCTGCTTGCTACAAGGAACTGACGGCCATGATTACACTGTCAGTACACCCATCCCAGATGTTGTGCTAATGAACTTTGATATAATACTCCATAAATGTATCTAATTGTTTTTGAGAACTGTTATTGATGGCTATCACAGCTAGTTGTTGCAATTAATACTATGCTTTTTCATGTTAGCAAAAGAAGCATTTCTTTAGTACACACACCATTTTTTTCACACAAACGTGACTGACAGGCATACCGAGGGCTGGCAAGAGCATTTTCACCCAAGCCAAATTGTTGACAACTCTGGGGAGTCTTCCCTTTCTTCGTTGTGCTTGGCTTTAGTGAGCTATTTGCTCTTTAGGCACTTTTCAGCATCCCACCTGGACCTCTCTCATGGGGTCCAGATACAGGCCTAAACAACCGCAGAACTGCCTGTTGCACAACTTTATCCATTCCTGAACAAATGTACGTCAGTGTAATTGAACTTCTGAATAAACTGGGAGGAGGGGAGGGAAATGACATTCACACAAAGCTTTAGGAGTCAGGATATAAGAAGACTTGTCAAAGACCATTAACAAAAGACACCCATATTCCAAAGCCACAGCGGAAACCCACAGACCTTACCTTCCCAAAAGTCTGCTGCTGCTGCAAGTAGAGAACGCCCTGCTTCACAACGCCATCTTCCATTTTCTCGCAAGGAGTTAAGAAAACCACAACTCCGCTCACTCTTCTTCCAAACAGCTATCAGTGTTTCTTTCCCTCTTACACGCCTGTCCTTCTACTAGAGTTTAAACATCTCTTTTTCGGCCGCTCTACTTCCTGTTTCTTCTCTGCCTTTCCTATCTTTATCTTCTGTACACACACACACACACACACACACACACACACATGCCGTACACGTCAGCTTCCTGTAGCGGTAGCACATACAAAAAAGGGTAGAAACAAATGCTTAAGTAGATCACTGCATTAAAATCTTAGAATCATAGAGTTGGAAGGGGCCATTCAGGCCATCTAGTCCAACCCCCTGCTCAATGCAGGATCTGCCTAAAACATCCAGGATAAGTATCTGTCCAGCTGCTGCTTAAATACTGCCAGTAAGGAGGAACCCACCACCTCTTTAAGCAGCTTATTCCACTGCTCAACTACTATGATTGTGTGTGTGTGTGTGGGGGGGGGGGGGAATTCCTGATATCTAGCTGGCACTGTTTAAATGCATCACTGCAGGTCCTACCTTCTGCTGCCAATAGAACTGCTCCCTGCCCTCCTCCAAGTGATAACAACTTCTAAAATCATGTCCCCTTGCAGTCTCCTGTTCTCCAAGCTGCACATTCCCATGTCCCTCAACCTTTTCTCATAGGACTTGATCCCCAGGCCCTGGTCATCCTCATCACTCTCCTCTGCACCGTCTCAAGTTTGTCCACATACTTTTTGAAGTGAAGCCTCCAGAACTGCAAAATAGACTCCCAGTGTGGTCTGACCAATACGGTATACAAAGGGATATGACATCTTGCAATTTTAATGTGATGCCTCTGTTGATACAGCCTAAGACTGCATCCATTTTTACCAAACTGTCTGCTCGTATTTAGTTTACAGTTCACAAGTACCCCAAGATCTCATTCACACACACTGCTACCCAGCAGTATCTCCCATTCAGTATGTATGTTTCTCATTTTTGTTACCTGGATGTAGAACTCTAAACCTATCCTTATTGAATTGCTTCTTGTTCTCATTTGTACACTTTTCCAGCATGTTCAGATCTCAGTGAACGTAATCTTCTGGAGTGTACACTATCCCTCCCAGTTTGGTGTCATCTATAAATGTAATGAGTAGCCCCTCCACCCCCTCATGCAGATCATTGATTAAAATGTTGAAAAATACTAGATCTAGCCCTGTGGCACCGGACTGCTCACCTCCCTCCAATTTGATGAAACACCATTGATAACTACTCTTTGGTTGCGGTTTTCTAACTTGCTCCTTATCAACATAACCATCTGAAAAGCCCACCAGTTTACTCATCAGAATATTACAGGGAATGTAGTAAAAAAACACCTTACTGAAATCCAGGTAAACAACCAACTGGGTTTTCACAATCTAGTAAGCCCATCACTCAGTCAAAGAAGGAAATCAGATTGGTCTAGCAAGACCTATTGGAGACAAATCCATGCTGATTTCCCTCGATAACCAAGTTGTCTTTCACATGTTTGTAGATTGCCTCCTTTAATATCTACTCCATTATTTCCCCTCTAAGGTCAGACTCACTGGTCTGTAGTTTCCTGAGTCATCTCTCCTCCCTTTTTTGAAGACTGGGATAACATCTGTTCCCCTCCACTGTTCTGGCACATTTCCAGTCCTCTGAAGATGATGGACAAAGATTCCTCAAGCTCTCCAGAAAATGCATTGAGGATTCTCGGGTGCACACCATCTGACTCAGGGGATTTGAATTCATCTAGTACAGCCAGATGCCTCTTGACAACTGCTCTGTCCATGTCAATCCACCACCCAGACACTGTACCTTGCCTACTACCATCCCTAGATGGCTGAGTGTGTAGATAACACATGTCTATTGCCTGATGTCTAACAGTCTGTGTTGCTTTAGCAGCTGGTGTTCTTAATGATTTGTGTTTTATACTGTTAGTGGCCTCAAGCAGGACTCTGAAGAAGCAGCATAGAAAAGAAATATTATTTGGACTATAAATAAAACATTATTTAGAATATAAATAAATAAATATATGTAATCCAAAAGTAGATCACACTTAAAAGTAGTTAGCATTATTTTTATATTTGACTTCAGAGCTTAAAACCAGCTTGAGATGGCTGGCACACAGGCAATTTTGTTTAGTCTTTGCCAACTGACATTCAGCTCTATATAGCAAATGTACTTACTTTTAGGCTTATTTCATACATTTAACCCAGCAAGGAACACAACTTCCCTCCCTCACTTTTAACTGGAGGTGAATAAAAGAGATTATGAGTTTTTTTCAGCCTTAATACTATTTATTTTTTCCATCTTCATGCAACTCAATGATATATTATAATTACTTCTTTCTGCTATTAATACAAAATAAACATTTAAAACGTTGTAGTCAATTTTAAAATTCAGATTTTGACATTTCTGGGAGGAAACCATAATTTAATTTTGGCCTTTCTTCCTCAGCAAGAGTGTTTCTCCAAATAAAACTGATTTCAATGCCATCCTAGCAGATGGGGCTGATTTGCATTCCAGATAATTGGCTTGGAATGGCCATTAGACCCAGCGCAGCACAGTATTATTTCCCACTTATACTGTCTAGAGGCTTAGAGGACACCAAGGTACTTTTCACTGATAGAGCTTGGAGATACGCCAGTACTGGGGTCTTTTGCCAGAGTGACACCAGAGTTATCAAGCCATGATTTTATTCCAGCACAAACTGATGACTGGCACAACTCTAAAGGGAAACTAGTGTGATTTTGTGATCCTAACTTCCCACAGAGCGGGACTCAGACCCTAACAAATAAAAAACTAGTTAAGGGATCCTCTTGAACTCAGCAGAGAGTTAACAGTGACTGTTCCCACTCCAGTGCCATGAGTATAGAGGATTCCACCCTACAGCCAACTACAGCACCCAAGGTATCCAGGCCCCAGAAGACAAGGCATGCGACTACATGACTATGGCCTCAGGCTTAGAAGAAAGAGCACCCACAGGGACTTACAGATGTTGGGGACACACAGAAAGGGCTTTTGGCACGACCAAACCAAGAAAATAATAAAAGAAGGAATAACTAAACATCCCACCAAGAAGTACTCCAAACACAAGTACTCAACAGGAACCTCTACCATTCTTCATTCTTTCCAGATTCAGATCCCATCATTTAACCACCACACAGCAACATGGGCCCCGCTAAGGGGATGGGAAGTCCCATGATATCAGATCCATGCAACAGGAAGAAGAAGAGCCACAGATGTGACTTCATTGGGGTCAAGGCCAGAGCTGTGGGAGGCACACTAAGACAGCTTAAAATAGTAAATGCAAAATAAGCAGCAGGAGGTATATCATAGTGAGGCTGGAAATAAGTGGGAGGGGTGGGACTTGTACAGAGACTGGCCAAAGTGGGTGTGGTAAGGAAAAAGATAGGCAAAGGAAAGCTGTCTTGAGGACTTCTGTCTCATGAAACTGCTTGGGCTAAACAGTAATCTTCTCTACTATAGGGTGACTTTGCCTTGCCATCTTGCAGGTCTTGTCACCATAAGTTAAAAGAGGCCAGAAGCTTAACAATGCAAGAGCATTACCAGCAGGCTGCCCCCCCCCCCCACACACACAAAAAACAGCCCACAAATGGTAGCTTTAGGGACATGCAATGGGGCTCCACATCCACCTGAGAATTGTCACCCATGGTTGAGAACCACCGTTCCGCATCAATCTTCCACCCAAGGATGCAAGGATAAAGTTCCCCACTTGAGCCACCATTGGAGGGGAGTTCCACACCTCAAAGTATGACAACTGCATGTAGTTTCCCAGGGATGTTTGTTCCTCTTCTGCAATATGCAGAAATAGCAAACCAGCCATAATGTCTTTTGTTTGTTTGTAATGCTATGGAAAGCTCATGCCAGAACAATTGTATATGGGAAGACACCTTACATAAAAATGGCAAAGATATAACAATGACAACTGTGTCTGAAGTCCTAGCTCAGGTATAAATTATGAACAAAACAGACATGGAACCAAGAACCATGTTGGACTTTGAAAGTCATTTTAAAGATCACAGATCACTACACAGCCCATGTCAGGCTATTTTTGCTAAAGTTGTTGCAGCTCTTAAAGCAATGAACCAATTTGTACATACCATACTTCGAAATGAGGATCAGATAAATGCAGTGAGGAGATTGCTATGCTGGATCATCAACTGAGGTAAAATAGAAATGGACAAAACTTGAATTTGGATAGCAGTCTCATTTGAATCACACAGCTATTTCAGACTTATTACATATTGGCCAACTAGCTCATTTTCTCATGGAATGTCCAGATTGGATTCTTACATTGATTCATTCATTTAACCATTTATATGCTACTTTGTACCCCAATGGGAACCCAAAGCAATTTACAAAGCAAAAATATAACGCTAACACAGAGAAGGAAAAATGAACACTTTAGAGTGGGGTCATTCTATCTGTCCCTCTGCCCAGAAGCAGTCTTAGCCAACAGGCAACAGGGGTAGCTGCTCTGGGCTCCAAACCCACAGTCCAACCCACCCTCATCAAAAAAGGAGAGGGGAAAAGAAGCAGATCAGGCTCATGCAGTCTCTTGTACCTGCTCCATCTGGCTTCTGGTGGGGTGGTGGCTCCTGCCCACTTTTCACAGAGTAAAGGCCACCCCTTGCTTGGTTCTGGTAAGGGGGCAGGAGGAGGGGACAGCAGTGATCTAGGGACTTTCTTTGATTTTTGCCCAGTGTCCCAGTTCCCCTAAGAGCACCCCTGCCTGTCCCAGCAGATCTTCCTTCCAGCTCCAGGCTATCACCTTCAGGCCCAAGAGACCTTTGGCTCTTTCCTTGTAACTCACACCTCTGGGCTAATTCAGACTGTAAAAGGTTAGCAAAAAGACAGGGATGGGGTAGAGGCTCAGCTAAGGGGCTCAGCTAGAGGCACTCAGCTCCAGCTAGCTGGTATTCTAACTCCCTCCCCAAGTTATGATGGTTACCAGATGCATCCCAAAGCCTTCACTGTAGATGAAAAACACAGCCTTATAGCTATCATGTCAGTATCAATTTAACCCTTCCAGACTCACATCATCAAAGCTAGATCATTTATTAATGTGATTATGATGATGATGATGATAAATATATGCTGATAATTTGCCAGAGTGATAGGTTATTTCATTACAGCAGTGCATTCATTTGTGCCCTGCCTTCTTCATCATTGCAGATAAAGAGACAGTGTATGTGAAGGCATAATGAAGCAGACATGGAGCTGGTGGCCCCTTAGAGAAAAAGAAATCCTAGCAATTTGGACTATACATTGGCGGAAGGGAAGAGACGTGTCTTACATTTTGCTAAACAGAAACAAAAAATGTGTGATAAGATCAGGTAAAAATAATGATTGAAAAAGATACAGAAGCAGATTTAATTTCAAATTCTGCCAGTGTGTTGGGGAACATACTATATTTTCCATGCGCTTCATCCTCATTAGTTTAGTGAAATGCCTTCTCATTATGCAGGTCTTTCTGCCTAACGTGTGTCACTCCTTTTCTTCTAAATTAGGAAGCGCTTCATCAAACTGCTTCTGCAGGTCCGCATGGTTTTCCCATACAATTTTCCTTTGACCAAAGGCACATGATTCCTCCCCTGCCTTGTAACTTTATTTTAATTCATTCACAAAAATGAATGTCGGTTCATTTTTAGAATGGTTCCATTGTTGATTCAAAAAGATATTATCTCTTTGTAACTGTTTGAACTAAAAAAACAATTATTACATTTGTGTTCTAAGCCTTCCTAGGAATTTAAGCTTTTCCCAAATGCATGTTTTTTGGTCCTGTATTTTCTCATGAAAATACCAGTTTCCCCTGATAACATCCCAAAATTATTGCAGTATCTGTGGTTACTCTTCATTCTCTATCACCATTTTAATGCCTCTTCTCAATTAACTAGATGTTATGTCAATATGACCCATTTTTCCATGTTTTCAACAAACTGTATTGGTTCAGATAGGTCACCTCCCTATACTCAGCTTCTGATCCGCAGGAACATTCCTTTGGTTCTCCAGCTGAAGCTGCTATATCTATCAATATACTACTCACTATTTCACATTGAGTAAATAATGAAAGCTACTTTACATGAGTCCGATCATTGGTCCTTCAAGCAGGTCTTCTAAAACTGGCACAGCTCTCCAAGGTCTTAGGTGTTTACTCAACCCTTTTTAAACTGGAGATGACAGGGATTGAATATTCTACCTTCTGCAGGCCAAGCAGATGTTCTACTATGAGCCATGACTCTACCCACCAGCTTCTATGGAGTTTCCTTCTACCATATTTCCCCACACAGAGTTCATCAGGACATACAGGGCCTATACTAGCACCACAACTTTATTGTCATGGAGTTTGTCTAAGAAAAGATACAGGTACAACAAAAAAAATCATAAAAATCAGATAATCTGCTTCATCTTTCCTTAAATCACAGAAGGCATATCGGGATTTTTCTCAATAATGCCCTTAATTCACTCTGATGTGCTTATTCGTGCAGACTCTCCATAAATATATTTCAAGACTCCCTCCCTGTTACCCTGAAAGCCCATCTCTTAACTGTTTAAAATAATACTTGAAATGCTGAAAATCATATGAGTTATGGATCCTACATTCCTGATGTTGGAGAAGTTCTCTTATAATTTGGTTAGTGCCATGAGGAATCTGCACCTGTTTAGTTACAACGTGAGAAGCTGAGATTTCTTCTTTTTCCTTGCTGATTTTCACTTATTTAAAAAGGTAAAGGTAAAGGTATCCCCTGTGCAAGCACCGAGTCATGTCTGACCCTTGGGGTGACGCCCTCTAGCGTTTTCATGGCAGACTCAATACGGGGTGGTTTGCCAGTGCCTTCCCCAAGCATTACCGTTTACCCCCCAGCAAGCTGGGTACTCATTTTACCGACCTCGGAAGGATGGAAGGCCGAGTCAACCTTGAGCCGGCTGCTGGGATTGAACTCCCAGCCTCATGGGCAAAGCTTTCAGATGGCTGCCTTACCACTCTGCGCCACAAGAGGCTCACAAGAGGCTCTTACTTATTTACAGGCAGTTTATTCCATGTGACCTATCCAAATTTCTCCTTTATATCTTCCTGACAATTCAAATATTCAAAACAAATCTTCATGTTTTACCCCACATTGACTGAGCTGAGAGGGGCTGTATTATAAATAGGATTATAAACAAACAAAATTCTTCAAAGGAAGGCATTTCCCCAAAGCCAAAATGTAGATAGGTAGGGTATTGTTTTTATTGCTATTTCATATATTGTTTGCCACCACAAGCTGGCTGGCTGGGAGTAGTTACCTAAAAATGTGAAAAATAAATAAATAAAATAAAAATAAATATAAAAATCCTAAATATATGGCATCAAAAGGGAAATGGATGTTGGTGAACAGAATGGCTTGCCCTCGCGTTCTGTTTACTGCTGCCTCTGCCTTAGACTTCATATCCCTTTTCGTGATGCCACTTGCCAAGATCCCATAGAGATCCAAGAAGTAATTCTACTATGTTGTTGCTGTTGTTGTTGTTAGTTGCGAAGTCATGTCCGACCCATCGTGACCCTATGGACAATGATCCTCCAGGTCTTCCTGTCCTCTACCATTCCCCTGAGTCCATTTAAGCTTGCATCGACTGCTTCAGTGACTCCATCCAGCCACTTCATTCTCTGTTGTCCCCTTCTTCTTTTGCCATCAATCGCTCCCAGCATTAGGCTCTTCTCCAGGGAGTCCTTCCTTCTCATGAGGTGGCCAAAGTATTAGAGTTTCATCTTCAGGATCTGGACTTCTAAAGAGCAGTCAGGGCTGATCTCCTCTAGGACTGACCGGTTTGTTCACCTTGTAGACCAAGGGACTCACAAGAGTCTTCCCCAGCAACAGAGTTCAAAAGCCTCAATTCTTTGACACTTGGTCTTCCTTATGGTCCAACTTTTACAGCCATACATGGCAACTGGGAAGATCATAGCCTTGACTAGACGCACTTTTGTTGGCAGGATAATGTCTCTGCTTTTTAGGATGCTGTCGAGATTTACCATAGCTTTCCTCAGCAAGCGTCTTTTAATTTCTTTGCTGCAGGCCCCATCTGCAGTGATCTTGGAGCCCAGGAAAGTAAAATCTGTTACTACCTCCATTTCTTCCCCACCTATTTGCCAGGAATTGAAAGGGCCATATGCCATGGTCTTAGTTTTCTTGATGTTGAGTTTCAAGCCAACGTTGGCACTCTTCTCCTTCACCCGCATCAAGAGGCTCTTTAGTTCCTCTTCACTGTAGAAACATGGAAAATGAAGAGAGAGTCACTCTCAAAGACAATTTTTTTTAATTAAAGAACAATGATCCATCTACAGGCAAATAAGTAATCCATACAAGATTACAAAAATAAAACAATGATTTAAAAGTATATTTAACAACAATCCCAACCTTAATGAGATACATTACCATCATCTAATATTCTTAACAGAATGGGTCCTCAGATACTCTCAAATCTCTCTACAATTTTGTTCCTCTGGTATAATGTCAATTTCTTCAAGGTATACCTCCAAGTATTTAAACTGTAAAGTTTCTTATCCTTCCAAACTTTAGCAAAGTTCATCCTTGCTGCTGTTAACATAGGAAGAACCAGACAGACATTCTCCTTTCAATTCAGGAAGATAGATGAAAATAATTATTGAAGAACTAAGAATTGTGAAAAGACACCGTTTTTATTAATAATCCTGAGCTATGGTTTGTCACAACTAGAAATTGATCTTGAGAAATAAAGATGGGATGAAAGTATCAAGGGACTAATGGTGGAAGACAGTTTCATATGTGTTGTGTATGCAGCCCTGCCAAGGACCGAGCTTGAGGTCTGAGGCAGGATCGAGATTCTCAGCTTCTGATAGGCTCACAGCTGGCTGGCTTCCCCACAGCAGCCAGTGGATTCAAATGGTCTAGCCGCAGCCTGAGTGGTCGGCTTGCAGCAGGATCCTCCAGGGATCCAGTCAGTTTAAAACCATCATGTGTCCAATCTCTTATTCATCAGCCCCTAATGAGGCACAGGAATCATGGGTTGCAGTTTCACTTGGCTTGTAGTTCTTTTAATTAGATATGTTGGACAGGTGGATTGGAAAGAGGGACAATTTATGGGGAAAGCAATGTAAGAATGTATCAGTGCAAAGTATTTGAAACTGGACACAAACACTCTCATGAATGAACACTGGCTCCCAAACAGGTTGGCAGCCATTGATGTTGCTAAAGCTTACATATACGAACACCTAATGCTAGGGATATTTTTAAACACGGTGTTCATTTATTAGAATGTCCATAAGCAAAATGTTGATCAAACTGCACTGCACTGCACTCTTAGACCATTTATGCACTTTTATACTAGGTGTGTCTCAATGGGTTCATTCTATCATAGAGAACCCAGTGATGCATTTGAACATAGTTATTAAGCTTTGTTCTAACAGCCATATTTGCATAAAGCTGCTGCATTGCTCCCTTCTTCCTTCTCAAGAATCCCCTTGAAGTTGTTCCTTTGAGGATATCAGTCTTGAGTTTCATTGTGGTTTAGCGGATAAGCGTAGTTATGTGGAGCAAGAGGAGGAAATAATACTATCACTAACCATGACTGGTCAGACTGAGTGGTCTAAATCAGGGGTAGTCAACCTGTGGTCCTCCAGATGTTCATGGACTGCAATTCCCATGAGCCCCTGCCAGCATGAACATCTGGAGGACCACAGGTTGACTACCCCTGATCTAAAGCATCACTGCTTCAAGCTGGAAACATGGTCTCAGGTCCTGCTCTTAGGGATTAATGTACAGTTGAATCTAGCCGCATGGAAATCTCACAAAAAATAAAAAGGAACAAATGTATTTTTTAGAAGGCTTGCATCCTGTTATTCCATTTAACAACTGACTTAGCATTTTACAATAAGTCACAGAAAGGTCTAGGAGAACTAACAGGGATGTACTCCATATGTCCCAAAGGCCAAGGTGCTTTCTGTGACTGAATCAGAAATCAGTTTGAAAATTATTTCCAACAACAACAACAAGCCCTTAATAGCATATAAAACTACAATATAAGGAGGGGAAGTGCAAAAGGATCCAGTGCTAAACAGAGAAAACAAAGGCAGAGACCATGCTTTAGAGTAAGACAAAATACATTCACAATCTCTCATGGCAAGATATTAAAACTTTGCAACTGGTTCAATTATATCATATATTATTTAAATAATCCAGTTTGGCCAAAAAGAATTCCACAATTGAGAAACCACTTTTCCCCAGGACCCTGTATTAAAAGGGAAAGTGCAATACATTGTTGCAATACATGGTTTGATATGTCTGGGATTTCCTTTATGCGAGCAAAGAAGAAAAGGCCTCTTGTCATGTAAAACTGTAACACTGCGTAGTACCACACAATGCAATGGGAATGCTTCCATCACTACCATACTGTGGCAAGTTCTACTCTGGATTCAAGTTGGATTTGTGTCTATTCTTTTTGCACCATCACTGTTGTTCCAAATGCTTCATTTCCCCCAATTCGCTAGAAATCCAGGAAGATGAATGTGCTTTAGCATGTGGTATATTCTCAGAAGGGCTTTAAGAGGCAGCTGGAAGAACAAGCAATATCTGTCAGATCTTGTTTTGCTCTAGGACACTGTGTGGTTTTAGGGGTCTGGACTAAAGGACTCTTTACATTTCTTCTCATTCTGACTCTTGAATTAACCATAGAAGTATTGAGTCACAGAGCTAAAGGTGACTAAAGGACTAGCAAACTTTTGAAGCTCAATACCATTCCATCTGGGTTTGTGTCAGAGCAACAAGAACACATTGTGAAATAAATGAATAGCATCTGGCATCAAGCACAGCAGCTCTTGTATACAGGCTATGACTTGGGAATGTTCAGCCTGGAGAAAAGGAGGTTGAGAGGGGACATGATAGCCCTCTTTAAGTATTTGAAAGGTTGTCATTTGGAGGAGGGCAGGATGCTGTTCCCATTGGCTGCAAAGGAAAGGACACGCAGTAATGGGTTTAAACTACAAGTACAACGATATAGGCTAGATATCAGGGAAAAAAATTTCAGTCAGAGTAGTTCAGCAGTGGAATAGGCTGCCTAAGGAGGTGGTGAGCTCCCCTTCACTGGCGGTCTTCAAGCAAAGGTTGGATACACACTTTTCTTGGATGCTTTAGGATGCTTTGGGCTGATCCTGCATTGAGCAGGGGGTTGGACTAGATGGCCTGTATGGCCCCTTCCAACTCTATGATTCTATGGTTCTATGATTCTATGTGTTGGTGCGGCCAGTATACAAATAAAATTGGCAAAATGGTCTCACATTGTATCTTGATGGCGTATTCTCGATTGCACATGAGATGTTGGAGTTTCTCCACCCTAAAACAGACAGTTCTTTACACCTGTTCAGCCAACAGGATGGAAAGTTTTACAGGTATCACTGGGAGAATATCCACTCCTTTTCAAGCCCTGCCTGCTTATAAACCAAATGCAGCCTCAGTACACTTGAAATGCCGTTTCTCCTGCTTTTTCACCTTGACCTACTGTTCCCACTGTCCTGTACTTCCTGGAGTAAGAGGGCCAAGAAGGGGGAGGAAGGCCCTAGCTTGCTTCTGCCATGCTTACAGGAATCATTGAAGGACACTCAAAGTAGGTTGGAGAAGGCAGTGGAAAGGTGAGGCAAATTAGATATAACTTATTTGCTATGCAACCAGTAGTTCCTTCCCTGTAATTTGGAAGTTAGGATCTGTTGACAATAACTTATATTTCTAACATAAAAGTCCAGACAGAAATAAATGAGTGGGATGTACCTCAGCAAGATACTCAGCTTTAAGCCATTCCCAGTGTGATCCTACCCTCGAATTATACCTGCTGGGCAGAATGGCATTTTAAACTCACTTACGTGGTGGAGCACAACTCAGCAATGTCCTCAGCCAGCAGGATTGCTCAGGCACAGGAAACTACGAAGAATTGGGATACGGTAACAGAAGAGATTATTTCTTGTCTTGTTTCATGAATTTGACTTGGAATGCTCATCCTCAGAGGAAGCAGAGTCACCACATACTCTGTATCCTAGCAAGGACCCCTCCACACTGAGGCACCAATACCGGGGGAGAAGAGAGAAGAGGCAGAGCAACTGCTTGGGAGGCAGCATGGTGTAGTGCTTAAGAGCGGACAGCTCTAACCCAGAGAACCAGCTATGAATTTCCCCCTCCTCCACATGAAGACAGCTGTGTGACCTTGGGTCTGTTGCAGTTCTCTTAGAGTTCTCTCCACCCCACCTGCTTCACAGGGTGTTTGTTGTGGGGAGAGGAAGGGAAGGCGATTGTAAGCTGCTCTGACACTCCTCCTGTAGCCAAAGGTTATAGCTATTACTGTATGACAAACAAACAACCAGTCCTGGCTGCCTACCCCTTTGTTGGAGTTTATAATGGATTTCCTGGGGAATTAGCTACCATCCCACACAGGTGTTCTCCCCTTCCATCACAAAGCAATCTTTCACACACACTGTGCAAGGGGGGGGGTTCCCCAGAAGGAAATTAAAAAGAGGAAGAAAACTAGATTGATGGGGCGGGGGGGACACAAGAATTTGATTGTCTGGTTGAGTTAGCTGTTGTGTGAGCTGCAGGCAACTATTTCCTTTAATAAAGGCCAAGTGACCCTTGAAATCCCTAAGCGGTAAAGATGTTATTGACACAGGGGGGTGACTCAAAAGGGGAAAAGCAAGACCATGCCCAAAGTTTTATAGTGGCATTTCCTGAGTTATGGGCAGAGGGTGGAGTCCCTGGAAGGGCCAGAAATGCAATTCTAGTCGGTCAAATTCATCGTGAAGAAGGGGTGAGTTCTATGAGAGTACAATATCCCCTTTACCTTGAAGGAAGGAGGGCTGAAGTCAGTCACTGAGAAGCTAAAAAGAGATGCACTGGGAGAGTGTCAGCTGCACTGAATTCCCTGAAAGATGTTTGGCATCTGGTCTCAAAAACATTCATAGCAAAACTCCCAAAGTTCCCGACAAATTTTACCAAAAAAAGGCTCTCTGTGGAAGGAATTTTTGGGAACCAGATGCCATCTAATGGACAAAGGAGAATGAGCAGGCTTTTCAAAGGTCAAAGAAAAACCTCTCCTAATGGAATCTGTATATTTGGAGGCGGGAATTAGAGACCATAGGGCATGTCCTCTTCAGATGCTCACTTTATGTGGGAATACGAAATAAAATCATTGCCCCCCCTCTTGCCTCAGATTCCCAGTGATGCTGAGGAAGGGAAATTAAGGTCCTCTTCTCCAGGGGAAATAGTGAGGTCACCAAACGAATAGCCAAATACTGTGCCACAGCATGCAAATTATGACAAAACTATGCTATTGGAAATTTGCCTTAGGTGATGGGGTTTTATAGTTTTATAATGTTTTAAATGTTTGATTCTAAGTGTTTTATTGTTAGACATTTGTACACTACCATGATTTGTTGGATTATGGCTTTATAAATCGTCTGAATGTTGTAGCTGGCTTGGAGCCGTATTTTAATAAATCATCAACCTCTCCTAATGAAGGACCTCCATTTTGGAGGGGTTGAGTTTCAGGCAACTCTTCCTGATCCATCCAGCTACCGCTTCCAAACAACACAAAAAGGAAATACAATATCAGACTTGGGCTCAAAGGAAGCAGCAATAGAGAATTTTCCAATGAAAGTGTCTCTTCTGCCAGTGTTTGAATGGCCAAATGATCCTCCATACATGGAAGAATAAGTGGAAAGTGCAAAGTGAAGAGACTAAGCTTTCATGGTTTCCTTGTGCTCATCCACATTTGGGTCCTCCCTAGTGGGAATTTAGTGATTTCCCCTTTTGAATTTGTTTATGGCAAGCAGACAGGAAGAGCAATTATAGAAATGAGAGATACAGTGTTGAAGGAATATATTATTGCCCTGCTGTCTTCTCTCTGTTCTCTTTCCAGGTAAGACAACCCATTCCACTTGGCACACCTGTGCATCAGTAACCAGCCTGGAGATTGGGACTACTTAAAGATTTGGAAACACAAACCTTTGAAACCTGACTGGAAAGGTCCTGTGCAGATCCTTTGGATGAGTCACACTGCGGTGAAGATGGAAAGAAGCAATCCTTGACTGCACCAAACCTGAGTGAAGAGAGCTCCAGTTTCTGTCAACGAACCAGGATGAGAAGAAGCTGATGTCAGGATGGCCAACAACCTAGCAGTTGGAGAGAGTCAAGGCAGGAAAGTGAGAAGCTGAACCTCTGGATGGAGTTCAGAGGCTTTGGAAGCACAAAGAATGACTGAGTTAAATTGGGAATTGAATTCCTTATTAGATGGGGGAGAAGGACTGGAAAGACAATATTATTCATTGTTTGATAATTATAGGAATTTGAGGTTGTGGGAGGAAATTTATAACCAAGAGTTTTGGTGTCATTTTTTACTAAAGTGTCACCACCTACAAAAGGAGAAACATGGTTGTCAAGTGAGGGTGGTTAGTACTCCGTGTTTGGGAAATGGAGAAATGGCTTTTCTGGAAATACAGTGCTGTGAAGTATATCACCCATTCAGTGGGGTGTGGAAAGGGGTCATTTCTTAACAGAGTAAAGTCATCTACTACTTGAGAATCCATGAAGTTCCCTTTTTCCTACTTTTCTGAGGCCATTTGTGGTGATCCCACTTACAAGACTTCCGTACAGTTATTCACAGGCCTTGGAATATAAGAGGCTGTAGACTCATACCTCCCCAGTGTAGAATGCAGACTGAGTCCTTGATGGAAATTTGGGGGGTGGGAGCAATACTTCATATAATATCACTGTTGTTGTTGTTTTTTCTTTGATGGTGCTGTATTTGGTGGTTTGGTTCCCCACTCCTCCACATGATGCCAACTAAGTGACCTTGAGTCAATCACAGCTGTCTGAGAGCTTTCTCAACCTCACCTATCTCACAGGGTGTCTGTTGTATAGAGAGGAAGGGAAGATTATTGTAAGCCGCATTGAGACTCATAGAATCATAGAGTTGGAAGGTACCTCCTAGGTCATCTAGTCCAACCCCCTGCACTATGCAGGTCACTCACAACCCTATCACTCATCCACACTAACCTGCCACCCCCTTGAACCTTCACAGAATCAGCCTCTCCGTCAGATGGCTATCCAGCCTCTGCTTTAAAATTTCCAAGGATTTTCAGGTACTGAAAAACAGGGTATATAAAAAAACTCTTCATCAAAAAAAATTTATCAGAATTCATTTGTGGTACAGTAAGAAGTAAACAGACAACCATGTGGAACCTGTGTTCTCTATGATTTTCCTTGATTATACCGTTTTTCCTAGTAGAGGTGGGGGAGACCAGACACCCCTATCAGGAGACACTCTACAATGGCCCATGCAGGTAAGTGACTATATCCATGAAAATGATGTAGATTTGAGATTACGAGTTGTTCCAGGAAATTTAACACACACATGATCACATTTGAACAACAGAATGGGATAACAATAATGATAATAATCCTTGGAAAGATGTGTGGCTTAAGTTAGGCATCCCCTCTAACCAAATAAGGCATAGAAGTTTTTTTCCAGTATGTCTGAACACAGCTGGAGTATGGAATGATTTACGAAGAATAACGCCAAAATATTGTAGCCATATGTTATATGCAGACATAAGTAAAATGCAAGTAAATATATCTTTAGTAATAACCTGCCTGGGACTTCATTGGATATGTGGAGAAAATGCCTTGAAGGCCTTACCACTAAGGTGGAATGGCATATGTTCTTGTGAATATCTGGTGCCTCCAGTAGAAAAATATCACCAACAATTCCTAAGGAGTTTTGAATTTAGGGAGCTTTGTGTATAGGCTTAAAAGAGCTACAAATAATGCATCAGCAATACAAAAAAACAGGGTACCATTATATTGCAAGGACACTCTTTCTGAGGGACTAAGAATTATTGATTTAGAAAAGGCAATTTTAAATATTGCACATGAACTGGAAATTGGTTTTAATATGACAATAAATACTACACAAGATGTGCAAAAATTCATTATCAGAGGTTGTTCTATGGAATCAAAGGGCACTTGACATGTTAACAGCCCAACAGAGAGGGATATGTGCCCTACTGGGAGAGAAATGGGGCTTTTATGTCAGTCAAAATGGTAACATAACCAGAGAAACCTCAAAGATTAAAGAAGCTATAAAAGTATTTTCAAAAGTAGGACAGGATGATCAATGGGATCTCTGAAGTTAGATGTTTGGATAGATAGCTGATTTAAAAGGTTGGTTCAAAAAAGTGATACATACTGCTAATATGATCATTGCTATGTTGGTTTCGATTTGCTGCCGCATATAATGTATTCTGAATCTCATGACAGTATGGATGAATGGTTTTACCTTAAAGTGACCTACAGCAAAGAACTATTGAAAAACTTTGCAAATTTAGTTGAAGGCAAGAGGTTACACCAACATTGTCAAAGCAATATAGTATCAAAGGGTAGATTGATAGGCCAGAGTAGAGTCATTTTAGATTTTAAGGCCATTTTGGATGGCTGCAAAGCAGCTACCCACCAAATGTGCAAAGCAAAATGTATCAATAGGTATGCTGAAGACTAAAAGTCATTGTCCTATGCTAGACAGGCTGTGCTGAAGGCCATAGTAGTATACTGAGTATAAGGAAGATAAGAGAACAGAGAATTTATGAGGACCCAAATGGGAATAAACAAAAGTGTGTGAGAGAGATATGGTGCTATTATCAGCAATCAGCAAAGTATAAATAGTTATATAACCCAGTAAGTATTGTGCATGTCCATGGACCGGTCTAATAAGGTCTACAGAAACACATGCCTGGTAGTTGTACGACCAGGAAAGGTAATTTGCACACACTTGAGAAGTAGTTTACTGTGTGTTATAAAAGCCAACGCCTTGATGTCTTGGGCTGATTTTTATGCTGGGATTTCCTTTGTTGCAATAAAGTGTTATCTGCTTCTGAAATCTGACTAGTTGTATTTTCAATTGGAGTTTGGCACACCAGATAACAGGTCATTTGCCCTTTAGTATACTATCCAATTACTAACCAGCATTGACCCTGCTTAGCTTCCAAGATCTGAGGAGACCGGACTAGTCTGAGCTATACAAGTCAGGTTCAGAACCCTTCTTAAAACTCATCCAATGAGCAGTAGGATGCTAGCCAATGAGCAGTAGGATGCCAGCCACATAAGGTCATCTTAGCATACATGATGTCCCTAGTTCAAGTCCTTAATGTGCCTAGCTACAAAACAGCCCTGGCAGAAGCCCTAGACATGGATGTGGTTTTGCACTGTCACACACAATCACTGTGAATGGAAAGCACATGGTGATTGCCTGTCCCAGAATCCAGTCATTTTGCTTTTAATACCCTCCCATGTGACTATTCCCCTCTGCTGCACTCGTGAGACTAAAAGTATTGCTGGTTGCTACTATTCATCCCAGCAAACCTTGTTCTTTATTTCCCTTCCCCATTATATAGCTGTGTGGTTTATCACACACCACCAGAATTAGGGAATCATGAACTATAAAGAGTATACCTTTTTCCTTTGCTGAAGCATAGCTGTGTAGGCAAGGCTCTTTATTCATCCTGCCCTACTGAGTGTCCATTGCTGAAAACATCTGAGGTTAGTAACAAGCAGAGGGCAAGAATAAACCCCAAACAAAGTTAGTGCTTTATTATTATCTATTAAGTATTTATTTAATGTCTAGGCCACCGCTCCCTGCGTGGCAGACTCAAGACAGCTTACGTCCTAGAATCTGTACACAAATTAAAATCATATAACCATACATAGATCAGTGGTTGTTATTAATAACGGATAGGGGTAGAACTCCAATAATTAGATTTAGGGGGTTATACAATTATTTCAAAGGGGGGGGGAGCATTATCTGATCATTATCAAGACTGGAATTCTTAAAGGAAGTCAGACAAATGGGGTTGCCAGCTCTTGAACTAGTAGGTTGCTGTTCCTTGAAAGCTGCACTGACATCCTGTCAAATCAGGGGTAGAGCTGACCTTAGCACTGTATGACCATGATAGATATAACTGTGCACATCAAAGAACTGTCAGCTAAACAGCTCGAAATTATGCAGGAAACAGCGTACAACATGAGAATTTGTGGTGAAGCAGCTAGATGCACAATGGTCACTGAAGCTGCTGGTCATGTTATAGACTCTGCAGGTAGTTAGTACTGTATTGTACATTGGTTCCATGTACATAAAAACCAAAAGGGACAAGTAGTCTTGCCAGCAGGCCTGATGAAAAGTGATCTTTCCCTTTCATGTACGGAAATGGTCAGCTGAAGCTTTTCACAACACATTAGTGAATGGCATCTAGGATATAACAGGGACAGAACATTTTTTCAGGCAGATGGCAACTTTAGACACAAGGACAATGATTAGTAATGATCTGCAAGAGCAACACAGAGCAAGTGGGCCCAAGCTCTCTGCACATAATGCTCTTTTGGTTCCCATATCTACCCCCTATTTCTTGCCCAATGGTTGGAATTACAAACTGGGGCACAGGACCAGTACTTACCCATCCCTTGCAAGGAGTCCCATTGGAATACTGTTATGTCTGTGGACATTTGGCCACTGATGCAAATGAGGGCTCCAGCCAGCCAAGGAACTAACCAATCAAAGGAACCTGATCGCTCTGCTAGAGCCAATCCGATTGCCCTGGTTAGGGCCAATAGGATTGTTCTGCTTAGGGCCAATCAGATTGTTCTGCTTAGGGGCCAATTGGATTGCTCTGCTTAAGGGCCAATCAGATTGCTCAGATTGCTCTGCTAGGACCAATCGGATTGCTCTGCTTAGAGCCAATCAGAGGCAGCAGCTGGCTGCCTGGAAGGTATAAAAGTGCATGAGTTTGCCTATTTTTCTTTGTTCAGTAGTTGTAGTCTGTTACTGGAGTTGCTAAGTAAAAAGAGCTGTTCTGGAGACTTGGGAGTCTGTCATCATTGAACCCACAGACTTAATAAATACTGTCTGCAGTTTCTGCTTGAGTTGTTCCTGGTAGGGATGCCAATCTCCAGGTGGTAGTTTGACATCTCCTGGATATAGATATCAGTTCCCCTGGGGGAAAAATATCTACTTTAGAAGGTGGACTGTGTGGAATTATACCTTGCTGGGGTCCCTCCTTTTCCCCAATCCCACCCTCCACCCAAAATCTCTAGAAATTGCCCAACCCAGAGCTGGCAATCCTACATGGTGGGGATTGCCATTTTTCAAAGTAAAAGACACCCTTAGTGTTTGACCAAAGGTTGGAGTGGCTAGAAATCACCCAGGCATCTGTTTGTGCTCTCTGCTTCCCAGTGGAGTTACTCTGGCATGACACATGACATTGCAATGATGTATCACCAGCACACCTCCAAGAGAGGGGCCTTTTTTATGCCATAGCAGCTAGTAAGACATGTATTGTTCAGGAACCAGTTGTAGAAATTCCTTAGCAAAATTAATCAAGACTCTCCAGATTCCTTTGTTGCGTTTGTGTTTAACAACCTTACAAACTAATAAAACTATTCTGGCATAAACTTTCATGGACTAGAATTTACCACCTCAGATTGTATTTATAAGAGCCTCTTGTGGCGCGGAGTGGTAAGGCAGCAGATATGCAGTCTGAAAGCTCTGCCCATGAGTCTGGGAGTTTGATCCCAGCAGCCAGCTCAAGGTTGACTCAGCCTTCCATCCTTCCGAGGTCGGTAAATGAGTACCCAGCTTGCTGGGGGGTAAACAGTAAAGACTGGGGAAGGCACTGGCAAACCACCACGTATTGAGTCTGCCATGAAAACGCTAGAGGGCGTCACCCCAAGGGTCAGACATGACCCAATGCTTGCACAGGGGATATCTTTACCTTTATTGTATTTATACAACTTTGTGATAGGTGGCCCCAACCGGGCTAATGAAGAGGTCTGAGCTGTCTCTCCCTCCCTCTTCCTGTAGGCCTGAGATAGGTTAGGTTGGGAGAGGTTGATTGGCCCAAGGTCCCAAATGAACTTCCATGGGGATTTAAAACTGGATGTCCCAGTTCCTGTTTCAAGCAAATGAACATGGTTACCCCTCTGGCATTATCATTTTACAATGATTGGACAGATCTTGCCTTATTTATGTGGCCAGTTTCTGGCTATGTATTAGAAAATAAGGACTCAAGGATTAACCCTAACGTGCCCTGCCAGAAACTGGGTTGGGAAGCTAGAAATAAACTTCCTGGGTATGGATTTGGGCTAAGGGCCTCTGAGGGTGATCCTTACACTTTGGATCAGGTCTGCAGTTTTGGGGAGGGAAGACAGGAGGTCTTTTGGGATTTCTTTTAAACAGTATGAAGGAAATAAGAACTGGCTAGCAGACAATAATGCACAAGAACCTTAATTCCAGAGGATTCGTCATGTAATATACGGGGACTATGTGTCTCTGTAAAGTCCATGGTTACCACATTGGGTTGGGAAACATGCAGATTTGGGAGGGTAGAGCCTGAGAAGGGTGGTGTTTGGGGAGGGATTTAAATAGAGTATAATGGCATAGTGTGGATCTTCTGAAGCAACCATTTTCTCCAGGTGACCTGACCTCAGTCATCTGAAAATATTGTAATCCCAGAAGGACTCCAGTCTGGATGTTGGCAACTCTGATAAAGACTAACACTTTAACTTCAATCATAAGATTTCACGGACTAGAGCCTCCTTCTCTAGTCACAATAAAGGAAAGGACAAGATTACGAGGGCACCCCCAGAAGGCAAAGATGCACAACCTGGTCTACATTTAGAGAGGCCTAATTTTGCTTCTGAACAAAGGCAACGCATTTCTTTCAGCCCATCAACACACCATCTAGGGCAGGGGTAGTCAAACTGTGGCCATCCAGATGTCCATGGACTACAATTCCCACGAGCCCCTGCCAGCATTCAGACCTGTAGGAAACCCTGCATCCAAAACCCTAGATCAGGAGTAGTCAAACTACGGCCCTCCAGATGTCCATGGACTACAATTCCCATGCGCCCCTGCCAGCACTCATTGGCAGGGGCACATGGGAATTGTAGTCCATGGACAACTGGAGGACCGCAGTTTGACTACCCCTACAGGTTCGTCAAGAAAGCCTGGTCTAAATTATGGGTAAGAAGAAGCTAGAGGGATATGAGGGGGAACTCATAAGGACCCTTCCGCTGCGGGAAATGGTGGTTCTCCCTCCCTCCCTGCAAGTATTCCAGCAGCAGCTGGACAACTGCTTGCCGATGATGCTTTGGGTTTAGGACGCAGGGTTTCCTACAGGTCTGAAATTTTGAGCTAGGCTTTTCTCAAGAGCCCACTTTCAGGGAGCAGTCTGACCTGCAGAGGCAGACGATCAAGCGGGGAGGAGATGGACCATAAGGGCAGTTCTCTAAGCTGCCTCACCCCCTTCTTCCACGACCATAACTGCCCTGCCAGATCATTTCCCCCCACAGCGGGCAGTATCTGGGAGTTCACAGCGGCACAGGAAAAGGGTGGTCTTAGTGCCCCCAGGCATCACAGATAGACTGCCTCTGAACACGGAGCTTCCAGCGCTCGCCATCCAGAAGGATCCCGCCTGCCTCCCACTCGTGCACCCGGCGCACGGCCCCTTTAAGAACCATGTAAACAAAGCCCATCGCCTTCCCTCCCGCCCTCCCTTTCCCGCGCGTGTGCTGACGTTACTGCCGCGCGCCCGGCCCTCGCACGCAACCGCAGCGAGCCGCTCCATTCTCCAAGCCAAGGCGGCCGCGATGGCTCCTCAGGTTACCCTATAGGATGGCTTACGCCGAGTGCGTGAGGCGGCCGGCGTGAGTGCGCAGGCGCAACAGCCTTGGTTGGGTTGTTGGAGCTGGGGGGAGGAGGCGAAGAGGGAGAGCAGAACATGAATGGAGCAAAATGGCGGATCATGTGCAGGTGAGGAGAGAAGAAATGGGGGCCCCTCCCCCGCCAGCGAGGCCTGGGCCGAGGCCGCGTCGCCGAGGCCGGCCTGCGGGGCGAGCGGCATCTCCCGGTGCGGGGCGGGCCTGGTCCTTCCACTCCCCGAGCCCGCGGTCGGCGGGGAGAGGCCCCTTGTGAGGGCCAGAAGGCAGAGGGTCCTCCCGCCCTCCTCACCTGCAGGGCGCGGCTGGGTGGGGGGATTCCCGGGCGAAGGGGGCGGCCTCCTCAGGGATCGGAGGGAGACTCGCACGCTGGGCCTGCTCGGCGGACTCGGCAGGCCGCCTCCCCTCGGGGGGAAAGGAGGCGCGAAGCCGCAGCCGGGAGCCAGTGGCCCGCCTCGCCTCGGCCGCCGCCGGCCACCTCTGCGGCTGGAATCCGGTGCGCGCCTCAGGAGTCGTGGGACTTCCCCAGAAGCGCACCTCGCGCTTCTGTTGCCGGGTGCTGGGCGCCTCTGAAGGGGCTCCTGCGCCTGCAGCCTTTGGAGGGGAGACGGGCGCGGGAAGAGCCGCCGTGTTTACCTGGGAAGAGCGACCCGTGGCGGGTCCTTGGCGCCGGTTCCATGTCTGGATGGTGCCGCACGCCGGTGGGGCCAAGGGATGCCTTGGAAGTAAATTCCCCGGCCGTCAAAAACGAACCGTCACCGCAAGTCGTTTGGAGAACTTACTGTTCGCTGAGTCCTGCCTTTAGAAAGAGTGCCGTACAGTAATTGTGTAAACGCTTTATCTCTCGTCGTCATTCATTATTTAAAATGTGGGCTTTGATACTTTCTATCGAAGATACTTTCTGTAAAAAGTACCTAAAGTTGCTCAGTAGAGAGCAACTTTTTTGCTCAGTAGAGTGTCTGTACTGGTGGTAATACTTTCCCCCCTGTAAATTCGTTCAGTTTCTCTTACCTCTATGAGCCACCAGGGTGAGCTGTTTATTTGCTCTAAAAGTGGCCAGTGAACAGTAGCTTTGAAGTTCTTCTAGTTAGCATTATGAGTGTACTGGTATGTTGCAGCAAAAGCTGGATCCACGTATTTCCATTGTCAGTTGATGTAATATTTTTTTCCTCTGTAATATTTTTGCATGGGTACGTAGGTAGATAGCTCCACAATTGGCTCATTTGGCTATTTTTTCATTGTTTTTGTATGTGCAAGTACTAAGAGTGCTACACAGAACATGTGTCAGAATAGGGGAAACACAGGTGCGTCTGAAAGATGCTAATGGATGAAGTGGCCCCAAGTAACTGCCACATCACAAAGAGCCAAATGTGCTAAACAGACACTTGAGGAAAATATAGCTTTGTCATTAATAAGAGTTACTACTGGCCTGAATCATTTGCCCTAATTGCATTGTTTCCCGAATAAGTTTACTGCCCTGAGCCTCCGGGGAGGGTGGTATATAAATATAGTAAATAAATAAATATAAATAAATAAACTTCCACAGCAGCAACAAGGAGGTGGTTGCAATGCTGAAATAGTACTAGTAGTGATGTTTATTTCTGTGGAGCTTAAAAATTGATTGCTTCCATATTTTTCTCAGTTAAAAATAAGGCATCAGCAACCAGTTTTGTTTAGATTCAGTCAGCTTGCTGTAGCAATCCTTCCAAATGTATTACTCTGGGGAAAATTTGTAGACATATGATAAAGTAAGGCATTGGGGCTGCAGACTGTATTTGGATTTTGAGTTGCTTGACATATGATTCCTGCTTGGATTCAGCTCTTACAGGAATAAGGCATTCCTTTCAGTATATTACTTGTCACACAAGCTGGGATTAAGAGTTTCTACATATTCAGTCAAAAGTCACTAGCTTGCCCAGTCACAAAGTTTCTTTGGTCATTTTGCCTGAAAGGAAAGCGGGGAGCTCTCCTGTAATTTACTGTGCTTTTGTGCCTAGTCTCCTTGAAGTCTCACAGGCAGCCAGACAAGCAGTTACTGATTGAGCTCATGTATGGGGATTATCTTTGCCCCAATAACAGAGAGATGCTGATTTTTTTTAAGTGGACAGGTTTGGTTGCAATATATATGTCTGCATGCCTTGATATTCACCTTGAACTTAATAGTAGGGACAATTGGGAAGCTAGTTGTGTTTAGTTTTATGGTACAAGAGCTATGGCCAGGTTTGGGTAGCACATTTCCTATGCAAATGTAATATTAAACTAGAACTAAAGCTACCATGTTGCAAACTTAAATGGACTCCAGGGAATGGTAGAGGACAGGAAGGCCTGGAGAATCATTGTCCATGGGGTCGCGATAGGTTGGGCACGACTTCACACTTAACAACAACAAAAGCTACCATGTAGTCACGGTACATGCATAAATTCTTTATATTTTTGTACCGTATTCTTATAAAGAAGAAATCTTGTAGTAGTTTCAACAGCTCATTCCTAGACCCATCAGTGTATCACTGGTGCTGGTGTAACATTGACGGAGCTAGTTCTGGATCCTTTGCTCATTCAGTAGAGAATGCATGTCATAAGCCCAATTCCAAGAAGCTGGCTTCGTAGTGATGCTGCTTACATCAGTTACTCATAGAGCAACATGCCAACGATTCCCCATGTTACCCAAGTATAGAAACATCCAATGGATATTCAAGGTGTCAGCATACCCCCCAATATCACCTGTCCCCATCATACAGAATAAGATAGGGAAAGAACAAAGACAGCATGGCATGTTCCACGTTCCACTTTAGTGAAGACTGGCATAAGAGTCTTGTGGCTACAACATTTCTGGAAGCTTTGCAGATGGGAGCTTGAATCCCAACTTTTTGACAGGTGAAGACATGGAAGGTAGTACGACCTCTCCAATCATTTCCAGACACTTCTCCTGCACAAGGTTTAAGGCTCCAAGAAGCAAGGAGCTGGTTTGTGATCTTTATTTTTGTAAAGACTACTTTCCCCAGGAACATAGTATAGAAAACTACTTATCTAGAAGCAGGCGCAATGAAGAAACTGGAAACAACGCAAAGCTCAGCTTTTCACCAGCAAGAATAGGAGCAAAAGTGAATATTCATCTAACTTCTCTACCAGGTGTTGAAACCTGTCATGTGTACCACATGAAAGACTGCATAGTAGAGGTGTGGCTTGCCTGAAATTCTTTATTCAAGTTCAGCATATAATTAGCTGCCAAAGAAGCCCCAGGTACAGCTGAAGTTTTGCAGCATCAGATCCAATCTCAGGGGATGAGCAACTGCCACTGATAGGTTGCTGCTGACTTTAATCACTTCGTTGAGCACATTCCCATGTAGCCTGCTGGATTCATGAGGTTAAGTCATGGTATGCTACTAGTCATCCCAGTAATCTTTGTTCTCCATCCCTCCTCTCCATCATGTGAACTGTGAGTCCAGAGAAACCTGCCCTTCCTTGCTACTGTACAATTAACTATGCTCACACTGGAGAAATCTCTCAGCCTTCTCCCAGAATGCCTTGCTGCAGAAAGTGGCAATTGGTGACAAATAGGGAATAGGTATAGACCACTTGTCTGTCAAACTCCATTGCAAGAGACTCGGCTGTTACAAAAATATCCAAACATTTGTTGGTCTTTTTAAAGACTGGGCTTCTGAAAACGGACATGGTGGGATTTACCTGTTGGGGGCATAGTGTACTCACCAGGCCAGTACTGTTGGACTGTTCAGTGGAGCTATTATTCTGCAAGAGCAAAAATGTCCTGAATGTTTGGCCAGCCGGTGTTTTTGCTGAAGTAACTGGTAATAACCAAGAAATGTGATTGTGGTCCCTGTTTCCTCTTATACATCGAGCTGTATTTGCATAATATCACACTGACATTGCAGTGATGTTTTGCCAGTATCTCTTGTTGTGGGCTTTCTGTGCTGTTCATGTTTAGTGTGTGTGCTTATATGGAAACCATTGCTGGGAGGAAGGGTTGTTAAGCCAGTAGAATTTAGGGTGAAGAAGGAATGGTTGTAATCAATGCACAATAAGTACATGTTGCAGAGGAGTGAAGAGACTTTAGTAAAGTTTAAGGGAGATGATCCTCTTCCTTTGGTTGCCTGCCTGCATGAAGTGCTTTGTCCTTGTACTCCTATATAGCGTTGAAGATCCAGTTCTATATTTATATTTTGATATTTAGTATTTATATGGATTCTGAGCAAAGCTGTGGCAGCAGTGTGCTGTAGAAATGTTCATTTTTCGTGGTTATTTCATGCAATCTGTCTGGTGGATTTTAATCCTGCTGTTCCTCCAAGGATCTCAGAATGGTATATTTAGTACTCCCTTTCCAGATTTATGAGGTTGTGTAAATTGAAACAGGGTGATTGATGAAAGATCATTCAGCAAGGATCATGACAGAGTGGGGATTTAACCACGGGTCTCCGAGATTCTAGTCCAGCTTTTTTCAACCATTTGACTGTGGAGGAGCCCCTTAAATAATTTTTCAGGTTTCAAGGAGCCCCGGAAGTGCTGTCAGCTTGCCACGCCTCCCTGCCATGCCCCCGGAAGTGCCATGTCACTAGAAGTGACATCACTACCCACCTTAACAGGCAGGCTCAAGGAGGACTGAAAGGGGAGAGACAGGAGGTGGTTTAAGCCGGGAGTAGGCATGCAAGTTCCACTCCTAAGTAAATGAACCATGAGAGAACTCACACTCAGGAAGGGGGGGAGCAATGGAAGTAGCTGGTCCCCTAGCTTATGACTGTCCATTAAAGCAGGAGGAGAAAGGATGCGCCCCCTCTGGAGCTCCTGAGGGGACCCCCGGATCTAGTCCAACACTTGCAGTAGTATACTGACTTTTGTTTGCTGATGTTCTGATACCAAAAGTCCATGGTTAGTCTCTCAAGAGTTGCCTGACAGTTGTACACTTAACTTCAAGATTATAGCACATTATATTCTAAACATGATAAATTAATCAATAATGAAAGATGTGTCTGGTTCTATCTGCTGGTAGGAAACTCAACTACTTCCAACCTAAGAAATCTGTAAGCATATGCCAAATGTAGACCACCAGTTGTGTACTGTGTTCTGCTGTATATTGACACCCCCCCTTTTCTATAGAGCTAGTTGCAATGTTTATTTCACTTATTTATTAGATTTCTAGCCCGACCTTTCCTGAAGGCCCACAGTAGAAAATATATATATATTACTGTATCCTCATAACACTATGAAATGGATTATGCTCAGAGTGAGCTCAAGGTCATCCAGCAAAATTCTGTAGCAGAATGGGAGTCTGAACCTGGCTCTCAGATCCTAGTATAACGCTGTAGCTGATGCTCCGTGTGGTTTACTGCGAGCACTGTGACCCACAGACTATTCTGGCTAGGTCTAAAACCTGCAGGTCAATACTTGGCTTTATTATCTAGCTCTGAAACACATTGCATTGAAATAAAGACTGCTGCTGTTTACACAGGAAAAGTTAGATGTTCTTTATGTTGGTATTCCTGATTAACGGTTTGAGTTTGAGGCTGGTATTGAGTATATTATGCTATAGATATCCATACCTGGGGAAGTATGATAAACTTTGTTCTGTATGGCTTGAGATATCCAATCCCATGTTGAAAATGTGTGAGGTTGTAAAAAAATAAGTGTTGTAAATTATTTATCCCTATGGTTGGAAAGGGGTTTTTAAAGTGTTAAGTTATTAAGTTAAGTTATTAGAACAACAACAACAAATACTACAGTTAACAGGTTTGATTTGATGCTAGTTACAGAAACCTTAACAGCTACTGTAAAGCAGTGGAATGAATTATAAATTAATATTAAATATATTTTCTGTAGTGTAAATAGTTTGCTGATCAGTTCTCACTAGGTTTTATCTTGGAATACAAATATGAGTCTACAGTAACTTTAAAAAATTGAAATTAAATCAAACAAGCCAAAATAATCAAATATGTTCTAAAGGCAGTAATTCTAGCAAACTTCATGCAAACAAAATCATAGTGAAATAAAAAGGTAAATTCATTTTCAGTCTTGTGTGCAGACACACATTGGGACTGCGCAAGCGCATGCCAACCATGGAAGTCTTTCCCAGCTAAAAATCTACAGGGGGCACTAACGCCCTCTGAATTGCACACATGATCCCTCATAAGGCAAACCAATATCCCTTTGGGGGTGGAGGAAGAGGAGGCACTTAGTAGTGGGAAATGTAGTCCCCAGGAATATTCAGAGACTTCTGTGATGATGACTTTGGCTACATAGTGACTGTCCAGGGAAGAGGTGTTGGCCTTTGGACATTAAATGGAAGGGTTGCTAAAAGAAGATATGAAGATGTCACAGCCAGGAGAGGGCCAGGCACTTAACCTAACCCTTATGCCTGAGACACCTTTATTTTTGTGAGGGAGAGAGGGATTGTAGCTGACAAACTTCTTTCTTTCAAATTAAAATCCCCTTCTCTTTCTGGGGGTGAACTTTATGTATATTGTCCCTTCAGGGCTTTATTGTATTTGTCCCACCTGTGTCTTGCTGTCATGCTTGCAAAACCTACTGGATTGATGTATTCTCCCTCACAACCAATGAAATGTAATTCTCAGAATACAGGACTAACACTGTTTACACACTGGGAACTTCACTGCCCCAGCTCCTGTGCAGAAGCACAAATCGGGGGCAGATGAGGTGCACTGGGCCAAATGTTCCCCCGGGTAGGTGCAGGAAGAGGTGGGGCAACCTGCCACGACTAAAATTCCTGCTTGCAGCCCGGCATGAAACCTCCAGTGCATAAACGGTCTAAGGAAAGCGTATATCCCAGGTTAAATTTTGGCATAATCTCCCAGGTTTCTCCTTTAAACAAGTCCCTCTATGTTCTTCCCTCAAGAGCACCCTGGGAGAGATTGGCTCTCTCATTCTCTGGATTAGACTTCACTGTCTAAACAGCTTACTTGTCTGATCATAACTGTCTCTCTCAAATTGTTTCCACACTAGCGATATCGTTCAGTTTTCCTTTTTAAAGGGTGAACTTTTTCGCTCATTTCCACACTAAAATTTGCTTCTTCAGGCAAAGTCCCGAATTGCCCCCTCACTTGCCCCAAAGCAAAGGAATCCCCAGAAACTCAGATTTCATCTTTTTAAGCAAGGTCTAATGGTGTCTAATTCAGGGCTGCCCAACGCAGAAATGAGTACAATCAGGTTTTTTTCTGTGCCTGTCATTTTGGAATGCCCTTTTCCTTGTCACTGTCCTCCCTTCCTCCCCCCATTCTGAAAAAATTGGAATGATCATATTACAATGCTGTTTCTAAGTTTTTAGGAAAAGCAGTCTTGCAGTCTTACACAGCATCACTATGTAATATAACTCAGAGTTTTTAAAGAAATAGGCTGAGGACACTTGGGGGGAAAGGGGAGGAGATCAAGGGTACAGAATGGTAGAGTTAAGGGGTACAATGAAAACAAAGTAACAATTTTGCCAAACACATTTTTTGAAAAGGGGAAGAGTGCAAAGCATGATGGGAGGTTGCCTCCATCATTCTCAGTGTGAAAAGCGTGCTGCAAATTTCAGCCTAGGAAATAAGGAGTGGAAAGCCCAACTGCTGAAACGGTAGAGTCAGCTCACAGCATCCAAGGTAAAGGTAAAGGTATCCCCGGTGCAAGCACCGGGTCATGTCTGACCCTTGGGGTGACGCCCTCCAGCGTTTTCATGGCAGACTCAATACGGGGTGGTTTGCCAGTGCCTTCCCCAGTCATTACCGTTTACCCCCCAGCAAGCTGGGCACTCATTTACCGACCTTGGAAGGATGGAAGGCTGAGTAAACCTTGAGCCGGCTGCTGGGATCGAACACCCAACTTCATGGACAGACAGCTTCAGACAGCATTTCTGCTGCTTACCACTCTGCGCCACAAGAGGCACATCCAAAGTGAGGCTAAAACAAGGTACATCTCCTAATGCAGAAACTGTCCCACAGCAGCTTTTCTTCCCCAGCTTCTGTAAACCCTCCCTCCTATATCAACCAATCAGATTCCTTCTGTAGAGGATTAGCTCTTCACAAGATGAAAACACAAATGAAGGGGTTTTTTTTTGGGGGGGGTATCCTCTGTCATTACAACTCTGTCACAGAAGACTACAAAGAAACTTAATAAATGTACCTCTATTTTCACAGTGGAAAATGTGAGGCAGTTATGCTGGAGCTCCTGTTTTTATTAGAAGTACTCATCTGGTGTGCTTTCAGATAGAAGCAATGAGAGTTTATGGACAAAGTAAATATTAGTAAGTGGTCATGTGAAACTGTTGATATCCAAAAATTCAGAGGAATCAAGGTTACTACAGATATGTAGCCTAGTATCTGTTACTAATATATTGGTGAAAACACTAACTATAGAGTTACTGAGCCCACAGAGGAATGAACCCCAGTGAGGAAGAATTAGCATGGCTTCTGTAAAGAGGTCTCCTCAGTCTTCTGGGATTCTAGGTAGATTCTTGGTCCAGTATGGCAGTTTTTAAGATGTTATGAACTTACCTCCATAAACCTTGCAATCTGGCTTTCATCCTTTTGTGAATCTTTACTTTTGTGTTTATCATGCAGGAGATACTTAAATTGTTTGTGTCATGTAAAAGGAAAGCTGAGAAGGGTCTTCTGCAGTTCCTTCTGCCTCTGCATTTTTCAACAGACTGGCCTCAAATGCTACTTAGCTAAAGGGGTTAAGCATATTAATTAAATAGCAGCAGGGCCTTTGCCATGTGTGAATGGTGCACAAAGCATTTTAAGCTTTCCGTATTATGTCCCTTAAGGAAGTGTTTGTCTGGGCTGCATCCATACTGAATGGGAGGAAAGTGGTCTACTATGGCCTTGTGTTTATTCAAACCACCTTGCTATCTTTAATGATAGTGCAGTCTAGTAAGTGGCTGAAACAGGAGAACATAATTCCATTCTCCTTTTCTCATATTTACTGTCACTGCTTATTGGGAAGATTTCTCTCAAATAAACACATTTCATTTCTGCTGTTGAAGCAGCTGTTGTGGTGAAGTAGGTTTAAGCAAATATATGCTCCTAATGAAAACAAGTGGCCCAAGTTGCCTCAGGCTCATAAGCATAGGGTCAATCCTGGTTGGTATTTGGATGTGGAGACCACCAAAGAAATCCAAGATTGCTATGCAGAGACATGCAATAGCAACCACCTCTGAACATCTCTTGCCTTGAAAACCCTACAATGTTTCCGTAATTCACCTGTGATTTGGTGGCACTTTCTACCCCCCCCACCAGTGACAACAAAGAGCCAAGTAGCAAGCTCAGATGCCCTTTACCCTTTAAACTGTGGTTGATGCCTGGACTTTGTGGGAGGTACCTGGAGTTTCACTTATCTTTCTCTCTTCTCACTATCTTATTACCTCTGCTGCACCCTATGTATCCTCTTGCTGCATTCAGCACACCTGGAAACTAGTTAAAGAAGTGGTGTGGGGTCAAGATAAAAGGTTCACAAAGGAAGAGGGGCAGATAAAAAGAGGAAAGTGAGGGAATGTGAACTGTGAAAAAAAGAAATAGAAGTAAAGGAGATAAGAGTAGGACAAAGGATAAAAGAACTTGAAAAGGAATAAAGGATGTGGGGGGAGCTGAAAAGTGAGTGGACATCAGAAAACACATCAGTGGGTGCTCTGGCACCCATGGGTGCTCTGTTGGGGATCACTGGAATACACCATTGTTATCCTTCCCATCAACTTCCTCTCTGCAAATCTGTTAAGTATTCTGGCAGCTGCGTGCTTTCTTATGTCTGCATTCTCTGTGTCAAGCACACCAATCTGAAACTGTTCACCAGCCAATCATTTTCATATCTGTTGTATGAAAATAAGTAATGCTTTCTTGGTATAGCCAATATTAGATGTTAACTTTTGAGTAAATAAGATTACTTACCAAATGACTATTTACTATGGTAATAACAACATGCTTTTGTGGTTTTAACAAAGCATGAGAATAGGAGATACAGCCTAGTATCCTGTTCATTAAAATCATTATAGTTGTCAGGCAATCAAGTAACACCCTGCCTCCTGGAGCCTTATAAACAATAGTAGCAGCCTTTTCTGCGAAGCAAAGGTCTCTTAATCCAAAACAGTGTTTGCAAGCTTTGCTGTGCTGTTACACTTTTATGGCAGAGAATCTGCATTGTATGTGCTATAGCCCAAATACATTCAGCTTGTCATGGCTGAGAAGTTTCACAAAGAGCTCACACTTTTTTGAACAGAAAGAGAAGCCAGCCACACTATATTCCTTAGAGCTGCTTCATATTGCATGCATGGCAAAAATGCTCCAGAGTAAGATATCTGGTGATCAGCAAAAAAGATGTACTTAGAGTCATGAAATGCACAGCATTGGCATGATCATGGGACTTTTTAAGCCCTAGTGATTTCAGTGGGGGAGTTAATCATATCTAAATTTCTCCTATTGAGCTCAATGGGATTTAAATGCTTAATTTTGATTAATTCCTCATATATCTGTTTCACTGGAAAACAGACAGGACTTCCAACACAAAATCGGTTACTTTAATTGTTGGATGTGGGAATCTGGAACATGAAAGCCAACTTGGTTTCATTGAAAGTTAGAACTACTGTTGGCTTATTATGTATTCTCTCAGTATCAGTTTCCTTATTTTACAGAACTTATAGTACACCTTTCTTCACAACACAGGGTGGGGAATAATGTGTTATAAAGTTTCTCTCCAGTTGATGGTCCTGATAGTATAATTAAAAGTATGTCTTTTTTATTGGGGGAATGGGCACAAAATGGAACTTCCAGGGAAGTTCTCTTGCTGCGGGGTTCCCGAAATTGTAATGCATTTAAATTAACCCTGCATGCCAAGTACGAAATAAAATGCATTATACTTGAAGGACTTCTAAGTGAGATTGTGGGGCAAATCCATTCCTCTGAATAGTATCTTTTCTCCATCCCTTCCTGTAACCAGCTGTGAAATGGCATTACATTTGTATTTTTTAGTAGTGCAGCCACTATGTTTTGAAATAGCCTACTTAAAATAGTGAGGAATATGGTGTCTTAGCATTCCCAGGAGGTTATAAAACTAAGTATTTTAAAGGGAAGCTGGCATTCCTTGATTGCCTGAATTATTTGTGCAGACACACATTTGCAGTGCAGGGATTTTTTTTTTTTAGGATTTTATAGTGCACTGGTGTGTTACACAAGGATCACCATGGACCTTCATGCAAAGAGTGCAGATCTGCCTTTCCTTCTCCCTCCTTGCAATCCCTTCTGACTTTGCAAAAGTTTATTTCCAAATGATTTTATTGAGCAGATTGTTATAGTACAAAGGAATGAGTGAATGGAAACATGAGACTAGTATTCCTTCACATCATAATGAAGAAGGGAAGGAATTTAGACAAAATAACACAGGTGTAACAGTAGTGTTGTCAAAAGGCAAGTCAAAGAAATAGAAAAGTAATTGATTAATGACATTTTATATTATTTTTATTTATTTGCATGTTGGAACTCTTACAGCATAGGATAGCCTTATGGGTCCGAGCCCTGCGTATCTGAGGGACCACCTCTTCTAATATGTTCTCTGAAGATCATTGCATTCAGCTGCAAGTACCAACTTGTTAGTGATCCCTGGCTCCACAGATATCTGACTGGCCTCGACCTGGCAGAATGAGCTTCCAGTAGAGATCCAGGCCCTGACAGAGCTTAAAACAGCACTCTTCCACTAGGCCAATTTAGAAGTGCTGTGGACCTCTCTGCTCTCCTTTCTATGTTCCTCTCCTTTCCCTATACATGGTTCCCTCTGTAGGGGATATTTTTTTACCAACACTGTGGCAATTGAATCTGCCAGCAATATTGCAGTGGCCATGAAACCACTGTATTTTAGCTTAAAAAAAAAAGCTTTATAGTTTTGAATGTATATTATTGTTGGAAACCAACCTGAGCCTGTCACTGGGGAGGGGCAGTCTATAAGTTAAATTATAAATCTAAATAAAATAAATATAGGCAATTGAATAGTTCCTGTTAATGTAATATAACGATGGGTTTGTATTACAATAGGACATGTCTCCCATAGAGATTGCTGCCTTAATGTTTCTGTTGAAGATGCAGGAAAATGGAATTTTACACAAAATAACAGCTGGTACCCAAATCTGTTTCCTACTTGTTCCTTGCAAGCCAAAGATCGTCTTGACTCCTTCAAAAATTAGTAATTATGACGTGAGCTTTTATAGGTAGGACATCACATACATTAAGTGGGCTATAAAAGTCATATGTATGGTGCTTTCCATTTGCCCACAGGCTCTTTTCTCTGTCAATAATATAACAGACCTTGATTTGAAATTTCTTAAACTTAGTCCTTGCACAGTAGTGGGGCATCGCTTATGCCTGCAGGATTAAGTCATACTCTAATTGTGGATTGTAGTAATGAATGTTAGAATGTTTAATGTTAAATATTAAAAAGTTGAGTGATTCCAATTTATTGCAATGCATTACGGTAGTCATTGCCATTAGGGAATTAAAAACACCATGTCTTTCTATTGTTCCTAAAGGGGGAGCACAGTCTACATCCCATACTATTCAAGGAGAACCACTTAGTTGGCAAGAACACAGATTTTTTTTATGCCCCCCCCTTTCCATAAGTGCCCTATGCTGTTTTTCTAAGGCTGGGTGGATGTATTGCTACCTGTGAGAAGAGTACCACATGAAGCTAAGTATTGTAACACAGTGCAAAATTAGGGGAATGTTTGGACAGCTTTGTCTTAGTTATTTCTTATCCTGAATAATTTGGACTTATGTTTAAGTGTCTGCAGCCTTGTGCTTGGTCCTTATCTAATATGTGCAGGGCTCCCATGCTGCATAGTCACTTCGTTCAATGCTGCTTTTATCTTGGTTCAGAGAGGTGATGTTGTCCAGCCCATGCAAGAAATAATCCCCACCCCTTGTTTTCCTCAACCATAAGCCTTTACTGGCTGGTAGCAAATGGAATGTAAAGCTAATCTAATCTTGACCAGTCTGAGCAGGATGTACTCCAGTGTTTCATGCTGCTATGAGGAAGAACTAGGATGATGTATCAGGCATAATTCTATAATAATTTGGAAAGGCTATCCTTGAGACTCATCACAAGAAATCTTAGGAAATATTTGTTTTATATAGAAGATATATATATACTAACACACACACATATGTATTATACAAATATATCAAATATGATGAGGGTATTGATACAAAACTTGTAGGTGATAGTGGGGCATTTGGGGTTATTTAAAGTTGATACTTGGATAGTTTAATCCGCAGGTATTCCTTGACAACTTTCTGGTAGGCTCAATCATGTTATACTTGGGCATGGTGCTCGATTGGATGGGAAAGTTCTAGTTCTGGAGATTCCTTGATTATATTTGTTGTTTAGATCAGGTGTTCCCAAAGTGGTATCCATGGTGCATCCATGGTGCTTTTAGAAAGTGTGCAGGTCCAGGTGGGGCCCTTGCCCAGCAAAGTTTCTGAGTGGCTGTTGGGGATTTGGTTGGTTGTTGGGGATTTGGTTGGTTGTACAAGTTTTTTTTTAATTATCTGGTGTCAGCTGCCATCACAACACAAGGATCTTCACTGTATGATTGAAGATATACTGTAGTTGTCATTTTGTTGTTGTTTCTACCTCCTACAGTAGCCATTTTGTGAATGTGCCCTTTCTCTGGTGTCTGAATTCCAAAGTCACTCATAGGCTCAAAAAATTGGAGACCCAATCAAAATACAAATATGCTTATAATACAAATACTCCTACAATATTTAACTGTCTTTGATAATTTGACATCTCTTGCTCTGAATTATTGCATCAAAATCAAAAAGCAGATATTTGCATTGTTCCAAACAGACATAATTTTAGAAGCAGAAACTTTAAAATAGGGGTAATTCAAAGCAAAAAAACTGGTACAGTTTTCTAATACCAACTTCAGAAATTTTATCCTTCAGGACAGCATCAGAATCTTCCCCCACTTTCATTGGTAGGTGGGTAACAGTGTAAATTTCCCATTTATTGACTGTACTGACTCAATACGTGCAATTCATCTTGAGTACGCCTCCCATCTTAAAATAAACTTTTCCCATCCCTCCCCCATAGTACAAGTAATTCTCCTCTAGAAATATACTTCCCCTCTACATTAGATCAGTGACTTTTTTGCTCTGCAACCCTGGAAGCATTTTTTTTGTGTGAAGCAGGGTTTCTTCCCCACATAGAGATGTCCAACCCAAAATGTACTCATCCTTATCCATTGTTATTCCTCTATATGTTTATGAAACAGCCTAGGGGATGGGACGTGTCCGACTGTCCAAGTTGGAATAGGGCCAATCAGGGTGCAGCCAGCTTTGCCCTGATTGGCCCTGCCCCTACAGCTCCCGCCCTCCATCCCTGGACTCTATCCTCTTTGCTCTCAGTCACCTCAGTGCCTGGAGCCAGCAGCAGGTAAGGGGAGAGGCCCTGGGCAAAGGGTGGTGGTGGAGGGCCTTCTAACGAGAGCCTCTTGGCCTGCTGATGAGGGCCTCCCGGCCTGCTGACTGCTCGTTAAAGACCGCTAAGGAGCTCTGTCTGCACTGCTAATGAGCTGCCCAGCCCCCACCCGCTCCACTTGATCTGGCTGTGAGCTGCCGTCCAAGACCACCTTAAGCTGCCTGGTCAGTGGAGGGGGCCCTCGTTTAAACTAGTTTAAAATAAGACTCTCCAAGGAACTGGATCTACTGCCCTCAAAACTTCCTTAATCCACAACAAAAAAGCATGAACCCTCCACAGATTCACCAGCCACCTGTCAATGGCTAGAACTCCTAAATCAGCCCTTTTATCCCACCACCTCTGTGTTATTCATCCACACCAATCCACTCTCCTCTGACTTGCAAGTCTACTCCTACTGACCATGCCTTTCATGGCCTTTCAGTCCCACTTAGAGTACCTGACCTTCCACAAATACAGCCATAAACTCCATGATGCTGACGGTTTAAACATGAGGACTAACAACTGGAAGACCCAAGTTCATAAATACTGCCAAGAAAGTTGCCGAGTGACTTTAGACCAGTCACTCTCTCAGCCTATTATTATGTATTTGGTTTAATATTCTGCCCCTCTACCACAGTTTGTTGGGGGGGATCATAGATAGGGAGAACGATAATTATAAATTGCCTTGAACCCTTATTTAGGGAGAAAAGCAAGGCACAGATATCTAGAGAATAAAAATAATGCATCAAAATCTCAAGACTTCTGTTTTATCTAGCCTCTAACTACATGCTGCCACCTTCCCTCATCCCAAACACAAACATTCAGCACCTTCCCTCATTCCAATAGCTATATTTCTCCTCCTCTCCCATGGCTTTCCAACTGCAGCTCCCACCATGCACCCCATTGCATGCATTTCAGCTCTTTCCTGCTGTGCCCTAGTCCCTTATACACAACCCCCCATATACACTTTAGCATTTCCATTCCTATACTTCCCCTAGTGCCTGTTTCCACCAGCAGCTACACCACCACCACTTTCACAAACAATGATTTTCTCCCCCCTTTCTTGTTCCTTCCCTCTTCCCAAAGGGCCACCTCCAGCATTGCAATGGAGAAGGAGTGAGAGATGCAGTCAGAGGAGAAGAACAAGTTAGCTGCAACATTGGCAAAGGAGGCAACTTCTGCTGTTGTAGCAAAGAGGGAGGCCTTGCTTGCATGCATGCTGACAGGGAGGTGGCAACCCCTCTCTATCTCTGACACGAGGAGGAAAGGGAGCTGCAGCTGCACATACAAATCCTGGCCCAGTTAAGGGGGAGGAGGGCCCCTCCATCCAACTGATTGGGCACAGGTCTTTTCACTGCTCTTGCTACTGCCACCCCCATTCTCCTCTTCTTTGCTTGAGGGCTGGATAATAGACCTGGACAGGCTAGTTCCAGGCAATAGGTTTAACACCCCTGTTCTAGATTCTGTCCCATTCCTGCCAGAATGTAAAATGACCCCTTGATTGATCTCTGCTGCCTAGAAGCATTTCAGTAACTATACATTGAATCCTGGGTGCTCATGATAGTAGGTATGTTTTCTGTGTTGGCTAGGGTTTGACCTCTCCCTAAGAACCAGCTTTGCTGTTGTCTGAGAACACAGCCTTGCTTCTTGATAGCTGATTAAAAAGCACTTCTGGTCACAATCACCATTTAATTAAGGCTTGTACTATTTTCTGATGAAATAGGGTGTCTCCATGATCATGACTTCCAGACTGGAATACTGTACTATTCTTTATGTGGAACTAGCTTTGAAAAGTGCTCAGAAAACTTAAGTCATTAGCATATGACTATCAGGCTGATAAGATTTATAAGATTTATTTGGACGTAACTCCACTGACTACCCATTGGTTTCCTGACCTATTACAGAGTCTGTTTTGATCTTCAATGTTCTAAGTGGTCCAAAACTGGGGCACAGAGGCCATTTGCTGCTGGATGAATCTATCCAGAAGCCATGCTCTGCTTTCCTTTGGTATATTGGGGGAGAGGGAAGGAAACAGAACTATGCTTTCTCTGTGATGGCACCAAAATTGCCTTCCCAGAGAGATGTGCTCTGCTCTGTCTGTCCCAGCCTACAGATGTTTAGCTGAGATGCTGAAATCCAGAGCCCTCTTGAGTTAAACCAGCCTTTCTCAACTTTTTTACCATTGAGAAACCCCAAAACATTCTTTAGGGTTCAAGAAACCCTATAAGTGGCACAGTTATGCAGAATATGTTAGGAAGCATAGCTATGTACATGCTCACTTGGGGTTATATCACCCAATAACTAATATCCATTCAGGAAACCTTTCCAGGGCCTCAAGAAACCCCAGGGTTTCATGAAAGCTGGTTTAAACTAATTGTTCAGTCTTTATGGCATGTTAAAAACTACCATTCTTTCTTTTGATTATTCTCTAGTGGGCATTGCACTTTTTAAGCATTAAGTGCTTGTTTGATGTTGGATTTACAGTGACTTTGCTGATGTAAATTTGCTTGTTTTTTTAACTACTTTGAGGGTTGAACAGTAGGGTTATAGTATTTTTAGTAAACACAGTTTGTTTTTAATTCTTTTATTCTAATAATTAAGATGCTCAACAGCCTTAGAGTCAAGACTGTCTTCAGAACTTCTAATTAGTATGGGGATCAGCCATTCCTTTGTCTATTAGTGGGTTCTAAGGAACAGAAAATTTGAAAAAAATGTATGGATTTTGAGGAACCAAAGTATCCAAAGTGTATTGTACTCAGACTTCTGTGAATAAATGATGGAGAAAGCTGTTAAGAGATCAGGAACCTATGGACATATGCTGCTTTGAAGGACTTATATTACTTGCCTTCATTCTTGTCTGAACTTGCAAGACATTCACTGCAAAATTATCTACCAGTACCACTTCACAACCTTTCATAAAATCCATAAAACCACCACTTTCTAAGTGCTGGAAATGGTCATGTTCTATATTCACTCCATTGGTGTGATTGTAATTCTCAGTAGCAATGAAGCATTTCTGGTTACTGTTGGAATCCAAGATGATTTTATTAGGATATTTTGATTGTTCAAATCCAGTCACAGTTAAAGTAGACTAGATTTTTGAAAATCTCAATTATATCCTTTCGCCAAAGAATTTATTCTGTGCAACACCAGTAAAACAGTAATTCCCACAATTTCCCAGCCTTTTCCTTAACTGTGAAAACCTGCTCAAAATGGTTCAGCGTTCTGAATTATTAGAATGAGCTTCCCAAAACAACTATTGTGGAAAACTGAGGGCAAAAAATATCTTGGGGGAAAAAAACTTGCTAGTTTTCTACTTTTTTTTTTTCTTTTGTGTTGTGTTGTTCCTGGACTCCCATTAACAACACTAAGAAGGAATGTGGTGACAAATATGTGTGCCCTGTTGATGTGCAGGATTGGAGACAAGGCTCCTTCCAGGCTGGCCTGCGCTTTGCTAGAAAGTATAAGCAGTTGGAAAGAACAGGTTGAATTGTGGTGTTAGTAGGATTCAGCATACTTCTTGAGTGGAAGACTGATTGGTTTTCAAACAGAATGTGGGTATCTTTGGATTGGCAGTGGTGATGATGAAAAACAGGAGGAACAGTCTGGACTTCTGTAGCTTCTCAGTAGCTAGTCAATTGCTTTTTCTTATAGGTGCATCTGGTAGGAAACCATAAATCCACCCTCCCACAAACATTAACAAAGCTCTTATCTTTGATTTGTTCTAGAGTCTAGCCCAGCTAGAGAACCTGTGCAAGCAACTGTATGAGACAACTGACACAGCAACACGGCTCCAGGCAGAGAAAGCCTTGGTTGAGTTCACCAACAGTCCGGACTGCTTGAACAAGTGCCAGCTCCTCCTTGAAAGAGGGAGTGTACGTAGGCTAACAAGCCTGCTTTCAAAACACCTAAGTATTCTGAGGGGAATGGGGGTTCCAGCAGGTGTACTGAACACTTAAACATGAATGTATGTTTGTTTACTTCTTTTCTAGAAGAATGTTATACGGAGCACCATAGTCCTTTTTAACGTAAATTAGTAACTAGGCATATGGGGCTCTGCATTTACTTGCCTTGCAAAATGATTTCTGTGAGTATGGCGCGAGCTACATATTGCTTGGGTCTATCTACATAGAAATGCACGTGGCTGCAGTGTAAGCATAGGTCAAACAGATGACTGTTGTGCAGACAGCAATTGAGGGTGGGAACTCAAAGAACAGAAAAGCAGATGGCAAGGGAAGGGTCAAGCTTGCCTCCCTCAGTATTTCTCCTCCCCTCAAACACAGGTTCTCAAAATTTGTTCTGTTTCTGAAAGAGCTACTCTTATTTTTATTAAGTTCTTACATTCCTCCATACAATTCAGGTCATAAGGTATCCTCAGGATTATTACTTAGCTTTTAAAAATGGAGGCACTTCTAAAAATTGTGTGACGTATGCTGATACCTAGAACAACTTTTAAAAATGAGCGTTTGTTCCTTGTTGCAAAATTTTTGCAAGTTATCTAATAATGCCTCTTGGATCTGACCTGGGCACTAATTAGTAGTGGATATTTGACTAACAGTATTAGACATCCACCTGTCTGTTCTTTGTGAATTATTTCAAATTGGACACATAAGCTGATCTTGTCAGAGTTCTTGGAGTTCTGAAAGTTTCCACCTTTATACTTGTGTCCTTCGTGACTAGGCAAATCCTGCCAGGAAAATAATCAGAGCTCCTTCAACTGGGGTAACAAATATTTCTTGGTTCGGAATAATTTGCCAAGGAAGTTGAAAGAGGACCATTTATTGAAAACCTTTATCTCAAATGAGATAAGAATTGAAGGCTGAATAACTTCAGGTTTGCCAGTTGGACTGGTTAAATGACAGATACTGCCTTAGTTGTGCTGGTGAATGATCTTCAGTTGTAGATAGATATGGATAATTCTTCCCTTTTGATCCTGTTTGATCTGTCTGCCGCAGTTTATTTTTAAATTCTGTTAAACCCTTAGAGCATTGTTTTGGCATATCTGGTGTTAACTTCTATTGGGTTTTTTGGGGGGAGAAGGGGTCAGATCTTGCAGAGATTTTCCTTTGAGACTGATTGAATTTTGTGGAAACTGCTATGTGGCTCCCTCAAGAACCTGAGCTCTTGCCCGTGCTTTTTTTTTTTTTTTTTTTAATGCTGGATAATTCCAGCCTTTATTGAGTTTAAGAAAGGAAATAACAAAAAGAAAAAAGAATAAAAGATTATAATTCCATGACAGCTCATTTTACCCTACTTATTTATTAATACTTATTAGTACATATATATCTAGCTAGATATTGTGAGAAGTATCCCCAATGTTCTTAAAATTCTTCTGCTGGTCTACCATTAACTAAATTTGTGAGCTTTGCCATTTTGGCCAGTTCTCCCTGCTTTTCAATCCAGTCTGTTATTTTTGGCATATTTTATTGTCTCCATCTTCTTGCGATCACCATCCTTGCTGCAATTGTTGTCCATGCTTTTTAATATGAATGAATGAAACTCTATGAAATATGCTTATGATATCCAGGGCTATATCTCTTTAAGTCTCCAAATTGGAGATGTTGAACTCATTTTTACAAGGTCCAGATCTGACATAAATATCACTTTGTCAGGCTGGGCCATGTGTGCTATAAAATGTAATGCCAGGTACTTGAGATATTTTGCCACTGACTGACCCATTCCTCTCCTCAGCAGAACTCGGGCCAAACCAGTTATCCTCATCCCTTATAGTTGCCAACTCTGGGTTGGCCAATCCCTAGAGATTTGGGGGAAGACCCTGGGGATGGGCTGCATTTGGGGAATGGAGGGATTTCAGCACAGGATATAATACCCTAAGATAGGCCCTTCTGGTCTGCATTTGGACTGGTTTGCCCTCCAATTGCTCATGGGCCAAGTAAGAGTCCTGGACAGGCTTGTTCCAGCCCCAGGCCATATGTTTGTCATGTTTACTCCAAATGCTATTGTCTCTGTCTTAAATCAGGGTCTAGATGCAGCAGGCAGGTGGATGAGGGTGAACAAAGTGAAGTTGAACATAGACAAACTGAGGTGATATTAGTTGGGAAACCAAATACTTTTGAATGGAGGGATTCACTAGTTCTGGATGGGGTCATGTTGCAAGTAAAATCCATCTTGTCGGGTGACGTTTTTCAGCAGCAGGTTTGTGTAGTTGCTAAAAATGTCTCCAATCATTTACAAGCTGATTAGGAAGCTGTACTTCTTGATTCTTCTGACCTGGCCACACTGATTCATACCTTAGCAACCTCCAGATTGGCTACAGTAATATTCTTTTCCTAAGGTGCCATTTGAAGGTAGTTTAAAGTAGTAATCTAAGCAGTGTTACACCATTCTAACTCCACTGAAGTCTGTGAGCTTAGAAGGGTGTAACCCTACTTAGGATGGCACTGTCAGAAATCTCAGTTTGTATAAAATGCTGCCGCCATATTTTTGTTGGAATTGACTGTCTTATCAATGTATTCTAGTTCTGAAGCAGTTTCACTGGCAGGTATTGAGCCTTTCCTCACAAAAAGTAGGCTGAAGGCAGTTTACAATCACCTTGTGTATAAACACAGCCCATAACAGCTCCACAAACATCCAATGAAAAACACATTAAAACAATACATTGTTAATAATTTAAAACTAGGTATCTTCTACAAAAACTGACTGACACCAACAGCAGAAGTTTAAACGCTCTTGTAGACAGAATCATAAGAGCCCTGCTGGAACAGACCAGCATTCTGACTCACAGTGGCCAACAACAGGGCACAGAGACTGAGGCCCTCCCCTGGCATTGCCTCCTGGTGTTAGTATTCAGAGGAATTTTCACATTTTCTACTTTTTTGCTTACAACTTAACCCTTTGTATTCTATGTCTGTCTTGTTTTGCAGTCTTCTTACTCCCAATTATTGGCAGCTACATGCCTTACGAAACTGGTCTCGCGCACAAACAACCCTTTGCCCTTGGAACAGCGGATAGATATACGTAAGTAGGAAAAAAGAGCCCTGGCAGTTCAGGCTCAGGATCCAACTCAGTTGCCAGAGATGCACATAGGTGCACCTTTATACTAATGTTGGCTTCAGCAGCATTTCAGAATTGTCCCATCATTTGCTGGCAGTATTCAGAGGGGCGGTCCCCAAGTACACAGATCAATTATAGTGTTTTGAGGGAGTAGCATTGAGTTTATCTGGCTCCCTTAAAATCCTGAGCTTATGTAACTTTAAATTTAGACAAGCTTTGATCTTTCCTGGCTGATAACAAAGGAGGGGAGGGATTCTGATTTTTCAGTATCACCTGCTTTCCCCTTATGGGTTTCTTTCTTACGGCATTTCAAATAGAACACAGAATGAAATCATCCCCAAAGTAACATATATATGACTGTATAAAAATTACTTCTCTCCCACCACCCCATGTGCCCGTCCAGTTGCCAGATTAATATTGTGTAATGATCAGAAACAAAAGCTGCTGTGTAAATACAGGTGGGGAAGTGTGGTGTACACTTGAAAAGCAAGCTTACTATTGTTTGTGTAATTGAATTTGCTCAATTGCAACATAGGGTCTGTCCTCTAACGATAATTTTGAAGTCTGCTGTATTTAAAAGACCATCTTCCCTAGTTTGTAGTTTTCATCTTAATCTCCTCTGGTTTTGTTTGTTAAATTTCCCAGGAAACTACGTGCTCAACTACCTTGCTACCCGGCCCAAGCTGGCAACTTTTGTTACCCAAGCACTAATCCAGCTGTATGCCAGGATCACAAAGTTGGGCTGGTTTGACTGTCAGAAGGATGAATATGTCTTCAGAAATGTCATCACTGATGTCACAAGATTTTTACAGGTTGGTGGTGTCCTCTTTTCCCCATCTTGTTTTGCTTATGTAACATTTTCATAAATTCATTTTTATGAATTTTTATGATGCCCTTAGTAACAAACTGGTCTTTCACATCCATTGCTGCTACATATTTCTGCGTTTTATGATTTTGATGGTGGATCCAGCAACATGGACACAAGGATCATGGATCTTTATCATTTTCCCCTCCTTCCAATAATCTTTTCCAACCCTGGGAAAGTATATTTCTAGGATAGTGGAATAATCATCCAATATCCATGTGGGTCAGAAAGACTTTAGTTGGGAAAGGCAAAAACACTTTGTCCTCATACTGTCATCCAAGGAGCTGTCCTGGATCAAATTCTTGGATTCTTAAGCATAAATCTCCTCACCCATGTGCCTACTTTACAGTTCAAAAATTGATCTGCCTCTTCTCCTTTCTTCATGACAGGGGAAGATCCTTGTTTAAATGCACACGTTTTCTGTCTTCACATCAGTATCAACAATTAACTGAAGGTTGACTTTTTTCTTCACCTTTAAGAACTATCTGACTTAGGTTGCCCCCCACAACAGTTCATTTTAAGTGTTTCAAGGAAGAGAGTGTACAGATACAAATTGTTTGAGAGCTTGTGGTAACCACCATCATGATGATTGATCTACAAACTTAAGCTGGTTTTCACTACTGTGGCTTTCCTGGGAATCTTTAGTGCTGTGAGTTCTGTGATGCAGATCTTTAGCTGCCTCATAGAACTAAGAGTTATCAGGAATCTTTGGGCAGAAATGATGACAATTACATTGATTTACATCTGGAACAGAGAGTCATTACATGGTTGGGAATAGCATTTGTGACCCAGTATTTTAGCACTGACCTCAATAGACAGGAGGTATATGGCACAGGAAAACCTAGACTGATGTAAATCTTGGGTTGTATGAACTTGGGCATACTTGCTGTGGATCAACCAAGCTGATGGGAGTAGATCTGGTCCAGGCTTATCTCAGTGCATCTGACTAGTTGCACCAGAGACAATAGATGTGGTCTGTGGCCTCAGAAAAGCCTATGCCAACATATTAATCATGCCACTTAATGGCAAAATGTACCAAAGTTGTGAGTCAGCCAGCCAAGGTAGCACTGGACTGAACTGATGACTAGTCCTCCAGTTCTATGCTGCATTTACCAGTCTAAAAGAGTGAAAGACTTGGTAAGTAAGCTGTTGTTCATTGCTAGAGAGAATGTCTGACCATGTCTTCCATTTATTTGAAATCTTTTCTCTCTCTGCTTCAAGGCTCATGATGCCTTGCAATGCTAAATGAAAACTATGAAAGTGAATCTTTAAACCGCTCCGCAGTATTAAATAAAAGGGTAAGGGGTAAGTGGGAGGAGAGTGGGCGGGCGCTGTCCAGGATAAAAACTCAGAGGAGCAAATCAGGAGCTGCAAAGCGGCTCCTGATTCGCTCCTCCGAGTGTCACTCCAGGGCCAAGTGGCCAATTGGGAGGTGCGCTTCATGCGCCTCCCCATTGGCTACTTGGCACTCGCCGCGAACTCTCCACTCCCCTGAGGCCACTATTGTCACCTCTGCGCACGCAGCACGGTAAGTCGGCCGCGGACACCGGCATGGCTGCCACGGAGGAGCCTCGCCCCACGCTGCTGGGCTGAGGGAAACCTGCTTTCCCTCCGTCTGGTGACACCCCTTCCCCACCCTCCGAAATCGCCGCTACCACTGCTGCGCCTCCCCAAACGGCTCTCCGCGCCCCGACGACGCACCCTTCCTACCCTGACCCCGCACGTCCCTTCCCCGCCACCCCAAGCCTTCTCCCGGCCGCCACTTGATGCTCTTCGCTGTGCCGTCCCACTGCCGGCTGCGTCGCCCTCTGGCCCTGGCGGGGTCGCAGCCGCGAACGCTGCTGAGCTGGGCCACTGCCATGCCTCGCTGCCCTGGCCTTCTTCCCACTGCCATCCCGCTGCCGGCAGCGTCGCCCCCGGGCCCTGGCCGCACCGCTGGCCACAGAGCGGGGCCACCGCCACCACGCCTCCCTGCCCTGGACTTCTTCTTGCCACCATGCCTCTGGCCTGCGCCCACCACTGGTGGAACTGGCGTGGCGACGCTCGACCATCCTCTCCACCCCCTTCCTATGGCCCATGCACCCCCGGCCTACACATGCTAGCGCCTGCTGTATTCAGAGGACAGCGGGCTTTATTTCTAGTACTTAATATTACACATAGCAAAAACCATCAATATGTTCATGGCCAAAGGGTCTGCTTTATTGTGTTATAAGATTTGTTATCTCTGTGCCTATGCATGTTATCCTTTGTAATTCAACCTGGCACTGCCCTTCCCTTCCCTAGGACAGTGTAGAGCACTGCATCATAGGAGTGACAATCCTGTCTCAGCTAACAAATGAAATTAATCAAGTAAGTGGTACAGCCTTCTTCAGTGAAGTAAGTGTCAACTTTTCTCATTCATATTGCTGTGTGCTGCTGTGTGTCTGTGCACTGATTTTGTCTGTGCAATCATGTCCTTCGGCGGTAAGAAATTGGCCCTTTCTGGAATTTTAATCTTTTCCATTTCTGGCACTTTCTGTACCTCTCATATTTCAGGTACTCAAAAATAAAGTGCTTTTAGAGGAAAGTGATGGTGATCTGAAAGATTGCCACAGTTATGAGCTACCTCTCCTGTAAGGAGATGTGGTGCTCAAAACTGTAAAGTCCCCCAGTTTCCTACAGCTGCAGTTTTGTGACAGTAAAGGATTTTGTGAAATTTGAAAGCATAACCCAGTCTCCAACCAAATAAAATAGACTTTTCTCCTTCTGTATTCCCTGAGCTATAGAGCCCAGATTCTATTGCTCACTGACCTACTTTTGATTAGGGCCAGTGGCTCTCTACTTTTTTACTGTTGAGAAACCCCCGAAATATTCTTCAGGCTTCAAGAAACCCCAAAAGTGATCATGCAGAATATGGTAGGGAAGCATAGCTGTCTACATGCCCACCTGGGGCCCTCTCTTTCCCATTTCCACCAGGCCCATCATTGACCCTTGCCACCCCTCCCCCGTGGGTTATCAGCTGATAAATATTTAACAAATGTTTAAAATATATAAAGTTAACTCCTACCAATTCAAGAAACCCTTCCACGGTCCTCAAGAAACCCCAGAGTTTCACAAAACCCTGAATTAGGCTGACACATACCATCTGTTCTTGTTTCAGTAGTCCTAGCTTTCCTGGGACTACATTTAGAGGGGCACCAAAGTAACTTACTAATAGTTAAGAGTGAATCAGTTCCCAAAATTTGGATGGCAGGTTTAAGTTTTGTCTTGCAGCTGCATTTTATGAACTGTTATGAACATGAATGGTTCGTGTGTTCTCTGTGGTCATATTTATAAAGCTGCCACTCCCTGCCACCAGATCAGATTAGTGAGGATCCATGGTCTGTGTTCCCATAACCTGAGCACTGTCACATCTGAAAAGCAAACCGTTGTCCCTGAGATAGTTCACAAATGGGCTCCTCAGCTCTTAACAGTCTATTATGTGACTTCAGATAGCGAGTTGTGGATATTATGGTGAGCAACAAATGAGATGTAGACAGATCCGATTCACAAGGCACCCATCCAAGGAGGAGAATTCCTATGTAAACTTTAGTACTACAGTTCTATAAGCCCCACTTCTATAGAACTTCTCTTCAGATTGTGCCCCATGTAATTAGTGTGAGACAGTTTCTGCTGTATTTACCAATGTATAACTAACTCTTTTGCAGTCACATTAATATCTTCTTAAAGGTCAGCTCGTTCTCTTGTGCTTTGTACTTAATGTGTGTTACTTCTTCCCACATGACAGTTTCTGGAGTGGCTGTCTGCTTTACAGTGCCAAGAAACCTTTTTTCTCACTATCATTTCATACTCAAATCTTTTATTGTTCTGTATGTTGCCTGCATTGTTAATTTATTGTTTATTCTATTATTTTCTTCATGTAAAATATCTTGGGGATTAAATAATGGAAAGAGAGAATATAAATCTTTAACATAAAGATCAACCTCTGGTTATTGTATTTGGCGGAGGGGACTTTGTCATAGGCAGTTGCTTTAGTCTGGCAGGGTTTTTTTAATACCACTGTTCCCCTGATGAGCTCAGGGGCCTTATAAATGGATCTCACCTTACCATGATCCTAAATTACTGAGAGAAAATAGCTGACCCAAAGTCACCTTATGAATTTCATAATGAGCAAAGAATTGAAAACGTGTTTCCCAGGTCTAGACATTAACGTACTTCAACACACTGGCTTTCCACATCCCATGCAAAAGAAGTGAGCCCTTTGAAGATACGTATGGGGTAGATCAGCCACTGTGTTTTCCCAAGAGCTGGAACATGGCTGAATATTTGTTCAAACCATACCTATTTTTGCACCTTTTACCCCTCAAGGCAGTTAGTGTAGTTTTATCAGCAGTTCAGTAACAAGCTATCTGCAGCATGGATACCATTTTTGTAGAGTCATGCAGTGGGAAAGAAACCTCTCAGTTTAATTCACTAATAGAAAACAGTATGTGGAGTGTTCTGCTCTTTATGAGTTCTGTTGAAAAAGATTCCTATAACACCTTGCATTTAGTCTCTTTACAGACATTTGACTTATAACTATAACCCCCTCTCTCTCTTTCTAGGCAGACACTACACACCCTCTGACCAAGCACAGGAAAATAGCCTCTTCATTCCGAGATTCTTCTTTGTTCGATATTTTCACACTCTCTTGCAATTTACTAAAACAGGTAAGGAGGAGATATAAGAGTAGCTGTGGCATAGATGGTTTTCTATACCTTGGACAAACCTCACGCTTTTAATGTTATTTATTTAATTAACATGCCATCTCCCCAGAAACCTGCTTAAGCTGGCATACAATCATAAAACCCAAAAATACTCGAACATTAAACCAAGAGCGTGTTAAGTGCATAAAAACAGTATAAAGCAATATTCAGTGCTCCATAAAACAGCCCTCAGGCTAGAAGCAGGCATGAAAACAACTGCGAAAAAGGTGGAATTCTTCCATTAACAACCTGAGTAATGAGAGATCTTTTGACCTAGCACCTAAAGGACAGTTACGCAGCTACAAGGGGAGGTCATTTAATGGTGGGGCATTATCACTGAAAAGCCCCTATCTATGGTAGTCACCTGTCTCAACTCTGTGGGCAAGACCACAGAGAGTAGTGCTGCAGGTGATCATTATGGGATGAGGACGTGGATCTACAGGTACTTCAGCCCCAAATGTTTAGGACTTTAAAGGTTTTTTAAAAAAATACTGAATCGAGCCTGGACACAAATAGGCAGCTAATGCAGATCTTTCAGCCCAAAAGTACTTAATCTCTTCCCTGATAAGTAGTCAGGCTGCTGTGTTTTTGCCCAGTTGAAGTTTCTAGGCTGTTTTCAGAGGCAGCTCTAAATAAAGAATGCTATAATAATCCAACCTGGATGCAATCAAAGCCTTGACCACTGTAGCTAAATCATGCTTTTTGAAGAATGGTTGTAGCTGTTATATCAATTCGAATTGATAAGAAGCATGTGTCATGTACAGAACCTGACCATCTAGCTGTAAGGTAGGATCTAACGGCAACCACAAGTTATAAACCTGTTACTTCAAGAGGCATTTAACCCCCTTCAGAACAGACTGACTCCTTAATATTTGAGTGGCTTTGTCTTTGACCAACTGTACCTCAGTCTTTTCTGGACTGACCTTCAGTGAAATAAGGAGAAGTCACCATGGATTTAACAACCTCGTGGTGTATCAAGAGCCAGCATGGTGATGTGGTTAAGACCAGCAGCCCCTAATCTGGAGAGCTGGGCTTGCATTCCTCCACATGCAGCCAGCTGGATGACTGTGGGTTAGTCACAGTACTCTTAGAGTAGTTCTCACAGCAGTTCTGTGAGAGTTCTTTAGCCCCACCTACCTGACAGAGTGTCTGTTGCGAGGAGAGAAGGGAAGGTGCTTTGAGACATAAAAAGCAGGGTATAAAAAAAACTTTTCTTCTATCTGAAGCCTCAAAGAAATGCTTAAGTGAGATAAGAGATTTAATTACCTAGACTGGGGCAAGCACTCCCCTCCTCCATCTATTTGTGTGTATTAATTGAACATTTATCTACTACTTGCACCTACACTCAAAATGGCTTCCAATATATTTCAAAGAACACAGTAATAAATATATTAAAATAACGATAGAAGACACAGAGACAGATCTAAAAATAGACAAAGGAGAAACCTCCACATCCAGAGACAACAAACCTGAATACTAGTGGTAAGGGTGACATTGTTAAAGCCTCTGTGCCTTTTCAGTTAGCCCTCCAGGAAAGCTTGCTGGGCTACATAGACCACAGGTCTGACCCAGCAGTGCTCTTGAGTTCACATCTGCAGCCTAAAACAACTGACTGTGTGTTGCATTTTTTAAAATTATGTCTCATTCTTCCCGTGGTCTGAAGATAGTTGTACAGTTTTGCCCAACTTTTACTGGAGACCAAAGCAGTTAAAATTCAGCAAACCCCCCCCCCCCCCCCTCCAACAAAAAAAAAGGAAAACTCTTGCTAAAATAAGATAGCCTAGCTACAGGATCTACTATCGCTGGTAGGCCATTCCAAAAGGTAGGTTCCATCACCCAGAAAACCAGTTGGAGTCCAAGTGGACCTTTCAGAAGGGATGCTTCCCAAAGCAGCTGCTGGGCCAAGCTTAGATGGCAGCTTGGCCTGGATAATGGAGAAGTAGGCCTTCAGATATGTTCCAAATCATGAAGGGTTTCAGAAGTTAAGACCAGCACCCACATTATGCTACTGTTCTAGGGGAGAATGACAGGAAGAGCAAATATGTGGAGCCAGAATATGGGAGAGCCAGTAAGGCTGCCAGACTTGCCATATCTTTTGTTAGGTTTTGTGTAATTGGTTAGGGACAATTTTTTTTTTTAAGTCAGGGTCTGTAGCCAATCAGAGTGCCTCATTGAACAGGGAAGCGAATCTGGTAAGAGATACTTTGTTAAATAATTGTTTTAGTATCTATGGAATCCAACTCATTGTGGTAGGAGGCCCTTGAGACAGAGTCATGCCAATATAGAGTCAATTCCTATTAGTTTATGCTCATATCTTCCAGACGTGTTACCTTTGTGGCTGTCTCTGTTTCCTTTTGGTAGGCTTCCGGGAAGAACCTGAACTTAAATGATGAAAGCCAGCATGGCCTCCTCATGCAGCTCCTAAAGCTCACTCACAATTGCCTGAACTTTGATTTTATTGGTACGTCAACAGATGAATCCTCGGATGATCTCTGCACGGTGCAGATCCCAACCAGCTGGCGATCAGGTAATGTTCTTGGTATTCTGTAGCTTTTAGACTTTGTAAAATAAGTGACAGCAGGTGGCTGAGCTTCCAACTGTTGTGTTATCTTAGTTACTGGTTTCACTTTTGTGTAATCCTCATACAAGAAGCTGAAGAGGAAGAAGAGTTGGTTCTTATATGCCACTTTTCTCTCTACCAGAAGGAGCCTCAAAGCACCTTACAATTGCCTTCCCTTTCCTCTCGGCCCAACAGACACCCTGTGAGTTGGGGGGGGGGGGGGGCTGAGAGAGCCCTGATATTACTGCTCGGTCAGAACAGCTTTATCAGTGCTGTGGTGAGCCCAGGGTCACCCAGCTGGCGGCGTGTGCAGAAGTGTGGAATCAAAACTATCATGCCGGATTGGAAGTCCAAGCTCCTAACCACTACACCAAGCTTGACCTTTGGATCCTCAATCTTGGTGAAGTGATGTTTAAAAACTGAGATGAGCAATGGGAAGGCATTTCTGCCAGGCATATGGCTCCCTTTATATGCCAGGCACATGGCTCCCTAACCACTACATCAAGCATAGCTACACAAGCTCTTTTATGTCACGTTCCCTTTCTGCAGCCTGTGGCTAAGAGTGGGAACAGTGAGCTGGGAAGTTCAGATATTGCTTCCTCCACATATTCATTAGATGGCCTTAAGCAAGCCATTATTCTCTTATCCATGTATACGATGGAGATAATATGGGCTTACCTTACATGGTGGTTGTAACAATTACTTAGACAGTACATGTGAAGCAGGTGAGTATTCAGCATGGTTTATGTACCTATTTACCTGAAAGGAAGTCCAGGTTTCTTTCCCCAGGAGAAGAAAACACAAGGCTGGCTTTAAGTATATATGCAAGTTACAAGCATATAAAGTAATAGAAGACTTTTTGTGGTTTTTAGGAAGTCATTTTACCCTCAGAGTGGTCTTCCTTTTAGGTAAATACAATAAAATCTAAATATTAATGTAACACAGCAGCTGCTGCTCTGTCCTGAAAAAGGTCATCTGTGCCGCCCAGAAGGCTTTCTTTGGGCTGGACTTTAAGCAGGGAAGACTTGATTGTGGTCCAGGAACACCATAGGACCCAGCAGCTGGAGTGGTATGGTAGCTGACATGTGGAACTTTCTGCCAACTGATAGTCCCAGCTTCTTAATGTTCTGGCAGCTCTTAACAGATGGTGCAGCATTTGGTGAAGCTTCTTTTATTATGTAAAACAACAACAAAGAAAAAACTGCACATCTCAGAAACGGTTTCAGTTTAAAAAGTGCAATAGATTTGAATTATAAACTACTTGGGAAGCCCATCTGGCTGAAAGAGTATAAATACATCAAGTAGATGATAAAATATGTTACAAGGCTAGAGGATTTAGGCTAATTCCCAGCCTGTACGAGATGCAAATGCTTTGAAAGAGTGCCTTACCTCTTAATGGCAGCCAGGGGTAGGCTAAGATGGCATCTTAACCCAAAACCTTCCACAATCATTGGCTGCTGCTGCTGGTGTGTCATCGCTCTGTATTTTAAACAGTAATTGTTTTCTCCTGCTATGCCCCTACATGTTACTGTTATTCTTCAGAAGCCACTGAATATTTAAGGCCATCCATTTCTTTAAATTCTGACATAACTATGCTTTCTAAGAATTTTATTACTAGCTTTGTTTTGTTTTAGTTGTTCCAACTGTATTGATGGATTACCTTATTTTCCAATATTCTGTTTTCCATAAGGATCAATATTCTGCCGGAGTGAGCTTTAAAAGGATAACAAGATAGGGGGACTTTCTTTGTGAAGGAAGCTTGTAACTTGGGAAGGATTTATCATGGAACATGTTCAGAGACTGAAGAAATTATTTAAACTAAAAACCTGGTAATGCCAAGTCAAGGCTACCCAAGCAGGCTTTCAATTACTATAACTCCTCATTCTTCTTAAGTGTTGATTCTTTCTGTAACTATTTTATTAACAGACAGTTTTATAAATAGTAATAGTATCATAATGTATGAAAAACATGAATAGAACATTTCAACAAGGAACAAATAAAAAGTAGCAATAGCAGATGGTGTTTCATAGGTGGGTATAATTAGACAGGGCTTTATTTTTGTTTGTTTGCATTGTTCTCCAGTTCTGTGATCCTAGTCCTTCCACATTGCTATCTTATGCCATCTGATCATTTTTGAAGTATTTTTGTAAGCCACATTGAATCTCTGCAAGAAGGGCCAGCTATAAATGAAATAAGCAAATAAAACTGAATACTGCATTTTAACTGAACATTTTCCCACATTGGCTTGTTATAGCAGAAGACATTGGTTGTCAGCATCATGGTGACAGTTTGGAACAGAACTTCATTCCTTGCACTAACATTTCTCTATACGGAGCAGAATTCTGGGCCTGCCTGAGTGTTCTTTGGCATACGATGGAATTCATAATGATGTATTACTTTTCTTTTCCAGCATTTTTAGATTCCTCAACCTTACAACTGTTTTTTGACCTCTACCATTCCATCCCTCCTACGTTTTCACCATTGGTAAGTGTGGCATTTCTAATTGGGCACAGATGTGCATCCTTCCAAAATTCTCCATGGTTGGTGGCATAATTGGCCACAATATCAGGACAGATCTGAGTTGCATGCATAAAATTGGCCAGCTGTGTATTTCCCCTTTCCTCCCACAACTTTTATAGTGTCATAGCAGTCTGTACTTCCATTTGCATTTTTTATATTAACCAGAAATAATTCCATTAATCCAAACTCTAAAATACTACAGTGTTTAACAAGAATGCTCAGTTGTCACAATTGTGATTTATCCGTTTCCAAGCCAGAAAAAATCATCAGTTGCCTTCTAAGCAAATTATTGCTTTAACATTGCACAGGTTTATAAATGTAAAGTGAAGGTGTGAGGGGAGGAGGGATCATTTTAAAAATGAGAGAAACTGAGGATTATTTTCAGTTTGACTAATGGAAGGGGGTGAAAAATCTCTGATGAAATACGTTCTGTCTTGGAATGCTAACAGAAGTGTTTTTTACAGCAGTGAAATGTTGTGCTTTTTCCTTTATTGAAAAGTGCTCTAATAACTGTGTAACATAACCGGAACTATTAGGCGATTTTAATACCTCTATAATTGAGATATGGAGACTTTCAAATCCTCTTGCCCTGTTTCAGATTCTCCCATGTTTAATTGCATGTGAAGGAAACTGTCTGGATTTTTAAGTATTTGTGACTTTTTAGCTGTAATGCAATAAAATCAGTTAATAGGGATCCAATAGCCCTATAGTAATGATGAAACATTTTGATCTAAATGTGACTGTGGAAAAAAGAGATGCACCAAATCAGCAGAAAATCTTGATGTACAAAAGAGCACAGAAACCACGCAAACCTTGCTTTTTCTGAGGTCCATGCTGATAAAAATGCAGATATCAGGTTTCTGATCAGAAGAAAGTTAAAATGTGGTAGGATTTTGAGATACATACTTGAGGAATTCTTTAACCTCAACATTCATGTTTGCTGGTAATCCAGTCCTGTAATTTGTTAGTACTGAGGCAACCATTAGTAGAAAGCTGTTTTGAAGTAAGGAAGCTTGGCTATAGGGATTAGGCTAACTCCACTGTCATTTCTGGTAAACCGGTGCAGCAGGTTTTGTATTGTTTCTGAGCACTGCTGACTATATGGTGAGAAATCTATTTTAAGGCTAGATAATAGTTTTCCTTTTGCTTACTACAGTTTTGATGGGTTATGTTTTAACATTTTTGTTTACTGTTTTCTCAACTGGAACACATCTAGCTTATGGCTAGGGTGCACAGTTTGCTGTGCTGGATATATTTGAACATTATTGAGTAAAACCAAAGTCTTTAATTTTATAAATGCTCTAAGCAATTCACTGTGTCTTATCTAAGTTTTGATGCATGGTGCATTTTAAAGTTTTTTTAAAAAGTAAAGTTTAGGTCTGACAATGAATAATTACTGCTTGTATTACTCCCCCCCCACACACACACACACACACACTCTCTCAACCAAAAAGGTATTCCATAGCTTCAAAATGTCTGGGAATGTTAAACATCAAATTTTCATACCATGTGACGTATGGTTCCTTATTCTGTTTCTTTTTAGGTCTTATCATGTCTAGTGCAAATCGCTTCTGTCCGTAGATCCCTGTTTAACAATGCAGAAAGAGCAAAGTTCCTCTCTCATCTCGTTGATGGTGTTAAGCGAATACTGGAAAACCCCCAAGTGAGTCCGTCCAAATTTGTAACAGGAATTGGGTTTTGTGCATTCTAACAAACTGCTTAATATAGTTGCAGGTGGGTGCTCTGAATTACCTCCATTAAAATAGGGGAAAAAACGAGAGCAGGAAAAGAACCCTGAAAAACTATAAGGGGTCTTTTTGAGTATCCAGTGCACCAGCAGAAGCATTCCCAGTCAGGTCTGCATGGGTCGGGGCGATCTCTTCCTTCCGTATACAGATCATGTAGACAGCTCCTGCTGCCAGGCAATTTAGACCACCCAGCAGTAGAAACCCTCCTAGTCTGACCAGTGTGAGGCAAGGAGAGGCTTCCCCACCACATGCAGATCCTGGGGACGCTTTTCCTGCAGAGTGGTTTAAACCCTGCTGCAAGAGAAGCCAAGCCAGCCCCAGGGTTAGGCTGTTTGTTTTTTGTTTTTGTTATCATACTTGGATCTATTGGAAACCCCCCCCCCCAAACAAAAACAAATATATATATATGTGTGTGTGTGTATATGTGTGTGTGTGTATATACACACACACACGTATATATACATATACATACATATATGCTTCTGAAAAATCCCAAGTCCAAATACCATGCTGGCATTCAGACCTGGAATTTTTGAGAAATACCCAAAATAATTTGGCTCCAATAAATCTGAACAAAAAAAGTGGAGGGTGTTTTTCCCCCCACATCCAGGGGCAGCGCTGCAACTATAGAACAGTTCAAAGTTTTGAGTTGTACGAGTTTTTTCTTTGGTTGGACTTATGCACCACTTGGTATGGCCTGTCAGAGAGTTGAAATCATAGATAAGTGTACTTACCTGCAGCCTTTTAGAGTTCTATGCACTGGACTATGAACAATAGGATGAACTGCAATGGTTTCATGTACCATCGCCATTAGTACTGGTATTGTTGTATGGAAATTTTACAGGAAATGTTATAGAAATCGTCATCACTAATTATTGAAACCACTGTTACTATTGTTTTTACTCAATGTTATGAATTTTGCTGTACTTATTATCCCTATGTTCTATGTAAACCACCCTGAACCAAAAGGGAGGATGATATAGAAATAGAATAAATAAACAAAACTGGGAGGAGATTTCTCATTTCAGTGCTGAAAGCCATTCAGGCGTGATAGCCTTACCATATCTTCTTCATTTGCTTCTCAGAGCTTGTCAGACCCAAACAACTACCATGAATTTTGTCGACTTCTGGCTAGACTTAAAAGCAATTACCAGCTGGGGGAGCTGGTGAAAGTGGAAAACTACCCAGAGGTCATTCGCCTCATTGCCAACTTTACAGTGACCAGCCTACAGGTGGGAAGCTGATCTGTTCACTTTACTTTGTCTGACCTAATAATTTTGGAACTGAGTGGGAGATTATGCAATCTGTAATCACATTTCAAATTAGTAGTCGTGTTCATTCAAGCTTTGCATTTCATTTCCATGTGCCCCCTTTATCTGAAATAAAATTGGTAGCTACATGAAACCAAGCTTTCATCTGTACCAGTTTTACTATGTTTTGTATACCAGCCATATGATGCATTTATTTTATGCGAGTCTTTTGTTTATTGCATTTTACTTAGAATGTTTAAGCCTCTTTTAAGTTCCAGATTCTCAATGTGTGTGAATTTTTATTCTCTAGATTTAACTGTTCAGTTTTCACTATTGTATCTACTATTATAGCTGGTGTTTTACTAATCCTGTTGTCTTGCTTATTGGATGTCCCAGCCTGTTGATTGTATTGACTTACACTGTGTAATCCACCTTGAATCTCAGTTAAAAAGGTAGATGGTAAATAACATAAAATAAATGCTAGCTAATTTTAGGGGGGGGGGGTTACTTCTTTATTTAGTCCCTCTCTAAATCTGTTTTTATTTCTACTACAAAATATTACTAATTTTATCCCTATCCCTACTACAAATAATACAAATATATGATGCTGCTAAAGATTTAGTCACTTTATTGCTGCTGTTTTGGAATACTGAATGCTACAGTGCTGGTAGCATTAATTATTTTATATTCTCTGTAATATGCCTTGTGCTCCTTTGGACAGAGGGTAGAAGTGCTTGAGAGAGTGAAGAGCAGCCCAGCAGAATGGTAGCAGTGGCAAAAATTAAAGCAGCATTCACTGAGGTTGAGCATCTTCTTTCCTTTTGTTTTTGCAGCACTGGGAATTTGCTCCAAACAGCGTACATTACCTCCTAAGTCTGTGGCAGCGGTTAGCAGCATCCGTTCCTTATGTTAAAGCAACAGAGCCACACATGCTGGAGACGTACACACCTGAAGTCACCAAAGCTTACATCACTTCTAGGCTGGAGTCTGTGCACATAATATTGAGGTAGAGGCTAAGAAACCTCTATTCCTTAGTACTGCTGGACCTTTCCTCTTTATCTGGCCCAAGAATTTCTGAAAGTATCAAGATAGCCCTGGAAGGAACTCTAATGAGAGTTTCTGATATGTCCTCTAAATTCCACCAGCACTCCCACAGTCCCAATGATTATAATGATTTAAGGACCTAGGGTGAAACTTGGGGAGGAGAGGGTTGAAAGAGAGAAGAGCCTTCATATCTCTGTCAGGAAATGTGGTTATTCACTCTGCTACAAACAATATTTTTGCTGCTTCCTCCATATACAGAGATGGCTTGGAAGATCCGCTGGATGACACAGGTCTAGTGCAGCAGCAGCTCGACCAGCTGTCCACCATTGGACGCTGTGAATATGAGAAGACCTGTGCTCTCCTTGTGCAGCTATTTGACCAATCAGCCCAGACCTACCAGGAGCTTTTACAGAGCGCAACAGCAATCCCCGTGGATATAGCAGTGCAGGAAGGTATGTGCCTAATGAAGTTGGCAGCCAGCCCTAAGGGCTTTGCACAACTGTGTATTGCTGTGTAGTGGGTCTGGGAGCTTAGTTCTTGTTGTCTTTGAATCAACTACTTTTAACAAACCTTTTGAAAACAAAATATGTTTTTGTCTAAGTGCAAATTAAAGAGTGGTGTAGTACAAGTATCTTAAATGAAACTAGGAATTTTGCCTATGAGGCAAGCGTGGTAGGACATCAGTAGGAATATGTTTTATCTGCTGCCTCATTTTCTGTAGTTTCAAACAAGTTTGTTGAGAAAGGCAACAGAAATAGTCAAGGACCTTAGAATGTAAGAACTCATAGAAACTGGAAACATTTTAGCACAGAGATCAGATGGAAAATGAAAAATATTAACCTATTTATATATTAATTGAAATGGCTGTGTCAGCTTCTTAAAAGCAACTGGGAGGGAAAAGAAGCAGTAAATAGATTTCCTTCCCCTTAAATCCAGCTGTCCTTAGTAAATGGTCTAGCTTATCCTTTCCATAATTAATGTGAAGTCTTCTAGGCCTTCATCTTAGTTTTGCAGTGAGTCACTTCCGTGGATCTGGACTCTGGCCTCTTCTGCTTTCAGGACGCTTGACATGGCTTGTCTACATCATTGGGGCTGTGATTGGTGGCCGAGTATCATTCGCCAGCACGGATGAGCAGGATGCAATGGATGGCGAGCTGGTTTGTCGGTAGGAGCCACTGTACTCCTGAACTTCTCATAAGCATTTCTTGAAGAGTAGCCTCACTTGCTTCCCTTGTACCATGCACCCTTTCTCTACAAACTGAAAACTCTTGCCTCGGGAAGAGCCATAAGGAAAAGTTGACAAAATAGTGAAACTAGTGTCTCTGGTGGTTGGATAAGAAATCCAAAGTGAATGTTACCCTTTGTTGTGGCACTCCTACTTTCTATATTGTGCATAAGGTCGTAAGTAGTTGTTGGGCACAGAAGACATCTTAAGAATCTCCTTTCAGTTAAGAGTGTGCCATCGATAGTGGTAAAAATGACCCTTAAAAAGACCATGGTCAGTGCATGGGCAAACCTGAGAAGCTGGAGGAAGCTAGAAATAACTTGATATGCCACTCCCGTGACTAGCAAAGCCAGAGTAACTTACACAGCATGAACAGGGAATCGATCTAATGTACGCAGGAGGCAGAATTTCACTTTCCTTGGCTCTAAATTTTTGTATATTTTTAGCATACCTTCAACCTTTTTAAAACCAAGCCCAACCTGAAGTGGATTTTTGTGCTAAGCCACTTTCTGATCCTTTATGGAGGTTTCAGATCAATTTTCATGTGGACTAGAAAAGAGCAAGAGTCCAGTAGCACCTTAAGGACTAAGAAAATTTGTGACAGGGTATGAGCTTTCAGATCTGAAGAACTGGTAAGGGCTATCTTCTGGATCACTAAATCTTACTGTTATGCCCTGCAAACTGGCACCTGAGCCAAAGAGCTGGTAATTAGGCACTAGTGAGCCATAACGAAGCCTGTCTCAGTCCCAGCCATTGCCAGTATTTAGCCTCAGTCACAGTCATAGATGGACTGACCTTGTGTCTGGAGCTTGCTAGCAACTTGTCACTTTGTTGCGGTGTTGCCCTGTCTGTGCAGTGGCTTCAGCTTTAGTCTGGTGTGAAGCATAACAAGAGGCTACCTTGCAGTTAATCCTGTAGTCTCCTGTAGGGAAGTGAGGAGAGTCTTCGTTTTAATGCTGACTGCTAGCTTTGGTCTGTGCTCAGCAAATACTATGCCTTCTTTTGTGGATAAGAAAGACTAGCTGCCTGGCCTTCTGCCCCCTTAACTTATTGTCTTGTCCTTCTCCCATCCCAGGGTTCTTCAACTCATGAACCTGACAGACTCGCGTCTGGCTCAGGCAGGCAACGAGAAGCTGGAGCTTGCCATGCTGAGCTTCTTTGAGCAATTTCGGAAAATCTACATTGGAGACCAGGTGCAGAAATCCTCAAAGGTAAATCCTCTTGTTAAAGGTGTATGTCATTCCTTCTTATCACTGACATGTTTTCAAACTACTTTATATCCTAGTAGCATTTAGGCATTTCACATCTCAGTTTCCTGCTGTTGATTTGTAATTTTGTGGCCTTTGACAATTGTCTATAATTACTGCCAGTGCACAATTTGCATATTGCTGCTTATCCCACCCCATCCCAGCATTTGAAACCTGTCTGTTTTGCACCTAAAAGGTTTTAAATTCCCTCATTTGAGGTAACTACATGAGAAGCACCTTTAGCTACCGTGCAACAGAAGGTCACTTTTTCCACCAAGATTGCCAGGCAGCAGGAAGACTTGCAGTCAAAGCAAGGGCAAACATAAAATGGCAAGGTCCTAAGATCCTTGGAGGGAAAAGGGCCTGGGCCCTCTGCTCAGCTGGCACATATTTCCGTGTTAGAATTTTGGACTGATCATGTCGGGGTCTATTTGTTATACAAGGAGAGTGGCGCATATGCTGTGATTTTGCAGGCAAAATTGCATATTCCATTGATTTTTTTTTCCACTTGCTTTTTACCTTCCACTTCTAGCTGTACCGCCGTCTCTCAGAGGTCCTGGGGCTGAATGATGAGACCATGGTCCTGAGTGTCTTCATAGGGAAAATGTAAGTGCCACTGCAGCTCCTCGAGAGTGTGCCCTTCACCTCATCGGAGCTCAGAGTTCACATGCTGTAGCTTAGTTAATATGCACTGCTGACAGGTGCACATAGAGCTCTCTAGCTCCCTCATTGTAAAAAAGAGTTTTGCCTCCAGCGGTTGCACGGCCTGATAAGAGAGCAGTTTAAGGCAAGCTTAATTGTGAGTACTGCCTGTCTGCTAAGACAGTCCCCTTTTGGGGGCGGGGGCGGGGGCGGGGGCGGGGGCGGGGGCGGGGGCGGGGGGGGGGGGCTAAGACCAGTACTAAAGGGTGGGAGACTTGGCAAAATCTCTTTCCCCATTAGCATTTCCTAGAATGTGATAGTTAAAAGCTCCCTTCTTGGAAGCTTGGCTTTGGGTGAATGTTCCAGGAGCTCTCTCAGTCTTTTAAGCACTTCCCGTCACCCTTTGCCTTGAGGCTCATAGTTGCAGGCATAACTACACATGGGCTGTTAGAATTCTGCAGCTGATGGTGGAAGGTGCTGAACTGCAGAGGTTTGTGTTGTCACTGCTGCAGAATTCTCTTACCCTTGCTGCAGAAATCAGCCCTGCAGTGCCACAGAATTCCAAAGGCCTCAGTTTGGGCCAGTGTAGCTTTGGGACCCAAGTAGTGAAGATTATCTGAAGGATAATTTTCTAGTCATCCAAATGTAAGTACAGTGGCTTTATGTTAGTATTTTGTTGCTTCTGTTGTCTGTGACTTTGGGGAAGGATGGAAAAGGGCACTAAGAAAATAGCTTTTCCCGATTTTTTTTTCTTTTCTCCTTGTAGCATCACCAACTTAAAATACTGGGGACGGTGTGAACCTATCACCTCCAAGACACTGCAGCTTCTCAATGACCTCTCCATTGGATATCCTTTCTGGCAAACCTCTCAGACTGGGTCAACGCACGCATAATAACTCTAAGCTGTTCCTTCACATCACAGATACATCCTGTGATTCTATCACAGGCTCCTTTTCTGCCCATTTCCCATTGTGAGATTGTTCCTTGACCTGTGTTAAAATTACCTTTCTCTATTCTGTAAGTAGCCAAGAAAAGTTAGCACTATCCAGTAGGCAGCTGCAGATTCCAAGTGATTCCATAGTTGCTTTGGGCACCAGAGGAGATGCCACTGCCAATAGGAGACACCACTGCCGATACATGGCATTTGTGTATGTTTATAAGCACAGGACATTTTACCAAGGTAGCAGATACAAGAGAGAGAAAACCCCAGTATCTGTTCTCTCCCTGTCTCTTCCAAACTCATTACTTTTTTTACACTCATGACATCTTTGCACTCAAGACATCTAGCCCCTCCATTCATTGGGGCAGGGATTGGTTCCAAATCCTGATAGGCACATCAACAAAAGCCCTCAGAGGACCATCTCCTAGTCATTGGTGCTCATTGAAAGAACCTCACCAGTCATTAAAAAACAGCCAATCTTGTATCATATGTACTGGCTTCTTGGCATACCGCTTTAGGCCAAGCCCACAGAGCCATTCAAAGTAACAATTCAAAACTTAGCCAGCTGAGTTGTCACCTGGGGGGACTCATCACTTAGCAGTCTCTTTGCTCGATCTACATCATGATGTTCTGGCAACTTTTTAAGGAGTGGTTCAATCAAGTTGCTGCGAAGCAACAATAGCCATAGTTTCCTCAGCACATCCCAGGACCATTCATTTTGTCTTAAATCATTTGTAAGATGATGAATTGGAGAAGCATGGATTAGTAGCGGACACGGTATGTTTTGGGGGTTGTTTAAAGAAAGAATTTCAGGTTTGGAAATCAACCTTGTATTCCAGCATCCTGCCCAAAAGCTTGGGTGGTGCAGGGAAGCACTGATAAATGGAGGCAGTCTGGATCACAAATAAGGAGGAGGCATAAGTAAACAATAGGAAGGTGTTTGCAGAGAAAAAAGAATTAAAATAACTCAAACAAGTACTTCAGGCAACAGGCGGAAGATGAGAATTCCATTTCTGGGTGCCTGGTCAGCTTGATTTGTGTAAATTAAATTAAAGTCATCTTATTTCATACATTAATTTTAAAAAATAGCTTGTATATTATAATTATTAATAATACTTACTATGCTGAAAATACATACATTATTTATCTTGTGGCGCAGAGTGGTAAGCAGCAGAAATGCTGTCTGAAGCTGTCTGCGCATTAGGTTGGGAGTTCGATCCCAGCAGCCGGCTCAAGGTTGACTCAGCCTTCCATCCTTCCGAGGTTGGTAAAATGAGTACCCAGCTTGCTGGGGGGTAAACGGTAATGACTGGGGAAGGCACTGGCAAGGCCACCCCGTATTGAGTCTGCCATGAAAACGCTGGAGGGCGTCACCCCAAGGGTCAGACATGACTCGGTGCTTGCACAGGGGATACCTTTACCTTTAAGCAATTACATGGGAAATGATCTGCTCAGGTTCATGGTCTAGCCATCAACCATATCTTGCAGTAGTAGCATAAGATGGAAATATGCCAATCTAGGTAGTCCCTGGTGCCCGTGAAGATTCCTTCCAAATGACTAAGGCCGTTATTTTATATAAAGAAACATGCCTCTTGTAACCTCCTGCCCCCACCATTCCTCCAGAGTTTTCTAAAAGGCTGATCACTGGTAGGGCTGTCTTGCTTTTTCCTTAACCTCCTTTCTACCTACAGCAGCGTAAGGAAACTGGTAAAGCTGAGCGCTGTGCAGTTCATGCTGAACAATCACACAGTAAGTGGTTTCTGCATCCTTTGGAACCTTCTCCCAGCAAAGGCTGGGTCAATGGTTCTTTGTTGAAGGGAATTATTTTTAGGTCTTCATTCTCAGCAGTTGCTTTCAATCCTGATAGCTTGTGTTTTCTTGGAAGGCTTCTTGTTTGTGCTGTTTTGTTCCTTATTTTTCTTCTATGTGATGTTCTTCCTAAGTCTTAAGGATTTTCTTGATGGTTACAGAAGACTTCTATATAGTCTTGCTAGCAATGAAGGGGATCAGGGTTGGGGTGAAAATGGGGACTTCAGCAGCTTAGTATGGAAAGTGGAAGGTCTGCAGATACCAAGTACCTCTGTTAGCACTTTGAACCTCTTGAATATTTGAACCTATCTCTTTCTCTTCAAAAAGATCTCAGACTTGATTTATCTCAAGTCAAGGCCAGCTTCTCCAGTCTTTCTAAAGTTACCATATATAACTAATTACTCCAGACCACAATATTTCTAGAACACTTGCAACGGGCTTTTCTCCTTGGGCAGAACATGATTGTTCTTCCAAGCAGGGCTTGCCCTCAAAGTCGTGTGACAACAAAGTATATCTGCTTTGCTTCTAACAAAGTGATACTTTTTGACCCATGAGTTTTTTAATGGCTTGAGCTTCTATATCAGCCTTATGGATGAGTCCACAAGAGATGCTGGCCTACAAAAGTTGTTATTAACCTGCCTGTCCATGCATACCTATGTGAGGCAGTTAAGGGATAGCCTGTGAGAATAGACCTTGTGCCAATTTATAAAACCTTGCCTGTGGGTGTGGTAAGCTGGACTTGATGCTTTCATGCCACAGGTGACCAGGCAAGGGGTGGTTTACAAGACCACTCTAAATACTTAATGATGTCTATGTGGGAGTCTTTTAAATAAATAATTCTTCTGGGGAAGAACATATTTCTTCTCAGAACCAAGGGGAGAGCCTGATTGTTAGAGCTTGGGTAAGGATGTTTAGCTTCTTATATTATGTCTGATGATGACGATTTATTTAAATACAGCTCCAAGCCAGCTACAAAACTCAACACATTTTTATATTATGTCCGAGAATTGTCTGTTCTAAGGGCTAAAAAGATACCTATTTCACAACAGTACTTCAGAGAACAGAACAGACTTCATAACGCTGCTGGTTGTGGATTATCAGTCAGTAGCCTTTTTCAGGACACAAGCTGTGTTACAGTTTTTTCATTTGCCCTCCTTTTACAACTCTCTGGGGAATACTGAACTGATAGAATAAGCCTTCATGACTGAGTAGGGATTTGGGTCTGACTCATCTATGTTCAAACCCAAGCACTCCAGTGTGGTGTGCTCTGCCTCCATGTTGCAAGCACAGCTCCAGGAGTTTCCTTGGAGTTGTTTGCCCCTTGGTGCCCAGTTTTCATTGTGAGCAGGAAATACAGCTCCCTGAAATATTACAGATTATATAAATACCATTGTGCAGATATTAAATAATGAGTATTTCCTGTTTTCAGTGCAAAGCAAGCTTCTAGAGCTACGCTGAAAGGACTTTATTATTTTTTATTTATTTGATTTATACATCGCCTTCCCAGACCAGCTTAGCTAGCCCCACCCATGTAGAGGGAAAGAACCCTGATGTGTGTATTTTAAGGGGCAGAAGTGCAACATCCCACTCACTTCTCAAACCAATGCAGCAGTGCTGGTTAGATGCTTTCCACCTTGTTAAAAAGATCTTCATTCTGGCAGCAGACTTGCTACAGTTAGTCTACCCACCTCAAAGTAATTTTATAGGAATGAGTGTTAACTGGTTTCATCTCCATGGCTTAGGACCCATATGGCCTCTGTAGTGAACAAATCAATCTGTTCAGTCTTAGTCGTATCACTCACATCCAAGTTTTCCAACAGTGCAACTCCAGTCCCTTGACTTTTACAACAATTGAGCCTCCACTGTCATCACTCTTTGGAACTAGAGAAGCACCAGCTGTCTTAGCTCCAGAGAGCTGTACTGAGGATCTCAAGCTATAGGTAGAGTAGCTCAGCCAGTTGGCCATTTCATTTTGTCTGGAATTTGGTGTCAGTGGTAAAGCTCCAGTCTTTTACCTAGTAGCTGCTGATGCTATAATAACATAGTCTGTGTCTTCCAGAATGAAACTCTTCACCTTATTAATCAGAAAATAAATGCATCCAAACAAATGTTGGACTATGGCTTAGAGTCCATGGCTCGTTCCACTGTTTACTTAGAAAGGCATACCTGGTTTCACTCTAGAATCTAGAAATTGCTGTTTGTCTGTCCAGGTGATGATACCAGTCCAGAAACTGAAATCAGCTGGTCACTCTGTGAGACTTTAATGTTGCCCATCTGCAATGATTTTTTGCTCTTGTCCACACCAACCCTACCGCTCCACAAATGACCAGCACTCAGCATGCAGGTCCTACTGTACAGTCATCATAGTCCACCACTGCCTCCCTTTGGACCTGGTCAGGCCCAGTTGTGGCGACAGTCAAGTGTCTTCATCCTTGTATTGGAGTCCATAGGATTGTTGTGCAGTGCTATGAGACAGGGCTATCCAGGTGGCCACAGACCATCTGGCAATGGAATATAACATGAACAACTAGAGGAGTGAGCATACAAACCCTCTCTAATCATATCAAGCAAAACTGCTTTTCTTACCCTTGTTCTTCAGCAAGCAACCTCTCTGCACTTTGACCCAGTCCACTGTATCTTTACCTGCATAAGGCTGTTCTTTGTCCTGATATTACATCACTAAAGGCCTATCTTATCTGTCTGTCCAAAATCTATCCATAGATGCTGAACAGTTTGGCACAGTAGCTCCCTCTCCCCTAAACTGCCCCCCCCCCAAATTCATTCATTACTTTGTTAATGTAAAAAAAAATCCCAGTTTTCTGACCAGACTGATAACCCCTTAGAGAACATCAGAAATAAGCAGCTTTTTCTCATGTTTAGATCTGAAGAATTTTAAACCATGCTTAAAACATTGTGCTTAGATAAATGTTACTCTGTACATTGCAAACACTGTATTATGGTAGAGGTGCAGTGCTTGCATTTTATTTGAAACCAACCCCCATCTATCAAAAAAAACAAAACATAAAATCTGGGCCTCTCAGACTTTGGTCACTTTCTAATGCCAAATTCTGTGAAAGATATCTGACATGCTAAAAGCATGAGAGCATCATTTGTAGCTATTCCCAAGCCAGTATTGAAATAAGCAAGATGTGTTTCTGACTTGTCACCATTCCCATGTGCCAGGCATATCAAGCCCACCCACCTCCCAGTTGTATGTTCCCCTTGTAATGGTTGTTGTTCTTTCGACAGAGTGAGCACTTTTCTTTCTTGGGTATTAACAATCAGTCCAACCTGAGTGATATGAGATGTCGGACAACTTTCTATACTGCACTGGGGCGCCTCCTCATGGTGGACCTAGGTATTATACTCCATTTTTATGTACCGAAACCAATTCTGGAACTTTCAACATTCTTGTTATATAGTGTCAAACAGGGATGGATGCAACTTAACTGTGAAGTTCTTTCTGGGATAGATAGGCAGTCTTTTTGGCCCAGAATACGCAACAGCTGCATGTGTGAAGATGTTAGTGTTCCAGCAAACAAAAAGGGCATAAATAAAAACATCAATTTAAAACTTTAAATTGCAGTCACCTAAAAATATTGTCATGGATGAAAATAATGCTGGTACTAAAAGATGTTCCTGAACAAGGTTCTAGTGAGCACAAGCGTTTACGTGAGCATTTACAGTCAAAATTTCAGTGTAGAATTGCTGCATTCCAGAATCAAATTTTGAATTATTATTTGTTCTTTGTGAGGGAGGAACCCATCCTCAGGATCTTGCGAGCTTCAGTTTGCTCTTCAGGCTTCCAGCTATGACCCTCTAGCTCAGCCTGAGTCCAACTACACCCTTCTTTAGGAGGGTAGAGCAAAAGAACTGTTATGCTAACCAAAACTCTGTGGTATGCTACTGCTTATTACCCGGGTAGATGAAGAAAAGGTAGAAGTAGAAGAAGAAATATGCCGAGTTGTTTTTCTTTGAATGCTGGTCGTTGGAAATTTAGCTGTTACCTTTTCGTGTAAACTAATATTCTGAGAATCACTAGATTGGCCAGTCAAGCAATGAAGCTGTGACTGACAATGGTCCCAGATTTCAAGAGCGTTTTATAATGCTGCAGAAGATAATGACCCTTTGTATTTCACTTCTAGGGGAGGATGAGGATCAGTATGAGCAGTTCATGCTCCCTCTCACAGCTGCCTTTGAGACTGTGGCACAGATGTTCAGCACCAACACTTTCAATGAGCAAGAAGCAAAAGTAAGGAAGATTCTAGCTTTTACACACAGATATTGCGATCTCTAGAGCCTCTTGTGGCGCAGAGTGGTAAGGCAGCCGTCTGAAAGCTTTGCCCATTAGGCTAGGAGTTCAATCCCAGCAGCCGGCTCAAGGTTGACTCAGCCTCCCATCCTTCCGAGGTCGGTAAAATGAGTACCCAGCTTGCTGGGGGGTAAGCGGTAATGACTGGGGAAGGCACTGGCAAACCACCCCGTATTGAGTCTGCCATGCAAACGCTACAGGGCGTCACCCCAAGGGTCAGACATGACTCGGTGCTCGCACAGGGGATACCTTTACCTATTGCGATCTCACAGATCTTTAGATAGTTAAGTCTTTTAAGACTCTTTTAAGCCAGTCTCCACAGTTCACTGTGTAGACCCACACAAAGATGCACAGATGCCTCATGTAGATAAGCTCTCAAAAGCCTGAAGGGTTATTGTGGGTGGGAAGAGGTATGCGCAGCGTATATAAAACCTTGGGAGTGATGTGTATATGTTGAATTAGGCTGATGGGGACAGTCTCTTGATACTAAGTAAAGCTGCAGGGCTCTTCAGGATTAGAGAGAGTCTGTTTCTTGGTACAGATACTAGGCTTCTGTTCCCTGGCTTTTCTCAAGACAATAGGGATTATCTTCCTGTGCAAGACTGTGCTGCTATGGGGGAGGAAAAAGTAGTTGCCTTTTGTCTAACCTACATCTTCCCTTTTACACAGAGAACATTGGTTGGCCTAGTGAGAGACCTGAGGGGAATAGCCTTTGCCTTCAATGCCAAGACCAGCTTTATGATGCTCTTTGAGTGGATGTATCCTTAACCTTCATCTTACTCCAACCACCAAACGATGTGGAGATGGGTCTTGAGGCTGCCTTGGAACTGTGGACTTTACCCATGCTTCTGGAACCTCCTGATAACATTTCAACTCAGGTGATGGGTCTCTACCTGCAGAGACTCCCTGCCAGAGCTTTGATTTAATCCCTTATTTCCTGGTTTGGTAGCCTACCTGATCTTCCTAATCCTTGTCCAGAAGCCCTATGTGTGTGTCAGAAAAGTCAGCTACAGAATATATTTTGTTTCATGCATTTTTATTCCCATCCTCCAAAAATGATAACCATGATTATGCTCTCCTCCATTAAATCTTCACAAAAGCACTTTATATAAGGAGAATGTCTTTCTGCTTTTTAGCCTTATTATCTGCCAGCTGAGCTGGCAGTATCATAGATCTGAAGGAGCCCAGTTCCACAGTGGGCAGCCATGCAGTGATATTGGCTGTTCCCGGCTTACACAGACTTGACCAAAGAACAAAGCCTGTCTGTGCCTACCTTGAAAATTTGTTTTCACCTGGGACCTTGAAAGCAAACATGATTCCTTAGCTTCTGCCTCACAGCTACCCATCCTACATGCCAATACTACAGCGGGCAGTCGAGCTGTGGTACCATGACCCAGCCTGCACCACACCTGTGCTCAAGTTGATGGCTGAACTGGTGCACAACAGGTAAGAGAATTTTGCCTTCCTTCAATGCCCACTTCTTCAAGCAGCGTGTTAATAAGCCATTCCTCTTCAGTCATTGCTAGGTGGGTGGAAGGTGAGGAGACATGAGATTGCTTTTACAATGTCAATTATGTAGAAAGTGAATAGAGAAATAATGTGTGTCTATCACTGCATATCATCCAATAAAATTATCAGTGGTTAGCTCAGGACCAAACCGAAATAAATATTTCTTCAAATAACACGTTATTATCATATTGAATTCTATAATGCATGGTGATTGTTACAAAGTTTAAATACTAGAATTAAACAGATTTGGAGATGGGTCTGTTAATGGTGTTAGCCATGTAAGTGTAATGAAAACTCCATAGTGTCTTTTATCTAGATGTTAGAGGCAAGTTACAAGATTATCTGTGACTTTCCTGTGGTATCTGATCTTAATAGAAAGATTTGTAGTTATATCCCCACTCAGAGTAAAAATATCCTTCCCAAAATAAAATGTTGTTCCTTCACGGACTGAGCTACACTTGTAGCATGGTTTCTTTATTACAAAGTAAAGCTAACTGTCCCACCCTGTCACTGACAGATGTTTTGGCTGTACTTGGCCCCGGAGAACCCTCTTTTCTTTAACCTTTGTCAAATAGCACTGAGCTATAATGCAGTTAAAATTCTTTGTTACTGGCTTTAGAGAATTTTTGATGTTCCTTAGTGTTTTGAGCTTTTTTTACTCTGAGTTTTCTCCCACTTTGTTTATCCCAAACTCATCTGTTTTTCATTTTTCAGTTCCTCTGAACTCCCCTGGTTTCTAGAAAGCAGGTACCCTGCTGCTAGTATCCCTAATTTCCCTTCCTAAGTACCACTTTCCCTCTGAAGAGTCTGAAGCACTTTTTCTCTCCCACAAGTCTAAGCAAATCTTCACAACTTATTTCCTCTTTATAAGTGGTCAAGGATCCTCCTCATCCTAGAAATCTACCATCTCTGGCCTGAATTGGGAGTATCATCTCACTGCCCAGATTCTCTCTGCCAAATATCTGTCCCAATTCTCCAAACCAGTGGTCCCCAACCTTTTTGAGGCTGGGGACCGGCAGGGCAACTGCCCGCTCGCGCATGCCATGCATGCGCGGCCGCACATCGTGCATGCGCGAAAGTGCCGCGCCTGGCGCATGTGCGGGCGCGGCCCTGATTCCAGTAAGAAGCTTCCTGGCCCGCAAGCTTGCAGCCTGGGAAGTTTTTTTACTGCGGGGAGAGGGAGCCGCAGCCCGGCAGCGGGCTGCGGCCCGAGGGTTGGGGACCACTGCTCCAAACATTCGTGTAGATCAGCTTTCAGTAAAGACTAACAAATTTCTCCTCCTCAAACAGATGTTCAACTAATGCACAGGCAGGTTCTATCATAATGCCCCTCACACTCTGAACCAGAATAAGAATAATCTCCCTCCAGCACACAGCTGCTCTATGAATTCCCAACTCAATTTTTGCTGGTCACTGAGAGCACTTGGAGCGACCTGCCGCTCAAGTGCTCTCTCTTAATGATAAATTTTAACCATATGCTTATTTCTGTTACCTCAGCATTTGGAACCTTACCTGGTATAGTGCATTTCCGTCACAGTGTACTTCCTAAGGCAGTTTTTACATTAATTAACAGCATGGGCAGTTCAAGTTGCAGCTGTATCCCTTTATGCAAGGCTAAATGAGATGGGAGGGATGGGAATCTAGTTGCTATGACAGTCCCCACCTTGTACTTTTGGAAGGCTCTAGCCCCTATCCTGTCCACCCTCATGTCTTTGCCAAGGTACAACTTTCTCCTCTTTCCTTTCAGATCCCAGAGGTTACAGTTTGATGTTTCCTCACCAAATGGCATACTGCTCTTCCGGGAAACAAGTAAAATGATAACTACCTATGGTGAGTACAGAGAAGGGAAATTTATGTTCTTTTCTTCCTGGCAGCTGCTGAACTGGCTTCTAAACTCACTGATTGACAAAGCAGAACAAGCAGAAAGGAGGGAAAAGGCCTTGCTAAGTGAATACCAGCAACTCAGCATCTCTACTCCCATAAACACTGGCATTCAGTAAAGAGTAATCTGGGAAACTCAGCTGAATTTGAGAAGCAAAACTCACTTGCTTCACCATGGTTGTCCATGATCCCATTTTACTCCCTTCTGTCATGGATTACTCCAGCACATTGTCACATATATTTTGAAAAGAGTAAACCTCTCAAAAACGGGATTAGTCAAAAGGGAAGCAGAGCATAAAGTGGGTCAGATCTATTCAGAATGTCTGAAAGTTCCTTAAATCCATAAAGATTACAACTCAGAAGAATATACAGCTTCACAAAGCACATTTTTGGAACTACATGACATTGATGGCCACTAGCTTAGATGGTGTTAAAAGGAAGTTAAACAGATTCATGAAGGATAGGGCTGTCAATGGCTGTTAACCATGATACATAAATGGAACCATTGGAGTGGGTCCTACCACTAATAAACATTATTTATGCATTACAATTATAATATGTATACCCTGCATTTCCTTTTGGCTCAGGTTTGAAGCTCTCCTCCAATTTAAATGGCTCTTCCATGGTTACTTTGGTTGGATTCACCTCACCACAGCCAAGGGGCATCATGGCTTGAAGCCACATCATTTTCCACTAACAGAAGGCAGTTCCCTCAGGAACACACTGAGCTCCCTAACATGCTGCTGTGGGAGGTAGAGTGCGCCTAGGAACAGTGGGTGGATCCAGACTACATTTTTCATCAGCAGAACAGAACTTTCATGCCTCCTCTCCCCCAACTGACCCTGAGGAATGACATGAGGGAAATCTGCAGTGCAAAAGGAGGATCAGTGGAAATTGTCCATTTGGCTGGATCCAGCCCAGCATGAGGAACAGATTAGGAGTCTGAAATAAGGGGGAAATGAGCAAAAAGCCATGCCCTCCTAATGGTGGAAAACAGTTTAGGTTCAACCCCATATTCCTGAAAAACAGTTAGTGGGGGACAACAGCAAGAGGCGGTTTTACCTTCAGTGGCCAGTATGCAGATCTAGAGGCGACTTGTTGGCTGATTCAGGAAACTGAATGGTGAATTAGATGGATTTTGCCCCTAATCCAGAGAGGATCTCAAAATGAAGCAGAAGATCTGGCTCTGAGATGCGGCAGTGTACTTAGTAAAAGGTCCCGATTATTTATCTCTAAATTTCATTTTCCCTGAGCTAACAGAGGACATCTTGTTGGGTTTTCTCACGTCATTCTTCAGAGAGGCAGGATCGAACCCCCACACCCACTTCCTAGCTCATGCACTGCGGATTCCAGTCTTCTTCCTGCCTTTCATGGGAGCGCACTGAATCTTTGTCTACCCATGCCTGTCTGTGTTTAGCTTGTTACTTACTTTCATTTTTCTGCTACCGAAATTCTTTTGCAGGAAATCGAATTCTTACGCTTGGGGAGGTTCCAAAGGATCAAGTGTATGCCTTGAAGCTTAAAGGGATCTCCATCTGCTTCTCAATGCTGAAGGCTGCACTAAGTGGCAGCTACGTCAACTTTGGTGTCTTCCGTCTTTATGGGGATGATGCACTTGATAACGCCTTGCAAACTTTCATCAAGCTCCTGCTGTCCATCCCACACAGTGATCTTTTGGTAAGCTAGTAGAGCAGTCGTCATACCTCAGGGTAATCCCCCATGACCTCATTCAAGCTCTCTGAGCCCACCCCCTTTTTATTCAGTGGCTGCCAGCCCTGATGTTTTATTTTATAATACTTTGGATATGCACAAACATAATTTTTAGTGCATACTGAACTTAAACCTAAGGAGAGACCCAGGGAGCTTTTTACAACATTGCTCTGTATCAGTGACCCATTCCATTGACATGCAGAGTTACAGAACTGAGCTCACCAAGTTTTGGGTGCTCACAAGAAGCCCAGTAAAGGCTTCTCAGTCAATATCTCCTTCCCAGCTGGCTCTCCAGTGCTTTGAGGGTTATGCCTTGCATTTCCATATCCACAGCTTTGGCAGGGTTCATTCAAGGGTCCAACTGAATCCTGGCCTAGGGGACTTATGTATGTGTTTGTGCCAGTGAGGATTCCTAGGAAGCCCTTTAAAAGACTTTCTAGGGCTCCTAAGAAGCCAGCCTTCCTGGGCAAAGCAATATGGCAGACAACTGTTTCTTGTGTCTGCCGTGAGCTGCTTTCTGACTGATAGATGAAGGCCATTAGAATGGTGCTGCATTAAGCTTGCCCTAAGAAAAATTCCTTGGCTGCAAGGGAAACAGTGGCCTTTGAACAGATCAGCAAATTATGTCTTGTGTATACATAAAGGGAGCTATACGCCTGGCAGAAGTGCTTTACCATTGCTCGTCTACCCCCTTAACATTTCTAAACACCACCTCAAGAGTGAGGCTCCAAATGCTCCTTTATCAGCTGGAGTTTCATGTAGATCTGCATTCATGTTTTAAAACTTCCAGTATAGCCAGTGAAGGATAGCAACTCAAGATTAAGAACTGTAAGGAATATATCAAATGCAGCAATTTGCAGTGCAATAGCTGACCTACTTGTTTAGCCTCCTAAACAAACACAAACAAACACAAATCTCTGGGGAAAAGTAGGAGAGAGCAGCCTCTGAAAGCTGTGGCTTCTGAAAATGGATGCATTAAGACTTGGCTGTTATAGGTACTGCACACTGGTTTGTATAGTCCTTGTTTACAGTCAGGAAGCTGTTGTGGTGCCCTGCTGAGACAGCCACTACTCAAGGCCATCCTTTTCCATCCTTTCTTTCTCTTTTCAGGATTATCCTAAGCTCAGCCAGTCGTACTATTCCTTACTGGAAGTTCTCACCCAAGATCACATGAACTTTATAGCTAGCCTGGAGCCTCACGTAATCATGTATATTCTTTCTTCCATTTCGGAAGGTCTCACAGCACTAGGTGAGTGTGTATATTCTTTTTCTTCCCTTTGGTGTGTCTGAGCACAGCAGAGGCTCCAGGGAACCCCCAAAACTCCGATGGCAGTGGAAAAGTTTAGAAAGACAATAGCACCAAAGAAATTGGAGTCTTGCTGTATACGTGCCTCTCTTTAATGTCCAGGTTCAGAGGCATTCCTACCAAGAGCACCTAGATCCTGGCTGTTTGTGTCATACAGTGATCTAAACATTTTTTTTAAATGTTTTATATATTTTCAGGGTTCTAAAATCAGTAATATCCAGGAAAACTTCAAAAAGATTCAATAAAAGCTGCATGCAATAAAGCTTAAAATAGTCTTAAAAGCAGCAGCTTGGTTAGTGGTTAAGAGCAGCAGCTTCTAATTTGGCCAGCCAGGTTTGATCCCCCACTCCTCCACACGCAGCCAGCTGGGAAACCTTGGGCTAGTTCTGATAGAGCTGTTCTCACAGTGCAATCCTGTCATCACTCTCTCAGCCTCACCTACCTCACAGGGTGCCCATTGTGAGGAGAGGAAGGCGATTGTAAGCCGCTTTGAAACTCCTTAGGTTAGTTAAAAGCAGTGTATAAAAACCAGCTCTTAATAAAGCACATTGTCTGCAGCAAGATCCCAAACTAAAAGCACCACATTTGGAGACAGGTGAAGAAACAAACATACATCAAACCTAGCAATCTGCTAATGCAACAGATGAAAGTTTAATCTGGCACCACAAATTCAACAGATTTAGCACAGGGCATTTCACAAAGTGCTTCATTCTGCATGAAACAGAGCTTCTGATGATAGTTGTAACTGTTGGACAGATTACTGTAGATTTGGTTTCTGGAAGAAGCCATCCATCTTTTTGAAACTTTTCTATATGTGTTGGATGGCACAGATAGCATCATGGATAGGTGATATTCCCCATCCCCAAAAGCCAGATTTTTCATCAACTTCAGCTGCCTTTACGTGATTTTTCATGGAAGGCTATTGTTTCCCATGGATATGTTCACATTGGCTGCTTTCTGTAACCTGTTCTAGTAAGTTCTACAAAAGGCTTGTGCAGCCAACACCTAATACTGCAACCTCCCTAATGCCCAGCTGTTTTGAGATTTCATTTCCATTTGTAATACCTTTTAACCCAATCTTTTTACATGTCATTAATTCTGTACCATTTCTTCACTTTTATCAAATAATTAACATTTTAGAAAAGCTTGCTTTGTTCTGCAGCATTACTTAACAGACCCCTTTTTCAGACTTGTTCTTCTTCAAATCAGAAAACCCACCTCAGAATTCAAAGGATCTCACTTGTGATAGGAGGTGGGTGTGCACTGTAATGGATTGCAGCAGTGTTCTGGTGTATACCTCAGATGATGTTGCAGTGAGGTATTAGGCTGCCTTCGCTTCATCTTTTAGCAAGGGCCCAGCTGGATGTGGTGAGTCCTAAGCATTCCCAGTCCCCTGAAATGCTGAAGTTATTCAATTCTTTCCTGTCTTTGTAGACACCATGGTTTGCACAGGCTGCTGCTCCTGCTTGGACCACATTGTCACCTATCTCTTCAAGCAGCTCTCTCGCAGCACTAAGAAGAGGACTGCACCACTAACCCAGGAGAGTGATCGGTTTCTGCACATTATGCAGCAGCATCCAGAGATGATCCAGCAGGTAAGGGCCAGGCAAGTAGTAGTGCCTGCCAAAGAATGATGATTTTTAGGGAACCCACATAGGACTGACTTCTGGCCATATGGCTGTCCAAGGCCTTAGCAGATCAGTCTTACTAGGAGCAGGAACTCTGCCCAAGAACCTCACACAATGCAGATTACTACCCACCCTTCATACACGTAGCTACCTACTTGTGTTGTTTTTCCTCTTGCTTGTTCAATGCATGCTTGAACGTGGACAGTATTGTAATTACCGTGCAGTATATAGGCCATCCTGTGTAAGGAATTAATCATAAGAACACCAAGGAGAACACTTAAGTGTCTCAGGATTCAGGCTTGCTTAGTACACATGCACATCACCTCCACAACCACCGGTCGCTAAGAATGAATGCTCCTGGCGATCGGAAGCTTTTTCTTCATGAAACAGAATTTTTCCCTATAAATGAGCTGTGATACAGCAACTGACTTGATCTTGTTTGTGCCTTCCAGATGCTGTCAACTGTGTTGAATATCATCATTTTTGAGGACTGCAGGAACCAGTGGTCCATGTCTCGTCCTCTGCTTGGTTTGATACTGCTCAATGAAAAGGTAGATCTTCCCCCTGCTTTCCTGTACTTTTCTGACTTGGACTTGGCTACAAAGCCTTGCTTTCATTCACCTTGTCTGTGATAGAGGTGATGCTGCTCTGCAGAATGTGTGCCCCTTATGCCAGGAGCTTCCATTCAGCCAAGACCATTATGTCTCAATGAGCTGATGCCAGATACATGCTACATATCAGAGAATCACCTCTGCTACAGACTTAGGATGTAAGCTGTAGCTATGCCCATTCTGGAGGTGACATTTCCTTTCAGCACTCAGTTCTTTGAAGGCTAACTGCATATGCCTATCTCTTCCCCACTCCAACCATTTTGTTTTTCAGTATTTTTCAGACCTACGGAACAGTATCGTAAACAGCCAGCCTCCTGAGAAACAGCAAGCCATGCATCTCTGCTTTGAGAACCTCATGGAGGGTATTGAACGCAATTTGCTCACCAAGAATCGTGATAGGTCAGTATCTCCTATGTGCCTCAGAGCAGCCTGCACCACTGCAAAGCACAAGATGAAGCATCTCCCCAAAATGTTTTGCAGGAGCCATAGCGACTTGGGAGGGTCTGTTCTTCCAGAGCCTCTCTCATAGAAGTAGCTCTGCTTAGAAATCATTTGAGATTGTGACCTGCATAGAATTTCCTTGACAAGGATTTGCCATGTTCCAAAATCTTATTTGAGGATGGAGTAAGGAGTCTCCATGTACTCCACCTTACAAATGTTTGCACACAGTATTTAAAGTATCATTTCTGGTTTTGCCCCACACACTCATTTCACTGAAATAGACAAACACCTGCTAGCAGGCAGTGCCCTGAGCAGAAGAATTTATAGCAGTTCAGCAGTGGGAGAAACTGCCTAGTGAGATGGTAGAAAAACCCCATTCCAAAAAGACAAGCAAGAACAATTTGACAGGTATCATTGGAAGCCACCTTGTACTAATTTGTCTCAGTGCTTCGTATTCTGATTGGTAGCCACTCTCCCTCATGGGTCAGAGGCAGTCTTGAACCCACAACCTTGTGCAAAAAGGCTCCTAATTCCAGCATGAGCCCCTAATTTATGGATACTCTTTGAAGCAAGAGAATCATTAATTATTTGATTTACCAACTGGTTATAGTTAGCATGATAATATGTACAAAATTCAGATTTACAAAGAACCGAGAGTATTTCAGAAATAACACCAAGGTAGAAATAAGATGAAATGGGATAGCAGGTAACATTAGTTTGGGGCAGGGCCAGAAACATCAGGGAATAGTAACCAAAACCACAATTTTGTGATCAGTAAAAGATCTGTTTTCAAAATTTTACTTCTCAGTCATAAGGGCTAGAAATGTGAATGTTGCTGTCATAAATGAAAACAGAGAAACTCCCAGATCAAACTTCACAGCAAAACTGCAGGTCTAAAAACCCAGAGAACAATCCAGACCTCTTTCAAGTAATTCCAAGGGCAACTTATGACATTGCAAGATCAGTCCTGTCAGTTTGTGTACCAGGGGTTTTCCTTATACAAAGTAGAACAGTTCCTTGTTGTCCACCTTGGACAGACTAGACTGGTTATGAATCCAAGAACAAAAAGCAACCAAAATAACACGAAGCTGTGTTCAAAAATATAAGTTGTCCACACTGCTTTGTTTACAGAAAGGCATTACATGGCTTTCAGTGTTTCCTTTGAACCATCACAACTACCTGCAATCTGTGATTATGGGGTGGTTTCTTGTGTACACTGGGTCTTCCTAACACAGTTTTGGCTTGACTCCTTGGCAGGTTTACGCAGAACTTGTCTGCATTCCGTCGGGAGGTAAATGACTCTATGAAGAACTCCACCTATGGGGTAAACAGCAACGACATGATGAGCTGACGTCTCGTGAGAAGGCTCTCTTTGGCATGGGCCAGGGAGGTTAACTTTTCCGATGGAAAGACAAAAGGGCATTTCTGATCCCTGCTGGTCCCTGAGGCTAGGCTGCAGGAGGAGGGGGTGTAAAAAGTTCACCAGGGCAATGGGGGCTCGTGTTTCCTTGGGGAGGAGAGATGGGAGATTGGCATCTCCCCGTGTGAATGTCGGAGAGGAATCCCAGCGTCCTGCCGCAGCCTGCCTTGTATAAACATGTACATTTTTTCATAACATTTTGAACAAGGTTTATATTGACAGTTTAAAAAAAAAAGTGTGATTGAAATTTTTACAGAGTTTAGTGCACCAATGCTGAAGTGAGGGTTGTGTGTGAGTGAGGAAGCTGTGTCTCTTGGTCGCCTGCAGTGTTACTGGACGGGGGTATGAAAGGGCAGAGTTCTATTTAGTGACAAGTGTAGAGAGGCAAAGTGTAAAATTCCAAATGTATATTTTTCTTATACATCCCTTTAACATTCATCCACTTGTCCTTACTCTCTCCCCCCATGTTGTTAGGAACTCAAAGCCATGCCATGTTCTGTGCTACTCCTAAGAGTGTGTTCCCTCCCCCCCCCCAAAAAAAAAACAACCACGCTACTCCTGCCTCTCCAGCCACAGGGCGGCTGAGCTGGTATGTCTCAGCCTCTTCCTTAGCCCATTGCACCAGCCTTTCTCCTTTCAGTCCATGTGAAACTCCTTTTTCTCAGCAGCTGGGAAATGTGTGGGGAGCTGGCTAGGGGCTGAGCTAGTTTCTCTCCGCCCCAATGGAACTGCTTGTCTTGCATCCCCAGTCATGAATTTCTTCGGAGGCTCTCTGTGCACTATCTATACTGATCACGTGTGAGTGTCTACATTGAGAACAGTGGGGCTTGATGTAGGCTGTTCCGAGGGAGGATTCTTACTAACAAAGTCAGCCTAGCATGATGTGTAACAAAACCCCTTAAGATAAGCCCACTTTTTTTTTCCCCCAGTACTGCAACTTCATCATCAATGTTTTGGATATTTAAATTTTCTTAGAGGAAATGATTGGGGGAGGGGGGAACCTGTCTGCCTTGTACTTTTCCCACTCTTCTTGCTGCTAGTTCTGTGCGCCCCCTAGCCCAGCTCTTAACCTTCTGTCTGGTTTCTCTTTCCAGATAGCACCACCTCAATTTTATTTTTTGTTCTTTCCTCTGGCGATTGTGTGTTGGGTCCTTTTTGCGTGAGCAGATTGCTGGATGACTTGTAAGGGTGTTTGCTGCATACAGTGTAAGCATTGTGGCTGCAAATAAACTTCAGTGGTTTCTACTGAGCTGTGTGGAGCCATGCTTGTGCGATATGAACTCATGGCACCAGGGCCATGACCTAGAGAGGCAGCTATGGCTGCACACACAGTGACTACCTGCCGGCAAGCCCACTGCAATCTCAGTTGTACTGTGGATGGTCATTCAGTCCCGCTCATTTAGGTGCAGCACTCGAGCGAAAGCTCTGAAAAATACATTTTAGGTGTTCAAAGAATAGCTGCCTCCCAGTCTTTCTATGCACGTAATTTGATGTAAAAGAACAATGCAACCTGAGTGGGGCGTTCTGCATCTTTGTTTTATATTTTAGTACTGCAGATGTCCCCCCTCCCTTTCATAGAACAGAATATGAATCACAAAGGAGGATGCTTAATATAGTAAGGTACAGATCTTGTAGTAGTTAATTGTCCAAACTTAAGCTGCTACCAGGCAGTTATGAAAACTTAAGAACAAGCATGGAGACTTCCATCTTGAGGCAGGGCAGGGAGTATAACTTTCTTGAGGCCAATACTTACAGGACAAAACAGGAATGCTGCTTCCCCCCGCCCCCCCCCCAGACATCTGCAGAAAATTTCTGGCAATGCTACAATTCATATTTTATCATAAGCAGTCTGTACTTTTAATACACATTTATTCAGCTGCATGACAATAAGAATTTGACCTGTATTCCAACATTATATAACACTTGGCCCGGAGTTCAACTCAGTAAGCCGACACAGATGAGTATTCTGCTTTAACCCTATATTAATCTTTAGAATGAGTTTTGCTCATATTCAGAAATGAGGCTCCCCGAACTGTGCTTGTGTCCTGATCCCATGCCTGTCTACTTAGAAACAGATCTTACTGTATCCTGTGAGCCAGTGTTCATTCCTTCTGTACTGCATGGCTAGCACGGCATTACATGTAGTGGTAGCCACACCTCTGTAGTTTTGGGAACCATATATAGTATGGTGGTTTTGTTAGACCTCAATGCCCTTGTATCAGTGGCTGATGAGTGCCCAGCTATTAAGAAGACCGCTCTGCCATTTAACTACACTCGTTTATCTCTGAAAGGATATGGGATCCACCCCAGCTAGAGCATGCTTGCTTCTGACTTTCATTCAGGATGTTTAGTGTTGATTTTTTCCCCAGACTCCAGAAGAATCAGCTGCGTTTCCTTTCAGCCCATCCCCAGCAGTGCCGAGACTTAGTTCATTTTGGCATCTTAAGATTAGTTCAGCATCAGTTGCAGGAATAGTCACTTTGCTCAACTGAAACAAAACCACGACCCCTTTGAGTTTATTTATTGGCCTGTGTCTCATGTCTGAAGGTCTCACCCAGAGCTAACTTGTTCTTGGGATGAACTAGCTTCCTTGGCCCTGTTGTAAACAACACTGTTGCAGCCCTCTCGGTTCCGGGCTATTTCGATGGCGAAGAACTGGATCCTGGTGGCTGAAAAGAAAAGTTTTCTTAGGACAAGTAGGAGTTTGGTTCTCATTCCAGGTTCCAACGAATAAAATCCCCTTGCACTGTGGCCTCCCCCACACATTCACACTCTAAACATGGACAGTGTCGTCACGCCTTTGAAGAAGAGCAGCAAACCAAGAATGAATTCATCGGACTGCTGATCTGAGTCCAGGTTCTGCATTACAGAAACCTGTTGTAGGCACCCTTCACTTTTCCTCCTCCCCCCCCATCACATCAAGTACAGTGAATAAAGACTTCTGCAGCAGTAACTTCTTACCTAGTAGAGTGTTCTCTTCCGTGTAACCTTTGCTGCAGTCCAGTCGTAGGAGAGTGCCATAGTTAAAGTCTTCAACTACCCCATCAAACTGTAAGCAGAAGGGGCGCCATTTCTGAACAAAGGAGCAGGGATTAGCTTTCAGATCTAAGGGAGAATTTCTCAGCAACACACTTCCTACCTCCGCCAGCACCCACCTCTTTGGCAGGTTCAGATTTAAGATCCTCAGGATCAAGGACATCGATTTTAAGGTCTTTAAAGCTCTTCCTGAATTCTGTGTAAATTTGGTCATCAGCTTTGGTAAGTTTCAGGAACTTGGGATCAACTGCAGAAATGAGCTATAGCAGAACACATATACCAGACAGGTAAAAGATAAAATGAAGCCTGTAAAATAACATACCAGCTACCCCATGATGGAGGAAAGTCAGTTTGTGAATTGTCTACAGTCAACCAAGTCTAATAGGATGTTGTACAAAAAGGCCATCCCCAGCATTCCATCAAAAAGAAACTTTTAAGTTAAACCAATCCTATTAAAAGAACCAAGGTTGCACTATTGCCACAGATGATAGCTAAGTGAAGGAGCTCTCCTTGGATACTCTTGATCCAAGAGGCACCTATTGTATAAACTACGCCAAGTGTGGGTTCTTGTTCAGAAAATTTGCAGTTGTGAGTTTTGTGCGCCCACACCAACATGGGCACGAAGGGAATGGCCAGGAACTTCGACCCTTTGCAGACTAAAGGAGCTCCCCACGATAATCCATGTCAGGAGAAAATTGTAGGCACAGGAGAAATAAAGGGGGGGGTTCTAAACCATTTGAGCATTTGCCTGCTTTCAGGATGGGGCCCTAATGCGGTCGGGCCCATGACTCGCCCGCGAAGGGACAGAACCTCCATAGGGACCCCCCCCCTTTCCTCCGCCGGCGGCGACTACTTACGTTACCGTAGACCTCGGCGTGTTGGTGCGCCTTCATGGCCCACAGCATCTCCACGGCGGGCTGCAAGGACACGCAGGGGGACCCGTCAAGTCTTGTCCTCCGCGCCCGGAGCCCCGTCCCGCGCCCTGCCCGCCCCCCTACTCACATCGTTCCCGAAGGCCTCGGCCGGCAACGAGAGCGCCGCGGCGGCTTCCCGGACCTCCTGCAAGAAGGGGGACAGAAGCCATCCGAGCGTGAGCAGCCGGGAGGGAGGGAAGGAAAAAGGAGAGAGGGGGCCCGGGGGGGGGGCACTCGGGGCCACTCACCACGGCGCTCAGCCCACCTCCCGCGTATGCCGCCATGCTGCCCTGTGGCTTCCGGCGCTCTCCGTGCGCATGCGCTGCTGAGGCGACCGCTCCTTCCCCCGCTCGTCCCGTTGGTGGGCGGGGCTGGAAAATGGAGGCCGCGCGGCCGGCACGTGGCTGGCGGCTTTGGGGGGGGGGGGTGTCGCTGGAACCATGGCGGCGGGAAAGAGTCCCGCGGGGGCTGGGCGGAGGGGCCCTCCAGAGACCCTGCCGGCCCGTCGGTCTGAGGGGGACAGACAGGCGAGGCCTGTGAGGGGCCTGGCGAGAGGGAGAGCGGGCGGCCTGCCTGCCTACCCTTCGACGCCTAACAGGCTGGCAGGGGCGCTGAGGGAACGGCTGGGGAGCCGTCTCTCCTCCTCGGCCATCGACCGGGTATCTGGGCGTTGGTTCTTACATGCCGCTTTTGTCTACCAGAAGGAGTCTCAAAACGGCTTGCAAGCGCCTGGAGACTTGCAGGGAGGGACCTCAGTGGAGTGTCATGCGATGGAGGCCACCTTCCAAGTTTTCTCCAGGAGCATTGATCTCTGCCGCCTGGAGATGAGCAATAATCCCCGGGGGTCCCCAGGTCCCACCTGGAGGCTGGCATCCCTCCTGGAAGTGAGATTTTGGTGCAGTGAGGGGCGAGATCGAAGCCACCAGGTAGCCCTGGATGAGTGCCCCTCAGTCATGGCTGTGCCCCTCTGCTCTGGTTGTAGCACCTTCTCTTCTTGGTTTTGGTTTAAAGGAGACGTTGGCTTGACCCAAAAGCACTTGACCCACACACTGCACAATAACAAAACTCCACAGGTCACCAGCACCACGTGTAAAGCCAGCCCTGCCTGTTCTCTGCATAGGTGATGAGGATACACACATGGGGAAGTCCTGCAGCCACCTCTCCCAAGTCTGTCTATATTCCCTCCCTCCATCCCTCCCCCTTCCCTGTTAGGTGGAGGTGCCTCTTTTCTTTTTTTTCCTCCAGCTGCTGAATGGCTTGTAGGGAAGCAGTAAAGAAGGTTCTGCCCCTCCAAGCATTGAGTCCTGCAAGGCTGACCTTGGCCACGTTCTGCCAGCTGTGGCTGTCTCTTTGGCTTGTGGGATCCTGGCTATTTTTGAGTATTCCTGGTGCCCTGAAGCCTCCTGCTGTGGTGGAGGGAGCTGCTGCCAGGCTACAGAAGAAAACTAAAGAGAGAGGAAAGGATCATGTTTTTGCATGGAGGTGGGGGCGAGAGGTGACAGAGTTTCTGAAGACAAATCCTCCAGTGCAGCAAGGAGATGAAAAGGGAAGGAAAACAGGCTGGATCTCATCTAAGCTGTGCTCTTGGTTTTGTTTCAGGACCTTTATAAATCATACCTGGGCTATCCAAGAAGTGTGGGGGGTTTTAGGCATCTTTTTAAAGCTGTTTGCTGGGACAGAGCTATTGCCTTGGAAATGAGCAGGCATACAAGCTCATCACCCTGCAAGTGAGACGACTGAAAAAAAGCTGAGTGCTTTCATGAATTTCTCATCTTTCCTTGTTGACAAGCGGTACCTTCCAGCATGCTGCCTTTAAGCCTTCAAATGTTTTCCATGTAAGCGTTGCCCCTGCCTGCCACTCAGATAGGCATGTGCCAGTCTTTTGCAAAGAGGCTCAGTTGTTATTTTTGCCATTATTCAGTTATATTTGGTTCATCAGAAAGAAGCATTTTTCCAACCCAAAACCTCTGTGTGTTTTTTCTTTTATTTCCACATGCAGATGTTTCCAGCTGCTAATTCTTTCCTGTCAAACCCAGGTATGTTAATCATATGCTGTTGTTAATAATGTTGATAGATGGTTACATTTTTGAGGGTTGCTACTCTTTGCAAATGGGCATATAAGGTGTCAGTTGTGTAGTTAGTGTGTGAACTAAAAATCACTGTGCTATGGAAACTGCATGCTAACAATGCAGTCCTAAGTGACATTACATCCTTCCATCTCCATTATCTTCAATGGATTTAGAAGAGTTTGACTCAGTTCAGGATTGCATTGTAAAGCAGTGGTTGTCCACCACGTTTTTCACCTAAAGCTGGTGAAATGAAAGGCATTTTCCGTGTTTGTGTATTGTTTGAAAAAAAATCTGACGGGAGGTGGCTCCTGTTTTGCAGTTGTCTGTTATGTGAAAAAGTAAGGCAGTGGTAATAATCTGATAAATAGCCCTGATTCAGTCCTTATGGATCAGCCCCTCTGGGTAGCACAATTACTCTGCTTACTGCTTGCTACTTTAAACTAATGTAAGTTCATGCTGTGCCACACTGATGTAGGAGCTGTCAGGCTTCAGCCAGGTAATATTTCTGTACAATTTACTAGTGGCATGCTTGAACTTTCAGAAGGGGAAAATGTTAACACTACATTATTTATTTAATGTTCAAAAAATAACTATACTGAAGGCTTTGATTTTGCTTTACATGTGTATAAGAGTGCTGAGCACCATACAGGTATAGATGTGTGAAGTTACATGGATTTGCAGAATGGCCCATATAATGAACAATATGACAAAGGTTCTTTGTAATATTGTTAATGGTAAATATTAATTGCATGTAATTGACATGGTTCAGATGCGCAAAACATGTCATAAGCAGCCAGCTTATGATTTCAATATGGAATGTGTCCAGGATTGGGGCCCATATGTTGCCTTGCTTGCATTAGCCTTCAAACAGTAATTCATGTCCCTACTTCCCTTCTGGGAGTGTTACCTAGCCTAAAAAAAGAGAGCTAAATCTTTAGTCCTCTCCACCTTCTCCCTGACATTTAAAGATGCCTCTTCTAGCTACCATGCTGTTGAAAGAGGGCATTATAAAATTCACTTCTATCCACTAGCATTTAAAAGAAAAAGGAAAGCTAACTTCAGCAGCAAGGAGATGCAACTGTTTTTTTCACAAGTATGAGGGACCCTTCTAAGGTAAATGTTTTTTTACTTTGAAAGTAAAATGGAAACAACCTCTGACAACGACAACCCCCACCCCACACATGCACACAAACCATTCAAAAGCAAACCCTTCAAAAGTCCCTGGCAGACACAAAAGGATCTGCAATGCAGTCTAGAGTGAAGTTGGAAGGAGCACAATGGCATCACGGCCTGCTCCCCTTGCCGCCTTTCTCCAGAGAAGCTGTGGACCGTTCCCTCCACATTGATGGTGGGCAACCTGGCAAAGGCTTGAGCCATGCTTGAGCTGCTGCGTGATGGGCAGCTGTCTCTGGGACCACTGAGCAGCCGTTCTTCCCCTGCCGACATGCTGGCGGTCTGGAAAGACCACAGAGAAAGAATACTGCCCCTTTCTTGGCTAGACCCCTCATCCTCTTTGTTAGGAAGAGTTCGGGGAGAAATATTTTCTCTGTGTGTGCTGGGACAAGTGGATGCTTGTCAACAATGTTGCAGAGTTGAATAGGGAAATGTAGGGCTGGACCTGAGATCATGAATGAAGTGAGTGCTTTCCAGAAAGCACTAAGAGGGAGATCAATCCCCAGAGATGGCTCTTGCACAAAGCACAGTGGAGTGACCACAGACACAAGTTTGTGAATGCAGTTGAAGAGACAGGTTCAGAGCATGATGGGGGGGGGGAATCTCTTCCATCATGTTCTTGCATAAGAAACTTCCCCTCTAGACTGAGCCTTATGTTTATCGCAAGTTCACTTTTCTGCTTGCAGCGCCAGTATTCTTAAGCCATTCCTGTCGGTGGTGCTGCTTTTGTAGTTTTTGTGCCATTATGGAAGAGTGTTCGCAAGCTGCATTGGTCATAATGCAGTAGCTTGAGGCAAGTGGAGTACAGAAGCATTTACCCATAAGTGTTTGCTTCCAAGGAGTGTTGAAGAGTTTTGCTCTGGGTAAATCAGGAATCCTGCAAATCTGTGCAGAATTGAACTTCCATGCTACAGCTAAAGACAGTATGGCAGAGGAAGCTCTCTGCACCCCAGACAACTGGAGCATGTATACGATTGCTTTGTGCAGGAATTTGCACCAAGACCAAGAAAGGTGTCTGCCTGCATACAAAACAAGACACAGACACACATGCCTTTTCTGCATTGTTTGGTTTGCCACCCACAGTGATCCACCCCCTCCCCAGCTGGAAAACCTTTGCTTAGCATTGGAGCACTCTCTGTGTCTCAAGCCTATAGAGCATGGAATAGCCAAGCTAACATGCTTGAGGGAAGCCATTGTTCTGCTGGAGTCTGTTTAAGGGCTGAAATGAAATTTTGCTTAGACCTGTTGCTTTTCTCCTTTTCAAATTTTGTTTTTAGAATTTGATTTTAAGTGAGCAAGCAAAGATCATTTATTTGAAATGGACCAGTTTTAAGGCAATGATGCAGAGGTATTACCTTGCAAAGTTAGAAGCAGGATAAATTGCTTGTGAATGTCACCTTCCAAGTGATGTTGGGGGAGCACAGTCTTTGACAAAACGTGTATGTGAGGCTCAAATGCTGCTCAAGCTATTCTGTTGTGACTTGGAAAAGAATTGCTTCCCTCAAGGATGCCAACATAAAATAAAACTATGTATGGACTTGTTCCCGTGGGGCTAATTCTGTTGAACCAGGGATCAGTAAGGCCAAAGCCAGTCTTGCAGTTGTCTTAAATATGCTTTCTTCTTTGAACAAAAGAAGTACCCAGCTGGATCAGACGGTAGCCTGTCTAGCCCAGTAGTCTGGGTGTAGAGGCCAAGGCCTTTCTCTCATGTTGCCTCTTATCATTGGCTTGTTTCCACTGTATATGGATATGGATGTTTTCTTTAGTCATCATGGCTTTAGACACTGAGTCTGCCTAACCTTTTAATGCTGCCTATGCTTGTGGCCATCACTACGCCCACTGGCAGTCAATGCCACCATTTAATGACTCATTGAATAAAAAGTACTTCCTCTGTCCATCCTGAATCTGTTGCCCATCCACTTGATTAGGGTGACGCAGAATTCTGATATTATGAGAAAGAGTGAATATGTTTTCTCTTTCTTTATATCCCCCCATAGATCAGTGGTATTCACTCCATAGCTCATGGAAAACCAAATCCACAGTTACCATCAGTCAAAACAGCCACGTTCATTTCCCTCTCTGTCATTAGACCTATACCTCAGGGAGGCCTGTTGCTTGCCTGTTCTTCTGGCCGCAGCTGTTTTACAGTGAGAAACGTTTGCCAACTTGAACTGCAACAGAGAAGAGTCTTGCACACTTCTGTGAAACTAGGCCCATTGGGGGACAGTGCTCAGAACAGCCACAGGTGACATATCACAAAGGCACGTGTGGCTCCCGAGCCCCTGAGTGAGAATCCCTGCAATAGAGGAATGGTGCAGGCTTTAGCATGCTTAGAGTCCTTAGAATTATTACACTTGGCTAGCTGCAAAATAGTCCTGGGAGATGGCCCACGCACTGCCAAGGCTCTGCACTGTCATCGCCAATAACTGGGAATGCCTGCTTGTGGCTATTAACTATCTAGAATCCAGTCCTTTTGCTTAGCAGCCTCTCCTTTGCTGCAGCTATAACACATGACTGCTGCCTGTTGCTTTTCATCCCAGCAAACTGTGTTCTCTGTCTTGTAGTGTGCATGGTTTATCATAACACCAGTGTGGAGTGTAATATAAGGGGAATTTTAACTCATGTAGTGTCTGCCTGTGACGCTCACCCCAGCATGGCCGTGCTCTACCATCCAGGTTAGGGTGAGGTGGGCTTCCCAGCAAGCCTCAGAATTGGAAGAGGAGGAGTCACAATACCCTGGCCCTTCCCTTGACTGACTCCCTTGCCCTTCATCCTGGATCATGTGTGCGCAGTCTGTTTCCTCCCTGACCTTGGGCCTCACTCTCCTTTCCTGGGCCCAATCCGGCCCTGGCTCCACCTCCCTCTTGGGTTGATAAAGAGCGGTACTCAGCTGCCTGTTCCTGGAGCTGCCAGTCTTTCATCTTGCCTTCTTCCTGTTACTCAAGATGGGCAGCCTCCCTTCCTTGTCTTTCAGCCATGCTCAACTCGCTTTTGGCTCTTGTTCCCCCTTGAAGTAGCAAGGCTCCTGTCCCTTGAATGCTGCTTTGGCAGCAGAAACCCAGGTAGAGCTACTCCCTCAAGGCCAGCTGTGAAGCAGTTCCTAGTGGTGCAAGAGCCATGCAAAAGCATGGCTAGTGGCTCAATGGTGAAGCATCTCCTTGGCAGGCAGAAGGTCCCAGGTATTTCCAGTAAGGATCAGGTGGTAGGTGAAATGAAAGGCCTCTACCCAAGACTCTGGAGAGCCACTGCCAGTTTTAGTAGACAGTAATGACTCTGATGGCTTGATTCGGTATAAGGCAGCTTTATGTGTTTAGTACATATTAGGTGCATGCAGCCTGGGTGCAAAGACCTTGCAGCTATCAGAGTTTGAGGCAGAGGATTCCTCCTCCCTTGATTACCTGTGTAGAATTCATTGCTCCGGCTTCCCTGTTGGAGAAGTGGAGAATCCAGATGAGCGTTGGTGTCATGCAGTGGAATTTCTGAAAGGACTCTGAGCAGAGAGAGCAATACCCTCCAACATTTTCCGTTTTCATCTGTAGCCGTTTGTACAATGTGCTCCCTTTTTGTGCAGTACAGTTTACGTTTTTCTAATTGTGCATGACATGAGACCAGAAATATAGCTTTATCTCATCTGTGATAGTGTGTTTTGGTTTGCAGTATATATAGTACTTAGGAGATGTGATTGGCTGCAGAGTTACATCTCCAGGTTACACCAGTGTGGAAGTTTGTAGCGGTTTGCAGACTGGCGTTTTGTAGCCTGCTAGTTTCCTTTGTAGAGACAATTTTTTTTGCTGTATATGTCAAGAATAGAAGAAGCATTGGTCTGAGGCTGTGGAGCAGACTTGCATTAAAGATGATCCTTTCTTTGAGAGTAATATAGCAAAAAAAGGAAGAATTGATGAAATAGCATGCCAGGGATAGTTATAGAACTGATAGGAGACTAGGATGCTATGGCAGGACTTGAGTTGAGTTGGGCAAGTTGATCCATAATGTTAATGTTTTGAAAAAAAATGCTCTTTAGTTTGGAGGTTCTAGCAGGGGAGCAAAGCTATCGTATGCCCTTAGTTTGGAGGTTCTAGCAGGGGAGCACAGCTATCATATGCCCTTGACTGACAAACGGTACACGTCTGCTATCTGGGATGGTCATCCTCTTCCACCAGTCGCGCAGCTTTGAGAGAGGTGTGCATGGAGTGGTGAGGGAAGTAGAGGACACCCACCTAGCGAGCCAGATCAGCTGAACCAACCCTGGCAATCAATAGGGTGACAGATGTGGCAGCCAGATTGCCCTCATATCCCTTAAAGCAGGGGTAGTCAAACTGCAGCCCACCAGATTTCCGTGGACTACAATTCCCATGAGCCCTTGCCAGTGTTTCCTGGCAGGGGCTCCTGGGGATTGTAGTCCATAGACATCTGGAGGGCCGCAGTTTGACTACCCTTGCCTTAAAGTTTAATTGCTTCACCTTAAGTCAAATTTTTACAGACAAAATTTGAAAAATTCCAAATTTGAGGTTTTATAAGTTTAGCCAGTTTTTGAATGTCTGTGAAATTTCATTTCAGCGCTACATGTGATCATCCCTATGACTCTGCAGCTCTGCTTTAGGTCTCAGGACATGAAATCCCAAGGTCAGTGACCAGACAGAATGCTGAAACTCTCTTGCAACTGCTGCCATGGTGTCTTTTCACAAAGTGTTTGACCAGAAAGTGATGGGAACCTGCTTCTTGAGTGCTGTCATGTTTATGTGAAGCAGATTCTGATAGGTTGATCACACTTGTGAAGCAGACCGTGTCAAGGATGTGGCTGCATTTGAAGTACTGTGTGCCAGTGTGCCCATTCCACCTGAAAAGTAGTATCATAGTGCTAGGAAATAGTGCAAGGGACCGGTCCACTTCATCTCTGTAAGGCTTTTGGACTAGAAAGAGGATGATGGCAGAGAGACATGATTGACAGTTACAAAATTATGAACAGTATGACAAGATTAACTACATTTTTTTTCTCCATTTCTGATGATACTTGAATGGGGGAGGGATACCCAGTGAAGTTGAGTTCTGAGAGGTCCAGGACAGGCAGCCTTTTTTCATAACTACATAAAACTAAACATTCTCAAGATGTGGCAAAGGTCATTCACTCAAGCCTGGTCTGTGTTTGTAACAAAATGAGGCAGTGATAGTTTGGGCTGTACCACTCCGGGATGCACTTGGTGGATTGTTCAGAGTTCCCCTACATTAACTATTCTTTGTAAATGAGAAAACCAAAATGTGGTAGCCATTATTGCTGGTGCCACTTTGTGGTTTATAGTTGCCATTGGACTGCAATGCTGTGGACCTAGCTCTACATTCATGTTAAAGTAAGCCACTGCAGTAAGAGTGCCTAGGATGCTGACCTAAGTACTGATACACCCCTTTTAATATAGACAGCTCCAAATTACCATTGTTATCTGAAGTAGCTCCAGTTCTTTTCTTTGGAGGGTAACACTAGGAGAACTTTCCTGTTTTCATTGATGGGAAAGGTTGCGCCATTTGAATTGCCTGACTCACATGCTGTGATGTTCTTGTCCTGTTCAGAAGAGTTAGTTCTTATATGCTACTTTTCTCTACCCAAAGGAGTCTCAAAGTGTCTTACATTTGCCTTCTCTTTCCTCTCCTCACAACAGACACCCTGTGAGGTAGGTGAGGCTAAGAGTCCTGATATTACTACTCAGAACAGCTTTATCAGACTTTGCGAGCCCAACGTCACCCAGCTGGCTACATGTGGGGGAGCGGGGAATCAAACCCAGCTCGCCAGATTAGTAGTCTGCACTCCTAACCACTACACCAAGTTGGCTTTCAATCAGGTTCTGATTGTTCTCATAAAGACATTCTCACAATTACTATCAGCAAGGGAATGTCGCCAATTTACTGCTCATATGTAGCAGCATGTCATTACTAGTTTGTTAAAGGCTAATTAATTGGTGGTGGGGTGGAAGAGCATGTAGAAGGTCCCAGATTGTCTTTGGCCTCTCCAGTGAAGAAACTATCTCCAGGCAACAGGTTTAGAAAAAACTGCTTCCGTGCAGAGCTTCTCCCAGTTCCTGTGTACAGCTGGAGTAGTGGGCTGCCTTATTATAATGCAACTTGGTATATTTATGTGATCTGACAATTGTGTTGCAAATCTGTGCCCATGAGGTCTCCTGCTTGGGCGGGATGCCTGCCTGTTTGCCATGGTTGGCTCCCAGTCCCACCTCCTGGCCATGTCTGTAGGGCTGTCCAAAGCAAATTGATTTTATTTTTCCCTTTGTAAACAAAGGGGGAGAATCAATCGTCTCCTAATTTTAACCAGTACGTGAGGGACCAGGGCGCCATGACAGACCAGCTGAGTCGGAGGCAGATCAGGGAGTACCAGCTGTACAGCCGGACCAGTGGGAAGCATGTCCAGGTGAACGGCAAACGGATCATTGCCACTGCTGAAGATGGCAACAAGTTCGGTAAGGAGCTGGTGGCAACACCTGAGTACACCTTTGGAGGGACTTTCTGAGAGCCTAAAAAATATCTCTTTGGGGAAATGTGGGTCTTCGTATTGGAAAAGTGCACATGGAGTCACATAAGGTTTCTTAGCCAAGAGGACTTTCACGTGACTTTGGAGGAGACTCCATTTCCTCTGCAACGTGGATGGAAAAGTATGTGAGTGTTGGAAACAGGTCTGGAGGTAAGGCATGGTAGCCACCTTGAGTAGTGAATTTAAGCTACCATTAAGGGTGGCCAAGTTGGTAGGCAGCTCTGTTCCAAAGGGTGCAATTTGCTCTGAAAACAATGCATTCTTGATCCATAGGTAGCTGTGATGCGAGAACCATATAGAGCTCCTTTTTTGGCTCACGTAGAGTCTTTATAGTCCTTCCAGACAGTAGCCTACCTGGGAGTAATGAGCCACCCCACCATAGGGCAGCAGCACATGGATCTCCTGGGTCCCGAGTCCAATTTTGGTATGGTATGAGATGTGCCATTATGGTTTCAACCTCTTGTCAGCCCTGTATCTAATATCCTCTTAGTATTGCTCCCCAGTCAGTCAGTATTGCTCAGAAAGCTCTTTGGAATGCCTGTGAAGAAGCAATTGCTCTTTGTGCTGTGAAAATTGGTTTTGAAAAATTATTCTGCATATATTCCTGCCAGGATGTGCTTCTCCCTCTCTGCCTGCCCTCAACCAAGGTCTCTAGGCCAACAGCGTCCTAAGCTCCGCTGACATGCACCTCTCCCTGACAACATACCAGCTTTCCCACTTCCCCGGCATACCTACTCACCATCTCAGCTGCTTCCTTTCAGCTTTCATAGAAGGCAGCCAGTGTGCTGGCATTGCTTCATCCTTCTTCTTACACCTGCAGACTGCCTTAAAGAGAAGAGTGCCCTACCCATCCTGACAGTTTCCCATTCTGCATTTAGGAGGCTAGGTTGGCTGCAGTATTACAGGAGAGCAGCTGTCTAAGCTGCTGGTTGGTGCTCCCCTAGCGCATTCTCAGACCGCTTAATTTCAGGGCCAGTGTACAAAGTGACTTAATTTCTCTTGCTTGTTCTGCTTGCAGCAAAGCTGATTGTTGAAACAGACACCTTTGGGAGTCGAGTGCGCATCAAAGGAGCTGAGAGTGAGACATACATCTGCATGAACAAGAAAGGAAAGCTCATTGGCAAAGTGAGCGATGCAATACCACCCCCCTCTCACACCACGAATGTCTCTGTTTCTGCAGCTGTGGACTGATTCAGTCATTTTTGTTTAACCATCTGTATTCTGATTAATTGACAGGCTAATCCATGGTGGAGTTCTGGAGGTCTTGAAGGAAGCATAACACAAACTCCATCTAGTAAATGCAAGCTCATTATTAGAAGTCACAAACATCTCGCATCCATTCTCTTTCCTTGCTACTGTAATAAGTTATTGTGACCTTAACTCACAGTTCCACAGCTGGCATTTTTGGTCGATAAGCTACTACTTGGAACATGGTATCCCTAACTATTACCAATTTTGCATGCAGCGTATATGTAAGTGATGCTTTGAGAAGTTCAACTATGACTTAGCATGCCGAACTCAGTCTTTGGCTCTCATAAAAGCAATGGTTGCCACTCCCATGGCATCGATGAAGAAATGTTGAGGGACCTCACACAACACAGAGAAAATTATATCCAGCAACACCACATCCACGGATATGTCTTTTTGGCACTGCTGCGTATGAATACACTACTAGGGAATGGGGGTTCATGGGCAAGGTTTGTGTAATCTGAGTAAGCTGTTTGGCTGGGCAGTGCAGCTTAGAATGGTAAGTTACAACCCCAAACCCAATTCTGTTGCCAACTGGCAGCCTTCATTGCCATTCCAAGTGCACCCATTTTCTTAGCAGCTAAACAATTAAGGAAAAATTTGTCCACAAGACAAAAGTAAGAAAAACGTTACATAGCAGTAGCAAGGATGTTAAGAAGAGACGGGGAGTTCAGATGAGGCTGGGACAGAGTTGGTTTCGGAATTGATTTTTTACAATGGAAATAACTATTCCATGCATAGGGCATTTGAATTGGGCTTAGCTCCAAAGATTAATAAGATATAGTGCAGAGCTACACTGTACTCTTGGGTACTTGCCATAGGCATGCCCATGAGAATGGTGTAGGGCAGTGCATAGGGTCATTGCTGCACGCTGCAAAATGGGACCATTCCACATGTCTGAGTGTCCCCTTGCCTCTTTCTCATTGTTCAGAGCATCCTGGGATGCAGTTTGAGAGTGCTGAAAATTGCCGTGAGAAAAAGAATTACTCTTCAGTCTGTAGTGTATCCTTGCCAGGGCAGCAACAGAAGGGACCACAGTGAAGGTGGTTCCCAGTTCTGCTCCAATGCACGCCCTCAAAATTGCTTTCTTTGGTAACGCAGCATCAACCGTCTTCTGAAGCCCAGCCTGCAACGATATCACGTCTCCTTTTTCCACCCCCCTAGATGAACGGTGAGAGCAAGGACTGCGTCTTCACTGAGATTGTTCTGGAGAACAACTACACCGCCTTCCAGAACGCCCGTCACGAGGGCTGGTGCATGGCCTTCACGCGCAAGGGCCGGCCCCGCAAGGCCTCCCGGAGCCGTCAGAACCAGCGTGAGGCGCACTTCATCAAGCGCCTCTACCAAGGCCAGTTGCCGTTCCCCAACAATCCCCAGCGCCAGAAGCAGTTTGAGTTTGTGAGTTCTTCCTCCCCAACTCGCAGGACAAAGCGCACCCGCGGATCCCGTACTCAAGCTTGAAGGGCAGCACAAGGCTTTGCTAGCCCCTCCTGCCATTTGTATGTGGGCTTTCGGTCTGTGGCTGAGTGCCAGGGGCTGCACATCAGACTACACTGCCATGTACAAAACACCTGGTTCCCCATCACAACTGACTGACTTCTCTTGCCTCCACGTTTTAAACACTTTTATACTTTGGTTCTAGTTGGCACAAAGGGACACAGATGTCAAGCTGAGCAGAAGAACATCGAGTCTGGGATACTTAGTACAGACAAAACAGCATTTCTCTATCCAGGAGGTTTGTGACTTTTGGACTTTGGACAGGTGGGGGTGGAGACTATTGGTGGCCATTCACAAAAAGAGGAGGCTGCTACCACTGTTTACTGTATGCTAATGGCCCAGCAGTGAACGCCAGTTATCCATCTGACATCAGCCTGTAGATCTCATCTTTGGGAAGATAAGCCCTACTGTAAGGGTAGAAAGAAATCTGCTGCCAAAGCCTTGGAGAGCAGATAGTGACGGTGGAGTAGTAGCTACACAGTGAGTGATACACAGGTCCCATCTCTTCTGAGCAGGCAGGATTCAGTGAAGAAAGAAGAGGGGCTCTTCTGGCCCAGGTTTCAAGGCGGGAGCAGTGGAGAATCACATTTGCCCTTTTTCTTCCCTAAAAAGTTATCCTGGCACTGTGGGAAAAGCTTATCCCCTTGTTCTGAAAGGGAAGCCCTCAGCACTTGTTCTCATAGTAGCTGGACTGTTGTGATGGCCTGCTTGGGTTATTTATTTGATGTTGATGTGCTGGCTTGTGTCTGGTTCTTCTCAGAAGACTGCCAGAATCGCAGGTGGCTCTGCATTGAGGCAGCTGCTTCAGGTTGCAGATTGTTGACAAACTAAAGGGCAGCAAAGCATTCAGAAGAATTCTAACATTTCCAGTGTCTACTTCTTGAGGGTATAGGTAGAAGCAGCCCCATCTAAAGGCAAGGTGTACAGATTTTGGAAGTCACTCAAGGGTAGCAGAGCAGAAGACTGACCCATTGTGGAAACGGTCTGGCCAGGTTTGCCTGCGCAAGCCCTATTCATACAAGCCTCAGGTTTCAGTGGAGCTTGCACATGAAATAGATTATGTTCCCAAGAATTTGTAGGAGTGGAAAGAGTGGGTTTTCCATTTTCAGCACCACAGTGTCTTTTGCTACCCGTCAAGATCTCTGATCTTGTAAAGAGCGAGCCCAGATTTCCTTCATTTTCTATTCCTAGGATTGTGTCTTCTGCGGCACAGTTGTTTTCTTTAAGTGGTAATTGCAGCTATTTTAGGCCTAACCATTAGAATTTTGTTAAAATTAAATACTTTTCTTAACATTTCACTGAACATTTATTTGGGGAAGGGTTTACTTTTTAGTATCCCCAACTTGAACCCAGCAAAGTGCCTTATGCTGAATCAGGCTATTGCTCTGTCATGGTCAGCGACATCTGTTCCAAGTGGTAGGAATTCTCCAGGGTCTCCAGTTTTGACAGGATCTTGTTTTCCTGGGCTGCCGTCCATGCCAGTTTCATGTTCATGAGACCTGATGCTCCAGTTTTCACTGTGTTCTGACCATGCTATGTGTCAGCTACTTGAACAAGGATATGTTGGCATAGGGCTTGGCCAGGTCTTAGCTCGACATCTATAGCTCTCTCAGAATCCTGGCTGTCAAAGTTTGGTGAGGTGCTAAGGGTTCCTTGTTAAGAATGTCATCACCCAATTCTGATCCCTGCATGGTTTGAGAAGACAGCAGGGTGGCTAAAGTGGTTTAATGCATAGACAAGGGTTCAGTATTCAGTGAACCGGTTTCAAAAGCAGCCTCATGGAAATAGTACAGCAGCAATCTAACCATTATGGGAGGGCATCATAGCATTAGATAACTGGGACCGAATCTTCCTTTATCTTCTAGAACATGCATGTATATCATTCATGTTGTGGATTGTGCCACATGGTGTTCATCTAAGACCTTGTGGGAGCTGCCAACAAGCCACCATTCCAAGGAAAACCCACTCACTGCTTCAAGATGACCATCTTTTTAATGGGTAAAATAGTAGCTTTTTGAGCTGCATGACTGGGAAGAGCCAAAACCAGAAATAAAAATGGGATACCTTATATGTCTGCCCCGTAACTCCTTGACAGATGGCATATTTTGCAGAAAGTGTTCCCAGAAAGACTTCCACTTGATCATGCGTAGTTACAAAAGGGACCTGAGGCAGGATGCAGCATCAGAACCCTTCTCAGTGAAAGAAAGTAGCTTGTTTGTATGCTGTGGCCAGAATATGCCCTGGGTCATTTTGGAAACCTAGTAAATTTTTAGCCCCAGTACTTGGTTCATGCAAAGGTTGAGAAACATTTGGAAGACAAAACTGTCAAACCCCCACCCGCCCCCCTGTCTACATGGCAAAAGAAAGCAGTTGGCCATGTCTGTGAATCTCGTTGATTGTGCTGGTCTTGTCAGACAAAAGTCTGGGCCCCTCTTTCCTCTATTGAATCACCTTTTATTTGCAAACTCCAGCCCACAATAGCTGGGGCAAGAGGCACCGTCTTTGGAATCTGGCAGCCTTTTACTAGGTCTTAGTGGGGTGTTACCTGCCGGAAAACTCCTCAAAGCACGGAAATGAGGAAAGCTTAGCCGGCTAACCTTTTGAGAGCTGCTGGCGTTTTGCTGAGATCAAAGGCCTGATGGAAACGGAGGGTGCAGCACCGGGCCTCACAGAGGCTGTGCCAGCAGCAAGGTTCATTGTTTGGCAACTCTTGGAAAGTAGCAAGAGGACTGTCCAGAGAAGAGGAAAAGAAGTCAGTCCCCATCTGTTGGCCTCCCGTTTCAGAGGTGGGGGGGGGGGGTCCAGGCTTTTCAGCACATTCAGCCAGAGCCTGAGGTGTGCCACAACCTGGGATCGATTGCATGGATGAGGAGTTTATAAGGGCTTTGCATGCTAGTTTATAAGGGTTTTGCATGCTGGAAGCGAGAGTCCTCTGCTCTGTGGTCCTTCCAGTCAATGAGAATTCATTTGCGTAGTACAAGTGACCAAATGCTCCTGCGTGGATGTACTGCCATTCTGGCATCCTCCATGCGTTTCAGTTGCATGAAAATATCCCACTGGATTAGACTTTTTTTCTTCCCAGAAATTCCTATATTGTTAAGATGCTGAAGCATCACTGGGCTTTGGAGGTTGGATCCTGTGGAAAGGATCCATGGGTGACCTTATTGTTATCTTGCTGCTGCAGTCCTTTAGTCCCCCGTCCTGTTTCCTCCGGAGCAGCATTTCCCCAGGTGAAGTCACACATTCGTACATACAATTTTAGAAGGCATCCAACCCTTTATCCATCCTGCCTCTGGACCTTAGTGATTGAGGACAGCACTGGTTGTGAAGGTGTCCCATATTTTCTGATAATCTTTTGTGGTGCCCTATCCAGCTTGCTGGGGGGTAAAGGGTAATGACTGGGAAAGGCACTGGCAAACCACCCCATGTTGAGTCTGCCATGAAAACGCTAGAGGGCGTCACCCCAAGGGTCAGACATGACTCGGTGCTTGCACAGGGAATACCTTTACCTTTTTAAAGATGAAGGTGATATTACTTACAGAAGGCATCAAAGTGAATTGTATGCGGGCTAATGCTAGAATAATGTGGAAAGGGGGTATTATTTGGACAAATTGCCAGAATAGTTCCACATGCATTGCGCCATCTGCCCCTTTCTTTCAGTGTGTTTTTTATTTAGCTTGGGCAGGAAGAAAACAAGACATACAAGGTGTTACATTCCTCTTAGCTAGTTGCTGTGAATGGATCGGTTCAGTGTGACCAATCATTACTTGCAACTGACTGTGTTCTTGTCCCTTCCTTGCAATGAGGCACCAGACTAGTCGTATGAAAAAGGACTTGGTCTACCTCTTGGGAGGGGGGGGTCCCCTGTCATTTATATCAGCCACGGTGGTCCCTCTCTTTCCAGTGAGCTGTAATTGAGGTCAGAAACCTCCTGGCAGAAGCAAACTGGGTCATCCACCTGACTTCAGCAGACTGTAGCTGTCTTATTGGTCCCAAAGGACTAGAGACAGAAGTTGCTGTATCCTTCACTGGCCCAGCTGAGGTTGATGGAGGGAATGCTGAGATGCCAAGAATTCTTCATGGGACAAATTTTCCGGGAAATGTTAAGCAGCTGAATTATCAGAGACGGGAGAACCCTTGTATTGATAATGACCTAAAGTACAAATTTCATTAGGTAACAATTTTTTATTTCTAGCATGTTAAGAGCACAGTCTGATACCAGATGGCCACACCTGTGCCCACTGCAATCCGCAAAGCATCCCACAGATATCCTACAGTGTACAAGACAAACCACTGTCTGAAAGATTATTTTTGTTCCCCCTCTCTTTTGTTTAAAGTCCAGTTTAATGAAGAGTTCTGGAGAACTTGGAAAGCTTGCACAGCCTTGTGTCGATTGGGTTTGTCCTAATAAAAGGTATTACTTGGTTTTTTCTGTTTTTTTCTTTGGCTCAATATGGCTACGTCTGACCAACTTCCAGAGGGACAGCCATTTTAGCCTATTGCAAGAAAAATTACAAAAAAGGTCGGATCCCATCACCCTGCTGCTGTGAAACCCATAGGTATGCATATGCCTACAGCAAACTTAAAATATGGTGCTTCTTTTTAAGTACAATTTTGAACACTTTGTTGGTACAATTTCCTTAGGTTATGTTTACAGTGACAACCTGTTGCTCAGATCAGAAAATAGCTGTGAAAATAAGAAACTGGGAGTTAAGTGTGCACATACCTGCAAGCACACGCATATCTGTCTTGGTCCTCCTGAATGGTTTTTTGTTTTTTAAAGGGCAGATCAGCCCCTCAGACATTACGAAGTCACTGAGCCGTTTCCCCACCCCCCATCAAATCTCCCCTCTAATTGCTTTTTTCCAGCTCACAATACGGACGAGCAAGAATTTTAATCCTGTAACCGGCCTCCAAAAGCCATTCACAAAGCGACACAAAAACAACGCGGCTGGGGCGGGGCGGGGGGAAATTATAACAGTTTGAGTTCAGTGAAGCTTTAAGGCGGGAGGGAAACGGGACACCCAGCAATTGCCGCGGACAATGGCCGCTCCCAGGTGTGCCGTCGGCGGGGAATTAGCACCGGGCCCGGACGGCGCTCTCGCCTTCGCCGGCTGCCGCAGCTTCGCGCGTCCTCAGGCCCGGCCGCCCTCCTTTCAGGCCGCAGAGCTTTGCAGGCTTCAAAGGTGCTGGAGGGGGCGGGCCGGCCGGCCTTTGTGTCCCGGCGGCTTTGCGCGGCCCCTCCCCGGCCATTCTTCGCCCGTTCCATTCCGGCCGGCCCAGGGACCCCCAGCGGCCCGCTTTCCTGTCTGGCGGGGGCAGGCGAGGGGTCGCCCGGCCGGATTCTCCCCGGCTCTCAGGCCCGCCCCGACGGCTGCGCGGATTAGGGAGCGCGACGCCGCGGAGGGGCCTCCCAGGCCACCCACCCAGCGCCGCGCAGGTGTGCCGGGCGAGCGGAGGGGCCGCCGGGAACGCCTGCCAACAAAGAGGCCCGACGGGGCGGGGAGGACCCTGGCGACCGCCGCCGCCCCAGTCAAGGGGGGCGCGCCCGGAGAGGGAGGGTTTGCCCAACCTGGGCCTCGTCAATCCCCTCCCGAACAAATTCCGCAGAGTGGCCCTCTCCTTCTCCTCCCCTCCCTCTAGGTGCTAGAACCGTCGGGGAGGCTGCTTGGTGCAGGCCTCTTCTCAAGGCAGCGACAAAGACCTAGGGAAACAACACGGTGACACCTGGGGCCAGAAGGCCTCCCTGAATGCCAGACATGCCATGGCTTATTTATGTTTATTTTATTTATTTGTAAGATTTTTAGACCACGGCTCTCCTACCAAGGTCTCTGGGCAGCCAACATCATTAAAAAGTATACAAAGTATTTAAAAAATCATATAAAACCCAATTACAACTTGCCTAAAATACCAGACAGGTTAAACAATGGCTCCCCCCCCCCAAAGCTCCCCATGACCCTGGGGTCTCATAGGTTCTGATGGAGGGGGTAATGTGTAGGGAGGACTAATGACAGACGGCATCCAGTGCTGGCGCTGGCCTCAACCATATGCCTTATGCAACAGTTGAAGAAATGCTGTTTCGCTGCATCTGATGAAGTGTGCATGCGCGGGAAAGCTTACGCCTTGAATAAAACTCTTGTTGGTCTTAAAGGGTGCCACTGGACTCAAACTTTGTCTGCTGCTTCAGACCAGCTGGGCGACCCGCCTGAAGAGATCTGATCTGTAATGTTTTTACGCAGGAGGCCAGATTAAGCAACCAAAGCAAGCTACCAATCATGGCAGCCCCACCAAGGGAGGCACCATGTTTGCTATGCTGATTTAGAATCTGTAGTGCCTGGGGGTAGTCAACCTGTGGTCCTCCAGATGTTCATGGACTACAATTCCCATGAGCCCCTGCCAGCGTTTTCTGGCAGGGGCTCATGGGAATTGTAGTCCGTGAACATCTGGAGGACCACAGGTTGACTACCCCTAGGCTGCCCTGATCTTGAAAGTTAAGCTGGGCCACCCATGTTTAGTACATGCCTGGGATATTGCCTTGGAAGGTCAGGGTCGTTATGAGAGGCAGGCATTGGCAAGCCACCTCTGAATGCCTCTTGCCACGAAAACACCATGATGGATGACCATAAACCGGCTGCAGCTCGACATTGCATTCCTCCTTCACCACCCCCAGTGCCAGAGGAGTCAGTACTGCAATTGAGTCTAAGTTTGGTAAAGTCGAATCCAGCAAGGTGACCTGAGTCGCCTTCTGAAATTTTCTTTGTGTTCTGGCAAAAGTCTATATAAAGCTGAAAGATTATCCCAAAGGCTTTTAAATATGTATGATTTGATTTACTTTGCTTATAGTCTGCTTTTTGTGTTATCTTTGTATCCATTTATGTATTCCCTCACTCTGTCTGAAGCAGAGCTGGGGAAATGTTCATCTTCGTGGTGTCTGTACCATCCTATGTGTGGGCTGGTTGCAGAAAATTCTGGAAGACTGGAGCATGAGATGCTTCCCACCCTTCCACGTTTTTGCTTCTTCGGGGGTCATATGAGGAGATGGGCCATGCTTTATCCTTCAGTTCTTTCATTTCTCAAAGGAGAAAATACTTTCTTCTTTCAGCTGCATCTTTATTTCCATTGATGGTGCAATGTGAGACAAATTGGCACAATCAGATGACCATTCATGGGCTCTGCCGTGCTTGGCAGAATAGCAGGATGCTCTCTAGATGTTCAGTTTGCAAACAGTTTATTCCCAAAGCCAGAAATAATATCTAGCTCTTTAGACATACTTCCAGCTTTAGAGATGAACGTCCCTGTTTTTATTATGCTGCAATGATCAAGAGCCAGAAATCATTGTCTCAAACCATTTCCCACTGGACTGTCTCCCACATAAACTGTCAAAAGTAGACTGTCAACGGGGAATCCAGGCTCACCTAACGCGAGCACACGAGGCTGCTTTTCTTAAAGGAATTGCTGCAGAGAGCTGGTCTTCAGCAATCACTGGCCCTGAGATCCAGCGAGCCGCAAGATGTTTGAGGAAGTAATAGGATATCGGATTTATAAGAGAAGGAAGCAGTAGAGTTAGAGTTATGAGATTACCCAGGTCAAAGCCAGGATCAGGACAGCAGACCACAAGAGCTAGTTACAGGTAACCCAAGCCAGGCACGTTTCCCCCTCCACATGTACAACCCCCAAATTCCAGGGAGTTCCCAGCTCGACTTGCAACCCATCCAAAGGTTGGGTTGCAACCCACTGCTGCAGCTGGAGAACACTGGCAAAGCTACAACATGGAAGAGGAGAGTTCTCAGGTTCCAAAGTTGTCCATTGTTAGCCTGCACATGGACAGATCCAACAGATATCAGCCTGATGGACTACAAGTAAATGCAAACTAGGAGTTTTTTTTTTAAGTCAGCCTTGAATCTATTGCTATTTTGTGGAGTCATGCAGGATATGAATGGAAGAATGGGAAGAAAGTGTTGGAATAGACAATGTCTGGTGTACAAAGAGAAGAAGACCCTGAAGACTGTTAGATTGGTCAGAGAGTTCAGGACCATTCTATCTTTTAAGTGTGCTTTCTTGTCTGTCCCTAGATTGCTACTCTTAGAGCAATATCCTCCTCCTTCTCGGAAGCTTCTCCCCTCTCTCTCTTCTTAGGTAGCCATGTAGACAGATGTCTGTCCCTTTCTCTCTCCTGCACTATCACAGTATGTCGTTCCATAAATAAATCCTTATATCTCCTTTATCCTAAAATACAGTGCATGCATAAAAGGTAAAGGTATCCCCTGTGCAAGTACCGGGTCATGTCTGACCCTTGGGGTGACGCCCTCCAGCGTTTTCATGGCAGACTCAATACGGGGTGGTTTGCCATTCCCTTTCCCAGTCATTACCGTTTACCCCCCAGCAAGCTGGGTACTCATTTTACCGACCTCGGAAGGATGTAAGGCTGAGTCAACCTTGAGCTGGCTGCTGGGATCGAACTCCCAGCCTCATGGGCAGAGCTATCAGACTGCATATCTGCTGCCTTACCACTCTGCGCCACAAGAGGCCAGAAGAGTGTGTGCATATCTATGACTTATTTACCCTGCTAACAAAAAGGTGCCTTAATTTTTACAAATTCTAGTGACAAAGGGATACATCCTCGAAAGCTCCACCTGCTACATCACAAGGAAGTGTGCTTGAGGAGTTTTGAGGAGGTAAAATCTCTCAGACTAGCCCTGTCTCACTAGATCCCAGGAGTCAACAGTGTTGGCCCTGGCCAGTATTTGGATGGGAAACCAAGGAAATCCAGGGTTCCCTATGCAGAGGCAGGCAACGGTAACACCCTTCTGAACATCTCTTGCCTTGAAAACCCTTTGCTGGGGTCACTGTAAGTGGACTGTGACTTGATGGCACACGGCACACATATATTTAATCCAGCCTCACTAAGAATACTGCTTGTAAATGAAATGCTAAAAGGCCAGGGAAAGTAGCATGAAGAATAATGGGAGGCACTTAAGGAAACTGAACTTGCAATTAACCTGCAAACAGGAACACATCAAGACGAGACCCAGTTGTGGGACGTGTGCTTCTCCTACCGTGTACAGACAGCAGAGGGCACCAGACCATCTTGTACAGGCCAATGGAGCGGACATCACAGGGCAACCTGTGTGTAGTGGTGCAGATGTGTCATTCTTGTCCATGCGCTCTGTGGGAGCGGAGTGGGGTGGCTGTGCATCTACCAGTGATTAAAGTGGAGTGCTCTGCATGTTATGTATGTCCTGTAATGAAGAATGGGGATGCAGAGCGGGCCCCCAACATTTAGCACCAAATGAACACACACAATGAGGCACAGACGACTGGTATGTTCTGCTGAAATCAATGGAAGCAGTGAATGCAGTTCAAATGAATGGAGTTCGCGCACGCTCTTGCTTTACAGTTCTGGATCATTTTCATTGAGGCTTGTGCTGGAGACTTTCCCAATGATTGTGCCAAGGATGCATCAGATCCAGGGCTATTGATGAGGGGACAAAAGGGAGAAAGTTCTAGGGGGTCCATGGATCTGAGCAAGCCATGGGACACTTGCTCTGCTGCCCTGCCTGGCATCCAAGGTCTTGCCTGGGGACAGAGCCACATCTGCCTACACAGTGCCCAGAAATAGGCATTGGAGGCTGGAAGAAGCTCTTGTTCCTTCTTCAGTAACAATTCTTTATTTCCCACCTTTCTGTTAAAAAGGTGTCTGACATAATCACCTTGCTATGTAACAAAAAGGTGAGTGGTGCCAGTAATGGCAGATGCCATAATGCAGGCCAAATGCCATGAACTCAGAGATGTGTGTCATAAGGATGCAAATTGTATCATGCCCAGAAAGAGGTGAAACCATCAACCTTTGGTCATTCTTACACCACGCAAGCTAAGCAAGGAAAAGTGTAGCAGTTTCCGTGGTGAATAGTCATAATTGGATGTGAGTATGCCTTGTAGAGGGTCAGAATATCGCACTTAGAATCAGAGAGACCCAGGTACAAATTCAAATGAAGGCTTACTAGTCACTCAGTCTAACCTACCTCTCAGGATTGTTGTTATCTAAAAAACCCCCCAATGTTCTGAGAATCCAAATGCAACTTGGAGCTACAAAGCAGCACTGAGCAAAGCAGCACTGAACAAAGCAGCGTTGAGCAGGGGGTTGGACTAGATGGCCTGTGTGGCCCCTTCCAACTCTAGGATTCTATAATTCTACATGGAAAGGGGTGAGGTGGAGCTGTGCCTATAAACATGAGGCTCTTTGGTGGTGGGGGGGGGGCATTTCACTCCCTACGCATCCTCCTTCACTGAAGTCTCGCCCGAGTGACATCACGGTCCTCTCTTTGGCTGGAAGCCACTGTCTGCTTCCTGCCCTGGTTTGCCCTCCTCCTGGCTGAAGGCGGTGGTGTGAGCAACTGGGGGTGTGCAGGTTGGGGCAAGGTGTTCTTTCCTTGGGGATGCTCCTCCTAGGTAATCAGAAGGAGATGAAACTGGCTATCAGAGGTCTATCTGACGGGGGGGGGGAGGTTCTGTCTGTACAGAGATTTTGCTTGCCTGCATCCCTCCGCACCACCCTTGCCATTAGTTGGGCAGCCAGAGAGAAAGAGGGAGCTGTTGGCTGAGTCTGTAGCTGCTGCAAATTATTGGTTTCCTCCTGCTTCATTTAGCTGCTGCCGCTGCTCATCCCAGCCGTGGTCTGCAGAGGGAGAGAGGGAGGGGGAGAGACTGTTGGCGGTCGCGGTGGCAACCAGCAGCGGCCAGGCGGAGATGCTAAGAGCAAGGATGGCGCCTCCTGGAAGGACAAACCTGCCTACAGCTGGGCCTGGTCTCCTCTGAAGGTAGGGAAGGCCTGTGGCAGGTGGACTGTCATTGTGCAAGGGCAGCCAGGGCAGGGGCAGGGAGCCTTGCTGATCCTTTTTATAAATGCATGAGCAGCAGGAGCAAAGGATGGGTTGCCTTGTGCCTGAGAGAGACAGCCTCTGACTTGGGAGCAAGAGATGCAGCAGTGCAGAGCCTGGGCTTGCACATGATGCTCAAGGGGAGATTTTATCCAAAGCAACATAAGCAATGGAGAGAGTGATGCATGTGGGTGGATCCAGAAAGCTGTCAGTAGCTGTCCCTTATTTCAACGTATTCTTTCTGTGTGTCTAGCAAGGGCGTGTACCCAAGCTGCTTTCAACGTTTGAAATGTAATAAGAGAAATGCTCATTTTTCTGGCCTCAGCCCCCAGCCCTCTTCTGTGCCTGTCAGTGGCTTGGACCAGCAGCCCCCTTAATCCAAGGTGACTAAAGGCCCAAGGTGACTAAAGTCCCTTTGAAGCAGAGCCTTCCTTTATGGAGATGCAGGGGCATCAGGAATGTGCTAGTCCAAGCCGGCTGCCTAGATCCTGACTTTGGAACCGGAGGCTTTGGCACTTCATGCTGGGAGTGTTCAAGGCCCAGGATCTGTGTGGTGTGGTCAAAGTCAGCTGATGCTCAGACAGACAGGTCATGAACCCCAAGAAGTTCTGGTTCATCCATCCATTGGATGGTGTGAAGGACCTCTTTCATAACCTGTAGCGTTCTTACCGGCAATCCTTCTGTTGAGATGCTATCTGCCCAGTTCTCAAATCAGAGAGACGTGGGCCCATACCTCTCTTGTGGCTGTCTGATTTCTATAGGGCTTTCTGGTGTGCTGTGCTGCATGGGGCAAACCTGTCTGTCTCCCATCTGCTCTGATATCCTGCATGATGCCAAACACCCAGGACTTCAGCCAACAACCAAGTCCTTTGCCTCTGCTTTCAGCTAGTGGAAATGAGGAAGGGCTTAGCGCAGAGAGATGATGGTCAGTTTGCTCGCAGGCTGGCAGAAACAGCAGCATGAGGCCCAGCATGGCTCCAGTTGACCCCTGAAGGAACACAGATGTCTGCTCAGCCTCAATAGGATGCAATGGGGACTATTGGCCCCAGTTCAAATGCTTCTCAGAGCCAGCTACTGCAAGTTTATTTTGGGTCTCCACTTCATCCTTCTTGTGGAATGCCTTGAGGCCCAGTCCCAGAGCTAGAATGCAAGCAGGCTGATGTGCTGGGAACTTGGGTACTATGGTGACCAGTGACCCCTACTATGGTATGCCCCAGCCAGGGAAGAGAATCATAGCATCATAGCATCATAGAGTTGGAAGGGACCTCATGGGTCATCTAGTCCAACCCCCTGCACTATGCAGGACATTCACATCCCTATCACTCATCCACTGTAACCTGCCACCCCCTTAAGCCTTCACAGAATCAGCCTCTCCATCAGATGGCTCTCCAGCCTCTGCTTAAAAATTTCCAAAGATGGAGAACCAACCACTTCCCGAGGAAGCCTGTTCCACTGAGTAACCGCTCTGTCAGGAACTTCTTCCGGATGTATAGATGGAATTTCTTTTGAATTAATTTCATCCCATTGGTTCTGGTCCGTCCCTCCGGGGCAAGAGAGAACAACTCTGATCCATCCTTGATATGGCAGCCTTTTAAATACTTGAAGATGCCTTTAGTCATTTTTAAATCCCAAATCAATGTAGCTCAAAACATGCTAACTGTTGTCCACACCTAGACTGTCCTGCTGCTTATTGATCTACACATGTGCAAACCAGAAAGGGAGCCCATGGTTTCTGAGTATCAATTGTGGCCGTGCAGGAAGCTGCCCATGAAATGGCATGGTGCTTTATAATGCACACGTGGTTCCAGGCATGGGGAAAGAGGGGACACACTTGTCTCCAAAAGGAAAGGTTTTATTTCTGTAGAAGAAAAAAGGTCTTGCAACGATCTCAGCTTTGGCATAGCAGCTCAAATTCTTTGAATGCCACATTTACAGGAGAGCCTGAAACATTTTTTTCCCTTTCTGGTTTGCAAATGGGATTTTTCCGCAAATTTCCTTTGCCTGCCAAATATTTACCTGGCCCACAGGGAAGCCTAGAGCAGTGGTTCTCAATCTGGGGGGGTTGGGACCCCTTTGGGGATAGAACCCCCCTTTCACAGGGGTTGTGGCAGGGTGAGCAGCTTGGCCATGTGTGTGTGTATGTGTGTGACACTGCCACTGTTGCCACTCCTCCTGAAGGCACCCACCAATTTATATACAATTTATATACAATCATGAACAATGGATCTTCATGCCATTGGTCAGTTTCGGTTTAATTCCTGTGAAAGAACACTTGCCTAATTTTATGGCTGGGGTCACCACAGCATGAGGTGTTGTATTAAAGGGTCGCAGCATTAGGAAGGTTGAGAACCACTGGCCTAGAGGGATGCGGCTGGGAGGTGAGTGGCCACCCTTTCCCAAAGGAGGGAGAAGAGGGGGACATAATTTGAACACTAGTGGCTTTCGGAGCTTGGCTTGGTGTTAAAAGAGTGCTCTGGAGCATTGTTAGTATTCTTCACTGTTGAATAGCCACAATCTAGCTGGCCAGTGGGGTTTTTGTTGTATTACAGCTAGTTGTGGGTCTGTTTTTATTTTATGACTGTTATATCAGTTTTAGGTGCCTCTCTATAAGCACCTTGGGTTCAAAAATTCTTAAATGAACGAATGCCCAGGTGAGAGAGATGCTCAGGTATTTCTGGCTCTAGAAATTAAGTGAGCATTGCCGGGTGGTCCTTCTTATTATAAAAGATCATTCATTGTCTTGGAGAGAGAAGAAAACAGATCTGTATTTTTGGGAAAGGATTAAATGTGGGGGTGGATGGGGGAAAGACCTTTCTCTGCGATCCAAAACCTTTTCTGCACAACTGCTCATCCCTGGACGTTGTGTCGTAGCATTTCTAAAGGAGTGCATCTGAGCATGTGCAGGCAGGCTTTCCTCCTCCTGGCGAGCCACACCCTGCCCCATACCAATGCCCGCACTTGTCTCCTCCGGAACAAAGCAGACCACCGCTTGTGATGGGGGGAGGGGAGGGGAGGGCGTGTGGGGGGTCTCTGCACGTGGTGCCTCTCGGCCATCTCGCGGCAGGTGTCTGGGCCCGATCCTCAGCCGCGGGGGGGGGGGAGGCTGCCTGGCTCGCCCCTTCCCAGCCGCTCCCTACGGGTCTGTCCGCGGGCCTCGCCGGCAGCCGGGCGCGCCCCAATCCTGCTTCGTCACGGCGCTGCTGGCCCAGTCTCCTCGCGTGCGCTCCCGAACGGGCCGCGCCGGAGGGGGCGGGCAGAGGGCGGCGGCGGCGCGGGAGAGGCGCCTCTGGTCTCTCGCGCGCGCCCGGAGCGGCCGCCTTTGCCGTCGATGCTCGGCGCTGTCCGGCCCTGCTGCGCCCGAGGGAGGGACCCGCGCCCCAGGCAGGCAGGCAGGCAGACCCCGCTGGGTAAGTGGCGGCGTCGGGCTCGGCTGGGCGGGGAAGGGAAGCCGCAGCGCCGCGCTTTGGGGAGAGGCGGCAAAGCCCCCGGTCGAACCTTAGCCGAGCTGGTGCAGAGGCAGGAGGGGCTGCCCGGCTGGGGGTCCACCTGTCCTGGAGCTGTGGCCGCCCGGAGGGGGGGGCAGATTGCAGGAGCCTGGGGGGCGGGGCTGGCCCGCGATCCCTGCGCGCCGTCTGCCTTCGCTTCTGCCCATTCCTTGGTTCCGGTTCGTCGGGGGGGGGGGGAGGCTGAGCGGCCTCGTCGCAGGGGCCCTGCCCTGCCCTGCCCTGCCCTGCCCTGCCCTGCCCTGCCCTGCCCTGCCCGAGGGGGCTCTCCCGAGGCCGGGTGCCCAAGTTTGCTTTACGCGGCGCAGTTCGGGGAAGGAGCCAGCAGGTCGCCTCCGGATTTCGGCTGCTGGTGTCAGTGGCTGGGGCTCTGGGCGGCGCCGCCCGGCATGGAACCGCGTTGGCAGCAGAGCCTGGAGAGAAGTTGGCGGTTCCGAGGATGCGTCCAGCTCTGGGCTTTCCCACGTGGGCCCCGAACTCCAGGTCACCTCTTCACTTTCGCCAGGAGAGGCGGTCCCCGTGTCGGGTCGCCGGACGTGCCCCCTGGCCTTACTTGGCGCCCGGAGGGTGGGGTGGGGCGGGGTGGGGGGCTCGCCGCTTTCCCCATCCAAAGGCAGCACCGCCCATTCCGGAGGCCCGTCGGGATTCAAGGCGCGGCTTCCGCCCTCTTCCGACGACCCTCCTCCACGCACGGCAGCCCCGCGCCTCCCGGGTTCTTCCTCTCCGTCTTGGGGAAGCAGGAGCCGTAAACGGCTCAGTCGCCGGAGCTCCTTGCGCGCCGACGAGGCGGGCGCCCGTCGGGGACTCTTCGGGGCCGGTCGCGCCGCTCTCGGGGCCTGGGGAGGGCGTTTGGCTGCGGGGCCCCCTCTGCCCTGGCGCGGCTGTGGCTTCGTAGGCGCCAAAGCGGCACAAAAGTCGTTGCGCGGCTGCTACTCGGGCTCGAGGCCTTAGGAATGGGTTTGCGCTTCGGTGGTCTGTCGGGGTTGCGCCATTCAGACGCGAGCGGGCGGGGGCGTTCCGCAGACGCCGAGCTTTGCCCCCGGAGAGGCTGAATGTGGCAGGGAAAGGAGCAACGGGGGCGGCCGGCCGAGAAGAGGGAAAGGTCAGGAAGGCGCTGCCGGACTTCTCAGTCTCCCAAGCCTGTCCCTCCCACCTGCCTCCACTTGACCCGCAGAACTGGCAAATTTCAGGGTGTTCTTGGGAGGGTCCTCCAGCCTTGCTTTGCTCCTGATGCTCTCCAGACTTCCCCATCTCGGCTGTTTTTTTCTTCTGAAAGGAGAAGTTGGAAGGCAATTGTGACCCCCCCTCACACCTGCTGCTTCTCCACATTAAATAACCCCAATACAGTTCACCCAAGCCCTCCCGAGGAGAATTCAGGGCTCTGCCACCAGCACCCTCACACCTTCATTGCACACTGCCCTGGGTATCTTCTCCATCAGGCACCTGGCCTCATCCACCCAACAGCCGTTCCTGGGCTGCCAGGGTTGGGTTGGCCTCCCTCCAAGCTTGGGAGGGGGGATCTTCTGGGAGACACAGCACTCCTCCGGCCTCAAAGCAAATGGCCAGTGTATTGGGGGCCATACATATAGGGGGAAAGGCACGCTGGCTGCCACCCAGAGTGGATTCTGGTAGTTCATAAATGCACCAGCCACAATAAACGTGGCCATCTTTAACGCCCCACCAGACTCTCTGGCCTTGTGAGCACAGCAGCCCTCTGCGGAGTTAGCAAGTCAAGTTAGTCCTTCTAATCTAGACTTAAGAGGGAGGAAGGATGAACAAATACAGGGTTACAGATAAAATACGCTTGGGAAAGGCTAGAACTCTGATCGCTAGTCTGGGGCATCACTGTGGACTGCCGTACTGAGGTGTGTCTGCCTTGACTAGAGACAGGTTCATAATGCGGGGCAACCAGGGGACCTAAGTATCCTCTCTGGGCTGCCCATTTGGTGCCACTCGCTGGCAGGGGCTCATGGGAATTGTAGTCCATGGACATCTGGAGGGCCACAGTTTGACTACCCCTGCTCTTCAGGGTATCAACCATGGGACGATTTTAATATGCAGTCCATGAGTTGCGACACATTGGCTGTGTATTGTGAAAACGTTCTCCCTCGTGAAGGAGAAAAATTTCGTTCAAAGGATTTCATTCCAATGGGTCATATGCACAACTGTTTGTGGCCAGCTTGCCAGCACGAGAAAGCAGCTCTGACTTTCTCTCCAATTTAGAACAAGTGGTGCATGGCCATTCTTGATGTAGCAACATACGTGGAGATGTTCTGACCTTTCTGAAGCCCTGTGTTGAAAGCATTTTTAAGAAGCAACATAAGACCTTGTTTTTGGTAGCCTTTGGTGGCTAAGTAATTAGAATCCAAAACTGGGATATTGATTGGTTGTAGAGCTGACCTGTAAGTTTATTCTTTCGGGTTTATTATTAAGGCATTGTGAGCAGAATAGCCAGCCCCAAGGGGGTTATCATCAGGGGGTTATCATCATATGGCTTAATGGTAGCATGTAGTGACCAATGCAGCTTCCACATGGTCATTTTAAAAATTAAATTCACATTTCTTTGTGTGAGAGCCATCATCCTGCCTTATATCCTGCAATCTCCATCCCTAGGATATAAAAGCCTAATTTCCTTTTGCACTCAGGTTTATGGTGAAGAATGAATGAGTTTCGGCATTGATGGTTAAATGGAACCTCCATAGCCAGTAGCAGATTACTTCCAAGAGCCAGATGCAAATGAGGACAGCTACCAAATTCTCAGAGACAGAATGCTGGAGAATGAGCCCATGTATTATGGATCTTGTCCAGGCTATTAGACTAGGAACGCTGAGTCTTCATCTGACAGGACAATTTTTATCTGTCTTGCAACAAGTGCCTTGTGGTGCACTCCCTGCATATTTTAAACATCCCACATTTAGGTTGCAGAGAGCATGGAGGTACCCCAGAACAACCAGTGAGGACTTTGGAAATAGCCCAGAAAGGTGCCTCATGTATGGGGGGCAGGGGTGTGTGTAATAAGATGCATTGGGGGGAAATGTCGTAGGCGAGATGTTTAATTTGCTGAAGAAACCCAGTTACCATTCACATACTTCCTGGTAGCTTTGCTTCGTGCCCTGAGCATCTGGAGAATCTAGTATGTTTGCCATGGAAGAACTGCAGGGAGAACAACAGAAAAGTTGGCAGATCTTTGCATACTGACTGCCCCATACATGACCTTGCTGATGTTCAACTAAGATCATGGTCTCAAAAAATCCCAGCTCTGGGCCAAGAGCCACAGGAGAGGCGATACTAGCTGTTTTGCTCAGTGGTTCCACTCCTGGCCAAAAGTTATCTGGATGAGATTGTGTACCTGCACAAGCTCTTGCCTGCACAAGAAGACAATGCCCAGCTCCCTACAGATTAGAGGCATTAGGGATGCTTGAAGGTTTATAAGTGTTTAAGTGGGCCAGTAGAATAGCACAAGCAACCAGGCTTGTAAAGGTAGGGGAAAGGAGACTGCAGCAGGCATCCATGTGAATGTGTTACAGGGCGCACTGGAGGGGAGGTGGCCAGTAATGCATCTTAGCCCAGAACGGAACTACGTAAGCGCCCTAATCTGTATTTTGAGCACCTCTGTGCCGTTGCCTTGCCACAAAGGCATTTTGGAAATGTCATCCTGCTCTTAGCTCTTCCATGTTCCGGACATTCAGCTCCAGAGTTTGGGGACAACAGTAATGAAACTGGCTTGCCAGGAAGCTGGCAGGGAAGGTTGAAAGGTCTGTTTTTTCCCACCCTGCATGCTTCACTAAGGCAGCCCTGACACAGGCAGAGGCGCGCACACACATGCTGGGTGCCAAGACGGGACAGGGAAGCCAGCAGCCTGCTGATAACATTGTGCCAGAAGGCCTCTTGAGAATGTATTGGGGGGGGGGGAGTGCTGTCAGCTGGAGGATCTGAATTGCTTTCACGTGTGCAGGGACTTTGTGTTTTCTTCCCTGCTTGCCTCCCATTTGTTAAAGGTAAAGCTAGTTCCCTTATATACAAAAGGAAAACAAATTCTTTGCCCTTATAATGTAAGGCACTGGTTTCCCATTATCCCAATTGGCTGTCATTGTTGTGCGTATCCTCATAAGCTTCTGTGCTCCAGATTTTCAGATGAATCCAAAGGGCAAACACCTCTACTTTACCCAGGTGACCAGTCTCCCTCAACAGAATAGTGCACCCTGGGAATCTTTGCCCCCTGCCTGCCAGTTCTGGCCATTATGATGAGACAAATTGCAGTGGCTGTTAAGAGATAGGTCCTGCCTCTGTGAGCTGAGGAGTGCAGAATTGATGGCATTTTTACAGAAGCATTAGAAATGGAAGGATTTGGAGCCAGCCATTCAGTATTCTAAGTAGAGAAGATGTTTCTTGGCATGACCGCAGACTGCAAGTCACCTGGGTGCTCTCTGGAAGAGGAGGCAGGTTGGTCAGGCCATGAGCGGCTGAGTTTCCAGGGCTCTGCCCAGGCAGATGGCTCCACGTCCCTATTTTAAGCCTTGGAGAATCCCGGGGCTGTGATAGCCTTTTTGTTGTGTGTTTTCCTTCTGGTTCCCATTGGAGGAGCCTGTTGCCAATGCAAGGAGGGGCTTTTGTATCCCCTCCCCCATGCCACCCAGGGGGCACGGAACCTGGCCAGAGCCAGGCGTCCCTTTAGTTTTGCAGCCCCCATTCTGCCAGTCAGGGACACACACCTCGTCTGACATGCACAGTGAGCAGGCTAATCCCATTTTAATCTGGGATTACACATCACGTGGCCCTCCTCGCTGTCAATTCCCAACTGCAGAGTGGTTTCCTCTCCAGAACCCAGCCAAGCCAAGGGGCTGCTCTGGGCTCACTCACCGAACCTGCCCTGCATTGTGGGCTGTGCTGGCAACCAGCGTGGCCAGGCCTCTTTGACATCCCTATTGGGGATACGTGGAAGATCCAAAGGAGAGAAGCCAGGGCACAACCCACGGGGACGTTCTTCCGCACTAGCCCTTTTGCGTGGATTTCAGGGGCCTTGCGCCAGGGGCTGTGGGTGACCGCGCCCCAGGAGGCGCCTCTGCGGCCTTCAGCAGCCGCTGCTTTATCCAGGCCCCCCTGGGAGCAGCAAGTGGGTTCGGACCATCCCATCACAGGTCCTTCCTGGTGGTCGGTCAAGGCGCGGGCGCCGCCTTCTTGTCTGGGGCGGGGAGGGGGGAGAGACAAGCAGCCCTGGAGCTCAGAAGTCGGAGCGCAGCGCCTCGCCCGCTGCTGGGAGTTGCTTGGGAAGGGGCGGGAGGGCTGCTGCTTTGTGCTCCGGTCAGTTCCGCTGGACGCTTCCTCCGGGCCCGGCCGCAGAGGCCCCTGGAGCGCTGCTGACCGCTGGGGGAGTGGGCGGATTAGCCCCCCCCCCCCCGGAGCAGATGGCGGGGCGAGCGGGGAGGGAAAGTGGCGCGTCTTGCTCGGCGCGCGGCTGGATTAACCTTACCCCACCCCTGTCCCGGGTGTCGCCGCCGCAACGTGACCCAGCAGCCCTCCCCTCCGGCCTGCCAGGGGCGCCGCGCGCGCCCAGACGCACCCCGCCCTTCCTCGCACGCGTTTTTGCGACCGCGTGGCCGGGGGCAGCGTTGGCTTTAGGCACAGACTGGATAAACTGCCGTTTAGGAGCTGCCGCCGCTGCTCAGAAAGTGAAGATTACTCATCTGCCTCTCCGGAACTCTTTATACGGAAATCGTTTAGGGCAGGGGTGGCCAAGCGGTGGAGCTCATGGTAATTGTGGTCCATGGACATCTGCAGAGCCACAGGTTGGCCACCCCACGTTCAGGGTCATTGCAGCTTGTCTCACTTTCCCACCCTTCTCTGAGGCTGCTGTAGGGGAATCCACTTTAAACCTGGGAAATGGACACCAGTGGAAAAGCCCCGAGAGGTGTTTCTTCCCAGTTGCAGGCCTCTGTTTGGTACAGCCAGTCCAGGATTCTCTCTGACGCCTGCAGTTTTGGCTTGCCATCACGGTTGCCAGCTTTTGCAATTCCCAATTCTGGGGAGGGAGGGAAAACCCAGAGCCACTGTGGTGGTGAAGCCTGTGAGTTGAGGTCGGTACAAAGGCAGGCCATTAATCTCAGATGTACAGTCTAAAAGGAGGGGGGCTGGCCAGGCCCTTTGTTTTCCTGGCAACCGGCCCCAAAGCCAAAATAGTCCCTTTGGAGAGAGCTGAGGCCCCACTCACCAGTGTCTCTGCCCCACACTCTGCCTGCCCTTTGGAAACAAGCTACTTGGCACAGAGTCAGCTTGGCACTGCCAAGAGGTGGCCAGCGGGCGCACTGTTTTGGCTGCTTGGTCCACCTTTCTAAAGGGCAGAATTAGGCCGAGCTGATGGGGTGGGGGTTGATTTGCCCTCTAAGGAGCCTGTTTGCATTCTTCCTCCTCTGCATGACTGTTTCCATGCCATTAGCTGCCACATTAAGATGTCTTTGTCTCTAATGGACTTAGAGGGGAGACTGGGAGGGGGGAGGGGGTGGTTTCTTGAGCCTGCCTCTTGCAAAACGGTGAAAACATTGTGTGTGTGAGCCATGAGTCACTGGATCAATACAGGCATCTAGGACAAATCTGGGTTTCTGTGATGAAAGACCCTGTCGTCGTCCCCTTAAAAGTTTATGGCAGTTTATTTAAAACAATCACCCTCATTTGAATCCATGTTAAATTTGTTTTTAATTCAATCCCTTCTGCCCTGGTCTGATCGGTCCACTATAGAGATGCTGTCTGTACGTTTTTTATTATTATTATTATTTGTTTATATTAAGGAGGTGAGACAAACTTCCTCTCTTCAGAACATATGTTTTAATTATTTATTTCTTGTATATCCCACCTGTCTTCTTTCATTGTGGAAGTCAAGGTGTCATATACTGGGGTGGTGTTTTCAGGGGAGTCCCCACTTCAGGCACCAAGGACAGCCAACCCAGTTTAGCTAAAGCAAGGAGTTTGCATCATGTAGTCTGTTTTAAACAATGCCATTTGTGGTCTTGCACTAAATTGGCGCTTTTCATGTTACAAGAGCATAGACAGAATGCCCGCTTTCTAGCAAGTCTGGCCCCCTAGCCAAGCCCTAAATATGAGGTGCTACAGGAGGGCATTCGAAACACCTTTCCATCCAGACGGTAAAGGTAAAGGTAAAGGTATCCCCTGTGCAAGCACCGAGTCATGTCTGACCCTTGGGGTGACGCCCTCCAGCGTTTTCATGGCAGACTCAATACGGGGTGGTTTGCCAGTGCCTTCCCCAGTCATGACCGTTTACCCCCCAGCAAGCTGGGTACTCATTTTACCGACCTCGGAAAGATGGAAGGCTGAGTCAACCTTGAGCCGGCTGCTGGGATTGAACTCCCAGCCTCATGGGCAAAGCTTTCAGACGGCTGCCTTACCACTCTGCGCCACAAGAGGCTCATCCAGACGGTAGCATGGCTCTATTTACCACCAGTGTGCAATCAATAGCATGGCGCTGGAAAGGCAAGCATGAATGTGCTCGCATTGCCCTTACCTATTCCAGTGCTTGAAAGTCAGCTTGGCATAGCGTTTAATGAGCAGCAGTCTCTGCTCTAGAGAACTGGGTTTGATTTCCTGCTCCTCCTCCACATGCATCCAGCTGGGTGACCTTGGGCTAGTCACAGTTCTCTTAGAGCTGTTACCACAGAGCAGTTCTCTCGAACGTCCTACTTCACAGGGTGTTTTGTGGGGAGAGGAAGGAAAGGCGATTATAAGCTGCTTTGGGACTCCTTCCGGTAGGGAAAAACGGAGGATAAAAAACAGCTCTTTTTCCTCCAAGTCTTCTGCAGAGATGTCACTAACACCTGCGGTCTGTGCCATTTATGGTGTCACAAGTTGTTCACCTGTCCTTTGCACATTTGGAAAGCAAGTCATGTGACACATATCTTGGACTATGATTATCAGGATTCTTTCCCTCTGCGTGGAAATGCATGAATGTAGGAATGGCCATGTGCAGAGAAGCGCTTTGTGCCCCATGGCTGTGACTTTCTCCCACATAGGGACTGCTCTGTGTGGGTGATGCGTGTTATAGAAGGCCATTACTGGCTGGCAGGACAGCTCATGTGTGATACTGGAGGCCAAGCAGCTGAATGACTCCCAAGGACTATAGCACTTGCCATAGACGTCTGCTTTGAGCATGAGGAATTACCCTCCTTTAATTCCTATCATGCTCTGACCTGGATGGCCGAGGATAGCCTGACCTCATCAGATCTTTGAAGATAAGCTGTGTCAGGCCTTGTTAGTGCTTGAATGAGAGACCACCAGGGATGTCCACAGTTACTAGGCAAACAAAGCCACCTTCCGAACGCCTCTGGCCTTGAAAGTCCTTCAGGGTCACTGCAAGTCCACTGTGACTTAATAGCCACCACTCCTATCATGCCTGGCAAATGGACATACATCTGTTCTACTGTCTCTAACGGGTTCTTGCAGCCAGGTACATGTTTGGAAATGGATGCAAAGGCACTCAGCCTCTGAGCTGGTGCAATTTAGCAAATACAGGAGGAATGAAGCCCTGAGTGCCCTGGCCCTAGCGGCGCAGCACGGGCAGATGAAGTATCACAAGGAGAAACGTTGATTCCCTCTCACCCTGGTCTTCTTTCAGTGATGGTAGGCTGTCCATTTCAAGGTAGAAGAGCTGTTTTTTATACCCTACTTTTTACTATCGGAAGGTGTCTCAAAGCGGCTTATAATCACCTTCCCTTCCTCTTCCTAGGACACCCTGTGAGGTAGGTGAGGCTGGGAGAGCTGAGAGAACTGTGTGGCCCAAGGTCACTCCATTGGCTGCATGTGGAGGAGTGGGGAATCAAACCCGGTTTTCCGGATTAGAGGCCACTGCTCTTAACTGTTGCACCACGCTGGCTCTCCAAAAAAGTTAAGGGTTTTTGTCTGTAAGCAACATTGCAGAAGTCTTGGTCCAGCTGCGTACACTTGCACAAAATGAGTGCAGGGGGCCTCATTCATCCCAGACAGATTGAAAATCTGGGGGGGGACCCTGTGCCACGGCTGCTCTGGGATGACCACATTCCATAAATTCTCTTTGCTGCTCAGTCAAGCAGGGGGCATTTCCGTTTGGAGCACTGGGTGTGGATTTGGCAGGAGACTCGGCATCTGTAGCTACTGGGGAAGCCACCTGCCCCCTCTCCGCCCTGTTTCCCGGCCATGTGCTGAGCACAGCATGTTCGCTGGGGCTGCGGCGTGTTCGCTGGCTCTTCCTGTGCGAGCAAAGCCAGTCTCTGTCCCAGCCGGAGGGCTGAACTCTGCCTCTGTTTCTGGAACTTGTGACCCAGCCTGCTTTCTGGCACCATCAGCAAGTTTTCCATAGAAACCTGGTAAGGACTCCAGAAGCATCACGGGGAGAGGTGGGGAGAACAAAAGCAAAGGGGGGAGGGAGGGTGCTCTCCTGGGGGGGGGGTCGTTCCTTCTCCAGCCTTTGGCGGCAGCTTACCAGTTGAGGATGCTGCTCCCACCCCCCTCCACCTTGGTGCCCTCCGGGCCTGTCAGGCCAGGCAAGCATCACCTGCTCAGTGCGAGGGCCCCGGGGACTTGGGGCTCTCCGAGCGTGGAGCTTCCCCCTGCGCAGCAGCCCCGAGGAAGCGCCATCCCGGGCTCTGGGGAGCCAGCAGGTGCAGCCGCCTTTCCCTGCGGTGCTCTGGGGCGGGCGGGCGGGCAGGAGAGACGTGCGCCTGCCTTTGCCCTGGCTCAGCCCCCCTGTGATTAAGGTGACGGAAGAAAGGGCCAGGCGGGCACGGTGCACTGGCGGCTGCCGGAAAGCCCCCCCCCCCCCATTTCTTAGGCCAGCCCAGACTTCCGAGGGCTGCGATCGGCCGCCGAGAACTCCGCGCAAGTGTACTCCAAGGCCTGAAAGGTGCCCCGACGCTCCTGGACATGCGCACAGGGCTCCGCCTCACTCTGGGGGCTCGTCTCGAGGCGCCAAAGATGCTGCTGCCGGGCGAGAGGGGCGCGGGGGTGGAGCCCTGGCCGGTCCCCAGTTCTGCAAGAGCCCCGCGCGGCCCCGACTCTGGCCGGCCTCCAGGCTCGGGGTGGGAGAGGCCGGGGTTTGGGCTGGGCTGGGCTGTTCTCTCGCCTGGCCGGAGCACATTCCCCGCGGCTGCTGGCGGGCAGCCTCTCCCGGCCCTTATCTGCCGCAGCCAGGGATTGCGGGCCGGCTCCGGGGTCGAGCGCGCGCGCCGCTGGCCTGGGCCCGGGAGATTGCGGGTTGCCATGGCGAGGCGGGCGGCTGCTGTGGGCGAGGCCCCTGCCTGGCCGCTCCCGATAAGCCGGGCCGGGCGAGGAGGCCGCCGGGCGATGAGCCGCTTCCCTTCTGCATCTCCCAGGCCGAGGCTGCCTGGCTCGCCTCGGCTGACCCGTCCGCGCCTGCCGGGGGCCTCTTCCTGGCCGCTCTGGCCCCGTCCCAACAGCAGCCATATGGCCCCGGCAGACGCAAAGTCACGCCGGCACCCTGAGGCCTCCCTCCCTCCCTCGGCCACGGCTGATATTGGCAGCAGGACCCGTATTGCTTTATTTATTTACAATTCTCAGTTGCATTCATGATGGCATTATTTTTAAAATAATAATTTAAAAATAAGAGAGAGAGCCAGTTTGGTGTAGTGGTTAGGAGTGCGGGCTTGTAATCTGGCATGCCGGGTTTGATTCCCTGCTCCCCCACATGCAGCCATTGGGTGACCTTGGGTTCGCCACCGCACTGAGAAAGCTGTTCTGACCATGCAGTGATATCAGGGCTCTCTCAGCCTCACCCACCCCACAGGGTGTCTGTTATGGGGAGAGGAATGGGAAGGCGACTAAGCTGTTTTGAGCCTGCTTCGGGTAAGGAAAAGCGGCATATAAGAACCAACTCTTCTTCTTCTTCTAAAACTCCCTCCCCCCCCCAAAAAAAACCAAATTACCCTGTAGAAGTAATGTGGTGCAATGGTTAGAGTGTCAAAGTAGGGTCCCAGAGACCTGCCTTTAAATTCCCATTCTGCCGTGGGGGCTTGCGAGCTTGCTTGATGACCTGGGGCCAGTCATGCCCTCTCAGCCTATCCTGCCTCACAGAGTTGTCCTGAGGACAAAGTGGAGGAGAGGGAAACTGTGTAAGCTGCTTTGGATACCCACCTGCGAGAAAGAGTTGATTTTTATACCCTGCTTTTCCTTATCCAAAAGAGGCACAAAGCACCTTACAACAAGGGCCGGATTTACATGAAAAGAGGCCCTAGGCTATTCCACTTGTGTGGCCCTTTCACCTCCCATTAAGTTTGTAATTTACATGAGAGATAATAAAATAATAAAATACATCATTACTGTGATATATATCAATATGTTAAATGAAACATGTTGTGATTGGTACTAACCTTTATAAAAATGTGGAATATAGGCCCCTCTTGATCTTGAGGCCCTAGGCTGAAGCCTAGTTAGCCTATAGGAAAATCCGACCCTGCTTACAATCACCCTCTCTTCCTCTCCCTTTGAGGTAGGTGGGCTGAGAGAGCTCTGACAGAACTGCTCTCTCAAAACAGTTTAACTGGACTGTGACTAGCCCAAGGTCACCCAGATGGCTGCATGTGGAGGGAGCAGTGAATCAAAGCCGGCTTTCCGGCTTTAGAAACCACTGGATTAGATTAGAAATTGGAGTATGAATTAAGTATAAAATAAATGAAAAATATAACTTGGGGATGATTCACACCGGTATGTGTTTTCTTTGAACAAAGGAATTGGTGAGGGGATTGTGTGTTCTGTGATGTAAGTGGAGAGGAACATTTTGACATCTGTGAATCACCACCTGGTGTTGCAAACCAGGGATGAATGTGGAGGTGTGACTTCACCATCAGCAGCTCCCATGACACCTCTAGGTTGCTGTCATGATAACTGGAAGCACTTGGCCTCCTGCTGAGAAGTGTGCAGGGGGAGTGTTAGATTGTGGGCCCTGTCCAGTTGCCCTAGACCCGACTGCGGCTCTCCAGATGTCGAGGAACTACAATTCCCATGGACATCTGGAGAGCCACAATTTGACCACCCATGCAGTTGGAGGGAATAGTTAGGGCAGGGGTAGTCAAACTGCGGCCCTCCAGATGTCCATGGACTACAATTCCCAGGAGCCCCTGCCAGCGAATGCTGGCAGGGGGTCCTGGGAATTGTAGTCCATGGACATCTGGAGGGCCACAGTTTGACTACCCCTGAGTTAGGGTCTCAAGAGGCAGCTGTGGCATGCTGGTGTTCAGTTGGCATTAAAATGGCACCTGGACTTTGTGAGAGCAATTAATTTGGACCAACCTGAGGGCCATTTTGAAAGTGCCCTTTCATCCTGCCCCCTTCCTGTATCCCACGTCTTCTCCAGTGTTTTAATTTCTGCTCCACAATCTTCCTCTTAGCTGTTTTTTCCATTCACAAAGAGCCTTGAGTGCTGTTTTTCTAGTAGAAAGCTTGGGTGTGTATCTGAATAAATTAATTGATTCGGACCTGTTTATTATGGCAAGCCTCAGTGGATTCACACACAGTGGCTCAGAGGGGCCCATCTGGTCCCAGCTCAGGCAGAGCAGCAGGAAGTGTCTCGAAGCAGCAGCTCTGTCTAGGACTGGGGATAGGGCAGAGCTTGTGTGGAGAGGAGGTTGGTTCACTGAAGTGATTCAGAGGAAGGTTGTCCCTGCCCATGAAGGTTGGGCACTCTGAGTTACACCCTCACAAAAGCATTACAGAAGCAACCTGCCTTCTGTAACTGCAAGAAAGGCAGACGATCAGCCCATGGTGCTTCAGCGTCTTGGGCATGTCAACTGTCCCCCTTGTCGTTAATGTGGTCCTCAAAGCAGCCTTACCTTTTGAACAAACCTGGAGCTGGCAAATCTGCAGTGAGTGGCACGCAGCCAGCTGGAACTTAAGGAGCTGCCACCCAAGCCCTCTTGGAGGACAAAAGGTGGTGTGTCATGCCCACCCCTTTCCAGCAGTCCACCCCTGGCTTTGTGAGTAGCGCAGTCTCTGGAAACTGTGAGCTCATGGATTCTGTTCCGCCAAGGTTGAGTACTCAGCCTTCCAGGGTGCACAATGCAGCCTTATCCGCTGCCCTTCATGCTCCCTGTATACTCCACTGCTGCACACAGACAAGGCTTTCAGGCTCAGATGAATGGCATACATCTGCCCCAGCATCTTCCGTGGAGGATTCCAAGCGGCAACACGCTGATTCACAACCCCTGACCATCCAAGGTCCAGCAAAGAGCTCCATTGAGCACCAAAGTTTGGGACACGGAGCAACTGAGGAATGGGAAGTGGGAGGGAAGATGCAAAAAGACTTTGTGAGGATATCCTGTCTGTCTTTTGGCTCTTTGCTTCTGCATGTTTTCAAGAACAGTGCCCATAGTTATACACATACTTCTGCAAAAACAACCACAAAGTCCTGTGTCACCTTAAAAGGCAGGTTTATTATGCAAGAAGTTGTCACAAACCAGAACGTGCTTTATCGGGTGCAACGTGCCTCTACAATAAATCTGTTAGTCTTTAAGATGCCATGAGATTCTTCATTGGTTTTATTTCAATATTCCTAGCATTGTTACAGCTCTAGAATTTGTCACAAGAGAAGCCCCCTAATTTGTTTTCAGATGTGACTTGAAAAAGAAAAAAAGGAGGAGGAGGAACATCTTGCATTGAGTGAAGCACACTGTTGTCTACAAAAGCATGGACCACAATCCGTGTGTCAGTATTTGGGCTCCATAAGAGTATTTGACTTATTATGCATGGGTGTTTTCCCTCACTTCCACTGAGCATGTCTATCAAGCTTTCTTTTAAATTCTGCATTGATTCACCCCCCCCCCCTTTGGTACTCAGTTCACTTTCCGGTCGCTGTTTCCTTAGGTTTTCTGAGTAGGGTGTTGTTGTTGTTTTTTTGCTGATTTCCCCCTTGTTTTTCTTCCAAGCTGAATACAATTCAGAAGTATATTCTCATGGGTCAACTAGGACTCCTCATAAGAGAAAGGGGCCAGCATAGTTAGTCTGGAGACAGCAGAAGCGAAGAAACAAGAGGAGGAGGTACAAGCTCGCCAAATTTACAGCCGAGTGCTTGCACAGATTCACCTCCACCACCACCCAGCTGTGATCCAGCAGCTGAAAGCCCATTGCATGTTTCCATCACTCCAGGATCAACTGCACCATAAGAGAAGCAAAGGTGCAGGTTTAGAATAGAGCTGCAGGCTAAAAGGATAAGTTCTTGCCTTTTGGCTAGATATCAGCTACCTGCTGAAAGTGAAGATGAATTGTTTCAGGATGAGGTCGAAGCAGCTGGTGTTTGCCTGTAAAACAACTTGAGGGATGCTGTGCGGTATGCAATATAGCTATATGCTGATACTCCCTTATGTGCAAACCTTGACCTTTTGGATCAGACTACTGTATTTCATTGATTTCTGAACTCTCTAACCTTGGATTGGGATGACCTTGCATTCTATTGTCTTTGTTTGCTTGGAAGACCAAAGAAGGATGCTGCAACTCAATACTGGCACCTGGCAAGCTATTACATGAACATATTCTCTTGGATCCCGCCCTCCCCCCCCCCCGCCTGCCCCTTTGCTGCCCCTCAGTGGTCACTCGCCCACTCACATTGAGGTTAATCTGCCCATTGATGACTTTTTTCCTTGTTTTTTATGTTTTAATTTTTTTTACAAGCAGCATGAGTCTAGCATTGGACTATTGCTAGTCTTGGATTTCTGGGGGGAGAAAATAATTGACGGGGAAAATGTGCTTCTCTGGCAGCTCTCCAAGAGGCCTCTTGGCAAACTCTGAAAGGAGGGGGGAGGGAAAGATTGGCATCAGGTCACTTACGGCTGATCAAACCCAGCAGCAAGCTCTGCTGCCGCCGGCAATGCTCAGCTGGTGACTGCAGGAGAAATAGAGGGAAAGCTTTAATGCAGCCTGCTGAGTATCCCAAAATACCCAGCAACTCTCCCAAGTACTTTAGTCACAAGCTCACTTGCAGCAAACTGGATTTACAGAATTTGGATTCAGCAACTAGGGAAATGCCCCCAAGCTTCTTTTTGGAAATCACTTGGGATGTCTTGTTAGAAGGTGTCACTCTCCTGAACTCCCCCCCCCCAAGCCATCTCCCCTCTTCTTCCTTCTCTTTCTCCAGTCTCCTGCCCAGGAGTGTGTGTAGATCTGGCACTTGTGTGGAAATGAAAGAGGGGATGGCAGAGAGTGGTGACTCTTTTCATTTTTCACAGTGGTCAGTAACACAATGGATCATCCACTAGGACTTGGCAATACGAAAAGGGTGCTTCACAGCTGCTTTGGTCAGTTTCAAAAATAGTTTGGTCCATTTCAGGATGTTCTTATTGGACTTTGCCTACATTCCTTTGTGTTCCCTTTCATCCAATGAACTGAAACAGGAAGATTTAAATCGAAGGCATTTACTTGATGCTACTGCACAGCTACAATAGGGCAATTGGATAAATATTTTTTTTAAAAAAATTGTATGCTACCCCCCACAAGTGACATTCCCACTCCACTTGAGAAAAACTGTTTGTTGGTCGTAACTGCAGAATACACAACACTGGAGAAAAAAGAATGGTGCATACAGCAGCCACAGAATCCAGAGTCAAGCTTAAAGCCTTGACTGCTTGGATTCTTTGCAATAAACTGTGTGTAATAGGGCTTTGTGATTGTTGCTGCAAATTACGAACACTTTTGGAGTCTGAACTACTGGGGTCTGTGGAAGAGACTAACAACCCAATCCTGCAAACATTTTCCTGGGAGTAAATCCCATAGAATACACCTGAGTAGCATTCTGAGTAGACCTGTATAAGCCTAGCTCTCTCAGGAAGGAGCTTTTAGGACTGGAGTTCAATAATTTCAGAACTGGAAAGGTAGGACTGGCTGCTGGGCAAAGAAATGGCAACATTCCCAAGGGTTATGTGTGGGTCTTGTAATTCGGTTGAAATCAAGAAGCTGGGGGGAAGGGGGTCTGAAACATCAGGTCATGCAGGTCTAGGGAACAGACCAGGCGGCAGCAGGTGAGAAGCAGACAGATAGGACCCAAAAGGTTAGGTGTCCACAAAATATAAATATTAAAATTATATTGACATTTATTGTGCACAACATATAAAGTTAAAAAGTTAAAAATATAGAAAAAGCCCATGGGCTAATCACTGAAATCACAAAATAGGCACCATAGAATGCATTTTGACCCTAAAATGAAGACCCAGAGCTCTAATCCTGAACACATGATAGAATAGAGAATGCAGCCAGTGAGTTAAAAAATTCAATTTATTCTCTATAAATAACACAAGTAAAACAGAACCAATAGCAGGTGACCATTTATCAAATGAAAGTCTCCTTCTCCACAGCTGCTAAAAAGATCTGGTGTGTGTCAGTAGCTTCTGTGCATGGATAAAAACCCACAAATAAAATTCTCATCTGATATAGCCAGCAGAGGCTTCTCTTAGGCGCATATTACTAAGCTGTGGTGCCGCTTCCAAGAAGGACCTGTTCAGAGCGCTCACTGATGGATATTTAAGTGACACGGAGACTTCCAGTGTGGAGCTTAATGGGGAGGGTTTCATTTGAGATAGGTGCCTGCTGAATTCCTTTTGAGATGAAGTCTTCATAGAATTCATATTGAGATGGGGAGGCAAGGAAGCTTGTAGCCAGACGCGGATGTTGGATTTTCGTAGGGCAAACTTTAATAAACTCAGAGACATGATGAGTGTCATACCATGGACAAGAATGCTGGAAGGGAAGGGAGCATGTGACAAAAACACTGCAGGAGCTCTAAGAAGCCTATTTGGATGAACAGAGAACTTCAAGAGGAACTAAGAAAGAAAAGGGAAATGGAGGGAAAGACAGAGGGAAGGACAGAGTTTTAAAGAAGAGTACCTACAGGTAGTAACCTACAGGTTACTAGGCACTGTAGATCAATCATCAGAAAGGCCAAAGCTGAGAGTGAGCTAAGATTGGCTAGGGAAGCCCACTGTAACAAGAAAAGTTTTTTCAGTTATGTGAGGAGCAAACGTAAAGTAAAGGAGGCAATAGGCCCACTGTTGGGTGCGGATGGGCAAACTCTAACGGAGGATGCAGAGAAAGCAGAAAGGCTCAGCACCTATTTTACATCTGTTTTTCCCCACAGGTCAAAGGGTTTAGGCACATCTAGAGATGGCAGTAGCCAAGAGATAGTGTCTGGGGGGCAGGTTGACATGGACAGAGAGGTTGTTGAGAGGCATTTAGCTGCACTGGATGAGTGCAGATCCCCTGAGCCAGATGAAATGCACCCGAGAGTGCTCAAAGAACTTTCCGGAGAATTTGCAGAACCCTTGTCCATCATCTTTGGGACCTCTTTAAGGACTGGAGATGTCCCGGAGGACTGGAAGAGAGCAAACATTATTCCGATCTTCAAAAAAGGGAGGAAGGATGACTCGGGAAACTATAGATCAGTGAGTCTGACCTCTGTTGTGGGGAAGATAATGGAGCAGATATTAAAGGGAGCAATCTGCAAACATCTGGAGGACAATTTGGTGATCCAAGGAAGTCAGCATGGATTTGTCTCCAACAGGCCATGTCAGACCAACCTGATTTCCTTTTTTGACCAAGTAACAGGTTTGCTGGACCGTGGAAATTCGGTTGATATCGTTTACTTGGATTTTAGTAAAGCTTTTGATAAGGTTCCCCATGATGTTCTGATGGATAAATTGAAGGACTGCAATCTGGATTTTCAGATAGGTGGATAGGAAATTGGTTAGAGAACCGCACTCAAAGAGTTGTGGTCAATGGTGTTTCATCAGACTGGAGGGAGGTGAGTAGCGGGGTACCTCAGGGCTCAGTCCAGTACTTTTTAACATATTTATTAATGATCTAGATGAGGGGGTGGAAGGACTAATCAAGTTTGCAGACGACACCAAATTGGGAGGACTGGCAAATACTCCAGAAGATAGAGACAGAGTTCAACGAGATCTGAACACAATGGAAAAATGGGCAAATGAGAACAAGATGCAATTTAATAAAGATAAGTGTAAAGTTCTGCATCTGGGTCAGAAAAATGAAAAGCATGCCTACTGGATGGGGAAACGAGACCTTGGGGTACTTGTGGATTGTAAACTAAACATGAGCAGGCAGTGTGATGCAGCGGTAAAAAAGGCAAATGCCATTTTGGGCTGTATCAACAGGGGCATCACATCAAAATCACAAGATGTCATAGTCCCATAGTCCCACTGGTCAGACCACACCTAGAGTACTGTGTGCAGTTCTGGAGGCCTCACTTCAAGAAGGACGTAGATAAAATTGAAAGGGTACAGAGGAGAGCGACAAAGATGATCTGGGGCCAAGGGACCAAGCCCTATGAAGATAGGTTGAGGGACTTGGGAATGTTCAGCCTAGAGAAAAGGAGGTAGAGAGGGGACATGATAGCCCTCTTTAAGTATTTGAAAGGTTGTCATTTGGAGAAGGGCAGGATGCTGTTCCCATTGGCTGCAGAGGAAAGTAATGGGTTTAAACTACAAGTACAACGATATAGGCTAGATATCAGAAAAAAAAAATTTCACAGTCAGAGTAGTTCAGCAGTGGAATAGGCTGCCTAAGGAGGTGGTGAGCTCCCCCTCACTGGCAGTCTTCAAGCAAAGATTGGATGCACACTTGTCTTGGATGCTTTAGGATGCTTAGGGCTGATCCTGCGTTGAGCAGGGGGTTGGACTAGATGGCCTGTATGGCCCCTTCCATCTCTATGATTCTATGAAACATACTTATTCTGTGACCATTATTTCTGTAGCTTTTCCTGCATGTTTAGACATTATGTAATTGCTGTCTTTTGCCTTTTTCTCCAAGGATATAGTTAGCTATTCTGCCTTCAGTTGTTTGTTTTTTCCCCTCTGAAAGTGAGCTTATGTAAAAGTCAGACATTTGCTAAGGACAGGGGAGAAAAAAGAGGGGCAGGAAGGCCTCCCTTCCACACCATGGCTTAACTGCTCATTAGTTCTGTGGCCTGCTGTTGTCACTTGAGCCTGTCCTCTGAGCTTAGCATCTGAAACAGAAGGGTTGTTGTTAGGCCTATTGGGGCAGGAATGAGCTTCTCGTCTAAAAACTTGCCTCCTCTGTTTTTGAGAGCCAGTATGATGCAGTGGTTAAGAGCGGCAGCTTCAACTCTGGTGAGCTGGGTTTGATTTGCCATTCCTCCTCCTCGTGCAGCCAGCTGGGTGACCTCGGGCTCATCACAGCTCTGATACTTCTGTTCTCACAGAGCAGTTCTCTCAGAGCTCTCTCAGCCTCACCTAACTCACAGGGTGTTTGTTATGGGGAAAAAAGGGAAGGCGATTGTAAGCCGCTTTGAGCCTCCTTTGGGCAGTGAAAAGCGGGGTATAAAAACCAACTCTTCTTCTTTTGAAGTAGCTTTGCCTGATGCGTCCTTGGTAACCCAGCAAGTGTGAAAGACAACACCAAAGGTCCCCCTACATCCCCAAATTTAAGCAACGAACCACTTTAATACCACACCTAATAAATCATAACAAGATGCTCTGAATGCAGCGATGCCACTCCCCGTGGAAACCCTCCTGCTTCTGCCAGGAATAGAGAACAACATTTAAACTCCTAGAAGCCAGGGAGTTCTTGCTCAGATCTGCTACCTGTGGCCAGGCCACTAGGGATAAATCATGGTTGCCCCTGAGGAAAACTTTATTTTCACCCAGAAGCCACAAACTTTGTTCAGCTGCTGAGTCGCTGTGCTCAGCTGGCCGTCAACTTGCTGAGTCAGATCGCTGGGCAGTGTGGCCTGCTCCTTATGAGAATGCTAAATTTATATTCAACAACCTTTTAAAATAAACAATAAGCTCCTAAAAGGTATATACACTAATCTTTGAGTCCAGCATCACCTTTGAGACCAGTGAAGTTTTATTTCACTAGGCATACGGCTGAGGCCAGAACACACAGATAAATTGTCATGTCCGCCCTTCCCCCAGGGCACCCCCATGCCACCCAGATACACTGAGACGGAGCAGTGGGATATAGTTTTTACTATAATTTAGAAGAAGAAGAAGAGTTGGTTCTTATATGGCGCTTTTCTGTACCCAAAGGAGGCTCAAAGTGGCTTACAGTCGCCTTCCCTTTCCTCCCCCCACAACAGACACCCTGTGAGGGAGGTGAGGCTGAGAGAGCCCTGATATTACTACTCTGACGGAACAGTTTTATCAGTGCTGTGGCGAGCCAAAGGTCACCCAGCTGGCTGCGTGTGGGGGAGCACAGAATTGAACCTGGCTTGCCATATCAGAAACCCGCATTCTTAACCACTACACCAAGCTGACTATATTATAATTTGTATATTCTGATTGTCACACTATTGTAGAAATATAAGTTGTATACCACCCTGAGGCTGGATGCAGAGGGGCGGTTATTAAATCAAATAATAACAATTCTGGGTATAAGCTTTTGTTACATGCACACAAGAGCTTATACTCAGAGTAAAACTTTGTTGGTCTTAAAGGTGCCAGTGGACACAAACTTTGTCCTGCCACTTTAGAACAACACGGCTACACACCTGTTGCTATTCTTCACTAGATTCATAAAGGAAAAGGGCTCCCTTGCTAATCTGCTAATTTAGCCAGTCAGGATACTGGTCCTCACTGAGTCTGCTGTCTGCAGTGAGAAAACTTTGGAGGCATGCTGCAACATGAGCGGCAGAAAACTTGTTTAAAAAACTAATCCCAGTGGGGCACAAACATTCACTGTTGACATGAGAATAGTCACCTCTCCTTTTTTTTTGCTTCTGTTGAGAGAAGAATCTGCCCTTGTGAGCAAGGATGATTTAAAATATTACATAATTTTGTTGTCCTGATTTGACTAGCCTGATCTTCTAAGATCTTAGGACTTAAGCAGGATCAGCCCTTGTTAGGACTTGGATGGGAGACCCCCAAGGAGATTGAGGCAGGCAATGGCAAACCACCATCTCTAAAGATCTCTTGCCTTGAAAATCTTACAGGGTTGTGACTGGAAAATAAAATAATAATAACAATAGTGATAAGTTTACATAAGCTTATACTTTGAGAGTGATAAATGTTTGGTACCTTCACATCTTCAGGGTATTCCATCCCTTGAGAACCAGCCTAGTGTTAAGAGTAGCAGCTTCTAAGCTGGAGAGCTGGGTTGGATTCCCCACTCCTCCTCCACATACAGCCAGCTGGGTGACCTTGGACCAGTCCCAGGTCTGTCGGAGCTTTCTCAGCCTCACCTACCTCATGGGGTGTCTGTTGTGGGCAGAGGAAAGGTAGGCAGTTGTAAGCCACTTTGAGATTCCCTTGGGTAGAGAAAAGTGGCGTATAAGAACCAACTCTTCTTCTTTTTTTCTTGATGTTTTATATGAGAAGCAGGGAAGGCTGCCTGCTTAAGGGAGCCATCCCTGAATGATGAGAGGAGTGCTAGGGAATGCTCCCTCCCCCATAATCCTAAATATACTGATTTTAATGTATCCTGACCTAAACACACACCAAGTGAGCAAGAGGTCTAGTGATCCCCGAGGGACTCCCCACTCCCTAAGTATTTCTGCAGAGATCCTTGGAGCTGGCCACTTCTGGGGAAAAGCCATGCCCAGAAGAGAAGCCTTTAAATAAAACCAGTGCCTATTTGGGTGTGAATCAATCAGGGGTGATGATTCCTGCTCTAAACAAATGTAGTGTATCTAGGGTACAAGCTATGCAATGACTAGTGCAGTCTTTCCTTTGACAAGGTGTGGGTGTATTGCATTGGGGAGGCCTTGAACTTCTTGCTGTACAGGGACGGTCTTGAGGTGCACATGACAATTGTGTCCAAAGTGGTCTCTGGCCTGCAGGGCCTCTCTGTGGCTGGCATTGCCCATGCACAGCACAGCACAGCACAGCCACAGGGAAGGTCCCAGTAGCATCCAAAGCGGTTTTCCCTTCTCTTGGCAAACATATACGATGCTCAGCTCATTACAGATGCACTATTATTTGTTTGTGTCATTTATGTATTCATTCATGCAATTTATATACTGCCCCTGACTGCAATGTCTTTAGGGGTTCCCAACCTTGCTGCCTCGGTAGGCATTTGGATAATTTTTTGAAAGGTGCTTCCACAGAATGGCTGCCAGGGACAACCTTAACCCTAGTCCTCCCCATATATTTTAAAAACAGAGTTTATCGTAAAATATTCCAAGAGAGGATGGAAGGGTTGGGTTCAAGCAGCAGTGGGACTTTGCTAGAGGTCAGGAGAGCCTGGCTTCTCACCCCGTCCCCAGCCAGCCCTGTTGCTGCCACCACAGCCTCTCCATCCTCTGGTCTCCTTTAGCACACCTCAAAGTCTGCCCAGAGTGAGGACGGAGAGACCAGAGGGAGGAAAGTGGGCAAAAGGAAGAGTAGAGAAGGAGGGAAGGTTAATGGAGAAGGAGGACAAGGAGAACTTGAAAAGGTGTTGCAAAAGAGAGCAGAAGGTGGCAGGTGTGAGAGAGCAAGCAGGTGCCCTTTAATGCATTAGGGATCACAACTTTAGACCTTCCCCCCCCCATCAAGTTGACTTTTGACAACCCTGTGCAGTTTTCAAGGTGAGAGACGTTTGGAAGAGGTTTACTCCTCCCAGCCTCCACATCATGACCCTGGTATATTCCTTGGTTGTCTCCCTTCTAAGCAACAACCAGGGCGGATCCTGCTAGGCTTCTCTCTTCATTGGACAGCTGTTCTGGGAGCCCAGTGGCAGCTATTTGCTCTGAAGTGGGGCACAGGGAATACTGGAGAGAGTGGGAGAAGGGTTTCATGCAGTTACTGTGTGAAAGGTTCAGCTGTCCCATTTCTCTTTTCAGAAGGAGTTCCTGATCCAAATCCCAGCCCGTCTGGAGGGATGTGGAAGCCAGGTGAATAGGTATGTGACCACAGCCATCGCTGTCCTGAACATAAGATCTTCTGCATTTAGTGCCTCCACATGGCCCCTCTTCTCATCCTAGTTTCATCTTCACAGATTAGAAATCTGACCAGCCTGGGCTCTCTCCCAAGATTCCCTGCAGAAGGAACCATGAATGAATCTATTATGTGCCCCCCAGATTCTCTAGAGCAGGGGTAGTCAAACTGCGGCCCTCCAGATGTCCATGGACTACAATTCCCAGGAGCCCTTGCCAATTGTAGTCCATGGACTTCTGGAGGGCTGCAGTTTGACTACCCCTGCTCTAGAGCAGGTAGAGTAAAGTCCACAAAGATAGCACATTCTGAGGCATCAAGAGGGAGTGGAAGGGGTGGAAGGGTAAACTCGGGCTGCCTTGGTATTTTGCCACCCCATCCAGATACACCTGTCACCTCCTGGGCCTGCACTGCCACCAGCTGGCAACTGTACAGTCTTGCCTTGGGCCTGACCAGTGCAAGGTGGAGCAAGAGGAAATGCCCCCTCTCATATCACTTATGGCTTAGAGCAAACAGAGCCCCTGTTGCACATTTGTGTACCTCCCTCACTGTACCTCACCAGGCAGCTGCTTGGGTGGCTTGGCTGGAGATCCAGCACTGATCGCCTCTCCCTTACCCATCTTGAAAAGCCTTCCCAAATGAGCCATTTTGGAGCTCCTTGTCCTGTGTTATTCTGGACCTCAGAAAACCTTTGGCATCTGTTGACCAGCATTGCTGTGCAGCTGGTCTGGCCAGGATGAGAAGGACAAATGCATGGAGATGTCCACAGACATCTGGAAAGCCCAGGGCCAGTTTAAGCATGTGGCACATATAGCATGTGCTACAGGCCCTGCACTTCCAGGGTCCCCTCACAGTGCCTTCAACCCCATGAATCAGGGCCATGGCCGCTCTCCTCCCCCTCTTTTCTCTCTTTAAGGACACTCAGAGTGACACCCCATTCTGCTGTGAGGGTCCCTCTGCCCTCAGTCTGGCTGCTCTTGGCAAAATTGTACTCTACTAGGGCCCCACAAAACCTTAAACTGGCTCTGGTGCTTCGGGCTCCACAAACCAATAAACCACTCCTGGTTTGGCCAGCCCTGCGGCATTTCCCCCACTGCACTGCAAGAGTTTTCCCTTGGGTGTGATGGTTTCCAGAAGCCCTCTCCTGACTCCCTTCCCTTGACAGCATTCGGTGCTGCCACCTTCAGGGGGCCTGGAGTAGTGCCTTCCACCTTCTCAACCCAGATGTGTGGTTAATATTAATAACTTTCCTTCTAAATTGCTACAAAGGCACTAACCCTTGCTGGGCATGGGGGAAGGGGGGTTGTCTTCCAAGAAATGTAATTGTACTGTAAAGGTTTGTCAATGTTTGGGATCAGAAATAAGAGTTACCTGTGTCATTCTGTGTTTGATTTATCTGTGCAGTGACGTGTGCATTTTGCACACATAACAGAAGCAAAACAGTTTCCCCTCCCCTATCCCCAAGGAACTATAAATCTCGATAATAGCTGGGAAAACAAAATTAGCCAAAGGAGTCAAAGAGCTTAAAATCCTTGTGGAGGAGTGGGAAAATTTGGCCCCAAGGAACCTGGCTGCTGAAGCAATGCTTGGAACACTTTTGTTCTTTCTCTTTTTGATATGTTGCAAAAACAATCTACGGCCGTCTTTCAGATGCCTGTTTAAATATTCATCATGGTCAGGAATGCAGCATTTCCCAGAGGGCAGCAGCCTGGGGGGAGGGGTTCAGGACTCATTCATCATTTGTCCAGCATGTTTAATGCACAGAACCCTTTCCGCTTTTCTCCTGGTTGCCCCTATAAAAACCCTACAGGATGAGTCACTGCTGTTCCCATTTCATTGCTGGCCAAATGAAACCCCACTTCAAGTCTATGTAGGCAGGGTAGGGTTGCCAACTCTGGGCTGGAGAATACCTAGAGATTTGTAGGGATGGGGGAGCATGAGAAGGGTGGGGTTTGGGGAGGGGAGTATATTGCCATAGAGTCTACATTCCCAAGATGGCCATTATCTCAGGTGAGGTGGTCTCTGTCACATGGAGATCAGTTGTAATCTTGGGCAGCCCTAGGGAGGGGTGATTTGGGAGCAGGTCCAGTTTCTAGAGATCAGGGCCAGCTTATGTCATGCTGAGGCCCTATAGCATCCCCTCCAAAATGACAATCTAATCATTTGTATTTAGAAGCCTCTCATAAAATGACCATAAACTCTAGCTTATTTAGCTTGGATCTAAATCCATCTTTCCCAAAGACTCCCAGGCAAGTGGAGCCAAGGGAGAACCTTCTGGATGCTCGAGGTGAGGTTGACCCAAGCATTTGCCCTTTCTTTTTCGCATCCTGAGTCCCCCCCCCCCCAGACCCTGAGAGCCAGCCTGATCTCCTCCCATCTCCTCTCACCCCCACAGGGCTCGTGAATCATCTGAACCTTCAAGCTGAATGGAAAAGTTACAGAAGGTAAGGACAGAATAACTTGGGGACATAGTTCAATGTTGAACTGGTGATGTATTTTAAAAAATGGATTCTTTAATCAGGGACATGCAAAGCCTTGTGGTTCTTAAATACAAAGAGGGTTGCCGAAATTGTATACACCAATTAAATCGGATCCGTTTGGTTGTGGAGAATGGAGCTCTGGATTAGGCAGCCTGAAATCTGAAAGCACTTCCCTGGTCATAAGCGCCATTCTACTTCTGGGTAGATGTGCTTAGGCTTCAGGTCCTGCACACCTCATCAGTTTTTTTCAGAGACAACTTAGCTATTGCCCATGGGCTAGGTTGCTGAACTTTATTTATTTATTAGTTCATTTGTTTATCTGTTTGTTTTTCATTTATTTATTGCACTTATAGTCCACCTTCCTCCTTGGTGGGACTCAAGGCGGATTGCATAAAACCCCATCAAACCCCATAAAATCTCCAGTCCTTAAAACCGTAAACCTCCAGATGGCAGAAAGAAAATCCTCCCAATATTACCTTGGTTTGTGCTGGCAATATAAGTAAAGCAAGACATGGGTAGCTGAGTGTGAAGTCCCAAAGAGTCCTGAATATTTTAGAGGAGTTCAGCAGGGACGTGATACCAATGGAACTGGTCTCTGTAGTGCGCAGAGGAAATGTAATTCTGAAATGTAAGTCCAGGCCCTGCCTGGGGGTTGGGAACTGTAGACTCCCAAAGTCACAATCAGAATATTGAAACTACTGGAAAATTCAGCTGTGAGACACTTGGATTTGTTGTGCCACCTTAATATCGTATCCTCAGTAGGTAAAAAAATGTAAATACTTATAGAAATAGCAAAGCAGAATGGAACAGTATTTATAAACCATACAGAATAATTGAACAAATTGTACAAGTCAAACGGTTTCTAAGTGAGAACCCCACTAGCCAAGCATGAATCCAGTTCCTGACTCTGTAAGCCAGGGGTAGTCAACCTGTGGTCCTCCAGATGTTCATGGATTACAATTCCCATGAGCCCCTGCCAGCATTTGCTGGCAGGGGCTCATGGGAATTGTAGTCCATGAACATCTGGAGGACCACAGGTTGACTACCCCTGCTGTAAGCCACCTGTTTCCAAATGAGTTGCAAGAATCCAGTTGATTACCTGAGAAATGCCAGATGATGTCATGTTCAGTTATCTCAGCTAAAGTTAGGAGTCAGCCAGCTATTTTTAAAATCTGGGGCAAATCTAAGGAGAGCTGAGTTACCACACTATTGCCTTTAGCTTTAGCGAGACATCCAGAGAACCTGCAGATCCAGGAACATCAACCTGTGAGAAAAACAGGTGGTTACAGACCTTGTTGAGGCTGGGAAGAAAATTGATTTATTACTTCAGTGGCCACTGCAGATGTTACCCATCCCAAATTAAGCCCCAGGTTACTTCTTTTTTCCTTTTCAGGTCTGTATTCAGGGTATTATAAAGAGGGAGCATGGAGATTTGCAAGGAATTTGATCACTGTAGCCAAATTAATCATCACCAAAGAAAAACCAAGGAAGCCCCAAAAAACCAACAACCCCAACAGCTGGAGGGATGAAGAAAGCCTGGCAGGGGTAGTCAACCTGTGGTCCTCCAGATGTCCATGGACTACAATTCCCATGAGCCCCTGCCAGCAAACGCTGGCAGGGGCTCTTGGGAATTGTAGTCCATGGACATCTGGAGGACCACAGGTTGACTACCCCTGCTGTAGAGGACTGGAGGTTGAGGATGTGACAATTAACATTCTTCACTTCTTTTAAACATCTGTGGGAGGGCAGTTTCAAGTGGGGAGCCCCGTTGGTCTGAAGCACCAGAACAAAGTTTGAGTCCAGGGGCATCTTGAAGACCAACCACGTTTTATTCAAGGTATGCACTTTCGTGTGCATGCATGCTTACTCAGATACAATGTCATGGAATGGAAGCGATCGATTCATACTTAGAGGCAAAGTGTAATTAACATAAAGGATAATGAAAATGCTTATCAGATTCCAGAGATAAATAGGGGGGGGGGGGACGGCATTTGGGGTTTGTTTGTATTCACTTGAGACTGAAATGCATGGGAAACATCTTGGGTTCAATGAAGGCGTCTACACAGGAGACTAATGGAGAAATATCTAACCAATTGCTGAGAGCAACTAGCTGGGAGTGCAGAGAGGACACCATGAGCAAGAATAAGGACAGCCACTTATCCAGGACTGGATTACAAGCAGAGCTCTGCATAGTGTCGGTGCCAAAAGTGCTATTCAGTAAGGAGATGAGCAATTACAGTATGTAAATACAAAATTATGTTGACATGGAAAATTACCAAGGCACAGCCATGTTCATCTGCTGCAGAGAAAAGGTCACCGTACAAAGTGTTTTTGTGGCAAAAGCCTTCGGCCAACAGAGCCTGCTTGGCAGAGAGGCGGCCAGGAATGTCTCTTGCAGTACATTGCAGGGGTAGTCAAACTGCGGCCCTCCAGATGTCCATGGGCTACAATTCCCATTCCCAAATGCTGGCAGGGGTTCATGGGAATTGTAGTCCATGGACGTCTGGAGGGCCGCAGTTTGACTACCCGTGTTCTATGGTACAGCATTTGATGACCGTGTTTAAGGCTCAGGGTGTTTTGCGAGCTTGAGACAAAAAAGCATAGTTGTGATTCACCCATTATCTTCTCTTCAGATGGGATCTTGTTGGTATTCGTGCAGAGAGCCTAAAATAGTTTGTGATGCTCCACAGTTTTTTTCACATCCTTGCACTGCAAGGTCTGTTCTCCAAGTGTCTCAAGTAAAGCCAGTTAAATAGGACAGCTTGTAAATCGGCTTCTACCAACTGGGACACAAAAGCTCTTCAATCACTGAGTTGGTTTCAGTTCTTCTTCCTATCTGTATAAGATAGGAAGAATTTTGCTGGTCGGTACCAAAACCTTTCATTCTTCGTGACACATGGGAAAGTCCTCCCTATTGCCGCAACGACAAGGAAAGGCCCAGTGTATGGGATGGCCACCCCCATCCTCGTAGCAGCTTTGATCAAGGGGGCAAATGTATGCCTTTGAGCTGCTAAGCTGGAGCTCAGTGTCTCTGCTGAAAGGAAGTCCTTGTTGAAATGAACTCTCAAAGACACTGGAAGCCTTGCTAGGCTTGACCCTCTAAAGCCTGGTCCCCTCAAATTTCTGGTAGCATTGCTGGGTAGGGTGGATTTCATGCATGCCCAACTGAAACATTTCTGAGCCCCCCCCCCTGTTGATGTTGGTTTGTGCAAAAGACAGAAACGTTGTTTAACAAAAAATTAATAATTTGATGGCCAAGCGGGAAAGTGGATTTCCAATCACATCCCTACATTTTATGTGTCACTTGCAAATGTATGTGGGAGAAGTGTTGCTTGTGAAGGGAGATAATATGTGTTGCTGAGTGATCCTTAAAGTGCTCTTATGATTTGTCCTAAGGCCCCTGTACACTTGATGGACATTGGGAAGGTAGTGTCACCTTGTGGTCATTGACTGGTAGCTCTTGGTGGAGAACCTCCACTGGCTATCTGCATCTCACCTAGTTTGAGTTCCTTAGTATTTGTATACTTAGTTTACATAAACTCAGTAAGCCTTACAACAGCTTGTGAAGGTAGGTCAATACTGTTTCCTCCAAACTGCAGAGAGGAACTGAGGCAAAGAGTGGCACGGCAGAAGTATGTTGTTGTTGTTAGTTGCAAAGTCATGTCCGAACCATCACAACCCCATGGACAATGATCCTCCAGGCCTTCCTGTCCTCTACCATTCCCCGGAGTCCATTTAAGTTTGCACCTACTGCTTCAGTGACTCCATCCAGCCACCTCATTCTCTGTCGTCCCCTTCTTCTTTTGCCCTCCATCGCTCCCAGCATTAGGCTTTTCTCCAGGGAGTCCTTCCTTCTCATGAGGTGGCCAAAGTATTTGAGTTTCATCTTCAGGATCTGGCCTTCTAAAGAGCTATATGCAGAACTACATGCTACGTGTAATTCTGTGATTTTTCTCTCTCTCAAGGAATGTTCTTTGCTGTAATGATTTGGAATATTTATGCCCTGTATTCTTAATAGTTGATCCCCAAGTTGGCTGACAACAACATTATAAACAAGGAATTCAAAAGCTAGTACAGCAACAAGAATAATATGTAAAGCAAGATAAGCAACAAAAACTATAACAATACATTCAGCAAGATTTTAAATGTCTTAAAAATCTTTTAGCAGAATAAAACCAGCTTTAAAGAATAGAACCCAGATGAGAGGAAACACTATAGCAAAGCAGGTTTGGGAAAAGTAGCAGAAAAGTTCAGAAACTCTCAGAAGGTCCCCGGAGGAGGCAAGATCAAAACCAGAGTCTTCTGGTTACTCTGCTTCACCAGAGGGTAGTGGGGAAATGCACAGGGGAAGGAGCAGCATTGCAAGTGGGAATGGAGGTTCCTTCTGTTCTTTGGACTCCACAGTTTGTTCTGGCTGTTCATGGGAAATGCCTGTGGCAAGAAAGAGAGCAACTGCCTTAGGCTGTCGTAGAAAAAGCAATAGAATTATATGACCTGCAGTGACTTGCAGGGCCTGTGTTTGCTTTCATCTGAATCCAGGTAGATCAAGTTTCTAGACCACTTTGTGCTTCTGACAGGCTCTAGCCCATGGAAGCAGAGGCTGCCCCAACAAGGAGCCCTCGGGCCTTGAGTGGCGTTTTCAGTGCCTTGTCATACCAAGGCCTGGCTCCATCAGCCTAGCACTCCTTCTCTATAGCAGAGGTTGCCCTCACTGCTAACCAAAGTGTCCTCCTTGTCTTCTGCAGCAATTGACTTCCCCGGGGAGTGTCGGTTCATCCCGGGGATCCAGTGTCCCAGGGTCACCCTCCAGCATTGTGGTGAGTATCCTTCTGATCCCCACAACACAGAAATGACCCCCATCCTTCCGTTGCACGATTGCCATCAAATTCGTGCCACATTCAACAGGACGCACATGTGCTTGCCACGCCCTTCATGCTCTTGAAATCTTTTTTCAGTTTCCACAAAAAGGGAGCTTAACAATTGGGAGATTCAGGTGCATTTTCAAGAAGAAAATATGCCCCCTGCTTCCAAATGCTAGCAGACAGCCTTTCCCAAGTGCCTATGTCCCTCCCTGGGGTATCCATTAACAAGCAAGATCTTCCTTGGGTGGGAAAAGGAAGGGGATCCACACAGAGAGTGTTTCTGAATGGGGCACACATTCCTCCTGAGAGCCAGAGGGGTAAAAGAGAGAGGCCCCAGGCTCCCACTCATTTATTGAGCTGCTCCTTGACTCAGGCTTGACGGGCATCACGGGCAATTGGGAGGATTCGGAGGGGAAGGGAAGCCCAAGTATTCAGCTCCTGCAAGAAATCCCATAAAGACTCAGTGCCTTTCTAAACTGGAGTTGGTCTGGTTCATGCCAATCCAGCTGTGGACACCTTGGGATATCCAGCCCTTGGCTTTTCTGACTTGCTCATTTCCTCAGGCCAAAATGGACAACGAAGTCCTGGAGTACAAGGACTTGGCAGCCATCCCCAAGGACAAGGCGATCTTGGACATCGAGCGCCCGGACTTGATGATCTATGAGCCGCACTTCACCTACTCGCTCCTGGACCATGTGGAGAGGCCACGGAGCCGAGAGGTGAGGAAGGGCAAATCCTGCACCAGCAGGGGGTGGGATGGGGTGGGGAGGGCTTCTTCCTCTGATCTGTCCCGGGATGCAGTGGAAAGCAGGGTTGCCAGGCCAGTGCCTGGCTGGGATTTACCTGGAGATTTGGGAGGATGAACCTGAGGAGGGTGGGGCTTGTGAGGGGAGAGATTTCAATGCCTTAGAGGCCACCTTCCAAAGCGGCCATTTTCTCTAGGGGGACTGATCTCTGTTGCCTGGAGATGAGTTGTAATGCCACGCAATCTCCAGCTACCATCTGGGGGTTAACAAGCAAGGAAGCTGACAAAGTATAAAGTCAATACATGAAATCCTCTTTAATTCCAAAAATAAAGTATGCCAGAATGCAGACCGGGTATGAGGCGTTTTCAAACGTGTTTTCTTCAGTGGCAAACTGTAAGAGGGATATAAATGAGTTTCAGTTTTAAAGTTAATAATTTCAAAGGTCCATAGGCCCAGCTCCTTTCCTCCCTACGAGGTTTTAGGGAAACGATATCTTGAAAGCAGTTTGAGAAGGATCTTCGCTTGGCTTAAGGCTGCTTCAGCACCGCTGTGGTCTCTCTTGCCCCTGTGCCCCTCTGTTTGTGTTTCGAGGGTCTCACGCTGCCAGCATTTTTTCATTCTGTTTTCCAGGCCGTTTACTGGCTGGCCTATGCACCTTTGAATAAATTAATCAGTCACACTCCGTGGCCGGCCTCGGCAAATAACGTGGGCCTTTTTGACTTCTTTCTCTCTCCGCAGCGCTCTCTCTCGCCCAAATCTCTCTCTCCTCCGCCTTCCCCAGAAGTAAGTGCTTCCCAGAGTTGCCTTGGAGATGTGTTGCCAAGAAGGGGATGCGAAGAGCAAGGCCTGGGGGAGGCGGGGGGGGGGGGAGGGAGGGGGAGAGGAGCATCTTCCCTCCGCTGAGCAGAGCTGTTTTGCAAGGTCATGAAGACAGGAGCTGTGTGTGTGTGTGTGTGTCTTTGCACATGTGCTGTGCACCCGGAGGCCCCACCCAGCCTCATGTTGTCATTGTTTGTGTCACGCACCTGACAACGCAGGATGAAAAGCTCCCACCACCACCACCACCACCACGAGCAAGCGTTGATCTCTGAGAGTGTGTTTTTTGCTTCAGCACCCAAAGAACGCAGCTTCTCTTCTGCAACAAGTCACGGCTGCGCTTGCAACAAGGGGGAGGTTGTTGAGATGCAGCGTTGGCAGTCTGGGAGGGGGAAGAAGGGCTGGGTGGTTAGCCTGGGAGCACCGCTCAGAAGAGGAAAAGAGAGCAGACTGTGAGCGCACCACCCGGCCGTCATCTCCTTGTGCTGCAACCTGCAGGTCATCCGGGACTGGATGGAGAACAAGTCTCCTGGAAACACCTCCCAGGCCGCTAGCCGGAGGGCCAGCAGCTCCAGTCGCAGCGGAGTCCAGCACTTCCACCGTCCTGCTGGTAGGGACTCGCTCTTTCCCCTCTGCCTTCCTCCCTCTCAGGCACCCTTCCTCAGGACTTTCCTTCCTCCACCTCCGTAGCTCCCCACCCAGATGCCTCACGTGCAAAAGGCAAATGGGATTCGGTGACTAAAACGGTGAATGGGATTTTGGGCTGTATCAAATGGAGAATCGTGTCCAGATCACGGGAGGTGATGGTACCGCTGTACTCTGCTCTGGTTCGGCCTCCCTTGGAGTACTGTGTTCAGTTTTGGGCACCCCAGTTGAAGAGGGATGTAGACAAAATGGAACGTGTCCAGAGGAGGGCAACAAAGATGGTGAGGGGTTTAGAGACCAAGTCATATGAAAAAAAGGTTGAGTCTGTTTAGCCTAGAGAGGAGACGACAGAGGGGATTTGATAACCATCTTCAAGTATTTGAAAGGTTGCCATATAGAGGATGGAGCAGAGTTGTTCTCTCTTGCCCCAGAGGGATGGACCAGAACCAATGGGATGAAATTAATTCAAAAGAAATTCCATCTAAACATCAGGCAGAAATTCCTGACAGAACGGTTTCTCAGTGGAACAGGCTTCCTCGGGAGGTGGTGGGTTCTCCATCTTTGGAAATATTTAAACAGAGGCTAGATAGCCATCTGATGGAGAGGCTGATTCTGTGAAGGCTCAAGGGGTTGGCAGGTTACAGTGGATGAGCGATAGGGATGTGAGTGTCCTGCATAGTTCAGGGGGTTGGACTAGATGACCTAGAAGGTCCCTTCCAACTGATTCTATGATTCTGCATCCTCTACCACCCACACTGGAGTGCAAGATGCATTTGTATAAAAGGATAGAATCTCCCTCCACAGTCATGGCTATACTATTTTTTTAAAAACCAGCCCTTTTATCTGTTTCAATCACCTTCTTCCTCTACAGAATCCTATTCTTTTGGTCAAGTTGCCAATCTCCAGGTGGAGTCTGGAGTCCTCCCAGAATTATCTCCAGATGATGGAGATAAATTTCCCTGAAGAACATGGAAACTTCAGAGGGAGACTCTGTGGAATATCATTGATTCTAAATCCGTCTCCGAACTCCCTCCCCTTCACAGGCACTGCCTCCAAATCTCCAGCAATTTCACAAGCTAGAGTTGGCAACACTGGAATTTGGTGATGATGCTTTCGGAGCCCCTTGGCTTGTTCCCCTTCCTCACATCCCTTCGTTCTCACAAGGGAATAAGTACTGAAATAGTTGAACTGGGATCCCCCCTCCCATTTATTTTGGCACTGTAACCTGTTATTTGTATTCCTGTGGAAATTATGAGAGTTTGGTGAAGAGAATAGTATCATGACAAAATTAATCAAAGGTCATCTCAGACCTTCCATGCATTTCTTGGAAATGCCTCCTTAAAAGAAAATTCCATCTCCATTTCCATCACTTCCCCCTCCTTGGTACCCCAGTGCTTATCATTCTCCTAAATCCCAAACCACCCTGAAAATAGCAGCCTGATAACATCTGAGCACATTCGTAGCAGATGGAGTGTCGTGTTTAAGATTTTGTGGCGAGACTCACTGGCTTGTAGTAAGAGCGATGTTTATTAATGCTTGCCTTAGCAGCCTATATCTTTGCCTGTGACACTGCTAATAGCCATGCTCCAGCCATTTTCTCTATCCAGGAAGGTTTACTATTCAGCTGAGTTTCAAAGGTCCACCTGCATTTGTCTGATCAGTGGGCCCAAATGAAAAGTGAGAAGGGGGCAGGAGTCCTGGTCCTCAGGGAAGGGGGAATGCTGCGGGCAATGAATCCAGGTTCAGGAGAGGGGGTTTCTCAGAGAAGCAATGGCCAAGTGGGTCCTGAGGAGAGTTAGCGGCTCTAGGCCATGAATACCTGGAGATTGTGAGGGTGGAGCCGGAGGAGGGTGGGATTTATGGAAAGGAGGGACTTCATGAGGTATAACGCCATAGAGTCCACCATCAAGACCCGCCATGTCTTTTACCTGGAGATCAGTTGTAATCCCAGGAAAGCTCCAGCCACCCCCTGGAGGCTTTCAATGAAAAGGAACTACTAGGGGCACGTAGGAGTAAAATTGCCTCAAGATAGAGACCTTAAAGCCGAGATATATGTCTTAATTGATATATTACTGTTAAATGGATTGCAGACTTTGCAGTGGCAATCATTGAAGAAGTATTTGAAAACGGGAAAAATATACCTAGGAGCCCATTCTGATTGCCCAGAAATTATATGATTTATACACCAAACAAGAGTGGCTGTGAGACTTTATCATTTTGGCCTGCTGGTTTTGTTTTTCACCCTCTGGAGGCTGGCAACACTCATCCTGAGCCGCTCACGGGATGCTTTGTTCCTTCCCAGATACCAACACGACGGAGATGAACATCTACAAGAAGCCCCCAATCTACAAGCAGAAGGGTAGGTGCTGCTCCCTGGTAACCCCGGGACAGGAGCTGTATGGAGCTAAGCCAGCTGAAGCCAGCTGATCCTTCTCTGTCTCTTGCAGAGCACTCAGCAACACCAACCCCCCAGAACAAACACGTCATAGAAGACCTGATCATAGAGTCCTCCAAGTTCCCAGCAGCCCAGCCCCCAGACCCAAACCAGCCGGCCAAGATCGAGACGGACTACTGGCCCTGCCCTCCCTCGCTGGCAGTGGTTGGTAGGTGACCCTGATGCATCTTGACCCCACCGGGGGCTAAAGTCTCTCAGAGGTGGCAGTTTTTGAGGGAGGGAGGTAGCATTAAAAGCTTCTTTACTCTAGATTTACCCACTACTACAAGCTATGAAGATTTTAAAAATCTTGGGTGGCAAAAGGGTAGTGCAACAGCCTCGGGCTAACTTTTGTCCTTCGTGGAGCATTCGGTCAGAAGTGGGTGTCATAGCATGGTGCGTTGCAGCCTGTTTCCTTGCGTACGATGCAAAGGAAGTACCTTTTGCATGTTCCAAACACTTCATGTTTGTCATGACTGAGACAGGTTAGACATCTCGCAGGCGTTGGTGGAGGTTCAGGGTGCACCACAGAAGCTGGTATAAGGTCACCTGGTCGGCCTCTGATGGTCTCAGTGAGATCTGAAGCAGATGCCCTTTGCTGCTGTCTTGCCCTATCCACCCACCCTCCCCCACCCTCCAGCCAGCATGATGTAATGGGCAAAAACTAGGATTTGGGAGACCCGCATTCAAATCCACACTCCACTACACAAGCTCACTGGGTGACCCTACTCAGCTAGTCGGTCTCAGTCTAATCTGAGTTTTAAGCTTTAAAGTGCCACTGGAATAAGGTGTGGAAAGGATCCCTTTGCTGGCTTTGCACATTTTTTTCTTCTGTCGGACCACACTTGCCACCAAGAGGTCAGCTCTCACGATATTTGTTTGGGAGGAAGGAGTAGGTCACTTTTTATGAGTAAACATAGAATTGGGCTGAAAGACTCCTGTACGGAACAGGTCTCAGGGTTCTCATTTTGCATTTTCACTCCGCTGGACAGGCTGTTTTTGCTTTGCTTTCACTTTTCTTTTTTTGCACTCTGTCCACCCACCCCTGTTGCACCCACAGAGACTGAGTGGAGGCAGCGGAAGGCTTCAAAGAGAGGGGAAGAAGAGGACGAGGACCTCACGACAGAAATGAAGAGCCTGCGGGAGCTGCAGAAACAAGAGATGAGCAAGGTAGCTGATGGGAGGAGGTGTTAAGCCTGGATCAGGGGAGGATTGTCAGCCCTGGACATTCGGGGGCCAGGGGAAGATCTCAGCAAAGTACAAAGCTATAGAGTCCATCTTCCAAAGCAACCATTTTCTCCAGGGGAACTGGTCTGGAGATCAGTTGTAATAGTGGGAGATCTCTAGGCCCCACCTAGAATCAGGGATTAGATCAGGGACAGTCTTACATATGGGCCAGTCTGGGCCCCATGCTGGAAAGGTCTCAACAGTCAGTGATAGATGGTGATAGGAAATGGTGGAAAATAGCATAAAATCAAAATACAAATGGAAGGGCATTTTTAATAGATGCACATTGCAAAAAGCTAACAGGTTATTCTTGCCCAGAGTGGCCTGGGCAGAGAGATAAAGGGAGTGTGTGTTTGGGGGAGACATCCTTTACTTTTGGCTGGGGCCACAAAACCACTAGATGGCCCTGAGTGGGGTGGAGCAGCCAGAGGAAGCCTTCAGGCCTGCTTGGGTCCCTCATAATCCTGCGCATTCCTCCTTCCCTGCAGATCGCCTCCAACCTAGGGAAGCTCATCCTGAAGGAGGAGATGGAGAAGTCACTCCCCATCCGGCGGAAAACCCGCTCCCTCCCAGACCGAACCCCCTTCCACACCTGTGAGTGAGCCTCACCCTTGCCTGGAGGGAGATCCTAAAGGGGCTCAGGAGACTGGAGCCTGAGGAGGGGGCAGCATCTTCTCCAGAGGGGTGATTCTATGCAGATGTAGTCACCACTGCTTTTTTGAATCAGCCGTTTTTTAAAGGCAAGCATGCTTTCAAGGCATGGAAGAGCAAAGGAGGATATTCAGGTCAATTAGTGTTGAAATAAGTGCTCTTTAGAGATATAACAGGCAGCCTCCTTTGAAGCAAGGTGGGTGGGATGCTTTGAACAGCCTCCTCTAAGCACAATAAAAAATAAAAAACCACAATAAAACCAGAGTTTATTCGATCCTCTAAGCACAGCTCCCCAAAACTCCCATCAGCCATCTTTGTTCTCATGGAACACCTGCCGTTTACATGGTGTATTTCTGAGAGTTCTACCCTATAAGTTGGGGTTCTGGATGCCTATATTGCCCTCCCTGTTATGGAACAGCTCGTCACTGGGAAGCAGTAGCCGACATTTCCTCCAAGGGTTTCTTCCTTCGGTCACCGATGGACTTGGGACAATGGCTGCCATGCTCTTCCACAGTTCCCTTCCATTCCCATGGGGCTTGCAGACTGCTCTTTTTGATCTCCCACACTACTGCACTCAATAGTGTCCCAAATCTACTTCTGGTGGCTTCACAAAAGGGACCTCTGCTCCCAGCTCCTGGTAGCCTTGCCTCTGCATGATATCTCAGCTTCTGGGCTTGTGTCGAAGTAATCATTCCTCTTGGTATTTTCTAGCGCTGCATGGAGGAAGCTCCAAATCCTCGTCCCTTCCTTCCTATGGGAGAAGCACTCTTGCCAGGGTAAGGAACCTGCTGGGCTGCCACTACAGATCCCGGGAGAGCATTGTGGGCAGGCTGGTAGGGCACCCGTTATGAGGAACCTTCAACGCAGTATTCTGATGGCTGCGGTCACTTCTCAGGGTTCTCATTTTGCATTTTCACTCCGCTGAACTGCCAGTGCCCCTGCCATGTCTCCACCCACCTAGCCTTTACCTCCATGTAGATCCACAGCAGGAACAACTGCTTCTGAGTTGCCCCCTTGTAGAAATGACCCGCCCCCCCCAAAGCTAACCTCAAGAATCTGTGAAGCTGCCAGTAATTTTAAGAGGCCTGTCCACCACTGTCCTTCCGCTGCAGAGATGGGATCCAGCCAAATGCATGTCCAACCTAGAGGTGTAACATTTCAAGAAATGTTGAAGTCAGGGGCGAGGAGGGAGTATATTTTCTTCTTTTTTGAAACAAAAACAACTTTTGGGAAAAGCTACATTTCATTCATTCCAAAAGGGGGGAGGGGAAATAACATGGGTGTTTTTTCTAGCACTCCCCAAACTTGCAGTGGAAAAATCATTTTAACCCCACCCCCCGACCTAAGCCTCTCATGTGGCCCATTTTGAATGAGTAAAACCTTACCTTAAAAAGCATTTCATTCATTCCAAAGAACTATATACTTTGTAGGAGTTTGTTTTAGTGCTTCCCAAAATGTCCCACTTTTCCCACTGGAAATTTTTTTACTCTGAATTTGAAAAAAAAAATCTAATAAAAAAGGAGTCCTCCTCTCCACCTACCCATTACTTTTAACATTTGGAAGGGCGGACTTCACATCTGTTCCATCCCACCTTTGAGATCCTTCACCAAGGGCTCCTGAGTCAGCTTAGTAATCATCAGACGGCTGGAGGGGGCGTGAGGGGGGCAGGGAGATCCTCTTACGGATTAGTAACTGGTTCAATGCCGGGAAGCAGAGAGCAAGACTAAATGGAGGAAATAAGCAATGGGGCTCTGCAGGGATGACTAGCTGTCATTCTTTCATTCATCGTAAATTATATGGGGGTGAGCAGTGAAGCGGCTGCTTTTGCAGATGACACCCAGTTATTCAGGATGGTGAAACGCAAAGTAGATTGCAAAGACTGCTGAGCAGGTCTTTCCAAACTCTGTGAGTGGGCAACCAAGGAGCAAGTAGGATGCAGTCTACGGCTGGCCGTGTAGGCCGCAGGGGGAGATAAGAGGCTGGGGGCATTGCTCTGAACTAACAGGGCTCTTCTTACAACCTTTTACAGCTACAGTCAACAGAGTTTAGCCCAACTGGAAGCGAAAAGGGCAGCCCAGGTAAGAAGAAGGATAAGCCAAGGGTTAGAGGGCTAGGGTGGAGGTTGCCCCCCTCCCCAGTTGTCTCTGTCCCATCTCCACTCCTGTTCCCTTAGGACTGAACCTGCACAGTTCACACAGCGGCCTCATGCTTTTTCCTTTATGTTTTGCAGGTCTACAGGTAAGCGCTCAGCCTCCCACAGGAGAGAAGATGATGCTGGAGGTAGCTCATGCCGTTCTCCCCCTTCCCTTCCCTTCCACCCTGTGGGGTCTGTGGAGACCAAGTACCAGGGCAAAGAGAATGACTGACAGGACACACACACTCGGTGTGTGGCACACATGGGTGTGGCACCATCGCATCAAAGAGGAAAGGGGAGGGTCCAAAGGGAAGTAAAACACCAATTTGAAGTGGTACTGAGAGAGATGAAGAGGGGCCAGCTGGGCCAAGCCCTAGTGCTTGCCTTGGCTGCTGGCTTCTCTGCTCAGCTGATTCCCTCTGCCGGCTGCACACCTCAGCATCCAACCCAGCCCCCAGCCCATGGTGAGTTTGTGTGTTTCCCTCTGCAGAATGGCCAGCGAGGACGGATGGACAGGGGGAATTCCCTTCCCAGCATGCTGGAGCAAAAGGTGCGTGCCGTGCTTGCGGCGCAGGGAAAGTAGGGCAGGAGTAGTTTGCACGAGATTGCAACTGTTGTAACAAGGCATGCTGTCTGTTTTGTTCCCTCCCCCCCTCAACAAAAGATTTATCCGTACGAGATGCTGATGGTAACGAATCGGGGTCGTGTGAAACTGCCTCCGGGAGTAGACAGAACACGGCTAGAGGTACACTTCCTGCACATCTTATAACATTAATGCATCTCCAATGATGTGTTTATCTCTGCGGTGCAAGGCCCAGGAAAGCCGAGGTGGCATTGCACACTGCTATTAGAATGTCAGGCTACGAATTTTGAGGCTCAGGTTCAAACTCCTGCCTTGCCTCAAAGCACACCGGGCCCCCGCCTTCCAAGCTACCTCGCAGGGTCGTAAGGGTGAGCATACAGTGAGCATACACCACACTGATCTCCCTGGGGAGCTGGAGGGCATTATCCCAAAAGACTTGTGCCACTTGCATGCCTGCTGGCATGCGTTGTGTTCCCACTGATTGCGGTGTCTGAAACCATCAGCAGGGGGAAACACCCACTTGTTGCTTCTCTCCTCCCCCCCAGAGACACCTCTCGCCCGAGGATTTCCTGCGCGTCTTTGAGATGTCTCCGGAGGAGTTCAGCAAGCTGGCCCTGTGGAAGCGGAATGAGTTGAAGAAGAAAGCCTTCCTCTTCTGACTCCCTCTGAGCCACCGGGCTCAGTGCGAACTCCATGTGTGTCACACCGTCTTGCATCACAGACGCTTTAGGGCTACAACTGAGCTGGCTCCAAGGAACTTTCCCTGCCTTTTCCACGCACCCCACTGGCTGCAGAGGCAGCTCCAGGCCCAAGTCTGGTAGCAGGTAGAGGAAGCAGGCTCGGAGGAGAAGAGCAAGAGCCCGGCCTCCCCTCGGAAGGCATGGAGAGGCGGCCTGCGTAGGCAAGAGGAAGGGGATGGAAAGGGGGGGGGATGTGCTCTGTTCTGCCTTGGGGTCCAGAAGCTCTGACCACACACATCCACTCTCTGTCTGCCTTGCGCTCACCCAGGGTGAGACGGTCGTACTTGGCTCTGGGAGTGGAAAGGCTCAAGGGGTGGACAGCGAGGGTGGCAGGTTTCCTCCCACTTTCTCGACCTACCACGCCTCTGCTGGAGCGGCATCTCACCTGGGCACAATTCTTGACGTGTCCGTTTGCTACACAGCGGCACGGGCTGGGGAGGTTTTCCATTTCCCCCGCACCTCAAAACCCTTATCCTTTTGCTAACCCTCTTCCTTCCCACGCAGTGTCACTGGCCTCTTCCCTCCGCAGCCAGGCTGGGCTGCAGTGCTTTCACGCTACTCACAGAAACAACTGAGTTCCTCCAGCAGAGCCCCACAAAGGGATGAGCCACATTTCGGCAAGCAGGCAGCCGCTAACTGCCGCTGACTCCTCCCACCTTCCTTGCTCTGGCCTTCCCCTTCACTTACCTCCTGCGTCCTCTGTCCTTCTGCACTGGCTGCTCCTTCCCAGCTGCCCTGCCTGCCATGTTAGCCCTGGCCTTTGCCCCTTCCTCAGATGCTTCCATCCCCGTGGCACTCACGGAAACAGCATCCTCCAGAACTTGCCTGCCTGCCTCTCCCCTCCAGCTTTCAAACGCTGCCACTTTTTCCTGGGCTGTCAAAGCAATCAAGCGAAGGCAAAGAGCCCCAGGTGGCTCGAGAGCTTTGCTTGAGCCCAGGCAGAAGACCTTCCTTACCTTGTGGAGAATGGCTGCTGCACTGTCTCTTGAGCCTCCATGGGCTGGAACAGCTCCAGACATGCTGAGCTGCCTCAGCCACGCCTCTTGGTGTAGTGATTAAGAGTGGTGGCGTGGTTAGAGTGGCAGCCTCTAATCTGGAGAGTGGGAGTGGATTCCCTGCTTCTCTACTTGCAACCACTGGCTGATCTTGGAACAGTCTCAGTTCTCTCAGAGCTCTCTCAGCCCCACCTACTTCACAGGCCGCCTGCTGTGGGGGAGAGGAAAGGAAGGCAATCATAAGCCACTTTGAGATTCCTTCGGGTAGTCCAACACGGGGTACAAGACGGCTCTTTTGATTCTCAGCCAGGCTGCCAGCTAGCAGACGGCTGCTTTGTCTAGCTTAGATAGTCCAGGCAAGTCAAGGGGAAGGGTGATGATGGCAAGGAAAGAAGGCCTCAAGTGGGGCCAAGTCCGATTGCAGCCAGAGAGGGCTGGAGCAAAATCACAGCTTTGCCTTCCTGCCGACAAGGGTTCAGGGCTTACCTTCGAGCCAACCAATGGCAGGCCTCGGGCATTTTTGGGAAGGCAACAGCTCTACCAGGGTTGAGAGATGGAGGCTAAGAGGCAGTCCTCCTCCCCCTGCTGAAGTTTTCCCACAATGCTCACCAGAGCCTTCTTGCGTCTGACCTATTTCAGAAGAGAGCCAGATGATACATGGGAAGCAGCAGAGTCCCCCTTCTGCCAGATGCTCCTTTTCATCCTCCCCAACCCCACCCCCAGGCATGTCAGGGTTAGGATAGGTGAACACAGGTCTGACAAAGGGCAGAGGTGGTGGCTGAGAAAGGCACTGCACAGAAGGAAAAAAGGTAATTTCATCTGCCTGCAGGGGGATATTCCCAACCACAAACCAGCTGTAGCCCTGCAGGGTTCCCTCCGGAGTCACAGACCCATCCTGCCCTTCCACCTGACGTTTCTCTTTAATGCCACAGAAAGGATTGTGTGCCAAGATCCACAGAGCATGTGAGCAGCTCCTTTTGCTCCTTCCCCACCCACCCCTCCCCTTTCTCCAAGGTGCAGCAGGGTGAAAGGAGAAGGAGCACTGGACTCTGGAAGGAACAGAGGAAGTCTCGGGGGTTGAGAGGATGTGCGGGAGTCAAGCGAGTCTCTCTTTGCTGCAGCAAAGGATGTCTGGCAACTTTCCACTGGGTGGCAGGAAGCTAACGAGGAGCGGGTCTTTGCCCAGGGAGGGAGGAATCAGTCCTGCTCTTGCAATCCAGCCAACCCCCCCCCCCACCATCACCACCACCACCACAAGGGTACTTTTCTAGCAGAGAGCTGTGGGAAACTGCCATGCCTGGCTCTGGGGCAACAGCCTGGCATCCAGCCCCCTCCCCAGCTCTCCACTTTGTGCAAATGTAATTTATGAGAAGCCACTGGTCTCTCCTTGCTTTTCACTGCTACTGATGTGAACATATCTTCTATAAATATATAAATAGGGACTCTTCCCTTTCCAACACAGTGGCTCGCTGCTGTCCCAGCGTTGGTTCCACCCCTGCCCTGATGTCAAACTGTGTGAAAATGATTTTCCTCCCCTTTTAAATAAATGTGAAGTGGCTTTATTCAAAAAGTCTCGGCATTGGGGGGATGGGGAGAAGAGTTGGACAAAGCTGGTGTAGAAACCCACAACTTTTCTCTAGTCTTTCCCAAGCATTAGGACCACCCAGACATTTGCTTGCAGTCTGTCAAAATGACAATTAAGCCGAGCCAGATCTTAGTGGCCGAGCCCCTTCCCACAGCAGGAACTACCTTAGGGTTGGTTCATTTGTATTTCACCCTGCCATAAAGCAACTCGGGAGAATGGACACATCGACCTCCTTCCCTTCCCCAACACCCACGACATTGTGTGGCGAATTCGGCTGACAGAAAGGCTAACTGTAACCCTTCCGCTGAACTGGCTGCCTGGCCTTTAAGACAGACTGTTTTACATCCATGTTGGGCCATGTTGAAACCTGGTGGAGGCCAAGAAGGATCTGGCCTGAACTACAGTCCTTTGGGAGAGCTTAGCTGTACCTATCAAAGAGCCAGAAAAAATGCTCACTTGGAAAATGATCCTAGCCAAGGATTTTATTTTATTACATCTTTGTAATGAGACACAGTTCATCGCAGCCTTGAGAGAAGGGTGCACTTTCTGCAGCAAGGCCATCCTGTGCCCTGGTGTCTTCTTGCACTTCAGGCACCCTGTGGGGGTGGAATGAACTGGATGGTTAAGAGCAGCTTCACCATTACCGTCCTCCTCGTTCAGAGTTTGCAGAGTTTTACTTCAGCCAAATCCACTTGTCTCCTACATCAGCATTGTAACCAACATCATACTTGCGGCCTGGAAGCTGCAGAAGGAGGAAAGGAAGTGGGCCATGAGTGGGCCAAAGAGCCTTTTTGTCAGCACAGACCTCCAAATATCCTGCCTCTCCAAACACGTCTAGGTAACAAGGACAAACTAATCCGACAGACAGATGTTTGTCAGAGAAGGCCGAGTGTGGTCGTCCTGCAAGTGGAACAAGAGCACCAGCAGAGAACTCTCAACCCTCTCTCTCAAATCTAGCATTCGTAAGAACAGGAAAGGCCCCAAATAAGAAAGTCCACCCCACATCTGACGGTCAGCCATCGAGAGCGACTTGCCATGCAGTTCTTACGGACCAGGGGCCTTGATATCACACAATAAACATTTACTTATAAATGCCGCAGTATTATTTCTAAACTAAAGTAGTTACGCACTGCCCAAGGATATAGGTGGCTGCCCTGGTTGCAGACTTAAAACTCAATAAAGACATATGAGACAACAGCAACTCCATCAAGAAGAGGCTCAACTGGCTCCTATGGCCTTACAGAAGGGGAGACCTTGGCGCACCCAGAGTGGGCATCGTAGACTAGCCACAGGCAAAATCCCCTCTGCTGTGGCTGGATTAAGACCCAAGTGAGATGTGATTCTGGCAGGGCAAAAGCACTTTCCTGCAGGACTTGATCCTTGCACAGCAGCCATACTGAGTGTGGCAAGTCCCAGGGGAAAGCACTTTTGGCCTGCAAGAGCCATGTTCAAATTAAGCCTGAAGAACCATTGCACCTCACAAGGGCTCCTGTGGCAGAAGCACCATCAGGAAATGTTCACTTACCGCCTTGTATTCGTAGTACACTTTGTCAAGTTTCTGGCCTCCTATTGTGATTTCAGGGATGAATATCGGAACGCTCGTCGGACGGACCAGGGCCATCTTGTCCTGCACACTGAGGGAGGGTGAAGGAAAATCTGGTGACTCCCCATTTCTCAAGAGAAATGGTGCAAAAGCTTCAAACACACTGGGTGGAAAATTGGAAGAGAAGGGTGCTTGGGGGGGGGGGGTGCCACATCCTCTCCCTTCCACAACGGTTTACTACAAATCACAAAACAGTCCCACCAGCAATAGAAAAGCCAGGCCACTTTTTAATCCTCACTTAGAATTCTCAGGTGAATTCTACAGGCAGCCTCCTCTGAGCAACTCACCTGGTCTCCTGAGCTTCAGCTCTTCCTGGAGGTCTGATGTTTTCCCATTTATTGGCAGGAAGGGAATCTGGAGTGCCTGACATGTGAATGTATGTGTTAAGGCCTGAGAGCTTCTGCAGGAATGGGAGCAGCAAACCTCCGTGGGCCAGGGGCACAGCAAGAGAAGCGCTGTTGCCTCCATGCTCAGCTCGTTACCTATCCGGGGTCATCAACTGGCAAGGGCTGGATCAGAATATGCTGACCTTACGTGAGTGTTTAGCACGTCAGCTCTAATATCCTTAAGCAAAGCTAGGAAGTCACAAAGCAGCCTCTACAAAGGATTCTGTTCCAGGCATCTTGATACAATAGCCCATGGGCACCCGCTGCTCCCCAAGTGCACGGCTCACCAACCCTAGGCAGAAAATGACTTTGAAATAAGGTCCCAGGGGGAGAGGGGGGATACATCTTACTTCTATATCACCTCCTGCCTTCTCCCACCCAGCTTCTGCCACTGCATCCCAACACAGCGGGGGTGAGGGAAAGAGAGCAGGGGAAGCAGAAACCGTTCCCCTAAGTAAGGATTACAAGTGGCAGCAAATACCGCGGAAGGGGGAGAATGGATCGCCACCTGGAACTAGCGCTAAGGTGTTGGTGCCTGTGTGTCAAACCTGCTACTTGAGACTCTTTTTGGAGTACTGTTGCCTAACATGGCACCTGCCCCAGATTCAAGGTTGCTAACAAGCTTGTGGGGGAAGTGCCTTCTCCCCTTAAAGGAGGCTTCCTATGTGGAAACAGGTAGCCATGCTGTTCTCACAGCATGGAGGTAATGAACTTCCCTTTATAAAGCTCCTACCTGTATTTCAGGAGCCTCTTGTGGTGCAGAGTGGTAAGGCAGCAGACATGCAGTCTGAAAGCTCTGCCCATGAGGCTGGGAGTTCAATCCCAGCAGCCGGCTCAAGGTTGACTCAGCCTTCCATCCTTCCGAGGTCGGTAAAATGAGCACCCAGCTTGCTGGGGGGTAAACGGTAATGACTGGGGAAGGCACTGGCAAACCACCCCGTATTGAGTCTGCCATGAAAACGCTAGAGGGCATCACCCCAAGGGTCAGACATGATCCGGTGCTTGCACAGGGGATACCTTTACCTTTTACCTTTACCTGTATTTCAGGAAAGCAGACAAGGCCATTGCTCGCTAGGGCTGGTGGCTCACACCTTGAATCAGCAGCCGCCAAAGAGGTGCGAGGAAGGGTAAGCTGTGAGCATTCTGAGCAGTGGCCCTTGTGCCAGGGACTGAAGTAGAGCTACTAGTCCTCATGATGGGAAGACAGCAAGAAGGCAGAGAGGGAAGTCCTTCCCTTCCGAGCTGGTACACAAAGTGGCAGCTAAAGTTCAACAGGGGCAAGGAGCCCTACAGTATCAGTAATCAGGTAACTAAAAAAGTTATAATATATTTAGTCTTAATATTACTGGGCCTGTTTGGTAGGATAGTGCACAGGGCATGTAGTAGTCATACAGCTCTTTGCCCAAGTGTGGCCCTCCACAAGCTACAAAGTGAATGCCACTGCTTTAACCCTTTCATTCCTTCTGGCCTCAGTTTTTTGACTCCCAACCCAAGCTCAGGGATTTGTGGTGAATGCAGTTATGGGTTGCCCATCTCAGAAGATGGCAGTTCTCTGAGCTTGCTACCTTCCAATGCATAAGTACGTAGGAAGTGGGCACCTTGGGTTTTTATGTTTTTATGTTTAAATTGGTTTAAATTCAGAAAAGCTTGGAATCCACTGCTGTGCAATCTACATATGTTAGGAAAGACTGTGGTGAACTCTCCTCTGGAGGACCAGGGGAGAAGCTTATATTTTGTATGGTTTAGACATTAGTAGCCAAGATGCAGAATGAAATAAGATGTGCAAAAACAGCTGGCCCTTACAGTTTCCGCAGATGATGAAAAGTGACATCGTTTTGCTCTAGCCAAGGTCCCTTATTGAACTTCAGGGCCTCAATATCTTCAATGACCTGTAAAGAGAGAACATGTTTGATTTGAGTTTCCCATGTTATCAGAAATACAGTGCATCATCTCCACAAGAGCAAAGGACACAGGGACTTGGAATCAGCAAAAAAAATAAAAGTGAATCTTCCTGCCACAGGAAATTTAAAACACAGAAACAATACACAAACAAAACTTACTTTATCCACTTCTTCAGCCTCACTGGCTGTAAACTGCAAAACCTCAGAGGTCTCACTAGAAATAAAAATTCTAATGTTAGATCCTTAGATTCAGTAAACAAAAGTTAAATGTAAGATCATCAGGAACAGTTACTACAAAATGGTTTACTTTGCCTAGAAAACAGCCTCACAAACATTAATACAATATTTTATCTCTTTCAAGATTGACTACTGTACATTCTTAAAATGCTGTGAAGAAACCTTTCTCCCAAGCCAATCTGCTCTCTCAGACTGACCCTGTGACATATTCTTGATTCTAGAAATCATTCACAGATTGAGCATTAATTTTCTCAGACCCACAAAACCACGTTGCAACTGAGCTGCGCAGCTAAGAGAGGAACTACTTCATTTAATAAAAGCAAAGGCGGTTTAAATAAAAGATGAACAGGGAACAGCAGAAGTCACAAGGAGGATGGCTTAAAGAGCAGAGTCTTGCCCCTGAAGAATACAGGACAGGAAAATGGGCCCTGTCAGATTCTTAAAAAAAAAAAAAGCAGTGAGGAAGTCAAGTGGTACAACTATTAAGAAGAGAACAAGAACAATGCTATTAATAGAAGATGAGAAGGATCTAGAGAAAAGAGTCTTTACAGGATGGCATAATGGAAAGAGGAGGAGGTCGGAATTTCACTGGGTGCTTGAGGAATCAAAAGAAAATAAATCCACAGGACAAGGGTAACCCCCCCAAGCTGAACTTCTGAAGGACAAGGTGATTGCAAAACAGAAGCATCCCACGAACCTAACCCCACAAAGGCAAATGTAAACTGCAGGACACTGTAAGATTATTAAGTCATTCTTCAAAATGTATTGAACAAATACAAAAGACTAGAATAAAACCACTAATAATTGAGGAGCAATTTTATTTTGGCAAACCAAGAAGAACAAGAGAAGGTCTTGTTGCCATCCCAGTACTGGGGGGGGGGGGGGGGGGAATCAAGAAGGTTGTCTGCAAGACATTTACTGACCTAGAAAAAAACCCAGCCTTGGCAGCCAACACGTTTGCATCACTACTGAACACAGCAGTGCCTACTCTGGGAGACTCTGGCCTTGCCCACTGGCAGGTATCAAAGCACAGCATGGGAGACCTCTGCATTGGAGCAGCAAGATGTGCCAGTCCCTTATTGGCCTCACAGAGAGGCAGCCAACATACAGGCCTTGGTAAGACCGTGCCCAGCCAACAGGAAGAGACTCAACTTGCTCCCCTTGGGCTGTTTTTATGCAATTAAAATGAAAGGCGGGGAGTGGAATCATTCAATGAACTAACTGTGGTTTTTCCACACAGGGAACATAGCTCAATCTTTATGCAGAAGATGGCATGGACACAAATCTGACTTACAGTATGGCAATCGTCAGAACCCCGGAGGAAAGCACTTCGGCCTTCCAGGATGCTTTCACTCCGACTTCGTGGGAAGGCTAAAAATTTAAACAGCCCCGGACCAAACAGAGCTGAGTAGCCCCTAATCAGCTGCTACAGGACCATCGCTACCAGCCCCTTTGCAGTCTCTGGAGTCACGGTGAGCAGCAGCAGTCCCAGGGCAAAGACTGGGACAATCAGCTGGGTGGGGGGACCTCCAGCAGGCCCATAACTACCAACCCCTGTCCAGGAGCCTCCCAACCCAGTGACTGGGTGTGGACTGGGATACAAGACTGGCCCTGGAAAGGTCACTCTGAGGTAAGGAAAGAAAAGGGAGAGCAAGGTCCCGAAGGAACAACTTTCAACAGCTGTTTGTGCCTGACTCTTCTGGGACTGAGGAAGCCTGGGAGCCAGTTTGGTGTAGTGGTTAAGAGCAGCAGCCTCTAATCTGGAGAACTGGGTTTGATTCCCCACTCCTCCACCACACGAAGCCAGCTGCAGGACCTTGGGCCTGTCAGTTCTCTCAGAGCTCTCTCAGCTTCACACCTCACAGGATGTCTGTTGTAGGGAGAGGAAGGGATGGTTATTGTAAGCCCCTTCGAGACTCCTTCAGGTAGTGAAAAATCAAGTTACCAAAGAAACATCTTTTTCTTCTGCATCAAGGGACACCGCTTCCTTGGGTCTGGGGTGGGAGTGATTCTGGAGCTCCCTCTTAGATCAGCTCTGGGCTCCAATATCACTAAGACAAGCCCTGCCAAGTGAACTCCCACAGTGCTTAAGTTTCTACTGGGAGTTTGGCCTCCCAATATCCTGCCAGGAATTTCCCCAGTAACTGCAATGGCCAACCTGCCCCACCTTAAAGCCACCGTTCTTCAGCCAAAGAGGAATAAAACTGCCAAGTTAGAAACAAAACCTTTCATTGTATTCCCAAACACCAAGAACAGAATGAAAGTTGAGGCACATCTCACCCACCACCCCCATTAAAGCCTATTAATCAGTTTAGCAAAATAACACTGTCACCAGTAACTGCTGCTGTGGTGAAGGGTCACTGTGTCTCTCCAAGGTATATGTAAGTTTTAGACATAAATGTCTAAAACTTGCATATCATATAGGGTGTTTTGATTCCACTCCTTTACAACTTTTTCTCTATACCTGTGTGTAACACAAATACCTGCATCAACTAAGGATACACATCATGTATCTGGTAAAGCTACTTCTAGACCATGAATTGTCAAAATAAACCAGTCTTTGAAGTGTCACACAGCTTTTGTTTCAGCAACAAAAACTGTTATGTACAGGAAAGCTGCTGAGAAGCAACAGAGAACATGAGGAGGCCATGACTGGCTGCATTCTAAGAATGGGAGGACCGATCCAAGGTATAATTAATGGAAAATGGAAAGAGGGGAATGTTCCATACGGAGTGCATGAGAAAGGCCAGAATCACAATGAGAGCCCTGGATCACAAGAAAAGTGTGGACAGGATGGGCCAATCAATGAGAACAACCACCGCTTGACAAGGAAACAATCTTTGACAAATAAGGAAGTAGGATGTTTCATAGTTTTAAAGCACTTGTAAACATATGTTGCAACTGTATAAAGTAACATATCTTTAAACCGCTCCTACGGAGCGGATTAAATAATTGGTTAAGGGCACCTAAGGAGGGCCCTGTCCGTGATGAAGAAGGGTGCCAATTGGCCCCTTCCTCATGATTGACAATTGCAGGGCCCAATTGGCAGGCGCAAAGCGCCTGCCAATTGGGCCCTACGAGTGTCAGTCCGGCGGCAAGGGACCAATCGGGAGCCGCGCAGAGCGCGGCTCCCGATTGGTCCCTTGCTGCCGGACTGATGAATCGGACTGATGAATGCTTATTAGCCTTCTAAGTAGAGAGAATGCTTATTAGCCTTCTAAGAGAGAGAGGGCTGCACTCTGATATCTCTAAACATCCATTAACAATCAAATACATCAAGAATAGTTAACGCAGCACCAGGAGCATCATTAATGAGCAAAAAATTCTATTCATGCAGTATTGACACTCACTAACCTGATCTCTGGCAGGAAAGATTTCTTGTAACAATCTTCAATGCTTTGAAGATAAGCAGATGACACCTTCTTTTCATATGGCTAAAAAGAGAACAAAGGTGTTCACACTGACTCTCCGAAAAAGTTACTTATGCCCTCTGACCATATTAAGTTCTTGGCTACCAGCATTATGTTAAAAAAAGACACACTGAACCTTTGCAATAAAGTCCACAGCAAACACTTGAGCCTTGCTTGGGTAGGACTCCCTTCACTTGCATCTTAAAGGTACCATTATGCAAGTGAGAACAAAAAAGGTCACTCCATGCAACATTAAAAAGGAATCCAGTAGAATGTTAAAGGACTAAAAGAATTTATCCTTGCATATGCTTTCACACCATCAGATGTACAGAATGTCCATCCAAAAATATCTGAATTCATATTCCACAGGAAAGAGGGAAGGGGAGAGAAAAACAAGAAAACAATCCTCTTCCTATTTGTGTTCACTTCACACAGGTGTTTTGCCCAGGTGCATATCCATGTAAACAGAGTAGTTGCGTCATATTTATTCTCTCTCAGTACATATTGACCTTGCATATTGAGATGTTTTTAGGCAAAGGGTTACTGTATCACAAATCACAAGACCTTCAGGAAGCAACCTTCTCTGGCACATTCAACTATAACAGGGCTGAGTACAAGATTTAAATGAAAAAAGTACTAGACTGTGAATGATTCTTCTCATCAATAGTAGGATCACCTGTATATATGTTCAACATGATGATGTTCCTTGTACTGCACCAAAAGTTGCAATGAAAACCACCCTGAGTCACAGGGGAGGGCGGTGTATAAATGTAATAAAATAAAATAAATAGAAGCGGGGTCCCCTGATTAAGTGGGTGGTCACTCCATAGGAATGTTGAGCTTCATATGCCAGGTCTTTCTGGTAGTAGAAGAACTAACAATTTTTTCTCCCATAACGGCAGGATGGAATGAAACAAAGTCTCTGAAAACCTACACTGCCACAAACTGCAGAAGTGCTATCTGTGGCAACTATTGTTGTTTTGGAATAACCCCCCCACATCACTGGAACAAGTTTTTCATTAGCTGCACAAGACAGGATGATTTCAGAAAGTGCATCCTTGTGCTGCAACTATAAGTTTGTTGATAGCCCTTGGAGGTTGATTGTGGCAATCCATGTTCACACATCATTATGTGAGAGCCAGAATGGTGTAGTGGTTAAGAGCAGCAGACTCTAATATGAAGAACTGTGTTTAAATCTCCATTCCTCCAAATTAACCTGCTGGGTGACTCTGCCCCAGGCCACTTTGAGACTCTTGTTGTTGTTAGTTGTGAAGTCGTGTCTGACCCATTGTGACCCCATGGACAATGATCCTCCAGGCCTTCCTGTTCTCTACCATTCCCCGGAGTCCATTTAAGCTTGCACTGACTGCTTCAGAGACTCCATCCAGCCACCTCATTCTTTGTCGTCCCCTTCTTCTTTTGCCCTCAATCGCTCCCAACATTAGACTCTTCTCTAGGGAGTCCTTCCTTCTCATGAGGTGGCCAAAGTGAGTTTCATCTTCAGGATCTGGTCTTCTAAGGAGCAGTCAGGGCTGATCTCCTCTAGGACTCGCAAGAGTCTTCTCCAGCACCAGAGTTCAAAAGCCTCAATTCTTTGACGGCCTTTTCTACCTTCAAACACTGCACATCTTTTTGACCGCCAAACTTCAGCACTGTGTTCTCAGAAGAAGAAGAAGAAGAAGAGTTGGTTCTTATATGCCGCTTTTCCCTACCCGAAGGAGGCTCAAAGCGGCTTACAGTCGCCTTCCCATTCCTCTCCCCACAACAGACACCCTGTGAGGTGGGTGAGGCTGAGAGAGCCCTGATATCACTGCCCGGTCAGAACAGTTTTATCAGTGCCGTGGCGAGCCCAAGGTCACCCAGCTGGTTGCATGTGGGGGAGTGCAGAATCGAACCCGGCATGCCAGATTAGAAGTCCGCACTCCTAACCACTACACCAAAATGGCTCTCACATAATGATGTCTTGGTCACTTCCAAATTTTGCAAAGAAAGCATCTCCCCCTGGAAACACACAGCACCATGTGCCTTGTCACCATAGGAGATACATAAGGCTGGTTTTCCTGCTAGCTCTGGCTTCCAGAAAGGCTCATCAATAGATCTGGGCTAGTGAAATAAATACACAAATATCCAAAATATCTGGGGGGAAATCAATTCTCTGCTGAAATTTAACTTACCTCTTTCAGAACAACTGGAGTCACTCACCTTGAAGAAATAAAGTGTTTGCAAATAAATTAGAGTTCTACAGTTCTGCCACGCAGCACCTCCTTTCTACAAGGATAATAATTGTCCATGTTTATCCCTTGGCTTACCTTTCCATTCGCTTCAATCCTCTTCATCACTTCTGGGACAGGGACATCAATATAAATGACCAGGTGAGGAGGCAAGACCTCACAAATGCTCAGGTGCTTGATCTGTTCATAGTGATCCACACCTGTAACAAAAGAAACCCAGACACATGCAAGTGAATATTTTTATCCGTGGAAGAGAAAGTTACGGTGCCATAGGCCAGGTAGAATCAACAACAAGCAGCCACTGGAAGCAGATAGGGGGGGGAAGAGTCAGAACTTTAATGGTGAGTTTGTTATTTTAATAATATTTAATTTTAATTTAATTTATAAGCTAATTATTTTATGTATATCAATCAATGTTGTAAACCACCCCAAGCCCTTATGGGAGTAGGGTGGTATAAATAACAATCCAATAATAAATACATAAACCATAAAGTCAGTTCTGTGCTGATCAGGTGCTTCACTGACTTAACGGCATCAATTCTGAGATCCCAATAGATTAGCCAACCACCAACATTTTCTTCTGCTTGAGTTCCATTGGTGGCATTAACAGTCTAGAAGAAATCACTGGCAAAATTCTAGTGCCATACATCCCATGATATGGACAGAAGACAGATAAAACGATGCCTCTGGCTCGTATTGCAAAGAAAAAAATGTAATCAGATGGCTAGACTGGACACTGACACAGACAAACAGCAAATACATCAGTTGAATGATTAAATACTGATATAAGAGGAATGAAAATAATCTATAAGGGGAGTTTACACGCGTATACATTGGGAACAGATGCCAAACTCTCCCATTCTTCACATATATATTCCCAGCCTTCCTTCAAGCTCAGATTTGTGTCCATAGATATAAGAATCCCATCTTCCCCTTTTTAAAAATAACTTGTGAGATGGACCAATCACTTACTGTCTACAAAGTCTAGCATCACAAAATAAGCTTCATTATCTAAGCATGGATCTGAGTTGAATGCTCATCACTGCATCATTCTACCCCCATGAATTCTTCCGTTTTTATCAAAGAATCACATTCTCATGAGCAGCTACGTTTCTTGTAAAAAAAGAAATTACTTACATCTTTTGAGAATGTAGCCTTGCTTAAACATTGCATCCAAGAATACAAAGTCACTGTAGGGTGAGCGTTCCAGCACTACTCCTTGCCCTAGAAATAAATACAAAGCCTCACATGAACAATACTTGCATATCATATTTAGAGAAACAGTTACAATGAAGCTGCCTAATGTATGTTAGTTATCTGCAGTGTAATATTGTGTACAACTACACTACACTAAAAAAAATAAACTATATGCAAAAGTATTTTAAACAGCATATCCTAGAAACGAAACTTACAAATGTACCTATATTTTGAGAGCTGCTCCTGGAAGCCTACTGAGAAGCTAAGATCATCTGTCATGGTTTTATTTTTGCTATATTTGTTTTCCCTAAATAGCAGTCCAACTTCCATTAACAAAATTAGTTCAGAAAGAGAACTTACCTGTAGCAAGAAGGTGTTCCAGTGCATCACCATATTGCAGAAGGCGGTTTGCGTACAACCAGAATTGAAGGCGGTATGAATTTCCATTTGGATGTTTAGGATCATTGTAAAACGTCTCCAGGCTACAATTTCCGCTGAACTTTGAATCCAGAATTGATCCATCACCTGTGACTCTGTCTAAATAATGAACGTCTGCTTCTGGGAAGTATCGCATATCTAGAAAGAATCAATCAAAGGTTTAGTTTCAATGGTGAAGAAACAGACTGCCTCATCTATATAAGACTAAGGCTGCAACAGTTAATTGAGCAATTAGATTGATTAAATAGTTTGGTCAGTTTAAGATCACCATGATTCATTAGGCATCAGATTGTTTTAAAACACTAATTATTTTAACAGAATTGCTTACAAACTAGCTGTTGTTGCCTTCTTAGAAGAAGCATTCTTATTCTTACACAAAGGAGAAATGCCTCTTCCAAGATAATGCTCATAAGATTTATGCTTCATCTAAAAAGGAAGTATTCTTTCTTCAGAAATTTTGTATTCATAAGAAAGTTTATGCAAATTCAAATTGTTAACCACTCATGATTTATTAACATTTAATAATTTGCTAAAATTGTGAACTTCCTACTTTGCCTTGTCAAGCCAAGTCTTCAAAGTAATCAAAATCAGCCTCCAAAGGGTTTTCATCCCAAAAATTAAACTGACATCATTAAATCCCAATGATCTGCAAGCAACAATTGCTGCATAGCAAATCCAAGATGGAGAACCAACTACTATCAAGTTCAAGCTAACACCACAACCTAAGCAAGTGACCCAGGAGAAGAAACAAGAGAAAATCTTAAACCTCAATAAGAATCAGGGACAATTTTTTTTTAACTACAAAATTTCTATATTGGATGCCTTTTTCAGATATTCAGTTTAAACTGAAATTCTCAGACAGAAATAACCCAAGAAGAAACTCTTCTTTAGGAGCAGAAATCTTTCTGACCTGTGCTTTTCTGGATAAAAGGATGAACATAATAAACATGCTATTATACAAGCTGGACAAATGGTATTGACAGTGAGCACTATTTTGATGAACCAGTTAAACCCAGACCCAAAATACAAAAAAAATATTATATATATACTAAAATATGACAATTTAAGCATTTTTAACAAAGGACCAGCAATAGCAGTGTTCTTAAGAAATGCCAAAATAATACAAGCACAGAAATTGCACCATTTACTCTGTTGCCAGCCTATTTTAGGTTGAAATCATGAGATCTTAGACATTCACACCTAGCCCCAAGTATCTAACACTCAATTATTACTACTCAGAGATTATGAGCATTATAAGAAGATACGTGCTTAGTTTTTCTGCTATCTGCTGTGCCAGTTTCCCCTTGCCACTGCGCAAGTTGCCATCCACTGTGAAAACTTTGCTGAATTCATTGAACTTCTTAGTCGTTCGCTCTCCCAACACAAAGGCCAGCCAGCCATACTCCAGGTTCCAATTAGAAGTAACATGAAGCTTTGCCTAGGAAGAAACAAACCCAGACCAATTCAATATAAGTGTACCACCCCTTTAATGCTCTTCCACAACAAGGTTCAAAAAATCACCTATACACATACTAAAGAAACTGGCAAGAAAAACTGATCCAGGATGGGCAAATTTTCATTTATAAATCAGGACTCCACAACAGCCAAAAGGAGAACCAGGGCGCACAAAAAAAGCAGAGGGGGCAATAAAATTCAGCTCCAAAAACAATAGATTCATAACACAGTATGCAATATTTTTAGTCTTTCAAAGCTCTTTATCAGGCTGAATGGTAAAATTAACAGAAGAGGGGGGAGGAGACACACCTGAAAAGGGGGGAAATCCCTTTTTTTGCAACCCACAAAATGAAGCATACTTAGCTTATTAGACAATCACACCCTGTGCCCAAAATCAGAGACGCATCTTAAAGGATGCAAATGATGGAATCTTAACACCACATCCTGAAAAGCGCTTTTACCCCCTCGCTCACCCCTTTTGTTTTTAACATCCACGGGTTTTAGTTTGCACCAGTGCAAGTACAGTTCTGAGGCACTTCCATGTGCCACAGAGCAGCTTCATTCTCTGGACTGGAACTTGGGCACTCTTCATTGGCTTGCACGGGCCCTTCCCTGCCTTCGATTACGACCCCCATCTCTGGAAGTTCTTGGGAAATTTGAAAGCGGTGCCCGAGAAGGATGAAGCTTGGGAAGTGAGCTCGTGGGGGGGAGGGGGGATGCTTCCATTTCCTCCAGGACAACAGATCTCTGTAGTCTGGTTAGCAGTAAAATTCCGGGAGCACTCCAGGCCCCTGCCTGAGGTGGCAAGCCCAGCCGTGCCCTACGGCGGGGAAGCGGTACAGGCTCAGGACGGGCAAACAGGGCGCCCGGCTGCCCAAGGGCCGAGTTACCTGAAGCCCAATCAGACACACACACACAGAGACACCCACTCCGAGGCCCTCTCCTCACCGCTCTCAGAGCACTAAGCCCGGGGCGGCTGCGAACTCCGCGGAGTGCCGGCCCCAAGGACATGACGACCGACGGCGAAAAAACAGGCGCCACCTCCGCCTCCTTCGCCCGCGCCTTTGACTGCCGAAGGGCCTCCTCTCTTGGCGTGACCTCGCGTCGCGGAAAGATGACGTCACATATACACCAAGCTTCGGTCACCTCGGCGATGGCTTCTCGTCGGGACGGCGGGGGAGGCGGGACATTGGCTCGTATCTCCCTTCTCATTGGGTTGCGGTTCTGACATGCGTGAGAGACTGGGCAGCGGCCGTATCAGAAGCGGCGGTCTTTGGTTTCCCTCCCGCAGGTTAGCTCGCTTTGTCTACGTCACTCGGCCACTCCCCCCAGCAGGCCGACGAAGCAGGCTGGCAGGCACCGCCTGCTGGGGGGCGGAACAGGGCCGCCACCGCCGCCCGACCCCCCGGCAGCTCGCCAGCCGTGCAGCCATGGCCCTGCTCGGTCGCCTGGGCGCCCTCCTGCAGCGAGCAGTGGCGACGGTGTGGCATGGGGACCCCGCAGGGGGGGTTGGGGAGGGGGTAGCCTGGAAGGGTCGAGGGGTGGGGGGGCGGTGAGGGTGAGGCCGGGGCCCACCCACGGGGGATCCTGACCTTCGTAGCTCACTAAAAGGAGGGTGACCCGAGGTGCCCCTTCCCTCCTTACCCAGGCTTTCCCCTGCAGGACGAGCCCGACATAGATCTCTTGGCAGCCTTCACGGAACACTGGAAGGGCCTCACCCACTACTATCTGGAAACTACTGGTAGGTAGATGCAGAATCCTCCGGTTATGTATCCTGATGATCGAGGTGATTATGCCTGGCTGCAAGGACAAGATCTCGTTAGATGTTGAAAGCTAAGCAGAGTCGTCCCTGGCTATTATTTGGATGAGAGACCTCCATGGCATACTAGGGTTGTGATGGCAATGGCAAACCATCTCCAAATATCTGTTGCCCCGAAAATCCCAGGGGTTCACCATAGACTTGCTGTGAGTTGACAGCAAAAAACCCAAACTCTCCCCTGAGGACTAAAAGGCTCCTGAAACTGTATCCAGAGGGTAACTGAGCAAAGTGGGCTGTACTGGAACTGAGGCTCTTTTCCTCCTGTGTTCATTGGTCTTAAGAAGCTTACTGCAAAACTCATTTTGAAAATAAGCAGCAAATTAAAGTGGTTCTGACAAAGTTTGCAAACAGGTTTTCAAAAGCAGATAAATTTACACCGATCCAGTCCCAATCCAGGGGTTACAGTATCATCTATAACGGTGGGTGGGTCCTTGTCTCCTATTAGAAGTTGCCACTGGCACATATGTCAAAACTGGTTTCAGGCACTTTTTACCGGAAATGGCTTAAAGCACAGATGGGTCCCAACTGCATCTTGGGTAGCATGTCTAGATCTTTTTTTACACTACGCTGATTTGAACAACACTTTTTTCAATCAGCCACTCTGTTGTGATTTCAAAAGTAAAGTGTGAGAAGCGTTGATCTTTAACCATTAGTGGCTCTGATATTTCAGCAGAGCCACTATGGGAGAAGCGGTGTCTGGGACATGTCCGGGTGTCCAGACACCACTTCCAGCTGCATGAGCTAATCTGGGCGCACCCAACAAAGCCCCTCGAGCGCCCGCCCCCAGAAGCCAGCTGCGAAGCGCGCTCGCAGCCTCACGGCCAGACACTCCCTAGCCTTGCGCGGCAGCCCAGCCAGCTTCCAGGACCATTGCCCATGGCACAGCCAGGTAGGGCGAAGGCACAGCTGTCATGAGCTCCTGCCGCTAGTACCCGTTGCATCCCAGGGTGCAATGGGCTTTCGGCCTAGTTCATATTATTCAATAGATACATTGTTTTGTTGGGAAATGACCAGGTTTGGAATTAAGCAGGCAGCTAAACTTTTCAAAAGAGCCTCTTGTGGCTCAGAGTGGTAAGGCACCGACATGCTGTCTGAAGCTGTCTGCCCATGAGGCTGGGAGTTCGATCCCAGCAGCCGGCTCAAGGTTGACTCAGCCTTCCATCCTTCCGAGGTCGGTAAAATGAGTACCCAGCTTGCTGGGCGGTAAACAGTAATGACTGGGGAAGGCACTGGCAAACCACCCCGTATTGAGTCTGCCATGAAAACGCTAGAGGGCATCACCCCAAGGGTCAGATATGACCTGGTGCTTGCACAGGGGATACCTTTACCTTTACTTTAAACTTTTCAAGTTGTGCCTACTTGGGGTTTTGGTTCTGCATCAGACAAACATTTGGAGAAAATGCTGTCTTGCTTGCTGTGTGTCCTGGCCAACAGAGCATTAGGTTCAAGCGCCTGTGCCTGGTGGGACACAATCAGAATAAACAGGGAATTCTGTTGGTATACTGCCCAGCCTGCTGTGTAATAGATTTCCTACTCAACTTGCTAATGTGGTCCTGGATTTGGTGTCAAGCATCTGTACTGTTGACCTCATAGCAGCCATGACATGAAATTTGGATCAGACAAGGTATAAAGGGGAAGGAAGGTGGCATGGTAAAGCTCATTGTCATCAGATCACAGAAGCTAATCAGGGTCAATACTTGGAAAGGGAGACCACCAAGGAAGTCTCTGCAGATTGCATGGATGAATTTCACTCACTTCAGAGAGTCTTTTGAGGTGTTGGTGCACCTGCTTTGCAGCTGACTTCTCCAGGGAGATTTGCTTGGTGACTTCAGGGAGGAGTGGATGAGATTCCATGTACTATGAAAGATGACATATGTGTGTTTGATGGATATTGGTCTTCTTTCCAGATGAAAACAAGCCAGCAAAGGAGACAGACATCCCCTGGCATTTAAAACAGATGTTGGACATCCTGGTGTACGAGGAAAAGCAACAGCCTTCAGGGGAGACAGGACCCTGCTTGGAGTATTTGCTTCAGCACAAAACGTTGGAGACTCTCAGTACTCTGGGGAAAGCTGAGGTACAGATTTGTTCGGGATTCCCTTTAAAGTGTTTGTATAAATTATTTTAGTAATATATCACATGGTCATTATTGTGGCAGATCAGTATCAGTATTACTATCCTTATTGGTGGGGGACAGCAGGAGTATAGTTTTCTTAAGGTCTTCCAGTCAGATTGTGGCCAAACTGATAAGTGACTTAGGGAATTCTTGAATCAGAGCTGAATCATGCTGCCTTTCTTGTAATAAACATCCATCCCATTTTGCCTAATATCTCAGTTTGTCTTTTGATATGGATCATGATAATTGGTGCCACCTTTACTTTGCTTCCCACCTTAGAGACTATGTAATTTTTCACTTTGCAAAAGTGTAGATCTTTCAGTGGTCCTATGGCTCCTTAAAGCTACATCAATGTTTGTAGCTTATGTTGCAGTTTAGCAACTGTTGTAATCTTTTTTAGTAAAGTAGGCTGATCCAGAAGTCCTACAGCTGGAGACAGATTGCAATGAGGTGTAACTTCTGCTCTGTTCTGTGTGAAAGCGATTCCCACTGGGATCCATGGTACTTGTTTCTTGGGAAACATGGTTTGATTTATAAATGGTAACATAATTATGCAGTAACATTTCCCTGGTCTGTGGTTTTTGAATGGCTGCCTTTCCTATTGGCCTGTCTTGTCTACCTGCAACTCAGTGGCCCTTCCTCCCTTGCTACTCTCTTTCTTTCTCTTCCTCATCCTTATATATGGCAGTTGCATGAGACCACTTGGGAAATTAATAGAAGCTCTAGCCCTAAACATGCCTTTTGATAGTGGTGCCTTCAGTACGAAACTCCTAAAATAAGCTTGGCAGGGCAGTCTATGTTTACTTTGAAGAAATCGGTAACATGCTTTAATTTCCGCAGAAAGATAGTTTTATTGGTTGCCGATATGCTGTGTTTTTTTCCGATTGTTCGTTTGAGATGATCTATTTGTAGTCATAGTTGTACTATTGTCTTACTTTGTTGCAAGCCACCTTGAGGGTTTCTTGAAGCCAAGTTACATGTTATAAATCCAATGAATAAAGAATATTACATGATGTTTGCACAAAAGATATTAAACGGGTGAGATACACCATTCCCCTTACATTCCACTTTTGGCCCCTAGTATCCTCCGGGCATGAGATCTCAGGTGCTCCTTTTCTTCAGTCATCTGCTGGGACAAATGCAGTGTCCCTTGCTCCATTACCTGAGTGTGTACCGACCTGTCCAGGTGAGTTTCCTGCTTCTCCTAATTGCACATGTGACTCTCAGTGGCTTGTGAGTGGGCCCCTGACCTAGCGTTCCTTTGGGTGTCTCTGCCCAGTTGCTTCTTGGTGCCACTGCTGATTACCTCAATGTCCTCCTGCAGAAACTCCTCCAACTGGGCCCAGAGCTTGAAAATGAAATGCTGCAGCTTGTTGCTGTTTTGTGTGCCAAGATCAGACAGGAGCCTGCCTTGCTCCCCTACGTTCTTGAGGTGAGGGACTGTTGGATCTCTGTGGCTCCTACTGTACTTCAGAAGGTGATGATGCTGGGGCTGAGGCAGAAGTTGCAGCTGTCTTGTGGCCTGGTGAACCCACTGAGCTTCTCCCTGACTCTTTCTTCTCCCACCAGCCAAGTTAATGGCTCCGGTGACAAGCAGCAGGTTGCCAGTAAGGGCAATGCCACACTGCTGCCTTTCTGGTTTGGCCTTGTTTACTCTAGGCGGAGCCACAAAACTGGAGGAAGCACAGCTGTTAAAACTGTATTTCTTTTTCTTTGGGGATAGAGTCAGGCAAACTTTTTCTCCCAGCATTTGTTGGCTCTTACAGTAGATAGGCTAAGAATCAAAGTGCCAAGGACGATTGGAAAGTCCTCAGATATCTAGCTCATATAAACAGACTGGTCTGTTGAGGAGCCCCATGTGAGCTACAGCTTTTTGACCTGTAGTTACAGGTTATTTCTGAAAATAAATCCAGATAGTGAAAAGATCTGCATCTCTCCTCCTCTCTCGCATTTTCAAGAGCAAGCACAAGGGGAAGCATGTGGCAAATGGACAGAGCGTGGACCAGCTCTTCCAATCGCAGGAAGCAACAGGCCCTTTGAGCAAGAAGTTAGCTTCTGCAGAGGAGGACAGGAGACTGTGCCCAGAAGAAGTTCCCTGTGGGGTGCCGTACGTGGAACTGACCTCCCCTACATCAAACTTGGTGACCTCTCTGATCAGTTTATGCAAGAGCAAGGTATGGATATTTAGCATGGGAGGGGGGAAAACATGTTGGGAGCACAGCCTCCTGCTAGCCATTCTCCCTTTCTCTTGCCTTGCCCTCCCCAGCATCACAGCTGAAAGGAGAGGGATTCCAGAGAGGATGAGGCTGGAGAGGTATCATTTTTTTTATCCCATGTAGAAGAAGAAGATTTCTGTAAAAGCTCACGAGAATCTGATGCTCCTTACCAGTATTGACCATCCGACAGCTACTCTGGCCCTGGCGCAAGACAGCATGCTGTGCCCACTGGTGGCTGACTATCTCTGCACCTTATATGATGCCATCCCTGCTTATATCGACCCTGCTAATCTTGCAATGCTTCAGCCAGTCAACTGGAGGTATGAAGTTCTCTGGGTTATACTGGGATAGTTCCACAAATGGAACCACCTATGGTCCCAGCAAGGAATCCTAGACTCTGTGCCATGGGCAAGCAAAGAGGTCCTGGGTTGTTGGTTTGATCTTTTCCAAGGAGCAAACTTGGGTTTGGTGGTATACTGTAAGAGATCTAAGGCGCTAATGTTGCGTACTCCAGAAATCAAGAGACCCTCATTTGAGTAAACAGAACACAGGTAGTATGTTGGTTTCACCTCCCAAGCATTGCTCTATTTAAATGAAACTCTGGTCTGTATTTTCTTCGCTGCTGAAGCAAAGAGTGACATTCTGTAGGAGACAAATGGATCAATATCTGAGAAGAAAGAGCAGCATTGTGTGTCTGTGTATATATGAAAGCAGACACTGAGTGCATTTTTTCCATCTTTGATCCAGCCACACCAATTCATGCTTCTGTAACATCTAGACCCCAACCTTTTTATCACCGGAAACTGGTCAACGCTTGACAATTTTACTGAGGCCCGAGAGGGGGGGGTAGTCTTTTGCTGAGGGACGTCACCCTCGCCTGAGCCTCTGCTCCACTTGCTTTCCCGCCGGCGCCTCTGACTTCCAGCTGCTTGCTGGGGGGTGCTGCCAGCAGCAGCTGCGCAGTACCATGCAGAGGGGGAGCCCCAGCCATGGCGGCCACTGGAGAGCACCAAAGGTGAGCCGGCAGCAGCGTGGCGGGGCAGCCTCCAAGGCAGCAGCTGGGGAGGAGGAGGCACGGCCCGGTACCAACTGATCTACGGACCGGGACCGGTCTCCTGACTGGGGGTTGATCCACAGACCGGGACCAGTCACCTGACCGGGAGTTCGGGACCACTGATCTAGACTGAATTACTGTAATGCAGTTTACATGCATTACAGTTGGACTGGAAGGCATCTCAGAAGCTGCAGTGGGGAGTAGGGTAAACAGATTCCCTAGCAGATGCAACAGCAGCGGTTGCAGATAATGATATGCTGGTGCTAGGAATTTGCCAGGGGAACAATTGTTCATGAACAGAGCCTAGCTCTGGGTTATGCAGGAATCAGCCTGTGCTCCCTGCCAGCTTTACCCCAGGATCAATGTAGAAAAGAGGATTTCCTTCTTGTGAGTGGACATGATAAGCAACAAGTCTGAAGCCATTAAAAAGAGGGCTCTATCTGGCTAGCTTTGGCCGTTTCTGAGATCAGACTCTCTGCCCATGAGGTTCTTAGGTTCCAAAAGGGGGGGGAGCATGTTGTTCCTTGACAGTACAGTGCCTCTGTCTTGAGAGCAGTTAGTGAGTTTTTGGATTTCCTTACAGGTTGAAGGGTGAGAACTCCTTTCTAGGACAACCAGAACTAGAGGCTTTCTTTGCCTGGCTGGACTTCTGTGATTGCCTTGTAAAAGGGGCCTCTCCGGTAAGAAACTTACAGCCACCTCATTGCACCTGCATACACTTGCATGGCCTTGGCCTGCTAGCTGACTCTCTGAAAGCCCATGGAATTGGTGAGGGGGACAGAATGGCAGAGTTGTGACATAATTTTACACTCCCCCCTCCCCCAGACCGTTGCCCATCCTGTAGCAGAGGCAGTGTCTCAGAGGCTCTTCGTGGGACGTCTTCAGCCTCAGCTCCTGCAAATGTAAGTCTGGACTCATTGGGTAAAGGGGAGGTGGAGCAATTGCTTTGCTGGGAGAGCCCAGGGGCCTTCTGAATTTGCAGCCTAGAACTGCTCCCCTTGCTCCGCTCATTCTGCTTGGGCTTTCCTGGCAGGTCGGAACGTGGCATTCTCATCTCGACAGCCATTCTGACATGCCTGGTGAGACAGATCCATGCTCCTGCCCTCCGCCAGGAACTGGTGATATTCCTGCTGGGGGATGGAATGGACCCTGAAGTTCTTGAGGACCCTGACCACCACCAGCACCCTTCTTTATGCTCCCAGCTGATTGAGCGCTGCAACCATCTGTCTGATGAGGTGAGCAGGAATCTTTTGGATGAAGGCATGCACACAAGCCCTGAGGCTGTTCTGCTTCCTGGCATTCAGGGCACTCACTGGGATGAGCCCAGGATTAAGCCATGGCTCAGCTGTTTCTCCAGCGGTCCTCTGGTGCTTCCTCAGTTTGCAGTTTCATCCACCGCCTTGCTGGGGACAGATATTCTTTAATCACTAAAAAGATTGCGTACCTTGGTCAGCAGCAAATCTAGATAAGAATGGGAATTCATAGGGCTTGAGAAGAAATCTGGGACTGAATTTGACAACCCCAGTATCTCTTTATGAGACAGGATGCTGGACTAGATGGGCCATTGGTCAGAATGAGCAAGGCTCTTCTTGTGCTCTTATGAGCCCAAATCAAACTGCAGGGTGAGCTGGAAGCCAGCAAGCTGTGTCTTAGGAGGGGGCCTCGTCCTGCACCAACTTTATGACTTGCTGCAGGCTGGTTGCAGCTGTGAGGGCCTCCAAGGGATAGTTTTGAGATGCTCACTGGAAGGGTTTCCCTGCTTGGAATGAAGGCTGTGAGCTCCTTTGTCATAACCTGCACGATCTTCTGCTCCTGCAGCTGACCCAGCTCTTCTCTATTTGGGGGGAGGTGACACTGCCGTTTGTAGTCCTAAGCAGGATCAGTTTGGAGCTTCTGTCACTTTCCTGCCTTTCTCCAGATCAGCACAGTCACCTTAAGGTTCTTTGAGGAGCTGCTTCGGCTTCCCGATCCACGCATCCTACAGAATCTAGTGTTGCGCAACCTGGAGGAGCGCACCTACATCCTGCGAAGCCCATCTGGGCAGGAAGAATGCTGCAGCCGTGAGCCAGAGACCTATGAGGATGGGCTGTAAGTATGTTTGGAAATGGAAAGAGTGAGAAAGGGGGTGGGCAGAGCTAGAGCTGCCATCTTGATGCTTGTTCCCTATTCCAGTGGAGAACTGGAAGAGGATCCCTATTTCGTAGATGGATTCTCGACTGTGGGTTTCCACGCTTCTAGAAAGCCAGCTGCTCCTGCTCCAAAGCCGCCTGTCCAACCTGAGGGGAAGATGGATGTGAAGGAGGTTGTCAGCAGGTATTTGAGAAGGGAAGATGCAGGGGGGAAAGAGCTCCTTAGCCACACCCAGCTCAGGTGTCCTTTCAGAGCTCACAGCTCTGGCAATGAAGGATCATATAGCTTGGCATGGAGATTTTTGCACAGACTTGGCAGAAACACAGAGTGGGTGACCAAAGCACTCAGTGATGTACAAGCAAGAAGTTGGATCCAGGTGGATAACCATGTTAGTCTGAAGCAACAGAGAAAAGGAGCTGGAATGCCAAGTTGTCAAGGTGATAAATATAGAAGGCAAAGCTCTCAAAGTGTATTCACTCCTGGCTGGGTGGATGCTGTTTTGGCGTTTGGCAGGGAAGCTGCATTTGACTGATCCTCAGTATTAGTTGAGCACTTGACAATTCTGTGCACATTTAGTGCAAATTCACATAAGACACTAAGAAGTCGCATGGGAGTGATATTTTGGCATCATGTTTCCTGAGGGTGTCATTTCTGAAAAGGGGGAGTGGCTTGCACCTCCCCCAGCACTCACCCAGCCGGCTGACTTTCTGTCTGGGCAGAGGCACTCTGCATTTAGCTTTGAGTATGATCTGGATCTTTTCCACCTAAGGGCCTTTCAGCACTGGGGGGGAGGGGGGGGCACGGCACTTCTGTCCACTGAAATCTGAATTTTAAAACTGACTCCTCACAGCACTACATATAGGCCTTCATTCTCATAATAATTCACAATACCCATCCCTGCTTCCAAGATCATAAGAACATAACTCAGCTGGATTTGGCTTGTGCAATCCTAAATATGTTTATTCAAAAATAAATTCCATTTGATTCTTTCCTTTTCAACTGGTACTTTCATAAGGAACTGTAATTTGATTGCAGCAACAAAAGGTCTCCCAGTCTGTGCTTTAAAACAACATTAATTAAATGGCCTATAGCTGACAACAAGTCACAGCTTTGTAGCCATGGCAGCTCCATCATTGACTCAATCAAGGTTTCAAACAAGTTTTACTGCCAGTTCACTGCTGCACTTATTTATTTTTAGTGACCAGGCAGAGGTTTCTTATTGGTTTGCAATCTTCTTTCTGAGAACACTAAATAGCTTTCTATCATAAGTCAACAGTGAGATCATTAGGGTTGCAAAGAAAAACACGACCAAAGAAACAGCAGTTGGAAGAAGCAGGAGCTATTTTAAAACACGGCCACCAGGAGACTTTTCTGACTGAAGACCGTAAAAAAGCAACTAATAAAAAACCGTGTTTTATTAATTTGCTTGTGCAAAACATGAACCATTGACAAGGAATCATGTTAGCAGGCTGCAGCAGTAACAATACAACGGGAACGTGGAAGGGCAAGCAATGTAGAAACATGGGGCATCCCACCTACGCCACCAGCCATCATGTGCTGTTACTCCTGCCTCACTGCTGCTTTACCCGCTGACATTAGGCAGGCTGACATTGAGGCTATGTTCAGAGATACACAAACTTGTCTTTAAATGGGGGGCGGAGGTGATGACAGTGGTATTTGGTTGTTTAAATGAATTAATTAATGGTGTCCATTCTAGAGGAAATGGCTAATGTGGAAGGAGTCCTTGTGTGTTCTGCATGCTCATTCCAGAACATTGAGTCTGAGAAGCTGATTGGCTGCTCTCCTTTTCAGTTTCCTTTGCCTGGTTCCTAGCGAAGCAAAGACCTCTGCCTACCTGGAGGAGGGGGGATATGACACCTACGTCCATGATGCCAGTGGGATAGTGAGTTGCTGCTTCCCTGACTTCCCCTACCACGACCTGTCATTATTACCCATCCTTTTGCCAAGGCACCCATGTATTTTCCTTGGTGGGCTTCCACAGAGCCTCGCATAGCTCTTTAGACTTTCAACCAATTAAAGGGCCATTTCCAAATCACGTGCCTCTTTTTTCTTCTCTGGCTGCCAGAATGCGATTAGATTCCTTTCTGTTCCATCAGTTTTGGGAATGTCGCGCTAACACGTCCAACTGGAACTGGCCCCAGACTTCTCGGCCCCTGGAAAGCTGCACTGCAGGGCACTGCTTTTATGAAGGCCACTTCCTCAAGGTGTTGTTTGACCGACTGGCACAGATCCTGGATCAGGTAAGGGAGAAAACGGTCTGGAACTCTGCCTGTGTTGCCAGTGATTTGGCTCAGAGCAACATGTACGTCTCCCATCTGGGCAGCCAGCTTCAAAGAAGAGAAGGTGGGCGGGCCCCTCACAAAGCCCATCCCCATTCTTCCCACCCTAAGTAGGAGTCCTACAAATGTGCCTGGCTTTGGAACAATGACACTGAGTGCATTTTCATATGAATACTATAGCTAAATATCTGACATTGCAGAGTGGGCGGTTGGCCAAACATGTGATTTCTCTCCTTTCCCCTGCCCCACCCACTAAGGTTAGTTGTTCCAAACAGGGAGTTATGAATGAAGCCAAACAACTCTGTTCTCTCCTGTCTCTGGTGTTGTTCTTCCTTTATAGCCCTATGGTGTGAACCTGCAAGTGACATCAGTACTGTCCCGCTTGGCCCTGTTTCCACACCCTCACCTGCACGAGTACCTCCTGGACCCCTACCTGCCCCTGGCCCCAGGCTGTAGGACCCTCTTCTCTGTGCTGATCCGGGTAAAGTCCTACCTTAGTAGGGACAGGATAAAATCAAACTGCATGGGGAGGAGAGTGGGCTGGGAGCCCCGCATAGCTCCAGGGCTCTTGTCGGGGTCCTAAAGCAGGCACCTGTGTCCTGTAAACGGAGGCTGGCCTGTCTTTGCTCCTCCCGTGACTTCTGACTCCATGCTTCTTTCCCTCCTGTCCTTCCTTCTAGGTGATTGGAGACCTGATGCAGAGAATCCAAAGGGTACCAGACTTCCCAGTCAATTTGCTGCTGGTTCGGAAACGTTTGATGGGCCTGGTCTCTGAAGAACAGCAGTGAGTGTTGTGCTAATTGGAGGAAGGGAAAGGTTTGGAGAGGCCTGCTTCCTGTTCCTCACTGCTTCAGTTCCTTCTTGCCCCTGCATACCTAGCTCTTTGGCCTGCCTCTGTCTGTCGAGCCCACTGCAGAGCTGGTGTCCTGTGGGGCCTCACATGGCCTCGTCTCAGCATTGTGGCTGGCTTTCCTTAATCAGCTTGGGAGGACTCACTCAGCCTGTTTCAGTGCCATCCTTGTACCTCTGCATGTCATGTAGACTTTGGAAGATAAACAGGGAGTGGCAACTGGATATTTTCACTAGACCAAGATTCCTCTTGATCTGACAGCAGGTGCCACATCAGACAGCACAGCTTTTCTGCTTCCTGTATTTTGACTATACATTTGTTTGTTGCCCTACCTCAGATGAATTCCAAGCATTTCTCTTGATTGTTTTTACTTTCCCCCTCCCTTCATCTTTACAATCTGGTGAAGTGACTGGCTTTATCCCCTCCCCTTCACCCTGTTCTAACAATTGCACCTAGTTCCACTGGAGATGAGGACAAAGCCACTCCCTCCTTTGGATGACAGGGTGAGCATCACTGGAGCAGGAAGGGAGCTGTGAACCAGGAAGTTCCTACAGCCCAGGTCCAGTGTCACTATATCCATTGATTATAGGAGGGTGAAAATTCTGACCTACTGTGCTACAGTTTTGTAATGGGAGCTAAAAGTGTGTGCATGAAGTGCTTTCTAAGTGCCAAATAGTATCATAACTGTAAGACAAGTTGACATGGAGGGTAAACATTCTTTCCTTGCATGCAGGATCAGCCACCAAATGCTGCTGGAAGGGGTGATCGTGCTCGAGGAATTCTGCAAGGAGTTGGCTGCCATTGCCTTTGTGAAGTCTGCACCAAAGGGCACCCTCTAATATACACAAACATCCATGCTAGGACCCAGGTGCAGCTTCAGGTGCCTGGAAGGGCAAGGTAGTCCTGGCTGCTACAGCCCACCTACCACCTTCCTTGAACTCCAGGCCCTGCAAGGGCTTTCTGCTGTTTCTGCTTGCAGCCAGGAGCTGGCTGAGGTGTTTGTGATGGCTGCAAGCTCTGTGCACTTGGGAGCACAGCAGACACAAGGTGCTACCAGCAGTGATGCCTACTTCCCCAGGGAAAAGCAGACACTGACCCTGTTGAGTCGCACCGTGTCCTTCGTGAAAAGAGCTGGATCAGGATCAGAAGGACCCAAAGGGGAGAGCTGGCAGTGACATCAAACCCGAGGGCTTGCTCAAAGGGCCTCAGCTCTGTCCCTGCCTCTTCCTGGCGTTACGTATTACCTGACAGCCTCACTGCAATCAAGTTCTCCATGTCTCCTGTAGCAAGAGAGTCCCCAACTATTAGTTGGTCCCCGGAGTGGCGTCCAAACAAGATGTGACTACCTCTCCTCTCTCCCAGCGTTGCCTGACCTGCCTTAGCCACAGGCTGCTGTCCTGACACCAGCGGGAGAGGACGCTAATGACTCCTGCCCTGTTTTTGCATTTTACTTCTTTCTGTTGAAGGTACAGATTACTGGGTGCTGCTTTCGGGATCCCTCTTGTTTTATTTAATGGCCTTTGCCAGTAGCTGGTAATCTGCTCTTTCTCGCCACCCTTTCTCGTCTTGTTTTCCCCTGCAAGAACTTCTCCGTTTTTTGTATCTTGTGTTCTGTTACAAAGCATGCAATCGAGAACACTAAATTTTCTGAACTGAATGGAGTGGACAGAAATTGGAGGTGAAGAAATCACACCAGCCTATTAATAGGACTTTTACTCTGACAAAATGTTCTCCAAGTGCAATAAATGATTGTTATCAGTGCCTCAAATAAACAGCAAGCTGTTGGAGGAGGAGTGGAAATCCTGCAAAAACTCAGTCCATAGGTCATTTGCAGTGGGGAAGTCTAATAGACAGCAACTTAGAGAGAGACTTGGTGTATAGCAAGGGGCTTTGGGGCACAGCCTGCCTCCTTTCATTATGAAACTCAATGCAAGTCCTAAATCATGTACCTTCTAGCCACCTGCCCCCAGCCTACATTTAATCAAAAACATCCGCCTGGGAAGAGACTGGGCTTTTATTTGTTTTGTACAAAGCCATAATAAGCATTGCCACATTGAATTCTGCCAGGTACACCTGAGAATCCAGGCTAAGAGGCCCAGCAAAATGTACACACAGAGCCTGAGGCTGCTTTTGGTCGTTTAGGGCCACACTTTTGCCAACAATGTCAAGAATGAAGAAATTTTAATATCACATGAGGCTTGCTAGGGACCTCTCAGAGCAGGGGTGGGCAAACTGTGGCTCTATAGAAGTCCATGGACCACAGTTCCCATGAGCCCCTGCCAGCGTTTGCTGGCAGGAGCTCATGAGAATTGTAGTCCATGGATATCTGGAGGGCCACAGTTTGCCCACCCTTGTCTTAGAGAAAGGATGTGTTCCTCAGGTGTTGGAAACTGGCAGATTTGAGCCTCCGTTGCAGAGCAGGCAGGGTTTCAGCTGTGCCTAGAGCCCAGTATTCCTCAAAGGATAAAATTAACACTGGAGACTTCCTGATATTCAGATAAACATTATGCAATTTCATGCAAATGCAGAAATGCTTGGTTACCCTCAGTGGTACTTTAGGCCAGTCTCCTCCTTCCATTCTACATTGTAGTCAAGGGCTTTCCTGGCTGGAAAAGAGGTTCTTTCAAGACAGATGGCAGCTGTTAGAGAGACGCCTCTTCCCAAGCCCCAGTTAACAAAACGCCATCATACGCCAAGCTGTTCCATCCATGGCACCAGCGAGTAGGGGACCTAGCTGTGAACAGGGATAAAGGATGATGTGCTGAGCCTCTCACGGACTCTGCTCTTTAGGTCCTCATCCTCAACCTTCCACCAGCGGAAGGCCTTGCTCTGCAGCTCTGGAGGTCTCTCCTTTGAGCACTGGCTAGTGTCCCCAACTGTCACTACTGTGTTGAAGCAGATGCCATCACTTTGGCCTGGCTCCTTGCCTAGGTGCTGTAGCCCAAGCAAGCCACAGATGTGTACCGGGACATGTGGCAGGCACTCCTGGAACAGCTGATGAATGGCTACCAGAAGTCCACTGCCCAGCGCTGACGGAGACATACCGTTCACAACCACAGGCAAGTGCGGAGACCTCACTGCGCCCAGGAGCACCCACAGAGCACCCGTATTGTCAGCAAACACGGCCAGGAGCCGCTGGCAGATCACAGCACAAGGCAGTTCCACAGGCAGCGTAGGTGGGTGACGAGGGTTGGCTTGATACTGCAGAGCAAGATCCATCAAGGGCACAATATCCTGGGCTCGTAGGGGTAGAGAAGGAGACTTCCGGTCCCACCATCGGGCCTGAAGAGATTCTTCATCAGCATCCTGCAGGCTTTTCAGGGTGCCACCTAGAGAAACAGCGTGCGGTGTCAGGCAGCTGTGGCCAAAGTAGAACAAAAGTGTTTTTTTGTGTCCGGGGACTTCCTGCTGTACAGTAGAGGAATGACTGAAGCTTAAAAAAAAATCAGGCAAAGACACTCCAGGGGGGTGTTAAGCAGTAACTAGGATCTTACTCCAGTGAGCACAACAACAAAAAAAGTAACAACTGGGGGACACATACACCTTCAGTTCTAGGGTTCCCCCTCCTGGGTAGTGAAATTCAGTATTCTTCAGAGTAGAAGAAAAATTACAAGTAGAGTTGGAGAAGGGAAGAAGGACAGATGACCCACGTCTGTGTTCGTCCCAGAGCACAGGCACTATCTGTCCCACTATACATTTCTGGCAAGGCCTTGGAGGAGGAGCCTGTCTCATGGCTTATCACTTAACACCCACTCAGGGCCGCTGTCCCACCCAAGTGCAGCCTTCTCCAACCGGCTTGCCTGTCTGTCCAGCAGCCAGCCAATCGCCATCAGTCCCCCACCCCTGACCACCCCCTTCTCATTCCACTTCCCTCTGATGCTTGGAGGCTACAGATCCCTGCTGCATGCGAACTACCTCTGCAGGTGAGTCCCCTGCAGCCTGAAGTCTTTCCAAGTCCTGGGGGGGGGGGAGGGCACCCACAGAGTTCTTCCACTCCACCCCCCCAATCTAGAGCCCATTGTATTCTTGAATGCAATGGGCTTTGCCTCTAGTTCACCTCATAAGCTGTGCCTGGGAAGGCCCCTGGAGGACCAATGCCAAGGAGAGAAACATGCCTCCACAGGCTCCTCTCTAACCCACCTGCCCCTTGCCCCCAGGCCCTCAAGAACTCACCGGTGGGTCTTGCCAGGAAGACAAAGCGCAGCCAGCAGGGGCCCCGCTCCTCAAGGGCCAGCAGGGTGAGTGGCTGACACTGCAAGCCCGTCTCCTCCTCCACCTCCCGCTGCATGGCCTCCACGATGGTCTCTCTGGGCTCCATCCGCCCTGCGGGCAGGTACCACATCCCATGACACTCTGCCTTCGCCTCCTGCATCATCAGCACTTCATTCTGCAGGAGAAACGGCTGTCCTATGAGGGCTTAAGAGGGTGGGGGCGTCCGACCCAGCAGAGGGCAGGGTAAGTGTCTGGCTTGATGCACCCTCCCGGCTAGGGATGCCAGCCTCCCGGTGGGCCCTGGGGATCCCCCAGAATTACAGCTCACCTCCAAAGTCCAGAGATCAGTTCCCCTGGAGAAAAATGGATGCTGAGATTCCCGTCCTTCCTAAATCCCCCGGAATTTACCAGCCTGGGTCTGGCAACCCTGCCACCCCATCCCCTGCTCCCGGCTGACCTTCTCGTTCAGCAGCACGGCCATCACGACGTAGCAGGTGTTCCTCCGCAGGCGGACGGGCTGGAGAGGCGGCGGGGGCCCGGCGTCGTACTCCCCCGAGACAGGCCAGCCCTTACCGCTCAGCAGCAGGCCCAGCTCCTCCGCGGCCATATCTGCGGCGCTCTCTGCACATGCTCAGGGGCGCTGTCGCCCTGCGTAGCAAGCCAGTCCGGAGGCGATGCCCCCTCCCTAGTTCCGCAACGGAAAGGGGGCGTGGTTAAGGGGCGGGGCCTCGGGGCGATGACGCTGGAGGAAGCGGAGGGGCTCCGGGGTCGGAGAGTCCGGCCGCTTTAGAGGGGTTGGGCTGGAGCCGCCCAGACGGGGGGAGAGGAGCCCCCCCTGGAGCTTCCATGTGCAAAGGCAGCAATCTGTACTGAGAGCCGGTCTGTGATGCCCCTCGAGGGACCTCGTCCAGGCGGCTGCCAAATTCAGAGCAGGTTAAACCGCATCGTTCTGCGTCTCCCTCGAACGCTTTCGCTCCAGCCCGGGGAGGGGGAGGAATATTGGTGGGGCTGGTCTCGCGGGGCTCTCCTGCTGTCCAGAGGGGACATTCTTTGGGACACAACCGATAGCCCTGTCCAAGATCTGCTCCCTCTCTGGCTTAGGTAAGTGAACTGGGGGGAGGGGGTGCGAGAGAATGACCGCGACAGCCCATTCAGCTCAGTGGTTTGCAAAATAACATATTTGAGTACCAGCAGCAGAAGTAGGGGTGCTAGCCTCCAGGTGGGACCTGGGGATCCCCCAGTATTGCTGCTCCTCTCCAGGTGGCAGAGATCACTTCCCATGGAGGAAATAGATGCTTTGGAAGGTGGACCCTGTGGCATGATACCCCAGTTAGGTCCTTGTCCTCCGATATCTGTAGAGATTCCCCAACTGGGATCTGGCAATATTTTATATTAAATTGTATGTTTTAATGTGTTGTGACCTGCCCTGAGCCAACTGAGAAGAGCAGGTAATAAAAAAATTAAGATTTATTTACTTATAAAGGTTTGTTTATTTAACCTGACCCCTTTATCCCCTGCTGGTGACCTGGCAGCCCTAAGCAGAAGCCTCACTTAAATTCCAGCCACACAAAACTTAACAGGCTGCGCAGAGGTGACAGAGAAACTCAAACACTGGCCTGCAGGGCTTTTCCCCATAGTTAGGCCCCTTTTACGAGAGTTGAGTGTGCAGATGCTAACCACAATCAACAGGTTAAGCAGTGTTCATATGGAGTCAGTGATACTATAATTGGAACGTCACTGCAAATTCACTGTTAATTCACTTAAGGTATCCACTCACTGAAGTTTCTTTTATTATGTTATCAACGGGTGATTTTCAGCTTGGGCATTCAGTAGTGATGGCCTGGTAGTCAAGAAAATAATTGCAGCCTTCTGATTGATCATACAGTTATTAGGGATTGGCAATAATTCTACATCCTGGTCTGTCCTGGTTCAAGTCTTTAGTTCTTACCAGGCAGAGAAAATGGCCTGTTCCCTGGAATGTAGTTTTTGATAAGCGCTCTCACGAAACCATAGCTGAGAGTCCTTATCTCAAGGCTAGAGAGATGGAAGAAGTGTGTGTCACTACTGCTTATGGAAACAATTGGGAGGTTGGGGGGAAAGCATGCGAGTGGCTTCTTGGACCTGTCAGCAGTTTTTGGAAGGCTGTTGTAAGAGCTGTAGGGTGCTCCTGGGAGGTGGAGTGGGGAGGTAGAGCCCAGGCTATTGGCTCATCCTGCAAGGGCATCATCTTTCCAGCCTCCAAGAACAGGGTGTTTAACACTATGTAATGCTATTGTTCTCTGCACAGATTTGGGAACTCCTCTGTGTCTATATTTCTTCTTGCAGTAAAAATATATAAAAGGCTTTTCTCTCAGGGTGATTAATTGGTGCTGAGCAAAAGAACCCTAATTAGGCCATGCGGCTATTAGTAAGACATGGACAAGATCCCTGAAGTGGTGATATGCCCTTAGAGCATTGTTCTTCCTGTTAAAATCTGCCACAAGATGCCCAGGAAGTGGGTGCCTCTTTTTGAGGCATTAAGTGGGACCTACTCCCTTGCAAGAGCACTCTGAAAGAAATCTTCACCTAGCTCCCCTGCTTGCATAGAGCAAGGTGCTCAACTATATGCATGCCAGCAGATCCTGTTCAGTATGGCTTTGGAATGGAAATACTTGTTATCCTCCTAGACCAGGGGTAATCAAACTGCGGCCCTCCAGATGTCCATGGACTACAATTCCCAGGACCCCCTGGCAGCGAATGCAGTTTGACTACCCCTGTCCTAGACAATCTACACCAGGATGTAGACTAGGGACATGCTCTCAGCACCTACCTCAATCCCATTCTGAATTATAGTAGGATTAACCCTGAAGCTGTTGTCCTGAGATGGACATAATTCATGGCATTAAAGAACTGCTGGGTGCTCAAGGAGCAATAGTTGATGCAAATTTTATGTTTGTTTATATGTCACTGTCCCTTTAAGACTGAACCATGTGGCATTCTGGGAAAGGAGATGGCAGCAGACTTCAGTATTAAAGTTACTTTGATTTTTAGTTCTTGCTTAGTATGTTCTTCATAAACCAAAATTAAACATTTCTGACATATGCCTTTTTCCCCTTAATGGAGAGGAACATTTGTACAGAATCACTTGCAATGTTTGCAATTTTACATCTTTGCAGAAGTACTTGGAGATGTTTACTAGAGGTTCTGAGGTCAGTAGCATTGGTAATATTAAAAGAGGGACTGACCTCAATGACAAAGGAGGGTAAATTAGATGAGGCTTTGTGCATTTTCATCCAGCTTTTTAAGCTAGAAGACCTACAGGTGTCAAAATTACTTTTTTCATTTGACTCAGTTTCGCTTCAGGAAGTTGCAGCACCTGCTTCTGCAAAAAAAAACCTTGGTTATGCATGAAAATGATCCAAATCCAAATAGCAAACCGAGCTGTGAGTCGCTAGCAGTACAGACTCATAGCTTTTCTTTTAACACAGACATACACTGAGTCTTTCCGTCTCAACACACACAGATAGGTAGTGGAGACTGATGTGGGAGTAGGATAACAGTCCCACCAGCTTATTTTCTATGTTCAGGCACATGAGCCAGCAATGCATACACAAGTCACAAGCTGCTCCAGAGCAGTCTGGTAGGAAGAAGACCAGCAACTTAGCTTGACCAACTTCATCAGTGCTGCCTCTTCCAATTAGATTAAAGGTCAATCAGTGGGCTGGAATGCAACGGGAGGAAGAATGTGCTTTCCCCCCCACACCCCATTTTCCTGCATTTCTCTTTAGCCAGGCTCAGTATCTAACCCATACAACCTCTGAAACAAACAGAATGAATTTAAGAATGCAAGTTTAATTAATATACATTCAAAACACACTCAAAATATAAAGGTACTCAAGTCACAGTAGTTAACCAAGTTTGGCTCTTTGGAGACAGAGACCCACAAGGGTGGGAGGGTGTTTAGGTGCAGAGTTCTGGCTCTTCTTTTTCTTGCAACCCTAATCAGAAGGGGAATGGAACACGCTGACGTGCTGGTAAACAAGCTGCAAGAACATCTGGTCAGCGTTCAGCAAATTGCTGGCAGCCATTGCTAATATCCCTTTTTTAAAAAGAATCTCAATTTCTGCACACTGATGCACGGCACCAAGCTGCACTTGCTCTCCTGGTATGTACTTGTGTTGGTGAAGGCGCATGAGAGCAGTGGGGAGACTTCCTAATATAGGCAGCCGAATCGAGCAAGCTACTCAGACGAAGTTCAAGAGCCAGTGTGAAAAATGTAACCACTATTCTGAGTCAAGGCACCGGGGGGGGGGGGGGGGGCAGCAGGCACAAGCCTGCCCAGGGAAAAGAGGCATCAGAGGTTGCTACCGGCTCAACTGCCAACAAGGGCTGCCAGCCAGCAAACCAGGTTCTTCCTCAATTCTTGGTGGCTTACTATAAAGGGGCTTGTTCCAAATTCCCCCCCCCAACCCACACAAAACCACTGGCATTCAGAAGCAGCTCATTTGAAGCCGTTTTGACTGTGCCCACCTGGGGTGGGGAAGAAACCTACTCACAGCTCCCTGAACAGAGTCAGTATATACAGAATCACCCCCCAATTCTGCATGTCAGTTTATTTGCCCAAGCGACTTCAATGCAGTGAAAGTGGCCTAGCTGTCCTGGTCCACCACCTTCTTTTTGGGGCGGCTTCGCACCAGTCGAGTGGAACCCTGCAATAAAAAGCAGAGGGGGAGATAAGGGGGCTGTCACTTCAAACAGAGAGCCAAAGTTCCAAGTCAGCCAGGGAGATGATGATACTCCGCACACACCCCTCCATTAGTAGCATCAGGTTATGGCCCCCCCCCCCTGAATTGTGCATACAGCAAGAACCATGCACAGCCCATGAATGTTTTACCTCCTTGGCTGAAGGCTTTCTCTTCACCAGCCGAAGGCTCTGAGTCCTAGACAGTGGTTTGGAAATCACTGGGTCCTTGTTACGGGCTTTGGAGCCTGGGGAGAGCTGAGAATCTGACCAGCACTCTTCCTCGTTGCTCTCATACTCCAGCTGTTGGGTAGGGGTCCTGTGTACTACAGGACGAGCCACTCCTGTTAGAAGAACAAAAGCAAAGCTTTGATCACAGAAAATGTAGAGATTAATTCTCCAAAGCCCTGTCCTCATGCTAGGCACCGAAGATCTGTCAATGTACGACAGCCACAATTTGCCTTTGTAAAACATCCAGGTTCGTTCTTTGGAAAAAAATTTCCAAAACGTAAAAGGGCACTCATAAGGAATGCAGCTTTCAACAGGTCTTGTCAGCATATTTCAAACCCAGCACAATTTATGTCGACCCTCCAAAGAGCTCAGGGGGCATTTTAGTCTTGCATCAAGGACAGAATTTTAGACTGCAAATCGAACCCTGGGCTTCCAATCCTCCAATTTCCCACGGAAGGCAAGGGAGCACACTTCCAAAGAACAAGCAAATTGAAAGCTTTCCGTATGCCTGCTGCTCCTCCAACCCTTCATGTTCCTACCCATTTCAGTGTTTCTCTTCCCCATCCCCAAGGCAAGGCTTGAGATTAAGCCCAGCCATAATGAATTAACAGGCTGGGATGTGGGGGTACTGGCAGGCACAGAAAGGCCTAAGTGCACGCAGACATACTCCCTCCCCCAGATCTGTGTTTGGGAAACCAGTTTGCCAGCATAGCAAATGTTGTGCTTGTCCAAGGTCACCCAGGGAGGCTCTGGGGCTGCATCAGAAGGAGCAGCAAGGCCCCGCCCTCGGCTTGCTTGAAGCCAGGTGCCATGGGGCTCCTCCCCTCCCATTCCAGCCTGTCATCTGGCAGCTGATCTAAGGAGTGAAGAAGCATTTCCTCCTTGTCTTCTCCCCTCCCTGTCCCCTTTTCCTACTTTGTGTATTATATTAGTCTGTCTCAAAACACAGCAGCAGAAAAACAGGATATAGATAAAATCAAAGCAAGGATTGCTGAACTGTGCTTCCTGGACAACAAAAGGAGCCTTAATACAATCCCTGGGCTTATGTTTTAAGGGGTTTTATCATATCAGCTGCTCTTTTGAGGTTTCTTTTCCTACTTGCATCTCCATGCCAAGCCATTCAGGTCCCCCTGACACTTAGAATGGACTGCCCAGGCTCTTACTTCTTGGCCGCCGCTGCGCCTGCTCCTCTGGGTAAAGGGGATCCGAAAAGTGAACTGGGCTTGTATCTGGAATGGAAGTCAGATCCTGCATGCTGAAGCTCCGCAGTCGGCCAGCCAGGGCGCCCTGACTCTGAAAGGAAGGAAATAGAAAGCCACATGGAGAAGAGATGCCATCTTCTAGCCAGTTTGCCAGGAGCAAAAATGGTGCAAGAATCTACAGTGTAGCAACAGAAAAAATTTTTCTGCCAAGGAGAAGCAGCTGTCACCTATCACTAATGCATTTCACTGTAATGAATTAGCCACTTATAATTTCCATATAAGGATTTCTGATGACTACCCTTCCAAAAAGAGCCCTCTGATTCCCACTTTCAATTGGTTCCTTGGCCCCACAGCAGCATTTAAGGGCTTGTTCTGGGCTGCTGCAGTTGGGGGCAATTTTGTTTTTAATCACCCCTCTTCCTTGCAAGGAAATTGTGGGCAGGATGCAAGTCAGCATCCTTGTCCATTTGAAGGAGTACTAAAAGACTCATTGGAGGCCATGGATGTCCCGGAAAACCTGGGGATGGCAGGAAAAAGGCGGGCTTCTTGTACCCTGATTTTTACTACCTGAAAGAGTCTCAAGGCAGCTTACAATCACCTATCCCTTCCTCTCCCCACAACAGGCACCCTGTGAGGTAGGTGAGGCTGGGAGAGCTCTGAGAGAACTGTGAGAGGTCCAAGGTCACCCATCTGGCTGCATGTGGAGGAGCAGGGAATCAAACCCGGTTCTCCAGTTAGAGGCTGCCGCTCTTAGCCACTACACCACACTGCCTCTCAAGCTTTGATCAGACCATTGACTGAGAAGATCAAGCACAAGGGAGGGAGAACACAACAGGCTCCACAGATTGAGGCTAGCTGCCAGCAACGGTTCTCAAGTAATTGCTAGGAATTTTTATTTAACATATGGCATGTGTGTAACAGAGCCAGGAGATCCTAAGATTGTCTGGCAGCCAGGCAAGAGATGTTCGGAGGTGCTTTACCATTGCCACCCCCCACATCGCAACCCAGATATTCCCTGGAAGTCGTCCTTCCAAGTGCAAGCCAGGGCTGACCCTTCTTAATAAAAGGAGACAGAAAGCCAAACCAAAGAAGAGGTGAGATACCTAAGCAGCAGCAGTGGAACCTAGGCAGGTAGAAGGAACAAGTTCAAAGCAGCCTCTCACCTCTCCGTTCTGAGGTTCAACCAACCCCCGCTTCCAGGGAAATAGGGCTCATGGCTGGTAGGCAGCAAGGAGGACATCCCACCACCAGGTATGGCATGGGTAGTCAACCTGTGGTCCTCCAGATGTCCATGGACTACAATTCCCATGAGCCCCTGCCAGCAAATGCTGGCAGGGGCTCATGGGAATTGTAGTCCATGGACATCTGGCAGACCACAGGTTGACTACCCCTGAGGTATGGTAGAACCTCCTCTTCATCTCATTTCAAAGAGTCAAGAAGAAACAGGATTACCTTTGCGGCAGCTTGGACAGCAGCTGTGGCCGCTACATTAAGGCTTCTCTTCCCAAAGCTCACAAGGGTCTCGTAGCCACGCTCTTTGGCTTGAACAATGAACTGATCTATTTCCTGCAAAATAAAGGGGGTGGTGACCAAACAAAAGCAATCTGTGTTTAAACTAGCCTGGATGGAAAGTAGCAGTGGAAAGCCATTTTGCTCACTGGCTGACTAAAGTCACATGTGCCCAACGCCACCCTTAAGGGTTCATACCACAGCCGCCAGCAGTCATTGCAGGAAGGCTCACCCACTGGATCTGCCTGAGCAGTGCTCCTAGAAGGCCACATCCTGCCCACATGGCAATCATGAACAGCTGTGCACATTTCCATGAATGTGCCTATTTTCACACCAGATCTTACACCACTGCAGAGCCAACAGTAACAGCTTCCAGGACAGCAGCTAAAGACCACTCTAGAACAGGCTTAAGGACCGAGCAAGCAGCTCAATGGATGCCAGATTTGGCACAAACCCCCTTGCCCACGCAACAGCCTGGCCTCTTCTAGTACAAGCAGTGCTAGATGGTATTTACCTTCTCCTTGCTAGACAACGTAGGATGTATGAATTTGCGGTACAGCAGGCTTGCCCCTCTCGTGTAAGGAGACAGGAGCCACACTACAAAGGCCATCTTGATCTCATAGTAGAAGGGAAACCTGGGCAAGAGGGGACACAACAATGAGGTCAGCCTGGCTACTAGAGGACGAGAACGCACAGCACCAAGGAACTCATTTCCCAGTTTGATAGAACCTCCCAAGCAACCTAAATGTTCTAGGACTTCATCTTAAATTCTGGGGCAGGAGTGGCCAAATTGTGACTCTCCAGATATCCACAGACTACAATTACCATGAGCCCCTGCCAGCTCATGGTAATTGCATTCCATGGCCACCCCTCAACTGTTTGGCCACCCCTCAACTCTAGGGCATGTCTTGCTGTGCTCATGTGCCAGAATGCAGAGGTGGGTTGGAGCAAAACAGCATTCCTTTCCAGTCAACACAGGAATAAGTTTTAAATGTCTTGTGCTTCATCTGGTTGTGTAAACTGCCTTGGGCATTACAATATGAAAGGTAACTTGTTTTGACCATAGCCATGTAGCAGTCTACCTGTCAATGTCTGTAGTAAAATTAAGTGTTGCCAAGCTTTCAAAAACTAAGTCACCCTTCAGCAGGACAAGCTGATCTATCTCTGGGCCGGTTGAGGTGACCCGTCACAGATGAGAGACAGACCAAGACTGATCCATGCCTTAGCGCATGAGGGGTGGCTCAACCATCAGATGCTTTGCTGCTGACCCAGTTGATTCATCAGCCCACACCAGACCCAGAATAAGTGAGTCACATACAGTGGCCCAATTTGCACCTCAAGCCCACACAAAATTGTTACCAGTGGATCCACCTTGTAGAATGCTCCTCCTTCAAAATCAAAACCACATAAATTGTCAAAAAGCCCCCAGTTTGCAGTCCCTGGCATCAGGCAAGCAAATTGTGATGAAAGGAAACGCACTAACTCGATATGCATAGATCCGTGCATCTCCTTTAGTGGAAGGCACAGGTGATTTGGGTCTGGTTACTCAACTTCACAGCTACTCAGACTCTGCTACCTGCATGATCATAATATTTCGTTGGGCAGCTAATTTAGTGGAACACTAAGAGATACACAGTGATTTATACCCATTCTAACAAGAACAGCAAAACTACAGTGAAATTCTGAAATCAAGTTAGAAGACTCTACTTCAGCAGTCCCCAACCCTCGGGCCGGGGACCGGTACCAGTCTGTGGATCAGTCAGTACCGGACCGTGGCTCCTCCTTGTCCTCCTCCCCAGCTGCTGCCTCGGGGGCTGTCCTGCCACCCTGCAGCTGGCTTGCCTTTGGTGCTTTCCAGTGGCCGCCATGGCTGGGGCTCCCCCTCAGCGTGGCATTGCACAGATGCTGCTGGCAGTGCTCCCCAGCGGGTGGCAGGAAGTCAGAGGCGTCGGTGGGAAAGCAAATGGAGCAGGGGCTCAGGAGGCGGCGACCCTCGGCAAAAGACTAACTCCCCTCCCCGGCGTCAGTAAAATTGTCAAGCATTGACCAGTCAACAGTGATAAAAAAGTTGGGGACCACTGCTCTAAAGGTAAAGGTAAAGGTATCCCCTGTGCAAGCACCGAGTCATGTCTGACCCTTGGGGTGACGCCCTCTAGCGTTTTCATGGCAGACTCAATACGGGGTGGTTTGCCAGTGCCTTCCCCAGTCATTACCGTTTACCCCCCAGCAAGCTGGGTACTCATTTTACCGACCTCGGAAGGATGGAAGGCTGAGTTGACCTTGAGCCGGCTGCTGGGATTGAACTCCCAACCTCATGGGCAGACAGCTTCAGACAGCATATCGCTGCCTTACCACTCTGCGCCACAAGAGGCTCTTACCACTGCTCTACTTAATCATTGTTATCAGGGATCTGAAAATGGCAATGCAGATGAGAGAGAAATTCCCCCCAACAATTGTTTTGTGAAAGGGATGACTAAGGGTCATAATACAGAAATGGATTTTTTGAAGCACAGTACAATGTCAACAAGCATTTCACACTTTAATTGAAGCCACGCCCACCAAGGAGCACCAGAGATGGCCTCCATCCATGTGATTAAAAGCAACCATTTCAACAGGCAGCAGCATTGCAAATAAGGCCACTGAGGCCTGATAGCGCACAGAACAAAGGGCCTCCTGCCACTTGGCCAGCCAGCAGCTTGGGAAGATTAAATCGGTTCCCCTAAAAGGCACAGACACCACTCAAATCCTGGATTGTTTGGTTTATGGAGGCAAAAATCAGAATCCAATACTAAGCATGACTTGCAAAGCTGGAAAATGAGTGGAACAGCAAGAGCTCACCAGGAAATGAAGGTGTCTGCAACCGTTTCTGTAGCCATGAAGAGGGCAAACACAATCCAATACATCATCCAGCGCACCTGCAAGAGCATGAGAGGGGGTGGTTAGAAGGCATTGATTTGCCTTTCCTCCTCCAGAAACAGCAACTGAGAGAAGGCCCTGGGCTCAGCCACTCCAGGATCTCTACAGAATTTGATTATTTGGGGAATGCATTTGCTGCCTCTCTGGGGTGGCTTCCAAGTGAAAACACCACCACAACATTGTACCTTATCGATTTAAAAACAAAACGAGCCATTAAAAACATATACAGCAAATGAGGCCTTTCTTAAATTATAAACACAAAGCACAAGGGCAATTGCTTTTAAACAGACAAGTTAACATACACAACCCTGTCCCCCCCCCCAAAAAAAAGCCGACTGCATCGAACCCAGCTCATCTTATTATGCAAAAAATCCTTTCAACCTGATATAGAACCACACCCTGCAGGAAACATAATACCCCAGGCCAGAAGGCAAGGGACAGCTGCCCCAGGAATCATAGCTCACCCCCCCCCACCTCCTGCACTACTCTGGGTTCACACACACCCAGCTCCATGGGTTATCTTCCCACAACTACTTGGAGCAAGAATTTCCTCCGTTGTCTCAGCTCCAACTTACATATTCCCGGATATTCTTTGTTTTCACAGCCTTGTAGGAGGCATAGGCAGGATACAGCATCCCAAAGAGCAGCCTGTAACGGAAAGGAGGGGTCAGGCAGGCTGGCCACCATCTGTACAAGGCTGCCAACAGCCAGAGGCAGCCCCGCTGGCTCCAGCGTAACAGTTTGGCCTTTGCTGCTTCCAAGACCGTAGTGACCCCAGAGGGGGATGCTTCCTTTTGCCCTGGAGCAGGAGGGGAAGGCATGGCCCAGTCCAGTTTGAGAGGCTTCCAGTCCTCCCTGGTGTCCTGGCAAGAGAGTGCCGGCCCCTGCTGCCCAGGCAGCACTGACACAAGAGCCTGCTCCCAAGGATAAGCCGAGCGTTCTCGGAGACCTTCCCCTTCCCACACACATGCCTGCTGTTGCACAACTGGTGACAAGACCAGCTGTGCAAGCTTGGAGCTCTTGCCTCCATGTGCTCGTGGGCAGCCCAGGGCATCACTACCTTCCACCTCCTAGAGGGGGAGCCAAGCAGGCTTGGGGCAGTGGTTAAGAGCAGGGGTAGTCAACCTGTGGTCCTCCAGATGTCCATGGATTACCATTCCCATGAGCCCCTGCCAGCGTTTGCTGGCAGGGGCTCATGGGAATGGTAGTCCATGGACATCTGGAGGACCACAGGTTGACTACCCCTGGTTAAGAGCTTTGTGGGAAGACCCAGATTCAAATTGTCACTCTGCCACAAAGTTTGTTGGGTGACCTTGGGCCAGTCACACGCACTCAATCCTTCCAGTTGTTGCAATAGTAAAATGGAATAAAAATGAAAAGCAAGGTAAATAAAGATAAAACTGCTCCTATCTGAATAGCTTCAGCACTCACAGCCAACATGCAAATTATTACACAAGCCCTGCTTCACCCTCCCTTATGGGGAAAGATTCTCAGATACTGAAGCACTGCCCCCCTTGCTCTAGGTCTAGGGCAGTGGTTCTCGACCTTCCTAATGCTGTGATCCTTTAATACAGTTCCTTGTGTTGGGGTGACCCCCAGCCATAAGATTATGCAAGTGTTTTTTCACAGAAATTAAACCAAAACTGATGAATGGCGTGAAGAGCCACTGTTCATGATTGTGTATAAATTGGGTTTTTTTCCGGGGTTTCTCGGTTCAGTTGTGCCTCTTGTCCCACCATGCTGATTTTGCTCACTGCTTCAGACAGACAAAAACTCTATCTTGATCTACCCCACAAGGCAGTTGTGTGGGTGGTGTCCCGCTTCCCTGGCCAAGCTGCTTGCCCTGCCGCAACCCCTGTGAATGGGTCATTTGACCCCCAAAGGGCTCCCGACCCCCAGGTTGAGAACCACTGCTCTAGGGGCATCGGCTTGGCTAGAGCTGGCCAACAGAATCTATATTATTTGGGCACGGGGGAAAAAGAAGGTGCCAAACAGTTCTAGAACCAGATAAGCCATTTGAGTCATCATTGAAAGAACCCATTGTCTTCAGAGCAGAGCAAGAGAGTTCAGGGAGGACTCATGGGGTGTCTTAACATTTAAGCCAGTGCCAGGAATAAATGAAAAGATAGCAGAATGTAACTATTCTTCATACCTGCTGAGAATTTAGGGCAAGACTAGACTGAACCACAAAGGTGCAAGTTCAGGCTTGCTAATCCTTAAAGCCTGGGGTTTATCTCTCTCCTTTGGGGTAGAGCAGCGGGATCCTGGAAGTAACAGCTCGACTCAACACTTCCCATTATTATTATTATTATTATTAGCTGGCCATAAAGCAGGAGAGGGAACCGCAAAATGCAACCCATGAAACGGGACCTCGAGTTTTGCCACTCAGACGAGCCACCCAAGGGAGTCAGGGAGCGCCAAGCCTTGGAAGTCAGGACAGGCGAGATAGAGACCTGCCGATGCCTGGCAACCCACCAGCTGACACTATCTAAGCTGCCCAGAGATCGCCCAGCCGCGCCGGAGGCCTTAAAGGCGCAGCAGGGATCTTTCTGGAGCGACTTTTCGGAATCTCTAGCAACAGCCAGGCTACCCCGGGTTCATATCCTGGCACCGCGATAGAGAGAGAGAAAGGCAGCAGGGGTTCCTTGGCGGCGGCGCTAGCAGGCCAAGTTCAGCGCCACCGACGCCAGCTAGCAGGGACGGGAAGTGTTTTCCGCTGCCCTGCTGGGAATGGCGGCAGGGCTACAAGGCAGAGCCAGAGCGCAGCCCGAAGCACCGAGCCGGTCTGGAGCGGCGAGACCCTCGAGCTTATGAGCCGCCACGCGCGGCCCAGGATTGTAGGAGCCCCGGAGCGCCCCGCGAGCCTGGCTTCAGCAAGAAGGGCCGCGGAGCTGCCCGGAGCGCGAGGTGGGCTGAGAGCCAAACCCAACAATAGTCTAGATCGACGCTGGGTTCGTGCCCTTCCCGGAGACCGGTCGCTAAGGCCCTGCCGTCTGCAAATCAGTTGCTCGCCCCTGCAGCGCACGGACGTTTCCGGGCAAAGCAGGCGAAGGCTCAGAGCCACTCCGCTCCCTCCGCCCTGCCAGGGCGCGCCGCGGCTCCGGCTCCGGCACCGCCGCCCTCGGCCAGGCTCTCCCCCGCAGCCACTCACACCACGATGCCGCTCAAGATCCGCGAGACCATGGCCGGCGCCGCTCCGTCGGAGCCGGAGGAAACCTCCCTGGGCAGTCGCTGCTACTTCGCGGCGCTTCGACGGTTACTGTTGCCGCTGGGCTCTCCCTGACTTCCCATTGGCCGCCTTTCCCTCCGCCCCTCGAGAACAAGCCAATAGGAAGCGGCGGCGGAAGCCTGCCTGGCTTCGAACTGAGTCTCCGACTGCTCGCGAGGGGTTGGACTGTTTTTTTTTCGCCCGGCTGAGACGAAGCTGCAGTTGCGAAGGTCGCGCTAGGGCGGCAAGACGCAATCCGGTCTCGCCTGGGCTGGGCGGCGGGGGCTGTTCCGCGTGCGGAAGCCGACTTGACGGTGTGCGATGCCGAACGGGCCTTGGGCAAAATCGCCCTCCCAGGGCAGTGGGAAAGAGTCAGTTGATGCTCCGCGGACACGGTTGGAGGAGACGGGGACTCCCCCCCCCCTCCTTCACGCGCCGCATGCACTTCCGACGGCTGCGGCTCTCAGGGGGTCGGTCCGCAGCCGCAGAGCGAAGTCGGAGTCCAGCGGCACCTTGATGCGGGATGTAAGCTGTCGGCCCACGACTGTTTTGCCCGCTCGGGCTTTCCCTCCGTGTCACGCGAAGAGGTTCTCGACGGCCCCCTCGGAAGCCGCTAGCCCGCGTGCGTGTCGGAAATCCCAGACTGCGATGGTGGCGGCTTCAGGGCGCGCGTGCTGGACGCGGAGCCCTCGCAGAACGGCACGGCGACGCTCCTTCTCTCGCCAGCATCGCGGTTACGTCGAGCCGTGTCGCTTCCCAGAGCAAAGCTGCGAATCCCGCGGTCGCTGTCGCCAGGCGCGTTAAATAGCAGGAGAGGCGCCTTGCGGAAGGTGCACTAACCCTAAGGTCTTTGGAGGAGGAGCTTATTGGATTCCTCCTTTTCCAGTTTGTCCTGCCGGAGCTGCGAGGAAGTGGGGCATGTGTTGCTCATAGTCTCCTTTTCCTCCCCTCTTCGTATTACCCATCTGCAGAATCCAGGGGGTGAGAGGAATATTGGCCCTCAATTTCTTCCAGTCCTCTCTTCTGCAGACTTTTTGCTTTTCCCTATGGAGAACTGCACTGCAAAGTATCTGCTACATCTCTCAGAGTTTGCACACTTTGTATTGTTTTGGTTCCCCTTAATATTATAAGGTATTATAGCTTTGATTTGGGATTTTCTCACGCAGGCATGCCATTACTTGCCTCCACATCACAACTGTAATCTTTGGCAGTCTCTCCACCCAAGGTTAGCTCCCAAAACCTGAAGAAATGGGGCTAGCCAGGCCAAGAGAGAGAAAGAGATCAGTCTGTATCACTGCAATATATATTTTTATTGCACATACATATTATGAAACTCGCTGTTTTCATTTACTTTGTTTCTTGAAAACATACAGCTACCTTCTCCCAGAGGTGTCTGCAAAATAATACAACACCAAAACCCATTTCAAGACACCATCAAGACAAGTTACGGCAAATAGCAATGAATCAGTCACTGTTTTTTTATCTGACTTCTGAGAAAACAGATCTGCGCATGCTATGAAATGGGAGGGAGGAAGGCATTTTCCACATTTCTTCCAGAATGCTGCCCCAAGGGATAGGAATAAACCCTTGCTTCAAAAGACTGGGGAACTATTAGAGTAGCAGCCAAATGCATTTGGCAGATTACAGGAGCCACCAAAAGTAATCTGCTGGCTGATCTAGGTTAACATGCAGATGGGGTTAAGGTGTTTGTTGTGGGGAGAGGCATTTGGTATGGTGCCAACTTATTGACTAGAGAACTCTGAGGGGTTGTATCCCTTTCCTTCCTTCAGGGATGTCCCCGACTGAAAGATCAGCCAGCCCCAGCCATTGCTTAGAGCACTAATAAATGCAGAGAGTTTGCCTTGTCTTTCCAGAACGCCAACATGCTTTCATGCCTGCTAAAACTCATCTCTTTTTGATAATCTTAAATAGACACCCCCTATCTTCCCCCTCCAATCTCATAGTGAAGATTTGCAGGCGTAGCTAGTGTCCAAAAATAGGTTGATTCTACCTATTCTATATGCATAGTTTGAACTTCAGAGCCATTTTGGGACCCAGAAAGAGAAGACCTGTTTCCCATCTTCCCTCCTCTGCAAACAGTACTAGAACACTCCTCAATGATGGCCTTCTCATCCACTCAAAAGAGGTGAATGGCTCCATTCAGGTGCTGTTTACTCAGTTATGCAAGCCATTTCCAGAGTACCACTCAGCCAAATGAGAGGCAAGCCAAGTGCTTAACTGTAGGTTCCTGGAGGGAAGAAAAGGCACACCTGGTCACCCTCAGCCCAGTCTCCCCATCACGTGTCAACGTCTTTCCTGCTGATGCTTTGGCACCATTTAGATAAAAGGAGTAAAGCATTAACCCAGTTCCTATAACAAGTTCTCTGGTAGCTTGAAGGTTAGTTATAATTGTTCTACTTATCCTTAAATTGGCTCCTTCACCTAGTCTAACATAAAGAATATATGAGAGAGACCAGGTATGGTTTGAAGCTAAGCCGCCTAGGATTGGTCAGCGCCTGAACAAGAGTCCACTGGGAAACCCATCCCCAAAAGACACTCAAATTGAAGAACCAGTGGTTGAAATCTGTAAGTGAATTTCAGCCTCAGTCTTCCATCAAAAGTATAGGAATTGTTTTCCTGATGATTTTAAAGGATGCTAAAGTCTATTGCCAAATAAATGAAAATTGTGGATGACAGATATACCCTGGTGACATGGAGGAGCCCAAAGCTGATATTCTCCCAGGAGGCAACAGGAATGCACAGGACCATGGAAGGCAGAGTAATAGAACAGGTAAGAGTTTGGATAGCACTGAAAGTTATGTTCATTGCAGAAAGAGGGAGAGCCTGAGGAAGAGAAGTGGTACACCGTGTTCCCCACATGAATCAAGTGGGCAAATCATCTTGTAGAGACTTTTCTAAGTAAAACAATGAGTGGGTAACGCTGTTGTGAGAAGGATGGTGAGGGAGGGATACTTTCATCCGGGTAAGTCCCCCAGAGGTTGGAAGGAATTGCTGCAAGGGTAAGCTGTGATTTCCAGCTGAGGAGCTATCAGCAACCACCGTGTTCCAGCATAATCCAGGCCCTAAGTTGACACTTGCCGTAGCACAATTAGGTCCCTTTTCCCTACAACTCGTGGTTGTTTCCCAGCACCAGAACACTGGGGTGGGGTGGGGGAGCAGCCACATTCCCAAATGTGAGACAACCTCCAAGACTAGTGTGACTGAAGACTCCAGGAACATGAGCTCTCTAACTCAGATGATTTCCACAGGCCCTCCTTATTGGCTGGGCCCACTGGCTCTGCTCTTCCCAAGCGAGCCCCTCCTTAGCCAGCAGTATTATAAAAGGAGCACCTTACAGAGCACTTTGTTATGAAAGCACAGCCTAACCATGTTGCAGCTGCTTCTGCTGGCACTTCTCTGTGGGGGCTCAGGTGAGTTTGATGAGCTGGGGACATGGGGAGGAAACTATATTGTGGTGTGTTGCACTGGGTCATATGTTACCCAAGGGAGAAATCTGGAGAGACAGGATAACAGGGATGCCATTCCACTCCCCACTTGGCAGAAGAGTCTTTATTTAGGGTGCTGTTGTTATTTTAATTTAGGGCTGTGTTTTATTAGTTTACCCTTACTGGCAGCCCTAATTGTGATTTCATATTATGTATAGTGTATACATATATTAAGCTACTTAAAATTCTGCAATGTAGAAAGGCAGTTGATAAATGTTTTAAATAAATAAACAGATGTATTGCTGGACCCTGTAAAGGAGATGCCTTTGAAAGCCACTGTTAGTATCTTGGTCATTATTGTTACTGACCCATTGGTATATGTAGATCAGGGATCAGCATTTGCTGGCAGGGGCTCATGGGAATTGTAGTCCATGGACATCTGGAGAGACACCGTTTGCCCACCCCTGATCTAGAGCAACAACCCCCAAGGAAAGGTTATCTCAGGAACTGGCAGACTAAATGTCAGGAGCGCAAGGAAGGAGGACAAAAGAGAGGCCTGAGTGGAAACAACTCTGTCCACATATACTTGGTTTTGTTATGTAGTCATGTCTGAACAGTCAGCCTCCACTCCACAGAGCTACTAGACTGCAGGGAATCCTCTCCCTGTGTATTTGTTTTTGTCTACATACACAAAAAGACCAGGCAATGGACAGATTTTGACTCCTCCAGCAAGGTCCTGAAGTGTAACATTTTACTTTTTTGCATTGAAGTTTGTGGCAGTCATGGAAATTGGGGGTAAGGTGGGGAATGAGAGGTACTACCTGCTGTGGGGACCAAGCCTGTCCCTGGCAATGTGAAGAAGAAAATGGACTGATTTTTATACCCCACTTTTCACTACCCAAAGGAGTCCCAAAGCAGCTTATAAGTACCTTCCCTTCCTCTTTGCACAAAAGATGCCCTGGGAGGTAGGTGGGGCTAAGAAAGCTCTAACAGAACTGCTCTGTGAGAACAGCCCTAAGAGAACTGTGACTAGCCCAGGGTCATCCAGCTGACTGCATGTGGAGGAGTGGGGAATCAAACCTCCAGATTAGAGTCTGCCACTCTTAACCACTACACCATTCTAGCTCTGCCCATCTGCGTTGCCTTATCCTGTTTGCTGAGAGTGGTCAGAATCCTGGGGACTGATTTAGATGGTGGATTTGTAAGCAGATTGTTGAACTATACTGTTTTAGCTGACAACAGAACTCCAGCTGGACAGAAGGACATAATTTCTTCAAGGCAATCCTAAATGCCAGTTGAATTACAATATGCAAGATAGCAACGTTTGCCCAGGCTTGTAAAAGTGAAAGCTTCAGATTCAAAACTAACATTTGATAGTGCTTAGAAAGTGCTTGATTGCTGGGCTGTACTCCCAGCATCTCCTGCTAGGGTTGCCAACCTCCAGGTTGTGGCTGGAGATCTGGGATTATAGTTGACCCCCAAGCACAGAAGAGACAACAGACATTTTGGAAGGTACATTTTATGGTATTATACCCCCACTGAAGGTCCTCCCCTCCCCAAATCCCTCCATCCTCAGGGACCACTCCCCAAATCTCCAAGCATTTCCTAACCCAAAGCAGGCAACCCTACCTGTGACTCCACGTGAGCTCCTGAAACAGAAAAATGTTTTGTGGTTCCGTGTAGGATCAATGAAGAAACTGCAAGCTGCTGTTTTCCAAAAGCAGGCCATCCTCTCTTATTCACACCAAATGCCGAGCCTAGCTGAGCAAACAGCATGAGTGGGAACACTGAGAAACATGTCCACATACTCCATGCCCACATCATCAGGAGCGTCAAGGGGGAGGGAGGGGAACAACCTGCGCTGCAAACATGGAAAACTTCTGAAGGACTTCCTTGTGCTACATCAAATGACTCTTTACCTCTTGAAGTGCTGCTAGGGATGTCAAGCAAACAGAGCTGGGGAGGGTTGTCAAGGGTTCACATGCACAGGACCTGTTGCTATTCTTTCCAAGGGAGACATATCCTCACACTTTTGGACCAGTCGCTCTCTCTCAGAACACTGAGAGTGATTTGAGCAAGTCAAAATCAGAAGCTGAGTTGAACCAACCCCTTCAAAAGTTCAGCCCTTGGCAGGTTTACAAAAACAATACCCAGTAGGGACAAAAGCAGGGGATAAATATCTTCTTTTTTTAAGCCTGTGTAGGTAAGGTGGAGCCTCTTGTGGTGCAGAGTGGTAAGGCAGCAGACATGCAGTCTGAAAGCTCTGCCCATGAGGCTGGGAGTTCAATCCCAGCAGCTGGCTCAAGGTTGACTCAGCCTTCCATCCTTCCGAGGTCAGTAAAATGAGTACCCAGCTTGCTGGGGAGTAAACGGTAATGACTGGGGAAGGCACTGGCAAACCACCCCGTATTGAGTCTGCCATGAAAACGCTAGAGGGCTTCACCCCAAGGGTCAGACATGACCCAGTGCTTGCACAGGGGATACCTTTACTTTTACCTTAGGTAAGGTGTGGCTGAGAGACTGACTGGTCTGTAGTCAACCAGAGAGTTTCATGCCTGAGAGGCTGCTGAGTCCCATGACGAAACCCAACCCTGCATCTACAGCTTGGCTAGTAGTCTTGTTGCGTTTACCCAAACTGGCTCAATGTTAGATTCAAATGAGTAGCCGTGTTGGTCTGAAGTAGCACAATAAAATCAGAGTCATGACAGGGAATAGATAGCAAAAATCAGTTCTGTTACATCTGTGTCACAATTCTAGGGGATTGATTGGCTGTTTTGACAAAGGATTATCATTGGCTGTATCTGGTTGTGACACAGATGTAACAGAATTGTTTTTTGCTATCTATTCCCTGTCATGTAAGGAGATCATAGTCTGACAAAGGGTGCTTGCACTCGAAAGCTCATACCTTGAATAAATTTTTGTTGGTCTTAAAGGTGCTACTGGACTCTGATTTTATTGGCTCAATGTTACCTTCCATTCCCTCCCTTGGTATGATGTCACAAGCTGCCTATGTCTGTTCTCTTTCCTACTAGAGTCATCTGCTTCTTAGCCAATTCTGGGAACTTGCTTTAGCCCCACCTGGTGATTGGCTAATGGTGAAATTGTATTTATAATTCTTCAGTGTTTTATTTGGGATATTCTGCCCTTCTTCCAAGAAGCTCAAGATGATAGATCTCATTCTCCATTGTACCTTTACAACCACTGCCCTGTGCAGAAAGTTAGACAGAAAGTTAGAGAGTGGCTGGCCGTGGCCATTCCCATGGCACAGCAGGGATTTGAACCTGGATCTCCCAAATACTAAATACTCTAACCACTATGTCAGGCTGGCTTCTATTTTAGAGAATTGTATCCCACCTTTCAGTCAAATGGTCCAATGGCCTTGGTTTCCATATAAAAGAGGCTTCTGGGTAATTTCTTGGTGGTCAGCAGCAAAGGGAGGCATTAGAACAGTTGTTTAGCATTGGGGAACCCCTGAAATGTTACCATTTGAGAACCCCTAGAAGTGGTGCACTTGTGCAAAACATGGGAAGCACAGCTCACCTGGAGCCCCTCCCATTCCCACCCCCTCCAGGACCATCATTGGCCATTTGGGGGGGGGGGGTGGCAGGTTGGCATCACTATATATGGTAATATAATCCGATAAATGTTTACAAAATTTTTTAAAATTAAATTAACTCCCACCCATTCAGGAAACCCTTCCAGGGCCATCAAGAAACTGCAGGGTTTCACAAAAGCCTGCATTAGAAGGATGTGAAGTTAAACCCTTTTTCCAACTCTTAAATGTCCCTGCTGATGTTGATGCTGTTATCATGGGGTCCATTGTGGGGGTCAGAGGAAACACCCATCTAAGAAGTGGGCTGCCAGGCAGTGCTGGTGGTGATTTTACTATGGCGATCAATCAATCAATAAAACATTAAGTCTTCTGAATAAGCCCATGAGAGGGTGTTATGAAAGAGTGCAGCTCAGCTGTGTTTATGCATGTCCTTGAGAACTTCCTGTTTTATTATTCCCATTGTATGTCCAAACTCAGAGAATGAAGAACTCTCTTTTTCAGCATTTGTGGAACACAATGGGAAGAGGTGATGGACTCAGCCAAGGGGAGGACTGATGTAGTAGCTGTCATTTTCTTGCCCCACTCCTATGTAGAGCTGGGAGAGAATCATGGCAAAGAGGCAGTGTAGTGTAGTGGTCAATATTATAGTTAAAATCCTCACTCATCCATGAAGGTTACTCTGTGTGACTGTGTGTGTGTGTGTGTGTCTTAGCCTTCCCTTCCCTAAAAGGCTGTTGTGATGAAAGAGGAAGTCCATGTATGCAAGCTAAAGCTCCTTGAACTATGTTGTTTAAAAAGTTGTGGTTACTTGGATTGTGAAATTAGTTTTAGCTTTGAAGGTTTCAAACTTTTTAAAAACTACATATCATTTAATTGATTGCAGTTTTAAAAGTTATTTTCTTCCTACTACTATATCAAAGAAAATAATATATACAATCTCAAAACCCAGCAAAATACATGTCCTAATGTTCAATAAAGAATATCCAGTTCCTAACAAACTTGTTGGATGGGGATTCTCTTCCTTCTCTTTCATAATGTTAATTTAGTTTGAAAAGCCAGTGTCCATATCTTTATACACCAATCCAGAAATGTATCCGTTGTACTGTTATAATACTTTGTATACATATGTTTGCTCTGTCTTTTCATGGTTCCTCTTTACAGAACGAGCTGATCAAATGGAATAGCCAGCTCTTTGCTTGCTAGATTTGTGTCCATGGCTAATTTCACCTGAATAGGTGCATCCAGGAGATTATTAGAGCTTCTTTAAAAGTGGGGAAGTGACTGATGCTCTGAAAAAGACAAGCTCCTTTTAAAACAGCAACACAATAACACCCTAAGTGGACTCAAACAGTATTTGTGATTTCCACCTCCTTCCAGTATTGCACATAGGATGGTGATTCACCCCAACTCCCCTGGATTAACCAATCTTCATCTGTCTGGTTTGGGGCCCAGATTTGACATGAAGACACTTCAGTTGTCCTATGTCAGATGTGATTCAGGAGTAAGCTATTTGTTTCATGTTGTATGTTTACATGCCATTTGTTTTTCTAGTTGTCTGTTTTTATTAGTCTGTGAGCTATATGGTGTATCTTCTGGGGCCAAAGTGGAAAGCTTTAAAATGCCAATAAAGAAACAAAAGGTGTAGGCATTTGAGCTGGGAAATCCCAGCTGGCATTAGCTGGCAGGGGTTCATGGGAATTGTAGTCAATGAACATCTGGAGGGCCACAGGTTGAGGATCCCTGCTTTAGGGTACCACAGTTCTTTCATCCCCAGCCACCTTGCTTTGTGTTATGGGGCCCATAAGAGCAACCTACGTGTAAAGATTAAATATTCAATGAAAACAAGGAGATAAAATGCACACAATGCTTTGGACAATGAAGCTAAGGTTTATTATTGGCATTGTTTATACTGCCTCTCGATCCTTCGTCCAGTGGCTGAAGCACTTGACCATAAATCCTTCTTTAAGAACACACATTTCTGTCTGAGACCGCTGTTACCTATACAAGCCTTGGTCCTCTTCTCCTCCTTGCCAGCCCTTGCCAACAAGACGTCCATTCACCATCAATGTGCCAAAGGTCCTGCATACTCGTGTAAGAACCTAATGACGGCCATCCAGTGTGGCACCTTGCAACAGTGCCTGCTGGCAGGTTGGAGCCGAACCCCCAAAGTAAGTATCGGCTAATCTCTTTCCCCACCAGCTCCTCCTTTCTTTCCACAGCTCAGCAGTCGTTATAGAACAGGGTGAGGAAGGAGAGATCCCTGGTGAATCTGCTGTTGTACCTGGTCACCAGGCAAGGGAAAAAAATAAAGGTATGCTGCTGGGAGGTACAACTGGTGCCTGCCTACCAGATACCTGGATGATAGCTTTTCTGAGGGGCTAGCTCAGGGTTTCCCAACCAACGGTATCATATAGCTCTTCAGTGGTACTGTGGCATGGAGTTTTTCAAAATGGCTGCTGTGGAAAGCCCTCCTGCCCTGTGTCAGCCATTTCTGGCTCCAAGTGAAGAGGCAAGAAAAAGGTAATTTTATATCTACCCATATAAGGTTGACCTGCCCCCTCCCCAAGTAGCCAATAATGGGCCTAGACTGGTTGGAAAGGTGAGGGGCCCTGGCCATTTAAACCTTTGCTGCCCAAGGCTCCTCTCACTTCTGGGGGGGGTGTGTGTGACAAGGAGGTGTGGCTAGCTGGCAGTACTTCCTGGTACCTTGAAGACTGAAAAATATTTCAGTGGTACCTCCATGGTCAAAAGGTTGAAAAAAGCTGTCCCAGCTCCAGGAGATGCTTTCATGATATATTTATTTACCATTTTTATAGTCCACCTTTCTCACTAAGGCTCAAGGCAGATTACACCGTGTAAGTCCATGAAATCAGCAGGATGAGGCATCTAATAAGCAGTGTGAGAGAACCAGGATTGCAGAAATTTGAAACAAGATGTGTTAGACAAGATGGGTTAAACAGTACCAAAAACGGCATTACAAAAGTAGAAGACAATGCAGTGAGAGTGGGATAATATGCAGCAAGCAAACTGTATGCAGCAAGCACAGTTTTAAAATGCACCCTTTACCTGTGTGCTGAGGTCCAAATCTACACTGTACACAAGTGTACCGTAGAGGTCTGTTGTATGTCTGTCAACCCCACTCACAAAGCAAAAGTACATTGGGTCCTTAGGCTCTGAGCCAGCCTCCCATTTGTAATACCCCGCTTGCTGTTGCCTCCTAGGAGGATCCATGCACAGACTGTGAACAGATTGTCACCATCCTCACTCGCATGGCCAAGGAGTCATCCTTTAAGGTAATGAAGAGAAGCAGGTAGCCCTTGTTCCCTTTACTAGACACAACCTCTTCCCTGCTCTTGGTCCCTGGAAAATCATTACCCCGATTCTTCCCTTGCGGGTGGTGAGCGGAGACATCTCCTTGAAATACTATCAGTATTACTGAGGGCATTTAGCATTCCCTTTTCCAAACATTCTCAGCTCTCTTTTGCAGGGGAAAGGGTGCATCTGCCCCAGGGCATGTCCATGTAAATGCCTGCACATTAATGCTAAGGCTCCGTGCACATTATACCGTGTGCCTCTTGTCACAGCACAAGTATTGGTATGTATTATAGAACAAGTACACGTTTTTTTTTCTACATGTTTTTTTCTAGTTTAGCTTTCATCAAAAGATTGTCCCTTCTTGGCTTTTGATTCATGATTGATGAAAGGCAGGACACTGCAAAGGAAGATGAATGTAGGAGGTAGCAAAATGCCTCCAGCAGTGGCTAAGCAGGGCTCGTGTTAATCTGTGAAACACTGGACAGAAAAGCTGCAAAGAGGTCTTGAAAGTCCTGATTTAAAATTCACGAAGTTCAGCTTAGCAAAGTTCAGCTTTTTGCAAATGTAGGATACCATGGGTAATACAGCCCATGTGGCACATTATTTTACCTTCCAAGCACCCTAACACTGAGTAGGGATGAGTGGGGTAAAACAGATGTCCCATAAGAGACTGCTCTCCCTCACCCTAAGCTGGCTGTGTGAATAGCTGCCTGAGAGGCAGGCCCAAGAGGAGACCACCTTCTCATACTGCAACAATTTCCACGTCCTCAAACAGGAGACCGTCCAGAAGTACCTGGAACATGAATGTACCACCTTGCCACTGCAGACGCTGGTCCCACGTTGCCAGACACTGGTGGATACATACTTAGACCTCTTCATCTCCAGCCTGGAAGGGGAGATCGTAAGTTGCCCTAGTTGGACCAGCTCTGCCACTAATACTTCTTAGAGGTTTAGAGACCAAAAAGCTGAATGATGGTGAGGACTGGGGGAGTGAGGAGGGGAGGGGAGGGGAGAAAAGCCAAGGCAGAAGTTGCTCTTGCATGAGAAAAATTATGGAGGTGGAACAGGAGACAGACATATCTGGACTGTGAAGATCTCCTGTACAAGGTGCATGGAGATGAACTATTTGTTCTGGTGTGTGCAAGAGAACTTCCCTGAACCATGTTACCCTGAGGTCTGCCTGTGATTCAGGAATGGGTTATTAGTTTCCCACCCCGGATTCTTGTGCCCTTCAGAAGCCCCTTTCTGTCTGCACAAAGTTGGGCCTCTGCCATTCCAAGTCACGGGAGAGCAAGAGCACCTTCGACATGCTGGCTCCAGTGGTGGAGCAGTTCTTTCAGCTACTGCAAGGCAAAGCTCTCATCACACCCAACAGCCAGACCGAGGTAAGGACTGCTTCACTGTGCCAACCCCAACAGAGCTAGATGGAGGAGAACAAGTCTTCCTCCCCTATGGCTAACCTAGACCCAAGTCCCAGGGGTGTGTCTTGGCCCGTTGGCCAGGGCTGTGGCTGCAGAAGTGTTTTCCAAGGAATGCCTGGAATGATCCCCTTGCCTATGACACAGGCAATAATTCCAGTGGAGAAGAGGAGTCCAGCAGCAAAAAGCTAAGAGGGTGGGGAACAATACCTATTTGCAAGCCTGGCCTGGCCAGAGCAAGACTATTTAGGCCCAAAGAGCCACAGCCAAGATGTGGTTAACAGGTCCAAAACCTTTCTGTCCCAGTGTGTGCAATGCATTCAAGAGAGCTGCTTTGGTTTGGCTCTTATTGCTAACACTTATTCCTTTTCCTAGGAGAATCCAGGGGAGGAGCTGCCCATCCCCCTGCCTCTTTGCTGGATGTGCAGATCTTTTGTAGGCAGGATTGAAGCCATGATCCCAAAGGTATAGGAGCCGTTTTCCTACTTACAAAACAGGCACAGGAATTCAGCAGGTTGAATAGGTTTTCTATCAGAAAACAACAACAAAGGCATTCTAACCTGACAGCATGAATCTTGTGACTATGTCAGTGGCACCTAGTAAAATCTTAACCTGGGGCCAAGGTGCCTGGACCCCAAGCCTACGGAGAAGGCAGATGGCACTCTCCATCACTTAGAGCAGAGATGAGGTTTCAGTACGCTGGCTAGTCCTCTGTGTGCCACCTAATTCAAGCCAGTGAAAGAGAGGCACAGGGGCCCTGTTTGTTCTTCATGCAGCAATGGAATTGGGTCTAGCACACTGTGCATCTGCAAAGGACGCCCTGGGCTACTGAAAGAGGTGTGGTTGACCTTGGGCCTCCCTGTCCTGCTGTCTGGTCATCTGAAGTGACACTGAATGAGTTGTCCAAACACTGACCTCTGCCCAGTGTATGCAAGAGGTTCCTTCTTTTCTCTGACCTGCCTATGTCTACAGCTTGGAAGTACAACTTTTAGGCACCTTTGTGAGATCTAAAAGTGTTGCCAATTCCTGGAAATTTAGAAATGGTGCTTGGGGGGATAGAGTTTGGGGAGGGGAGGGAACACAGTAGAGACGTGATCCCATGGAATGCACACTCTAAAGCTGTCATTTCTTCCAGAGGAACTGATCTCTGTAGACTGGAGGGCAGCTGTAACTCTGAGAGAATGCCAGGCCCCTCTTGACTCTCTGGACTTGGACACTGGCCTGCCCATTACCTTCCATTAATGCTCACTTTTTCTTCAGGCAGCGATTGCCAAATCCTTGTCGCAACTCTGCCGGGTTCTGCCAGGAACCATTGCTGGAATGTGCCAGTGTTTGATGGAGAAATATACCGTGATCATTGTCGATTTTATCCTGGGCAAGGTGGGGCCACGGCTGATCTGTGGGATGATGCTCATGTGCGTCACAGAGGAGAACTGTGGTCCAGGTACGAGGCTAAGTTCAAGTGTAGTATCCGTTCTTACTGGTTTAATATCTGATACGTCCTCTATTTGAGGACTATGTATGAAATGGATTTTTGGACCAGGCACGAGGCTAGCCAAGATGACCCCATTTGATCCTGACCAGCTCAGGCATACATACATGCATGTTTCTCACCAGACCACTTCAAACTAAGGGGAGACTCTTCAACCAGCTCTTTCCCATTGCCTGTTGCACAGGTAGGACTGCTTAGGCCAGTAGTGCAGATTAGGCAACAGGCAAGCATTATGCCTGTGAGCACCTCCCACATCTGCAGCGCCACCAGCTGAGTCTAGGAGAGGCTGTCTGTGCTGTTAGGTATTGGCTTGCTCCAGAAATCACTGGCCATGCACAAGCTGTCCCCCTGCTTGATCTGCCCACACATCAGGATTTAAATGGGTTGTCCAAGCATTAATTAGCACCTGGCCTGGAATTAGGTGTGATGCCCTCCAGAGCAGCAGATGCAGGGTAAGAGGGGCTGCTTTCTACTGGCAGTAAAGACAGATGTTCCTCAAGCAGCACCCAGGGCCCTGGTTGTGAGCCACACCGTTCTCTTCCCTCATCTCTCAAGCTCTGTTACTGCCCTTCAATCCTGGTGGACTAGTTTTGAGAGAGACGATAACAAACATCTGCCAGTAGACACAGGACACATTTCTCACCCTCTTCCTGCTTAGAGCCACCAAGTTCCTCAATCCTTCCCCATCACCCCATGTCCATGGAATAGGCAGCATTCATTGGCTAGGGTGAAACATCAGGCAGTAACACATCCTGTGCTTGGGGGAGATGTCTCTTTTAATATAATGGGCAAGTTTTTGTGTATTTTTCAATGAAGAAAGTGCCTTCAAAGTAGCTGTAAACAGGTTAGCTGCTGGGGCTGAAATGCAGACAAGGCAGGTTGGGGGAAGAAACAGCTGCCCAGTAAGTCAGTACACATTACAGCTTCCTCTCACCAGAACCGTGTGTTTTCCCATGGCAGAGATCCCTTCCGGGCAGCTCTCCTGCGAGGTCTGCCTCGCTGTCAGCAACCAGGTGAAGCTGTCCATCAAGGCAAACAGCACCCAGGCTGAAATAGAGGCAGCCTTGCTTGGCACCTGCAGCAGCACTTACCCAGACCGGCAAGAAGAGGTGAGTGGCCAGAGGGGAGCCCCTGCCCACCAAAGTAGGGGTTGATGAAGCTGCTTTTGCTCAAGCAGTATGTACATGGGATTTTAAGTGGGACAAGAGAAAATCTAGAGTGACAATGTGGTGGGGGGAGAATACTATCACTGCAAACCTTCCATGTTTTCAAGCCATTGTGGGACTGTAGGAAGGGGAGAGCTTGGAAGTAAGAAGCACAGTGTAGCCGGCAGGTGATTGTTGATGGGAAGGCCTTGGCCTCTAGGCTGTTTGTGGGAACTGGTCGGCCACAGTAGGGTCTGACCCACCAGGGCTCTTATGTTTTTAGCTAAGGTGCAGCAAGAAAGGGGGCTCAGGTAGCTCTTGCCCAGCCAAGTGCCAAAGAGATTGCACATAAGTCTGCACGTTGCCTAAAATCTACATACATGCTGCTCAACATTGCAACATAATGTACTTTTCTTTGTAAGGGGAGACAAGGATGAATTGGGGAACACATGGGAAAGTCCCTGCATGTGTTTTAGGCAGAGATGCCTTCTTCTAATCTCCCAAACACTTAAGAGGCAGGCAGTGGTACATGCATCAATTCACCAAGGCTATAGGTAACACTCAGGCATTTTCAGTTATACTCCCTCCTACCAGCAGATTTCCATTTCCCAGCCATAAACTAATCTGTAGAAGTAGTGAGATGCAACAGCTTCTTCAGGAAGCCAAGCTTCCAGGGAAAAGAACAGACACTGGGTTGGACTGCAGATAGCATTTCCACCCACTTTCACTCAATTCCTCTTCATACAACAACTGCTCTCCCCTTTGTACACACAGGTCCCATGTTTCTAGTGTGGCATGGCTGGCCAAAGACCACCTCCTTCTGTTTTTGCTAGCAGAAAAGATGGTCAAATCCAATCCTTATTATGCTAAAGTTACTCCCTTCCTCTTTTGCAGTGCCTAAGCTTTGTCCTCCGGTACCAGCCAAAACTGGCCACCCTGGTTGCAAAACCATGGAGCTCCAAGACAACATGTCAGGTATGCCAGGCCTGTCAAACCTCATTCAGTCCCACTCTCTGATCTGTTTACAGCATTTGTCCACTGACTTTCTCTGTTAAGCGTTCAAGGAAATGGACAAGCCAATTCAGGAAAAGGTCAGTTACAAAAGCCCCCAACTGTTTTGTGAAGCAATCCATGCGGAAGAGTAAAGCACAGAATAAATCCAGGTGTGTATCTGTGTTGGTCTGAAGCAGCAGAACTAAGTTTGAGTCCAGTGGCATCTTTAAGACCAACAAAATTCTATCCAAGGCATAAGCTTTTGTGGACTCAAACTTTGTTCCACTGAACGAATGCTACTAGAGCTCCTGCATTATTTCTGTCTCAGCCCCTGGGGCTTATCTCAGACAGCAGAAACGGGAAAAATTTCAAGCTATTAACCACAAAAGGCCACCTCATAGGTCACGGATACCCCAGAGTGACTTGGCTTAGGAAGGCTGTTCCAGTGTACAATACAACTATTATTTCCACTAAGCAGGATTCCACTGACTCTTCTTCCTGTTGGTTCTTTCTTACCCTTGATAACAGGAATTGGGTGCCTGTGTGGCTGAAGGGGGAATGTTTCCAGGAGACGCCGCATGTGCCCAGGGCCCTACTTACTGGTGCTCCAGCTTGAATGCCGCTGAGCAATGCAAGGTAAAAATTGCATCTGCTTTGTCGTCTTAAGGCAGCTGCAGCAAAGGCCAAACCACCCCTGGCTGCCAAGGTCACAAGGAACACAACAGTTAAACTCACAGGCTGACCCTAGAAGGCTCTAGGCCCAGCTCAGCAGACACCACGCCTCTCACCCCTTTTCCTCCTAAGGTTTTAAAAGGGCTGCCAACTTCTGTGGCTTTGGATTTCTTTTTTCCGTTGTACACAGTCCCCACCAAGAGTCTGATGGCTGATGAGCAGCAAAGAAATTGTCACAATAAAATATTCTCAGCCTAGAAATGCTGCTAGAGAGAATAGAGCTTGCATGCCATAGCAGTCAAAACATCAGACGTTTGTGAAACTACTGGGTGCGAATCACTACTGTACTGTGGGTGACTCTGGGTCCGTCATAATCTTTCAGCACAGCCCAGGGTGTTGTTGTGGAGGGGAAATGATGCAATAAATGACTTCGGGTTGCAGCAGTGCTGGGCCCCTGGAGCCTGTTCAGACAACCATTTCTAGCAAGCGAATGGATTTCAGCAGGCTTGGCTATTTTGAATGGCCACAGTGCAAAAACCAAGCTAGTAGGGTACAGGTACTAGAAGTTCCTCCATAGATTGTAGCCCCCCATCACTCTTGTGCTGGGATCTAATTTCTCCTGCTTTCTCATGCTCTCCTAGGCTGTACACCACTGCCAGGCTCATGTGTGGCTGTAGCCAGATAAGAAACCAGACGCCACTGGGTGCTGGGACAACCTTCTGACCTAGTCACTTGGATTCCTCCTGCTTATTGATCACTGATGGGAGGCAGAATGTAAGAGTTCTGTGTACTCTTGAATTAAAACTCATCTCAACACAATACTGCACTGACTCTGGTCCTTGGACTTTAAATGAGAACTGCATACTACAAAGGAAATGCTTTTCCTTTCGTGCTCAGATCACAGCATGAGGGGTACTGAGCAGCAAATAAGGCTGGATAATGAGACTGCTCATAGTGGTGGGGGTGGAAGTAGGGGCAGAAATTCTCGATAAGGTTTAGGAAAAGAAAAGGGCTGTATAATGGGGCTGGATTCCCTTTAAATTCCCTTCATGCAAGTGTAACTTCCTCACCTTCCCCTTTGGCTGATGCATGAAATACCTCTGACGTGCCACTCCCAGGGGGCGGGGGACTCCCAGAAGCAGCATAAAGGGAGAGGGTGTCGCAGTAGTGGGACAAGCAGCAAAAATCACTTTTCTCCTTGCGCATGAGGCCATTTTTCACAGGATCAAACCCAATACCATCCTGCATGGTAACGCCAGTTTTAAGGTAACCACTTGCCTGAAAAAACTGGACAGCTGCCCTCTCAACGTTGGCATAACTCCAAAGCAGGATGAGAGCTATTCTACCGCCACTTGGAAAAAGTAGGGGGGAGGGAGATCCTTGAAGGGCTCATCATACAAAGAAGAATGACATGGTTTGGCCTAGAGAACAAAGATGTAATTCAGTGAGCCTAGAAATTCAAAGCAGTTCTCCATTAGGAATATTCTAGCTTTGATTTCCCACAGTGCGTAGGGAGCTAAATTAGATGGCATATTTGCCTCTTTTGCTGGGAAACTAGGCTTTGCCTGAACACCAACACAAAAGGGCTGGGTACTCACTAGTTACACCAAGAAATCCATGCCTAAACCTTCTTCCACTAAAGGGTGCTTGAGGGAAAGGGAAGAGACACACAGTCTATCTTCACAGCTGCCATGGTCTAGATGACAACCTCTGCTGCAGCAGCTCATGCACAATGAAAATTATTCAGTTTCAGGATGTTAAATAGGTGTGGCTAGCAATACCAGACCTGACACAACAAAAGGAAGAGCTTGGCATCTTCATGGACTTAAAGCAGAAATGAATAAATTAAATGGAACTTTCTGGTCTACCACACTACCATGCAATTTCGTACAAAGACAAAGATTTTTTAAAAATGTACATTTAATGCACAGACACAAAAATAACCAGCACAGCAAACAGGAAAGGTCCACACCAGTCAGCCAGCCTCCAGGGTGGTGCCTGAACTGACGTCTTCTGCAGGCAGGCCAACAAGATAATGTAATGCCTGGAGTACACCATGTCCAAAGGCTGTGACGACTTCTCTCTTAGCCCGTCCTCCAACCCTACAGGAGCAGCAGGGAGCCAATAGGTAGGCTGAGGAAGGGACACAGTCAGCAGCTACAGGCCTCTGAAAGAGATCCCATCCTGCCCAATTGCCGGCAGCATCTTAAATGAACAATCCAAGTTGGGACACCTGAATCTCAGCAGGGGAGACGGCTGAGCCCGGCATTCTGCCTTCTTCATCCTCCAGTGCCTCCCACTTGCCTTTTCAAGCTCCTTGCTGGTTGGTCTCCTCTTCGGTGTCTCTCCTCTTCCAGATCTACAGAAATAAACCAAACCTTATTCTAGTTTGGTGGCTACTCTGAGCCCACAGTGGCCTTCCTTGGCTGTATGCCAAAGTCCACTATCAAGAGCAGCAGAATAGATCTGACTAGGATTCTCAGCAGACCTGTTTAGGATTACTCTCTGAATCTCCCAATCCAAATGACATGACATGCAGATTAGATTCAGACAGTTGGCTTAATTTGTACATCACATCCTCACAGTGATGTTTTCAAGGGCTGAACAGAATTTGGACTGTCTGTTGGGAAGCATACTCACAGAGGGAAACAACACAGAGGGAAACAAGTACTGAGTTATCAGCTGCCCTGGTATCCCGGCCGCCCTTGGAAGCCTGAGGTCAAGTGCCCCTGGCTTTCAATGCAAGGAGGTCTGCAGTTGATTTCATTCAGTGCTTCTGGCAAGGGAACCACTTCCGCCTGCAGACATGTCCCAGCACTCACCTGAATGTAAGCCTCAGAGAGAGTGATCATCTGGGGGAGAATGTCCGTCACCTGCAAGTCTTGCAGCTCATACCACTTGCCTGTGCCCTGCCAAAGCCATAACACAAAGGATGAGGTTATGTGTGCCCTCAATGTGGCACACAAGTGGTCATTCGGTCTAGGCTGCCATTCAGATCTTGACACAGCAGCACTGCTTCATCACAAAGGCCCAGGTGAGAAAAGGCCTTAAAGTAGTTGAGGGCCACACAATGGGCCTGGGAAACAAAGGGAGGTGAACTGCTTTTGGGGGGCAGAGTGCACACACACAGACACACACAAACACACACACTCCCCACACACAAACTGCCTCTACTGCCAAGAATGCTGCAATCACTCTGGGAAAACAGGAGCTGGAACTGCTTGGAGCACCACTTCTGACTGCTGGAGAAAATAAGAGCAAGCCTGAGCCAACTCACATGATGTAGCACGTGGATCCTGTATGCCCCTTCAGCCGGCTTCCCATCATGCACTATGTTTGCGATGAGGTCATAGGTTGTGTTCTTATGCACAGCTTGTACTTCCTCAGAGAGGTATTCCCGGAGATCCACATTCCTGCAAGCAGAATAAGAAGCAACCATCAGGATTGTGCTTTACTGGCTCTGCAACTATAAAATGCTGCAGCTTTACTCCCACCCCCCCCCCCCCACAAGAATACCATTAATCTGCACCTTGGGGAAGCCTCCCCTCTGGGGAGTGTTTGTACATCACATTCAGGGATTTCTGAAGGGTACTTCAAGAGAGATCAGTCTTACAATCCCTGTTAATATACCCTTGACTAGCTACATTTTATTTTCACATTTCTTACTTGAACTCTTGCAATTAAACTAACTAGAAGCCAGTTAGCAAACTTCTTCAGAGGTGACACTAACATGAAGCTTCCAGCCATCTAGGTCACCTAAAAAACAACTTCAGTTTCAAGATTTATGACTCAGACTCAACTCCAAGTTCAGGAAAAGTCCACTCCAACAAAGCCACATCACATGGCAACATGGGGCTACCTACGTGATGGGGAAGTTGACAATGGTCGGGTTCTTCTCCACAAAAAAATTGTTCTTGGTGAACCTCTTGATGCAGAAGATGAGGTATGGAGGCAGCTTGGTGAGTTGGAAGCGCTTCAGGAAATTCTCCTTGTAGGTTTTATATTCCTAAAGAAAGCAATTTTTGTAGATATACTGTCAGAAGAATACCATGCACACTTGTACAATTGAACGAGCCCCTCTCTCAGCCCCTTTTAGACAGGGATGAGATAACCACACTTAAGTGCAGAACTAAAGCACTGAAGGCCCCTGGTTTGTCAAAAGCTATGAACAGAAGAACAAGGGAACAGGCCAATTCCACTAAACATATTCATTTTACAGCATGAATGTGGGGCCAGACCTCGTATTATATAATAGAGTATGAGGGAAATCTGTCTTTTGTTCACTGGGTAGAAAGTATATCAAGTATCAGCAATACTGCAAAGTTTGGCTAATTTAGCTTCCTGCTCATTCCTCTAATTTTAGCCACTTGGGGTGCACATCTTACAGAAGGCCACAAAGCAGCCATAGGTAGCAAAAAGCACAAGGGTTCCAGAATAGAGAAACACATAGAAGGTTCTTACATGGCAGCCTGTAGAGCTGGCCTGGAATTATCCTATTAGGTTAAAAGAGTGGCCAATACATAGTCAAGAGCACTGCGACAGCCTCTGCAGACCCTTGGCAAATCCCTATGGTTAGCTTTTGATCAGTGCAAGATCACCAGCCGCAAAATCATGGCAATCTCAACTCTGGTTTTAAATTCAGAATAGAGTTACTCTTTTGAGAATGCAGGATAAGCAGTTGGTGAGAATTCCAAATGGGGAGAGGGTGTGATGCCTGGGGTTAGTGCAGCACCTTTTCACCCTCTACAAGTCTTTGCGGAAGAGGTTAGAAAAGCAGGGGAGACCAAATGGGGGAGGACTCACCTTCTCTGTAATTCCATTGAATTTGGCCAGGATGTTGAAAAGTGGCACTTGGGGAATAATAAGTTGCTCCTTCTCATCCTTGTAAAGGGGGGCTGTGGGGAGGTCCAGAGTCAGGTACATGAAAGTGGATTCCACCATTTTTTCCTGGTACTCATCATTCTGGAGCAGCTGCTCCTTCTCCTCTGCTGGCTGAGAGGGGAAAACAAATTAGCAGAGCCTGCTGATGCAGAAGGACAAGCCTGGGGGTAGACCTATAGATGCCCTTGCAGAGGGAAAGAAGATGGTATAAACACAACAGTTTACCCTCAATTCAGCAGGATGGAACCAAGCATAGAGAACAACAATTTAACTTCCTAAATACACTGAGTTTTCTGCTTATAGTTCTCTCTTTTTAATGTCCCCCCCCCCCCCCAGTCCAGAATCTTACAAAGAGAAGTCTAAAAATACTGAGTATGAGAACTCTGGAAAAATAAAAGGCCTTGGTGGGCTTTTAAGGATTAGACACAGCTTGTGACCCTCCTTTCTTCATAACTACTTATTCCACTTCACCCACAAAAGCCTGGTTCAGCCAGTGAACTGATCATTCACACAATCAGTGGGCCAAATGTTTAAGTATGTGCCAGATTATGTTATCACATTCCATCATACCAGGAGTCAGGCATGAGGAGAAAACATTCACATATCCTTCATCTAGAAGCAGTTTCATGCATACATACACACTCTCTTAACAATAAAACCCCTTCAAGCTATGTAAACTACATTGTGCTGGGCTGGCCTTGGGATTCTGCAGGGAACTTTTCAGTCCCTTCAGTGTAGTTCATGTGCTCTTTGTTATCAATCATTGCCAATACAAAACTAAATTTTAAGCCAGAAGAAGGATTCCTATGCTTTGTGCATGGCTGACACTAATTAAACTTTACACCACAGCACAGAAATGATTACCTCCAAGACTCCTCCCCCCCACCATGTACTTCCCCCACCCGGATTTTTTTGTGAGCAAGAACAAGCCCATTTGCAGAAAACTTGCCAGATCTGGATGTGGCAATTTCTTGGTGAAGATCCGCATGGAGCCCTGGAACACATCTGTTACGATGGCTGCAAATACAGGGAGTGGAGGGGGGAAAGTTATTGTTTATCCATTGCCAACATATTTCTCCATGTCCCTTGTCCAACTGGATTAGTACCTGCACAATACTATATATAGGAGGTCTCTAGGATCAACACCGTTACTGGTTAAGATGCTAGGACTGTGTTCTGGGCGCAACGTTACAGATGGTGATATCACTGCACAGCTGTTATGTTTTTTTTGGCTGCCCAAAAATATATGCCCAGCACTCCTCACTTAGAAATCCAAGGCACAGTCCAAGACTTTTCCTGCTCTCACAGAAATCCTGCCAAGCACTTCCTGCTTTTACATGAGCCACTTCTTTCTTTGGGCAGGCATCATCTTTGCTCTCACAAGTCACTCGGTTTTCTTTTGCTCCTGTGTTCTCCCTAAGTGGCAAAAGCAGGCTGAGAGTCTAACAGGGCCATCCTAATGTTTGTGAAGTCAATGGTGCTTAAAGACATGTAATTATGCTTAGGATGGCACCATAACTAATACTGGGAATAACAGCAAGAGAGTAGGCCTCTTGATTGCCCTCTGAAGCCAAGCAGACAACAGTAGTGAAGGGGAGTGAGATGCATGTTTTCAGTGCACTCTTCCTAAGGTAGCCATTGCTGCCTCCCTCCTATCTCACATTTCCTAGGAAAACCAGAATAGTAAAGGAGACAACTAATGGATGTTTACATGATCTGAGCACACTTCAGAAAATACTCCGTTTTATAAGCCAAGTGCACAAACTAAACGACAGGACCTGGCCATGCAAACCCAACTCAAGAACACCCACAGTCGGTCCTGTGAGCACCAAGAGCAGTGGGGCCACTTCATAAAGCAGCAAACACAGACTTACTTTTTTTCTTCTTCTTTGTCCCACCAAGGGCAGAGTGCAAGGCATTCAAGAACCATGAAAGGAAGTCAACTCCATCACCTGGCAAAAAGGGAAAGGATGGAGAGTATGGAAGGAGGATGGCTGGGGGCTGTAGCCTGACACAACAAGGGCATTAGGGATCCAGCTTCACAGCACAGGCTTGAGCCTTCACAAACAATGGGAACAATGCACTCAGCACTACTGGGCTTCTTTGAAAGGAGTCAGTCTGGTAATTAACATATAATCTTCACACACCAGATCTCCCCCGACAAACGAACTCTCAGAGTGCTAATTTGAGCTAAGTTCTTCCCTGCCTCACCTTGCTTGGTGATCTGGAAGTTTTTCTTGCTGCAGAGAACCACAGCCTGCAGCATTTCGTGGGGAGAAACATGAGCTTTGAAGTTCCGGGGGTTCCACAGTTTCCTCATGAGCTCCCCAAACCTTTGGACCAGCAGAAACATGATGTCCCCGGGAGGGCGCTGGATGTTCTTATAGTTCTCCTCCTCCAGGAAATAATTCCGCAGGGGCGGGACATTAGATAGTGCCTGGGAATAGATATAAGAGGTTAGTGGCAATGAACTCCCGCTTCACTGTACAATCCACTCTTCCTCAAGTTGCTCCACTCTTCCTCAAGTTGCTGGGCAGTTTTGGAGGTAACGGGAATACGGTATAACCCATCACATTAATTTAAAAAAAAACATCAGCTTTACGGACTCCTTGAACAATCTTGCTCTGGCTCATTTTGTAGTCCAATATCTACTAAGCAGTTTGGATAATGAAGACCAACTTCCTATGGGCCAACCCAAAAGAACAGGATCCAAACCCAAACTGGGTTATTCCAGCAGCTAGAGGGTTAGAGGAAAAAGTGATATACAAAAGCTTCTGCCTCTAACCTTCTGGTAGTCTTTTTCACAATATTGTTGAATATAATGCCACGGTTTTATTTAGATGCCATCTTCAGTAATTTATCTGGACAGGTAGCATTATTTTTTTCCAAATATTTCAGTAATTACTGGAGCTTGTCAGGCTCCCCTCTTGTGCCTTTCACACAATCCAACTGGAAATTACCTAGTAGCAAACACAAAGACCCAAATCTGCCTGATTATTCCCACAGTAAAGCTGCAACCTGTTTATTTAGTTAATTAACCTGGTTAATTCCTCATTCAGCCAGAATGGTGAGTGGCTAGAGTAGAACCTGCAAAATTTAGGCATAAACGCCCAAAACACAGTGAAGCTTGCTGGTTACACTACCTACTCCATAGAGGAAGGATGGGATAGAATATGCTCTTACACTAGTTAAATGTATATTAAGTAATCAATCTGTAAATTGTTTTTGTGCCACTTTGGATAAAAGTTTATATCTAAGCACTAATTTGAATAAAGTTTGGACTGCCAGGCTATAGAGAACTAGATTATATAGCCAACTGCAATTTCCTCACAAACAAGTGAGCCTAATATAGTACTACTTTAAGAGACTTTGCAGGCATGCTAAGTTTTCTGGGGCATTGCAGGGAACAAAAACAGGAAGAAGGGGGAAATGGCAATAAATAAATGGGTTAGGAATGCAGTAACTAAGCAATGGGTGGTACTGCTGAGCCCCTGGAACACAGCCAGCAGCTGACATAAAACCACAGGAGGAGAGCAACTGCCACTGGGAAATTTCACAAAGGAGTCGCAGCTTCTGCACATGGCAAATATCTGCAGACAAAGACAGAAAGACTTGCACATATAAGTAGGTTTGCACTCTTCCCCTGCAAGAATGCATGTTCTCAAGAGAGCCAGGGGTCCCACTTGGCCTAGTGTCAAGGTGAGAACCCTCACTCCCTGGAGCTGATTCACTGGCAGTATGTATTGAGGGTGGGAGAGCCTCCTCATCACCAGGATTCCACTGCCAAATGCAAAGAGAAGCTGAGACATGGCATTTACAGACGCCCCACAGGAAACTTCCCTCTGAATCCTATGAGGCTTGCATTTCCCAATCACAAGCCTCAGGCTATGGCCAAAGTGCCAGTTCCTCCCTTCCCCAACTACAAGAGAGTAGGTACGCAAGACCATACAACACAGCTTCCCATGCCACTTATTGTGCATCCATGCTCTAGCCACAAATGGTCATACAAGCAGCCCCTGAATAGCACAATACATTTGGTCACAATGCTTGATGTGCCCACCATGAAAGTGACTGTGGAACAGTGACAACCTATTCAACATTTACTTCAGTGCATTCCAAACACATTACCTGGAGTATCGCATTGGCATAGTCATTAGCTTTGATGTTGTTCAGTCCCACAATGCCAGGCAGGTATGTGGTGCCATCGTAAGCCCGAGATAGTTTGGCCTGCTTATCCAGGTTGGCTATTTGCTGCTTGGTAAAGGTGGGCTTCAAAACATACTGCAGACAGGAAGGAGAGAGCGCATCAGCTTGAAGCCAAGTTCTTTGCTTCTGCCAAAAGATCTGCCTAACCCCCCCCCCTTAATGAAAAGGCCTTAGGAATGGGGAGGGGGGATTTTACACAGCAATTCACAATTTTCTTACAGTTTTCTAAAGATAAAGAGATCTATTTGGATAGCCGTGTTAGTCTGTCTATAGAAAAGAGCAAGAGTCCTGTAGCATTTTAAAGACTAAGAAAATTTGTGACAGGGTATGAGCTTTCATTAAGTGAGCAGTGACTCACCAAAACTCATACCCCACCACAAATTTTGTTAGTCTTTAAGGTGTACTGGAGTCTTGCTCTTTTTTGCTGCTAAAGACAAAGATGTATGTGTCTGCAAACTAAGATTTTCAAAGGGACAAAAATCAAAGAGCCATGAAACTATTATTCTGAAGGAATGTTCAAAGACAAACCAAACATGATCCAGCTATTAACAATTAAGGAGTCTGCACTGGTTGAATAATGCAGGAAGTAAAGTTTGAATTTTTAACATTAATTTTTATTTTTATATTTCTTTCTTTTTTTCATGTATTTCATGAGCTTATCACTTAGGACATGAATCTTGCAAACACATTTACCTAACAATCCAGTCACGAGATATGCATTGCAAGGGAAGCAATGAAAAAGTAACCTGTGACACAACAGAAGCTGCTCCTGTCAAAGCAAGCAACCAAACAGCTTTTGAGATAGCCCAAGAAAGTTTGTGTTTCAAAAACAGATAAGGCCAACAAATACAGAAGAGCTCACTAGACTATAATCCCGATCAGCATGTCTGTAGTGACCCATACCCATGAGCGCACACACATACACTCCATCAAGAAGGTCACATACTGTGATATCTTCAAGGGAAGAGTCGATGATTTCATAGTTGTCTGGCAGGCAATAAAACTTCAAGGTGTGAAGGTTGAGAAAGACGTGGTGGCTGAACTGTACACTATGAATATAAGCATGGGACTTCAAGCCTCGACCTACAGAGAAGGAAAAAGATAGGCAAATCACCGTGAAGGGGAGAGCATCTTACAGTTGGCTTCTGGCAGGTGAACTAATCTCGAAATCATTGAAAACACAGGATTCGAATAAGAAATGGGAGGTGGAGGCTTTGAAGACACAGCACTTAAGATGCAGGAACATGTGTGTTACAGGAGGAAAGAATTGCAAGAAAGGTGAGGAGACAGAGTAATTAAAGGCAGCAGAACAAAACAGGTAGTGGGCTGGAAAGCCACAATGAGAAATGGAAACTGCTAAAGGAGATGGGAACAACTGGAGCAGTAGACTAGTGACTAGGATCCTAGAGTGGTATTCTAGAGTCACGGTAGCAGCTCCTCTGATGGAAGGGCTTTTCTGTCTATGAAGGAGGAGGAAATTTCTGCAAATTCCACCCTCCTGCTGCAGACTCCCATTTTGCTCCCTGTACTGTTCCTTAGAGCAGTGGTCCCCAACCTTTTTACCACCGGGGACCGGTCAACGCTTGACAATTTTACTGTGGCCCGGGGGGGGGTAGTCTTTTGCGAAGGGACGTCGCTGGCGCCTGAACCCCTGCTCCACTTGTTTTCCCGCTGGCGCCCCTGACTTCCCGCCACCCACTGGAGCGTGCTGCCAGCAGCAGCTGTGCAGTGCCATGCTGAGAGGGAGCCTCAGCCATGGTGGCCGCTAGAGAGCACCAAAGTTGAGCCAGCGGCAGAGTGGCAGGGCAGCCCCCGAGGCAGCAGCTGGGGAGGAGGATGAGGAGGAGCTGCGGCCCGCTACCGACTGTTCTACGGTCCGGTACCAGTCCCTGGACCGGGGGTTGGGGACCACTGCCTTAGAGTATGCTGATGAAGGAGCACAGATGCAGGAGACACAGGAGAGTGTAGTGGAGGGGGAAATTGCCTTCCTTGAGTGCAACTCTGCTTGCACTACTCAGGATCCAAGTCATGACTGGCAGGATGGCAGAAGCACAAAGGGAATCTGGGGTCTAAGGAGCCAAGGTCCTACACCAGACAGGAGAATCCTGCCATAAGGATTCTACTGTAATTGCAATGTTATGACCCAACTCTAAAGGGGGGAAAGCATGAAGTCCACCTGCTGACTGGAACTCACTAGCCAGTTCTTGAACTGCAGGCTTCCAGGGATATCATAAAAGATTACTATCACTGGAGCATAATGGTAACCCCCCCACACACACACACACTTTCAGCAATTTGTTGTGAACAAGAGATTAATGCAACACATTAAGCCTATATTGTGGAAACGTGCCCTTGTTTTGCACAAAACTCACGACTACTGAAAAGTATCATTTGATTCAGAGGCAGTGCTGCTCAGCACACTCTATTTGATGGACAGGGAAGCCTAGAACGAATGCAAACTTACCCTGGAAATATTTTCCGCACACCAAACAGGCGTAGACATTAATATGTGAGAGTGAGATTGAACACAGCTTTTCAAAATCAAAGTCCAGAACACTCCTAGAAGAGCAGAATATTAAATAATTAATCACCACAGGTGCCTTAATCCAACAGCACTCAGCAACATTTATGTGATGAAGCCATCATTTCAAACTAGCCAATCTCCCATGGAGCACAGTATTTTGGGAGACTGAATTTCATTAACTCACCACATTAGCATGTTAAGAATGATGTTACTCTAAAAGAGTGATTAACTTGTCTAATCATGCTATTCTTATAGGTATATGAACCAAGCACCATTACTACATCTAGATCCATGCATGCATAGGAAAAAAAATGATTTGGCATGGTTCAACCACCTACTGATTTCTGCTGCAGTGTCCCTTTTAAAGCATACAGTGATTAATTTAATGCTCCCACGACTATACACTTTATTTTCTTTCTATACTGACTTGTTTATGGTGTCCAAGTATGGGCAGTGCCTGCTCCGCCGGTCCTCTGGGTCAAAACGGCCATATTTCACTAAAACAGGCAAGCAGAAAAGGCAAGTGAGAAACATGCTATAGATCAATGCGTAAAACAAAACCAACAATATCCATGGCAGTTGATAAATATGAAATGCAGAGTCTCAGGAATGAATGGAATAACGAATTAGGTCACCTTATTTTGCCAAAACAATGGATATAGATTGCTCTCTCTATGAATATTAATTTACAATTTATTCAGCAAAGATATTACATTTAGCATATACTGGGCACCACAACAACTCTTCCACAAAAAACTGAGTAAACTGTCTAACTGTTGGAACTGTAACTCACAGAGGCATGTCCAATCATTCATTTTTTCCTGTAAAGAATGTTCACTGACTTTTGAGGATGCTTATGTACTTTAAAACTATATGCCCATCTCTTGGAGGCTAACCAATGTTCAACAAAATGGACCCTCCATGCCTTTACTAAAAGACCTCAGAACTCTATCAATATTTGAATGGATGGCATATAGATGATATTTGGAAGTCTTTTATAGAAACGGTGTACATCTGCAACTACTGTTATATATTTTTCTCTACTTCATGTATATTACTCTAAAAAAATTATATTTAGCTGCTGGCTTTTGTTTTTTTTCCTCTTATTCTTTTTGGTACCAAAATCACAAGACAGTAGGGCTTGTCATCAGCTTATCTCCCTGCTCTCCTCCCAAAATGCTCTGTAATCTGTATCCTGAATGCAACTGTTCTTTTGATTCAGTGACATCCTAGACAGCAAATTAGTTGACACTCCATTACCTGAACTCAAGATCTGTTATTTACAAACATTCCGCTGCCATTAAATAACATTTTTAATGAATGAAGTGCTTTACGGTCTTTGTTGTTTAGGCACAACATATTACCCTTGCAAGATGCCTACAACTTCTACTATACACATACAATGGCTGAGCTTGGGGGGCATGATTTGCCCATGGCACAACAACTGTATGGCACAGAAAATCATAATAAATTGCTAGAGCCAGATCCTGAAGAGGCACATAAGTATCATCCCTCTCTGCTTCGAGTCTCAGTTTTGCTCGAGAGAAAAGTAGGCTTAAAACTATTTTAATAAAACCCGTTCTGAACCAGTGGCCAGCACATCTTGGAGCACAGGGCACCAGGTTTCATAAGGGAGCACGTCCTTGACAGGCCGGTGGCCCCACCACCCCATCTACCTACCGGTGGGCTCCTCGTCCTCGTCCTCTTCTTCGGGCTCCCGCTTGATTCGGGGCTCGTCGTCGTCGGGCTCTCGCTTCACACGCACCAGGTCCCGACCCCCCAACCTCCGAGATGTATTGCTCTCTCTTCCAGGCTCTTGCTTAATCCGGCTCGAAAACGAATTCCGCGGGGAGAGCTCCCGTGAACTCCGCTCCCGTTTCACCCGCACGGACATATCTACGGAGGCAGTGCGCGTACTCGCACATCTGCGCATGTGCAAAGCACCGTTAGGCGCACCCGGAAATCATCACTTGGAAAGCGTCGGTTAAACCGACGGCAGTCCGCGCATGCGAGTTAGAGGCGACCCTCTGGGGAACCTGCGGGTGCATAAAGTCTGTTTGAAGCGCTACCTGCTCGCCGCTCCCGCGACCCCGCTCTAATGCCCAGAAGCAAATCCCCGTCGTTTCAGCAGGCAGCGCTTACGCCCAGCGGTGCTTGCAAAGCGCTGCAGACCGTGTTTGTTGCACGAGACAAAAGTAGCCCTTTGTCAGAACAGCGCTTGTCCCACTCAGCCACTATTAGTGGTTATTATTTAGCCATAAAAACAGCCGAACCATTATACTAGTCCTGGTTTCAACGTGGTACTGTCGAGTGCAAACTCCCACGGGCGCGTGCTCTTGCCCCCGCCAGCGCAGCGTTTAAAACCGGCCAAGGGGCGGCCCTTTCCTAGCCCACGTCTGAGATGCACGAGCGCGCATACTTTTTCAGGGGACATCAAAGCTTGAGTCCAGGGCCACCTTGAAGGCAGAACGAAGGTTAGTCCAAGGCATGAGCTTCCGTGTGCACGCGCACTTGCCCAAACAAAACAGACGTCAAGGGACGTTTGCTAGACATAACGCCCGCACCGGTTTCACGCCGGGATTTCCCGGGCACCGGAGGCTGATCCCGGCTTCACTGATGTCCGGCTAAGCAGGAATCAGCCCCGCCGTCTGCGGGCAACACTGAGGCGCCCCTCGACCCTGCACGGGGTGCGTCCTCCTAGCCCGGGAGGCGCGACACTCAGCGCTCCTGTCCCCGACCAGGCTTGGGGGCGGCCGCTTCGCTGGCTCCTCCCCGGGGCCTGGCCCGTCTGCCGTCGGGTTCCGGAGGCGGAGGCGAAGGTGGATTTCCATGGACGCGGCGGCGGTGGGGCCGGAAGCGGAGCGGAATAGTCCGGCGTGGGGAGGCTGCCGGCCGGGAGGGCGCCTGGACATGAGCCATGGCTTCGTCAGGCACATCCGGCGCAACCAGATCGCCAGGTACCGGCCGTGGCGTGGGAAGAGCTTGCGAGGGAGCCGAGCGCCAGCCCCCCGTCCAGACCGCCAGCTCGGGAGAAATCTCCTCGCGGTGGGTGGGTGGAGATAATAAAGGGGATTGGCTTTAGTTGCTGTTGGACTGCATCAGAACTCTCCAACCCTTTTTGAGCCCCCAGACAAATTTATAATTTTGACACAGGATGGCGGGTGTTCCTTCAGAATAGCGGCTGCAGGAGGCAGAGCCAAACTATTAATACAATAACTTCTTTTAGAGTCAGAACTAAAGGAAACAATTCTGGCCAGTCTATAGCAGTAGAAAAGTCCAATAACACTTTAAAGACTAATTAAACTTGTGGCAGGGAATGAACACACTGATGCTTGCAATTTTGGATGAAACAGGCTGTTTAGGAAAGGAAGATGCTGCATGCAGGTTAGGCAGTCAAAGGAATTTCTCCATTATTAGAATAATTGAGAATTCACACAATTAACAAGGAGAAAGCTGTCAGCTGGAATAACTTCTCAGCTGTTGGTCACTGCTCAGCCTCTCCAAAGATAAAAAGGCCTCTTGTTCTTTTCTTTCCAGGGATGACTATGATAAAGAGATGAAGCAAGCCAAGGAAAAAGTGAAGAAGAGGCATACGCCAGCTCCGGCCCGGCCCAGAAAACCAGATCAGCAGGTCTATCATCCTCGTCAAAGAAGTGAGTTCACTCAACAAGGTCTTGCCCAGTTTACTGTGTTTCATTCCTGAGTGACAGTTTCCTTGGAAAAAGGAGAACAATAGTTATTTCTAGAGCCTAATTATGTTAAGTAATTTCAAATTATTTGACTCCTTACTTCAGAATATTTTAACCCCAAAGCAGATTGTTGTGGCCAGAATTTAAATAGACTGTGAATATCTTTGCCTTGTTATTGTTTACTTGCTTCATTTATAATCTGACTTTTTCACTGAGACTCAAGGTAGATTAAATGTGTTTTTTAAAAATGCAATAAAACTGGATTATGCAATTAGGAAACAAGGTGATAAAAAGTATAATAGCTACAAACATAATGTTTAAAAAATCTGGGAGGGGGGGGGAACAGCCACTTCTTCTAGCCTTTTTTGTTCATTGCTTTCCAGGTAGACCTGAAGTCACATCTGGCCTGGAGTATGAGGGCTCCAGTGAGAGTAGCTCCAGTACTGAACTAGACCCTTATGGACCAGCACTCTTCTGCTTGGATTATGAGGCTGACAGTGGCAAGATCACCTCAGTTGTTGTACACCAGGTACAGGGCTTCCTGGCAAGCTGGAGCAAGCCGGAGAATGAAACTCCTTCAAGAGTGCAATGGGAAAGAAGCGCAATCTATGTTAGGACTTACAGATACCCAACATTTAGCAACCATTGACAAATAGGCTGCATCTCCTCTTCTTCTATTGAAGGCTGGGGTGGTGTACAATGGTAGCAGGAGGCAGGGAAAGTGCTTATCCTGCAGATTACACTGTGGCAGTAACTGAAATGGATCAAATACATGGCAGAGTGGGGAGAATACTTTGTCAGTTTTATCTTCTAAAATCTTGCACAGCACAGACATGAATATGAGACTGATAAAACACTTCTTTGGGAGAGTCAGCTACCATTTTGTTGCCAGTACCATCTTTGGACTGAACTTGGCTGTTAGGATTGCATGTGTTGAGGGTTTCACCAATAGGTACCTGGGACACTTGTTCAGCCACATTCTAAGCTACCATAGCTTCTCTGAGGGAAGAATCACATTTTCTCAGTAATGATAATAGTGAACTTGAATGCTGGGAAAAGTAGATGTTTTAGAAGTAGAGCTTCAGGATTCTGGATCACACAACATGTAGGCATCAGTTATAGTGATAGTCTAGATATGCCCACAGACCTTCATTTCATGATAGATTTTTTTCTTCTACTGTTTACCTCCCAACGCTCCCTTTTCCTTTTAAAGAAAGTGTTACTTAGGAAAATTGTGCATCCAAGCCATGTGTTAGTCCAGAGGCTATCTGATTGAGAAGTTAAAAAAAGAGGTACTGCAGGGGAAGGAAGAATCTCTGAGTTTGTTTAGTAATTTTCCTGGATGTTTCCCATCTGCTGTGTATGATGGTGTGTCCCTTACCCATCCTTTCTCAGTGGGCCCTCTACATCTTCCTACAGGACAGTGACCCTGATGAGGTGGTAGAGAAGATCAGTGCCCAGAATCAACTGGAACCAGCTATGCGTGAGGCCCTGAAGAAGCGGGTGCAGGAGGAGCTGGAAAAACGACGGGTAAAGCGCTGAGGCACAGTGGAGATATCTGTGTGGTTTTCCTGGCTGGGAAATAATTTCTACAAAAGGGACAGCGAACATGTCCCACAGTGTTTGGCTTGGAGGCTTCAAGAGGGTCAGGGAGTTAGCTGAATCTTATTACAGGCACCTGCTTCCTGGTAATGGCCTGAGTGTAAAGGAGTGATTGGAAGGAGCTGGGGCTGCAGGAAAAGAATGTCAGCCAGAAATGGCCCAGGGACTTTTTGAAAGCTGTTCAGGAAGATGTAGTCTAGCTGAAACCTTATCAGATGGCTTCTTGCAGCCTTGAGGAACAGTATCATAACCAATAACCTATATTGTGCTAGCCCAGCATTCTTTATCCCTTCTTGTGAGTTCCCGTTCCGCTGGCCGTTCAACCTCTAGATTAGGTGAATTCACATCAAAACATTTCACATTATTGTTTTACATTATCCCGAAGCTAAGCATTCGGTTTGCTTTTACTTTGCCATAACATGGAAGCAGTTTTACATATAGAATTTCCAGAATGATTGTGTTATGAGCCTGGAACACATTGTCAGGTGAGCAAGACAAGCGCCAAGGCATCAGAGAAGCAGTTGCTGAACTCTACAGAAGATATTGGGCTTCTATGGGGCTGTTGGTGGCAGTGAGCCAGGTAGTATACATCTGGTCCTGTTTGAGATTTGACTCTTGCATATATCTCTAAAATATTATTCTTCAAAATGCTCTGGCTCCAGGTCAGCATCTCATTAAGACTGTGCAGCTGGCTTCTTTCTAGCATTTTATTGGCATTGGTTGGTTGTAAAACAGTTGGCTGAGCTACTTCTGGTCTTCATCTGAGTTATTTGGGCTAAAAATGCTGTTGTGTTGTTGTGCATTAATAAACATTTTCAGAAATATGCTGCATTATTGTAAATAAATGCATGAAGCTAGTCCTGTCTTTCAGATTCTTTGCTGCAGCTATGAGCTGCATCCTGGAATATGGATGTGTTCTGAGAGTTTGCCACACCCAAGAAAGGCATAAATCTGTTCATTTCTGATGTCCCTTTATTCCACATATCCAGTATCCATCTTGTAAAACAAGTCTCCTTTGAGACATGTCTGTGATGCAGTTCAAGTATTCAGAATTTAATGGGTGAAATTTACTTCCTCAACAAGAAGTTGGTCCATACATTTTAGCTGTCAGCTGACTCAGGAGGATTTGATGTCCAAATGTACAGAAGTCAAGTAAAATAATGAAGTGCTGTTTCTTTCAGTTATTCACTAATTACTGGACACTGCAACAAATCCACACCCGTAGAATAAAAACAAACATCAGATCTGTTAATGCAGAAAGCCTTTGGTGTCTCTTTTCAGCACTTGGAAGACCGCATTTAGAGTCTTTGATAACCAGGCCGGGCCGCGTTCCTCGGCGGCCCCCAACTACATTTCCCATCTGCCTCCGCGTCCTCCTCTCCCAGCCCCTCCTCGGGTTTCGCAGGCGGGGAGGCGCTGGTCACTTGGGTGGGCGGCTGGGGAAGGGGGGCAGAGGGGCCGGCCTGGCCTCGCCTCGCCTCGCCTCTCCTGCCTCCGACGGTCTGCCAGGGCTGGAAGGCGGCTCGCTTCGTCAGGCTGCGGCTGGGACCGGGTAAGGGAGTCGGCGGGAGGCCCGGCTCCCCTGCCGGCCCGCGAAAGAGCGGCCGCGCTGAGGGCCCTCCGGAGGTGTTGCGTGGCGCCGCCCGGCTGCCGCTCCCCGGCGGGCCCGTGCTCGGACGCGGGGCTCGGGGGCGCTCCGTGCCCGTGGCCGGCGGGGAGAACTTTGCCCGGGTGGGGGCGGCGGACGCCTCTCGGCGCGCTCCTCGCTGCAGCTCCGGCTGGGGTGGCCCCGAGGCGCCTGGAGCTGGGCGAGGCGGGCTGCTGGCGCGGGGCCTGGATGGGGCGGAGGAGGGCCTGGCGGGGAGCTCGCGGCAAGCCCGCTGGTCCGGCGAGGGCTGCAGCTGCAAGAGTCAAGGGGATCGCGGCGGGCCAAATGTGCGCGGAAAGCATCGCCCGGGCTGGGAAGCCTGCTGGAATCCCTGCGGCCCGGAAGGGGGAAGGGCCTCGGGAAGCATTTCCCTTTCAAGGCCACCTGGACGGCTGGGAAGAGGCAGGGGGTAAAGTTCCCATCGGGATCCCCCTGGCCATTGACCACTCCGGGGAAGCCGGGCTTGCTTTCCCCGGGCTCTGCAACCGGTGACCAGGGAAGGTTTCCCCACCCCCACCCCGGAGATGCTCGTGCAACAAATCGACAGCCAGCTCTCCGGCACAGGTTTGAGGGTCTGGACCAGGGAGCATATTCTTTGTAGTAGATACACCCTGTTCGCGTGCACAATGATAACAGGAACCAACGTGTCCTGTGAGTGCATGCAGGGAGGGAAGCAGATCTGGGGAACACCAGCAGCATTGACCTGCAGGATCGCAGAGATTATTTTAGATGAACTGTCCTAGAGAGAGAGAGATGAGTAAAAGTTTATTTGTTCCTCTTTTCGGCCTCCTGTGGCATCATTCTTGCCAGCAGGGTTAGAGCTACAAAAAGTTTGGAGTGGCAAAATATTAATGACATTGTACAGAAGCAAGGGGGGTGAGTTGTACCACACTACAAGTGAGGATTGCAAGAAAACTGACAGGCTTCAGTCAGCACTGTTTTTCTCATGGCAAGAAGTAGTTAGTATTTTCCACTGACGACACTGCAGATAGAAAAAAAGAAAAAGCTTCAAGATGTAAATTGGAAACACAATGTACTGTTATTAGGGGTCTTATGGTTTGATCTTGTAACCCGCCACGAGTCTTTTTGAGAAGTGGCGGGATAGAAATCCAATTTTACATTGTATATATATGTACCTACATACATACATACATACATACAATGTGTACTACAAACAGCTTGTTTATATAAAATATACATTCCTCAGTTACACCTGGCATTAAAAGAGAAAATATAGAACAGTAAATCTAAAGCTGTTAGCACACACTTGTGAATTTAGGGAGCTATGTTAGTTGCTTAATAAAAGATCTCAGTGTGTGTGTGGCACAAAGCCAAACTACTCAGTGATACTTAGTTCTTCAATATGTAGAGCAGGGGTAGTCAAACTGCGGCCCTCCAGATGTCCATGGACTACAATTCCCAGAAGCCCCTGCCAGCATTCGCTGGCAGGGGCTCCTGGGAATTGTAGTCCATGGACATCTGGAAGGCCGCAGTTTGACTACCCCTGATGTAGAGGATATAGACAGGTTGGGTACAAAGCAGTTGCAGTGAGCTGCAGATGGCAGGAAAGCAAGCAAAAGCTCTAGAAGGCAAAAATAATACTAAAAAAGACAGTCTCAGAGCCAAGTAAGCCCTAGCACCAACAAAAGCTCCAAACAGAAATAAAGGCTGCTGAGTAATGTCCAAAGAACTTGCTGTATGGGGTACTGTGGCTATAGCATAAATTTTGGTCCAGCATATAGGAAACAATGCAATAAATGTGGCAAATATTAATAATGTGTTGAAATGTGTAAAACTAGACATGTCTAACACAGACTTGCGAAACTAGGAATCATTGCAAGCCAGATCATATCTGCAGTAATAAACAAGTCAATAATGTATCCAGGGAGACAACTGTAAGCAGTTGATAACTATAATCTGACCAGCAGGTACTGAGATGATGTGACATATCTTCTAAAATCCCAGCTAGTAGATTTTGATACACAAGGCTGTGTATGGGTCGAAGGTTCATGACTAATGTAAATGTGATATACAGGTTGATGGAAACTGATGCCAAAAAGCAATAGAATATTCATTCAGATTAGGAAGAGGTTTTTCAGAGCCTTGGCTGTTTACCAGACTAAAAATAGATTCATGAATACTACTTGGAACTGTGGCTTGTGAGTGTCCTGTAGAATTGAACTGTTTGAAAAAATAAAGGTGATACAGCAATTAGATGAGGGTTTTTGATCCAAGAGATGTGAAGCTGCTCACTTTAAGAAAATGCATATGTGCCATGTCAGAAACAGAGTCTCTACGACATCTTAAAAATCTAAGAGGCCAAAACTGAGATGCTGAGTTCAGGATGATCTACATTGATTTCCAAGAGAAACTAACCTTTGCTCGACAGACAGTCTTAGACATGCCAATGGTGATGCAACTGACCCAAGTTGATAAGTTTAGCTACCAAAGCTGTTTCATAGCTTCAGCAACTAAAGGTTTCACAACCGAGAGCTCATGTGTTGAACTGTTACAATGTGAATAGCTGTGAATGTCTGTACACACCAGGTCTTCAGGATTAGGTGCCCCACTGAGGCAGACATGCCACTTTTCTTGTTAAACCTGTATCTGTAGCAAATGGTTCTGAAGCTTTGACAACTGACAGAAAGAGTTGTGTGTGGATGCATGAGATCTCACCGATCCATGGGAAAACAGTATGTGTTGAAGCAGTTCTCTGACTATTGGAGAAAATTACCAGATACTCTTAGTGAATAATATTCTTTCAAGTATCCTGTGATGTCTACTGAAATACCAACTGCACATGACATGTTGGCCAAGACAAGAGCCAATAACTGATAATACTTCACCCAGGACAGGAGAAATCAGTCCAGAGGAAATGTTTTGCTATATGTCTCATGATATTTTGCTTGCCGATCTCAGAACTGGAACTAAAGGAATTTGAAACAACCATTGCCTTTTAAGGATTTTTAAAAAAAATCTTAAAACACTCTTTTGCAGAATGGTCCTAAAGAAAGGGGCTTTCAGAAGATAACTCTGCTTATTGGGCTGCAGAAAGGAATTAAACATATAAAGCTGCCTTATTCATTCGACCAGTTATCTGACCATTGGAGAAATTGATCAAAAACTCTTAGTGATTAATATTCCTTCAAGTATCCTATAATGTTTACAGAAATACCAACTGCACGTGACATATTACATTTAAAAAGTATGCAGCAACAAAACCAACAATGTGCCCTATATTATCTTGTGTTTCAGCTAAACTGTTTTTTTTTGGGGGGGGGAGATGTTTTAAGTATTAAAATTGACTTTTTGGAAAGTTTTATGGGCCCTTGTAATCATATGCATTCTGTTTTTGAGAACCTAGCATGGCTCAGAGCTTTACTTTTCTAGTAAATGTGATTGAATGAGCACAAACAGCTTAATTGAGCCTGGAGAATTATTTTATTTATTTGGGTAAACTTTTAGTTTACAATGCAGTTCACAAGATGCACAAAGTCATAAGTGGTGCATTCATTGTCTGTGCAAAAAGCAAGATGCTGTCACCCTAAGCTCATGGCCGAAGGACATCTTTTATTTTCACTAGAAACCAAGAGACCATCCAGATGTCGTTCATATAGGAGAGACTTCCTGCTGTTAGCTTTGTTCCATGCACGGTCCTAACTTGGTGGCATTTTGGAAGAGATGCCTCTATCCTAAGCATTCCCTGAAGACGCAAGATCTCAGGAGGCACGAGGCTGGGGAAACTAGGAGACGGGTCTTGCTAGGAATCCAACCTTCTCAACAGCAAGGCAGCGAGTTACCTCCATTCAGCAAGGGTCTTTGGACTGCAATGTTGACAGTAATCTGGCAGCAGGAGCCACTAGGGGGTGGCTAGGTGTGCTGTAGACTAGGAAGCAAGTTGAGTGCAAAAACAGTAAAGGAGGAAGTGTTGTATATAAAACTAGTTTTCTAGCAGCTTACTGCAGCTGCCCATTTAATGGGGAGAGCGGGAGGTGACTATAAGCTGCTTTGTGCAACACAATATGTCATGATGCTACCTGAGTTAGGACTGATTCACAATGGCGTCAAGTGTGACGGAGTGAAGGATTGTACACATTAATGCTGCTAATTTGGAACCAGAACAGGGACCCATTGTGGTTGACTTATGATAATGCATTTTTTTCCTTAGATGTTGGCTTGCTTGTGTGTTTGCAAGGGACTGCAGAAGCTGCTTCTACTGAAGCAAAGCTTGAGATGGGCTAAGGACCTCAGGTACTGCAGTGCCTTTACTTCACCCCACTAAATACATGTTGTTTTAGTGGCAAATATTGCCTCAGTTCCGCCTCAGCTAATCCTTCTGTCTTTCTGCTTCTTTTCCAGGAGGTACTTTCTAATGGTTCCAACTGGAGGCTTTTACTAGCAGCTGGTGCCCACCTGCCCCTTCCCCTTTCCTCTCCTCTCCTCTCCCCTCCTCTCCCCCCTTGTCTGAATTTCCCCCCTCCCCCACACACCTGTTGTGAACCTGCACACACTAATGACAGCGTGGATCGTCCTCCCCATTAGCCTCTCTGCCTTCTCAATCACTGGAATATGGATTGTGTAAGTCTTGCCTCGCTTTTTTGTCTGTAGAAAGGGAAGGGATGTGTGGCTGACTTCTGGCATAAGGGCTCCCCCTTCCCCCCTCTGGCTCCAATGTGTTGCTATAAGAACCTGTTTTGTGGGTTGTGCTGCAAGACTGGCTTCTCCAAGGATACTATTAAACAAAGCTGTCATCTGCTGTGATCGCTGTGCCTTCTAAAAGTGTAATCACTTCCTGCTAGAAATCTCAAATGGAGACATTTCCACCCCCCTCCCCTCAGTTCTAGATTGTCCTCATGTGACTTGCTTATCTGAGTATAGTCTCAAAACATCTGGGCATATCCCTGCTTAGGCATACCTGTATTTTTGTGCTAGTTGTGCTGTTTAAAGGGCACAGATTGCTATGAGGCAGCATGTCAGTGATTCACAGAGTTCACCCACCTTAGTGTATATTGCTCTTCAATATATTTAATATTTATTAAGTGCTTCCAGCAGCAGGAATAAATGCCGTGCTTCCTGCTACTGTCAAGCACCAAAGTGGCTATGTTCTCCCTTGAAGAAATGACAGCATCTGTTTGAACATCACAGTTTCATAGGGACAAGCATGTTCTCAGTGAAAGAGGGGTTCCTCATTGTGGCTGCTTCACAATAGTGGGTTGTCTTTCATCTCCACACACATACACACAAAAAAACCTAGATATGTCCTTAGCTTACCCTGCAGTACCTTACCACAGCCACAGAGGGGAACTCTGAGAAAGAGAAAGAACCATTAGAAATATTGATATGCAGCTCACCTCTTCATGATGGCTTTGCCATGTATTGTAGTTCGGATCATGAGCCTGCTATGTTCCAAGGGATCACTGGCAGCAATGCTTCACTCTGGTTTCTAAGAAAACAAATTCAGTTCTCTCATATAATTCTAACATCAGCCACTGAGAGTCAGCTTCAGTAAAATGCTCTGGCCTTTAGGCCAACTCACTTTTTGGAGTGTTGGTGTGGTTGCCACTAACAGTTGCTTTGTACAGTCAAGACTGTGGGGAAGTGTAAGGCACTATCCTGAATCATATGCAAAGTACCGGTGCTGCATAAGCAAAAATGCACTGTACAAATGAGCGGATTCATAAAGAGATCCAAATGCTCATAAAGGCACAGAAGTCCTGATCCAGATGCAAAGCATTTTTTTAGTACAAAACGGCAAATAACCCAGAAGGCCACAAGCCAGATTCTGTCCAGGCATTTGGTAGCTATCATTAGATTACTCCCCAGGACAAAGAATAGATCACTGAGACCAGCCCTTCCTTCTTCTGGTCTGAATTAGTCTAGCCTTGGTGACTTTTCATGTTGACAAGGTTGCTCTTTAGAAGGAAACAGATTTCCTTCCTCTGACATATTTATGCACGGAGGCCTGTAAGTTGGGGCCAAAATTGTCAATAAATATGCAAGCAGGAATTCAGGAATGACTTGTCAGTATGGAACTGGAGATAGCCATTGAAGCTGACCTTGTAAAGGCAGCAGAGGTCAAAGGTGAGGCACACCAGTTTTCTGATAAAAACAAAATAAAAATGGTTTACAAAGGCAGCTCCTCTTTCAAAGGCTGGAAATTTCCCCTAATATGTCTTGTGAGAATCATCCAACTGTTGATATACATCAAGCAAGTTGATGATATACATCAACAGTGACCGCTTACCCTGAGAGGATGGTGATGAACCTGGAATTCCTCGTGTGTGGACCTGAAGGCAGTTGGCAGTGTGAGGGCTGGAAGGATGGAAATCAGGATAATCCATTCCAGGAGAGTGGGTCCTGGAACCCTAAAGATTAATTAAAAACAACACAAGTTTCTTTCTGTCAGTTGGTGCTAGGCATGTCATCTTTCCCCCTAAGCTGCAATTGCACCCTGATCTTTTAATTGGGTGGGGACAGTTGCATGCCTGAAGTGGTCCTCTTGCCACTTTCAAAGTTGACAGTAGATCAAAGCGAAGAGGAGATTGGTTTTGTCTCTGTTACAGCTGGGCAGCCAGAAGTGTTCATTGTTGATTTTGGCCTTTATATCTTCAGGAAATCTCCCACAGATATTCATTATCCTCTGTAAAAGACTGCATATGAGCTTCCTAGGCAATCTTATTTCCTTCTACTTCAGTGGAACTCCTTTAAGGGGCATTTTGTAATAGGTCTGGCACTGTATTAGTTCTTTGAACATATTTAAGCTGCTTGGCAGCTGCTTTTAAAGGGGTACCCATAACTTTGGGAAGTTACCTTGAAAAGATGGGGGGATATGCTATTCTTTGAATAATTATTTTATTTCACTTTGCCCATTAAATTGCACTCTGGTTTAAATGTGAAAACCTATTTTCTGCACAGTAAGTCTTGCTCTTTCTGCTCCTCACAGATATGCCATGGCAGTGATGAATCACCATGTATGCCCTGTTGAGAATTGGTAAGTCTTTTCATTTTGCAGAATGATAAAATCCTTTAAGGGCCATTTTGTTCCATGTGTTTCCATCTACCCAGATATTTCTACAACACCAGCTTAATATTTTCTAACTGCTGCAGGTCCTACAATGAGTCGTGCTCTTCTGAATCTGCCAAGCGTGGTTACCCAAAAAGCTGCTGCACCTTGGAGGATGTCCCTTTAATTAGGTGAGGCAAGAAGCTTGGATCTTCAGGAAAAGGAGGGTTTCTGGGGACAAGGCAGTTCTGGCCTGGAGAACAGTTTAAGTACAGCAGGACAGAAACAGCTCTGCCAGGTGTGTTATGCAAGTGTTAGAAGGGCAGAAACTGGGCAATAGTTTGAGGTAGTGAATGCATTCATGATTGTTCCTCTTAGCCTTGGTAACTATTTTGCTTTTGCTTTTTCTGCAGTAAATGTGGCACTTACCCTCCTGAAAGTTGCCTTTTCAGCCTTATTGGAAATGTTGGGGCTTTTATGGGTAAGTGCTTCACCAACCTTTGGCAGCTTGGCTAGGTAGATGAAAAGCTGGCCAGTTGCACTAGCCCTGAGGCTAGCTAGCCCACTTTTGGTCCTTTTTGGTCATTGCTGTTGTGTTTCCTTCCTTTCTGGAGTATTCACTGCCCACGGGAGGTTTGCCGCTGAGCAAAATTTATTTTCCAGAGTGGGTGCCAGATCTTCAAGAGGAGAACAAGAAGTCTAATTGCAGAGGAAACTGCATCTGCTTGGCAGCTGATGCTATACTGGCCTCTGGGACTTGAAGACAAACCCTGCCTGATCACTCAAGAGGCAGAGGTGACATGGGAGGGGCATCCTGAAGGTTAACAAAGGGTTTCCTGGAAGTATTCAATCAGCTTCAGCTTTCACACTGAAGAGCTTGGAAGCCAGAGGTATAGTTTTCAAGAATAGAAATGGCAGTTGTTAGTCATACAAGATGCACATTAAAAATAATAAAATTATAGTAATTAAAATAATAGTGCTTTGGAAAAATGCTAACTGAGACGAAGAAACATATGCAGGAAATGACCCAGTTGCTGTTACTCAGTAGCTGACTGACCTTCTGCTCCCTTTTCCCCCTGCCAAATCTACAGAAAGTACAAAGCAAACTCACTAGAGAGAGGATGCGTGTGTTCTGTGGGAATAGGGCAACACTTTCTCAAGAGACAGTGTGAACCTCCACGTTATTGTACTGTCACAAACTTTTACCTGCATTTCTAAGTTTAGTGATGTTTAGTGCTGTGAGAATGGGGGAAGGTGAGGAAGCCAGAAATATCTTTAACCACTCCTGCGGAGCGGATAAAGTAAAGCAGTAAGGGCTAAAGGGGAGGAGATAGGGTGGGCTCTGTCCGTGATAAAAACTCGGAGCTTTGCGGCTCCTGATTGGGCCCTCTGAGTGTCACTCGAGGGCCAAGCATTGGCTGGTTGGCCCGGCCTCGCCTGGGTTGCCCGGGGACTCACCAGTCAGAGGAAGAAGCCTTCCCCAGCGGTGAGTCCTCTGGCCGCTTTCCCCTCGCCCTCAACGCAGCCTCCCTTCTCCTTTCCTGCCTTGGGTTTCTAACGCCGCACGCCCACAGAGCCTTCTGCCAGGCCCTGGGGCAGCCTCGCATGTCCTTGATGCGGCGAGCCTGCCCCAGGCTCCGGTAGAAGGCTGCCCCATCCCCCGCAGCCGCCCCAAGCCTTCAGCCAGACCCTGGGGCAGCCTGCCTCAGGCCCTGGTAGAAGGCCGCCCCATCCCCCGCTGCTGCCACAAGCCTTCTGCCGGGCCCTGGGGCAGGCTCACTGCATCCTTGACGCAGCAAGCCTGCCCCAGGCCCTGGCAGAAGGCTGCCCCATCCGCCGCCCCCACCCACACAACCACCCATCCCCCTCTCCTGCCCCCACACCCCCAAAACTTGCCCCCGCGCTCCCCCCTCCCAAGCAGCCAGCGAACCCCCGCCCCATTCACCGGCTTCCCTCTGCTCGTCTTCCTGAACGGTGTGGCCCTGGCCGCGGCCCTGGCGTTGACGCGGCTGGGCCGAGGCCCAGCAGAAGCCTCCGGCCACCACCGCGTGTCCCCGCAGCCCTCTGCCCGGCCAACAGACAGCGGTGACAGAGGTGGCAAGCCAACGGCGGGCCCTACCAGAAGCCCGCATGGGCAGCCGCCACTGCAGGCCGCCCCGGGCTTCTGGCAGCCTTAGGGCCAGGGCCGCGCCGTTCAGGAAGAGGAGCGGCGGGAAGCCGGTGAGTGGGGCGGGGGTTCACTGGCTGCTTGGCAGGGGGGGGGTCGTGGGGGCAAGTTTTGGGGGGTGGGGGTGGGAGATGAGCATGGGTGGCTGTGTCGGACCGTGTCTCTTCCCTTTCCCCTTCCCCCTTCTCCCCTATCAAAGCCCATTTTTATAAATGGCCTTTGAAACTAGTTTACTGACCAGGATTTACTGATGTTGAGATTCCGACCTTCTAATAAAATATGCAGAAATGATCTTGGTCTGTGGTGAGCTTGTAACCTGCGCTGCATGTACTCATGCTAAATTAAAGATGTGGACTAAGAAAAAGAAGTACTGTTTGAGGCTTTAGGCATCAGAATTACAAAGTGCAAGTTATACTGCCAGATAGCATTGTGAAAATGAATATGCAGAATTCTGTACTCTTGCTACTTTGCATAATGTGTTTTGGTCTTCTAGGTCATGGGAGGGGCAAGGACAGTAAAAATTTAAATCACTGGCAACCTCATTCAGCTACCTCCTTGGCTTTTGAGATTCTACCAGTCTTAGGCCATAAGTTCTCAAGGACATATTTGCCATTTTAAGGCTTGTTTTCTGAACCTTCCTGCACTCTCGTGGAATCACAACACCATTTATGAGATATGAAAGACAGCCACTTTTAAAGACTGATTTCTTTCAAACAAATTTGGAACAGCATCCGAACTGTTTCTCTCACTTCCTCCAACAGTGGTGGTGATCTGTTTCCTGCGTTATGGACAGCTGATAGAGCAGAGCCATAGCTCCTGGGTGAACACCACAGCGCTGATCACAGGCTGTACCAATGCTGCAGGCTTAGTCATGGTTGGCAATTTCCAGGTTGGTGAATGGGGGGGGGGATGTTGGATAGTGCCTCGAGCATCAAAGCAGTCCTCTTCTCATTCCTTTTCATCCAGAGGGACCACTTTCCCCTGTCATTGGGAAAGATGGATTTTGGCCCACACCAGAACAGGGGGCAGTAGAAGGGAGAAGCTCCTAGCACAGTTGGTGTCTGGTGTGGGAAGATGAACAAAGGCTGCTATTGCATCCCAGCTTGGGGAGGGGAGGGAGTTGTAGCCTCGGGAAAGGTGATTTCATCACAAAGCAAGATGAATTAGTGCATTTAGGGTGCTGTCACAAGAGGCAGCAGGTGGCAGGGTAGGCTTTCTCCTCCATTCTGTTCACAAGTGTGGCATTGTGGTTAAGAGCGGTGGCCCCTGATCTGGAGAACCAGGTTTGATTCCCCACTTCTCCACATGATGCCTGCTGGGAGACCTCAGGCCAGACTCTCAGGACCCTCTCAGCCCCACCTGCCTCACAAAGTGTGGGGAGCGGAAGCTAGTTTTTGTAAGCCACTTTAAGACTCCATGGGGGTCGAGAAAAGCAGGGTATAAAAACCAATTCTTCTTCACAGTGTGCTGGAAGAAATGCCAATTCATTTGGATGCATCCAATCTCCCCCACGTGCACACCATGATTCTTTCGAGCCTAGAAAGCTGTCAGACCTGTGTTCCTTATATGGGAAAGGCTGGAGGCAGGAGTAGAGCAAACTGCAGTGCCTACATTTGGCCTTTCCCTGTGCCGTAGGTGGACTATGCCAAATCCCTTCACTACATCGGAGCTGGCGTTGCCTTCCCAGCTGGCCTGCTGTTTGTCTGTCTCCAGTGCGTCCTCACCTATCACGTTGCAGCCTCTGCCCTGGACTTCTGGATGGCGCACCTCCGCGTCTTTCTCACTACTGTGGCCTTAATCTCTCTTGTCCTCAGTATCCTTTTCTGGTAACGAGAGCCGGGTCCCTTGGAGGGGGTGAAGGAGGGAAGGGGAGTGTTCTATCTTGGGAGAACTCCCATAGGCCAGAGGCTTCCTTTTTCCTGGGTAAACTTGAAGAGGATCCCCATGGTGAAAAATCGCAACTCTCATGCTTGGAGCTTGGAGGAAGCAGGCTGTGTGGCACCACATGAAGCTGCCTTATACTGAGTGGGACCCTTGGCCAACACCAGTGTTGTCCCCTCTCACAGGCAGCAGCTCTACCGCAGCCTCAGGCCTTTCCCAACACTTGCTATCCAGTCAGTTTAACTAGAGACGCCTTTTCTTACCACTGCACTGCTACACACACACACACACACACACACACACACACACACACACACACACACACCTTTGCTTGTGGTCGGCCCAGGAATAGCTGAAAGGAGCTGTGCTAGTCCACTGATTCAGACAAGGGGTTTGGGATGCTAGTCTGTTTGTGGGCAAAGGTGAGACTGGGAGACAAACCAGCATCCACCTCGCCAGACAAGCAAGCTCTGTATGCTGGGATCCTTGCACAGCAACACCCCACCTTGCAATCCAAGCAATAAAGGTCCATATTCCCTGCGGCGTCCAGCTGAAGGTTAGCAGGACCTCATTTCTCCAAGCTAATCTTGGCACGCCATGTGCTTCCACTATCAGACAGACCCTCCCCCCTCCAAAATCCTTGTGCCTTTCCTTTAACGCCAACTCTGTCAGGTGGCATCTTCTTCATCCATGAGAGCTTCCTCTTGCAGCACCTGGCTGCCATCTGCGAATGGCTGTTCGTCATTGACATCCTGGTCTTCTACGGCACTTTCACCTATGAATTTGGCGCCGTCTCCAATGACACCTTGGTGGCTGCACTGCAGCATTCGAACAGCAGGGGGTGCAAGTCCCCGGGGAGCAGCAGCACCTCCACACACCTCAACTGTAACCCCGAGAGCATTGCCATGATATGAAGGAGGGACTAGGAAGGCTTACTGGGCCATCCCGTCCTGCAGCTATCTTTCTTTTTCTTTTTTTTCCCCCAATGGGGGAAGAGGGACATCTTCTCCCTCTTGGTGGCTTTTTGTACCAAAAGGGTTTTTTTTTAATTAAAAAGAGTATTATTGCTGCCAGGGTCCCTCACCCTTCCCTCTCAGTGCCATGGTGCAACTGGGAGCCAGAGCCTGTCTATGCCTAGGTGCTGGAAGGGAGATGTTCTGTAACGCAGCAAAGCTTGCAAGGAGGCCCCAGCTAGAACTTGGGGGTTGGCAACCTTCCCTGCCCATCATTGGTGGGCAGCACGCTTGCTACGGGATCTTAGGGAACAGCCCTAGCTGGGCAGGTCTGCTCAGAAGTCCCGCTTCACTCACTGGGGCTTGATCCACGGGAAGGAGTGCAGCCTTAGCCTTTTACTGCCCCTTGGGGTAGTGACCCAGTGCCAAAGGGAACCTCTGCTGTTTCCAGCCTCATTATAAACCGTGCCTGATTCCAGTTTCCCGGAGAGCAGGGGCCAGATTTTGGCCACCTAGGCTTGGGAATCATTATTTGGGTGCCTGTAATGACGGCTGCTCGTGAGCATATGATTGCGTCTCACTGCCACTCCCCACTTACCTACCTTTCCGTGTAAGTCCATGGACAGAACCAAGCTGCTACAGGGATGCAGGAGGCGCAGGTAGTCCTTGTGACCAAGGCTGCTCACTCCCAGTCTGGATGGGTTCCTCCTCCTCTGGCATATAGGGGATCTGTCTCTTGCCAACACACAAACCACAATGCCTCACACCGCACCTGGAGAAAGGACAAGCGACAGAACGGGGCCTTGCCAGGAGCAGAAGAATGGACCCCCGCCCTCTTGCAAGACCGTCTCATATACTGTATTTTCCCGACTGCTCCCATAGTGGGTTGCCAACTGGGATGGGCAATAGAATGCTTCTGGTCCTCGGGGGCCCTCGTCAGAGCTGGTTTGTTTGGATGAAATGTTTGGATATTTTTTAGAACTTTTTTTATATCTCTATATAAAATGTATACAAAGAGAATGGTATCAGAGCAACTCTGTTCTGCGGTTGGGGGAGGAGATAATAGAAGGGGCCTTCTCCAGCTGTGTGCGCCTTTCACTCTCTGCAGCTGCCCCATGGGCTAATGCTTCCCCTGTGCCCTGCACACAAGAGTTACAGTGAGGGTGGCCAGGAGCAAAACGGGCTTCAGCTGGCCTGAAGTGCCCTAAATGGTGAGGCTTCCTTATGGCCATGAGTGCTTATCTTTAATAGTTATTAGGCAGTGGTAATTGCTTTAAAATCCTCATCCCCTCTGGTGCAAGCCAAAAACGAGCGGAAAAAGCAATAGGAATGTCCATGTAATGACTTCAGTGCCAGAGTGCTCAGCTTCCCTTTCAAGTGCTTATGCCCTGCTCTTTCTAGATGCCAGAACTGATAACTACAAGGTGAAAGCCTGGCTTCAAGGCTCCTTGATGTTTCTTGCACGCTTGTTCCTTTGCCAGCCCACAAACTGTTATCAGTGGTACTTTAGAAGATGTCCTGAAGCCACACAGCTGAGATGGGAAGAGGGGGCCATATCAGGCCCCCAATCATTTTATTATGTGTTCTCTAAAAGGGGAGTAAAATGACCCTACTGGGGTAAGACTCTGCCACGCTCACAGCCCAGCTGTAACATAGGAAAACTTTGCAAATAGACATTCCCAGAATTCTGGGACATAGCTGAAATGTGCTTCTGGGCCACATCTGCAGCACACACGAACCAGTTGCAGAAAACACATACCTCAACTGCTGTGGTGGACAAACAATAGCAAGCGTGACCACATGTGGAGAGAAATAGGCAGCCAGTAGGCACCCATACAAATTTCTACCACTGTTATGCCAGCCACTAACCAACTGGAGTGCAGCTATACACAAGAATTAACTTCAGGGTAGTTTGGCTGACTGCAAAAAATAGCCAACCAGGCACATTAACCTTTTACTGGGTTGTGCTGTGTTGCTGTTGCTGGATAAAACAAAACAAAAAAAAACCCAAGCACTGCTTATTCTTCTGCACAAGTCTCTCTTCATGGCACAGATCACATATAGTATGATGATGCGGGAGCATACATCCCTAACTCTCTGACAAATTCACCCCCTACCATGTACATTGATAGGAGGAAGCAACATTCACAAACGTGGGATCCTTTATTTTTAATTTTAAAAGACCTAGGATTAGCTGAAGAATGCTTTGCTCAAGATGAAGCTTTTAACACAAGAACAGTACGGCACCAAGCTTACCTTTTTTTTTGGGGGGGGGGGGGATTTATAGTCTGCTGACAAGGCAAGAAATGTTCAGAGTGGTTTGCCATTGTCTGCCTCCATATCACAACTCTAGTATTCCTTGGAGGTCTACCTTCCAAATACTAGCTGTGGCCAGCCCTAGTTAGCTTCTGAGATTTGACACAAATGGGACACCCTGTGTTATCAAGGTCAGGGAATTTCACACACACACACTCAATCATTCATTCATTATATGCAGCAAACTATTCCCAAGATTCACCCTATTAGCAAGGGATGTACACAAAGCTCTGATTAGTCAGCCTCCGTGTAGCTTTGTTGGAAGTCAAGAAATAGGGAGGAAGGGGTCTTTATATAGGGGAAGCTAGCTGATTATCCATTCCTTTAACTCACAACATAGCCTAAACCCATCCAATCCCCATGAAGATGAGAGCAGCTACCCTAGAATAGGTTTCCATCCTTTCCCGGGGGGGGGGGGGGCAAACTTAAAAAAAAACACCCCAAATAGATTCCAATATGGTGAAAGATACAGAAGAGACATACCATGAGAAAAACTTAATAAGCGTAGAGAAATTTATTTATGGACTCCTGGAAGAAGGCAGTATTTCTGTGCGACAAGCCCATGGCCAGATAGTGGAAGATGAGCAATACTGTGCCAAGAGCATCCTGGTCCCTGCCAGCCAAGGAAGAGGTTGTAGGTAATCCCCCCAGTGCTGGGGTGTATAAGGAAGGCTCAAGAGGAATGGATGTGTCATGTGTACATGGCCCCATGAAGGTACTCCAGTCGGTGTGCTTGCTGCTCCCTCCGCAACTGTTGCACAGAAAACAAAAGCTTCAGGTGGGTAACACTTAGTCTGTAAAAGTAGAGTCCAGTAGCACCTTGAAGACCCAACAGCATTCTCCAAAGAATGTGTGAGTCAAATATATTTTGTCAGATGCAACCACTGTATCTGACTGTAAAACTGCTGACCCTCAAAATTTTGTTGGTCTTACAACATGCTACTGTACTCAAATTGTTCTACAAAAAAAGGACAATTGCCAAGTTTCATCCCCCCCCCCCTCCGATCTCAGCACTTGAGATCACAACTGACATATGGCACAATTCACAAATTTGAGAGAAGGCTAGACTTAAATGTAGTGCACAGGTAAAGACCCAATTTTCACTGAGGCACTTAGCTAAAAGTCAGAGCAGATGTCAGAGTGGCAGTTTCAACTTTGCCAGCTACCCCTGACATTTCTCCATGGTCAGACCCTTGACAGGAATTGGCAGGAGAGCTCAGGCATAGCTGCACCATATTTCAGCTTATTTGATTTATATACCACAAGAATGCTTATTTATAATAAGCCTATTTATTTTTTTGCTGTTAGTTTACTCTGGGACTTATAGCCTGCTGACCTCCGGTGACCACCAACATGTTGCTGAAATATGCAAGATCTGTAGTGCCCATGATTCAAAAGCCTATGAAGAATCTCCCACAGGGGACATCAGAGGAGATGTGTATCTAAGCACAGTGCAATTAGGAACTGATGCAGGAACTCTTCAGTTGGAGACTTCCTGCTCCTTTGAACACACCTCCTCCCTGCTCACCTCCAGAATGATAAACAGAAAGAATGCAGAATAATTAGATAGATAGACTACTGGGACTCTTTTTCTATACAAAGTTACTTCTCTGCTAAATAAAACTTATTCTTTAAGCAGCCTGGTGCTGCTCTTCTTGATATATTTAAATTCTGCCAAAACCTGCACCTTCAGTGCCCAGATATTCACAGCTCCTCCAGGGTCTTCTTTGTGGAGTGTTGTCATGGTAGCACTAAGCCAAATTTAGTAATCACTCTAAACATGGGCATTGTTTTTATTCCTGGCATAATTTTTAGTACTGGATGTAAGTTAGGGTAGTGGTTGCAGAGACAGCTTTGCCTAAAACCACCTTGCTGGGTTTACAAGCGGTGAGTGTGACATCAGAACTGGGCCTTTCCTGATTCATAGCTCAGATGCTTAACCAATACGACTGTCTCTTAGTGGTGTAAAATGTGTATTTACAAACATTGGTGCAGTTCTGCATGAAATAAAGGCATTGGTAGGGTAGGATAGACTGGCTCCAAACATATAGCTGCATCTTAAGTTGCCTTCTCTTGACTCTTCATGTCCCAAGTTGAAGGTCTTTGTGGGGCATGACCTATTTTTAGTTCCTTAAAGGTCAATGGATTGAAATGAGGCTCTATTTATACACCACCCTGAAACGAGTCTGTAAGGCAGGCCATCATTATGAACACTGGAAGGCCCAGAGGCAGTGGTTTGCCCAAGGCTGACTGTCCCTCTAATTCAAGGCTAAGGTGAGCTTTGATCTGAGCACTTCCAGATTTACAGCCCATCACTCACCTTGTCCTGTTTGAACTCCTCATATAGCTCATCATCAGTAGGCAGCTCATAACGACAGAGGGGGCAGGAGTTGGTCTGTACAAGAAAGGGAGACTCAGCATCAGCATCCCAGGAAATGCCATCCCCCATCAGGTTAGGGAAAAATATTTCCTTGTGTTGGTTCCCACCTTTCGAAGCCAGGGAAGGATACAGTCTTTGTGGAAGAAGTGCTCACAAGGCATCTTCCTGACCACCTCATCTTCCTCAAATTCAAGCAGGCACACAGGACACTTCAGTCCTGGAAAAGTGCAGAAGAGAGACATGTTAGAAAAGGGGAAACAGTGATCTTAGTTGGGGCTATGCTCTATGACTGAGAATGCTTATGCCTTGTCAAACTCTGCTTCAAAATTCCCCAAAACTAGGTTCCAAGATTACACCAACCTCTTATGCAAGCCATATTTGAATACACTATCAAAAAGGCACTTTCACAATGTTTGCCCCCCTCCCCCAATATAAAGCATTAATTTGCATTGTGGGGTGTGGCAGCAGGAAGCCAGAGAGACAGAGGCAGCATCCCCTGGAAAGCAAAGCCTTTTATAGAACCACTCAATACCTTGAAGTATATTTGCAAACCCATAAGGGATAATAATCATTTTAAAATTATAGTTTTGCAAATTGCAATCATATCTTCTGCTCCAGATTCCAGAGCAAAGATTTTATTTTTATTTACTTCTTTTGTACCCCATCCTTTCAACAATTGGAATCTAAAGCAGCTTACATCAAACTCCTATATTTTATCTTCACCACCACCCTGCGAGGAAGGCTAGGCTGAGTGTGTATGTCTGGTCCAAGGTCACCTAGCAAGCTTCCATGAAAGAGTGGGGATTTGAACTCAGGTTTCCCAGATTCCAAGACAGACACTCTTAACTACTGTATTACACCTGGAAATAACAGAGGAAAAAGCAGATCCTGCTAATCACGGCATTGCCCCACAGCTGCGGGAAAATAAGTGAACAGTTTGGATTTCCTCCTGAGAAACATTCCACAAGAAGATTCGGGAAGATGCATTCACAAAGCAGCAGGGACAGATCACTGTTGGCCTGGCCACCAAAAGAGACCATTGGTGGAAGCAGACCCATAGCAATGCCAGAAGTTATGCTGGTCCTCAGCAAGCCCTAGGCCTGTAGCTCTTGCATCTCTCCCGCCTGGCCAAAGTTGAGTCCAATAGCACCTTTAAGACCAGAAAAGATTCATTCAAGGCGTGAGCTTTCGAGCGCAGGCACTCTTCCTCAGACTCAATGGAACACTTGAAGTGTGATCAAAAAAAATTGATGATGCATCTTTCCAAATCAAGCTCTTCAGATACACCAGCAGAGAGCTGGTAAGAACACTAATACTATCTCACAGCCTCAAGGTCAAAACCACGAAGGACACCAAATGGGGTCACAGTCACCCTTAGCCTAGCCTCCCACACAAGATGGTTTGGCAGATCCAATGGAGCAGGGGGGAAAGGGTGTGCAGCCAGGAGCGCCTTGGGGGATGGGTGACATACACTTGCACTAAACACATTTGGTCTCCTCTTCCCACAGGGTCAGTGGGCTCCCCTGCCAAGGCTCTGTTTTGTGCATAGCCCCCACCCCCATAGGCCGAAGGAAGCGGCTTCCAGCCGGGGCCTTTCCTGTTGTGTCACCAAGATGTAGAAGTGGTGGGTGCCAGGAAAAGCCCCGGCTTCCTCTGATGCGGCGGTGCACAGAAGGCCAGCGGTACCGGAAAGTGCTCCGTCCACCCCACCCCCTGTCCCCTTGTTTTGTGTTGGGTAGGCTTGGTTTGTCCGGGGAAAGCAGGAGGAGGAGCCGCGCTCAGGCGCAACCGGCGGCTCCCCGAGGGAGCTCTCGGACCAGGAAGTGCCATCGCGGCCCGGCTCAGCGCTTACCTGCCCCCGCCTGTAGCGGCGTCACTCGCACCGTAGGGAGGTTCTCGACGACCTGCCGGGAAGCCGGGGGAGGGAGCCGGTGCGTCCAGTCGCCACCCTCCAGGGAGCCCAGATCCAGCTCCAAGCCGTGGAACAGAGACCTGCGCGAGAACCAGACGCAGGAGCTCAGCGCAGGGTTGCCGGGTCCCTCCGGGCCATCGTCGGAAGGGGGGGGGGGTAGAGCTACCAGATCCAGGTTGGAATGGGGGTGAGTGGGGATCTGATCCCTGCCATCTAGAGAGGAGCTGTTATTCCGGGGGTCCCCAGGTCCCCCCTGGAGGCTGGCATCCGGAGCTCAGAGTCACTCCAGAGGCCAAACAGCCCATAACGAGCACCCCCCCGGAGCCCACCTAGCAGGACCCCCCGGAGCCCACCTAGCCAGCTCCAGCAGCGCCCGGCGATGTAACGTCTCCGGCGGCCCGGACCCGGGCTCGCAGTCGTGCTCCTCGAAATAGGAGGCCATGACGCCGCAAAAAAGCCCCGAAACCGAAGCCGCCTCCAGGCGCGACTCAGCGCGTTTTGATCCGGTTCCCAGCGTGGCTTCGTAAGTGCCCACGCGCAACGAGCGGATCGGCGATTGGCTCGGGGCTCAGAGGTCTGCGCGCTGGAGCCAATCAGGACGAGCTGCGAGGCGCTCCGAGGCCAGATTAGTTCCTCTGCTCCGGACTCCGCGCCTAGCCTTGGAATGCACGGCTTGCGCCGGGCGCTGGAAACTCGGTCGCTCGGCCTTGAAGAAGCGGCGCAGTCGGTCGGAGTTGATTAGCCTTTTGCCCCTTGCGCCTTAATTCAGGGGGCGTCTGCTGGAAGTTAACCTTTAAGAGAGATTTGCAGCCTTAACGGCTTGGTTAGGGGTACCCACTTGGAAGCAATCCCCTTTTACTTCTAAGCTACATTGCTGGACTAGGATCTAGGTTTTTAGAGAACCAAAATCGAATTCTTATTTTGCCCAGACTTGTTGGGGGACCTTAGGCCAGCAATCCTGTTGCTGCCTAACCAACCTCACTGGGCAAAATTTGAGTCCAGTGGCACCTTTAAGACCAACAAAGTTGTATTCCGGATATAAACTTGTGTGCGTACACACACTTATTTAGATCTGAAGAAATATGCCTGCATGTGAAGACTTATACCCAGAATAAAACTTTGTTGGTCTTAAAGGTACCCTGGAGTCATATTTTGTTGTGTTGCTTCAGATCAGCATGGCTACTCACCTGAATCTACTTCACAGGGTGGTTGTGAGGATAAAATAGAAGAAAAGAGAATGATGTTGTAAGCGGCTTTGGTCCCCACTAGGGAGAAAAGTGGGATATAAACATCTATTTATTTACAAATTTATACCTTGCTTTTCTGTCTTCCATCAGCATCAGATGAATTCTCTGAACACTTGTCAAGGGCAGCCCCAAGCACAGTGCAGTAATCTAATCTAGGTCTATGTGATTGCCTCCACCTCCCCAGGATTGCCTCACTTATGCCCACATTTCATAGGTTTGCTTCAATTTGAGCATGGTCACAGGGATGGTTTAGTTATGAGTACATGAAAGGAATAGCCAATGTATCATGAAGTCCTCCTGTTCCAAAGCAAGATATAGTTGCCAACCTCCAAGTAGAGCCTGGAGATCTCATGGAATCACAACTGATTTCTAGACAGCAAATATCAGTTTGCCCAGGGAAAAATGGCTCCTTTGGAGTGTGGTCTCAATGGCATTATACCCCGCTGAGGTCACTCTCCTCCCCTAACACTGCCCTCCCCAGGCTCCTGCACCCCCAAGCCTCAAGGAGTTTCCCAATTAGGAGTTGGCAACCCTGTTTACAGAAGCAACCTCTTGAGCTGATCCATTATGCCGTAGCCCTGAACCCTTTATAAGACTGCCCTCTTGAATATATGTGTTTTGTGCATTCTGCAAAATGGCAGAAACCTGGGGCCTTCCAGATAGCCTGAAGCAGGCCATTCTCTACTGCGAGAGCCACCCAGAGAATGCTCAAAAACAGGCAGTCGCCAATTTTTACCAGTTTGCAGGGTGGCACCTTTCCTGAGATTACTGCTATCCCAAAAGAGGAGGAGAAACAATAAAATGCAATCAACATTGCTTAATTTTGTCCTTCAAGCAAAAAAATCCCAGTAAAAAATCTGCTAGCATAAAGGCATGCATGTCCATTGCTACAAATGAGAAAACACCAGCGGAATCTACCAATTTGCATAGTGATGGGGACAGCTGTTAATTCAGCTTGCAGCCTGAGGAAGGTGCCAAGTCTTATCCCAATCTAACCTTTTGAGAATCAGGTCCAATTTAATTGTGATGCTGGTGGGACAGAAACACTGACCTGTGTGCCTTTGCAAATAAAACAGGAGTCCAGCAGCACTTTAAAGACTTAACGGCATTGCTTCCACATGACCAGTGTGGAAAACTAGACTTTCAATTGCTAGGTGTGCAATGTTAGCATACCAGAGACGCAGGCTTTGCACTGATGTGCGAGCATTTCTGTGGTCCAGTTTGAACAAGATGCTGGGTGCCTGCAATGGCAGAAAACAAGTTCTTCCCTGTCACCCCCCTGCGTGAAATCAGGCAGGCTTATTGGCAGATGTCTTGCTCTCCTTGTGCTTCAGCCTTGGAAGAAGATTCTATCTTCTCCCACTTTGTCAATCACTCTCCTTTTGATGCAGCAAACTTTACCTATTATGCATTTATTACAAAGCGATGCAACTTTTATTGAACTTGCCACAAAAGATAGCTCTTGAAAGAGCTATCTGTTGAATAAACACTTCAGTTTTATAATACATAATAATATGTTAAAAGGTACATTTAAAAAGACAAAGACAACATCTAAATAGGTTTCCTGCCGTTCCTATCTAAAAATGTGATAAATTTTTGATTTGGCATTTGTGTAACTGACCTACATTATTATCAGAGACATCTCAGACTGCTCAGACACAAGTATGTAGGGAGTGGAATTGTGTGGCAAAGAGGTGTGCTTTTGTCTGTACCAATACCAAGGTGTTTTGTCACCCCCTCCCAAAACAAGGTCAAAGAATATAAGGTTGTTTGGGATGTGATAGGTCTGGACAAGGAAGAGATGTTAAGAGCTAAATGTGAAGAGGGAGGGGCAAGCAGTACAAATGAAGGTGTAACTTTTTGAGCTGATTACTCCAGAAATCCTGAGGTCCTCATGGATGTTTAAGCAAACACACAAATCGTATTCTATATAATGTTATTGTTTTAGTTAAATAAAAAAGGTTATTGTTAGACATTCTTTTTCTCCTTCCAATAAAGTACTAGAAATGTCCAGATATGAATGATTAACCTATTAAACCAGAGATAGTTCACCTTGCAATAATTTCATAATTATCTATTTCAAATGACAGGTAACCAGTCATTCCTTTTCTAATATGACTAAACTATCCTGAAAAGGTATTATTCTAAAATGAAGCCTTCTGCTGGGTTGTAAATATTAAGATCACAAGAATGAGACTTATGTAAAAAAATAATTTAAATTGAATCTTACTGACTCAATTCGATTTGAATCAATTCCACCTTGGTTGTAATTCTTTTATTATCCCTGTGCAGCACTTTTTAATGGGTATGTGAGCATTGTGCATTGCACCCCATTTATAAAATGATTTTTAAACAACCCAAATCTATGCATAGAAAAACATAGCCCTGGTTTATATATTTCTAAATATCCACATCTGTGCAAGATCAGAGGGGAGGGGGAATATATCTGTATGAGAATACAAAACAGGCAGTTGTGTGCAAACAAAAAAGTTGAAAAATTTAATGAAAACAGCTGGATATTTGGACATGCACATTTTAAAAAGAAAAATCATGGCAAAGCATTGCCTAGGACAGAAGAAAACAGGAATTTTATACAAATTACTTTTGCTAGAAAGGCAAAACAGAAAAAAAATATACCTATTCCAGCGGTGCCAGTTTTCACATTTAAAAAAAAAAGGCAAAATGACTACGGTTTGAAGGGCGGGGCACACAGGTTTTACACGGCACCCAATAGATATACTATGACACGCAGGCATAATTTCTGCTGCAGCATAATCACTAACCTTCCAACTTCAAGACCATCTGTGAAATTCCCTAAGACCACTGAAAACATGGGCCATTGCTTCGTCCCATGATTGGGAAGCAACATATTCATCCCCAATTGCAGAGAAATATCCATATTATGGCATTGTAGCTGAGTATTTTTTTAGAAAACAGAGCTGGCTCAAGACATTTAGTACAGAAAATCTAAATGGGACTTCCCCTTTCGTTAATTAACATGAGGCACAATCCCAAGCAAAGCTTTCCTATACAAGCCCCATTGAAATGAATGGGGAGCATCCTATGGCTCAAACCTATCTACCATCTACTCTGCCACCCTTCAAGGTACCTTCACTTTCAGCTGCCAAAAGAAATTCTATGTCTCATTCCCCTAAAAAACAAAACAAAAAAAAGGCAGAGAATCTAAATCCACTGGCAATTTTCAGGAGTGGAAGACATCAAGACCATGTCTGTCTCTCTCCTTGAATGTGATTGCAGAAAGGCAAGGATGTTTCTTACTTTGTTATCAATGTACAGCACAGCTTGCTGCTGAACATGATTGCAAACACACAATGTTGTGCCATTTAGGGCTGAGCATAGAGATTGCCACATGAATGCTACAAGATTTATGGCTCTTACTCCTCTACACACTGCTGCTGCTGCAACAAATCTGTGATGGGAGCTTTAGGCATCTGCTAAATCAAGCCCCAAGTAGCATCAACATGCTGAATCAAGGGGGAGTCTGGTGGAGAAGATTCTCGGGTTGTCTTAATTCCCATTCAGTTGCCAGTGTTGGCTTTTGCTGCAGCCTCCTGATTCCCAGAGCTGCCAAGGCTGAAAACAAGAACTATTGTCAGGATGATGATGAGGACAATCCCAATAACCACAGCTGCCAGGATGATCTTCCATTTCCTGTTCTTCCAGCGCTGCTGCTGGGCTACGGTCTTTGCTGTCTTGTTGAAGGCAGAACTCTAGAGAGAAACAGCAAATGGACACATATCCATTAGAGTTCATATCCTGTAGCCTTGAACTCACCATGGATTCCTAGCCATGCGACCGAGCAGGCACAGCAAAGCTCCCAGGTTTCCCTCCAAAGGGAAGCCAAGCAGGACTTTGCCACTGCCCCAATTTCAACATCATAATGCGTGGACTTGGAACCTGGCTTGGTAAGGATTCTAGCATATGGAGCAATTCCACTCCCATTCTTTTTAAAGAGTGGCAGAACACTATTGCCAGCTGTCAGTCTTCAGTTTCATAGGAAGTGTCTTCTTCCATCTGGCCATAAATTCTGCAGGACAAGGTTCCAAGCTACTCTGCCCTTGTAATAATATACAAAAAAGGATACACAGAATCAAGCAATAGAAAAAGACACAATCTGTGTATTACTGGCTATACACTATAAAGACGTCTTGAAGAAAAGTTCTTCCAACAGTTGTCAGTGTAGGTTTTCTGTATTCCAATAGATTCAGTTTTAATATTCTTAACTTCAGTTATAGTCTCCAATTGTAGTGTAGTGACAGGCAGCTAGTTGAGCTTGTTTTGATCATTCTTCTTCAGACACAGAGATCTTTAAATAAAGGAAATGCCCTTCATTCAATGCTCCAGTGTTTAAGTTCTATCAGTGCTGACATCTAAGCTAACAACAAGGATAATTTTCTGGCATGCTTCAAGTCGGTTTGTATTATTGTGTGTAGTCCGTAATATACAGATTGTTTTTTTTTCTATTCTCTGTCCTTGTGATCTTTTCGAAAGACCTACAGCTCTTGAGTGGATGTGTTTTTTGCTGATGTTTATGATTGTGCTGTTTTAAAATGTACTTTATAGTTAATGTTCATGATGTTATTATAAACACATTCCTGTTGGATGCCGCTTCAAGCTTCAAGGAAGAAAGGAAAGCAAATTATGCATATACCCTCAATTTGCCTACGTTATATAAGTTTCCTTACACCTCAGATTGTCTGAATCTGTGTAAAATTTTTATTTATTTTAGCCTTGGCAGTGCCTGATGAAATCTCAGAAATCGGGGAGGGGGGGGGGGAGACTGAACATGGTGAACAGACAATACTTTACCATTTCCCTAATAAGCGGAGAACTTGATTATGCTACTGTAATCAAATCAGCACATTCTGTTTGAGAGTCTGCAGAGTACAGTTTTGTTAGGAGCAGCATTTTCCTCAGTGCGCTCTTCAATGCGCACCTGATCAATGCTCTCCTCAAAACTACCCATGAGCAAGCCCCAGAATCCTGCTAACTTTTCAGTTGCTATTTCAGGCTCTGCAAAGAAAAATATCAGATCTGGATGGCCCAAGCTAGCCTGATTTCATCAAATTTCAAAAGCTAAGCAGGGCCTGTCCTGATTAGTACTTGCTTGGGAGGCCATCAAGCAAATCCGGAGTTGCTACACAAAGGCAGGCAGTGGCAACCCACTTCTGTTAGCCTCTTGTTTTGAAAATCCTACAGTGCCACCCTAAGTCAGCTGCAACTTGATGTCTCTTTCCAGTCCCAAGGAAGGGGAATACCCATGGTGCTTTGTGCCCCTTGGACTGTCGCTCTTTGGGGCAGTAAACAGAAATTATTTGAGAAGGTTCTTCTGCTTTATCTGGGACTGGGGAGTTGCACACACTTCTGCTTCCTCTGGGGCTGCGGATGAGAGTTCTGACAGCCAGAGCGCTGTTTTGGAAATCGGCTATGGACCACCCAATGCCACCACCCAATGCCAGCCCCCCCCCCCCCCGCACTCCACCGTAGTACCTGGGTTCGAAGCTCCTCGGCTCTGTCATCCAGTTCGCTCAGTTTGCCCTCGCGATCCAGCACCTTGTTGTAATTTTCAAGCATGATCTCAGTCACTCCCTCAGCCTCCTTCTGGCACTTCTCTAAATGATTTTCCCCCTGCAACACGAAGAGAGAAAGGCTGGTCAGAGTGGCAGGACTTCAGTCTCCAATGCCACTTGAGGATAGGATGTACGTGCAAAAACACAATGGCCCAGAAATGGTGGCCATTATGAACTCTCTGGTCAGTAATGCAGTAATGAGGGAGGGCAGCTCTGGGTCACTGGTTGGCTGCACTTTTCAGTGGATGGCTTTGTGAAACCAGGAATCCGCTTGGCTGTGAGCAGGAACAGAGTGGCCTTTGAGGGTATGTACAAGCAGACTTAAATTAAGCAGAGAGGATGCTGTGGAGGTGCCAAGTCTGTATCCTGTACAGGTTCAAGCATGGGATACTGACTCTGTATGTTTGCTGCAGAAACAGGCTGTGCATGGCCCTGATGGGGTGCAAACCCAGGAGGCCACAAAAATTACCTCTTCTTCTTAACTGTTTTTTCAACAATTGGCAGTCACTTTTGCATTTTTAACTTGGAGGCCAAGTGTATGTTTTACTGAATAAATATATGGACAGCACTTTTCAAACGCTGAAAGGAAAAGCAGGCAAAGGAGTCCAACTTCAAATTGCATCAGGTCGCATTGTGAAATGGAGAACCTGTTAGAGTCAATTGGCTACAAGATCCTGCTTCACAGTATATTTGTACATAGCCTGACATGGAATTGAATGAATAAAAACCGTCCTGAGACGGGTTTCCTGTTCTGAAGCGAACAACCTGAAAACATGTGTGCCATTTCTTCTGAAGTCTTAACAGCTATAAAGGGATTTTAAAGTTCCAGCCATCAAATTCTATGGGCACGATCCTAAATAGGTCTACTCAGGAGTAAGTCCCATTCTGTTCGGTGAGATTACTCCTATGAAACTGTTTTTAGGATGGCAGCCATAAATCCCTTCCCAGTCCTTTCTCTAAGGTCACCCAAACCTTTATTGAAACTTAGGGGATGTTGAATGAGCATATTTATGTAAGGCAGTGGCCATTATAAATATTCCAAGACTCCTAAACTTTTTTAAAAAGTGTCCTTATTCAGCTTACAAATTTTGGATGCTAACAGTTCACAGAGAATTAAAGTACACAAATAATCAATGGCTTGGCAACAGATTCTAGACAGTTTTATTTGTCAGATATGAGAAAAGCACTGTTTTTTTTTTTAAACCCCTCTGGAAATCTGGCAGCCTCACTTAAGCGAGGAAGTCTGGCTACAGCTCTGTGCCCAAGAGTTCCTTGACAGGCTAATTTATATGAAAAAACTTCCTTGAAGGTAGGAAGTTGGAAAACTATCCCAGGGACAGTCATCACATGCAGATGCTGGAAAAGGCAACATGATTCAGAAGAAATGGAAGTTGGGCTGGAGTGATACTTCCTATCCTGCTGTGATTCAGGCCCCCTAGGAATTCTAATCAAATCCCAAGACTCTAAACAGGATTCTAATCAAATCCCAGTCCATCAACCCAACGGCTGGCTTCCTGCTGCTGAATGGGTGGACCACTGATGAACCTCATCAGAAAGCCAAGTCAAAACCAGCAGGAAGTACAAAACCAGGGTCATTTTAAATGCCACTTTTTCTCAGAGGTGGCTGGCAGCCAAACCGCCTTGGCCTCTGATCCCAGCCACAGGATCTGCAATCATTTACATTCCAGAAGAACATTAAAGACTTGCAGACTGTAAATGCACAGGGAATCAGATTTCCCAGGAATGAATGGCATGGAGTACATCACACCCAGGACCTGAAGGCTCATGCTGCCTCTCCCCTCAGACACTCCCCCCCCCCCTTGGAGATGACCTATACACAACAAACCCAACCATTAGTTCCTTTCCCTCACGTTCTTGTAACTGAATTTAACACACGCCCCGGTTTATATCAACTTTCACTTCCCCCACCTAGTTCTCATCTTAAATTTTCGATCGTAAGCTCCTCTCATACCACTGGCAACAAAAATGAACACAAGCAAGAAAGTTTTGGATGACAAATGTTGTTCCCAGTGTCAGATTCTGTATGTGTGTGACAAGACCATGGGCACTTCAGGTAAATTCCACAAAGATTCCATGAGTTTGGTATGGATGCACCTTGGTTTGAACGAGCCTCTCTCTGTAACACCCCTCTCCCACCTATTTTTCTATTGTGTTTATAAATTGGCCTGTTGTATTAACACTCTAATACATCTGATGAAGTGAGTTTATGCTGGAATAAAAACTTTTGCTGCAAGGTATTTTGTGGCATCAAACTACAGTTTCATCCTCCTGCTAATGACTAACATGGCTACTTGTTTTGAATCTTCTTGGGCTTGGATGAAGCATGTCACATGTTCTGTGGCTGGGGTGCTTCCCATCCACTTGTCCGAACGTCTTTTTCTACACCCTCCTCTCCATCCCACTGGGGAAGCCCTGTGTTGCCTGCTTCTGCTCCACCGAGATCAACCTGGGACTCAGTGACATCCCTCTCTCTAGAAAGAATCAGTTGCAGTAACCAGTCTCCCTGTTCTTGAGAAAGATATGGACTATTTACTGTCAAAGGTATTGTTGTTCTTATTGTTTTGGCTCCTTGATATTGTCACATTTTTAATATGGTTATGTTTTGTCCCAGAAATATTAGAATCTCATGTTTTTATCTTCAGATTCTTTTATTACGTGAAAGCTGCAAGACACTTTTAATGCATTACAGAGAATGCGCTCATATATTTTATAAACAAATTTTCATGAGAAGCCACACAGAGCAGGATTTTTCTGAACTTTTCCTGTTGGCAGCGTGCGGACACTTGGCCCAGATCATCTGATGGCTGATCAACTCCGGATGGCCCAAGGCCTTAATTGGTAGCAGGAGAGGAAAGTCATCTGGAGAATTTTTCCCAGCATGCCAGGAAGTATCCAGTGGTTCAAGTGTTGGGCTTCCCGTGGGCAGGCAGGACTGACCTGCAACCAGACAGAGATGTTTACTTTAGCTAGCCAAGTTCCTATTGTTTATTTTAAGTGGTGTGCTAAAAAAATATGCTACATGACAAACAGGTCAAGAAGCTGGTCAAGGGAAAAGGTTGCTAACAGTTCGAATACAAAACAGAAATGAACAAAAATGTTATAGTGACTTATGTGCTTATATTTGTTGTGTGTTGGTATTAGCTAAAAAAAAGTCAATAGCTTATCTGTAGTTCTTCCGCAGATCCAAAAGCCCCTCCACTCCAGGGACGCTACCAAGACACCAAATCTCAAAAGCACACCCCAACACACACACATACACACACACACCTGTTTCCTTGGTAAGACATGTTTCTCTTCATCCTGGTACTGAGTAGACTTCCACGTCTAGGTTACTATAACTTATAAAAGGATCTCAGGCCACATTTCCTGAAAGATTTTTAAAAATCCCATAAAACTCTCTAAGTAGGAACTTGTTCCTCTTTTGCCTGCTGCTGCTCCTGATTTTATTCCTGGACCAATTCAACTCACACCTAGCTCCAAACTACCAATCTAAGTCCAGCCACAAGTCTTTATCTGGGAGCATATTCTGCACTCACACCTGTCCATAAGCCCTCTTTTTGCTCATCATCAGTCCAGGATACCAAAACAAGGCAACTGGATTCCATATTCCCCCTTATAATCCATGGGCTTCTAGATGGCTCCCACTCAGAAGGGGCTGCCCCTGGAGCATATCACTCCAGAAATTTGATCCCGCTTCTTCAAGGGCTATGAAGCTTCTCACAGCATGCATGCCCCATAACCTCTAGACTACATTGCTGCAATGCACTCTACATGGGGTTGCCTTTGAAGATGGTCTGGAAGCTGCAGCTGGTGCAAAATACTTGGCCAGAGTGTTGATTGGAGAGGGACATGGAGACTATATCACTCACACCAGTCATCTTTGGAGGCTCTACTTTCTCAGTAGAAAAGAAACTGGGCCTTGTAGAAGTTTTGTAGCATTTGTGGTATTTGCACTGACACAGGCAGAGTACAGGTGGAGACAAAAGGGTTCAAGGACACATTATGTTTTCCTCACTGCCTCCCCAGGTCCATGCATTTAGATGTACATTGCATCTCCTGTGCTAGGAATTTAACTTCCAGGCAGATGCAAGCACAATTCAGAGCACAACCATGGAATGTGCAGGGGGGGGGGGAATAGGCCTTTTTCCTGTGCTGTTTTCTCAACCTGAAATGGTCCCAGGGATCCTTTATTCATTTGTTAGGAAAACTTACATCTACTAATAGGCAGTATGTAAGTTTCTCAAGAGGGGCAAGTAACCATCTCCCAAGCTGAAAGCAAGAAGAAAAAAACAGGGTAGAGGGCATGCCCCCTCCCCTATAGGCCACAGTTCCACTGTGAATTAGATCCACACATGCCGGGGAATTAAGTTTCCAGCAGAAAATGTACAACACATGTCTGACTGCACAGAGCCAGGGAGGTCATATAAAGAAAAATAAATGTGTAGTTAGGTCCTGCCTAAGCCAAGTCCGATCCCAGAAGCTAGACAGGGTTGGTAGTTCTTGAATGGGACACTTCTAAGACATACCAACATCATGACATGGAGACAGGCAATTAAAGCCACCTTGAAATGTCTCTTGCCATGAAAACAGGGCGAGTTATCTCCTCCATGCTCTGGTAGGTCCTTGTCAAAGCCCTGGCAGGATTGACTCCCAGCAATTACCACCTGTGGAGGACTTTTACGTTCTTTTACCATCCCCTTGCCTTCTCCTTCTCCTTGAACTTGGCAAGTCTTGTGTCTTTTCCAGCTGGCTTTTAGTAACAGGCGTGTATCACCACTCTGGATGGTTTTACTTTCTCCTCTGATTCTCAGCTGCCTGTTTGTTTGAGCAGCTGCTGCTTTAATTGGGTTTGGACTTTTTTGTGTAGTTTCATAGTTTTTGAGCATGGCTGATTCTGAGCTGAATTGATTTGCTTTTACTTAACTATGAACCCCACTCCTGCACGTCATTGTGCAATTGCTAGACGCTTGAAATCAGCTAACCAAGCCATGATCGGGCCACAATTACCATATGGCAAACTTGCAGAAAAGTGAAGAAGAGAGACAACGCTCAGGGCCAGTGCAATGGAGTTAAGTGCCAAATAGCAAGCCCTGGCGTTCCAGCATGACATAGTCAGATCAGCAGGCACCACAGACAGCGGCTCACTTGAAATGTCCCCCGCCACGGCCAGCATTCTGGCCAGCAACCCGTTCCACAGCAGGGCAGAGAAAGAGGAGACCAGGGAGGGGAACGCCTCGATTGGCAGAGCACATGCTTCACTTGCAAGAGGACCCAGGCTCAGTCTTTTTTTTAAATTAATTTTATTGTTTTTTTTAAAGACAAAGATAAATTCTAATACAAGATACAAAAAAGAAAAAAAATAGGATGAGAGAAAAAAGAAGAAAAATATAAAAGGAGAAAATATATAATGAAACAGCTTCCAATTTTCTCTACATGTAAATTCTAAACATCAATTACCCCCTCAAATATCCTCTTTTTTCTATCATCTAATATTTGTTTTCCCTCTGAATCATCAACTCCACAAATCATCTGTTCATTCCCCCCCCTTTTTTTTTCATGGAAAAAGTCTTTAAGGGGTTTCCAGTCATCCATAAATGTAGATATTATCTTTTCTCTGATAAAAGAAGTAGAAGAGGAAGAATTGGTTTTCATACCCTGTTTTTCACTGCCTGAAGCAGAGTGGCTTACAATCACCTTTTTTCCTCTCCCCACAACAGAAACCCTGTAAGAGAGCTCTTGGGGCTGAGAGAGCTCTTGACAGGACTGTTCTGTGAGAACAGATCAGGGCTGTGACTAGCTGGGTGCCTGTGAAGGAGCGGGGAATCACCTGGCTCACTAGATTAGAAGCCACCACTCTTAAGCACTATACCAATTTGGCTCTCAGGATAAGTAAGCTTAGCCATCTCTCCAAGTTCATTCTCCAGTTACAAAAAGAATATCACAGAGAGACTTAGAGAGGGGAGAAAATGCAAGCATGATGCAGCTTCCTATGAGCATAGAGATCAGGTCTCTCCTCCCTTGTACTCATGTGACCCCAAGGGCACTTTCAGCTGGCAAAGCCTGCCTGGTGTGGTGGTTCCAGCACCAGACTGGAATCCCAAAGACCCAGTTTCAAATCCCTCCTCACTCTGCCACATTCATCTTAACTTACTTCACAGGGTTGATGTGAATGTAAAATGAAGGCAGGAGACTGTTGTAAGAGTGCCCCTTGAACAAAGTAGGATAAAACTGCACTGTAAAGCCCACTGTTTATAGAAGTAAGCTCAGAAGAGGAAGACAGACTTGCTCCTTCTCCAGACAGCCAATATCCACTTCTGTGTGGTCTCTGGGTAACGCTCTCTCAGTTCTCCGCCTGTGCTATTTATACCACGCTTTTCTCCCCAATGAGGACCCAAAGCTGCTTACAACTTTATTCCCCCCTCCAAGTTATTCTCACAATAACAGCTCTGTGAGGTATGCTGAGCGGAGAGACTGACTGGAGGTCACCCATATAGCTTCCGTGGCATAGTGGGGATTCTAATACAATCTCCACAGTACCTTTCATTGGGATTGGCCAAATTACATATAACAGCATGTGTGTTTTTGAGTTAACCAGCACCCTTCATCAGGTGAGATGTTAGACATTTAAAAAAATAATAATAAGAAGAAGAAGAGTTGGTTCTTATATGCCGCTTTTCTCTACCCGAAGGAGGCTCAAAGTAGCTTACAATTGTCTTCCCTTTCCTCTCCCTACAACAGACACCCTGTGAGGGAGGTGAGGCTGAGAGAGCCCTGATATTACTGAAGAAGAAGATTTGGTTTTTATATGCCACTTTTCTCTACCCAAAGGAGGCTCAAAATGGCTTACATTAGCCTTCTCTTTTCTCTCCCCACCACAGATGCCCTGTGAGGTGGGTGAGGCTGAGATATCACTGCTCATTAAAACAGCTTTATCAGTGCTGTGGCGAGCCCAAGGTCACCCAGATGGCTGCATGTGGGGGAGTGCAGAATCGAACCCGGCATGCCAGATTAGAAGTCTGCACTCCTAACCACTACACCAAACTGACTCTTTTAAACACTTATAAAGAGAGAACTGAAAGTTCTTCAGGATGCTATAGTGAGTCCTGGTCATGCTGCTTTGAATGACGCTGGCTTCTAGTTACACTCAGCTCTTTTGGGCAAGAGTCAATAAAACAACTCCACAGACAATAACAAATTCCAACAGTCATCTCAGATCACAACAGCACACTTGCTGTAATTATACCAGCTGTAATCATAATAATAAATATAGCTATACCAACCTATTGTATAGGTGACTGTAGAATTACTATATGGTGATGCATATAAAGTGCTTAAAGTGCACCATAAAATTTACAAAAATTAAGTATTATCAACATTACTGCATTGTGGCTGTAGAGGAATATACATGGGAAAAAAACCACATGTCTTCAACAGCCTCATTAATAATCAACTAGCTGGGTTTGATTTTACACAGGCCAAGAGATTAACAAAACAGAGTTACACCCTTTTAAACCCACTGACAGCAATGAGTTTAGAAGAATATAACTCTCGTGAGGATTACACTGCAATCTCAAAAACACTTTCCAGGGAATAAACCTCATTGAAGACAAGGAGACTTACTTCCAAGCAGAACCAGTTGAGGATTGCATTGTTAGAGAAACAGCTGTGAACTTCTGTGTAGCAGAGGAATCTAACATCCCAAAGTTGTGCTTTAATGCAGGGGTAGTCAACCTGTGGTCCTCCAGATGTGCATGGACTACAATTCCCATGAGCCCCTGCCAGCAAATGCTACAGGTTGACTACCCCTGCTTTAATGAATTCATGGGACCATAAGACTTCTGTTGTTTTTGTGACAGTGAACTGACAACTAGAATTCGTAGCAGAGGAAACGTAAACCCACATCCTTCCTTCAAGAAGGCAAAATATTGTCGCTGAAAGCTAACATGCAAACTTCTGCATTGTGGCTTCTACAGAGATGTACACCTGGCTCTCAAAGCTAAACCACCTTGCAAAAGTCAACCAGAGTAGGTATTGCCTAGCAGCTAATACTGATGACCCATGAAATCCCCTGGACTCCGATTTAACAATACAGCTGAACTCATCTCCCCCCCCCCCCAATCTGCCATCTGTAGAGACCCATACAGGGTTGTTGTAAGGCAATGGCACTCAAGTTTTTCAAAGTGGGATTCGCTTCTAAATTAACTGTATCTGTGGGGAGCCACTTGCAAAGTAACTCTGTGTTACTTCCCCTCTCCTCAACATGAAATGAAAGAAGTTCACATCTGTTGACTCTGAACAAGTTTGTATTTTATGTTTTAATTTCTACTAATTATAAAGATTTAGCATTACTGAGAAACAGGCTGCATTTGATAGTCATGTTACACACAATGTGGTGGCAAATATACATCAACCCTCCCAACTATTGAGTTGAGCCTTCAGTTTGAGAACTGCTGTTATAAGAATTACAGAGAAAATTGATTTACAACAAAAGAAATTGTGCTGCGCCTTAAAAACCAACTGATTTATTGTGGTGGAAGTTTCTGCGGACTACAGTCCACTTCATCTGATCCACGGAGAGAACTCTAGCAGGCAAAAGCTGCAGATCCAACAAATCTGTTGGTTTAGATGCCATGGGAGTCCCTTTTTGCCTTTGCTGCAACAGCTAACACAACACCAACTCTGAAATTGGAGACCACAGAGCTGAAAGACTTTGAACTCTCAAAAGCCACTCTGAAGTGTTACGGGAAGAAGCCCTGCGGTGGGGGGGTGGTCCCCGGTTAAATCTGCGGCTTCTTCAGTTAAAAGAGTCTCAATAGGAGAGGGATCTCAGTAGGTTGCTGGAGAGAATGGCTGCCAGTCAAAATATACAACGCAAAACGCGGTTCTGTGGCCAGAGAGACATGCGACACCAACGGTGGTGAGGGGCACCCGGAGGGTTGCCCACGAAATCCGGGGCAAAAAGCCCACTTCAGCAGACTAAGCAGTCTCACTTTCCCCCAAGGGTTCCGTGCTACGACCATCCCATGCAGGGGAAGCGCTGGCTAGTCTATCCGTGCCGCCCCCGGGTGCCTGGCAAAGGGACGGCTGACGGGAAGCAACACCCCCACCCTCCCCAAGTGATGCCCCATGGCATGCCCACAACAGAAGGCAAGCAGCCGGCCTTCCCGCGGGGAGACGAGCAAAGGCGCAGAAGAGGTCAAGGACGCCGAAAGGCGCCCCGAGCCCCAAGGGGTGGGAGAAGAGGACGGCAGCCAATCCACACCCCCGGTCCAAACTGGGTCTGGAAAGGGTCGGAGCCAGGCACGCGGCTCTTGCTTCGGCAGAAAGGACAGGAGCGGCGTGGGGGAGCCACTGGGGCACAAACAACTCCAGCCACCCATTCCACGCACCCCAGGGAGGCAGGGGCCAGCTCACCACCGCGCTGGGGAAAGGGCCACCCCCCCCCCTCCTCCCTCCCTCGCGGCTGCCCTGCGCCGCCTCCCCGAGCTCGCCAGGCGGAGGCCAGAGGGCAAAAGCGACGGCCGCTCGGCTTCCCCGCGGGGCTGCGCCTGCCCTTACCATGGCCAGGGCTGTGCGTGGGCGCCGCGACGGCGGACTGACTCGCTCCGCTTCAGCGCGGGAGGACCGGTTGGAGCCGGCGTGTGGCTCATCTGGGACGGACCCAGCCGCCTCTTCCTGCTTTGCTCTCGGGGACCACCCCAGGCGGCGAGGGGGAGGCGCCTGCCCGGCCCAGAAAGGCTGCTCTTCAGCCACCGGCGCCTGCCGTCGAGGCCAACGCGGCTGGGCAGACTTTCGTTTTTCCCCGGTGCCTTCCAAGGGGCAGCCCTGCTTGGCTGCCGAGAACTGACGGGATCAGGCGGCGCCCCGCCGCTCTCACGCCTTGTCCCCTACAAGCACCATAAGGGAGATGCCGGCGAATGACACCTATGGCTTTCTCTGTGCAAAACAGATGCTTCGCAGGTGACAAACGCAATCTCTCTCTCCTGTGGACTCACCACACTGATTCAGCACCTGTAGAGTGATTGTAGAATCACAGAGTTGGCAGGGATTCCAGGGTCATCTAGTCCAACCCCCTGCACAATGTAGAAACTCACAACTCCCTGCCCACCCACCCACCCCCCCGCCCCCAGTGACGCCAATTCCATGCCCAAGTGATCCCTCCACCAGAAATCTCCAGAATCCAGCCTGGCCTGGAGGAAATTCACCCACCCACAGCTGCAATCGTCAAAAATAATGGACAGTCTCAGAAATTACATCAGCTATTTCTTTTAGCACCCTTGGATGCAATTCATCTGTCCCAGAAGATCTGGTTTCATTTAAAGAAATTAGGTGTTTATGGACTAACCCTTCAGTAATCCTAGGCCACAACTCCCATCTCTTATCACAAGAACTGTAGATGGGAACCTTCCTGGATTTCCTCTCCTTAAGTTTTTCTGACCACGGGATTCTACCCAACATAATTTTAAGTTAGTTAAAATGTACTCTCCTGGATGTGTGACTACGTACAGCTTTTCTCTTCCCCAAGATCATAAGATCCAAAATCACATGATCACTACTACCAAATGTACCCACAACTTTTACCTCGTCAACCAGTTCTTCCCTATTGGAAAGAATCAAGTCTAAAATAGCAGACCCCCTGGTTGCACCTTCCACTTTCTGGGAAATGAACCTGTCAGCAAGACCAGTCAAGAATTTATTGGACTTTTCATTTTTAGCAGAGCTGGTCTTCCAACAGATATCTGGGTAATTGAAATTTCTCATGACCACTAGGTCCTGTCGGAGAACGTTGTAATCTGGTCTAGGAACATCTCATCCAAGTCCTCTGTCTAGCCTAGCCTGGTTTTTGGATCAAAACAAGGTTACTGTGAGTATGCCAAAAGTCACAGATGGACAATCTGTGGCAGGTTGGACATGTGGATTTGCAGGCGGACGTGTGGATCAATGGAATGTGAATTCTTAATCATTGGTATGAAACACTGCACCCCACCAGTGGTATGAGTACCACTAACTAAGAACCATTACTGTGGGTGGCAGCAACTAGGGGACCTGTCTTGGATACTGTTCTGCCTTCTTAATCTGTTGTGGTCATGCATGGCAAGCAGAAGCATTTCTGCAGTGCCCGGAGTCTCCATATCTGTGCCACAGCAAAGTTGTGTAGCAAAGTCTGTGTAGCAGCCCTTGTTCCTCTTTGGCAGCAAACCAGAGCATTTAACTTTCAGGCCACAAATCCCTCCTGGGTATAACATTTCCCCTTTCACTTAGAACCCCTTTCACTTTTCTGCAGAGCCTGTTTACCATGAAATTATTCAGCAAGTCTGTAGCAAAACTTCCCATTCGTTGGGCTGCACTAGAAAGGGATGAAGGATCATTAGGAAACAAATGACTCCTCCCCCCCCCTCGTCATGCTGGCAGTCTCCCATACCAACCCACTGGGAGTTGGCAAGCAGTTCAATCAGGACCCAGCATGCGTACCAGGTGGGCCCAGTCCCCTCCTGTAGTTAATTTGAGAAGTCAGGATGAGGCAGTTTTCAGCAGAATCAGTTTGGCATTTCTCAGTAGAGTCACACAGCAAGTAAAGTCCATTTTTAAAAATCAACTAATATTCAAAATGCTGGAAATGACCTTTCAAGTTACACAGAGCTCCTTTTTCGATAAACATGTTCAATCACATTCAAAGATGAACATGAAGAGATGATGTTCCATATATAATCAGTTGATAAAATGAGTGTGCTCTTTAAGAAAAAGACAAGAAAAGTTTTAAATCCAAATTCTGAACTCACAACCAATTGCTCCAAACTAATATTCACAGTATATCAATTGCATACTGTAAAATATTCTTTTTCTGAAATGTAAGCCATTTGGCCTTTGCAACCACACACTAAGTAAAAAAGCCTCATCCTTTGGCTTATTTTATCAAAGTATAAAAGTTGCTTAGTTGAGAATTTCTGTAACAATTTGATTTCAAGATTTTCTTCCTTACCTCTTTGCAGGCTGAATTAAGGAAGGGGATGTAATTAAAAAAAAACAAAACAGGGAGGCCGACTGCAGTCTGTCCAGCTACAATTCTATTAATAGCCTGCTGATGGCAGCAGAGAATACACCCTGTTTGCGAACCTAAGTAGTTTAAATGTGAGGTTAACTCCTTGTTGCAGGCTAGAAGTTTAAGACTCTGGTCAGCAGAGGAAAAAAAAACTCATTCATCAGAGGAAAAACAAGGATTTGAGGGGTTAATTCAACTTAATACACTTTTGACACATTATCACCATTTTCTCTGGCCAAACAAGCTGAGGAATAGTCTCCTGAAAGGTAACCCATTCCTGAATTTTCATCATTTGACCAGAATGGGACACTCTGTTTTGTCTTGCCTCAGAATGCCTTGATACCAAGTTATAAAGGTGTGTTTTTGTTTGTTTAGTGACCAGCTTCTTAAGATGGCTTTTAGCAGCTGTGGCAGTTATGGTGACTTGGTGATAGGCAAGTTTGACATGGCTTCATTTCTGTGAATGTTACTTTTATTGCAGTTTTCATTAATTACCATAGAGCTGGATTTTTAAAATGTACTTTTTGCTTAATGCCTTACTGATAATAAATGTTATTGTGGCAGAAGGATTATATCAAAACCTAATCTCTAGATAATACCCCTAGGATATTTTGAGGGACACCAGAACAGGGAAAGACTATAACCGGTAAAAGAAAAACTTTATGGGTACCACTTCTCCTTAAATTGGGTGAATAATTTTCAAAAATCCATATGTAAATATTGCTCAAGACATCTCAGGTTATCTTGATAAACATACCCTGGCTACTACCAGATAATTAGTGGGTTGAGAGATTATTTCTGCTGTCAGCACCATACCAGTCAGTTATCTCACCTCAAAGCCTGTCCATATCAGGGACATGTGTCATGTATCACCAGTATGTTTATGCCATCATGCTTGGGAGACAAAGGAATTTAATTTATCCAGTGATTGATATAAAGTGCAAAACATTTAATTGCTTATAGCTTTGTCTATTCAATTTAGATATGCTTGCAACTAGATTTCAAGCATCACACCAAACATTTTACAGATTGTGTACAATGGGTAGTCAAACTGTGGCCCTCCAGATGTCCATGGACTACAATTTCCATGAGCCCCTTCCAGTGAACTACCCCTGAATTGTAAACCCATACTATACTTAGATTCAAGTGGGTATCCGTGTTGGTCTGAAGCAGCACAATAAAACAAAATCAGAGTCCAGTGACACCTTTAAGACCAACAAAGATTTATTCACGACATGAATAAATCTTTGTTGGTCTCAAAGGTCCCATAATATACTTGCCTTTCATCCCTTAGCTGGCCTTAAAGCAGGCTTTGGGAGCATTTCCGAAAAGGAAATTGGTGCTAGGGAGGTGTTCAGCCCAAGCTGAGATCCATGGCCCTGTTTCTTTTTCTCCCTCTCCTTCCTCAACCCCCCCCCCACATACCTCCAGCTGAATTTCAAGACCAAATTACATGTTTGCCATTCCTGCCTTGACACCCCAATGTTATACATACTTTGGCAGAGAATATGGCATCTTTCCATTCATGCAATGCATAGGCTATCAGAGCCTTTTTGGAGGCATAGATGACCTTGTTTCAGCTGTAAGGAGCAAGGTTAGTTAAAATTCAAATATTTAAGTTTGTTTTGTAGGCTGCGTGAGACTGCATAATAATGCTAGTATTTGTAGTTCCTTCAGCTAGGAAGGCACTAGCTTGCAACGTCTGATACACAGATCTGAAACATGGCCCTTGCTGGGGTTTTAACTACCCAGGGATCCAGGATCCCTTCTGCATTAAGCAATGACCTGCTAGCAGTTGACATTTTAGCTCCTCCATACAGGCACTGTAGATTTTGGCACTTATTTTTATTGCCTGCTGCTTGCAGAGAATGTTATTAGTAATTACAGGGTGAATTCAAATGAGTAGCCGTGTTGGTCTGAAGTAGCACAATAAAATCAGAGTCCAGTAGCACCTTTAAGACCAACAAAGATTTATTCAGGGCATGAGCTTTTGAGTGCAAGCACTCTTCGTCAGACTATGAACTCCTTACATGACAGGGAATATACAGCAAAAGTCAAATTACATGGTGAGATCTCCAGTAACACCTTTACCCAACATTTGGTGCCATTTACATTCCCCCCCCCCAATGACCATACATTCGGCTAACTTCATTCCATGCCCCCAGATTAGAAACAGGCTTGTATTTACACAGAGCATCAGGTTTTATCAGCATAAACGGTCCACCTCATCACTTCTGCTGTTCAGTTTTTACTGGTCAAGTAGCTGTTAAAGGCATTGAAACTCTTCCAGAAGAAAAGCTGGCAATCTATCACTCCAGGGGAGGGGGTAGACTTAAAGTCTGGCAGCCCCCTCTTGAACTTTTTGTTCTGGGGCCAGGAGGGTACTCCTTGGGATCTGTGCCAAAGTTTGTTGGGTTCTCAGAGTGGGGAAAAAACACAGGTGCTAAAAACAAAAGGCACACAAAGAAAACTCTCTATCCGCATGCTAATGAAATGCAGCCTTCCCTTGGCAGGAATAGGCAGCATCTCAACTTAGCTGGTGGCTTGCTTTCTATCTACAGCAACACCACAGACAAAGACAGTATTGTCTCTACCTTGGCCACCCTCCCAGGGCCAGATCAAGGAGGAGAAAGCTTAGCCAGACTTCCCAGAGGGGGTGGGCAGGAGAAATATTTAGACAAGCTGGATGCTCTCATCTCTGCTCTTATCTTGCTGTTGCTTCACTTCAAGCTACTCAGTGGCTCAGAAATGTATGCTGGGAGCAAATGCTGGCAGGGGCTCATGGGAATTGTAGTCCATGGGCATCTGGAGGAACACAGGAACACCACCTGGCAGCTGGTAGCTATGTGTTACAGGAACAGCAAACAGCAGAGCCCCCAAACATGCTTGCTTAACTAAGAATCATTGAAGAACTATCTGGAAGAATCAGGGCAAAATTTAAGACTGGTACAATTAAAAACACACACGTGTTATTCATGCTTGTATTTGCAGCCTGGTGACACCTGTGACCTTCAGATGAAAAAGCTTCTTCATGAAAGCAGCTGGTCTATTAACTCTTGGCCCTGTAAAGATGGCCATAAAGTCACTTGAAGTCAGTAATGCTGGAATGAGACAGTGCAGACTGCAGAAAACAATACAGAAAGACATTAACCTCCCAATTATTTTTAAAAAGAGTCCGTGTGATGTTGTGGCTACAGTGTCAAACTAGGATCTGGGAGTTCAAATCCCTACTCTGCTATTGTTTCTTCAAGTACAAGAAACAATTCCCTAACTGAGATAGCCGCCTCCCCCCTCAATTTCTGCACAGCACACTACAGAAAATAGTTAATCAAAGTCTCTGGAAACTTCATTGCAGATTTTGCTAACAGGAAACACTGCTGAAATCAGTTCAGGGATGGCTTACCTTACACAGCTACATCCCTGCCTAGTGGAGGGAGAAGCATTAAAAGGCATTTCCAAGAAGGGGGGGGGGGGAGAGAGAGAGCCTTTGAATACTCAGCTGGGCCAGGCAACTCCAGTAGTGCACTGCTGTGAGCCAGCCCTGCAGAGTCCATTCAGCTCAGATCTGGCCAGTGGCTCTGCTTGGTCCAGGCTACCAACTCCACACAGGGAGCTGCCCTGGGAACTTAAAATGGTCAGCTCATACCGGGGTCGAACTAAAGTAAGCCAATCAGAATAAATAGTACGACATAGAACTCACTATACAGGTTGCCCAGAGCAGGCAACACCCAGAGGATCCAAGGCATGTTTTCAGAGGTTAGGAAAAGTATATGGTAGGGTTGCCAACTTCCAGGTAGTGGCTGGAGATCTGGGATTACTGCTGATCCCCAGGCATCAGAAATCAGTTCCCCTGGAGAAAATCTCCAGATATTTCCCAAGTGTTAGTTGGTAACCCTAGTGTATGCAGAGAATTGTTTTTCACCGGAGTCGTCTTTTGTTGAGATTAAGTAGACGGGGTTGCCATAACCACCAGACCAACCCGATCACTTTAGAAAAGGCCTTGAAGTCATTACATAGAATCGATCTATCAAGCTCACCATACCTGTTAGAAACTGCAACAAGAAGATTGTGGCTTTAAAACTGATGTCTTTTCACACTTCAGGAGTTTTCAGTGTTACTTTTAGGGTAGTATTCCTGAACACCCATGAGGTCAGCAGGTTTATTTTAAAAGCAGAAAACATTCTCAATACCTGTCCTTCAAATGGTTGTTGTCAGCCATTTAGTCGGTTCCGACTCTTGGCGATCCCATGGCACAGCAGTTGCCACGATCCCTGATGCTGCACCACCTCCCTCAGCCATGCAATGTTCTGGCCAGTGTCCGTTCCGACCGTGTCCAACCACACCCTTTGTCAGCCTAGTTTCCTTTTTCTACCGTCTTTCAACTATTTGAATGCTAATATTGCATCCCTGGGAGCTAGATAGCAGGACTTCCAGAGCAGACGGGTCCTTCCAACACTACCTGTCCTCTCACTGCCTGAGCAGTTTGCTGCCCTGGACCAGCCTTGCTCTGAAGATGGATGGGGGCTGAATAGCTTTAGATGGCAGGCGATGTGCAGGTACAAAAATAGCACTGTGTCGGTTTCAAAAGTAACAGTACTTAGCTGGCAGCTATCACTGCACAACTAGCTTGGAGGTTTCGGTCTACTAGAAAGGATACGTGAAATAGTAAGGCTCAACCAGTGGAAAAGCCTCTGCTTTGCATGGAAAGGGTTCCAGGTTCAACCCTCAGCATCTTCAGTTGAAAGGATCAGGTAGGAGGTGACGTGGAAGACCTCCACCTGAGACCTCATTCGGGTTGCCAGGCCACCCTTGGCCGTGGGTAGGGAATGGAGAAGTGGGGATGCCAGATCCAGGGTGGGAAACTCCTGAAGATTTGGGGGTGGAGCCTAGGGAGGACAGGGAGTTCAGTGTGGTACAGTTCCCTAGAGCCCACCCTCCAAAGCATCCGTTTCCTCCTGAGGACCTGATCTCGGTAGTCCGGAGATGAGCTGTAATTCCAGGCCCCACCTGGAGGTAGCTGAGGCTGAGAGAGCCCTGATATTACTGCTCAATCAGAACACTTTTATCAGTGCTGTGGCGAGCCCCAAGGTCACCCTACCCTGCTGGCTGCACGTGGGGGAGGAGCAGGTAATCGAACCTGGCTCACCAGATTAGAAGTTTGCACTCCTAACTACTACACCAAACAATCTGGACACTCAAGAAAAGACTTGCACAAGAAGTACTTGCCTCCAAAATAAACACATACAATATAACACTTGCTTCTTGGAATCTTTTAAAAATGTAATTAACACCACTAGTGCTGATATTATTCAGCAATACCAAGAAATCACACTCTGATGCAAATCGCTTCTGGATAGACCTTTGTATTAGCCAGCAATTTACAAATACATTTATTACAAGCTACCAAATCTTTGCGGTGGAAGGAGGGTCAATATCCATTAGTTTGGAGGTTATTAAAGAACTGGAAGAGCTTGGACAGGGAGGGCAGCTTTGGTAAAAACATAAATCAAGGGGAACTAGGGAGTTCCTTAGGGATCAAATGTCCAGGACTCTGTGCTGCTCAGGAAGAAGGAGGAACTGAAAACACCTTTGAGAGAAGAAATGACAGCTTCTCACATTTTTTGAAACAGCTCAAGCTTGCTCCAAAGTATTCACAGCAGACCAGAAAACAAACATGAATCAGTAATGCCCTCCCATTTTATTTTTGAAAGACAGAAATCCTCCCCGTCCCATGATATTATAATTATAGCAACTCTATACAGGTACCACTCAAGACACAAAATTTAGGATATTAGATCTATACACAAGCCTTCTGGTAAAGGACACAGATTATAATCCAAAGAATCAGAACCTAGACACATCAATGGGGAAGGGAAGGGAACTGCTTCACACAGGCCTGTACCAAGAGTAACAGCTTGCAGCAAAACCACATACAAAATCTGTAGCCTATGGTCCAGAGAAGCCCAAGAAGCTTCAAAAACCTAGGCTGGGTGCAAGAGATATTATTCCTACCTAGCAGTACAACTTGTTATTGTGAGACCAAGGAAAGGAACAGTGGGACAGCAGAGAGGGTGATGGGATACCCCTCTACACAACCTGGAAGCAAGTGAGGGGTGGCATCCTAAGGGAACACCGAAAGCCCTTTGATGGCAACACGCGGCCAAGTGGTTCAGTAAGACATTTCAGCAGGGAAGGCAGAAGGTGGTACAGAAGACAAAAAGAACGTCCAAGGCCAAGAAGAAGACTTAAGTTTAGATAACATTAGTAGCAAAGAGGATAATCAGAACGACAATGATGGTGACGACAACGCAAATTATGGCGATCATCTTGGCGTTCTTCCACCAGTACTTGCGCGCCACCTTCTGCGAGGTAGTCTTGAAATGTTCTGACTATAACAAAGATCAAAAGACAGGTTAGTTAGCAGCACAGGGAGAGAAAGATCTCCCCCCCCCCCACACACACACACACAAACACCCCTTTTTTCTAATCAGTAAAGAATCATCAGCATCAGATTTGCAACAGGTGAGTCTCATTCACTCAACAATAAGCAGAAGGGTTCAGGGAAGGAAATAATAAAGTCCTTCCTCCAGCATAGTGCATGGGTGCGCATCAATTATGGCTACTGGATTTGCAATTGAATCCCAAACAGTTACAACTTTCTTAAACCTCCTGAAATCAATGGGCTTTGAAGGGCATAGCTTTGCTTAGCGTGGCATGACATGTAGTTTTAGAAAGGGATTATACAATTTGTGGAGGAGAGAGCTTTCAGTAGCTTTTTCACATGTCTCCAGCCTCCCAAATGCCACGTGCTTGGTGGAGGGCAATATATCACTTTCATGCTCTGCTTTGTAAGATTCTTGGAAGAATTGGATTGGCCGACAGACACAGACTAGATTAAATGCATTTTTGCTCCAATCCAGCAGGGTTTGTCTTGCGTTAAGTCAGTAAAACATGTTAGTGAGACCAGCGCTCTTCCCTCTGCATTTGGGTTTGGTTCCTCAGAGGTGGCCAGAACGAAAGAGAATCTGCAAGTCTCCCACTGTAAACAGACAGCATGAACAGGCAAAATTGGGATGTAAAGTTAGCAAACTCCACAGTAATGTCTGTTCAGCCCCTTTTACCACAGTCTCTTAGCACAACGAAACACCCAAGCATATAACAAAAGGTGCTGAATAGCAGTTTTGCATGTGACAATAAAAAAACATTTTGACCACTCCAAAACCATTTTGAGGTCTTCTTTCTTGCCCACTTTACCAGCTTCGTTTCTGCAAAACTCCAGGGAGAGAGAAGCAGCTACCTCCTCCTCACTTGCTGCACCACATCGCAAGAGTCCGGCCAGTGACATGCCACCCTGCCTTGAACAGGAATGTCTGGAAGCCTCCCCTGCCCCCACAGCAGACACTATGTGGATGATTCCATTTTTGTTCTGCGCTGCTATCTTAGACAAACCCACAAGCAGCTGATCTGTTGCAAGGGAAATGACTTAGATGGCAATAAATACCAGGCCAGAACAAAGGGCAGAGCGTGGCCAGGGCATTCCAAAGTTTGCAGTCAGGCGCACAAACAGGTTTGCATTGGTGCTGTTTTACACACACCGCCTGACCAGTCAGTTCTGCCTGCTTGTAGCCAGCTCTCTCAAGAGACTCAGCAACATCACCCCTTCTTCCCTCCTCCCACCCCCCCTAAAGGTAAAGGTATCCCCTGTGCAAACACTGAGTCATGTCTGACCCTTGAGTGACGCCCTCTAGCGTTTTCATGGCAGACTCAATACGGGGTGGTTTGCCAGTGCCTTCCCCAGTCATTACCGTTTTACCCCCCAGCAAGCTGGGTACTGATTTTACCAACCTCGGAAGGATAGAAGGCTGAGTCGACCTTGAGCCGGCTGCTGGGATTGAACTCCCAGCCTCATGGGCAGAACTTTCAGACAACATTTCTGCTGCCTTACCGCTCTGCGCCACAAGAGGCTCCCGCACCCCCCTACCAATCTATAGATCACATGGCTGACACAGATAACTTGTATTGGTTTCTTACTTTCATCTGGTCCAACTCCTGTAAAAGAGAAGAGCTCTTCTGCATTTCAAAAGCCCATGTCACCCTAAAAATGCCGCACCACAGGTACATCATGCAGTGCAGGCAGGTGGGCATGTACTTTTGAGAGCCATTTGGTGGGACATTTGACTGGGTGGTGCAGATCCCTCTCAAATATTCCAGAGAAGATCAGGGATACACTCCTTGTCAAGCCTCTGCACCACTAAGGGAAGTGGTAAAACCCTTCTCTTCTGTTTCTATATCCACCCCTCTACCTCTCCCCCATACTCTCCCTTCCCCCTTCCCCTTTATCTACTACTGCGTTACCACCCCCCTCCAATCTCAGGGCTCACCGTAGCCTCCAGGTCTTCTGTCTTATTGCGTAGGTGGTCGAGATTCTCTCCCCTTGCCAAAATACGCTCCACATTCTGTGTCATTATATTCTTTACACCTTCCACCTCATTCTGGAGGTTCTTCACCTGGTTGTTGGCCATCCCAGGACCACTCCTGCTTCCGGCCTCCTGTGAAAAGAAGGAACAGGGAGTCACAGCAAGAGCAGAATAAAACAGGGTGACCCAAGGTGATCTGATGCTCATGGGGGAAGATCCAAATGGCTCCCACACAATGTAATAAAATGCGGGATGTAAACCAGTGGGAAATGCAAGAAACGAATGGGGACCATGCAAGGATACTTCCAGAAGATTAGCCCCAACAGCTCAATCCGTCCATATCTCAGTCGGCCAACTAGATGTAGTTGACCCATAGAAAGGCCGCCAATGCAACAAAAACAACACCCCAATACAAGCGTAACAAACCAAAAGAGAGCTGGAGTGAGTCAGCTCACCTGACCTTCAGAAGAATTCTCATAACAAAAACTCTGTCTGATCAAAAGAGAATAATCACTTTAATCCTACTAAACTGAATTCCTTGAATTTTTTGAATTATGGCCTCTGAAATTTACCTTTCCCCCTGCCCTCCCACCAAATCATATACCGGCCTGATGTTCCATAAGATTCTTGCCTGCAGTCACAGCCTGCTGCCACGTGCAAAGATGTATCACAGTTTGATTCCACCCTTCGTCTCAGGAGCTCGGGACAAGGTATGTGGCACTCCTCACCACCATTTTATTTAAGCAGCCCCCACAGGGTAGATTAGGCTGACAGAGAATGACTGGCAAGAGTTTTTCCATGGTGAAACCTTCATATTGCTAGTCATGCACTCTAACCTCTACACCACACTGGATGTCTGTCAAGTGATTCATCTGCACTGATTCCTTCTGGCATGAAACCCCTTAAGGGTCAGCAGCATATCTGCATGAGAGGCATTTGGGGGGCAGTTTGCAACATAAATAAAATCACAATAGTCCAGTGTTAAAAACCTCATTTAGAAGAAGAGTTGGTTCCTATATGCTGCTTTACTCTACCCGAGGGAGTCTCAAAGTGGCTTACAATCGCCTTCCCTTTCTTCTCCCCTCAACAGACACCCTGTGAGGGAGGTGAGGCTGAGAGAGCCCTGATATCACTGCTTGGTCAGAACAGCTTCCTCAGTGCTGTGGTGAGCCCAAGGTCAGCCAGCTGGCTGCATGTGGGGGAGGAGCAGGGGATCCAAAACCCATTACGCCAAAACCCACAATGTAACTGTGGCCAACCAGATATCCTGGAAGGTCCCCATGGCCCATTATGCACGGCCGCCGAAACGGCGATTTCGGGTCATATGGAAAACGCGGAGGGGGAAGACGCAACACACACCGGTTATGCATGGGGCGGGGCGCGACGGCGGCAAAACCCAGAGTAACCGATTATGCACGCGGCGATCTGGGCGCCACTTCTGGTTGCGCCCCGGTCACCCGGAAGCTGCGCTTTCTTCCGCGTTTCACTGACGCGGCTTTTTCGGCGGCATGCACCAAAGCTGCAGCCGGTTGCAGCCGGCTCCATGCGTTATCGGTGATTTTAGTCGCTGCCATTCCACCCCGAATGTGCGCTAAAACCCCCGTGCATAATGGGTCCAATGCTTTCCCCCTCCCAAAATCTTGTTGGTCTCTAAAGTTTTTCTGCAGACCAACATGGTTACCCTCCTGATGCCGCCAGAATGCAATGGCCAAGGCCTTCTTATGTTGTCTTCCATCCCCCCCCAACAGCATGAAAAGGTAAATGGCCTTTGAACATGGAAGTGCCTTTTCAGCATCATGTTCCTGGTCCTACCCTCCAAAAGCCCATTTAATCCCATTTTTAAGGCCATCTGTGCTGGTGGTCTTCACGACATCCGGTGGCAGCAAGTTCCACAAGTTAATTATGAGTTGTATAAAGTGGCACTTCCTTTGGTTGGCTCTGAATATGCATATGATGCTTTATCAAAGTAACATAAGCAATCCTCCCCCACTCTCCAAAGAACAACTTGCCTCAGAAACTTGCAATCTACGGTATGACACCAGGGAGAGAAGAGATGGAAAAAAGAAGAGTCATGAGTTGGGGGGTGGGGGAGGCCGTGCAAATGCAGCTATGTTCATTAAGGCCGTTTTGACTGGGATAAAGACTGAAAGGTTACTGAAGTCTTTAAGCCTAAAAGGGATTTTTGGAAGAGAGTCGAAGGAAGGAAAAGAGGTGGCATACCTGCTGCTATGCTGATTACGTAGTTTGATTCAGTGTGTTTTATTTTAATTTTTAGTATCTATTGCAAGTTATTTTTCCCCTTCTCTTTTAAATTTTATATAAAATGCACATATAAGATTAATAACAGAAAGAAATTAAACCCCAAACATACACAGCAGCACTCTAATCCATCATATGAAACTGAAAATGATACGTAAGGTTTTATATTATCTTGCTACTTCGCTTTCTAACACCTAATGAAAAGGTCCGTTTCTCAGTTATTTTTTTTTATTTATTTTATTTATAGTCTGCCTTTCTCATTTGGATTCAAGAAGAATTAAAACATAGTGAGTCAATACAATTGACAGAATGGGACCTTCAGTGAACAATGCAATAGGAATTAGGGTTTTGGAACCAAAAAAGCGCATGTAATATGTAACTTTTGGCCTTGGAGTAATCTTCCAAATCATTTTAAAACTATTCTGTTAATGCTGGTGGAATAACTTTCTCCCTTTAAGAACCAGTAGGCATCCAGACAGCATTAACTAAAAAAAAAATCTACTACTTCATCTGTTTCTTTTACAAAGACCATTGAAACAATGGAAGATATACTTAACAGCAACATGAATATGACCACAGTGTTACTAGAAATGGGCTCTCCTATACCAGAAGTCAGAGACACAGCACATACTTCAAGGCCAAGGAGATTAAACAAATATGCAGCTCAACAGTTCAAGCTGCCAATCAAAGGAACAATGAAGCAGAAACATTCGTCTTCATCCCAACTCAAAGATGCTGCAATAACAAAATCTCAGCTCTTGCTCAACAATTCCACATAATTGTCCCCCTTGTAATTTGCAGAGCCAGATTCTCAGAAGAGAAAAAGAATGTGCCGGCAAGTTGCAATGAACTCATGGAGAACCCACTGATGGGGTTTTCCAGGCAGAGACTGTTTGTCATTGTCTTCCTCTGTGCAGCTACTCCAGTCTTCCCTGGTGGTCTCCCATCCAAATACTAATCACGGACAACCCTGTTTCAGGGTTAAGATGGGCTATTCAGGCTACTGTTCTCGTCAAAAGGGATCAGAATGCAGGGAATGAATGCTAACAGCCAGCCCCTCTCTTGCCAGCAGCAAAAAAAGAGGGGATCCTGCAGAGCTCTGCAGCCCAACTTTCCACAGCCCAGGTAGACTTGTTTTTGGATTCAAGTCTGTAGGCCAGGGGTAGTCAACCTGCGAATACTGGCAGGGGGCTCCTGGGAATTGAAGTCCATGGACATCTGGAGGGCCGCAGTTTGACTACCCCTGCTGTAGGCACTCTCGACTCTTATGTGCAAGAAAGAGGAAGAATGAGTCCCTGCCAATTTTCCTCTATGACTCACTGAACAAAGCTAGCCCTGAGCAGTGACTCATGCAGAGAGGCAACAAACAGCCTCTAGATAATCCTGGCAAGTTTTTCCATCAGGTGTGAGTGGATCGTTCAATCACTCTAGGACAGTGGTTCTTAACCTGGGGGTCGGACAACCCTTTCACAGGGGTCATGGCAGGGCAAGCAGCTTGCCTGGGGGGGGGCACCATCCAAACAACAGCCTTGCGGGGTAGTTTGAGATAGAGCATTTGTCTGTCTGGAGCAGTGGAAAAGAGTGAGATCAGCATGGTGGGACAAGAGGCAGAACTGAACTGAGAAACCCCGGGGGGAAAACAATTTATATACAATCGTGAACAATGGATCTTCATGCCATTGGTCAGTTTTGGTTTAATTTCTGTGAAATAACATTTTGCATAATTTTATGGCTGGGGGGTCACCACAACATGAGGAACTGTATTAAAGGGTCGCGGCATTAGGAAGGTTGAGAACTTCTGCTTTAGAAGCAGAAGTCCCCAGCGGAGGCTGGCTGGAACAAATTAAAGCCAGAGAAGTGAAATAAACAAGGATACAGCAGACAGGCTCTTCTTTGGATGGGAATATTTGGTCCAGAGAATCCAAGATGAATCTGTTTTGGCACATATTGTATTTGGGACCCACTGAATGAAGCAAAATGCATTTGGATGGATCAAAAGTAGACTATAGCCAAACTCAGCCAATAGCTGGACTTGTATATCTGCCAACCAGCAGACGCTTTGTGTTAAAACACTTCATTTGGGAAATGTAATCCCTGTCTTTTTTATTGGGACTTGCCCTCCAAATTATGCAGCACAAGGTACCCAGAGAACTCAGGGCATAGCCCATTGCTAAACGGAACACCCACATCTCACTATTTGCACCCAGTTAGATCCCTCCAATATCTCCTGTCTGGCCAAATTCAAATGCCCCTGAACCAGAACAGAGAAAGTATGGGCAAACCCGTCATTCGAAAGCCCTTTTGTCACTGAGCCTTTCAGCCATCACAGCACAAAGGTGGAAACAATATAAGATAATTCCTGTGTGGAACACACCGTGAGCTCCACTATACCTTGGCTGGAAAAGTGGGCAATATTTGTTACTTTGGAAGAAGTTTTCCAAACCCAGATACTTTCTGCAGGTACTGGGAGGGGAGTCCTGAACAGATCCCCAGTTTGGAGTCTTTCTGTCTCATACACAGTCACTCACACATACACACCCCCTCCACGGAGTCAGTCAAGTATGCGTGACATCTCCCAGAACCAGCAGAACTACTCTCTTCAGATGCCAACAGAACACACAGTACAGATGACGTTTGGCTTCAAGGGAGTGCTAAAGGTCAAACTAACACATCTTACTGTTGGGCTGCCACCTGCCTCTTACCTGACCTTGATACAAATAGGACACTTTCCCCAGAGCATCCCCCTTGGACAATATCCCTGTTAGTGTGGTATTGCTTCAGGACACAGGAACATTATCTTTTCATTTCAGGAATCCTGGATTCCAGAGGGCCTTTATTTTAGAATGTTCTGCCTGGCAATCCAACAGACAGGCAAGAAAGAAGAGTCAGCAAAGGCAGAGCTGTAAGATTTTGATGTACCCTTGTTTTGTAGAAGGCTTTGGATTTAAAAGCAGCACCATCCCACCTTTCCAGCCAAAGAATCCACCCTCATCACATGAAACCCACTAAGCGCGCACGTGCCAGGAAGAAAAATATGACTCTGGAAAAATCAGCTAAGCAGATAGAAGCACCATTCCACTTCCCAAAAGCCTTCTGGAAAATAATTAAGCTGGCTTCAAAGATACAAAATGTCCACAAAGGAAAGGAAGGAATTGTCAGCAGATGAAAGCAGGCCTGGGTAAAGAGTACATTCCCAAAGAACGGGCTGTAGTTCAACTCTTCAGCTATTTAGTCTAGCTATTTGCATATAGGAATCTCATGGAGACCTTAACTATCACAACCTGAAAACTCTGCAGCCTTGGAATCACTAAAAAGGTCTGTCTTCTGCCTTTCCGTCTTAGAACTGCTCTCTGTTTTCAGCAAATAAACCAGCAACAGATCATTTTACAGCACAAATTGTCCATTTGTTATCTGTAATGTTATGGCATTTATTTATTTATTTATTTGTTGTATTTATACAATACATGGTCTACTGCACCTATGCCTTAAACTAGAACCCAACAAATGCATATTTTACAAAGCAAGAGCACACACAAAGGGTAGGCTTAAGATATCCTGAGTATAGAGTCTTGCTGGGCAAATCTAAAAGGAACACCCTGCTGCACTGGAACAAAGATTCCAGTCTAACCAAAACCTGGTTGCTATTATTTGCCACAATGCCAGCAATTACTGGGTGGTCTATTGGTAATTGACCATTGCTCCATCAACTGCCTCCTGCCTTCTCCTGTGGAAAGAAGCCACAGCAGAGATGGACAACTGCTGTATTCTCAGGACCGTTCTATTTCCCAAATGCCTGAAAAACTGGGATTCTCCAACTGCCACACAGATATCTAGGTTTGATACAGGATTTCACACGAATAGGAACTCATGCATTCACATGCTTAGATGTGGTCAGTTATGGGGAGGTAATTAACCAGCTTGTGGTCTTCCCAAGAAACACACTGACATGGCAGATGAGCACGGAACTGTGGCTGGCTGCAAATGAAGCAGCAATATGATGAGAATGGATGTTTTGCTTTCCTTCTGCTTTTCTAAAAATTATACATTGATTTAACTTTTGGTTGGGTCGCCATGGGGTGAATTGAATACAGTCATGGACCGTTTTAACTTTTTATGTGGGGTTATATTATTTTTTATGTAACCTACCATGAGCTGGCTTGCCGAGAGCGGTTGGGAATAAATCTAACAAATAAATAAATGCCAGGAGTTTAATCAGGCCTAAAGGATGGCCTTTGGCTGTACTTCAATTAAAATAACAGCCTAAAAGGAAAGTCCAGCTCCTGCCAGATTCTGGCTGCCTTGGAAAGCGGGGGGGGGGGGGGGGGACCAGGACACCACAGCTGGACATGACAGCTGGGCTTCCTGATGAAGACCAACCTCTCAAGAGCCAAGACAACTCAGCCTAAGTGGAGGAGGTGACTGATGTGCACTGAGAATCCACAGCTGTAAAGGGCAGCTGTAAAGGGCAGCTTCAGCCAAAACTTTGATCCAGCTGTGTGTCTTGGGAAATGGTAGGACAGTTATGGGGTGACTGGGACATTTTGCTAGACACATGTTTGTTTTAATTATCTCCTGCCAAAAGTTTAACATGCTTTTGTTCTTTAGCAGCTAAAATAAAACAAGCATTTATTTGTTCAAAACCTGATTGCTAGTAATTAAATATAACCCTAGTTAAACCTTTCTTTGAAAGCCTCCAAGAACAAAAAATTATTTGCCAGAAACTGCACAAGGCAGGTTTGGATACCCACCAAGGCAGCAGACAACAGAGACTGGAGGTAGAGACCTCTCAGATATTCTCAGAGGCCATAATGGGGAAGTGGGAAACAGAATACTGCAGTGGCCATAAAGGTGACTTTACAAATGTGTATCAGAGAAACAACTTAATCCTCTTCCTCTTAATCTTCCATTTCTCTTTTAGGAAATTCCCCTCTTTCCAGCAGTCTCCCCCCCCCCCCCCAATGGGTCCCTCAGTATGAAGTGAGTTTTTGGAAGAGGAAGAAGTAGAACTTTTAGGGGACTACCAGGAGGCATGGTAGAGAGTTAAGCAGCCCACCACACAGCCTTCCTCCCCCCACAGCCATGTCATCATCTATGGACAACATATTTGCTGATCCAAAGTGATGACCTATAAGATTTTAAAATATAACACCAACTTTTTCAATTGCTGGCAAAAAGGAGCTACATTTGAGAGTATCATGGCTTCAGGAGAACAGCTCTCTCAACCCCATCTGCCCTACAGGGTTGGCGCAAGGATAAATAAAGGGAGAACCACATCTGCCTTCCTGAATACCTTGCTCAGGAAGCCCATCTAGTCTGCAGCTATTCTTGGCTTAGGGAGCAGCCAGGCTGTGGCAGCTCGACTAGCATTCAGCAGGGACCTCAGAGTCTGTGTGGGGCATGCCTCTCACTGCGGCCTGGAATTAAGAACGGTGACTGTCAGAGTGATGGTGGGGGGGGCACACTATAAATACAGCACCATCAACAATCAGAGAGACCCCATATGCCGTCAGTGCTCTGCGGACCTCCAACATTTGAAATGAGGGAGACAAAGGGACAGGAGAAAGAGGAGTTCAACAAGGAAAGAACTGGATTTGATTTTGCTGCAAACTTCGGCTAAATTTCAGTAGGCGATGGGATCTAAGAAGCTGAAGTTGTGTTAGAAGTAGGTTTTTGAAGGAAGCTGAGAATGGGGGTCATTATGCAGCCATTCCAAGAGGCAGTTCCGGACATATGGGTAGAAAGGGCAAAGTTGTTGGTCAGATCAGGAGAACTTTGAATGGCTAAGGAGAGCAGCCACAGGGCCGGATGGATCAGGATAGAAGAATGGAGAGATAAGAAGGGGAGGGACAAGGGCATGCAGGCATTGAAGATAAGGAGCTGTTTGTGCTGGACTGAGACAGGGAAGGCAGCGCTGGGATTTAAGGAGGGGCATCACATGGTCAGAGAAGTGGATTGTTTGGGTGGCAAAGTTCTAGACAGAAGTCAAAGGGTTGAGGAGCCCCAACCAGAAAGCCAGAGAAAATGTAAGCAGCTCAAATTTATACGGAGTGAGCAGAGTGGAAAAGCTATATTTTTGTTATGTTAAGGATGAAGCAGCACAACTTGGGGGATGTAAGCAACAGTGAGAGAATGTCTATGCCACAATGCGGATGGCAAATTGCCCATGGCTATGGATTGTATAGGAGAAGAGGAGGAATTTACAGAATGTGTGATGGCAGATGGAGATAGGAGAGCGGATGGCGATAGCCAGGCAACATCAAGCATGCAGAATCCCACAAGACCTAGGATTGTTGATAATGGCCTATGTATATATGCAGAGAGAATAGAGGGCCAAGGACAAATCCCCAAGGGATCGCAACAGAAGGGGAAAACACTGAGTTCCCTCTGTTTCTGCAGAGGCATGCATTGGAAGCCCCAGCCAGCCTGCTTCCCTCCTTTGTCCTTCTGTGCCCCAGCATCACAGACAACCAGCATCCGTGACATCCTGGGGCAACCTGTCAGCTGTGTCCAAATCTCATGTAGTTTCCCCCAAACCTGACACTTCCCAGAATGCACTGGGCATCATGAATGTCATGTGGACAAGGAACCTGGATGGCAAAGACCTGAAGAGAAGGGGGGAGAATTTTGCCTTCTAGTTGGCACCTCTGATACTGGCTGCTTATGCAGCAGCAGATCAATTGGTGTATATTGCTGGGGAATTCAGAATCCCTTGGCATTCTCCATGGGGTAGAGCATTCAGTGGCTATAAGCACTGCAAATTGGACATGGGGTCACCAGCACTGTTTGCCAGTTTATCAGTAAGAGGTTCCATGTACTTGACCAAGAGGAGAATTTACCCATCACTACAGGCAACCAGGTAAGGGCTGAGTCACAAAAAACTCAGGTGTGAAAGAGTCAGGCAGGAGAGTGATCAATTGTATCAAAAGCAACAGAGATAGATCAAGGGGATAGGAACACATTTGAATTTTCCTGCTAGGAGACAGACAGTGCCCAGAGGGCAGAAGATGGAAAGTGGTGGATCAAGACAACAAGCCAGTGATACAAGAAAAAAACAGTGACTCTGGATCAGGGGAATTTCACCTGTTTGGATCATCCACCACACAGCATCCATTGTTTTTATTTATACCCCACTTTCCCCACCAAGAAGACCCAAAGCAGCTTACATAGCTTTCCACTCCTCCATTTTAGCCTCACAACCACAACCTTGTGAGGTAGGCTGGACTGTCCCAAAGTCATTCAAGTGAGCTTCCCTAGCAGAGTACAGCTCTTCCATATACTAGTCCAAAATGCAACCATTAATTATTACATTTTAAAAAACCAGAATAAAATCCCATTAAAACAACAACCAATAGAAAAAGCCCAACATGGTGGAAAACTATCCTTTCCCATAATGGAACACTTGCCACAGGCCGGCAGAGGGCAATGACAACAACGTCTTCAAGATGGTCGAAGGATGATATGCTTGGGGGGGGGGGGAAGAGATCAGATCTTCCACCAACTGGCCTCAACCATAGACTTGGCGGGAGAGCTCCGTCTTGCAGGGCCTGTAAAAAGCCGTCAGCTCCCATAGCTCTCCCAACGAATCACAAACATATAAGCAGCAGGGGGTGGGGGGCAACCCACAGGGCTACTGCTCCAGCAGTAGTTGTTGCACACAAAGGCCCAAAGGGCATCTGCAGTTTAGATCCCAACACAGCCACCGACTCCCTTGTGTGGCAACTGGCCTGGGCTCTTTTGTAGATGCCATGCATAACTGTTGCATTGGGAGGCTAATGAGGAAGAAGGACCCTTGCACAACTTTGGCAGAGAAAGACCAAGTGGGTGCACATTCAAAGTAAAGGGAAAGTGTGGAATCATCTCTCCATTTCTCAATGGAATAGCAAAGTCAACCTAACCACCACAGCTGTTTGATCGGATTCCAGTCAGCAGCATGAAACGACTGGGCAATACAGTGTGTCAGTTTCCCTGGCCAAGGACAGGAAACTGACTTAAAATAAGAGATCCCCCATGAGCATCTACATATCTCTTACCAAGGTACACCAAAGCCTTGGACATTGTCAGCCACGCCCATTACCTTGACCAGATTTTATTTACTTTATTTACATCTCACTTTTCTCCTCAATGGGGAGCCAAAGCAGCTTATAACATGTGCCTGTTTTCCATTTTATTCTCACAAAAGCCCCCTGAGGAAGGAGAGGCTGAGATACCTCACTGGCCCAAAACCACCTAGAAAGTTTCCCTGCAGAGCGGGATTCAAACCCAGGCCTCCTAGCCCCTTATCTGCCCCTGTAAACACTCCACCAGGCTAACCAGATGGCTGCCCCCGACACGAAGCGCAGCTTCTCAAGAACTTCCAGTGTCACACCCTTACAACTTCTGTCTTCCCAGTTGCCGAGCCCTGCTTCAGAAGCCTCGGTGCCTCTCACAAGTGCGCGGGAGTCCGCATCCACAACCCTTTGAAAGTGTGCTTCATTTGCATAACACTTCCGCAGGCCACGGAATGCGCACAGCTCGAGGAGCTCCAAACAAAGCAAACTTAACACTCCGATCTCCGTTCCGTAGGCTAAAGAGGCGGGCGGACTTCCGAGAACCAAGGAGCCTGCCTAGCACCCACCCGACCTTCGGGGCCAGATCCAGCGTTCCCAGAAAAGGACCGAGTTTCTAGCCCTCATGGTCTCAAAAGGAGGGGGGGGGGGATCCGGCAAGGGGAGGGATTTCAGCGCCCGGAGTGACGCCGCAGGACGCCGTCCCCACCCCCTGCGAAACCCCGGAGCGAAGCCTGGCGAGAAACTGGCGGGCAACGGGAGTCCAGCAGAGCGCCCCCGGGAGAGGGCCAATCCGAAGAGGGAAGAGGGCGCCAAGCCCTGGAGCCCGGCAGAGTCGCGCTTCTGCGCTGCCCGGGAGCCGCTGGCGAGGAGCAGGTAGCGGGAAAGGGGCGGAGGCGCCAGCGTCTGGGGCTCCCCGTCGCCGGCCAGGCGGCAGGCAGGCAGGCAGGCAGGCAGGCAGGCAGAGGGGGCGCCGTGGAGGACCCCTCCCCTCCGCGGGCTTACCATGTGGCCGTCTGCTGCTGGCTGCCCCGGAGGCCCCCGGTAGCCGCTCCTCGGAACTTCGCGGCTGGCCCGAAACTTCCTGCTTCCTCGTCCTCCCCACAGGTGGCCCTGGGCGGGCCCGGCCGCCTCCGCCCCGCGTCCTCTTAAAGCGCCCGCCTGGGCTCCACGCCCCACGGCCGGCTCCTCCAGCCGCAAAGAACGGCAACGCCCCCTTCCCCGGGCTGGGGGGATAGAGGGGAGAGGGCGCTCGCTCGCTGGAGGAGCAGGAGGAGGGGGCTTCCTCTGCGGCGCTTCCTCTCCCCGCCCCAGCATCAGTGCGCGCGAGAGCCAGGGAGAAAGAAGGTCGGTGCCTTCGAAAGAAGGACCTGGGGAGGATGAGGGGAAATCCCGTGGGCTGCGAGAAGAGCAAGTCGACCCCTTCTGGACCCCACGGCTCTCACGAGGCTGTGATCCCTAAACAAAATCTTTCATACTCTGGTCGCACAATGTGTGCAAACGATGGATTGGAAAACAAACCCTGATTTGTTCGGTAAGACTGAAGGAAGCAGAAGAAGAGGCAGACAAAGAACAAGGTGGAGGGATAGAATCAAAGAGGCAGAGTTGGATGGCCTTTCTTTGGAAGGTCTCTAGGAGTCGGAAACAACTTGAAGGAACCTAACAAACAGCCGGCACCATCCTGAGCCAAGGGCCCCGGCCTGCCATCCAGAGAGCAAGAAGTTCAGGCAGAGGGGAGGGGAGACTGAAGCGACCAGTAAAGAGTGGCTTCCTCAAAAGAGTAGAGTTAGGGAAAGGGCAGCTTTGCCAGCAAAGGCCTCTTCCAGCCTTCCTCTGGGTGCTTTTCAGTTCCTGGACCTGCCCCTCGGGCTCCCTTCATTCAGCAACTGCCTTCCAGTCTCCACCTTCTTCCACACCTGCCTGGCTGTTTATTTCCCTTTATAGGTATCATAGAGGGTTGCCATCCTCCAAGTGGTGGCTGGAGATTTCCTGGGATTACAAGTGATCTCTAGACAACAGATATCAGTTCATCTGGAGAAAATGGACACTTTGGAGGATGGAGTCTGTAGCATTTTACCCTGCTAAGGTCCCCCCCTTCTGAAAGCAGCCCGCTCCCAAAATCACCGGGTATTCCCCAACCCAGCGCAAGAACCATAGTGACATGAACAAGAACTCCCATTCACCCTTTTGTTCAAGTGCCAGTGACCCCAACCAGCTTGGTGTAGTGGTTAGGAGTGCAGACTTCTAATCTGGAGAGCCGGGTTCAATTCTCCGCTCCCCCACATGCAACCAGCTGGGTGACCTTGGGCTCAATTGCTTCTCCACGTGTCCAGCAATGAAGCCTGCCTTTTTGTACAGCAGTGCACCCCAACCATTGCTCAACAGCAGAGCACAATGAAGGCCTCAGGTTCATTCACTGGTATCTCCAGGTGACCAGTACTGGGGAGGGCAAACAGGACTGGGTTAGCGTCTATGTCAGAGTTACTGCTATGGTATTGCCTATGCAAACTAGACTGCTGCATATAAATCTGCAGCTACGACATTGGCAGACTATAACCAGCGGCACAGGTTGCTACTTAGCAGAATGAAAACAAGACAAGCTGAAAATCGGTTCCTAGTTCCTTATTGTTAGTTTCTAGTCACACAGATCCAACCACGACTATTGTTGATACTTAGAAAGATCTGCACCCCAAATCAAAAGTCTACACCCACTGGCAGAAGACAATAATAGAGGCAGACTGACCGATCTTCCTACAGAGGGAGTTCCAAAGTTTTGCCACCATGACTGAGAAGGCCTTTTATTGGGTCGCCATCCATCTTGGCACTCAAAGCAGGGCCTCTGAAGATGACCAGAGAGATTGGGTAGCTTAGAATGCAAGAATGCGATCTCTCAAGTACGCTGGCCCCAAGCCATATAGGTATTAAAGGTCAGTATCCTTAATTGGGTCTGGAAGCAAATTAGGAGCCAGCGTAGATGAAAAGACTGGAGTGGTATAGTCCTGATGACTGGCTGCAAGGTTAATTAATTAGGGCTGCAGCAGTAATCTGTACCAACTGAAACTTCCAGATAGTCTTCAAGGGCTACCCCATTTAGAGTGCATTGCAGTACTCTAATATCAGTGTCATCAGAGCATGCACCGTAGTGATGAGATCTTTTCTGCTTAGCAAGGATTGCAGTTGCTCACCAGACAAAAGCTGTTGAAGGGCACCCAGCCACTGCTGCCTCCAGCTTATTGAGACCTCGGTCTTACAGCACCTTCAAGCTATGAACCTGCTCCGTTAGGAGAAGTGCAAAACCATCCAGAACATAAGAGATCCTGAATCCTGGGCCAGACCGCCTCCAAAACTTCTTTGACATCAGAATTAGGTTTCAACTTGTTAACCCGTGTCTATCTCACAACTGCCTCCAGACACCTGTTCATGGTTTCCTTAGCCTCCCTGGGATCTTCTGGAAATGCAAGACAGAGCTGTCTATCAGCTGCATATTGGTGACAACTCAGCCCAAATTGCCAGATGGCCTCTCCCAGCAGCTTCATATCGATGTTTAAGGCAACTTGGAACCAGAAGGCGAGGGGCTGAGCAGAATACCCCCAGCACAAACTTCAGAAACCTACCTTTAAGGCAGGACCAAACTACCGTAAATCAGCGGTCGCTGTCTCAACTCCAAAAGGTAGTCCAGAATTAACAAGGTTGCATTCCCATGTCAGGGCTCTCTCTACCAGGATGATCATCAACCAGGGTGACCAAGGCCATTTCAGTCCCATAACCACAATTCACATGTGTCACTTATCTTCTTTGTTACCCTTCTCCATTGTTGATGTGCATGTATGAAAACAATAAATGCAGTTTAAATTGTATTGTGCTTCTGAGCTGATTGGTGCCCATGTACAAAAAAAACTGTTTTACAACTGCATGTATGATTTTTACATTTAATACCCTAATTCCTAGACTACCTAAACATAGCTCTGTATATGGATTCTGTAAGTTTCAGTTTGGAGGGGGTGGGGCTTGAGTTCAAAACCTTTGAAAAAGTTTGTAAATCATTTATCACCAATAGAGGCAAATGAAAAGAACAAGAAGGAAGGTTTATTTATTGAATAACCAGGGAGGAGGGAGTTTACTTTCTCAACAGTGAATGAGCCATAGGGTTGTGAGTGTCCTGCATAATGCAGGGGGTTGGACTAGATGACTCATGAGGTCCCTTCCAACTCTATTATTCTATGATTCTATTCTATGATTCTATGAACTCTTGGGTACCCAACTCCCCTAGCCAGAAGCCCTAAGGTTCCATGAGACAACTGTCTAAGATGTATAGTAGATCTTGACAGTTAGCAATTTGCCAGTGACTCAACATCATTTATTTACCTAAACCCAAACGGGGGTGGGGATCTGAAGAAAACATCCTCCTTCACTCTACCCTTACAACAACAATTCCTCTGTAAACTAAGCTGCTGCAAGAGTGACTGGCTCACAAGGTACGTTTCATGGCAGCATGGACATGTGAATCTGGGTTTCCCAGACCAATATGTGAAACAGTCCCCTATGCTGGCCGTCAAAGATGAAGGATATAGTGATCTCCTAGGGCAGCATTTGCTGGAAGGGGCTAATGGGAATTGTAGTCCATGAACATCTGGAGGTCCACAGGTTGACTACCCCTGTCCTAGGGTAAAATGATTGCCAGGTACTTAGGTTGGGCTCTCATATGGAAGTGGAAGAGGCCTTCAGACTGTAGGTGGGGGATTCTACTTTTGATATTTCTTCATATTAAAAACTCCATGCAAACAGAAAACTAGAACTAGAGGAAGAAAGGTTCTTCCACTTCTTGTTGTCATTTTATTCTTCAGTCTGCAAGGCCTTGAAGGATATTTCCCAATATTTGCCCCTCATGGTTCTCCTCCAGCAATGCAAAATGGTAGTGTTTACCTCTAAAGTTGAATGTTTGTTCCAGTCCCCGCCCCCAGTATGCCCAGTGCTCCCACCCTCACACTAGAGAACTGGCTGGTTAAAAGCTGCTGCCTGTCAAAACGAACTATTCGACTGCCTTCTGCTGGGGGAGAACACAGGTTGCACAGACCTTGTTCAGCCTTCCACAGCACAGCCCTGGAAAAGATCAGACATCAGCAGAGGGCACTGCATGAGATACATTCAGGTGAGTAGCAATGGAATGGTCTGAAGCAATGGAACAAAGTTTGATCCCAGTGGATCAAATTTAATTCTAGGTAGAAGTTTTGGGGTGCTTCCGCACTTCTTGAGATACAATGAAATGACTTCCTCAAGCCTTAAATATGGGAAAGGACAATAAAATCAGAGTCCAGTAGCACCTTTAAGACCAACAAAGATTTATTCAGGGCGTGAGCTTTCGAGTGCAAGCACTCTCCGTAGCACTATTGTGCTACGACCAACACGGCTACCCATTTGAATCTATCAATATAGGAAAGGAGTGGGGGAGCTATTTGCCAGCATGGGCTAATGAGAGGCAAGAAGCAAGAGAGAAGACACTTAGAGGGACAGAGAGCTCCCCCTTGAGGGCAGCATGGGAGACAGCACACGTGGCTAGTCAGCAGCGATCCTTTTCTTTACCCCTCCTTCCCAGCTGCCAGCCTTTCAGTTCCCCTTAGTAGCATGCACATGTATATATGGTAGGATAAGAATGATACACAGCTGCCACTTTGGAATGCAGCAAAGCATGCATGCACCTAGTAACTTCACCCACTGTGACACATGTTCATGTTTCTCTAAGTCAGCAGTTCTCAACCTGGGGGCCAAACAACCCTTTCACAGGGGTTGCGGCAGGGTGAGCAGCTTGGCCAGGGGTGGGTGCCACCACTCGTGCGGCTCCTCCTGCAGGCGCCACACAACAGCCTTGCGGGGTAGATCGAGATAGAGTGTTCGTCTGTCTGGAGCAGCGGAAAAGAGCGAGATCGGCATAGTGGGACAAGAGGCAGAACTGAACTGAGAAACCCTGGGGGAAAAAACAATTTATATACAATCATGAACAATGGATCTTCACACCGTTGCTGAGCCTGCCTTACTTAGCTTCCGGTCAGCCAGCTCCAATAAGTCCTGAGAACTGTCCTGCCCTCCCCCCCTGCGCCCCTTGCAGGGCTATTCTGGGAAATGCTTTCCAGTCCCTTTCCTCTGTGTTTCTTTTTGTCTTTAAAACATCACATACTGCCCCTCCAGAGATCTGCTCAAGGCAGCTCGCAAAATAAAACAAGATGACATTCTAAAGACCATTAACAACAGTTCACACAACTCAGCCAACAAAGCAGGCCAAGGGCCAGATGCACATAAACCCCAGAAAAGCTCCAGATGCCTCTGTCCAAGTGACAACTCCCCCCCCCCCCAAGAGTCCTCCTCTTCTCGCACTGCCCGGCCCCCTGCGGAGGGACCCAGGCCCAGAGAGGGACGTTCTGACCGAGTCGAGGCGGGCTGGGGGGAGTCGCAGGAGAAGCGGCGGAGTCAACCGAGGGACAGGCGCCGCAGACAGCCATTCCTGGGCCGGGCTTCAGCCTCGCCTGTGGCTGGGTGGAGCTTTGGGAGCGAAATTCGGAGCGAGCCCGGAACAGGCCTCAGACGCGGGGGGACCACGCTCGCCCCTGGCCTGCCCGCCCGCCCGGACTTCTCGCCGCCGCCGCCGCCGCCCCCTGGAGATGGGCCCGGGTCGGCTTCCCGCAGCAGGTCAGCCGGGGCGGGGCGGGGCGCGCCTTCCCGCGGGGGCGGCTGCACCGGGCAGAGGAAGCGCCGGGCACAGAGCGGGCTCCGTCCGGAACTGGCTGCGGGCCGAATGCAAGCAGGGTCGTGGGTGGGGCGTGCGTGTGAATCCTCGTCCGGCCGGGCCCCGCTCGAAGGGCCCTCGAAACACGTGTCTGCACCAGGATTGCCAACCTCCAGGTGGAGGCGAAGGATATTTCCCCGGAATTACAGCAAATCTCCGGAGTAGAGAGATCAGTTCCCCCCGGATGAGTCGGGAGCCGTGTAGGGTGGCTGAGGGTCCCTCACCCCCCAGCAGAGAAGTGAGGGTTGCCAGATCCAGACTGGGAAACTCCGGGAGAGCCGGGGATGGAGCCTGGGGAGGACAGGGACCTCAGCGGGGTAGGACGCCAGAGAATCCACCCTCCAAAGCAGCCTTTTTCTCCTGGGGAATCCCACCCGGAGTCTGGCATCCAGGGGCAACTCTAGGAAATCAGTTCCCTACTGAGTTTCCTCCCTAAACTCCACCCACCTCAGTGTCCACCTTCAAATCTCCAGGAGTTTCCCAGTCAAAGTAGGGAACCCTAATGGGGGGAGGGGGAGGCAGCATCACCAGCATCACTGGACAGGACTCTGATGTGTGAAGGGACCGGGAGTGTCAGTCTGAAATAAAAGTAATTTGTAGCAAAACATTAAAGCCATTTGTGCCAAAACCCGTTACAACCCTCTGTGCTCCCATCAGTCATCCTCTGGGGCCTCTTGCAGGTGCCTGGCCCTAAGATGGTCTGGTTTGTGGTGGCCAGGAGAAGGGCCTTCTCATGTTTTCATAATTTAATGTGTTATTGTTAATATTTCACACTACTAATTGTTTTTACCCTGTTGATTTTACTGTGTTGTAAGTTGTCGTGAGACCCTTTAGGTGAGTGACAGCTAAAAAATCTAAAGAAATAAATATGCTACTCCGGAATGGCTTGGGAGACACTTCCTGTTACCCTTCAAAGCACGTGGGGGGGTTTGCCCCTGCGGCTCATCTGACATCCTGCCCTCTTTCTTTTGCAGGTGCCCAAGCGGCAGAGCCTCTTGCCAGCCAAGAGAAGCAGAGCAGAAGAAAGAAGACTCAGGATGCTGCATCGTCCCCCTGCAACTGGACCAAGTCTCTCCTGGGTTTTGAAAGGGCTGATCTTTCCAGCTGGCATAGCTTTGTCTGCTTGCTGAACAGGCCTACTGATCCTGCCGCCTTGGGGATCTTCCGTTTCCTCTTTGGTGAGTTGTGCCTTCAGGCTCTGTGCAGAGAAGGGCTGGTCTCTTAGGGCAGGGGTAGTCAGCCTGTGGTCCTCCAGTTCCCCCTGGATCCCCCCGCAGGGGCTCATTGGAATTGTAGTCCATGAACATCTGGAAGACCACAGGTTGACTAACCCTGCCTTAGGGCGCCCTGGAGGGCAAGTTGGAGAAATGGCTCTGCTTTGAGTGGTGCATGAGATTAAGTGTGCCTTGATCAGTTTTGGACAGAGAATATAGTGCCTGTAACAATGGATCGCTTGATGTATGCTTGGGTTAAGAAATTCCCAGAAAATGGGGATACCAACTGATCCTACCAAAGGACTGTGGATAAGATAAGCAGTGCACTGTGAGTTCATAGAGGGTTGGCAAACCAAATTCCCCATCCTCTTTGCTTTCCTTTATTCTCTCTGTAATTCATATTTAATTTTTTTTTGGCGTTAGAAGGGCAATGATCTTGCTCATTCCTCCTCATCAGACTGAGTTTTATTTTTAAGCTTACAAACTAATGTTCTTCACAGTTCTTCACTTATGCAGAACCATAATTTTTTAATGGGAAGTCCTGTTTTACTGATATGTGCTGAATCATAGTTTTCTGTTAGAACAGTGATGATACTCTGATGATTCTGCTACTTTATTTGCTACAGAGACTGGGGACATTTGCTGTTTCCAGCATCTGGAGCATCTGAAATTCATTTGTGTGCCACGTATTGGCATGTTAAAGTTTAAAAACTAGGCATGCATTTCAAGAGTGGCGGCTTTTTAACTTTCACTGTTATATTTGGGATAGGTGGGGCATGTAGTTTGGGATGGCCTTAATCCCAGAAAATGTAGGCGTAGGATTGATCCCAGATGTGATAATTGCTGAGGGTGTGTTTACAGAACAATTGCTCTCTCCATCCCCAACATTATCTATCTCTTCCAGCAGGCTTGTCCTGTCCTTTACAAAGCTACTCTCCAAATCTAATTGGGCATTTTCTGTGGCCAGCATAACTTACAGTTTTCCCAAGAGATATAAAAAGTATAGAGGAAGCTGCAATTCAACACAGCAATAAGGTCTCCACATCCTGTCCCATATCTGTCTGCAACTCCTTATGTTGTGACTTCTGCATCGTAGTATTAGAATCCACCAGCATTTGGAGTAAGCAAAAGACACCCCACACTTTTGGACAAAACAACTTCGGCTTTTCTGCAGTGACTAAAAACTTTGCTGCAGCACCCATGAAGCTCTGCAGAATTTTAGCACTTTCACACTAAAATCTCCTGATTCAGGCTCGGCGCCGAATACGTTCCCTGTTTGCCTCGCATTTTGTGAATCCCAAGAAAATGCAAGCCCCCCCCCCCCAGCAAGACATAGCATTAAACAGAACACGGTCAATTTCATGAAGTGAAATGGAGCCCTGGTCAGTTTCAGGCAGGAAGGCAAGGAACGTGGTTAATTTCATCCAGCAGCCTCCCAGGGATTTCCCCAAATACCCCCCTAAAAAAAAAAAGCTTATTTGTTTTACAGTTTACAAGAGTCCTAACATAATGAAGGCTTTTGTTTTTTTAAATAATACCATGCACTGTGGGGGGGGGGGAAGGGGGGAGGAAACTGACAACACAAGATGCTTACATGAAATCACTCACAAAACAAAGATGCAAGCAGGAACCATTTCTCCCAGGCTGTCTTTAAATGTGCATTGCTCCAAAGAAGGCTTGGGGGGGGGGATTAGCCATTCAGCATGTGAAAAAATAGAGCCCTTGGACACTTTTCCCACAGGAGGCGTAGGAAGCAAGGAGGGAAGGAGGTTGGTGATGAAAGCAAGACACAGGAACAAGTGGGAGGGTTATGTTATTATGTTATTGCATGTGCTCAGATTTTTTTTAAAGGGAAGGGAGGCAAGGGCAGGAGCCAGGAACTCTCACTCTCCTGACAGAAGTGTAACATGCAAGCTGCGAACAACTCCTAGATCGCACCAGAGAAACCCACAAATGTAGAATGATTGGCGCAAAATTGGGATTGGCATTCAGAAGTCAATGGGGCGAGAACACCGCAGCAAATAGCAACTGTTTCCCTGCACGTGGCTGCCCTCTGCCTTATCGGGAAGAGAGGAAGACTTTGGACTCAACTGGGGGGAGAGCGAGTGGTAGTGGGCAGTGCCTTTGTGAAACCTGTTCTCTGAAAAGGCAGCCATGCCTAATGTTGTTTGAAATATTGCCCAGAGGTTATGCAAGCTGATGGGAATCCATCTGGAATTGGAAAGGCTTCAACTCTGCTCTGTTTGGGGCTGGTTGCTGAAATTCTGAAGATATGCTTCTGACTTGCTTCTCAAATGTGTCAATGTAATCATCTCACCTTGTCCATACGGCCTAGGACCAACTGTGTTCTATTGAGTTTGATTAAAGACATGGTCTGCATGGGAAGAAGTGCAGTATTGGTTTTTTCACATTCTTTCTCTACATTCCTTGGCAATGAAATGCTGAATTGGGAGCAAAAATAGGTTTTTGTCTAAATATGGCTCAAGAAGAAACAAAGGGAGCAATCCAAACCAGGTCTGTTTATTCAATGGGAACTTATTCCGAGGAATGTTTTCTTGGAGTCACAGCCAAAGTTTGTTTGGTCCAGTTGTGTTCTTCGGAGGCAAGGCAGCAAACTACAAAGAAAAAAGTAGAGGCATTTAATGGAGAACTGCAGACAAACAAAATCTCTGCAGCTGAAGGGCAGCCTATCTTGAAACAATGTGCTAGTTTGAAATCAGTACAAATTATGAAAGAAAAAGATATGATCTGGAACCCTGGGAGCAATTTTGAAATTAGCTGGGTGCTTCACCTGGTTAGTTTTTATTTCTCTCACCTAGACACATAAGGAGGCATTGACTTAGGCTGGTAGGTTAAAAACTCTGTTTTGGGGGGCAAAAGATTCACTGAACAGTTTTCTTACACTTCCAGGGACTAATATCCTCACATTTGGGGGCAAGATGGAATTTATTTTGCAGGTTAGTCTGGCTGGCAACAAAACTGCACTCATGTTCTTTGGGCCTGCGTGAGTGTTCAGTATGTTGTTGTTTTTTACAGGGGTGTGTGTGGGGGGGTAGTTCTCCAGCTGCTTGATGTAATACAACCATGATCTGTCCAAATATTCTCTTGTCTAGTAGTTTGGCAAATCTGGATTTATGGATCTTAGATTGCTTCTTTTCCTTGCTACTCTAGTGAGATTGCTACTGCCATGGTTACATTTCTTTCCCTGTGTTTGGAAACCTCTAGCAACTTAGCTGCTCCTGCCAGCCGTTTGTCCATGCCCCTACAAAAGTGTGTGGTCTCCAACCATTTTCTAGAGTTGCCTATAACTGTGCACCAAGTGGTAAGGAAGCTGAGAGACCACCTTTCCCGTTTGCAGAAAATGCTGGGGCTGCATGCTGGGCTGGATATTCCTGAGTACATCCTGAAGAGGCCTTGGTTTCCCAGTTCTGCACAGAAGGCCCTTGTCATCCATTTCCTGGCTGCATGCTGCCGCTCCTCAAGAGGCTGACTAGGGGAAAGGAAGTGGTGAAAGTTGGCACCTCCTCTGTCAAAGCTCCCTTTATCGGGAAGCTGCAGCCTCAAGGCCCAGATGGACTTTCCCTGCCAAGGCTCAGGGCTAGGAGGCTGCTGGGCCTGTCTCTGATTTGCATTTGTAACATTGGCTTTGTGAAAATAACTTGTTTGTTTTGTATGATGACGAACATTTAATATTCTACCCCTGGGGATGTTAGAAGATGCCTTTGAATTGAAGTGGTGTTTTTAGTCAAGGGGATGAAGTTCAAAACTCCAAGGAACACGAAAGTCTGGACTGAACCAGAATGGCACTTCTGTCAGAACCAAATTCAAACCACATTGTGCTGGGAGAACAGAACAGCAGCCGGTGCAGTGATAAAATAAATCCTCAGATAGAATGCTTCTTAAATTCAGTGTGAGAAACTCAATTGTGGTTAAAGCCATGTCAGCGGAGTATAACTCATCTCAACTCTCTGCCATATCCTTTATCTTGATGGTCATGGATTGCAGGCTGAGTAGGCGTCCCTTTCACTTCTCTTGATTGTTGTGCTGAGTAGACTTCAGTTTTCCACAATGGGTTGTCCCATCCCCCATGTTCCTAGCACATTTGAACTCAGGGTCCCATTCACATTGGCTCTTTTCCTTTCAACTGCTTGTGCCAAGTAGGGTCCTTCCTCTTCCTCTATTGCTGCAACTGAGCTCTGTTTCTCCTCTTCGCTCTGTCCTTTTTCTCAGGGCTGCTGATGGCCCTGGACATTCCTCAGGAGCGGGGCTTGAGCTACCTGGACCACAAATACTTGGATGGGCTGCAGGTGTGTCGCTTCCCCCTCTTCAACTTCCTGGGGCCACTGCCACTGGACTGGATGTATGTGGTCTACACGGTCATGCTGCTGGGTAAGGATTCTGGGAGATGATTTCTGTCCCTGAGAAGGACTTGATCCCATTGGGGGGGGGCAGGGCTGGTCTGCTGGCTGAAGAAAACCCTCTCGCTCCTCAGACTTCCTTATTGATTCTCTTGACCGCTTCCAAGGCAGACGTTCTTCACTTGGCCATGTAGCTTATGTGAGGGTGGAGAGAATCACTGTGACTTTGCCTCCCTTGTGCAACAGGTGCCTTGGGGATCATGTTGGGCTGCTTCTACCGCTTCAGCTGCCTGCTCTTCCTACTGCCATACTGGTATATCTTCTTCCTGGACAAAACAGCCTGGAACAACCACTCCTATCTGTATGGACTGATTGGCTTCCAGCTTACGTTCATGAATGCAAATCGCTACTGGTAACGGTCCTGTAATCACTTTCTCCCAAATACATTGTTTTCTTCTAACTCCCTCCCTCCCCGTTGCCCTGATTTTGGTTTGGCAACACTCACCCGTGGTTCTCTGTGTTCAGAATAAGATTATGCCAAGCAAACAAACCATCATTCCAGTTGTGGAATTCTTTTTCGTATGGACAACTTGAGAGTTTTGGCACAGGATACAGTTTTGGCCCCAGCATTAGGATGAGACCAAGCAAAGCAAAGGAAGTGTTGTGTAACTTGAAAGGTACACCATGGGGATTGTATCTTATAGAAGCCTAGCAAGCCCCAGTTCCCTTAAGAGGTGCTCCTTATTATTTTATTTACAGTATTATCCGGAGTATTTTATTCTGTTTGGGTGGCTCAGCTATCCATGGCAGTGCGAAGATTAGAGGTTTTTGTCTCACTTTGCTTCCGTCTGTCTCTGTCTTTTCCTCATTCTTGGGATTCTTAACTCTGTGAGACAAGTACTTTATTAGTCCTTATTTCTTAGGAGACTTGGGAGTGGCAATTTTTTAACCTTTGCAAAGCTTTATTGGAGTCACTTCTTCAAGGTTACTTGGTCAGCTTCAAGCTGAATGGGGATTTGAAACTGGGTTTCCCAGGACTAGGCCCGAAACTATTCACTGCTAAGAGCTATTGCTAAACCTCTGGGAGTCCATTCAGGGCTACAGCAGGCACCCCTTCTTCCTCCCCCCCCCACTCCCTTCCTCCAAAGTTCACACAGAGTCTCTGTACATCAAGCATTATATTCCTCACCGTCCTTTCTAGCAACGGCTGCTGATAATTCCTTTCCCATAGGTCCATTGATGGCTTCTGGAATCCACGGAAGAGAAATGCTCATGTGCCCCTCTGGAATTACACAATGCTGCGCTTCCAGGTACGATGCACATGCTACTAGACTGCAGCCCCACTTTCCTGCATGCCTGCCATGCCAATTTCTGCACCAGTGATGTCCTGTGGAAGCAAAGGGAGCTTTGTGCGATAGGTGAGCCACCTCACCACCCCCAGTGCTGCTTCTTGGCCAGACATCTTCCTCCTCACTCAGAGGAATTGTAAGGGAACTCCATAGCCAGAATTGGAGCACTTGTAGCCACCGTGGGCAGGTGGGAAATCAGATGGGTGTGACAGATTCTGAGTTCAGATGAAAATATAAATGAATAAAGGAGGTTACATATTATGTCTATGGGACCCCCTCCTCCACTATGCCACCCCCAACCGAAAATTACAATCAAGTGCACAAAACAGGCTCAAGATCCCCAACCCCAGAGATGTCTAACTGGCCTCAACCAAACCCAAGGCTTTTTCAGCCCAGGCACTGGCCTAGTGGAAAGCTTTCCCAAGTGAGATCATTCTAGGCCCTGTGGGAACAGTTCCGCAAGGCCTGTGAGATAGAGCTGTTCCACCAGGTCTATGGTTCAGGCCGACAGATATCACCAGTAAGCTGGGGTTCCTACATAACAACAGACATCTGTACTCAGGGCCATACCAGGGTTGTGCAGTGGAAGCAGGCAAAAGCAAACCACTTCTGTTCATCTTTGCCTTGAAAACCGTTTAGGGTGGCCTGTGTCAGCTGTACGTCCATCACACTATTAAAGCAGTGTATTCTGATATGGCCAATCTGCACGTTGAGAAAAAATTATAACTGCATGGACCAGGGCTACTGCATCCCAGATGATCAGCCAGAGTACTTTAAAGCAGGGGTAGTCAACCTGTGGCCCTCCAAATGTCCATGGACTACAATTCCCATGAGCCCCTGCCAGCGTTTGCTGGCAGGGGCTCATGGGAATTGTAGTCCATGGACATCTGGAGGACCACAGGTTGACTACCCCTGCTTTGAACTGCTCCCACAGTCTGGGCCTTGGTCTCTTCCCCCAGCCCTGGAGGGCTAACAATCCAGAAGCCCCTCTGGCTTCTTCCTGTGGCCTCCTGTCTCTCCAGCTCCGCACTTTGTGCCTCCTGCTGACTATTTGGCCTCTGAGTCTTAATAAGGATTCTTCTTGCCAAACAGATCTTTATTGTTTACTTCATTGCGGGCATCAAGAAGCTGGATGCCGATTGGGTGGAAGGCTACTCCATGGGCTCTCTGGCAAAGCACTGGCTCTTCAGCCCATTCAGGTGAGTGGGAGGGGCCGGAGGCTGCTTGAGCACTCTCAGTGGTCTTCAGTATCGCGTAACGAGTGGTTCAGGTGGAGGGTTACAGCTCCTTCCCAAGCCATCAAGGGCCTGGCTGCTGTTCCCGCTGGGCACAGCCTGGAGCTGTCCTGAGCTGCTTTTTACCTGTGCTTTCAGGTTGGTGCTTTCCGAGGAGATGACCAGCATACTGGTAGTGCATGGCGGGGGCTTGGTGCTGGATCTGACAGCAGGCTTCCTGCTCTTTTTTGATGCCAGCCGCCCTCCTGCCCTCTTCTTTGTCTCCTACTTCCATTGTATGAACTCCCAGCTTTTTAGCATTGGTAAGTATCCCAAATTACCCCATTCAAAGGCTGCTGGGCCAAGACGGCAACTAGTTAACCGTAGGTCAGGACTGGCACTCACCACTCTGCCTGGGGAGAGAGCTACCATTTCTTGCAAAGCAGCTCCTGTGATGCAGATTTCTTTCCCTCCTCCAACCCATCCTTGGGGCCTTACTGCAGAGCAGTTATGATTGCACAGGGATCCTAGGTCTTCTGTGATTTCCCCTTCTCTCCAGTTGTTCTTCCTGATCCCGGGAAAGTTGATTACTGGGATTGTGAGCTCACGTGGGATAGCCACCATGTGACACAGTGGGCTGATGTGATGAAGGCAAAGAGGCAAAAGATAGCTGCATCTTCTGTCTGTGCAGTTCTGCTGATAGAAGAGGCAAGAGGCCTCATTCTCCCTGCAACTGCCAGCCTCACATGGCTGTTTCTCCAAGAAGGTCCTGTGACCCCAGAAATCAACTATCTTGATGGGTTGGAAGGGACTGCTGGTTAGTGAAGATCTTTCCACTGACAGGTTGTTGGATGCAACCTATTGTTATATGTGGAGAAACAGCAAGACGTTCAGTGGATGATCATACCTGGGACTGCTTTGTTAGGGGCCTTCCACTCAAATAGTCTGCTGTCTACTAGTTTTTGAAGGAGTATTTAGCTTAAGCTTGATCTTGCAGACCTCTACAAAGGGAAATATTTGCCTTGGATGCCTTTTTTTTAACTACAGGGATGTTTTCCTATACCATGCTGGCCACTAGCCCCCTCTTCTGTTACCCTGACTGGCCCCGCCACCTGATAGCCAAGCTCCCGACCTTCTTCCAAAATTTCCTTCCCACACCTGATGCACCACAGCCCAGCCAGGAATGTGTGTATAGAGAAGGAGGGCAGCAGAGATTGGGCAGAACAACTCGGAAAACGGGGCTGCGACAAAACCTTGGAGCCATCTTTACGTTGTTGTATGTAGTGGAGCAGTTCTTCCTACCTTACTCACATTTCATCACCCAGGTGAGCCTCCTTTGATAGTTTCAGGCTTCCATAGCTAAGTTGTGAACGTTCTTATGGGTTGAATGAGATCTTTTAAGGCATGGGGCAACCGAAGAAGAGATAATGGTGAGACTAAAAATGAGTGGCTCTCAGGGCTGAGGAATGACACATCAGCTGGAATTCTGCAAATATAATTCTTCTGCTTCCTTGAGTTATCTTGTTCCTATGAGACAGGAAGTGTGTGGTCCAGGGACACCCGCAAAGATGCAGAGGATTGCTGATAGCAATCTTAATCCAGGCTATAAACCTGAGGAGCTGTGGCTCTATAGTAGAGCATCTGTTTTGCATGTGGAAGGTCCCAGGTTCAATCACCAGCATCTCCAGTTAAAACGATCAAATAGTTGTTGATGCAGAATGGCTCTGTTAGCAGAAGACAGCTTCATATGTTCAGTGAGCATCCAGTCCTTAGTTTTTTATAACATAGTCAACAAATGTACATCATTTTTTTTAAAGTAAGATATTGAGAAGAGGGTGAGTTGAACAATGTCAATGAATGAAAACCTTTAATTCCGATATCTTAAAATGATAAAGCAGAATTACAATTTTGAAAATGAAATACAGACCTGAAGGAAATATGGAATAGTTTCAGATACAATGTTTGAAAGCTCAATTAACTTAGGAAAACTCACTACTACAAATCCTTCAGAATGAGTTGTGCCAGTCCACTAGATCGTTGGTGAGTCCCTAAATGGCAGTGGTTAATCAATCCTTCAGGTTTGATATGGAGTCCTCTTAATGTGTTGGCCAATAAGTTTAGCAAATGTCTGTATTTTGGACTGGAGATCTTGGCAACTGAAGTTCTCTAGCTAAACTTTCTTCTCACAGAGGAAGGAGACACAAGTGAGGCTTATCCAGTCAACTAGCTGCAAGAAGGCATTGTTCAAGAGATGAAGGACTGCTGTATTAAACATGGGGAAATTGCTGTTGTTTACTGGCACTGTGCATGTCTCAGTGGGTCTGTTGGATTACCAAAACCCATTCTGAACAGATAGATACTGGTTCCTATTATTTGATATTTGATGGAGTGATTTGGTATTTCTTGTGTTTGCTTTGCTTTTTAATTAATTGATTCCGCTTTGCTATTTTAATGCGGTACAAAAGTGAAAGGATTTGGTTTCGCTTGTGTAGGCTAGATCAGGGGTAGTCAACCTGTGGTCCTCCAGATGTCCATGGACTACAATTCCCATGAGCCCCTGCCATAATTTTCTGGCAGGGACTCATGGGAATTGTAGTCCATGGACATCTGGAGGACCACAGGTTGACTACCCCTGGGCTAGATAACTAAACCCTCTTAATGTTTAGGGCCAAAGCTTGAGAGGAGGTGCTGAAATGAAGGGCTTTGCTGAAGCTGTTGGGAGAATGGAAGGCGGCGGTGAGTGGGGAGAATGAAACAGCAGCATCTGCCCACCTGGAAAGAAGGGCCATAAACCAATCAATTCCCCACACAGGGCTATAACAATTGGACCAATGGACTCTACGGCTATTCGTGGGACATGATGGTCCATTCGCGCTCCCACCAACACGTGAAGATTACATACCGGGATGGCGTCACTGGGGAGCTCGGTTATCTGAACCCTGGGGTAAGTCTTTCTTCTTTTCCTTTCCTCTCTTTTTGCTTGTGTGGGGACTTGCCAATGTAACTGAGAATTACAAATGGCTCCCATGCAAAGGAATGCATGTCAAGAACACTGTTGTTGCATTTGTTGAATAAGTGGGGGTCTAGTTTTCCCCATACATGCACTGCAAGAATTTATCCTTCATGGTTGTATTATGGAAAAATAAGCATGCACTGCATGTAACTGAGGGATGTTTGTTTTCTTTCCTCAAAGTGATGTTTGGATGGGATAGTATGTAAGCGGGTTATGCCTGAGAAATAAATCTTTCTCAGACCTGTAAGATCTGAATGGCCTAGCAGAACATTAAGGCCTCAGACTGGTACTTGGAAAGGATGATTTCTCAGTGCTTGCAAATTGCCTGACGTGTATGTAGTTGAACATCTTCAGGGGCAAAATCCTGAAGAAACAGACTGCTGTATGAAGATTCTCTGATTTTTTTTGAAGGTCAAAATGTGTTGAGCAATTCACAAGTATGATAGAATTAGGACTCCACATTATAAAATTTGGATTCAGCAAGCAGAACAAAGTATGCAAACTAACTATAAAGAGTCCTGACCATAACTCCTTTTCAGACTTGTAGTTTTCTACCTGTAAATTTTGGAGTATTTGGAATAGAAATTTCTAGTCCCTGCTGGGCTTAGTCCTGGCCTTCCTGTGTCTTAGCTGTGCCTGTTTGGACAGGTGTTCACTCAGAGCCGGCGCTGGAAGGACCATGCCGATATGCTGAAGCAGTATGCCACCTGTCTCAGTCACTTGTTGCAAAACTACAACATTTCGCAGCCAGAGATCTACTTTGACATCTGGGTGTCCATCAATGACCGCTTCCAGCAGAGGTTTGTGGGGGGGGGTGTAGTGGAGGGGGTGGCAACAAGTTGGAAACTTAAACTGACAAAGCTGCAAGAGCTACAGTATCAAGCAGGCAGTGAGGACAGTCAGTCCTGCAAGCCTTACAAACTATTCCAAGTATGCCGTGATTTGATCAATCTGTCTGAAAGGCTGATCCAACTTTTAGCAAGCCATCACTCTCTTTTGACTTTCTGTGCAACTGGGACCCTGTGAAATGAGCATGTTTTAATATTTCCAGCTATAGATTGGGGTGCCTAGAAGGCAAGTTAAGCTGGGCAAGAAAAATGTTGAAGGACAGATGGTGTGGCAGGAGGAGCTGTTGAGGATGGGAGAAAGGTGATTGTCTGTCCCCATGAAGAGAGGAGGCAATGAGAAGCCAAGGCTGGAACAACAGTGGATTGTCTGCCCGTGGACTAGCAGAGTCCATTTTCCCAAAGAAGGAGTCCAGTTTGATAACTGTGAGTGGTGGCTTCTCAAATAGAAATGGGTGTTATATGTATGTATATATCCAGGAAGGGGAGTATGTGAAATAAAGGCAGCTAAATGGAATCAGAGAAATTGAGAGAGCCATCCTCACGGCTGGATACATTTGGGATTCCCCTGCTCCACTTTGCTTTTTCCTCATCCCCTCTTCAGGCTGTTTGACCCACATGTGGACATCGTGCAGGCTGAGTGGTCACCCTTCAAAAAGACACCATGGCTGAAACCTCTTTTGGTTGACTTGTCACCCTGGCGGACAAAGCTGCAGGAGATTGAGAAGTCACTGGACAACCAGACTGAGGTGGTCTTCATTGCAGACTTCCCAGGTACCCCATGGCTTCTCAAATAGGCCAGTTCACCTTCAGCTGACACCTTGGCCAAGTGCCTGGTGGGTTGCTTGTCATTAGAGCTGGACTTATCTTCACTAGGAAGCTGTCTGGGTTAACTTCTACCATGGATGGCCTTTGGTAATAGTGTTCCTGCAGTGCTCTTGACCTGCATGTCAGTGACTCATGCCTTGTTTGCCCCTGTGGCAGGTCTGCACCTTGAAAACTTTGTCAGCGAGGACCTCGGCAACACCAGCCTCTACTTACTGAAAGGGGAAGTGGCTGTGGAGATTGTCAATCAAGAGACAAATTATACACTGCAGGAAGGAGACAAAATGCAGGTGAGAGCTCAGAATCTGGGAGAGTGGTATGTGAAGTTCTTTCTGCTGACCTTCAAGTTCTCCAGTGAACCTGAGGAACCCAAATGAAAGAGCAAGGTGAAAGGAGCTTACCATCCGCTCATATCATGAGCTAAGAAAGTATGACTCCACCCCTGCTCATATCTTGTCTTGAAACCCCCTTGAGACGGAACTTCATGAGATTGCCAAGAGTTGGTTATGACTCAGTGGTAAAGTGGTACACTTTTCCTTTATTGTATGCAGGTGCATTGCCTGTATGTATGAAATATTATGTGAGGGTTGGGGACAATTGTGGAGGAGGGGAGAGCATGGGGAGGAAGACCTCAGCCCCTCTCTTATTGCAAGAGAAATCTTCTGGGGATTTGCAGGTTCATAAGGACTGTTTGAAAGGCAAGAGAGACAACTTGGAGTCCTCTACAAAAGCTTTATATGGTGGGGAGACTTGATACCTACCTGATTTTCTCACAACTGCTCCTTCTGCTCTTGGTCACAGTTGCCAGCTGGTGAATACCATAAAGTCTTCACAGTGTCCCAGGAGCCCTCCTGCTACATGTACATCTATGTCAACACGACTGAAGCAGCCCTTGAGCAGAAATTCACGGAGCTTCAGGAACTGCGAGAGAAGGTGCAGAATGGGAGTGGTGAGTCATGCCAGTGGCTGGTGAGGGTGGGGGCAGGCAGATCACTGCCTGTATTGTTCCCCAGCTGGATCCCAGCCTGGATTGTGTTGGCAGAGTTTAAATATGCAAAGAGATCAGAGCATCAGACTGCTTAAAAGAATAAAATAGTTTTATTATGAAGAGAAACAAACTTTGCATAGAAACAGAGGAGAAGAGTCCCAACTATAACTTTCTAACTTCTGTTATCTTCATTCATTCTGTTGTGGAGGCAAGCAGAGAGGAAGTGTGCTCAAAGGAGCAGAAAATATCCTCTTGAGCCAATCAAGAGACTGTTTGCAAAATATCAGGAAGTTCCTGATCTAAATATGCTAATTATGCATCTTTTCTGATGCCCCCTATAGGCTATTTTTCATATATGCTGTTGAATCATGCACACTACAGATCTTGCATATTCCAACATAGTGACCTGGTCTCTTCTCACTGCTCTTGCTTTCAGGTGGGCTTGCCTTCTTCTGAGTCTTCATCTTTTTATTTGCCCTTTCCATCCCCCTAGAAACAGAGCCTCTTCCCCCACAGCTGCAGCCCATCTTAGGTGGCTCCCTGGAGAACGTGACCCAGACAGACCCAGTTGTCGAGGCTTTCCTTCGGCGGGAGCGGAGGATGGAGGAGCTGCAGAAGCGACGCAATGCCACGCTGACAGAGCGTTTCCACCGCTTCACCACCAAGAAATATTTCATCTTCCGCAGAAGGTGGGGGACGTGTTCCCAGCAATAGCTTCTGTTCTTTCCATGTTCATGAGATCTTTACTGTATTGAGCTGTGTTATTGCCTCACTTTTATGCAGACTACTCTGCCATATCACTGCCCTTTGTCCCTGTGTTTGTTAGAGAGCATCAGCCTGTGCCACTGTCAAACTGCTGCAATTCAGTGTTGTCCTTATTTACCTTCTCTCTTATTCCAGACTGGGCTTATGGTGGTGTCTGGCTTTGAACACCACCAGAGTAGTACCTGACCAGGTGCTGTTGACTCACCTGGCAAAACTGCTCAAGATGGGTGATTGTTCTGGATTTTACGTATAACTTTATCAGTTTTTTTAAGATGGCGTGTGGACCACTTTAGGTGAAGTGGCAAGGATGTATTTCATAAAATAAAAAAAACAGTTTTGCTTTCCTGACTGTGTGCCCAATTCACCCCCGTTCCTTCCTTGTGTCCACAGCCTTCTGATGACCTGGATCTCCCTACGGAACTTAGTCTTGGGGCGCCCATCCCTGGAGCAGCTAGCGCAGGAGGTGGCCTTTGCCAATATGCAACATGAGGTGGACTCTGCTGTGAGCGGCCGGGACACGCCCCCCAAAGAGCCAGACCATTCTGAACTCTGAACTGCCTCAAACAGCCTCCTGAGCTCATGGCACAGCGGAGCCAAGTTGAACTCTGCAGATGCACGCCAAAGAGTTGCTGCCTTGCAGTTGCTGTGGCTGTCATGTTCTGGACTGGGAGAAAGGCTTCAGCAGATGCCTCCTGTTTCTCGGTGGGCGGCTTGCAGCTCTGAACCACCGCCAGTTGTCATCCTGCCTTCTCTGACCTCTGTGCTTGTGGGTTAGGGGAACATTTGTACTATGTCTCGAGGAAACGGGGAGGGCAGGAGTAAGGTGCAATCAAACAGGGTGGGAGGGGAGGTAATTGCCCTCACGATAGCAGCAGGTGGGCTCCGGGGGCATTGTGGAATGGCTGTTGCCCCTCTCTTCACAATACCTTTGCTGGGTTACCAGAGATGCGGGCTGATAATGGGATCACTGGCAAAAGGAGGGGAAGTGTAAGGAACTGCAGGGGCCGACTGGGCTGCCACATGGGAGGAACAAAGAGGAGCGGGGAAGGAGCCAAAGGCTAGGTGCTTTCTCCCTGAAGCAGTTCCTTTTACCCGCAGAGGCAGTGGGGAGTGGTGTGGAATAGCCTTCTTCCGTGGTCGAAGAGGCCACGGTAAAACCAACCAGCGTAGCATCGTCTACTCAGAGTTGTAGCAACAATTGCTGACTTTCCCAGTATCCTCACTACTTTTAGCTGGAGCTGCAGGACTTGAGCTGGGGGGATCCTCTACTAGGAAAGCATATCCCACTTTTCCACTGGAGCCACAGCCGATCTCCCAAAGACTTCCCCACCACCACCACCACCACCACCTTCATGTAACTGAGAAAGAGCTGGCAACCTTCTGAATTGTGAGCCAAATATCTGACCCTAGACTGGGGAACAGTAGCCATTTTGGGCTAAGAACTATTGCTGAGATCCAAAGTACCAAGTTTTTTTAAATTAAAAATGTGTTGAACAAAAGTGTGTGTTTCTCAGTCCTTTCTGCCTCAGATAATATTTGCCCTGTTGTTTCTGTGGGAGAGTGCTGTAGGTGGGGCTGCTAGAATGGCCGTTCGCACCCCTTGTAATCTCAGAAAGGCTTCCCCCTTGCCCGCCAGCCCTCTTGAGCTATAAAAGTCAGGAACAACACAAGGAAGCACCTCATCGCCCTGCCTAATTAATGGAAAGTATTTCCAGCCATAATGCGGGACTGTGGCCCTGGTTTCAGAAAGGGCTGGTAGGCATTTGGCTGTCACAGCCACAGAAGTACTCTGATGCCTCTGGATAAGAGAGCGTAGTTGGCCAACCAGCCATCTTCATGCCCTTTTGGAGGTTGTCCAGTATCATAAATGGGTTGGTCTCAACCTTCTGGCTAGATCCTGCAGGGCTTTTCTTAAGTGCACTCAATAAACTAGTGTGGTACATCTGCCACTTATGGACCCACACTACATGCAACATTTCCTGCATGGAATTGATGCCTTTGTAAAAGAAACACAACAAGTGAAACAGCCCTCCGTTCCCAGAGCGCCCAAGAACCAAGCTCAGGTGAGCTCATGTAATATTTTTAAAATCAGTGAGCTCATTTATTTATTAGATTTATTTCCCGCCACTATCGGGAACCGTCTCGCAGCAGATTACAGTCAAAAAGCATAAAACCCACAAGAAAGCATAACCTCTCAAATAAAATCCAGTTAGCAAAAACTCCAGTGGCATAAAACTCTCCTTCTCCCCCACCCTCACTCTCAGACCCAGTGCCTCTAGGGTGGTCTCAGGTGCCTGACACAGATGAGCTGACATGTCCCCAGAGGGACAGACCAGAACAAATGGGATGAAATTAATTCAAAAGAAATTCCATCTAAACATCCGGAAGAAGTTTCTGACAGTCAGAGTGGTTCCTCAGTGGAACAGGCTTCCTCGGGAGGTGGTGGGTTCCCCATCTTTGGAAATTTTTAAACAGAGGCTAGATAGCCATCTGATGGAGAGGCTGATTCTGTGAAGGCTCAAGGGGGTGGCAGGTTACAGTAGATGAGTGATTGGGATGTGTGTCCTGCTTAGTGGAGGGGGTTCGACTAGATGACCCATGAGGTCCCTTCCAACTCTATGATTCTAGGGTCTCAGCTGAAGTGGCCACATCCAAGAAGGTAAACTCAGGAAGGGGAGGAGGGTCTGCTTGGAATTCTCTCCAGAGACGAACCACAAATAAAAAAACCTCACGCCTTAAATAAATCTTTGTTGGTCTTAAAGGTGCTACTGGAGTCTGATTTTATTGTGCCACTTCAGACCAACATGACTACCCACTTGATTCTATCATTAAGTGGCACAGTCAGCCTGTTTTCCCCCTTGCAGAACTGCCCAACTTTTCACTGAAAGCGTGCCTTCCCCCTCTCCTTGTCTCTGTCTCCATTAAGATGCTTCCTGTAAGGATTGCCTTCTTAAATTCCCCCAAAGAATTCTTCTTTTCTATGAATGCTGCTTTCTATTTATATGCTTGGGTTTTATTCCCCATAGAGCGCTCAGTGCTTGATAGACAAGGACTGCCATGCTGGGAAGTTCTGCCATAAGACCTGGGAGGAGCTACCTCACTCTGCTACTTGCCATGGGCTACGGCGAAGATGCCAGCGCAACGCTATGTGCTGCCCAGGGTCAGTCTGCATAAATGGTAGGCTGTTGCTGTAACCCAAGGGTTGGTCGCCACCCTAGATAAGAAGACTGGAAATAGACAGTAGGGACAGGATCCTTGCCAGTCATGCCACCTGGCAAAATGAACATAATCACTCACAGAAAGCCTTCACTGTTAAAGGAGAAACATCTGTAGAACCACAAGCCATGTAGCCAGTGTGGTGTAATGGAGAAGAACTGCAGACTATCATTTGGAGAATTGGGTTTGATTCCCCACTCCTCCTCCACGTGCAGCCAGCTGGGTGTCCTTGGGCCAGTCACAGTTCTCTTAGGGCTTTTCTCCCTCAGAGTTTGTTGTGGGGAGGGGAAGGGAAAGGTGTTTGTAAGCTGCTTCAGATTATGAAAAGCAGAGAATAAATAAAACAGCTCTTCTTCTCTGTTTAGAATGCTCCATCAAGAGTAAATGGCTGCATGCTGCTATTTATCCTGTTATTCGGTAACCTGGTGTTTGATGTGGCTACACAGAGAAAACATACATTATTCTGACTTCAGAGTCATTCCACAAGGCTCCAAAAAGTTATTAATATCATATTCACATCTTCCACCCTAAACATGTGGACATAGACAGAAATATGCACAGGAAATCCCTTTTTGAACATTTAATTTGATCTCCCACATATGTACAGTCCTGCTGTCAGACCTTAGACCAGCTTGGTGGTGGACCGGGGTTAATTCCCCACTCCTCCTCCACACGCAGCCAGCTAGGTGACCTTGGGCTCATCACAGCCCCACAGGGCTCTCTCAGCCACACCTACCTCACAGGGTTCCTGTTGTGGGGAGAGGAAGGGAAGACAATTGCAAGCTGGTTTGAGACTCCTGATATAGAACTCTTCTTCTTAGCATCTTCAGATAAAGGGCCTTAGGCAGCAGAGCTGGGAAAGGTCTATTATTCTCCTTGGAATCCGGCCATCCATAGGAGGAAATAATGGATTGGATGATGATACAAGACAGTTTCAGAAACTGACCACTCTCCTCTTCTGTGCCAGATGTGTGCAGCCAGATTGAAAGGGTGATGCAGGTTAATGGAAAGCAGCATATTGAACAGGCTGACTCGGGTCCCAAAGGCACGCCCCACCCTGTTCAAGAGGGCAACATCCAGAAGAAAGGAAATCCCAGAACTTTAGATGATGCAGGTAAAAAATGTGAGAGCACAGATGCTTTTTTGAAGCAGAAAGTACTGTTTGCTTATCATCAGCAAAAGGGGAGCAGTGCAGAGTTTCAGATAAAAGGAGACCAGTTTACATGAAAGTATTTAATACATAAGAGTCTAGGCATGGCTAATTTCTTAAACCTAATTGGCTGACTTGAGTCAATACAATATTTTATTGGGAGACATAAAGTATTTAACATAGATAACGTCACTGGACCATGCAACTGAATGGGAATGAAATAATAATATACTTCTAGTAAAGAATACAGGGGAATAAAGAAAACTGCCTAAAATTCTCACAGGCAATTAAATAACCATTTCACCTTTATAGAAAGCATCCTTTTGCATAATTGTTTTACTATATCCCTATTTCCTGAAAAATATCTTAAACAGTTCAATTTTACATATCTTGCAAAACCACCCACGCAATGTATTGAGAATTTTCACAAGAAACAGGACCACAGGAGCAGAGGTGCCAAGGGGCTCCCATGGTGGACCCCTTACAAGGTAGGTGCTGAGAGAGCTCTAAGCGAATTGCTGAGAACAGCTCTAAAAGAACTGTGACTAGCCCAAGGTCACCCAGTTGGCTGCATGTGGAGGAGTGGGGAATCAAACCTGGTTCTCCAGATTAGAGACTGCCATTCTTTAACCACTACACCACGCTGGCCGTGGCCTCAAACTGGTGATGCTAACTCCTGACCCTATGGCTCCATACGGAAATAAGGGCAGAGGGGGCAAAGCCTGAAACTTTGATGGATTTCATTCGTGTCCCTTCTCACAGCTCAAGCGAGAGAAAGTTGTCTCCGCGCATCTGCAGCTTCTTTGCCAGCTCCTTCAATTATACATTTTGGGATTCAGCTGCCAATTAAGACTGTTGCTGGGCATGAAGTCTTGGATGGCTCCACACTTCTTTAAGATACAAATATTATCCCACCTATAGTATGTTTCACTTTGGCCCACTTTATGTCAGGTGCTTTCCAAAATCAAGTAAAGCCACTGGCATCATGTACTTGTGAAGGAATATATGTCGTTATTTATAAATATTTTTAAAACTTTGTAATAATTCTTTTTGTTTTCCACAGGAAAGCTGAAAAGAATAATCATTCTGCGATAGAAAAACTGCGGCCGGTTTTGACCGCAGGCAGCATGTTGAACAAAAGGTCCTCACCCAGCAGAAAAGCTGACAAAGTGGGAAAAGAAATAGACCTGTTTTATTTGTTTCTTGTTTTGCATTGTCTTTTTTTTTAATGTGCTGGCATGAGAAATTAAGAATTTATTCACAGGGGTTACCAGCGTGGAGCAGTGATTAACAATGGTGGACTCTAATCTGGAGAACTGGGCTTGATTCCTCACTCCTCCACATGTAGCTGGATGGATCACATTTGGCTAATCACAGTTCTCTTAGGGCTGGTCTTTCTGAGCAGTTCTCTTGGAGCTCTCTCAATTAATTTGAGCCTTTTGAAGAGTGGAAGGCAGCCTCTGTTCTGGTGAGGCTTGACCTGTGGCCCCAAGCAAGCCTCACTGAGAGGCCGAAAGGGTTCTCTGCATCCTGCAAGAATAAACAGCCATCTATGGTGGGAGGCAAGAATGTGTTCCTGTTGCATGGATTTGGGATTCAGTGTCAATTTATTTTGGAAATCTGGCAGCATGATCTATTAAAAGGAAAAGTCACATTTAAAGGAAGAAGCTTACCATTACACCGTAGTTGGCCATTCAGTTACAGTATACTTTTTACATGGATGTGAATGAAACTTTAAAAATAGTCACGCTTGCACACCTGAAAGAACACCACGCAATAAATATGTTCCTGAGCTCGATTGCCAAGGCCTCAGCTCACAGAAAGAGTCTTGAGCCTGCCCAGAGCTATTCACTCCGATCCTTTGGCTCCCGGTATTTCCACTGGATGTAGTCAAAGATATCCTTTTCACTGTCCACCTGGAGGGGCTCTCCAGCAACCCCTGCAAATGCATCGGAAAAGACCAAGTCACAAAAGGCTCTGCCTTTTGTTTCCAGAGGAAAGGATACAGGTTTACTGCAAATCAGCAAATAACAGCCCCCCACCCTGCCACCAAATGCTGCAGCCAAACTTGTGAGCAGGTTATGCAAATTATACTTGATATCAAAATGAGCTATGTCAAATGGTAACTGATAGAACAAGCCACATTAAGATGAACACACTTTCCAGGGCCATATGAAGAGGGCAGAGTGGGCCAGGATACTGGCAAGAAAGAGCAGATGAAAGCAGGAAGTCAATTTCTTATCAACCCCGAAAGCATTAAATTAATCCCTAGTCCACCTTTTATTTAGCACTGGCTTCACTTGCTCTTGGAAACATGAGAGTTAGGCACTGATGGTTCTTTACTCCAAGGAGCCTTGACAGAGGAACCAGACTCCTGACTTCATGGCACAAGTGCAGCCAGGCAGGAAGCTTCTTCTCCCCCTAACCATCCCCAAATCAGCCACTATGTGAAAGGGGTGCAGCACTCACCTGTAACCCCCAAGGGCCGGATTGTGTATTCATTGAGGGTGAAGCCCATTTCGAGAGCATGAGCCCGCATGTTCTTATTAAATATGTCACTTCCGGTGAAGTACAGGACTCCGCAGTAATACTGATCCTTGGGAATCAACCTAGAGTGTAACCGAGAGAGAAGAGCTCATGTTTATGGTGAAAAAGGAGAGGCAGAATCGTGCCAGTCAAGCTGCCCTTCAAAAATCTCAGTTCCTGATCACCGTTGGTGCCAGTGTCACAGCTCCTCAGCTATTTTACTTTTAGCAATGCAGTCACAGTTAAAAAAAAATCCTGATGTTGCTTTTTCAGGGGTGATAGTGGCTCGTTTTAATTTTGAGTTTTATGATGCTAATTCATTCCCCAACACTGATGTTTTATTGTTTAACTTTTATGCAGAATACAAAACAGAACTTAGGTAGACAACTTGCTTTCACACACATATAGTATAACAAATTAGGTAACCAAGCCTACTGTGTCAGCAACCACTTTACACTGTAGGGATGCACAGGGAAAACAACAGGCACCAGTGGGAAAGGCATAATGCTGGTAAACTGGCTCACTGCTGGCCTTTTCAGGACTACAGCTCTATTTCCTACAAAGTAGACAACTGTTCTTCTGTCCACAGCTAACAGGCCTTCTTCCTTACTTCTGGCCATAGCTGCTACCCCTAACTCACCATCCAAAATACTACTACCTACAAATCCTACAAAACTACCCTTCATTAAACATTTTTATTGGTGCCTTCTCTGTTAACACTTATAAGCCTCTGTCTTCACCCTTTTTCTAACCCTGTAATTTCACTTAGAAAACCACTAAGTGGGGACTGTATCACTACCGACAAAGACATGGCCACATCCTGCTTCAGATTTACCTGATATCAAGTCTTCTGAAAGGCTTATCGGCCCCCTCATCTTTGTTTGGAAGTCGACACACTCCCTGGAAGTAAAAACAGCAATGACGAGAGCAACAGTGGTGAGCCTCCCCAAGCCCCCACCACAGATTGAGCAGTCTGTCTCCTGGGTAGATGGGAAATGCAAACGGTACTGGGAAAGGCCTGTCCACTGAACAGAGGGGAGAGGGAAGGAGGGAAAGAGCCTGCCTCCCCCCCAACAGAGGTGGCGTGGGAAGGTACAGGCTTACTGCAGCTTGTCCATATTATGTGGGAGAATCGGGGTTGTGTCTGCAAGTGGCTCCTGCATTCTTTGCGTGAGACAGGGGCCACAGGCTGGTGGCAGTGGCAACTCCTGCTCCCTCTGTGGGGGCTGCATGCTCACAGTAGCTCCCAGTCTCTTTGCCTGAGACCATTCTAGGGTCCGGGTCCCCCCAAGCATGGGAGAGGTAACTCTGCCAGGTCATTGGTCCAGGACTTTCCCCATTGATATTAGTGGCCAATCCATCCCGGTGACCACTTAATGCCACACCACCACTTGGTCCCACCAAATTACGCCACTGTATCTGTCATGTGGTTTTCATGTTCTCCGTGAACAGCCCTGAGCTGCAAGGGATAGCCGTACATAAATGTAAGAAATAAATAATTGCTTCAAAACAATATGCCACAACTGTGATTCTTTATTCTGATTACAGATTTTATGTTATTCTGGCACAAGACTGGGGTGCATTTAAATCTCAGCATAACTGCTTTTTGAGCACTTATGAAGAGTGGGAACAAGGTATGTGCAGACTGCACAAAGCCACTCAAGGTGGAGCTAGAAATCAACAGGCACACAGGCAGCACTTGAAGGAGTCTCTTCCAACCACACTTCAACTTGCACTTTGTGGCAAAAGCCCACATGAAAGGGAGCATCTGCATCTGGACAAAGAACAACCTGTTGAAACACAAAACCCAGGCTTTCCTCTGCATAAAAACCTCTTCTGTACAGGGTCCAAAAGCTGAATCCTGTGGGGATGTTTCAAAGGAATGCGCTTTCTTCTCAGGTCAAACATGAAAAGAGCTTCTATCTGCTTTGATAGACCAAATTTCTGGCTTACCAGCATTTAACCAAAGGTGAGATACACAGACAGGCAAGTCTGGGCTTTGCTACATTCATTCTCTGGGGTCATAAAGTACCATCCAAATTTGAAGGGGACAACAAAAACAGCCCCAGTCTAGAACTTCACTGCCTGGCCCCTCCTTCCCAGCAACTTGGCTGTCTTACAAAACATGGAACTAATACAAAAAGGATCCTCACCATGAATTTGGTGTCTCCCTTCGACAGCGTATCTGTAATGAAATGGATATTCTCCAGCTGCGCCACCACTTGATGCAAGAGCTTTGGCTGGAAAAGCAACAGTGTGTGTCATGATCAGAGAGACGAGGCAACATGCACATGCCTCAAGCTGCAAGGCACAGAAGCCAAACAACAGAATATTTGGGGCAAGAGACACCTTGGGACAGCAACAAGGGAGAAGCATCATGGAGCAAAGATAGCCAAAGGAACCTTTGTATCTGAGGAACAGGAATCCAGGAGGATTTCCTTTCCTCACATATTCTTCTGCAGAAGCCTTATTGAAAGGAAGAGGCTCTTCCACCCATTCAACTCAGAGAGGCTTGGCAAGAAAACCTTTGTGTGGCCTGTGCTTTCACTGGATCAGACGTCTCTCCCCCACCCTGCCAGTTTTCACCTACCCACTGTGATGGATGCCATGCCATTCTTCCTGGAAGGCCCACCTGTGTGTATGCAGAGGTGCTCTTATGCATGGGGCGTTCAGACCACCTGCTAGGGAGGAGGCCAATGGGGCTCTCTCTGATTCCACAGCCAGCTGTTTTTGTCTTGCTCTGTACACTGTGACCCTGCAGTAGTGGCTCTTCATGCATCTGGTTAGGGGAACATGGAGGAGGGCACCCAAGACACACAAGGCCCACATGCCTGGCTAAACAGGCAAGCAGGCTCTTTCTCCCTCTTTTTTGGGGTGATGCTCTACCACTGATCCCCTGTACTACCGCAAGTGTCAGGTAGAGTAGGGCAGCGAAGATGGCTTTAAGGCATGGCAGCAGCTAAAGGCAATCGGCTGTGTACTGGGGGGGGGGCTATCTTCTACAATGATTCTGAGGGCCCATTCTCAGATTTTACTCAGTCCCCCAGAAACATTTGGACTGCTCCTGCATGTGAGTGAGCATATGTGTACAGACAGAGCTGTAGTGAGTAAGAAAGTCCTTAGAGATAATCTGGATTTTGCTTATTTCCAGAGTTGAATGGGTCACCATTATTTGGAGTGCGGAAGAATTATCACCCCAGATCAAATTACTAGAAATCCTGGGATTTTCAGCAAGATTTAAAAACTCTCTGAACAGCATACACATACAGCGCCACCTCCCTCTTTTCAGCTCATCTTTTAAGAAGTTATTCCTTTTTTAAGAAGTTATTCCTTTTTTAATAAGTTATTCCTGTTCATTCTGTTTCCCAAACCCTCAATAAAAGCCACTGTGCCACCACATTATGTTGAAAGTAGCAACAAACCGTTATTCATTAACTTGTTTTCATTTTTTGTCCACTTGGCAGTAAGGCCTTGTCCTCTTTCAGGTCTATTCCCCACCCACCACTGGTACCAGATCTGGAAATATCTGAGGCTACAACATTGCTGAAGCTAAGCAAGAGTGAATTTAAAACAGAATATGCACACAGCTGTGCGTGCTTGAATAGCATAAATACTAAAATTGGAACACACATATTTACCTGCTTAGAGGATTCAGCAGTATAGTCTGGATGGGTCAGGAGGATATCCATATCCCCACTGGATTCAGCACCTATAAAATAAAAGATGTAAGAAAAAGTAAATGCTGGAGGCAAATTAAGACCACAATAAGAGAGGTCTGTAACATCTGCTTCTTTGCATCCAACTTCAGTTTCACAATAATTTTAAAGTCAAAGTTAGCATAGTTTTGCAAGCAGTAGCTATGTGTTTTAGTTAATATCAGAATAGCCAACCATTTATTCCTATTCTTGACCTGCCCTGGAGTTAGAATGCGGCAGGAAGTGAAATACTTCTCTTGACTCTCCTTCCCCATTTTATTTTAAACGTGAACATAAAGGGCACATAGATCTATGGAGCAGCATGGGCACATGCACCACAGAGAACACCTACATTTTAAATAAAGACCTTCTAAAATCCCCATTGGGCCTGGAGATTAACCTGCAAAACACCAAAATAGGCATAATGCTCTTGTCATTTGAACAACCAACCTCGGCGGAAACTGCCGCATACTGTGGCGATGTATTTGGGGTCCACTTTCTTGACCTCATTCAACACGATTTCCTGTTACAGGGAAAACCAAATCATTTAATCACTTTTTTCCTTTTATGCTTGTGTCCTTCCTTTCAGTAAGAAGGCATCTTGTCTTACCTGCATCTCTAACATCTCTTCCCTAGGTATCCTTTTTTCAAAATCTTCAAAATACCTGTGCATGTGAAAAAGAAAAAAATGGGGGGGGGGGGTTTAGAGAAAAGCAAAGATGATATTCATTGCAATCAAATATACTGAGCATATATTTGTCATAAATCATACTGTGCATACCAAGGTCCAATTCAAACATTATCTGGGATCATCAGACCCCACTAAAATGGCTCCCATGAATCAGGCTTGCATATGGGTCAGACTAAATACTGCACAACACCTGGTACTATTTGGATAAGCTCATTGTGCTAGTTAAATCAGCCACTTAATAGATCAAGTTTACAGAGGGAAAGCCTTAATATTACATGAGTTTTTCTTCTAAACTTCCACCACTTTCTGTCACTAACAATTAAAACAATCAGCTGAAGCTCTGTGTACATTAAGGATGACTCCTTTGCACTACACTATACAATTTGGCAAGCAATATCATCTCACATTTCAATTTGCAATCCACGAAGAGCTCAGATTTTTATCCTCAGTATGGCAAGAGGTGAACAACAACTAAAAGTTGTTCAACTTTCTTGAAGAGTTTGCCTTCAGCAACGAATCAGAGAATGGCTAACTGTTGCTTTATGAAGACATTTTTACTTCCAGGATGACATGAAATCAACCAGTTATGAAAGCCTATCACTAAGCCCTTAGAGAAACAAAACATATGTCTTACTTCAACCCAATCTGTTGGTGGTGGTTTAATTTATGCTCATTTCTCTTGAGATCTAGAAGGAAAAGAGTAACATGAATGGTCTATCATTTTTTAAACAGAGTGTAGAGAAGAAATAATTTGGCACACCTTTCTGGAAAATCGGTCTGTACGCAGTCTGTACATCTGTGGATTATGTTCCCACTGGTGTAGCCAAAAAAGACAAGTGGGCTCACAGACCTGAATAATGTAGGCTAACTTTATTTATTGCTCAAACTTAATATGCTGTCCACTATCCCAATGATTTCTTGTAGTGAATTACAGAAGAATTAAAACACACACAACAAGGGGCAAAAATCCAAATAATCAGATCCCCTAAATTATAAATATTAAAGAGAGAAATCTATCTGATCTTGGCATCAGGAGAGACGGAGAAAGGCAACCAAATGTGCTACATTTCAGAGATATTCAGCATTGGTAGCACTGGGGAAGGAGGGAAAATTGCTTCAGGTACAGTACTCCTACCCTACCCTGGCAAACAGAAAAGCATGCCTGCTATACTGTAAATAGCTTGTTCCATACCATGATGTAGAAAGACATTCCATAAAGTGGACTCACCTTCTAGCGTCTTAATTCCTTCATCTACAAACTTCCTGGCGGCAGCAGGGCTGGAGAGAGATAAGGAGGTTTAGAATCTCTAGGACAACAATTAATTTCAGCATCACCTACACAATTGATGTGCCAGGCTACCAAAAGGTGGTGGAAGTGTTTCAAAAAGAAACATAAACAGCAGCTGCTGATCTGTGAGTATCAAGTCAACTAAATGCTTCTTAGGTGACAACTACAGAGAGATTGAAACAGTAAGAGAGAGAAAATAGGTTTGCTGATAAGCAATGACTAGTAAACCAGAAGACGATAACACTAAATTGGATTTTCAACTCTCCAACAAGAGATCTGGATATGATCAGCAATCTGCAACATGTGCAACCAGCCAGATTAAAGATTGGAGTAGATGCTTTTCCAGAGCCAAGGAAGATCCTGACCCACAGGTTAAAAATTCTGATTTTCCCTCCTTTAAATAGCTTGGGTATCCTGATTCCAGTTTTACATGCATATTTACCCTATGCCAGTAACTCTGGTCAGGAAGTTGATAGAAGAGCTTGTATCATCTTGTCTAATCTAGAGAAAAAAAGAGAAACGATTGGGCGATCTTTGATAAGGAAGTTCACAAATACACACAATGCAAGAACTGGCAAAATACTGGAAAGCAAGAAAGTCTAAAAGTAAGTTTTATGTTATGTCCTTGATGTGTATGAGAGGGCCAAGGAGACACCTGCCCTTGTGTTCCAGCTATGACTGGATGGGAGAAGACAAGAGAAGACGGTTGAGGCAGCTATACCAACACAAATGGTACAATTCAATGATGTGCAGGTAGGCCTCTTCTGAGGCAGAAAGGAGTGGCTGCTGCTCAGCATCTGCTTGTTATGCAGAGAGTCATGGGTTCAAACGCTGCCATCTCCAGCTAGAATGGATCAGGTGATAGTTGATGTGAAAGACCTCTATCAAAGACTCTGGAAAGCTGTTTATAGTCTGATGGGCAAATGGTCTGATTCAACATAAATGTGAATAACATTTTAGGCATCATTAAAAGAAGCAGCCCCACATGGCACAACCAATAGGAAGAGTTGCATAATGCTGTTATTAACAAATGACTTGCAAAGAGAAAGATTATCAATAAAGCTATACATTCCAGATGGGATTTTCATCTAGCCATGTTCGTTCATAGAAGTAAATTAGTCCAGCAGTATCTAAGGCTTACAGCATTCTTGAGGGGGAAGTGTGTTAGTTTGTTGCAGCCCAAGCAAAAATAGTCCTATTGAACCTTAAAAGATTAACACACTTATTGGAAATGAAGCTTAATAAAAGAAAAAAAATCAAGCAAGCAGTGGTGTTTCTATGCTGAACACACAAAAACTTGATCCTATCCAAAGAACAAAAGATTTCACCTAAGGAAGGCAGGTCCACTCCAACCCGGAGATGAGTTGGCAGAGTAGTCAAGTCAGCCACTCCCAGTTTCATAGTATTAAATCTGCACATGAATTGCAACTCTGCAGTTTCATGGTAGTATTCTTCTTTGGAGTTTTAAAAAATGCATAAACCCCAAGCACGTACCTTTTCTAGCTTACGCAGTTTACCAGTGGATAAAAACTCATCAATTTTTTCTGCAATTTTTGCTCCTACTCCATCCTAAGAAACATGAGGAAATGGGAAAAATTAAATGGGATGGTCATACTTTAGGGAGACCAGCAGACAGAACTCAGACACCAAGTGAAGATAGACATATAGGATTTTTTTAAAAAAAGAAGTCAGCCTTCACCAAGCACAGACCACCATTACAAAGGGGCACAAACCACTGTGTTCAGTCTCTGGGTCAAACAGAGGCAGTGAAAGAGCACAAATGCTCTTAAAGTAAATTATTTACACTAGACATATCTCTTTCTTGCTTTTGTCATTGTATCACACAGCTACTTCACCATTTTGTCCCCAAGGGAGTCCAAAATCTGCTTGCATAATTCTTCCACCTAACATATTATCATCACAACTCTGTGAGGGAGGTTAGGCTAAGTGCCTGGCAAAGTGGGGATTCAAACCTGGGGCTCCCAGATTCTAATATGAACCTCTAACCACTACATTACATTGGCTCATAAGCATCAAATGAACTCTTTAGCCAAACAGTAGACTCACAAGCAGCAGATAAATTTCACTGTTCTGAGTCACGAAAGACAGGGAAATAGCCTGTTCCCTGTGGTCTGACTGAACTTACCAGTTTCTTTGCTTCAGCCCCACTTTTTATCTTGCTTGGATACTTGGATATTACAGAAGCCGCTTTCCTACATAAAGTAAAGAAAATTCTGCATTCCAGACTTCCCGATCAAGTAAACATTTAGCATGAAGTATACACAAAATGCACCCACAGATCCAATTAAGACCAATTCTCTTCTAGAAACACATTGTCACAGAGAAGGAATAACCAGAGATTAAATACAGCTTTTCTCTATTACAGCAAAATTTGGAGCAAGTTCTACAGGAAGCAGCTTTGTGAAAGTTTCAACTGGGAGAGCACAAATTCTCCTTCTCTTCCTTTGCCTCTATAGGCTCTTGTCATATATACTATCCCTTCTGCAGGTGAGGGGATTCCTCTCTGCTGCTTGTGTAGCTGCTGTGGTGAAGCGGTTTCAAGGAAACATTACTCCTTGAGGAAGACAAATGGAACCAAGCTGTAAGCTCAGCACCCATCACCTTACATGAATCTTGCAGGAAGGAACTAGAACTTGTGTCCCTCCCCCCCCCCCCCATGTCAATCTCATTATCACTGCAAAATTTATGTTCTTCTCTTGGGCACAAAACCAGTTGGAAAAGCAGCAGAAGTGAAGGACAGAGAGACTTCAGAGGGGGAGACAGAGCAAGGGGAAGGCAAGAATGTGACTGGTGATAGACTGGAAAAGAAGGGGATGTGATAAAAAGCAAAGGAGGAGAAGGTGAAAGGAATTTCATAAGGGAATCAGAAAGGTGTGTGGGAGGGGTCAGGAAAGAGGGGAGCAAGTAGATACGCTGGAGGCTGCTGGAGAATACACAAGTGTGATGTTATGGCATGAAAACTACATGTCACCAAAATAAATCAGCTATGAATTTACTCTGACGACCTCTGCTGACCAGCATCCCAGTCAGCCCACAGTAAATGGTTCCCAAAAGTACAGCCCTTACCTGTAGGCATTGTACTTGTGGATGGCTCTATTCACATTCCTCTCATAGTTGGCCAGTTCTGAAAAAAAGGGTTCCTTTTTAGTTCTAAGCTGTTGCACCAAGTAAAACACAACAACACAGGCCCCATTACGTTCAGCGTAAGACTTTCGCCATCCTGATACCCAGGGGACCAAAAAGTGACACATCCCCCCCCCCCAAGGGACACACCTCTTTCAGTTCCAAAATAGGCCGAGCAAATAAAGTACTAGGAGGGAAGGAAAGGTGCTAATCTGGGGCCAGGGCCAGGGCGCTGACCGGCCTGGGCCGAACTGCCCCTCACTCGAGGTTCCACAATGCGAGAAGAGTCTAATCTAAACCAAATGTTGGAGGCGTTCGGGCAGCGTTGCCTTGCGCCAAAGCCCGCCGCCAGAGCGCCCGAGAAGGCCGGGGCCAGCCAGGCGCCTGTGCCTCCAACGGCCGGCACTCCAGGGCCGCGCGGCGGAGGGCCTACCGGTCAGGAAGTCCGTGATCCCCTCATTGGGGTTCTCCTGCGGCGCCTTCCGCTTGCTCATAGCGCTGTCGCCACCACCGCCACCGGCCCAGCCGAGGCTGCCCCCGCCGCCCGAGCTGGACGCCCAGCAACGGCATCCGCTTCCGGTTGGGCAGCTTCCGGGAGGCGGGCCGGCGAACAATGCTCTCAGGCCCGAAGCCACGCGTGATGGGCGCATCGCCGGCCGCTGTCCTCTTGTCCCAGGCGCGGAGGGGCGGCGGCGGCGACTTCGCGTGGACTCCGTCCAGCTTCCGGCCTGCCAAGCAGACGACGCGCCTCGAGCCCATATGTTGATCCGGCGCATGTGCCTGCCCGAAGTCCGCCTGCGGCCGCCGGGGGTGTGGTGGGCAGGGAGGGTGTGTGCAACCACAGTGCATAAGAAACGCGTGTGGAAATGTAGACAGACAGACGCCAAGGGAATTTAGAGCCCAGTGGCCCCTTTAAGACCAAACGAGTTTTACTGAGTGAATGAAATGTATTTATTGAATAAAACTTGGTTGGTCTTAAGGGTTGGTGCCACTGGGCTCTAAATTTGTTCTGCTGCTTCAGACTACCACGGCGACCCACTTGAATCTGGACACGACGGGAGGCGAGTTAGGGAATGCTAAACGAAGCAAAAAAGTCTTCACCTGCTGGTGGAAGATGGCAATAGGGGAAGACGGCTAAATCTCCCAGAGGAGGGAGTTTGGTACCTTTCTTGGATTGCCACCCTAGATGCTTGAAGTGGCAGGGGCACCCGAAACAACTTCTGAAGACGACCAGAAGGAAGACAATTAATGTGGCCCAGTGCAGTGGCACTCGGCAACTGGGAAATGGGGAAGGATGGTTTCTCTGCCTGTTCTCACACCTTAAGATAGAGGTAGTCAAACTGCGGCCCTCCAAATGTCCATGGATTACAATTCCCATGAGTCCCTGCCAGCGAACGCTGGCAGGGGCTCCTGGGAATTGTAGTCCATGGACATATGGAGGGCCGCAGTTTGACTACCCCTGCCTTAAGACATCTCTTCTGACTCAGAAAAAATAAAAGCATACTATGCAGGCAGGCACATTTCTTGATTTCCGACTTCATCCTTTTGCATTCCAATCTCAGCATTTCATTTATTTATTTTTCCATTGGTGTGTCGCCCTTCCCCCGGGGGCTCGGGGCAGCTCGCATAAACTCATAGCCTATATGTTGGGCGCTTGAGACAGGGAGGCCAGAATTTTGCTTGGGGGACAGCTCCGCCTTAAAAAGCATGACCCACTGCTGCAAAGTCAGGTACAGATTGCCACAACCTCGCACGCCGACCACGTCCTGGTCATTCTCGAGCACCAGAAAGCAGGACTAGGAGTACCCGTCGTGTTATCGTGGGGTCTTCCATCCATGCGGCGGCCCAGTCTCTGACCGCAGCAATCCACCCGCAAACAGGCTCTAGCCTTGCCCTGCCCTCTGTCAGCTCGCGGCACGGGCTCTCGAGTTGCAAGGCGTCTTTTTCAACTTAGCGTGTACTGTGGGCAAGAGGTGGAAGCGGGACATCTTCAGAATGTCGCCTCCTGCTCTAGCAAACAGAGGCGCCCGCATGGAATCCGGAAGTGGAAGTTCTCGTCTTTTCCTCTTTGCTCCAGAAGGGTTGACGAGATTCCCGGAAGTGACGTCAACGCGTACGCCCAGGAGCCGCTTGACAGGAGACGATGTGAGTTAGCCGTCCGGTGGCCTTCTGCGTCTTTCCCCTCCTCCTGTGCCTAACCCCGTTTCTGTCTTCTCCTTTTGCCTCGCAGGGCTAAGGTCACCTTTAAGGTCACGCTGACTTCGGACCCGCGGCTGCCTTATAAAGTGTGAGTCCCTCCCTTCCTCCCTCCCTCCCTCCCTTGTGAGGCGGCGGCGATAACCTCAGTAGTGCGCACGCGCGGCTCCTCGCGACACGTCGTTTCGGAGTGCTTTGGCCCCGCTGGAGTCGCCGAGGGGCGCTGCAGGCTGGACACTTCAGGGTAGCGGGGCTCGTGAGGGCCAGAGTGCTCAGAGCGCCTCACAACAGCTCTGCAGCGTTGCCTGGCAGCATTAGCATGCTTCTGCCCTATGGAAGGGCGGTATAAAAAATCTAAAATAAATAAATGCACTAAAGCAACATATACAGCAACAAGAATGCATCTCCCTACTGATGTTCTGAACAATGTCCCATATGTGGTTGTTTTCTGCCTTGAAGGTTAGGTCTGTCCTGCCCTTTGGATTGCAGCCTTCACAAGTTACAAAGAATGTATGTGAATCCTGCAGGATACAAATATTTGTCAGAAAGTCAATGTAGATTCACTTTGCAAAGAAAACTGGGGACCAGTACTGGGCTAAGTGTGAAATTTAAGTCATACATTCAGCTGTGTGTGCATTGAATGTAACATGAGAATGACACAACACATATGTAAAGGAAAAACACATGTACTCCATACATGGATTCAGTGTAACTTGTAAACATAGCTAGTGTGGAAGGATTTTGAGATGTGGGGAAGTATGACCAATAGCCATTCCTGGCTTTTCAAGCTCAGCTGTTTCTCAGTGTGATTATGGAATATTCTGATCTAGCCATGATAATGCTTATGGCTTTCTATATGTTGCAGGTTAAGCGTGCCTGAAAATACACCTTTCACCGCTGTCTTGAAGTTTGCAGCAGAAGAAGTAAGTGGGTGTCTAGCAATGTCCATCTGCCGTATGCCCCTAGAACATTAACATCTTTGAATACTATGTTGATGGTCCCTGGCCCTAAAGAAGTGCACCTGCCCTTGACTAGGACCTTTTCAGCCCAGGCCCCAGCCTGGTAGAATATGTTGCCAGTGGAATATGGGGCCCTGACAGAGCTAGCACATTTCTACAGGGCCTGCAAAAGGGCACTATTCCACCTGGCATATGGTTGAAGCCAGGGGCAAGTAAATAAAATCAAGCATCCTTCAGTTTCCCCACCACAGATAATGGCCAGAGATATATAGAAGCAAGGCCCAAGAAATTAATTCTAGCGGAGCACCTGAGATATTGTTTTATGTTTTTGTCTTACTGTCTTTATCAGAATTTTGTATTGATGACTGATGTGCACTGCCCTGAGCCTGAGTACAGACGACAGTCTATAAATCATCATCAGATAAATAATAATTATTGTTTATTTGTTTAAAATCCCTACAGCAGACAATAAAAATAATAGTAAGCTTTGTTCTGTTCCTTCAGACCAACATGGCTACCTACCTGAATAATTTACCCAGTCTGTGTGATAAAAGTTTTATTAATAGAAGTGCCGAAGAAAGAATTATTACACTTCATTCTGGTTTTAACATGTTCTGGTTCTGCTTCCTTTAGTTCAAAGTTCCTGCGGCAACAAGTGCGATTATAACAAACGGTGAGTTATTTTGTGTGTGTGCTACAGCTTAGTAGATTCTAAACAGGCTCAACATCTGTGGCCAGCAAAGCCAGAGCAGGAGCCCCCCCTCCCCCCCCGAACCCCAAGTGATGGAGCATCGTTTCAGAAGCTCACCATTTCATGCTCATGCATCCAAAGATGATGATGGAGGGAAAAAACTGGTGTGAAATGCTGGGCAGGCATCTGACTGCGACATGGCCTTCACTTTGCTATCCTTGCCACCTGGAATGTACTTTGTATCAGTTTCAGCTTCATAGGTAGAACGAACTGATATGATACCTCTAACTACCCCCTTGCCCCACCTACCCACCCACACTTATTATTTTAAAAGGCTTCATTTGGCAGACATTATGCCTGATATTGTATTCTGTGTCTAATTTTTTCCTCTTTTTCCAGACGGAATAGGAATAAATCCTGCACAGACAGCTGGTAAGTCGCAATCTGGGTCTGGTTTTTAAAAGCTATTTTATGGTAAAGCTGTTCTCAAAAGGGGATATATTCCACAAATCCTTCTCTTTCCCTCTTTCCATTCTATTTGTAGCCAGCTCTGTTGTTCTTTATTTCATCCTGTTATTTATATAATGCCATAACTTTGTGTGGAGTGGCCTTAATGCAAAGCTCAAGTATCCCTATATAGCTCTTATTGTGGTTTGCTGGACAACTTAAAATGGGTAGTGGCCACTCTGACTTCCCCCTCACACAAATTACTGTGTAACAGAAATTTAACTGGATTAAAATTAAAATATAAAACTGGGTGTACGCTTTAATCAGTAAGCGGTGTCCTTTTATTCTTCATTAGGAAATGTTTTCTTGAAGCACGGTTCAGAATTACGGCTCATTCCAAGAGATCGTGTTGGGAGATGTTGGCCTGAGCTGGTGACAAAACGGCACGTTGTTGGACAGCTTGATCAGTAAGCATCTTCACCTATGACAAATTAGCCTTCCTTACCATAATGCAGAGTTATCTTGTGATTATACTTCCCTACAAATCACTGCACAGGAGCAGTTTACCTGCTAAGAAGAAATGTCCCTGGAAGCTGAATGTGCTGTCTTGTGTTGGAATTTTTAATGAATGGGTGAGGACTTCTAAATGGGAGCCTCTCTGATATCTGAATATAGTTTCTCCAACTCCAGTGATTCTTTGCAGGTGTGGAGACCCCCCCAGGGCACATACAAAGAGCTCAGGCATTTGCTAAGGCCTTCCCGTTGACTTAAATGGCACATGCAGTTCTATGATCCTGTGCCAAAGTTTCTGAAATGATTTCTGTGTCCTTCCTATTTGCATAACAACACAGGAATTGTGCTTTAGCTTGGAGACTAATATTGAGCCATTGGAATGTCTGTAACTATTTTGATGGGCTTCCGTAGACTTTTATGGAGAATGGTTTAATATTGTATAAATAGGAAAGTATGGAAGTATGGGAATTTCAAGAACTCTGGCATTTAAGGCATCTATCCCCGCAGTGTCTGATATTTTTCAGTTAAATCCTTTGGATTTGCACCTCTACCAAGAATTTTGTACTACATTCCAGCAAAAAAAATAAAAATAAAATTATTCATTCAAAGGCTGTTGTTTTGTGAGGAGAAACAATGCTGGTAGTATGTGTTTAAAGTTACTATACTTTTCTCCATAGAAATAATGGGCTTGTTTATTCAGTATGTCATACTGTAGATTCAAGACTGCCTGTCTCTTACCATGAAATGTATTAGTACTTTTTACACTGGATGGCTAATAAAATTTTTCTGTTTATGAGTGTGCTTCTTGGGTTACTTGATGCAAAAAAGCAAGGCTGGTAATGTTAGGTAATGTTAACAGATTTTTAAAATGGGGTAGGAAGCTGTCAGAGTGAGATCCCCAGACCCTATCATTCCAAATCCCTCTGAATTTTTGGCATGCTTCATTATAATTTAGTCTTCTCTTTCCTTTCTTCAAGCACCCACTCACTACCATCTTGGTTGGGCTGGGGAAGGAAAAGGAAATACAATTCTGCCAGTTTTCTCAGTTAAATTTATCTTAAACTCCTGTACAGATGGAGTTTCTCTGTTCTATAGTTCTGAGGGGGAATAAAAGATGGTGATAATGAAGTTGACCCTGCTGAGGGGCTTTTATGTTTAGAACTCTTGGTAAAACAAGTTTCATCTATAAATCTATAATTCTGCCTGAATTATAAATTGGGACGGAAATTTCTTCACTGGGAGACTAGAAGCTTTAGAGAGGATATTGATTCAACGGAATGCACAGGATCTGCCATGAAGGTGCTCCATGATTTCAGAAAAGAGTTCAGAAGTGTTCCTGTACTTTCCTAAATTCCCAGTACAACTATGTTGTCTTTAATCTCTCCAAGCAGCCGTATTAGCATGACAACTTCATGCTATCAAAAGATTTGTCTGCTGGTGTTGCTGACCAGCCCATCTTGTTTTCAGTTGGCTATGCTCCTCCTTTTACAGTGCAATCCATTGAACAGTTTTCTAGAAGCAAGCACCATTGAATAGACCTCTGAGATTTTGAGTCAACCTGCTTAGGACGCACTGTTAGACACTCCACTGGACCTTGATCATCTCTCCCTATCATATGGAAGAATTTGTTTGGACAGGCTGGTGTCTCCTTAGCCCCAACTGTGGAGCTTTTGGAAGGTTTAATCTTAATCTGTAGCAATCCCATAATGTTTATTAGCCTCCCTGTACTGGAAATACACCACCTTCTATGCCTTTAAATTCTTCCAGGGAGAGATATTACAACAATCCCAAAGACAGCAATTAAAGGTATTATGTACACAAAAGAGAGTTTATTAAAAGTGACCAATGAACAAAACAAAGCATCCTCCCAGTACAGAGGGGAAAAATTAGAGAACTATACTCTTGTTCCCACAACCAAGTTTCATTTTCCATAGCAAAGGCCAAAATCAAGTTAACAGTAACAAAGCATGGTGTTGCTATGGCTTCTGGCTGAGGGCAGGCCCAGCAGTGGCTATGATGGAGGAGCTAGCCAGATTACTGCCGAGTGTTATGAGGGTGGTGCCAGGTGCAGCAGGCAACATGCCCTGAGACAATAAGTGTCTGTTAGTAAGAGACTCCCGGGTGTGGATGATGGTACTGCTGTCATCCATGACAGAAGGCACCCTGCCCAGAGTCTCCAGAGTACCAACCGCATGGCCTTTGGTCAGATTAACTTTCTCTCCCCTCTGTCCAAGGGCCCGGTCACCCTTCATGGCTGTTAGCGTGGAGGTCAGTATAACAGTCTTGGATGTTGTCTGTAAAACAGGTCCGACTTTGGAATGCACCAGGCTGCAGGGTGGGCTGGAATTACTGGTTGGTGTTGTAGTGGCAAAAGTCACAGCTCCATGAGGGGTGGTGGCGGTAACAGTTGAGGATACAGCAGTGGTTTGGATTGCTGTGGGTTTCAGTGGGACAGAAGCAGCCTCTGCCATGACGGATTTTGTGAGTGCCGACAGTTTGGCATCCGACATCACATACAGAGTCTTCATGGGGCTTGTGGTGGTTACTGCTGAAAAAAGAGACAAGATGGGTGTTGAACAAAACAAAGTGAGCCAGCTTCCTGAACAAAACAGAGTGAGCCAGCTACCTGCTGGCTGCCCCTGGTTCTCACTTATCAGCAATCCTATTTGTAGACTTTCAAAATCAATGCAGCTCCCTCTGCCACCGGTTACTGCAACCTGAAAACTGGCCTTTAACCTGACTGGCCACCATGATTTTCAGAAGACTGTCATGATCTCCCCCTCCCATGTTCAACTATCTCTTCCTAGAGAACAGTGGAAATCACTGAAAAAGCAAGAAGGAAAATGAGTGGTAGGACAGTATTTGCCCTTCCTGCCTCCAGATATTGGGGTGGCCAGGGCAGGTTAAGTGCCCCCAACCCCCATTCATCATTTCTTGTTCTCTCCTAGGAAAAAAAGCAAAGGGTTAGAGCTGCAACAAAAGCAAAACCCAGCAGCATGATCCTGGATAGTGCAGACTATATCCCCAAGTAATCCCTGCAATATACAGATCACCACTAGCTCCCCCTCCCCAAGCATTCCATTTGTCCCATTTAAATGAGCATAATGACAGGCAACAGCTGAACATGTTTGGATTGCTGAATGCAAATTCATGCAATTAGTAAACATGAAATTAAGTGATTAAAGAGACCAATCCACTCAATTCAAGGACTATTCCACACTATTTCTTACCCACAGGAAGTGTGACAGACATTGGTTGAGATACTGGGTCAGCAGGAGGCATCTCTACACCGGCCTGGCCTTTGCCAAGTTCCACCTGAGACAGCAGTTTGGTGGCAGCCATGGAGCTGGATGCTGGGCTAGTTAAATTTCCAACTGCACTATCTGGAATCTAAAAATAAATAGATGCAAAGATAACTGGAAGCTAAAACACAGGAACAGAAGGCAAGCAGTGGATCACAAGGTTCTTCATTTCTGCTGTACAAACTAACACAGTGATCCCTCTGGAAGTGAGAGAGCAAGAATCTAATGGGAAGTCAGTACTGACAATTTACAACTCTGTAAACGTTTTGTAGAGCCTCTTGTGGCGCAGAATGGTAAGGCAGCAGTCTGAAAGCTTTGCCCATGAGGCTGGGAGTTCAATCCCATCAGCCGGCTCAAGGTTGACTCAGCCTTCTGAGGTTGGTAAAATGAGTACCCAGCTTGCTGGGGGGTAAACGGTAATGACTGGGGAAGGCACTGGCAAGTCCACCCCGTATTGAGTCTGCCATGAAAATGCAAGAGGGCGTCACCCCAAGGGTCGGACATGACTCGGACATGACCTTTACCTTTTAAACATTTTGTACAACTAACAGATTTGGCAGTGTATATTTCATTAAGAGGGGTAAATACATTTCTAGCTTTGGAAGTCCAAAGTCACCACCACAAAGCAGGAAGCATATGCGTGTAGCTCAGGCAACATATACTGTTCTCTCTCCATTTATTTTGCCTTCACAAAAACTGTGTTGGTTGGATGGGCAGGGGGATTGATCCAAAGCCATCCAGTGAGTTTTATGGCAGTGATATAAATCTGGCACCACACTTGCTCTCAAGCCTTCACAAGCAATATCTTCAACAATTTCTCAAGTACCCTATTGGAAAGTTGTTATTCTGGCAACCAGAATTACCTGGGCTGGCTGCGGTGAGAGTAGCAGCTGCTGTTCTTCCAACTGGGGCTGGACACTTCCGATGGCTGCCTGACTGAGGGTGGTGACTCGGCTGGCCTGTCCCCGCAGCGTTACAGTAATGGTGGTTGGGGCCTTCAAGCCTGAAAGAGACAACATTATCTTCTAATCTGGCATGCCAGGTTCGATTCTGCGCTCCCCCACATGCAGCCAGCTGGGTGACCTTGGGCTCGCCACGGCACTGATAAAACTGTTCTGACCGAGCAGTGATATCAGCGCTCTCTCAGCCTCACCCACCCCACAGGGTGTCTGTTGTGGGGAGAGGAATGTGAAGGCGACTGTAAGCCGCTTTGAGCCTCCTTCGGGTAGGGAAAAGCGGCATATAAGAACCAACTCTTCTTCTTGTGCATACAGTTCACTATAGACCCTGGAGCCGATATGGTTGATGTTTCAGAAATGCTCAAGGCGGCTCTTCTAGGGCTAACTTTCAGCCATACAAGGCTTCCTGCCTATCTCTGTTTTGGTGAAAACCATAATTGTCAGCGGCTTTTAAAGCAAGCTTACACGGGTACACTGAGTTAAGGTCACATTATCTCAACAACCTGCTGGCACAGAGAACTGATGCCTTGCCAGAGACCACCCAGTGACTAAGCAAAGATTTGAACCTGGGTCTCTCCAGTCTAAGTCTAGCTATTCCACCATGATGACTCTCTTCACAGGGCACTGGAAGCATGTACCAGCCGTTAGCTAACATTGGGGGTTTAAGGCTATTTATGTATATAATTCTGCTTTCAAAGCTGGCTCCTGACATACCAATACAAGTGGCTGTATGAAGAAATGCTGTGCATTCCACAACACTGAATCTGAGTGTGGCAGTGGTGTCTCAAACCGCTCAAGATGGGGTCATTCTAACAACCAGATTATCCTTAACTCTAACCACACCTACTGGTGAACTGACATGTGCTAGTCTAGGAAAAGCCACCTGGGAAGGGGACTGTTCCCTACTTGGTCATCACAGTGTGACTCTTACCTGGCCCCTGACCGGAGATGTGAGCCAAGCCAGGAAGGCTGCTTGCAAGCTTCGCCAGCCCCCCATTTGTGAGCAGCTGATGAATTGTGGTGGGCTTTGCACTTGCTGAAGCTCCAAGTGACGATAAAGATGTGGCTACTGGGATAGTGCGAACAATTGTCCCTGTACTGGTGGTTATGGCATTTAAGTTCTGGACTGGTGCAGAGGTCTTCAGGACTGAGGTCTGTAAGGTTCAAAAAGAAGCTGTGGCAGTGGGACAAAGGCTAGGCACGACGTTCCTTGATCTTCTAAAACATCCAGAGGTTTATACAAGGTCTGTGCAGTCTGATGCCTCAGCTTTTGTTTCACACACTTCCACACCACCCCCAGTGCTGCCTACCTGAACCGGAGGCCCTGTGGCTGCAACACTTGCTGGGAGAGCTGCTGGCTTTGTGCCAATGTCCTGCAGGCTGAAGCTCAAGCCCTGTAGAAGACTGCTGGCTGATGCTGCCCCTGAAGAAACCAAAGAGAGGTGAAGATATTTCCCCTCCCCCTTCCCTTGCACAGGGAAGAAACTCATCTGTTCTCTGAGCTCACAATTCAGGCAAGCAGGGACATCGCTGCAAGTCTCTGAAAATGCTTCAGCTGACCTGACCTCTTGCTGATCCATATCAATGCCAGGGTACCCAAAGCACTGATGGAATACCCAAATCCAGGCCCAAAGTAACACAACAATTGCTTTCTATACCCGCTTCAGATTAGGAACTGCCTTTCACAAAATGAGATATCATCATTAGTTACCTTGGAGTGGAGTGCTGGGTTGTGCTTGTACACATTGCGTACTGCTGGCCACCAGCCTGTTCTGCAGGGCATGGAAAGCACTCGGAGCTGTACTACTGGGTATTATAGCAGAGGGGGTGGGACTGATAGAAGGGCTGTCTGCTGCAGAACTTTGCCTGGGAAAACAAGACGCAATCAAGTAGGTAATAAAGTTACAGCTGGAGAATTTTTCCTGCCTCTATTTTATCCTCACAATCACCACCCTTTGAATGAAGTAGGTTAGGCCGAAAGTGACTGGCCCAAGTCACCCAGCAGAGTAATGATTTGAACCTGGGGCTCCCAGATCTTAGTCTAAGGACTGAACCACATCAGCTGGAAGTCAAAATGAAACATGATTATGCAGAGACTTTTGCTAGGACAAGATATTTGCATTAGGTACCCGGAAAAGTGTTCATAAACAAAGGGAATCTTGGCTTGGATACTTTACATGCAAAACCTGAAGTTTCACACTCTACGCAACCTCCTTTTCCTTTGGTCCTCTTGATCACAATCTGTGACTCAACAGCCAGAACTGCATGAGTTCACTTGGGCAGTGCTGAACATAGGCTGATCACATATGCATATAAATCTGTTGATCACATATGCATATAAATTTGTGGAGTCCTCACAGCTGAAGGCATATGTTGAATTTCACTAGAAAAGCACCTATGATCTGAGGTCACATCAGGTTATATTACAGTTCTCTGTGATGGTTTATTTACACATGCAAATCACACTTGATTCTGCAGTGAGGTTCTGCTCTACATCAAGTGAGGAAGAAACAGCCCCTAAGTTGATGAAGAGCTCTGTTTACACCTTTAATTGCCCATGTGAATTGGCCATTGAAAACTAGGAAGCAGGGGACTTGAACTCTGCATCTGGGACTTGAACAAGTCTGCCTCAGGGGACTTGAACTCTGGCTGTTTTAAAGATACTCACTTTGAGGTGGCAAGCACTCCTGTCACCTCTTTTGCGCCCAGTACAGATTGTCCAAATGCCATAGAAAGAGGTTTCATTGCTGCTGCTGAAAAATGAGGAAAAAAATGAAGCATCAAGTTCTCTCCTTCACCATAATCAAATCTGTTTTTGAAGGACTGGAAAAAGCTCAGGTCGCACGCTCCACCATTCACACTCCATAAACTGATACTGCTGTGAAAAATGCAAGAAATTCTATGAGATCATGCAATTCACTCAGCAGGTACCCACAGAACTAATGAAATGGATTATGGACACCAGCAGTTCCACAGTGCACAAGATGGAAACCAGACATTGCCTCCAAAGCAATGGACATCTAGGCCTGCAGGTTCAAAGGTGGCAAATCACCTCTGTCTATGGCTTATGTCAGTTATGCTAGTTTCACTCTTCTCTCTACTACCTTCACGAGCTAATCAGCCATAGCAAGGCTTTATTTAATCCATTTGATGCTGTTAGCATCCTCCTAAGGCATTTTATAAAATACACAGGAACAAAAACAGAGTTAAAATTATGCTTTTATTGTGGTGTCTTGGATACAAATATAAATTGTCTTGCATATTCCTTCTGTCCACGTATGGTAAGAGGGAATTCTTGTTTTGTTCAAGTTAACTTCTGCATTTCATAATTTTCTGTGAAAAGAAATAAAGTTTGGATAATTAAAATAATTAAAGGAACAGAAGCTTTCAAAGCTGATGAATGTATGCTTCAGTGTTAAAACACACGCAAAGTAGTTAACTGGTACAGTATAGAAAAATACTGTTAATTAACCACTGGAAGATTTGCAGAAGTACCACATTTTACAGCTTTGGAAGCCTCCATACCTCAGTGTTCTCAAACTGCTTCACTGAGTCCTGTTCTATTAAGAGAGGCTGTTTGTAGAAAGCGATGGATAACTTCCCATCCGAAACCATTCACTTCCATAAATGGAGTTGATTCATTAATTTATCTAGCTGTTTAATTCTAGTTCTGTTTAACTCTGTCAGGGTTAATGTCTAGCACTGTAATGATGTTATACCACACAGTGTCCTGCAAATGTGCTAGCCATAATCAAGATTTGGCACACACACTTCCTCCTATTCTCATTTCACTGTGGTGAACCAATATCTGCACTCGTGTGTGTGAAATTCAATGCACTATGACCAACTCACAGGCCACCATACTTTTGTAAGATATTTATATCCTGCCCTTCCTTCAAGGAGTTCAGGGTAACCATACATGATGGATGTATTGATCTTATCCCAGCCCAGGTTTATAAGATATGCATCAGCAAACGGGATGAAGCAGCCTTTTAAAGGAAACGAAGTTGGTTACAAATATAAAGGATCACTTCATCTAATACTTTTGCTTTCACTTAGCTCCTAAAGAGGCCAACAGCACAGAAGAAACCTGTGATCTAATAAAAATGTAATAGGTTCACTGTCTTAGTTGCTAAGGAATACAAGGAGAAAGCATACTATACAAGGTTCTTCTTAGCACTAGTACATTTTGATTTCAGCCTTCCTTCACTTCACTTCCTGAACTAAATTGCAACTAGAAATTGCTCATGAGTGGTGACATCTGTATTACTCTAAAACGAAGATGCCAAATGATTGCATACCAGATGAATGGTATGTCAGATGCTTGCTGTTCACTATCACAGCTACTAGAATTTTGAATCCACCAACTTCACTTATATTTTACAAGCCTTAGTACTTTTCCCTGTCATCCAGAATACAATCAGGCTATTTAAACATGATATGAGTGACTTGTAACATTCCATTTCCTGTGTCCTCCTGCCCACCCTGGAGATATGTAAAAACTTCTCCCAATTTTCATGACTCACTTTCTGGTGATGCATCCAGGGGGGCTCCATTCCCTGCTCCAGCAGCTTCCCCATGGGAGACAATGGTCACCTTGATTTTGGCCCGCTTGGCAGATTTGCTGCACTGGGTGGGGCTAGAAGCTTGGTGCCTCTTCAGCTGCATTCGCAGATCTTCTTTCTCTCCTGCATCCAGCTGCTGCTCCGAAGGGACTGGAACCAGACAACACAAAACGGCTTACTTGAAACAGAGACTATAGGATTCCTCCTCTACTGTCAGAAATGGGAAGCACAAAACAACAAGGCACAAATTTGGACATTTGGAGGCCCCTTGTGCTGTCCTTTGTAAAAAGTGACCTTTTTACTTCCTGTGCATCAAGAACTTTTCCTTAAGTCAACCATCCAATCAGAATTATGACAAGAACTGCTAAAACTATCACTGGTTTTACATTCTTACAAAGCACAATATGAAAAGCTGTTTACTTCAAGACAAAAGTTGTCAAAATCCTACAAGTACAGGGTGACCAAGAATATGCATGTACATAATGTGAACAGTTATTATCAGTTATATATAGCAAACAATAAGGCATGGCAAATATTTATTCAAAAGAAAGCATGATCATGTGAGAATCAGTGCACTGGTCTAACTGCAGAGCAACAAATATAAACAGGGAAGGAGAGGTAGCAATTTACAAGACAGTGGGATGGCAGACAGAGAACAGATACTAAAAGTGTGATCTGCACTCATGTGAATTGAAGGCTCTAAAAAATAATCATTTGTAGTAACTAGATTGTAGTATCAGATTCCACAACAAGTCTACAGTTCTCAGCATATTCTCTCAAAAATAAATTGCACTGAAATTAGCAAGACACAGTTCAAATCCTCTTGATAGTAAATTTAACCAATTAAGTTTCATCATCGTATACTGGTATAATTGAACAAGCTTCTCTTGCTTAGCACACAACACTCCCACAGTGTTTTTCATATGCATGGAACAATTAGCACTGGTTTTTGTTTGTTTTACTACAGTCAGCAAGCTCAGAGATAATGCAGTGACATGACCTAGGCATCTTATAACAATACTCAGGGGTAGTCAACTTGTGGTCCTCCAGATGTTCATGGACTACAATTCCCATGAGCCTCCCTGCCAGCAGGGAGCAGTTCCTTGGGCAGCAGAGAACAGGACCCTCAGTAATGCCTTTGAAGTATGTGTAGAACAGTACCGGCTAGATAACAGGAATTTTTTTTCACAGTGTCAGTAGTTCAGCAGTGAAATCGTCTGCCTAAGAAGGTCGTGAGCTCCCCCTCAATGGATGCTTTTAAGCAGCAGCCAGACAGATACTTATCCTGGATGCTTTAGGTTGATCCTGTATTGAGCAAGGGGTTGAACTAGATGGCCTGTATGGCCTCTTCCCACCTCTATGATTGCTTCCAATCTCTTCCCCCATTTTCTCTGTGCTGTTTCATACTACTAGGCTCAAAAAGAAATATTCCACCACAAATGTAGTAAGCATATGCTAAATGTCTCTCTGGATTTATCTTTTTCTGCAGCTGTCCTAGAGCAAATCAAGTGCACTGCGTGTTATGCCTAATGCATGGATGACAGAGAAACCAAAGTACATAATAAGGGCTATTTAGCTGTGGAATACTATCATCTATAGATTTTGATTCCAAGAACAGCAGTCAGTGAGCTTGAGGCATGCTTGTCCCAGACAGGCAAAATTCTCTCTCTCTTTCCCCTTTCATCTAGTCATTCAGCAAAGGAGTTCAAGCCAGCCACAAACACCTTGTACTGTCCTAAAAGCCCTTATAGCTAGAAAAAAGCTTGAAAGTTTAGATCAAATTCCATTCTGGACTGGCTTAGGAAGAGTACGAGTTTGAAATTTATTTACCCTGAATAAGTCTTCAAATAGTTTGTTTTTGAGGGGGGGGGGGTCATGATAAGTACTTCTCTGGCTGTGCCTCCATACTTCTTTCTTTTGCACCTTATCCCACACATACCACTCCCAGCAAATTTCCAGGCTGGCTCCAAAGCATTCAGCAATGCTGAAAATTATAAGCATGGCATTTAACAGACAGAGCTCCAAGTAGTAATGGCAACTAAAACTTAAACTCAGAGCCATGTCAACTGCTTGTGGCCACCGAGTTTTTCAACAAAGCATGATATGGACTCTGTCACTACAGTCCGCTAAAATCTTGAGAACCTTATGGGAGATCTACAGGCTTCTGCTGATCTTTTGAATGCCATGCCGAGGAGAACATTTTGCAAATAACCAAGAAAAGAATATTCAGTTTAGAACAGTTAAGCAAGCTCTGATTTCTGAAACTGTTTCTCTGTGCTCAAGTGGCTGAAGACAACTCAGGCTGTAATTCCAGTCACTTTTACCCACTAATATCCTTTGAATATACTACCAGGCAAACATGACGAGGTTTGGTCTGTCAGAGGCAGCTGTATATTGCTGATACAGTGACTGTAAACATTTTCCCCTGTAACGAATTATGCAGTCATGCATAATAAAATGCTAAAAAACTAAAAACAGAATCAAAATACATATCTCCTGCCATTAAAGATGCCCAGTTTCAGTGCCTTCTTCCCCAAAGTACATGCCCAAACTCAATCTACACAACTGTAGCATTTTAGGAATGTTCACCAGCTCATCAAGTCCAATCTCTGCAAAGAGACAAAACAATATGCCTCCAGAAACCATCCTTCCATACAATAATTAACCAAGTACAGTACACTAGGAAGTTCTCCTGCATAAGCCTCACTAAAGTGAACTACCATACAACTTTGGGGTTCCCCTTCAATTCAGTTAAGTTTACACATGAGAGCTTCCTAGGAGACTATGTCCTGTACTAGGTCAGAACCATGTCCTACTTTGCTGCCTTTCATCATGTCAAAAATCTACCACCTAAGGAAGCTGCCTCAGATACTAGAGCTGTCTCTACAGCATCCAGAGTCATCCACGTCAGCTATTAACATTTGCAATTTCATGTGTCAGTGGGGCGCCACAGAAACAAAGCATGGTGGGCACTTCTAGTTCCAGAAAAGTCCAGAAAAAGGAAGATTCAGGCCCCAGTACAAAAGCTGTTGCCGCAACAACCCTGTGCTTAAAAAAAAAGAAACTCGCCAATAAACATTTTTCAAAAGGTTCATTTACCTGCCATATAAAAAAGAAGGGTGGGGAGGAAGGAGAACGTTACTAACATTCTAAGTACTTTGCTTCAGCTCCCATTAAATCAATGCAGAGGCAAAAAGCAGGACAACTCCCAAACACCGCCAAATCAGTGCAAGGAAGAAAAGGGAGGGAAGGAGGCCGATAGAGGATAAAAGGCAGCAAAGGCAGAAAGTGAGGAGATACTCACCAAAAAGGCATGAAGACGTGCCAGGAGGAAGAGATTTCCTCACCAGCATGTTTTGTTTCAGAAATGCAGCAAACTGAGCTGAAATGAATCAGAGAGAATTACAATACCACAGCTCACATTTAGAAGGGTCCTCCCTCATGCACAAAAGGGGAAGAGAAATAATTTTGTAGGCAGCTGGCAGACAGATCCCAGAAGTGTCTCCTGCTGGAATAACTGCAGTAGCACCACCACCACCACCACTGGGTCTGAAGCTGCCCTCTCCTTCCACCATGGTGAAATAAACAGCATCCAAGGGATAGAAAGACCGGGAAGCAATTTCCACCAGGGCAAGCACATCCAGACATTTGAGGTAGCTGCACCATCAGCTACTGACACATGGACTTTAGTTATTTCAAAACAGACAACACCTCAACAGACACATAACATATGTACTAACAATAATAATTATTATATGGAATTAACGCAGTGTCAACTCTACTGCAAATGCAACATACACCATGCTGGCATTGGCTAACACTCACATAGCACATACCGCTGCCCAGAAAGCATGGATCTAGGGGCTATTCCCAACCAACTGTGATAACAGACAAACTTCACATTTGCTATTTTTTGCTTCTGCTACCAGCAACATCTACAAAACGGAACAACTGAATCTTATTAACATACAGTGCTGTTTGATATGCAGCCCTTGAGATGTGGTATAGCAAGAAATGTTGGACTACTAAAAATGTTTCTTCTCATTATACTAGAGAGGGCTATTCCTGCCACTCAAATCACAGACAGGGCTAAACCAAATGATCAGTGTTAGTTTCTTCCAGCAAGGGGAACATCTCTTTCCCCAATTCTGGGAAACAGCACAGGAGAAGCTATTTTTAATTATACACAAAAGGAGCTAAAATCTTAGCCCCACAAAAAATTGGACCCGGAAATAAAAATAAGATTTCTGAATTTTTCAAAAACCTCAAATTTTGTTGGGTCCAAAAGAACTGAGAAAAAAAAAATTCACTGGCGGGAAAAAAGCCATCCCAATCTTTGGGCTTGCTTGGCTTCTCCTGCAGCCTGGTTTAAACCGGGCTGCAGGAGAAGCCGACCCCAAGACCTACTTTGTGTAGTGGTTAGGAGTAGCTGCTTCTCATCTGGCAAGACGGATTTGATTCCCTGCTCCTCCACATAAAGCCAGCTAGGTGACCTTGGACTTTTCCACAAGAAAACCCAGATACCTTCGGGAAGCCGAAATATACCTGAAAAAGACTGATAAGGTATTTTTCCAGGTATATTTTAAATTCGGGTAGATTCAGCACAAACCCCTAGTTTCTAAAACGGAGACCTAAAAATAAAAAGAATGAAAGAAGAGTAACTGAAGCCCTGAGAGCCAGACTAGACACTCAATCCTGTTCCAGAAACTGCAAAAAAATCCAGATGGAGATTCTTGTTCACTAATGAAAATTAACATTCATAGTACATCTAATATTTATTGGTAGAACAAGGGGTCCCTGTTAAGGGATACTAAACAGCAGCATCCGCATACTAGATAAGAACCTTGTTGTTTACAAAATATGTAGGAAGAAATGCTGGGAGGACCCACCTTCCAATTGCAACCTCAAGCAGGGTGAAAGTGTATAGCATGTAAGGCCACATGAAGGGAAAGGCAGATGCTCACATTGGTAATATTGCAGAACTCTTCCAACATGATACAAACACTAAACACTGCAGAAGCTGCTCCCTCCCTGATAAACACTGAAGGTACAAGGTTTATGACGAGCCTCACTAGAGGTTAGAAAAATTCATGCTTTAATTCAGTGGCCTTTGGCCTTTCCTAATTTGGCACCCACTGAGCCTAGGATTCATTGAGCTGCAGCCATGTGGCAGAGAAACCATATCACTTCAGAGTTACATAACAGGGAGAAGGGGAGCTAGAAGTTATGACCTCACAGTCATAAGGCTAGGACTATGGGCAGCAGACCAAGTCAGGTACGTAGCTAATGATAAGGAGGTATATCACAGGGAAGAAAAGGTCACAGGTGAGAGCCCCTCTGTCCAAAGAGTGACAGGAGGGACAATTTGCTCTTAAACATGTACACTGGCAATAAGAATTTCTAAAAGGCATCCCAAAAAATCTGTGACTAAATTACAGTAAGCGGGGCTCCATGACCTATTGGACGAAAGCTACTGCATTAAGGCATTTTCTCATGCTGCATTTACAGAGCAATCATTACACAAAGATGTAAAATTTTCAATATATTCAAGGTGGGAGGAGGGACACACATTGCACTTTTTCATATAAAGGAATTTTAATAAAAACTGAAAAACACAATATTTGCATTTGCTAAGCACATTTTGCTTATTTAACAACATAAAAGTGCTTCATGTGTAACAACTATATGAATCAGCATATTTACTTCTGAAATTGCCCTAGTTTTCTACAAGGAAAGTTACAAAACTACCCAACACTAAAGCAAGAAAGAACTACAACCTGCTGCACCCACACAGTCCCCCAAATTTCCCAGAAAAAAAATGGGTTCTCATAATTTTCACTCTATTTCAATAAATAAAGCATTGGCCTTGGAGATTTATGTCTCATACAAGACAATGCAATGCCTCTGTGTTTGGCATCAGACTATGGGAAAAAGAAACTGCTCCTCTGACTTATCACTCTATAGCAGGGGTAGTCAACCTGTGGTCCTCCAGATATTCATGAACTACCCCTGCTCTATAGAACCATTCCTGTTTGCATGAATAGACAGCATTTGCCTGTAATACAAACTACACCGGTCTTACATAAATTGTGGTCTTTCAACCCTGGCTAATAAAATGTAATGTTAAGATGTTTGGCTGACTAAGCCACAATTTTCTTAACCCCTGCAAGTTTTTTTATAGTCCCCCATGAGGCATCTTGTTCCAATGATTTTTACTGTTCTTTTCTATGGGGTACTTTTGGGCATCTGAGGTGTGATCTTGAAATCTGCAAGATGTCTTGATCAGTTAACAGTCAGCATAGAACGCTTAAGTGGAAATCCCTATGTATACTGCAACATTGTGCAAAACCACAGTTATTTTCTTTAGGGAGTCTGATGATATGCTCAGGAAAATCTGGACTTGGGCATTGTAAAAAGACAAAATGACCCTGTCCCTTGCTTTGTTTAACATCTATTCTTCAGATCAGATCAATAATGGAGAAGAGTTATAACAGTATTTCCTGGGCAGGATCTAGATTTATCCTATGGTGGCTAAATATGTATCCAATTCTATTCTGCCCTTCAGCTTAATTGCCAGAGCCAGCCACCTTGGAAGAAACACTGTGGGTTCTATCCCTCCAACTTTCCAGGTAGCCCTTGAAATCCTGGGTTATTTCAGAGAGATTATTTAAGATCTTCAAGTTTAATTTTCATTAGCTCTTTCTTTTCTGGGAACTGTTCCATCTTTCCTTGAAAGACTAAAACTACCCATATTGTGGTGTTAGCTGTGACAGCAGATGTCACTGATTTCTATAGAAGATCATTCATAAGGCCTGTAGCTACCTTTAACTCTTAACTATTACCAGTTCTTGATGTTTCATTATCATCAAGATGTCTTTTTTTAAGTGGGTTCATTTCTTTTCAGCAGGAACCTTCTCAAAGGCTCTGCATTGCCCTATTACACCACTCTTTCGTGGACCAAATATTGGCTCCTCCTAATAGCATGTCACTCCCCAGAAGTCATGAAACCAAAACAGCATGTAAGCAGACAGTGCTAAAGCAGAGTTTGGATTCTAACCTATCTATTGCAGAAAACAAAGCATCACAGCAGATTAACATGTAGATGTTTTGTTTAAGAGCAGAGTGTAAAGAATCCATACTTCCCAATGGAAGGAGAGTATGTGTTATTACTGGAAACTAGCAGACCTGTGCAGCCTTAAGAAGTGCACAGAAATCCAAATGGTAAATATGCATGTGCGCGCGCGCATGCACACACACCATCTTGTGCTTTGGGGGCTTCTTATTTGACATGTTTGTGGTCACCAATGTACCAAAACCAGAAGATGGTAAACCATCACAACATCTACTTGGAGTTACCCATATCAGTTCAACAGACCATACCACACAACAGCATGAGCTACTGCCAAATACGATAAAAGGAGCTGGATCCAGTTGAAGGACCTTGCAAGGTCCCCAATCTTCCTTGCTTCCCACTCATAGCCATTTATAACCACAGGGAAGTTTATTTACTGGACTTGGGGAACCTGTGTGTAGTAACAGCCATGCATGATAGTAGGCTGCAGTGGACAATGGGCACAAAATCGCTCCCTTTTGCCTTCTTCTGTAAGTGGAGCTCCTCTCATGCAAGAGGAAAGAGGGGGCTCACAGACTATGGGATGTAGCCCACCTCTGTCAAAACTGCTCTCCCATTGCTGACATCCTTGTACAATTTTGCATGTACACTTTTGTACACATTTCTAGTGTACAAATACATAATATATATGTCTCAGAAAATATTCCCTTATTCAGTCAACTGGTTGGGGAAACACACATCTTTACCTTCAAGTTAAAGCTTACTAAGATAAGCCAACCTGCAAGACGATATTTCCTAATTACCACACAGCTTATTAGCATTCTTGAGCCCTTTGAAACTTCCAAGTCAACGTACCCAATCTTGGATTCCCTGTGGCTTTGGCAAGAAAAGACAATATCGCACAAGTCAAAACATAAGCACATCTGGGAGGTCAAGAGCCTCACCAAGGACATAAACAGGACAAATTACCTTGAGCTGTTTTGTGTGCTAACATTGCTTCTGTTCTCTGCACAGGCCTCTTCATCATCTGGGTAGTACCAATCTGAGTGGATTTCTGAACGGATGACACAGTGGCCATTTTAGCTTTGGGGCTGGAGGTGGGGCTGCTGGAGACACTGGACAGATCCTACCCAAATGAAAAAAGCCCCCCTATACCATTAGGTTTGTAGGACAAGAAAAAAAGAACTTTTAGAAGTTATTTTAACTAATAGCTTAATAAATATGAGGCTTTAAAAGTTATTACATGGCAATAGGCACTTTGAACACCTTTTAGGAAGTACACAATCAGGACATAACCCAAATGTTCAGGAACAGCCATGGACTTGATGCTGATTTTTAATGTCCATGTCTACCACGGAGTGAATTTCCCCTATGAGCCTTTCATGTATGCACTGAAGAATGGGATTTCTGCCACAACTTTAAATGTGCAGAGTGCTGTATCTGCATCAGCCCTAAGGCTCAGTTACGGGAAAGACTTGCAAAAAGAATGACTTTCTTAACAAGAATGCACTGACATTTCACAGTGTTTCCTTATGCAGTGGAGGTGCCGTGCTTCCACTATCTTCCCTCCCTTTGATTAGGTTGTATTAATATTTCTTACTGTATCACCACCATATGCATTTATCCCCCCTTTTGTGTTTAAAGTTTAAACACCACCACCCCTATGCGCCACCTCGGGCTTCAGTGATCGCCAAGGCAGCCAAGCCAAACTGAAGCACACATCCCTAGTTTAAACCATATTTTTTATGTCCAATTCATATGCTCTGTGATAGTGATACTTATATTAAAGAGAAAATGTAATGCCTGATAATGAACTGAGAAATAACCAAAATGGGCAGAGGTAGTTCAGAGAATCCAGTCTAGTTAATATCTGTATGAAAATTGCATATAACCAATGCTTAGAACACCCACTATGATGGGTTATTTAAGATTATTTTAAATGCGAAAAAGAACTGAAACCACTAACTTCATCTTCGATTACATCTTACAGGATGCTCCTCACTGCACTCTCCCCAAAACAGCTGGTTCTCACCTCTGAACCCGAAGGTGAAGCTGGGACCTTGGTGGCAGGGGATGCAGGCCGACTGCTTCTCTCTGGCACGTCAAATGACAGATCTCTTCTAGCTGTGTCACGTGTTTTCTTCTTCTTCTCAGCATCGAGGTCACGAAGATCAGAACCTGAATGGCTGTCTGCTCGGGTGAGCACACCGGTCAGGAAGTCGGCCATTTCATCCTTCAGAAGCAACAAGACAGAGCTAGGTTTTGATACAGCACCTGAAACAATCTTTGCTGTTGTCCTAAAAACAGTTTTCTGCTGGAAAAATCATCCACTGACGTAAAAGAACTTCATGGTTCCTCAGAAGGCCAAGATTCCCTGTATCTTACCAGTCACACACGTATTTTAAATCACTGAGTTCATCTCAACTAAAAATATAATTAAATGCTATGAAGAGTAACAAGACTGTCTTGCTATATTGCATTTGAGTTTTATTCAGGTCCAGAAGATAAATCAGATGTCAGTGGGCTTGATCAAATTTCCACCGGGGATAAAGACTGCATTCTCCTACCCCAACAGAGGGCAGTCTTCCCAAAGTTAGAAAAGTATTGATCTTCTTCCCGCATGTGGTGCTGGCAGTATAAGGCATCCTCAAATATCTCAGGAAAAAAGCAAGAGATACAGCTTACTTGGGGGAGATGCTTCATACTTTGAACAGATTATGGCTAGCATGAAGAAGAATTAGTATATTGTTGCTTTGACAAAGAAACTGAATACCTCTGTATTCTGTTTGTCAGCCAGGGCTTGTTATCTATAAAGGTACCTAAATGTACCAAATGAAGAACTATACCACATCTTCTCTAGGTCTGGAGAAATCCAAACATGGCAGAACATGAGAACAAAACAGTAAATCCATCAGCAAACATGCCTAGTACACAGTAACTGATAAACTTTACCTGGCCTCCCGTGATGTAGTGTGCAGGCCAGTGTAATGGTTAAAGTGAAATACTAAGATATGGGTGATGCAAGTTCAGATCCACACTCAGCCACGGAAGCTTGATGGGTGACCTTGGGCAAGTCACACATATTCAATCTAACCTACAGGGTTATGGAGGATAAAATGGAAGAGAGAAGGCAAGCTGCTCTGGATGCCCAATGGGAAAGGGGGGTAGGGTATAAATAATCTTCTAAAATGTGTGTCAAAAGCTGTTGAATTGAAATGTACCTGCAACATGAAATATGAAGAAGAATCATACTTTGAGGGGAGAACAGGGAGCTCTATTTACCTGTATGCATCTGTCCACCATACTCTGTGTCAGACCTTCAGACTTCTTTTTGGCTTTGCTTACCCTATTAAAAAAAAACCCTGTGAATACAAATTCATTTTTCCCCAGTCCATCTTCTAGCCTCCCTTTCTCCATAGCTTTCTGGCAGCACCAGTAGATGTATCCTTGAAAGTCAGTCTGGGAGTAGTACTTTTCAGAAATTATGATTTGGTAAACTAGATCTTGATCTGTGAAATCAAAAGCTCATTAACAGGTCAGAAAAGCCACGTGTGTTTCGAAGATCATATACTGAGGGCTTCAGCAGCTTTGTAGGATAACAATGTGTCTAGTCAGATTCATAAATTCTGTCATTCACTCTGATATTTACATTTTATCCCAACTTTTTGGAATGCCTTGTCTTATGCATATTCTCCAAGCAACTAAGTCATAACGAGAGGTTGAGCACATGTGCTCCACAGAGACAATCTCAGGCTCAAGCCCAGATAGCTCCATATAAGTTCCAATTTTAAGAGCCACCACCAGTCAAAGCAGACATAAAGGCTAGATGGCCAACAGTCACTTATGTCTACAGATATCAAAAGTAAGTAGAGCTTCATTTGATCTAGAGGTCCAAATGTTTTCATTTCAGAATGAAGCCCTGACTTCCCTACCAAGGTTACCAGTAATATCCTCATGGCTGAACACACCTGAGATTATCATCAGCACCTCCGACCACAACTAGGCTGTTTTCGGCTCGAAGCTTCTCTCGGAAATCTTCCATTGCTTCACTGTTACACTGGAGGGAGTTCTGACCAATCACAAAAAGAACTGGAGTTTTCATGTCCAGAAGAGGGTCATCAACATCCTGAAACCCAAAAGAATATGTTTTACACCTTGGTTGTTTTAAACAATGCTGGAACCAAACAGTGAACTTAGCATGAGTGTTCATTCTTCTTTGAACACAAGGAAGACGTAATGATGAGAGCGGTTTGTTCAATCAGAATCAGGAGACACGGTTAAATGTGTTTTTGCACTGTTCTAGTGGAGAAAGCCCTTCCTAGTTCAAGAAAAAACTAGAAAGTTAGAAGAAAATACTACAGAACACTAATAAAATCCTAGTTAGAACAAAGACATATCTGCTGGTTTTGCTTAGTTAACACACACACAAAACAGAGAAATATGTGAATGACACAAGAGGAAACAAGATATAAAATAGAAGAAGGGAGATCTCAGACCACCTCACTCCTGAAGAGAAGACAAAGGAGAGCTACTGAAGGCAAGGCAGGTCTAAAAACCTGTATGTGCTAAAAGGAATCTTTTTTTATGACTGACCTTGCCTTGCTTCATGGCTGTTCCTTTCAGCATGTGCACAAAGTGAGGCAGAAGGCATGCCACTCTTGATCACTGCAAATGTGCACCAACAACATGTTCTTTCAAAAAGCATCAAAGCAAGGCTCTCAGGGCAGCAGTCTATCACCCATTCTCTCTGCTGGAGAGGGATATGTTAGGTTCCATCTCTCCCTAAAAGTGATCAATGGGAGCTAACACTACATTGGTATGTAGAACCGCTGGAAAATAACCACAGTGCAGCGGAGAAAACAGGTGAAAACAGCATGTGGCCCAAAAGAAGCTTACTACTGAAAGGGAAAAGGTAACTTTGTAACAAAGGATCCCAAATGGCTGAATAGGGAAACAGTTCAAAAGTTCAACTGAAAAGAAACTTTGTAACTCTACCTACATTTCTCTAATGTTATGTTCAAACAATAAATAAATGTTACCTTGTTTGTTTAACCCTGTGGGCTGGTTTTTTATTGTCTCAGGAAAGAAGGACAAGCTAAGATCTGAGCCTATATATAAATGTTTATTAGAATATATGAATACCTGACGGCAGCAAACAAATTAAGCACGGTTTGAGTCCCCAACCTCAATAGCTCTGTGCAGAGTCTGAGTGAGAGGTAATAATTAAAGAGAACTAGGCTACCCTGCCTGGTGATGTCTCTGCGAGTGCGAACAAGGGACTTGGTATGTAAAATGGTCATAGTTATATAATTTAAATGAGAGAAGATGAATGGTGAACTGTGAACGCCTGACCCACCCCTGTGACCATGGCTCTGTGGAACAGAGGTTGTGGGTGGTAGTAGGGACTCTGAGTAAAAAGTGTGTAAAAACCCCTTTCCTTGGTTTCAGCTCTGAGAGGTCAGTATGGGGGCCTTCCAGATAACAAACTCTCAGAAAGTCTTGCATGCTCCATTATCTGGACTGTCATACAAAAAAAAAACAATCACCTACCACTAAGGAGAAAGTCCATATTGTCTCTTTGCAATATCAGATAACGAACAAACAAAACACTACAGTTAAGCATTAGGCATTCTAATTATGTGTAGGTAAGTCACAGAAACTAATATTATGATTAAAAACTGCAAGCATGGACCCTCACCTAACTGTATCCCTTACACACTAGAAAAATTCAGATTAGCAGTCATCCTTTTTTGTTTTGTTTTGTTTTAAGTCTACCCCTATTTCGTTCTTACCCCTCTGGGCCCATCCACTGTTAAGAGAGGGAATCCAAGGCACACAACTGCAGTGACCTCCTCAAGCACTGAAACCTAGAAGTAGGGAGAGAAAACATCATCATCCATCAAAAACGTCATCATCCAACAGAACTGCCAGTCTGTGTAGCTCAGTTGTAGGTACTAGATATGAGTTACATTGGCTCCCACTTGAATTCCAAGCTCGTTTCAAGGTTCTGGTGTTAGCCTTTAATGCCATACGGAGTCTGGGGCCTGTGTATCTAAGGGCCTGCCTATGTCCACCGGAGAACACTCCAGCCACAGTAAACTGACTGGTAGTCCCTAGCTTCTAACTCTGCTTCTTACCTCATTACTCATGCCATTCAGTAGGCAAATTGTACAAGGGCACATTTCAATGACTAACATACCCAGTGTAGCAAGGCAGGCTTTTTTTAACCTGGCAGGAAGAAAGGCACTGTTTCTGTGTTCAGGACTACACAAACATATTGCTTCTAGTGCTGTACATTAGTACACAATCAAAGCGTATGTCAAATAGCAGCAAGAAAAATTACATACATGACAAGCCACCAAGGCTCCTGTGTTCCATCCAATCAGGATGATTGGCTTGTGGGAGAAATGGTTGTGAATCTAGGGAGAGAAAAAGAAAGGAGAAGTTAACAGAGAGGTAGACATCAATCTGACCCAGAACCAGGAAAAGCCACACAAACAGAACTGAAAGCATTTGGGCTTTTACTCTATAAATATCCATTCAATAGCATTCAGACCCAGGTATTCCAATGAAAGCTCCTGTTCTTACTTCTAATACTTTGCCTCTCACAGCACCAATCATGTGTTCAAGGCATTGCAACACTCCAACACCACTGCCATTATTCATCAAATGGGTAGCAACTGGGATCACCTGCAACACATCAAAAAAGGAAGCATGTTAAACAAATGAGATCCCATCACGGCAAAGTTCATGAATTATGACTGCCTATGAATTTCATAAACCCAGAGAATCAGATGTGTTCCTTATCCCCAAATACAGGATCCAATAATTAATTTCCCATCACAAATATTTCTTGTCTGACTCCCATTACAGATTGCAAACATAACACAGCATTCCATCCACCAGCGAATGTCCCAAGAACTTGGTTGGCAGTTAACTGGACTGCTGTTATGACCCATTGTTATTTTCCGCTTGCTTTCAATCAAACCTAATCCAAGAAGGGAACACAAAATTTAAGGTGGCTCAGCTCCTCAAGTTCTGTTGAATCATGTGACAGAATGGTACAGAAAAGCTCCATACACACCGCCAGGAAGTGCAGGCATTTATGAAGTGACACAAACCTTTCCCAAACAAGAGAGTTGTGATTGCCAGAATCGATGCCGACGAGAAGTAGGAAACATTGAACTGGAAGGCCCAGAAGATGCCAGCAGGATCAGGGGAGAACCAGGCAGCTTGCTCTTGAAAAACAAATAAAGTAAAGCTAAAATTCATTGACAGATTGCAAGAGCTGCTTCTTTATGATGTTCCAGTTATTGCTGTCGAATCCCTCGGTTTAGCTGGGAATTAAAAATGGGTACATTTAAAGTTACACCAAAGAACAGCTAAACCAGTGGTCCCCAACCTGCGGTCCGCGGAGGCCAGGGCGCCGGGCCGCGGTTCCCTCTCCCCGCCCCCCCGCAGTAAAAAACTTCCCGGGCCGCAAGCTTGCGGCCCAGGAAGCTTCTTACTGCGGGAGGGGGGGAGAGGGAATCAGGGCCGCGCATGCGTGATGCGTGGGCGCGTTGCGCGGGCAGGGCAGTTGCCCTGCTGGTCCCCAGCCGAAAAAAGGTTGGCGACCACTGAGCTAAACAACTTGCAACATTCAAGTTCCAGAAAAACAGACATCAAAATAAACCCCTAGGGCAGCTTATTTGCTGATGGTACGCATCTTGGACTTACTGGTTTGTTATGTGAAAGGACACCCACAGCTGGGTCCCACGGTCTCTTCAGCAAAAGGGACAGGGCTTCAGAACCTGTTTTTGCAGAAGATGACAACAGCATCCGATCAATCAGGGTGGGAATCTGAAACCAATAAAAGGTTGTTATGGACGTCATTAATGCATACATTTGACCTGCATGGTACAGCATTAAAGGTTTATTTTATTATCCAGTATCTCCCTGCAGCCTGCACGACATAATTTTAATGCTCTGTCAAATGCAAAAAATAGACTTGATTTACACATGCAGCAGAATGAGGCAGCAAGATGGCCAGCACAGCTTCAGATTGAATGTGGAAGACCACAATTTGGATCCATCCCTAAATTTAAAAATCCCTGCAAACAGCAAGCATAGTGTGATTAGAACTTTTCTCCATGTGGTACTTGCTTCCTATTATATGTAATTCTTTTTAATACAAAAGAACTGAAATCCACCACCTGTAGTCTAAAGCTTTAATCTATTTGATCCCATCAGAACTTTTGCATCTCAATCCCCTGTATGTGCAAGCCATGTCACAGAGGACCATTAGGGGGCTGGATTATTACCAATCCCCTATTGCTGAATATGCACTTGATAGGTCAGGACAATTTCTCATATTACTGCAAAAGATAAGGAAGGGCCCAATCCCGAGTGCTGCACCTGAGGCTATGGTTCAGTCACAATTTAAATCACAACTCTTCATAAAACGTACTTTCCTTAAACTTACGAGTTAAACATGCATTTCCCTGCAGAAAAGGGAAAATCAAGAAAAGTAAATAGTTTTGAAACTCAAGCTAATTACCTTTCCTTTAAGGGTCTGTAGAGCATCCAGGTAAGCAGCCAGCATAGGCAAACTGAGGGTCTCCACCAGAGTTGAGTGAAGCCATTGGATCAACTTGGTATCCCAACTGATGCTTGCCAGAGCTTGGCGAACCCGTCGAGCACATTTGTCCACTGCTATCCTTCTCAGCACTGGCTCATTGCAAGCCTTAGGAAAAACAAAGTGATTTCAGCAAAATAAAGCATGGCAGCCCAGAATACAGTTATAGAGGAAGTTTGGAAATACCAGTCCTCAGATTTTAGGAACAGAAGCAGAGCCTTCTCAGTTCCACAGAACTACAAGAGAAATGCACAGAAGGACCTCTGCTTAATGGGTCAAAGTAACTGGATGCTCAGACAAGACAAAAAGGCTAACACAGGTAGAAAGAGAGGGAGAGAGAGGATGCCCTTACCCCTTCATTGGCTAACCGAGCCAGCCTGTCAGATTGTAAGGCTTTCAGGATTTTATTGAACAACTTGTTCTGGGCCACAGTCCAACCTGACCTGGAAAGCACAAAGCCAGTGAGCAGCTTCCAATCAACAATCAATAGAACCCACACTTCACAAGTTCTTAACCTTTTCCCCCCAGAAATACAAGCAGTATCTGGCAGACAAGCTTGTAGCACAGTTTTAAACATCATCTGATACATAAAGGATAGGGGGAAATTCCAAATATACAAAAATCACGCATTTCTCAAGAGATGATTTCCCAACATGCACAACTGTGTACCCACCATCAGCTATGATAACCCATTGGAAAAAGTGGCTTATTACATAGGTTCACTATTGACTGATTACAGTCAGTAGACCAATAAAACACTTCATACAAAGTGAGCTCTTGCATGGATGTACTTTTTATACAGAAAAACTGCATGTTTGCTTGTGCTCACTGTTCTGTGATAGTATAATGAGGCCTAATAAAAACTAACGTACAATTTTTGTTTTTTAAAATACTGTTTTACAAACATATCAAGGGGGCATAGAATTCTGAAATCCCAAATTTATGATCAGTAATATTTATACAAACCATGAATTTATATATTTGAATGTTTTATGCAACTTGCAGACTTTCATGACTTCAGATACAGATTGGCACTTGGAAATTCACACCACATTTTCAATATTTGAAAGACAGAAATTTATTCTTAAAAATGTTCAAAATGCTACTGGATTTCTCATTAAATACCAAATCCCATACTTTGTGTTTCAAATACAGTCAATATTAATTTTTAGATCTTCTAACCATGATGAACACAAAGATTCCACTATAAAATAATGCAAGTAAGAAACAATATTCTACATATCTGCTTTTTCTGCAGATATTTCCTGTAACTCTATTAATTACTAAAACTATCAAGATACTACTAGGAAAGCATCAGAATGTACTGCCTGAGTGCTCTGGAACCCAAAGTCAAATGACAAAATGTTATACCTGGCTCAAGAGGCAAGAAAAAATTAATGCAAATAAATGGCATAACATATAATGTGACCTGCAGCAACCCGCAATCTCATCTAGTACCTGTTCATATGTTCCTCCCAGTCATCAGGAGGAGGAGGAGTATCTGTATCTGTGCGTGCAAAAATCACATGACGCTCACACTCGTTCATCACAGTGCGGGCTTTCTGGTTGTCATAGAGTGGCACAGGTGTAGGTGTCACTGTTTCTACATCAATGGGAACATCTGCCTCACTGAAAAGAGATACATAAGTTTCAAGGAACTTTTCCAACATCATAAACTGCCTAATTTTCTTTCGCCAATTATCTAATGAGATATTATCTGCGTTTTTCCAATAAATCGATAGGTCTATCAAAAGGGAAAGAAAAACACTCCACACAAGTTGTATGTACTCAAAAGTCTATGTCTCAAATTTATCACAAAAGGGCCACTGGAACAGTAGCTCAGCAGCCACATATGCCTCCTTGACAAACCACTTGGGGCTCTTCGAGGACTGTTCCCCAATGTGGTATCTGCCTCAAATTTCAGGAAAGTAGGCAAGGACCTTGCCCAGTGTGTTCATGGATAGCAAGTCATTTCAAACATGAACCAGCTACCACCAAAGGAATAGGTAAGCTACAAACCTTCATTAGGTGCAGACTTCATGTCAAAGATGGAAAGAAATACAGCTGTTCTGGTAGATGAACTGAAAATGAGACTCTCTGTGGGCCCTAGAGGACTACTGCTCTACAATATGCTCTGATCCAGGAAGCATACCAGATTATTTCTCACCATTGACCTTGCATTCTATGAGAAGATGTTTCATGTTGGCATGCTTAAATTCACTACCAACAGTGTTAATTAAAGCCCATTTTTTAAAAGTCCTATACTTGGACAGACTGTACCTGCTCAGCTAAACAACCAGAATCTGCTGAGCATGTTCTCTACCACTGCGAGCAACGCAAACACCACAGAGAACATCTCCTGAAACCATTACTGAAAAGCGATGGCTCTCATAACACCAAGACGTTAACCAGTTATTTTCTCCAAGATCGCCACCGACAGATAATTGACATTATTGCCAGGTTTCTGTATCTGTCCCTATTCACACCCCACGATAAATCTTGCCTGCTGGAGTCTGAATTTTGATGGCTTACTCTCTTTTATGGATTAAACGTTATTGTTTATTTTCTATATATCATATCTCTCTATATATGTGCCAATAAAGCTATTGAATTTGAATATGCTTTGGTTCTATAACTCCATTTAAAAATACACACACACAGGCTAAGGGGAGGGACTAGAAATTAAATTCCAGCTACATGCATAAAGTCTTCAACACAACTCATGTGCAAAGGCAAACTTACACGGCACTACTATCTTGATGCCTCCTGGGAGTGACAAAGAGCAAACGAGTTGGACGGGCACTGCTCGCATCAGGATGCGCACTCCAGGGCTTAGCATAACTGTGATCCAGGAAGACCAAGTCCAGTTCTCGTTCATGGACCGACAGCTGAAAAAGCAGAGAGGTCCCCATTCTCCGAGCAGAGGTCTGGAAGTCCCGTTCGTTGCTTCGATAAGACATGTCTCAGCCCAGCGCCTTTGCTGCTAACGCCAGCACAGGTGACTCTTGCACCTCCTCATTGTTACTGCTCTGGATGGAAGAAGGTGCACAGGTAAGTGGCGCAGAAAAATAATCTGCCACTTAACCACATCCCCCGTCATGTGCTACCATCCCAGCAAATTCAACCGCAAGCTTGGCCCAGAAACTACTTGCCCGTAGCAAATCTCCAGCGGTCACTACAGGCAAACCAGGACCTAAACCCTCAGGAAACAGTTCGTTGCCTTCGTCGCCTTTGCAAAGACAATCCACCAGCCCAATTAAGCCCGAAAGAAAGAGCCGCCCAGCCAACCCCATCATCCCCAAATCTCCCCAGCAGGATGCGACAGGCAGCCTACCTGGGGCTCAGCAAGAGTTTGGGGCCAGACCCAAGGGCAGGCGAGACGCAGTGGCCGGAGGAGAGACGAGCGAAGACAAAGCGGCCTGGAGGCTTCGCAGGCGCTGCCCTGCCGGCGAGGGGGTCGCGGCCCGCCTCTGCTCCGCCAGGCACCCGCGGGGAATGCACGGCGCCCTCCTCGACCAGGGCCCGATGCCGCCTCCCGGGCCCCGGACTAGGCCGAGAGCTGCCTCCTTACCCGGGCTGAGGCGGACTTGTGTGGAGCGGTCGCCCTACTCCGGTCCCCGCGAAGCGGAGGTGCCGTTGAGCATGTACAGAGCGCCACGCCCCGACAGCCCTCTCGCCCGCGCCTTCCGCTCGATCCCGGAGCCTCCGACGCCACCCGCCAGGCGGGGCAGGCCTCAGACGGCCTAGCGTAGTGCGCATGCTCGGCTTCCTGGCTGCAAACTGCGGCTACAGAAATCCTGGAACGGGCTCTAAAAACGCCGGTGAAGACGGTCGCCGGGTCATTTGTGAGGGACGGTGGCCGGGGAGGGCCAGCGGCTAGTCCTCCCGACTTCTCACGGCAAACTGACAGGGATAGCAGGGGCTTAAAGCAGGGCGCTTCAGGGCAGTTCGAAGGCTGCGCAGCCCGGATTGAAAGCAGCCGCCCGGGCGAGCCACGGACTGGCCTGTGCTTCTCCTACTGGGCTGTAGGGGGCGCTGGCGAGCGTTTTCACCAAGCCGGCCTTGAAGGATGTGATGCCGCTGGGGGGAGGTGGCGCCCACGGGAGAGCCGGAAGCGGCCGGCGGGCAACCTGGGCAGCGGAGCCATGAGCAAGGGGAAGAAGTCCAGCATTCCGGACAGGTGAGGGAGAGGCGCTCTTCGGGGGGGTGGGAGGGGGCAACCGTGAGGTGGGGCCAGCCGTCCTTTCGGAGTCCGCCTCCGGTCTGCCTGGTGCTGAAGCCGGTCGCGTCGGAGTCGTGGACATTTTGTGTCTCGGGCCGGCCTCCGGTCTGGAAAAGGGGATGACGAGGAGGGAGGAGATGCCGGAGCCATGAGGTCATTCGTGAAAGGGACGAGGGCTCATGGGCCCGCTGAAGCGCCTGGCCTTAAAAAACCCTCGAAGGGACGATCTGGAGGTGTGGCGCACGGTTTCCGGGTCTCCGGCACAGACATCTTTGGGATGTATACAAACACTGATGCTCATGTGGCAAGGCAAAAAAGAAGGCACTCCCTGGTAGAGAACAGGAAGGCCTGGAGGATCATTGTCCATGGCAGTGGTCCCCAACCTTTTTATCACCGGGGACCGGTCAACGCTTGACAATTTTACTGAGCCCCGGGCGTGGGGGGGGGGGGGAGTCTTTTGCCAAGGGACATGGCCGCTGCCTGAGCTCCTGCTCCGCTTCCTTTCCCTGACTTCCCACCACCCGCTGGGGGGCGCTGCCAGCAGCAGCTGCGCAGTACCAGGCCGAGGGGGAGCCCCAGCCATGGCGGTCGCTAGAGAACACCAAAGTGAGCCGGTGGAAGAGTGGCAGGGCAGCCCCCGAGGCGGCAGCTGGGGAGGAGGACAAGGAGGAGCCATGGCCCGGTACCGACTGATCCATGGACCGGGGGTTGGGGACCACTGGTCCATGGGGTCGCAATGGGTCGGACAAGTTCACACCTAGCAACAACAACAAAGGTTTTTTTTTTGGTCAGGAATCCATTCGTGAATGAGTTAGTGAATTTTACAAGTATCCTGTACTGCAGTGGTCCCCAACCTTTTTCTGGCTGGGGACTGGCTGGGCAACTGCCCCGCCCGCGCAGTGCGCATGTGCGATGCACAGCCGAAATCGCACATGTGCGAAAGTGCCGCGCATGTACGATTTCGACTGCGCATCACATGCGTGGCCCTGATTCCCTCTCCCTCCCTCCCGCAGTAAGAAGCTTTTTACTGCGGGGGGGGCGGGGAGAGGGAACCGCGGCCCGGCGCACTGGCCTTCGCGGCCTGGCAGCGGGCCGCAGACCACAGGTTTGGGGACCACTGCTGTACTGCATGAGATATTGAATATATGCGTCTACTTTGGATTTCCACCTCAGCACAATTGGCGTAGCCCATTGTGCTTGGATGTATCTTTCTGTTTTCTATATCTAAATGATTGTGCATGGTTTTCTGCAGTGGTTGGCAAGGGATGCGTCTTTAACATGGGAGAATTGCTGTGTGGAAAACCTTGTTCACAGCCTCTCGTTTGGCCATAGCTGTACTCTTCATGCACTGACATTTATTTTATTTATTTATATTTATATACCGTCCTCCCCTGAGGCTCAGGGCGGTTCACATAAAACGTAGAAACGATACATAGAACTTAGTTTTCATGACCATTTTCATACAACATAAATAATATGAACATTAAACTGTAACATAGGTGCAAACTATAACAATACAAACCAGTCCAGAGCAGAACACATGGGTGGATTTTTTAGAAGGAAGGGAGCAGGGGCCCTGTAGATGTTGCTGGTTGCTCTGTCTCAACCAAATGCCTGGTGGAAGAGCTCCCTTTTGCATGCCCTGCAGAACTGTTTTAGCTCCTCTTATCTAATTATTTCTTCATCTTTGCAAGTAACCCTGATTATATAGGGGTAAGTCCTATTGATTCAATGCATGCTGAAGAAACTTTGAGTCTAGTGACACCTTTAAGCCCAACAAAGCTTTATTCAAGGTATAAGCTTTTGTGTGCATGCACAGTTTGTTAGACACAAAGGATTATAGATACAGAAGCCTTTGGCATAATAGGCAATACAAGTAAGGAAATACAAAGTAATAAAATTAAAAATCAAACAAGGGTACGCAGTTTTATTAAAAACAAGGAATTAATTCTAAAAGCCTTGCCTAAAAATGCTGCAATACTTTGTATTTCCTTACTTGTATCGCTCATTATGCCAGTAAAGGCTTCTGTATCTACAAAGACTTATATCTTGAATACAACTTGTTAGCCTTAAAGATGCCAGTAGACTAGAATTTTGTCCTGCTGCTTCAGACCAACATGGCGACGCACCTGAATGTCTGAGGAACTTTGCTTTCATTTTTTCCAGCTTTATAGATCTAGATATGCACACACAATGCAATTCTTTCAATATGGAAGCCGTTGTAAAGTAACTGAGATCTCTCTTCTAGATGGACTGACTACCAGCCTCTTGGAAAAAGAATACCTGGAACACGCTTTATTGCTTTTAAAGTTCCTCTTAAAGAGGTAGGTATGGTGTTTCATGTATAAATGGAACAGTATGACAGGGGCAGGGTTTTCGGTGCCTGGGAGCAACAATGGGAGGGCTTTTGGAGTTTTGGCCTCACTGGTGGACCTTTGTTTCATATGTTTTTTGGCCAATGTGTATTACATTGTGTTGGACTGGATGAGTCATTGGCCAGCATGATCAAAAGTGGGCCTCTAGACCTAATGGCTGACCCTCAAGCTATCCGGAGACAGTAACATTGTATGGCTTTGAGTTACTTTAGCTGAAGAAACAGAGAGCTCAGTATGCTGTTATAATTTCCAGAGAGGAAATTGTGTTAGACTTGGGCCTTAATGACTTTTATTCACACTTCTGATGAAAGCGTTCATGGACCCGATCCTATATGATCCAGAAAGCTTTAGTGCCTGACAGTTTGGGCTAAAATAAACATTTATTATTTTTGAGGGCCAACAATGCTCCTGTCTCTTCTTACAATACAAAGCTATAGAAGTATAGTTGTTCTTTGCATTCAGTATGTTATAAAGTGTTTAGACTTTATTTAGCTACCTTTTCTAGGTTATCTTTAATCCTACTTTTTCAGAGTTTTGAATGGAGACTTGCCCCAAATGAGCGGTTTTCTCCATTAGACCTTGTTAATCAAGTAACTGAGCAGAAGGAAGAACTTGGCTTGATCATTGATTTAACGTACACCACTCGCTATTATGATCCAGTGGTAAGTTTATAATGCATGCCTTAAAAGATTTGTGGGGTTATTCATAAGGAAATGCTTGTTAAAATTACAGTCTTGCTTCTTGTTTAGAGGAAAATAATCTCTATTGCTTAGGGGTGCAGAGAAAGCTTTGAATACGTATATTTTGTTAGAGTGAAATTACGGAGTTGGAAAAGGCCTTACGGACCACATGGTCTACCCCCCTCCTTAGTACTAGAAATCCAAAGCAATAATGTTCCTGATGGATACCTATCTAATTTCCACTTGAAATCTTCCAGTGAGGGTAGGAGCTGGTTCTGTTGTAAAACTGCCTTAATTGTTAACAAGTTTCTGCTCATGTTCAGTTGAAAACTGTGCTCTTGTAACGTAACCCCATTTGATTCAGCCTTACCTTCTGACAGGTCATCTCTGTTTTTACCTTCTAGAGTAGCAGAGAGCAAATCCTTGCTGCTTTCACTGTGACAACCCTTCACATCATTCAGTTCTCTTTCCACCCTCGTCTTCTTTAAGTTATTTATAACCACTTAATTCAGTCTCTTCTTATAGCAGTGGTCCCCAACCTTTTTATCACCGGGGACCAGTCGACGTTTGACAATTTTACTGAGGCCCAGGGCGAGGGGGGTAGTCTTTTGCTGAGGGATGTTGCCACCGCCTGAGCCCCTGCTCCACTAGCTTTCCTGCTGGTGCCCCTGACTTTCTGCCGCCCGCTGGGAGGCGCTGCTAGCAACAGCTGTGCAATGCCACGTCGAGGGGGAGCCCCAGCCATGGCGGCTGCTGGTGAGCACCAAAGGTGAGCCGGCAGCAGCCGGGGAGGAGGACGAGGAGGAGCCGCAGCCCGGTACCAACTGATCCATGGACCGGGACTGGTCCTCGGACCGGGGGTTGGGGACCACTGCCTTACAGAACTTGTTTACCAGAATTCTGACCATTTTCCAGTCCCCATTTAGATGCTCTGGTTAGAGAGGAATGCTAGTAGTGCTTGTTGGGCCTAAGCTTAGTAAGATAACTGAATCCCACAGCTGCCTCGGAAACTGGCAGGCTTGTTGGTAAAGAGATATCTGGGGTAAATAGTACAATTTGTTATGATTTCATTTGTGTCAAAGCATGAGAATAAACATCACTTAAAAGGGTAGGTGGTAGCAACTTGTTTTCATGTTTATTACAACCATTATACATTAAGAAAGCTTTGTTCATTCTTATAGGAGCTACCAGGTAGACTGCAGCACTGTAAGATTTTTACAGTTGGACATGAAGTACCAGACAGTGAGACAGTTTTTAAATTCAAAAATGCTGTGAAGCAGTTCTTGACGGAGAACCAACATAATGGTGAGAATTATCTAATGTGATTTGGTGTTGACCTTTCCTCTGCCAACAGAGCTGTCATTACCACAGTCTCAGTAATGCATAGCAAGTGTGATTTTAATTTACTAGTTTTTCCTAATTTTTGCTCAGTGGGTTTCTATTAGCTGTTTGTACTGTACTGTTCTCCTGCAGGGCATAAACAGAGCTGTTTTCTGAAGGAGCTTTCAATCTAAAGCTTGACATAGAGGTGGGGAGAGAGAAGAGGGAAGGAATGGGGGAAGAAAAAGGTAACTGTTCTCTTCTTGGTGCATACCAACCATTTTTACAATGAGAGCTAAACTGTTCCTTGGAATAATACTGAACAGTAAGTTTTTACTTTTTTGAGAAGTCTTTATATATAGTATATAAAGTGAGGTTGGAAGGCTGAAGCACAGGGTGTTTATTCTCCTGGGTGCTGATGTCAGCTTTATAGCGGTTTATACATGAACTAATTCTTAGCCATAAGCAGTGCTCTAAGAGCATCATCTCACTTGCATAACAAAAAATGACAAATAAATAAAATTCTGTGCAGCCCAGCAAACAAAAGTGAATTCTCTCTCCTCTAGACAAACTGATTGGTGTTCACTGTACACATGGCTTGAATCGAACTGGTTACCTTATTTGCAGGTAGGTTGCCTGAGAAACAAATGTTGATGATCTGAGGTGGAGGTGGGCTTTGTAGATGTTAAAGTAATTGAATTCCTGTCACACAAATTCTTGCTGAATGTAAAGTCAGATGTCAGGATCCTAGCCCTTCTGTCTGCTTGCACTCTCTTCATCTGTTGTGGAGACAGTCTTCTGTTGTAGGACATGTGTTCCTTGGGTGCTACACACTTTTGCTTGTACAGTGTGTCTTCCAAGCAGCCAAAGTGCTTAATGCAAGAATGTACTGTGCTACCAGGGACCACTTGTGTTGCAGACAAAGAGTGGAAAGAACAAAAGCCTCTGTTTGGCACTTCCACTTATATTGTGCTGTTTGCAAGCACTGCTCTGTTTGCTACCCAAAACTAGGTTTTAGCATGATCTAAGGTTGTCCGCATCTGCCACACAATCTTCTTTTCCCCTTCAGGGAAGCAGGGGCACAGAAACATGTTGAGTTAAACCTGAAACCAGACTTCTTTAACTTACAATTGCTAAGGGGCAAAGAATTAAAGTATCATTCATCATGAAAGGCAGGGTTCTGCACTTTGTTCTAAAGCCTGATTCCATGAGAAAATCTAAAGATTGGTGCCATGATAAAAATCCACCTCTCAGAAGCTTTTGGGCCACTCAGAGGACTGTTCCAGTCAGTTTCTCAGTTTCCTTGAGGCCAGAGCACTGAGGCTTTTTCTGAAGCTTTAGAATGGTTTTAAGCAACATTGTTTTCTTTCATTTGTTAAAATGCTATACAGTGTTCAGGATGAAACTAACCTAACTTGGTGGCAATCTCAGGAACATTTACTGAAGTTCCCATCTAAACATGAACAGAGTCAGGCTGTTAAGCTATTATTTCATTTTAGTGCAATTTAGCCTGCTTTTGTCTAACTGTTTACAACGGGGTTCCCTGATAGGTTGTCTGCCAGTACTTCCCCTGGTACCCGTCAAGCTTTTCAGAAAGTGGGTGGGGCCATTGTAAAACAGGGTATTGTCTGCCTTCATTTATATGCATTTTCCAGCCACTAGAGAATGCTAAGCACCCAGGCTTTCCTTAGCCAGTGCACAGTTCCTTTCCTCCTACATTCTCAACTGACTGTTGCCATGAGCTTTTTCTGCAAGGCACACAAAGAGGGAACTCAGTTTTATTCTTGGAGTCCAGAGAGCTGGGCTGTTGCATGAAGGTTGATGAGAGTTCAGGAGTAGAAGCTCACCTAGTCCTTTTCCAGGCCTGCTTTCCTTCTTGTAACTGAGCTATGAGTTCATCCAATGGATAGATAATACTAGATAGAGCAGTGGCAGAACTCTGAATGAGTCAGTTCTATGTGTTCAGTTGCCTACAATTCTTATACAAAGCAGCTATTTTGGGGCGGCATTAACTACCTTCTCTCAAAATTCCAGAGGTGGCTGCAGTATCAGAGAGGTTGGGGATCCTGAGTTGCAATATAAGTTCTATTATATGCCAAATTTTTCTGTCTCCTGTGTACTTAAAGCTTTCTACAAATATTGTAGTGCTGTTCTCCACTTTCATTAATGCTTTCCTGCTATTGTGTTAAGGTATCTAATTGATGTTGAAGGAATGGACCCAAACATGGCAATAGAACGTACGTTTTGCACCTTTATTTTCAGTTGCTCAGTGGGACTGGGGCATTTAATTTCTGTTTTTCAAAAACTTACCCTTAGTTTCAGGATGGAAACTATAGCAACATAATTTTGTGATACTAGAACCAAAGTATCCACAGTTTCTGTCACTGTGAAAATGCTTGTGCAGCACATCTAGAATATGTATAGTAGTAATTTAAATAGGGAGATGCTTGCAGGATCAAGCAGAGGGAAATGTCCCCAGTCTTGCCTCAGACTTTTTTTTTTACTGCAAATAATATCTGATGCTTTTTTCCTATGGTACATTTCTGCAAATGAGGGATTTTTGGTGGTTCCCTCTTGTTACAAACCTCTGACACCCCTCATGCTATATTTCCCCCCAGAAGCAGCATTTTAGAGAGGGTTTTGAGCAACTAAATCTATGGTGATCTATGGTATTTGCAAATGTAGGTATTCTGCTACTTCAAGCATATTAACTTCAAGGCGCGCCCAATGCACCACCAGATGCCCTGCCTGCCCTGCTAGAGGCGGTGGCGGCCTGGACGCTACAGTTTCCCAGTCTATTAGTCCTGGGGGACTTTAACGTCCATGCTGAGCTGCCGTCTTCTAGAACTGGGCAGGACCTAGTGTCAACCATGGCGACACTAGGGCTCTCGCAGTTTGTTGTTGGCCCCACCCACCAAGCAGGTCACACCCTGGATCTTATTTTCGGCGTAGGTCTGAATGTGGATCTGGTCACGGCAACTGCCGTGCCATGGTCAGACCACTATGCCCTGAAGGCTCGGCTATGGCTACCACTCCCACCTCAGTTGGGCGCCGAGCAAATTTTAGCTCGCCCGCGGAGACTTATGGATCCAATTGGATTCCTGAATGCTCTGCGGGAGCCAATGCCTCCTGGCACTTCTCTCAATGGCCTGGTCAGCGACTGGCATGACAGACTGCTGACTGCCATTGATGAGATAGCCCCCCGACGCCCTCTCCGGCCCCGTCTCAAGCGGGCCCCCTGGTACACCGAGGAGCTTCGCAACAAGAAACGGGAACTGAGACGGCTAGAGCGAGTTTGGAGGAAGACTCGTGACGAAGCCTCGAGAACATCTTATAGAATGCAGATGAAGGCCTATGAGATGGCGGTGAAGTCAGTGAAACGCAATTTTTACTCGGCTACCATCGCATCCGCAGACTCACGCCCGGCTCAATTGTTTAAGGTAGTTCGGTCTCTTACTGCCCTGGCTGAAGGGCAACAAAACAGTAGCAAATTGGATATCAGCTGTGAGGCATTTGCGAGTCATTTTGCGGATAAAATCTCGACACTCCGCCATGACCTCCCTCCAACCTTAGATACAGAAAGTGAACTAGAGGCCCCTTGGCCGTCTTTGGAGAATACCTTGAGTAACTTCAGACGACTCACGCTGACCGAAGTGGACAGGATACTAGCAACAGCGAGGCCAACCACATGCCCACTAGACCCTTGCCCATCCTGGCTCCTAAGAACAGCGGACATAAGGATAAAGGGCCCCCTCCGGGAGATAATCAATCTATCTCTCACAACGGGAGAATTCCCGGAGGGACTGAAAGAGGCTGTGGTACGCCCACTGCTGAAAAAAACATCCTTAGACCCGCGAGAGCCCAACAACTATCGACCCGTCTCGCATTTAGCGTTTCTGGGGAAGATGATTGAAAGGGCTGTCGCAAACCAACTAACAGAGTACCTGGAAGAAGCTTCGGTCCTAGACCCATCCCAGTCAGGCTTCCGGCCTGGCCATGGGGTAGAGACAGCGCTAGTCGCCCTGACGGATGACCTCCGTCGCCAGTTGGACCGAGGCGGGTCGGCACTGCTGATATTACTAGACCTCTCAGCAGCGTTCGACACAGTCGATCATGAGCTTCTAGCTCGCCGCCTCACCGATGCCGGAATACGAGAGACAGCCCTCCAATGGCTGATCTCCTTCCTCCGGGATCGTGGACAGAGGGTTGCAATTGGAGACAAAACATCAGACCGTCGTCAACTTACTTGTGGAGTCCCACAAGGAGCGGTCCTCTCTCCTATCCTATTCAATATCTTTATGCGCCCTCTCGCACAACTGGTACGGAGGTTTGGGCTGGGTTGTCATCAATATGCCGATGACACCCAGCTCTTCCTCCTGATGGATGGCCGCCCTGACTCCCCCCCAGAAGCATTAGCCAGCTGCCTGGAAGCAGTGACGAGATGGCTGAAGCAGAGTCGTCTGAAGCTCAATCCTTCAAAGACGGAGGTCCTGTGGCTGGGTAGGAAGGGCCCATGCGAGGAAGCGTGCCTGCCTGCCCTGGATGGAGTACAGCTCTCTACGGCTCACTCCGCCAGGAACCTAGGCGTGATTCTGGATACTTCCCTTACAATGGAAGCCCAGATCACAAAGGTAGCGCGGCTGGCATTTTACCATCTCCGCCAAGCCAAACTACTAGCGCCCTACCTGGCCCCGGAACACCTAGCCACAGTGATCCATGCGACGGTCACCTCTAGACTGGACTTCTGTAACTCGCTCTACGCAGGCCTGCCCTTAGCCTTGACCCGGAAACTACAGCTGGTCCAAAACGCAGCGGCCAGGATCCTCACAGCAACACCGTGGAGGTCCCACATCCGGCCCATTCTCCACCAACTGCAGTGGTTGCCAGTTGAATTCCGGATCAGACTAAAGGTTCTGGTAATTACCTTCAAGGCCATTCACGGTCAGGGCCCAGTGTACCTGAGGGACCGCCTCCCTGCCTATGCCCCTAAAAGAGCTCTGCGCTCCACCGCCACCAACCGGCTAATGGTCCCTGGCCCTAAAGAAGTCCGCCTGGTCTCGACCAGGGCCAGAGCATTCTCTGTACTGGCCCCCACCTGGTGGAATGAGCTCCCGGAGGAGATCAGGGCCCTGACGGAGCTTAAACAGTTCCGCAGGGCCTGCAAAAAGGAGCTCCTCCGCCAGGCATTTGGTTGAGACCAGGCACAACCAACAGCGAATGAAGGGCCCCCGCTCCCCCCCCTCCCCCCCTCTCCCCCCTTCCTCCCAGAACTCCACCAGAGCGCTCTGGACCTGTTGTGGTATTGCACCGTTCCATCGTTATATTATTTTATTATACTGTTATACTGTTATATTATTCTGTTATATGGTTACAACCACTGTTATTATTTACTGTATATTTTAACGAAGACTGTTTTATGTATCGTTGATTAGTTTTAATGTAAACCGCCCTGAGCCTTCGGGGAGGGCGGTATATAAATCTAAATAAATAAATAAATAAATAAATAATTGGGAACAGTTGGAATAGTGCTTTTGGGAACAATTTTGAAGCTTGTTTTTCTTCTAGTATTCAATAAATGCAGAGGACATTCTATAGAGAGGAAGAACTACATTGATGCTCTTAAAAGAGGACCTGGCCACAGGTATGCTGTTTTCACTGCAGCTTTATTAGTTAAGTTTTGTTGTAATTAAAGGGAGAAAGTGATTTTACTTTCATATCTGCCACTAGTTTCTGCTAATAACATAGGCAAGATATCTAATTAGAGAATTAGAGAAGTACTACCAACAAAGGTCCAAAAGAGTATTGTATCCAAAGCTCTGTGGTCCATGGGATGGGAATCTCTAGATCAGCCTTTCTCAACTTTTTTAGTGTTGAGAAACCCCTGAAATATATTTCAGAGAAACCCCAGAAGTGGCACAATCATGCAGAATATGATAGGGGAGCATAGCTGTGAACATCCCTACCCGGGCCCCTCCCCTTTCCACCCTCTACAGGCCCATATCATTGGCCATTTTGGGAGGGAGCGGGTGGGTCGATCTGACCATATGGGGCTATATCACCCAATAAATGTTTAACAGATTTAAAAAAAATATATTAAAAGTATTTAACTTCCACTCATTCAGGAAACCTTACCAGGGCCATCACGAAACCCTGATTGAGAAAGCCTGTTCTAGATAATGTCCTTTTTACATCAGTGTGAACAGTCCCTTTTGATTTGTCTGACAGAGAAAGACAGAACCAGAAATTCTGCAGGGTCCTCTAGTCCTGAACCAGTCCTTGTAGGTGATCTAAAAAAGTTAGCCAAATGTCACTTCTTGGGACACTGTTCATTCTGACCTGGTGGAAAGTTCTCTCCTAGCTATGAAGCATGAGCCTTCTACTAGAATGTTAAAGGCACATAGGCACTCCTACGCTCCTTTGTAAGGCCAGAATGAGCAAGTTGGTACATATGGGAGTGTGTTGAGTCTTGGCTTTTCAAGGGTTTAAAGGTCAATGCCAACGCCTTGAATTGAGCCAAGAAACAAATTGGAAGCCTGTGTAGAACAAGGCTGCAATGATAATGATCTCTATGGTCCACTCCAGTCAATACTTCGGCTGCAGCCAAAGTACTGACTGCAGTGGGTCATAGGGATAAAAATCACTGCCTCCAACAGCCTCCAATTTGCTTTTTGGCTCAATTGGCATTGACCTGCTCCTTTAAGGAAGTGCAGCCCCATCAAGCACAAAGGCTAAGCCATTTCACAGGTCAGTCCTTCCTTCTACACATATCCACAAACCAGTAGTACCTCTGTCTTTTGGGGATTAAATTTCATTTTATCAGCCCTCATCCATTCCAGCTAGATTAAAAAACAACTCCACCCCACCCCACATACAGAGGTTAATCTGTATGAGCCATGTCAAGGCCCCAACAGAGAAGATTGAGTGAGCCTTCCAAAATGTATCCTGTTTGTAATTAATTAACTGTGACAAAACTCTACACGTTGTAATCTCTGCATTTCTTTCTGAAATTTCTGCATAGAAGTTAGTTCACTTTCCTCTTATCAAAGCTATGTAACTCCAGTAATGTTTCTCTTTAAAGGAATCATCATGCAGCTGTGTCAGGATATGGCTGGATGAATAAAGAACCATACAGATATGCACCCTATTCTGACTACAATCCACCAAATTTGCAACAGTGTGCATTGCAAGAACAAAGGTTTCACATTTCTTTTTTCCCTCTCCCTTCTATTTCCCAATATTCATTATAATAAAAGCAAGAGGAAGCACAATGATGTCAGGTGCCCTAATGCTTTGCCATTAGTGGATCTAATGACCCATCTGTTGATCATCCTTCTCATTTTTATATAAAATAGGTCAGACCTCAGTCCTGCTGCTTGGGAGCTCCACTGCCTTCTGAAACAGAACTAGAAATAAATTTGTCAAATCTCTACCACTGGGATGATCCAATAAGAGGAACACTCTTTTGCTCCTTTGGGGATAATGCTAGGTCTAGACTATAGGATGCTGGGGGGAAATTGGGAATCTCATTGGCATTTTAAAAGCTAAGATAATTTAAGAATACTAATGATCCATCTAGTCCAGAATCCTGTTTATAAGCCAGCAAACAGGACATGGGGCACAGGCTTTCTGCTGATGTGGCTTTCTAGCACAGATAAGTTCACGGTCTCTCAATGTAGAAGTTGCCATTTGTTGTTGTGGCTAATCTAGTCCCCTTTTAAAGCCATCTATGCTCAAGGCATATCTACTGGCAGCAAATTTTACAATTAATTACTGGTTGAGTAAACTACTTTTGTCCATTCTGAATCTATTGCTTATGTGCTTCATTGGGTACCCTGAATTATAGTATTACTAGCAAGAAAGCCCATTGCAACCAGGAATGCAGTGGGCACTAGGACACCGGCAGATGCAGATATCGCTCTCTCTCCCTCTCCATCGCAGCAGGAGCCATAGGAGGTAATCAGGGCTGTTTGTAGCAGGGACTGAGGGCTGGTTTGCGGTTTGGCTCTCTCACATGCTGGCTCCTGCAGCGTCTGACAACAAAGTGGCTAGTGTCCAGGAAGGGAGGTGCAGGTGCAGGGCCAAAGCAGGTCTTTGCTGGCTGCACCCTGATTGGCCCTATTCCAACTCAGGCAGCCAGTTCATTCTCCACCCCCAGGCCTGTTTCACAAATATTAATAGGAATAATGGATGGATAAGGATGGGTGAGGGAGAAAAAATTCTACTCACTTTGGGACATGTGTATGACAATTGAGTGCCAGCAGTCTAGTAACCTTTTGCTCTTTCTGTTATAGGCACATTCTTGCTAGAAGAGGAAGGGTTAGACAAAACCTATACAGGTGAGAGAATTACTGGCATCTTACATGTAACAAGTCTGGGTCTGGAATACTTGTGAGCTCCCTCTTCATTCCATGTCCAGCACAACGTAGGGCCTTTGCCAGGCTGCACAGCTGCCACTGCTGAGCCCAGTAGGGCTCTCAGGCTTTGTGATTCCTACAAAGCCCAACTTGGGTTGCTCTGCTGTTCATGGCTGCTACCACTGAGCCCAACAGGGCTACATGACCATCATTACTGCTGAGCTCAGCATGGCTCCCCTGTCCAGCCAATGAACGCTACTTAACTTTTGGAGGCATTACTCTTCCCCCCACCCCCATATAGTTTTTTTTTAAGAGCTCAGATTTTTTTCCTGCAAATCTGGGAAGTCCTCCAAGATTGCTGAAGAATTAATTTGTGTTCATGTGGTCCCAATTTGTGGATTCAACTATCTGCAGATAGTTGGGGGAACACATGTTACTGATACTATATAGAGTTATACATATATAGTTTGTCTCTCTTAAGGAGGATACTTCACTCTGGAAGCTACATGTATATACAGTAGTAGAAATCATACAAATTAAATTTGATTATATCTGTTTGATTTGCATAATTGTACTTTTGAAGTAAGCTTTTCTAGAAAAGGCTTTTGCACAGTGCTTGGTGGCAGGCAGGGAAGAAAGACCACATTGATTGGAACTCTGTGGTATTGAGTGATGTGTAGAGGACAAGCTTGAAACTTTTATTTTCCTTCGTATGGACCCTCTTTTCCAGTGCAAAAACCTCACTATTCTCTCCAACAGACGAGACAATCCAGTCAGAACTTCTATTGATGGGCTAACACTTCTTGAAAGATGCAAAATTTTGTGCCAGATACTGGATTTCATGGCTGGGTAGCAGAACCTAGGCATGTCAAATACACTCAGCCAGGCAAAGTTCTGTCTGAGATGACTGGAATATATCCAGAGTGTAATGCAGTAGCTTTTCTATCAACACAAAGAATTGCAGATTGTAACTTCTGCCTCTTGCCTGAGTAAAGATACTGATGTTCAGTGACACCTTTCTCCCCCCCTCCCCACATGCAGGTCAGAAAATGTACCCCAGGGCAACCCGCAGGCAATGCCAAATAATATTTTTACTTTTTTACTTTCTCTAATTACTGGGGCCCTGACCTGGCTAGCCCAGGCTAGCTCAGTCTTGTCAGATCTTGGAAGCTAAGCAGGGTCAGTCCTGGGCTAGTATTTGGAAATGAGAACACCAATGAATACCAGGGTTATGATGCAGAGGCAGGCAATGACAAACCATGTCTGAAGAGCACTTGCCTTGAGAACCCTACCAGTCACTGTAAGTCTGCTGTGACTTGACAGCAAAAAACAACAAATTGTTGAGGAATAGCCCTTCCAGTGTAGATGCCAGCTTCTTTCTGGGCTTGGATCTGTATCTGGTGCTGCCAAGGGTGGTCTGAGTTAAACTGTTCATTTATTGTCAGATAGAACGACCTTAGCAGCCTCTTCCCCCGTCAAAGGCCTGCAGTGTTGTTAAGAAGTGCTCTGCAGAAAAGTTTTGGAAACAGCCTTGAGGCTCCTTCTGAACTTAGTGTGGTCTGAACTTCTTTACCATGTCCTTCATGATCTGTCTCCACTAAAGCTTTGTGGCTTCTCTTTTAGAAGATCTACCCAGAATCAGAATCACAACACCTGTTGCGACGGTCAGTCAGTTTACAGTTCTTGGTACCCCCCTACATCTCACACCATGCAGCAAAGATGGAATCACAATAGAGGACCTGACAGCCAGTGGTTTGATTCACCTTACCAGCCCCATTTGCAAGAATGTGGTCCCTCTTTTCCAGTGCAAAACCCTCACTATCCTCTCCAGCATGGAAGATACAGTGCAGACAGATGGTCCAATGAGAACTTCTATTGATGGGAATGCAACTGCCATGGAGGACACTGATGGAAAAACTACTGTTACCTGATCTGGTATTTGTCCAGTGGTAACCTGCTGGCTGCATTAAATCATTGCTTGGTTACCAGGAGACCTCCAGAGGCTGCCAGCTGTAAAGCCACAGATCACTGCTCATAATGTTGATTTGAAAGGGCAGGGGAAAGATTTCTAAGCATCTGTTTACATTCATTTGATAGGATTGCTGAAATACTAAGTTGCCACCACTGGCTGATCATCAAGAGAAATATTTGGGACACACAAGCTTTCTGAAAACACTATTGCTTGAAATGTAATTGTGCTCAGTAAAAATTATCTTCTGCAGGATGCCATGACCCATCCTGAGCAGAGAGCTGGTTTGGTTCTCCAGAAATTATTTTTGTCCCTATATCATAGTAATAGTTCTGTTTTGTAACCAGGATACATAAGCTGATTCATTTGTTATCATTGCAGTCCTGAAATTCTTCCTTATGTAAGAGCCAATTTGAGTAGAAACCCTGTCAGTGATTCTTCCTTCCCTGTATGTATTGCTTTGTTTTGCATATCACTGAGCTCGATCTACTTGTCTGGGACACTGTGGACTAATTCCTTCCAAACACTGCAATATCCCTGGTTGTAATTGCAGCAGGAATGGAAAGCTGTCTAGGCAGTCTTACCAGGAAGGAAACTGAGATATTTTGGATGCTATAAAAACAGCAGCTCTGAAAGCAGCAAGATGCAATAAATGGGTCCGAAGCTTTGGGAAGTTTCACTAACCAAACTTCACTGAAATAAATCAATGAGACTTTTAGAATGTGCAGTCAGCTAATAAAGAATCTAAATACAACCAAAATGTAATCTATATTTTAATAAGTTTACACATCAACTTGGAGTTCAGTAATTGCTAACATCCTGATCTGACCATTAATCTGGTACCTTCGGCAGGCAACAGGAGGGTCAATGTGCAGGGTGGAGTGTGTGTTTGTCAGTGTTGCTGTTACAATTGACATTTCTATTGCATGGTGCTTTTCCTGATTGCTGACCTGTCTCAGTGGCTGAAGCAAGCCTTCCCTGATTCTGCATCAGCAGGAGAAACCAGAGTTTACAAAATTATATAAACACTTATTGTGCGCAGTTTTAAAAAAAATTGTTAAGGTTGAAAATGCATACAAAGCCCATAGGCCATTATTGAAAAATTATTATATGCTCTGTACAATCTTAAGCCTTAGACCTGACGCATTTCAACCTTCACTGGATCTTCCTCAGAGGTCTAATTTTGACACACATACATTGATAAAATACAAAATACACAAAGCTGCCAGTAAAATAAATTATAAGAACTTATTTTTAGGGTGACAAAATAAATCGAAATCAATCAGATGGGAAATTTCTATTTAACAAATAGTCGCCTTCTTTCAGACTACCAAGAACATGTGATTTGTGCCCATGAAATCAGTGCATGTACAAAGGCAGGTGTGTCAAAATTAGAATTTGTTCTCTACTTTTCAAGATATGAGGACTTCATGGCAGTATAACAAAAGGGAACGTGTGACTTCAAAGTGAACAAGTAAATCCCGGGGTCTCCCAAAGGGTAGCTTGCCAGCCAAGTAAGGACTGAAAAATTTACTGTAGGCTTTTTATAAACTTTCATAGGGTTTTTCTATGTGGTACTTAGTTAATAGCTTCATTTCTGGTCCTCTTCCTACTTCATGTTTCTAAGAGGGGTGGGTGTAGTTCAGGATTTCCCCAATACGCAGAAGTAGCTGTCATGAAACAAAAGATTGCCAATCCCTGTTTTACTCCAGGCATCTGTATTAAATTTTTGGTTATTCTGAAGTATATATACAGGAGCCCCAAAACTCTTCCAGTCTGTTCAGTAGAAGGATACGATTATTTCAGAACAAATAACTCTACCTGCATTGAGCATTTAACCCACCCCTTTGCTAATCTTACTACTTACTTGTGGAGAACTCCTCAACTGCAACGGAAAAGTGGAAGTTAAGATCCTGTGAGAGAGGGGGAAATCTGGTAGTCCCTCCCAACTGTCTACATTCCCTCCTCGGTGATTGGCTGCCAGTAAGATTTTATCAAACCCTAAAAAATTCATCAGTAAGGATGAATGATGCTTCTTCTCTTAGGCACATGCATGTGAATGGCTGCATGTGAACACCCAAGACTCCAAGAGCAGCTCAGCTCTACCTTTCACCCAGCGCAGCTGTTTGAGGCACATCTTGAAATCGTAAGCTGTTTCTAGTAGACGCATAACCAAAATTAGCAACAGTCTCTGTGAAGAACACTCTACAAGGCCAAAAGGAACACAGGCACCTCCAACAATGGGTGTCTTTGGGGCTCAGGAGACGATTTTGTGCCTGAGAAGTAGGGATTTTTTACTTTCACCAGTGAATCATGGAGAAGAATGAACGGCGGACCGGCTTCTGATCGGAATGGTTAGGAGACTCGGACGAGCAGGCAGAGGGCAAAAATGTAGCCGATTGCAAGGCAAGTCAAAGGGCGCCAAGGGCACCTGCATGCACCGCCGGAGGCGGGCGAGGGGGGGAGGGTAGCACCGAGGCTGCAAGTTCTGGGGGCTTTTGGAGGCGGCATGCCGAGCAGCCAGAAAGGGTCCGCTTTCACAGGGCCTCGATGAGGCGGATCCGTGCGGTTCTTAACCCTATAGGCAGGGTCGTGTGATTAGCTGGGACCCTTTTTAAAAGGAAGCGCGCCAGGTGAGCGACCCTGCCTCGTTTGGGCCCCACTGGCCTACCCGCGCAGCGCTCCACGTTTCCCTGGGACAGTGTGAAGGACGCGGCTGTTGCTGTGACATTCTCCTCCCGCTCTCCGAGTCCACCAGAGTTCTCTCCCGCCCTCCCCCCCGGGAGTTTACGGCCGTGGGCATGCCCCTCCACAACAGCCCTGGTTAGGCTCGGGCTAGGATCTGGAGAGCTACTCTCGCCCTAATTTATCTCGCCGGGTTGCTAGGAGGGGGGATGGGAAGGCGAGATAAACACTCCACCGGGTCCCGACTCCAAACAACATTGTCCTACATTGTAGGGCTGTTGTAAGCCAATCAATATCCCCCTCCCCGGGCAATTTGAGAAGAACAAGTAGGATCTGAATTCGTAGGGGAACTTTTTACAAAACCACAGCCACCCCATCTTCAGCACCCAAAAACTGTGCTTTTGCTTGCTCGCTTTACTTAAGCATGCCTAGGCTCTGGCTACACCAGGCTCAACATGCCTCCTCCAGGCCCCCGTCCTAAGCGAGAGAAAAACATTTCCCAAACATACCAGGAAGTTCCGCCTCCCGACCATGGATCTGTCCGGTCAAGCCTGTTGCGCCCTTAAATCGGCCGGTATCTCCTTCTCTATGGAACAGCCAGTACAGACAGGCCGGAAGTCTCTTGCTCTTGCGGTGTTCCCGGAAATGGCTTCTGTTCCTTTCCTGCCCTTCTAGGGCTTGTCTGGCCTCCGCGGAGGAATCCCCGGTAGGGCTGAAGGGAGCGAGTTCGAGGCTGGGGCGCTGTGGGGACAGGCGGCTTCCCCGAGAGAAGTTCATGTTTTTCTCTCAGTCGGGCAGGGAGAAGCAGAACCGCCGCCATCCTCCTTCCCGCGCCCCCCAGTCAGCGAAGTCTTGACGACCTTTCAATTGACAAGCGATTTCCCCTCTGTGCTTCAGCCTGACTTTTGGCGGGATCGAGACTGAGAGACGAGCCCGAGGCTCGCAGGGACTTGTGTGTCAGAGGTGGGGCACGAATTTCGGTTTTCTGTCTTACGGAACTTAAAGAGACTTCTGGATACACAAGCGACTTCAGGGCAAAATGGCAGCACTTGCTCAACTTAGTTCCTATAGAGTCCTCCATGGAGGCTGGGGGAAAGTGTGGGTGGAGGGGAGCATCCCACTGACCCTTGAGTAGCACTAGTTTATACTGAAGAAGGTGGAGCATGTTACCCCTGGACAGAACTGGAGAAAAGCAGGGGCAAGGGAGGTGCTGCTTTCTCCCCTTGCCAGTGTCTGCCTGCCTCATGATTTGAGAGCTGTGCGTGACGAAAGGTGGTGTACTGAATCGTAGGGTAAGTTGAGCTATATGGCTGGGTGACTATGAAACAGTTGGTTTCGTCACTCGGCTATGCAAAGTTCTTTAGAAAAGTTACTCTGTTATCATGCATGAATTATAGTTAACTGTTAAGGACCCCTGAAATTTTCATGTAAGTTAACATCTATTATGTGCTTTATAGGACTCTGCTTCAAGATGATTGCAGTGCAGGATATGCGGCATTCCCAGCTATGTGATAGAAGGCATTTCTGTTAGGGATAGGGAAGGTTTTTGTACTGCAGTTCTCTCCGTGAAGTTTCTTTGTTATTTCTTTACTTTGATCTATAATAGGTGTATGTACATCTACAATAGGTGTATGTATTTTCCCCCTGGCTATCTAGACGCTTGAATGGTTATAGGAAATGTTGAAGAAACACGAGCTTTAGGCTCAGTTTGACCAAAGTTATCTGTTTTAAGCAGCATTATTCACTTACCCAAATATCAGAGTCCACCAATTCTTTTGAGTCCACCAGTCCTTTATATTCTTTAACATACTAACAGTTTATAATTTGATACAGTCATATATGCTTACATGATGCAACACATTACCAGCAGCCCAGATGAAGGGTCGTTTTCTTCAAATACCTCCAAACCCAACTTTACTGTGACTGCCAAATGGCGGTACTTGATTCATTATCCCATGTCCTCTTTTACTGTCCAAAACATGAAGCAGCAAGAGATACATTTTTGAGAAAATGGGGGTGATTTTGAAATATTCATCCTTCCCTGACAATCTATGGCTGAAATTGTTTTTGAGTTGTTTATGTCAAGTTTGTGTTGTTGACATAGCAAATTTCTGTTTTCCTGTCATTTTATATTTGTAAATAGATAGATGTATGGATTATGGGCTATTAAATATTAATAAATTTGAATTTGCAATATATTCTGAGATTCTCTGTCTTCTGGAAATGTTCAGACAGACACATGACTTCAGTATAAACCATATCTATTCTTTCTACAGACTGACCCTTATGCCTGACCACACTGATGTCAGCCTCCCCCCAGAGGACCGTGTCAGGGGCCTTATTCAGATGGGGAGTTGTGTGGAGGTGAATGAAGATGTCCCACCAAGGAGGTACTACCGTTCTGGAATTGAAATGATCCGAATGGCAACTATCTATTCTGAGGAAGGCAACATCGAAAGTGCCTTTATATTATACAACAAATACATCACGTAAGAAATTTGTACTATTTGGTGGTATTGTAGAGGCTGATATTCTGATAAATCAGTCAGTTGTTTTGCATTGTAAACCAGCTGGGTCACCTGGGTTTGTACTCTCAACTACTTATTTGTTGTGTGATGCAAGTGCCCCAGATCCTTGTCTTCTACCTTACTTCCAGGTTCTTAATATTAAGAGGAAGGTAGTTATTACTTCTTCTGGTTAAAGCAAATAGAATCCTTGTACTGTCTTTGAGGGTTTTTCAAACAAGCAATCAGAGCAGTAGACAGCCCTAAAAGCCTTTATTTGAAAACAAGAACAACATGTTGGAACTGCATATAATGGATGGGAGACACAGTAGCTTTGCTGGGGGTGATAGTTTGTTTTCCATTGAGTTAGGAATGATGTAAATCAGTGCTGCAGCAGGGCTGTGCTCATTCTGTAAAGAACTAAATAAAGGCAAAACAATAGTATTTTACTGATTTTACAAACTTAGCACTTGTGCATTTGCATAGCATTTTCAGGGAACTGCAGTAGTTAGAGCAAGCATTCTCAACCAGGGTTTCATGAAATTTTGATGTTTCTTGACTGCTTTGGAAAGGTTTTCCAAATGGGTGGGAGTTGATTTTTTAAAATATTTTAAACATTTGTTAAACATTTATTGAGTCATGTTGACCCACCCACCCACCCTCCTAAAACAGACAGTGAAGGGCCTGGGGGGTGATAAGGGGAGGGGCCCAAGGTGAGCATGTACACAGCCATTCTTCCCAACCATATTCTGCATGATTACACCATTTCTAGGGTTTCTCAGAGCCTGAAGAATGCTTCAGGAGTTTCTCACTGTAAAAAAGTTGAGAAAGTCTGGGTTAGAGTGTTATACAACAAGGACCGTTTATGCACTGGAGTTTTCATGCCGGGCTGCAGGCTGGAGTTTTAGTTGTGGCAGGTTGCCCCACCTCTTCCTGCACCCACATGGGGGAGCATTTCGCCTGGTACACCTCATCCACCCCTGATTTGTGTTCCTGCATGGGAGCTGGGGCAGTGAAGTTCCCAGTGTGTAAACGGTCCAGGTGACCCAGGTTCAAATCCCTGCTTGCCTGTCAAACTTGGTGATGCTGGACCAGTCATTCCCTCTTAGCTTAATAGCTCACAGGGTTCTTGTGATAATAAAATGGATCTGGGGAAGATCTTGTATGCTGCCTTGAATTTCTTGGAAGAAAGGGCAGGGGGGGATAAAGTACACAAAATGAACAGTTCAGCCTTCAGAACTGTTTTCAGAAAATTAAAAAATTCACAATATGACACAGCCATGGTGGGGGAAGTGAAGGCTCTCACACCACTGGTGATTTCACAGGCATGATCAGAAGGATGCTGTGACAGTTTGTACAACCACCCTTTTACATAGTATGGATTAATTAGTAACAAAATACAAGAGATTTTTCTAAAACTATTGTTATACATTTTGTAAAGCATGTTGGTTCCCCTTAAGAAGTACAACTCAGGTTAACTTGAACCTAGTTAAAGTGGTATAAAAATCTAGTTTTGATATTTATTTGTATATAACTAAATTGCCATCAATTCATAGCTAACTTATGGTGACCAGAGCTGACCCTACTTAGTTTCTGAGATCTGAAAAGATCAGGCTACTCTGCATACTGGAAAACACTTCCTTGATTTGCTTTAAAATACTCTTTAATTAATGTTGAATTACTTGGTAGAAAATGAAAGCCTATTTCTCCCATCCGCTCCTTTCAGTCTAAATTGTCAGTTCTACCGAGGATCCTCCGTTTTTCTGTTCTTACTCTGTTACGTTCACTACATTTTTTCCTGATTAGCATTGCATTCAGCCTCCCTTAACCCCTAGTGCTTCCTCATCTTTTATGGGCATTACTGGGAGAAAAAACAGGCCAAAGCGACCTGGTAAGTCTAAAACGGTGGAATCTTTCCAGCAGTGTTCCCTGATGGCAGCCGTTTAAGCCTCTTTTAACTAAACAAATGTCCCAGCTACGGTTCTGCTATCATGATAATACATGCACAATGCAGGGGTGAAATCTCTAGATGGCATATTGTACAGAAGATGTTTCTGTTCTTCTGAGCTTTGTGTGTACCCTGACAATGCGGGAGTTGTAACATCCTAAATCTGGGTTGGCCAATTTATTTGCTATTCTCAATCAGCCAAATGAACCCTCTGAGATGCTGAGGCTTTATTAGTAAAGTTGGCATCACTACAATAGAAACTGAATGTGCTGGGGTGAACTAAGTTCAATTCTGGTAGTGCTGAGAAGTGAATTTGCTTTCTGAAAGGTCCCTTTCTCAGATCAGCATACTCATTCTTTTAGTTTTTCGGTATGTACAAAAGGTAGCAATACAATAAAACATGTGCAGAAGTACATGGTAAGGCATTTTTCCCACCATGATTTATCCAAAATTTGCTAGACTCTCTAGGTCCCTAATAATGAAAGTTTAATGGAAGTTTTGCCTAAAACTCCAACTGAATGAAAACGACAAAAATTGCTGTATGTGTTTCACTTTTGTATTGACGTTTAGAGATCGCCCACCTAATTTATAGATTACCCTTAGTAGTGCAGCAGCTTCTGTTATTCCCAAACTATTTTCTGAGCCCCCAAAGTGGTGGCTTACAGCCCGCCCTGTGCAGAGTTATTCCATGCTAAGCCTACTGAGATAAATGTTTTTAGGCTATCCCCAGTTAACCCTGATTTCGTCAGATCTCAGAAGCTAAGCAATTCTGGTTCATATTCAGAAGGGAGACAACCAAGGAAGTCCTGAGTCTCTATTCAGAGGAAGAGAATGGCAAGCTACTTTTGAATGTATCTTGCCTTGAAAACCTTATGGGTTGCCATAAGTCAGCTGCACCTTGATGGCAAAACAAAGAGGCTGCAGTACATCTGCATGGAATTTCACTGTTTGCGCAATTAATATTGTTTGCAGGAGGTGAACAGTTTTTATATATCCTCTGACGTTACTCTGAGGTCTGCTTTGTGCACTGTTTTCCTTTTCACATATAATTTAAATATTCTGAGTGAATGCTTCATAAAGAAGCATTGTGTATAAACTTTCAGGTCATGGCTAAAACCAGCACCCATTCTATGACACTGGAAGTGAATTTATTCCAGCAGAGGGATATCATCCAATTGGCTTAGTGAGATACAGATGCTTGTTGGATTTTTTGACATAGATATAATTTTACAACAAGGGACCAAAGTCCTTGTGACTACAGGAATGGATTCCTTCTACTTTGTAAAGTAGTAATGGATGTCAAAATGTTGCTGTGGTTGTGTTGCACTTTCCTAAAATGGGCCTTTTCATTGTCCATGTTCCATTTGGAGTCAGGTGAAGAAAAGAAAAATACTTAGTTTATACCAAGGAACAGGATTGAATCCTGAAAATCTGCATTCAAAACTGAAATTCTTGGGGATTATGTGCAAATCTTGAACATAATTGTTCCTTTCCTGCTGCCATATGTCTCTCTCTTTCTCTCTTCTCAGGCTTTTCATAGAGAAACTCCCAAAACATCGTGATTACAAAACTGCTGTCATCCCTGAGAAAAAAGACACAGTGAAAGTAGGTGACAACTCTTTGGGAGCGGGCAAGTCCGGCCATCTGTGTTTTCCTTCCCTCTCCCTCACTTTTACTTGTGCAATCTTTTCCTCTCAAATCTTGTAATTACAATAGATGATGGAGACTAAGCAGCTCATCTCCTGTCTCTGAGAAATGAATATATGAATTTGTCTTATTTCCTCAGAGGTGTCCATCAGAGGTATTTTCTATTGCATTTGTAGCAGATCTTTGTGGTTTAGGGTCTTTCCCAATAATGAAATTTGCTGCCTACAAAGCCACCTAAAGAGGAGACATGAGGTCTGGAGACTCCAACTCAGATCCTTCTGACTCACTCCCTACTGTGCTAAGAAGGCTGGGTCCTCTGCATAGCTTCTGTTCATTGTTCTAGGTTTGTGTAAGAGAACATCTGGGTGGATTGTAGCCTATGTCGTGCCTGTTGTCTCTGACAATGTTTTTAGAAGCTATTCTGGTTTTGTTAATTTTTGAATTTTAAAAATGCATATCCTACCCCTCAGTCACTTGACTCTTTAAGACATCCTGTTGTTGATCCCATGTTATGTTCTGAATCTGCTGGACTAGCACCTTTTTCTTGTCTTTTCTCCACTCAGAAACTCAAAGAAATTGCATTTCCTAGAGCTGAGGAGCTGAAGAAAGAGCTTTTAGAAAAATATAACAAACAATATGCAGAATACAATGTGCAGAAGGTGAGTAATGCTTAGGCTTTGTATTTGAGGTATCCATCTGAAGGATGTTGCTTGTTAGCAGAAAAGAATCCTTGCTTAGAATATTTATCCTTATCAGTGAGCCAGCTTTCACATGTGCACCACCCCTAATCATAAGTATGAAATTATCCATATTATTAGTCTTTATATGAAAGAGAGTGAGAGGGTGACCTTATCTTACCTGTTCAGGTCTAGCAAAAGTGCAGTTTATTAAGCAGGGGTTTGAAAGTGTTCAAGCAGCCAGTAATCCAAAAGTACTCAAAAAGGGGAGCAGTGAAGATGTGTAAGATATGTCATACTGAATGCTTCTCTGCTCAAGAGGTAGTACTGGGCAAAACTTGAATTGTAGCCAGATTGCCCAAGAGGCATGAGTCAAAGAAAATTATTTTCCTTCCAGGCTTGGAAAAAGGGGAGAGGGCAAGATGGACTAGACATTTCTGTTCCTTTATCGGCCAAAAAAAGAATGAATAGGGGGTGATACTAGGTCCTTGGGAATATTTTCAAGTAAGGAAAGAGGTTGAAAATCTCCAGGTGGGAAGTGATGAAGTCCTTGGATTGGGGGATTGTCAGAAAATTCAAACAACCCAAATTAGATCAATCTGAAGAACCTTGTAGTGAGAAATGTTAATTAGTGTACAGTTCTTTTCCTGGCAGAGCACTAACAGAACCGGATCCTTTTGAAGCAAATAGGTGGGCAGCTCTGATCAATATGATATGAAAGCCCTGGGGCTAGGCACGGCTTGAATTCCCTTGGGAGCTGCTATTATCCTCATTGAGTGCGATGAGATCAGACACAGTCATGCTCACTGCTGTATGTCTTATCTTTATTGTAGTCACAGGCTGAAACTACTAACTGGACTGCTTCCAAAAAAATTGTTGCTCTGGTTTTGTGTCTAAAGTAGAGCAAGTTTTGGCGGGATATCCACAGTACATCATCCCAGATTATCCACTTCCTGTGCTTTCTCCCATTATTGCTCTGATCTTTCCCAAACCTGATATGGTGCCGTTTTTACGGAATGTTTGCAGGTTCTCCTCACATTAGCACTAAGTCCCTTGCCCCAGCCCCTCTCTCACTGCCATTTTTCATCCTCTAGTGGAAGTTTTTTTTTTCAATTGTATTTGCTACAAATCATAACAAACAATAGCAGTAAAGAAATCCCTCTGGTAGCATGGGAATCTGGGGCCAGAAAAATGTGCAGGAGAATTACTGTGTGGATGCTCTGCATGCAAAGCTGTATGCTGAACCACAGTCTCTCTGCAGAGCCTTGAATCTAGGTTTTGCAGTTTGTCACCTTGTTATTTTCAACATGTTCCATTACAGAAAAAGCAGGAGGAGGAGTTTGCACGTAGCTTGGCTCTGCAGCAGCAGCTGGAAGAGGAGAGGCATAGGGTGGCCCTGATGAAGCAGCAACAGGCAGAACAAGAACAGTTTCATGCCTTCGAGGAGATGATCCGGCGCCAAGAGCTGGAGAAAGAGCGCCTTAAAATCCTGCAGCAGTTTGGAAAACCAGAGCTGGCCCCAGGCTCCACGGAGGGCCCCTTGATTCCTGGTGTGGTCACGCCTCCAACTGATGCAAAGACTCCTTGCCATCCTGCACAGCCTTCAAGCCCCGGTGGAGGAGCTGTGGTGCCAAAGCCCCCCATTGTGGACAGGTCTCTGAAACCTGGAGCTTTAGGGAGCCCAGAAAGCCGTTAGTATATTTTGGAATTATCTTGATATACTCCTGTTTCCCTTTTTGCTGTCAAATTTTGAAATAGACTTACCAGAACACCCCAACCCCTCAAAATCCTCCTCATTATAGCAGAAAATATTCTGAAATTAATTCTCAGCTTTGGAACCCTTACAAATCTAGGAGGTTGTCAGCAGAAGACACTGCAATATGCTGTATATCCCTCATCACTCTGCTGGTTTCCTGCCCCTTTAATGCCTTTTAACTTAAAACAGAGGTATTTATTTGGAGCTAAAATGATGCATAATAATGATTGAATTGGAGCCCATTGCCTTGGCTTCCTTGCCCAGGTACTGTATTTGAACAGCTTGCTTAACTGGCTTGCCAATTTTCCATACTTTTGTTGCTATAACTCTCTTGCACTCTATCTACTTTGAACATATGATGTTACTTAACCTGCTATAGTATCACTCTTCTGTTCTCTTATTTAACCTGAACATACAAAATGTTTCTAGCCTTTCCTCATAGGACTTCATTTCCTGAACCATCATTCTCCTTATTGCCCTGTTTTAATATGTTTGATTTTTCCAACATCTTTTTGAAAGTCTGGCACCCAGAGCTGAACTCAGTGCTGCATTTGCAGTCTAATTATTGCAGAATAGACAGGAATTATTCCTTCTTATGACTAGTATACTTAACTTCCCCAAATTGCATTTGCCGTAAGCACAGCTGTTCACACTCAGACTGCAATTCACTACATTTCAGAAATATGTTTACTCGCACTATTATCCACACAGGTATCTCTCATCCTGTACTTATGTCTTGATTGTTTTCCACACACACACACACACACACAAACACACCTAGTAACAGAACCTTATTTATCTTTATCAGATTTCATCTTTATTAGTTACACTCTAATTTTCCAGTCAAAGTCTTGTTGAACTACATCTTCATCTTACAAGGCAATGGTTCCAAGCTGACGGTCAGGACTCTCGCAGGTGGATCACAAGGTTAGGAAGGAGGAGGTAGAAATAGGATGAGCTTATGAAGGCTCAGCATTAAATTTAGTTGTTTAACCAACTACCAGTCTACTTCATACTGTTTTATAACTTTTCTGTAAATTATGAGTCCTCTTTTGTAAAGGAAGAAACCACATTTGCCTCATGTCTGGTCTGCTGACACCTCCCCCATTCTCCAAGTATTCTCAGAGGTCACAGACAAAGGTTCTGAAAGAACATCAGCAAGTTCCTTTAATACTCTAGAATGTATTTCATCTGATCCTGGAGACTTACTTAAGGTAGCTAGACATCCTCTGTCTTTTTGTCTGTCTTGACAGATCTTTTCCACTCACCAGTTTTATGACTTTTGTCCAGTTGAACATAAAAGAAGACAGAAACCAAAATAGAAATTAAGCAGTCTTCTCCATGAATGGACTTAGTGTTTCTGTCTTCCCCTTCTTCCTCTTAACTTTAAACTTAAAAAAAATCAATTTGTTCTAAACATTCCTTGTTAACCCCAACTCATTCTGCATGTTAGTCTTCCTGACACAGTCCATGCACGTTTGAGCTACTTGTTTGTGCTCACCCTTGGTAGCGTGTCCCTCCTTCTTGTCTTGCATATTTCTTTAGTCTAAGTTCCTCAGTAAGCTCTTTATACAACCATAGTGGGTTAGTATCGTTATTGTCCACACTTCTTTTGTAATGGGATTATTGGTGATTTTTCTTCTTCCAATACCTAGAACTGTTTGTCCTTTGAGTGTAAATATCAAAGCAACCTTCTCTGGTTTCTAGTTCTTAGACATAATCTGTGTCTCTACCACTTCAGGCTGGAGGTAGGACCCCACTTGGCTGAATAATTCTCCATGTGAAAAAAATCTTCATGTAGTAAACTATCTGATCAGAAAGAAGAAGCTGCTAGTGTTCTATTTGAATGTAGTGGAATTTTGGGGTAAATGTTAGTCCTGTGAGCCTCCACAGATCCGGTTTATATAAACCCACGCTTACTACCTCACCATTTGTTTGAGAAATAAGCCTGATGCATACATGTAACATTGCTCATTAAAACCTCCTATTTCTGCAGATGCAACAATAGAAGGACTTCGCCACATTATTGTTCCCAGGGAGCTCTGCCACAAGTTTCTCCAGCTCGCAGATGCAAACACTGTAAGGGGTGTGGAAACCTGTGGGATCCTTTGTGGGAAGCTGGTAAGATATCTTCCTGAATAATTGCATTTCAGTGTCTGGTCTCCTGGCCTTTTGGCTTTAACTCTTCTGCACTGGCAGTCTGACCACTTGGAAATGCCTACAGTCTTTTATATGTCACTTTCTGCTTATTGCGTGGGAAGTGATTCTATAATTCCAAGCTGTTTTCCAGATATTCCTCGAAGCAGCATTTTTTCCAGTAATGCCACTTGGGAAGAAAGTTGCAGTTTGGATTGAAAGTGTCAAGAAAATAGTATGAGCAAAACTACAACTTTACACAAAGTTGTGAAGCTTTCCCCAGAAAAACTGGGGACCGAATGGAGCTCCATTCTGTCCGCTGGAATGTAGATAGCAGAGTTGAACGTCTAAGTGGGAAGAAAGGAAAGTAGGTAGGAGAAGGCTAGAGGAAGCAGGTGAGGGATTTAAAGAAGTGATGGACGGAAGAAACTGCATCCTTAAGAAATGCACAAGCGGAGGAGGCAGAAAGTAAAAAGAAACTGGGGCTGGGGGAGATCTTCATATAGGCTGGATGGTGGGTAGGAAGGGCCTTATCATGATCGTAGGAGAGGTAAAAGAGTCCTCTGGAAACTGGGGAATGGTTGGCTAGAGTTGCAGTTTGGCAAACATGAAAGGCTGAATTGCACTATCCTCGCAAAAAATGTTACTGTGCATAATGCGTTAGAAGTTGGAAACTTGATACATAATCAGTGAGTGTTATTTGAAGAGCCATTAGTGAATGAGAGGGTTCAGAGTCATCCAGGTTGCTTGGGGTTTATACCAAAGAGTGACTTGTTTTCCTATGTAAGGATTGATGGTGCCTTACTCTGTGCCATTGTGTCTTTTCTCCCAGATGAGGAATGAATTCACGATAACCCACGTCATTATCCCCAAGCAGCATGGGGGCCCTGACTACTGTAACACTGAGAATGAAGAAGAGCTCTTCCTGATCCAGGATCAGTTTGGCCTTATCACCTTGGGATGGATCCATGTAAGTCCTATTCATAAGGTCCTTCAGGTGAAGAAATAAATTCTGCTTAAGGCACAAATTTTACAAAGTGCCCCGCTGCGAGCTGTGGGGCAGGATATAAATTTAGAGGTTCCCAGAAGGTCCCAAGGCTGTTTTGGGTATGAAACCTTACCTGCTCTTCTTGTGTTGCATTTGTTGATTTCTGTGAGGCTTGTGCAGAATACCTTCCTGGTGACCTACACCTACAGTAGTATACGAGGCTGCCTTGTTGAGCCTGTCTAAAGATTCAGAATGTTTCAGGCTGCCTCTAATGCTTATGACACCCATCCTCAAACCATTGGATCAGGCATAAGGCACGATCAGTGGGAGTGCTGTTAAGCAGTTTCTATTTACATCCATGGCCCACATGCAGGACAGCTTCCTCATGGATTATGTTGAGTGAGAGTGTTTATGGGGGGTGTCATTTAGACTATTCCCAGGCACCCAAATATTTATTTATGCAATTTATTTATTTATTTTATTTTTAAATTTATACCCCGCCTCTCACAACAATGTCGCCTCGAGGAGGCTTACAGAATAAAAGCATTAAAAAGTGTATCCCATAAAATCCCATTAAAACAACAACATTGATCAAGCTATAGTTTGCCAAGATGGATGTAACGTCAAACTATAATAAATTTTGCACGAGGAATTTGCCCCTAGACAGCCTCTCGTTGCTGGTGGGTTTTAATGCTGCTTCCCGATGATGTTGGCAGCAACCGCATCTGTTCTTTTTTAAGGTCTTCTGAAAATTTGGAGTAAATTTGAAGTCATCGGTATGCAAATGACAACCAGCTCTACTTTTCTTTTTTCTGAGATAGGGGATGTTCTGAACCGATGCCAGGTGGGGGTAGAGTGGATAAGGGCAGTAAAGTAAATCTCAGTCTAGATAAGGCTTAAGGTCTTGGGCAATGGCACAGCCCTGTTGGACCAGACCAGTCATTCATCTAGTTGAGCTTCCTGTTTCACACAGTAGCCAACCAGTTATCCTGGAGGGCCAGACCAGTTCAGAACAGGACATAGAGGCCAAGGCCCTTCCCTGCTGCTGACTCATAGCTCTGGTATTCATAGGTTTACTGCTTTTGTATATGGAAGCACCTTTCAATCTCCATGACTGGTGAAGCTATTCGGGGCCTGGAGAGTTGGCCTGTTCTGCATGAGGTTTTCTGTTTGGTACCTTTTTATTACATTACACACAATATCTTGGCCTGCATTGGACCTTAGGAAGTACATTTTAAAAATATATCCTCAGTGACTCAAAATCTGTGTATGCCTTTCTTGGTGCCTAGTTTAACTCTGTCCTCTCCTTATTTAGACTCATCCCACCCAAACAGCTTTCCTGTCTAGTGTGGATCTTCATACCCACTGCTCTTATCAAATGATGCTGCCAGAGTCCATAGCTATCGTTTGTTCTCCAAAATACCAAGAGTAAGTTTTTGGTTCTTCTGCACTGCTAAATCTAAACACATATGTTCAGTTTGTCCTGCCCATATTTCACTGGCAAGTGCATGAGAAAGAGATGGAATATAAAAATGAGGGGAGAAAAATAATCTTAGATGAAGATGCACTCCCAATGTGCAGTTATCATTTCAGCTACAGCAAGCTAATATAATTTGTGGTATTAAAGCCGATCTAATGTACTGGTGTATAAACTTTCATGAGCCAGGGACTACTGAATCAGATGTATTCTGTGGGGAGGGATACAAAGAAGAGAACTACAGGGTTGTAACGGGAGGCTAGATATTCCAGTTGCCCAGGATGTAAGTATGTTACTTCCTTCTCCAATGTGCAGCCTGATGCAAGATCCCAGAAATGAATGGCGCTAAGCAGTCCTTCAGGCAGTGACATTCTGCAGTAGGATTTGCACTAAGCATTTCAAAAGCTACAGTATCCACCTAGAGAAGAGACAAGTTGACAAGGCTCGACAGGTATCGAAGAGTCATGTTGTTCAGGTCCCACACAAAAAGACGGACCATTACTGATAGATGAATTTATTATGGTACTAGACCAGTAGTCAAATTACAAAATACATAAAAACAACTGGCATTCACAAGATAAAAGAATCATTGATTGACCATTACTGATTGTCATTTACAACACCTTGCTAAAACCTCTCCACCGTATAATTAAGAATCTATAACATCTCTTGAAACATAATTTTTCCTGGCAGTCCTGGAGTGCTGACAGCTCCCCAGGCTTAAGCAATTACCAGCAACAAGGAAGCACTCAGTGAAACTAGCCCTGCCATAAAATCCAATATCAGCTTTGTCCCCAGATCCCTGCAAACATCTCGTCACAGGACTGAGAATCAGTGCCACCATCAGGTGTCATTCACCTGCACATTCATTGTTGTGAGTCAGCAGTACCCTTCTGCCATTTACGTTGGCCAAACTGGACACTTCCTGCAAGAGAATTAAATGGACACAAATCAGGCATTTAAAACTGAACAATTCACAGACCAGTAGACAAGTGTTCCAGCCTCTATAGTAAAGGTTATACAACTTGAGCAGAAGAATTTCAGAGAAAAACTCCAGTATTGCTAACTTGGAATTGATATGCAGATTTGATAACATCAGGCTTGGACTCCATTGGGACTTGAGGTAGCTAGTTCACTGCAAAAACTGTTTTCCTTTACAGGATAATCCATCCAGACTGGATTACTGTTTTGAGTGGATGATGCTTTCAAAATGTAACAAGCTTCTGTCTCAGTAGTCTGACCCTCACTTTTCTGGTATTTGTAGTTTAGGAGATCTCTTTCTCACTCTCTCTTTCACTGGAAAGAGTCAGTTTCGTGTAGTGCAGGGGTAGTCAACCTGTGGTTCTCCAGATGTCCATGGACTACAATTCCCATGAGCCCCTGCCAGCAAATGGGAATTGTAGTCCATGGACATCTGGAGGACCACAGGTTGACTACCCCTGGTGTAGTGGTTAAGAGTGGCAGTTTCTAATATGGTGAGCCAGGTTTGATTCCCCGCCCCCCCACATGCATCCAGCTGGGTGACCTTGGGCTCATCACAGCCCTGATAGAGCAGTGAGCCAGTAATAGCAGGACTCTCTCAGCCTCGCCTACCTCACAGGGTGTCTGTTGTGGGAAGAAGAAAGGGGAGGCAAAGTGTGTTCTGGCTCCTGAAAGGTTATGCTAGAAGAAATTCATTTGTCTTTTAGATACTACAGGATTTATTTTAAAATGAAGAGGAATTCATATTCAAAGTGTAGAGAACCAAAGTTCCAATATATTTGTAGATTATGTAGAATTCTTACCAGCTTCTGTTTAATCGATGTCAGATTGGCTGGCCATTTAAACTACTTGGGGCTCTGTAGCAAAGTACCTCAGAATTGGACCAACTGAAGCCATCTGGGATTTGAAGGAAGTTGAACTGTTTTGTTTACTTTCCCCCTCCAGGACGGGATTCTTTAAATTAACAGACCATGGCATGGAAGAGATCTCTTCCTGTAGACAAAAAGGATTCCATCCCCACAGCAAAGATCCACCTCTCTTTACTGTAAGTATCAAGAGACAAAACCTTGAGCGCCACTGATTGTTATTGCCTGTTCTTGCTGCTTTTTCTGCCTTGTTCGGGAATGGCATCCCCATTGTACAATGGAAAGGCCAAAGAAGGAACTTGTAATGTTTTCTGTTCTGCTTCTCACTGAATACCCCTTGCCTTTATCACCACTACTTAGGATTCTCCACCCTCCCTTCCTTCTTGTGAAATGTTAGGAACTACATCTAGAAATCTTTTTCACAACTACCAGGGAGATAGTAGTAATACAAGTGCTGTTTCTCCTGGAGTATTTTCCTCTCCTTCGGGTGACCACTTTCTTATTTAAGGAATTGGGGAAACAGACTGGCTGTTTTGAAGAGTTTCCAGCTGACCACTGGAATCCTACCATGGGAAGAATGTCTAAAGATGCAGATGATGCCACAGGATTTGCTGCTCTTAGCTCATCTTAGCAAAGTGGCGGTGATAAATCTTCATCTTTCTTTGGGATTATTTGGCAATCACTATAGCTAGTATAGTTGGTGGGTTCTGGAAGTGAGTGGCTACTGTTATGGATGCCGTAGGCCTGGGTGCAGAGGCTGTTGGCCCCAGTAGGCCCAGGGGAAGAGGAGGCCAGTGGGTGCTGCGGGCCTGGGTGTGATATTGGCGAAAGCTCGCAGCCACTGTGAATCTGGGCACAGCTGCAGACTTCAGCAGCAGGATCCCAAGGTAGGTGGTAGGGGTTGAGCCTCACCTGGCTCAGTGATGAGAAGGGAAATTAGGTTCCCCTCCACAAATCTCAAAGGCCCCCATGTACCATTTAATGCTAAGTATTGCTGTTCTGATTGTTTTTTCTTTAGCTTTTATGTAATGTTATATATGCATTGGCCATGTCAATCATATCTTTCTCTGCCTTTCAGACCTGCAACCACGTGACTGTCATGGAGCGGGAAGTGACAGTGCTGGACCTTCGATAAAGCACACACCTCTTGCCTTTGTCATCAGCTCACTCTCCCTCTCCCAGTTAATTTATGGAAGATTGTCCTCCAGTAACTTATGGACCCCTCTATGCAGTGATTCCCAGTACTAATAATACCAGCTGTTTAATGTCAGAAATTTTGCAGTTTCCTTGCTCTCTCACTGTTGTTAAATGTTGAGAAAGGAGGGGAGCAACGAATTCCGAATCATTTCGTAAACTGAACTAACGCTAAACTTGATTTAACCACTGTCTGGTTGCTTACTGATCAGGCATCCACTCCAGCATATTGCAAGGCGAGAGGGCGGAACCTAGCAAACAAATTAAATAATACTTAGAGGCTCTTTGCAAGGCTCTGGCATTGAATTCCTTCTGTTAGTCTTCCTTCCTCTAGATGCCTCCAGTCAAGCTGCACACTCAGCCCTCCCCCATATGCATTAATGGAAGTCTTTGGGCTTCCCCAATGATGACAGTGTTGATCCTGGGATATGAGTGACCCAGGATCACATGTGTCCTCTGCCATGCACCTCATGGGGGCACTGTGGACTGCTTGTTCTCTCAGTCGCACCTGCCAACAAAAGGAGACAGGGTGGACAATGTATGCCACCTTGAACTCCTGTGAGGAAAGGTGGAATAAAATGTACTAGGGAAGACAAGCATGGAGTTCACGTCCTTGACAGGGCCATGCCAAGAACTCAGCCTCCCATGTTTACAGTGGAAAGAGACAGTTCTGTGTGGGAAAGATACGGTTGTTTGTATAGCATCCTCCCATTTTTAAAAGTTACAGGTGCTTTTCCAGATTTTTCAGGGAGGAGGCGAGGTACATCTGAAAAGAAAAATAATCAATGGAGAGGTGGCCCGAGATTCTCCCACCGGTTTGTTGCCGTTACAACAGAATGACCTGAGATGGTTCCTGTTCTGAGTTTCCCCTCAGCATTCTGTCTGCTGCTGTTGCCTAGATGGGTTTACTCCTGTGTGCATCCTTGGATTTGGTACTTGGCAGGTGCTCCTCTTCATGGGTATTTAGTCCCCTTGACCATAGGTAGCTTCTGCAAAGCAAGGGTGTGCAGCTATATGGCTGTCTCTTGATATTACCAGACGCCTGAAGGTAGTCACCCTCCCTGGCTCCTTTATTTATAACTGTATTGTTGCTAAAAGAGGACATCACTGTACTAGGATTCTTTCTCACACAATCCAGAGCAGGGGTGGGCAAACTGTGGCCCTCCAGATGTCCATGGACTACTATTCCCATGAGCCCCTGCCAGCATTCGCTGGCAGGGGCTCATGGGAATTGTAGTCCATGGACATCTGGAGAGCCACAGTTTGCCTACCCCTGTTCCAGAGCATCTCAGATATGCCACCGTGTTTCAGATCTTCGGTCTGTATCCTGTGACGTACAAATGCACTAATGTCTCTAGTTCTTTCCCACCTTCTCCCTAATAGTTATCTGAGAGCTCCAAAATTAGATGGTGGCACTTACAGGTCCTTTGCACTTTAGATTTGTTTGGTTTTTTTTTTTAATCCATTGTGATGTTCTGCTGACGAGAAGAGAAACTTCCGTGCCAAAGAACTGAACGCGTGAAGCTGCCTTACACTGAATAAAACCATTGGTCCCTCGAGGTCTGGGTCGTCTATTAAGACTGGGAGCGACACTCCAGGGTTCAGAGGGAGGCCTTTCACATGCCACGGGCTGAGCCTGGTCACTTCTGAAGGAAGAGCATATTCTGTACCACTGGGTGCCACAGTCATTTCTCATTTTGAAAGATATAAGTTAAAAGGCAGTCTCTTTTTTTTTTTTATGTAAATACTCTTTTCCTTTCAGTTAAGGCAAATTACAGCATTGCAGGCACCTTCAGCCTCCTGGTCTGGTTGCACTACACCGAGTGCTGGAAAGCCGTTGCACCATCAAAATAAAACACTTGTAATAATTTAATAGGTTGGTGGAGGGGTTGTTGTCCCCCACCTCCACCACGATGCAGGTTTTCCTAAGTACTAGACATAAGAGAAAGCCTGGAGTCTAGAGCATCTTAAAATGAGCCACTAGCCCAGGTGAGGGTTACCTGCCACTGTGGCTGTGGAGCTATTAATGTGTGAGCAGACTTGTGAGATAGATATGGGAGTTTAGGATGTTTTGTTTTAGATACAGGTTGGGACCTTTTTGTCAAGAGATTTCCAAATTGTTCTAGGGAATCTTGGGTCCTCTTAGAAGTTTATTAGTTTATCAAGGTATAAGGGCAGTCATGGTGACAAAGCTTCCTGGACAACTCTTTGGCCAGGCACACATACTGAGCTTTCCGTAAAACATAGCCAGGGAAGAGGATTATGGGTAATGTGGCAGGAAAGGTGAGTTTAAAAGATAATTGGTTCAACTCGGGCTAGCCCAATATCAAATCTCAGAAGTTAGCAGGGTCAGCCCTGGTCAGTATTTGGTTGGGAGACCACCAGGGTTGCTACCCAGTGGCAGTCAGCTCTGAATATCTCCTGGCTTGCAAACCCCACAAGGGTGCTGTAAATTTGTGACGACTTGACAGCAAAAAAGGAGAGGCCACCGTTAGTTCAAATCAGTTCAAGTGAGAGTCCAGCCTGATGTGTGCTGTTCTGGTTCATTTCCTAATACATGCCTCGGAGTTCTGCACAGTTCTTCAGCCATTAATTAATGTGGAAAGTGTTTTATAAATATAGGTAAAATTCAAAATTTGCACTTGGGGTAAGAAAGAGGGCTGGAAGGCTCAGGCAGCAGCATCTTCTAGTGCCAAGAAGCAGTTTTGTGACTACTGTCTTTTGGGGTGAGATTCCAGAGAGCCCCAGCCCCAGAAAGCTGCTGTAGTGGGAGATGTTTGAGATTCCTCGAAGGATCCTCCCACCTTGGCTTGCTGTGTAACAGTGGGCTGAATTCCATTCCAGCAGAGGAAGGGATAGCAATGGAGCAGGGAGCTGGATTGGCTGCCTGGGTCAGATGCTTCCTTATTAGGCTGTCCAGCAGCAGCCTGGGGATACAGGAAGACTTTTTCAGGGTTTGGTGCTTTGAATGGAAAGGCTGGATTTGTAAACCAAATAGAAAAGTTGAATGGCAGTGCTTGAATTTCTGTTAAGGATTCCCTTTTGCTCTGGACAACAGGCGCCCCATTCCTTCCCATGGTCGCTCCAAATCCTACAACTGCAGATGTTATCATGGGCGGGATAGTCATCTGAGATTCCTCGCACCCTTTACTAGCTAGCCGACTTCACCCACAAAGATGACAGGACATGACTAAATGGTGATCCCTGGCCGCCAGTAAAGGAAAGGTAGGGAACGTCCCCATTTTCTTCCACTGGCTACTGCCATTGTGATTAAGTCCCGGGATGAGAGTTGGCTTGTGTGAATCCAGGCTTCTGCTTCACCATAAATGCAGCAGGCACCGTGGGAAGTCACCCTGGTCACCCTTGGCTCTCCATCTGTAACTGCAAAGCATTAATTTCTCCCTTGCCTATCGTCAGTATGGCTTACTGGCTGCAAAGATACAGCTCCCTGTTTAAATGAAACTTGGTTGTACCTGAAACATTTCCTGTTCACTATTCTGTCTGGTTGGATGCCCCCTTGGGATGGTTCTGCATCTTACAGATGCCATGCCACACACGTGTGAGTAAGCCCTGCATGGAAACTGTGCTGGTGTGCAAGCTCAGGGGTGTATGTGGAGTCCAGTGCTCAGTTCATAGCCCTTGAGATGGTGTGTTTGGCTATACAGATCACATCTTCTCCCCCCCCCCCCACACACACACTGAGAGAAAAGCAGTTTTCAGCTTTCCTACATACAATGCGCAGCTGCCCCTTCTGTTTAAAGTGCCTTTCATCCACCTCCATAGTCATATATGGCAACTCTCTCCCCTGATGACCTCACCCCTGGATGGTGTTCAGCTTGCAGTCTGGTATCAGGAAAACTGGGCTGTGGTTGTTCAAACAACCTTTAATGATTGGCTGTTCTGCAACTCCAGCCAAGGGGAAGGCAGTGCTCAGGAGACTCTTGTTGGACTGACCTCTCAGCTACATGGAGAGATGGGAATCATTTCTTTCTTCTATGTATTTAGGGTGCATGAGATAAAACAGAGCAGTGGAGCAAAGCCCACCAAGATCTCATCTGCACAAAGGAGCAAACAATAATGTATCTTAGTTTTGCTGTCTGGGATACATTGCCAGGCTACTATTTCTCAGTGACAGTGTGTCTCTGGAAAAATCGCAATCCCTGTTTTGCCTTGTGAGAGATTTGGGGTGTACCCGTTTAAACAGTATATACAGAAGTATATTTTTCTAACCGGGATGTGTACTTACTACTGTAATGGAGGCTGTTGTTAATGTTTTAGGCGTCTAGAGGCTGGTAGGTGGATTCATGCACTCATCTTGTCTCTAATCCACATTAAAAGCCTGTGTTCAAACTCTTATGGCTCAAGTTAGATGTGATGTTTTAAATGGGACTGGTCAGAGTTTTTCTCATCCGACTTATTCCCTGCAATCAGAGAGCAGCTGTGGGGAACTAATTTCCACAATGCCACTGGTATTGGATCAAGAGTGGGAGTGCTACGTGGTGGGAGAATGGGCTTCCGCCTCCTCCCCTTGTGCTGTATTCCTGACTCAAAATGTCCCCGGGGGTGATATTTGCCCCATGTGGAGGGCTATTATTGTAAATCATCCCAAGCCCCCAAGCAGACTCAACAGTATAGAAATTGAATATTTTTAAAAAATTTTGTTTAAGGTGGAGGCAGCACACAGCTTCCCGTTTCATGCACTTGCTGAGGTTCACCTTGGATTGTTGATAACACAAGACCATTTTGTCTAGGCTTTATTTAACCAAAAGAACATTGTGCTATTAAATCAGTGCCAGACAGGCTGGAGAAGAAATTCAGCCTTCCTCCAGAATATTTTTGTAAGCACTATTTGGGTAGTCTGAGAGTCTGGTGCTGTATGCAGCCAGAGTGGCAATCTGAAGCTGTGTTCTAGATTCCGTTATTCTACCTCTAGAACACAACTCCAGATCACCATTTTGGCTGCAAACAGCACAGACTCTCAGACTACCTATATTGCTTATGATGTTTGCAAAAATATTCTTTTGGACAAAGGCTGAATTGCGTGTTTGGGGGTGGGTGGGTACTTTGGTCACAGTTTGGCTGACTGCACACCTGCATGTTAATTTCCTATTAATTTGTAAGCAGCATCCCAGTTCTGTATCTAAATTAGGGCAACCAGACAATTAAATTAAAACCCAATTCTCAAGACTCTGCCATGGTTGATCAGCCACTGCTTCAGCCTCTCTCTTTCCTTGTTGCTCGCTCATTGGAGTATCTGTCTTGCTGCTGTGTAATTCATTTCCCTTAAAAAGGCAGCTGGGGGTTTCTCAGCATCTGGTTGGATCTTCTGAGGCATCTGCTCTTTGTCAGTAGTCTAAGGACTCTTGTAATCACAGCTGCTGTGGAGTATGCAATGACAGCACAAAGGGAATTGAGACCTAGACTAGGCTGTGCACCCGGTGGCCGGACCACAAACCAAAGCGAGGTGACCGCCAGAGGCAGCAGATCAAGGCATTATAAGAAATGGCAGAATGGGAGAAGAGTTCTGCTGCTACTCCCATGTAATACAACCCATTGTACAATTATCTTATGCAGGTCCCATTGAAACAGGCTTCCAAGTAGCATAGTAACTCATTTCAGCAAATGTTCCTTTGAGGCTTGTACAGGAGAATTACTCAAGCACGACTCCAAGCTGATTGGTAGATGAGTAGGATGTCATGTGGATTTTCTGACTTTGACATTGTAAGGTATTCCTAGTGCAAATTTAGGTCCAAGTGGAGGATATTCTGGCAGGAAGTTAATTCACAAAAAGCAGAGATCTGCACATTTACTGATGTAACTTTTTCAAAAATTTCAAAATTCACTTCTGGATATTGCTGGGGGAAAGGTAGGGCCAGTCCAGATCAATCATGAGTGTTGCAAAGGGAAAATTTAAAGCTCCCAAAATCAAAGTGGAAATCAAATTTAGTGTAGATAGCAGGAATTTATTTGAGCTGGCAATGGGTATAAAGCCCTGTGCAGACTACACCCTAGTCATCCATGCTTCTACACAGGGCTGCCCTTGAAGCTAATCTGGATACTCCAACAGGTCCAGAATGCAGCAGCATGAGGTTTACCAAGGTGGAGAACTTATATTACACCAATGTTCTATCAGCTGCATTGGCTCCAGATTAGAGATCAAATTAAATTCAAGGTTTGGATTCTAACTTTCAAAGCCCTAAATGAACTGGTATCCCTGTATTTACAGGACCACCTTTTCCGCTATGACTCCAAAGACCATTAAGATCAAGCAAACAACATTTGCTCAGGATCCCTGGTCCAAAATAAGTAAAACTGGCTTCAATCAGGGCCAGGGTATTTTTGGTCCTGGCTCCAGCTTGGTGGAACACTCTCCCTGATGAGATCAGGGAGCTCTGGGACCATCAACATTTCTGGAAAGCCTGGAAGACATAGCTGTTCCACCAAGCATATGGTTGAGACCAGGAAACTAGCATCAAAGAAATGCTGACATCCCTACTCATAAAACATCAATACTCTGTCCAGAAAACAAAATATCACTCTAATCCAATTAGCACCCCTCAATAAGGTTTCTAAGGAGGCAATTTTTAATGTATTTAAATTAAAAGCTTATAATAACTGTTTTATTCATGTAAATTAATTTTGTATATCTTCTGTTGTTACCTGCCCTGAGCCAGCTGAGAAGGGAGGGTTATAGAAGTAAAGTTATCTTCTTAATCCTCGCTCATGGCCTGACCCACCAATAGGGGGAGTTCACCAACCAGTGGAACTTCTCAGCAATTGTTTATACACCATCCGCCCTTGTCTATTTCTGGGATGCCATCCCTAGAATTCCAGCTTATCTTCAGACTACAGAGATCAGTTCCCCTGGAGAAAATGGAAGCTTTGAGAGGTGCAAGGAGGGGTTCAGAAGGTACGTATGTGGGTCTGTGCTGCCCCTTGGCCTGCAAGGTTTCATCCAGTTCCCCAAGATGATTAATATCTGTGTGAAACTGCTGAAGGAGATCATCCAGGGATCTGGATTTGAGTTGTTGATATTTAGTTTTCTCTCTTCCTGCAATTCCATGGATGCAGCGAATGTGCAAAACAGGTGTTTGGGAGTGGAGAAGGACACTTAACTCAGATAAAACACAGTGTTGCCAGCTCTGGGTTGGGGAATACCTGGAGACTTTGGAGGTGGAGCTGGGAATGAGCAGGATTTGGGGCAGGGAGGAGCCTCGGTGGAGTATCACGCTATGGAGTCTACCGTCCAAGGCAGCCATTTTCTCCAGGGAGCTGATCTCTTTAGTCTAGAGATGAGCTGTTATTCCTGGGGATCCCAAGGCCTCCCCTGGGGACTGGCATCCATAATATCTCAAGATGTGCTGTGAATGGGATGTACAGCCTGAAAGAGCAGACTTGCTGCCTGGGAATTCTTCTGGACTCTCTGGCAGAAGTGAGGGTATGCTTTATATCTAGGGTTGCAGTTCCAAACTGGAGATTTGAAGGGGTGGACCCAGAGGAGGGTGGGGTTTGAAGGTGTAAAACGGGCCTTTCTCCCAGTTAACTGATTTATATTGCCTGGAGAACAGTTGTAATAGCAGGAGATCTCCAGCCATCACCTGGAGGTTCACAACTTTATATCTGTTGCCTTAGGTTGGTTTGTAAGCTGTTGATAGGGTTACCAACCTCAGGTGGGGCCTACAGTTCTCCTGGAATTACAGTACATTGCAAGGCAATAGAAATCACCCTGGAGGAAAAGGCTGCTTTAGAAGGTGGACTTTATGGGGCTATACCCTGCTGAAGTCTCTCCCCATCCCAAACCTCCAGGATTTTCCCAGCCCAGAGTTGGCAATGCTAGCCGTGGCTGTTCCTGGAGAAAACTGACCAGGGGCCATGATCAAACACCTTGATAACATTTTCTGTCTCAGACTGCCTTTCAAGATGGAGACTTCGGCTGGTCCAGAATGTGTTGGTCAGATGCTGACAGGAGGGCTTGTTGCGGTTAACATATTAAATCAACTTTGCACCAACCATACTGGCTTGAGGTATGTTTCTGGGCTTTGTACAAAGTATTGCTATTGACCTGTTAAGCCCTATAAACAGCTGGGGCTGTGCTCCTTGAGGATTTCCACCTGCATGTTCCTACCTGTACTCACCTAAGGGGGCTTTGCTGTGGGAACCAGCAGTCTTACAGGTACTCCCTTCCCAAGAACTCAGTTGTATCCCCACATTGCAGACCTTCTGGAACTTTTAAAAGGCCTTGCCTGTTTTAGAAGTCCTTTACACAGGTTTTCTGTTATCCCTGGGTTTTAGTTTGTCTTTTTTTTCTGTTGCTGATTGTTGCTGATTGTCATGTTTATGTAATACTTTCTTTGATATGCTTCCTTTTAAAAAGTTGCCTTGGAACATGTTTTATGTATAGAAAAGTGAGCTATAAATTATATAAATAAGCATCATTTCCAAATATAACCCAGATCAAAGGGACTATTTTGAATTGTCAGTAAGAGACCTTCTCAGCCATGGCTTCTGCTTCCCCTGTGCTATGACAGTTCAAGAGAAGAGAGCCTCCTTCTGATGTTTGAAATCTGGCAGCAGGTGGGAAGAAAGCAGGAGGGACAAGTTAGAGTTGCTAGGTCCTCCCTGGTCACCAGCAGGGGGTGGAGGTCAGGTTGGGGAACTCCTGGAGATTTGTGGGTAGAGCATGGTGGGGTACAATGCCATAGAGTCCACCCTGCAAAGCATCCATGTTCTCTAGTTTGGTGTAGTGGTTAGGAGTGCGGACTTCTAATCTGGCAAGCCGGGTTCAATTCTGCACTCTTCCACATGCAACCAGCTGGGTGACCTTGGGTTCGCCACGACACTGATAAAACTGTTCTGACCGGGCAGTGATATCAGGGCTCTCTCAGCCTCACCCACCCCACAGGGTGTCTGTTGTAGGGAGAGGAATGGGAAGGCGACTGTAAGCCGCTTTGAGACTCCTTTGGGTAGAGAAAAGTGGCATATAAGAACCAACTCTTCTTCTTCTTCTGCTGCTGCTGCTGATGATTCTGATTTCTGTAGTCTGGAGATAAACTGTAATTCCAGGGGATCCCCAGGTCCCACCTCAAGGCTGGCATCCCTAACTAATATGGTGGTGGCGCTTGCATAGATTTTGAGGAATAAGTTTCCACTGTCAAGTTTTGGTTACTTCCTGTTATCTGAAGTGTCCAAGGATTGAGTAAGCCTCAGTTTGTGTGAAGACTTGATAAAGAAATGGTAGAGATAGGCCAAGCATGAAACAAAGCCCAAGCACAGATATTCGCCTGAACTGAACACCCAGAAAGGCTGTCATACCAGAAAATCTCCATGCTAAGACAGCAACTTCAAAGAAGTCACACAAAGTGGACCTGTTTATGTCTCTCTTCCCCTTGGCAAGAGCTGGACAGAGGATCTGTAATAGAGTGCAATGCAAGCAGGGACATGACCTCATGGGGACGGCTCCCAAAAACAAATAAATGCTGGGCTACTGTACAGCTGTGATCATGAGCAGCAACACAGATATGCTGCCAGAGCAATGGCACACTACCAGAGGTCAAGTAAGAGCAGGTAGGATCTCAGAGGATATGTGTCATACCAGTCTATGGCTGCTTCCATACACACCAGTTTTGCTCCGCTTTAGCATTCTGTTCTTTTGCAGTAGAAATCTAACCATTGTCTTTCTACGTTTCCCCTACTTTGCTACAACCTTTCCCAAATCTGGTTTTGTAACTCTCATCGTTAAGATGCCTTTTTACACCGTGTGGATGGAAAGGTGCACAAATTTAATGCCTCCCCCCCCCATGCTGTCTTCCTTATCTCAGCCCCGATAAACCTCAGCCTCTGTTCCATCAGAGGACTTTGGGAGCTGTTTCAAAACTTGGTCATCTTCACTGGGAAAAAAAGAAGCATGTCTCCAGCCCTTTCAGTTGCAGGGATAGAAATCCCTACTATGTCATGGCAATAGATTGTTATACCTTTTTACATGATCATGTTTTAGCAATGTCTTCTTTAAAAAAAAAAAAGCCCTCTGGTGATGCTGGGGAGAGGGCAAATAGCAGCTGTGGGGGGTTGTGAAAAGGTAGTTGTAGGGGGAAAGAGTAGGGACGTTAGCCTCCTGGAGGGACTCCTGGAATTACAGCTGATCTCCAGACTACATACATCAGTTCCCTTTAATAAAATGGATGCTTTGGAGGGAGGACTCTGTGACATACTCCACCGGGGTCCCTGTCCTCCCCAGCAGTGGTCCCCAACCTTTTTATCACCGGGGTCCAGTCGATGTTTGGCAATTTTACTGAGGCCGGAGGGGGGTAGTCTTTTGCCAAGGGTCGTCGCCGCCGCCTGAACCCCTGATCCGCTTGCTTTCCTCCCGGCGCCCCTAACTTCCTGCCACCCATTAGGGGGTGCTGCCAACAACAGCTGCACAGTGCCACGCTGAGGGGGCCCTAGCTATGGCAGCCGCCAGAGAGCACCAAAGGTGAGCTGGTGGCAGTGACAAGGCAGCCCCCGAGGCAGCAGCCTGGGAGGAGCCGCGGACAGGTACCAACTGATCCACAGTCTGGTACCAGTCCCCGGCCCAGGGGTTGGGGACAGCTGCTCCCCAGGATCCCTTCCCCAATCTCCAGGAGTTTTCCAGCCTGGATCTGGCAACCCACCTCCCCATCCCCAACCAATGGCTGGGGGGGGGGCTGGCAGCCCTAGGAAAGAGTGTGGAAAACTGCTCTGTGGATGGTCTGTTGCCTCTGCATTTTCTGAGGCAATGACTGATACATGGAGTTATGTGGTCTATTGTCACTATCTGGTGCAGTCTATATCTAAGAGAGGGAGGAAAGTGTATGAAGAAGGCCTTTGCCTGTTGCTTTCTCATTTCTAATTGGCAGTTGTGAAGGAAGCAAGAGGCAGAGCTAAGGCCAGCCTGAGAGGCTCTGAACATATGGGGGATGAGGAAACAGCTAAGTCTTCCAAATTTTCTTACATCAGGGAACTCACTCCACTGGTCTGCTTGAGTTACCCAATATATTGCAGAGGATTCTGGAAAGTGTTCTGGACACACAAATTCTACAGGATCTTGACCAGCTTAGAGAACCTCAATACAATTGCATGGTCTGACTCATGATTCACATGCAACAAACTCCTCAGCACCACCAGATGTGCTTCTGTCTGACATATTCTAGAGCTGCATGTGCCCCTCTAGTCATTGTCAGATTCTTGTGACAGACATAAGGACAGGCAAATGATCTACATCAGGGGTAGTCAACCTGTGGACCTCCAGATGTTCATGGACTACAATTCCCACGAGCCCCTGCCAGCAAACACTGGCAGGGGCTCATGGGAATTGTAGTCCATGAACATCTGGAGGTCCACAGGTTGACTACCCCTGATCTACATGTTACAGGGAACCTGTGTGTGTGTGTGGGAAGGCATTTTACCTTCTTAAACCATGTGTTATTTTCTCACATTAAAGGTGTTTAATCCCTCCCACCCAATTGCTTTAAGCGCAATGGGAGGGGAGGAGGAAGGTGACCTACTATTTCCCCCCTCTCGAGACACTTAGAAACAGGATGGGTGATAGAAACCTTTCCTGCCTCAGCACCTCTTTATCACACGTCTGCCTTGATGATTTTTTAAAATAAACTTACACACTTTTATTCTGCTCAGAAAATGGGGACTGAATTGTGGTTCCCTTCTCTTTTTCTCTTTTTTCTTATAATTTGGGATGTTACGACTGGGTGGGGATAGGGGAATGGAAGATTTGGGCATATTATAGATCAGTTGTTGGCGTTCTGTGTATTGTCACACCCAATAAACTTTGTAAAATTTTTAAAAGGTCAAGCATATAGTTTCGGTGCCATTCAAGGTGCACAACAGAAAAAGAGACAGAATAAATTGACCCATGGGTCACAACTGACCAGGTCTCTTGCACAACCCCAATTGAAATGAATGGGAAATGTGCCATTGCAGGAGGCATGGGCAGGAGAACTTCCTGGTACCTGGTACCCCATATTGTTCAGCAGAAGGAGGGATGCCATATGGGTCTTCTGTCTGGGGGATCACTAGAACATCTCAGCTCTGGCCATTCTTGGTAACTTTCTCACTTCAGGGCCTGGAGGTGCTGCTACTTCCTCTTCCAGCGTAACTTATAAGGACTTTCCCCCTGTGTGTTTATTGAAGTGTAGCATAAAAGGAGCAGATTCACAATCAAGGCGTTGCCTTCCAACTTTTTTCCCTGCATACATTTTTCTTACAATAATAATTCACCAGACTCTGTTCTACCAGCAGCCCGGTCAATGTAATGAAATAAAACACCTTATATGGCTAACATACTATCCGTTATCCTTTTTAGGGTCTTGGCTTACAGAAGATCCGCCTCTGGGGTTTTATAGTCTCGCTGGTATTTATACCAAAAGCATCGTCAGGACAGAGTCCCAGAGGGAAGGAACTCTCTTGCAGACTCGGTGAGTAACAACAGAAAGATTTTGTTAGCAGGAGCCCTCTGAAGGGTCAAAGGGGAAGTGTCTCATTCAGGGAATACATGAGAGTACAACAGCAGTGGCAGAGTTTAAAACTCGTTGCTGCTAAGTCCGCTGAGGACTGCGTCTCCAGATTGTTTTCTGCATGTGCCTCTTTTGGGAACTGGACTATAGGAATGGATTGGGACTATAGGAATGGATTGCTGATTCTCTGGATTTCTTTGAAAACTGCTTCTCTGGATGATATTTGGTGGGGTTATTTGGGAAATAGAGCCCTAAGCTCTGCAGTTCCATTGAAGAATTTCTTCCTGGGGTGTGTGTGCACATTTGTATATTTCATGTGAAGCCTAGCTACAAAGGAAGTAAGATGTTGCATCCCAGGGCTTGCTGTTCTTGTGATGTGGGGTTTACCGGGGTGCCTGTGTGTCTGCTTTAGTTTGTCCTTTATTGTGGGGTTTTTTTTTTTTTTGGTAGATAGATATGAGGTCAGTACCTTGAAGAGTTTACAGTCCAGTGTACAACTCTGCAAAGGAAACTAATTCAGCTCTGAGAGCAGATTAGAAATGGAATTTGGTAGCTTGAACATCTGCTCGGGAAAGTAAAAAAAAAAAAACACAACACAGGCTAGTGATAGCAAATAATTTGAAATGATCTGTCCTGATGCTGTTGATTGCTTAGTTCCTATAGTCCTGTTCCCCTTAATAGGTTGGTGTTCTTTTCAATGCCATCTGAAACCAATAACAGCTATTTTCAAGACCAAATAGTTCCATCTTGCCTGATATTGCATGTGTTGTGTCCGGATCTGAAAGAAAAATGTGGGGAGTGGCCTTTTTTTTGGAAGCCAGGGGCTGGCAAGATTATTTCCATTTTTGGGAAAAGCTTGTGAGGTACCTCATGTTTCTGTTTACTCTCACCCAGACTGGAGTGGTATGCTACACTCGCTCTCTGATTCATGCTTGGAGCTTTTGCGATGAGCGGAAAGATCTGAGCCTCTTGCACAAGAACTGAAAGGGAGCCCTGAGAGCAGATAATAATATTTTGGCGGTAGATTGTTATAGACATATTTTTTTCCTAAAACATGTTCATTGAAGATTAAACAATATTGGTGTGTAATCCCAAAGATCAGAGTTCAGGATTCTGATCCTTCCATGCCGTTCGCAATCCACTAAAGCAGTGATTGATATCCCCCCCCCCAATAAAAAAGTTCCAACCCTGAGATTTGTGAGAAAATGCTGTTCTCTGATCTGGACCTTTGTTTGTGTGGTCCTGAGTTAGAGGAAGGGATCTCTCCACTCTTCCACTTCATACATTCTAAGGACAAGCTTTGGTACTTGAAAAAAATGTCAAGGGGAGAGCCTTGATGAACCCAGGAACCAGTTTAGCCTTTTAATGCCAACAGATCGTAGATTCTGGTTCTCTTGCTTGCAAATGTGCAAACTTTGGGATTTATTTTCCTTTGGGATTCCTTAGGATAGCCTCTGAAATTTGAACTTGATATTTAAATAAGGGTATTTCTTTCAATGTAGAAGTGATGATTAAAAATAGCTTTGAACTGACATCAAGGCCACCAAATTTCCATGCAATTTTATCTGCTCATATTGCTTTGGACCATGTTCATTGGACAGGAATCCAATGAAGCAGAATGCAAGGGTTCTAGGGCTCAGGCATACAAGGAAAAGGTTGAGGTAATGATATACTGTGGCCAGGGATAAAATGTTCAAAACGTGATGTTGGCACTGCTGGTTTCAAGTAAGAGATGGGTGTTGCTGGAACAGACCAAGGCTCATTTGGTCCAGCATTCATTTTCCATCTATGGCCAGCCAGATGTTCCAGCAAGATTCCCAAACAGGGTTTGAGGACCATTCCCTGTTGCTTACTTGTAGCATTTGGTATTCAGAGACCAATTGCCTGTGCACTAGAGCAGGGGTAGTCAACCTGTGGTCCCGCAGATGTCCATGGACTACAATTCCCATGAGCCCCTGCCAGCATTTGCTTTCAGGGGCTCGTGGGAATTGTAGTCCATGGACATCTGAAGGACCACAGGTTGACTACCCCTGCACTAGAGGACACATATATAGCTGATTATTATGTTGTTCAGCCTATCATTCTCTGTGAATTTTCCCAGTCCTTTTTGACACCCATATAAACGGATAAACATACCTAGACATATTAGCTTGCTTTCTCAAGTTGTTTCATAAAGGAAAGTAATAGATGTAATACTGTTTTGTTACCAGATCTGCTGGTCTAGGCCCCAAATCAGTTAGAGGTCAGTTCCCTTTAGTTGAGAATCAGTATGGTATAATGATTAGGCACTGAGACTTCCAGACTGCTGTAGTGGTTGGGAGTGGTGGCTTCTAATTTGGAGAACTGGGTTTCTCCACATGCAGCCAGCTGGGTGACCTTGGGCCAGTCACAGTTCTATCAGAGCAATCTCAGACCGACCTACCTCACAGGGTGTCTGTTGTGGGGAGAGGATAGGTAGGCAATTGTAAGCCACTTTGAGATTCATTTGGGTAGTAAAAAGTGGGGTACAAAAAACCACATTCAAGCCTACATTCAGCCATGAGGCCCATGATTTGGGCCAGTCACTCTAAGACTAACCTACCTCACAAGATTGTTGTGAAAATGAGATGGAGACAAGGAAGACTATGTACACTGTTCGGAACTCCTTAAGAAACGGCAAGAGGCAAGATAAAAATGCAATGGATCGATGAAGTGGCTCCCAAGTGAGCATGCCTTTCTTTCATGAGGATCTCAGTTTTGCACAGTAATGTGTTTTCTTGCATCTCTAAATGTTGCATCTTTACAGCTGTTGCATCTTTCAACATTTTTAGTTTGCAAGTAGAAAAGGAGTCAGAGGAGAGCTCCCAAGGATGTTGAAAGGTCAGGCAGGCCAATTACACGTAGACCTAACCAAAGTACAGAGGTGTAAGGCATCTTGGGAACTGCAGTTTGTGGGGATCAATTTCTTAGTGACTCCTAATTGCCTTCACTGTACCGTGCTTCCACAGTGTTAAGCCAGTGTGTGTCTTCTGCAAAGATGCCTTCTGGGGCGAACTGTTGCAATCTGTTGGACCCACTGGCTCCTCCTAATCGACTCTGTTACTCTAACCCCACTTCCAACCCCGTTGCTATACATTGAACCTTCCTCTTGTTGGCAATAGCATTTTTTAGTCCTGCGTCTGCAAAGAACTACTGTGTCTTCTATACTGCATCATAAAATCTGACTTGGTCTTGCTCCTCCAGGTCCCCTGTGCCCCACCGCCTCTTATTTCAGCCATGTGTGAAGAAGAGACAACCGCCCTTGTTTGCGACAATGGCTCTGGGCTGTGCAAGGCTGGCTTTGCCGGTGACGATGCCCCCCGTGCGGTTTTCCCATCCATTGTGGGCCGCCCACGTCATCAGGTTTGTGGGTTTGAATCCCTTTTGGGTATTTTACGAATGGTGCCTTGTGGGCTTAGATTGAAGTAACTCTGCAAAGGGCTGTCACTAGGTGCGGTTTGATAGCCAGGGTTCCAGCTGGACAGGTAGGGGAAGAGTGGTACTATCTCCAGAGAGCACTTCATTCTTCAAGCACCAATCTGTTGGTAATCCCTGGCCCCAAAGACATCTGCTTGACTCTGACCAAGCTGAAAAAGCCCTGGCTCCAGCTTGGTGGAATGAGTTGCCAGATGAGATTAGCAGGGCTCTGATGAAGCCATCGCAGTTCCACAGGGCCTGTAAGACAGCACTCTTTTACCAGGCCTGTGTTTGAGTCCATGGCAGCTTAATATCATGTGGGCCTCCCTCCCCTCTTCTCAGGTTCTCCCCCCCCCTTGCCCTTTTACTCTTGTGTCACCATGCGTGTAGGCAACTCTGAAGGTCTGACTGAAGCTTGTGGGGAGGGGTGGTATATAAGCCAAATAATAAATAAAATAAATAAGCACATGACCCAGTCTTAAGCCAGAATTGTCGGTATCTCTGGCTCTTAATCTTCCTGTCTATTAATGAGTCCACAGAGGATGCAGCATAATACATGGTGGTTGTTGGACAGGAAACCTTGTGTTCACCTGTTCCTGTGTTCTCTGAGCTGCTTGTGAACTATTTTCCTTCACCGGCTGGGAAATGGATGGTCCATGAGTTAGGTGAGCTACTTCTGATGAATAACACGTTAGGTGTGAACAGTGCAAAGTTGACTGCAGAGGGAAAGTGGCCTGGTGCCAGCAAAGTCTGAAGCATCTAGCTGTCTTCTGCAGAGAGGGCTCGTTCCAAAGGCTGAGCTGCACCTGGTTCCTTGTCAGTCTTTCCACAGTATGCTGCACAAAACCTGCCAAGCAGATGCTCACTGGGAGTTCCAAGGGTAAAACTTGATTTCCAGGATTTGGAAATCAGGACTGGGACCTCAGCATGTGGGAACAGACTGAAGATCCCTCACCTTGCAGGCCATCCTTAAAGTCCTCACACAGTGGTTTTATTACACGGCTCAAAACCAGGAGGCTGGTACGTGCCCTGTTTGGGAAGCTGAAATCACAAAAAAATCCTGAACTGGGGCTGACTAGAATACAATTAAAGTAAACAGTAAACCAATGAAAAAAGATGATTGTTTTTTCCCAAAATTGGTCATCTTCACCAAAGCACCATCCGGTAGCAACCACTTAAAAATTTTTTCCTTCAGTGACAAAGACTTCACAAGAGGTCTAACAGACCCTGGAGTAAATTTCAAATAGTAAATACAGATTTCTGAAGGAAATAAACAATACAATACACACAATACAAACAAACCATGATTGTTTATGCACTGAGAACTTCACTGCCCCAGCTCCTGTGCAGGAGTACAAATCGGGGGCGGATGAAGTACACCAGGCCAAATGCTCCCCCATGTGGGTGCAGGAAGAGGTGGGGCAACCTGCCATGACTACAACCTGCAGCCTGGCATGAAACCTCCAGTCCATGAGTTGCACGTTTCCAAAATTGTGTTCCCAAGGAGGACCTACTTTCAGTATGGCAAAAAGCCCGAGTAGAAGCCCAAGCTCAGGAAGCTGGCATGCAGGCCGCCTGTGTACACACAGCCCCCAAGAGGGCAAACAGTAGGTACCCAGTGTTGGTTCACGTCAGGAAAATGGTGCATTGGTGTGGGAGGGGGATTCAGCTCCTGTACTGGCTGTTGAGCAGTCTGGTTCAAAGACTTACGATGTCTACATTGCATTACAATAATTTTACACTGTTCAAACACTCAAAGCACTTCATGTATGTTATAGTTCCTCCTCAGTCTAAAACTCCACTGGGGTCTGCTGCTGTGCTGTGACTGGGGGCTCCTTGCTCATACAGAGCCAGTATGGAGAAGTTAAGAGTGGTGGAGAACCGGGTATGAGTCCCCACTCCTCCTCCACATGAAGCCTGGAGGCTCTTGGCCCAGTCACAGGCCTCTCAGCTGTCTCAGCCCCACCTACCTCATAAGGTGCCTGTTGTGGGGAGAGGAAGGGAAAGTGATTGTAAGCCACATCCTCTTCACTATAGGGCTGCCACCTCTGGGTTGAGAAATCCGTAGAGATTTGAGGGGAGGCCTTGGGGCAGGGGTAGTCAAACTGCGGCTCTCCAGATGTCCATGGACTACAATTCCCATGATTAAATGCTGGCAGGGGCTCATGGAAATTGTAGTCCATGGACATCTGGAGGGCCGCAGTTTGACTACCCCTGCCCTGGGGAGTACGGAATCCAGGAGTGGAGTGAGCTCAGCAGGGGATGTGATGCCATGAAATCAACCCATCAAAACTTCTGTTTCTTCCAGGGCAATTGAGCTCTGTAGTTTGGCAATCAATCATTCTGTGAGAACTCCAAGCCACATCTAATTGGTTATCACAACACTCCCTGGGGGGAAGGCTCTTATTTCGGTAGAATAGGCCATGATCCAGTGCTGACAAATGGAAAGCTATGTATATAAATGGTTGTGTTTTTTGTAAGAGTCTTAAGATAAGTCCTCTGGTGTCTTTGAATCCCTTCTACCAAGGAGTTTATTATTTTCTCATTTTGGTTCCTTAGGGCGTGATGGTGGGAATGGGCCAGAAAGACAGCTATGTAGGGGACGAGGCTCAAAGCAAGAGGGGAATCCTTACTCTCAAATACCCCATTGAACATGGCATCATCACCAACTGGGACGACATGGAAAAGGTGTGGTGAGGAATTTGGTGCATTTTAAATTCCCATTTTTATTGAAAATATATACATATCTATATTTATATACGAACACATGGAGCTGCCTTATAATGAAATTAAAATGTCCATGAACTAGACATGATGTCTCTGTTGCTTCTTAGAGTTGTCATCAGCTGTTAATTGCCTACAGAAGCCAAAGACGCATTAACATGTAATATGAATATATAAATTACTGCTTTTCATAAACACCATTTGAAAACTGTTTTGCTACTCAATTGTGAGCTGTTGTTTTTCCACTTTTTCCAGATCTGGCACCATTCTTTCTACAATGAACTGCGAGTAGCTCCCGAGGAACACCCCACTCTACTCACAGAAGCACCTCTGAACCCCAAGGCAAACCGAGAAAAGATGACTCAGGTGAAACCAGTCAGGCCGGCTGTTCCAGAGTGCTCAGCTGCTCTGGGAAGGGGAATTCTCATCCATCTCCTGCAGCTGGCCCCATTGAAAGTGCTGCTTAGACAGCTCCTGCCTGCTGCACAAGAAATCTATAAAGCCTGGCAGCTTTATATGACCCTTACAATGATCCCCTGACTCCACAGCTCAGGAAAGAACCTAGTGACAGCACTGCCTGCACATCCTAACAAGCAAACTGGCCATGCACTCTGTTTTTGAGTTTGGTTCAGCTGTGGCTGGTGCATCAGAGGAAATGTGCCCATGTGTATAGGAGCAGCCTTAAGCATTAGGCACATTGAGGTGACCACTTTTGGTCATGGATTTTGGGAATATCAAGAATTGTGGGTTTGCAATGCAATCCTGAACAGAGTTATCCCCTCCTAAGCCCATTGACTTGAATGGACTTTAAAGGAGGGTGTAACTCTATTCAGAATTGCACTGTTAAGTGATGTAAAGAGTTGTGGCAAACAATCCATCAGGGAGTTTTCTTGAGCAAGTTACATGGATCTATAGAGAGCACTGTTGTGTCTTTGTGTGGCTCCAGTTCATTCCAGTAGGGCTGATACAAGAGTATTTCCATGGTTACCACTGGACTGTGTTGTCTTAATAACTGGGGAAAGAAGGGAACCATTTTAGTGTCTGTATGTAGCTGCAAAGACTGCAGGTTAAAGTGGGAGGGGCTTTAAAACCCTTTCCCTTTGCACAGATTTCTCTTTGAAAATCACCACCCTCAAACAGCTTTTATACTCTCTGAGGAGAGAAACTGTAGGGATCATTTTTCTCCACAGTGCAGGAAAAAAGCAGTTTGGGAAGTGGCTGTGTTTGCTACAAAGTGTGAGGGGGTGGGACCGCAAATCTCACACATATCACACTTAAAATCAAAGCCCTCTGAAGCTGCATTCTGTGAAAATGAAAACTGGAATTAAACAAATTTAGCCTCATATCTATGGTCCCATGACATCTTGAGCTAGTTCTTGAGTTGAAGCACTCCTGAAAGAACCCCATGCCTTCATCTTTGCTGCTTCTTCTCTTCCAGATTATGTTTGAAACCTTCAATGTTCCTGCCATGTATGTTGCAATCCAAGCAGTGCTGTCTCTTTACGCATCTGGCCGTACCACTGGTAAGTACATGGTTTCTGTGCTGTAGAAGTACCGAGTTCAGTTTACTTCAAGTTTGGGAGGGGATTAACTGTTGGCACACTGCCTGTTTACATGTAAACTGCTGCCTTATCTGGGGAGTCACTTCCTACTGTTTCTAGAAGAAGCCATTTTGAGTTTCAGGGCACACTATATTTAGTGGAAAGGAAGGTGACCTTGAATATAACACAGCACCCTTAAAAATGCTATATGCTCACACAAAATTATTACTGGACATAACTAACTTGTATGCAAATATAAGTCAACATCCTCCTTTTTATAGCATAGCTGTAAAAGAACCCCTACTCTTCAATTTCAGCAAATACTACAGAATTATTCTGGTTTTGCAGTTACCTTCTTCTGGGCTCCTGAAGGACAACTGATCTGGCAGGAGGGGCTATAGGTCTCCAAAAGTCAAAGTATACATTGCATGTGACATCTGCAGTTGGTTTTCTCCCAGTGTTTCCATTAAAGAACAGCCACGGGAGGTCCAATGGGGCCAGTTACACACATACACACATGCATGTTCCTTTATATAAACTGGCCCCTCTGGTGCTAACTGATCAAGAAAAAAGACAGATGCTACATCATGTCACAGTTGCCACAAGTGAGCCAAGCATTGGCTGTTGAGACTTTGGACATTCCCTTGGAGACAGCCTGGAAAAAGTCAATGGGATTATAAACAAGTTCCCTGGGTTTACCTTTGTTCTCCCTTAGCAGCTAATTCTCCATGCTTTTGCTTCCTCTAAGAACGATTAGCCAAAGGAAGAGAAGATAAGTAGGCATAAATAACCAGTGGCTCTAGTTCCACCAAGCCTTCTGTTCTAATAGGAGAGCTTCTAGATGCCCAAGAATTCTGTTACAGAATTCTCCTGATTCTCATGCAATCCCAGTTTCCAGAATTCTTTGGGCGAAGCCAGATCAGTGAAAGAAATATGACATCGTATAAGATTGGTGTATAAGCCTACCATAGAGTCTGAGAACACAGAGCTATAGATCTCATGATAAACTGAGGGAGGCTGCTGCTGTAATCAGGCTGCAGCTCAGTTGTGAGCATGAACCTGTAAGGATTTTGGGGGGTTTTGGACCTTGAAGACAGCCCAGGCAATTGGTAAGTGGCATCAGCACTGGTGGAGCCATTCATGTTGATCTCCTTCACGACAGGACTTGTATGATATGATATTTCTTCAGAGAGGGTGAGCTGAAACAGAACTAGAGCAGAGAGGGTGAACTGAAACAAGGCAACCCTTCAACTGGCTCAACACATCCTGTGGGTGCATGGGCTATAGCTTCCATTAGACACCTACGCACATAGGACTGTCCTGTTAAAAATACATGCCCATGACTTAATGCCTGCAACATCATTTACACATGTAAATGAATTAGGAAAAAAATTAAATCCTTCTGATGACTTTCTCTGCAACAGCAGTCCTGTTTAGGCAGAACTAGTTCAGCAGTAAGATTTAAATTTAATCATGCTGAGAGATCAAGCAATGTGCATGCATGTTATGAACCAACTCTTACAAACTCTTTTGATTAAAATCCACATTATCCTTAGACTGTGATTTGAATGGTGGAAGCTTCATTCTGGGCAATGTTGTTCACATCCATTTCTGACCAAATGAACTTTTTATGATTAAGTGATACGGATGTTTTAATAGCTCATTATATTCCCACAGAGGAGAGGAAAATGGGAAGCCCACGGTTCATTATCTTGTTTTTCTCTTGCTCTTGTCTGTAGGTATAGTTCTGGACTCTGGTGATGGTGTCACTCACAATGTGCCCATTTATGAAGGCTATGCCTTGCCTCATGCGATCATGCGTCTTGACCTGGCTGGTCGTGACCTTACAGATTACCTCATGAAGATCCTTACAGAGAGGGGCTACTCTTTTGTCACCACTGGTGAGGAAGTACTGGCTCAACTGGACTGGCTTTAATTATTTATTTAACTCTACCCTAGCATTAGTTTTCCAGTATGCATATAGTATGAATAGGGACACTTTCTGTTCAAAATGTGCACTGGGAAACCCCGCTGCATATGTTGACTTCTTGTTAAATGTCCTCATTATTGAGATATGGATTGGGGTGAGTGGTTTGCATTTAGATTACTTTTCATTTTTATCTTAACTTATGCTATCTCTTAACTTATACCATTACTACAAAAGTAAATACATTTTAAAGAGTTTATGCAGTCATCGTTCCTCCACAAGGGGACGATAGGAATTGTAGTTTTTGGAATATACTGAAAATTCCTAATAAAGGGATTCTGCCAGAATCATTTTTCAGTGTTCAATTAAGGGGATCCAATGAGGGGATATAAGAAGTCTGATAGGTCAGTTCCATATTTATTATCTGGTTTAAGGACTGCTGTCAAAGGAACTAGATTCAAGGTCAAGTAGTACGGATGTTAACAAAAAGATGCTATTGAGTCCCTCTGACTCAATCTGACCTTTATCATCAGATGCATAATTCAAATGCTAGCTGATAATCCTAAAGTTGGTGAATAACTGGAAGGATAAAGTGGTGATATGAGGCAATAGGGTTTGGAAAACCAATATCCTAATAAAAGGGTTGCATAGAAGAACTTCCAGGCCACTTTGCAGTCCCTTCTTTCTGCTATCTGTAGGGCCACAACAAATCTCCCATAAGAGGTGATCACCGTATCCATAATAAAGATATCTCTGGTATAACTCACTTCTGTTTTATGCAGCTGAACGAGAAATTGTGCGCGACATCAAGGAGAAACTGTGCTATGTTGCTCTGGACTTTGAGAATGAGATGGCCACAGCTGCTTCCTCATCCTCCCTAGAAAAGAGCTATGAGCTCCCTGATGGGCAAGTCATCACCATTGGTAATGAGCGATTCCGTTGCCCAGAAACCCTCTTCCAGCCATCCTTTATTGGTGAGTCCCCATCCCTGGAACAAAAGGTAGTCAGAACTGAGGTCAAAGGGCCAGAAGTGATGCAAAGAAGAGAGTTTTTCCAACTCTCTTGGGATTTCTTTCCAATTCAGTTTTGGATATTTAAATCTGGATGGTGGAATAAATTATGAATGGGTGAATAATCTGTATAATATATTATCATCCTAGGATTAGAATGATCAAGTGAGATTTGAAATTATGCTAATAATTTGCCTCCAGTTAAATTTTAAAAAAATCATAGAGGCAAATAGCAGATGCTTTGGTTTCCTCACTTCCAGTTTTTCCCACTGCTACTTTAACAACAGTGGTAAGAAAAGAAGGCAGAGAGCTGGTCCCCAAAAGAGAAGACCAAATGATGGCAAGCTATTGGTACAGCTGAGGAAAAGAATGCTGATGTGGATGAAACCTTAAGGAAGTTTTCCTGAATTCCCACCTGAATTTGAAAGAACCTATCACTGAGTGTGTATAATTTCCCACAGGCATGGAATCTGCTGGTATTCATGAGACAACTTACAATTCCATTATGAAGTGTGACATCGACATCCGCAAAGACCTCTATGCCAATAATGTGCTTTCAGGAGGTACCACCATGTACCCTGGTATTGCAGACAGAATGCAAAAGGAGATCACAGCCTTAGCCCCCAGCACAATGAAGATTAAGGTGTGTTTCGCCTATTTTCTTTTGGATTTAATAGGTCCTTTAAGGCATGTTTCCTCACAACCCATCTGCAACCATCCGGTTCCAATCTTGTGTCACTGCTGGATTCTGCATCTGAAAACATTCTAAATGAAGCACTTCAGCTTATACAAACTGAGACTCACAAACTGAGACACTCCTTTCACAATGATCTGAAAGTAGACTTAAAATGGTATTTCCACACAAAACTTAATAAGCTTCTTAATTAATATATTAAAACAGAACTTATTAAAAATTTCACCCAAAAAAACTAACAGTACCCATCCTCACTACATGTTTACTCAGAAAAAAGCTCAGTTCATCAAAAAATCTAATTTTTCCCTGCCACTATCCCTTTAATTTCCTCCATTAAGTACTTAAAAATGCTTCAGCTATTTTATCTCCAAGTACATGCTTCCTATTAACTAGTATGGCCCTGACATTTCTGAATTAGTCCACTACAGTTGCCTGCATATGTGCATGTTCATGCTTTAATTGTTCTTTACATTCAGAGCAACTGCTCCTTAACTTTTACTTTCTTTTACAATCATGAAAAAAGTAAAGAGCGGTTATTTTGGTCACAAAGTGTAATTTCACACACCAACCAATTCAGGAAGGCTGCAGAACAAAACTGTCACATCACTAAGAAGCTGAGAAACAGAAGCTTTTTTAAAGCAAGTTTGTGGAAGACAATTCAAGGAATTACAGCTCTGGGAATCCTTAGTAGCACTTTGCTAGTCTATACCAGACATGATGGGGCTACAATTGGATATGGAATAAAGGAAAGTTTGATGAGGGGATAGATAAAAACAGAAAACACTGAAAAGCCACAACATTGCCTGGACATAAAACCTGAATGACCAAATAGTTTGTGTTCCATACTAACTGGCCAGTGTAGTAGTTATGAACTTACACTGGCAGAGATCTCCAGAAATGGACACAGCAGTTGGTCAGTTCTTTTTTTTTGGTTCCTGCTAAAAGGAAGGAAGGGAGGCTGACTTATTCACATTCCTTTAACAATAGTTTAATCTGCAAAAGCCTGAATTTGAAGCTTTTCCAAGATGTGGAGATAAACGTTACCAAATTCTTCAAATTATCTTTCTTTAATAAAGGCAAAATAGAGTTTAGTTTACAAGGTGCCATACATTCTTATTTTTCTCTTTGTTATTTTATTTTATTGTAGAAGTCCTTCTTACTTTTTGAGAACAGAGTTTGTTGTATCAGTGGTCCCACTTCACACGTTTGTGCAGAAATTTCACTTTCAAATTGAATTATGGCTCTGGATTTTCATTTCATAATGAATCCAAGACATGTTTGATCCAGTTCCATGCACTAACCCTGATTTGCAAATATTTTGACAGATCATTGCCCCTCCTGAGCGCAAATATTCCGTTTGGATTGGAGGATCCATCTTGGCTTCCCTTTCCACTTTCCAGCAGATGTGGATCAGCAAACCAGAATATGATGAAGCCGGCCCTTCAATTGTGCACAGGAAGTGTTTCTAAAGACCACAGCTAGATTATTCAAGAGCATGGAGCTTTCCTTATTTTGCAATTCTTTCTAACCTTCAATAAGCATTAAAACTTTTTCAAACCAGCACTGTCTGTCATCTCTTGCCCTTTGCTTTCCCTCACATCACTGAGCTCAGCTTGGAAGGAAAACCCCATAGCGTCATCATAAGTCAGCTATGACTGGACAGCAAAAACTCCCCCAAAACCTGCTTTCATACAAGGATGCTTTTGACTTGCTTGGTATGACTCCACTATTTTGCATTCAGTTACATTCAACTGGAAGTGTAATTCCATATGCTGTTTAATAAGGTGCTGGAATCTTCACAAATAACTAGCATTGCTCAAATCCCAAGAGCAGATTCTACCATAAGTTGACTTCAGATGTAAGTGCTGTTTCACAAAGAACCTTCTCTGCAGTTTTCATCTGCTTATTACTTACCAGTTATTTATCCATTTGCTTACAGACTGATCAGTTATTTCATAATGCCCTAGATTCAATTATTCCTAATCTAGAGCTGTCAAATCTACCCTCAGGCATTAACAGTGTAATGGGCTGGTCCTATCTACTCTCCCCATAGTTTTACTTCGGGCATGCCTCACCCTGCCTTGCCTGGATCAAAGTGGATAGCAACCCTACCTTACTTTTAGCCTTTATAACATTCTCCTGCCACCCCCAAGGTAAAAAAAAATACAGACATTCAGGACGCAACTAGATGAAGCTTTCTTATGTGAATTAGACTATCACTCCATCAAAGTCAATATCAGCTATTCAGACTGGCAAGAGCTCTCTAGGATCTCAGACAGAGGTCTTTCCCATCACCCCCAGCCAGGTCCTTTTCAGGGGTAGTCAACCTGTGGTCCTCCAGATGTCCATGGACTACAATTCCCATGGAATTCCCATGGGAATTGTAGTCCATGGACATCTGGAGGACCACAGGTTGACTACCCCACCTTAAACTGTGGGAAATGCCAGAAGTTGAACCTGGGACCATCTGCACACAAAACAGAGGCTCTTTCACTGAACCATATCCTCTCTAAGGAACATCTTTATAACATCTCTAGACCGGTTAGTAAATTCTTGTGACATCTTTGAAACAACTATGGAAACTGTAGAAGGTGCTAAGAAAGATACCTCAAGTCTTTCTTCAAATTTTATGTCCTATGGTTTTGGGGGTTGGGAACTGAGTAGTTTAAGCAGCCGTCAAGCTGGACAGACTTCTTGGGTGCCTAAAATTACGGGGATGTGACTCATAAACAGCATCACATATTTCATACGTTTTAGGAGACACCTGAACTTTCTGAAGTGTTCATCTAAAATACAAAAGCAGAGGTCCCAGCAGCACAATATGTATCCTGTGAGGTGACCACCGGGGCCAAGACTAGAGATTGGCTGCACCTGCAGAATCCGTGTTCCTACCTAAGTAATGTGTGAAACTTGCTCAAGCAATCGGGACACGGTGACTTTTCCTGTACCTGAACGAACTTGGGAGTCCGGCGGCACTTTTAAGATCAATGACGTTTAATTCTGGGTACAACAAACTTGTACCCAGTTCAGTGGCCCCCTTTAAGGTCACCAAAGATTTATTCGAGGCGTGAGCTTCCGTGTGCATGCACACTTCCCCAGACTTGCACACAACCTGCATGCACACGAAGGCTCACGCCATGAATAAACCTTTGGTGGTCTTAAAGGTGCCATTGGACTCATATTTTGCTGTGCTACTTCAGACCACCACGGCTACCCACTTGGAGAATTCTGGGTCCAAGCTTTCGTGTGCATGCACGCCTCCTCAGGTACCTGTACGCGTCCTGTGCCATAACGTGGTTTAAATGCCGTTGCCAGCAGCTACAGCTCAGCCTCCCGCTCCCTGAAAGGCCGCCATTTCCGCGTGGCCTGCGGCGGCCGAACTCAGAGGGCGGAGCAGGCGAACAGCAGCCTTCGTCGAAGCTGCTCCGGAAGGAGACGAGCGGGTTCGGCTACGCCTGCGCACTGGACTCCGGGCAACTGTCTCGAGTGGCGTGTTTTGCGTTCGGACATGGGTGGGGTGCGGGGCTTGTGCACGATGCTTGGCAAGAGACTGTCCATCGAAGGCAATATCGGTAAGGGCTGGGGAGAGGCTCAGCGCTTCTTGCCCCGGTTCCCTGGGAAATGCAAAATGCATGGAGAGGATTGGCTGGCTGCGCTGGGGAGAGTGGGAGCGTTGCCGGTTTGAAGGGACCTTCAGCCAGTCCCTCTCCGGGTGCCCTGCGGTTATTCCGATTAATTCCTTTAGGCAATCAAAAGCCCCTTTAAGCACGTCATATCTGGAAGATGCACAGATTGGGGTGTGGGTGTCACTGGGGGAGAGAAGAATTTCTGATGATACATCAATAATACGGTGTAGTTACTTCTTGTGTATACCAAACGACTTACATGATTTCAGTGGTTCTTGCGTCAAGTTTATATGGCTATCCCCATATGAGAAAACAGTGGCTTACTGAGGTGAGATTTGACACTGGAGCTTGCCTTGCTGCACCTCTTAACTATCCTTTTGCTTATCTTCTGTTGGCTGTTGGCATTTCTTTCTAAAGAAGAGCTACAGGATGTGCATGTTTCTTTGTTTTATAGCTGTAGGGAAGTCCACGTTTGTAAGGCTGCTTAAAAAGGCATTTCCAGAATGGCACATGACTGCGGAACCCGTCTCCAAATGGCAAAAGGTTCAAGCTGCTCAGTCCAAACAGGTGAGCATCAAGGAGCAAAACTTCCAGAACTTGTGAACATTCTGGTTCAGTATTTTTGCATTCCATTGGTTGGTGTTAGTAGCACAGATGTCTTCTTTCTTGTTGATAATCTAATCCTGAGCATCCGAAAAGCTTGCTACTGTGCCAGAACAATGGTTCCGGTAAAAGTGACCAACGCAATTCGGAATCTTAAGCTCTTTTCTATTTAATCAATAGAGCAGTTATCCTCAAAGAGCTGAGGGCCACCTGGTTCACAAGACCAGTGCTGGAGTAATATGTTCAGTGTTAACTCTTGTGACAGAACTGCCAGTAGTTGTCAAGCTAGTTGTATTTGGGCTGGCATGACTGTCAGCTGACTTGCAAGATATTGTCAGCAGACTGCCTGCCACTTGACCATGGTCAAATATTGTCATATATGGTGATATCTTGACGTACTACTATGCAGATATCATCATATTAATCTGGAGAAGCTTGTTCATAAATGTATGTATTTGTAATTCCCTATCAGGAATCTTCTCAGAGTTTTGGAAACTTGCTTCAAATGGTCTATCAGGAGCCTTTTCGATGGTCCTATACGTTCCAGACTTACTCATGTTTGAGTCGGCTGAAAGCGCAGCTGCAGCCTCTGCCAGTAAACCCCCTGAAGACCCAGGAATGTGTGCAGATTTTTGAGAGATCTGTGTACAGTGACAGGTATGGTACCAGAACTCTGTTCCTTATTCCCGTTAGCTGCAGTGCAGCACATGTTTTTAATCGAATTCACCCTTTTTCAGCCCGTTGACCATGGAAGAGCCCCTGAAATAATTATTTAGGTTTCGAGGATCCCTGGAAGTGACGTCAGCTGGCCACGCCTCCCTGCCATGCCTTCGGAAGTGACATCACCCCCTGCATTAACAGGCAGGCTCAAGAATAACTGAGTGAGGAAAGAGACAGAAGATGGTTTAAGGCAGGAGTAGGCATGCCGGCACATAAACTATGAAATAACTCACATTTGGGAGGGGGAACAATGGAAGTGGTTGATTCCTTAGCTTGTGGCTGCATCCATTAAGGTAGAAGAAAGTCACAGTTGGGAATCCCTGATCTAATTAACTATAAACTATTAGCTTTATATAAACCATGCTGTCAACCTAGAGAAAGAAAACTCTGTACAAGTGGAGAACCATCTTATTCCATTATTGGAGTGGATGGTTCTGCCTTTTGACAAATATAGTCGTTTCTGTTGGCTGGTCTTTTAGATTCAGTCATTTTCCTGAAAGAGCTGCAGCCTATATTTTCTTATATTGTCCTGACAATGGTCATACGATAACGATAACGATAACATTTATTGTATGTAGCCAAAGGCCATTACAAAACACAATTAAAACAATATGGCACAAATATAAACAAATAAAACAATATTTCTCCAATATTGTGTACCTAAAAATGTAAACATGGACTACTAAGTTACAATAAAAGAGATAAAATGGTGTATCAAGGTGGAGGCTCCTGTAAAAATGCATTAGCTCGAATCTTCCTGGCAGCCAGAGCAAAAAGTGCCACCCTATAAGAGATATAGGGGTCGACATCTGATAACAGATAGGTGACTTTGTTAAAATCAGAAATAGGGTGAGAGTTTGGTAATAGCTTGGCAAGGAATTTGCCCCTGGGTTCGGAGTACAGGGGACAAGCCAAGACATAGTGGGGCAGGTCCTCCACAGATGGATTTCCACATATGCACAGGCGTTGGGCTGTGGGTATTCGGAGATATCGCCCAGAGAGCATGGCTGATGGCATCATTTCAAACCGCAAAGATGTTAGGGCCATTCTAAGATTACGTGTCATTATATTTACTAAATATGATGCTCTGGAATGGTCTTTTTTAATTGTTTTGTACCATGGGGCTGCTTGTGATAGCTGTATTGAAGAGTGGTCGATCAGAGAGTCAGCTTTGTTATTGTCCTGACAATGGTCATACAGAAGTTAATTCCCACATTCTTGCTGCAAATATAAGCTTCATGTTATTCCTAGGAACAATGCCCTGATTCATGATCGAGTGGGATGTCATATTCCATCATGTATCTGATAATGTTCCAATTCCCGCGCCCCCCAAAGTGCCCTGTTAATCAGCAGTTTCAAAATAAATAAGATCTGTGATTAATGCTTCACAATGCCAGGAACCCACATGAGTCAGTTTATATGGGTGCTTCAAACAGAGGGAGGCAAGCATCAAATAATATACTTTTTAAAGAAAGACTCTTGTTCACATTGTTTATGAATTTCCTTGACACATTAATTCTTCCTTGTCTGACAAAACAAGGGAAACAATGCTATTCTTCCCTTGTTCTTTAATTTTGTTTTTCTACACTCATCCTTTCAAACTTTACAATACTGTAAACAGTTCCAGTTCACACTTACTGTGTATCGATATATCATTATGTAGCAATAAATGGATTGGATTTCTCAAGTGTTAAATCAAAGGGAGACATTGGCCCATTATGCACGGGGGGGAATAGCGCACATTCGGGGTGGAATGGCGGTGACTAAAATCACTGATAACGCATGGTGCCGGCTGCAGACGGCTGCAGATTCGGTGCATGCCGCCGAAAAAGCTGCGTTAGTGAAATGTGGAAGAAAGCGCAGCTTCCAGGTGACCGGGGCGCAACCCAAAGCGGTGCCGGGGTCGCCGCATGCATAATCGGTTACTCTTGGTTTTGCCGCCATTGCGTCTAGTCCCGTGAATAAGCGGTTTGCTTCGCTTCTTCCCCCTCTGCATTTTCCATGTGACCCAAAATCACCGTTTCGGCGGCCGTGCATAATGGGCCATTGGCATTACAATGTGTTAACAGTTTGTTAAATATAACTATCATAAGCAACCTAATCAGTGAGAATACAAAGATTATATGAATATTAAAGATGAACGTTTCAAGTAAAAAAATACTACATAGCTGCTTGCATTGTTCTCTTTGCATATTAATACCCCACCGTAATGTGCAGAGAGCAGTAAACAAATTTTTAATGTCATAATTCATTATTTTAATTACATGCAATTTAGCATCAAGGCAAATAAGGCTAATGAACCCGTAGCAAGCAAATGTTTGCTAAAGGGCCTTTCCCAAGATCTGCATATAAACCCAGCTAGCGGGCAGTTTCTGAATTTCCTTCCCCCATAATAACTCGTCCCACCTGTTTTATGTGAACCGCCCTGAACCTCAGGGGAGGGTGGTATGTAAATATAAATAAATAAGTAAAAAAATAAGCTGCTGTACAGTGCACTCTCAGTAATGCCAGGCAGTGGAGAGAATCAGGAGGCATGGCTTGCATCCTAGACGCTGCCACTGAATCTTCTGATACCATGGGGGTTCTTCAGTACGCATTGAAAAGCATTCCTTCAGATAAAAAGTTTCAAAATTGCCACCTTAGTTTTCACTGTGTAGGGCAGGACTTAAGAGGGGGGAAATTACCTGCACAAAGCTATACTGTACTGAAGCAGCACCTTTCCCCCTCTCCTCTCTTGTATATTTTTTTGAGGGGGAACTGTTGAAGATGGGAAGAGAAAAGGGCGGGTTTATAACAAAAGATGTGAATTACATTTTTCATCGTGTGAGTGGAGATGGCTCTTGGGTCTGAAAATATGTTTGAAAGTTCCTTCTTAAGTAACACAGGAAAGAAGGTGTGTGTGTGGGGTGGGGCTGAATTTTACATTGTACAGATTAGAGAAATTTGGTACTAAGAATGTAAATGCCGTTTGATTACTAATCTCTTTGTTCTGCCAAAGGCCCATTATGCACGGAGTGGAGGATCCACATTCGGGGTGGAATGGCGGCAGCTAAAATCACCAATTATGCACACTGCAGGTGGCAACCGGACGCACAGTCAACGTATTCCGCCAAAAAAGCCGCGTTAGCAAGATGCGGAAGAAAGTGGAGCTTCCCGGGACCAGGGCGCAACCAGAAGTGGCTCCAGAGTAGCCGCATGCATAATCGGATACTCTGGGTTTTGCTGCCATTGTGTTCCGTCCTGTGCGTAAGCGGTTTGCTTCGCTTCTTCCTCGTCCGCATTCTCCATGCCGCCGTTTCAGCGGCCATGCATAATAGGCCATAGTGGCAAGATATTATTTTGGGGACACTGAAATGGATTGTCTGTCTCTTCTCCCCACCCACCCTAGATATGTATTTGCAAAGAATTTGTATGAGATTGGCCATTTAGCAGAGATTGAGTGGATAATTTACCAAGACTGGCACACCTTCCTCCTTCAAGCCTTTGGGAATCAAGTTGCGCTTCAAGGCTTCCTTTATCTCCAGGCGCCTCCTGAGGTAACCATGAAAAAGCACCCCAAGACTTGTCCCCATGTATATTGCCTGCATTTGAGGGTAACTCTTTTTCTTGAGGGAGGTAATAAAAGTAATACAATACTCTGTGTTTGGGGAACGTCAAAAGGGAACCCCTTTCTTTTGACATTCCCCGATACCTGCGAGCCGGTGACCTATGAATATTATTAAATATACAGCATAAGTGTAGGAACTATTTTCCACATTATCAGGTGTGACTGTTAGGAATACTATTATAACAGGACACAACCACTGAGGAAAGGAACTTGAAAATGGCAAAATATCTAGAAAACATTTTGGGTTGGTCTTTTTGTATAAAAATAAATCTTAAGGCTACTTCAGACATTCTTTATCCCATTCTCTATGTATCTCCGATATCCTGGTTCACAGTTGCATAGAGGGTAAGGAAACAAGAATACACTGAAAGTCCCTATTCTGTTTCTGTGGCAAAAGGCTGGACTATTGTGCAGCACTGAGCTGCCTGGGCTGAGCTGAAAATATTAGAGGCAATCTATCCCCTCCTCTCTCTGCCACACGGCGGGCTTGCCTATTGCGCATCATTTCCCAAATGGTCTAATTTGACTGGCACTGGAGATGCTAATCTGTCTGGATCAGGCTTTGGGGCCTCTTGGCTGAGATGTTAGGCTTTGCTGAGAGGTCATGTTTTGGGACCAGCAAGGTCATGTTTCATCTGTATCACTGACAGGTTTATCTAGTTTGTGACCACTTAGTTTAGGCATGTTGAACCAGCCTTGTCCTTTCCCCTGCCACTTCAAATACAATTCCCCAACTGTGTTCTACAAGAAACATATTATATGAAGGTTCTGGTTAACTCGCTTCATCCATGTACAAAACAGCCTGCCAGCTGCATGGTTTGTTCTGGCTTTGTCTCTATCTGATCACCTCTTCCAAGGAATTGATAACATTATGATGTGTCTGCATCAACTGTAAGCTTGTCATTCAGTTACTTTCCCCCAGGGTTGAAGACCGTTTGATTTAGGAGTGCATTTGACTAATTTGGCAATCCTAATTGAGATTTTAAATTGTGGTCTCTTAAGTGTTTTGTTTTTTTTAAAAAATTGAACTGGACATTGTATCTCAGGAAGCATGTTTGCTCACAAAAGCTCATACCTTGAATAGAACTTGGTTGGTCTTGAAGGGGCCACTGGACTCTGAATTTGTTCTGCTGCTTTAGACCAACAGGGCTACCCACTTGAATCTGTTTTACAATAATTGTTGCTTTATTTACACTGTAAGCTGCCTTCAGTTCTGCAGGATATAAAGGCAGCTAATAAATGTCTTGGGTTAAATAAAATTATGTTTATTTTTAGCTTCCCAAGTGAAATGTCCCTCTGTTCTTGGTGAGGACTGCAGACTTTAAGGCACCACAGGGCTGGTCATCATGCGCTCCTTTTTCTCTTCTCAGGTATGTCTGGAGAGGCTGCGCCAAAGAGCGAGGCCTGAAGAGAAAGAGATCCAGCTGTGCTATCTAGAGCAGCTTCACTCTCAGCATGAAAACTGGCTCGAGACAAGAAGCACAGAGTGAGTAGCAGATTGAGCGCACCAACTGCTCCGCTTGTACAAAAAGGCATATATATGCCTTATCCTCATCGACTATTGCACTTTTTGTGGGCCTAAGTTGCAGCTTTGTGCTTCCACTCTGCCCGCTCTGGGTCACATATGGCCTTTCCAGTCATGAAGTTTCACAACACACACGGGCAGAGTTTTCTGCAAAGTGACAGTCACTGAAACTGCTATCATTTGTCAGCATCTGCTGGTACACCTGCTATGCAAAACTGAATCTTAGACAGGCTGCAAAAATGCGATATTTGCAGATAGCATTGGCTTTGAGAAGCTTGCTTCTGTTCCATGCAAATGCCTCTCTGCTCCCTCCTTTGCCAACATCCAGAAATCAGGAAACCACCATGATCTAGTAATTAGTGTCAGGTTATGAATGGAGTGGGGGGAGACCTGGATTCAAATATCTGGCCAGATCACTGGGTGACCTTGGGCTTCTGGCACGCTTTCTCAGCCTCTCCTGCTACACAGTGTTGCTGCAAGAGGACATACATGTAGGAACCACGAATATTGCTCAGACTAGAAGTATACAGGTGGATCTCTTTTTAAATTGTTTAACTTCATTCATAGCCCACCTTCCTTGCTGCGACTTGAGACAGAATTTAAAAGCAATTTGTCCAGACTGCCAAGATCTCCAATAAACAATGCATCAGGAGGCAAACAACATCAACAAAACCCAAACTGTCTAAGGCATGACAATGCCAAAATGTAGAAAAGTAGGTTGCAAAGTGTGCCATAAGTGTGCAATAAAAGACAGGCAATACATGCAGCAGGCTTCACAATAGGCTGCAATCCATTTCCCTAATAAAAACACCCTCATGATATGTTCCATGGTACTACGTTTCTAATCTCTTTGTAAAAATGCCCTCCTGAACCTTGTGTACATTCTGCAAAATTATGCAAGTGAGGGGGATGCTTTTTGACCTCCCCAGGCAGACTGTACCACAAGATGGGAGCTACCTCAGAGAATGTTATTCATCAGCCACTGTTGGTGCACTCTGAATGATTTCAGCATTGAGTCATCCTACCTGCACTTGTTTGTTGGAGCTGGCCATTGTCTGCTCTCATTTCCTATGCTTCAGGGTTTTTCCAACTGCTGGGGATTGTATGGGTGATAGGAAGAGACCAATGAAGGTGCTATTGGCAGGAAGGTGCTATTGGTCATGGGATGGTGACAGGAGGGCAAGGTGGAGGAAGAAGTGCTGAATTGCGGCAGCTGCACATTTTTGACCTTCAGCAGAAAAAGTCTGTGTTGCAGTGAGGATTATCATCTTTTTAAAAACTGAATGCTGAGGTTCATAGTCATCCCTGTCATATGCTGGATTCTAAGTGAATTTTAAATGCACACATAACTTTAGTGTCTGTGCTGATATGGAAACTTGGGTTGAGAATAGCAATTTGTCCGAGTCCCCCATACTAGAAGAATTAAGTCCCTCCAGGTATCTTCTGTCAGTCTTCATGGCACTTCAAAGCAAGAGAAGACTCTGGAGGATCATCAAATTCAACCCACCTTCTTGGGGTCCCATCCTGCCCCTGTGGGATAGCACTGTGGGTTTATTTCATTGTTGAGTATGTCATACATATTGCTGAAATTTCATATCCAGTTTGCTTCTATTGGATGCTCAAGATTTTAATTTGTTGTCATCTCAGGATCCATTTTGAAAATCTAAGAAACGCCCCTGTCTTAATTCTTGATGTTGGCAAGGATTTTGAGAATGACACAAATGAGCAGAGGAGACTTGTGAGACAGGTAAGTTCATTTCAATTTCTGCTACAGAAGTCTGCCTGTTCTTGAGTCCAGCAAGTTTTCAACTTGCCTGACTTTTATTCCGTGGTACAAATATGGTATGAGCTATCTGAACTCAAATCGCTGAATTCCTTTCCCTTTTTCACAGGTGGGGACTTTTGTAAAGAATCTCTCTTCTGAAGCCTTGCCTTCTGCTTCTGCCGCCATTTCCTAGCTCTGGTTTTTGTTCTATGAGCCCTGAGCTGCCACCCATCAAGAGGCCAAGAGAAAACCTTTCTGAACCCTAGAGGGTCAAAACCAGCTGGATACCAACAGGTCAGTTATACTCCCAAGATGCTTGGAATTAAGACATTACTGACAAAACCTTCGTGCACAAAAATTTGCTCAAAGGAACAGGTCATTTTTAAAAATAATATTTTTTTTAAAAAAGGAAAAACAGAAAAGCTAATAGAAATAGAATATACAGAGATAAAAGATAAGAAAAACATAAAGAAGAGGCTTCTAATTTTCTCCACAACAAATATAGGTAAAATTGCAAACTTACCATTATAATTACAAACAAAAAAGGCTCTCCTCTCTCCCCACACTTAATATACAAAACCACAAATCATAAGTTCATTTCCCCCCATTAAATCAAAAAGTCTGTTCACAGGACCAGTTCCATTGGAATGTGTGGAGATACATTTTGTGATGGTCAGAGGGAGGCAGGGTGCATTTCTGTGTGGATCCACCCAGTCCTCCATTCTGACTTGGGTTGGTGGCATATGGGTCTGTTTCATGAACTTCACTTTTCTGTAACTTCTGTTTTTACCTTCCATGGCATTCCCATCTTGCTGTGTCCTACCCCTGAAGATGCCAGCCACAGTTCCTGGCAAAACCTCAGAGATGAAAACTTCTGCTTGTTTGTTTGCCTCTTTAGTTACCCTTTATATCTTTATTTATTTTTGGATTTTTGGACCACCACTTTCGGCCCGGCTGGCTCGTGGCAGTTTACATAAAATATAATATAATATATATATATATATATATATATAAAAATATATATAACCCCCCAACATAATCAATGGTGGCAAAATCAACATTCTAGATCCCCTTGTAGATCCTCAACTCACCTGTTCACAGTCGTTATTATTCCAGCAGATGATCCTCACGATGTTTGGCCTAATCTTTGCATTTCAAAGACTTCTGTAGTAGGGCTCAGTATACTTAGCAACTCAGTAATATGATAAAGTGACTTCTATTGCTCTTCTTGCCATAAGCAAAGCATTTTGTTACTCGATTTGCACTTAAAGGGCTTGTAAGGGTCCATCTAGGAATTTACTTAGAGCTGGGGGGAAAAAGTTAAATAAAGCAAGGTTACTGGACCCTACATGTTGGAGAGGTAACAAGCAGCTGAACAGAAACTCAAGAAGAACACCTGTAGATGGTTCTTGTTCAGCCTCTCACCATGCTACCCTAAGCAGTGTTGCACCTTTCTAATCTCATTTACTTCAATAGACTTAGAAGGGTGTAATGTAAGCTATATGCTCCTCTAGGCTATTGGTGATACTAGTATCTACTGCTGCAGCAGGGGGGGTTGCCCAAAAGTACCACTGTTGACCCTCCTGGTTGAGAGGAAGACCTGCTTTTGTAGACCATTTCAAACACTGTCTTGTAATATGCAAACTGACTTTTTAAAAGGATTGGTACATTATAAATCCTTTGTAGATACTGGCTTTCTTCTAAGATATTATATGTTGTATTTAAATTAATAAAATTAATCTTTGGAAAAAAACTTGTATATGAAATATTGGTAGGGTTAAAAAGCATAATTCATTGTGGGAACCAAATTTCTGGGGGGGGGGAGGCTCTGCTGCTGCAAGAGCTCCCGCCTTTACATTTATGGCATAAGTGGTTATGTTGCAGGAACTCTAGCTAATTGACTGGTTCATTGCTTGTAATATCCAGTAAGCACAGGCTGACAAGGGCTCATGGGAATTGTAGTCCATGGACATCTGGAGAGCCACCATTTGCCCACCCATGGCTTAGGCAATGACAGCGTTGATGATATTGCTATAGTTACTATGAGCTATGTAAAAGTAATCATAACAAATACTTTAAAATATGCTGTCTTTTAGCAATGCAATCTACTTGAGAACAGATAATCAGATATTGCTTCAAATCCAGCCCCCTGCCAGTGCACACACTCATTGTCATTTGTAACATGTGAGCTATTGAGATCAACCTTTCATTTCTAACTCATTGGGAGGCTTTGTTGTCTCACATTGGTCATATCACTGAAACAATACCATACACTTCTCTTAGTATTTAAGAGGATAACTGACCTTCTTTGCTATTTTTAGTTGTATAGTTTATGTTTTGCAAGCTACCTCGAGTGGGTCTCTGGAAAGGTGGTTTGTACATTCTCTTAATAATCCTATTGTGATGTTGGCTGTCATGTTCATCTAGCACCACCTGTGATGTGCAAGTCTGCCTGACATTCTGCACATCAGGGCCTGAAACATCTTTCTTCCCAGCACTGCCCTCACTTTTTACATTTAATATCAACCCTGGTGAAGAATTCTACAAAGCTCTACATCAGTGATGTCCAATGGTGTGGGATCCGTGTGTGATTCTGAGGTCTCTTGCATCTTTTCTGAGCACCATTTCCCAAGTGGCACCTGCCCCCTATGTTCAGATAAGTGGGCAAAGCCCTTGCATGGTGGCCTTGTGATTGACTGTTGGTTCCCAATTTGAATCTGCTGGTGCTGAAGGAACAGCTAAGCTGCAAGCCTACCTGTGAAGGACGCCTTATGCCAGAGATGAAAGTAAATTTGGTTGTTTTGGATGTCAGTAATTGCAAATGTGGTCCTTTGTGACCCCAATGGCTTACACATGTTTGTGTGTGTGTTTGGTTGGCTTCAATAAAAGGCATGACGTCGCCTTTAGGTTTGGAATCTTTCTTGGAACCAACAAGACTATCTTTGGTTTATCCACTATAACCTCTATTTTCCCCTCTGAAGTGCTGATTTCAGCCTACCTCTTTCCTTCCCATTGCTTCTTTCCAATATTTGTAAAATATTTACATCCTGCCACTTCCCCTATACAAGGAGGCTCAAAACATGCTCACCTGCAACATGTTTATCCTGGCGGACTTCCATTTTGTTATCATCTTGTTAACTAAAATTGACTTTTTTGCTTATTCTCTAAACTGGGGTTCTTCAGTTGATGTGTTGGGACCCATAGATGGGATATGGAGCCCCAATTGCCGGTTTGCAAGCATTTATGCAGCCTTTGTTTTTTTTCTGGGAAGGACCTGCTTCTGTTTTACATGCACAAACAAGGTGCCTCCTGTTCTCCTTCCATGCATCTATAGAGGCACAACAAGCTCTAGGGAGATAAGGTTGCTTGCTGGTGAAGCATGTACCACTGCAGCTCTGGTCCTTGGCCTGTTCCTCACAAACTATCTGGTCTGTATCTTGCATTCCCTGCTTAAGGTTCTCTTGTTGTGCTGAATGTGGACCTGGTCTTGATTCCCATGGGCTCATACCTTTGACATCATTCTCTCTGCCATATTACTCTGACATGTGCTTGCAGCTCAGTAGATCTTGTACTCAGTGGTTCTTGGGTCTGGAAAGGAAGAAGCACACAGCACTCAATTATTTGTAATCCCTTCCAGTTTAGATTCAGGTGGGTAGCCGCGTGGGTCTGAAGCAGCAGAACTAAGTTGAATCCAGTGACACAATTAAGACTTATAAGGTTTTATTCAAGATATGAGCTTTGATGTGCAAGCACACTTCTCCCAATGTTGTCATAGATGATGGTGGTAATCCACCGGAGCCTTATAACGTTTGGAGGACAAGTCCAACATGTTATTGTCGCCTGAAAAAAATCAGTGAATGAAAAGTGACTAGTTAAAGCAAACCATAGCTAATGGCAGCTTGGCTTAAAATATTTTCTCTTTTAAAAGAAGGCCCAACGAGGTCAGTAGAAAGCATACCTTGCTGTCAAGTATATTTGGGTTTAAGGCTTTAGTTGTACGGTAGGTGGCACTTTAGTTCAGAGTCGCTTTCCTGAAATTAGATACCTTGCCCGAGGCAGAGGTTGAAAGAATGTAGTGCCTGACCCAGAGCAATATCAGGGAGGCATTCATTACTTTGACTTCTTGGGTGGAAGATCAGGCTATAGGCCATTAATATCTTTGTGATTTAGGGTGGTGAGCTGGAAAAATGTGTGGTTCAGGGAGAACTGATGTTCCAGCGAAGCAAAGCAAGCAGCCCTTTGATTCTGAGGTTTAACAAGTGTGCATGGGGTGTGTGGGCCAGTGGTAGAGAGCCCTAGTCAATCTCAGCTTTCTAGGAAAGCTCAGATCAAGACATTTTGGTGCTCAAGGCAGAAAAATCCAACAGTGCAATCCAAGACGGAGTCATCTCTAAGTCGATTTATGTCAGTGGGCTTACAGGAACATAACTGTTTAGGACTGAATTGTAAATGGACAGCTCCTAGCTTTACTAAACAGCACAGAGATCTATCAAAGGAAGAAACGATCAAACTACAATTACTTCTGGAGGGCTCGATCCAGTCCTTAATTTCTAACATGATGCATACTGAGGCTTGTCAGGCCTTCAGACTGTCAGAACCCCAAGGTGAAGTTTTTATTTCAAGTCTGTCATTCTGACACAGACCTGGGAGCTCTTTTGTCCAGATGTTGGGGGAAGGGGGGAGTGGTTCTGGGCCTTGGAAATAGCCTTCTGTGTAAGCCCAAAAGCTGTTCTGTTGACTGGGGCAAAAAGTCCTTTAAGCAGTTCTGTGGAAGTTGCAAATTCCAGGAAATGTTTTCCTTTGCCTGAAATCTTGGTGCCCTGCTAGGCAGAGGGGATCATTGTTGTTTAAGTACCCCAGGCTAGCCTGGCCTCATGTGGATCTTATAAGCTAAGTAGGGTTGGCCTTGGTTAGTATGTAGATAGGTAGCCACCAAGGAACTCCAAAGTTACTACACAGAGGCAGACAATGACAAACAATTTCTGTAAGTCTTCTGCCTTGAGAAACCCCATGAGAGCTCACCATAAGTTGGCTGCAACTAGGCAGCAAATAAATAAAATAGACTCACTATCAGGCAGCTTCATTTTGCATTGCCTGGCAAAAAGAGAAGCTGGCATGGATAAACCTGTTTATATCTAAGCCAGTCATCTGTCTGTCTTCTTCTAGTCAAGCAATGGGTTGATTTCAAAAGTGTGGTACGTTACTCTGCCTTGGAAGGTGGGGGCCAAACACTGCAAACGCATCCCGGATAAGTCTGGTTATCCTAGCAAGTACATTGTGTCACTCTAGCCTGGGCCCCACAATAGAAGCTTTAAATGCTGCCCAATGCATAGACACTTTAGATCATTATGTAGTAATAATAAAGAACAGATGGCTCCCTTGGTTAACTGTACAGGTGTTGTTACAGGGGGATGACAGCTGGCAATCAGCCATTCTGTGGGATGACTTGGAAGATGCGTTGAAAAATCAAATGCAGCATGTGTGGTGGTTGTATTGTGCTAGAATATGGCCGATCACAAGGGACTTTCCCTACTGATGGAACGATAGCCTACTTCTGCCTCCCACCACGGCAGATGTGATTGTGCTTTTTGCCTGCTGTAGACATGATTGCTTTTATGCTGGGGGTGGGTGGGTGGATATGAGTTGTGTAATTTTTTTCTGAGTATGAGCAATTTAGGAGTGGCTTTTGGCACCAAGAAAACAGCAAAGGAGGAAATGGATACCATTTCCCTCTTTTTCCCATGTCATTTACTTCCTTGATAAAGTAATCCCATGGGCTGTATATGCAAACGGAGAAAATGGTCATTGAAAATAAATATGAAAGGAGCCATGGGTAGATCTCAACAAATTGAGATCTGCAGACTTTGTTCATTGTCATCACAAGGACATTTGTACAGTATTTTTATAATTTTGAATCTGACTTGGTAACAGGGTTACAAAAGAGTCGGGAAACAACAGAACATGGCCAATTCCACAAGGAGGATCTTTGGCTGCCATGAAGATGGATTAAGTTCTTGCCTATCATTATGACTGTAATATCTGCAGTACAATAAATTGTCGCAGCATTAGATTTTGTTTATCACTGGATGTCTCCAGTCTATACTGGACAAAAGGAAATAGGGGATGTGACAAAAATTGTGAACCTGACCGCACTGAGACACTGGGAACTCTGCTGGTATCCAGCATAGAGAATGAGGTGACTTGGGTAACTTTCCTTAATTCAGCTTATGGAAATGTATTTTAATGTATGGATTCATTTACTCTTTTTCTAGATCATGTAATACAACTGAACTATCTTTTTTAAAGCTTGATCATTTTACGGATTCTACATTTGATAATAAAAACACATATTCTAAGAAATTTGATGTAGAATTGGATTCTCTGCATTTTTCTATTTTTGCTCATCTTATCCATTTGGTGCCTCTTAATAATTGTGAAACAACCTTAGGGGACAAACAGTATGGCCTCTTCAGGGCCAAACAGGGCGCAGCCAGCTGCCGTGATGCTCACAGAGAAGATCCTTTCAAAGCCTGTTCTTATGAATGGGCTTTGAAGCCAGTGTCTATTATAATTATTCCTCAGATTTTATTACACCAGCATGCAACGTTATCACCCTATACCCTGTTCAGCCTGGTATCACTGGAAGTTTGGTTGCTACCTGTGACAATGAGTTCCCTATTCATTCGAACAGTCAATTCAGTTTTTATGGCAGGTGTATGGTCTTAATGAGTGGAAGTGGGTGGTAGAAAAGGAACATCCATTCAGACTTTTTGGTTGCCAGGCTGCATTTTTCCGTATCTCTGCAACAAACAGAGCCATCAAGCTGCAGATAAGTTATAGTGACCCTGGAGAGTTAAGTCAAGGGGAGGATAGTAGTGGTTTGTCATCACCTGCCTCTGTGTAGCGGCTGTGAACCTCCCTGGTGGACCCCCATCCAAGTACTCCCTGGGCATCTTCTGAGAGCTGGCAGGATTGTGCTAGTCTGGGCCATCCAAGTTAGAAATGTGCTACAGAGTTGACTATTTTTGCTAGTTTCAGAAGGCAATTTTCTTGATCTACATAGATTCCAGTCCTGTAGTCATACATGACAAATGGAATGTTGACTCCGGAAAGTTTATACCCAGAAATGCTTGTCGGCCTCTAATGAGCTAATGAACTCAAATCTAATTATTTCTGCTAGGAATTCACAGCTGGTCGACAGTAGCATTACACCGTTATGACGTTATAGTGCTGTAAGCGTCTAGCAATTTACGGTTCCGGAAAACCAACCCCCAACAGCTAGCAAAAGGTGAGGGGGGGGGGGAGAGGACGACTGCAGCCGCATGAATACCCAGGGACGGAGACTTGACGCCGTGTTGCAAAGAGCCTTTTACCGGAACACTCAGCGTTGACTGACTCCCCGCTCGCACTCCGTCCCACCACCTCACCCTCCTGCACGTGTGAACGGAGCCCCGGAAGCGCCCCTATGTCGCGCCAGTCGCCCGCTCACAGGTCCCCACGCGCCGCAAGCCATTCTCACGGCCTCGCCACGGGAGCGGCCGCTTGGCTCGCGCCTCCCCACCCCACCCGAGCGCGTGGAGGCCCGGACCGCGCCCCAGGCCCTCGTGCGCGCTCGCCAGCCCCCGCCCCGTCGGCGAGTGGGAGGGCGCCGGAGCCGGCTGGCTGGGGCTGCAGGCGGAACCTCCAGAACAAAGAGGCGGCGGCCAGAGCAGCGCGCTCCTCAGGGCCCTGCCGCCGCCCGCTGACTCCCCAACTCGCCTCGCCTCGCCTTTCTTCTCGGCCTCTCCTCCGCCCACCCAGCCCACAGCCTCGCCGCGCGCGCTCGGGACGCCTCTCCCGCGGCCCCTGCCCGGCAGCCAGCCGTCAAGGGCTCTTTGTGTCTTGGGGCGGGGGCGCTGAGCTGGGGAAGTTCGGGGGGAGGCGCGAGCGCGTGTCTGCAAAGTGGTCCGGGGCGCTCCGAGCAGCGACGCCCGATGCTTGGGCTGGGAGCGGCGAGGGACTCGTCTCCTGCGCGAGAGTCGCGCTGCAAAGTTTGCCGCCGGGGTGGGGAGAGGCCGCCGGGCTCGTGGGCGAGTCGCGCGCTGCTCGGCGAGGTCTGACGGGCTGCGGCTGGAGGAGCCCGCGCCGGGTCCTGCTGGCCAGGCTGCCCTTCCTGGTGCGGCCCCTGGTCCGGAGAGGAGACGCGCGCTGACCCGCCTGCTCCACACTCGCCCTGCCCGGAGTTGGTTTTGTACCCGGGATGGTTGCTTCTGGAGGCGACCTCTCGGGCCTCGGTTGTCCCCTCGACCCAGCGGGCTGAGAGGGCGGCGCCCTGAGAGGAGGGCAAATACTAGCAGGGGAAGCCCGATGAAATTCAGCAAAAAGAGCGTGAGGGAGAAGTGGCGTGGCTTTGAAATCTCAGAGCAAGCTGGACGCTTGAAGTGACCAAAAGTTTTTTTAAAGCTGTTTATCATTCCCCTTTCCTTCTAAAGAGGCTGCAAAGCCTCACGTTGAATCTGACAGTGCAAGATTTAAAGACCTCTATGTGCTTTGCCAAGGCGGAGTCATGGAAAAGATCCCGTTTTTGACACCGCTGAAGGACTCCTGCCACTGCCCTGACTACAGTGAACTGTTGAGCAAGTCCAATGGTGACTTCCCCACAGGGCTGCGGATTGACGGGGGTGGCAATGAGTCCGACGCTTCCAACCAGCCCCGGAAGAAACGGAAGCCCTGCGGGCTCTGTGTCCCATGCCTGAGGAAGGACAATTGTGGGACTTGCACCCATTGTGTGAACCGAAGGACCAGCCACCAGGTCTGCAAGATGAGAAAGTGTGAGGTCTTGAAGAAGAAGAAGTCTCGGGGCCTGAGCCAGGTAAATGTTCCTCTGTTCTGAATGTAAGATGCTCCTGTGAAGAGATAAGTGTTTGTTTACACCCAACGGTTGCTATTGCAGGACTATATAGCATCTGTCGACTCGCTTAATCGGAGAGTTGCATCCAGGATCCTGTGCTGTGTCTGAGAGGATTCTTTGACACTGCTCTTAGTTTGCGCACAGCCTGAGAACTGAGTTCTCTGCTTTCTCTTTGACTGTGGTGAAAGATGTGAGGAACATAGCAGAAGAAAATGCTGACCAGCCAGAGTTCCTTAGGAATTTCCACAACACCCCCAAGTGTCAACTTCAGAGTTTAAAGAGCAAACAAAGCTGTTCACAGGAGAATGGAGCTTGAGAGATTCTCCTTTCTGCCATTGCCTGTGGCCCTGTGGGTGTGCCTCTCAGATTGTGCTCTGCCTCATCAGTCTTTATAACAAAATGTTGTTATCTAATCAGATGTGCAGGTTGCTCATGCAATAGGAGTGCCAAAAGGGCAGCTGTTGAAGAAAAGTTTGGCTGTGTGTCTTACTGCCATAGTAATCAATGCAGATATCTAGAAACCGCTTTTAGGAGGGGTGCTGAAGTACACAAGTTTATGTGCTTTGAAAGATTCCTAGGATAAGGCAGGCATTGATCTGCAATGGTATGTTCTTGCTGCAGAGTTTTTCATCCATATGAACTGGTGTGGGAGTGTGCTTGATACAACTGTACCTACATCGGGTGTGGGTTGTATCCATTGCAGCCATATGTCAGGTGCTCTGGTCATACATGCTCATACCCAGTATCTCCTTGCTTAATGACTCAGTCCTGAGCTGTGAGTCATCAAATGATTTGTTCGCTTCCAGGACGCTGCAGCTATAGACTTCAGGTGGGGGCTTGCATGAAGGGGAAATAAATCACTGTGTGGAGAGGGCTGTCTCAGCAGGGGTTAATGTAGGCATAGTCAAACTGCGGCCCTCCAGATATCCATGGACTATAATTCCCATGAGCCCCTGCCAGTGTTTGCTGGCAGGGGCTCATGGGAATTATAGTCCATGGGCATCTGGAGGGCTGCAGTTTGACTACCCCTGGGTTAACGTAAGTGGGCACAGGCCAGTACAGTGTATTGGTAAGGAAGCGGCCAAAATGGTCTCACTGATCATACTTTGAGCCCCCTAGAGAAAAATGCCATTAAAAAAAATCAGCCCTACTCCCCGCCCAATGATGTGTTTGTTAAAGTGAAGTCTTCTGATACTTTTTTTCTCCATGGGTCATGAAGGTTTGCTGTGAAGGAGAATTTAGATGCATGATCTTGTATCTTTATTCAGGACTGCATTTGAAAGGGCTGAACGGTGTGTTTTTACTGAACAGATTACCCCTGAATGTGTGGATGTGCCACTGAGAAACTTTGTTTGAGGTGATCCAAGAAGATATGCAAGTTACTTTTAGCACGGGTTGACTTATGATGGTGAATTCTCACACATCATCATTTGATGCTTCAGTCATGGCATGATGAACATGCTCTTGTGAATTAACCACCAGAGTCATGCCTGCCAAAGTTTTCTCAACAGGCAGAATGGATAATTATGAGCACAACCCCTGCCATTGGTGTTGAAAGGATTTTGTAGAGTAGTCTGTGTCCTGTGGATTGTGTGTGATTGACTTGCACATCCCCCATGATGCTTGGGGGAAAGGCTGCAATGAAAAGGGCTGGAATCCAGGCAACCAGCAAGCGTACACTGAAGGGATCACCTCTCTTTATACAGTACATTTACCAGCATAGCAGCTGATGCTGCTCAGACAACTGCCTCCTTGCCAGTAAGAAAGGTCAGAAGTATTCCGTCCACGTGGACTGATGTTTTGTTGTGGTTAACAGCCAGACAGGCAGTGTCTGGCCCTCTGGGAGGTGTGCCACGTGCATGACATAACAAGAACCAGTATGGGTAAGAAAGACTTTGAGACTTTCTTTCATTAGTACTGGAGCAACTGCAGGAAAAGCCATAACCACATGGCTGATAAACTTCATGTTTAAAGGGATCTCCAAAAAGGACAAGCTCATATCTCTGAGCTAGACCAGGTAGCCCTACTAATTGCATATGCCTTTTTCTAGTAGCCAGTTTTTTGTGCTACTGGGAAATGTACTGTCCTCCCTCAAGGGGTGGCTATTGATTGCATTTCATTAAAACAGTGGTTCTCCACCTTCTTAATGCCACAGCCCTTTAATGCAGTCCCTCATGTTGTGGTGACCCCCAACCATAAAATCATGCAAGTGTTCTTTCACAGAAATTAAACCGAAACTGACCAATGGCATGAAGATCCATTCTTCATAACTGTATATAAATTGTTTTTCCCACCCGGGGTTTCTCAGTTTAGTTCTGCCTCTTGTCCCACCATGCCGAACTCGCTGTTTTCCGCTGCTCCAGACAGACAAACACTTTATTTCCATCTACCCCACAAGGCTGTTGTTTGGATGGCACCCCCCCCCTGGCCAAGCTGGTTGCCCTGCTGCAACCCCTCTGAAAGGGTTGTTTGACCCCCAAAGGGGTCCCAACTAGGGTTGCACGTGGTGGCGTCCAAATCGGCCATTCCAGGCCAGCGCCGCACCATGGGGAGGAGTGAAAGTGCGAGTGTCAGGGGGTGTGTGTGCGCCAAGTTATGCACTGGTGCCTGCACCTCCCCTCCTCCCCCCCCCGCGGCACAGCGCTGGCAGCGTAGGCCTGGAACGTCCAATTCGGATGCTGCCGCGCACAACCCTAGTCTCGATCCCCAGGTTGCATTAAAAGGTAGTGCAAGATCTGAGGAAATGGATTGTCAATTCTTCTAGGAGCTGGCAATTAAGTAGAAGGAAGTCACTTGGTGGATGTGCCAGAGGCCGATGGACATATGTATGGGAGTGGACACATTGGACAACTTGCCTTTTAGCTCTATCTGGAAGATACATTCTTTGCTCTTTTCCAGGGAAAGAAAAATGTACTGTGGTTATAGTGCCTGGACAGAGAGGTGGCAGATGAGGGTTAGTCCAGGCGATCAGCACGCTGGCTGGATTCTTTTGCCATTGTTGCAGTCATGAATGCATTCTCAGCCTTCTTTTAAGGTGCAGAGGTTCTGTAAAGAGGCTTTGAGTGACTTCTCAGTGAAAGCTCTCCATAGCATGATCTTAAGATTTAATATACTTGAAACATATATACTGTAGGGTGGTAGATTGCGAGTGTTGCCCCTTTTGAAAAACTGAGGATGGTGTTTACATTCCTTTAGCATATGCAGGAAGCTGGTAGGCAGACGGGGAGTTATTCACATGGTGGCAGTGTGCGCCACAGTGCATTCGCTAAAGCTAAGGAAATCTTCCTTTGAAAGTGGAGTTAGTTTGATTGTGCGGAAGGTTCCTTGGCTTTGCAGCAATCATGCTTCACTTATAGTTTGTTTGGGTCCTTTGCCCTGCAAGTCACCTGTGGCGGTTTCCATTCTTCCTTTGGGGCAACATTTCACAGAATTCTGAAAGGTTCGACCACCCCTTTATTTTAAAAATCTGCATTAGAATTAGTCATGCTTCACTTTTACCACCAGAGAGATTTGCTTTAAGTATTGTCTTACAAACTACCTGTCTGCATAGGAGACCAGCTCTGGTGTTTCTGGGTCAGTCACTCTTTTGGAGCAAGCCAGAAGAGGGGTTAGTGCAGAGATGCAAACTCATTCTTCTCTGCATCTATGTCTTCACCTAAAGGGTTGAATCCCATGATCCGCCTGCAGAAAGCATTTCCCTCTCCCCTCAACAGTCCTTTTTGACTCCAGGGGAATTTGTCCCTGGGAGGGAACCTGTGATGAGGAACAAGAAGATGGGGGAATCTCCCTTTCTGCTTCTTTTGCCAGTGCAGAATCCTTGAAGGGAGTGTCCAACCCCTTCACCCAACACCTCACTGCTTGTCTCACCCTCACAGGTTTTTTCCCTTTCCTCCACCTCACTGGTTCCCTTCCCCTCACCTTCCGGCTCCCATGGTATTTCTTCCCCTCCCCTGTTCTCTTCTTGTTATATCTTCCCTCTGATAACCCAAAATACTGTCTGAAGCTGTCCTCCACTACCATCTATACTTGTGTACATGACACTTGTTACCAGGTTTTTGTAAAGCCCTGCCTCCTAAAAACAAGGTTTTTCTGCAAACCTGGACTCTCTCCTGGGTTTTCAGGAACATATATCTTAGCCTAGAGTGCCCTCTAACATAGATCTAAGGTGGGGATAGTTATGGCTATTAAATGTATATATACTGAAAATATACATGGAGATGGAGTAAACCTAATGAGTTTATTGTGTAAATGAACAGCCTGCTGGAAATAATAGATAACTGGTCTGCATAGTTGCCTCATGCAGTTATCTGGAAAGGCAGTATGTTAGTTAGCTAGTTAGTTAGTTAGCTAGTTAGTTAGTTAGCTAGTTAGTTAGCTAGTTAGTTAGCTAGTTAGTTTAGATAGTAGCCCAGTTCTGGCTATTTTGACTTGGGGTAGCTCTCCATGGTCCCAGGATAAGGCCTTTTCCAGCCTTGTTTCATTTAACTGGAAATGTCAGATGCCTTCTAGATGCCCAGCTGATAGATGTAGATGTAGATGTAGATGTAGATATAGATATAGATATAGATATATATGTTATATACCACCCTTTGAGCAATGGGCCCTTGAGTGGTTACAGTCAACACATTTATGAAAAGTATTATAATATAATAAGACACAAGATTGTAGACAGTTTTGTACCTTATGGCATATCATTGTGGAAATGTGTATACCTGCTGTGCTAAATTACTTGACCCTTTGCTTGTGCAGAGAATCTTGCATGCATAGCCATCCACATATATTATAAGGACTGTGTATTTTCATGCTTGAAGTGAAAATAAAAACAAGCGGAATAATTCAACAAAAACATAATGTTTAAAAGTTAAAAAAAAAAAACACTTGTAACTCACTAGGATTTTGTGGCCCTTTTCAAAGATAGAGACTCCTCTGTTTGTAGTTTCTGTCATGTAAGCCACAGTTGCTGGTCTTCCTGTCAGTTAGTGACTAATTTTCCAGTTTCTGCATGTTTGTGTAGCTGGGGGAAAGCAGTTGCCAGGAGGAATCTTTGACTCATGCTGTTCACCTTGGAAGGAGGGTAGGAGGAAGGAACCTCGTTTCTCAGGGTTTCTTCATGTGTCGTGGTTGCAATGGGTGCACATTGCAGACCCACATTGTGTTGGTGAGCCACTTTTGTGAACAAGTATCCTGCAAGTTGAGTCGTGTGGGGGAAATGGTGCTCTAGTGCTCACTACAGCATGTATGCTGCCTAGCATGGCTTTGCCTCTGTTTATTTATTGTGGAAATATATTGACCACCTCTACAGAGATCTTCTTGGAGTGACCAGCAAAATCTAAACAATAAAATTGGAACATAAAAACCACCAAGCAGATTTCTCCCCTGCAGATTATTCCCATTGGATGGATGCACCTGTTTGAAGCAAACTCACTTGTGTTTCCCAAATCTTTGGGTAGTTCTTTTCCTTCCTTAACTAGAACCAGAGACACGCCTTATTCCCAAGAAGGTTCATTTTAGAGCCGAAAGCATTTTCTCCTCTTAGTCCTGAGAAAGTTTGCTTTTGGACTTGGAAAACTATTCCTCCTTTTGTGTCCCATTGTAAAATGAAGCTGCTTGGACCTCCAGGAGTGTATCTTGCACTGTGTGGTTAGTTTGCCAATTGTATTTCTATCCATCCTTGGCGGGAAGGGGGTGGGTGGAGAAATGCCCTGTGATGTTTGTTTAGCAGGGTATATGTGAAATGATGCACATAATTTCAGAGCACTGCCAACATATCATCCTATACTTACTAAGCAAACCAGCTCACTCATCAAAAATATGCTTAAATCACCACCTACGTTGTCGATTTCTAAATCCACCCATGGGGCAGCGGCAGCAAGTCTGTGAGCAGGTCAGCACTTGCCTTTACAAGCTCACTCACGAGGGGACGGCACCAGAAACTTTTTTTTCCGTGTTCTTATTTTCTTTTTCTCACTTTTCACTTTCCTTTTGACTTCCGTTTTTTATCTCTCTGCAGTCAGACATTTGGAGCCTGAGACAGAGCCTCCACACCCCATCCTGTACTAAGGGGGGGAAAACATAATAATGAACTAATTTTCTTTTCTTCTCTATTGTTTCCTTGTCTGTTTGTTTTCTTTGATTTTGTGTGGCTCGTCCTGTTTTTTATTAACCCTGGCTTTTGAAATCCTTTTCTACAAATGATTGCTTTTATAAAAAACAGAATTAAAAGTTTGAGATTTTTGCTAGATGATGATGGTCAGGATGCTGATGACTGGTGCTATATGTGTCAGTGTTGGTATTGTTTTTATGCATCATTGTCCTGCTTTTATGTTGATTCTTCCATAAGACAGCTTGGAAATCAGTTTGAGTTGATGGCAGGCAAGACAGATATATTAAGCACTCTGTCTCCTGTCACTTTCCCTACCCATTAGAGCAACCAGGCTTCTGTCTCCTCCTCCTCCTCCCTTAAGCAATTCAGACCTGTCTGTGCTTCCGTATAGGTTTTCATCCCTCCCCCATAGCCTGGAGGTAAAGAAAGCTTATGTGCTTCCCAGTCAGAGTTTTTCACCAGTATCTCATGAGGTGGTAGAGGAGCTGTCTCAGTGGCTCAGAGGTGTGGAATGGCTGAGAAGTAGATAAGGCCTCCAGTTCCCCCTGAAATTTGCCTACAAACTATAGTGGGACTTTAGTTGCCAAAGCATGACCCTGTAGTGGATCTTGAGCTGGTAGTCTAAACAAGGGCAGATGGGGATTCTCCTATATATGTATAAAGGATTTGGCTCTTATAAACATATTGGCTCTTATGAACATACAAACTACAGTAAAATGAAACATGTTTTTTAGGGAATGATACACTTAGGGCCCTCAAATACATATTTCTGGTGGATGACTCTGGTCATCCTCTACTTGAAAAGCCTGCCTGCTCTGTTAACTGTTTGTCCTTCCAGAGTTAAACTTCTTTACGTGTATATTGAAAACGCCACATGAGAGTTCTAATAAGTGATGTTGCCTTTGCCAGTCTCCATTTCTGGCTGCATGCCATGATCTAAATTGGCATTTCTCCAGATGGAAGCGTCATCATAGTTGGCAGAAACCCTGTTCAGATGCTTCCTGCTATGCCTGTTTTTGTTGTTTTAAATCAACCCCTCTGGAGGTAGTGGGGCACTTTTTCTCTTTATTTGGCTAGCATGTACCTGGCAGGTTGGCTCTACTTTCCTATCATTCAATTCTGTGGTTGAATCTTTCCCCTTCCTCCCCACCCCGTGTGCAGATTGTTACAGTAAAGCAGGGGTAGTCAAACTGCGGCCCCCCAGATGTCCATGGACTACAATTCCCATGAGCCCCTGCCAAAATTCGCTGGCAGGGGCTCATGGGAATTGTAGTCCATGGACATCTGGAGGGCCGCAGTTTGACTACTCCTGCAGTAAAAGGTACCCACTATTGTCTCTTCCTGCTGCTCAGCATACAAAGGGGCTGCATGAGAAGAAACATGCCTTGGTCAAGAAGAAAAAATGAAATAGGAGGGGTAGGACCCAGTGAAGGACCAGACACAAAGCAAGTAATAGGGCACTGGGATACCAGTATGGTGTATCAAATGTTATAGTATAGAGTTACTGTCTCTTTTGAACAATGTTTCTGTTGAAATATTCTAGTTGATACGTTATATGTTATGATTGTTGTATTTGTTATGATGTTTCATGTAATTACCATATGATGTTTTATGTATATTGCGCAGAGCCGTATGGAAGAGTGGTATTAAAATATAAATACATGCATATATGCATGCATACATAGTATAATAAACAGACTTCTAAGGAGTCTTCAAACTTCAGTTGGTTCTTTAATGTCTAGTATATTAAACAGATCCCAACGCGTTTCGTAGTGTGGCTTTTTCACAGGACATCAGTTTCAATGTTTTAAACAGGAAACTCCAATTTAGAGAAACAGTCTCTTAACAGAGAGTTCAATGTTTTCAACAGGAAACTAGTTTAAGGCATTCTAGGAGTAGCAGTTGTTATAACAGTTTTTCAGTTTAATACTCTGGACATTAAAGAAACAACTGAAATTTGAAGACTCCTTAGAAGTCTGTTTATTATACTATAACATTTGATACACCATACTGGCATTCCAGTGCCCTATTACTTGCTTTGTTTTTGGTTAAGAAGAAACACACCTTGGTCAATTTTGCTAAAATACTGATTAATTTAGTGCCAGAACGGCTGTCTGTTGTGCACAGAGATATGAAAGCAGGTGGGGGGGGGGAGAGAGATAATTCAAGGAGGGGGGAATGCTTTGCTCCCCCCCCCCGTTTTTCCCCCCTGAGGTCCTTGTTTTCAGTTTTCCTGGTGGAAATTTGTGGGAGTATTGAAATAAGCGCCTATGAAATATTTTCTCTTTTCAAATGAGTAAAATGCTTTTAAAGAGAAGGTGTAGACCAGGGGTAGTCAAACTGCTGCCCTCCAGATGTCCATGGACTACAATTCCCACAAGCCCCTGCCAGCGTTCATGGACATGTAGTCCATGGACATCTGGAGGGCCACAGTTTGACTACCTCTGGTGTAGACTAATTCGCTAAGGCCTTGGCGCCGGGCCGCAGCTCCCTCTTCCCGCCCCCCCCCCCGAAGCGAGAAGCTCGCCAGGCCGTGAGCAAATTGGCCGCCGAAGCGGCCTATTAGCTCACAGCCCGGCAAGCTTCTTGTTTTGGGAGGGGGGGGGGAAGAGAAGCTTGCTGAGCAGCAAGCTAATCGGCCACTTTGGCGGCCGATTTGCTCGCGGCCCAGAGGGGCCGGGAGAGGGAGCCGCGGCCGCCTGCATGGCGGCGGCGCAAACGCGCGTGCACGGACTGCCGCGCACACGCGTTTGCGTGGCAGTCCGCACACGTGCATTTGCACTGGGGCTGCTGCGCGTGTGCGGGGCCCCGGGCTGCCCTCTCCCGCCACTCCGGAGCAGCGGTCTGCGGCAACCGGAAGGTTGCGGACCACTGGACTAATACATATGTCTGCATATACCAAAATGGATTTTTGCACCTCAGAGGGTACCATGAAGGATGCATGCAGGGCTTTCAATGCTTCTCAGCAGTTGCATGCCTTGTGTTGCCCTTTTGACCTGATATGGTTGACCTTTCACCTCTCCCTGAAACCGCAGTGACACATTTACCCACAGACTGGGGGGAAAGTAGCTCATTGGACTACCTTGAAGGAGGGGAAAAAGTGATCAGAAGGAGAAGGGGCAGAAATTGCTCCGGAGCCTTAGAGGAAAACTGAAAGTTTCATCAAGACTTTAGTTCTTTATAACCAGAAAGCAAAAATTAAGGTATGTGTGCTAAGATGGCATGGGGTGCGTCAGCTTACAGTTTTCTTTCTATTATTTACGTATGTTTGCAATTTTGCTTGTATAACACAAAGGCAGTTATAAATTTCATAAATATGTCAACTATTGCAACTTTATATGCTAACTAAATGTCAAATTATGGATTTTGTTAAAGCAGTAAAATTGGTTTATGGTTGATAGGACAGTAAGCATTGCATGTATTTCATTTCCACCCATTTTTTCATTTTTCCCTGAAAAAAATGTCCTTGTCCCCCTGCTTCAAAATTCCTGAAATTTTTGCTTTTCTAGTTGTACAAAGCACAAGTGACAGGTGCTTGTGTTCCCTAAATGTCAAATGAGATAAGTTGGATGTGTTTGTGCTTTTCAGCATCAGTGAACCTATTGATCTTGTGACTAAAACTTGTTAATTCTTGAGGAACTGATTTGCTTGTTACGTCTCTTCTTTTATTGTGGTTTGTTTGGATCCATTTCCCATGTGCCAAGGGGAAGTTGGGCCCACAGACCTACCAAAAATCTATTGTTAGCTGAAGCTGGTTATTTATTTCAGACAAACTTCCAAATCATCTGGTTAGCCTCTGAGAGCCGGCTTGGTGTAATGGTTAGGAGTGCGGACCTCTAATCTGGCAAGCCGGGTTTGATTTGTTCTCAAAGAGCATCTCTTCAGCTGGTCCAGGATCCTTGCTGTCCACGTCTCTCTCCCTGTAGTCAACAGATAAAGAACCATCACTCACTTCTCCCCACCCACTATGCCATTGACATTCATGACTGCTTGTGAGTGATGCTCAGCTCAAGAAAGTGCGAATGTAGTTTCCATGCCGACAGTGATGGTATTTTCAAATGGGCTAAAATTGCTCTCTGGTAAAATCATATTGGTACAGAGCATGGTTGTTTCATGAAATCCATCACCCCAGTTAGTTTATAGGGACTGAGTGTAAGTAAAGAAAAAACTTCTAGCACATGTTTTACTCTATGCTTAATAACACATATGACTGTTATTTTATGATTACTACTATATTGATGCATAGGGCACTTTACAGAGCAGCTTAAGCAAAAGGACAGATCCCTCCCCTAGAAAGTTTCAGTCCACCTTTTGACAGTGGGAGGGTAGGAAAGGTAGACCCAAGGATGAAAAGGAATGGATGCTAACAAATATTCATGGATATATAAATATAATAAGCCTTACTTCTGTTGTGGACTAAGTGATGTAGTCCTAAAGGTAAAGGTATCCCCTGTGCAAGCACCGAGTCATGTCTGACCCTTGGGGTGACGCCCTCTAGCGTTTTCATGGCAGACTCAATACGGGGTGGTTTGCCAGTGCCTTCCCCAGTCATTACCGTTTACCCCCCAGCAAGCTGGGTACTCATTTTACCAACCTCAGAAGGATGGAAGGCTGAGTCAACCTTGAGCCGGCTGCTGGGATTGAACTCCCAGCCTCATGGTCGGAGCTTCAGACAGCAAGTCAACTGCCTTACCACCCTGCGCCATCATTGTAGTCCGAGAGGAGTGTAATTTGGATGTGGACAGAAATGTTTCATAGATGCACAGGGAGGGAAATTTCTCAGTGAGTCCCTTAGAGCGGTGGTCCCCAAACACCGGGCTCCGGCCCGGTGCCGGGCCGCGAAGGCCCTGGCACTCGGCTATGGCTCCCTCTCCCCGCCCCCCCCCCCACAATAAGAAACTTCCCAGGCCGCAAGCTTGCGGCCCGGCAAGCTTCTTACTGTGGGAGGGGGGGGAAGCAGGGCCACGCATGTGCGCATGTGGCATGTGCAGCCAAAAACGTGCATGCGCTGCACTTTCGGCTGCGCATCCCCGCATGAGTGTTTTCGGCCACGCATGCATCCCCGCATGAGTGTTTTCGGCCACGCATGCATGGCATGCGTGGCCCCACAATCGCCCTCCTGCTGCTGCCGGTCCCCAGACCGAAAAAGGTTGGGGACCACTACCTTAAAGGGCCACTGGTGGCCAGGAGCAGTAGCCCTAGGGGCCACTTGGATTGCACCCTTCAGCAATTGCATTGCTTGATGCCAGTTCAAGCATCACTTCCGCACCACTGACACTGGGGGTGGTGTGGGGAGGGAAATGGGTAAGCCGGTGCACATCATTGGTGCCCCTGGTTAGAGCTGAGTGGACCCTGAGTTGCTGCCTTATAGATTCCTGGGCCATTTTAACTTTCCAGTTCATCACTGTTCATAAGTCCAGAGTCTTAGGGACAGTAGTGTTCCAATATGGAGGGAGATGTGAAATCCTGTATTTCTAGATTGTCTAGCAAACATCGGGATATATTTGAAGTGTGTGTGTAAGTGGGGTGTCATAAGCACAGTCCAGCAAAGGTTTCCTGTTTTATCCATAAATATATGTTCAGTTAAAGAAGTGGAATATATCCTTTTCTGATGTGCAGTTACATTTATTGCATGGCTTTCTTAGGTAGCTTCTTTTCTAGCACGGTCTCATAGCTGCTATGTGTTTATCTATGGAAAGTCAAAATTGCTTCCAGATGCAGCACACTTTAATTGTGCAATATCCATGGATCATTGGAATTGAGCTATCTTAGTGCTATAGCAACTATTTTCAACTGGATTTTCTTTGTGTGGGCAATATAATTCTATATCAAATGGCTACTGTAGCACAATAATAGACCAATATCAAGTGATGTGCAGATGGGCCCCTTAAATCCAGAAACTAATGTAAGTACTGCTTAAAAGGCCAATGCTTTTCCACCAGGAAGGTGAGACCAAGCTGCAATTGTAGTGCAGTCCATGGGCCTAGAAGAATGTAACTCAGTTCAAGATTGCACTGTTCTTTAAAAGTTTTACTACTTAATTTGTCAGACATTGTATGCCTTGAGCAAAATCAGCCATTTAACATAATTCATGTTTTTCTATCCCTTTGCTTTAGAACTCTATTAGTTTAACATCCTCTTTAAAACATATGGCTTTAAAAATATTTTCCCCCTTTGGTTGCTTGAGTCTACAAAAGAGTTTTGTATAACTCAAAAATGTGCTTCTAGCAATTTGTCTGCTAAAGGTCCACTTGCCCTGCATCTTTTGTTCAGTTGGACAACAAGGCTATAAAAGACGAGGGCTTGTGATTTGATTTTTGGATCACGTGGCTCTTTCAGCACTGTCTTGGGTGTTGTTTAAATACAAGGTGGGGGAGATTGTTAAATGCAAAATGTTTCTGTGGCTAATGGGTAAGATTTTTCAGTTGTGGGTGTGTTTGAGGCAGGCAGCGGCTGAAGACCTCTGCAATAGAAAAGAGGAATGGATTTTTGTTCTGGAGGTCACTATTGATTAGAGGGGAAAAGGTGAATGGTCACTGCTTTATTTTTTCACCAAAGGTTCACAGCAGGGGTGGGGGATCTCCAATGTGGGACACTAGTATTCCCTGACCCATGAAAAACAATGCCCCTCCCCCTTTACTCTTTTCCAGTGAGACTTTCTCATTTGCTGGCCAGTAAATAACAAATCAGTTGCTTAGCTTCAAGATGCCTTCTTTGCTTAGTGGTAGGTGGTGGTTATTGGCCAGTTGGATCTGTGCATACAGTTATTGTATTTTGCTGCTTTTATGCAGCTTTTGTGTGTGCCTGTTAAAAACCTAACCAGCTCTGCTAGAAGGTCATTCGTGAGAGAGATGGTAATAGTCAAATATTGTTGATTCGGTTATTCAAATACCAATGGGGCAAAGAGATTTGTGTGGTAATGCCAGATAGTAACTGTGTTAGTCAATAGCAGCAAAATAAAATAGGAGTCCAGTGCTGATTTGGAGACTAATAATTTATTCCTGCAAAATAAAAAGTGGTCTGGATTATGCTAGAAAAATCCTATTAGTTTCCAAGATAACACAGAAATCTTGTTTTATTAAGGTTCTGATGAGAGCTTGTCCCTAGCGAAATTGGATCTATTTTTTATGGCCAAATAAAATTTATACTAACTGGTTGTATAAATGATTTTGCTGTATTTATCCTTAGATTCCAGTCAAACAGAGGAGTTAACTACATCAGTGGCTTTTCAGCAATGACAGGAACTTCATTTTTCAGCGCAATGGTAGTAGTATAAATAAATAATTGCAACATCTCATCATTTATATAGCACTTTTGAGAATTTAGAGCAGCCTTTCTCAACCTTTTTACTGTTGAGAAACCCAAGAAACTTTCTTCAGGTTTAGAACAACTTCAAAAGTGGCACATTCATGCATAATATGGTTTGGAAACACAGCTGTGTACATGCCCACTCCGGCCCCTCCCCTTCCCACCCCCCCCCAAGCCCATCATTAGCCATTTTGGGAAATGGGAACAGGTCAACATGGCTATGTATAGTCATATCACCCAATACAGTGGTCCCCAACCTTTTTCCGGCTGGGGACCGGCGGGGCAACTGCCCCACCCGCGCAGCGCGCATGTGCGGCCACAGCCACGCATGCACGCATGTGCAACCACAGCCGCGCAGCGCGCATGCGCAGCCAGGCCGCGCATGCACACATGCGAGATGCGCGGCCGAAATCGCACATGCGCGGCACTTTCACATGATCAGACATGATCAGAAAAGCAGGACATGATCAGAAAATTACTGGACCTCTTGAAATCCTTGTGTAATATGTTGCCTGTAGCGAATGCTGGACAACTGTCCTGCTTGTGGCATTCAGGACTAGCTGAAATTCCCACCTATCTTCAAGGGAAATGCAATGAAGACAGCATTTCAGTTATCTGATCTGGAAGTGATAAAAGCATGGTTCACTGTGGCTAGGTCTTGCTTCTTGGGAAAGGTCTGCCACTGGCAATCCAGCTAAACCTCGTAAAAATCTTAGCAGTCCACCATAGATTTGGATATAATCGCATCCCTGAGCTGTAAGTCTGTTCTTGTAAGGGGAGTATAACCACATGCAGGACCAGCATGATATAGTAGTTAACAGCGGTGGACTCTAATCTGGAGAGCCGGGTTTGATTCCCCGCTCCTCCACATGGAGCCAGCTGGGTGACTTTGGGCTCTTAGGGCTGTTCTCTGAGAGCAATTCTCTTAGAGGTCTTTCGACCCCACCTACCTCACAGGGTGTCTGTTGTGAGGAGAGGAAGGGAAAAGTGTTTGCAAGCAGCTTTGGGGCTCCTGAAGGCAGCTTCCCTGGACATCCCCTGCCTCACCTGATGGAGATGGAAAGGAGAGAAAATTGAATAACTTCTACAAACTGATGGCATTTAATCCTACAAGTCAGGATGACCTGTCTGAGTGACTCTGTGTAGATGTTAAACAATATGGAGGAGCAAACTGAACTTCTTAGAACCCTACATCATAAATGCCCTGGGGCAAAACAATGCTGTCCCAACACCAGCCAGCGAGGTCATTAGAGCGTGGTGCCCCAACACCTAATGAAGGTAACCAATCCAGAAAGATATTTGTTAATTGTATGGAAGGCCATTGAAAGGCCCCCCAAAACCCAAAGGACTTCTCTTTCACTTTCCCAGCAGAGGTCCTCCATCAGGGCTAAGGAGGCATTTTCTGTCCACCCCCCCCCCATGGGTCTAAAACACAATTGAAACAGGTTTTGGAAATGTTTCATCCAAAAGTGCTTGGAGCTGGACTGCCACCACCTGTTCAGGAAGCTTCTGCAGAAGGAGTTATTGGCGAGTGATCTGCACAGATTTAAATAACAGGCCTCCCAGCAAAGCCCATATCACCCCTCTTTCAGTATTGTTGGCATAGCCCCCTTTTAAAGAGGCGTTAGCAGATTCCTGAACAAACCAAGCAGAGTGAAGTTCATATGTAGTGCTCAACTAGTTTAAGTCTAGGCGGGGTAGATAAAAGAAAGGCTGGTTGTTGAATGGGAATAAGAGAAGGAAGCAGAGAAAGCAGAGAGAGTGGGGAGCTGCCCGGAAGAAAGGCAAAATAGGTTGGGGAAGGGAATAAGAGGGAATTTAAGTGCCCACCTACAAAAAAGCCCTTTGCTTATTATCCTACAATATGAACTAGATATATGGGTATGGTTACTGTGTAGAGAGGGGAAAGCAGTCTGAACACATGCAAAGTGTTTGTAGTCTCTTGAAATAATTTATTTACATCCTCCTCAGAACCTATTTTCCTGTTAAGGGGCTTCAGACTGCAAGAATATTATGACCCTTCAGCTCTATGGCCTTCTGTAGTAAAATGCTCCTTGCTGTCAGCAGTTGTTCTGAAGTTTAAACTTGCCTGAGTGCTGTGGTAGGCAGGAAAGTGGGAATTCCAAAGTGGAGAATGACACATAAAGAAGGGAGATCAAAATTCTCCTTCAAGAAAAGTAGAGCTTTGCATCTTATCTAAATCACAAGATCTGTCCATTGATCTGCATGTTTACTGTCACCGAGCATCCCTAAAGGCAGGGGTAGTCAAACTGTGGCCCTCCAGATGTCCATGGACTACAATTCCCGTGAGCCCCTGCCAGCATTCACATGCTGGCAGGGGCTCATGGGAATTGTAGTCCATGGACATCTGGAAGGCCGCAGTTTGACTACCCCTGCCTAAAGGCAAAGACTGATTCAGGCCATTTAAGACTATTTTCAGGGACAGTGAGAAAAATCCTACTGATTTCTTCCCAGGCTTCAGAGATGTTACCAGACATTCCCCACTCGCTTATTTTTGTAGTCTGACTTATCAACCACTAGAACTAGAAATTTGGTTTTTTAAAACGGAAACCTGAGAGCTTCAGAATGCCCATTTCTGTGGTCAGCACCAGGGTGTGACATAGTAGCTTAGGAATACTGAACTATGACCCTAGCACAGCCTTTCTGTTTTTCAGACCACTATGTATGCCTTATACATTGATGGCTGCTGCTCCTGAGTTTCCTGTAAAATTTTCTCATCTGTATCCATGAGCTGAATTCAGCCTCTGGCGTGCACAAACAGGTTCCACAACCAGTTGACCTGCATCTACTGAGCCTAGCAATGTGCCACGTTATGAGACGGTGAATTCTTTTAGAGCAGGCAGCTGATTTCAATCTGGGAGGGAGTTCTACAGATGATGGGACAAGTCTGAGCAAATTTCGCAGGGTAGAATGTGCCTGGGTGCAGAGCTCTCTCTTTAAGAACACAGTGCAATGTAATTTCTCATGCCTGTCTGAATGTCCATGACAGACTGAGAGGATCCCTTGAATATGCTGAGCAAATGTATTTGGAAGGTAGGTGCCACCCTTCATTTCTGCTCTGTTCCTGTAGAGGTTTTGTGCAAAGAAAGGGCATATATTTTGGGATAAGACAGTAGCTGTCTTTCATTGCCTACAAAAATATGCTCTGTCATGCTGTATAATGAAAAGTAGAATAAGTAGCAATGAGAATATTTTGTAGCGTTCTAATTAATAGCTCTGTCTGGAAGTGATTGGATTGCATGGATTGCATCCATGGACTGCAAAAGTGTGAGAGGTCTCTAAGGAACTGCAGGCACTTGTCAGATTCCTGCCCGCTCCCTAACCCCACTCTGATTTTCATCTGTTTGCAAATTGGGGCAAGCAATGGGGTTCTGCGACCCCCTCCTCCCAGCCAGCCTTCTCAGAGCACCAATTTACATGTTTATCTGTTTGTTTTATTTAGATATTTATATGCTAAGTATTAATGTGGACCCAAAGCAGCGCACAACATCTCCCTTCCTTTAGTTTTTCTTCACAGTATCCCTGTGAGGTTGGTTAGGGTTAAGCCGAGAGACGGGAGTAACTGTCCCAAAGTCATCCAGCAAACTTCCATGGCAGTGGGGATTCAAACCTGGGTGTGCCAGATCCCTATCCTGGACATGTGCTGGAGGACCTCCATGGCCTGAGCACCCCGGCGCATGCTTCTTGCAGAGATGAGACACACATCTCTCTTTTCTCACTTGACTCATGTAACACTGACATAACCAAGACTGAACACAGTCACTGCAATAAATGAAGTCACTCCCCTGGGTCCTGAAAGATGGCTCCTTTCTTGCAATATAGCTAACATTGGCCACAGAGTGTGTACATTCAGGAGGAGAACTAAAGTCTTTTCCCCGTCCATAGTGCAAGATCCTTGGCTCCAGCTGGCGCGAGGGGTTGGTAGATCAGCCTGTCTTTGGCTGCGCTCTCCGGCAGGTGAGAGCTCCGGAGAGAGGAGGCTGCAGCAGCCAGTCTTCAGCCTTCCCTCTCTGCCCTCCTCCTCCTGTGTGCTGTTAAGCCTGCAAGGATTGGCTTAGGCTGGGCATGCATGTCACGTCCACCCTGTTTGTTTCTTGGGGAGGGGAGGCGTGGGGGGAGGGAGAAGGGCTGGGAGCTCAGCAGTATGATAATGACTCTAGCGTCTGGCAGAAGAAAAGCCCCTGAATGCACCAGGGTGTCTGTAACGCGGCTTCAAGGAGAATGAGGCAAGATGGCTGCTTGGTAGCGACGATGGATTTGTGCTGGGGCTGAGGAGGGCTGGGGCGGATCTTCTGGGGAGGGGGGCGCGAGGGCAGCAAAGGAAGCTGGCCAGTGGAGTGGGAAGGTGCGGACTAAAGGCTCAGCCAGGTAAGAAATGGATTCCTTTGATGTCCAAAGAGCTTTTAAAATGCAAGTGTTTCCCCCTCCCCTTCCGAAAGGATTATTCTAAATGGAGGACGAACATTTAAATAACCCACCGAGGGCCTTGTGAATAAAGCTTCTCTCTTCTGTACTGCTGGACAGCCGGGGTCTGCAAAGTGAGTTTTGGACTCCAGGTGCTTTTTAAAACAAAAATATGTTGATAGGTTCCTTCTTTGCAGGTGGAAATAAAGGACAATAAAGAAACCAGGGAGCAGGGACCGGTGCCAGCAGCAGAGGTACCGTTCCTTCTCATTCTTCTTCTTTTTTTTGAAAGACAAAAGTATTGAAGGGGATTTGGGGGAGGGGGGAACTGGACCACCCCGGAGCGGAGGGCATGGCAATTGAGTATTACATCTCTGAATGTCTGAGCCTTGCCCCCCTCCTCTGCACTTGTTCATGTGTTTGGGTTTTCTGCTGACTTGTGAGGGGTTTCTCGGGGTACAGTTCCTCTTGCAACAAGGAGAATGTTTCATTAAAAGATTTTTTTTTTAATTTCTGGGTTTATGACAGAAAAAACAGTGATGTGGGCTTCCTCCCCCCCCCCCATGTCCCAAAAATGGCTAGCAAAATTAGCAAAGATGAGCCTTGCATGCTTTGAAGCAGGCATGACGACATCTTGACGTAACCATGGCAATTGTCTTAACCTTTCTGTAAGGTAGCTGGAGATGATAGATGTGCGGAGGAGGTACAAAATGGCAACTTTGGCTGACTTAATTTCCTTTTTTTCCGGGGTGTGTGGGGGAGAGTACGTGCATAGAAAGGATGTCCCAAGGGAAGGTTCACTTAGTTTCATCATTATGCTTATTCAAGTCTCAACCATCCACCCACCCTTGCTACCTTGTGTATTGCTGCTCCAAGCTGAGAGTAACTTGACAACCAAAGGTCCCGCTTTCCCCATGCACCCAACAATCTGAGAGTAGCTGCCTCCGTGGGAAAATCCTCTGGAGTAGGCAATGATGATGAAATTCTGAGCACAACATTACAGCTTATATTAGTGGGAGTTCTCACTGAATAGAAAATGAAGGTGGGGGAATGAGTCCACGGCTGGCTTTTGTGAGCAGTTTGTTAAAAGGCAATGCGGAAATCATAACTTAAGGGCAAAAGGTTTGCACCCCTATAAACAGCGTGAGAAGCATCCCTATTGTCAAGCTGGACTGTGTTCTCACAGGCTTTGTCTTCGGCCAGATTGCCGCTGTAGCATGCAATAAGACCTCCATTAATGAATTAGTAAGTAAAGACCACTCCATACTTTTAGCCACTGGAAGATTCTCCTGCTCCTGGGACAGTGGGCAGGGGGAGAGACATTCCTTTGGGGATGGAAGTTGTCGCATCTCCCTTGAGATCTCAGAGTATCTGAATATTTCCTTTGTCACTGTTTGAGTTCACAGTGGTGATTGCCTCTCCATGTTTTCAAAGTACTCAGTTATATCTGTATGCCTAAACACCAGTTTCAGGGGAATTTGGAAATGATGCTTTGACATTTTGAAAAAATGGCTAATAAATCTTGTCAATGAATAAATAATAAAATATGTACCTAGCATTTCAGGAAAACTAGCTAAGAGAAGGGGGGATATGGAGATTCCTTTTAATGCCATGCAGTAGAATGGAGGACTTTTTGCTTTTGGCTCCAGCCTCAAGCAAAGTGCTTTCCCGTTCTCCTCCGCCTCATACTGGGCAATTGTTGCTGCAGCTATTTGAAGAATTTGGAAATCCATCGGGGTATAATGAGTACTCTTTTGTGAGTTCTAAATTTGTCTGTGTAAAAAAAAAAGAAAAGTCGTTGAACATGGGGAAAAGATTTTGCTTCTTTTTAAATTGTCCCATATTATTGTTCAGCAAGTTTGAAATCAAATGTATTGATAATAATAAAATGGTATTTAAATCATGGATTTAAAGTGACTAAAGTTCTTTATGAATATGTTCTTAAAGCCCAATTCGAAGCCCTTCTAAATCCATTGAAGTCAACAGGCTTAGAAGGATTCCACTGTTGGTATGATTAGCAATAACTGAGTGGGAATTATTGTCCCATGTTACATGTTTCAGGAGTGGGGAAGGCCAGGCTTGCTAGAAGACCTTCTAGTGAGTTTGTGTGTGAGTTGAGGCCAGCTCTTATGTTGTCCTGCTGGAGCAACAGTTTGCTGGGTCCGGTTCTGACACTTACATCTTGATTTTCCTACTGGAAGATAAGGCACCAAAAACTTTTAACCAATGGGAATGATATTTTCGCAGCAAAAACCTGCAGTGTTTTAGGCTGGCCAGTCCTGGACTTAAAGGTTGAGAGCTGGAGAGGTTTTGAGCTGACCCAGCGGCTGATCTGAATCCACAACTGTGGTGTTACATTTTACAATGACAAAAAGTCCGAATAAGGAGTCTCATTGTGCAAATGTTCCAGTCAGAAGGACACAACATTTCTGGAAGAACTGGGGACAGCCCAGGATGCTTTTTTGCCCAGTGGCGCTGCCCTGCTTGATGAAAGAGCACAGCCTTCTGGGAGACTGATACAGTATTCCTAGGTGTCTAATGGCTTTGAATGTGCCCTAAAAAACATTGCTGCTCCAAGAAGCTGATTAGGTTCCTTGAGTAGCTCCGGCTCCAGTAAGAATGCTTTAAACCTACGTGTACTTCTTTACTGTATTACAGCTGTCTGATGGCAGAACAACACACACACCCTGCAAGAGAAAGACAAGGAAGATGTAGGAATGTCATATTAAATTGCCTCATTCTGTAAACAGGAGTTTGTTTGTATAGCTCCTCTTCTTCACTGCTGTCATGCACCGCAGATTTGGCTATGTTGAAAAAGCCTGCACTGTTCTAGTGTCAGAGAAGGACAGGGCAGGCTGGAGGGGTTTTAGCTTCTATTGGCTAAACTCCCTTTATGTGGAGGGGGAAGAATTGATAGAAGGCTAGGCAGTGGCAGAAAGGTTAACAAGCATTCAGTTTGAAAAATTACCATTTGTATGTGTGACGGTCCATTCTAGAACACTCAGACTGCAGAATCTGTCAGTATCTGAAGGCAAGGGGTAACAAAACAAACCAAATTTCTCACAAGATGTAGCATTGTAATGATTCCGACGATGCCTTGGTGGGAGTAAAAATAGGCTGGAGACTGCATCATGTGGTCATACTGTGAATAAGGGCAACCATGAGTCACAAATCTGTGAATGGTGAAGGTCTGCCGTTCCCTTCTGCAGGTATGGGGGAGATGATTTTACATGAATTTGGTGCCCCTTGGGTTGACTGAGCCACCCAAAGATGGTGGTGAGAAGTTGGTTCAGCTTTGACTTCAAGAGTATAGTCCTCTGCACAAAAGATAGAACTCAAACCTCCAGAACCAAACTTTTAGTTACATGGAAGTTATTTTTTTTAAATAATATTTTATGAAACAAATTACTGCCAATATTTTTATTGCACATTTTCATTACACATGCTATGATTGTGATGAACAATAAACCATTTCTGTTGATCAAGTTGTGGTATCTGGTCTGATTTGTTCCTGCCCATCAATGTCTACAATAGATATATTTATTAAATTCTATAAATTGTCAAATTCTGGACAACCACTGAAAATAACAGATTCTTTTTCTAATACATTACTAAAACTGTATTCATTCGTATCAACAAATTGTCCTCGAGAGCTCTGTTCAGTTTCAATTCAAGTAGTGGAGAATATTGTACCCACTTACATGTTTCTTCTTTATCTGATACAAGCCTACCCAATGCACAAGACAGGAAAGAGCCTTCCCAAATTGCTGTGGCCCCCTCTTGCCTTTTTCTCAGCTTGGGAATCTGGGAAATAATCTACGTTTAGTAACATTGTAGTAGAAGACACTTTACAAAAGAGAAATGGACCAGTCTTTTTGACTAAACAAATAGCCATCCCTGGATCTCCCGAATGATCCCTTTTGAATACCTTTCAGGAAGACTTCTGAAAGCAGGAAGCGGAAACAAAGCAGCCAGCTTTTATCTCTGAAACATCCCTCCCCTCTACAGCCATAGCAGACCAGGCAACCAATTTGGTATTAAAATCTGCAGCTTGATCACTCTTGGTATTTTGGGTTTCAAAACCCTGTTGAGTTTTAGGAGCTTAGTTTTCCCATGATGTGGATTGCAGAACCTACATGGGAGTCTTGGGGCAGATTGCTGAGGAGACACAAGACAAGGGCAGCATCCCATGCCCCAAGGGAGGTACTTTGCTATGAATGCATGGAAGAGTGGAACTGGGGCAGCCTAAGCCCATCCAATGTCTTTCCCTCTCATTGATTTAGCTCCTGTTAATCCAATGGGTTCTGTATTCTGACAAGGCCATGGTTTATGTTGTTGGTGTAATCCTATGAAGATATGAAATTGCCTTTGATAGAGTCAGACCATTGATCTGGCAGGGGCTCTCCCATGTCCCGGGTAGTATTTCCCAATCTTTGTTTCCTTTAAATTGGATGGGATGCCAGGAATTGTACCCTGGGACCTTGTGTATGCACTAGCTACTGAGCTAAAGCTTCTGAGTACAGAGTGGCAGGAAGGAGGGAGCCAGCGAGGGATGGAGCCAAACCATTGGATGTAGACTGAAGATTCAAAATTCCTGCATGTCTAAGTGAGGGCATGTGTTGCTAAAATTGCAAGTGGTTCTTTAATTCTTCAGTTCAGTGAGCTTCCCTTTTTGCAGTCCCTCACAATGCAAGTTTACATGCATGACAAGGACACATGTAAGAAAACGCGTAAGAACCAGATATCCTATTTCTGTTTAAAGAGCAAGTAGGAACTCAGTGAGCATGCACATAAGATTCAGCTTCCTGCCTCTGGAGCCAGACTGTCCCACACCCAAGACTTCATCACTTTATTTATGCATGTACTTTGATGTAGTCAGGGCTGTGTGTGTGCTGCCATACTGTGCACATAAATTGGTTCCTTGAAGAGCTTTGGTTTCAACTTTTAAAATCTATGTTTCTAGTCCATATGGTTGAGAAGCTCTATTTAAAGCATGGGCAGTGCTTCTTGAATTCTTGAAAGCCAGAAGCATTACTGAATTGGCTTTCCAGTAGCTGGGGATGAAGCTTTGGCGCCCTTTCCTATGATTACTAGCACATTATCATGTAAATTTCTGTAATTTGCATAAGCAATGTAGGTCAAGGCACCCAATTAGACAACATTTTTTTTTAAATGCAGCCCTGTCAATGAAGGATGTCACAACATTTCTATCTTTAAAACTCCCTGTGTTTAGTAAACGAGTGCAATAGAGAACAATGGAGGCTTAGCGTCACTCCTTGTGTTTGCTGCATGCAGGAAGTTTGTAGGTTTGTTTTTAAGGCATTCAACAATACAGCAACCATCACCTGCAGTCTGAAATGGGACACTGCAAAATCCTACAAGCTCACTGTACCATTCCAGCTGTCATTGCATGTAATTGCAGCTAGTCTTAGAAAGTATGGAATGTTCCTGAGCCATAAGGATCTATTTTTAAAAAAGCAATTGGAAAGTATTTACCTTACGCTTTTAACGCAAGTAATTTTACAGTATATTTATCTTCTTCCGGAACCTGCACCTACCTTTGGAAGCTGCAGATGCATACATGTGAAGGAAGGTGGGGTAGAATCATGTTCCAGAAGAGTCTCCCAATCAGCTTCAGCAAGGTGTCCTTTAATGTTCATTTAGGAGATTCCCTTTCCAGGTGTACATCTTGATTCAGAAATGATACATGCAACGGTATAATTTCTTGTTGCAACACTGTAAAATGTTAAAAAGCTGCAACTTGTATTCAGCTCGCTGAATCACCCAGCTTCCAACCATTTTATTAAAAGGAAAAGAGTGGGAACGGTTCATTTAGGGCGTCATATCTACAGTGAATCAGCTTGGATGAATCCAGGGAATGGGTTCCTGCTGCTGCCGTCTTGCGCACGCTTCCTAAGGCCGTGCTGCTGATCAAATACACAGAAGGACATTGGAAGTGGCTGTACCTAATTTTAGACCACTGAACAGCACCTTTTCCTCCCCTACTCCCTTCCGGAGACGTGGCCTCCGTGTGCGGTTGGCAGCCCGTGCTCACAACTGGATGGCATCGCCTCCTCGCACGTGGCTTTTTAGGTTTACAAACATTGCAGGCTGTGCGTACGCATCTCCATGAGTCAGCAAACCCTGGCACAGTAGTGGGGATTGCAGATTATGGACGGGAAGCGGGAAGGTAAGGCGGAAGCAGCATTTTCTCCCCTTTCCCAGGTTCATTCCTTGGGATGATTGCAGCACTCAAATTTACCTTGATTACAGTGTTCTTATTTCAGTGGCCTGCTTTGGAAACACAGGAAGGGATTGATGGAAGCAGCGTTGCTATCCAATGGTGAATCGGACTTCTCTTCATGGGAATGGTCTGTGGAGGCCAACCGAGTTTATTTTTCTCTCTTTGCATAGGAAATGGTTTAAGCTCCTCCCTTTTCAGTGTTCATTCCGATCATTTTGGAACATAGTTCTTAAAATATGGGGAAGATATGTGTTGTATGGCGGATCCTGTACAACACCACGTGAGTCATTTTTTATGGCAAGAAAGGCAGGCTTAAAATGTTGTAATAAATGTTCTAATTGTGTGTGCATGTATGTGTATTTTAACGGGCAGATTTGGATAGGTGTTGGAGACTAGTAATTTTTTTTTAAGTGAGATTTAACAGCTTCCAACTGTTTCTTATTCCGCTGACTCCGTGCGTTTCTGGGAAAGAGAAGAAAGCAGAGAGTAAAAGGAGAGAAGGATATATGTAGGAATAAGCTTAACCAGCCAGGGAGTCATAGTGCAATATTGCAAATTGCATCTCACCCTCCCTTATAGAAAAGGGAGCGAGGAGAGACCAGAATCCATTTGGTGCTTGAAGAACGTGGCCTGCATCTTCCGAAGGCTGTGTTCTGCATCGTATTTTATTTTCAGCCCAAAGCTTTCGTACATCAAACGCAAGCAGAGGCCCTCGTCTCCCTCCCACCACTGCAGCATTGGAAGAGTGCTTCTTTCGTCTGTGCTATTTTTAGTCACCTGTCTCCAGGCATTAATGGCGAAAGGAGTGACGGCATCCGTCTCGTGCGTGAGCAAGATTTCCCTTGCAGCTCACAGTTGTTGCTGCGGCACGTGGGAGGAGGAGGGGGGAGAAGGAAAATTGGGAAAGCTAGTTCCATGGTTTAGCTGGCACCCGTCCCTTATCTCAAGGATAGACTACATGTTTTGGTGATGCTGCTTGTTCAAATTCGTGTTCTGCTTGGAGAATATTGTCACATGCTGGTTTTCTCTTAATGGAAGCAACATGGCTGTTTGGGAAGGCAAAGGAATCCTGCTTACAGCCATTTCTTCAAGGCCTGTTAATGGTTAAAATGTTCTACATGCAGGTGGCTTAGTTCTCAGCTGCATTAACATTTGCGGCTGGCCTTAGGGTTGCCAACCTCCCTGTGGTGGCTGGAGAATTCTCACAATTACAGCTGATCTCTAGGCAACAGAGATCAGTTCACCTGGGGAAAATTGGGAGGTGAACCCAATGGCATTATGAAGTCCCTCCCCTCTCCAAACCATTTAAGTCCCTCCCCTTTCAAGCGCCACTCCCCAAACCTCTCTGGCTTTCATGGAACTCATTTTCAGAGGTGACGTTAACATAATTCAAGGTGAGGTAGTGTATTTTGGGGTTTATGCAAGAGAATATCTTTTGTTCCCCATAAATTAGTAGGAGTGTAAGAGGAAGAAATGGCGCCATTAGGATTATCCAGGCTTGGGTGTTAAAATATCTTGCGTCAATTCTGCCTATTATCACATGGCAACCAAATGTGGATTTGGCAACTGCAAAAGAATTTCAGAATGTTTCTATCTTGGATAATCTTGCTTTTTGCTTAGACAGTGGTAAGCTTAGTAACATTTAGCATATATAGAATGCAAATGTGTGTTTTACATACATTATTTAGAACTGGATTCCAGCTTGGAATGGTTCATACCAGGATGTTTGTTGTTTGTGCATCTTCCTACAAGCATACTTCTAACTTCATGGCTGTGGTATGTCTTGTGAGAATGGGCCATCACAAATCTAATGCCGCTTTCATAACATGGTACGTTCTGTGCAGTTTCCCCATATTCAACTGCAGGTCAACTGCAGATGTAGCGCAAACAAACGTTCATGTGTGCTTAAAGCAGACCAGTGGAAGTCTGGCCAAGAGAGGGTTAAAGCTCCTTAGCTTCTCTATAGTCGGAGCAGATGGAATTTTGCCCGGTATTCTTCTGACTTCCGCAAAATACTTGTTGTACTTGCTGCACTTCCTTTTCTACACCACTGTTAAAGGGGCACGGGAGTTGCTACATCCTTTCTTGCATTTAACCACTCTTGGTGATCAGCTTCCCTGATACATGAAAGGAGAGTAGTAGGCCTACTGAAAGCCAGCTTGGTGTAATGTTTAAGAGCAGTAACCTCTAATCTGGAGACCTGAGTTTGATTCTCTGCTCTTCCACATGTAGCCAGCTGGGTGATCTTGGGCCGGTCACAGTTCTCTTAGGGCTGTTATCTCAGACCAGTTCTCTTAGAGCTCTCTCAGCCCCACCTACCTCACAGGGTATCTGTTGTGGGGAAAGGAAAAGTGTTTGCAAGCCACTTTGGGACTCCTTCGAGTAGTGACAAGCATGGTATTAAAAACCAGTTTTTCTGCTTCTACTACTGCTATTACGGAGTAGCAAAGCAAGTGTAGCGAGACAAGAGGCAGTTTGGAAAGGGAAGCTTTTCAATCCATCACTATTAACTAACAGCAAAGGCTACTGAAGGGTTGGGGTGTCTTATGCAATGTCTTATGGGGTGTCTTATGCAACTATAGATTATTAAATGGGGGAGGCGCTTATGAAATAGATGTTGTCGGTGAGACTGATTGATAATGGAAAAATGTGAGAACAGCAGAGAATAAAAAAACAAGAATTCCCTATGCATTTCCCCAAAAAGCTTTGCCAGGGGAATCTGTAATACAGTTATAACAATACTGAGTTTCCATAAGTACGGTTAAAATTACAAACAAATACTATATTAAAAAGTTAAAATCCATGTCTTACAATATCAATTTGTTAATTTTGAGTACTGCAAAGTCTTTTGATGGAGTGCTGGAAAGCTTTACTTTTATTTTTTACAAGGACAAAATAAGCTCTAGCACTTTCGTTTGTAATTGATATTTTGGGGAATTTTTGGAGACTTTAACTGAATAATAAAATATTTTTATCTGAATTTGCACCATTGGCCTTGTCATTGTTTTTTATATCCTGTGATTGGTGCAGCTCTTTATTTTCTTGAGAATGATGGAGAAACCATGTCAGCGTTTTACAGGTCTTGAATGTGGAATACCCAGAAGTTATCAGGAGAGGGGAAAGGGCCATAAGGACTGCGTGTGGGATCACATTGCAACTCACTCCCCTCTTTTCACCTTTCAAGGGCCTTCTCATTAGCTGCAGTGACTTCTGGAGTGAGTCCTGTTGTTGCATGCATGTTTGCACATGAAAAAATTGCTCCACCAGGGACTGGATTCCTGAAGATCAGGATTATCAAAGAACAAACTGTAACAAACCATTTAAAGTAGACACTTTCACAGGGGAGCACCCATGCAAACCACTCCAAGACAGACCTTTTGGACTCTAAACATTTCATTGGAACTGACCCCGGAGTGCTGCCTTGCTCAGGAAGATATCCAGGGAACTCTCAGCCAAGATGGATTGATTTAAAGCATGATTTTTAAATCACCAAGAAAAAAGATGGCTGGTTTAAATCAAAATTTTCAATTATAAATTAGGAATGTCTAAAATAGAAGTACATAGGAAAGTATGCAACATCAAAGGGTACACCATAAGTTTTTAAGAAGTGCCAAAATATCACTTAAACTGGATGATGTCATGCAATTTAAGACAATTAAAAAGCCAAATCCCTTCTTGGAAAACAGGGGTTGCTATGTAAAGGAAGATAATGGCAAACTACCTCTTCCATGAGTGGGCTGAGACTAACCCATGAATAGGGATGCCATGAGTACAATGAGACTTGAAGAAGAAAAAGAGTTGGTTCTTATATATGCCACTTTTCTCTACCCAAAGGAGTCTCAAAGCGGCTTACATTTGCCTTCCCTTTCCTCTCCCCACCACAGACACCCTGTGAGGAAGGTGAGGCTGAGAGAGCCCTGATATCACTGCTCAGTCAGAACAGCTTTATCAGTGCCGTGGGGAGCCCAAGGTCACCCAGCTGGTTGCATGTGGAGGAGGAGCCGGAGAATCAAATCCGGCTCGCCGGTCAGAAGTCGGCGCTCCTAACCACTACACTAAGCTGGTATTTTTCTTCTTGGATCAGTGTTGGGTTTAGCAGCCAGGATGTGGGTTGTTACAGTGGGGGGGGGGCTTGCCCCACATGCAGCAGAAAAATATTAACTGTCCCTTTTGAAGAACTACTACTCCTTTTTAAGGAGCAAAGTATGGATATAATTTTTTTCATGAAATAGATTTCTGCAAGTGCCTAGGAGTGCTTTTACCTTCTGAAGTAATTATTTATTTCAGGAGAAAAGTCATGGAACCACCACATTATCTTCCTTGATAACATGTCTTTCAAGACCAGTTGGCCAGTTCTGCTGTATTCCGAAAGTATCACCCTGTCTTTCAAGAGAATGACTCCTAATGTGGGATTCTGCTCACCCCTGGTTTTTAATGGCATAAACCAGGGGTAGTCAAACTGCGGCCCTCCAGACGTCCGTGGACTACAATTCCCACAAGCCCCTGCCAGCAAACACTGGCAGGGGCTCATGGGAATTGTAGCCCACAGACATCTGGAGGGCCACAGTTTGACTACCCCTGGCATAAACTGACCTAAGGATTCATCTAATCTTGAGGCAAAATATAATTTTCAAAATGAAAATAAATAAATAAATAAATAAGAGGGCTTAAAAACAACAACAATAATGCTTGATTCTTGCAATACAATCTATTTTAGGTGTTTTTTGTTTTTGTGAAAGTTAAGCAGATGGCTGAGATTTGGACACAAATGCTTAAAGCCACCTTGGAAATTTTAACTGCTGCAAAATATGACTACATTTGATTAAAGGACTCTGGTATGAACACATCATAGCAGTACCAAAGTAGATTGGTTAAGTATTTGTTTGTTTCTGGGCTCAGTTTAAGGTGCTGGTTTTATATCAAGCCTTTCATAATCTGATGGGCACGTATCTGAACGGCAGTCTCTTCTGGTGTGAGCCCATAGGCTAGCTTTGTTTCTTCTGGTGCTGTCACATCACTCTGTAAGATCATTCTTGGCTTGCATGTCCATCTGGAATGTCTCCCAGAGGAGGTGAGACAAGCATGGCCTATTGATGCTTAGAAGAGGCTGCAGAACATTTTTCAGAGGGCTTTTTGTTGAATTATTATTGTTGGGATGGACAGTTTATATTCTGCTTTGTCACTTGATGGCCGATAACTTTTTTGGGCAAAGTTATGGTTTATCCATGGGGGGAGGTGTTTGCTTGTTGTGCTTTGTATATGTATCTGTAAACTACCTTGTCCGGTTTATAGAGGGAAAGGTAGTGTTTAAATAAATAAGGGCTAGGCATGTCTTCAGTTGGAACTGGCAAACCTACTTCCCAGAGACCATACAGGTCTGTACGGTACAGGTTGGAATTGGCAAACCTACTTTCAAGAGACCATACAGGTCTGTACGGTCTCTTGAAAGTAGGTTTGCCAATTCCAACTGGAGACATTCCTGGAAACGTAGGAATGGAGGGGAGGGAGTTCACTGGGATGTGATGCCTTAGAGCAGCTTTCTCAATCAGGCTTTCATGAAACTCAGGGATTTCTTGACAGCCCTGGAAGGATTTCCTGAATGGGTGCAAATTAATTAATTTTAATATATCTTAAATTTTGTTAAAATGTATTGAGTGATATGACCATTTATTCAAAATGAAAATAAAAGGTGCTACTGGACTCTGATTTTATTATGACCATTTATGATCATGGTGACCTGTCCCTGCCCCCCAGTGGCCAAAGATGGGCCTGGAGGGGGTGACAAGGGGAGGGGCCCCGAGTGGGTGCCTATGCAGCTCTACTTCCCAACCATATTGTGCATGATTGCGTGACTTCTGGGGTTCTTGAAGCCTGAAGAATGTTTCAGGGGTTTCTCAATGGTAAAAAAGGTGAAAGGCTACCATAGAGTCTGGCCTCCGAAGCTGCCATTTCCTCCAGGGGGTGTGATCATTGTAGTGTGGACATCACTTGTAATTCCAGAAGAACTCCAGGCCCCAGTTGGAGGCTGATCACCTTCATGGAAGTGGAGGATGTTAACTGTGTTTCTGGTGGGGAAGGTCTGTGGTAAAAAAAAAAAAAATCTCTCTTCTTGAAGGGCTGGGAAGAGAAAATAAAAACAATTTCTTCAAGCTTTCATTCCACTGGAGACTCTGTTAAAGAGGTGAAGTATAAAAATGGATCAGTAAAAACTGCATTTTCTCCATCTCTGTTTATTCCTCTATTTCATGACTAGGATGGCCAGCATGAGGCTAGGAACTGGCAGGAGACTCATTGCTGGGAGGGAGGCCTCACTGCCAATGTAATGATGTGGCTGGCAATGCACTGATGTAATTTCCGGCACAAGAAGATATGTTAGCACGACAAGGCACCAGCTATCACTTCCCCCTATTTCCTTCTCAGTTTTCTTATAAAGAAGGTTTGTTTATATATCCCACTTTTTGCTACCTGAAGGAATCTCAAAGGCCTATTATGCACGGCTGCTGAAACAGCGGTATGGAGAACGCGGAGAAGGAAGAAGCGAAGCAAACCGCTTACGCACGGAATGCAACGGCAGCAAAACCTAGAGTATCCGATTATGCACGCGACTACTCCGGAGCTGCTTCTGGTTGCACCCTGGTCCCGGGAAGCTCCATTTTCTTTCGCATCTCGCTAACGCGGCTTTTTCAGTGGCATACATTGACTCTGCACCCAGTTGCCGCCTGCAGCGTGCATAATTGGTTATTTTACCCGCCACCATTCCACCCCGAATGCAGACCTTCCACTCCGCACATAATGGGCCAAAGTGGCGTACAGTCACCTTCCCTTCCTCTTCCCACGACAGACACCATGTGAAATAGGTGGGACTGAGAGAGCTCTGAGAGAACTGCTGTGTGAGAACAGCATTATCAGGACTGTGATGAGCCCAAGGTCACCCTGCTGGCTGCATGTGGAGGAGTGGGGAATCAAAACCAGTTCTCCAGATTAGAAGTAACCACTATTAACCAGTACATCTAGCTGCCAAGTGTGGCAGTGATTGGAACCCTTGGGGTTTTGCCACCTTGGCGACTCTGTATTGGTGTAAAGATGGCATAGAACAGTTTTAAATAAAGTAAACCCTAGCCAGGACCAACCTAGATTACTTTAGAGAAGTTATACTTTTGGTATAATGTGCTCAAAAAACCCCAGTTGTTACAATGGTTTTCACTAGAAACCATGCACAGCATTTTGTGATAGATGTGAGTTTTGTGATATTACATTCTTTTTTTGGGGGGGGGGAGTGTCTGTGGACTAGTGTGTCTACTTGCAATCTTCTTGGTCCTTCTGTTTTTCTAACTAGTTCCTTATTGAGATGCCTCCCACATTTATTAGGAGAGACCAAGATGTGTTTTTCTTTTCTAATTTACAGCAGTTTTGGTTGACCTTCAGGATGGGGGAGTTGATCCCCCTGTAAAGCCTGCCTTTCCATATACTATGGAATATAAAGCAGAGGCCGTATCACATGATATCACTTTCCCCTTCAGGTGGAAAAAGATTTCTCTTGCCAACATTGTGAAAATATTAAGAGAATTACCCTTCTGTTTAAATACTTGCCAATAAAATATTTTGTTGTACCTTGTTAAAGTAAAAAAAGTTTATTTTTGTAACCTGATAGAATGCAAAGCTCTTATATATCTGATGTTGTTAATGCATGAAAATGAACTGGGAGAAAGTACCAGAGTAGAAAACATAGATTTTTGGATCCAGCCTAAAGTCAGAGTTTTGGCTGCCACTCAGTTCTATCTATCCCACTGGATTTGTTGGCTAAGAATGGAGGAGGGTGTTGCTGCCAGGACGGTTGGAATACTGAGTTACTTTTCCATGTGGTGCAGCATGAGTGTGTGTGAGTGTGGAGGGGGGTCCATGTAGATTAGTAAGTATACTGTATATCCATAAAAGAAGAGGAAAGATTTTTAAAAACCCTTTGCTAAAGGCTGGAATAGCCTTCCTCAACTTTTTCACCATGGAGAAATCCCTAAAACATTCTTCAGGCTTTGAGAAACTCCAGAAGTGGCACAATCGTATAGAATATTGTTAAATAATCTCTGTTATTCTGTGCGTGTGCATTCATCTGCTCATTTCCTTAATCTGCCTTTTTCATTGACATGCCAAGTGAAATAAATGCAACCAACAATTTAATAAAACTAGATTGCAAAGAGAATGTACACTAAGAACAGTGTAATACATACAAGAAAGGAATAAGGTACAAAATTAGAGAAACTATGCTAAAGTATAATATATATACAAGTAAAGTTAATAAAGAATGTGTGTTTGTGTTTTAAAAGCAAGTGGCATAGAACAGAATCATAGAGTTGGAAGGGACTACCAGGGTCATCTAGTCCCTACAGCAGGGGTAGTCAACCTGTGGTCCTCCAGATGTTCATGGACTACATTTCCCATGAGGCCCTGCCAGTATTTGCTGGCAGGGGCTCATGGGAATTGTAGTCCCATGAACAGCTGGAGGACCACAGGTTGACTACCCCTGCCCTACAGAATGCAGGAAATGGCCACAAGAGCCAAGGACCTACACAGTCCCTTCTGTCCACCTACTTTGATTGTTATAAGGGAGAAAAATCAATCACTGATTCTCATAAGGGAGAGAAAAAGCGGTATAACTTAAATAAATATTTACATCCCACAGTGGCGATTAACAATTCCTTGGGTATGCAAGGAAGGACCACATGAGACAAACACTGGCACATCCCTTCCTGCCCACCCACTCACAATATGCCTAAATTAATAAAATCAGCATTTCAGTCAGATGGCTATCTAGCCTCTGCTTAAAAACTTACAAAGAAGAAGAACCCACCACCTCCCGAGGAAGCCTGTTCCACTGAGGAACCGCTCTGACAGGAACTTCTTCCGGATGTTTAGCAGAAAATTATTTTGAATTAATTTCATCCCATTGATTCTGGCATAGCCGCACAGTCTTGTGTCCATGTAGCCATAAGGCAAAGGTATCCCCTGTGCAAGCACCGGGTCATGTCTGACCCTTGGGGTGATGCCCTCCAGTGTTTTCATGGCAGACTCAATACGGGGTGGTTTGCCAGTGCCTTCCCCAGTCATTACTGTTTACCCCCCAGCAAGCTGGGTACTCATTTTACCAACCTCAGAAGGATGGAAGGCTGAGTCAACCTTGAGCCGGTTGCTGGGATCCAACTCCCAGCTTCATGGGCAGACAGCTTCAGACAGCATTTCTGCTGCCTTTACCACTCTGCGCCACAAGAGGCTCTTTTTCATGTAGCCATAGTAAGACCCTTTCTTGATCACTTGATATTACCTGTTTACACCCCTGTCCAGCCTTGGCTACAATAGGCAGTATTGAAGAGGCCATTGAGAATCATTCAATATTCCTGTTGCAGGAGACAGCTGGGTTATGTGTGGGGAAGAGGACTGATTCCAAAGTCTTTTTTAATTCCCTTGAAACTTGTTCCATCAAGTTCTGATTCCAACAGCTACTGGAAAGATTCTGGAAAGCCAGCAAGCTCATCTGCCAGTTGGCTTCCTCCACAATGCACTTGTTTTTGTGTTGCGCTTTGAGGATACTGTGATGGAGAGCCACCAAAACATGGCTTGTTGCTCCAGTGCTTCAGGTTTATATGCTTTTCATGAGGGTGAAGTTGAAACTGACAATGGTAGAATGCTTAAATCAAGTCAAAACAAGTTCCTAGGTAATTCTTCATTTTTGTTTCTTTCACAGTGACTCTATAAATCATAGGTATATGCAATGTACATTATACCAAACCAATGTATAATAATAATAATACACTGATTCATGTCTAAGCAGCATACCTTATATTAAAATAAAATGATCTTTCTGTTGTTAAAGTTGTCAGCCCTTCTTGTCTGTAACTATACAAAATATATATAGATATCAAATCTTCATCTTTCCAACACTACCAAATTTTAGTTATTATAACAACATTTTTGTTATATTTTAATTCCAACTTACCTGATAATATCAACTCAAACCATAGGTTTGAGCAGACCAATAGTATACTGTTTCATATGTTTCAAAGAAAACACGAATAATCCAAATTATTATTAAGACTTCCAGGGATCAGAGTATCCATTAAGAATATTAGTTGTGCCTCACGGCGTAATAATCCGTTTCTAATGTCCGTTTTCCAGATTGTGTAGACCAGAATCTCTGTACCAATGGCAAGGGTTGCTACAAATGTGGGGTGCTGACCTAGATATTGTCAGCACATAACAGGCCAATGGGATCCTCCTGTGACAGAGTTTCAGTAGCCTTCTGATTCCACGGGGCTTGTTGTGACACAGCATCTAGTTCTGCCACCTGCAGATGAGGTGGATTGTGAACCAAGCTGGACTTAATATGCAGCAGTGTGTCCATCTCTTCCTTGCCCCATTAAGAAAGCAAGGAAAGGATGATACATGTGGGTGACTGGTGGGGGATATCTCATATCTTAACTGTGGGTCAAAGGATGGGTGTGGGAGTAGGAATTTGGGCTGAGGAACAGCTTGCGAGAAAAGAGTTAAATAGCTTTTCTTCCTCCTGCTCCTGATAGAAGCTCCTTTTTATTTTTAAAAATCGAGAGACTAATACACATATTTTACTTGTAGCCTTTAATTTTGTCCTGCAAATAGGACTGAAGTCTGTACAGATCCTGCTACTGTGTTGTGCTGCCCTCTGCACTGGCTTCTTGCCCTCATTTGTTATAGTTACACATTTTAAAAGCAAAAGGGTTTGCTCCTTGTGTGCATACAATAGCTTTTTGTTTTGTTATGTTTTGTTTTGTTTCATCTGCCCTGTGTAAAGTACTAATCCTACTATATCGGCAGCAATGATGCCTTGACAGTGGCCCTGCTTGCAAGTTACAGCATGTACAAACTGTAAAATTGTTCTTTGTTATGTGCATTGAATATTTCTCATGAATTTTGAATCATCCAGGAAACCTGAGGTTGTATGGTGAGGAGCAGGGATTACGATGCAGCTTGACATTGTTTCACCCAGAAGGTCTGACTAGGAGAAGTCAGATGACAATCTTTTTGAACTTGGAAATAGTCTGCAGCATGTTCCATGTACAGATGAATGTGCCGTTCACAGATTCAGATCTCTTCATGCACAGTTAAGGATACCCTTGAGCAGTCTGGGAGTAGGAAACTACTCTCGTAACTATCAAAATGGATTGCCAGTAAAGGCGGGAGAAAAATCAAGGGCAGTGTGTCTTTAAATACTTTTGACTGCAAACTTGCCAATGTCACTGTTCACCAATGACTCCACATTGTTTATGAATGTTTATAGATAGGACCAACAGTAATGGGTTTCAACTACATGTAGAACGGTAGATATCAGGGAACAAACTTTCACAGTAGTTCAGCAGTGAAATCCGCTGCCTAAGGAGGCAGTGAGCTCCCTCTCACTGGCAGACTTCAAGCAGCAGCTGGACAGGTATTTTTCATGGATGCTCGAGGTGGATCCTGCATTGAGCAGGATGCTGGACTAGATGGCCTGCATGGCCCAACTCTATAATTTTGTCATTCTGACATGCAATGGCACCCACTGTGATGCAGATTTCTGGAAGACCAACAATATGGTTGCCAGTTTCTGTTTGGGAAATACCTGGAGATTTTTTGGGTGAAGCCTCAGGAGGGCGGGATTTGGGGAGCGGTGGCACTTTAATGGAATAAAGGTAAAGGTAAAGGTATCCCCTGTGCAAGCACCGAGTCATGTCTGACCCTTGGGGTGACGCCCTCCAGCGTTTTCATGGCAGACTCAATACAGGGTGGTTTGCCAGTGCCTTCCCCAGTCATTACCGTTTACCCCCCAGCAAGCTGGGTACTCATTTTACCGACCTCGGAAGGATGGAAGGCTGAGTCAACCTTGAGCCAGCTGCTGGGATTGAACTCCCAGCCTCATGGGCAAAGCTTTCAGACGGCTGCCTTACCACTCTGCGCCACAAGAGGCTCCTTAATGGAATATGATGCCATAAAGTCTATCTTCCAAAGTGGCCATTTTCTCCATGTGAACTGATCTCTGTCACTTGAGAGATCAGTTGTAAATCCAGTAGATCTCCACCCACCACCTGAAGTTTGGCAAACCTGATGGAAAAAATAATTTTAGATCTAAAGCCATCAAGAAATGTATGGTGCTGATATAGATCCTTAAAAGAAACTGCTGCCAGAATAGGAAGGGCTCTTTTAAAATAGCCCCTGGCTTAGAGGAAGGCTTGCTGTTCTCACTTTACCAATCCCACCCTCTCTGTGTATGCTTTTAAAATATTTATATTCCACCTTTCCTCCTCCTAAGGAGGGATCCAAAAACAAAACATTGCATAACTATTAGAACCAACTCAAAACAGCTATACAGCAAAACAGGAACATATTTTGATAGTCACAGCCAGTGTGTGACAAAGTTTTTGAGCTTTCTTTCTCTGAACACCAAGTGTGGGTGTATAGATTGCGCCCTTCCCAACCTTAGCCAGGAATGCTTGTGTGGGTGATTAGCAGGGAGCACAGAAGGTTGCACTGACTGCAGAAGTAAACTCTCTGAGGATCTCTGCCTTCATTTTTACTGTTGGTGCTTGGAATTGCCTGCTGAAATCCCAGAGGTCAGTGCCCTGACCCTCTCATGGTTAGCAAAAACAAGAATAACTTGTGCAGGTGAGCAGTTTTTATGCTGAATTAGGAAGTGTGAGCATTTGTTCCGTTTGCCTGATTTATATATGCCATGGCATTTTAATTTTCTTAGTGCAGAATGACCTAGTCCTGCCGTGGGGCAACTTCAGGATCAGAACAGCTTCTTCAGTGGCAGACAGCACCCTTCATCTTATGGCAAGAGCACAGAAGTTTTTATAGTAGCTTGGGACATCCAGTATTTTCTTGCTACCTCTGTAAACAGCTGCAGCCCCCTCTCTCAGGATGTTTCTAGCAAGCTTAGCATGTGAATTGGGCGTAGCAATAACTGCAGTTTGTGGGGCTTGGAATGCTTGCCAGCCCTGAGCTTTCCAAGTATTTTTTTTTTTTTTTTAGCCTTCAGAGCAAATTAATAACAGATGGCTGAAAATACCTTCCCTGCATATTGGTAGTGGCAAAGGGAATGTTCCATCCAAGCCTTGCAGTCTTTGTTTCTTGGTTCTGTACTTCCTTTGCTGGATCCAGGACTTTATCTGCTGCCTGCAAAGTCCTAGAATTGCTTTCAAGCTATAGCCTTAAAGGACGTGGTCTTGGGGAATTCTGGAGGGGCTGGGATAACAAAGAAGCTGGGCGATCTCAAGGAAGTATTTGTGGTTTAGAAACAGGAATGCAGCTCATGGGCTCCTTGCTGCTGTGCAGAAAGTTAAAAACCAGTGAGAGAAAAAAATGAAAGTGAAGGAGGAAAGAGGGTATCCTGTGTTCCTGGCTTAAGAAGTATTGATGCAGACATCACTTTTGCTTTTTGCTTAATGCAAATTGTCCAGCAGCATAAATTCACCAAATATTTCACTAGTCTGCCCGCTTTTTAGTTTGTGAATGAAAATGAACATCTTGTGTAAAGCTCACCAGAGGCCATTCTCAAGCAAGGCAGGTAGAAAGGTTTAACCAATAGGTGCTTTCTTTTCACTCTTTCCCTCCTATTATTGGTTGTTAACATTTCTTCACAGGTACAGAAACATTTTATCACTTCTGTACTTATTCCTGCCATACTCGGTTATTCCTGCCACAGTAACATTATGGTTTCCATTTTATAGTAAGCCTTGGAAAGGGACTGGGCTACTGAAGCGTGGGGCTCAGGGGGAAGTGAGCCTGACAGGAACCTGTATCTTCCAGGGGTCTTGAGATAAGATAGGCCCGTAGTTTTTGTCCTCAGTTTTTTGTGATGGGAGGATGGGGGGAGGGTCATTGTTTGCTTTAAATGATAGATTCAAGTGAGTAGCCTGGTTTAGCAAAAGAATTATCACATGGGTGTATTTGGGTGCTGTGACACAGTTTACTATTATAACAGGATTAACTTTTGCTTATATATTCCCACAGTCATGATGGTCAGTTCATAGTTTGAGGAAGATTGCTTGCACTCGAAAGCTCACGCCTTGAATAAATCTTTGTTGGTCTTAAAGGTGTCACTGGACCCTGATTTTGTTTTGTTGTGCCTTAAATGCGTTCATGACCAAAGCAACATTGAAACTGAAGACTTCCTTGTTGATAATTTGCCACTTATCCATTACTTTTTGGCATATGTTGGGGTGGACATCTTCATGTTGGGGAGAAAGGCAGGGACAAATTAAGTAAATGAATAAAATAAACATTTTTTCTCTTCTTGAAGCAAATTAGCATTTGTTCTTGCCCCAACTGCCCACTTTATATCTTGTAGTCTAGGGGAAAGGGTGGCAGATGTTCCTTGTTTTTCCTCCAAAGGGCAAAGCAATGAGATCAATATTTTGGGGTGGGACAACTAATGATAACCAGAATTTACTTCCTTTCTTATTACCTATGTATCTTCCCTACATCCATGATTTAGACACAGCTTGAGAGTGGCAGGAAGCCCATTCTCTGCCATGCTAGGGTTTTGTGCATAAGGAATTATGTGGGGTTTTTTTCTTCTTGTAGGAAAATCACACAAGGTTCAAACTTTGGCCTGCACTCCAGTCCAGAAAAAGTTTTGCTGCTTGCCCTTTTGTTTAGAAGATGAAAAAAATAAGTTGTAGTAAACTGCTTTTCTTAGCTCTACTCAAAAAAGAGTCACACAGCCAACCCTTGTGATGAAATGGTGTTATGAGTGCCAGTTTAGAGTAACCACAGACTCGGGGTCTGGTCTGGAACAGCTCCATTTCTGTGTGTGTGTGCAGAAACTTCAGGCAAGGAGCCAAAAGGTCTCATGCCGTTTGGAAGACTGGGCTGTCTAATGGTGTGTGTGTCCTTCCTTGTCCTTCACTGACCTCCTGAATATCCTCTTGTGGTTAGCCAGTTTCCTCGTGTTGCCAAAGCTGTAGCGCAGAATAGAACTTTGCTTCTGACTAGTCAATATCTTTAAACTTTGCCTCTGGAACTGGACTTCTTCTCTGTCCCCTGCCAGGTTTTTTTTTTAGTAAGGGAAAAATTATTTATATTGGCCGTACCAAGGGATGTATAAAATATCACCCCTTCAGGTTTGCAACCCAATAACAAAACTAATTAAATGGAAAACAACTATTAAATACAGTTTGTTTCCAGGAAAAAAAGGCAAACCAAAGATGAAGCCAGGGGAACTCCAGGTTAAGGCATTGATTTTGGGCTAACTCACTCACCCATATTCATCACTTGATAACTTGAATGTGTGAATGGGCCATTATTGATAAATCTTCCCTGCCACTGTGTACACAGTGCTTCTGTATGGAGCCTGTTCACATCAGCATCAGAACCTGTGAGTCGATGAGGTGTAGAATAATTGTGATGATCACAAAGAGAAAATGATGCAAATTTGCAAGGAAGGGCAGGAAATTAGGGTTGCTACACAGCTGTGCTAGGTAAAAATACCTCCTCCTTTTTTTTCAGTTTAGTGAGACAAGACTAAAAAAGCTCTCCAGAACTTCTGCTGGAGGACTCCTCCCCCATACAAATTGCAGCCGTGTATAAATCATAGTGGAGTTGCACATACACACACACACACACATTCTCAATGATCACAGCTTGCAGTGCCAGTGTCATTGGGTTCTTCTGTGCATTCTGTATGGTCAACATGTCCCCCCATATTATGAACTCGTGTGGCTCCCATTTTTCACAGTGGCTGATAACACAGCAGAGAATCCCCAAGATCTGTGCAATATTGGCAGCTGCTTGTCAGTTTCAAAAAGTCTTGTCAATTTCAACATCAGGGTTTCCCACCATCTTTGCCTGCATTGCTTTCTGTTCCCTTTCATTTAACAACCCATGAAAAACCTTAACCACGAGCATTTAAATGGAAGGTGCTTGCTTGGATACTGCTGTGCAGCTATGATAGAAGAATTGCGTAAATTAAAAAAAATAACTTTGGACACCCCCACATACACACACGTCACAAGTGATGATCCACCATGAACTACAAAAGTGCAGTTTTTAAATTGTAGTTGCAGAATAAATGCACCAGAGGAAAAAGAATGCTGCATAAGGCAGGCAACAGAACCCAAAGTTAAGATTAAAGGTTCACTGTTCTGAAAATCTGCAGTAAGAAATGTGTGCATAAATGGCCTGAGTGTAGTATCAAAACCGGCTGGTGCAGCTCCAGCCCATTCGAATGCTTCATTTCCCTTTGTTTTCTTTTGGGGAGTTGGCAGGAATGCTCTTTGGCTCTTTAAAGACTCAAAGCTTGCTGAGGCAGCTCCAAGCTCTCTCACCCTCTCTGTCTGTGCTCCATGATCTAGTGTTTGCATTTGCCTTAACAAAATAATAATAAAATTAAAATAAGTGAGCTATTAACAGACTTGGTTCAGCTTCAGAGCTGCAGTTCCAAAGTTGCTCCTGATTAGAGCCATGTGGGGAAGGAGGAGGCTGATCCAAGGCTACAGATTCCAGCCTTTAGGCTGATCTCATAAGGCCAGTCTCAAAGTTCTCGGGATGGGGCTCCTGTGAAAATGAATAGCCCGGGTCTTGCAATAACTGCTTACAGCTTCGACCTTTAGGCTGAAGACAGAGCATTCTTTTCCCGAAGACTGACAGAGGTCTGAGCGAGGGATCCATGCATCTCTGGTTACCATACCCCATTTGCCTGTAGTCAAACAGGTCTGCATGTTTTCCCTCTTGTTTCAAAAAGCAGGAAAAAAGTGTTAAACAAAAGGGATGTGTATGTATGTACACCATGGGAAGGGAAACCTCTTTCAAGCCAGTTTCCCATAGCTATTACCTAAATTTAAGTCTTACACTAATGTGCAAATGTGCTGCCAAGTTCTTAGAGAGACAGCTTGGTGTAGTGGTTAGGAGTGCAGACTTCTAATCTGGTGAGCTGGGTTTGATTCCGCACTCTCCCACATGCAGCCAGCTGGGTGATCTTGGGCTCACCACGGCACTGATCAAACTGTTCTGACCGAGCAGTAATATCAGGGCTCTCTCAGCCTCACCCACCTCACAGGGTGTCTGTTGTGGGGAGAGGAAAGGGAAGGAGATTGTAAGCTGCTTTGAGACTCCTTTGGGTAGAGAAAAGCAGCATATAAGAACCAAATTTTCTTATTATTATTTTCTTTTACTTCATGTATACCTAGCTTTCTCCCCAGTGAGAACCCAAAATGGCTTACATGGTTCTCCCCTCCTCCATTTTATCTCCACAACAACCCCTTAAGGCAGGCTAGTCTGAGAGTGCGTGACTAGCCCAAGGATACCCAAGCAAGCTTCCACAGTACAAGCGGAGATTCAAATCTTAGTCTCCCAGATTCTAGTCCGATACTGTAATCACTATGCAACACTGACTCTCTGTTGTCTGTTTACTTATTTATCAGTACTTTTATATCCTGCCTTTCTTCCTTCACGGGACTCAAGATAGCTTACACGGTGGAGTTCCCAAAAGAGGCTGACCAGACCCAGTCCTGTTTTTAGCTCCATCAAAATGCCCCCAAGCCATCTAGTGCTATCTACAGCATGAAATGTTAATGGCTGTATAATCTGCAAATGTATATGGTCTTCTGGGAGTGTCCTGAAAGTCAAGCAAACCCTGAAACATAGCCCCAAAACTGGTTAAGAAAAGAAGCAGAGCTTGATTCTTCTCCCCTTGACCATTTTCCTTTAGGTGTCTGTGGTGGCTTGCCATGAATCATTCTGTCACCTTGTCAGTTTGGGCTGGTTTTATCATCTTTCTTTCAAGGTTTCTGGGACAAAAGACTATGCTTCCCTATCACTAATGTTTTCTAAATTTCATATTTGTTTATTACTTCACACAATGCAGACTTGAATTCATTCTTACAAGATACGGTGATAGCCACTTGTTTGCTACTTGTCAAATGATTAGACAACTGTCCATTACTGATTAGTAACCATGGTCAAATAGAACTTCTTTATCTAGAGGCAGCCTGAACAAAAGAGCCAGCATGGTGTAGTTGTTAACATATCTATGACTGGAAATATGTGGATTCAAATCTTGGCTCCAAAATGTCGCTAGCAGTACTGTCCTAAGTCCATTGAAGGCCATTAGCTTAGAAGAAACTTACTTAGGACTGCACTGTAAGTGGCATTTCCTGTCTCTCAGCCTAGCCTACCTTACAGGGTGGACCTGAGAACAAGGAGAAAAGAGATAGGTATGGAGCTTCTTAGAGGAAGGGCAGGATAAAAACGAAACACATTGATTTGATGGTCTCCATTTCCCCCCCCCCCCCCTTTGTGATCTACACATCGTTTGTATGAACTTCTTGAAACACGTTTGCTGGCCACTTTTAGAAACAGAACTAAGGAGTTCATGCATTCTTATGCGTGCTTGTTGGTATTTTCATATATCAGAATGCATGTATATGTGCATACAAATAATAGTTGCGAGCAGCCATATCAGCTGTTTTCATTACTTCTGGGAAAGAAAAGGGGCATGGTTATTAGAAGGGTTTTTTTGGAAGAGCTATTACAGGCAGGGATACGTTTACCAATATCTGTAGAAACTTGAAAAAATTTTTTTTAAAATATCTGCCTCTGTGCACAGCTGTAGTGTTTACGGATTATTTAATTATTTTAGCTGTTCTTGGATACTTAATATAGAAAAGTGAGATATAAATATTTTAATAGCTACCTCTATTCATATGTTTGGACAGCACTGATGGTTGGGGGATCTTAAAAAATAGGATTTTGCCTGATCATCTGAAATGCCCAAATCTGGTAAATATGTTGTCCAAGACTTCCCAGTCTCAAGGAAAATCTAACAACAGGACATTATTGTTTCTCTCTTTCCAACCGGGGAATTAAAAGAGTCAGATCAAATGTTAAAGGCAATTGAAACTGTGCAGGGGCCCCGATAGAGAAGGGATTTAACCTTTCACCCCTGCATGGTTTTGCTAATCAAAACTGATCTCCCACACAGTTGTTACTCTTTTAAAGTGAAAAAAATATGGGCAAGGAGAGAGCCCGTCTGCTCACGCTCTTTCTAGAGTTGCTAAGTGCACTTGTGGGGAGAGGGATGCGTTAGTAAAACCTTGTGGGGATGAAGGCATTTCGCTTCTCCTTCCCACCCATGGGCGCAATTGCCCTTTGAAAAGTTGATGTGAAGATCTTGTTAAGGTACTCCCACACTAGTAGCGCAGAAGCCTAATTTTGGTCATTAGAAATCTCAAAAGTATATTTTTCACCTAAATGTCAAAATGTGGGGGGTGAACAAGCTAGCATTCTGGCAGAACAAACCCAGCAGCCTGTGGGGCAGGATGCTGGCTGGGCTGGTAGGGGGACACACGAATCTGTCACCTTTTCAAATTCAAGCTTGAATTTGGGTGTGGAGGAAGTTCCAGCAGCAGCTAGCACATCTCCGTACTTCAGTCGCTCCTGCTTGTATATCGGATAGCAGCTGGGAAGTGGAGGTTAATAGCGTGTGTCTCCTTTGGCGGGTAACAACTTGGTTGCTTGATACAGTGGCAGCTAGCTGGCCGTAGTGGGAGATGTTAAGCTCTAGCCTCCTGACAATTCATGATTCGTCCCTTGCTGTAATTTGACGTACTTTGACTTTTCCCGCCATGAGTGTCAGCAACTGCGTCTGAAGTCACATGACTTGGGACTCCATGATCATGAGATGTGATTGGAGGTGCAACCGTGTAGGCGTTTGGGGTGGAGCATTTCCACAGTCCAAAGATTTCCAAATTACAGTGGATGAGGAGGAATAGAGGGGAGGGGGGGGATTGTGGCTGCGTTTGTATTTCTGCATCGCTCCTTGACGCGGCCCTGTGCTCACCTTGGGAGAAGGTTTGCATTATGAACTGCTGCTCACCGCCTGCCTTAAAAAGAGTGAGCCGGGGAAAGGCAGAATGAAACGTAATCGGCGGGTGTTGCCTTACCACATTGCACTTGCAATGAGGGCAACCGGTGCCTTGGAGAGAATGGTCAAGTGGGTCATTTGAGGCAGCTCTGTTAAAAGTTTGTGCCAGAAAAACAGTATTTGCAAGTACACTGCTGTTTGGATGGAGTGGCTTCCTTATATATTTGCTGTTTGGCTTTTTGTTTTTCCTTTCTCATGGATTTAATATTTTTTAAATTAAAAAAAAACCCCTGGTGTTATTTTTTGCTGTCTTTTAAAAAAGCTGGAGGCCTCCATGCCCTAAGTCTCCTGGGGTGTGGCTCCCCCCTCCCCAGTTTCGAGAGGGGAGATGCCTTCCTGCTTCCTGCAGCAATCCAGTCCTCTGTGCAGTACTGCAGCCATCCTGGCGATGTACGTGCAATGTTCAAGAGGGATAATGGCCCCCACAGCTGTTCGGAGAGGGGAGGGGGAGGTCTGTGTAGGCTGAAGAAGCGGAGCAGCTTTGCCTCCTCTGAGGTTGGTCCTTGCTTGTGGTGAATCGTGTTTTCCTCTGGATTCCTCCATGCTTCTCTTTTCTTCTGCTTCTCCGGGTTTCGTCTTTTCTTGGCAGATTCTGCAAGTGTAAGTGTGACCGTGTGGTATGCTCTCCCCCCCTTCCTCTTCCTTGCCTGCAGTTTCCCAAGATGTCTGTCTGTCTCTTTCTTTGTGCTGCTAGAGAAGCTATTGACTGGGCTGTGCAGTACATGGGGCAGCTAGCCAAACGTTGCTGCCTTCTGCACACAGGATGGGTTTCTCTCCTGCAAATGGAGCCCCCCAAAACCCAGTGTGCAAGGCAATAACAGTCAGGATTTGCAGCTCTGTGGCAGAACTGTAGGAGAAAATTGAGGCACTGTCGGGGGAGGCAGAGTCCACTTTGAAAACAGTGAAATGGGAATCTTTAAATGCCTCTGTCAACATTTTTGCTTGCAATGTCTGCAGTATGGCATGGGATCACTGCAAGAAGAGTCGGGGCAAGAATGTCTGCAAATAATAATTCTAAACCCAGAGAATTAATTGTGCCAAAACAATGCAGAGTAGGAGAAAAGAAGGGCAGGCATTCTGGTGTGTGTGTGAAGGTTACCCTGTCATTTTTTTAAAAGAAACATTCTCTTGCATTTATACCATGGAGCTTTCTCATAATGACGTTAAACCACAAATGGTTGCTAACTTTTTGAAGTAGGTTTGTTGGATGTAGAATCTTTGCCAAAATCCTCTAGGGTTTGTTCTTTTTTTCTTTTTTTAAGTTGGCAGCTCTGTGTTTTTTTTTTTTTTAAGTATGTGAAGCATTAATGTTTCCTTTTGGAGTTGTGAGACAGATTTTTTACATGAACCTTTTCCTTGTATTATTTTCCTCTGTGATTAACCAAGAATTATTTTTCACAATGAACAATAGCCTAGAATTTTATTCAACCAAATGAGGATGACTTTGTCTGTGGGTTATTGATTTCTCCAGGATCTATTAGGCAAAGGAAGGGTATGCATAATTCTTTCTCTGGGATGCACAGGCTCTCCCAGTGGGTTTTTGGATGCAATGAAGAAGAGGAAACCAAAAGGGTTTGTGCTGATTGTGGATTTTTTGAGGGGGGTGGGAGTATGTCAGGGAAGAAGATGAATGCACAAAAGCCTCCAGTAGGTCTTGCTCTGCTATGCTGGGAAAGAACAAAGAATCCGAATCTGAACAAAATAGTGTATTTTATAAGCTTTATGTGCAACCCTCCCATCCCTATTGAGGTATAAAAGACCCTATGTTTATAAAAATCATTTTGAAAGCTGGCCAACCCAAGTCAAAGTATAGTTCTAAGGCTTTAGACAGTCTTCCTACTTTATTATCAGGTTTAGTTTCCAGGTTGCAATTTTAACAAACAAGCTGAATATAAATATAAATGCTAAAATGCTCTCTTTTCCCCCCTTCCTCTTCTGTTCTCTTTCAACATGGCCTTCCAAGGACAATTTTGATTTTCATGTGTTGAGATTTTTTTTCATATATAGTTGTAACATTTATAAGCATAAACCCTCTGCAAAAATCCACATATAAAGGGTCTCCTAGGCTTCTTTACATATGTAGAACTTTCTCTGCCCAGAAGTGTTGTCTTCTGTGCTTTGGGCACTAATCCTTTGTACGCTCAACAGGGAAACCCCTGCTCTGTATACAGGGGGTTCCCCAACATGGATTCCTCCATATGTGCCTAGATCAGTGTGCAGATTAATGTTCCTGTGTGCACTTTGCCCTTGATTCAGAATTTAAGGTGCCTGTTTCGGTAGCTTTTAGGGAAGTTTCTGATCTTTCTGTGTGGCATACTAAAAACATCTAATATAGATAAGATCTGGACCAAGTAATATATTTGCAGGGGTCTTTGAGGGTATGTCAGAATTTATGGTCACCAGTGACTTTCAAAGCCCCCAGATGGCTTCCAAAGCCCACCACAAGGTCAAGATAACAGGCCTTACTTTCTTTATAAGGTAAAGGTAAAAGTATCCCCTGTGCAAGCACTGAGGCATGTCTGACCCTTGGGGTGACGTCCTCCACCATTTTCATGGCAGACTCAATACGGGGTGGCCTTGCCAGTGCCTTCCCCAGTCATTACCATTTTATCCTCCAGCAAGCTAGGTACTCATTTTACCGACCTCGGAAGGATGGAAGGCTGAGTCAACCTTGAGCCGGCTGCTGGGATCAAACTCCCAGCCTCATGGACAGACAGCTTCAGACAGCATTTCTGCCGCTTACCACTCTGCGCCACAAGAGGCCTTTTTTATACCAAGTGTCAAATTCATGGGGAAGAGTGGTGTTTGTGTCTGTGCATGCATGTGCACATGTGGGTGAATATGCATTGCTTTCCTCCACAATAATTTATCAGTAGGGAGATACATCTCCTTCATGCTATCTATTGCACAATGTGCTATTTCTGTAACATTGTACAAGCGCTCTTTTGTGGTCCTTCTGACATTGTTAGAAATAAGTTGCACAATTCCCCCTCCCCAAAAAAGTATGCATCATTTTGCGATGTCCATAACCCGAAAGTTTTTAGGTAGCTAAGACTACATCAAAAAGTGATATACGACAGCAACCCTATAAGGTAAGTCAGCATCATTAGTTGGTGTGGTGAAGTGGCTAGAATGTTGGACTAGGACTGGTGAGACCCAAGTTCTCATCCCCACTCAGCCATGGACCTTACAGAGTGACCTTAGTCTAGTATTCCCTTGTTCATAGCCTCACAGGGTTGAATTAAGGATAAAGAGGAGGAATGAAGAATGGATGCCACCTTGGAGCTCCTTGAGGGAAGGATGGGATAAAGATGTCATGGGATAAAGGTGCACTATCATAGGAGCCTAGGACATTTTGCACTATATTTCAGCCCTTGTTTCCTGCTTTTATGCCAGCTCCTTGCCTTTGAAACATTTTTCGACCTTGGATAGTTTTCCTCAGACATAATTTGAACTTGGGGAGGAAAAAAAACACAATGGTTTGGCTGTTTCCTTAAAAAATGTGCTTTTGAAAACAAAGTGCTGCATCTCGTGTGTACCCTTTACAGTTGCAGTCCTGGGCAAGGACAGAGTTTCTCCTGGGCCCCACCAGAGAACCCCTTTTCTGATGAAATGGCCTTCTGATGTCTTTTGGCACTGTCTTTTGTAGAGATAATAGACTACTTGTGTAGCTTACACTAGAGTACAGTGTGCATTTAATAGAAGGAAGTTGGCATTCTCTCACCCTGCAGGAATGCTCACAAGACGGCTTTTTTGCTGGCCGTCCTAGGGAAGACCCCAAAATCAAACTCTTAACCGAGGTAGCATTTAGCATTCCAGAACAGGAATTGCACAGGGGTTTTTCTTTTGGGGAGGCCTGTTTCTTTGCAAATCTGGCCTGGCCGTACAAGTCATCTGTCTGGTCCAGGGGTAGTCAACCTGTGGTCCTCCAGATGTCCATGGACTACAATTCCCATGAGCCCCTGCCAGCATTCGCTGGCAGGGGCTCATGGGAATTGTAGTCCACGGACATCTGGAGGGCCACAGTTTGACTACCCCTGGTCTGATCACTCAGGGCAGCAGTTTTTGCAGAGGTTCTTTTGGTGAGCCTGCATCATTTAGTTGAAACATGGCTCCCCACATAATATCTCAGGGGATGCTCAAATACACCTCTCAGATCATATGCAACTATGGCTATTTCCACATGGATGTTTCGCTCCCTCTTAACTTCCTTACAACAGCGCTGTCTTTGGGAGTATCCACATCATATTTGTCCTTCTTCTGTGTTTTTCCCTGCTTCGCTGTGTTCTTTCTCAAACCTAGTTTGATCTGGTCTTTTGGGAAAGATCACAACAAAGCACCTTTGAATACCATGTGGATGGGAAGGGGGTGCATTAATGCATATTTCAACTACCGTGATCACTTCGTCTTCCCGAACACTAGTGGGCTTTTCTTGGGATTTGGGGGGAGGAAAACATGGGAACTGCTGAGTCAGTATAGTATCTCAAATTTATAGCCATCTCCTGCCATGATCTGCTAGTCTTCTTTTTTACAAAGTAAATGGTCAAAGTTCCTTTTCTTTGTAGAGTTATAATAGGAAAGGTAAAGGCTATGTATTTCCCCTATAACTTTCTAAAATGAAAATACTGTACTCTGCTCTGGTTCGGCCTCACTTGGAGTACTGTATTCAGTTTTGGGCACCCCAGTTGAAGAGGGATGTTGACAAACTGGAACGTGTGCAGAGGAAGGCAACAAAGATGGTGAGGGGTTTGGAGACCAAGATGTATGAGGAAAGGTTGGGGGAACTTGGTCTGTTTAGTCTAGAGAGGAGACGACTGAGAGGGGATCTGATAACCATCTTCAAGTATTTAAAAGGCTGCCATATGGAGGATGGAGCAGAATTGTTCTCTCTTGCCCAGAGTGACGGACCAGAACGAACGGGATGAAATTAATTCAAAAGAAATTCCATCTCAACATCCGGAAGAAGTTCCTGACAGTTAGAGCGGTTTCTCAGTGGAACAGGCTTCCTCGGGAGGTGGTGGGTTCTCCATCTTTGGAAATTTTTAAACAGAGGCTAGATAGCCATCTGACAGAGAGGCTGATTCTGTGAAGGCTCAAGGGAGTGGCAGGTTACAGTAGATGAGTAATTGGGATGTGAGTGTCCTACATAGTGAAGGGGGTTGGACTAGATGACCCAAGAGGTCCCTTCCAACTCTATGATTCTATGATTCTATACTTATCCTTTTAAAAATAATTGAAAGCTGGGAATCAGTAGATCATGGCAAAAGATCATTATATCATTTTGATCCAAGCAGTCTTACAAGTACTGATTTTTTAAAGCCCTCTGGATGATGGGGAAATGATGACTACATGAGGATTAGGCAGGAATATTGGGGATATGCCTGTTCTGGACTGTGTCATACTACCCAGTAATTTGGTTCACAGCTTGCTTGGGCATGCTTCAGGACTAGTTGTTTCTTTTGGACATTTATCTGACTTCAGTGGCCAGTTAGATTCTGTTCCACTGTTCATCTAAACCTCCTGGGTTTGGAACACCAGTGTCTCTCCTTTTGTATGCCTCTTGCCACCCCAGCTGTCTGATGAGAGACACCACTGTCTGCAGTGAGATTGTCTTTGACTGACACTTCCTTAGGATGCATCCAAATGGATTTGTTGATGGCTAAGGTGCAGCTTATTTATTTTGGCACATCCCCTTTCTGGGCTTTCTGTCCTTGCTGTGTTCTTCCTCAAACCTTGTTTGATACAATCTTTCCAGAAACAATGTAGTTTGTGTTAACAAACCATCTGGACAGGAAGCTATGAAGTTTAGAAGGTCCTGCTCACATCAATGCCATTTTGCCTGCTGCTCCACTGGAAGACTTTTTGAACATGTCTTTAAATCAGCAATGGCTATTTTTGCCTAGTGCAGTAACCTATGTAATGACCCATTGCCAAAATCTAGTTCCCTCTGAATTTTTTTTTAAAAAGGGACTTCTCTAGTTCTTTTGTTGTAAAAGTTCAACAGAGAGAAGCCTTTTGATGAAACCTGGAAATTCCGAGGAACTAGTAAATTGTGGCAATAGATCGTCTTAACATTATTGGGTGGTATCTCCATAGCAATTACTAAGTTTTAATAAGAGACCTTTAAAAAGGTCTCCAGTGGCACAGTAGGGGACAAACACAAGAAGGAAGAAGGAAGAAGGAAGAAGAAGAGAGTTGGTTCTTATATGCCGTTTTTCTCTACCCAGAGGAGTCTCAACGTGGCTTACAGTCGCCTTCCCATTCCTCTCCCCACAACAGACACCCTGTGGAGTGGGTGAGGCTGAGAGAGCCCTGATATCACTGCCCGGTCAGAACAGTTTTATCAGTGCCGTGGCGAGCCCAAGGTCACCCAGCTGGTTGCACGTGGGGGAGCGCAGATTCGAATCTGGCATGCCAGATTAGAAGTCCGCACTCCTAACCACTACACCAAACTGGCTCTCTAGCACCTTTAGAACTAGCACATTTATTTTGGTACTCTGTCCTAAGAAATCTATTAAACCTCCTTTACAGACACCTTTTAGTGGTGACCTGGCCATTCTGTCAAGCCTTTTCAACTCAGTTCCTGCTTTTAGTTTTTGTTTTTATTAGCTTTAAGAATTCAGTTACAATTGCTAATTTTAAATGTGTTAGGATACATTTTGGTTGTCTTTCAGGCTGCTTTCAGGGACTGTTTATAGTAGAAAAGCAGCATATAAATGGAAATATCAGTCAATCCAATAAAAAAGGGCTAAATTTGGCCCCTATTTTAGTCATAAATCCTCAGGGAATAGAGTTGGGAGAGGTCGTGTGAAGCTTCTTTTTGTGTACACATTATTGTGGAAAATTTGGAGGAGGGGAAATAGGCTGATCTTCAGAGCTGCACTGTTGGGCTGCATCCAGGCAGTGGTTTCCTGCACTGCTGGTTGTTGATTTGGTGCTAAATACATATGAGGCTGCACCGCAGAAAGGAAAGGACAATGTTACGCGGGGCTTCATGGGGAAATTCCTTAGGAGTGTCGAGTGAGTTGAATTTATTTTATTTTGCTCACTTAATTTATACACAGTCTTTCTCCCCAATTGTGACCGAAGCAATTTATATCATTCCCTTCTCCATTTTATCCTCACAACAACCCTGCGAGGTAGGCAAGACTGAATGTGAGACGGACACAAAGTCAACCAGCAAGCTGTTGTGACAGAGTGGGAAGCCATACCTGGGTCTCCTAGATCAGGGGGTAGTCAACCTGTGGTCCTCCAGATGTCCATGGACTACAATTCCCATGAGTCCCTGCCAGCAATTGCTGGCAGGGGCTCATGGGAATTGTAGTCCATGGACATCTGGAGGACCACAGGTTGATTACCCCTGTCCTAAATCCTAGTCTGACACTGTAAACATTACACAACTCTAGCTCAGTGTACCTGAGAGAATCTTCCATCTAGGAAAGAGGACAATTAAATCAAGCCACCACTGAATCATCCCATACTAGGACAGTCCAAGAAGTATTTCCAGCGAGAAAGTTGGGGGGGGGGGGTTGGCACTATGTGCATGCTTGCTGTGAAGTAGTGGCTTCCTCCTCTGTGCGAATAGACTTACACAAACCCGCTGTCTCTGTGCGAGCTCTTGCCAAGGTTGAGAAAGCAGATAAGATGGGTCTGGAGCTTCTTGTAGTTCGTCCAAGGCAGTCAGGGGATCCACCAGCTGTCTGGGAGTCTCCCTGGCCTTCTTCCCAAAGAGGCTTGTTGGCATTCCCAAATGCTTCTTATAGGAGTGGCAGTGCGTCTTGGTGGGCCAGGGCGGCAAGGGATGCCCCACAGCATTACAGGTGTTCCCTGACTGGATAACATTTAGAAGCTGTAAGCCTTGGCAAGGGTTGCTGTTTTGTTTCTGTTCAGCTGCTTGGAATGTGTGAGATGATGTATTTAAAATGATAGATTCAAATGAGTAGCCGTGTTGGTCTGAAGTAGCACAATAAAATCAGAGTCCAGTAGCACCTTTAAGACCAACAAAGCTTACGCCTTGAATAAATCTTTGTTGGTCTTAAAAGTGCTACTGGACTCTGATTTTATTGTGCTAAAAAGCTAGAGGCAGCCTAAGAAGCACTTATGCCTGAGGCAGAGAATCCAAACGGCTCTCCCCCTTAGCAGTGATTTGCTTTTTAATAATGCTCCATATTCTGTTGCTAGAGCTGCCTCCTTCATGGTACAGCCAGCTCTGCAAAAGTCTGAGGTTCTTGGTTCGCATCTCACTTCTGCCCTTAATGCAGTAAGATGACTTTGGATAACATATTTTCCATTAGAGTCCATCTGCTGTGTGAGGATAGCTCAGGCCAACCTTAATCAGTTGTTGTAAGGATTGTTGAGGAGACATATGCAAAGTGCTTGGAACGCTGGACTATTATGTGCCTGCAGAGCACTGGCTATTTTTAGTACATCAGAGTTCATTCATGCAGTCCTCGCATCACAGAGTTGCCTGATAACTGCAACTACGGGCTGCGTATCTGCTTGGTGGAGAGCAGGATGAAGTGAAAGAGATGGCCCAAGGAACGGAAAGAGTGTCGTCTCTAAGAGCAGGTTACAGAAATAATGCCATCTTTACGCAAGAGTCCGGTGAAGTGAATATAATGGGGCACAATCAGCGTAAATGGGTGCAGCTTCTTGTGGATGGGAATGCAACATCCATTGACTCTTCCTGAGGAGATGCTTTATTGTTTTGCTTCTCTCAGCAGAAATGTCTGGTCAGAATATTAGTATAACAAATGAACAAGATCTTGTTCTGTTCGCAAATAGACGTAACTTTTACAAAGCAATACTAGTGCCTGCACTCGAAAATTCACTCCCTGAATAAATTTTTGTTGGTCTTAAAGGTGCTATTAGACTCTATTTTGAGAGAGAGATTTCTGCTGAGGGGAGCTCAGGATAATATTGGTGGGTAGGCAACGCAAGTTCTGCATCTAAATGTCATCGGGAGAGGAGAAATCCTTTTGCCATTTTGCATATCAGGAATTTCCGTGCCCAACATTTCAGCCGCACAGATTATAATGCCGTCCAAAGCCTCAAGATCAACTCTGACACTGTAGTGGCCAAAAGTAGTCCCGTGGTGTTCATTGCCAAGAGTTTACAAACAGGAATTTGACAGGCCATTTCAGCAACATCTTCTTTCTTCGTGTTTAGAGGTCCTCAGGACTCATTACTGTGTTGCCTGCAGCAGGGTGGGAGAACTACCCTCTAGAATAGAATATCAGGACCATTTCTTCCTAAAACAAACCGCTTTGATCAATGCCACTCTTTCTAAGAGAGGTGAAGGGTACCAAGAAGTAAAGGAATCTATGCTCACTTCACAAAAGCTTGGGCCATAATGATTCTGTTCCTCTTTAAAGTGCTGTTTGTCTGTTGTAGTTATTGCAAGACGTACGTAGCCACCACCTTGGAACTCATTTCCTTCTCTTTTCCTTCTCTCTTTTCAGACTGGTTCGGAGGGCAGCTCAGTTGATGGACCCAAAACAGGCCAAATGGAAGAAGGGCCATTTAACCATGTTGAAGAAAGAAGGCTGAATGAGGGTGATGGGCCAGGCCTGGCCAACGGTGGAAGGGAGCAAGCGGCTGGAAGAAGGGCTATGATAATGGAAACAGGGACATGGCTGGGCAGCCCACACACTGAGCAGAAAGCCAACTGGGAGGGCATGCCAGCTGCCCTTAGCCAGGGCGATTCCACCAATGCCAACTTGGAGGATGCTCAGAACCTGGTGGCTTTCTCTGCGGCAGCGGAAGCAGCCATGTCTTCGCATGGGATGGTGCCTCCGGCTTCCCCTTCTTTACTGAGCATGCAGCTGTATGAGAAGTTTAATGCCGAGATGAATCGAAGCGGAGCAGGAGATGGTCTGGCTGCACCTCCTTCCAACAGCTACCCTGGCGTTGAAGACCTGAATGCTCTGAAGGCCGCCCTCGCTCTGGCAAAACACGGCATGAAGCCGCCCAATTGCAACTGCGATGGACCCGAGTGCCCGGACTACCTGGAATGGCTGGAGAAGAAGATCAAGTCAGCCACTGGAGAAGACCAGAGTTGTGCCCCCCAGCATCTCAGCCAAGCTTCTGAACCTTCCTTAGACAATGGTGCTAATCCAAAGCAGATGCGTGCTGCAGACGAGAAGCCGGCTCTGTGTCCGTCAGAGGCCCTCCTTTTTTCCCAAAGTGCACTGAATATTGCAAAGGAGAAGAACATCAGTCTCCAGACAGCCATCGCCATCGAGGCCCTTACGCAGCTATCGTCAGTTCTTCCTGAGGCAGCCCAAGAGGCGCCGCCCCCTCCCCAGAGCCCACTGCCCATCAGGGCTTTCACCTCCAAGGAACAGCTTGGGCAGCCTTCCACCTTCCCGGCACACCTCCCTAATTCGGTGCTATCTGTGTCCAATGCCGAGCTGTACCAGAGCCAGGCCTCGAAAGCGTATTCCAGCCACCGCCTGCTCCAGGCTCCCACCTCGGCTTCCTCCTCCTGGCAGCAGGGCGCAAAGGTTGCTCCGGAGACGGCTCCCTATTGCCTTGATCGCAACAATGGCCACTTGGACACTTCGGGTCTGTTTCCCAACTGCACCTCCACCCCGCAGAAAGCAGGCTTCCCTGAGCAGTGGAGTGAAGAAAGCAAGCTCAAAAGCAACCTCTGGGGCCTGAACTCCAACCCACCTCCGCCCTCCTTGGCGAGTGACCCCATGGCCGAACTGGAGCAGCTTTTAGGCACTGCCGGGAACTGCATCAAAACCGTGTTCAAGCGCCCTGACGCGATGCCTGGCAAAGCGAAAGTCGTCAAGGCAAAGCAGGAGCAGCTAGGCCAGAACGAAGAGAACCCTGGCTACCGTAAGCCGGCTGGCTCCAGCCAGCAGTTATCCCAACTTCTGCAAGAGACAAACTTCCATAAGAAGACCCAGAAGGTTCTGCAGCAGCACCTCCACCACAAGCGCAGCCTCTTCCTTGAACAGAACCTTCCTCAGGGAGGCCCCCAGGAGCAGCTGCCTAGCTGGTGGGCTCCCAAGTCACAGGCCCAGCCTCAGAAATCAGCAGAGAAGTCCCCCAAGGAGAGGAAGAAGAAGATCCCGGCAGAAAAAGGTGCTCAGGTCAAGCCAGTCCGTAAGCAGGTCCAGATAAAAAAATCCAAGCAGAAGGACTCTCTGCCCCTCTTCCTGCCGGTGAGACAGATCAGCTTGGAAGGGTTCCGCTCAGCTGCCACTCCAGAGCGCCTAAGCAAAGAGATGCAAACCGAGCAGCTGCTCTCTGCGACCCCGACCAAGCTTTTGTTCCCTGCTCCGTTTACATCCAGCCCCGGGGAGCTGTCTCCATTGCAGAAGCTACTTGAAAACAGAAGTCCAGCTCCCAACTCTCAGGAAATGTGCCATCCCAGCCAGGAGGAGAGCCACTGCTACTACTCAGAGAATGCTGCATGTAGTTCTAACTCCCTCAGCTCTCCTTTGCCAGGCGTTGCCCCGTGCTCTTCCACAGGTGCTTGCAGCAATGGGCACGAGGAAGCTTTCCACCGGCCAATAAACTCGGCAGATCATCCTCTGTTTGCCCACAATCCGGTCACGGTGGATGACAAGCTGGAGGAACTGATCAAACAGTTTGAGGCCGAATTTGGAGAAAATTTCAGCTTGCAGAATTCCGAGCTTCCAGCTCCAGTTCTGCTCCCTGATGGGTCTTTGCCAGCCCATCCCCCTTCTCCCCCACATCCCTTGTCTTCTCTGAGCCGCTCTCCAGAGCCTCCTGGGGGCTTGGATTCAGCTCTCCAACCTTCGGCTGCTAATGATTGCACACCGCCTTTGATGGGCACTCCCAATGCGGGTCACAAAATGTTCTCCCTCTTGCAGGGTGGTGAGCAGCCTTTTGAAAACCCTTTTGCTGCTCGGTCTCCCAAGCAGATAAAAATTGAATCTTCTGGTGCTATTACGGTGGTATCCACCACGTGCTTTTACTCTGATGAAAACCAAAATACAGACACTGCTTCCATGGAAGGGACCCCAACCAAGGATAAAGTGCCACTCACACCTACTCTCAGTGGATTTTTGGAATCTCCCTTGAAGTACTTGGACACACCAACCAAAAGTTTGCTGGACACACCAGCCAAGAGAGCGCAGGCCGAGTTCCCAACTTGTGACTGTGTGGGTGAGTCATGTGAGAACCTCTTGGGTGTCGGTGTGTGTGTGTCTGTGCGTGCTTTCTAGTCCATCGTTCTATACCCACCATTAGCCAGTAGCTTCTGGGAAGCTCACAGCAAAGCATGAAGACATTACTAATTGTCATTGTTGCTAACCTCTGTGCTAACCTGATGAAACCTCCCTGTTAGAATTTCTCTAATCTCTGCACACAGCTGTCTGTCATGTGGTTGTGAGTTCCGTACGTTGGAGATGTTCTTTATGAAGAAGTCCTTTTGTCTGTCTTGCAAGCAAAGTGCTTGTTCCTTTGTGCTGTGTCAGGGGTGCAGGGACAACATTCCTGGCAGGATGACCTGCCTGAGGCATTCCAGTTTCAGGTGCGGGGTTACCGTGCTGGGAGAGGAGAGTGGGTTTGCTTCTCCTGTGTAAGGAAGGAGACATGCTCAGTTTTAGAGCCTCTGCTTTGCATGCAGAAGGTCCCAAGACTGGTTTCTGACATCTCCAGTTAAACAAGGCAGCAACAGCAGCAGCAGCAGAAGAGTTGGTTGTTATATGCCGCTTTTCTCTACCCAAAGGAGTCTCAAAGTGGCTTACAATCACCTTCCTTTCCTCTCCCCACAACAGACACCCTGTGAGGTGGGTGAGGCTGAGAGAGCCCTGATATCACTGCTCAGTCAGAACAGCTTTATCAGTGCTGTGGCCAGCCCAAGGTCACCCAGCTGGCTGCATGTGGGGAAGCGGGGAATCAAACCCGGCTCGTCAGATTAGAAGTCCGCACTACTAACCACTACACCAAGCTGGCAGGGGATGTGAAAGAGGCTGTGTATTTGGGGAAGGACAGGACCAATCAGGCATGTGGAGACTCCAGTCATGTTAATGGCTGCTGCTTTCATGTCTGTTAAGCTCCACATGCTCCAAAAGAATAGGATTCTAGTTTTTAAGAAGAAGAGTTGGTTTTTACACCCTACTTTTCACAAGGAGTCTCAAAGGGGTTTACAATCGCCTTCCCTTCCTCTCCCAACAACAGACACCCTGTAGGAAGATGAGGCTGAGAGAGCTCTGACAGGATTGCTCTAAGAGAACAGCACTATCAGTGCTGTGACGAGCCCAAGGTCACCCAGCTGGCAGCATGTGGAGGAGCAGGAATCAAACCCAGCTTGCCAGATTAGAAGCTGCCACTCCTAACCGCTACACCACTTATGCAAGACCTAAGAAGTTTCATTTAACATGTGTGTGTAGGAATAAATTTGCCAGTTATCATCTGGGTCTTGAGTCTTCTTGTAAGCTGACCCTGGTATGTGGATTGTGGCTGCACTGGGACCTTGGCTATTGGGGTGCAGTAGGTTTTCCAGCCCTTGGTCCTTGCTATGTGTTCTTGGAATAGGGACTCCTGCTAGAGGGGAAGCTTGGGCTGGAATCTGAAACACTGTGGACAGGAGACATCTCTTTCTGTGTTGACTAGGTAAAGGTATAAAGGCAAGACTTCCCAAGCTCAGCCAATCCAGAGGCTTCTTACTGGTTACCGATTGTATGACTCACTTTCCCTTTCTTTGCCTAAAGAGGCCTTGGAAACTTGAGTGCACACAGCCCCAGACCACTTCTGAGCCTAAGGCCACAACCTCAAGTCATGAGGCTACGCTTCTTTTGAAAAGTGTGCCCAGTGCCTTTGAGGCTAGCATAGCTGGGAGAAGTTTTAGCAGCTGCCTCTTTGGATCCCCATGACTGTTGGGGGAGCTTGATTCTTTTCCCTGCCAAGCAACCTTCTGAAATGCACAGGCAGTCTCTTCGGGTTTGGAGTTGGCAGCTCTGACTGTCCCCCCCCTTCACCTATTGATTGGGCTTCTAGGTTTAGGGCTGCAAGGGAAGGGGCTGGGAATGCCCTTCTCTTTAGACTGTACAACGGACTCATGTCTTTGCGATGCAGGAAAAAATTGTAAAGTCTGAAGAGGGAAGGCAGCCAGAGAAGAGCTAAAACTAGGGGTTTTGGCTGGTACCGCTACCATCAGCTGCTGTAATAAAATCTGAGGATACTGCATGTCCATTATTGATCTTTGTCTGAATGGCAGCTGTCCAGCTGAGGCTTGCTTTCTCTTTCTCTTGACACCGAGCCACAGAGATGTGTCTGGAATAAAAATTAGAGTTGGGAGAGAGAAGAGGGAAATGCAGCAGCCAAAGCCCAGTCCCTTCTGTTTGGGCAGAGAACGTGCCAAGTTAATTTAGAGTCGGCTGCTTCCAACCTGGAGAACGCCGCTGCCATTGTTTCAAGTTTCTATAGCACAAGCAATGTGGCAGGTGCTGTATGGGGCAAGTTCTCAGACTCCCCCCCCCCAGATTTCTGCTCCACCAGCCACAAGTGTGGAGAGATTGATCAGATCCAATAGAAATGGCTGTTGCCTCCACCGTGTGCAGTTCATTTTGAAGGTGAAGGTTTGAAGGCTGAGCCCACCAACTGGCCCAGTGCAGACATAATGCTTATTGATAGTTTACCCTTTATTATGGGTTAGTATTTTATCTGAATGCTGGTACATCATGGTTTCAGACTGACTGCCAGTCAATAGTCTACACAGGGCTTTCTACCTTCTCTAAGCTCAAATAAATCCCTCCCATCTACATTGAATTTGATTTCCATTTTGATTTGGGGTGCTTTAAATTTTCCCTCTGCAACATGCATGATTGATCTGGAGTGATCCTACCTTTCCCCTGTGATATCCAGAAATGGATATAAGCCTTGATATTTGAAAGATCTGCATCAGTAAGTGTGTAGATTTCTGCTTTTTGTGAATTCTTCCTTCTCCATGCCTCATAGCAAAGCAGTCTTCCCTGGTTGGCCAGGTTTTCAGTTCAAAGACTTCCTGATTTCCAGTTGCAAGGCTTGTCTTTAAGTGACTGCACTCCAGAAGCCCTAACTTCTCTCAGCAGGGATTTGCCTCTTCGATTTATTCCCCCCTCCTTTGCTGTCTCCAATCCTCTCTATCACCCCCCCACCCCCACCCCCACCCCCACACCTACATACACCCATTCAAGAAAAGAAAGAGACTCCTGCTATGCTTGGCTCCCCCCCCCACTCTGAGCTTCCCCAATCAAGTGCAGAACACTTTCTATTTCAATTCAGGGGAGGGGGAAATAGAGGAAGATTTGAATTCAAATCGATCTGAATTCAGCACGATCCACAAGTGCAGAATCAGCCCAGGTATGGAATGATTGAAGTGGATTGTTAAAACAGAGTTTGTACTAATGGTGGGTAATGGCTGCATTGTGCCAACCTTGGTTAAGATAGTTCCTCAATCTCTCCAAACTCTTGGCTTTCAATATGACTAGTAAGGTCTTGCTAGTGTCATGTTATATATACCCTCAAAAGGCATGGTTTAATACATAAGTTTTTTCTTTGCCTTTTTAGGACCTTCCCCAGAGATAATTGCTAACTATGATGTGTTTCAAGATAATGGTAAAGATATTGTAATACAACAGGTAGGATGGGGTTCAGCGGTATAATTTCTCTAACAAAAGCCCTGAGTCTGAAGTGGTTAAGGGAAATTCTTCTTTTACTGGCATACTTAACTTAAATACATAAGTAAAAACAATTACGTGGAGCATCTCATTACTTTCTGCAGAATAATCTCACAGTATTAGCACAGGAAAATATTAGATTAAATTAGAATATATTTGATAAAAATTAAACACCACTACAAATGGTAAAGAGCCTCTTGTGGTGCAGAGTGGTAAGGCAGCAGACATGCAGTCTGAAAGCTCTGCCCATGAGGCTGGGAGTTCAATCCCAGCAGCCGGCTCAAGGTTGACTCAGCCTTCCATCCTTCCGAGGTCGGTAAAATGAGTATCCAGCTTGCTGGGGGGTAAACGGTAATGACTGGGGAAGGCACTGGCAAACCACCCCGTATTGAGTCTGCCAAGAAAATGCTAGAGGGCATCACCCCAAGGGTCAGACATGACCCGGTGCTTGCACAGGGGATACCTTTATCTTTACAAACATATATAATAAGTAAAAATAAAAGGAACAGCAAGTAAAGGTATTTCAAAGAGGGTATCTCTGAAGTTATTGCAATCCACAGATCCTGAGTCTTGAAGACATTGAGAGGAATTGAACATGGGGGGAGAAGAAGAGTTACTGCAGTCTAATGAAACAATATATGGTTCCCAGGTCTCCTTGTGTTATTTTCAAGAGGATTTCTTCTCTTTTCTTCATAGTTAATGCCTTTCCTAGAAGAAAACCTAATCAGTCCTCAACCGTCAGTTGCTGGCTGTCACTAAACCCAAACATTCTAAGTTCATAACACCTCCCAGTTAGAAAGAGTAATGCCTCACATGCCCCATCTGTCTTGAAATTTGCATTATCTGCACATAAACAGATTAAATGTTTGGAAAAGAAACCCTGGCTTCTTAAAGACGTTTCTTTAATTTGCTCCTGACAAAATAGCCTACTATAAGTGAGATGAACTTTTACAGCTTGAGATATGTGTGAGGACGTAATTTTGAAGAGTTGCCTTGCATGTGTCCTTGCAAAAATATTCAGGAGTTGATGATTCACTGGTCTTTTCCAAAGCTGAATCTGCAAGCACAGATATAGGAAATCATTTGCAAAGCCATATAAGATAATCTCTTGCTATGTTCTCATTTTCTGCTGGGATAGCTAACCTAGATTTGGTGCCCGGAGATCTCCTGGGATTGTAACTGATGCCCTGGAATGAAAACTGATCAGTTCTCCTGGACAAAATGGCTTCTTTGGGAGATGGAATCTATGGCATCATACCAGAGCCAGCTTGGGGTAGTGGTTAAGAGCAGCGGCTTCAGATCTGCATAGCTGGGTTGGATTTCCCACTCCTTCACATGCAGCCAGCTGGATGACCTTGGGCTAGTCACAGTTCTGTTAGAGCTATTCTCACAGAGCAGTTTCTCTCAAAGCCTTATCTACTTCACAGGGGCCCATAGCAGGGAGAGGAAGGGAAGGTGATTGAGACTCATTTGGACAGTGAAAAGCGGGGAACCAACTCTTCTTCTTCTTCTACTGAGGTCCCGCCTCAAGTCCTAGCATCCTCAGGCTCCGTCCCCAAAATCTCCAGTAATTTCCCAACCAGGAGTTGGCAGCCTTTTTGATGTGCAGGGATTGCTTTTAAAAACAAATTCTATGACTGCCAGGCATTACATCAGAAGCTTCCAATTCAAACTATGGAGTATAACACAAGTCCTGAGTTTGCATGAGAAAATCTGCTGCCCTTAATGGTCAATAGAATGTGTGCAGTTTTTAAATCCTTCAATGAAGGAACAGTATACAAAAGCAAAATGTTTTACCCATACATTAAAAAGCCTCTAGCATTAACAATATCAAGAAATCTTTAAGGATTCCTAGCGATACTTTGCTAAATTATAAACAAATAAATTAGAAAAATCTTCAGGCAGAGAGTCCATGTATTCCTCAATATAATAAAATTATAGAATCATAGAATCATAGAATCATAGGGCCATTTCGCACGGGGATCTTTGTTGCAAATTGTTTGCGGAATGAAAAATCGCCATTTAAAATAGTGGAATTCGTCGTTTTGCACACCTGGCTTTGTAGTGGAATCAGTTGCGTTTTTTAGCGTTTCCCACAGGCTTCCGGTCTCGGCAGAAATCGCTAGAAAGGAAGCGCTATTGCCAAGCTCGTCCCGCCCCTGGCTGTCAAGCAGCCAATGGGCAGCCGTTAGCATGCTCCCAAACAGCCGCTTTCCCTTTAAGAAAGGTTTTTTAAAAAAAAACAGACCCATAGCAACGAATCTGTGTAGATTCGTTGCTACGGAGAGACCCATCCAGCTGCCTAATGTGAGCTGTCGTTTGATTGTATGATCGTTTGCACGCTGCCTCGAGTGATAAAAATAAATTCCCCCCCCCCTTCTCACGGGCTTGATTTTCGGCTGAATTTATGTGTAAAAAATAAAGGGACTTTATTTCAGCAAACGGGCTTTTAAGTGGTTTGTGCTTAGTGACTAAAGGTGAAGGACTGAAGCCAGGGAAGCCTCTAAACAGAAAGAGGCTCGCTGGTGCGTTTATCCCCGCTCGCTCGGAGAAAAAAAAATGGCGATCGCTTCGCCGGAAGTTTGGAGGAGAGAGCCAGGGGGAGGGACTTTGAAGAACCAGCAACAATGGTAATGCACAGGTCTTTAGCGCTAGTGTTGCAGATTGGTTGCAGGAGTGTATCGCTATCCGGAGGGTGAATCCACTTTTCTGGATTCCCCTGAAAGCGCCACAACGAAGCGCTTTTGGCGGGTCGGTTTCAGGATTGTTGCAGATTGTCTACGACGTCGTGGGTTATGGCAAATTAGTAGCGTTTCCAATTAGCAACCATTGTGCTATTTTGAAGCCGTGCGAAATGGCCCATAGAGTTGGAAGGGCCCATATAGGCCATCTAGTCCAACCCCCTGCTCAACGCAGGATCAGCCCAAATATATAGGGAATATATAGCCCCTGTCATGTAAGAAGATCATAGTCTGACAAAGGGTGCTTGCATTCGAAAGCTCACGCCTTGAATAAATCTTTGTTGGTCTTAAAGGTGCTACTGGACTCTGATTTTATTGTGCTACTTCAGACCAACACGGCTACTCATTTGAATCTTTCCTCAATATAACAATTCATAAAAAGTTAGAATACTAAAACAGAAATCCTAACTCCTACAAATTGTTGTGTAGTTATAACTAGCTTGCTGATTGTTGATGCAGTCTTTCCTAAGAGCTGTCTGCATTCCTGCTGGAGCCTGTTTGGCCCACCACTGAATATGACTGTAATCTCTCTAGTAGCTTCTGGTCTGTGAGCAATACAGCCTTATCCTTCATCTGAAATGAGTACACAGCTGCACACATCACCCTGTGCATGACAAATCTAATGTGAAGTACAGTCTTCAGCAACATGATGTTATAGCCAGAGATATAACAAAGGACGTTTACTCAGAACTGAGATCTTAAGCCAGGCTTTCTCTGTCAGGGTTTCATGAAACCCTGGGGTTTCTTGACAGCCGCAGATGGGTTTCCCGAATGGATGAGAGTTAATTTTCTATATATTTTTAAAATTTGTTAAACATTTAATTGGGTGATATGACCATATATGGTCATGTCACACACCCACACCCACAATGCCCAATGATGAACCTGGAGGGGGTGGGAAGGGGAGGGGGCCCGAATGGGTATGTACACAGCTCTGCTTCTCAACCATATTCTGCACGATCATGCCACTTCTGGGGTTTCTTGAAGCCTGAAGAATGGCATTTCTCAATGGTCAAAAAGTTGAGAGAGGCTGATCGAATGTTAGAAAAGACTGTAAATACAGTTGTGCTATCTACTTCATAGATTTGGCAGTCCAGTCCTAAGACTCCTGGATATTGTTTATTTAGTTCATTTATTCCCTGCCTTTCTCCCCAGTGGGGACTCAGAGAAATTCACCTTCTGTGGGGTAGGTTAGGCCAAGAGTGTGTGACTGGCCCAAGGTCACCCCACAAACTTTCATGACGGAGTGGGGATTCTAATCTGAGTTTCCCAGATCCTAGACAGATGCTGTATTCACTATACTATCCTGGCTCATAGCTGATGCCCTTGCAGCTCTGGCATAATTTACCAGTATCTTGTGCCCACTCAGTAGAGAAAAAAACATCAACCATGCCAAACCCAAGAAGCCTGTGTTAGAATCTTTATCAACACAATTAACACTTGTCAATCTTAGCTGTTCCAGATATGGAAGAAGCCAACCAATGCATGGTGGTGCCAAATATTCCTTCTCAGTATCACTTTGCTCCCCCCCTCACATAAAACAGAACAAGGGAAAGAACATCGGCAGTACAGCATTCTGTGGATGATTGTGGCATGACCCATACTACCTATCGTACAGTAGCAAGGGATTCAAATTCCACCAAGGAAGAAGGCAGTAAGAAAGCAAAGCTACCTTTTGGCCAGCAGCAAACCAATCCTTAGCAAAATAGGAAGAGAAAGCAGAAAAAGACACATCACAAGACACTTGGACTCCTCCACTGGCCCTGGTGTTGAAACCATCTCTATATCCCAAGGCAGGAACGTCTGCAGCAAAAGACATGTCATGCCTGAGGGACCTCTTTCATGACTGTACTTAGCTGCCAGAGAGGACTGGAAGGAATGCTATGCACAGCAGAGTTTTTGCTCCACCAGGTCCAGACATTGTGGAAGGGCTTCTCTTGTTGATTCTCTTGTCGCAGGTTTGTCATTTTACTTGGCACCTTAGCTTGCTGCCTTCACATAACTGGGTTCATTAGGCTAATTACAGATGCCTGCTGCTGTTCACGTTGGCAGCCCCAGCTCCAATTCCCTTCCCGGCCATGTTGTCTGCCTCCAGATTGAGGGTAGGGTTTGATTGTGAACACACAGGAGTGTGTTCCTCACTTGTGCACAACTGTGCAGACACTGGCTGTCTCTCAATGAGGCAGCTTGGTGTAGTGGTTGGGAGCAGCGGCCTCTTACCTGGAGCACCAGGTCTGATTCTCCATTCCTCTACTTGCAGCCAACTGGGACAGTCACAGTTCTCTCAGAGCTTTCTCAGCCTCACCTACCTCACAGGTGACTGCTGTGGGCAGAGGAAAGGAAGGCGATTGTAAACTGCTTTGAGACTTCTTTGGGTAGTCTCTTCTTCAGTGTAAAGACAATTTAGGCTAGTAACAAGTAGGAAGTGGGCACATATTCCTGTCTTATTAAACAGTAGTAATAGAAAATTGAGAAACAATCGAGGCATTTATTGAATAGCGTCAGGAGTGTTCTGAATGAAAGTAATCTGAAAGAGGTTGCTAACACTAATTGTTATGCAATTTCACATAGGCCACTCCGTGAGGCTCTGGAGGGCAAAAGGGGAAAGTGGCGCATGAAGAGTTGGAGAGAAGCAGTTGATTCCATTGAGCTAGGTGGCTGTTTTTCCTTGAATGGGAGGTCACATGAGCATGACCTCATGCTTACATCACAATGATGTTCTGCCCGTGTGTCTTCAGGGGGAGGGTCCCTTTCTTCACTGTGCATATTTACTATGTGCCTCTTGTGTTGGGAGATATTACTACCAATTATTGATGGAAGAAGGACCATTCAGCCACTTTGCAGTAGGTGCTTTACTGCAAGGCAGGGGATTTGCAGTAAACAGAGTTGCATTCCCCCTCCTTTGCTTACTTGGGGGGGGCAGCATTGTGTTTCTGGATATAAGAGTCCTGAGCACAGCACTGTGACAATGTTTATTCTCATCCCTGGCTGGTTGTGCAAAGTACTCTTTCTTCAGAATTTTCATCATCAACATCCCTCCCCCTGCTGTGTGTATCTTCAGGATGCACATGATCATGCCATGGCTTATATGGTACTTAGGAGAGCTGTAATTGGCACATGCTTAGTTGGTATCCTAAACAGTACAATGCCTGCATAGGCATGGTGGTGGACAGGGGAGGGAGGGAATTTGTTATTTTGTTTGTGCCAGTCATCTCCCTGGCATAACATTAGGTTGGCACTGGGGGTAGGATATGGGCTAAGGTGACCAGATTGTCCCACTTTTGGAGGGGCATCTGGGGGCACCTGGCAAATTGTACTTATGCTGAAATTAAAAATATATATATTACAATACTGTTTTTGCGTTCTATGAAAATTTTTGTTGCTCCATATAGACCAAATTTTTAATCAAGAACGAAACATTGGACTCACCTGAAGGTTTCTTTTCAGTGGGGCGAAATCATCCAAGGTGGTTAGGTCACACCTCTGCTTGCTCAGGTAGGGCATTCAGATGTAGATTTTCAGAGCCGCCTTCCTGAGCGACCTGAGTCTGACCGGCCAGTCTTGTCCAAGCCCTGCTGCTCAATAGAAAGTTGTTTTAGCATAGCCTTTTTTTTTCTTTTTTTTTGAAGATGTCCGTGAATGCTGGCTAACTCTGGTTGCCATTAACCTCTTGGTGAGAGTACCCATGCATCTACTGGCTTTACACTGGTGTGCAGTCAGTACATGTCTTATTTACTCTGGGGTAAGAACCTAATTGATATGTGAAGCATTGGCAGGATGGCTTCAGGATGGTGCCCTAAATCAACTTCAACTTCGGATGCTGACGGGGGAATTTAAGTGAGGGCAAATCTCAGCTGGTGGAACTGAAACTTATATTTGGTTTTTAGAGCTATTTTTTGGTTCTGACTGCTGGCATGCTGCTTTGAAATAGGAAATATTCTAAGGTAGAGTTTCTTTCCAACAATGAGTGGTAGCTTTGTTTTAAATTGTAAGTTATGCTATAATTCCTGAAGTATCGCAAAAAGGCATGTAGGTACTGGTACTGTGCACATATATTTAAAATTTTTGATCAATTAAGTCAGAGGCAGATGATGGATTTTTAAAGCCCTTGTTAGTTCATAGTTCTAATTCTGAGGAAGACTGCCCGAGAAAGCTCCTGCCTTGAATAAATCTTTGTTGATCCTAAATGTGCTATTTCTGATTTTGTTGTGTTAATTACACATAGTCATAGTGGCAGGCCACACAAACTGTTTGCAGTGCCCTTTTGCTTCTTTTTTTTAAAGCAGAAAGTTTACATAAAGTTCCATTGCTTTTTCAGTTCCTGGAATTTGGGGGATGAGATGTGTATGAAATTCCCTTCTTGTGATATGATTTCTAGTTATTACTGCACTGGCTGGCCACAACTGTTGTTTGTAAGAGTTCTGGGACCATACAGAAGGCCCACGGGTGATGCTGAGATGACTGGTAGGCAGTCTGAATGCAAACAATAGATAGCAAAGAAGCAGTCTAAAGGAAGTTACTTTCAGACCCTAAGTGGTTGGTTGATTCAACAAAATTATCATTAGGAAGTGTCTTGTAAACAGAGAACATGCCATGTCCTTTCCTGTTCTTCACAGTCTTATGTTTGGTTTGGGGTCTTCTGAAGAGACAGTTAACAGAAGATTTTAAACCATGGCCAAAATGTTGCTTAGAACCTCCCTGGCTGTGCAAGTCTATAGAAAGAGGAACAGGCGCAGGGCTTGTTTTCAACTCCCCTTCCCCCACCTTCGCTCCCCTGGTGACAATTGGATCTGGTGCGGCTCAAAAGAGGCACCTCCTTCCTGTCTGCTTTGTGGCTTTCTTACCTCAAGCTCCTGGCATAGTTATGCAATCCAAGTATGTTTGTTTTATTCTTTTTAAAGGTTCTCTTTCTGTGTGTTCACCCTTTCCAATATGCCTGGAGAAAAGGAAGGTGGCTTGGTGATTGACACAAGGAGCAGTCACTCCAGCCTCTGGTCTAGCAGGGAAAACAGGTTCTTCTTGAAGCTGATCATGGGGAGAAGATACTACATGTGTTGCAACTGCGATGTATGTTTTGCTCCAGTGGACTCCCTCTGCTCGCACTGTGCATGCCCACATGCACTCTAGAGCAGGGGTAGTCAACCTGTGGTCCTCCAGATGTCCATGAGCCCAATTTCCATGAGCCCCTGCCAGTGTTTGCTGGCAGAGGCTCATGGGAATTGTAGTCCATGGACATCTGGAGGACCACAGGTTGATTACCCCTGCTCTAGATGCAACTGTTTTTTTTAGGAGGGTAGAAACAAAGCCAGAACAGCCATGGTGCATTTCCCACCCTAAGTGATGCTCCCCTCGTTGATCTTGCACAATGCAGCACGGGTGGACTCGAAGCAACTCTGAGATGGTGAAATAGACAGTTGTGCCATGGCATTCCTTGGGATGTTGTGGGATCCTAGGCCCGCCTCTCAGCTTGCACACGGCTTCACTGGCGCCAGTAAAATATACCAGGATGGAAAGTTTTGGGAATTGTTTTGAGGCTCAGATGCTGGGACTCCGTGGATAGAGCCTTGCATGACACATCAGGGGGTAGAACCAGATAGGTAAGGAGAGGAGCCTAGCGAAACTTAATGAGGAAGTCCAACTAATAGCAAAAACGTTTTTTCTGAGCTAGTAGTCGTAGGCTTCTACTTCTCCCCAGGTAATATCTGCACACTGAAATCAATGTATTTATTCATAGGGAGCCGGAATGAGTCCACCAGCTTTGCCGAACCCCCTACACACAATTGGCAGATCATGAGCTTTGTGTAAGATCTGCCCCCATGATTGAGCATGCTGATTTTTCAAACAATGCTGATCAGGGGGAATGGAGCCTGTGCATATACACTTTGTTCACATGTAGATGTCCTGCTCTGAATCAGAAATCATGTGTTGGCAGGTCCAGCATGCTCATTCCCACTCTCCCTCTACTAGCCTTGATTTCGACACTGATATGTTGTCTGAAGAGGGCTAAGGAGAAGGCACTGAAATTTCAGGACAGACCAAGACTTGGCAGTCACCACCAGACCTGCCTGCCAAGACTTCTGTGGGCCTGGCAAAAACTGATAACTTTCAACAACCAAAGTTTTGCTCCCTTCTTTGTGTGGCTCTGGTGGGTCCCTTAACACCCCATTCGACAGGCCCTGTTCCCTTTAAGCATCGGGAGGCTGCAATAATATAATCGACTGTTATTTTGTTCTTTATTTTAAACAGAACAAATAGTTGAGAAAGATGAGGGTCCCTATTACACTCACCTGGGTTCTGGACCTACTGTGGCATCCATCAGGGAACTCATGGAGGACCGGTAAGTCACAGAATATATGCAGTTCCTTGAATGTAAGGAGGGAGGTGAGGTTCATTACTGTCACAGTTCTGCACAAAACGCTTTGACCCTTTGGACATGGTTATCTAGTGAAGAAGAAGAAGAAGAAGAGTTGGTTCTTATATGCCGCTTTTCTCTACCCGAAGGAGGCTCAAAGCGGCTTACAGTCGCCTTCCCATTCCTCTCCCCACAACAGACACCCTGTGGGGTGGGTGAGGTTGAGAGAGCGCTGATATCACTTCCTGGTCAGAACAGTTTTATCAGTGCCGTGGCTAGCCCAAGGTCACCCAGCTGGTTGCATGTGGGGGAGTGCAGAATCGAACCTGGCAGGCCAGATTAGAAGTCCGCACTCCTAACCACTACACCAAACATGAACCAGCATATTCTTCCTATGACAGTCAGCGAGGGCCTGCCTCCAATAGCTCTGTTTCAAGCAGGGGTCTGCAACCTATAGCAATATTGGATGCAGTAGTGAAAAGTGCTGTTGTCACTGAAGACTTATGGTGATCCAGTAGAGTTTCCAAGGCAAGAGATGAACAGAGGCAGTGGGTGTGCCATTACCTGCTTCTACTTAGCAACCCCAGTGTTCCTTGGTGGTCTCCCATCCAAACACTAACCAGGGTTGACTCTGCTGAGATCTGACGAGACTGGGCTTGCCTGGGCTATCCTGGTCAGGACAGAGCCAAATGTGGTGTATACAGAACAGCACAGAAGTTTATGAAATTCTGCATGGGGAAGAGAGAGTAGACAAAGAGAATAAGTCAATCAGTGGCTACCAGCCATTGTGATTGAATGGAATCTCTACATTAGGGGTAGTCAAACTGTGGCCCTCCAGATGTCCATGGACTACAATTCCCATGATCCCCTGCCAGCATTTGCTGGCAGAGGCTCATGGGAATTGTAGTCCATGGACATCTGGAGGGCCAGGCACTCAGCCTCTGAAATCCAGAGTGAGGAAGTAACACTGTGGAAGGTCTTGGCCTCTATGTCCTTTTGTTGTCCTTCCAGAGGAAGTGGTTGGCCACTGAGACAGTATGCTGGACAAGATGGACCACTGGTCCAATCCATCTAGCCTTTTCTTATGTCTGTAATATGGCTCTTTTAAAAATGAAATATTTAATCAAGGTATATTGGAGGGATAGTTGGGATACAGGATTAATTAATATGTGAAGGCAATGGCAGGGTAAGATTTTTATGGAACGAAAACATTTACAGAAAGGAAACATCAGCCATTCTCATGAGGAGGTGTCAATTCAGTGGAATTCAAAAATTTCTAACGATAATATGGTCTCAGTCCAGCCAGTCATATACATTTGGACTCCCCAGTGATTTCACGATAGAGATTAAAGTACTAGCCTGCCTCTTCATTATTGAAATAAATGGAGCTTTAAAAGTTCATAACATTGTCTAGGCTGTGGAAAAATATGTGTTAAAATGGGTTTTTAAGGAATTTTGAACAAAATTCAGGTTTCGTTTGGCTATAGTACATTTTGAATTGTGCATACATCAGAATATTATATATTGAATATATATATATAACTCTTGAAGTTTCAAGAGTGATTGAGTTGTATATAGGAGGGAATGATGTTCCTTAACATTTTGATATTAGAAATGCCTTTACTAAAACTTGTTTGAGATTAAGCTCTACATTTCTTAGACGAAGGAGGCAGAAAAGAGTTAACCTGTGTGCAGGTGGGCACTCCTATTAAATCTGGGGTTATTAGACCCTGCCGTTGACTCATAGCCTCCTGAACATTCTGAGTCATACCTCAAGACAGTGCTGATGAGTCATGTGCACCTTGTATCGCCCGACTCAACTCTCAGGGTTGGCAAGCTGTCACTGGGAGGAAAGACGTGGGTTGGTAAAGACCCTTCAGGCAGCAGTTGCTGTTGCTCCCAAAAGCTCCCACACAAAACATATTTTGTTCACTCTACGTGCTGCAGATCGCATGCCATCACTGCCAGTGAAAGAGTGGGCAGCACAGTCCTTTTCATTTTATTTGCTTGGTGCTATCAGTGCACCTGATCCCTGTCCCAAGAAGCTTACAGTCAAATTTGACACAAGGGGTACTACAACAGGAGGGGAGGGAGAGGAGGAGCAATAGGTCAAGACAGAAGGTGTATTCCAGCTGTACATGTTTAGGCTTAGTTTCACTAGGGGAAAAGAGTTATAAAGGATATGGCTAAAGTTTCATGAAAAAGGATCAGAAAGGGCTAAGATCTTAAGCAGTGATGTATTGGCCTATTACAGCGGTTCTCAACCGCTGTAACATCGCAACCCCAACTGCAGCAGCGGCATGTATGTACAGGTGGGCGCGCAAGCGCATAATGATCTGGAGGCGGCCAGTGCTATGGCTTCACCACCACCACCAGCCGCTGCCACCACCAACCTGTCCTGGCGATCCTGCGGAAGGGGCCAGGCGACCCTACTTGGGGTCGGGACCCGATGGTTGAGAACCATTGGCGTAGGTGAATTTGAAGAGAAGCTGAGTGGGAGATGACAGGGCCATGGAGAGAGACAGAAGTAGACTAGAAGCTGCTGTAGGGATTCTAGGTGGACAGATGCATGGCATGGTCAGAACACTGGCAGAGAGCTGAACAGAAGTATGGGGAGGCTGCAGTGACAAGTGGAGGACCAGAGAGAAGGTAGATGCAGTGATCAAAATGAGAGAACAGTTTCTTTCGCTGAAGAAGTAGAAATTAATTAATTTTTGCAGGACTTTAAATGGAGAAGAAGATATTCTGTAAAACTGTGTCAGAAAGCATTTCACTCTGTCCAAATTTCATAGTAGTTTTCAATGCTTCCCAAGATTTCTTCAATGGAAAAAATATGAGGGAAAGGGCCTTACAAAAAAAAAAAAAAAGCACTGAAATCAGTTTTTTTTCTCTGTTCCTGTCTTCAACCAGAGCCTTAACATCTCAACTCCACCCCCATTTTAGTTCAAGCCTTAATGATTCTGGGCAGCCAGCCAAATGTCAGGGAGGGGAGTTAGCAGCCCCCCCCCCAACCGCAGAAGTCCACGACCCTAATTGAAAACAGTGCTTGTTGCAGGGCTCTGAAACTGTTCACCTAGTGGCCTTTGGCTTTGAAACATTAATAGAAAAAGGCTGAGTATGCAAAAAGTTATGGTGTTTCATTTTTCAGTTCCTGAAGACTGGGTAAGGGGAAGCCTGCAAGGTGAGATAATAATATTGACATAGCTCATTGGGCAGAGCTTATTCCCCTAATACTAAGTATTATTGCTCTTCTGTTAACAAGGGCTCTCCTATTGTACGATTACATTTGCTTTCTCTCTCTGTCACATTATCATCCTGCCCTTTGTGCAAGGAGCTAAGGGTGGCACGCGTGAGATTATCCCATTACATCCTCACAGAAAATTCAGAGTTTACCCAAAAAGGCCAGTTGTGTGTGATTTCTTCCCTAATGCTGCAGCTGCCAGTACAGTGCAATAGCAACTGGGTTTCCACATAGTAATGTCCCCATATTTCTCCCTGCTTCAGTCCCCTGGCAGCAGCCCACACCCCTGCACTACTCGAGCCTATTTCCAGTTTTTTAAAAGCAGCAAGTCAATGCTATGATAACAGTGTTCAGCCTATGTATCAGGCTTGCTGAATTCCCAGCTTTATTTTTTAAAGTTAGTCTCTAGCTGTGTTCATTGCAGAAATATGCCCTTCCCCTTTTGTCTCCACAATGAAGGGACTGGGAACTTATTTTGGAAAAAAAATAAAGCTAAGAATTCAGAGAACTTGATACGTAGATTGTTATGATATTCAATTTGCAATTAAGAAAACAAAAAGTCCCCCAGTAGTAGAGGAGAAAGGCCACCATGAAGGCAAGGAAATAATCGCCCTAGGGATAAGGACCAGCAAAATCCAATCCTGCCTGCTCACATGGCTTTCCTGCAATCTTTTCCAAACCGTTGCAGCAAAGTCAGCTTGGGGAAGATTGATGAAAAGCTGAGAGAAACCCGGGAGGTGCACGAATGTCCCAGAATGCTGTGAGGAATCAGCACATAACCCCCAACCCTATCAGACCCATGTGGAAAAGGCCTTTGTGAGGCAGGGTGTGCTGTACAAAGGTGCCTGGCCCAAGATCACGCTGTGAACCAGATCCTTCAGATCAAAGTTTTGCACAACTGTGTGGTTATTGTTGTTTGCAGAACATGATCCATTATAGTGCCTCGGTCCAGAGTCTGATGTTTTAGCTTGATATAGGAGTAGAGATAGGTCTGGGAGAATTAACTACAACACCCCCCACTGGAAGAGATTTCTAAATGTTTAGCTAGGCCCACTGGCGCAGAGCTTTCCATCACAGATTCCATTTTTGTTCCTGCACAAGAACTGTGATTTTTTTTTCTTCATCAACCAGATATGGTGAGAAGGGAAAAGCCATCAGAATCGAAAAGGTGATCTATACAGGGAAGGAGGGGAAAAGTTCTCGTGGCTGCCCTATCGCTAAATGGGTAAGTGCCTTTCACCACACAAACTTGGCATGTTTTTTTTTTTTTAACCACCATGCAAAAAAAAAAAAAAAAAACAACTTCTCAGATTCTCCCTGTGGTCCCCTGGACCCAAACTTCAAGAACAGTTACAAAACCAGTGTGGTGTTACAAAATAAGCATTCATCACACTGACGGGGCTCCTTTTCTTTGATCCCCATGGCCCAACATAGGACTGATTCTGCGTAAAGGCTGGTTTGTGCTGCAGAGCAGCGGCTTGGGTAGCTTCCGGGTGTGTCATTACCTTCAGCAGCCAATGTCCTCTGCCGCCCTGCAGGTCATCAGGAGACACAACGCAGACGAGAAGCTGCTGTGCCTGGTACGGCACCGTGCCGGCCACCACTGCCAGAATGCTGTCATCATCATCTTGATCCTGGCCTGGGAGGGAATCCCTCGCTCCTTGGGGGACACCCTATACCAGGAGCTCACTGACACCCTCAAAAAGTTTGGAAACCCCACCACTCGGCGCTGCGGGCTGAATGACGAGTAAGTGCCTGGAACGCATGCCCGGCAGACGGAGCCCAATTGCTGGCGGGAAGGCACTGTGACAGAGGTGTTACCTTGAATTCTGGCCTCCTCATCTGGATTCCAGAAGGAGCAATGCTGTTTGGCTTTTAGGCTCTTTTTAATTTATTGGCTTATGCCTGTATCTGCAGGGTGAGGCTGGCCTGGTTCGGCTGAGCCTTGTGCATCGCTGTAGTAAAATATTCCTTGGGTTCAGGTGTGTGTGTGTGTGTGTGAGCTTAATTTCTGCTGTATTCTGCTTGTTTCAGGCTAATGTTCATTAGTCTGTAGGGGGCCTGACTTTGGGGTGTGGCTTTGGGGTTGTGTCTGCGGAAACCTGCCATGGGACAGGCACCTGGATTGGAGCCTTTTCAGATCCGCACACAAGCAGATCCTCTGTATCTCTCTTCCTTCCTGTTGTTTCGTATTTCTATTCCACCCTTCCTCCAAGAAGTACAGGGAAGTGTGTATGATTCCCTCTTCTCCATTTGGTCTTCGCAAGAACCCTGTGGGGGTATGTCAGGTTGAGAGAGGGATTGGCCCAAAGTCACCCAGTGAGCTACATTGCTGCATGGAGGTTTAAATCCAGATCTCCCCAATCTTGGCCGTGCCCTCTAAGCAGTAAACCACACTAGCTTTCTTTAACTCAGTGATGCCCAACCTTTTTATCACCGGGGTCCGGTCAACGCTTGACAATTTGACTGAGGCCCGGGGAGGTGGGGGGAGTAGTCTTTTGCCGAGGGACCTGAGCCTCTGCTCCACTTGCTTTCTCGCCACCCGCTGGGGGGCACTGCCAGCAGCAGCTGCCCAGTGCCACGCCGAGGGAGAGCCCCAGCCATGGCGGCTGCTGGAGAGCACCAAATGTGAGCCAGCGGCAGAGTGGCAGGGCAGCCCCCGAGGCAGCAGCTGGGGAAGAGGACGAGGAGGAGCTGCGGACCAGTACCGACTAATCCACGAACCGGGACCGGGACCGGTCCCCGGCCCGGGAGTTGGGGACCACTGCTTTAACTTACAACATAGGACAGAACACCTTTATTGTATAAGACCTTCGGTTGCTTTCTTTTTCTTTATCTTGATTGATTTTCTCTTTGTCATAAAAGAAAATGGAGCAGCTACTGGAGCATCTGAGTTCAGGATGATATGATGCCCAAGGAGCTAGAGCAAAGGTGTCAAACAGAAAGGCCCCTGGGACTCACGGCATCCCCAGCTGTGCAAAGCAGTTTTTCCAACCAAGAGTCGGAGGCTGCTGGCTCAGGACTGCCTTCCCCAAGCACTGCTGAGTATTGCAGAATCTGGCCCTCTGACGTCCTTGAGTTTGATGCCTTTGGATCAAATTGGAGTTTCTTCTGCCACAGGCCTGCCAGTGACTGAAATGTGCTCTTCTGCACTTTTTTCCAGCCGGACCTGTGCATGTCAAGGCAAGGATCCCAACACCTGTGGTGCTTCTTTCTCTTTCGGTTGCTCCTGGAGCATGTATTTCAACGGATGCAAATATGCTCGAAGCAAAACCCCTAGGAAATTCAGACTAGTGGGAGACAATCACCAGGAGGTGAGTGAGACACGCACACACACTTGACTTGGTCATGGTGGATCAGAGAGCTTTATTCCAGCAGACAGGTCAAGATTTAAACAATTGAGGCCAGCATGTTTGTTAAACAAAGACTGTATTCAGACCTCACCCTTCCCCTCCTCCAGCTGAATATTAGGTCCAGAGCCTTCTGAACTGACTTTCTGACTTTGGTTAAAAATAGAAAACAAAGCCCTCCAACTCCCTGCATGTAGAACGCAAGCATACCGGGGATAAAGTTGATGCAGACTACACAGTACAATGTTTTCCTTTTCAAACCATCTCAGCAGTCATTGTCACCAGAAAGAGTGCTATTTCTGAACAGGAAGAGCTCAGGTCTGATCCCAGATTTGATTTCCTAGACATATTCCTTTCAGCATTTATAAAACAGGAATAATAGTGAGTGGCCAAAAAGGACTGGGATGAAGTTATTTGCCTCCTGTCTTTAAATTGGAGGCTGTGTCTTTAGCCACCAGGAGAATCTTGGACTGACTAACCGCACCAACTTAACAGGCCTGTACTGTCCCTAAGCTCTGTTTACATCCCATTGTATCTGGTTTCCTGTTATTCTGCTCTAGGAAGAAAGTGGTAGGGACCACACTGTGCATACATAAAATCCAGTTCCTGGCATCTGCAGTTGCACATGGGATCTCAGATATCCAAGTTGGGAATGTTCCCTGATCAGGTAGATTTGGAAAGCTGTCGCCATTCAGAGCAGATAGAGGCAGGCTAGAGTAGCCATTCTCAACCAGTTTTTGGCCACAGCCTTTTGAAGATCTCTTCTCAGGTTCCAGAGCTCCTTGCAGTAGGCTGGTCATTTGTGCAATTATCAAGGGTAAAAAATAAGAGCTGATTTTTACACCTAAAGGAGTGTTAGAGAATTGCCTTCCCTTCCTCTTCCCACGACAGACACCCTGTGAGGAGGGTGGGGATGAGAGAGCTGTGACAGGACTGTTCTAAGAGAACAACTCTGACAGGACTGTGACTAGTCCAAGGTCCCCCAGCTAGCTGCATGTGGAGGAGGAGTGGGGAATCAAACCCAGCTCTCCAGATTAGAGGCTGCTGCGCTTAACCACCACACCACGCTGGCTTTCTAAGGCCTAAGCTAAGAGTGAACTAACTATACCCAATGTATCTTGTTTTATATATATGTGAGACAGATTTCTAGAACATTCAACCAAGAGAAGCATGTAATTTCAGCACACAGAAAGGAATGGATTACATGATTTTTTTTTCTTTCCCTTGATGAAGGTTGAACTTTCTAGCAATTAATGACATCATACATGACAAAAACAGTATTTCTTAGTTACCCCCCCGGGCTCCCCTTCTCACAATTTTTCACTCTGTGCTCCCCTTCAAATGTGCCAAGGCCCCCCAGGGGTCAATATGGCCCCTGTTGTGAATGACTAGATGAGAGCACCAGAAGTTCTCTTCCTTAGAAGGTAGCATTATGTTTTAATGAGCAAACTTTGGTTCTCGTTGCAGGAAGAAGTGCTCAGAAGAAGCTTCCAGGACCTGGCCACAGAAGTTGCCCCCCTTTATAAGCGGCTGGCACCCCAAGCGTATCAAAATCAGGTGCTGGAGATTACCTTCATCTGTCGTTTGCTTTAACAAGAATCGGTATTGAGAGGCCAATTTCCCAAGGGTTTTTTTTTTTGCAGCCTAGTATGGCCAAGTAGCAGAACTCATGACGGGGGCAAAGTAAAATGAGCTGCAGTTTGTGATGCAGGTGAGAAAAGGCTTAACTAGATGTTGGGACCCATGGAGAACAAAGCTAGCCCCTGCCCCAGAGCTGTTCCTGAAGGCGCCCTTTCGTTTCCTCCCAATGCAAGTAAGTGCTCGCCATTCATTCCTGCAGCCAATTAAAGAGCTGCAGTGCTGTGGCGAGGCAAAACTTCTCACACACCCCATGTCCAGATTTGACCAGGCCAGGCCAGCTTCCCCCCTCCCTGGGAAGCATCCTTTTGGGAATTGCAGCATGTCTCTGCATGATCCTCCACCTTCCAGGGGGACTTCATAGGCAGTCGCACAGCCCTTTCAGTCCAAACAGAAGTCTTTGTCTGCCACAAGCTGCGAGCATTGTAGTTTTGTTTTTTTAATTAGACGAGACTTTGTACAAAGAAATATGCCGCAAAAGAAGGGAGAGGGATGCTGTAGTATTCGTTGGGGTCACCGCACCCCCTCTGATTGTAATCATTCTGTCCCATTACATTCTGTTGTTCTCACTGTAACTAAAGCTGCTTCTGTGTGTTCTTAAAATCAGGTTAACAATGAAGATATAGCAATAGACTGCCGGCTTGGACTGAAAGAGGGGAGGCCCTTCTCTGGAGTGACGGCTTGCATGGACTTCTGTGCTCATGCCCATAAAGATCAGCATAACCTCTATAATGGGTGCACGGTGGTAAGAAAGCATCCTTGCTCTGAAGATCCCCCCCCCCTTAATGTCTCTGTGAAAATTGCTCATGGTGGACAGAAAAGCACCAAGATGAATATTATCAATTCTTATCAATTCATCCATGGGGTGGGGAGAGTGTGTGTAAAGCTTGGGCAAACCCATTGTGCCTTAAGTTCATTACACATCATTGCAGTTCTCGCTGGATTGAAATTCTCATTGCAGTAGTGGAACCTAGATCCAGTCAAGGAGGTTCTGTGCATATATTTGTTCTTTTTATCCATGGAGCTGCAGAGTGGAACTTGCCTTGGGCCTGAACCCCTGAAACAGGAATTGGGGAAGTAAATTAGAGAAGCCCTTTGCTTTAAGAAAAGTTCATGGCTATTTATAACCGGTTGTTAAAGCTCATAGCACCAGTGGAATGAAAGCATGTGTTCCACTCTGAGGTTTCATCTTGAATTGGAATCTGCGTGGACTAGAATTCCAAAACCTGTGCAACTTGCTGCATTTATATATGTAGGTGTGTATTTATTTATTTATTATTAAATTTCTGGACCACCCCTATCGGCGCTGCCGCCTCAGAGCGGTTTGCAACATTGTTAAAATACAAAGACAATTGAAATCATCAACACAATAAAAATGAATAAATAAATACATGATGAAAATTAAATAAATTAAAATGAATAAATCCATCAAACAGACAGTTGGTGATATCTCTATATGGTTGGATTGCAGCAGGGGAAACTGAGTATTATTTGTATGTTTATTTGTCCAAACTGACCTTAACCGTATGCCTGGCGGAAGAGCTCCATCCTCCAGGCCCTATGGAACTGTGTTAGTTCCGTTAGGATCCTGATGTTCTCTGAGAGTTCATTCCACCAGGCAGAGGCCAGGACTGAAAACCTCTTTTGGGCCAGGGATCACCAGGCAAATAGTTGTTGCAGAACAAAGCACCCTCCGGGGGGCGTATCCATATAGGTGGTCCATTAAATATGCAAGGCCCAGACCATGTATGGCCTTAAAGGTAAGAACCCAAACCTTGAAGTGAACCTGGAACCCTACTGGGAGCCATGCAGCTGCCACAATACCCTCCACAGTGTCCTAGTGAGGATTGAGATGGCAGCTTTTTGGACCAGTTGTAATTTTTAGGTTAGGGTCAAGGGTAGGCCCACATAGTTACAGTAATCTAGTCTCGAGGTGACTGTCACATGGATCACCGTGGCCAGATGTTTAGGGGCCAATTAAGGCGCTAGTAGCTTGACCTGGTGAAGAGGGGGGGAAAGCCTGCCTTGCTACTGTTGTGACTTGAGCCTCCATTGACAGGAGGTAATCAAAAATAACGCCAAAATTCCTGGCCATATTTGCAATTGATAATTGCACTCCATTCACGCAGGGCAAGTGTGCGCTTCCTGATCTGGCCCCTCCTGCCCCTCATATAGCTTTTTCTGACGCACATGAGATTACACTCTGAGTACTGAATTTAATGATAGCGAAGAGTGGTGACTTTAGGAATTTGTCTCCAAAAAGGCAAAAGGATAAAATTTACACATTACAGATCCCACTCAACCATTGAGCTATACATTATAGAGAGTTCTATATTTCTATATAGAGTGTATTATTATAATCTTGACCACTGAGGAAGACCCGGAAGGGTCGAAACGCGTTTGGTCCTTGGTTCTATCTGCTGTTAGTTCGGTATAGTTTTTCAGAAGTTTTTATTCTGTTTTTAATTGTGCACCATAATAAACAACCAACAAGTTTTACATTATTTTTATTGTTCAGCTCAACTTTTTAGTTCCTTCCCTCCTGCCTAGCCACAGGACCACTGTTTTTAAGGAGTTTAACTTCAGATGACTACCCTTGAGCCCCTCCACCACCACCTCAAAAGCTCTGGAGGGGCATCTGGTCAGACATCCATCAGGAGATAGAGCTGGGTATCATTTACATATTGATGGCACCCAAGCCTATAGCTGCAGATCAGTTTGGTGAGCAGGTGTATCAAGATGTTAAATAATGTTGGGGAGAGAACTGCTCCTGGTGGAACTCCACACTGGAGTTGGCAGAGGCACGATTGATTCTCCCCGCCTGCAACCCTTTGCCCTCGACTCCGGAGAAAGGAGGTAACCCACTGACGGGCTAGCCCCCATATTCCTGTGTTGACGAGGCAGCAAGCAAGAAGCTCGTGGTTTACCACTCTAACACTGCCATAAGATCTAGTACAGGGGTAGTCAAACTGCGGCCCTCCAGATGTCCATGGACTACAATTCCCAGGAGCCCCCTGCCAGCATTCGCTGGCAGGGGGCTCCTGGGAATTGTAGTCCATGGACATCTGGAGGGCCGCAGTTTGACTACCCCTGATCTAGTAACATGAGTCCCTCGGTCTAGCTGTCTCCGAAGATCAGTCGTCACTCATGAGATCTTTGGTCTTGTGTTTCTTAAACAGGAGTTTTGAAATCAAATTGGAAAAGTAGTTTGTGTTACAGCAAAAGGAGCTGGTTGAACACAAGCTTTTGGGCATTCTGAAATTAGATCTTCGGATTGAGATTGCGGTTTTCGATGTTCCATATTGCTTTACCAATGCCTTCTTTGCCCACAGGTCTGTACCTTGACAAAAGAAGACAATCGTACCATTGGGCAGATCCCTGAGGATGAACAACTGCACGTCCTTCCACTGTATAAAATGTCCCCTACAGATGAGTTTGGCAGTGAGGAGAACCAAGCTGCAAAGGTGGGCACTGGGGCAATCCAGGTGCTCAGTTCCTTCCCAAGGGAAGTTAGGAAGCTTCCTGAGCCAGCCAAGTCTTGCAGGCAAAGGCAGCTGGAAGCCAGGAAGGCAGCTGCGGAGAAAAAGAAGATGCAGAAAGAGAAGCTGATTACACCTGAGAAAATCAAGCAGGAAGTCCTTGAGATCCCACCACTCCAGCAGAATACAGGTAAGGATGCAGCAGGGCTCGCAACCTGAAGGTTGACTTCTGTCATGCCCCAATCTCTTGCTTTTAGTCCTTTATTCTTGCTAGGTTAGCTTATAGAGGGATGCAGTTGTTTGGTTACCCAGTAGCATCACTTTTGACTTCCTGTTCTCAGGAAATGCTTTTTGTGACAACCTTTCTGTTGTGGAAATCATGCACATTGCATAGGGCTCTAGTTCATCATTTAGAACCCTGTCAGCTAACTTGGAGCCTTAGCCATGCCTGTTTGGTCTTCTCAGGGCCCTCTCTGTTCTGACAGTGCAACCTGGGATATACCCAGCATTCTCTAGAAGGAGGACATGGTATTGGTGGACCAAGATTCTCTTTCATTGTTGTTGTTCCTATTTAGGAGACTGCGAGAAGCTATTGTGAGACTCGAGGCTCAAAACTTGGTTTGAAAACCACTAGTGTGGATGATTCACTAAATGGTCCCTGTCAGTTTCACTTCCTTGCTTTTGGTAGCAGAAGTGAAATGCAGGGGGAAAAATTCCTCAGTACTGTGAGAGAGGCCCTGCGGGACAGGAAACGAAATCTGTTCTCCATTGCCAAAGAACAGGCCCTCAAAAAGTTACTTGCACAACTTCAGAATTTACTTACTTGTGCCTCATCATTACCCTGTAGGGATTAGAGAATAGCACTATTCCTGTTTTAAGGGACTGTGAAGAGCATCATACCCAGGAAGTCATGTGGCTGGTATGAGCTTTGCAAGACTGTGTGGTGTGCTTACCGGTCTGTGAGCGCATTAAAACATTGAGGATGCTGCACATAGCTGCAGCAACTCAGAGCAATCTTAGAGATGCTAAATAAGGCCCTTCTGCAAGTGAGATACTGGAAGAGAAGAGGCACATAGGGGGAAGGAGCAAGATTCCCAGATTAAAAAAAAAAAAGTTTCCTGTTAGTACAGACAATAAGCTTCCCAGCCGTTACATGCAGACAGTGGCAAGTCACCTCCTCGTAAAATGCCGGTGGGTCTGTATCTACCCCAATACTCAGGCAAGAGACATGAGTCGCAGACCTGGTGTGAATGTCACCTTCAGCTGAGGGTACAGCTTCTGTCTTCCGATATTTCTACTAAGAAAGTGATGCTCTTTCTGCATACTGACCTTGACTTTGGTGCTATGCCCACAGATGCAGCTTTGAAAGGTGGATTCCCGCAGCAGTCAGTCAAACCTTCCATCAAGGTGGAACCTCAGAATCATTACAACAGTTTCAAATACAATGGAAATGCTGTGGTGGAAAGCTATTCTGTGCTGGGGAACTGCAGGCCCTCTGACCCATACAGCATGAATAGTGTTTACTCTTACCATTCCTACTATGCACAACCTAATCTGCCTTCAATGAATGGGTTGCATTCAAAGTTCTCACTTCCATCTTTTGGGTACTATGGATTTTCCAGCAATCATATGTTCCACTCCCAGTTTTTGAATTACAGTGATACGAGGACCTCACCCTGGCTAAGCAACAGCTATGAGAAAAAACCTGATGTTCAGATGTTGCAAGATAACTTGAGCCATGCTTACAGGAATTCTGAACTGGTGGATGAAATCGTTCCCACAGTACAGAACAAAAACCACCACCAGCGCACCTATGAGAGAGCCAGTAGGCATACAGGTAAGACAGTGGCTGTGCCTCAGAGGTCTAACTCAGTCCCTGCAGAAGTCCTGCCATTTGCACAAAATGCAAACTGTTTCAACAACCGAACAATCAAGCAAGAACCAGTGGACTCCTTGTCACACATGGAGCCTGTTCAAAGGGCTGCTTCTGTTAGTGGACAAAATTCCAGCCTGAAGTCAACTGATTTGCCCCTATCATCTCAGAATGGAGGATCAGAACAACGCTGGAGCCCTTATAAGGCCAAGAAGAATGAGTCTTCATTTAGCAGGACTAGTGACTCTGAGAGCCCATGGAGCATGTTTACGCCTAGTGACAATGCTGGTGTGCTCAGTGCAAACACACAGAATAAGTCGAATTTCTTCAGCTCCCACTCAAACACTACCAGGTTACCACAATCCCATCTACTGGAGAAACAGTGGAACTTGTATCCTGGAGAAGGACAGCCACTGCCACTTGGCCCTGATATGCTTGGGAAATCATGGAGCTCCTGCAAAGCCAATGAAAATTCTTTGGCATTTTCCAGTTCAGCAACTTCAAATTTTCAGGAGAAACCTTGGAACCTTGGGCAGCTGAACTTTGGTTCCACCCAGGGAAGCTCGAGGCTTCAAGATGAGCTTTGGGGTTCTGCCAAAGTGGATGACAGAAGAACTCCAACACCTGGCACAGGGTTACACAATAGGCCATGGAGTTCCTTTGGTTCCTTGTCATCGATGGGATCGGGGGTGTGTGGAGAGAAGCCATTTGCTTCCTTGAAAACAGAGGGCAGTGTGTCATTGCCAGGGGCCGGTCACCAAGAAAGGCCCCCTTGGGACCCTTTCGGTTTGGATGACAGCATGGAAGAGTCAGCTGACAAGAACATCAAGGAGGAGGAGGAGGAGGGGGTGGAAGAGGAGGAAGTATGGTCAGATAGTGAACATAACTTCCTAGATGAAAACATTGGGGGGGTGGCCGTGGCTCCAGCCCATGGATCTATCCTCATTGAATGCGCGAGGCGAGAGCTGCATGCCACCACCCCGCTGAAGAAACCCAACCGGTGTCACCCCACACGCATCTCTCTGGTGTTCTACCAGCACAAGAACCTGAACCAGCCCAATCATGGACTTGCCCTTTGGGAAGCAAAAATGAAACAGCTGGCAGAGAGAGCCAGGGCAAGGCAAGAGGAAGCAGCTCGGCTCGGCCTTCAGCAGGACATCAAAGCCTTTGGCAAAAAGCGGAAATGGGGAGGCAACCTGGCTACAGAACCCCAACACAAGGAAAAAAAGGATTCTGTCCCCACCCGGCAGGCCCTGGCCATTCCAACAAACTCTGCTATCACTGTGTCCTCTTACGCCTATACCAAGGTAACTGGACCATACAGTCGCTGGATATGAGAAGAATACCACTCACATATGGCCATCTTACCTCAAAGTCTGTAGCACTGGAAGACAGTGCTGGTTTGTGGTGCTTTTTCCTAGCGGATGTCAGAGAGAAAACAAATGAAATCTAGCCAAGTGCGGCATTTCTGAGATCTACACTTAGAAGTCGAGTTAAAGAAACTTATTGCTATTAACATTTTTTTCAGTAATCCGATATTTATATCTCTGCATTTTTAAGGGGGGAGGGGGAATCTATCCTTGTTCATCACAAGAATAGAAATAGAAATTTATAGTGTCCTTTCACAAAGGAAAGCTTTTAAATTCCATTTCAAGTACATATTTATTGGATTTTTAACAAAATGTTATATTGCGAAGAAGCAGTTTTAAATGGCAAGAAGAAGCCCCACCCCGTATTAAACCAGCTAAAAATCAGTTCACTTCTGTGCTGGTGGAAATCTCAGCCTTGGAGACCACCTGAAAAAATGCATACTTTGGGGGGAAAATATTTTTTTGTAATGAAATTGGATGCTTAATTTGCTGCCTGAACGTTTCTTACAGATACAGTAGATCAATGCTGGGGAGTAAAAGATTTGGGGGAGATAATATAGAGATTCAAGCTGTGTGACAATGAATTATATCTAAGCAGTGACTTCCTTTTCAATGGGTCTTTGCCATCTCTGAATAGAAACTTCTGTTACTCCTCGTAAAACCAAGGAGCAGAGACATCCCCCCCCCCCCCCCCCGGTCCAACTGAAGCTGAATCCTCTCTATCTCAGACGCTGTCAGGGGCAGAATGTTAACATACTCATGCATGTTGATGCTTGAAGCATGATAGGAAACTAGTGCACAATGATTTTGAGCCAAGTTTGATCATTGAGGCTATTGCATTACAGTACCGATGGAATTAATGTGGATATGAACGTATCTCTTGGGACTAGGCTTAGGTGTTAGCCTGAAGAACAGTGAGCTGTGAAAAACACAGTGATCAGCCCCCCTCCCTTGTGAAAGGATTATGAGTGGGGGGGGGGGGGGCGGAAGGTTGTGCAATGTGCCTAAAATTAAGCTAGTTCAGTTTGTCTCCATCAGCAGCTGAATCCTGTTAATTTAAGATAAAGAAAAATCAGGGGAAATAACAGAGAAAAGGGTGTCAAAGAGAGGGAGAAAAGGTGGATGTGTGTATAAGGGGGCAAGAATGCAGGCCATGCCAACCAACATTTAAAGGAGTACACCTGGTCCAGGTAATGATTCTCTTTGTCTCGTTCTGTGGGAAGATTGCAGTAGTAGGATACAGAAGAAATAGTCTTGTTTGCCTTCCCAGAACTGCATTTAGCAATTTCTGTATTCCTGCCAAGCCTGTAAACTACTTCCCACAGAGGAGAGAAAAGCTGGTTAGGGCTATTTCAGACTGTGGTCCATATCAGTTTTGTATCCTTCTGTTCTATAGCACTAAAAGACGTAAATTAGATATCGTAAAAACAAATCTCAGGATGAACTACTGTATCTTGCAGAAACCACCCCCAAAACCCGTATTGCAAAGGTTGGTAAGATTGTCCTAGGGTGGGGAGGCCATGGCCTGTTTCTATAACCTCTGGTGCAGAGTCCAAGAGAAAGGAGGACTCTTGATTTTCTTTGCACTGCATTTTCCACTGGTGCATGCTTACCAAATGAAAATGTCCTCTCCTTGCTGGGGGACATTTTCAAATGCAAAATTGAAACCAAGCAGCTTCTTGTAAGTTAATTTTTTTTTCTTGTGCCATTTTTGGGTTTTTTTAAGGAAAAAAATCTACAATGATGTGATGTCAAATTACTGCAACACAGCTGGTGCTTTTAAAACTCTGAATCACAATTTTTAAAGCAGCCCACCTTCTCTATCAATCATGCAAGTTGTCTTAGGAATGCTGATTCACATAAGTGGCTAGGCCTGTTTGAAGCCAGATCTCCCTTGGAGAGAAGCTTTGATTAACTAAAATTATAATGATCATCCCTAAATTATAGTGGAATTTACCTCCAGTTCACATCTCATACCACCTAAACCACACCAGAAAGTTTGGGGCTCACATTTGGCTTAAATCAATTATGATCCCGATGGGAAAGATTGATAGAAATGTATGGTAATAGACTGATGTGTGTGAGAGGACTTTGGTGTATAGGTATTCTTTAAACTGTGCGGATTTCACTTGTACCAGAAATATGTTGAGCTAAAGAATGAAATTCCTGGTGGACTTAAGGTGCTCCTATCAAATCCGTTGGGGGAAAAATCCCAATAACTTTCATATGATGGAACCTTCCAATCTGGAGGTGGCCCCTTCAAAACATCTCTGCAATCTGAAATGGGGCTGTCTTCAGATTGGATGGTGGCAACTAGTGACAATAGGTAAGAGTCTATTGCCATCTTTTTCTGCAGGTCTCTCTGCAGAACAATGGAGGTCTGACTCCTTCAGCAGAGCAAATCCCACTAGCTTTGAGGAGCTTGTGTGTGTGTGGTTTCTCAGTAGTGCAGAAGGCCACAAGAGCAAAAACCTGTTAGAGATTTGAAACTGGATTATAACACTCAGTCACCTTCTGCACTTAACAGGTGCCTTTCGAGAAAAAGACAGCTTGCAAATGAAAACCTGTACATAGCATTTGTTTACTAGAAAACCTTCTCAATCTTAGCGCACCGGCACAGAAAAATGGGATCTCTCTAAACAGCATCCTGGGCGTTTTATGTGGTTCTTATTTTAAACTGTAAATAGAGAAAGATTTTTTTTAAAAAAAGCACTTTCACCAAGATTTAAAAGAAAAAATACCCAATAACTTGAAGAGCAGTATGTTTTAAAACAGATTATTGCGGGAGAAATGTAAATAGAAACAAAATATTTAACATGCTTTGTCCGTCCTTCATTTAATTTTTTCTTCTATTACTGTATTCTACAAAGTTTCTTATATTTGGCAAGGAAAATCAATGAATGATTATTGATTTTGTATAGATACCCATGAGCATATTGCAGTTGTAAGAATTAGTCTGTCAGATTATTATAGATAATATTTCTAGGTTACAGGACAGTTGTAAAGGCAACCACTCAGGGCCTAATCTTCCACTGGTGTAAATCAGCCACTAAATTCCATGGTGTTCTGCAGAAGGCCAAACTGCCATGTTTAGCAAAGTCATGTGGTACAGCCCCATCTAAATTGTACCACTTCAAACTGCAGGTGGAGGGGAATCACATTTCAAAGGCTCTTTACAGTTTAAAAATAATTTTAAAATGATGCTTTTTTGTATGTAAAAAGCAAGTGAAGACAGTTCTAGCCTAGTCTTCTGTGTGTATGTGTTTTGTTTTGTTTTTACATGCAGGGAGGTTTCTTGTGTTGAGTGACCACCTTCAGTTAAAACTGATGAAAATCTCAAAAGGCCTCTCTCTATCTGAACACATATGCAAGCTCTTGGTTAAATTTCCACAAATTCCAGCCTAGGCCACTTTAATGATCACTTGTCATTGACAGATGTGGAATGGGTCCCTTAGCCAGCTGCAATCACAAAAAAATTGGACCTAAATTTTCCCAAGAAATATTACTGGGGGGGGGGGGGTTTGAACGGGACGGGACACTGTGTGTTCTTTTTTTACTTGTCTGAATTCTTTGTTAGTGTTTCATTCAATGTCCCTATTTTGACGATATTGCAGGGGTGCCTTGGAAACTTCATTCAGATTACTTTAGAGAGCAAGGAATTGTGCTATATGTGGGAAGGGAGCAGTTTCATTTGGGGGCATGAGACAATTCATTTGACTTTTGAAAATCCTGCTGGGCTTGTAAGCATCTGTTTGACTTTTTTTTTTTTTTTTAAGTCTATCCAGTTTTGGCATATTATTTTCCTGGGGTTACAACTTTATGTTCAAGAGATGGTTGCCTTTAAAATCCTTAGGTAAGGGAGACATTTTGTAAAGACAGTTTGGCATTTCCTCTTTTGGGGCTCTTAAAGAACCAGGTGCTATCTCAGGAGGTGGCAACAGGGTAGGACCTGTGACTGCCTCCATGTTTGGCCTATTTTTTTCTTTTTACAATAGGAATAGAAGAAAGAGGAGAACATAATTAAAAGGCCAGAACTTTGACTTGCTTCACTTATACATGTATCATGAAGGACCAAATTATGATCTGCTTTTACATTTTTGTAAGGCTTAATTGAAGTCACTAATTTATGTTGGCATCATAGCCAAAATCAAAATCCTCATGTGCTTCAGCAGAGACTGAATTTAAGAGTTTTGGTCTAAGCTAACACACACATACACACCCACAAAATAATAATTAAATGGGTTGACTAAGGTGTAAGCAATCTATAGACCTTCTGATCCTGGCAATGTCAGTATTAAATCTATAGCAATTGTTGGAATTCATTGGGCTTAATTTTTGATTCAACAATATGTGAACACTGTCAGATTTTGAGACAGTTTCTACAACATACGTATTATGAAACAATTACAGGCAGACCCACTCATATACATATTTGATTTAAAACAAAGCCCTGAAAGGAAAGTCAAGATTCTCTCTTTCCCAGATAAATTGATGACATTATAAAAAAGAAGGCTGCAATCTGAGGTTGCGTTGCACTACATAGATAACCTACCTCGAATCTCGGTTGTGAAAAAAAAAATCAGCATGCTTCTGATGTATATGAGAAATACAGAACTATGCACACAATATCTACTTTGGCTTAGTTGCCATAAGTCTGTTTTTCAGTTCTACATTGGCACCATCATTTTTCTGCTTACCATCGGGATGATTGTAATTACTGTGTTGTGATTAAGGTGTTCAGAAAACTTTAATAGTATGAAGCAGACATTATTTACAACAATGTATGTATATGGTATCCTAAGGGCTCAAAGTTGTCCCAGCTATACTAAACCCCAGGGGGTGGTATTGATATGTTCTGAAACATTTACACTTTCACAATCATGGCAGCATAGATATGCTGCTTTGGTGGTCGTTGACACCTGGAGTTGGCTTGATCATGCTATTCGTTCTTTAAAATGAAGCTAGATGAGCCAATGCCAGTTTGCATATGACCAGTGGCTGTATACCTATTGATCACCCTCTTAAGAGCTGCAGGAAGCCCCAGCCAGTAAAGTGCTGTAAGCATTGTATTGACCTTTGCATGTTGACCTAGTTGCAGCTCTTGTATTCTGAGCTAATGATGTACAGAGCCAATGTTGCTCTCAGAATTACCATAGAACAGTTGCTCTTGGGGTAGTGATCTGAAGAAAGTGAATACAAACACAGCGCTTGGTGCTGCTACAACTGCATCCATAATCCCTTGAAAACATCTTGACAGAGGGCCAAATTTTTGCTCCCAATGCAAGTCATTAGCAAACAACTATTAACAAATTTACAAAATGTGAGTCTCTTGAGACCACTTCTTTGGATGGTTTTCTGTCTCCTCACTTGTAACACTTTGATTTGCTTTGGCTTATGGATCCAGAAGCGGTTAGACTCTTCTTGAACATTATTTACTACAACAATATTCAGGGACCAAAGAGTGAAGGGGACAAATAAACAAGTGACTTGTGAATTATTACAATTTAACTGCACGGGATTAAATTAACTCTGTGGCCAAAATTATCCTATGGCCTGTGAACTGGCTAATTGAAAGGTTTTCTTTGTGTAAAAGTGTTGCATTGTCTCCTTGAGAAGCAGATAGGGAACTTTAGCCCCACTTATACCTAAAATGGGATGATATGCCACAAGAAATCAGTGGAAACCCCCCCCCCTTAATTATGTCTTATTATTGTGTTCCATTCAAAAAGACAAAGTGAGGAAGGGAAAGGAATAAAACGAGGTGCCTCATTTGACAATGTTTAATTTCAGAGTGTGTTGTAGACTAGAAGATATATATTTTATCAACTGAATCTTCTGAGGAAATGGTGCTATCTTGGTGAATTGGAAAAACAAAAATAGGGAAGAAGCTGGTCAGAATTCATCCTGCTAAGGTGCTACTGAATATGTCCAACCATTAACTGAGAATTGAAAGTTTCGCCATTTTAAATATTTGTCCAGATAGTCTCTGCTCCAGGTCTACAACCAGACGATTCTGAGTTCATTTACTTGTATGCAGATCCAAAGGAGCTAACTCTGGTGTAAATGATGACTATCTTCCTTCTAGGGCTAGTTCCTCAGCTAGTAGAAATGGAGTTGCAAGGATCAGGCTCTGGCACTGAGACTGATCATTTTACTCTTCCAGTTACTCCTGCTAGTCCTTTCCTAGACTGGACTGGCTACTGGTAAAGCTCTTTGTGTGGAAAGGGCTTGCAAGATCCAGCCAAGATAAACGAAACTGTGAATGAGTAAAATGAAAAAAAAAATGCTTTCCTTTCTTTGACTTTCTTCAAGAAGGTGGGGAAGAAAATACAGTACTACAAATTGTACTCAGAATTTACACTTGTGCCAATGGAGCAAGTGTGCATGGTGCAACAACTCATAACCTTGTGTATTGGTCATTGTTATGCAAAACTGATGGGTGCTGTAACTCCGAGACAGAGCAGCTATTTATAAAAGCAATGTAGTCGCCATTTTCTTCAGCTTGCTTGCTTTAATTGTTAATGGGGGGGAGGGGGTTTATGACAGTCCTATAGGGCCCTAACTTTACTCTCCTGATCCAGGGAATAATACTTATTGGACCATATTTGCATCTCATTGTAAGCACAGGTTCTATAGATGTCAGTACTGAATATGGGCCTAGCCTGTAGGAAGGTTGGGTTGTGGGAGGGGAGGGGTGGGGAATAGGATCTGACTACACAAGGATTTGCTAAACCTTTAGTCTACAATGCCTGCTTCATTCTGCTTTTTTGCTTTATATGTCACTATTTGTGAATAGACGTGTCTGAAAGTTTTACAAAATGCTCTTTTGGTGCTATTTATTTTCACTCTCTCTTTAGTTCACAAGCATTGTTGTTATAAACATGTATAGAAGCCAGGGTTTCATCATATAATAAGCTTGCTGTTATCACAATACATACAGAAAATACCTCAAAAAACAGTATTGTGGCAGCCTGTGATTCAGTTATAGCTAATAAAATGGATACCGGTACTAGAAACAAGGGTATACATTTTATTATTTCAACACTGTACTTGATATTTTTGAAACTGTATGGCCTTTTATACTCTATTCTTGGGCAACTTCTCACTTAAAAAGTCAAACTGTGGCCCTCCAGATGTCCATGGACTACAATTCCCATGAGCCCCTGCCTGTGAATGCTGGCAGGGGCTCATGGGAATTGTAATCCATGGACATCTGGAGGGCTGCAGTTTGACTACCAGAGGCACTGGGAGTGGTGCATTTGTTTCAACAAGCAGAGGCTTCCTGAAGCACTAACTACTATAATGTGGCCTGCATGGTAAAATAATTTTAGTCTGTTCAAACTCATTTCTATCAGAAATCATTTGGGCATAGTTTATTAAAAGTCCACCCTGTGGCACATATGGCTCCAATCATTTTATGGCAACTATTGCAAAGTGTCTCAAGGGAAAAACAGCAGGATCTTGGCTTAATTTTTAAACTTTGGAGCAAAAAAGAAGAAGTGCATTTTAGAATTCAGTTAGATTATTCTGTGAAATCATTATTAGAAGTCAGAGTCAGCTCTGGGTGTAGCTCAACAGTTTTTTAGGACATGATCTGTAGCTGGGGTAAAGTTAGATTCGGTCACATTCTTCTCCGGTCACAAGCAGAAGAGCCATTTATTAACCAGGCCCTCATTTCTTAGCAGGTGACTTACATAGTTTATGATGATAGCAAAGGGGGCCATTCCTGCTTTCCTATGGAATGCCATATGGGTCTCGCCTGCCTACAGAATATTGCACAATGAAGAGCTATATTGTAAGGTTTCACTTCTCTTGTTTTGCCTAAGAATAGTTACACAAATTGGCCAAATTCTTCATCTGTTCCAATATCAGGGATGTTGTTTTTATTTTGCCTTTCTCTTTCTTTAAAGCACCCATTGCTTGGAGATTACTCATTGCTGTTCCATCTTTGGAAAATGTGTGTTGTCTAGTTGGCTTTCAGCATTTATTTTTAATGCATTTTTTGTGTATAAGGTATAGGTATAAACCTGTCTTAAAGGCATTTTTAATTTAAGAGAAATTTGGGGAAAACACGTTGGATTTGGCAGACAAATTCAGTTTAGTTACTTGGAGGCTGAAACTTCTCAATGTATTTGATTTCTTGTCTCTTTGAATTCACATTTGGAAAACGAGACCTCCAGTGGAGGCCACCTTGTGGACCACACTTGAAGATTTCTTTGTTGATTTGTGACTGTGGCTACTTGAAATGAAGTTTTATCTGGGATTGGTTGACAAATGGTAGATTTTACAATGTTTCAAGGCAATAGGACATGTGTATTAAACTGTAGATATCCTTAGTACAGTAAATTTATGCTGATAATTTTATTTTGTATAATTTCCCCTTCTTGTCTGTAATTTTTTTTCTTACACTCTTATTTTTCCTTCTGTGTCTCAGCAAATTTATTTTTAGGATGCCTAAAAATTGCAAGTATGGATCCTTTTTTTAATTTGTATTTTATTATGTTACACAACCAACTGGTATGTGAAATGTATTATTCCTGATATCTTTAAACTATTGTGGGTGTTTTAATAAATTTTATATTTATTTTTTGCACTCAAATTCAGTGTGTTTTTTCCTCAATATTTAGATTTAAGGGTTCTTCTCATATTGTTATAAGTCAAGCTGTAGGGAGCACCCTATTCCCTTCATTCCCCTAGGACTACACCTCAGAGAAGGCAGTGAGTAGCTATGGATCAGTGGCAGTACAGATGTTCTACATCTAAAGATATCAAGTAGTAGTAGGAAGGCCAACCTCCATGCGGGGCCTGTGGATCTCCTGGAATTACAGCTCATCTTAATATCAGTTCTTCTGAAGAAAATGGATGCTTGAGAGGGTGGACTCTATGGCGCTGAGGTCCCTATCCTCCCCAGGCTCCACTCCCAAATCTCCAGTTTTCCAACCTAGAGCTGGCAACCCTAGGTAGTAGATGGTGTGAAAGACTTCAATTGCAGGCTCCGGAAAGCCACATCCAGTCAGAGTACATAATGCTTGATTTCAACAGACCTATAGTATAAGACAAGACCCTCTTGTGGCGCAGAGTGATAAGGCAACAGAAATGCAGTCTGAAAGCTCTGCCCATGAGGCTGGGAGTTCAATCTCAGCAGCTGGCTCAAAGTTGACTCAGCCTTCCATCCTTCCGAGGTTGGTAAAATGAGTACCCAGCTTGCTGGAGGGTAAATGGTAATGACTGGGGAAGGCACTGGCAAACCACCCCATATTGAGTCTGCCATGAAAACGCTAGGGCGTCACCCCAAGGGTCAGACATGACTCGGTGCTCGCACAGGGGATACCTTTACCTTTATAGTATAAGACAGCTTCATGTATGAATAGCACATTTATCTGACCATTTATGTCCTGCTTCACCCCTGGCTAGAGTGTGTGGGCTGGTTGTCATTTTTTTTATGATAGTGCTCCAAGTTCAGTTAATGCTGAGATCCTCTGAACCTGCTTCACCTTTGGGGGTTGGCACTATCATAATTGCTGGAGAGTCCCCCCCCCCCCCCATCGCTCTGTAGCCAGGTTTGTGAACAATCATAACTAAAAGCCTCCAGGGAGGTTGGTATATATATATATATATATATATATATATATATATATATATATATATATATATATATATATATATATATATATATATATATATATATATATATATATATATATATATATATATATATATATATATGTGTGTATGTATGTATGTATGTATGTATGTATGTATGTATGTAAATAAATAAAACATGCAACTGGGAAGGTGTCAGGCTCAGCTGCACTAGTGCCTGCTGCGTCCTTGTCAGCTCTGAAGCCTTTGGGAGCAGCTGCCATTAATTGAAGGTGCATTTCTACCTTTTAACCTATTACATTTAGAAGTCCATTAGTTTAGCCAAAGCATGGAGTTGGTGGGGAGTCTATCTAACCCAGCATCCTATTTCCAGCAGGGACCTGCCAGGTGCCTCCAGAAACTGTCAAACAAAGCAGGTAGACGAGGGCCTTCCGTCGGCATCTAGTATTCAGACAGGCTACTTCCAACCCAGGAGGTTGAGTTAAGCTCTATTTTCCGGCGACCTTTGCAGGTTTCAGTGCTTGAAGAAACGTACTGAGAATTGCGGGTGGAATGATACAAGACTGTTCCCGGGGGCTTAAGCTGCCGGGCATCCCCCGCAAACGCTCCCAAACGTGGCTCAACCTACTTTCCTTCCAAACATTGCAATTGCAACCCTCTCCAGGAGAGTGAAGTAGGGCGGGCGAAGGAACAGGGGACCGTGACGTCATCTCTCGTCGACACACGCAAGCTCGCTCCCTTCTGACCGAGAGGCTTCATGGCGGCTGCTTTGGTTGATAGGGCGCCTGCCTGCAGGAGAGAGGTCAGTGGGGGAGCGGCAACGGTGCTGGGTGGAGGGACCCATCGCCCAGGGAGCGCTCCCAACGAGATTTTTCCCCCGGCGGGGTGCAGGAAGAATTGTGCCCCTTCTTCCCTTGGGTTTTTGCTATACTAATAGTAGCCTGTGCTGCTAAAAGGCAGTAAGTAGTCTGTGGCTAGTTCCCAATACCTGCACACTGGACCATATTTCTCGTCCTTCGCTGAAAGTGGAGTGGGGTGCATTTTTGTTCCTTTAAGAGGGACGTGGGTAGCTTTTTATTTATTATACCCTTTCTGCTCAGGGTGGTTTACACTGGAAACTTTTGTAAACTAGCATAACCTCTCTCTGTACATCCGTTAGATCTTTTTCTTCCTGCGCAACACAGTGCGGAGGTTTGCTTCACAGACTGATGGAGAAGCCAGGGTGGCACAAATACTGAAAGAGAAGTTCCCTCAAGCAGCTGCGATCAAAGTCGTGGATATATCAGGTAGCTTGGTAAATTTCAGGCATTGCACTGCTTTTGGTAGAATACTTGTGCTCCTGAGGGACTCTGAATCTTACTAGACGTGGCAGGTTGCTGAAGTCTTTATTCCCAGGTGGTGTTTGATGATACAGGTTTGAGTAACCTTTCAATTTGCAGCCTGAACTCAATTTTGGCTGTATTTATTCTTTATTTTGAAACTTTTATACCCACCTTTTTGCTATGCTTAAGGCAGCTTACAAGATATAAGCAGATATAATTAAACATATAAATTAAAATGCACCAAGTTAAAGCTGCAACATTGCCACTCCCAGCTGTCAGACATTCATTACTTCCACTAAAAAGATGTTGGAACAATTCCATTTTGCACCCTTTATGGAAGAGTATATAGGATCTTTCTGTACCATATTTAGTAGGCCATCACTAGGTTGAATACACCCACTCAAAACAAGCACCATGGACGGTAGCAGAACAGACCTCCTACACACTCCTGTGTCAGAAGTAAGAATCTTTGTGACCTTAGTTGGCAGGTGGGATCATATGGGGAAAAGTGGTCCATTTGATATGCAGATACCAGGCTGTGAATGTCTTTAAAGTAAGCACCAGGACATCGAATTGTGCTCAGAAACTGATGGGTAGCCATGAAGCTGTCAAAGCACAGTTATCTCAGTTTACGGCCTATGTTGCTTTAACTGGACTTCTAAGAAAGTCGAGGCTACTACTTTCTCTTGTAAAAATTAAATCTCTCATAGAAATGTCAAGTGGCACTTTCCATTATGTCCTTTAATGGTTCAAAGAGACAATTCTTTGTTTTGTGGCATTGTGCTAGACATACATGATATTTTTTGAGAACAGTGGAGTGACTACCACCAATAGAATCACGCTATTTATTTGAAACATTTCAACGCCATCTTTCCACCTTAATGTATTAAAGGTGGTTTACAATCAATAAAATCAATAGTGAAACCAGCAACCCTAGTCAAGTAAAAAGTCATGTATCTCTTTCTAATATCTACACTCATAACCTCAAGGTGGGGATACATTGTAAAAAGTGCTTACTCTGGCCAAAGGAAGAATCTCATGTGGAAGCCTGTTGAGAAATAAGTAACTTGAGAAATGAACTGGAAGATGGGGTCTAATGAGCGGTATGGATCCCAAACCATGCAGAGGTTTAAAGAAAATAAAGAGCACCTTAAATTGAGCTTGGGAGCAGATGAATAACCAAGTGTTACAACATGTTAATCCACACTAGTTATCTTTCTTATATTAAACATGCTACTGCATTGTATACTAACTAAAGTTTCCAGGTTGTTTTTAAGCACACTGTGTAATGTGCAGTACTGTTATCTCACTACAAGGCAAAAAAGCATGGACCAGTATGGCCATATTAGCTGAGAGCAATGGGGAAAGAGTTGATTAACTAGCTGCAATTGGTAAAAAAAAAAAGCATTTCTAGCAAAAATACTAGCCTGTATCTCAAACAGAGATAGTTCTCTTCACCTGGCCCACAAATTTAAGCTGATCCTGGATTAGTTCCTTGAAGAACATCACCAATAAGTATCACATCTACCATATCAGGATTAAGCTTAAGTTTGTTTTTGCTATTGGGGTTAAGACATTGTTTCAAGATTAAGAAATATAAAACTTGCTTTCATTGTAATGATAAGATCCAACTTGTAAACTCCAGAACATTCAGGAGCACTGGCATAATTGGAAGGATCCTTGTAGTGCCACACAGGTAAGATCCCAAGTTATTTGATGTCCTAAGTGGAAACCTGTTGTGTCTCCAAACCAAAAAAATAGGGAAACCATTGGAGGGTCTGTGTCTAACATTTTATTAGTGACTTCTTAATTTTCTAATTGTCTTTTAAGTTCAGCACTTATGTAAGAGTGTAGAACTATGAAGTCAGAGGGTACAAACTTAAAATACTATATGAAAATATTGGGGGGCATGTAATGCTGGTATCATTAATGTATAATAATTCATTGCCCTGCACAATTCATGAAATACCAAAATATTCATAACTGAGATCAGATCCTAGATGATGTACTCAAGTGGTTCATGAGCTGAAGTTGGTGGAAGTTGTTCATGGCCATCACTTCCATCTGAGAACCCAAAAACAAAGTGGGGTCTAGGAGAAACCCCAAACTATCATCTATTCATCAGGGGAAGAAGAAGAAAAAGAGTTGCTTTTCTCTGCCTGAAGGAATCTCAAAGCAGCTTACATTCCCCTTTCCTTTCCTTCCCCCCAACAAACACCCTGTGAGGTAGGTGAGGCTGAGAGAGCCCTAATATTACTTCTTATTCAGAACAGCTTTATCAGTGCTGTGGCAAGCCCAAGGTCACCCAGCTGGTTGCATGTGGGGGAGCGCCGGCTTGCCAGATTGGAAGTCTGCACTCCAAACCACTACACCAAGCTGACTCTCTCCAAGCTGGTTCCAGATTGAGGCACATGTTCCATAAGTTCTCATTTGTCTAGGTTAGGCTGCAGCTTCTTAGCCATTGTTTACTGCAGAAAATGCAGGAAGTTGTATGCTTAAACCTTGTAGATTGGCTGTGGCCTCCGGCTCCTTCTGCATGACCTTGTTTTTCAAGTTTTCTACCCTTGACTATGTTGAAGAATTCCCTACCCCTATTCCTATTTTCTTAAAAAGTGAAATTGGAAGTCAGAATGCATTAAGGGATTGTTAAAACTAAAATATATGTTACAAAACAATCCAGTGGGAAATGGAAATCAATTTTTTTCAAGGTGGCTGTGGAGCAATGTATGAAATTCATATAGAATCTGAAGAGTTTAAGGAAAAGAGAACAGTTCAACAGCACCAGATGGTGAATCAGGTGAGCTGGATCCCATGTTCTGGAGTAGAGGCTCTCTGTACTGGTTCTTAATCATTTTTCTGTGTTCATGGAGTGGGAGGCAAGATTAAATGAAGTGTTAGATCCTGTAAAAATTCTGTGTATAGAACTTCCTCACATCTGCCCTCCCCAAAGCTGCCCGTATTGTTCCCTGAAATTCTGATCCTTGGGGATAGTGGACCCCTGGTAGCAAACTGACGGGGTGGTTGAAGCTCCCTTATGGATATCCTGTTTTTGTTGAGCCAAATGCAATCAGGAGAGAAGAGACTAATTTAGGAAATTGGGTCATTTAACCCTTTCCCTCTGCATTATTTTCCTCGTCTAACAAGCTTTCTGTTTGTGTTTTAATACTCCTGCAAATTTTGACATTTCTAAATATTTATGTTCTGGCTTTCAGCATTTTCAGGACAGTCATATACTGTTGCACTGCTGTTGCCTGTGTTTAAATTCTTGTTCATATTTTAAAGGTTTTTTAGTTCAATTTTTAAAAATGTTATTAGTGTTTTTGCAAATTTTATTATATTGCAATTGTCCTGAAACTGCTAAGAACTCTATTGGTTCTAATAATTTTGTAGGTTCTAATAGTTCACAGTTCCAATGCAAGTGATACCTGTTTTACTGCTGTACTTCTAATGTAAGGTGACCAGATTGTCCCACTTTTGGAGGGACACCTGGGGGTAGCTGGCAAATTGTACTTATGTTGCAAGTAAAAATATATATATATTACAATATTACTTTTGCATTCTATGCGTTCTATGAAAATTTTTGTTGCTCCATATTGACCACATTTTTAATCAAGAACCCCCTCCCCCCCGGGGTCAATGGTGTCCCGCTTTACCAATGTTAAAATCTGGTCACCTTATTCTAATGTGATTATTTTATGCCAGCATTTTTAAATGGCCATACAAACAATGTCAGATCAGTCATAGCTTGTGGGGAATGAAAATGTCATTTAACCTTTATGGGTTTCTTGAGGGCAGGCTTTTGAGATTCAGGTATTTTCAGAGTAATCTGCTCCTTTTGTGGCCAACTTCCACTCCTGCCCTTTCTCAAATCTTCATTCCCTTTTTGTTAAAAAAATAATTGTTCTGGTTCCATGTTTTAGCTGAAAGGAACTAGAATCAACGATCCACTGAATTCTTGCATGCATAAGCTTGATAGCTGGTTACTTAGATGTTCAGGTGCCATGGTACTTCACACAGGATAACAAATTTATTGTGACACAAACTTTGAGCCCCCTTATGGCTCAATAAATATGTTAAGCACAACACTGCTGTTTTGGCTGCTTTCACAGTTGACTCTTTGAAATGCAATATAAGAAAATTCATTTTATTCATGCCTGGGTATAAATAATTCCATTTTGTGCTTATTTTGGCTTTTACTTTGGCTGTTTTTATAAGTCTTTGTGAACCAAAATAACACCTGCTCTTTTATCTTTTATATTTTTTCATGCTGTGTCTTTTAATAGTTACATGTATGACTTTGTTTTCCAGGCTTTAAATGAAGAGATTAAAGCAATGCATGGGCTACGGATATTCACTTCTGTTCCCAAGTGCAGAGACTAGAGCAGGCAAATGATGTGTGGAAAATGGTGAAGTTCTGGGATAATGCTTCTGGACACAAGATTATGCTTGAATCTGTATTAGAGACTTTGTTCTTGTTTTTGGCTCCTGGGATCACATTCCAAATAAACTCATTGTGCAAGTGTGCAGTGGAACAGAAATGCCCAGGACTGGTTTGAAAAAACACTTGTTTATTTCTCATTTAGCTTTCAGAGCTCTCAGCCATATTAGTTAAGCTGTTTTCCCAGGATGACCAAAGATGTTGAGAATGTCTCTTGCTTTATAATGTTGGGTTGATGGTCAAGCGTCTTCAGGATGTGAATGGTGCCCAGCTCTCTCTATCCTTTCCATCTCAATACAGGGAAGTGGTGGAAGTGCAGAATCATTGCTTGGAGGCTATGGTGGGCTGTCTGAAGATGAGCAAACTGAAACTTACTCCAGACAAGTATTGTTGACTGGGGTGGAATTGATGCTGATGTGGGATTGTTCTGCATGGGGTTATAGTCTCATTGAGATACACCATTTGGGAATGCTCCTAGACTCTTCTGTGTTCCTTGGTGAATAGCTGACAAAGCCAGAGGTGCTTTTTATCTGTGTCCCTCCCTCCTTGTAAAGGTGCAGGTCTTCCAGAGGAATTTGAAGAAATATTTATTCTCGAAGGGCTTTGTTAGTATTTTAAGTAGTTTTTACTTTGTGAGCTTAGGAATATTATTAATTTTTAAAATTATTATTTGTAGATTATATATATATATATATATATATATATATATATATATATATATATATATATATATATATATATATATATATATATATATATATATATATATATATATATATATATATATATATATATATATATATATATATATATATATATATATATATATATATATATATATATATATATATATATATATATATATATATATATATATATATATATATATATATATATATATATATATATATATATATATATATATATATATATATATATATATATATATATATATATATATATATATATATATATATATATATATATATATATATATATATATATATATATATATATATATATATCAATAAAATCAGAGTCCAGTAGCACCTTTAAGACCAACACGGCTACCCATCTGAATATATATTACAGTAAGCTGCTTTGTGTGTGTTTTAACAGTAAAGCAGGATATAAGTTTTCTAACAATACGAAATATCAAATTAGATCAACTGTTCTATTCAAGGACTGTGCTGAAAGGAGGAGATATTTATGTGCTTGCTAGAATTCCTGAGCTTTGGTTGTTTGGAGCTGCTACGGTTGCTGAATGCCTGGCAATTTGGTTAGGGAAGGCTGCAGCAGGTATGGCCTGCAGGAATCTTCGGAAACTTTACTACGTCTCTAAAACTCAAGTGCTCCATTTATCATACCATGTGCAGTTGTAAGATAGACCTTTCTATAGCACGTCCTCCCTGTAGGTGTGAAATTACACTTCCCTTTTGCATGTCCCACCCTTTATTCACTACTCATAGCTCCCTGGAATACACAGAATCTGGCTGTCCTGCTTGTGAGTTTTGTACTGCTTTCTTTTTCTGCCTCTAGAGCTATGAAGTGGTGCTGAACCCATGGACTGCTGTTTCCTACTTTTATCATCTAATGCAGGGGGGCTTGTTTTTACACCCTGGCCCAATATACAGCCCGTCACTAGAAGTGGTTGCTTAATTTTCTGAAGTTGACCAGGACTTCTGAGGATGTTCACTACTGTAAAGGGCAGGAGACAGATGGCAGAGCCCCCATGCAGGTAATTCAGGTTTCTGCCTGTTCTTGTAGTGACCATCCTATAAGGTAGGCTAAGCAGGAAGAAGGTGACTGACTGGTCCAGAGTCATCCAGTGAGTTCATGGCTGGGCAGGGATTTCTCTGGTCCTAGTCTAATGCTTTTACAGCAGTTCCCCATGTCACTGTTGTATCAACACTAGCCATGCAGTTCAGTGTGTCCATTCCCCACCTGATCAATATCTTACCTGCCTAGATTTAGTACCATAATGTGTCACTAGCAGTACATCTCACATACCTCTAACTTAAACACATGTACTTTTTTATTTTGTCTGCAGTGAGTGAATACTTCATCACTCTAAAGAACTACACATTCACAGATGCCCTGTGGTACGATCTCAGTAGGGCTGTGTCTGTACCTTTATTGGTGCCATTTGTGTGACAACATTGGGCCCTGCCCCTTGTAAATAGCAATTCGTAGGAAACCAGGGTTGCCAAACCTGTCAGTTGTGACTTTTAGGGCAGAAAAGGAAGCTGGGTTGTGGCCACCAGGGTGCATCAGAGATCTGTTCCCAGTACCAATAGTAATTGGCTGCACTTACATTTTGTAGCCACTAGAGGGACCCCAGCTGACAGTTTATGGCTGGAGGGAGCAGCAGTCAACAAAAGGTAAAGCTTTTGACCACGTGTTATGCCAGGGGGGGAAAAACAAAGCAAGATGTTACCAAAGTTGCTTGATTACTCTCCAGAACAGACTGGTGGCTGTAGAGTGCCACTGAAACCGCTTAAGTAATCTCCCTTGCCACAGCTGCTAACTGTAGCAAAGCACTTCTCAGATCTTGGGTCAGGCTCCCAAGTTGTGACTTCTTTGTGGGTGTGTCACAAAGCCAAGGAGGATCAAGCAGGTGAGCTAGGAGAAGAGAATGGATAGCTAATTCCAGTTTGCCTAATGCAGGGGTAGTCAACCTGTGGTCCTCCAGATGTTCATGGACTATAATTTCCATGAGCCCCTGCCAGCATTTGCTAACAGGGGCTCATGGGAATTGTAGTCCACGAACATCTGGAGGACCACAGGTTGACTACTCCTGGCCTAAAGTGTGAAATGCCCGTGAAATACAGCCTGTTACCCAGTAATGCTATATATTTATAAACACTAAACATGAAAAATAAAAATGAAGTATTCAGTGTTAACCGATATGAGAATGGAGTCACTTTACGGTTGAGTCCTGAACGGTAGAGCAAGTTCAGAAATGGGCCTCTTTTCAAAATGTTGAGAACTGCTTGGGGTCATGGATGCAGTCCCTATAAAGGCAGGGTGTGGCATGAATTCTCAACCTGAAAGTTATATTAACCTCTACGTTAGTGGTTCTCAACCTTGGGGTCCTGACCCCAAGTGGGGTTGCCAGGACAGGTTGGTGGCGGCGGAGCCATGGCACTGTCTGCCTCCACGTCATCTCCAGATTGAGTTCCTTCGTGCAGGTGTGCATGCCTGCGCACTGCCCCCACCGCTGCTGTTGGGGTCCCGACATTAACGTCGGTTGCCACTGCTCTACGTGATATGGTGCTGGTTTGTAGCATATGCCATGTATGAACATGTGCTACCCTCTAAAGAGTCAGGTATTTTGTGTTTGGTGTAGTGGATAAGAGCAGTGGCTTCCAATCTGGTGAGCTGGGTTTGATTCCCCACTCCACATGCAGCCAGCTGGGTGACCTTGGGCCACTCACAGTCCTGTTAAAGCTGTTCTCACAGACCAGTTCTATCTGAGCTCTTTCAGCCTGACCTACCTCACAGGGTGTCTGGTGTGAGGAGACGAAGGGAAGCTGATTGTAAGCCTCTTTGAGATGCCTCCAGGTAGTAAGGAGCGGGGTAAGAATAACTCCAGCAGCCTGATAGTTCCAGCAAAGGCAGAAGGGGAACGTCTTGCAAAGGGGCTTTGGCAAAAGCAACTTCCTCAAGACCCCTCCTTCAGGAGTGTTGAGCCCCTCAGTGGATAACATTTGGAGGAGGTGAAAGAGAACGGAGACTCGAACCTGGTTCTGCATGAGGGAAAAGCCTCATCCTCATAAAAGAGTGCCCAGTTGGGATGAAGGGCATAACTAAGTGTACAGAAGCATGGAATGAAGGCAGTTCACGTAGCAGCCTTGCTGAAGCTGAACTGGAACCAGGCCTGTGTGGCAGCTCAGGGGAGTGGCTTGGAGAGGAGAGAGACTCTGGGGCCATGAGAAAGCTTTTCATGGGTTTTGGTGAACTGGCATTGAGTCTAAGAGAAGAGGGCCTTGCCAGAAGCTTGCATGCTCCCTTTTCCCAAGTCTGTACAGCCAGCTCAGGTGTGCTGTATGCCAGCTCCAGGGCTGCTCAAAGTGATCAGGTGGAGTGACAAACCCTGGGCGAGATAATCCTAGAGGGCAAAGAAAGAAGGTTACAATATAGGATTTGTGGTAATTTACTATTTTGAATTTGAGATATTTACAAACAGGAACTCAGCCTTGTTTGAACTGCACTTGTCTTGTTTGCATGTAAAAATAAGGAACAGAGGAGAGAATGGCCAGTGGTAACAGGCATAAAATGAATTCCTTTCAAACCTCAAAACTGCCATACATCTAGCAAGCAGGTGTGGTTTAGAGTCTTTAGGAGACCTAGGTCTGAATCCCCCTCGTGTCACAGAAACTCACCATGTGATGTTGGACCAGTTACACACACTCAGCTTAACCTACCTCACAGGGTTGTTGTGGGGAGGGGAACAATGTAAGCAGCTTTGAAATACTGTGCACTTGCATCTTCAAAGTCCTTAAAGTGTCTTCTGAAAGACAGCTACTTGGGGATCCATCAGTCCCCCTTTTGCAGTGAAGCTCCCTGGAAACAGTTAGCTTCAGAAGGCATTCCACACTCCGTTTTTTTCGCGAACACCCCAAGCAGCTTCCTAATTACAGAAATGCTGCTGAACTGTGAATGATCCAGTCAACCTTGTGGGAGAAAGTAGCTTGCAAAGCAAGACAGAAAAACCGGAGCCATGCTGGAAATGTGGTTTTGATGAACCTGAAGGAAGAGCAGGCCAATTAGGGACAAGGACTTGATGCAATAGACAGTGAAAGGCATTCCAGATGCATTCAAGGGGGCTTTTAGCCTCTTCCAGCAGGCTACTAGAAACCATGTTGGCCACTGAGTACAGCAATAGGTCATTTGGGGGAGCCATGAGGCCTCGGAAATGAGGAATTGCTGGGGGGTTTGGAGGAAGAATGGAGGGCTGAATGCTTTGGGAAGGAACACTGACAAAAGGAATGATTATTTATTACAGATGTATTATGAAACAAAGGTTATGATATGAGAACTTCTGTGAGCCATAATAAATGCGTTCGTGTTTATGGTGCCTTAACACTGTTTATTGCATCTGCTACTTCAGATGCGCTATCAGGGCTCTTCCTCAGGGGCTGGGAAAATCACCAGCTTGTGTATTTATTTGCCTGGATATTCCAGAGGGAGAAACCTTGGGCCAGAGCGTTGGAGTTAAATTGGCAGAAGTTCTGTCCAGTTGGGAAGGCAGCTTGAATACCTGGGCTGGGAGGGAAGGGGGGGATCTCTGTTGGGATTACTCGGAGGGGGAGTGGCATTCCCAGGAGTGGAAGCAGGAAATGTGGAATGTACTGTATTGAACAGTAGTGCACAGGTTTTCAATGTTTAGTAAGTAAAAACAAAATATCAGTGTTAATAAATCTGTTCAAGGCAAGGGCTGGCAAAATCCCTCTGGTTTTGCAATTGTATGGTTTTGTCACCAGATGGCGGACGTACGGCATTCCCATGGTGTCATGACATGAGTCCCAAGAGAAATGTGTGTTTCCCAAGGTCTGTGAAACATTGTCGCTCTGATTGACCAGTGCCGTGGAGCCCAAAGGGACGCTTGAGGGTTGCAGGGAGAGCTTCTGCGTGGCTTGACCCCTGCTACAAGAAATTAAACTTGGAGGACTGGATATTGGGCAAAAGGAGTCTGTGGTTAACAGTCTTCCGTAGGGCAGCTAAAGCTAATACACACTGTGAGAAATGCTAGTCTGTAGCACCAACAGGCCCATTTTGTCAAGTTTTGCCTTATTGAAATGCCAGAGAGAGTGAAAGTGTGGGGGCTGGGCAAGTCCTCTGACGCATCAGCAGCAAACAAAGCTGGTCCCCTGCTGCTGGGCACGCACATGAAGGGTGTGACAATAAGTGGCATTGTGGTCTGTTTCTAAGTCTTGGTATTCATTGGCCTTAGGGTGAGGAGAAAGACACTGCAATTCGCAGCAAGCAGTCTCAAGGCAACATTAGCATCAGCATCTGTCAAAATGTTAAAAAAAATATTTTAGTAGGCTTTTAGATCATTTTTGCAGGCAAGACCTATGATAAATGTGCCTTATAGCTGGAGGGAAGGGGATGTATGCATGGAGTTGTTTGCATAACATGGAATCAGTCAGCAGATCTGAAATAATGCCTTCTGTGGACGTAGCTGCATTTTTTCATACACAACAAATGCTGGGATCCTAGCATGCATATATGTGCACACACACACACAGAGTAACAACCCTAGTGCCTGCTGACCTGTTCTGGTTGAGGGTACAAACTTTGGCCATGCAAAGGGTAGTTGTTCGAAGGGCAAATGTTTCCAGCCTCTAAAGTTGTTAACACTTCTAGGGCATCAAGTTCCTGATTTTTTATTTTAAAAAGACATCAGAAGAGGCACCTCTATCTTCATGATCTTGATAGGCTCGAGAAGTGGGCTAAACTGAATATGAAGTTCAATAGGGAAAAATGTAAAGTTCTGTATTTAGGTATGAAAAACCAAATATACCAATATAGGATGGGGGAGACTTGTCTTTGCAGTAGCATGTGCGAATAGGATCTAGGAGTCTTAGTAGACCATACATTGAACATGAGTCAGCAGTGTGACTCAGTGGCTAAAAAGGCAAATGGGATTTGGGGCTGTATCAAATGGAGTATCGTGTCCAGGTTACAGGAGGTGATGGTACCGCTTTACTCTGCTCTGATTCGGCCTCACTTGGAGTACTGTGTTCAATTTTGGCCACCCCAGTTGAAGAGGGATGTTGACAAACTGGAATGTGTCCAGAGGAGGGCAACAAAGATGGTGAGGGGTTTGGAGACCAAGACTTATGAAGAAAGGTTGGGGGAGCTTGGTCTGTTTAGCCTAGAGAGGAGACAATTGAGAGGGGATCTGATAACCATCTTCAAGTATTTAAAAGGGTGCCATATGGAGGATGGAGCAGAATTGTTTTCTCTCGCCCCAGAGGGACAGACCAGAATGAATGGGTTGAAATTAATTCAAAAGAAATTTCATCTAAATATCCGGAAGAGGTTCCTGACAGCTAGAGTGGTTTCTCAGTGGAACAGGCTTCCTCGGGAGGTGGTGGGTTCTCCATCCTTGGAATTTTTTAAACAGAGGCTAGATAGCCATCTGACGGAGAGGCTGATTCTGTGAAGGCTCAAGGGCGTGGCAGGTTACAGTGCATGAGCGATTGGGATGTGAGTGTCCTGCATAGTGCAGGGGTTTGGACTAGATGACCCAGGAGGTCCCTTCCAATTCTATGATTCTATCATTCCTGGTTGCTTTCCAAGGTGTGAAGAGCAAAAAATACATCCTGAAGCATCTCTTCATGTACTTCTATGCTGAGTGAGACAGTCTTCTCCAATATTGTTGAGTAGCACACCTGGAAAAAGAACACTGGCAAAGGTTTGTCAAAAGTGTGGAACAGTGACTGGTAGTCTAGACCTGAAAATGCTGTTCTCTTGTTTTTTGTTCAGAAATGGGGGTGATGGGTGGCTACCTTTCAACAGAGCTGTAGACTGAAGCACTGTATGCTGTCAGTGTAATCAAGGCCACATTTAGGCCAGATATATACAAAAAAGCTCAGAATAAAAATCACACAAATATCTGATGGTCTGTCAGATAACATAGATTGTGTGTTCTCCTTTCATTTGGGAGCCCAAAGTGAGCCCTCTGTCCTTCCCTGCAGATAGAGAAACTTTATTCATCCAGACATGCTAAGATCTTAAAGTAGCCTCCTGTCCCTATATAGGACAGTGGTTTTTTTTTTTTTGTTGCCTTAGTGATAGGGAATAATATTTGATTTAAGTTTTGGGATTGATTGTTCATAGGGGGAAGAAGATGGCACTTAGCCATATTAAGGACCGAAGACGTTTTAATTCTGACAATTCTGTTGGAATTCGTGGTTAGGGACTTCTTAAGAAATAAAAGTCAACATTGAAGTACACTTCCTGCCTCACCCCAACTGGAGCGTAATTTAGCTGAGCCAGCCAGGAGGGTTTGAAGTGAGAGGCTTTTGCTCTTCGAAAGACCAGCCTACAAAGCGGAAAGGAACTCCAGAGGGAAAGAGGAGCGGCTCATGGCAATGAGTTTGAAGGCCTGCTTGGTTTTGGCGGCGGAACCATAATCTTCAACGGGAACCTTGTAACTTTATAGGCCTTGTAGAAGCAGATGGATGATTTGTGCCACCCTGCTGATGGAGAAAGATAACTTATTGAATCTCAGTTTCCAGAAAAGTGATCTCAGTTTTTGCAAAATTAGAGCATATTTAATGTCTTATTCTCAGGAAAAAGAGCTGTCAAAAGCAGGACAGAGGAATCTTGGGTGTCCCTCTGGGATTTCCTCCAGATGTCCATGGATTACAATTTCCATGAGTGAATGCTGGCAGGGGCTCCTGGGAATTGTAGTCCATGGACATCTAGAGGGCCGCAGTTTTACTACCCCTGCATTACAGGGACAGAATATGCATCAGTGGACAATTCTGTGGATGTCTGCTGGACCTGGTTTCCCATATGAAAGCAAGATATACTGTCAGGGTGCCTTACGCCAAGGGTGTTTCCAAAAAGGGTTTAGGCAGGAAACAACAAGTGGGTCACTCCAGAGACATCAGAAGTGACCAACCAAACAGCAGTCCCAAAGGCAGCCCTTAGAGAGAGCTCCTCATCAGAGGGGAGCTGAAACAAACAATAAGAGGCTGAATGTAGTGGGCACTACTTATACCTGCCATCTCACTCATAATCAGAAGACCAGAATGGTCAACTTGCTGGGAAAGAAAGGTGTTATCTGGTGCTCCTTAAATCAAGTAAAAACTTCAGCTTTGTGGGATATAATTGCACAAATATGCGTGCTGTCTAGTCAGTTGGTTTTTAAAAAAAAGCCAGGAGTATCCCAAGGAAGCTGGAAGGATCGTTACAGATATGCAGGCAACTTGACTTGATCAAGGTCAGAACTCAGCTGTGCCTAGAAGTGGAGGCTCCTGCTTGTTCAACCTGCATGATCCTGGCCAAAGAGTTCAAGGGGGCTTGCATAAGCAAGCCAAATAAGTTGTACTCCGCAAGGAGGAGGCAAGACAAGCATGCACACAGAAATTCCAGTCTGGGGCTTAAAAATAACTTCAGGGGCTGGCCAACAAGCAGAACAGCTGCCCAGATGAAGGGAATTTTGAAAGTTAATGCCATGAGTCTTGAGAAACCACATAGAACCCTCCCTTCTCTGGCAGGTTGGTCTTTGCAGAAAGCAGTCTCAGGTGACTGCATTTGTTCTTGCCCCAAATGTTCTATTACCTGCTCTACTGACCAAGCCTACCTGTGGCAGCAAGGGAATGAGGCAACACCTTTCCTTGCCAATGTTGGCTGTCAGGCAGGGATTTAGTGCTGGGTAGAAATAGAGGTCAAGACATAGGCTTTGTCCTCCCTGGCGATAGGCCATCCGCTCTGCAAACTGGAATGGGGGGAGTTGAGTCAGAGGCTTAAGACTGCTCACCTTACAGTAGAAAAGAGCAAAAGACACAAACACTTAGAACAGTGGTCCCCAACTTTTTTATCACTGGGGACCAGTCAACGCTTGACAATTTTACTGAGGGGTAGTCTTTTGCTGCGGGGGGGGGGGGTAGTCTTTTGCTGCCACCTGAGCCCCTGCTCCACTTGCTTTCCCGCTGGTGCCCCTGACTTCCCACTGCCCATTGGGGGCGCTGCCGGCAGCAGCTGTATAGTGCCACACCAAGGGGGAGCCCCAGCCATGGCGGCCACTGGAGAGCATCAAAGGTGAGCTGGTGGCAGAGTGGCAAGGCAGTTCCCGAGGCAGCAGCTGGGGAGGAGGAGCGGCGGCCCAGTACCGAATGATCCATGGACCGGTACCGGTCTCCGGACCGGGGGTTGGAGACCACTGACTTAGAAAGGTCAGCAATGATAAGGCATCCTACCTTCATTCTTAGAATGAGAACTCCCACTTCAGGATCCAACCTCTTTCCGACATCTTTATAAGATCATTTTGTAGGAATTAATCAAACATCAAGATAAAAACTCACAACAAATTAAAAGGTACAGCAGCAACGCCGAAAACTTACATGAAATGATAAAAATGTTTATATTTTTATCATTTTATGCCCGTTTTCAGCATTGCCACTGCACCTTTCAATGTTTATATTTTTACTGCCACCAATGGCTGGCAACTTAGAAAGTTGAACCCAAAGAGCAGGATGGCTTAGTTGCATTTGGTAGAATGGCAAACTCTCAATGCTTGGGAGTGGCTCTGAGGTAAAAGGGGATCCTCTTCTCTAAATAAAACAGCCATGTTCACTTAAACATAAATAGATTTTATTTAGAAGTATAATGGTGTAACAGTTTCAATATAGCTTATAAGCCTAATGGTTTGAAACAGGTACAATACTTTCTTCAGAGTCCCTTAAATAGACCTAGCCACGAAGACTTATTTTCTTCACCACTTTAGGCTCATAACTTTCACGGAGAATGGCGATTTCTCTCACATACCACAGCACCTTACCATCTTCATCCATGCAACAATTTATCATACACACAAAGGCAGTCAACTCCACCCCTATTTCCCTTAGGGTACAGGTACCATCCAACCATAATACATTTCAATCGCCCATCAAGCCTCTCTCTTAGAGAGGCCAGCATTCTAAACTAGAAGAAGAAGAGTTGGTTCTTATATGCCACTTTTCTCTACCTGAGGGAGTCTCAAAGCGGCTTACAGTCGCCTTCCCTTTCCTCTCCCCACAACTGACACCCTGTGAGGTGGGTGAGGCTGAGAGAGCCCTGATATCACTGCCCGGTCAGAACAGCTTTATCAGTGCCGTGGCGAACCTAAGGTCACCCAGCTGGCTGCATGTGGGGGAGCACAGAATCGAACCTGGCTCACTAGAAGTCCACATTCCTAACCGCTACACCAAACTAGTTACAAATAAAACCCACTAAATCACGAAAGTAAAGCACACATGAAATATTTACATAGAAAACACCACAGAGGACGTGTCTATACTAAAACGAAATCCAGCTGATTCTGCTCTCACTCAGTTTTAACAAAAAGAACATCCCTGTTAGAAGCATGCATTCTTCTCCCTTGGCTCCACTGAGAAAAACCAACCAGAATAGGAGAAGAGGCAGGTTTTTTCCTATCTTCCTCAAATTTACCATTCCTCCCCTGCACAGCCCTAAGGGAAGCATTGTACTGAGCAAGAGTTACTATGGCCCACAAAGAGACAGTGCTGCAAAGGCAATTCATAGTGCAAGCAGGCTGAATCGCAGGGAGAGGAAAAAAATCAAGCATCTGGCACACAGTCAGAGATGCATGAGCAGCCATCCACGCTAGATCAGTTACATGTACTTAGCCCCAGCAGATGGTAAATCACTGCTGAGGGACAAGGAAGATGTGGGGTCACATTCTGACCTTTACTCCTGGAGCAGATGAGCAGTGCTTCAGAATCCAGTGGTGCATACAAGGACCGTAGAATCAGAGTCTTTTATTGAACAGAAGGGTTTAAATATCAAATTGTAGTGGGCTATGCCCCAACCTGGATAGTCCGGGCCAACCAGATCCTGGAAGTTAAGCAGGGTCATCGCTGGCTAGTATTTGGATGTGAGACCCCCAAGGAATACCAGGGTTGCAACTTGCAACATAGAGGCAAGGAATGGCGAACCACCTCTGAATGTTTCTTGCCTTGAAAACGCCACAGGGGGTCACCGTATGTTGGCTGCGACTTGACAGCGAGAAAAAGAAATGGCCACAGTCTCAGGGATGGGTGGATGCGACCCACAACTCCGCCTGCCTAGAAAAGGAGCAAGCAATAAGTCACTGGGTCTCCAATATGGTACAACGAATTATTCCAGTGTCATAAACAGACACCAGGGACTCTTCAATCTGCAGTTAATTTTTTAATAAGCCTAGAGGCAGGAGTGTGCTCCTCCCAGCCGAACACTGTCAAAGCTGCTGGTGCAAGCTAGAGGGGGAAATGTCTGAAGAACTTATCACACAAAGCTATTTGAGATTTTCTTTTCCTCTTTTTTTTTTTTTTGCCTAGAACGTGTCCCTGAGAGATTGGAGATTGTCAGATCTTTCTGGACTGATTAAACAGCGGCACCTTAAGCTACCCCCTCCGGAAGGACTCTTTGTGGATCAATGTAGATCTCCCTCAAGCGTGGTGGAGCTCCTGGATTCATGCAAGGGGTCACTGAAACTCCTTCGGGGGGAGGGGGTGATTTGAAAGGAAAGCAGTCCCTTCCTTGACTCCGGCTGAAGACTAACAAGGAGCAACCTTGTTTGTTTTCCTTTCGTAACTGAAGATGGTCCATGGCATTAAGCTCAGTCTCCAAGGGAAATTCTGCTTCCATAAATAAATGATTGCCAGCATTCACTGAGAAAGGATCAGAAACAGATGCTCCTTGGCACCGTGCCAGCCCAGCCTCTTTCAGATGGTGGCTCTAACCATAGGCCTCATTGCCCTGAAGATTGTGGCTCCACGCAAGAGCAGCGAGGGGACCCGCCCAATTAGGTAGCACTGGGCAAACTGTGCCCAGGTGCCACACAGGGCACAACACATCTAACTAACATGGTGGAAAGGTGCCTGCAAAGCAAACAGGTGATTCAGACAAACGAATCAAGCCACAGATTGCCAAGGAAGGTTGCAAGTGAGTGAGCAGAGATCTCCATGCCAGACCAGACTTGCCTTTTGCATGCTGCAATGTCTTTCTCTGTTTCCTCCAGTCTGCTGATGACACCAACGCATGCAGAGGAAGCCAGACAGCCTGGGCCGGGCCCTCCAGCTCCTGCAAACGTTCTGCTCCTCCAAAGACCCTCCCCACTTTTGGCTTGAGCTATAACTTGCCATAAAACATTGCTTCATTTTGTTGTTTAGAAAAAGTATTTTCAAAGCACTTCGATTGATCCATGTCCCTCTTTCAGAGAGACCCTGTTCCTTATTTTAGTCAGAGGCCTGCCTTGTGGGGCATGAGAAAGCAGCTGTGGCAGGCTTCTCCCTTTGGGATTCAGTGAACAAAGGAATGCTGAGGCTCAGCATTTTGTAGGTCTCAGCCCAAGCTAGCCCAGAATGCTTGTGGCTGCTGCAGATGCTAAATGTCGCCATTACTTGCAAAGCCAGCCTAGAGTCAAAGAATGCAATCCTAAACAGACTTATACCCTACTAAGTCTACAAAAATGAATTGGCTGAGAAGGGTATAACTGAGTTTAGGATCCTGCTGGAAAACTGCCAGAGGGCACTGTTTAATTGCTCTCCTCAAAGGCACATTTTGTTCCAAGGGACTGACAAGTTGGCCCTGGGAGCACAACTATCTCCATGAATACATGCAATGTGTGCAGATGAGTGTGTTGGCTTTGGTGATGCTGTGACTCTTTCCATGAGTGTGATGCTCTCAGATGTTCATTCCATAAGGCCCAGATTCAGGCTTCTGCAATCCTCCGTTTCCCTCGTTCATTTCTGGGATGCGTACCCAGCAGTTCCCTCAAGCATGTGCAGAGTTGCCTGCTTTTTACTGACCTCCTTTTAAGAACTGCTTGACCTGCAGGCTTTTAACAAGCAGCAATGCTTGTGGCGGAGAGCTTCACTGACTGTTTTTGCGAAATCAAGCGGCTGCCATTCAAAGGACAAGCGCCAGTGTGGCATAGAGTTTACCAGAAGACCCAGGTTCAAATCCCCACACTGCCACAAAAGCTCAATGGGCGGCCTTGGGCCCATCATTCTCTCGCAGCCTGATACACTTCATAGAGTTGTTGTGAGGATAATCTGGAGGGAGAACAGTGCTGCAGGCTGCTTTTCAGTCCACTGGGAAGAAAAGAAGGCAAGAACAGGCCAGCACAATTATCGCAATCCAGGGTGACCAATGCCCAACTTCTGGCAAAGTCCCCCCCCCACCCCGCCCTGGTTCATTTTTTTAAAATCTTGATTCATCTCTTCTGCTCCTGAGGGCACGATGGATCCCAAAAGCGGGACAAGGTATCTGACTGCAGCGTTATCATGATCACATTCAACCACACCTGTCACTCGCAGGCAGTTATCAGGCTTGGGGGAACAGCAGGAGCCAGAGAATTAGAGAACTAGTTGCTGCAGCAAAGGCCTCTGACATCTGACCCCAGTACTAGGTGGGTTGGAAGATGAAGCGACAAGAGAAAAAGCAGCCATACTGACCAATGACTGGCGATTATGTTTTAAACTGGAGAGCTCCTTCTTTCCAAAATGCCATGGGCACAATCTGATACCAGCTGGCCACTCTCTGTTCTTACATATATCTGCCAACAGGATACAAACACAGAGAGTTGGATCTCTTTGAAAAGTTCTGCAAATATGTGTGTATGGGGGCAGGGATCCTGTTCATTTGAGAGTCTTCCAGGTCCCCCCACATGTTGGTTTGGGGAGTCCCCTGTTTCCCAGGAGCAGCATTTCCTGAGCATATTGGGTTTCTTTGGGTGGGGAAAGGAGGAAGTTATGCTTCCACGCAGCACGGGACTGAGACAAGCTGTAACCCAGAAGCTGTATTCTCATGGCCTGAAACAGGAGGGTTTCTCCCCCTCTCCCCCCCCCTTTAAAAAAAAAACCCAGCCGAACAAAGATGTCTGGAGAACTTGAAAACTTGCACACTGTGTTGGAGTTATTTCTGACTGGTCTTAATGAAAGGTATTTTGTGGCTTTTGGTAACTTGGCTGCAGTAGTGGGAACCCTTCTGCCACAATTGTTACTGTTGTGCTGAATGTCCATTTTTGTGTAAAGGACATATTTTGGTGTGCTACAGATACTTGTTCTTCTGCAGTGACCTACAGGTTGGAACGAAGAGCCAAGGAACATTGCGCCGGGCCCCTGCAAGTTGATGCTTACAGACATCGTCCCCCTATAACGTGCCCCATCCTTCTCCAAAAAGTGTAGGAATGAAGGACATGCTCAGCATACAGCCAGGCGCACAGTAGGGCAGGTTTCTTGTAGAGGGAAAACACAAGCAGGTGGTGCTTGGGCTGTTTGCCCAGACTGCCCCTGTGGGCTCCACATGTTGTGCCAAGTAACCACTTGTCTGGTGGAAAAGAAGTTTTTACCATGACTCAAGCCTCTTAGGCTTCGGAGACAGAGAATCTCTCTCATGCTATCATGTAGGGGCTTCTTGGGGCTTGAAGGACTCAAAGCACCCCGTCTCTTTGGCTGCCAATTTTGCATGCTTCTGCTGAGCACATCTTTCTTCCTTGCCTTATGAAAGGATTCCACTCCTCTAATGCACACAGAGAACACAAAGAGGTTGGTCTTGCATCCCTGGCAGCCCACACCCTTAGCTAACATGTAAATGATCACCCATTGTTATCGTTCCTTTGTACTTTAGACAAAGATTGCAAGCAGCCATTGCGGATATGGGTGGGAAGATCAGCTGTGTAATGCCAACCAAAATAGCACAGAATTGTGAGCACAAGCTTTCAGGTTCCCTAGAAAGTTCCAGAAAGGGAGGGGGCAGAGTAAGAGATGTTTCCATGCATGATGGAAAAGACCCAAGTCTTATGATAAGTCTTCAAATGGAGTTACCAAAAGTGTTGGAGGCTTAATTGGATTAAAAGATACTTCTGGGTGCAGAACAAAATTCAAGATCCTACAGGGATAGAAAAGCAACAAAAAGAGGGGAGAGGCAATTTCCGCTTGAGAATATGCATTTGTGTATTTATTTCTAACCCTCCTTTCTCACTGAGTCTTAAAGCAGGTTACAGAAGAAAAGCAATGTATTTTGTGGCTTTTACAGAATAAGGCATCCAGTGAACAGAATGAAAACACAGGGTGAACAAACTGTCTAAGGCAAGGTATATTATAAACAATATAGTAAGCAGAATTGCAAAAGTCGAAAACAATGCAGCGGAAGCAGCATAACGCCTAGAAAAATCATTGCGGTATCTCAATCCTTTTTCATCTTTAAGGCATCCTTCCTTCTTCTACAGTTCTACATTCTGCTACGTTTAATAAAAACACCCTCCTGGATATTACCATTTTGCACATCCGGGGGAAGTAAAGAAATGTAGGACCCTCCCTGACCTCTCCAGGCAGGCTGTTAATTGGATCTTCCTCCACACTAATTGCACCAGAGAGATCTAACCCTTCCTTGTCATTGATCTTTCACATTTAGTGTGTCTTTCCTGAAAGTCTCCCCTCCCCCCAATTTACAAACCAGAAGAGCTCTTATCAGGAGGAGGGGAAGTCTCTCTCCCCACCCTGCTCAACCTTGCCCACCTGTGAGCCCAGAAACAAAGTGTTTACCTTTGTCTCTACAGAACTGCCTATTGTTGGGGAACCACAGTTAGAGAGGATCTGGTTTTTTTATACCCCACTTTTCACTAATAAAAGGACTCCCAAAGTGGCTTCCAAAAACACCCCCCCACACACACACACACACACACACGCGCACACAACAGACAGCCTGCGAGGTAGATGGGGCTGAGGGAGCCCTGATAGAACTGCTCTGCAAAAACAGCCCTAAGAGAACTGTGACTAGCCCAAGCTCTGCCAGCTGGCTGCATGTGGAGGAGTGGGGTCTCAAACTTAGCCTTAACCACTTTTGCTGTTAGCATCTTCCTTTTTTGCTTAAGTAGGAGGTGACCTAAATTCCTTCTTGGTCTGGATCAAAGACCAACTGTGAAGGTGGGACCAGTCAGTGCAACATTCAGACAACAGAACTAGAACATGGGAGGAGGACCTTTGGATGACACCATTGCAGTCCATTTCCTATGAACAGGCTCCAGAGTCTGCATTGCACATGGAGCAAGCTAACCTGGGACATTGTGCAGCATATGTTCAGTATGCATCTGAATCCTCGATTTGCTCCGGTTCTCTAGGGTAACAGCTCACAATGTCATCTATTGCAGGGTAGTCAACCTGTGGTCTTCCAGATGTTCATGGACTACAATTCCCACGAGCCCCTGCCAGTGTTTGCTGGCAAGGGCTCATGGGAATTGTAGTCCATGAACATCTGGAGGTCCACAAGTTGACTACCCCTGCACTAGAGGACCAGGGATAAGAAGAGCTGTTTTTTTGCACTCCGCTTTTTACTACCTGAAGGAGTCTCAAAGGGGCTCACAATTGCTTTCCCTTCCTCTCCCCACAAAAGACACTCTGTGAGGAAGGTGAGACAGAAAATGGTCTGAGAGAACTGAGAGAACTAGCCCAAGGTCACCCAGCTGGCTGCATATGGAGGAGTGAGGAATGAAATAGGTTTCTCCAGATTAGAAGCCGCCACTCTTAACCCCAATACCATGTTTGGGTCCTGCTCAAAAGCTTATTGTTTTGACCTCCATCTAGCCTTTCCCTGGGGAAGACACTCAGCTGCCCTTTCTCAATTGTCTCTGTCTTGCCCACCTTCTCCATCCTGCATTTATGTGGAGTCAAATGTGGTCTCCTAAATCATGACTCAGCCCAGAGGAAGTTGCTAGTTCTTCCCCCTCCCCCAGGGGGGCAGTTAGCTTTTCTGTAATTGTAGGTTTCATTCAGAAAACAATACCGGGGATTGAGACCCACAGTGGCCTGTGACATTTGCATTGTAGACAGAGCGATCGCTCAGTCTCACAAATACTGTACTGTCTCTTGAAACATGAAGCACCCTGGCTGGGCCCCATCTGCAGCAGAGGTGGCTGGGCAACCACTGTAGACTAGGCGCCTATGCCATCTGGTCTCCCAAATTACATCAGAGGCACACTCAGTCATAGAATCATAGAGCTGGAAGGGATCTCCAGAGGCAGCTAGTCCAACCCCTTCACAATGCAGGAAACTCACAATTACCTTCCCACCCACAGTGACCCCAATTTCATGCCCAGATGACCCCCCCCCTCCAGGGAAGCCATAGTCCCTAGTCAGTCTGGCCTGGAGGAGATTCGCCTTCCCACCCCAAAGTGGCTATTGGCATTTCCCTTGGCATGCAAGAAAGGACCCAGAGCCAAGCACTGGCAGATGTCCCCTGAGCAATTTCCCCTGAAGATGAGCCCTTGGGGCTCAAACACATGTGATGCTGGGAGTTCTGTGAATTGACTTTTCTCTAAAAAACAGGCACAGGAGAGTTCAATTCACACCTGGGCTGTCGCCCAAGATAGGAAGGTTAAGCTTTCCACTTTTCTTAGTTGAAGTTGCCCTGGAAAGTTGGCATTTGGGGAAATATACGAATCATGACTTGACCTTTGACATGTCACTGCAAAGAGAAGGGGGAGCCTGTGGGAGCCTGTACCCCTTCTTCTTTGGCCTCAGAAGGTATCTTCACAGGCCCCTGAGGCAAATAAATGGAGATTTAGGGTGGGTGGAGCCTGCGGGCTTTTGGAGCACAGTCACTTCAAAACAGATCCCAAAATGAAGGCAAAAATAAGTATTGCAAGGTAATGGCAACCGGGAACCAGGCAGTCTTTGAACTGATATCCTGACCAATCAGCGAAAGATTGTTTCACTATGTCAGTGTTGGAGGTGCCGGGGGGGGGGAGTTAATCCAGCAAAATGCAGAGTTCTACAATTAATGCTGGGCCTCTCAGAGTGGATTCTTCAACTATAGCAGGCTATATTCATTCCTGGATATCGTGAGGGAAAGGTAGGTTCACTGTGGATCAATCATAGACATTGCAGTCAGAAAATTTAAAGCGCTAAATATCAAAATGGCAATCGAATAACATGTAGATTATTTTCTTTAATTCAGGATCACCGGGGATAAAAAGCCTAGTGCAGATTCTACCCAAGTGATACCTGGACAACCCTTCCCTGGGGCACAAATGGGATCGCGGGCTCATGCACCAAGCCACTGATGGCATGTATCTTCCAGGGGCCCACGCTAGCCCGGACTCATTAGCAGAGATCTTCCTCCTTCTGCAGTGGCCTTCTCCTCCCGCACGCATGGCCTTTCCACAGCTCTTCTGCTGAAATCCACTCACCTCATGCAGCTTTGCAGAGAGAGGGAAGCCCATGCTTTGCTCCCCACTGATTCGCCAGCCCCTCCATAGCCGATTAAGAGGCAGAAGAAAGTCAAATCTGACAGCTGGGAGGCAAGTTGCTCATTCCACACAGCAGGGCAGAGCAGAACTGCCGCTCCCCCTCTCCCCCCAAATCTTTTTCATGCTTGACCAAGCTCAATATACTGGCACCACTTTAGGTTTAGAGAACAGCTGCCTGGTGTATTAACCCATGAAGAACTAGCCTCTTGGATGCGAGCATAATAGTAGCCCCCAGAGCCTACTTTTCTCCACCATTTTCATCCTCCAGGCTCACAGTAGCTGCTGTTGTCTGCCTGCTAGCTGCGTTGTGAATTTCTTGGAGATCATTTGGAGAGGGCTGGCTGGCAAAAGCCCACACTGAGATCCCCAAGTTGGGTGTTCTTCAGCATACCATTTTCCTAAAAATCCACACACCCTTAGTGCTAGGAGCAACAGGGCTGGGTTAGGCTGAAAGCAGGACTAACGTATTGCAAAGAACCACTGTACTTCAGTGGATGACACTATTTCAGCCGTGCACACCTGCTATGGCATCAGCAGCCTTGGGGGAATGGTTGTTGACATTCATAAATAAATACAATACGTTCATTCACAGGGAAGCTTCCTTAATGCAAAGAGCAGTGCTGTGAGGAGGGCTGCGAGGAATGAAACATTTTGCATACTAAAAGCACCGGAGCGATTGCACATAACAGAGAAAGGATCCCCACTGCGGAGTCCCCATCCTGTCTATGTACAGAGGAGCCAGAGGTGAGGTTCTGGGTGAGGGCAGCTCCTGCTGAGAGAAAAGCTCCTGCTGTTGCAGCATGTTTACCTTGGTCAGGCTCAGCATCCGGCATCCTAGCAGAAACCGAGATGATCTCATGCAAGCTGCAGCCTTCATTTGTGCTTGGTGAAAGTGCGTGCAACATATCTGTGGGTCCGCCTATCTCCTTAGGCTCCCTGCAAGTCATTATGCGGGCATGAATTTGTTGGAGGTCCCCAGCCCAAGGGAGGTTCACCTGGTCTCAAGCAGGGCCAAGGCCTTTTTTGTCCTGGCCCAGACCTGGTGGAATGAGCTCCTGGGAGAGCTGACGGCCCTGACGGAACTTTCTTAGTTCCACGGGGCCTGCAAGACGGAGCTCTTCCGCCAGGTCTTTGGTTGAGGCCAGTGCAGTAAGATCTGGGCCCCTTGTTGGCGCTCCTGGAGTTACTCCCTGAGGCACTTATCATAGGGTCTGCGGTTCTGGGGGGAAGTGGGAATTCTTTGTCGCCTAGGGCAGGGGTAGTCAACCTGTGGTCCTCCAGATGTTCATGGACTACAATTCATGGGACATCTACAATTCATGGCACATCAGTCCATGAACATCTGGAGGACCACAGGCTGACTACCCCTGCCCTAGGGGGTAGGTTATAGGGATTTTATTATTGTTTTTAGTGGAATTTTCATGTGGGTCGACTGTTGTTACCTGCCACGAGCCATGTTAGTAGGAGTGGTGGGATATAAATGTAAAGATAAACAATAAATAAGAAAAATATGATACTCTGCTCAGTCACAGGCTGGCTTTCCCCTGAGAACGACCAGAACAAGGCAGGGAGCCATTCTCTGGCATGCCATGAAGCTGCTGTCCCTGTGATGTTCAGACCCTGAAACCGACAGAATAGGACAGGGCAGGCCATATACACAGTAGGCTGCTGAGGCAGGACTCTTCTGGCATCAAACGGCATCTCACCTCATTCGCCAGTGCTCTGCTCAAGATTAAAGTGTCTGTCCCAATTTTTGCACACTCAATCAAATCCATTTGCAAATTAATCTCCCCTCAGCTGATACCAGACATCCGAGGAAGCTGCCCAGAACCGCGCATGAAGATGTCTGTTCATGTGTGTGTATAAATGCATGAGGTGGTCAAATATAACAAGGTGAACATAATAATACACAGATTCAAGGGGTAGCCATGTTGGTCTGAAGTAGCACAACAAAATTTGAGTCCAGTGGCTGTTCTTCTGTCTTAAACATGCTCGATTATAACAACAATCATCTCCAGTGGCTGTTTTAAGACCAACAAAGATTTATTCAAGGTACCAGCTTTCTGGTGCAGGCACACTTCCTCAGACAATGGGACAAGGATCATAAGAGTACAGATATAAGGCAAAAGTAAATTAATAGCGAATCATACTGCATAATTTGGATGTTATGACAAAGTTTACTAATTTGCCACTAATTTACTTTTGCCTTGTATCTGTACTGTTATGATCCTTGTCCCATTGTCTGAGGAAGAATGCATGCACTTGAAAGCTCACACCTTGAATAAATCTTTGTTGGTCTTAAAACAGCTATTGGACTTGATTTTTGTTATAATCATGCACGTTTAAGACAGAAGAACTGCATGCCTGGTATAAATGTTAACAGTGAACATACAAATATAAAATGTACCATGTTAACTTGGTGTTCCAGAGTACCAGTCCATTCATTGCCAGCAACCACCTCTAGCATACCATGGATGTCTTTACAAATTCTGTGGATTCACCAACCTAAAAAGCGTTAGCTACTGGACAGCAACCAGCAGGCAACCAGCAGTCGCCTGCTTCATCACACCCTCACACCCACCTCCTTCTCCCTTGTTCCTGGGGATGGGAATTTCTTTTTAAAAATGGCAATGTGCCTGGAGCAACGAATAGGCGGACAAGAGTGCAGGCGATGCCAGAAACTAAATAATTTCTTTTCAGTGTTGTAATACAAAGCATGCCTCTTGAAAGTCCCCCCCCCCAAAAAAAATCAGGAACTATATTAATTTTTCAATTTATCAAAAGACTCGTGATCCCATTAGGGGTAGTATTCAAAAAGCACTAGGCATCTATGATTCCATGCATAGGCGTTGCAATAGAGAAGTATGTGGTTTTTAAAAATTGTTTTAGCGGCATCGTGGGACCTTTAAACAGCATCAAAATATGGAGAAAGGGGATTGCTTGCCTAAATTGATTGACAGGCATAAGCACAACATGTATAAGGCATGTTGCTGTCTCCTGCCTCTTCCAGTAGCAGATGAGAAGGGTAAGACGTGTGAAAAGAAGGCAGAGAAAGGCAAGACAGCAAAAAGGTGAGGAGGGCCTGGGAGGCGCAATATGATTTAGCTCTTTGCCATTCCACAGGCGTGACCCTATTTTTACTAATGTGTGGAAATTCCCAAACTGCTGTAAAGACTACACTTTTAGAAATAGCTTGAAAGCAGTGCTTTGCGGGTGCTAATCTGCTGGAGATCCCTGGCCCGAGGGAGGTTCGCCTGGCCTCGGCCAGGGCCTTTTCAGTCCTGGCCCCAACCTGGTGGAATGAGCTCCCAGGAAAGCAGTGCTTAGAAATAGCTTGAAAGCAGTGCTTACTTTTAGAAATAGCTTGAAAGAAGTGCAGAAGCCCTTCTCACTCTACCAGAGCCCAGAGTAGTCAAATATTTGTTGAGGAAGAACCTCTGTCAGCATTTAACCAATCCGAGGAGTTGGAAGACCATGGGCTGTTGCTGGAATGCTAAGAGGCAGAGTAGCAAAGCACCCAGCATATTAATTAAATGAGGCTGATAGAGAGCAGGGGGAGGCGAAGGCCTGAGATGTCAACTGCTATAGCATGTGGTTGTGGCTAGCCTTGGCTCAGCTTCCTGGAGCCCTGGGGTCTCCTGTTTGTGTGAATTAGAATCAAGAGTCAAACACTTTTCCTTGGTAACAAGCAAAAGAAAAGAAATCAATTAACCTCCTGCTAAGAGTTCAGCAGGGAAACACGGAGATGGGGCCTGTTTAAGAGTTCCTCTTGAGTGCTGACAATATGAGGATGCAGTTCCATGGAAATCTCCTTCAGGAGCTCAGAGAGAGTGAAAGGGTTGAAAGGGGCTAGTCCCTTGCAGTTCGACTGTGCTTGAGAGCTGTGGATAGCCAAGGCCAGACCCCCTGGTTGCCACTAGAATCGGGTATTTGGGACCCAAAGTTGCAGTTCTCCTAACAGGCTCTACTCTAACATGGGGGGGGGGGGCAGCCATTCTCCTATTGAGGTGGCAATTCCATTCTTGACTGTTTTTTTCCTGAGTTTCAGATCAGTTCTTCATAAGTTTTCCTGAGTCTCAGATCAGTTCTTCAGGTCACTTCATAAGTTTTCCTGAGTCTCAGATCAATTTTTCTGATCATTTAGTTTTAAACTGGCTTTCCGTAAAACCACTGCTTGCTTATGCATTTTAATGCATTGATCTGAGTGCAAATTCAGATGCCTCGGACACTGCTGGACTGGGAAGCAAGCAAGAACTGACAACGAGAGAATGCCATAGAGAAATGTGGAGGTGAAACTTGGCCAGTACGGAAACAAGACAATGAAACAAACTGAAGGGACAAAGAATGGCCAATTCGCACAGTGGGATGAAGTCAGAATCCCCCTCCTCCCTGGAATGGCCACTTGGTGCCTCCCTTGCCCAACAGAAATTTAATGGGATGGACTGGGCTGGGACTCTCCAAAGAATGTATTGTCCTGCTTATGGCACACAGGGGGTCCAGAGCCCAAGCTATACAAGCCAGAGATGGGGTTCTGGCTAAGGAACACTACTAAGACTCCAGCTGGGTGGATGTAATTCTCTTTTGCATAAAGGGAATTGGGATGGCTTTAGGACTGGCACAATGCCCCGTACTAGTGGGGGGTCTTGGAGAAATACCAAGCACAATAATCCTAGTGGGAAACAATAGCCTTTTTTTCACTCATTGTTAGTATTTTGCCAAAAAAGGCTCACTACAATGCTGCATGGGTGACCAGTGAACACAAAAGTAATCAGAGTCAGTTGGCTGGAGTGCACAGCATTTGGGAACAGGAAAGAGCCAAATTTAAGTCCCCATTCAACCGTCAAAAACCCTTGGGCTTGTCACTCTTTCTCAGCCTAACCTGCTTCGTGGAGTTGTTCTTCAGATAACTATGGATAGTTATAGTTGTATGTGTATGCCAACCTGAAATCCGATAAAGGGCTAGGATAGACCAGTAGTTATTAGATCATGCCCCTCTCTCCATCTGTTTCTCCTGCTGATCTACTGGATCTTCTGCAACTTAACCAAACCCTCAAGAGGAAGAAGCTGATCAGGTTGAGTAGCTGGAAGACTGGATTGGGGGGAGGAGCCAAAAGTGAGTGAGTGAGTGAGTGAGTGAGTGAGTGAATGAATGAGTGAGTGAGTGAGTGAGTGAGTGAGTGAGTGAGTGAGTGAGTGAATGAATGAATGAATGAATGAATGAATGAATGAATGAATGAATGAATGGGAGAGTCTTGGACAAGAAGGTCTGCTTGGCTAGTTCACCTCACAGGTTTCTTTTGAGGATATCCCTCTCCCTGCTACTCTGCAGGGCAGGATGCATTCTGAAAATATCCTGACATCAAACTGAAACCAGGTGAAATCTAATAATTACAAGGATGAATGGCTGCCTGCAAAATGCTGTGCAGAAATATCACCAAGAATGTGCAAAGCATGTGAGGCTGTAGGAAACATGGACCCAGCTCAGTTGGCTCTGTGTAAACACAATGATGATGGAGGTGAGACCATTTTGCTGCCAGATATGCCAAACACCCATCCTGCACAGAAGAGCCCTGTTACTGTGCCTGAATGTCCTCCCTAGCTCCCCCCTATCACCTTCCCTTTGCTTATGCTCCATCTCAGACATTCATCCTGAGTCTTCAAGTGGTGCCTGGTGAACATTCCCAAGGCAGGGCATCAACTGTTTACAGCATCTGACTCCTCCAGCTTGATGTAGTGGTTAAGCATGGCGGCTTCTAATCTGGAGATCCGGGTTTGATTCTGTCCACATGCAGCCAGCTGGGTGACCTTGGGCCTGTCCCAGTCCTAATGGTCCTGTTCTCACAGAGCAGTCCTCCCAGAGCTCTCTCAGCCCCACCTACCTCACAGGGTGCCTGTTGTGGGGAGAGGAAGGTAAGGAGTCATTTTGAGACTCCTTTGGGTAGTGAAAAGCAGGGTATAAAACCCAACCTTTCTCCATCCACATGACTCCTTTCCACAGTGCCACCAATCCAAGCGCTCTGTCCCAACAAACACGTTCCAGAGCCAGCTGATCTCTTCTCTCCCCCGTGGTGGGTTCTACAATCTCCCCCACCCCTCTTTCTTGGCTGTGTGCGTCCAGGTCTGCCAGTGGCCCTCCGGGGAAATGGCTACCAGGCTTTCTTCCTGTAAGTTAACTGGCCAGTCCGCCCCTGTGGCTGTCCTGTCCGTTACAGAAAGGGCACTGCCATCACTGATGGGTGATTTTAACCTCTGCTTGTTTGGCTTTCTGAGATGTTACTCATTGCTGCTGTTTTCTGGGCTTCTTACCCCTCTTTGACTCAACGATCCCTTGAGACAATGTTGAGGTTGAGAGTGTGGTGTTCTTTTTTAAACCCCCAAGTCGGTAATACATGGTTTAACTTCCCTTCTGCCATTAAACACTTAACATTACTGGCATTTTGTTTCAACAGAAGGTATAATCTTAGCCTGGTATGTGTTTCCCATGGAGTGGGAACAATCATATCCTGAATTTTGAAAAGTTCAGCGAGAGGGGTACTCACAAGTGAGGCTCTTCCTTTCTGCTTATGCCTGCAGCGCGGACCCTTTCTAGGTGGCTTCCCTCTCTCTCTTCCTCCCTCCCTCCCACCCACCCATTTCCTTTGGCTAGCGGAATGAGGAGCCAGACCCATCTGGGCCTCAGCCAAAAGCCTGCCACAGCTCTGAGCCACTGAAAGAGAAAAAGCTCGTGTAAAAACAAACAGTGCTTTGATTCCATTTGCATCTCTGTTTCCCACATTGCTTCCCAGTAACAGGGCACCAGGCGTTCAGGGCACAGGACCCCAATCCCACTGACAAAGCAGGCTTGCCAGAAGGCAGCTGTGTGTTTCTGCATTCAGAACGTGAGCATGATTTCTGATCTGCGCATGCATGGTTTTCCTGCTGGAAATGATTTTTCTGCTGTTTCTTAGTACATTTCTTGGATTATCCACCTAGACAAAAAATCATAATTACTTGGACTCTTGAACAGCCAGGTTTGTTAAAGTTTCTTGTTTCAGGAATGACTGCCTCTATCCCAAATGAGACAAGCTCTTTCACCAAACTGGTATCTGCATGATTTCATCAACAACGAACTGCGCAAAGACACCATATCCAATAGCAAAATTACAATCACTTTGGAGGACTCTAGTCTTGGAGATTTCGAAGGAATTGTGCTGGTTGTCAAACAGCTGCTGTGATAACAGAGGAAAGGCATTCTTTCTTCATCAGGTTAATGCCTTCCAAACGTACAGCATGGCATATTCTGAGTGGTTTGTCAAAAAGTTACATTTTGTTTACTCAAGAAGACACTCAGAAATTCATCAGTGATTATTGCAATTTGCAATTCCTGTCCTCCTTTAATGCAGCTCTGATGTAAACCATCGAAACTGAACATGTTAAACTTGCTTTACTCTGACTCAAACCACTGGCCTATCAGGATCAGTATTGTCCTCTTTGACCAGCAGCAGATCTCCTGGATCCTTTTAACTGGAGATGCCAGGGGTTGAAACTTGAAACTCCTGCCTGCATGATTTTACTACTGGGCCATGGTTCCTCCCTGCTCAAGATTATGTTAAAAGGCTGAGGAGGAGACTGGAGAGCAACCGGGTCGGTTGTCCCAGGAAGTGGAGCATTCCAAGCTCCCATCAAGGCTACAGCAGAGTGACAACCCTCAAAATCCCCCAGAGAATCCTGAAAACCACCTGGACCTCTCAGTCTCCCAGGACAGGCACACATGTGGCTCCCCGCTCCACTCTGGGCTCCTCCTGGGGGCAGGTGGCTTCATACCTTGCTGCAGAAGGTGAACAGGGTGAAGAAGAAGGTGTCTTGTGTTGTAGTCTAGAATGTTTTTTTCCCCCTTAACCAACCAGTATCCAAGTAAGATTCGGAATGCTGATGAGGAAATATTGGTGATTTTAACTTTATCATCATTATTATTAAATTTCGATACTGCCCTCCCAATGTGGCATTCACAGTCCACCTTTCCACAGGAACTCAAAAGAAGGGATTGGGATGCCATGTGCCTTTTGGTGTCCTCCGAACCCTCACGTAGTTCGGTCCTTTACAAAGTGAGATGCAGAGCTTTTGAGCCACCCACTTGAAAGGTCTGTTGTGATTGGACCCTTTCACTAGGAGGAGCTGGTTGGCTGGGCTCTGCCCCCAGGGAGGGAGGAAAGGCCATTGTCTCTGGAGCTCAGATCCTCTTACCAGCAGGGAGGCTCTTGCATTTCAATTGAAGCTGTCTAGAGGCATTTGGCCCCCTTTCTCATAACTGAGCAATGGCCCCATCACTGCCTGGACAGTTCCCCAGAAGGACACAATACCGGCCAAGTGACACTAGCCGTGTGCCTGGTGTGCTTTCTAGGAGGGAGCAAGGCCAGAACTGCTCTGGGATGGGGTGGGGAGAGGGCTTCTCTGTCCCTGCCAGCTTGCAAACCAGTAGTAAAGTCTGCACAGCCATAGGCAGGGATCAGAGCCCTCTAGAGTAAAAAAGAGAGGCAGCCATTCAAATTGTGGCGCTCCAAATTTTGGGGGGTGGTAGTAGAGGGGGCTTTGCCTCTAGGTGCCCCTTCCCAATACTATAGGTTGCACATTGGTGAGGCACTTAAATTTTTTTTCTAAGCATCATGCTGTGTCCTGAGAGCAAATGGTCTTCAGCTAGAAATCACAGGATGTGAAAGTGGCACGGGCCAGAAAAGAGGAAAGCAACAAATGCCCTCAGTTAAACGGGGCAAATAGGGGCCAGGCAAAGCCACTTTCGGGGAGGAGCCATGGGATAGACAAGCTCTGCTGTTCCTGGGAGCACCCAGCCTTTCCCATCACTCGAACGGAAGCTAAGATATACATCTCCATATACCTAAATGTATGAGCAGGAGCCCTAACCCATACTTATTAATGCTGTGATGAACATCAGACTACACTCTTTACAAATGACACTTTAACAGATTTAGGGCAATTTACTTCTTCAGACATATCTTGTTTGTTTTGCTTCCAGAAGGAAAGGGCTAAGAGTTTTTCTTGGATCCAGCAGCTTGGCTGTTGTGCAGCTTAGTTTAACGGGAAGTCCTGAAAAGCGCTTTGCCTGAATCTGACAAATTATTGTCTAGCACATCTCATTTTAGTGTCATTACTCGTTATCTGATTTAGTAAATTTACAGAGAGCAAAATGTATCACTGTAGATTAACCTGATGAAAAGCAAAGCCTTTGTTAGAAATGGAACCTGTTCTCAGGATTTACAGACACGGCAGGAGGGACGGGGCTACATGGCCTCTGCTTTGCATGCAGAAGGTCCCAGGTTAAGTCTCTGCATCTTCACTTAAAGGATCTTGGCTGCTGGAAAAGACCTTTCTCTGCCTGAGACCCTGATGAGCTGCTATCCCTCTGCAGGAACAAGACTGAGCTAGGCTGGCCAGGGGTCTCACCCAGCAAAAGGTCATTTAATACCTGTTGCTATTCTGGGGTGACGGCCGAGTTGTGCCTGTGAAGCATTTTACAGGAAGAACATCTTGGTTCTTATGAAACTTACCGTGTGGCTTCTCTCCTTTCTAGGCTAACAAATTTTGGTTGCCCTCACACAGAGGCACTCTTACTTCACATGCTGCTGGGATAGCCTCTCCATACTAGTGACTGGCATTTTCCTCCTCCCTCTATCCTGTGCTTTTGCTGCCAGGCATCAGGAGTGGCACATCGGAGGAGGAGAAGGAGGCAGATCAACAGAATTCTTCAGAGTCCAGATGCATTCTGCAGGGCGGAGGACATGTGTTTGTGTGTCATGAGAAGGGCTGATTGTACCCTGCACAAAGGAAACTTCCCAAGGCCCAGCATACCCTCTGACACCATCTGTGGTCGAGACAACAAAAGGGCTGCTGTGAGAATTAATGCCCAAGCAAAGGCCAATCCTCCCTTTTCTGAGGGGAGGGGGATGATCTGAGAGGTCTCTGATGAAAAGATTCTCATTGGAAGATGTGAGGTCATTCTAAGCAGGGTAGTTATGCTGTCGGATGCTGCAACGGAACAAGTTTTCGAGCATCCTGAAGAACTAGCTCCTAATGGAAGAAGTACCCAATAGAGCAGGACAAACAGACCAGATGTCCAGCTGAACTACAGTATTCTGCGGGAGCCCGTTGCTAGGCAGACCCTGCAAAGAACCTGCACTTGAACCTGAAACCATCTTGCTCAGCAGGTTGATATTGATCCCAGGAGCCCACGTTTACAACCAGCAGGGAAATGTCTACTGGAGCAAAGCACAGGTTCCAGCACAGTACTTTCAGTACTAAGCTAGTGTTTCTGGCAATGTCTGGAACACTGCTAGAACTGCAGCACTGGCTGTGCCCCTTCCCACTGCAGTGGTGGGGTCTGCACCAATGGACTGACCAAAATGGACTGGCTCATGAGGCATCAGGAAAAGCAGAGCAGCTGCTGGCACTTGCAGGATGAACACCCAGACCCTTCAGAGCTGCAGAGCTTGCCCACTTTCTTCTGACAAGTTACCATCTTGGGTTCCTTACTAGCTAGGAGGGATATATCAAGCCACATGCAGCTCTGGTCATTGGGTGGGTAAACTGCTTGTGTGTTTTCTTGTTTTTTATCCTTTTTTAAAATCCCAGTTCTCATCTAAGGCCCTCACATCTAATTCTCCCCACCTGCAGTTTCTCTTCAAAGCAACCCAACCCATGAGGAGGTTAGGCTAAGAGGCAGTGTTTGGCCAAAGGCACACTGTGAACTTAATGGCTGAGAAGGGAATTTGAACCTAACATTCCTGGGAAAGAGGCTTTCAGCCAGCAGCAGAGCAAAACCAAGGCCCTCCAAGACCCCTGCTGGGATTTGGCCAATACAGAGAAATAAGTGGGTCCTCTACAATTCAATTAATTGCTACAGTTGGTGAATGAATGGCCAAGCCCATAGATACAACTTGTAGATGGAAGGTTGATGTATATTGGAGGTGTGGGAGGTAAGTGAAATGCTGAATGTAGTTTCCATATTTAGGAGTACAATCCCACCCAGAACAATGTTTGTTGGTCTTAAAGGTGCCACTACACTCAGATTTTTATTTAAGATAAAAGCTTTCATGTGCATGCACACTTCTTCATGTACATGAAAGTTTACATCTTGAATAAAATGCTGAAGGTCTTAAAGGTGCCACCAGACTCAAACTTGGTGTAGTGAGCCAGCTTGGTGTAGTGGTTAGCAGTGTGGACTTCTAATCTGGCGAGCCAGATTTGATTCCGCGTTCCCCCACATGCAGCCAGCTGGGTGACAGGCTCCCCACGGTACTGATAAAACTGTTCTGACTGAGCAGGAATATCTGGGCTCTTTCAGCCTCTGCTTCCTCACAGGGTGTCTGTTGTGGGGAGAAGAAAGGGAAGGCGATTGTAAGCCGCTTTGAGACTACTTTAGTTAGAGAAAAGTGGCATATAAGAACCAACTCTTCTTTGTTCTGCTGCTTCCGGCCAATACGGCTACCCTGCTGAATTCCATTCAAATTATTCCACTCTAAATGCATAGTTCTACACTGTCAGAATCTTTTTTGTGTCTTCTGTGAAAACACATTCACTTCTTGGTGTGCATTTATGGATGAGGGCACTTTGCCATTCATGCCTCTGCAGCTGGTGTGTGCTCATCTAGTCATTTCCCTGCTCCAGTAAAATTGCAGTCATCAAAACCAAGAGATCTTTCCCCAAAAGTCTGTTTGAGAAGTGAAAGTTACACTGTGTTTAAAGGAATTTAATTTCAAACTTACAAAAAAAATGAAAACATTAATACTGTCATGCAAAAGCAGACCTCTGAACCCCCGCCCAGCTCTCCTATCTGTCTTGGGCATTAGCAACTGATAACCTTTAGACAAGCTTGAATCCTTTCCAGAGGAAAACTGGAGAGAGCCAGAGGAGGCTGCACGTACCCTTCTCAAAGGCCCACAGCATTACATTAAGATCCTGAGAAGCCCAGCTTACATGGCAAAGGTCTAGGCCTTCTGGGGTGCAGAGATAAGCTTATGAAGGTGTTACAAATACAGATGAGTATCAGAATCATGAAAGCAAAACACTTTCAGTGCTAAAGAATGCCAAAAACTCCATGCATTAAGAATGGGTCAAAGCTAAAGCTAAGACCTCCACTCCCAAAGGGAAATAATTTCAGCATACAAAGGTAAAAACGTGAGATTGCTTTGGCATCAGCATGTTCATGAAAAGGACATACACATTAAACTGAATAAGGCAAATTTACAGCGGCTCTCAAAGTTGTCCACATCTTCTGCCCCTCCTCTGAATTGGCAAAGTCCAAGTCAGCCTGCTGGCTTCTTTCGCCTCTCCATGGGGCGTTCCTTCTAAGCCCAGCCTCAGCAACAAGGAACAATGCCAAAGCTGCAAATATTTAAATAAACAATTGTACAGATGCAATAACCATGTTTACCCACACGCAATAGGGATAGCCTGCAGTCCTCCAACAGGTCTCAGGAAGTCTGGAGTGAATGGAATATGGAGCAAATGTGGGCTCCAAAGGAGGCCCTGAGGCTGCTTATCCTTCTCTGAGTTACTCACACCTAACTCTCCCAGTCTTATCTAAAGGGAGTTGGGAAAATTCCAGAGTCACTTTGCATCATGACTAAAGGCTATAATCTACCAGAAAAGCCTGGAACAACTAAGGCCTACTGAGATGGGACTCCTTCATTACAATTGGTCAGGGGCAGGAAAAACTGAATAGCGCTTACAAGATTATGAAAACGAAAAGGGGCTGGGGGGGGGGGGGGGCAGAATCCAGATCAAGGATTCAGAGAACTTTATCCAGGCAACATTTTAAGCTTCTGAAGCTTCTGAAATGATATCGTTTTCATAATCTTTGTAAGACGGTAAGATTTGTAAGAGATAGATCTGTAAGGAAAAGGCCACTTTTGCTTAAGGGGTATGGGTTTCATGGAACAACCGGAGAGATACTTATGGCAGCTTCCGAAACAGTGATCAGAAAAAGGCAAATGTGTTGTGGAAGGGGGATTCATCAGCCCCTTTCTTCTTTGGCTTTTAGGAGTTCAAAAGCATACAAGAGACTCTGTAAAGATTCAGGGGGAATCTTTAGCCATACATGCACTCTCCCTCCCTGCACTTTGGATGGACATTTGATCACCAGGATCTGTATTGCTCAACATGAGCAACCCCACAGTCATGAGTGGGTTGGCCCAATGAAAGTGGACAGGTACATTGTTATAATGGGTGGTCTAGGTCACAACACCCCACTTGAGTGGGAACTAGTAGGCATTACCCTCAGTCCAACCTGTGAAATTCATCATTGCATCACTACCACCTGTTGTCCATTGCTGCCTACTTCCTGTGATGTAAAATGCAGAAGCACAATATACTAGCAGGACAGAAGGCACGAGCAAGCATTCCATGTGAGAGGCTTAACAAAGGGAAGAGTAAAACACGTCTCTTTCACAAGATGCTTCTTTCCCGCCTGCCGTTCACCTTTGGCATGTTGGATCACCAGAAAGCTCTTTGGATTTTTCCAAGAAGGCTAATTCATGACCTGACCTTTAACCCATGAGTGGTCCCAGGACTAGTTCTCCATCTGGGGCTCCTGCCAGTAGTGGAATAGGGAGGAGGCTCCCTCCCAAAAGGTGCTCTGTTGGGCAGGAAGGGAGGCACAAATACTCAGGCAACAAAGTGCAGTCTGTAGGTGACCTGATGGCCATTGTCCCAGGCATAGAGGACTTTCTCTTTAGGATTATAGTCGATTTGGGTGGTGAATGCAAACTCATTAATGAAGGGCAGTTTAGGATTAGCCTCAGTGTCTGTGTGGGTATCATAAGCGTAGGTCACCTGCCCTTCCTTAGTATCGTACACATCCACAGCATACAGGATACCACAGATGATGAAGCAGTTCCCGTAGGAATTACGACGGAGGCCTGTCTTCCATGTGGTCTCCCTGCGGATGGAGAGATCGCCAGGGTCCAGCTTGCTCACCACAATGACCTCCTGCTGGGAATAGTCATAATCCACAGAAGGATAGATGACCCACAGGCCACTCTCGTCCACAGCAAAGTCGATGTCTGAGTGGCCCCGCCATTTCCACGGTGTGGTATCTTCATACACCACATCGTGCAGCAAGGACCAGGCTGACACATAGCGCTGCTTCAGGTCATACTTGATGATGTTTTTGGTGAAGGCACGGTTGTAGTAGAAAGCTCCCTGGAACACCACGTGGCCTGTCCCGATCCAGTTGTACGGCAGTTTGTACAAGTTGCTCCAACGCCCTGAGTCAAAACACAACACACTATGCTAGTTTACTAACTTGCTACTAATTTACCTTCTCCTTACCGTTTACGCATTGGAGGTTTCATGTCGGGCTGCAGGCTGGAGTTTTAGTCATGGCAGGTTGCTCCACCTTTTTCTGCGCCCACAGGGGGGAGCATTTGGCCTGGAGCACCTCATCCACCCCCAATTTGTGCTCCTGCACAGGAACTGGGACAGTGAAATTCCCAGTGCATAAAGGGTCTATATCTGTACTCTTAGGACTTATGCTCCATTGGTTGAGGAAGTGAATCCATCTTTGTTGGTCTTGAAGGTGCCATTGGACTCAGATTTTGTTGTGCTACTTCAGACCACCACGGCTACCCCCTTGAATCTAACACTGTGCTGGTGCCACCTGTGCTAATGACATGAACAAACTTTAGCTTCCCAACCACACACCCACTACCAGTCATGGTGTTACAAGAGCACGGATAGTTCATTGTCAGGGATGCCAAATCCCCTCAAAGAAAACCGCTTCCCAGAAATGAAGGGACCCCAAGGATCAGTTAAATAATTTCCAGTCTGCAAAGCAGATACGCCTACAGCAACAGATTTTTCTCTCAGGGCGTGTGCATACCCTGCTCACAGCATTCTCGCCTAATTCAACCCCCTTGTGATGGATTTCATATGGCTCCCCCCTATTATTACTTTATCTATATAGCACCAAAAGAACATATAATACATTGACCTCTCTCAAAGGGTTCTAAGGTAAGAATCATAGAGTTTGAAGGGACCTCCAGGGTCATCTAGTCCAAACCCCTGTACAATGCAGGAACTCACAACTCCCTGCCTACCCATGGTGACCCCAATTTCATGCCCAAGTCATCCCTCCAACAAAAATCTCCAGAATTCAGCTTGGCCTGCAGGAAATTCACCTACCATCCCACTGTGGCAATCAGCAATTCCTTGGGTATGCAAGAAAGGCTCGCAAGAGACAAACAGTGGCATATCCCTTCCTGCCCACCCACTCACACTCTGCCTAAGTTCATAAAAACAACATATTAAAGTAAAAAGATCTTCAAATGATGTATTTGGTAACTGGTGTGCAAACATCACTGCTTGTGCATTCATGTGAGCCATGCAACATCAGAGAAACATTATCATCATTATTATATCTTTATGCCACCTGTCTCCCTTAGTGAGCTTGGAGCGGATTTCAACATGGTTAAAATACCTTAAAAGATTAATTTATTTAAGATTAAAATTAAGATTTTAAAAATTACTCACTAACAACTGAACTCTCTCACAACCCCCCTCTCCATCCTAGCCATCAGTTGTCTTGACTGCCCATTGACTATGGTAGGTTGCCTTTATCAGTGACACAGAAAAAGGAGGGAAGGAAAACCTGAAAGGGGTGGAAGGAGGCCCATGGTTGTTAGATGGCTCTGAACTCTTCCTTTCTCCCCAGTGGGGATCCAAAATAGCTTGACTCATTTCCTCCTCCACTTTATCTCACAACCACGCTGTGAGGTCGGCTAAGTTGAATGTGTATGACTAGTCCAAGGTTACCCAGAGAGCTTCCATGCCAAAGCGGGGATTCAAATCTTGGACTCCCAGATCCTAATTCAACACTGCACCACAACACCACACTGCACGTTTTCCCACTTCCTCACCTTGTTTGAAGTTGTCCAGGTTGCGGAATTCCACCAGGCTGTTTCCATAGTAATAGTTGGTGATGTAGATGCGGTCATCTTTGCCAACGGGGTCCTTCATCCAAGCACCTTCATTGCGTCCGTAGCTGTGGTGCTTCTCAGGAGCCTCCACGGACTCCAGTGTCCCTTCACATGCTGCCTCACGCACTGGAGAGACAACAGCAGGGTCAGCCAGGCTAGAGAAGTTGGGTGACCTTCCAACAAAGAGTCTCCTTCCCATGGGGAGAACCATACTCAAGACTAAGAACACCCTTTCTATTCCACTCTTCCAACTGCCCTGTACAAGGGGATGACTCCTGATTTGGAAGCAGGGAGTTCATGTCAGGAGACATACTGGCAATTTCCAACCCACATTCTAAGAGGGGGCTTGTACATACCACGGTTGGGAGTTTCAGGCCCCTCAGTGATGTTGCCACGTCCTTCTGTGGGTGCAGCAGTGCTTGGTGGGTTTGGGGTGCTTGTAATAGGAGACCAAGTGCTGCTGGGGCTTCCCGTTGTGCTGGGGCTTGTTGCAGAAGTTTCCCAAGCTCTAGTCTGGGCCTCCTGAACTGGTTTAGGTGCAGGGTCATTGCCTTCTTGTTGCTCCACCAGCTGTGCCCTGCTCACAGTGTTCTCTGCGGGGAACAACCAGCAATACTGAGACCCAAAACACTATCTTTTGTGCTTGCCTGCAGTTGAGCAGTTGGGGCTACTTTAACTTGGTCCTGCCAACAAAACCAGCTGCATTTCCCAACCTTTTTGCCAAAATTGCCTAAATTATAGAAGATGGCAGCACACACCTGCCTTAGAACTCACCATGGTTGTTCACCAGTCCCTCTGCTTCTTCCCGATGTCCAGCCTTGTAATAAGTGACGCCTCGGATAACACTTTTCTGGTGCCCTGAGGACCTGGGCTTGGAGGTAGGCTGTGATGGTCCCTGCCGCCCCTTGGCGCTTTCCTTCCTTGGCTTCTCCGGTTTGGGCAACTTGTCTGGTTTGGTTGGCTTCTCCTTGGGAGCCTTCAGCACAGCTTTGTCCCCCAGGTTCTTCCGAGTGCCAGAGTACTTCCCACCACTATCCCTTTCTTTTCCTCCAGATGTGTCCTAGGAGAGAAGGAATCGGCATCAGGAAAATGTGATGCCCAATGCAGAGGGGAAGATGTGGCATTGTGGAGAGGACCTTGGAGGTCACTTCTTAATAAACTCAAAGGAGCAATGAAACAATCAAAGAAGAGAGGGAGGGAGGGAGCAGTCAGACTCACTTCAGCAATGGAGGTTTCCATGAAAAAATTGTGACAGGCATTTGCTAAATGTGTCGGGTTGCCTGATTTGGGGCCATTACTGGGTCCTATCAGAGAGGAAGTAGTCAAACTGGGCTCCTCTGGCACTGCTTACTGAGACACTGGTCTGCCCTTCAACCCTGGGGCCTTCGGTAATCAGCTGCAATCTAGCCTTAATCCAGTCAGCAGTTTAAGCCATAACTCTTTCACTCAGCAAGCTTCCAGAATTCTCCTGGGGTCTCCCTTTATAGCCCTTCTCAACCCTTTGTATTCACCCTGCTAGTTCTAGAATCATAAGGTTGGAAGGGGTCATACAGGCCACCTAGTCCAACCCTCTGCTCAATGCAGGACCAGCCTAAAGCATCCTTGCTAAGTATTTGTTCAGCCGCTGTTTGAAGACTGTTGAACTGCCTAGAAATTCAGCCCAATTTTGGTTCATAATACAAAGTTACAGAGTCAAGAGCTTTCTGGTACCAACCAGTTGTCTGGCCATACTGACTGATAACGTCAGGCCTGCCCCTCAAGCACCGTTTCCAAACAGTGTCAGATAATTTTAAACAAACCATTTTGTACTTGTGCTTTATGGCAGAAAGAAAGAATGCTGACCTGTGCTTTGGTCTCCGGCACAGCAGCTGCATCTTTCTGCAGCAGCTGATATCCCAGACTGGTGAGTTCCTTCTTGATGCCCATCATAATGTCGGAATAGTTCTCATAGCGCTTCATCTGGTTGCTCAGATGCAGGACGCTCTCTTTCATGAAGTCATTCTCCCGAGTCAGATTGGTCTTGATGGTCTGTGTAAAAGGGTGAGTTTGGAGCATTTGAGTCACCACTTCCTTCGAGCAGCCCTACTGGCAAGAGGCCCAGGATCTGCTCCCAGCTGAGAAAAATTCTGTTCACTGGATTACAGAAGCGGACTTGAGAGCCAAGACCTCAAAACCTTGTTTCTAAAGAGGGCATAGGCATTTATATGGCAGTGTCTGTGACACTTTTTACTATTTTGGTGAGTTTAACTAATCTTGCAAGAGCTTTTAACTCAAGACCCAGGCATGTTACACTACAGTGACCACTGAAGTGATGACCGCCAGTTTGTTTTCTGATCTTCACTTGCTTCTTCTCCAAAACAGAGAACCTGTACAGGCTTTCCTTTCCTCACTAGAGCAGGAGTTGTTTCAGAGGGACCCAGGAAGCACCACCTATATGTCTGCTGGGAGCACCCATTCATAAAGAGTTATCTGTCATGGTAGAACATTTGGTTTGACACCTCTCATTGTTTTGTGATTACTCCCATACCTAGGCAACCATTTTGTGGTGGTCTTCCCCCTTCATACAAGAGGCAGCTTGGTGTAGTGGTTAGGAGTGCGGACTTTTAATCTGGCGAGCCGGGTTTGATTCCCTGCTCTTCCCCCACATGCAACCAGCTGGGTGACCTTGGGCTCGCTACAGCACTAATAAAGCTGTTCTGACTGAGCAGTGATATCAGGGCTCTCTCAGCCTTACCCACCCCACAGGGTGTCTGTTGTGGGGAGAGGAAAGGGAAGGCAATTGTAAGCCGCTTTGAGATTCCTTTGGGTAGAGAAAAGTGGCATATAAGAACCAACTCTTCTTCTTTTTATGTTCCTTCCATGTTCACAAAATTTCCAGTTTGCTTTCAGGCATAATAAGGTTGGGGAACCCTGCCTCAATGCATCCTAGTCCAAATCACCTCCGGAAGGTTTTGCATGATATAATTAGGGTTTACCCTGGACTTTTAATGGAGCAAACGCAACTACAGGGCAGTTTGTCAAAAGTCAACTGTCACATTAATTCCCCATGAAATACATGGTCAGGCAGGAAGGGTGTCCAGGCCGGCCCTGAGATGAAAGTGGCTTTATCTTTAAATGCCAGGACGCTGCCACGGAACCCTTGCAGATTCCTCTCCACCCACACAGGCTCTAAGACAACATGGAAATCCTGCTGGGGGCAACAGGTGAAGGGGGTGGGAGGCATATCAGCTGCACTTCTTAACATTTAAAAGCGTAGGCACCATCTACAGGAAATGTCATGGCCAGGAGCTCCAGCTGCAGCTTCTGTGTTTATTCCAGGACACATTTTTCACTGAAAGAAACACTGACATTAGCTTCCCAACCATGCCTAGCTAGGAGTGATAGAACTCATACACCAGCTCTACATGTTGCTACCTGATGGTACAGTCCATCAGTCCTCCACTAGAGCTGAAGCAACTAGTCCTCTGCTCTTCCCATTGGGAAGGTATGATGTGTGACTTTGTTTGGGATGAAGAGCTCTTCTAGTGCGGTGATGGTTAGAGTCCTGGGTAGAAATGCCCACTGTGATATGAAACTTAGTCAGGGACCTTGGGACGATCATGCTCTCTCAACCTAACCTAGTTAGCCAGATTGTTGTAAGGGTAAAAATCAGAAATGCAGAGAATGACATGTGGTGACCTCATCCTGTAGGAAGAATCAAAATGACAGAGAGGGACAGACACCAGACATAGAATTCACACCCTATGGACATGACTTACCTCCTCAAGAGTGTTCATCTGTGAAACCACCTTGTTGATGTAGGAATGCACTTTCATCATGTCCATACTATATAGAGTTCCCTCCAGAAGGTCAACCATTGATTGCAGCTTAAGAGGGGGAGAAAGTCAGACAGTGGGTTTGTTATCCATAAAGTCTTAAGTAGCTTGGTTCGGACCTATTGTTCCTCCCCAGGACTATGGTGCAAGAAATTACAGGAAAGTTTCCACTATCCCAAGCCTAGTCGGCAAGACCTCCAAGGTCATCAGCCCTCACATTTTCGCATTAACATGCTACCTAGTACCTGACATCAGGGGCTATCTCTAGAAGGCCAAAGGCGTTGGAGGCAGCACCTCTAGGTTCCTCCCCAAAGGAAGGCTGATCTGTTACCTTGAGGAGCTCTGGCGCCTGCTTCTTGAGCTTCTCCATCTTCCATTCATTCTCGCAGGGATTGAGCGATGCTGGTGGGGCAGTACAGGAACAACGGCAGTCGGTGCCTGAGCTGACTGTCTCTACTGTGTAGAAGTCCTCCACTCTCATCTTGCCTTCCTTAAGACGGCTGCAGGCATCTTTGCTGAGAGGTCGCAAGATACACTTGCAGCGGCAGTCGGAGCCTTCGGAGGTCATGCGCACCTGGTCTGTATCCTCTAGCACCTGGTGGAGACAGTGGGCATGGAAGCAGGTTGGTACCATGGCTGGTGCCTTCTGCCATAGCTTGCCCTCCCCCAGCAGAGCTGTCCCAACTTTACTTCTGTTTCTACCATCTATCCTTGATTTCTTCTTTCCCTTGCTGGTATAATGTTTCCACGCAGTGTACAGTACCAGGGATATCTCTCTTTCAAAAAGGCATCCAAGTCAGTGAACATGAAGCATTTGACCAAACGTCAGAGAGTGGGAGGATATAATGCCACTGTCTACGAGATGGGCTCAGGTTATATTCCTGGCTGATCAAAAACCTGTCGAGGCTCGCACTAGCTCAGCCTACACCTCTGATATCCCACCTTTTCCCCAGTGGGGTGCCAGGATACCATGGAACCTAGACAATTTATTGTGGCACCTAGTATTTGTTGGAATAGGCAATGTCTGGCGTACAAAGATATGAAGAGAAGAAGAGCCTGAAGGGGGCAACAAGAGGACCATTAGATAGGTCAGTGAGGTCAGGACCTTTCTTTCCTGTTAAGTGTTACTTCTTGTCTGTCTCAAGATTGCTACTCTTAGGGGCAATTTCCCGCTTCTTCTTGGAAGTCTCTCTCTCTCTCTCTCTCTCTCTCTCTCTCTCTCTCTCTCTCTCTCTCTGTCTCTCTCTGCTAGTCAGCCATGTAGTCTGGCTATCCTCTGCACTATCCAGTATGGTCATTCCTTAATAAATCCTTTTCTCCTAATCCTAAAATACAGCGCGTGCATATCTATGACTTATTTACTCTGCTAACAGTATTTTCAGTGAGGATTTTATTGTAGCATCTCTCAGCAGCTCTTAGTGGAAGTACAAAAGGTGGAATCCAGTTTTCCCACTGATGAAAAAAAGAAGGGACCCCTTTGACCATCAAGACCCTGTGTTTGGGATTATGGAACCTCATGAACAAAAGCCATGTGGAGCAGAAAAAGGAGAATTGGGCAAAATTAAGTTTAAAAGGTGGTTGGATCCAACCCAAAGCTTAGTTTCACATCTGAGTGCTTTGTATGACTTAAAAACAAGTCCTTGTAATTGTTTGTTTATGTCAACTCAATTTTACACCATGCAATAGCAATGGGTGAATTCATGATTTAGAATTCCTCATTTAACCAATTGCTTTCTTTTCCAATACTTAATAGAACTGAACTCTTTCAATTAGCAATGGAAGATTCAGGGATCTGAATTAGGCTAGAATTAGAGGTTAACCTTGTATTGTAATGATATAATCAGAGTTACCCCAGTTTTAATCATATACTAGAACACTTTTGTTACAGCTTTAATAAATTTACAAGAAAAGGTGAAGAGGCCAGGATTAACTTTTGTGGTAGCAATACTCAGAAAATTCAGTCAGTAAAACAGGAAACCCTGAAGGCTGAAAAACAAATTTGGCGCCTAGATTTTGCGGCTGGTTCCTAGGCCCAAAGATCATTTGCCAAGGCCTGCCTTATGGTTTGGAACTCTGGTAGCCTGACAGGGAAAGGGCTTTTGTCTCCAAGGGAAAGCTGTGGGAAGTTGCTGAATGAGATTTCTGAGAAATTAAATGTCTGAAGGACAAACCAGATGTGCACGAGCAGATTAATGTTTGGAGCTGTGGTATGTGAGGGTGTTTAAGCTGCGCCCTGCACCATTTGCCTGTTGTGTAACAGTCCTTGTGAGCCACGGTTTGCCCTGTTGAACTACATTTATGAATAGTTATGGCAGCAGGGCATATAGAAGCACCTGAAAACTAGACCTGAAAAAATGCTGAAAGTTTTGGACACAGACCTCACAACATGCCCTTAGTTTGGTCATGAAGTAAAAAGAGGTGGCAGCCGTTGTGTGAACAAGGGTATAGTTTGTAGGGAATAAATACCACTCACTTCCTGAAAATGAGAGCAGTAGAACCTCACAAAGTCAGCCCGCAAGACAGATAGAGAGACTTTTCCAGGGACTAGTGCAGGTGTAGGGGGGGGGGTGGAGTCTAACTTTAGCTCCAATTATCGCTTAAGTTTGAGACTGTGTACACATTTGTGTAGTTTAATTTGCTGCCCCTTTCTGCTGAATAAAATGTTTGCATTGGAAATGTACTTTGAGAAGGATTAATGTTTACTACATGGACTGTGACTTTGTTTTAAAATTATTTTATAATTTTACCTATTGGCAATCCCCGCTGGCTAGGAGAGGCTCTTCGCTTTCCCTTGCATTAATCAACTCAGGCTTCATAATTTCTTCACTCGATTTGGGGTAGGTGGGGGAACATGTGGCTATATTTAGATCTAGTTTTGAGATTATGGTAGATTTGAGGGTGAGATGCACAGTGTGACCTTTGCACGTTCCCCCCCCCCCATAAGTATTTATACATATATTCCATTTTTTCTGGCTTGTGGAGCTGAACCATTAGCATTCTCTCCTGTATTCTATCCTCACAACTAGCCTGTGCTGAGAGGCTACCTGGCCGAAGTGGGGATCTGAAGCAGGGTCTCTCAGACTCTAGTGTCCTATTCTAACCATTAGGCTCTGTTTAAATTGTGCACACACACACTAGCTTACATTTCTAAACATGGCAACTGTTGGGAGGGTGGAATGGTGCAGGTGGGACAATTGTGATCTTATTAAGGCTCTAATCTCATTTTGTGACCAAATTTGTTCCGAATAAGGTTCTGCAGATTTTGGATTCGGTTCAAATGAGAAATTGTTTCAAACACGATCTCAAGCCTGGGGCTCCATCTGGCTTAAGAAGAGAGCAGTGTTGATATTAAGGGGAGCAATCCTAAGCAGAGCTGCTTCTGAAGTAAGTCCAGTTTTATTAACTGGTGCATATTCCCGGGAAATTGTTATGATTGTAGCTACTTCACAGCTACTTCCTAAATCCATATTTATACACTCGAGAATTATCTCAGTTCTCTTGATCCTTCAAACGAATATTCTTGGCTGTCTTCTGTCGTTCCCTTCAGGGATAAATACTTTCCCCCTTCCCATCAGGGGGACACATTCATAAGATTATAGCCATATCTGGCTGATCCATGCCCACTAGTTCTTTCATGCCCCACCCCAATGGGCAAGTTTTCAATTAAAATGCAAGGCTCAAGGGCAATTGAGAAAGTAGGCTTCATTTGGGGCACTGCTAGAAGCTACTTCCAGCTCAGTCTTGCTGCTGTAATCAGTCTTTATCAGCTAGGAAGTTTGTTCACCTATTCAAACAGGAAAGCAAAGCAAAGCAAAGGAGGGTTTCCCACAAAATATGTGCAACTCAGATGTTTCTGACAGCTAGAAATAGTCAAAACATTTGATACGGCACATCAAATATCCAGGCAGAGGGGAACAAGGATTCTCACATAATCTTGCTGCATTGCTTGATGGTATAAAAAGGTAATAATAAATCCCCAGTTTTAATAGAATGTGTGTTTGCTGATTTAAAACTGTTTTTGCACCTGATTGTGTGGAACGCTGCCTGGCTCTCTGGAATAATGGGGCTGGGGGGGGGTAGTGCATCAGCTACCTTCCCTTAGTGGTGCGGTGCCTTGAGCAGCAGAAGTCAAACTGTTAACTCCCCCAGGCCTCATAAACTCTAGGAAGGGCAAGCATTCAGCCTCCTTTCAACAAAAGGACGGTGCTGCCCGGCATGGCCACAGAAGGGCCGAGGTGTCGTTTCTCTCATCGCCTGAGTCAGATTAGTCGTAACCTCTTTCCTCCCATCGTTTCCTCCTGCGCCAAGAAGGGGGGGGGGCTCTTTTATTTCTGATGAAAGGACCATCTGATAGTTGATGCATTCTCAGCCCAGCCAGTCGTCTCGGGTCGTGTTCGCCCCGCCCACGCGCGGGCCCTGGAGGGAGCGGCCGGCTTCCTCTGGCCAAGTTTCCCCACTCCGCTGGACCCGTTTGTCCGGGGGCCGGAAGGAGCGCCTGAAGCCGAGTTTAATCCCACCGGACAAGCCCTGCCCACAGACGCCCTGGCAGCCGGCCTTGCGAACTAGCTGCTCAGCAGAAAGGCACCAGGGCGCCGCTGAGCAGGGCGTGGGGGAGACCTACTAGCCGCCTTCCTGGCCGCCGCCGGGATCCCCGTGTCGTTTCTCAAAGGGCAGGGCGGGGCGGGGGGGCTCTGCAGAAGACTGAGCATGCAAGCGGAGCCCCGAAGGGGCGGCACCGAGTGGGTTTTGCAGGCGGCGTGTGCTTGTCAAAGGCCGCCTGGATTTCCTATTTACTATTCCGCTGGAAGCACGTGGGCACACGATTGCCTGTTTTCGTCTCGATGGCGCCCCCCGTGCGCGGTCAGCAAAACGGAATGGGAACCGCTCGTGCGAAGGGCCCTGAGCGAGGGCTGCAGATGGAAGGCCGCCGATGGGGAAGGGCGAAGGGTCGGCCCTGCACGCTCTCTCTTAAAAAAGAAAAGTTCGCCAGGCAGCCGAGTCGGCTCACTTGGGCGCCCCTGGGCCCAGCCTCGGCGGTGGCGAAGGGCGGCCCCTTCAGGCCTCTGGGTCGCCGCCCGAAAGCGAGTCAGCTCCCGCGCACCACCCAAGCCCGCGGGAGGAAGACGCCCCGTCCCGCCTGCCTCAGCCCAGACAAGGCGGAGTGGCGTTTCAGCCGCTGCAAACGGCTTAAGAAGGGCCCTAGCGATTGCTGCCGCCGCCGCCAAACGGCTTTGCTTCCCGGGTTGGGGGAGCTTCCAGCCCTTGTTTCCAGCGCAGCCCTGTGGGGTCTGCACATGGGCCACGGTGGGCTGGAGCACCATTAAAGGCAAGGCAGGGCATGCCGGAGCCCCCACGAGGCCGCCCTCTGTATGGGTCAGCCAGGCGGGAATGTCACCGAAGAGCAGAATTTGCTGACTCCCTAGGTGCCTATGAAGAAACAATTTGGGGCCCTAGTTTGGTGCTTGACCTGTGACTCCTTCCTATTAAAAAATAAATCTCAGCTGCCTCATTTTCCTCTAGCCAGTGTCCCACAGATTTAAGCAAGTAGCCCTGTTGGGTGAAGTGCGGAAGGAATGTTGAATCTAGGGGCATCTTCAAGATCAACGAAGTTTTATTAAAGGTATGCACGTTCATGTACATGCATGCTTCCTGAGATACAATGCCATGGAATGGAAGTGACCAGTTCATACTTATCGGGCTACATTAACATGAAGCATAATGAAAATGGTTAGCACATTCCAGAGATAAATAGGAGAAACCAACAACTTGAATTTGTATTCACTTGAGATTGAATTGCATGGGACACATTTTGGATTCAATAAGTGTCCACATAAAAGAATAATAATCAAATACATAATCTTGCTGACAGCTGTTAGCTGAGACCTTTCCTTGAAGCCCCCTTCCTCTCCTCTCAAGCATGGAAGAAACTTGAGGAATGAAAGTTCTCAGCTAATTGCTGTCAGCAATTGATTATATATTTGCTCTTTTTTCCTTTGTAGACAGTTTTATTGAATCCAAAACGTTTCCCATGCAATTCAATCTCAAGTGAATACAAACTCATGCTGTATATTAATTCAGGGGTAGTCAACCTGTGGTCCTCCAGATGTTCATATGGAAGCAAAATGTTTGCTGGCAGGGGCTCATGGGAATTGTAGTCCGTGAACATCTGGAGGACCACAGGTTGACTACCCCTGTATTAATTCACTCTTTCACTTTGCCCATAAGTATGAGCTTATCACTTCCATTTCATGACATGCACACAAGGACTCATACCTTGAATGACCAACAGGCCAGCCTTGCCCTACCGAAAGAGACCTGGTGGTATTGGAATGGGGACACAGGCTCTTTGGTTGTGCTTATATAGAATTATTCCTCTCCTGTCACTCAAGTGGATCTGGCCCTGCTGGAGCTAGCACAATTCCGCAGGGCCTGCCAAATGGAGCTCTTCCACCAGGCATTTGATTGAGGTCAACTGAGTCAACAACATTGATTCTTGCCCCATGTTCTATGTAAACCGCCCTGAGCTACAAGGGAGGGCGGTATATAAATACTAGAAATAAATCTCCGTGTTGGTCTGAACAATAGGACGAAGTTTTAAGCAAGTGAAGCCTTTAAGACCAACAAAGTTTAATTCTGTACTCAGATGGTACCCTAAACGGAAGGAGACATCCCAGGAGAGACACAAGATGGCTTCCAGTTGTAGGGAGCGGGCCAAGAGCAGTCATTCCCAGAGGATATTTTTCTCCCTTATTTAGGGCAGAGTTCCCAAGAAGCCCAGTCAGGCCCGATACAGTCAGATCTTGGAAGCAAAGCAGGGTCAGCCATGGAAGGGCAACCTCCAAAGGTCCTGACACGGGGCAGGCAATGGAAAACCACCTCCTAACATCTCTTGCTAGGCAGCCAGACAATCTTAGGACCTCTTGGCTGTACTACACACATACCATACAATAAATAAATTCCCAAGAAGCAGAAGAAGAAATCCTCTCTGGGGTTGGCAACAGCTGGGCTGCAGTGCACCGGATCTGGCTGAGGGTTTCTTCCCACAGTTCTCAGCTGTCAGACAAGCATGGCTAATCCCCACCCCCAGAAAGCAGCTCATTTATTTTCCTGGGAAAATATAGGAAACGACATGGTTTGCCTTTACAAAGTGGGGGGAAGCTGCTTAATGCGGGCCCCTGTTATTTTGGGGGGTGGGATCTTCCAGTCTGCCATATGAAATGAGTAGCATCAACCCTGTTTTGAAGGCCTGCATTAGCAGTGTGGTGATGGACAAACCAAGCAACCTTTTATAAGTGTTATAAAACCTTTTATATGTGGTCTTTCCAGGAGTTCAGGTTGACTTGCATTCTGTCTTTATTCCCAGGCACCAGCATTTTTATAAAACTGGGAAGTTTTTGTTCTAAATTAAATAAATATAATTTGGGGGAGGGATTAACTAGCCCAGTCTGATCCCTGCCCACCCCCGATATATTAACCACTTTTTTCACATTCACTGTGGCTTTTTTCAGTATCTTCAAAAAGAGTGCCCATTCATACATTTGGCAATGAAGGGCTACTTCCCATGTGGAGAGCTGGAACAGTGTCCACACAGAAGTTTATTCTGCAGTTTCCCCTATGGCTGTCATTCCCTCTCCCATTTCACCAGAGGGCCTTTAAAATAATCAGTAGCAGCTGGTTCACTCTAGCATTATCTCAGTTTTTGTGTCTAGCTCTTTAGTTGCAGAGTTATGAGGGGAAATGTGGAGTCTTTAACCTTATAACTGCACAACTAAAAGAACTAGAGACAGTTTGTTTAATTACATTTGGGGAGCAGTGTTGTGATAAACTGTTATGTGCAATGCCACAGCAATCTGTCAATTATTATTTTTTTTTAAGCTGAAATAAGTCACACAGTGGGGGAGCAATGGTAGCTTTGAAGATCCAGCAAGGAAAGTGACGCCAATGTGGTTGGGAGTTGAAAACATTCACACCTTTCTGTCCACACACCATTCAAAGTTGCTTTGACTGATCTTTCAAAAACATCTAACCATAGTTTGGGGGAAACAGAGAAGCTGAATGAATAGAGGCTGATGTCATGGAGAGGCTCCTAAAACTACAGTAAGGAAGCCAAGGCAGACACAATATCTCTGTGGAAACAGCTTGGGTGAGAAAAGAAGCGGGACTCCTTGATAGTTGGCAATAAAGAAAAAATCAGGAAAACTTCACATGATCTTCCAGGGTGGTGGGGGAGGCTAGAATTATGCTCATGCATTAAAAGCACGAAGTATGACACTCGATCCCGAGTAAAGCACGATCTCAGTTGACACAAAGCCTAATTTGTGCTTGTGAAAGAGGCTTGAGCTATTTTTCTCTTTTGAGGGCATTTTACTACACCACTGTTTGGAGATCCCTGTTGTTTAGGAGGAATGAGAAGTCTCCGAGGTCAACCTGATTCTCAAGCCCTCCTCTCTTCAGGGCCCCTTCCTTGCCACTTCCCTATCCCACAGCTAACAGTCCAAGAACAATTTCTTTGTGACGAGAGCTCTTCTGATTCCAGAGGGTGAGAGATTTGGCCTGGTAGAAATCCTACACCCTCTAGACTCATGGTGTGGCTTTGGTCAAGTCACCCAAACTCATTTTTCCCATCTGTAAAATGGGAAGTTATAGTACATAAAATTCAGGAGTGGAATCAGCCATGCCAGTGTGCGCAATTAGAACTTCTGGAGCTGAAGAAAAAGGTTCCAGAGGGGTGCTTGGGTTGAGATAAAGCTCCACTTGCCACATTTGGACCATGCTGCACACTGTTTGGCTCTCGTTCCTTAGACATGTAGACAAACCAAACCGCTCAGTGTTTTAGAAACAGCTTCCTTAAACAGGAACCATATGGGTTATTCAAGCAATTTGGCCTGACGGAAGCCTGCTTAATATAAAGCAAACATTTTTAATAATAGTGCTTGGCAAAGGTCACTCAGCGGCAGGATGCTGCCCCCATACTGGCATCTCCTTGTGAGCTCGAACTAGCTACTGGCTGGGCTCAGAGAGATTAATAAACTCTCTGCTCAGTGCTCTCTCAGCCCCTTTAATGTGGCCTTGTAACTTAACCCCAGCCCTCTGGGATGCTCTTTGAGTCTCCATCGAAGACAGAGCCAAGAGCAGAAGGTGTAGAAGTGAAGCAGGTGTGGAGAGCTGGCCCAGTTCTAAGGCATCAGCAAGTGTTCAGCAAAGGGGTCCCCCCACCATGTAACTGGTAGAATCTAGTGTTGGCTGGTACCTTTAAAAGTCCTTGTGTACCTTGGAGTGCACAAGCAGACATATTGCCAAAACTTCAAAGGCTCTCGCTGCCAAGAGATGGCTGCCATGTGGACAGCTGAGATACATTCCCAGCTGCAGCCTGCCAAGATGCAGATACAAACAAATGCGTCTGGCTTCCAGCTGAATGCCAGAGCAAGGCATGCCACCGATCTTGGTTAGTTACATGGTCTTCCCTTGGGAGGGTGGGAGCAACAGATTTGCTAAAATTAATTGTTGTTTCTAATCTTGCTTAATAATTGCCCCTTAGCACACTTGCAGTGTGTGTATGAGGGTGGGGGTGAAAGGCAAGGGGGGTTATCTATGTGCGTTTCATTAGTATGGAGGTCTTGTTGAAAGCCAAAGGCAGAACTCTTGTGCTTTAATAGTTGCTTAGACTAGTGCTGGGTGCTGGTGAGAAAGGCAATGAGTTGTGAAATAGTTCATCTCTATGTAGTTGTTTAAATGTAGACTTGCTTGGTCCTGTTCTGATCTGAATCTGTCAGTCTGAGATGGAGATATAAGGTTCCATTGAAAGAAAGTAAGACCTACTTAGTCCCCACTTCCACTGACATTAGAATTTCTGCTTGAACATCTTGGTAGTCAAATTGTTTCAGGAAAGTTGGAGATTATTTTAAATCACTTTGATAGAGGCTCAGATAAAAAGTTCACCACAGGTCAGGAAAGGTCCAGAAGAATGCCAGCGTGGTTAAACAGCAAAGTCAAGGTGGCAGTCGAAGGCAGGAAGATGTTCTTGAAAGAGTGGGTGTTTTGCCCAAATGTGACAAATCAAAAGGAACATAAATTCTGGCAAAACATATGCAAGTTACTCAGTTATGCAGTTACTCTAGACTAGGCTTTCGCAACCAGGAAATCAAAGCTAGCAACTTGCATTTAAATCTGTAGTTTTAGACTGAAGTAACCCTGCATATGATTGCAGTGTAAGTCAAACTAATAAGGAATTCAATAAGTAAATCATGAACAGGATAGAACCTATTTTGTAGACTTTAAAGTGCATCAAGAGCAGGACATTAAAGAAGGAGGCAGCTGAACAACAACAAAATAATTGCTAAAGAGGACAGTGAAATTGTGAAATCCCTTTGCCTTGGCATTTGTTATGTACAGATGTCTTAACCTAAACTATTGTTTCTAGAAAAGGCATTAGAGGAACTGTGTCCAATAGCAGATTCTAAATCCCAAAATAAAGGATTAAGATTTAGAGGTAATTGACAAAGAGTCAATTTAACAGGTCACTAGAGCCAATGGTTCACCCAAGCATTCTTAAATAACTTAGGGTGTTTCAGTATAGGGGAAAAGACTAAGGGGAGGCAGGGAAGTTTTTAAAATTAGACATGGTCTGGATAATGTAAGTAGAGAGAAACTCTTCTACCAAATAACAAAACTCGGGGGCAACCAATTAAATTGGTGGACAACCAAGATAATAGAAAGTACTTCTTCACACAAAATATAATTAACTCACATTGCTCACAGGATATCATGATACTCATTTGATTTGATGATTTTAAAAGAGGAGTAGGCATAGCTATTGAGAAATCCAACAGCTGTCAGCCATGATGACTGAATGGGACCTCCATGTTCAAAGGCAGTAGATCAGAACGCCAATTGCTGGGGAAGTGGAGGAAACAGGGGAGAGCTTAGTGCCCCTTCTGTGGGTCTTTCAAGGTATGTGGTCAGCCACTGTGAGAACACAGGATTTGGGGTAGATAAACCATTGGTCTTATTTAGCAGCACACTCCTCACATTAACTCAAATGAAAAATTGTTGGCCTTGTAACAAAATCGTATTATTAAAATAAGCCCCTAGTGGAGCCTGTAGTTTTCTTGAGCCTCCTTGGATTCTGCTCAAACCCTGGTGCTACATTAATGCTAGGGGGTAGCTGTGTTAATCTGATGCAGCAAAACAAACTTTTGAGAATAAGAGCTCACTTCATCAGATGAATGGAGTGTACATGCTTTCTCCATCTATATAGAGTTGGGAGTAGTCCTCACCCACTCTGAATACTCTTTGGTGGGTTATTGGTTCTAACTAGCCTCCCTTTATGACATCTCCCTTTCTGTAATTTGTAGCTTTAACTGTAGTTGTATGGAGGTACATTCCATGAATCTGATGTGATTTACCAAAGTTCATAATGAGAATAGTTATTTCTGCTCACATAGCCAATGTAATAGGTGGGATCAATCTAGAAAGTTAGACTTGCAAATCTGGCTTCTGTTACAGGGAAACTGATAAAAACCATGATTGAAGCTAAAATTGTTAATCATATGGAAGAACAAGACTTGATGGAGACGAATCAGCATGGATTTTGCCAGAAGACATTCTACTACAGAAAAAGTGGGCCAGGCCACCTATGGATTAGTACCTGCTTAAACTACAGGAAGCTGAAGATGGAAATGAATCACCTAGTGTATCCGCTACATCCATAATCCCATTAATTTCCAGAAGGTCTGTTGCCTTGAAACCCTGTCTGTGAACTTCACAGTGACATTTGCCTGCTGCTGCTTCAACTGAGAAACGTGGAATTCTCCTTTGATCCACCAGACCTGTATTTGGGCTAGAGATGCTCCACTACTTAAACATTCTGATACACCTGATTTCAGCAGTAGATTCCACCAGCATTTATGGGACTACAAAGGTTCTTAGAGATGCTTTATGGCAGTGGTCCCCAACCTTTTAATCACTGGGGACCAGTTAATGCTTGGCAATTTTATTGAGGCCCGGGGGGCGTACTCTTTTGCCAAGGGACATCACCGCTGCCGCCTGAGCCCCTCCTCCACTTGCTTTCCTGCCAGTGCCCCTGACTTCCCGCTGCCCACTGGGGGGGACGCTGCCAGCAGCAGTTGTGCAGTGCCACGCTGAGGGGGAGCCCCAGCCATGGCGGCCACCACAGATTACCAAAGGTGAGCCGGCAGCAGAGTGGCAGGGCAGCCCCCAAGGCAGCTGCCGGGGAGGAGGACGAGGAGGAGCTGCGGCCCAGTATCGACTGATCTACGAACCTGTACTGGTCCCTGGACCGGGGTTGGGGACAGTTGCTTTATGGAATGGAAGAAGATAGAGGTAAACAATTGCCAGTAATCCATGTGAATCTTGCCCAGGTCACTAAAACGATTGTGCAGGGAGCTCCTGTGCATTATTATGAGACCTCGTAAGTACTGCTTCCTATGAAAGGCCTCTAGACAACCAACATCTTAACTACAAAATAATGGGTTATCTTGTTATGTAAATGGGATTTTTAATAGTGGCTCTTTGTTCATTGCTTGCTTTGAATTTTGGTATCATTTGGCTCTGGTCTCGGTATGCCCACATGACTCCTTAAACTAGTGTCTGAACTGATTGCAGGGAAACCTGAACAGGACATCTGTGCAGCATCCACAGCCCTGCTTCTGTTCTGACCCAGACAGTTTGGACAGCAGATTCCTCTCCAGCAGGCCATTGTTTGCTTAAGCCCCTTCCAGACACTGAAAGCTGGGTGACGGAACATGCTCAGCCCCTCCCCCCCTCCCTGCTGCTAGTCTCACTTCCCTCACATTGCATTCTCAGGTACTCTTGGGTAGTCTGTGCTGACTATTTTCAAGGTGCTGGAGTTTGAGGACAGTTGCCCTCCCCCACAGGTGTTGCTGCAGCCTCCCTCTATTATCCTGCATAGAGGCCATAAGACAGGGGTAGTCAAACTGCGGCCCTCCAGATGTCCATGGACTACAATTCCCATGAGTGTTCGCTGGCAGGGGCTAATGGGAATTGTAGCCCATGGACATCTGGACTACCCCTGCCATAAGAGAACAACCTGTGCAGCTGGCAGTACAACCCAAAGAATCACAAAAGGCAAGCCTGGGAAGCTTTCTCTTGGCTGGCAGAGTCATGTCCCAAAGAGAGAGTGTGAAAACGAGACAGAGGGAAGGGCACCCTGCACTTGCCTGTACACAACAGCCCTCTGAAAGAGCCGAGGCAGAGTTGGTAGAAGATAAGGACAAAGGGGTTAAGCAGATGAACAGGATCTCAGTATTTGTTTGTTTTTCTCATTCCCGAGATGCCAGACGAGCCCCTCTATCAACAATTCTCTCTGCAGTCATTTCCCGGGCCAGTGGTTCCAGATCCTGCCTCCCAGTCCCTTTCCCTGTCCCCCAGAACTGCCTGAGGCGCATCTCTGGCCTTGATCAGGCTATGCTCCACAAAGATTCACTGTAACTGGCAGTGCCAGGGACAGAGGAAGTCAGCTGCCTCCTTTCCAGATGCAGACGGGAAGCTTACCTCTGTAAGCTTGCATCCAGTCTAGCCTTTTGGCATCTGAGAGCCAGCAGAGTCCATCCAAGAATCCTTAAGGCTCCCACTTGCTCTGGAGCTGCTGATCAGGAAAGGATATTTGTGGTTTTCCAGATAGGGACAAACAGTGAGGCCTCCTCTGGCAAGTGCCGAATTCTGCATCCCACCAGTAATGGCACTGTGTCACGGTGTCAAGACATCTTTTCGGAACCCCCTAGTGCAGGGGTAGTCAACCTGTGGTCCTCCAGATGTTCACAGACTACAATTCCCATGAGTCCCTGCCAGCAAATGCTGGCAGGGGCTCATGGGAATTGTAGTCCGTGAACATCTGGAGGACCACAGGTTAACTACCCCTGCCCTAGTGTAAAGTCGGCTGCCTGTGGTTAACACACAAACTGCTGAGAAATCCAGAGCAGGGTGTGCCATCAGGAGACTGCTGCAGTGATCACTGATGTGCAGAATGCCAGCCATGTGGGTGTGATGCGTGCCTCCCAAGCATACCCAATCTCACTCGCCATTTGAAGACTATGAGCACAGACTCTTCCTCTTTGTCACGGCCGGCCCTCCCCTACCTTTATGCTTGTTTACGGTTATTGGATTTTTAGACCCTCCCCCCAGCAAGCTGGCTCAGGGTGGTGTACAAAGATTTAAATATACCATAAGAATAGAATAGATTTAAAATTGATTTACATAAACAATGACAAGTCAAAACAGGTTACAGGGGTAGTCAAACTGCATTTGCTGGCAGGGGCTCATGGGCATTGTAGTCCATGGACATCTGGAGGGCCGCAGTTTGACTACCCCTGGGAACATCAACAATATTGCCGTATGAGTACCGAATTCTCCCAGAGATTCAGGATGCGTTGGGAGAGTCAATACATAAATAGATGTACCGAGGAGTGCAGCACAATCCTTATTAACAAAGGGAATGATGACAAGGAAAGGTCAGCTGCAGGAGATGTTGCATGCCAGGGGGACAGTGACCCTTGCTACTGGGCCCCACCTGGTTCTCAGGTGCCTTGACCGGCCCAAGGCCCCACAGTTTTATAGACCTGTGAGGACAGGGAGGGAGGTAAAGCTGTTTGACAATCCAAGGCAAGCCAGGGACGGCTACCAGTCCCACTCCAGGGCTGCTGTACAGCCTGGGAAGCGTTTGCCTGTGGAAGGAACATGGTGTGTTTTTAAGCGCCGTCCCCGGAGTGGAAGCAGGGGGTGCAAAACTCGGCCCCGGCGTTGCTTGCTTCCCTCGACCTCCCCAGGGCCCAGCCTCGGCGTACGCAGGCGCTTCTTGCCCCGGCCGGCCTCGGCCTCCCTTCCCGGCTGTGCGTGGGTGAGCGGAGCAGCTTCTTCTCCGGCTCGTCTTTGGCAGCCCTCGGCACGAGTCCCCCAGCAAGCCTCCTCCGGTTGAGAAAGAGGCCCCGCGGCCCTCGGAGGAGCCGGAGCTGGGGCCGCCCGCCCACTGGCCAGGCCGGGGTCAGGCAGGCCTGCAGAGGGCGACTCTCCAGTTCCGCCGTGGCCGCAGGGGGCTCCCCAGCAGCGGCTGCCCCCGGGCACATGTAGGGTCCAATGCACATGGCGGGACCTCTTCGCGGTCGGAAGCAGCCTCCGCTTCGGCGGGTGCCAAGGGCCTACCCAGCAGGGCAGGGGGCAGGGGGCGGGAGTCGCGCGACGTCTGCACATGCTCAGAGACCACCTCAGCGATTTGACAATGCTAGATGCGCGGCCTGGGCGGAACAGGATCCGACCGTGCTCCTTTCACGCACGCCAAGACATCGCACTCGAAACGGCCCTGCCAGGCACAAGGACTCTTAGCAGCTGCCGGCCAGCTCCTGAATCCCCAGTCTTTCTTCCCCTGGGAAGCGGGTCTCCCCTTCAAAGGCGGAGTGCGGGGTTCTGCTCGACTCCCGCTGGCTCGCTCCAAGAGGCACCGGATCCCACGCCTGGACGGGGCGGGCCGTCCTCTTCACAGAGGACCCATCCCAGGTGCCAGGGTGACCCACTGCGGCTCAAATTGCGCGGTGGGGGTGGGTAGGGGGGGCGGCTTTTCGACCTGAGGGCCTGCAAGGAACTGCAGGGGGAAACAAGGGGGACCCTCGAGCTTTGGCGTCACCGCTGGAGGAATTCCCTCTGCGGTTTAGCCCTGAGCCTCTGCAGTGTTGACAAGTGAGGATCGGGTCCAGGCGAGCCCGACTTTGCTGCGGGGGAGAGAGACCAGCGCCTGCGCTTCCCTGTGCTGCAGGTATTGGGATGTCCGGGAGAAAAAGTGGGCTGGGGGAAGTATGCTTCATGGTCCCCATCATCCGACCCTCCCAAACGGGCAGCGCCACTGTGGCATAAAGAGATCTTGGCTGGGGGGCTCTCATCGAGGCTCAAAGTAAGCTGCAAAGAGGAAGGGCCCGAAGAGCTCCCGGCATCTTGCGCCGGAAGGGGGGCAAGGAGGGACGGGAGACTCACCCCCCCCCCACACACACACACACACCCCGCGCCCCTGCAGGCGACTTGGCGGTACTCAGGGCTGGGAAAGGCCCGTTCCTGTCCGCCAACCCCCCCCCCGTCTGATAACGCTCAGTGGCCCCTGCAGGGGTGCCTGCGTGCCTTGATAGATCGGGGCCGGGATTTTCCTACGGGGGTCCGGGAAGCCCCCAGCCTCTGCAGAAACTCGTGGCTTCTCTGCAGGTAGTTCCTGGCCCTTTGAGGCCAGGCGGGATGGCATCTAAGAACTGCGCAAACGAGGAAACTCCAAACCCACCGCCTCCTTGCCTTCTCAGGAGCCGGGCTGTGTTGCCTCGAAGAACCGCGCTCCGGCCCGGAGACCCAGCGGGGGTTAGGTGACCGCGGCTGAGTCGTGTGACGGCCGAGCCTCCCCAAATGCTCAGTGGCATTACAAAGGCCGCTTCCCTCCACGAATAAGGGGCTGCGGGGCAGCGGTCCGTTTAGGGGAAAGTGGCTTTCCCGGATTCCCCTCGAGGGTAAGTGCTGCGATCCGAAGGAAAGCCTGGTCCGCCCCTTCCAGTGCCCCCAAAGGAAGCGAGAAGCTGGGGGGGGGGGGGCTTGGTGGTCGCCCCCTCCAGGCCAAGAGAGCGGCGGCGGGCGGGCTGGTCGCCACAGGACAGCTCCTACCGGGCTGTGGGCGCCTACCTTGCCTTTCCCTTGCGCCCAGGCGGAGAGCAGGAGCAGCAGAAACGGGAGCCGCAGCCGGCCTGGTCCGGAGCGCCCTGGCATGGCCGCGAGGTTGGCCCCGACGGCAAGTCCGAGCTGGGCCGTCCACGCCGCCTGTCCGGCCGCCTCAGTCCGCCTCCGGGCTCTGCCTGGTCTGCGCCTCGGTCCGGAGCGAGCCAGGGAGAGGTACTGGCTGGGAGGGGCTTCCTCGACGGCGCCCCCGCCTTCGGCCTGGGGGGTCCCGCCTCCCAAAGCTCTGCAGAAGGCGGAGTCTCCTGCGCTCGGCCCGGACACTCTGGTCCCCGGGTCGCCGGAGCGACGTCAGAAGAAAGGGAAATCCTCGCCGGTCCGCGGTGCGCCCCCCCCACACGCCCCCCCTCCCCGCCCGTTCCCTCCCAGGCCAGGCCGCCTCAGTTTGCTGGCCTGCAAGATGGGGACAGCCACGGGGAAGGAGAGCGAGGGCGGGAGGGGTCCGGCTCCGCTTCCCCGCCCACGGGCAAGACCGCGGGTGAGCCGCGCCCTCCGAAGCCGCCCCGTGGACAGTCTCCCATTGCGCGGAGGGCGGAACTGAGGCCAGCGGCGCTGCGGCGGAGGCGCTCTCTGCCAGGGCGCTGGTTTCTGCCTTTGAAGGGGTTGAGCCAGGCAAGAGCTGGGAGCCTGGGACTCAGATGTAGCTGACCGGGTCCCGATCCTAACTCACAAGGAGCCCTTCTCTCCCCGCCATCCCAGGAAGGCGGTTCCAGTCGCCAGTGGGCCAGAGTGCGGGCTAGAAATGCAGCATCTCTTCCTTCTTGTTCGGCTCATCCTCTCTGCTTTCCTTCTCCCCTTTTCCCACTGGGATTCTGTTTCTTTCCCTCCCACCTCCCCCTTCTTTTGCTCATTGCAATACTGGTTCCATGAGCAGGGCTGCTGCAAAGCCATGTCTCCAGGAGGAGCACCGTTTTGACATTTGGGATCTGTTTCCAAAAACGCTTATTTTGGTTATTTTTTATTTATGTCTCGATTTGTATACCGCTACTCCCACACAGTGGCTCCGATTTCCAGCAGGGCCATGGACTGAGGCTGTTATTAGATCTCTGGGCAGCATCTGACATGGTCGATCACAAGCTTTCAAGGAGATATGGGGGTTGCCCTTACAGTGGCTGACCTCCTTTCTTAAAGGTCAGGGGCAGAGGGTAGCCATTGGGGAAGGCCGGTTGCACTACTGTCCAGGCCCCTGTGGGGTGCCACTAGGACATGATTCTCTCCCTAATATTATTCAACATCTCTTTGTGGCCTCTTGTACAACTCGTCCAGAGGTATGAACAGTAGACCCAGCTCTTCTGGTTGATGGGTGGCTGGCAGTCTTTCTCAACTCATTTTTACCTTTGAGAACACCCTGGAACATTCTTCAAGCTTTGAGAAGCCCCAGAAGTGTTGTGATTGTGCAGAATATGATTGGGAAGCATAACTATATACACACCCGCCTGTGTACATGCTCTCTTCCCACCCCCACCCCCCAGGCCCACCACTGGTCATTTTGGGAGGGGTGGATGAGTTGACATGACCATATCACTCGATAAATTATTAACAAATTTAAAAATATATATAAAATTAATTAAATCCCATGCATTCCATAAACCCTTCCAGGGCCATCAAGAAACTGCAAGGTTTCACAAACCCCTGATTGAGAAAGCCTGCCCTATACAGTCTGGGCCCTGCATATCTGTTTCTCCCAATATGTTCCTGGGAGAACATTACACTCTTCAAACACCAATTTGCTGGTGGTCCCTGTCCCCAAGGACACTCACCTGGTCTTGACCCTGGCTCCAGCCTGGTGGAATTTGCTGCCAGGTGAGATCTGGGCCCTGATGGACCTGTCAAAGTTCCGCAGGGGCTGTAAAACCAGAATTCTTCCTCCAGGCCTGCAGTTGAGACCAGGGCTGCTTGAGGCTCCTTTCTCTTGGCTCCCCCTGTTTATCGTTGTCATCTCCAGTCTGTGGTAGCTGACAGAGGGAGTGAAGAGGGCGAGGGTGCACGGATGGGGTTTTAAACTGTATTTTAATATTGTACTTTTATAATATACTTTGTTGTGTTTGTGATTTTAACGCCATGAATCACACCCAATGGGGAAGGACAGTATAGGCATAATGATATTAATAATAATAAAAAGAAGATGAAAGAGAGGGAAGAATGGACTGTACGTGGAGCTGTGCTAGGGCTACTGTCCTGGAAGGGTGGGGCATATGGAGCCCCTCCACCTTTTTGAACTTTGACCCTTTCTTTATGTTGGCAACTGCCATACTATAGAAGGATGTTCTGGATGGGCAAATTAATCGATTAATGAACATTGATCTTTCTGTCCTCTGAAAGAAATCTAGGCAGCCAACTGACTGTGGAGAATGTACGGTCAATACAAGTGTAAAAGTTACAGTTAGATATTTGAAATAGGACTTTATAATATGAAAATGTGCTTGCTTTTAAAATGTACTTCTCTTCTAACAAATGGAGGTTTCGCTCCTTCCTCTTCTTGACAATGATGGAACTGCCTGCTGGTGGATTGGCCAGGAAGGAAGAGAAATCACAATTTAGAAGCCTAAGGACTTTCCCAGTCAGAAAGGAATGAATTCCAGGGCTTCTATTTGCCCCTTTATTTGGAACTCTGCTTTACTTTATCTCAAATTCAAAGTAGATTTAAGAATAAAAATCCATAAACCATTCCAAAAATCCATACTCAACTCTCAGTAACATTAAACATTGGTGGGAATATAATAAAAAAGTCAGTGCAGGAGAAAATACAGCTGTGGCACTCCTTTGCATCTCCAGAACTCGGTGCTGGTCTGTGGCCCTAATTAATAGAGACAACAATGCCTCCAGGCATGTGCAGACTGCGTTTGCCATTCCACCTCTCGGTACTTTTATCTAATGCACTGGTTCACATCAAGGCATCCTGCCAGTGGACCCCCCCCCTTTATTTTATTTTTTTCTGGTCTTGGTTTCGGAACCTTTCAAACCATTAACCACTTACTCTAAGTTGTAAGGTCATTGAGTGCTGAACTGGTACAAATGCGATTGTAAGAACGCAGGTAGTGCAAAAGATTGCCACCTAGCGGCCAGCTGGGGAAGCGCGCTCGCAACGGGCTCTAAATGGAATCTTGATAGCTGCCAAATTGTAACTGTGGAGGGGAGAACTGGCCAGAGACCGAGAGGCAGCTGTCAGCCGGGCAAAACTCAGTGGGTGGAATGCTCAAGGGCGCTGCAGCCTGACAACCCGCTTGCTGAATCCTGAACTCTTCCACGCTGGGCGACAATCACTCCGGCAAGTGCTAAAGGAATGGCAGAGAAGACGAAGCGGCCGTCGGGTCGCGGCCTCGGCTGCACGAGATGCGGCCAAGCTAAGGCGATCTTCCGACTCCGGTGTCGCTTTGCCAAGACTATGAACCCTGGACTTGCACCTCTACCGAGGGAAGGTTTTGGCGACGGTGTCTGGACAGAAAGAGACGGATAAGCCCTCCACAAGCTGTGGAATATCAGAATGGCAGCAAGAATGCTCAATGGAATGAATGAAAAGACAGTATCAGCCAAAGAGCGTTCCCGCGGGAATTAGACACCGTAGTGGCCAGGGAAGGATCCGTCCCCTGCAGCGCGATCTTGGATAGGACTGGATGGCCAGGATGGTGATCCCGAAGTCTGAGGTACACTGCCTCTGGAAGTGGAGGCTTCCTTTTAAGCGAGCGTGGAGAGGAGCAAGCTCTTGGCAAAGCTTCGATCCGTATTCGCCTCGCCCTTTCAAAAGGCGCGGTTTTGCTAGAGCCAGCGCAGCAGTTTCGGACAGGAGATCCCTTCCGCGCTTTCTGCGCCATAGAGAGGATCCCCGTCTGCCTTGGGCCCGGTCACAGCCGATGGCCAATGGCCCTGTGGTCAGCGGAGGCCTGGGCGGGAGAGGGTCAGGAGGGGGGGGAGGCAGTCAGCGCTGCTCAGTCGACCACGACGCCTAGTGGCTGAAGAGGGCGGCCCGTTCCAGCGCTGTCCAAAAAGGGCGCACGAAAAAGTCGGGCCTGCAAGAGGGTCGCTTCTCCAGCGCTCAGAGCTGCGCCGCGAGGTCCTGGCTGCAGCCTCCCTCTGCGCCCAAGGACGAGAAGCCTAGATGGCGGGACAGCCATGCCCGGGCCGGGGCGGCATTTGGATTCAGCGGCCAGCCACGCGGCCGCCCCTGCCAAGCGGTCTTGGTTTTCACAAGAAGGCGCCAAGGCTGTCAGCTCGCCCGGAGTCCCCGCCTCGCCCCCTGCCTTTGCCCTGGGAATCTGCAGCGTCCACGAACGTCTTGGCTGGCGGCCCAGGCCAGGATTCCTGGGACGACCTGCGATCCGTTTACAGCGAGCACTGCCCGAGGACAGCAGGCCTGGGGCAAAGCGGGGCGCGGTTTCTGCGGGCGCGTCTAATTCTCTGCCGGGCTTGCCGATGCCATTCGGAGAATTCGGGGCACTCTGGCACCTGAAGCAGTTGGTTGCCAACCCCAAAACTTTGCTCCGGGGCGGAGAGCATTGCTGTGGGTTTCCCCAAGTGCAGGAAAAGACACCCCTCCCCCCTTGCAACCAAACCTGGAATATATCCAGAGTGGCTCTTACTGAAAGCCCCCACCGTCCTGTCCTCCATTGTTGTGAATATTTATTGGGAAGGGAATAGCCCTCTGCACATGCTCAGAAAGACCATGGTTTCGCGATTCATGGCTGAATCTGACATTGGAAACAGGTTCCAGGGTGAAGCCCTGTAGCTTCCCAGCTGGATGCCAGCCCCACCCAACTCCTTTGCACCACAAGCATTTTCTTAAGCTTGTTTAAATCAGTTCTCTTCCTTTTACACTTGATGGGGGAGGAACACTTGGTTGACCTTCTGGATAAAGATTCAGTGAGCCCTCCTGTAGGGCTCAGCCCAGCAGGTTTTTTTGTTTTGTTTTGTTTTTTGCTTATTTCAGCAGCCTGGAGAGAGAAGGATGCCGCTATCCCCCCTCAAGAGCTAATTAATGTATGCAAGAAGATGAGTTGGGAATGATGTGGTCAAGAGTTGGCAGGGGCCTGGCATCAAAGGACAGCTGCATCACCAAGTCTTGTAATATTCCCTGCAACTTCCTGCAAAGAGAGAACCAGCAGAAGGGGCAAAACAGGGAGTAGAAGTATTCCCCTGCTGTGCTAGCTTTCTGTTTGCGTAAAGTGAAGCCACATTCAAACCTGGCTTGCAGTCCAGGGGTGCCATCCACCAGTTCAGCACTCAATGACCTTATTCCTCTGCATGTATAAATCGACTCAGGGATGTTGGCAGGCACAAATCCTGCTTCTCTGATGGGCTTTCCCCCCATTGCCTGTGGGATGGCAATTTGCCTCCTTCTTGGATTGTGGGTTCTTCCTTGGCTTGGATAAATTTCTCCTTTGTTAGGATTGCTACATGGGTGGAAATGCAGGCAGAAGATGGGCAGAGAGTTTCCTCTTGGTGGAACAAGGTGCTGATTCAGAAAATAGACCACCTCTTTAATGTAGCATTAACCTGATTTGCACCAGTGTATTTTTATTCTGAGAATGAAGGCTTGCCTGGAGAAATGTGTACCTCCAACAAAGGAGAGTGGACACATTGCCCAGAAATATGTTCAGCAGATGGACAAGCGTGAGCCAAACAAACAACAGAAGAATGCAAAAAATGGCTCTGGCTGTTGTGTCACTCTGGAAGTGCCCTTGGCGCTCTTTGTTCCCTTTCTTTATTCACCCCACTGTTGTTCCTCCTAGGAGCTGAGGACAGCATCCGTGCGGGTTTCTACACTGTCACTGTTATTCTCCCCCAAATCCTGTGAGGTAGGAGGATGTAAGGGGCCCCAAGAGACCGTCTCCTCTGCATTCTTATCCTCCCCGGGGCTTAATTTGTTCCAGGAATGGCAGCCCAGCATTAAAACAATGTTCTGGGTCTGAACTCTGGCCAGAAGGCCTGATTAATTTTATTTATTTATTATATGTATTTTATTTTATTTAATATTTTATTTATTAAACCACCGAACACAATGAGTTGAGACCTGTGCCCGTTCTTCGCACATAGGATAATGCACTTTCAATGTGCTTTGGCAGCTGGATTTTCCTGTGCAGAACAGGAAAATCTACTTCTAAAGTGCATTGAAAGTGCATCATCCTATGGGGTGCTAGAAGGGACCACATGGCATCAGACTATGGATGAATGACCAGGTGGAGAAATATTCAAATAAACTCCTTGCACGTATAGAAAACCAGCAGGGCAAGCAAGAACGCAAGCAAAGGATGCGACTGTAGAAGCTCTGCACCAGCCTCAAGTCGCCCGGCGGTATTCCCCCTGCAGCAGCGCTTCATTCTTGCTGCAAGCCTGCCTCCTAGCGGCGGACGCGGAGGATGGCCAGCTCAGGAACCAGCGAGGCGAGAGCATCCCGCCCCCTCCCCCCGTTAAAACAAAATAAGGTTCCTGTGGCTCTCGAACAAGACCTCCAAAACGTGTACCGTAACTTTATCTGTGGGATGCCATAGGGTTCTTCTGCTTTGGCCGTAACAGTAGAGGTGATCTTAGACAATGGAGGCAGAAACAGCTGCCCCAGATCCTGTGCTTGGGGGGGAGGTTGACGGCCCACGACCGCTCTCGCCCCCACCCCACCCCAGAAAAGGAGGGAGAAAAGAAGGAGCGCAGCCCCTTGCAGTTGCCTCAATGGGGGCTTGCTTGGGCAGCTGGTTTCCGGTGGCAGGAACGGCTCCGTCCAGCCCGCATGGGGCGAGGGCCACCTTTTCCTCCGCTCCGGCAGGGGGGTCACCAGGGGGTGGCAGTAATTTTGGGCCCCGCCACTGAGCTCCCCTCCGTGCAGCAGTAATCGTCGCTCTTCCACAAAAGGGAAGTTAATTTATTTCGAATTCTTTGGGATTCCTATGCAAATTCATTCTTATCAGGCTTGGCTTTAATAGGGTCCGTGTGGCAGAACCGGCTCTCCTTACAAGTCGACGTACGGAAGCGCTCATCCGGCTGCCGAGCGGTCCACCACCAGTCCGAGCAGATGTCTCCCTCGCCCGTTTTTTGTTTGGTTCTGCGAGGAGACTGCGTGGAGACCCTGCCTTGGGGCGCCGGATCTGTTGCTACAGTCCCTCCTCCCAGAACAAATCTGGAGGTTAAGTTAAGGTTAAGTTGCATTCAAGAGATGATCTTTCGTGTGCCTGCACGCTTCTTCGGATACAATAGCCGGCTCCCCCGGGCGGGATTTGGCAAACCCCCGCCCTCCAGGGTACCGCTAAGTCCACGCCATCCTGCAGAGCCCGGGCGCTGTGCTCGGTGACGTGCATGCCATCGCCTCCTCCTCCTCCGGCCGGTGCATATTCAGGAGGGCGATGAATATTCAACAGAAGCGGAAGGGCACCGCCCCGCTCTCCCGGGAGAGGCCATTGTGCTCCGGGAGCAGAGGGGACAGAGCACGAAGAAAAATGCCCGACGGCCTTAGGGAGGAAGGCGGCTCGGTCGATCCTTTCTTCCCGGCTCCCCCGCGCCAGGAGGAGGGGTGGATTCTCCCGGGCGGGCGGCGGACTACGCTTCCCGGCATGCCCGGCGGGAGGGGCCGCACGTGCGCAGTGGCGGGGAGGCGGAGGGGGTGTGGTGGTTCCGCCGGCCGGCCAGCCAGCCAGCCAGTTGCGGCCGAGAGCGCGGCGAGGACGGGCTGAGCAGCAGCGGGGCCGGCGCTGACAGGAGCGAGCGAGCGATGGGGGCGCTTGGGCGCCGGGTCCGTCTCGAGCAGCTGCCTCCGCCGCCGCCTCCCCTCCGGGGACCTGCCTGACTGACCGGCCCGCCATGGAGCTGGAGCCCGAGCCCCCGCCGGCCACCCCCAACGCTGGAGGGGGAGGGCGGAGGGCAGCGCCGCCGCCCCCCCCTCCGCCCCCCCCTGGGCCGCCCCCGCCGCTGCCGCTGCCGCCGCCTCAGCCGCAGAACGGTAGGTGGGCACGGGGGTGGGGGGTGGGCGGAAGGGAAGGGGGCTCGCGCTTCAGTTGGGGGTGGGGGCCCCGCTTTGCTTTGGGAGCTGCTGCTGCTGCTGCTGCGGTGGGGGGAGGGGAGTGTTGGGGAGCGGGAGCTCTTCCTTCGCCCCTCCCCCCAGGACTGGTTGCTCATCCCGAGCGGGGCGGCCCCCCTCCTGCTTCGCCTCTTCTCCCCCCCCCTTCCCTTCTCTTCTCTGGGTGATGCGGGGCTGGGGGGGGGGAGAGGACCTGTGAATGGTGCATTCGAGCGCGGCCCCCATTCCCAGCGCCCTCCTTGGACACTTCCTCCTGCCACTTCCTCTCCTTGTCAGCAGCGGGTTGCGATGCCGGTGATCAATCTTGGGTGTAAATAGCGCCTTGAATATTTTATAACGCTGGGATTCTTAGGCGTGCTCTCGGTTGAAAGGGGGGGATCAATAAAACCCTATACAAATGCAAACCTATATTGTTATGGGAAACGTTACAGAGAAGTGGGAAGTAACAAATGCTAACACAACAAAACAAAAAAAACAACCGGGCAATCTCCCCTCTTGGCTTTGTTCCTCCTTTTCTTCTTTTCTTTCCTTTCTCCACCACCCCAGCTCGGCCTCAGTGTGCTCAATTTCTGCATGGCAAAACTTCTTGTGGCTTATTTTGCAATACAGAAGAGGTCCTTTTACGTGAAAGTGTATCAGTTCTGTCCGGTTGTTGTAATACAGTGCAAGGTGGACTTTTAAGGGGTGGCCAGAATTTTTATCTACCCTGAAAGATAGCGGCTTGGACTGGTAAACTAAATTGTTGAAGTTAATGCAACAAAACTACTTAACTCCCTCCCACACGTACACCAGCCAGGATCCATACCATATCCATCTATGCACTGTGCCTCTGCCCCTCCACAACTGCCCTTCTGCAGGGCACAGCTGGAAAAAAGAAATAAATTGTGGGTAAACTTAATTGTCTCCCTTCCAGGACAAAGCAGCAGGGATTGCATGCTAGAAAGCAAGAAAACAAGAAATTGTTGTGAACCCTAAGAGATGCTGCTTAGGCAGCCATTAGAGGAGGAAGATCAAGTCCCCACTGGTGCTGTTTGGCTGAGTCCGTGGATGTTGTAGTGTTTTTTGCTGATGTTTCCTCAGCTTACCTTTTGCATAATGCATTCAATCTGGTTAAAATGGCAGTGTTTTGTCAAGGTGAATCTAGGAAAAATATTGTTCTCAAATGGTTCTGTGCCTATTGGTTGCCTCTGCAGTTTTGTCCTGCTGTTGTATGGGGGTCCGGTCTATAGTCAGCTTGACTGACTTCAGAATTTGAATGGTGCCTGTGGTGGCTTTGTGCTCTCGAATTATTGAGTGTTGTAAGATGGGCTGTAGGATGAAAACACGCCTTGGTTGATTTGAGAGCATCTAGATTTAAAATGTGTGGCTTATGTGAATGTGGCTGAAAAATATACAGATATGCTTTCTGCTTAAGATGTGAGTACAGCAATGGCCAGCAATTTTTCTGGTTTCTCTCATCAAAGCAATGGCCTACCTTTTTTTTTTTTTTTTTTAGTAATTTGTAAACACTTCCAGTTTTTCTCCTGCTCTTTAAGCAAGTATATGTTCATTCTTCTGGAGTACATAAGTTATCAAAGGGCAGTGTGTTTAATTGGGCCTTTTCCCCATGGCATCCACACTGACTGAACTGGAGGTTGGAAGTATTTTAGGCAGATGATGTAACCAGAATTAGTGTTTTGCTTGCAATAAAATGTGAAATGCTTGCAGAGGCTTGAGACACTGCTTAATCAGTCTTTCTAAAACCTACAGCAGGAGGGGGGAAACTGGCTTGTTCCTTAAATATTCAGGGGTGAGAAACTTCTGAGAACTGTATTTTAAGGGTGTAGGATTGCAGAAGGTTCTGCCCTCCAGTAGCTTTTAGCCTGAATGATGGCTAGTGGCAGAATGGGAATCCATTTTCTGTAGCCAGTCCCATGAAACTTAAAGTAGAGATTGTGCTTGCTAAACCTACTGCTTCATCTGCAGTGAGGCAGGCAGATAGGTTGGAAGTGTAGGTTGTTAAATATTTGAGTAGGTTGGAAGTGCTCGTATAAGTTGATAAATATTTGTGTAGTTGTGCATGGAATCTTTCTTTCTGGGAGTTAGGAAAGCATCCTTTCAGTTTGTTGCATGTTTCTGTTTCTTTGGCCACATATTTCACTGGTGCATGTTATAACTAAATGTTGAGAGCTTGAAATGCTCAATTTTGCATCATCTTCTTATTTTGCTCATATAAGCAGTGCTGAGTTGGATGCTTGCTTCTTAAATGAAAATCTAGAAGTGAGGCCTATACTTGAATCCTTTAGTATGAAATAGTGTTTTTTTGCATGATTTGTATGTAATATCATGGTTTATTTACAGTAAAACATTACAAATCAAAACAATAACTGAACTCTCTACATTCCCTGAAGTTGGTGCCCTGGTTTCTGTAGTCTGAAGTTTGCACATATCGATTATGTAGGCCCACTTGTAAAATACACATTATGGTAGGTTTCTGGTGCTACTTTGGACTAGTAGATCAGGCTGCACTCCAGTACCACTAGCTGCTCAGGCCAATTGTGGATTCCAAATTCCTGCTCTTCCATTGCAGTTTGGTGTCTTGGATCCTGCCCTGTTTGCTGAATAGGCCTTTGAATCCTGTGCTTTTAAATCTGACTAACCATTACACCACACTGCAGTGCTTCATACAGATGCATCAAAGGAAGTGCATTTTTGTAAAAGAAACCCCAGCATTTGATTCAGGTTCTCTTGCATGGTAGCCCAGACTCACCCAATCTCACAAGTTCTCATATACTATGTAGGTTGGCCCTGGTTAGTATCTTGATGGGCGACCACCAAGGAAATCCAGGGTTGCTACACCGAGACAGGTAATGGCAAAACCACCTCTGTTCATCTCTTGCCTTGAGAACTTTGCAGAGTTGCCATGAGTGAGCTGCAACTGGGTGGCTTCTATGGAGGATGTTGCGAGAATGCGCTCCAGCTTGAGCAGAAGAACCTAGCTTTTCTAATCCCCTGCTAAATAGCCACTGAGCTATTCTTCATTGTCTCCTTTCCCAAATTCTTTGTGTGATGATTTGGTAAAAGGAATTCTCATGAATAGATAATGTACTTTTGAAAAAGTTAGTACACTGAGATTTGCAGGTGTCCTTCTGGAAAGGGTGAAATGCATGTTGTCGATCAACTGATTATTTAAATAACATTTTTGGAACTAACTTCACAAATTCTGATTTATAGGTAGTTATAAGTTAAAGGCAAGCTTGAGGATTCGTCAAATGACTTCTGCTGTGTTGAAATGCATTATTTGCTTCCAGCTGCATTAGAGTTGCATTTTTATTACATCATGACTCTTAAGCTAACTTAATTGAGAGTCTTTTGAGGTTTAACTCCTGTCCCCATATTTCAAGTCATTTCTGTGTTGCTAATAGTTTGCACTGGCAGACCTTCATCAACTGTTTGTTAGATTAAGAAGATAAAGATACAACTATAAGTACTGTTTGTTATCTAGCAAGAAGTTAGTTTGAGGTTTGGAGATTTCTGGAAATTGTATTTTGGATTTTGTAGCTTGATATAACCAAGTTATCTTGTCTTGGAAAGTGTACATGATAGGATGATATGAATTAAATGTAGATATACACAATTCCCGAACACTTTCATATGCACAGCTGTGCCTCTCATTCTTTCTACTCCTTTGCTTATCATCCAACCTGAAGGACAGTTCTAGTGAACCCTAATGCATCCACCTTTTTCAGATACATATAATGCAGAGTTTAGGAACTTTAAAATTAAAGAGATGGGTAGGTGGGCACTCCTATATTCTCTACCTGGGTTGGGGGCAATTAAATGACTCTTCAATGGGCCAAGTTTTCTGAAGCTGTGAGACAGCAAAATGATGTGTCAAGACCTGGTGGCTAAGGTGCTTCAGCAACTGTTGGTGCCCAAAGCAGTCAGCGGAGAGGGAGGAGGGAGGCGTGAGCACTGGCGCCTCTCCCCTGCCCCCCCCCCTGTGCCGTGGTGCTGACTGCTTCGGGCACCAATGGCCGCTTCGGACCCTGAAACACCCAACCCTTGATTCCAGTGCCATTCAGTTGGAGGACACGGAAAGCAGTCGTTTGAAATATTTGTCAAGGATGCTAAAGCCGTAACCTAATATTCATTAGCAGTGCTGGACTGATTTTGCAGCTTAATACAAGCATGCCTTAAATGGTCTGAAATCTTTGTTACCTTTAGCAGAATGTACTGAAACATTCACAAAGAGTTCCTTTCCCCCTGGCACATTGCAAGCCTTAACAGGCCAGGGGCTTATCTCTGTCTCATTCACAGATGTAATAAAAGCTATCAGGTACGTGACTGAAAAGTATTTACTACTGGGAACCAGTGGTGAGCCTAACCAGAATGCTCTGGCTGGCAAAATATTCTGCTCTGGTGAGTCTGTGGTCTGTTGCTGACAAGGAATTGGGACCAGATTTGTGATCTGTTTGGAACCTGGTTTTCAAGCAGCAGGAAAGTAACCTGATCCAAGTGCAGATTGTTGATTTATCTGAAAATGCATATTATGCAGTCGAAAACAGAAAAGAAGGATTTAGCTGTTACCTCATTTCTTTTACTGTATTGTTGTGAAGGAGAATACTGACAGCAGACTGACTGGAAGATATATTCTAGTAGTAGAATGGAAGGATAGAATTATGATAACCCATCTATCCATATTTTCTTTTCTTTTGTGTCTGCAGCCACTGTTTGGGTTTTAATTGTTTGCTGTTAGATTCTAACTAGTATGTTTGTGTAAGGGATAGACTGCAAATCCTTGTGGGCTGCCAGAAACAAACACTTCACATTGAATGCATGATAACACAGTTATCACAGTTGATGGGCATCTTTTGTTACTTACCAATGTAGGTATTTATGAATTAGGTGTTGCTGGTGAATGCAGAGTGCAAATCCTTAGTAGTAACTAGAAGCTTTGAAATGACCTTGAATCTTAAAGTTGCCTAGAAATAAATGTGACTTTTGTTTGTTGGAGTTAATTAGACAGTGCTTGTATTGTAAGGCATCATAGGATGAATACTGCATCAGATCAGAAGTAAATATAATTATAAACAAACAAAATGTGTAGTCCAGATTCATGCACCATTTAAAGTGCTTTTCTGCCCCCTCAGCTACTTGGGAGTCAGGGTGGTGTATTGATTAGAGTACTGGATTAGGAGCTTTTAGATCCAGACTCATCTAAGCATATGATGCCTTGCATTTTTCATTTGGGGAAGAACCTCCAGGAGGAGTCCTGGAGGGGTGAATATCTGTTCCATCTAAATTAAAAACTATTCTTCACAGTAGGATTTACTTCTGCTGTAAATGGTATCCTGGTACAAAGTGGTTTCTATTCCCTCTTTTTCTAACGATTAAAGCTATGATAACCTTAACTGTATACACAAATATAGTTTGGGGACTTTTTGATGTAACTTGGAATAGACTTTGGAGGTCATTTTGCTCCTTTAAATATTCTGAAGGCAAAGGAGGACACTTGCAATTAAGGTCCTGCTCTCTGATCTGAATTGGACTTGACTAAGGTGCAGTTCTCTGCACTTCTTTTCATTGTTGCTGTCAAGACTAGGGCCATGATCAGATACATTACTTTTAAGCATGTTGAGGCTCCTACATGTTTTCTGGACTGTTGTTAGTCCCCCTTACTTCAAGGATGGCTTCAGTGTATCTAAAGTGGAACTCCACTATTGCTCTCTTGATGACCAGAAGTTGCAACCAATGCTATAACCTTGAGAATTTCCCTGTTCAGTGAGAGCACAATGCTGTACACTGTGAGTGGCTTAGCCATTTTAGTAATTTAGCAGATGTAAGTTGCGCATAATTGAATAGTGTGTTCTTGAATCAATTTTAGAGCACATTATCCTGAGATAGACTGAAAAGTAAATATTATAGTCATATAAAAATACTCTCTCTGGTTTTTGGAAAAAATAGAATCTCGGGGGAAACAACCCTAAACACATTTTACTGCCTTAACATAAAATACATAGTTTTAAGCTTAGCATAAACAATTGTACTGCTTGGTGCTTTTATGTCATTTAAAAGTAGAAGTGCCTTAGTTTTTTGCAAGATTTTTACATAAATGTTTCTTCTGTTTTGGTGGGGCTTCTATTTATCTAGTCTGAAATGTTTTGGAGAATATGGCTAATGCCCCCCGCAGGGCACTTTGTTCTGTGGGTGTGAATTTATTGGAGATCCCTGGCCCGAGGGAGGTTTCCAAGCCTCACCCTGGGGCAGGGGCTTTTTGGTCCTGCCCCGACCTGGTGGAATGAGCCCCTGGGAGAGCTGAGGGCCCTGTTGGAACTTTCGCAGGTCTGCAGGGCCTGTAAGATGGAGCTCTTCTGCCCGGTCTTTGATTGAGGCCAGGGCAGGACAGTTGTGATCTGGGCCCCTCCCCGAGCCAATGAGGTCATCTGCTGCTCCTTATTAGCCCCTTGAGGCGCTTATATGTCCTCTGTTCAGTGGGGTTGTGGGAGGATATTTTATTCTGCTGTCTTCATGTTTTTGTAAGGGTTTTTATGGAGTTTTGAAATTTTGTTACTCGCCATGAGCTGCCAATGGGAGTGGCAGGCTATAAGTCAAATTATAAATAAAATAAAATAAATAAATGAGCAACCTGTGGCAGCATGCCAATGGGGACAGTCTTGGTACTCCAGCTAACATGGAAGCGTATGTACAGAACTAAAGCACATAATCAGCCAGTGTTTGAATGAAACCACTGTGGGGGAGATCATCATTTAAAAGCAAATGTTTTTGACACAGTGCACACCTTTGGTGCTTCATGGTATTGTGGCTCCATGTATTTTGTGACTCCCTTGTTAGGCTTCTGTTAAGCAACTAATTATGGGAGTTAATCAAGAGCTTGCAATAGCTGCCAGAACTGGCTCCTAGTGAAAATAGCCCAGATAGATTCAGTGTTGCTAACCTGATCTTTTTGTGTAGATTAGAGATGCTGTTACAGTGAGCCCTTGTAAGTCAAGAGTGAAACTGAGCCTTCTCAAGGGTAACTGGGACACTGGTGAGGGACAAAGGGAAGAAGAAAGCCAGAGACCGGCATGCAAGTAGTTGATGGCATTGAGAACTATGTCATTCTGGTCTCTTAAAGAGAAGGCTTCTATGTTGTGCAGCCTCAAAGCAGCTGCTGGGTTAAGGTTGCATCAGAAAGCAATGACGTCTAGTCCATAAAAATCGAATGTCAGTAGGCTATGAGTTGCATGCTGCACATTGTCAGAGTATGACATGCCTTTCTGTTCTTATGGATGAAATAAAGAAGAGCCCTCAGAATTCAGAGCTGCATGTGCCTTTGCTATAGTGCTTCACTTTCACATCCTTATCCATTGTTGTTCCTCTATATATTTATGAAACAACCTAGGGGGTGGGATGTGTCCAGCTGTCCAAGTTAGAATTGGGCCAATCAGGGTGCAGCCAGCTTTGTCCTGATTGGCCCTGTCCTTGCAGCTCCTGCCCTCCATCCCTGGACTCTAGCCTCTTTGCTCTCAGACGCCTCAATGCCTGGAGCCAGCAGCAGGTATGGGGAGAGGGCCCTAAGCAAAGGGTCGTGGTGGATGGATTCCTAACGAGGGACTCTTTGCCTGCTAGGCTGGGCCTGCTGACTGCCTGCTAAGGAGCTCTGTTCCGGCCCTACTAACAAGCTGCCCAGCCCCCCACCCGCCCCACTTGATCCAGCTGCAAACTGCAGCCCAAAGCTACCTTAAGCTGCCTGGCCTGGTGCCAGGGGAGGGAGCCCTTTCAAGTCCCATTCTTAGAAACGGGCTTTGAAGCTAGTCTATTAATAAATATACTCCTTCAGTTTCTGTAGACATATGCTGATTTTTAAGCATTCCTAAAGTTAATATTTATTGCAGAGTCACCCTGTGTTTATATCTGTCTAAAATTATTCAAATCAGGGAGTTTCAATTCTCAAGAAGGCTTCATGTATCCATCTATCCTGCACATATTGTCCTGTTCTTCCTTCCAGGAGCATGGGGCAAAATTCATGGTTCTCTTCTACAGTGTCCCTGTTCAGTAGGTCAGGTTGAGAGGGACTGGCCTAAGATCACTTTCTGGCAGAGAAGGATTTGAACCTTGGTCTCCCTGGCTTAGTTCATCACCCTATCATTACACTACACTACATTGTCATGATGACCAAATTGCATGAACACCAAATGATTTACCACAGTGACTTGCTGCAGGAAATTGGCTATGAGATTCCTGTAGGAATTTAATTCAAATATTCCAAAGGGGCTGAATTCAGACTGGGACTGTGGTATGGAGAGGGGGAGCTCCTCCCTTCCCCTGTTATTTTTTTGTCCAGAAACAGCCCCCCCCCCCCGGGTGTAGTTGTTTATCCCTATAGGTAGCTGCATGTACATTGAATGATTGCATGTTCAGACAACAAACAGGGCACATAACAGCTGCCCCTGGCTGTTTTGGAATGGGATGACCTCTCCTAGCAAGATTTGCTGGGCAGCCTGGTTTAAATGGGACTGCCCAAAAGAGCCCACAAAGGAGTTGATCCTGTGGGAAGAACTCTCCCTAAAGGCTCAGCTGGGGCTCTCTTCTGCAGTTTGGTCAAACAGCCCCAAAGAGCCACAGCTGAGCAAGCAGGGAGAGTGCCCCCTAGCGGTTTTGCAGGCTAAAGGTAAGCTCCAAAACAGCTGAACAGTAGGAGCAAGCTGCTCCAGCCCCTCAACTGCTGTTCCAGGTTACCAATAATTCTCAAATATATCTGGGATATTTCCCTAGGATTCTTTTCAGTTATCATGAAAAATCCCATGTACGTTTGGGATACCAAAAGATACTTGAAAAATACTGATGTTGTTTTTGGATTTTTTGTTTGTTTGGGTGGACTGGAATGCACACCTCTAGTTGCAATCATATTTTTGTCAATGTGTTTCTAAGGTAACACTTCAAGAAGAAAGAATAGTTGTTGTTTTTTGTAGCCTGCTTTTCTCTACCCTAAAGAGTCGCAAAGCTGCCTTCCCCTCCTTTCCCTTCAACAACCCTTTGAGGTAGGTGAGGATGAGAGAGCTCTAAGAGAATTGTGACTGGCCCAAGGTTGCCCAGTTGGCTGCATGTAGAGGAGGAGTGGGAATCAAATTCATTTATTTAGATTAGAGGCCTCCACTCTTAACTACTACTCCATCAATCTTGGGTAAACACAAATAAGCTAGTTTTTTATTTTAATTGTGAGATTTTCCATTTTTGTAATTTAAAAACGTGTAACATTTAGAACCAAAATAGAAAACTGCAGCTCTTATGAACTCAGAGGTACCTTGAATGCATCTTAAGCTTGTTGTTGGCTAGGCGTGTGCATTTTTAGAGTATATTCGTCCAGAAATGCTGTATTCTTAGATACCAGTGTCTGAGGCATGCCGCTGCTTTAAGAAAAACTCCATGAGCTGTGGTTATGGCTGGCATGGAGTTATGTCACATTTCTTCTGTAAGCTGTAGCAGAGAGAGTTTCAACAAGGGTAGACTGTGGAAAGTAGAAAATTTGAAGATTGGGATAGAGACCATCAGTCTTGGGTTGCATGCAAAGCTGACAGAAAAGCTGGCTTTTAAACATTGCCCAGCACTAGTGTTATTCTTTGGGATCACCAGTGATTTGTCCTCTTATGGCCTATTACGGGAATTTAGCTGCTCTTGTGGCAGAAGGAGGAGCGATTCCACATGAGTGTGTAAAATGCATGCTGTCTCCTGCTTGCAAACACATGGCTTCCTGTTTGCACGCTTTCTGACGGGAGAACCCTCCTGCTGCCTCATCGCGGCTTTTTGCCTCCTGAAGAGATGGCGGAGAAGTCGCAAGCGTCAACAATCCGAACTTCTCACCCCACTCCTTGCATTGTCAAGCAACGCAAGCCATCAATCCTTTCACAGTGGTTGTTTTGGGGACTCAAACTTCCTCCCGCACCCCAAGTCCTGAAATTAATTAATATATATATATATATACTTCCGCATTGCTACAATAGTAAAACATTTATTTTAAAAACGTGCACTTCCGTGTTGCTTCGGGATCACACCACAGCAATAAAACATTTCCTTATACCTCTTTTCTGCATTCTTTGTCTCTTGGGTAGATTTGTGATAGGCTGGCCATGATAACTGGATCCCAATGATTATGTGTTCACGATAAAGATGTAAAACAAGGAGCATGCATGCCAAGCTAATAGGAAGAGGGCTGCTGGATCACATGCCGCCCCCTCTTTCCGTGTTCATACCCCACCACCAGAAAACACAAATAGGAAAGTATTTTAGCTGCTCCATCCCAATATTACCGTGCACACTGAAGAAAACATTTAATTTGAAGTGAGGGCAAGTTGCTTTGTGGTCCTGTAGCAATGCGAAACACAGCATTTTTTGTTTTAATTTTGAGCAGGGAGTGGGGAGGGTTGGGTGCGTGGGTGCACAAAATGCTACCAAGGCTATCACACGTTTCTCTCTCTAGATGGGCTTGCTCCTGTCTATGACCCGATTGGAAGCACAACAAGAAGTGGCAAATCATAATTTTGCAATTTCCTTCATCATGAAACAAATCTGATGAAAACTCATGCCACCCACTGGAGAGCTCCAGGTTGCTGCTGACTTCATGTGGAAGCAGTACTAAAACCCGCAAGCAAAGAGAGGCTGTCCAGGAGCAAATTCCTTGTGCAGAATCGGTGCAAGAATGCAAAGTATGGCTTATCCAGGGCCAGTCAGTGGGTGGCCCCTTTGGCTGGGCTAGAGCTAGTACTATACAACTGGGATTATCAGAAGCATCTATGAAGTAAATTTTTTCAGGTGTATCCTGCCTCTCCATATAAACCAATAAATAATGGAGGAGGCGGGAACCCTACTGCAGCAGCCTAAACAAGATAAAAAGTGTTGGTAAAATAAAACGGTATCAGGTTAAAACTAGGAAAAGATCTTGAAATCCTAAAAATAATTAGCTTAAAGCCAGAAAAGAACCCTTTAAAAGAGCAATGAGGGAAAAGTATGGCGATGGAAAGGAGCCTAAAAGGCCTGGGAAAACAATCTAGTACCTGAACGTTTGTAATCTTGATTGATATCATATGAGCTTCTGTGGGGAGAAAGGTTCAGTGCCTGGGCATCACCCCTGAAGAGGTCCTGTCTCTTTTCCCCACCTATCTAGCCTCTGAAACTGGAGGCACACACAGCATGGCATTTGCTCATCTGACAGGTGAGCTTGCACATAATGAGATGTTCTATTATCCCATCATGCTCTAGAGCAGTTGACTGCTTTATGGAAGTTCACTCTGTACATTGACTTCTTTTTTAAAGAGAACGGGGCTGTTTTCAAGCATCAATTCAAACCTGATTTTATACTAACCAGCCCCTTCTTTTGGCATTGCTCTTTTCCCCTTGGGTAGTAAAAAGCCAGCTTCTCTGTTTAGGCCACCCTATTGTTGTTCGTTCTTTGTCTCTTCAGAAGGGACAAAAAAAATGTGTGTTTCAGGTCTGAGCACAAGTTCTGCCAGTGGATGCAGGTATTGTTCTCAGTTAACAAGGATTGGGCCAAGCGGAACTGGGGCTATACTTGAAATGTGGTGGTAGTGAAGATCTGTCCTTTGAGTCTCTGGCAGGGGGTTAATCTAAAGCAGGATTTCTTGAAGGGTTTCGTAAATGGGTGGGAGTAAATTAATATATTTTTTCAAAAATTGTTGAATTGGGTGATATGGCCATATATGGTCATGCCGACCCATCCACCCCTCCCTAAATGGCCAATGATGGGCCTGGAGAAATGGGAAGGGGAACAGTTATGTTTCCCAATCATATTCTGCACAATCGTGCCATTTCTGGGGTTTCTCAAAGCCTGAACAATGTTTCAGAAGTTTCTTGACGGTAAAAAGAAAGTTCCGAAAGGTTGCTCCAAAGCAACAAACGCAAGGAAGTAGTATGTTTGTGCAGGTCTACTCTTAGACTAAGAAATGTAAAGATTTCTGGACTGGACTATAGGAAAGCCCCTTCCCGCTCTTTGTGTTGAAAGTAGAGGGTGCTATCAGTTCAGTAAGACATGGGGTGTTGGACTTAGAGAAGCGACCTGAGTTCAGATCTCACTCAGTTGCAAAGCTTGCCGAGTTCCTTCTGGAATCTGTATTATCATTTCAAGGTAGGTATCAGCTTGCATACTTTCCAAACAGGACGGTATGAGACTTGGCTTTCCTGATATGACTTCACTGTCCTATCCTCTTGTTTTGGAAGCTTATAGTTAATGAAGGTGTCTCTGTTTGCCTCCAGATCTGGTTGCTGATTCAGAGCGTGCAGGCTTGACCTGGGGGTCAGTTTTCAATTGAGTGCTCTGGCCTTGTAAAGAGGAAAGATCTTAATGATAGCCCTGAGTGATGACTTAATAAGGACTTCCACACTGTGGGTGTGTGAGAAGTGCTCTGAAGCAGTTCAGCACTTGGCAGCCAAACTTCCATGAAAAGCACGCATGAAAAGTCCTTAAAATACAATAAAATGATGACTGTGCTTTTTGTTTTAAGAACCAAGCAAAAGCCTGTCCTGCTGGGGTGGGAGAGACAATAGTTGCTAGAGTATGAAATACTTGCCATTTGGCAATGAAAAAGAGAGAAATAAATGATTACAAGCTCATTAGGGATTGTCTGCTCAAAGCTGGCGCTGGGCTAGGGTTTCTTAAATGGTACAAGGAAAATCCAAGCTTCCAGCTTCAGGGTTTGAATAGTATTGCTTTTTAAACCAGTTGTTAGTTAATGACAACCTCTCAGCAAGCCATTTGTCTATCTACTTGTTGAGAGTTGAGACTAGATTCGTGCTGGTTAGAATTTATGGAATAATGATATTATCCTATTCTGTGGCATAATATTACCATATTCTGTCAACTACAACTGCCTTTGTCCTTGGCATTAGAATAAGGTGCAGTTTTCAAAAAAGATAAGCTTAAGCCCAGCCCTTTGAAGGAATTCTTCCAAAATCTGGCTGAGCATGGTTTGGTTGCAGCCATAACATTCTGCTAATCTTATTTCTATAATCCTCTCTCACCCCCCCCCCCCAAGCAAAATTCCCTCAGGGATTATTTCATGTGTATGATTAACTAGTTGCGCATCTGCTTTGAAAGCCTCTGGGGTGAAAGGTTAAAGATGCGGTATCTTTGTTGTCCTACGCTGGGCTTCCTGTAGCCTGAGACAAGGCTAATGAATACAGAGCTCAAGGCATTAATGACTGACCAATGTTAGGGATTGGTGCCTTGACTCTTTTTCAGATGTGTGGTGGGAACGTGCTTCCCCTCTTGAAATGGACTTCTGATAGGTAAAGCTGATGCAGCAGAATACGCAGATCTGTCGGGGAAACTGGATTGCCTTGGTTTCTTTCCCGCTTAAACGTTTGTCCTTCTCTGAGGCTTGATCAGCGGAGGATTACAGCATTCTGCCACCCTGAGAGGGATTGATGATTGGACTTCCAGAAGTACAGATGGGGAAGAAACAGACTGTGTTGCTGAATTTCCAGAGCTTCATCACAGGGCAGCTGGGGGGGGAGGGGGGAGCTCTCCAGTTGATAGGGTTGGTTTTTGCCTCTCTTCTCTGATAGGGTGTTGCAATTTTAGGCACAAGTTTCATTGGTGCCCTTTTGCGGGTAGGTGTGCACAGACAGGTGAGGCACGCCCTGTTCACAAGGGTTGCAGTTGCCTTAGGGAACAACAGAGCTTGTTATGTTGTAACTTTTTGCTTACACAAGAAATGCTTTAGTTAATCCTATTTACAGAGTCAAGGGATACTTTGGCTTTCTTTCCCCCATGAACACAGCTGCTTTTCTGCAATATGAACTTGTATGTGGCACATTATATGATCTCTGCTAGCGGAATTCACCTCCTGCATCTAGCTCATAAAAGCTGCTGCTTGTATAAATCTGAGTCTCAAAAGACCTGGAAGACTTTTTTTTCCAGGCTTCCTTACCATGAGGTGCCTGAGAAACATATCTTTTCTTTAGCCACATGTTTTCTGCTGGACAAGTGGCTTTCCTCTTAGATCTTTCATCAACTGGTGCCTTGTAAAATCAGCCCTCTAAATAACCCCAGGATTTGTATGTGCTGCTGGTGAAGGGCAACAGAAGTTGAAAAAATACATCAAGTTTCTAGGAATGACTCTTGTCCTCCGAGCAGACACTAGGCATTTCTAAGCACCAAGAATATAATAAAAATAATAATAAATAAATAACTAAATAAAGTGAAACTCTTAAGGTTCATCTCCACCTTGAATTAGCTCTGCTTTGCTGCTTAGGCACCCCATGTGCCTAATATGTCAGATCTAGGCCTTCAGCGAATCTGTTAATTCGGTCTTTCTCAAGGTCAAAAATGTGCTTTTTGCAAATTTAAAATGTCCCTCAACCTGCCTGTTCAGGTGATCTTGCTTGTTTTTAGCTCCCACGTGCTACTCCTGCTTTGTTGCTATTTTAGGGCTTCTTCACTGTCTAATCTGAGTCACTCTGGGATCATGCACTGCACAAAATGAAGTTATGACACCCTGTAACAATTTAATTTGGCTCCATGAAGATGGCATGAGGTTTAATAAAGCACACCCACTGTTCTCACTCTGAATTTGACTAGTTTGTGACTAGTTGTGGCTTAATAGAGTCCCTAAGTGTGTTTTCTGCAAAGTTTAGTTCTTAAGAGCCAGTTTGGTGTAGTGGTTAGGAGTGTGGACTTCTAATCTGGCATGCCGGGTTCGATTCTGCGCTCCCCCACATGCAACCAGCTGGGTGACCTTGGGCTCGCCACGGCGCGGATAAAATTGTTCTGACCGGGCAGTGATATCAGCGCTCTCTCAGCCTCACCCACCCCACAGGGTGTCTGTTGTGGGGAGAGGAATGGGAAGGCGACTGTAAGCCGCTTTGAGCCTCCTTCAGGTAGGGAAAAGCGGCATATAAGAACCAACTCTTTTTCTTCTTCTGCAATGTTGACTGTTTTGCACAGTTGCTCTTGCATTAAGACTGGGGAGAGGCAAGGAGCTCTGCGCTGAAGCCTCTTATTCAGCTTTTCCCTGGTTCTGCAAATGAAGTGCCATTTGTCTAGCCTTTTTCAGCCCACTGAATGTGGAGTAACCCCTGTGGAGTAACCCCTGGAAATAGTCTTCAGCCTTCGAGTAACCCCAGAAGTGATGCCAGCTGGCCACGCCTCCCTGCCACACCCCTGGAAGTCACAGGTTTACAGTGTGCATGGCATCACTATCACTAATAAAATATATTTTCCAGGGTTGGAAATGGCTGCTAGGGCAAGGGGAAACCTGGAAAGAAATTAATCTTGTTCAGCTGTGCACATTCCTTGCTCTGGATTCAGATGTAGTAGTTCTCGGCTACGGATGTCAGCTTCCAGGTAGGGCCTGGGGATCTCCTAGCATTACAGCTCAACTCCAGACTGCAGAGATTAGCTTCTATGGAGAAGGTGGACTCTGTGAAACTGGGCATAGTCCTCTAATGCTTGAATATCTGAATCAGTTTGCTTGCAACAGCCTTCCTCCAGCCTTTTTCTGCTGGCAGGGCTCTGAGAAGAAATTCCGAGGGCGAAAATGGGAGAAACCAGAGGGGGGAATGCAGCAGATTCATCTCTTCCCTCCCATTCCTCTTCCATTGTGTGTGAATTCAACAAGGCCACTGCAGACCAGAAAGTCACTCTGTCCTCCTGACTTCTCCCTGAGTCAGCTAATTTATATAATATATATATATATTAATATATTGTATAGAGTGCAGTTGGATGGCCTTCCCCAGTCTCTTGGTAGTCAGGAGGCTGGGGAGAGCAGTGCAAATTGGTAGAGTGCCCTGTGTTGCAGGCCCTGCAGAACTTAGTAAGCTCCTTCAGGGCTCTGATCTCCTTGGGGAGCTCATTCCACTAAGGTGGCCAAGGCCAGATGTACTTCTTTGGGGCATGGGCTCCTCAGTCGATTAGCATTGACAGAACGGATAACTCTGAGGAATGTATTCAGATACCACCTTGAGATCTGTGGAGAAAGGGCAGGATTGTCAGGTTGTTTGGTACTTAACCCAAGTGGATTCTACACTGGTCCCAGTTCCCTTACAAGTGCGGTTACAGTAACCTGCACTGAACCTTTTGGAGTAGCGATCCCCAACCTGTGGGCTGCGGACTACATGTGGTCCGTTGACTAATTGGAGGTGGGCTGCAAAGGACGCCATCCCCCCCCCCCGGCCCTTTACAACAGTGGTCCCCAACCTGCGGGCCGCGGCCCGGCGCCGGGCCGCAAAGGCCATGGCGCCAGGCCGCGGCTCCCTCTCCCCGCCCCCCCCCACAATAAAAAACTTCCCAGGCCGCAAGCTTGCGGCCCGGGAAGCTACTTACTGCGGGAGGGCGGGGAGAGGGAATCAGGGCCGGGCCGCGCTCGCGCGGCCCGCAGGTGCGACCCGATCCACGGGTGCGGCCTGCGGGCGCGGCCGGGCGCGGCCTGATTCGCGGGCGCGGCCGGGCGCGGCCCGCGGGCGCGGCCCGATCCGCGGGCGCGGCCCGCGGGCGCGGCCGGGCGCGGCCCGATCCGCGGGCGCGGCCGGGCGCGGCTCGTGGGCGTGGCCCGCGCGGTCCCTGTGGGCGCGGCCCGATGCCCTGCCGGTCCCCAGCCTAATAAAGGTTGGGGACCACTGCTTTACAACACACTTCTGGTATCATTGTCTCCCATCACTCCCAGGTGGGACTATCTTGTTGCAGAGAAACAAGCTCATGATTCCCATTGATTTGTCATTGTCATGAGTTAAAATTTCCATGAAAATAAAATGTTAATTGTTGTCACGTGTCTGTATCTTATTTTGAAGGGATGTTTAAACATTACCATAGCGATCAGAGAGCGTTAGGGCAGTGGTTGAGAGTAGAGGAGTAAACTACCCCCCCTCCCCCCCACCGGGCCTCAGTAAAATTGTCAAGCGTTGAGTGGTCCCCGGTGATAAGAAGGTTGGGGACCACTGTTTTAGAGTATAATTCTTGGACTTGGTTACCTTGAGTGCCACATCAAACATTGATGTGTTAATTCATTCAAAGATAAATGTAGTATGTTCTTAAATCTTAACATTCACCCATGCAGTCATGCATTCAGGATATGGAGCCAGACATGAAACTGCTATATTGTTGCTGCTTTGCAGGTTGGGGGAATGGCTGACCTGGGGCAACCTGAGAATCAAAAATTGAGTCAGCTGATCAGATGTATTCAGATGTGGCTTTGAGATTTCTTGATTTGGTTAAACTTGAATCTACAAAATCACTGATTTGGTACATCAATTCAAGTTTGGCTGATCCAGAAAATTCAAACCTATTTGGCCAAATCAGCTGCCAGACAGCTGATCCTGCTGCAGATCCTCTGTGAGGATCAGCTGTTTGGCTGCTTTGTGTGGGGAGCGCAGCAGACAGACTTGATGTCTGTGGAGTCAGCCCCAGCAGGGCCTGGGAGCCCAGGCACAGAGCTGACAGGTCAATTCAGCATCCACATACCCTGTCCCAGCCTGCAGTTGGCTCCAGAAGAGTCAGGGAGGCACAGGGCTCTCCACAGCCTCAGAGGGGTCTTTAAATGTCTCTCCAGTAATGTCTCTGACAGAACTAGCACAGTTCTGCAAGACCTGTAAGATGAGATTTTCCACCAGGCATTTGGTTGAAGCCAGTATGCATAGAAAAACCCAAACATCATTTGGGCCTCTCTACCAACCAATTTGATGAGCCTCTTGTGGTGCAGAGTGGTAAGGCAGCCGTCTGAAAGCTTTGCCCATAAGGCTGGGAGTTCAATCCCAGCAGCCGGCTCAAGGTTGACTCAGTCTTCCATCCTTCCGAGGTCGGTAAAATGAGTACCCAGCTTGCTGGGGGGTAAACGGTCATGACTGGGGAAGGCACTGGCAAACCACCCCGTATTGAGTCTGCCATGAAAACGCTGGAGGGCGTCACCCCAAGGGTCAGACATGACTCGGTGCTTGCACAGGGGATACCTTTACCTTTACCTTTACCAACCAATTTGGACCCCTCCTCCTATCCCCCCCACCTGTATAGATGGATTAGACAATGACTCCGCTTGTGATGTTGCACTCTTAGCTTTTAGTTGTTTTAAATATCTTTATGGTTTTATTGTTCACTAGCAAGAAAGCCCATTGCAACCATGAATGCAATGGGCGCTAGGACCCAGGGGACACCGGCAGGCGCAGCTCTGTCTCTGTCTCTCTCTCTCTCTCTCTCAACCTGTCCTGCAGGACAGGCCTTCTTAGCAGTTTGGGGAAGCTCTCCGTGTCTGTGTCTCTCTCCGTCGCAGCAGGGCTATGGAGGTAATAAGGGCTTGTGTGCGGTTTGACAGGGCTGTCTCTGTGTCTCTCTCACACGCACTGCTGAGGCATCTGAGAGCAAAGTCGCTAGCGTGCAGGGATGGAGGGCAGGAGCTTTAGGGGCAGGGCCAATCAGATTGGCCCTATTCCAACTCTGACAGCCGGACACTCTCTACCCTCAAAGCTGTTTCACAAATATTAAGAGGAATAACAATGGATAAGGATGTTCATGTTGATGTAAGCCACCCTAAGTTGACTGGCTCAAGAGGGGTGAGCTATAAATGTAAATATAAATGAATAAATAAAAACAGCTTATCCTGAGGATCAAGTTTTGCCAAGGTCTTTAAATGCCTCCCTGTCAAATGGCTGGTCCTAAGGATCAGCAATTTGGCAAGTTCTTTCTCAATCAGCTGAATTAAACCTGAATTGTTTTCGATATCTCTGGTTCAGCTAGTTTAAGCTGATTGGATGTGCGATTCGGCTCAGATAAGCCCCAAAAGTACTCAAATCAAAATCAGAGTATTTTGGGGCTTCTCTGAGTGAAATTACTCATCCCTACTGATAGCAACAGCAGCCTCACATGAAAATCCTAATTATTTAAACCATGTTTGGAAGACTATGAACTGACACAACAAGTGTAAAAATGCAGAGGAAGGACAGATGCAAAAAGATTCCAGTGCTTGTGGATCAACTCCCAAGAAAATCAGGAGTAAATCAAACATGCAGAAAAGCCCAGGTATCTGTAACTTCGAGTTTTCTATTGTTTGTTTGTTTAATTTCCACAGCTTCTTTGTGCCTGGCGGACAGATCTGCTTATTTTGTATCCTTTAGGTTATCTTCTTCATGTTTTCTTCCTCCCATATTTTCCTTTTTTTCTTTTTCTTCCTCCCCCTACTTTTGCAGAGTGTCATCTCTGTCTCTAGCATTGTTTAAGGATTCAGCATTTCAACCATTTAATTACTCCAGGAAGTGAGTTAGTGTAAGAAATGGAAGATTGTATTTGTATGTATCTGCTTAAAGAGACTGGGGGCTGGGTGAAGGTTGCCCTGCTTGGCTGAAGTGAGGGAATAATAACAATAACAATAAATTTTATTTGTGGCCCGCCCTTCTGAATGCTCAGGGTGGGTAACACAATAAAATCAACATAAAACTTTAAAACAATCAATATGCACAAGATCACATGGTGAGCTTAACTATAATACTACTGCAAACAAAATCCCGTATGAAGTGTAATGTGATTATATAGCATAGGCAAGCTGTGACTTAACTTGGCAGCTGTAAGGGCAGTGTCCATTTAAAAACACCCACTAATGATTCTCTTGTTTTTTTTAAAGGATTCTGCAGAGAGTCGTCATCTGAGCATGATCCACCTTCTGGTAAGTATTATATCCCCCCCCCCCCCAACCCAACAGTTCATTTTAAAATGTTTATTTATTGCTGGCATTCTTTCAAGGAGACTAAAGTGATTTACAAGCAGCTACATCTTCCAGTAAGAGAGGGGAGACCCAAGAACATACCATAACGTGAGCATCATGGGAATTTGAACCTGGATCTCCCTGGCCGTTCTGAGATACTCTTTATTTCTTGTGTTTCACACAGATGTTTGGGACCACACGTTTTAACAGCTAATGTCCATAGGCGTGATGTAAATGATGCCACTCTCCTTGGCTTCAGAGAGGTTCTTTCTTTCCTCTTTGCTCTGAAGGTGGAATGCTGTCTTTTTAAACGTTTTGTGCTCTTTGTTAAAAGCAACCTGTTTGTCTCTGCCTTGCTGCGGCTGTGTCAGACCATATCAGCGCCTTGTCATGGTCTCCTTAGTCAGATCACAGAATTAGGCTGCCTTTAGCTTAGCCAAAATATGCATAGAATTTAATTGAAAAGTTTAGGGAAAGCACAAGTGAGTGCAATTTGCACTCTTATGTTTAGCAACAGCTGCACACCAAAGTGTTCTGCAGCTGGAGCCTTCAAAGTCAACTGCTCTGTCACAGGTTCAGGCTAAGTTCATTTCTGTTTAGGAGGACCTCTTACTACCCCTCAGATTAACATAAGCAGGGACAAGGCCAGTCAAAGGTCAGAAGAAGTTCAAACCAGGGCAACCTTTTCCTCCCCTGCAGTGTTTCCAAATAGCCCCAATCCTGCAGTGCTGGCCAAACTTTTCTTCTCCATCGTGTTTACTATACAGTTGTAAAACTCAAAGGCCGAGGCCAGGCGTGACCCAAGGGGAAGCTGGAAATGGAGCACTGAAGAAGAATAGGTAGCATTGTTACTTAAAACAGGAGAAATAATTGATTTATGTTATGGTACCCAATTAGGCTGTAAAGTAGGAAACTCTTAAAGAAACCCCCGCGGTTTCACGGCCACTCTTGGCTGAGCAAAGAGGAGGCACCCCAATAAAGGTCATCAGCTCGCAAGCTAAATTATTAATTCCTTTCATGCCACTCAGGCCTTGTAAACAGTACATAATACAAGAAAACAATTGATGCTGTTCACTTATAGGCCGGAGAAGAGGTCAAAGGGGAAGGAGCTAGGCTGGCAACAGCTGGTCTTCAGAGTTCAGCAGACTTTTGTTCTGCTGTTTTACGGCAGACCCGTTTCCAGAATTTTTGTAGACTCTAAAATCTTTTAAAGTTTTGCATCTAAGGACTTGGGAGGATAGCTGGACTGTCCTGTGTTTTTAGGTTTGCTTATGTGTTGGCACTGCACAATATTCAGGCTCCTGTGAACAACATATGGGTTTCATTTGAAATACAGCTAGGAGGAAGTGTGTGCGTGTGTGTGTGTGTGTCCATGCATGCACACACGCACACCTGGATAATGTGTGCTGTTGCTGTAAGAGAGAAAGCATGTTTTAAAAGTCTCATGTAGGAGCTTCACTCATGAACATGGCCTGAGAAATGTGTTTCGCTTTTCTTTTGTAAGGAAAATTTTCCATTTTCTTTAGGGAATAGGTAGCATTGGAATGATTCCTGCTAAATTATTCCAGATGCTTTCAGGTGTGCATTACAGTTCCAAGTGACTTGTTCTTTTGAGGAATCAGTTTCCTTATCTTGCTTTCTGGCAGAAACTGTTCCTACCATCTGGCAGCATCCTCAGGCAGCTGACCCTTTTCTGCCAAACAGCAGCAGGTAACTTCTTCATGACCATCTGTTGACTGCTTACTGGATTTGGAACTACTTTAGACTTTGGAGCTGATTTCAGACTTTTTCCTGGAGTGGGTGGGCTTCATCATCATATCATCATCATAAATCCATAAAACCTTGTTCTAAGTTACGTGGTTTATAAAGAAGAGACTAGAAGTTGAAGACTGCTACTGTGACCTGCCTTTGGGCTATAGCTAGTAGGAAGGAACAACAATTTAGCTAGTGACTGGCAGAGGCTTCCTGGCCACAACAGATGTTAAGCTGCACAGCAGCTGCCAGAGTTGGATTCTTCAATGTAATTGAGCAACGATCACCCTGGAGTGTTCTGGTCCTCATAATTAATTCCTAACTTTTGGCAGCAATTTAAAAACATCCTGAAGAGGAGGGTACATCTCCTGCCATACTTGGTTGTCTTATTTTTTAGCTCCAGTATGTTCTTGGCTATTGCCGTGGACGAGTCTGAAGTTGCACCTGCAATTTGTGGCAGCGCTGCTTGTTCTCCCTTTTGCATTACTCATCTTAGGTCTGTTTGACCAACAACTTTGTAATAATGATTCTGGAATTAGGTCTCTGCTTTCAAAAAGAAAACTGTTTGCCACTACCTTTTCAGGCTCTCGAAAAGTACCTCTGTGGCTTAATCGAGCACCCTGCAAAGAGCGTCCTGCAGTTGGATGAATTCCCCCATTTCCCAAATGGTATCTGGCTTCTCTGAGGACTGTTTGGGAATTTCAAAGGGATTGAAACAGGCTTCCTTCTGAAGAGGCAAGCTGTTCACTTACACGTTAGGGCAAGCCGCAGGCTGTTTTAAGGAGGGAAGCTGTTTTCTGCACAGCTGTGCTCCCCTGTTTGCTAGAATTAGAATTTTCTCCTGGAAGGTTTCTTTGAAGGAGGTGCCAGGCCTTTCAGTGATTGATTGCCAATCACACAATTGGTTAAACTTTACCATCAGATATGATGTGTTTTCTATCTGCCAAAGCTAAGTCTGTGTCGAGCCTGATACAGTAATCATTTGAGGTATATGGATTAGCAGAATATCTCTAGTGAGAGATGGGTGTTAAACAAGAAGGACATGTTGCAAATAACTTTTTAAAGAATATTGAGGGAAAGCTGAAGCTTTGTCAAAATCTGTCCAGCATGAGAACTTTTCATAGGTAGTGTAAGAGCCAGTCTGATCTTTTGCGGTCTGGCACTAGACTAAGCCAGCTAGAGAGCCAACCTGATATTTGGAGAGGTATTTTTGACTTGTTGTGAACCTTTGTAAGGGTGGATAGACTGCCAGAATGCATGTATATTGGGGAAAGTTGTTGTGATATCATTTGTTCCAGCATATTAACGTGAAAATGGAGATAAGAAGAGGGCAAACTCGATAGGTGGGTTTCCTAGCAATTGCCCTGAGCCAGAGCAGAGAGCTTTTTGAGAGAAGCTGAAAGCTGTCCTTTAGAATAGCAGCCACGTGCTGACTAATCCAGAAATTTATATCAGAGTTGTTTCAGAATTTAGGATAATATTTAAAAACTGCTTTGAGTCAGGAGGCAGAATGTGGACACCTACGTTCAGGCATGTGATCTTGCAGTAAGCAGGAAAGAAAAATATTTAATATATCAAACCTATAAAAGCTCAAAGAAGTAGTATTTGTAATGAAGCCTGAAACCCTTTAATAGTGCTTCTGAGAAGGAGGTACTCTAAATTCTTTGACAAGCTGTTTTAGGTTACAGAGTAGGGATTGGGTAAGTAATATTGAGTGCAAAGGACTGCTGAGCCTCTTAAACTCTTCCCTTCAACATCCTTAGCTGGGAAGAAAGGGAAGGCGAACAGATGAATGTTTCTTCTCCTGTGCTTCCCTTGAATTCTGGCACTAAGTATCCCTTATCTCTCATCGGAGAGAATCAACCTTTCTGTGTGCTTTTGTGCTTTTTGAGTGCCTCTGAAATCAAATGCAACTAGCACAGGGAAGGAGCAAGAAATGGCATTTGTCACTGCTGCAAAAATACTTGTGTATGGACCCTTCCTACAACCCTTAGATGTGGGAGTGTAATTAGTTTTTGAAATTCTGAATTGAGGGGGGGGGGGGGAGAACTTAAATCTCCCTCTAGTGGCAACTAGTATATAAGAAGATTTTATAGTATCAGGCCACTAGGTGGCAGGCAGCCTTATGAATGCTGGAAGTAGTTAAATTCCTTACCCGAAAACAGCATACACTTGCCTTGCCTTCCTCTCCCGACAACAGGCATCCTATGAAGTAGGTGGTGGGGCTGAAAAAGCTCTGATAGATCTGTTCTCACAGAGCAGTTCTAACAGTAATGTGACTAGTCCAAAGTCACCCAGCTGGTTGCTTGTGGAGGTGAAGGGAATCAAACCCAGCTGTCCACATTAGAGGCCGTCACTCTTTAACCACTACACAAAGCTGGCCGAAGGTTGCCGACTTGGAAATGCTGATTGAGGGAAAGATGCATATAGATTAAGGTGACCAGATTGTCCCACTTGGAGGGACATCTGGAGGCACCTGGCAAATTGTATTTATGTTGAAATTAAATATATATATTACAATACTATTTTTGCGTTCTATGCTGTCTATGAAACTTTTTGTTGCTCCATATAGACCAAATTTTTAATCAAGACCTCCCCCCCCCCGGTCAATGGTGTCCCACTTTACCAATGTTGAAATCTGGTCACCTTAATATAAATAAGACTTTCAAGTATCTGCAGGGGATGTCCTGGTGATAGTTCCTCTGCTGTCAGGGAGTCCTCTAGTTAGAAGACAATCTGGCCAATAATCCCTTTATCTGTAAAAAGGATCTCTTGATCAGATTCCAACTTGATGACTTGCTCACGGATACCTCTATGGAGGGGATTTTTGATAGTGGGGGTCATGAGCCTTAAGAACAAAGATAGGTCTGTGATGGTTATTCTTACAGTATGGTGAGTTGTCTATCTGGGTTGAAGGCTGGGAATGCTGCCTGGTTGGGTTTGTGGATGATGTATGTGGAAGGTTGTCAAGAAGTTAATTGCATGTTGTTGGGGGAGACGTTTAGATTGCCAGTCAGGAAGTTTAAATCCAGGACCTTTAAAGTAGTATTTTCAGAAATGCTGTGTGATCCATGTGCAGGGCCACCTGGACAAGGCACCAAATGGATTTATGAAAGTCATCTTGGGAAGATTTAAGAACAGGGAGTATTTTGAAGCAAGCTGACCGTGTACAAATGAGATAGCCAGTATCTGAGCCAAAATGGAAGGAGGCTACTGGTGCTTAATATCACTCCAACTCTTCTGGACAGAGCCTCTTGTGGCGCAGAGTGGTAAGGCAGCAGACATGCAGTCTGAAATCTCTGCCCATGAGGCTGGGAGTTCAATCCCAGCAGCCGGCTCAAGGTTGACTCAGCCTTCCCTCCTTCCAAGGTTGGTAAAATGAGTACCCAGCTTGCTGGGGGGTAAACGGTAATGACTGGGGAAGGCACTGGCAAACCACCCCGTATTGCCATGAAAACGCTAGAGGGCATCACCCCAAGTGTCAGACATGACCCAGTGCTTGCACACGGGATACCTTTACCTTTACCTAACTCTTCTGGGGGCGGGGAAAACTGGCAAGAGTAGGGGAACATTTGGTTCATTTGGGGATATGCTGTTGCTCACCTGCCCAAAATAAGGGTGATCTTGAAAGGTAAAATAAACGAAGCAAAGAGGAGAGAAAGTGCTATAATAATGGATTACTTAGCTACCGTCACATGACCATGGGTTTGGTTCTGATTGTTAGCAGTGTTTGGGAACAGTGATTGCTGTGTATTATGTGCAGCATTTATGTGAAGGGAAGTTTGCCAAAAATTCAAAACATCCGTGTTTGATTTTAGAAGAGAGAACTGAAAAATGCGAAGGAAGCTGAAAGGAAGATCAGATTTCTTCAGACTCCTCAGAAATAAATAATGGAAGCTCAGAATGTATAATGCAGATTTAAAAGTATATCACCGAATCTTCCAGGATTAATGAATCAGATCAAAGAAGCAATATATGACAAGAAGGTTTCCTTTTAAAAGTATTGGTCTTGCCCAAATGATGTGAAAAAGGGAGAGCACAGATGTAAGCTGACGCTATGACAAGTAATAAGGGTTCTTAAGGTACTCAAATGTAAAATTGCTTCCCTGCAAACAAAAATATGCAACTTCTCTAAAGTCAGCTTTCTTTCCAGAAGATTGGACAGCAGTTAGTGTTAAGGCCAGTTTTTACAAATGGACCTACAAATTATAGTTCAGTTAGTCTAACATTTATTTGGGGAAAATTTGTGGAGATTGTTAATGAAAATATAACTGAACAAAAATGAGCTCTAATTAGGAAGGATCAGCATGGACTTTGTAGAAAGCAAATGGAGTGATTAAAAGGTGGAATTTGCTGCCAGAAGATGTAGTGATGGACACAGGCATTGAAAGCTTGAAAAGGGGATTAGACAGATCCACGGAGGATAGGTCTGTCAGTGGCTACTAGCCATAGTGACTGGAGGGAACCTCCATATTCAGAGGCAATCAACCTCTGAATACCAGTGCTCAGAGACAACATCAACATGATGAAGACAACATGATGTGAGACTAGGATGCTGGAACAGATGGACCATTGGTCCGATCCATCAGGAACATTCTTATGTTTTTACGAAGCCAGAGGGTGGGTAAAGTGAATAGAAGCCTTTCTTTTGCTCCCATAATATAGAATTCACAGCAGTTCCAGATATATAAAGGGGAAGTGCTTGCGCACTTGAAAATTTAAAAGGCTACCATGTAGAGGATGGAGCAGAGTTGTTCTCTCTTGCCCTGGAGGAACAGACCAGAACCAATGGGATGAAATTAATTCAAAATAAATTCCGTATAAACATCTGGAAGAAGCTCCTGACAGTTAGATCGGTTTCTCAGTGGAACAGGCTTCTTTGGGAGGTGGTGGGTTCTCCATCCTTGGGAATTTTTAAACAGAGGCTGGATAGCCATCTGACAGAGAGGCTGATTTTGTGAAGGTTCAAGCGGGTGGCAGGTTACAGTGGATGAGTGATAGGGTTGCGAGTGTCTTGCAAAGTGCAGGGGGGTGGACTAGATGACCCAGGAGATCCCTTCCAACTCTTCTTTGATTCTAAGAATAATTAATTTGTGGAATTCACAGCCCCTAGTTTAGCTAACTTCAAAACAACAAAGAATAAATTCATGGAGGATATGTCTGTCAGTAGCTAATTAATCCCAGGGATTAAATGGAACCTCCATGATCAGAGGCGGTAACTCTCTGAATAACAATGCTGGGATACACTAACAAATAGAGATTTTAGCCTTTATAATCTGATTGTAAGCCTTTCAGGCTCATTTGGTTGGCTACTATGTGAAATGGATTACTGAACTAGATGGGCCTTTAGTCTGATCCAGCAATGCTTCTCTCCCATTCTTATGCACTATATAAAATACTACGCCATTACTAATTAGATGTGGTGATAGATATTAGCTTTGACAACTTCATGAAGAAAGCAAGAAACTTCATTCCTCAATGTTCTAAATATGAGTTTCCCCAGGGGCTGCACACACAGTCAACTTTTGGTCTGATCCTATAGGATACTCTTGAAAATATGAACACGTAGCCACATGTAAAATGCATGCATAGCTCATTCTGAAGGTTATGGTACCATGGATATGATGGGTGATAAACTTGCTGCTCCTCCAAAGTGGTCATAACTGACAAATCTGATACTGAAATTTACTTGAACTACTGTTATTACCTGATCATTTTGGATATGGGATTAGGTCTAACTCTAGCTCTCAGTACTACTTTGATCATAAGAGGGATGATATTGGTGGTGTTCAGATCTCTCCTTCCTTAACCTAGCGATATCAACCATTACTGCTTCTGTATTTCTGGATTCACCTACCTCCTAGGTTTAAGATTATGGCTCCTGTGGAGTATTGAAGAGAACAGGAAAAATACATGGCTTTCATATTGGGAAACATCCTCCCCCCCCCCCGCCCAAAAAAAGAAAGTTAGATGACTTCTATGTAACCAGCTGTTATCCTAGATTATTGCAGGATTTTACTCCTTTCTGCAGTTGTGAGCTCACTCCTTCCTTCCTGTTAAGGCTTCTGTGAAGTTGAATTCCTAGAATTGTTTCACTTGGGGGAAGGGAGAGGTTACCTGGGTTAAGCACCTGCCAGAGGCAGCACTGTAACTCCATACAAGGCAGTCCTGCCAAGCACTGCACAGAACTTGAAGTGATGTGCACAAATGCACAAGCCTGTCTGTACTGAGGAAGGCAGTTGATCTCTATATTTTTGCAGGGCCTGCAAAACAGAGCTCTTGCACCAGGTCTATGGTTGAGACCACACAGCAAGGAAGATCTGTAGCCCCCCCCCCCAGGATAATGCAACGTGTATGGTGGCTATTGGGTTCCATCTACCCCCCTCTTCCCCTCTTCCCTCTATGGCAGAGGTAGTGAACCTGTAGTCCCCCAGATGTCCATGGACTACAATTCCCATGAGCTCCTGCCAGAGTTTGCTGGCAGGGGCTCATGGGAATGGTAGTCCATGGACATCTGGGGGACTACAGGTTCACTACCTCTGCCATGGACATCTGCTCTATGGGAATCTTAGTGGGGGAAATGGATTGTGATTGCATTATTTTTTCTGCCGTATCTTTTCTTGACTGTATTTGTGGATTTGTGTTTTTTGTCTGGGGTTTTAATGGGAGTTTTACTGGGGATTTTATTCAGACCTTTGTAACCCGCCATGAGCCATTTGGGAGTGGCGGGTAATAAATTGAAATAATAATAATAATAATAATAATAATAATAATAATAATAATAATAATAATAATAAAGGATTATTTGTTTGTGGAGGGGTTTTCTTTAATCGGGCAAATACTCTCAAAGATCATTTCCAGTTCTTGATCTTAGGCGAGACCCCTCAAAACACTCATTAACTATGTTTATTCCTCCCTTCATTTCTCTGTCCTTCTGTTCTGTTCCTACAGATGTCAGTAATTGCACTGAGTTAAGAGGCAGTTTTCACTTTTCACCAAATAGTAGCTATTCAGATTAAACCTAGAATTTCAGGTGTCTGGAGGTATTGAATGTAGAATATTGTCTGCAGTCGCCTCTGAAATTTAGTTGTGGGGAGAACAATGGGTTGCTTTCATCCCCTTCTTATATATTTTCTAGAAATAGACCTAAGCATGCCCTGATCTAGCAGGGTTGCTTTTATGATTGATATATTGGAAAACCAGGTGTCCTGTTTTATGTATTATTAATTTTTCTGCCTTACTAGAAGGGGGTAGAGTGGCATGTTGGTCATGATTGTAGTTTAATTGAGGATAATGAGAATTCCTTTATATGGTGGAGTTAGAGATTGTGAAAGGCTTGGCCATGTTTAGACAAATGTCGTAAGATTTAGGACATTTGAGCAGATTAACAGATAAGATTTAGTGTTGAAGACTTTAGTGTTTCTGCTGCATTCCATCTAGTTCTTAACTGTTCCCAAAACGACTGTAATTGGATGACCCTCTTCACCATGTTGTGGAAAAGTCAACATATACAATCAGATCAGCAGATTAAAATATAATTCAAATGCTAGGGGTTTTTTGTGTGTGGCCATTTTGGTAGCTGCAGGTCCTTCAATTAACCTCCTTTGCTGTTCATGCACTATGCTGTGAATAAGGCAAATGTTGTTTTAATTTGAATGTATTGCCCATCACAAGGATGGCATGCCAACACAGTGGGGGAGCAGGCAGTATGGTTGCCTTAGGATGGCACCAGAGACCATATCTCAGTTGAATTGTTCGCCCATCTCTTCCTGCCTCTGCCCCCCGTAACAACTAGCACTGCACTCTGAGTATCCCTGCCACAGTTTACTTCCTTGATGACTGGACTTGCAATATTGCCTTTGCTTTCTCTAGATCTGCAAATTTTCGATAAGGGCTGGGGAAACTCCTCTATGGTAATTATGATGTCTGAGCATGACCAGAGTTTAGTGATCCGCTTGACTGTGCAAGAGGCCAAGATGCCTGTGCTTTTGCTGAAGGAAATAACCATTGATTGATGCAGAATCTTGGTGGCATGAATCTACCATCTCTTTGTTGTTTGGTCCGCAGTTTGCATTCATTGGCCAGAGAGCTGACTGAAACTAAAACCCACCGACAGCAATGAATGTTGATTGCAGCCATTATTTGAACAGAAAATCTCTTCCTTCCAGCTGTGCATTTCTAACTAGTGTCAGATTCCCTTCTTCAGCACATTTAGCAGCATAGGTTGCCCTGGTGGTGAATCTTGCTTTCCCAAGAGAAGTCTGATTGGAGTAGGGGCTTTTACAGATCTGGAAATAAAGGACTGTATGCTAATTTTTCTAGCTGTTGGTGCATCATTAATATATTAGACTTTGCTCCTACTGAGCTGCAAAAGGCAAATTAGAAATGCAGAAAGGTGTGCATTGTGCTTAGCTACAGCTTACAGAGCATAGTGCATATTTCATAAGGTGAGAAAATAATGCAATTCCTGATGCAGATGTATCTGAAGTTAAACAGCACAGCCATTTATATCTTATATATATTGAATTTATACCTGACTTTTCTTCCATTGTGAAATTCAAACTGGCTACATAAAGAGATTCCCAGCAATGTGACTACACTGTGTACCCTCCAGCCTAATTTATTCATGCATCACACCGAGCTCATTGAAGGACACTCCTTTAATAATGAGCAAATAAACAATATTTTCAAAAAGTGCACAGGTCTATTGCAAATTTATTGCTAAACATAGTTTTGGGAACATTGCTCAAATTGGCACTGGTTCATCTAGATATTTGGCTGGGTCTGCAGATTGTAGAGGAATAATTGGTCAGGTTGTTAATATAGCTAAAGGATTCTACGGTTAGGCAGGAATAGTGGTCTACCTGAGCAGTTAACATGCACATTTCACAAGTTTACAAATCCTATGAATTAGGAGGCTGAAGTGTTCAATTGTGATAAACCTCAAGGTACAGTCAACGGTCGATGGTTTACTCTGAATTTCAAACTCACCGACAGCGTTGAATGTTCGCTGAAGCTATCCTGAAGTTGTTTGCAGGTGCAGGTGGTACTCCTGGTGTCTTTTTTTTGCTTTGGATACCACTGTGATTACCCTGTGGGGAGACTCTTCAGTGTTAAAAGTAGTATAAATAACAAGCTGTTGGCACCAATAAACCCAACTAACTTGGGCATCTTAATCTTTTAAACAATTGGCTTCTAATTAAAAGCAGGGAAGATTATTTTTATCTGAATTTTAAGAAATACTTTAGCTGTCAAAATGCATGATTTTTTTCTTCATTTTCGCTTTTCATTGCCAGGAAGTTGTTCCTGATAGCTTTTCAGTTATGTAGGTGCTTGGTGAAATGGTTTCTTGTCCCTGCACATGAAAGGAACTTTTTGTGGCTGTATTAGGCATCAGTGAAGAAAACCATTCTCAGTAATGTTGACCTGATCTATGCCCTACCATCACCAGCCTGCAGGTTTCCTCTTCATAGCTATTGTCTTCTGGAATGGTGTATACTAGACCATGAATACTCCAGAGCTAATTAGAGCAGTAGACAGAATGTAGAATTCAGGATCCATGTAACATGCAATGTCAACTCTTGCCACAAGGCAGCTATGAAGTTGCAGATGATTCAGTCTGCCATAACTGGATGCCTGGGCAGTTGCCACCTTCTCAAAAACAAAAAGAAGGGTTTCATTAATCCATTGCAAAAACCAACAACAACCTGGTATTTTTTGTTGTCTAAGAAACTTTGGTATAGATTACATAGTCATTCAAATATCAATATGCTTGCTTGGTCAGAAGCCTTTAAGAAGTACCACTGCAGAGAGATACTGTAGCACACCAAGATCATTGCTTTATGAAGGATGGGGAGATTCCATTTTTAAAAAATGTTTTACTCTTCTACTGCTATTTCTACATGTGGGAAAGTCTAAGCCAGAGCTCTTCTCTGCTACAGCTCTTGCTTTATCCATCCTTTCTTAATTTGGTACACTATTTCTAGTTGCCACTAGGGATGATACTGTACCTTGAAACATATTTCTTGGGTTGTTTGTCCCTACATTGCAATAGGCATGGTGAGACAGTATATTTTCAGTGCCAAGTATTGACTTTCCTGTCATACAGTTCAGAATGAAGCCCTTGTAATGGAAGCTTCCAAGAACCAGATCTCAACTGTGTACCAGCTGTCCTTTATGGCTGGGAATATATAATGGTTCAGACATCAGCATTATTCCTTTTGCCAGTCTGAGAAGCTGCAGTAAAATGTTGCTTTGAGTAGGAAGGTACTCTGCTATGTCAACAACCAACTTGAAGTATTTAAAGTTATATTTCTCTATCCATTTAGTTATTGTTGTGGCCCACAGAGTTCAAATACAAGCATTACAGTGAATGCTGCTTCTACCACCATCAGATTACCAACTGCTCCAGATTACCAAGTGCTCTTGGACATGGAGGCTCCCTTTGTTTTTTGTGTTCATTTGAGCAGCTTCATATTCAAAGGTGTTGTTTTAGTGGCATGGACCAAATTTCAGCAGAACTTTTTGGGTCTTTCTATAGATTGTAGTCTGAGATACTTTGTTACAGTTGCTTCTTTCAGAATCAACCCCTGATAGCATGTGTTGTGTCCCAGTTATGTTGGCCTGTGTAATGTTGGCTATAGCCCTTAAAACATTTGCAAGTATGCTGGAAGTACTAATACAAAAATAGTTGGCTTGCAGCTGTCTTTCTGTGATTTTTGGATCAGCGTGAGCCAAGTTGTGTTCATACAGGCAGAACCAAAATAGCCATTTATGACTTGTCATTGCTGGGATTTCCTCTTCCTCTAAAGCCAGCTTAAGTAGTCATAGTGGAAGAGTCCCTTTCCTTTGTCAATGAATATTTCAATCATCTTTATCAGGGCAACAACATGATTAAAACAAGTCCTTCTTCTTGTTTGAAAATGGAAAGTAGAGTGAACTCCTGGATTGGGTTCTTTCCTTTTCTTTGGGAATGTGAGGAGTTTGGGTCCCTTTATAAATCAAGAAAACCCTGCACAAGAATCCTTATGGGCCTCAAGCCAACTCTGTTCCCTCTAAAGCTATGACAGAACTGCTTACAAGCATACGCAGCTGCCAGGAGTTGCTGAGCTTAATTTCATTGCCAGCTGCTTTCCAGCACCTACACATTCTTATAAAAGGGTTATTGTAAAATGACTTCCATGAAGTAAGAGCTGGACTGGGAGGATCTTGTAGTGCCTTGAATGACAGAAGTAGGCCTGACTGCAAATGAGCCCTCCTGCATCAGACCCAAGGTGGGTTAATTTAGTCCAACCTCCCATTTCCCAGGGTGACCAGCCCCATGCTACAATTCCCATGTGACCCTGTCAAGGGGGGGAAAGAAAACAATTACATTTCTTCATCATTCTCACATAAAGGTGAGGCAGAGTTAGAAAAGGAGTAACCATGTATTGCTGTCCTCCTTACAAGATGGAAAATGAGACTCCTGCACTTGAGAGCAGTTTTGTGGGTTATCGCAAACCAAGCCTTTATAAAATTGCGTTTTCAGAACTGCAAAGTGCTGGAAGCTATCTGGAGAGGGCAGCTGGCAAGAGAGCAACTGGGAGAATCATAAGCAGTTATCTTTAGAAGAGCACTTGTGGAGTAATAAGCTGTTATATCAGTCCTCTTGAAAGCTACCTTCAGATGATAATTACTTAGTATGAGAGCTCTCCCCCCCCACCCACCCAGTAAGAATTTAGGATTCTGTCTACTTCTGTTTATGTAAGATGTTTCTCCTTAAAACAAGATCCCTGCTAACCTCTGACTTTTGACAGTATTTTATACTTATCCAGCTGTAGAGATGAGGTACATCCTCATGTCCTGAATCCCTGATGAAGCATGAGCAGAGAGAAAAATGTACTTTGCAAGAGGAACTGTTCTTAAGTATTAACATGCTGGCTGCAGTTATGTAGTGTTTTCTTGTTTCATTAAAAGTTTAGTAATGTGCAAATGTAACAATGGAATATACAAAAGACGGTTTTCATGATTTGACTTGATTTTGACATTGTATAAGAAGAAATACGTTATACTCTGTGATGTGCATGTAGAAAAGACAGGGGATATAATGCTTTAATTTTGCATAAGCAAATAGTGAGAAATAATGTTTGAGCTTCTGCTTGTGTAGGAGCTGTTTATGTAGAAATCTTCCATGGGCTGCAACCCATAAAACTTCCAGAAATTTCAAAGCTATGGGGGGGGGGTTAGGGGGGAGAAGAGATAATGTGAGTGAAAATGGAATGAAATGATTCCATGTATTCAAAGGCTAAGCACACTCTACTCCTAACAACATGGCATGCATAAATCATAAAGTTTTCTAGCATTTTTATGTAATTTAGAAATATAAAGTACCTTTGTTTTCTGCAAGCAGAATTATGAATATACCCCCTAGATAAGAAAGAATTATGACTGATATACCGCAGAGGTATCTGACAAGTGAGTGGAGGCTAGAAACAGGAAACACAAATTTTGTTTTTAAAAAGTGCATTGGGACAATCATATAGTTATAGTGGGTCTAGCAACATATTGGATATTGTGTTAAACTTTATAACATTGAATGCACCAATACTATATTAATATATACTATGCATGGATTATCATGGACTGTGTAAATACATTTTTTACATTGTAGGTATCTACTGTATAGGAGTTACGAATACATCTTAATTCTGAACAGAGGCTCCAAAGTATACATCAGAAGAATCCACACAAGGGCACACTGTGTGCATATGTACGGTTTTTTAGAAATCCCCATATTTTTCTGATTTTGCTAGAGGGCGAAGCAGCCAAGTATAGGTAGAAGTGAACCAAAAGAGAGAGTCTATTGTTGGGAAGGGAAAATATAGCTGCTTATGATATGATTCCAGATGAAGGAAAGAAGAAAACATGGATAGAGTGGAAGAGAAATAAGATCTTTGTGAGTCATCATGAGTCTTCTGTTTGTCGTTATATAATGCTGTAATTCACATAAAAACTTTCATTCCATGTAGCTTGAATAACTCGTAAGAAGGTTTTTTCACAGTCCCACAACATTTTTTTTCTTTTTACATCTTTACCCCACCTATCAAACCGTTGTTTTCCTCCTAGAAGGCAGAGAGGATTCTGCTGTTGAGTTCCTTAATGAAATGAGCACGGGGACTTACCCTTGTCAAGTGCCTGCTTTCCCACTTCTAATTAAAAACTATCTCATCCACGGCAGCCCGGCCATGGCAGTTGCCCTTACAATAATATGAGAATGATGTAATATGTGTGCCAGTTAGCTCTTTGTTGTTACTTGTAACAGGTTATGAGATTCAAATAAATTGGCAGGGGTCATGGAAATTTTCATGCTGATAATGTAGCAAGGGGCACTCTTCCTGTGATGCGATGTATCAAAGGACCACCAGGTCCAGCCCTCTGCCCCAAAACAAGAGTATCCACAGAGTCATGCCACTGAAGTGGCAGTGTGCACAAATCAAAGAATCCTGAAGAAGACAGAGAGAGCATTTCGTTCAGATCACTTTTACTTTACAGGTAGCTCAAGCTGCAAAGGAAGAAACTTGGGAGTATTGCCAGCAACTTCTCTAACTTGTGTGCAGGTAAGCTGGCTTGAGAGTAAAATTTCCTGGAGGAGCAGAACGTTATGTATGTGGTGGAAGACTGCAACAAGCTGTAGGTGCCTTGTCCTAGATAGCAGCCAGGCTCCAGTATTCCAGTTAGGGTTCCTTTGGTATTGCTATAGCCCTAGTTTGTCTCCCCTGCCCCTCAAAAATGGATTGATAATGCAATGCAAGGGACTAAGTCTTGTATCTGGAGCGCAAGTAGTACTACTAGGCTTTTATTAAAAATGTATTTCTAATATGTCTCCACCCCCCAAAAAAAGATCTCAGAGAAGTTTATAGGTAGTTCTGAAGCCATTTCCCATTCAGACACTTCAAAGTTTCAGCAGTTATTATTATTTTTATTATTATTTCTTCAGTTTGTATGACCGCTGCTATCGGAGACCGGCTTGCGGCGGTTCACAATAATTCACAACAAATCAATATGTTAAAACCATTAAAATCCCCATTAAAACCTCATAACAATGATTCATTCATAATGATGGCGATTAATAGCTATCCCCACACAGGCCCACTGGATGAGCAGAAGGGAGTGGATGGATAATTGGGCATGGGTGGAACAGTCTGGGGAACCAGGCCAGTCTAAGACTGGAATCCCCCCATGCCATTTCTTCAGGTGTCCATGATGTCTAGTTTGCTTAAGCCTGTAAGATTATATTTATACACAGCTACACCTTTGCTCCTCTGCTACATGCTTGCCTTCCTTGATTAAGGGTAGTCACCTTCTACATGGGAGATGTATTGGGCATTCACCTCATATTATCTCAATTTCTCAGAGGCTAGTCAAGGAGCATGCCGTTATTGTCAATGGTGGTTCTGCTCCCACATGTAAAACATTTTAAAATGTGGATAGTTAAAGCTACAGATGGTTTTAAGATTTTGAGCTCCTAGAAAAGCATGGATTTACTCCCAGTATCCTAGGAAGGGTTTCTGTTTAGTGTTTGAGCATATGCCTGGCATGCAGAAAGCTCTGGGTTCAGTACCTGGCATCTCCAGTTTGAAGGATCACCAGTAGCAGAATTCAAATCTCTGACCGGCTGTGGTTTCAGAGGAGATTATATTGTACTTAAATGGGCCAGTGGCAGTTTCACCTAAATTACAGTATAGTTCATCCTTGGATTTAGATTAATTATCCCCACTTGCTTTGAAAAATCCAACTTGTATCCTGGTGTGCAGTATTTTAGATTATACCCAACAAGGTTTTGTCCTTTTAGTTTTATGGCTGTCACCCAGGGTTTACATAGGGAGGTGCATATAGTATACTGAGTCATAAGCAAAATCTGTCTTCTACTCACTCCTTGCTTGTGTGGTCCATGCTGCAGGATGCTAAGGTACTTACTGTATGATAGCACCATAATCTTATTTGTAAATACTGCCAAAAAAACTTTTTAAAAGATTGGACAAGATTGTTCCGTCTAGACGTCATTTGCCTGTGTCTTGTGGGCATCCCCTAAATCAGTATAGGGATCACTTTGAGCTACAGGATTACTCATAAGCCATGATGTTTTGTACAAATAAGCCATCCACATAAGTTCTATGATATGTAGCTGGGTTTTTAAAAGGCCTCTCTTTGTATATTTGTCTAGTTTGTGAGGCCAGTCCATTTGTATGCAATGTTTGAGTACTGCTGCCCCAGGAAATTATCCCTGCAGTCATTCATAGCTGCAAAATGATGCCTTCATAACTGAATCCCTATTATTTTTTCAAAATCTCCTCTTAGTACCAGAATTACAGTGTGTTAAATGACTGGGAACATTAGTCATTGTGCCATGATGGTAAGCCAAGATGCAAAAATCATCTTTGGTTTCAGGTGGAATAAAACAAGCATTAAAGAAATAGGAGGTGGTAGTTGGAATCAGAATGGGAGGTTGGTGGAAAAGAGTCTAAGCATATTAAAGGTGGTGGCTTTTTTGTCTTAAGCATCCACTGCATTTATTTTCCTGAATATCGTTTCCATTCATTGGGTTCACAGGAAGGAAAACAGTGTTTAACAGTGAAATGGCTACAGCTTCTGCTTAGCTTTAACGTATGTAGCCAGAGTGTAGGATTACAACACATAAGCCTTTTGAAATCTACATGGATAGCAGATAGCCGCCATTTTGCTTCCCTTGTTTCATGACACACTTTGCAGAGGGAAATACTGAGGCAGCGACCTATTCCCAGTGCCACGCTTTGAACAAATTCTATGGAATCTAGGTCATGATGACAGATGACCTATGTATGGTTCGAGCATTTGGCACTGTCTAATCTTCTTGCAGAGTTCTAGCCAGATGTCATTCCTAATTGACCTGGATATTCAGTGAACAGAAAGCAAAGCTAGAGCTATGACAATGAGTCTTTCCCAGGATCTACAACAGCTGGGATTTTATGAGCCTATCTCTAGACTTACCAGACCTGGATCCTGACTGTTAAATAGGTTGCTGGAACTCTTGTTTCTAATCCTCATATTAAAAGGGAGAAGGCTTACCAGTACTTTTGAAGCAGTTCAAAAACAATTTTCACTCCTTGCACATTGTGGAACTTGTCAGCTTTTGTGCAATGTGTGAGTTTTTCACTGTAATACTGCAATGGCCCAAGAGGCTAGTGGAGGAAAGCTGTGATATGATTCCCGACTCCTAAAGACTGCTTTGCCAAAGTCTGTGGTCAGCAAACTATGCTAATTAAATGTGTACAGAATTTCCTGAGCTTACATGATATGATTTGGTCCCTTAATTAGAGAAAATTCAGGTCTTCCACACAATCCATGTTGCCTTGGTTGCTACACCAAACAGGAGCTATTGAAGTTGCCTCTTCTAAGCAATGATGAGGTGTCATTACCTAGAGCAGCCTTTTTCAACTTTTCTCCTGTTGAGAAATCCCTAAAACAGCCCTTAGGCTTTGAGAAACCTCAGAAGTGGCTCAATCATGCAGAATATGGTTGGAAGCATAGCTGTGTGTACACCCCCGTCCGGGGCACCTCCCCTTTCCACCCCTGCCAGGCCCTTCATTGGCCATTTTAGGAGGGGGGAGCACCGTCTGAAAAGTTTGAAGCGTGACAGCGATAGCACCTATAAGATATTGAAGCTCTCCTGTATCTCCAGTTAAAGCACCCAAGCATAAGCGCTGTGATCCAGCTTAACCAGACGTGCACTGGAGCTCATCCAGCCTTTTTTCTCCCAGCAGCTGCTGCTGCCCATTCTAAGCTACAAACCTCATAAATTTGTGGATTCAACTGTGAAGGTACTGTAGAGGAAATGGCTGTGAAAACCCAGGGGGTGCATGCCAATCTGAAGCTTGCAAAGCACTGAATGGTGGATGCGTATGAAAAATCCTTGTGAGGCTCTACGGGGAGAAGTGACATCTGTAGCAGTGCAACAGCTGTGGAGAATGTTTCAGCTGCCCTTAAACAGGAGTCTTGTGGCCTCTTTAAAGACTAATGAGGTCTTATTCCAGCCTAAAATGTTGTGGATTGGTGCCCATTTTGTCAGATGCATCTGTCCTTGATGCCTACACATGGATGACAACAACCGTAGTTGATCTTAGCACTCATGGCAGTGTATTGAAATGGGAATTTGTCTCCTGACCATGTTGGGCCCAAGTGGGGTCGGTGAAAAGCTGTGTCGTTGTTGATGAAGAGGTTTGTGGGGATCTTTGTGTGGATGAGGGTAGTGATTGCTGGAAGCTGATGATCAGGTTGGTATTGACTTGCCAGCGTTGTGTTGTGGCTAAGAGTGGCAGACTCTGATCTGGCAAACTGCATTTGATTCCCAACATGAAGCCTGCTGAGTAACCTTGGGCCTGCCACAATTCTCTCAGAATAATCTCTGCTCCAGTTACATCACGAGGTGACAGTTGAAGGGAGAGGAAGGGAAGGTGATTGTAAATTTCTTTGCGATTCCTTAGGGTAGGGTTTCTCAAATGGGTGGGGGTCAATTAATTTTAATATATATATTAAATTAGTTAAATATTTATCTATGACCATATATGGTCATTTTGACCTATCCTCTCTCCCAACAATGGGCCTAGAGGGAGTGGGAAGGGGAGGGGCACTATTTGGGCATATACACGCTATGCTTCCCAACCATATTCTGCATGATTGTGCCACTTCCGGGATTTCTCAAAGCCTGAAGAATGTTTCAAGGGCTGCTCAATGGTTGAAAACTGGGTTTAATCTGTAAGATTTGTTTGGTGTATTGTATCACAGGTTTATGATTTTTAGCACTCAAGTTCCAGTGGTTGCTGGCCTCACAACCTGGGAAGTTCCCAAGCAGGGCATTATGATTGTGTATATTTTGTTCTCAACACCTGCAGTTAGAGAAAAACTGCCTCTGAATCAGCAGATTCTGATTTTCAACCCTGTAGAGAGACAGACCTTTTGTGCTCTTCTTCCAAGGAACTCACAGGAACGAGAGGTGGGTTAGAGAGAGTCTGACTGATCCAGAGAGACCCACCAGGTTTTAGGGTTAAATGGGAATTGGAATCTGAGTCTCCCTGGCCCTAAAGACACAACTCTTTTTGCCACAGTGGCATTCTTGATGTACTACTGAACCATTTGATTGGCATTCTAGGAAAAAAGAGACTTCTCAATTTCTCACTGTGGATGATTTAGCCATCATCAAATGGCAAAACTGTTGACTTGTATCTCCATCTATCCCTGCCCTATTAAGTCATGGGGCAGAGGAGCTTCTTTGGGTCGGTGCTTTGCTGGCAAGGGACAATGCCAGTGACTTGTGTTCTGTTCCATGGGTGTTACTTTAAGCAAGCGTGTCATACTATATATTTTACTCTCAATGACTCCTCAAGGGCTTCTCTAAACCAGGGGTAGTCAACCTGTGGTCCTCCAGATGGTCATGGCGTTTGCTGACAGGGGCTCATGGGAATTGTAGTCCATGACCATCTGGAGGACCACAGGTTGACTACCCCTGCTCTAAATAACAGTGGATAATCACATACCAAAGCATTGCAGTCTTGGCAAATGCCAAGGCGGTTCTGGAATGACCCATTCACTCTGATGCAGGTCCTTCCATTTTGTGCTATAAACTGCTCTAGTATTTGCATGCTGTTCTTGAAGTACTCATTCAGACTAGAATATTGTTTCACGGGGTGCAAAACTCTCAGCCTGCCTTCATATATTAAATAGCTCTCAAGTTCTGACTTCAAGAACAGCAACGCACGTAATTATTGTTACCTGATCAGAGACTTCTCTTTTGAGCAACAAGCGGAGTGACTCAGCTGCACTGATGGAAAGGGCAGGGGTTTTTAATGGAGGGGAGGTAAACCAGGTGAACAGTGCCCCGATATTCATGGCCTCCTGCAACTGGCTATGTTGGCAAATACATGATATGGTAAATATTTATAATTGGGTTGCAGCTGAGAGGCAACGTTTAGCTGGCTGGTCTCTTCCAACCATTTGTGTGGAGTTCTGAAGACACATTGCTTCCATTAATTTAGGTAGCCATTTATAAATGTTGCTGTATGGGAACTTCCTATTTTTATCTTCTGTATGAGATCCAAGCAGCTGTTATCAGTGAGTGGCTGCTTCAACTTCCTCTGGAATGTAGCAGTAGCTGGAGTGGGATTCCGAACAGCTTTTCCTGCACCGTCTAATCCATCACAGGGGTGCACTCTGAACAGAACAATAGCAGCCGTTTTCCATTTTGGATGTGGGGCTCTGAAGAGCATGGCTGCATCACTTTTTGCTGCAGAATGGTTGAGAGAACTTCAGTACATCTTTGGCTTGATTTGACAGCTGTTGGCAAACAACGTGCCTTGGAATCAAAGCCTCATTTTGAATTGCCGTAGGTATTTGTACCTAAGTGTAATCTGTAAGCTAACATAACTTCCCCACAAACATTCTAGGGCTACATCTGTGTGAAATGCTGCTTTTATACTTCAAAAGCCTAGTCAGGAGTAAAAGGAATTATTTTCTTTGTGTGGCTGTTCTCTCCCCCTCCCCCTTCCCGGAATAGCTGTGTTTTTGGTCAAAGCAGGCATAGTATGCCCAAAGTACAAGGACTGGTGCCCTCAAAGTGGCACTTGAACTAGCTTCCCTTTCTGTCACCTCATTTCTCTAATGCAGGAACTCAAATGTAACCCCATATATTACTATTTGTGGCCCTACTGGTCAAAATATTATTGAACTAACAGACTTGGGGAAGTGGCCTCACCCATCTCAGAGTGTTTCTCTACATTGGGAGGGAGTCCTCCCATATCAGGCCCTTTCCTTTTAAACAGAAGTTGCCACTAAATGATGTGAGCTGCAGATTAGTGATTAATTTCCACCTGTAGTCTGTGATTGCTCTTTTACATGTGGAAGTCATTACATGATGGCTGCGGACATCAAGTGATGAATGGACATGTGTTACTTGGCTATGGGTCAAAAGGGAAATAGGTGCTTCTGAGAACAGATTTCCTTAAAAGTATACATCACTGCTAAAGACAGGTTCTAATCACTAACAAGTGAGTCTGTATTTCGATAGACTGTTGTCTTGAGGTGAGACCTGCTTGATGTGTTGGTGGAGGTGCCTAACTCTAAACTTCTGCAAAAGAAAGAAGCTGAAAAATATTTTTCAGTCTCCTGGTTAAAGACAAGGCAGAGCACCTGCTGAAGTCTGAAGGACCAGCCGCAATTCTATAGAGTACAGGGTATAAATGGCTAGCTAGTTTTTCTAGACTTTCTTAAAATTTTGATTGGAAGGTCTTTTTAATTTTACTTTATTGCTTCATTAAAAAAATCTAGGAGTAAATGTTCCTCCAGTACATTTTTGTAAGGAATCGGTCTTCTACCATTTCTTTAAAAACTTTATTCAGGTTTAAAAGCCCATTGGCCATACAACAAGAAAATATTTAAGGAATAAAAACAACAGCAAAGAATAATTTAGTCACATCAACTGTACAGACTTTGCAAAAGCCACTCAGGAAAAAAAAAACCCTTAATTTATGGGTATCAGAAATGGCTGAATATTTTAACAACTATTTTGCAAGAAATTTCTCCCTGGCAACGATGTACATGGAACAGTAAAAGAAACCACACACTAGGGAATCAACCATTGACAAGGAGAAATCACAAAAATATTATGAAGGAATCCCAGTAAAACGACCCTTCATCTGTTCTGTAGGTAGGGCATAACAGAATGCAAGCATATATATGACCATTTAAATTTATGTATTGTCAAATTTGGCTGAGTTTTAAAGTTGATTATGGCTTTTCAAATCAAAGTAGAAATTTTTGGAAGATCTATCCCCAAGCATACAACTAAAGATGCTATAGATAGAGGTAAGACAAGAATTTTATGAAAAAAAGGAATCTAAATCTTGTCAAGAAATTCAGCTGGACCTGAAAATCAGATCTGAGTACCATATATAGCATGCAAGATAAAACTAGCGCCACATATGCTCTCAATGATGGTATAAGCACTTTGGTCTTCTACCTAAATTGAGGCCCAAGTCGTATGAGGTCTTGGTGGGTTAGGTGCAGATCTTGGAGCAGTGAAGAGGCAAGGGAATGGGGTTATTGTGAGCAAAATGATCTCTAATCAAAGGGAAATGGGACAGTAGATTCAACAGACAGCATGGTTGGCTTCAGAGGAAGTATTTTATTTTTAACAGTAAGCTTCAAGAATAGGTTGTACTGATGGGGTTCATGCATGGTCCTTCAGATATTCAGTGAACTGTAGAGGAGGAATCCATTAAATGTAGAACCAATGCTATTCCTAATCGTGACTGATAAGGCTTTAATCTGGTGTGAAGTGATTAAATAGAAATGAGATCAAAATAAAGACCTAAGCAGCCAAAAATGCAAAAATATGACAACATAGGCAATATATTTGTGGATCAAATAGAAGGAAAAAACTGGATGTTTCAGAATTATTATCTTGTTCAGTTATTTGTGTACCTTTAAAAATATAATATCCAACAAACAAATAGCTACAACACAGAGTTGATGCTGGTACTAATGTGTTTTCCTAGTTCTTCATCTTTTGTATTGTTTTGACCTTATGTTTATGCTTGTATGTTTAAAGTGGGTTGCTGTTGAATTAAAATTAAGTCTGCCTGAGTGGTTTAGCTTTTTAGTGCAGAGAAATGGTGCTTCAGGATGCAAGAACAAAGTGTTCCTCCAAAACAGAATGAAAGAACCAGCCCTAGGAGGAAATGGGCCCGCAGTCTGCATTTTGCTCACTGCTGAAATAGCTCGAATGTCTGTCCTGATGCAATGTGAAGTGCCTTGTAACATACCAATAGTTCTGCCTGTTCCATGCTTGCTTGTTTCTTTTGGATACAACAGCAACAGGTGCAGCAAACACTTGGGTTGTTTGACTTATTGATGTGGGAAACTCCTCTAAAGTTCCCTCCCTTTTAACATATTAGATGGAGAATTGGGGTAGTCATGAGATGCCTTGTAATGGATAGTTTGAACTGTTACTCAATGTTTCAGCTTCAGAAGGCCGTCTCATCTGCTGTCATATACATGTGTGGTGTGGCCTGTGGTGTGATATGCTGCTGGGAATAGGGCCTTCTCTGTGCCTGGGTGCCCCCAAATTTTCCAAGCACCTGCATTATCTTTTAATTGTCTGTTTATAGCATAATTTTCACAAACTTTTGATGGTGTTTGGCTAGCATGCATTTCTCAGTCATTTCCCAAACACCTTTGCTAAGAGCTTTGGCTCAGCTCAAGGCATGGAGCAGGTGCATGTGAACCAGCTCTTTTGCTCCATGTAATTTTTTTTTTAGGTTTGGTGTTCACTGGTCTGGTTGCAGTTTTTGAACACTGCATGTGTTCTTTCGCTTCCAAAACTGCAGGTTCATTTAAAACTCATATTTGCTAAAATAATGCTGCATTTATATAACTGCACCTATGTACAGCCTAATAAATTCTGTATTTTATGTTGGAAGCAGAAGTTCCAGATCTGTTTTTTATGGTTGTGTAGCTGAGTGTAATGGACTAAAGTATATATTTTAGCTTCCTCGGATGTGTACATTTAGCAGACAGGATAGCAACCTTCTAAACAGATATGAAGGTTGGGGAGAAGGAGGAAGCAAACTTCTCACAAGAGGTGTTTTCAGTTTTTTTCCGGCTGCTTTGTTTCATGGATTCAGAACCTGTGAAGTGGTCCTGATTACCTATGTCCACTTCCATTTCCCCTGTAACTTAATACCTTCTATAGCCTAGTATAGAATTTTGTAATATACACTAACAATCTTCTAAATGCACTGTTTTTCCATAGCAGATGTTACCCAGTGCATTAGTGTGCAAAGTAATCTCCTCCCCACCCCCACCCTTGTGCTTTAAAAGTTTCCCCCCCTCTGCCACAGTTTATTTCTCTTATACCGTGCTAGCTAGCTTTAGCTCAGAGCGTAGTAGCTATTGCTGGAAGTGAGCGGCATGGACTTCCTGGTTTTATATACTGTGACAAAGCTTTTATGACCCTCTTGTTCACTAAAACTGGCAGTGGTGCTTCTGAAGCATGGCACTGTTGTGTTGCTGTGTTTGATGGACCAGACCTGCTGGGGGGCATCAAATGCTGTAATTTCCTGTTTGTTGAAGCCCCCTCGAGTAGCTCTGCCACTGCTGCTGTACTCTTTGTGTTCTGCGGCTGGTGCCTGAGAGCTAACAAATCTCTATTGTCCGGTGGGTCGAATGGCGGCTGGGGCAAAAGAATTGCTGTCTGGTTTCTATTCAAATCCAGGTAGCTGGATATATGAATGGACTTTCTCAACAGTTGTGCCAAGATCCTGTGCTCCGTTCAAACGCATGTATTAGGAGTATCCAGAGCAGTTTTTCTCCCATTTAATTTTATTTTAGGGTTGCACTCACTGGCCTCGCTCTAATCTATGAGTGTTTCATGTTTCCTTCTCCTAAACAGTGAGAACGTTTTAAAACTCTTGTTTCTTACATCAGTGCTTCATTAGCTTAACTGTACTCATGCACATCAGTGTAAACAGAATGTCTTATATTGAAAAAGAGAGCTAGAGATGAATTCCTGACATGGACAATGATCAGGATCACAAAACAACCTGAATTAGATGTTGTGAGAAAAAATAACGAAATTTGCTGATTTTGAAAATAATGAATGATTGCAGTTGTGAAGATTTCCCCAAAAATACAAGGAGGAGGCTCTGATGAACATGGAAGGATCGTGGCTGGGAAGAATACAGGGTGGTTCAGACCAATTGCACGAAGACTTGAACCCCTTTCATGGTAAATGCTGTGTGGAGGGGAAGGGCAGGGGAAGAGGCCTCAGGAAGTGGAAGACTAAACAGTGACACTCCTTGGGATGCAGTGTACACTCTTCACTCTTCTCATGCTATTATTCTTTGCAGGCTGTGTGACCAGCTACCTTGAAAGCTGGAGTCACTGGCAAATATTTTGGTGCAGAATACCAAAATGATTTCCAGCTTGTGCTGTGCCCCAGCCTTGGAAAAAACACACATGCTTAGTTTATAGCCTGAAACTAGACAAAGCTATTACAGTTCTTGGAAACGTAAAGAAAATGGAATGATATATGTAGATGTTTGTGTCCTGAAGTACACATGAAATCTACAGCTATGATCTATTGAGCAACATTTAAAGCCAGGCAACATTCAAAGTTCCACAGTTTTTGAATGTGACAGGCATACTTCTAGGACAGATGTAATTTTAGCAGTATTTTATGCCCTGGTAAAAATAATAATGCAAGCTACATGTGGTATATGCAAAATTTGGTCTACTGTAATGTGTGCCATGCAGGGCATATATTTCTAAAGCCAGTGGAACCCGTCTGCAGACTTGTAGAAGAAAAATGCAAGCCCCAGCAGAAGGTGGGTTGGGTTCTTCACATGGGTTTGATTTAGGGCCATCCTTGAACTGGACACACTTCTGGATACCAGTCTCAGAACTGCTAGCTCTCCTGTATGCCTGCTAGATCCCAGGTGCACCCGTTGAGAGCATGTTTATCCTTCCCCCCCTCAAAACTCAGACAGCTTTGTAAATAACAGTCTGTGGATTATGAGAGTTAGACAAAAGCAGGCGCGACTGGAAGGGTGGGGTGGGATAGTAGGGGGGAGACGTCATGGGGCACTTCCTGTCACTCAACACTTTCCAGCCCACAAATATTGCATACTTTTATCTTCTATGTTTTTGCCGTCATTATTTTGAATGCACTTTCCTTCTGGCATAAGCCTGCTTTTGAGTGGCACATTCCTTCAGATTACACAAAGCAGCACAGCTGGGGAAAATGGCTGGCATTTTCTAAAGCTAGTCACGGCTGCACGCATGAGCACCTCGCCCACTGCCCCCCCCCCAGCAGCTGGCTGACCTGTCTCATCAACGCTGGCCTCAGGGGCGACCTGGCCTGTCTGGTTTGGGCTCATGCCTTTGTCCATGTCTGGCTCAGTTCCTCCCTGTCTATATTGGCTTCCACTAACCCTTCAGGCTACACAAGGGTTCGGTTACATTAGACCAAAGGATTTCTATAGAATAAAAACTTCAAACACTGCAGAATTCTTTTAAAAGAATTCTTTTTTTTCTAAATCAGAGGCGGGAAAACCCCCTTTAGTTTATTCTAAGAAACGAGGCACATGGGCTGGAAGAAGCCATTTGTGAATTTATCAAACACACTCCCTCCAGCTGTGTTATATTATGAGATGTATATAAAAAGAGAACAAAGGAGCACGTGCAGAAATGAGTCCAGAAGAAAATTTACTGACAGTGTTCCTGCACTCAAATCTAAACAGGGAATGCAGTATCTCTCCAAACCAGTTCAGTGCAAATAAAGATTCAAGAGAGCATTAAAATTCTTACCTAGTAATAGAAAATGAGTAGTCCTGAGCTGACTTTTTTTTTTTGTTGTTGAATCTTTTGTCCCCCAAAAGTTGCAGCTGGTGCAGGCAGTGAGGAGGGGTTGGAGGGTGAGCGCGGCAGCCTTTCTTGCAGTTCAGCTTGAATTGAAAGTACAGCAATTGCCGTCCAAGAAGGCGAGGTATTCAGCTCTGCTTGAGAAACCCAGCCATAAGTTTGTCACTGAACGCTGGAGGCTTGGAAGCCAGGCTAGACAGGCGATTGAACTACTTGAGATTTCCTCCCAACCCTGTCTGCTCCACTTGAATTGAACTATATATGACCCAGATGATGGACAGAAGCAAATCCCGTCATGTGCAGGGCTGGGACACAGCCGATTTGCTGAGCCAAGGCAGTGCTGGGGTTTGCCTTCTGATTGGGCCAGACCTCGAGTGCTGAAATGTGAAGCCCCAGAGCGTTCAAAGGCTGTAATTCAGCTGGCTGGCTGTTTGGGTGTCTCGTTGTCTTCGCCTGAGTGGTGGTGGGGGGAGCTTTCGTCCGTTTTTGTTTGCTTGTAGCCTGCCTGTCTGAGTTTTAGACACTGGCCTTCTCTCTGGATAGGAAGAGACTGCCTATCAAAACTCTTTCATGGGTGCAAATTAATTGGAGGGTTTAAAGTTATCCCCCCCCCCCACTATGGCACAGATTTATTCAAGTATATGCCAAAGTTAGCATGTTCTAAAGGGATTGTAGCATTTTTTGAAAATAAAATCCTCCTGCCTGAATGTTCACAATGTCTTTTGTGTAAGGAAATGTGCAGCTGTTACTGTTGTTATGAGGAATCCACTGACCTCTGTCATGGATGTTGTTATGGTGGGGAAATGTTTTTCTGAGTGTGGTCCACCCAGCCCAGTGCTCTGTCTTCAGCAGTGGTCATCCCAGATGCCCCTAGGTAGTTCACAGATGAGAAACGGTGCATGTTACTGTTAAAGTTACCGTTCCTGTTGAAATATTGTTCTAGTTGGTATGTTATGATTGTTATGTTTGTTATGATGTTCTATGTAATTGCCCAATGACGTTTTATGTAAACCACCCAGAGTTGTATGGAAGGGCGGTATAAAAATTTAAAGAAATAAATAAAATTTCAAAAATGCTCTTCCCAGGCTTTGATAACACTTGGGCATTCAAAGAGCCTAATTGGGGCTTGGGCTAATGCATGGGTGGCAACAAAATTGAGAGTTAGTTTTGTAACAGTATGATTAACGCAACTGGAAGCTTCTGCCACTTCTGTCTTTATTGCTGTGTACTGGGAAAAGGTAACATTGCAAAATACATAATTTTTGAATCCATATAGTGGATTCTGTAATGTAGTGGTCAGTTAAGAAAGCCACTGAACCACAGAGGTTAGTTAAGAGTATTAGACTAGGGCTGGAGATTTTTGTGAGGACAAAAACCACATTAGGGAGAAAGTGGGATACCTATGGATTAAATCATTCCAAAGCAAGGATTTTGCTGTCATAGAATAATAGAGTTCGAAGGGACCTCATGGGTGATCTAGTCCAACCCCCTGCACTATGCAGGACACTCACATCCCACAATGTGAGTGTCAACAGAAGTATCTGTCATTCAGCACATAAACTTCTGTTTCCCAAGGCTTTTTGTTATGGAAAGCCATTATCAGGATATGTTGTGGGCACCAGTGAGTCTCAAGTTTCCCAAGTGCACAGTTGATTGCTGATGGCAGTACCTCAGGTCTTGATTGGGGGCAGTGTTCCCTCTAAGCTGTGCATGTGAGCAGCCATTCATTAACACAGGAAGAAATCTGGAACCATGCAGGGTCATGCACTGCCCATGGCCCATTTTAAGATGACATATTCTGCTCAGGATGTCAACTGATCTGTTCCATAGGTAAAAGAATTAGCAAAACCATTGATTGTTGCAGATATGTGCTCGAGTGTGACCCATTAGCCAATTTAAATCTAGTTCCTGGACAGAATCCTGGACGGAAACTCTTCTCACATTCCTTTCATCATTATACACGTAAGACAAACTGACTAGTCAGTATGCTCAGCTACAATCCTTCATACTTCTGTCTTGAAGTCATGATGTTTACATTCATTCTATCTGAAAAAGGGAAGTTGGCCGTGGCACAATGATGGAACATCTGCTTTGCGTGCAGAAGGTCTCAAGTGGGAGCTTTCCTGAACTCCTCAGACACACTTTCACAAGGGAGGGTGGAAAAACAGAGACTGGATGTTTTCAGGCAGCTATTGATTTTATCATTATGAGCTTTTTGGTATGTATGTACCTTCTTGGTACATATATATAAGACTCTTACATTCTTAAGGGCACGCTGATGCTGATGCCCCATCCCCTTCAAGAGTTGTAGGGGGGAATACTTTGCTTTGGCTGCTGAACCCAGAAATCTAACTTACATTTCAATCCTGCTTTAAGATGCTGGTTACTGGGAAAGAAACTCCAGTTGTTTAAATACCTGGATGTCTCCATTTTTGAGTTAAGTCAAAGATTCCAGAAAGTAGAAGTCTGTCAACTGTAGCTTGCAAGGAGAGGGAACATGGGAATCTAACAGTATTTCAGAATGGGCTATTCAGGAACAAACACCAGTTTGTGACATTTGATAAAACTGTTCACTCATCCCAGCAGCCTCACACAGTTTTGTGAAATATTCCAATGGGAAGCCCTTGGGTAGCAAAAATATTTTTTCTCTTCATGTCCCAACCCTGCAAGGTATCATCATTCTGGAGGTCCTTTTTTGTATCTGCCTTTGTTTGCTGTGGATCAAAGCTGTAGTTTCTCTACATTCCTTCCACAATAGAACAATTAATGATCCAGAAGACATCAAATTGAAGAAAATGGGTTGGATGTATGAAACATTTCTCTTTGTTACAGAATGATTCTATTCAGAATAGTTCCGCTCAAAGCTGACCTGGTGTTCTTCAAAGCTGTCCTATAGCTGCCCCCAGCATATCCCTGATAGTTTTACTTTTTTTCAGCATTATAATGCTGGATATTAACATGAATGTGTTGATTCATTCCACAACCACATCAGGGACATCATTTTAACTTTGCAGAGTTCTGTGTTAAGAACTACACAATTTTTGTAAGGAACAGCTGGTATAGGAAAGAAGGACTAGAGACTTGCTTGAAGAACGGGAGAAAGAGAGAGTTAATCTCCAGGAACATGATTGGATTGTTGTCCCTTAGGAAGTCAGATTTCAATTGTCCTTTTCCTGAAGGAAGATGGGATTTTTCAGGCATACCTACCAGTTCAGCTTGTTTACTAGCTGCAACCAGTACCTCTGAACATTTGCCAAACTATTTGCCAATAAGCTTATGTTCAGTCCTGCAAAAAAAGATAGTTGCATCTGTGTAGTAAGTATCATTGCCTTTTATGCACTTTGAGTATGCTAAGAAAAATGGTATAAGGCTACATGGGCACCAATAACAGACAAATCATAAATGGGCAAGCATGGAGCTTCAGCTACAACAGTGATCTTGTGGGAGTCCACTTAATGAGTCCACTTAATGAGTGATCTTGTGGAAAAATGGGAATGCTGCCTCAGAATTCTGATTGCCAGCCCACCCCTGCTTTTTCAGGGTTGGGTTCTCAGTTGCAGAAGATCTTGTTCTGCCAGGTTTCCATCATCTGAGAGCAAACCTGCCCTAAGTATACTAACCATTTTGTCCTGGTTTAGTGCCTGTCCTCTCAAGTAGCCATCAAATGGAACAATGAATGTCTTTGCCATCTTGTTTAAAACAAGGGCGCAGGGTATGGTCTTGAAGATGATGATAGTTGAGTTCAAACGTCCACTTTGTCACTGTCAAAATATGGACTTTGCTCAATCTGTCAGAGCACTGGTAGAAGAAAAACACAGCTGTGTTTTTTTTAAATGTTGTAGTGTAGCTGCCTCAGACATGTTCAATTTAGTGTGGAATATAAATTAATAGAATTCTTTCATCTAGTCATTTGGGTTCTTAGCCTGGAGGTTTGAACAGAGATAAAACATCTTTAGCAAAAATAAAAGAAACATTGCAAATGTAGCTATAAATTCTTAGGATAAAGTCCCATTGTGGCACTCACTGGGTGACCTTGGAAGTGAATCCACATCCCACAGCTTTAATCCCAGGCAGATGGAATGCCATAGCATGCACAATGCTGTAATAGGTGAATCCCTTGATACTTGCTTGCGCAAAATGGCTGTTCATTGCAAAAACATAGTTGGTACTATCTGACCAGCATGCCACACTAAATAGGGTTAAATAAATAGATTTCAGGGTAGAGGGCCCAACCCTTGAATGGATTAAGATGCTGAGTTGAAGCTGGTGCTTCTATGCTATGGTTCTTCTTTTGGTGGTTCTTCTTTTGCTCAACAACCACCACCATATTTCTGCTATCATCCCATTATCTTTCAGTATCGAGTCTCCATCAAAGTCCCAGTCCTCTGTGTGTGATGTCAGTGGGATATGGCCCAGGTGCGCATGTACATCGCTATGCATGCCAACCTTATTCTACACTATCACACCACTTCTGGGGTTTCTAAAAGGCTGAAGAATGTTTCATGTTTCACCCCTTTCCATCTCCAGAAGTCATTGCATCAGCTGCCTCATGAGGAAGGAGTTCTCAATCCATTGCAAGGGTGGAGGAGGTAGACTGTGAAGTGTATCACTGATAACAGTGGAGGAAATGGGAACATCCCCCCCCCCTCCAAATGCCCAGGTTTGGCTCTAGCGAAGGAAATGAAAAATCACCGGAAAGGCACTTTCAGAGCTCCTCTCTGCATTTGATACCAGTATTCCAGGGAGGGGTGTGGAAAGAAAATGCAGCCAGCAAAGTCCACCCAAATGAATGTTGTGCTCTACAAAGGTGTCTTCATTCTCTCTGGATCCAGCGGTTGCCAGCGGTTCAAAATCATGTTGCCCTCTGGGTTTGCTTGCTTGCTTGCATTGTGTGCAGTGCGTGTGTGCTGGTGTTCTTCCACACCCCTTTTGAAGCTGAAGAAGGTACAGCAAATTTATGCCTGACTTGCGAAGACCTCTGTTGCTCAGCAATAGCGTTGCAGTTGGAAAGTGGGTCACTGAGTGCAAGAACGGCTGCTAAACTAGCCAAGCTAGAGCACATAACGTAAAGAATAAATTCGAGAGAGAGAGAGAGAGAGAGAGAGAAGGTCACAGGGTCTTGGCCTGGTCAGAGAATGATGAGCCACTGAGATTGGCTTTCTTTAGAAATCTGGCCCTACATTGTACCACTCCCCGCTTCATCATGTGAATAATCTGCTTTTTAAATAAAAGTAGCGTGTTACTAGTCTGAGTATCCAAAGACAGAACTAATTTTCTAAGAGAACTGATTGCTTTAAAATACATCAGCTGCAAGAAAAGTGTGCCAGGGCAGGTTTGCTTTCCAAATACTTGCCCATTTCTACATCCCTTGCGTTGCTCCATAACCTGTTTTCTCCTCTTTTCATTTTCCCTGGCAAGAAGCTAGTACTGTTTTCCACAAATGCCATCTGGAGCTCCCATTTGGGCACAAGCAATCAGAGGTTGAAAGACTGTGTAAGTCAGGGGTAGTCAAACTGCGGCCCTCCAGATGTCCATGGACTACAATTCCCAGAAGCCCCTGCCAGCATTTGGGCCGCAGTTTGACTACCCCTGGTGTAAGTGATCCCCAAGTGTTTGGCCTTTATGTTGTTGAGCCTTTTTAGTGACTTCAAGGATGGAAAAAACATTCTGACCTGAAGGATGCACTGTGGACTTACAGCATGGTTGATTATTGCAAGAAGGATGTCAGGAAGAAGGAAGCTGCTGAACTTCTCTTCACTTCTCTTCACTCCTCATTTGCATGGCCAGTTCAGTCTGTAGTATGTTAAAAACTGGCCAAAGCATGGTCTAAAGGTGCCTAGAGCAGCTTCATCTCAGTATCTTAGCAGGTCTGTATTAGCCCGTACCTAAGCTAGACACTTTCTGGGGATGCTATATAAATTAGGAGTAGGGTACAGAAGCAACCTGGAAATCTTAAAAATACACTTTCAGTGTAACTATCTTGCCTATGTTGTTTCTGGGCTACTTAGAAAATACTTATCACCTTTGTAACTTGTTGCATTTGGAGCAGGATTTGAAAATAGAATGTTCTGAGATTATACCCAGCCATGCTGTTTTGTCCTAGAAAGCCCATGGGGTATTCTGATTTGTGAAAAAGCAAAGGGTGATAAAATAAGTTGTTAGTGCCAGTGGAAGTAATCTTTCAGAGCGATTGAAGCCATGTAAAGCATACCTTTGCAGCTATTCTAGTTACATCTCTGCCACTGCTGCATTTTACAAGGCCATTCATCAGAATTTTCTGAATGGTACAAGGGCTTTTCCATCTTAGATCTCAAGATGGTTTTTATAGAGCATTTGGAGAGGGGTACACAGTTATTTGTAGATAAAATCATTTGCATCTGTTCTATTGTGGAACTGGTGACAGCAGAAAGACATTCTCAGAATACTGTTCTAGTACAATTTAGTTGCAGTCGGATAAATTTCAGTTGTTGTTGCCTGGTGATATTTTGTTTTATATGTGGTCTGCCTGTGTTAGAGCTTGTACACATGTGAATGTCTGGTTGCTTCCAAGAAGAACAAAGTTGTGAACTGCCTCCTAAAGCTATTCCTTCTCAGAGCAGACCGCTGCAAACACCATTGTGGGCAAGGTGGCTAACCAACTTCTGACTTCCTTGGATGAAATTAATTATCCAAAACCATTTTTATCTAGCTTTTGACCAGTCTTTAAAACTGAAACTGCCTTGACTGGCCTGAGAAAGGGATGGGAAGTATGACCATGCTGATGCTCCTGCATTTCTTGATGTCCTTTGATATTATGTACTGTGATATTATTCTGAATCCATTGTGTGTTGGTGGTTCCTTTCCTGGCCAATGATACCAGAAAGTGATGCTGGAGATTATTACTGAGTCCCGTGGCACTTCTGCGCTGGCAGCTTTCTTGCCCTATGCTGTTTAATACAGGCATGAGAAATCATCTAGAGATTAGAAGTGAATTTCTTCTTTTTTATAAAGGCAATGTAATATTGTAATATCTGTAGTATAAATTTATTATTGTACTATATTATTATGCTTACAAAACTCATATAGTGAATTATTTGCAATTAGGGACAAAAAGCAGCAAATAAAATCCTTGTAATATTAACATTGATAGTTCTCTAGATGGTTGTTATTGTTTGTCTTTTGTTGTTTGTCTTTGTTATTGCTTTTATGTTTATTCCAGACTTAGTAAGTTTAAAAATTAGGTAAGATTAGATATGTAAAATCTGACGTAGTTAAAAATTGGCTGTTAAATATATTTTATTTAAGAAGGCAAAATGTTTTAGGTTTATATTGGAATTTGAAGAATTACTGTTGAGAAGAATGGTTGTAGGGAGAAAATGTAATAATCAATACTGTAATACAAGTTTTGTTTATAATTTGCATTTTATTCACCCTTTAAAAATATTATAGAGAAATTAGATAGAAGTGAATTGTCACTAGGATGTTCAAGGGTATATAAATTGTGGCTGAGCTTGGTAGCAAAGTGTAGCTTTCTGTTAACCCAACTAAAGTCCAGTCCTACCACACACATAATTATAAGATAATATGTCAACTAACTGGACATTACACAAAATGGATGGGAAGGGAAGCACGAGTATTCTGAAGGCACATTTTAAAAATTCCATAAAAACGAGTCCTCCATCCCAGACTTGATAGTTTTCAAAAGCTGCTTTCAAATGGAAAAAAGCCCAGGAATGGAGGGTAGGGATAAAGAAAAATAGGAATGTGGAAGGAATAAAATATGGAGAAGCTTGCTTCATTTAAAGAACACACTGTTTGGAAGCAGTATATCTCACTATATTTTTATGAGGAAGAAAGCAAGGCGGCAACTCCTGACCCAGTTCATAATCTAGTGTGGTCCAGTGATTAGTATGCCAGACTAGAACTGGAGACAGTTGAGGTCACTTGCCCTGCCAGCCATGAAGCTCTCTAAGAAACCTTGGGCCAATAATTCCCTCTGAGCTTGACCTACCTCACAGGGTTAAAACAAAAGCAAATAAAAGGGCAGGGAGAAGGGTCCCAGGATCAAGGCACAAAAAAAAGCAGGGATGAAAATTAAAGCAAGAAGTTGCTTTCAAAGAGGAGGGGGGAAAGAGGAAAAGCGAAGGAAATGGAGATCCAGATGAATGATTACCCTGAATTCCAATGAAAAACATTTTTTTTTAATGGGAAAGTGAGAAGCGAATCTGGAGGTAGCAAGAAGAAGATGCAAATGGAAGGGGAAAGAAGACAGTTTGGGACAATGAAAGTGACTAGTTGCTTTCAGGAAATCTAGAAATGAGGGAAAGTAATAGACAGGTGCAAATGCTTAGGAAATTATTTCCCCCTTATCTGAAAAAGGGGCAGAAAGACAAGAGATGGGGGGAAGAGGGAAAGATAAACTGAGACCCCCTGTGAGATTGCATGAAGGAAATACGAAGGAAGGGAATCTCTGGTACTCTGATCGTATCCCCTTAAGGAAATGAGACAAAGGGGAAGCCATAAGCATTTCACCCCCTTCCCAGACCTCTTCTGTTTTTTCTTCTTGGCCCCATCTGCTTGCCGATATAGAGATTCTCCTGCTGCTGCTGCTGCTTCCTGCTCCTTCCCTTTTAAACCCACAATAGCCGAAGAGACTGCCTGAGAGGGAAATTGATGGACATAAAGTGGTGGTGGTAGGCAGGGCTGCTGGCCTTCTCGCTATCCTCAGTCTTTGTGGGACACCCGGGCCTTCCCTGGATCCATCCTTGTTGCCTCAGCAACCGGCCTGCAGCCTTGTTTATCTTTGTTGCTATCATTTGTGGCTGTGCATGGCCCTGCTGCTACTTCCAAGTTGCCAGAGGGACAAAACATACCTGCTGCTGGCTAGTTGAAATTCTTAAAATTCGATATATGGCTATAACATCTGTGCCAGAATCTTCCTTACCTAGTGGTCAGATTTGGGGCTCTTAAGTAGAGGGCTTTAGGTCAATAATTTTTTTAAATACTGTTGATTGTTTTATATAGAAATGGCTGGCTGGCTGGCTGGATATTGATGTTAGCCACCATGACCCTGTCCTAGGGAAGGGTGGCTAAGACATCTTATTATTATTTAATTATTGTATTGCAATTATTATCAGTATTATTATTGGCAAGTAGATTAGCAGAATGCTCAGGACTACATGAAGAAGAAGAAGAAGAGTTGGTTCTTATATGCCGCTTTTCCGTACCCGAAGGAGGCTCAAAGAGGCTTACAGTCGCCTTCCTTTTCCTCTCCCCACAACAGACACCCTGTGGGGTGGGTGAGGCTGAGAGAGCCCTGAGATTCCTGCTCGGTCAGAACAGTTTTATCAGTGCTGTAGCGAGCCCAAGGTCACCCAGCTGGCTGCACGTGGGGGAGCGCAGAATCGAACCCGGCATGCCAGATTAGAAGTCCACACTCCTAACCACTACTCCAAACTGGCTCTCATGAGACTTTTTAACACATTGACTGCAACTTGCTTTCCCCACAACAGCTGCAGGTAACATCATTTTAAAAGGAGGGGAAGGGATATTCAGGGTGGTGTCATCCCCTCCCATTTTCCTATACCAAAATGGGCGTAGGGGCAGTTATTTGCCCCATTTTTGAAGCAGGACATGAATGGGAAACTGTGTGCGGATGACTCAACTCTTTCACATTTTTAGCAGTCAAATGGACTGTGGATGTTTTAAACATGTCTCTGAAGGCAGGAATGGAATGAAAGCCTAATAAACTGAAGCTCCATCCAGAGAAGATAGCCATACTGTTAGGCAACAATAGTATTAATTGGAGAATTTGTATCTTAGATCGGGGCTGTACTCTCCTTTAAGGGACATTTGTAGTTTGGGAATACTGTTATAATCCAGATGGGCTTTCATATCTCATCTTTGGTACAAAATGCCTTTGAATGAGCTCTCATCTGGTTCTCCCAGCTCTATTTGTTCATAGAGCAATCAGGTTTGGCCACAGTTACTTGAGCCATCCAGACTAGATTATTGCAAACGGCGAATAACACTGGGCCGGAATACAATGTTAAGCATGAACTGAATATGGCAATATAAGGATATCGGCCTTAATACAAAGTGCCAGCTAGTCAATGCCATTGTCTTCCCCATAACAAGTTATGGATGCGAAAGGTGGACCCTGAAGAAAGAATACAGGAGGAGAATAGATGCTTTCGAATTATGGTATTGGAGACGAATGCTATGAATACCATGGACAGTCAAAGTTACCAACAAGATAGTTTTAGAGAGGAGCAAACCAACTATGTCATTAGAAGGCATTACGGCTAAAGCTCACTTACTTTGGACACATCATGTGATCAAACTTGTTGGAGAAATTAATGCTCAGCATGGTCAGTGGCAAAAGGAAACGTGGTCACCAAAGGATCCACTGGCTTGACACGATCAAAGCTGATACAGGGATGACCATGGACCAACTGTTGCTGGTAATCAGCTTTATAAGTGGGTTGGAACTATACCGGCCTCCCCGGAGGCTCAGGGTAGTTTACATAAAATTTACGAAACAATACAAGAAACAATTAATAACATATAGCTAACCATAACATTAACTGATAATTGTAACAATGGTAACAGTGCAACAAGTCCAGGAGCAGAATACATTGATGGATTTCTGGGAGGGAGGGAACCAGGGTCCTGCAGATGTTGGTTATGCCTGGTCTCAACCAATGGCTGGCAGAAGAGCTCCCTTTTGCAGGCCCTGCTGAACTGTTTTAGCCCCGTCAGGGCCCTGATCTCCTCCGGAAGCTCATTTCACCAGTTGAGGGTCAGGACAGACAATGCTCTGGCCCTGGTAAAGGCCAGGCGGGCTTTAGGGCCAGGGATCATTAGCCAGTTGGTGGTGGCGGAGCATAGAGTTCTTTGTGGGGCATAGGCTGGTCCTTCAGGTACACTGGGCCCTGACCGCAAATGGCCTTAAAGGTAAATTTCCCACATCTAGGAGCGGATAATTTGTAGTTAGGAAACTGTTAGTGGTGGTATATAGGTACACATCTATCTTCTAGAACTTCCTAGTTCAGTCATTGTATCTTACTGAAACAAGTATAAAATTTTTGCTTTTGTTTTATATGGACAGTGTGCCAGAAGGTGGCACGGCATAGGTAAAGATGGAGGGTTCTGTGTCTTTCTGTTATGCAGGGAGCTAGAAATTGCAGGCACCTTTCTGATTTAATGTTCTTTGACATATTGAGTCTATGTTTTAGCCTTCAGAACTCCACAGCTGTGGCCTAATTCTCTCTTTCTTGTGATCTCAACATCACAGCCTCTTAAGGCAGTGTTATTCTTGGATCTCAGCAGGACGCCATGTTAGACTGCCACTGGCTATGCCGTGGCATTGCCATTATCATAAAGCACTCTCTCTGTGCATGGAAGTTCATAGGAATTTAACTGATTATCTCCCAGGTGCTAAAGAACCATGGAAATTCAGGCATAAAAATGGTGGGAAACCCCCTCCCCCAAGCTATGTGTTGGCATTTCCAGCTGAAATACCAGTTTTAGAGTTCAGGGACAAGGGTAGTATTTCTATTGCATGTTAATTGAAACTCCACCTAATTCCCCCAATGGAGACTCAAAACCATTTTCATATTTTTGCTGTTCATAGTTCTTTGCCTCACAACAGCCTTACGAGAGAGATTAGCCTGAGAATATGGAGCTTTCATAGCAGAATGCGGATTCAAACTTGGGGCTCTGAAATCTTAGTCCAGTTCTCTAACCACTGAACCACACTGGCACCATGATACTGAATGTCCACAGGCTCTTTTTCTAGCACATTAGCCAGTTTATTTCATGGCTAAGCAATTAAATATAATTTTAATGTAATTTTTACAAGCTGACAGTGCACAACAAAATTCAGGAGGACTCATGTGGAAATCATGCCCAGCACATCTGGGAATCATTCTGTCTAGGACAGTGGTTCTCAACCTGAGGGTCGGGTCCCTTTGGGGGGTCAAACCCTTTCACAGGGGTTGTGACAGGGCAAGCAGCTTGACCGGAGGGGGTGCCATCCACACAACAGCCTTTCGGGGTAGATCGAGATAGAGCGTTTATCTGGAAAAGAGTGAGATCGGCAAGTTGGGACAAGAGGCAGAACTGAACTGAGACCCCAGAAAAAAACCAATTTATATACAATCATGAACAATGGATCTTCATGCCATTGATCAATTTTGGTTTAATTTCTGTGAAAGAACCTTTGCATAATTTTATGGTTGGGGTCACCACAACATGAGGAACTGTACTGAAGAATCACGGCATTAGAAAGGTTGAGTATCACTGGTCTAGGACAACTTAAGCACTCGGGGGCTTCAGCTAATTACTTCCCCTTCCTGGTCCTTTTTCCTCTTTAGTACAACATCTTCAGCATTCCAGTCCCTGCTGTGTTCATGGGTGGACTTACTGTGTCCCACTCATCATCCACGTAGACCCAGGCAGTTCCTTATTAAATTTAGGCTACATCTACAGGGAGCTGGGGAAATGTTCCTCTGCCATCACTGCAGGAGCAGCAGCAAGCAGAGCAGGAACAACATCCACATCCCCCTACAGAATTAATTTTTGCTTTATATTCCCACTGTCATGATGGAAGTTCACAGTCTGAGGAAGAGTGCTTGCACTCAAAAGCTACGCCTTGAATAAATCTTTGTTGGTCTTAAAGGTGCTACTGGACTCTGATTTTATTGTGCTACTTCAGACCAACACGGCTACCCATTTGAATCCGCATCCCCCGACTCCGAAGCCTTTCCTTATTGCTGTTGCCCACCCCCACTCCCCACCCCCTTTTTTTCTTTGCAAAAACAAATGTAGCAGCAATGTCACTGGGTTCCTCTATGCTTCAGAACTCTTTCCTCCTTTCTCTACCAAATCACACTGTAACACTATTGTGTGGTGGCTGTGGGGGAGCATCCAGATTGATGTTTTGCCCACATCTGCCTTTTCCTTTGGAGCAAATGATATTTTTATTTTCTTTGGAGTAAAGGGAGGAGTCACATTAGCTGTGCCCTCACTGAGCACAACATTGTCTAGATGTTCCCCTTTACTGCAGGGGCTTCCTGCTGCCCTTGTGAGGGAAAAATCTCTACATAGAAGGCGCCACAGAGATTAAACATTGGGGGGGAGCAAAGGGGAGGATTATCATGAGCCATAGTTCGTTCTTCAACACATACACTGAAAAAAAATGGAGTGGATCTAAGGATTTAGCAGATAATTGTTTAGTGCAAAGCACATAATTCATTCCACAGGAACAGGGAAGAGGGTGTTGTTCGATGGCTACACTAAACTACAGAGCAGAATTACTAGCAAACTCCTTAAATGGGTGGAAAAAAGAATGCTGGGGTGAACATTTTGAGAAAACTGTCTCTCTTCACCCATGCTGCAAATTCCTGCTTTGGCTGCATCTAAAACACTTGGATATTGAGCTCTTGCAAAATTGTGAGGGAACAAGAATCCAAGACTGAATTAGTTAAGAAGTTAGCACCTTCTGAAAATAGCCGGGAACATCACACTATAGAAGCCATTTTCGTTTCAGATCTATTACCTTTTCATTTTATTTTCGTAATGGGTCTCTTTTTCTAGCATACATCTCATCCTAAAGGACTCCTCATGTTAATCTCTACTCTCTGGCATTGGGGCTGCTTATGGAAATGAGCACAGGCTCAGTGAAGCTGATTAAATTTTAGCAGGCAGGCTGAAGGCTGCTGGTGGCCAGGTGGTCTTCTCTCTACCTGCTGTGCTCTAGCTGGCCTCATGCTAACCCCACACTTGCCTTTTGCCCTGTTGAGGGCAGGGGACATACCCAAACAACCTTATCTTTTAGGCATGGCTTAGTCTAGAAGACAACATGTGTCCATATGTCAGCAGTTCGGGTGAACTTCTTTATTTATTGTGTCTCTGAAGACGTGACAGAATAAATGCAAGTGTAAATAAAATAAAATAAATACTAACATTATTTCTATTTTTCTCCCAAGTGGGGGCCCACAACATTTTACAGAAATATAAATGCAAATATAAATGTAAAGAAAATACAGCATTAAGAATACACAGAAAAGTACACAAAATATCTAGGCTAGTATCTACTGGGCTGGTCCATCAAGGCCACAGGTTGCAAACTGAGGGCTAAGAGCACTTTGCTTCATGCCCATTGACTTATTCCTCTGACCACATCCTGGCATTCACATACCTGCAGCAGGAGAGATGCATTCAGCCTAAATCTTACAAACAGCTGGTAGCCATCTTCCCACAAGTCTCCTCTCCTCTCCCCACCCCCATCACTGTACAAACTGGCTATAGTGTGTTCTGTGCTTTCTGAACTAAAGTTTCCAGGATGGTTTACAGCAAGCTGAAAATGTACCCTGCAGTGCTCGGGATGAGCATGAAGTTACAAATTCCAGTTCAGGACAGTGCCATGAACCAAACCAGAATTTTCCCAAAGCAAACTGACAAATTTTGACCACCTTTCTCTTGACTGTGGCAAACCACAGCCAGGAGAAAGGGGTATTTTGCTCCCCCCTCCTTGAAGCAAGGGGAGCAAAATGGGTGTTAACAACTTGCAGCCCCTTTAAACCTAACAGTGGACGGAAGGACCCATCTGCTGTGAGGCTTAAATGGCTGTGAGCCATTTCATTGTTCCATTTTCCTCACATCCCCACTTGGAGGGGGAGTGAAATTGACAGATTAAATGGTTCACAGTCATTTAAAGTAACAGCTGATGACTTGCCCTGCTCAGATATTAGGTTTAAATGGTCCCAAACAGCTGAACTGAACTGGACAAAAGTCTGGTAAATGTTCAGGGAAAATGCCTTCCCCAAATATCAGTTCAGGGGCCAGCCAGGCCATGCCAAATTTTGGCTTGTGCCCATCCTGAATGCTGAAGAAGCATGGATGCTCTCTTCATACCACGGTTAACTTGAAGACCTTGATTATCATTCCCAGGCTGTTTCCACAGTAGTGAGTGGCATGGAAGCTGGCAGGGACAGCAGTCACATTCTCTGGCTCTGCTGTACATGCTACCACAGCAGCACCCCCCCCCCCATTTCCCAGGTCCATTTACAGCCTAGCAGCCTCCCTTTTCCAGTTGGGCCATAGAAGAAAGCTGTTTTGTGTCTCAGCTGTGAAGAAACATAGCTTGTTAAAGAGCTGAAGAATTGAGGAAATGCAGAAATTACCTCTGTCTCCTCTAGACTAGTTGCAGGCAGCCAGTCTGAGGCTTCTTCAGTGAACCAGAATTAAGGAATGGCCTAAAAATCCAGTTCACCAAGGAAAAGTAGGGGAGCTACATGTGTTGTGCTGGATTGTGCAAAACATCATGTTGCTGCTTCCAAATAAAATAGGGGCTTCCTGCTGTCCACACAAGGAATAATCCCACTATTCAATTTGCAGCCCTGTTCAACTTCCAACACTCACTGCCGTGGGCTTTTTACTCCCTTCAGGCACATGGATTCCTGTCCTTTGCAGCTCCTTTCCTAATCTTTAAAGGGTCATGCACTGTAGGTGGGACTCTTGTTTGTATCCCTGCCCAGAACTCACCAGTTCTTTATATGCAAATAAGGGGTTTGTTTTGCTAGTGTAGAAATGGAGATTGCCCCCTTCTGGCCATAGATACTGACTACCTGTTCTTAGCGTTAAGATTGTCTATGTGGAGAGGGTGGCTTTAGAGCAGGCTTTCTCAAACAGGGTTTCATGAAACGCTGGAGTTTCGCAGTGGCCTGGAAGGGTTTTGCCAATGGGGGAGGGGGGGGGAGCCTGGCACATCCAGTGCTAAATGACTGGACGCTGTTATGTGTTTGCATGTTTGATTGTGTAAAAGTCAGCAGGACATGTAAAGGAATAGCCGTACCATATCAAGAGGTCAGGAAAGGCAAGATAGCAGCAAAAGAAATTCTGTCAGAAAGCAATTAGAGCAGGACAAATGGATTTTGCCGGCACATCAGAGCCTGTTATTTCTGTAGGCAGCCAACAGAAAAGGTGTTAATGCAAAGTGACAGATCTGGAGCAAAAATGAGGATGCTGAGAAGTCAAGCAAGAGTTGACCAGTAGAGTCACCGAATGAAATGTGGCTTGATATAACGTACTTTGATTGCCCATGAAAGAAACATTTGTGTTATTTCCTTGGAAAAAAACGAATTGACTTAAGGAATTTCTGTGTAGGATTTCAGACTTCTGCCTCTACTTGACCCATGCCTCTCTTCCAGTAACCTTGTGCCCTAGCCACACAAATAGTGATTCCTTAGGGGTGATGCTGTGGGTGCTAATGGGTCACTATTAGCTGCTTTAGGCTTTAGACAAAGGTCAGCAGCTTCATTTGATTTGAAGGTGGAGGGACACCACGGCACCGTGGAAAGAGACAAGTCTAAAAAGTCAGAATGCCTGCCTGGACCGGCATGAACAGGTAGCAAGTTGGCTTTAGAATACCTTAAGAACATAAGAGCAGACATGCTGGATCAGACCAGTGGTCCATTGCATCCTGCATCCTATTGGAGATACTGTCTAAACCAGCCTCTCTCAACGTTTTAACCATTGAGAAACCCCTGAAATATTCTTCAGTCTTCAAAGACTATGTTGGGAAGCATAGCTGTGTTCATGCTCACCTGGGGCCCCTCTTCTTCCCCCTCAGGCCCATCATTGGCCATGGGCAGGGGGGGGGTCAACATGACCATATGTGGTCTTATCATCTGGTTTTATGACACCCAGCTTGAGAAAGCCTGAATTAGCCTTTGGATTTAAGAAATACTGTTCCAGTATTGGAGAAGGTGGGAAAAGTTACCCTTCTACTTTCTCCACCCCATGTATCATCATACCACAATAAAGCCCATTGCAAAAAAATAAAAATACACTGGGCTCTAGAGAACTGTTACTGGTTAGGGCTGGCCAGAGCCCATTGCCCAGGAGGGACACACCTGTGTCACTCTACCCTTACCTCAGGCTGCAGGCTGCCCTTTGTCTGCCCTGCTCATCTTCAGACTATAAAAATCAGCTCTACACGGGAAAATAGCTGCTTTGGAGGGTGGACTCTCAAGGCATTGTACCATTTTGAGGCCCCACCTCCAAACCTCAAGGAATATTTCCTGCTCAAGAGTAGCCAACCTCCAGGTGGTTCCTGGAGATCTCCTGGAATTACAGCTCGTTTGCATACTGTAAAGATCAACTCCCCAAGTGAAAATGGCTGCTTTGGATGGTGGACAGGGTTGTTGTGCAGAAGAAACATTTGAGGCCTCCCCCATACAAGGCTGTGGTGGAAATGAAACATTTGGGGCCTACCACACAGGGTTGTTGAGCAGAGGAAACATTTGAGGCATACCATACAGGATTGTTTGTACAGTTGAAGCAGAAGACAAAAGAACCCCTGCAACACCATCCAGTTTCATCTGCACAACAACCTTGTGCAGTAGGCCTCAAATGTTTGGAGAGGGGGAAGAAGAGACATGTATGGCATGGCTGCATCTTCCCTCCAGCAGCAAAGCCTATCATGGCAGTACTGGGGCGTTTCTGTGACCTCCCTGTCTGGTGACCATTAGATTGAAGGGAGAAAGCTCTCCCTCCTCCTGCATGTCCCTTCAAAAGAAATGCATGCATGCTCCCACTGACACCCCTGCATCACTTTCAGCAGAGCAGCAGTGACGGCTGCCTTTCAGTACAAAAGAGACAGACATAGAAATGCTTTCCTTGTCTCAGTCAGTTGCTGTTAGAGGCTTCCTTCACAGCAGGCCTGAAGGTAAGGGGTGTGTAGAATCCTGAGCAAGAGCTGCAATTGGCCCTGTGCGGGAGATATTCCACAATAGGAGAAAGGTGGTTCAATTTCATTGGCGGTTACTGGGTAGATCCCTCAAACAGGGCATGCTTGTTAACGGGTGAGCTATCCTTGATCACAAGGATGCAGTAGGAGGAGGAGGAAGAGGATAAATACAAATCTCCCCCCCCCCAGTTTTTTTTCCCAGTAGCCCCAAAGTCCTTAGCATTTCATTATAGGGAAGGTACTCCACCCCTTATTCTGATGGAAGAAGGCTTGGGCTGCCTGCTGTACTTTTAAAGCAACCCAAAAGACTTGCTAAAGAAGGAAGTGCTGTGTTTAGTTTCATCACTGCATACAGACTGCAGATCGAGGATTTGGGCTTTTGATTGAACCGGTGGCATGAGTCCCATTCTGTCTTGCCTGAGTGTGGTGCTCTCTTGATTTGTTCCATGATATGGCTTCAGAAGACATGTTTATATTTTATATGTGGGGTAGGATAGGATGAGTTGGTGATGCTCTTCTGATTTCTACCGGAAGGCTTGTTTTGTTTTCTCTGCTGCCCCTTGCTGGCTGGCTGTGCTCTTGGACTATTACTCAGCTGCAATTAACCCGGGCTGGCATGCCTTCTCCAAGGACACCTTTGAGGAGGGAAACCAAACAGCATTTAAAAAGACAAAAGGGAAAATTATAGTGAGCATGAATCATTTGCTAGGTGAACATTTCTTTCCCCCATTTCTGCACTATTAGAAATAAATAAACAAATCTCAGCATTACTTATAGACTGTTCTGACATCATATAAAGTCATGCCTGGTCATTTCTAACCTCACTGCAAAGAAATGTGAGTAGGGATTTGGGATCTTTCCTTTGTGTCTTCAGGGTGGCCTCTCTGTGGCTAAGTACAGTGGACCCAGTAAACAAACTGAATCCCCATGTGATAGAGTACCCAAAGTCCCCCCCCCCCCATTTGCTGAAGAGTTCCATGCAACTGGTATGAGAAATTTTTCTGCGTGGAACCCTAAAACACTTCTGGGAGTACTTTTAAATAATGTGAATGTGAAAACTTGAAGGTGACTAGAATGTACTACTGGTTTAAAGATACCAGAGAGGGGTCCAGATGTGCAAATGCACCCTGCATGAAAACAGTCATGTCCTCATCAGTTCTCTCCAGCCCTTAAAATGGTCTCTAGGATAGAGGAACGGTGTCTCTCTTTCACTCCTTCTCTCCCTTGCTCTCCTACCATAATCCAGAGTGGATAAATGTAGCATTTCAGTTTGTTTTGTTCTTATTCTGCTTTTCATCCTCAAACGCCTTCCAAATGTGGCTATTGGGAATCAAAGTTAAATACAAATGACAGTTTGCTATAAAAAGTTCCAGGTGGGCAAGTAGGGTAGCTTTAGCTAAAGTGGAATGATGGCCTTTTCCTCAGGCACCAGTAGAAGCTGGGAGGGAATGAGGCTGTGTTCCAGTCTGAGATGAGTTTTTCATAATTTATTATTTATGTAGGATGCGTATTTTATTTAACATTTCCAGCCCTCCTTATCACTTCAGATTATCAGCAGCTTGGATATTGCTGCCTTTTCATTAAAAGTGTTCATGGTGGCTCACAATAACAATAAAACACAGGTACAGTCATAATTACAATAAATTAAAATGTTTAAGGCAGTGGAACGTTTTAAACATCAGTAAGGATCGCATTTTCAAAAGCCTTTTTAAAGAAGTTGTACACTGGAATTAGACGACTTGTGATAAAGATGGCCAGGTGTAATTTGGGGGAGGTGAGTTTCAGAGCTGCTGCTCAGGCCTTCAACTGGTCCCAGCTGAACATGCCTCCCTGCAGAATTGCCTGTCTGGATAATCTTGGAATATAGGCAGGTATGGATGGGTGGAGGCAGCTTTAGACCCAACTTAGGGTTTTGAAGGTTAAAATCAACACTTTGTGTAGAGCAGGAGTAGTCAACCTGTGGTCCTCCAGATGTCCATGGGCTACAATTCCCATGAGCCCCTGCCAGCAAATGCTGGCAGGGGCTCATGGGAATTGTAGTCCATGGACATCTGGAGGACCACAGATTGACTACCCCTAGTGTAAAGCACAGAAGCAAACTGGAAGCTGTTATAACTGGTGCCAAATAGATATATTATTCCCAATGCAGCTTCTGTTAACATTCTGATACTCTGAATAACCTGAAGTATTTGGACTTCATTCAAAGCTATAAAGCATGTTACAGTTGTCCCGTTTGGAAGTTTCCCTTGTATATGTGACTGTGGCAGGCCTGTCTTTTCCAGGAATGTCCCCTGCTGGTGAACACCATAACTCACTACACACACATGTATACCACTCATCTCTATCATGTGTGTATCAAGGATAAGCCAGGAATTTAGGAGCACTGACAGACTGCAATTCTGCTTTTTCCATGGGAATACATTCCAATCCACTTACTCCCAGATTGGTTTTCTATCTGTTAATGACAGTTCATTTCATCTCTTTGGATGATCTTTTGCAGCAATATCTGGTAGATGTTAAACAGCACGGGACACATGATGGAACCTTTGCAGAAGCTTATAAAGGTCAGAACAGAGGTCCCCAACACAATTATCTGGAACCTACCCTCCAGAAAGGACTGGAATCAATCCAGCACACCATCACCACCACTATGGTCCATTTCTTACAAGTGATACCATGGTTGATTATATCAAAAGTAGCTTATATTATTATGTGCGAAGTCGTGTCCGACCCATCGCGACCCCATGGACAATGATCCTCCAGGCCTTCCTGTCCTCTACTATTCCCCGGAGTCCATTTAAGTTTGCACCTACTGCTTCAGTGACTCCATCCAGCCACCTCATTCTCTGTCGTCCCCTTCTTCTTTTGCCCTCGATCGCTCCCAGCATTAGGCTCTTCTCATGAGGTGGCCAAAGTATTTGAGTTTCATCTTCAGGATCTGGCCTTCTAAAGAGCAGTCAGGGTTGATCTCCTCTAGGACTGACCGGTTTGTTCGCCTTGCAGTCCAAGGGACTCGCAAGAGTCTTCTCCAGCACCAGAGTTCAAAAGCCTCAATTCTTTGACGCTCGGCCTTCCTTATGGTCCAACTCTCGCAGCCATACATTGCAACTGGGAATACCATAGCCTTGACTAAACGCACTTTTGTTGGCAGGGTGATGTCTCTGCTTTTTAGGATGCTGTCTAGATTTGCCATAGCTTTCCTCCCCAGGAGCAAGCGTCTTTTAATTTCTTTGCTGCAGTCCCCATCTGCAGTGATCTTGGAGCCCAGGAAAATAAAATCTGTCACTATCTCCATTTCTTCCCCATCTATTTGCCAGGAATTGAGAGGGCCGGATGCCATGATCTTTGTTTTCTTGATGTTGAGTTTCAAGCCAACTTTTGCACTCTCCTCCTTCACCCGCATCAACAGGCTCTTTAGTTCCTCTTCACTTTCTGCCAAAAGTAGCTATGAAGACCCAAAAACCTAACAGGAACTTACTCCTGCTGCCAGTAGAGCTGTGTAGATTATCTACCAGGGCAACCAAGGCAATTTCTCCATCAAACCCAGACAGAAGCCAGATTGAAAAGGATCTACATAATTAGTTTTATCCAGAAATACCTGGAATTGATAATCCACTGCCTTTTCCACTATCTTACTTAAGAATGGCATGTTAGCAGGAGGCCTGCAACAAGAACCCTATCAGTGCTTTCTGCCCCAACAATCTCACCATCTGAATTCCTCCAGTGTGGGGGAGAAAGGCCAGACTAACAGGCAACCAAATGGTGGTTCTGTGCAAATGCAGCTTTGTGGACTCAAGGGGGCTAAAGAAAATGGGCCAAAGCTCTTTGCCATCTGTGAGACAGCACATATACAGTGTTGCTCTGAGCACTTTGTCTGGCTGCCCTCCTTCCCGGCAGCCCACTGTGTAGTGAATGGCACCAGACAGGATTGTGACTGAGCTTGTTTGTAACCTGCTTTGCTAGTTTCAGCTCTCTTTCTGATATGTTATCGCTTGGAAATTCCTGCATTTGGGAGCGTGCAAATGTGTGTGCCGGGGGGGGGGGGGGCGGCGCTAGGTCAGGAAAGCAATGGGATACCTTGTTCTTCGGGCCAACTTTCTCTTCTTCCTCCCTCAATGAAAAGTGGAGTCACCCTTGATGCCGTGGTGGCATTCACATGTGCACCAAGAATCATGAGAATGATGCAGAGTCTCTCGGACTGAAAAGGGTCTACCATAAAACACTTACCCTGTAGTCTGTTGGCCCATACCTAACCCCAGGGCCTGTGCCCTTGAGAAACATTGATAGTGACATCAACTGCACAGTGCCGCCCTCCTGCCTTCTCCTGGGGTGGAGTAGCAAGATCATAGTGGATGTTAACAAACTTGAAACAGGTTCTGGTCTGGTGGGATTTTTTTCCCACGAGGTCCTGGACAGGGCCAGCACTTTAAACTATCTGGAATAAAAATACCGTCCTAGGTCTAGCTGACAAGGGCTTAGGATAAGGTTTGTGTCTGTTACATATTGTAAATCTTCTCTGTGCTTTAAGCATTCATAGGTAGTCCCCTCCACACACACAAGAAGATGGGCCAGTGCCCTGTGAGGAGTGGTATGTTGGGAGTTGTTGGGATCTAGGAGACCCTAGTTCAAATCTTTGCTTGATGTGTGGCTTTGGTCAAAATAACTCAGCCTTCACCGGATTGTTGTGAGGACAAGACAAAGAAAGACCCATGTAGCAAGTCCTCGTCCTTGGAGGAAATGTGGGATAGAAATAAGGTGGATTAGTCAGATCTCCACAGAAGCACAGCTGCCACCTTGGGCATAGGAAAGGTAGCATCCTTTGGGGGAAGAGACTCAGTTAAAGAGCATGTGCCTTTTTTCCTAGGGATCTCAGTGAACTAGACTGTTGTGGTTCTAGTCCGGCAGGGGAGTTAACTAGCACCCAGATCTTCAGCCAGAGGGAGTATGCATGTCAGATCTTTGCCTTGAGAAGCTGAAATGATAATTTGGCTCAGTGCAAAGGAAGACACTTCTTCAAGGCTAAATCAAAATTAATCCTCAAGGAATAACTTCCAAAGCAAGCCGGAAGTAGTTTTATGCTACTGCAGTTGCCTTGATCTCCCTCCCTCCCCTCTCCCAGCTGAAGGACCCGGGGCTCATTCCTTCTCTCAGCTATGCCTTCTGTGCAGTCCAGTCTCTCCCCCCCCCCCCCGTAAACTGAGCAGAGGAGGCCCCATTGGTCGGCTCAGCAAATATTTGCCATCCAATCGCAAGGCCGCCCCCCTGATCAATCGCCAGCCCAGCCTTTCATGCGGGATAGGGCTGGGGTGTGGAATGTTTTGGCTTAGCAGCGGGGAAGGAAGGGGAGAGGCGGGGCCCTTTCGGCCCGCGCATAATCTGAACCAGGCGCCGGGAGCCGCGCTGGGCCAGTAATTCGTTCTGCCCGGCGGCCCTCGGCTAGCTGGCTGGGCTGGCTTTGTGGACGCCCCCGGCAGGCAGCAAGGGCTGCTGCTTAGTGGAGATGGGTCTGCGCTGATCCCTGGAAGGCTGCGTGGCTGCAGGGACAAAGGCAGAGAGGCCACCTTTATGGAAGGTAACCTGGAGGGAGGGCGGCAGGCAGGCGCTGAGCTCTGGGCGCCGGAGGCGGTACTTGCGCGAGTCGATGCCGGGGGCGGAGGCTTGCCTTGGCTGCGCCGGGTCCCAGGTCTCGCCCGGGGGGCTTTTCCTCGGGATGATGGCCGGCCGGCGGCCTGCTTAAGAGCGGCTTGACCCCAGCGGCAGCGGAGTCGCCTCCCTGAGCCCGAGAGGCCAGGCGGTGCGGCGCGGCTCCCCGGCCGGGCAAGTGGTGACCTTAGGGCTTGAACTTTAGCGTCACATGACCAGCTTGTAAACTGACCTGCGAGGAGGCAGGATGATTGCTTGGCCCGCCGCCCGGGGAGGGAGCCGAGCGCTGGGAGGGCTCCCGGCCGGCGACGGCTTCTCCAGCTCGGGCTGCCCGCTTGCTTCATGGCTGCTCTGGAGCCCCTCGGCGTAGGCGGAGAAGCATGAGATGGAGACATGGGAAGGTAAAGGCGTCGCGGGAGAGAGGGGTGCTGTGTCCGGCAGCCGCGCTTGTTGTCACTGGGTTGGGTTAGAAAAGGACTCGGTGGGCCTTCCCTCCTCCGTCTCTCTTTCACGGTATCTTTGGCAAGCCTGTGTAGAGTAGGGCGGGCGTGTGTTTTCTTGGTGTCAACATTGCCGTTCCGATCTCCTCTAACTGCCTGATCGTGCAGAGGTTATTTCCCGTTTTGCATTCTGGATGGTTCCGGGACTCCTAAGAATACAAACCTCTCCTCTGTAACCGCTTTACAGCTTAGACTTGCAGCCCCCGCATCAATTGTCCTGCCTTCTCTCCTCGGTTAAGGACCCTGAATCAGAGGAGGAGGCATTAATTGCTTTTGTTTGTGCCTGGCCCTAGTGGGGCTTCCGGCTGCCTAGCAGGGTTTTTTTTTGTTTTTGTTGTTTTTAAGTGTTCCCTCTCCCCCCCCCCACCCCGTTTTTTTCCTCCCTTGCACGAGTTTAAAAACTCCCGACTGGAACTTCACTTCCTTCACTGGGGAGTAAGTCCAATGTATGCTTTGCATTCACGTTTGATTAAAATAAGAAATGTAAGTGTGTCCAAGTAAGGGGTTAATCGGTTTTTCCAAAGCCCAGAACAAAACCGGAGGCAAATGCCAGCTGGAGCTTTCTTAGTTCTGGGGAATCGGTTAATTGATAGCTAATACCCATAAAGGAAAGAAGTAGGTGGAGATGAGGCTTGTTTCATCTGTTCTGTGTCAGAGCTTCTGAGGAGTATTTATCCAGTGAGGTGCTCATATTTTCTGGTACTGTTTCCCTGCTTTTTAGTAAATCTAAAATGTTATTCCAGTTTTCTGGATTCTGGGGACTTTTCAAGTTATAGTTTTCTTCTGTACACAGATGCTTACATGAGCATGTTTTTATAGGGTCTGAGAGCCAGATAATTCACTAAGAATATTTAGTATATGTGCTGCTGAAGAATATTGTGCTGCTTAAGAATATTTGATACATGAATTGGCCATGGCATGATGCCTCTTAAAAAGTTCTCGAGAGCTCCCCACAATCATCAAGGTCTCATGATACAAGAACGGCTCCATCCCTTTGAGCTCTAAACAATTCAAATTGTGACACATTGAAGGCCCTGAGTGTAATTTTCTGAGTCATTCTCCATGTGAGCACAAACTTTCTCCCAGCAGGGTTTTTGTTTTAGTCCACACAGGGTTAATTCTTTGCAGGCTTCCTCTGGCGTGGGCTGTTCTTGGAGCAAGGCAGTCTGGCTTTTCAGCCTTGTCACTCACCAGGAGGAAACCTTCTGTCTTAAGCTCTCCTCCTCCTCCTCTTCCAAGATGGGGGTTGGGGCCCAGATCAATGAGAAGCAGGAGCTGCAGCTATTGTGAATAGTTCTCCAAGAGCAGGGAGGAAAGCCCTGGAAGGATTCATTTGGAGCTGAGATTCTCTCCTAAGTAAATTCCAGCAGAGGCGCTCTCTGCGTGAGATTTTGTGGCACCTCCAATGGCAGTGGAAGCTTTCTGAGGCAGTGATAGCCTTTTGTAGGATGCTCCAGTGGAAAAAAACAAACTCTGGCCAGGGGAGAAGGGCTGAAAAAAGAACATATCTGAGTTCTAAAACGCCAGTAGCAGACTTGAGCATTTGCTTTTCAGTAATCTTCTTCTTGCTGCTGTTGAGTCTTTCCAGATACTTTCTAGCCATAGTTCACATAAAAGTGGTTTATGCGCAAATAAAATCTTAATCCAAGTAGCAATGAGAGACTTGTTTCAATTCACACAAGTCAACTTTTCAAAGTTCTGTAAGATTGTTCAAAATCAGAAGTTCTAGAGACCTTTCAAACATTAAATCAGATATCTCTTGCACACACACACAAACACCAGAAACTACTAGTATGCCTGAATATGAACACAGTTATGAGGACGCTTGTGTCTGCAGCACACTGTCTACGTATGACAATCACTGAAGTGCAATACTGAGCTCTTTGCATCCAAAATTGAAGGAAATTTCTGGAGCAGTTTGTAATGCTTTACCAATACTGGGGGATGGGGGTGCCTAAAGAGGCTTGGTTAAATCTGTTTGCTGCTTTCTTTTTCATTATTTCAGTTAAGATACCAGAAATTATTCTATGCACTAACCATATTAGTTAGCACCTTTCATGTTTTAAAACGAAAGTTTAGATCTCTCAAGGAAACATAGCATATATACTTCAGTTAAAATCAAAGGCAGAGACTCCATTTTTGCTTCTTCATCCCAGGAGCCTCAGGGGTATCATGAAATCTGATTTGCACCTAGTGCTGTGTAATCTAATTAACTCCGCATACCCTCCTGGTCTCTGTTTTAAGAAAGCTTGCTCTCAGCCTAACTTTTTGCTCCTGTCAACATCTCCTGAAAAGTTCTTTTCTATCCTGCCATTTTGTGCACAGATTAAGAGCTCTGGGGCCCTTGGAAATTCATTCTCCCTGTTTGTGGCATTTTGTTTAGTGCTAATAAAAGGATAACATATTCCTTGCTTTGGTATTCCCCCACACCCCCATGGATACATCTTAATGTTTAGCAAAATATTGTGCATTGTGTCCCCGCATGTATTTCTGAAAAACAAGATGCGTTTCTTTCCAAATTGGCTTCAACATTTGGCTTTTCCAAATTGGCTTATCTGGGGTGGGATCTTTCTGGGATTGCCAGAAATTCCAGTTGCTCTGGCAACACTGAGCTAGTCAGATGGTCTGTTTTTGTTGTTTTTGCTGCTGTTTTCTAACATGAGTTCTCCTTATTAATCTGTAAGTGCTCCCCTTCCCAGACCATTCTGTGTTTGTTTTTGCTCATCTAACAAAACCTGCCAGGAGAATTGAGTCCACCTTGATCTTAAGGTACAGATAAAGGTATGCCCTGTGCAAGCACCGGTTCATGTCTGACCCTTGGGGTGACGCCCTCTAGCGTTTTCATGGCAGACTCAATACGGGGTGGTTTGCCAGTGCCTTCCCCAGTCATTACCGTTTACCGCCCAGCAAGCTGGGTGCTCATTTTACCAACCTCGGAAGGATGGAAGGCTGAGTCAACCTTGAGCCGGCTGCTGGGATCGAACTCCCAACCTCGTGGGCAGAGCTTCAGACTGCATGTCTGCTGCCTTACCACTCTGCGTCACAAGAGGCTCTAATTTGATCTTAGGTGCCCTAAAATGAGCATGGGGTGGTATCACGTGATTACAGGGCATTCCTAAACAGGTCTCTTTGGAATCCTGCTTGGGTCTGTTCATTGAGACTCCCAGGAAAGTGTTCTCAGGATTGCAGTCTTTGTGAATCAAGGCAGCCTCAACCCCTAAACTGCCATCTCTCTTCATTGCTACCAGCTGATTGCAAGATGAAAAATATAAACACTGTGCTGAAAAATGAGAGTGGTTTTTCAAAGCTGAAGTCCAGCTCTGTTTTCCTGATGTGAATTTTTGTAAGTGGTGTATAGGGGAGTTGGACCTAGGAAAGTGAGGCATAGCCAAATTAAATTTTCTGGATTAGGATCTTGAGTTGAAAGCAGGAAGCAAGCTTAATTCTCATGATGGGGAAGGGTGTGTGAAGCATCTTATTTTCCTTGCTCAGGAGAGCCACGTTCTCAGAGCATAACAGATGATGGTGGGCCACAGTTTTCTGAGACTGTTGGGAAGCCCCGCCCTCTGTTTGAGGCTGGGAGCAACACTTCTGAAAGGGCTGTGTGCAGTAGCAGGGCTTTACATTTCTCCAGCCATTGCTGGATGAAGCAGAAAGGAGGCATGCATCTAGCACAGAACTGAAAGCTCCTCTGTGCCATCTGTGGGGATCCTCCTGATGGCTGTCTTGCATGGTTCATGACATGAGAATTATCAGGCAGAAGCTTTTGTGGCCTGTCCCGTGATGCTTTTACTTCATAAAAAACACAATATAATTTAAAACTGGATTACTTCGCATCTAATGAGGTGTTAGTGTTTTATGATTTTAGTGTCTGCAGAAGCTTAAGTAGGTGTGGTTAGCAGAGGGAGCTTGGCTGCTGTTTGATTGGCTTAAAATATCCATTAACTTGGTTTGTCTTATGAAAGTAAATGATATTGTTAAGTGGTATGATGAACAAAGAGTGGAGCCTCCATGTGCATGTCTAAAAGCAGGATAAGCCCCCACCCCACCCACACATTTTCTTAACTACCTGCTCTCTTGTAATTCCTGGGTCTGCATGCAGAACAGGATTATACTATATAAGAATATTGGTCAAAGACAGAAGGTGACCTGAAAACAAAGAACTCTCTAATGCCCATTCTATCTGTTTGTGAGGGGTGTTTGTAGGTGTAGAGCAGGGGTAGTCAAACTGCGGCCCTCCAGATGTCCATGGACTACAATTCCCAGGAGCCCCCTGCCAGCGTTCGCTGGCAGGGGGCTCCTGGAAATTGTAGTCCATGGACATCTGGAGGGCCACAGTTTGACTACCCCTGGTGTAGAGGAACAGCTGTAAAGAAACATTTCAAGGTTCAGATGAGACAGAATTTTTTTTCTGATTAATCCCCCTCCCTCAAATCCTACAATAGCTTGGGGAGGACAGAGACTGGGTGTCCTCTGTACTGCTTTAAAACTGGAAGCAAGGTTACTTACCCATTTACACCACTGGTCTCTATGAAACTTATCACATTCCACTTAACTTTCTTGGTGATTCTTCTTTTACAGTGTGAACTGCATTGTCAGGTCAAGCAAGTAGGGCTTATTTGCCATTTAACGCAGGAGCTGTAACTTTTTGGGGCATGTTCTGGAGGGTATGCAGATTTTAGGTTAAGTAACACTGAGGTATTCTGGTTTTGCAGTAAATAAAAAGCTGGGGGAAATGGAAAAATGATGACTCCTCCTGCCATGTCTGTTTTTGCTGACCTTGATGAAAGGAGTGCACATTAAATGAACTAGAGGCCCCTTGGCCATCTCCAGGGGTGATCTTTGGTAGTTTCAGGCATCTCATAGACTGCTGTGGATAATGTACTAGTTTCGGTGAGGCCAACAATGTGCCCCCTGGATCCCAGCCCCAGCTCGTAAAAGTGGGTGATGGGAGGATTGATGAACTTTTCCTTGTCTTCAGGGACAGTCCTGGAGAGCTTAAAGGAGGCAGTGGTTCTCCTTTACTAAAAAAAAAGCCATCACTAGACTCTGCCAATTACTGTCCAGTCTCGTATTTAGTGTTTCTGGGAAAGGTGATTAAGTAGGCTGCTGCGGATCAGTTGCAAGCTTTCCTAGATGAAGCATCAGTTTTGGACCCAGTCCAGCTTCCAGCGAGGCCATGGGGTGGAGATGGTTTTGGTTGCCCTCACGGACGGCCACCAGAGACAGCTGGAGTAAGGTGGGTCAGTGCTGCTAGTGTTATTTGATCTCACAACAGCATATGACATGATTGATATGGGCTTGGGGTGTCACCAGAGTGCTTATGACACCCAGTTCTTCCTGTTGATGGGTGGCTGGCCAAATACACTCCCAGAGTCATTGGTAAGATTCCTGGAGTCTGGAGTGAGATGGTTTTCAACAGTTGCCTGGACTCAATCCCTTGAAGATGGCTGGGAAAGAAAGTGCCAGAAGCTTGCTTCCCCTACTTTGATGAGGTGCAATTAACAGTTTTGCACGCCATCAAGAGCTAGGGGTGACCCCTGATGCCTCCTTATCAATGGAGGGACAGGTCACAAATGTAGCTTGCCAAGCGTTTTAGCATCTGCAACAGGCAAAGCTACTAGTGCCCTATCTGGCCCTGGAAAACCTAACCACAGTGATCCATGCGACAGTCACCTCCAGACTGTAACTTGAAAGAAGATGTAAACAAGTTATTCTTTCAAACGATTTCTGTAATTGATGTTTTACTTAGACCATAGTATTTGTTCCTTCCTCCTGTGATTTTTTTTTTTTTTTGCTGTGGAGCACATTCTTTGTATTAGCGCCCCCCCCCCCAATAGACCTTTGATCACTCTGCTGCAAACCAGTTCAATGTTTATGGTTTTGGTTGGGAGGGGGAAGCGAAAGGCTAGGAGAGCACAGATGAGTTAAATCCCACCTGAGAGGACGCTTAATCTCACAACCACCTCCTTTTCTGTAGTCATCTGATAACTCAAGACCAAGATTATGCAGCTGATGACTCCAAAGTCTGTTCAGTAGCTTCTCTTAGCCACAATACTCGGGTTGGGAGAGTGCTCCAGTATCCCTTCAGAATCTGGCTAAAGGGTCCAGACTTTCTTAGTGTGGAAATTCATTTAATAGATTCTTTCCCACAGAGCTGCTGGCCCCTGACTTTTCCTAGTTCCCAATTTCAGTTTGATACATGGCATATACTTTTCAACCCACATTTCATTCCAAATATTTGCCACAATATGAAGTCTGCTTCCCTTTTCCCAATGTCCTTTTGTGAGTGGAAGCTGTTTTTATTTAACTAGCCATAGAACAAATCAATTTAGGCTTGTTGCCTTGTCCTATGCAATGCTCTTTGTTTAATTGCATTGAAAGCCTTCTCTGGAAATCAGATTTTGCTTGCGCCTGTTTTCTGAACCTGCAGTTTCAGGACCTTGGCAGTCTGAGATAATTTGGGGGGGGGGCTGCTTGTGGTAGAATCCTTTCTGTGGACACTTACAGACCTTCTAGAAAAGGGAAGTGAGAATACTAAATGGGAGGTTGTTTGGCATCTGGATATAGGCTGCTTTTGTACACCATCTTGCAGTAGGTAGGGGTGTTAATGGCATTTGCCAGCCATGTTTTTCTTCAGCGGGGAAGGGCTAAAGATTTAATTGATGAAAGGATTTGGATGTCACTGGCCTCTTGGTGAGTCAGTCCATCCAATATAATGTGTGTGTGTGTGGGGGGGGGGGGGGTAGTTGCAGAGTTAAGATAATGAGACCTCAGCTTACCTTTTGAAAGTACTAGCTTTTATCATCACAGATTTTTAATACATTTTGTTTCAGCAGTAGGGCAGTATTGCCTCAGCCAGATTGTGTCTTGACAGGGATGGGAAAATCTTAAGATGCCAGCCAAGTAAAAGATGACAGCTCCTGTGCTTGGGAGGGGCAGTACTTTGCATTTATTATTAATTGGAAGCTGTTTCAATTAAGATTGGGGAAGAGGCTGGACTATCAGTCACTTTTACTTTAACGTAGTTATCATTTTAAAACAATGCTCATAGAAATTCTCCATCTCCCTTATCAGTTTCTAGCAATTTTTTTCAAAGGTAAAATGCAAAGATAACCAACACAAGCAAGCTCTCATGTATAAATGATTAATGCTAGTACATCTGAGTAGTGAGCTTTTTGTGTTTCTTTGGGTCATCGCTCGGTGGTAGGATACTGCTTTGCCTGAAGAAGGTCCCAGGTCAGATCCCTGGCATCTCCAGTTAGACAGATCTCATGGCTTGGGGGAAAATGTCCTGCCTAAAACTCTGGTGTGCAAGATAGGCCATTGGTCTGACTCATAATCAGATATCTCCATGTATTCTAATTTCTTTACTTTTAGCAATTTACCTCATACTGTTCCTAGCTCTAGGTGTGCCTTTATGTTGACACATCTTAATGTCCTACCATCGGGTGTTTTGCAAGGGAAGTATCTTAAGACAGGGGTAGTCAACCTGTGGTCCTCCAGATGTTCATGGACTACAATTCCCATGAGCCCCTGCCAGCATTTGCTGGCAGGGCCTCATGGGAATTGTAGTCCATGAACATCTGGAGGACCACAGGTTGACTACCCTGTCTTAAGACACACCTAAGGCTAGGAATAGTCAAATATGAGCAGTAATCAGGAAGCTCTTCAGGTAGAAAAATTCCAGCAAATTGAGTAAAACAAATACATTGTGCTCTACAGATTGCACTCTTTGAATCATACTTAAATAGATGTTCCTTAATTGTTCTGATGGCTCCCTATTGGGTCAGATTGATGGTAGTGAACACACAGGCATCTCAGTCCCTGATGCATAGGCCCTACACACAAAGAAGAAAGACCTTCAGCTGAAACCGCCCTATTTTTTTGCTGAGCCAGAGCTGGGATCTTTTCCAAGTTGCTCCCATCCAAGCCCTTATCTTGGTTTTAGCCATTTTGTGGTATGCACTGGACTTCCCCCAAGACTTCCTTTGAACTTTCAGGGGTGTCTCCTAGGCTGTGTAACAAAATGGTGCCTTTCTCCTAATCCTAAATGCTGTTTCTTTAGCAGATGACCGAGTTGATCAGCGAACCTGCCTTATCTGCGGAGATCGTGCAACGGGGCTGCACTACGGCATCATCTCCTGTGAGGGCTGCAAAGGCTTCTTCAAGCGGAGCATTTGTAACAAGAGGGTGTACAGATGCAGCAGAGACAAGAATTGTGTCATGTCCCGCAAGCAGCGCAACAGGTGCCAGTATTGCCGGCTGCTCAAGTGCCTCCAGATGGGGATGAACCGGAAAGGTATGTTTGTCAGGTGCAGTGGGAAGAGCTTTGGAACCTTCCTCCCCGTGTGTATTTAGAAAGCAATGGTGGTTGGGGCTGAAGCAGTCTTTTGCGTGAGTCAGATCAAGAAGATTTGAGTAAGGGGTTTATATCAAATGTCCAGAACAAGCAAGTTCATATCAGATTCCAGAACAAGCATGCATAGTCACTGGCTGTTGCAATAAATAAGACCATAATGCAAAATCTGTGCTTCTGCAGCCTCCCCTGCCTTTTGTGATGCATGTATTTAGGGAAGCTGTTGAGGAATTAAGGATATCTGTCTATCGTGCTCTCTTCTCTTCCTCCCCCTGCCCCCAGTGTAAGTATGTTAAGCAAGGTCACTTACTTGATGACAAAGTGTCCTGAGCTTTCCAAAGGCCTGGGGTAGTAATTGTATATTACTACAATGTAGTCTCTTTACCTTCTGCTGAAGGTTTTTGCACCTGTGCAGACTTTTGATTTGGAAACTTCTGGAGCTAGCTTTCAGATGCAAACAACAGCAGTGTCTGGGAACTTCTTGTGGGAGTCATCCTCTTTAAAAAAATTATATTAATCTTCCTTCCTTTCTCTCTTCCTGTTTTCCGTCAGCTTCCTTATGCTTCTCTAGTTCTGTCTTCTGCGATGCCCAAATATCTGTGTCTCTGAAGACTTATTTTTAAGGCTTCATCTGTGCGGGGTAGGGAGCTACCTTCAGCCAACAGCTGTGGTTGGTGTCTCCTGTGCCTAGGAGAACTATATGTAATTGAGCGTTGTATCCACTGCCTCAAGTGCACTCAGTGGACAAGGCACAAATGATTTACCAGGTCCCAGTTTACTGAAGTAGTGGCAGACAATTTGAGATGGATCACTCAGAGGATCAGCTTGTCTGCTCTTATGCATCCTCACACCAAACTCCTCTGTACGGATTAGGGATATACATGCTTAAAAAATGCAGCACAGTTTTAATTTGTAACACATTGATTCGGGTATATCAGCTCAGCACAGTGATTTGGGTTCACCTGAATTGATTCAGCTCCGTTGGAGCCTGACAAACAACTGATGCTGCAGAGAGCCAGCTCTCCGGAATATCAGACTGGGTCTGCTGGACTGCAAGTACTTCTCAGTCAGCGGAATCAAACCCAAATCGATTTGGGCTTCTCTGATTTGGTCCATTTAAACTAATGGGGATTGCCATTAGATGAACTGCACATCCCTAAAGACTTACTTACACCATACAGATTATTACTGAGTTAGCACAATGATACAGGCAACTCAGCTAGCATAATCCACAGAACTTCTTTGCTGTATCAGACCTTTTCCCACACCAAACAAGAAGAAATGCAAGAAGTGATGCATCAGCCACAGATATTGCAACAACTGGGTCTTCTGCATTGTCTTAGACTTGGGGGCAAGTGTGTCACCAGACTCTTGGTCTGAAGAGTCCAGTGGCACTTTTCATACACACACACACACACACATTTCCTCACATACAATTAAATGGGAGTTACCAATCCATACTTATAGGTAAAGTAAGGTGATCACAAACAAGAGAAAAATTTTACTTAGAAAAGTAGAAGCACATATTACATGAAATATTTGTGTTATTACATTTAACTTACTCTGAACAATCTGCAGGGGCTTGATGGGGCCCAGAGGATCCCATCTAGTATGGAGCCCTGATCTCCATACCCTAAAAATGCCACTGATGAAATGCCACCTAACTGATGAGAGGGTGGGGACAACTGCCAAGTGTTCCTCAGTGAGATAATTCTCTTAACCTTTTCTCTCGCAAAATTCTCTTGCATGCAAACTTACACTATCTGACATAATTAGCTTTTCCCCCCCATTTCCCTGCCAAGCTGCACTGTAGTATTACACCAGGGGTAGTCAAACCTATGGACTACAATTCCCATGAGCTCATCTGGAGGGCCGCAGTTTGCTCAGTATGTAACGGGTATTTCAGGGCCATCACGGGGTCCTAGTGCTATCTCTGTCGGACTTACACTTTTACGCAGGTGTGATGGAAGCATGTGGCATTAGGGAACAACACGGGGATGAAGGAATGAATGCCATTCCCATACCTCTTGATGCTATGGTGTAATGGCCCCTGCACAGTGGATCACATGATATAAAACGCAACCAAAAAGCCAAGGGCATCCAGTAAACAACACAATAGATTTAGAAAAGCTAGAAAAACATTGCGTGAAGAAAAAGGTTGCATGAAGAAAAAGTTATCAGGCATGACATTTATTGAGAATATATTGGTATCCTGTTTTTCTTACCATAAAATGACACACTGGGTAGCTCACAGAATAAACATACACAAATATATGTATAAAACATTCAAAATTCTAAAACTAACAGTGCAGTAAAATGAGCTGAAACATTAAAATAGTGAAAGGAGGGACACTAGAGCAGTAGGGAGATTATTGGTGGGTAGTAAAATTCCCAGATTGCTATAATTTCATGGTTGATTTTGTTATCTTACATTACTTACCAGACTCTAAGGCAGGGGTAGTCAAACGGCGGCCCTCCAGATGTCCATGGACATCTGGAGGGCCACAGTTTGACTACCCCTGCTCTAAGGAGCTACAATTCAAAACCAAAATCTTAAAAACAAATATCCCCAACCCAAGGCTTGAGGGCAGGGACATACTTTACAACAGTCAATAAAATCAAAAGGCTGATTTCACCACTTCATGTTGCCATCTCAAGATTCATTTGCAGGCAAAATAAACTATACATAACACTGAATAGCCTGAATAACAACATCAGTTGTTTCCATTAAAGAAGAGTGACCTCTTCTGGGCACTGTTGAAAAATGCAGACTGGAAACTCGGTGGAAGCAGTACTGTGTTTTCTTTCCACTCTCGAAAAAACATTTGGATATCTCATTAAGTCCCGGAACAAGTGTCCTTCAACAGCTCAAAGATAAATTACTTATTTGTGAAACTTGGACTGTCATTTAAGACACAGCTGCCTTTAGCTCTGCAGAAAGTAAGGATAATATGAGTCCGTTTACTCCTGCCAACATTGTTGTGTTGTTGTTGTTGTTGTTTTTAAAGTAAGAGTACAGAATAAATGAGGCTGGCTGTCCCGAAGCCTGATTGCTTGCTGGTTCTCATTAGTCTTTGGAGGACATATCTGTTCTGCTTCATGTTGCTAGCACATCTACCCTCTTCTGGTCAGAGATGGCAGGGATTGATCTGTTTTAAAAGCCTTTGCTTTTTTGAAGCCCATGTCCTCTGTGGGTGGAGTAGTTTAAGGAGTTGCTCATCAGCTAAATTTCAGAGTAAATGTGGGGCATCTTAACTGCAGGGACAACAAGAATGCAAGGGGTTTTTCTTGACTTGGGGACATAATTGTTGGCAACTTACCTGGATTCGATTTGTCTAAAAGCTGTTAGAGTGGAATCCAAGTAACATCTCTTCTTGGAGAAGGAAGATACACTGGCCAAATTGCAAATTGGCCTCACGTGGCATTCTGCCAAATAATGGTTCAAGTGGAAGCAAAATTGTAGGTAGGAGTTACAAGCGAAATGTAGCCCGCCTGCTAAGACTGAGCAGGTAGATTCAAAGTGTATTTGGAGATTAACACTGCTTTTTAATGGCTTGGCTTCAGAAGTGAGGCTGTGATACCAAATTGGCAGGAGTTGTAAGTATTCCAGAGGAGGGGCTCCTTCTGTGTTGTTTCATAATAAAGCACCTTCTTCAGAGGCTTCTGCACCAGATCCAACTGATCAGGAGGCGACAAACTTAAAGAGTTTTCTCACACAAACATGCTGCCCCTGACTGATAGTAACAAACTTTTTTACAAGACTGTCTATGGCAGTCAAAAAGAGCAAGAGATTAGTAGCACCTTAAGGCATGAAAAAAACTGTGACAGAGTGTGTTTTCATGAGCCTGAAGAAGTGAGCAGTGACTCACAAAAGCTTATACCCTGCCACAAATTTTATTAGTCTTAAAGTATGACTCTGCCATTTTTTTCCTGCACAGAGAGATTTGCAACCTTTAACATCTTTGCAAAGCAGATTCCTGTTTTCTGTGACTTCTTCTCCCAAGTCCCATCTGGTGATTGTGGCTGAGCTGGCACATGCGTTTTGGTATCAGCAACACTGTAGTCCAGCCAGTAGATGGAGCCTGGTTGTACCCAGCTGAGACCCAGGAATAAAGCCAAAGGTGGCTCAGAAGAGTTCTGAACAGCTGTGCAGAAGCACACCTGCTGCAGCATTTTGCACGGGGGAGACTGAGCTTGTTTTCCTTCTGCTTTCACAATTCAGTCAGCAACGTATTTGAGTGCTGGCTTGGTCAGTGGTTTTGCCTTTTAAAAAACTATTTATTTTTATTTTATTTATTTTCAAATGTTTCGACCACCATTCCTGGAAAATCGGCTCGTGGTGGTTTACGTGAATCTAAAACAACCCTAATACTGTACAATTAACACTTTAACAGAACTGCTCAAAGTAGGGGAAGAAGTATGTAATTTCACAGGCCCCAGCTAGTCGACACAGACTGTCAGAGCAGGGTGTTTCCCTCTGCATGCATTAGATCTCCTGCAGAGCAAAAGTACACAATTCCTTTCTGAACCTCAGTAGTCCAAATGGCTCTTGATATGCCTTTCTTGTATGAATCTCCTGCTGGTGCCATGCCCCGAGGCTGCAAAGTTCAGCTGACTTGAGCCCTCAATCTGATCTCCAAGGCTGCCTGCAGAGGATTCTCAGGAGTGGGAAAGAGAAGAATTGGGCATGGCAATGATCTGAGCTTTCTTCGGCCCAAATATCCAAAGGAGAAGAACTCTTTCAGCCACAGTCACATTCTTCTGGGGATTTTCCAATTGCTTGTTTTGAGTGGAGGGGATGAGAGAGCAAGAGCACAGTCTTCCATTTCCCTGATTACCCTGTTTTCAGCTTCTTTTGTATTCCCATTTTCCCCAGCAATCCGAGAAGACGGCATGCCAGGAGGCAGGAACAAGAGCATTGGGCCTGTCCAGGTGAGCTAGCTGTCTGGATGTCTGAGTCCAGCCTTCCTCTGCTGACCTGTTGTCTCTCCTCTATACCCAGGCCCTTTCAGTATGTCTCTTAACAAGTGAGTAGTTTGTTGTGTCAGTGTTTATGGTCCTATTGATGCCACAGGCATTTCAGAAGGCCAAATTTCCTTTGCGTTGCTCCTGTTATCCTCAAGGAGAGGAAACCCTTTTCTGCTATGTAGTTTCCTGCCCTTTGATAGCATCACATCCCCCCGGCAAGCTGTGTAGGCAGAGCCATGATTTGTGAGAGGGAGAAGCAGCATGCCTCTTGTGCTTGGGTTTCTCTTTCCTTTCCTCCTGCAGATGTGGCCCCTGTTGGTGAATCTTGGCAGGAAAGAAAGCTACTTAATGCTAATTTTCTTGAGCTTACCTGTGTAGAAGGGGGCGGGGGGTATAGTTGTTTAGTCTCATGCTTCTGGTAGTGTTTCAGCTCAGCTTTTGGGCATATGGTGCCTTCCCAAACCTCTCATGGGTTTGCCTTAACTGCCTCTGCAAATCAGCTGACAGTCTCTCCAGCACAGGGGCAGCTCTTCCATCCTTCATCCACCTACAAAGGTCCTTCAGTCCCTGCCAGGCTCTCCGTAAATCTTTCCGTGATCACAGCACAATTTCTTAAGTTGTTGCACGTGGGGAATCCAGTAAATGTCTTGCTGATTGATGAGCTGGCTTGTTGGGAGATGTCTTGTAAAAAGCTTGGCAATTCAGTGCAATAGTTTCTGCCACACAAGTGAGAAATGATTGCCACTTTCCAGATGGCTACCAGAAGGGCTGCTTTGGAAGGCAGAGTGCTTTTGTATTTGATTTTTAATGTGGCAGCAAAGTGGTCTTACAGAATGAAGCTACCTAGGGCCAGGACTGCCCCTCAGGCTCTGTGAGAAATCAACATGGGTAGAAAAGAGCAAGAGTAGGAGCACGTTAAAGACTAACAAAATTCAGGCTATGAGGATTTGTGAGTCACTGCTCAGTTCTTCAGAGACAGCTAGGATGTGAGTCCATCTGACCTATATATTGGAAAGTGGTTTCAGATGCCTAATAACATTAGCTGGTGAATGACAATAGCAGGCGTGATTAGATTAGGTGTGATATGCAAAGGAGTGATAGGCTTGGAGAGATCAGATGGGAAACCTAGGTCTCTATTATGTCCAGATAGACGCATTGTCTTAAGCTTCATTATCAGTTGCAATTCACCAGTCTGTATTTCTAATCACCCTTTGAAATCCCTTAGGTCAGCAGCTGAATGTCCCGAAAGTTAAAATGTTCTCCGGCTGTTTTTTGAATGGTGTGGTTTTTAATGCCCATTAATTCTTTGTCGAAGAGACTGGCCTGTTTGTCATAGAGGGTGAAAGGACATTGCTGACACACGATGGGATAAATCACATTACATAGAGAATAAATCTGAGATGGTGTGGCTGATGCTGTTGGGTCCACTGATTAACTACTCAGCAGTAACATGGATTCTGGTACCAAGGCCTGCACACAAACCAAGATGTGGAGTTTGCTCTCATAGAGATCCTCAAAACACTCAGTGGAAGCCAGTCTACATTTTCTGTCTCATTACCAACGTTGATTTCTCCATGCCCACCACTCCTCTGCATCACATCTAATCCAGTCATGCCTGCCACTGTCACTTGTCAACTAATGTCCTTGGGCATCTGAAACCACTTCATAGGTCAGATGCACTTACATTCTAGCTGTCTCTGAAGAACTGAGCAGTGACTCAGAAACCCTCATGCCCTGGTTCAAATTTTGTTAGTCTTTAAGGCAGGGGTAGTCAACCTGTGGTCCTCCAGATGTCCATGGACTACATTTTCCATCAGCCCCTGCCAGTGTTTGCTGGCAGGGGCTCATGGGAATTGTAGTCCATGGACATCTGGAGGACCACAGGTTGACTGCCCCTGCTTTAAGGTACTACTGGGCTCTTGCTCTTTGACAAGCGATGCTTTAGCCTTCTTCCAGAGATGCAGACTCTAACTTTGTAGTAACAGGAGGTTCTTGAGAGATTAGTCTACTGGTAACTGGGGGTGGGCGGTGGCACTGAGGAGGAACCCTTTATTTTAATGACACATAAGAATCAGCTGCCAACAAAGTCATGGGCTGAAACCTGACCCAAAGCAGAGCTGATGGACAAGATATTGCTGAGTGGACTTTGTGCTTCAGTGTTGATAACTTCAAGGCAGTAAACAGCACTGGAAGAGGCAGAGATACCAGCGTGGTTGCAATCCTGTTGAAGTTAATTATATGGCTGCCTGTTGCAAGGAAGACTTGAGATTCTTTTGAGCGAGGCAGAAAACAACGCCGTGTACGCAGCCAGGAGCAACCGCCATGGGGCCGTATGAACTGCTCTGTAGGAAGTTCTTTGCATCCACCCTTCTAATTGCCTTTACTGGTGTCCTGTGGCATGGTGGAATGTTGTGTTTCCTGGCTTCCTTCCAGAGAAGTTGTGCATGCTCCCTGAGGGTGTATCAACTCTTGTCTTCTCCTGAAAGAATGGTGACAGGATATAAACTGATGGGAGGAGGGCAGGGGAGGTTTAACTGTGCTGATGTTTGCAAGGCTTGAATGAGCCGCCAGCCGTCTTGTAATAAGCTGTAATTCTCTGCTGTGCTGCTTTCCAGTTCTCCTTCAGCCCTGTGGCTGAATATTTCAAGCATACAGAGGTTTTCTTGCTGTGTTGCTGTCTCTGGCCCAGATGTCTGTGTATTTCCAAAAGCATCTCTGCAAGGATAAGGCAGGAAAGCCACTTGTTTCTAAACCACAGGGGATATCTGTGTCCAAAGCTTTTATTGTCAACAAGAAGTGCCGTCCTTGTGCTTTCTGTCCTGGAAGCTTCTCCCCCGCTTATCCCATCCTGTGGGAGTCGGTCATCTGCTATTCTCTAGGAAGGGAAAGCTTCAAGGCTGGATCCAACTGAAACGGATTCTGTTTTGGAATGCTGGGAAGGCAGTCTTGTCTGCACCATGAAACAGTAAGTCCTGCTTGGTTTCAGAAAGCAGCAGCATTAACGACAGTCTGTTTCTTTTCTCTCTCTGAAAGATATCCGAGGAAGAGATTGAGCGCATCATGTCTGGGCAAGAATTCGAAGGGGAAGCAAATATCTCTTGGAGCAACAATGGAGACAGTGACAACAGCTCTCCGGGCAACGGGGTGTCTGAGAGCAACCAGCCCTCCCCTGTCTCAACTCCATCTTCAAGGTGGGACTTGGGAGAGGGGCAAAACATTAATGGTTTGGTTGGGTAGGGTGGGACAGTTTTTACTTGCATCTGCCTTGTATTTCTGCAATCTCTCTCTCTCTCTCTCTCTTTTTTTTTTTTGCACATTTGAATTGTGCCTGAATTGAGTGCTCAGGATGAAAGAGCGTGTTTGAAGTGGAAGTGAATCGATACGTAGTGTGGACTCTGCAAGATTTTCTTGTGCAGTGGAGTCGCCTCGTCGGACTTCTTCCCCGTTAGTCTCTCAAAGCTGCCTTGTATTTTCCAGTAGGTCTGTGGAGTTGAATGGATTCACTGCACTCAGGGATCAGTATATTGGGACGCCAGTGTCTGCACACTATCAGTACCTTCCGCACCTTCTGAGCTGCCCAGCTCATACTGCTCTGCTGCCCCCTCAGCCCCGAAGCCTCGACCCTCAGTCCCATGGCCTCCTCATCAGCCAGTTGGTGTCGGCGGAGGACCTGGAGCCCTTGGGCACCCCAATGCTGATTGAAGATGGGTGAGTGTCTTCTCCCTCCTTGTAGGCCTTGGCTTGCTTGCAGGAGCTGTCTGAAATCATTGAGTCCTGTGGCTTGCAGCCTGTGGGACTTACTTCTTGGTGAGGACGGGGTGGATGGCACTCTGATCCTTCTTCCTCTGCAGACATTTTAGTTTCTGGATTTAAATGGAAGGCATACTGTCATCTCAGTTAATTGTTTTTGAACAAAGACTGGGCACATTGTAGCGTTGTTCAAAAATAATTCAGATATTTCTTGACACGAGCAAATATTGCTGTTTTGGGTTCAGGGAGTGAAAAGAAATCAGGGATCGAGAAGCCACCTTGGGTGGGGCTCAGAAGTGCTTACAAGGGACCCAGAAGATGGCCATGCCTGTTCCCTGTAGTGGCTTGCCAGACCGGGTCAGTGGCCCAAGACCAGTTCTCCTGTCTTCCATGGTCAGGGGTGGGGCCTGACAGGTAGATGGGTCAGTCCCACTTGTCACCACTGGGGGCTGCTGCCAACAACTGAAGCCCATTGGACATAAGCTGCCTGTTGTTTTTTTTTTTTCCTGATCCAGGTAGTTGCCTGTTTCTTTTTTTCCTGACCCAGGTTCTCTCTTTCTCTCTCCGGACTGCTTCTGCAGGTACAAAGTGACTCAGGCTGAGCTCTTTGCGCTGCTCTGTCGGCTGGCAGATGAGCTGCTGTTTCGACAGATAGCCTGGATCAAGAAGCTGCCCTTCTTCTGTGAACTTTCCATCAAGGACTACACTTGCCTCTTGAGCTCCACATGGCAGGAGCTGATCCTGCTCTCCTCCCTTACGGTTTACAGCAAGCAGATATTTGGGGACCTGGCAGATGTGACTTCTAAGTACTCTCCCTCCGATGACGAGCTGCACAGGTGAGGGGAGAGGCAGCTGCAACTTTGTGTATATTTGTGGGGAGTAACTGCTATTGATTCTCCAGCTGAGCTCTGTATTGTCAGGGATCCCCAAGTTATGCCATAGCAAGAAGGAAGGAAATAATTCTTGTTTCTACCGAATGCATTTGCCACGGAGCTGAAATTGCTCGCGGTAGGTCACAGACACCCTATTCTGTGAGAGCAGAGGGATGCTGTCACCAAGGCAGCCTCCTTCCTGGTGCTTTTCTGGAAGGGACTTTCCATTTTCAGAGCTAATTAAGCCTCCAGTGTAAAAACTATAGTACCAAAGATAGGAGGAATCTTCCTCGAGCTTACTTTGTAATTTTTCATATAAATATAAATATAGGATTGTCATATGCAGAATGCTTTGAAATGATGTAGCCAACTACATAGTAAAATGAACCAGGCTAATGAAACCTTCATAAAGCAGGGAGGAAGCAGGTGCTCAGGCTGAGAGGGGGATGGCTTGCATATTACCATCGACTGAATCGTAGCAAAGCTTACAGGTCGTGCTTCTCATCAATGTACCTCCGCATGAGAAGAGTACTGACTCCAGTAGCTGAGGAGGAATCTGGGGATTGTCACCCTCAACTTTGAGCGTGGGGTGCCTTCCTCTGCTTTTCATCTTGGGGGCCCTTTTGCCTCCAATTCTGCGTGGAGGAGATACAAATTAACTTACTGCTAGCCCTGGCTTTCCAAAACAGGTGGCTCCCATTGCTGAGTTTTGGGCCTGGTAAGCAACAGGGTACTTGCCACTTACCCCACTTCAGAATGAAGAGATTGCAAAAGGAAAGGTCTGCATGGCCCTGGGTCTGAGATCATTTTCAGTGGCATAAATTTTGAACAGCCTGGCCTGACATCATGGTTAGCTGATGCTCCCGGCGACCCCGCTGGCAATCATTCATCTGGCAGGGGGAGGGAGTGCCTCTAAGTGCCAAACTATCTTGTTTGAGTAACTCCCGGTGGGAGGCACCCCCATCACCTGGCATTTAATTCTCTCCAGTTTGATGTGCCATCCTGTCCAGATGCTAGGATCTCCTTATCAGCACCCAGGTTCTTTGTAAGTGTATCTTTGCCCAGTGGTGTTGGGGGAAGCCCATTTGAACTTTTAACTTGGGGCATGTATTTCCATACCCTTTCCCCACAAGTTAAGAAAATGTCAGTTGCAGCTTAGATCAAGATACAGGAAGAACGAGGCATTCTAGAGGTTTTCTGCGCAAACAGGCTGTGTCCCTTGCGTGCAAACGTTTTTATTTCTTAGGTCTGCTGCTCTGACGCATGAGGCTTAATTCCCACACACTCACACGCAACACTCTGTCCCTTCTCCCCTTCCTGGTCTCCTTCTGAATCCTTGACCTGCAACAGTTTCAGCTGCCTTGAAACTCCTACCCTCACTAAATCAAATCCTGTCTGACTATTCTCTCTCCCCCCCCCCATGTGTCTGTAATATGGCACCAAATTTATAGCATCTTTTTCATCTAACCCACCTCTTATCAGGAGTTCTGTTATTTAATTCCAGTTTGTTGCACCAGTCACAGCCTGGCTCTAATGAGCGCTGCCATTGTCAGAGGGGACTGAGCACAGAGAAATGCAACCAGCTTGGGCTTGTTTCGCATATTAATTTTTCCAACATGGGGCATCTATATAGGCCTAGGTTTTGAAAGCACTGAAATGCTAGTTATGAAGAATCAGAGCTCCAACCCGAATTAAAGGCTTTTTGCGCTCATTAATTTATTCAGTAGTTTCATTACCTGTAAGGGGCCTTCTTTCAGGGTAAACATAATAGGCTTCATCATGCCCCAAAATGCTTTCCCAAGAGCTGACCTGCAAATTAGGCAGCATCTTTGCCATCTCTTTACTGGAGCTTAATCTCACCAAGGAGACGAATCAACCTTCCTATGCATCGGGATGCTAGTAAAGCATGTTGCTTGATTCTTCCTCTTAGGTGCTGTTGTTGAGGAATGTTGCCTGGCTTTAAACTGTCATGCTTCTTTCCCAATGGGGGCCTAAAGTGACTTGCAACATTACATTTCCTCCCTCCGTTTTATCCTCTCGGCAATCTTGCGACATAGGTTAGGCTGAGGAAGTGACAGGGAGGTTCCATGTCAGATTAAAACCAGCGTCTCCAAACACTCTTAACTACAAAATGTTGGCACCGTGCTTGATAGCCCCGCTCTGTATATAGACATTTGTGTTTTAAGATCCATCTTAGGATCATTTCTGTGTTGTGTAGCCAGTGGAATTCTTTGATATGTTCCACAAGGTTCTCACTAACTCTGATGCATCTCCTCTGATGATACATGTCCATTTCTTGCTGGGGCTTTCTGCTTGAATGATGCATACTGATGGGTGCTCCAGATGGTCCTTTCCCTGTATAGTGCTAAGCGGTTTATTCCCTGTGCCATTTGCCTTCCTTGCTGTGTTCCTGCTTCATGGAATAGAGGAAGAGGAAGGTGTGAAAAAGATTCCAGCCCCCCCCCCCCGACCCGTGTATTATATATCCTTTTCCTGGGACTGCCCAAGTATAAGGCAGTTTTCTCTTCGTTTCCAAAGTACCCACTTTCATGGAGTAGGTTTTAATTTCTCACATAAATGAGGAATGGCAGCTCCATAAACCCATTAGCAGGAATCCTTGGTCTCTTGCTATAGAATTGCTTGTTATGGGGTTCTCTGACACAGGCCATCTTTTTCTTACCTTCAGATTCAGCGAAGAGGGGATGGAGGTGATGGAGCGGCTTATCTACCTGTATCGCAAGTTCAACCAGCTGAAAGTCAGCAATGAGGAATATGCATGCATGAAAGCCATTAACTTCCTCAATCAAGGTGAGTGCAGCTACAAGAGGCTTTCCTTCGCAGCCCAAGTAAAAGCTGGTCCCTTTGTAGTCATCTCTGTTGCTCTTGGAGACATTGCTACATTAGCTATGTACCTCTTCCCCTGGGTTCAAACTTGGGACTAGGAGCTGCGCAAATGAGGTTTATGGTGGCGCAGTCAGCAACTTTGCTTATAGCACACTAGCTGAAAGATCTCTTTTTTTTAAGAGTCACTTCTTCCTTTTTTTACTTATTCTCTTGTCCAGGGGACTTGCAGAGAAAGGTCCTAAGCCTCTTGATGACCTTGCATTGTTCAGAGACCTGATGGGGCAGACAAACATTTCAGTTTGCATGCTGAAAAGGTTGGGAGCAGTGAGCATCTTGTCTGGCATTCTTTGATCTCCTTGCCGTGCTCCTTCAGCCTTTGTGTTCACAGGGCCAACGTTGGTTGGCTGCCAAGAGATGGCTTTACAGCTTGGGGACAGGGAGGCGCTTGGCAGATTTGCTGCACAGTTCTTGTGGCTCCAGCAGCACCATGATGTAGGACCATTTCTTCTTTGAGTGTTGAGAGTGCAGGGGAATCCTTGAATGTTCACCTTGTTTTCAGTTTAACCAATTAAATGAGTTTGAGCCCTGGTTCGTGGGCAGTAGAGGTGAAAGTGCTCGTAGTGCCCTTACTTCCTTGGGCAGTCCCTCAGCAAGGAGCAAATGCGTCCTTCCTCTACTTTGGTTTGGGTAGTTTTCATGGTATGTGTTTCTTCATTTGCCTTTCTTGCAAAAGCTGGCATTGTAGTTCTGTCTTCTTTCTCCTACCCCATCCCGGCAGTCAACTGCAGAACAAGAATCCTAGCCTAGACAGCAGAAGGTGACTGCTGCATTTGGGGGCTCAGTTTGGGACTCTTTTTTCCTAGCTGATCAAGTTAAATTTCAGGGGAGCAGATCAGAATTGGTACCACTCTTAACTGGACACACTACCGCATTGGGGAGACAGGGACGGGGGACCGAAAACTGGAAGGAGGGCAGGTAAAACTCTGCGAATGCTAATCGGTGACAGACTTGCGTGGGTAGCTATGTTGGTCTGAAGCAGCAGAACAAATTTAGAGTCCAGCGGCACCTTTAAGACCAACAAAGTTTTATTCAAGGTATTTGCTCTTGTGTGCATGCACACTTACTGTATCTGAGGATGTGTACATGCACATGAAAGCTCATGCCTTGAATAAAACTTATTGGTCTTAAAGGTGCCACTGGACTCTAAATTTGTTCTCTGACAGACTTGTCATATTCAAAATGAGCAAAGTCCTGTTTTGAGCATTTCCTTCATCAACTATTGATAACATCATTGAAGAATGTTCAGACTTCTGGACCACTATAAACAAGCAGAAAGAAGTGCTTTGAGGGGCAGCTGAAAACATTTAAAGCCATAAACTCTTCTGTATTTATAACACTTCACTTAGTGCTGGCAGGGGGTGGGGTTTGGAAGAAGGCCTGACATGTGGATTTGAGGAAATATTCATAGAACTTAATACTCAGGAGCAAAGATTTTTGAGAAACCACAGCATCTTAGAGTAGCCTCAGTTATTAATGCTTGTGCCTTGTCAGACAAGGATGTAGATGGAAGAGTTTAAACTAACCAGAGTGGGGCGCCTGAGAGCACTTCCTCTGCTGCCTCTTGGGCAGTCTCCGTGCTTCCATATGTCTTCAGATTTATGTAGAACTTATGTGAATTGGCGGCTGCTGCCCAAACAGTTCTGATAGTGAAAGCCACACTCCAGACCAAAAAACAAATCTCTCTGCCCCCAGCTCACCTCAGCTGCCTGAAGGGAGAAGATAGATTCAAGTGGGTAGCCGTGTTGGTCTGAAGCAGCACAACAAAACAAAATCAGAGTCCGCTGACATTTGCCTGTGTGTGTATAATTTCAAAACAAGTTGGCAAGAGATAGTGGAAACGTTAAGGTATTCATCTGAATCTAAATGTGTGTCTTGAATAAGGTGCGTGGGTCAAAAGACCACCTCTGCTCTCAAGGCTGTGTCTGTTTTCCAGGACTAGGGAAAACTAAAGATTCTGGCCTTGAATAAATCTTTGTTGGTCTTAAAAGTGCCACCGGACTCTGATTTTGTTTTGTTGAATGGAGAGGAGTAAGGTTCAGGGCTGCAGGCCTCAGGCAGGCAAGAATTGGTGTCTCTTGAGCTGCTCCTTCCATAGGCTCCATTTCCTTGGTGGCCATCCATTTGTTAAGTGCCAGAGTGGACCTATGCATTCAGAGCAGTTTTGAGGCTACCTCAAGGACACTTGCTCGTCCTAAATTTGCAGTTGCTGGTGGTACCCAGATAGGATGAAGACCAACTTTCCTACTCATGTAGCTTCTTCTGCACTCAGATATCAGAGGCCTGACAAATGCATCCCAGCTGGAGCAGCTGAACAAAAGATATTGGTACGTCTGTCAGGATTTCATGGAGTTCAAGTACCCACATCAACCAAACCGCTTCCCAGATCTGATGATGTGTCTGCCAGAGATACGCTACATTGCAGGTAAGTCTCTGTCATTCATAACCAGACTTGGAAGCCACATTGACTCTCCACCTGCCCATCACCACCTTTCCAGCTGCAAGGAGCTGCCTACCAATTTGGCTCTTGCATGGGAGTGGGATTAAACAAACAAACAGATTAGCATGCTCAGCCCCAACCCATAACCATCCCTTCCCCTTTTGTTTCAAGGTAGCAGGGGGAGGGTCCTTGTCTGCTTTTAGATGTTGATAACTGGGCGATGCATTTCCTGGCAGAAGTGGAACATCAGTGCAGTCTCAGTTAATAGAAGTGGGTGAGTGTCAAAGGGGGTGACTGGCAATTCATAACCTTGGCTGTGGGATAACTCATTTGGGTTCTTGCCTTGACAGGGAAAATGGTGAACGTCCCTCTGGAGCAGCTGCCTCTCCTGTTTAAGGCTGTTCTGCATTCCTGCAAGGCCAGCATGAGCAAAGAGTGAGCTCTTGTTGCACCCCCACCCATCCCTTACTCTGGTGCCTCCGGCGAGGGGAAAAAGGAGGAGCCCACGGCCCAGGCAGTTGGGAATGGCCGTGGCAGGGCAGTGGGTAGCCTTGCCATTGTAGCAAGAATCGGCTTTTTAAAACCTCGTTTCCTATAATATTTATTTCACGACAGAGTTGAATGTATGATCTTCAACACAGCGTGTTCTCTCGCAGTTTACAGAATGTGAAGATGTTTGTTGCAGTGTTTTAGGGTTAGATCTTTTGTACTGGGGGGAGGGTGGGCTGGGGTCAATGACTAAGACTACCTCAAGGAGAAGGTGCTGTTGTTCAGGAACTGCTGTTTCCATGGGCCACACCCATAGTGTTCATCCCATTGGGCAACCATCCGTCTCCTACAGCCAGGATCTGTTTTGCCCTAGAGAAATGCCGAGCTAAAGATTGGGCACGGCTGGCCATTTCCTGTCACCCCTCATTTCCTTACTGCAACAAATAACCCGCACACACCCCATAGACACAGTTTTCCTTTGATTTGCAGTTCCTGCAAATGCTACATACCTGGCAGCCGTGTTTCCTTGTGTTTACTGCACAGGGTTGTGGCTGCAAGAAGGAAACATGGCAGCTGGAACAAAAGGTACTATGTTACAAGGTATGCTCACCTGCCTTACAGATTGGAAAACATCACAACAGCTTGGCTGTCGAAAGGGCTAAGCCAGGCATGCACTCCTAAAGAAGCTTGAGGCAAGTTGCTTGAACTGCAGAAGCCTTTCTCATTCCCCCCCTCCCCCACCCCTCCTTAATGCTGCAGAGCCTTCCCTCTAGACCCCAGCCCCTTTTTGCAAGCTGATGCTTTGCACATCTCTAGGGTTCAATCAGATGCAGGTTGGCATGGGAATGCAGATGGACAAGGCACCCTGGAAAGTGAGCGTGCCTCAGGCCCAGCGAAATGCCTCCTCCATCTTTGGCTTAGGGGTGCTCTTCCATGGGATGGAGCCTGACTTGGCTACACCAAGGAAAAGCTCATTTTGTTGATCTTCCCTTGCAATGATTTTGCTGCTGATGCTGCTGATTTACCAACAAACTGAAAAACGGGTAACGGCTGTTGCTGGGACCAGATTTGTTGCTTCGTGAACCTCCAGACTGGAGTCACGATCCCTTTACTTTTTTTCCTGTTGGTCCAAATAGCATTTTTCTCAGGAAGGCCTTCCGCTTTGACACAATATACCTCAAAAGGGCAGCGGGAAGATTGGACATGTACTCTGTATCTGCCTGCCTGCCAGAACATGGTCGTATTTTTTAAACATTTTATTTTTGCAAAGAGCTTTCCACAATTTGGCTAGTTACCTTTGGCTTGCTTGTGTTCATCAGGGATACTTATATTGCACAAATGGAAGCGAATCCCACAGTGTTGATGGCTTTTCTCCGCAGTTTTAATAAGGGTTGTTTTTTAAACTAAGAGCCACACACTTGTCAGCTGCCCTCCCCGATTTGTGATCTTTCCCCTGCCTCCAAATATATTAAAAAGGTAGCTTAGGATGAGCACATCACACTAGTCTGCCTTTAGCTGCTGGAGCTCTGGGGGGGGGGCAGGGGGGGAGGTTGCTGGCCATTGTCTCAGCTCGTTCTTTTCAGCGTTGGCAGCAGCCTCCACTGACAAAGACTGTTTATGTCTGGGAGCAGAAAAGCCAAGCTGAATCCACAACGTGATCCAGAGGCTAATGTAGCAAGCCAGAAGGTAACTTGTTGGGCTATCATTAATGCCTCCTGCAACCAAGTCTGCTAATGACTTGGGAGTTTGAAACAGGGTAAAGTGAATGTAATGCATTGCGGACTCAGGTATTATGTGAAGAAAATAGAACTGTAGCTAGAGGCGTAGAGACCGTAGGTCACTCACTAGATGGATTTGTGAATTTGGTTTGAAGGACACCCTACAAAGGTTGGAATTTTTTTTTGTTTTGTACCATTCTTCACTCACCAGTCATTTTGTAAAGGGACCATATAATTTTGTTTTGAATGCTTGGTGGGGTGGGGGGGGGGGCACAGAAGAACAACTGACATCCATTATCTTTGGCTTTCTCTCCTGGGCCTCCAGCTTTGAAACATCCATCTGCCATAACAGGGTTCTTGATAGCTTTTTCAACATTGTGGCCTACATTTTTCTCCCTTTCTTGGAGAAAAAAAGAGAGAGAGGCTGGGCCACTCCCTCCACTGCTTCCCTAGAGTGAGGCAGCTCCAGCCACGGCATTGGATCCAGCCACCCATCCAAATGGCACATGTCTCTCCCCAAGTGCATACCACATCCCCTTCAGAAGCTGAACAGGGAGACTGGATTCCCCTTTGCCATTCAAGTCCAGTCCTTCAAACCAACTTTTTTGTTTATAAACTTGAACTTCTTTTATCTTTATTTTATTTCTAAAGGAAAACAAACCAAATACAGGTGATATTGGGGGGGGGGGGGGAGATCCAACAGCCCTCTGCCTCCTGTAACCATGGCTATCACTGTCCGTTCCTCTTTTGGTTTTGATTTTTGGCTCCAGGGTCTGTGGAGACCAAGATGGAGGCGCTTCCTCTTTCTCAGGCTTTTTAGTGGCAATCAGCCCTGCCTAGTGAGGCAGGAGGGGAGGGAGGGGGAGGGGCAATTAGCTGAAGGATGAAGCTGTTTTTGCATTGTAGAAGATATGTGAATCCAAGGTGACATCCCACCAGATGACACCAGCGGTGGCTGGCCACAAAGTTTCTCTGAGTTCTTGTGTACAACTTGTGTTGCACACTGAAGCTCAGGGATATGTATTTAAATGCAACTCAGAGAAACTCCCATGGCTGCCACTGCTCCAGTAGGTTTCTTTCTTTGGCCTGTTTGGGGACTCCCTACTGTTTTTGGTAGCCAAGGAGACTTTGGTCACCCCAAGCAAGCCTGAGAAAGAAGCCACTGGCTGGAGTAGAGAAAAGGCCCAAGTGGGCTAACATGGACCTCAACTGAGCCTTTGTGATAGATGGTTTTTCTTTCCTATGTATGCAAATGTCTTGTACTAGTTGTTGATAACATTATTGACTCAATTTCCATAACAAAACTACCTCTTGTGTGACATCCTGGTTATCATCTCAAAGGGATTGTGTGAAAAACAAAACACTTATTCTCTCCTTTAAACATGCTGCTGCTTTACCTATTTGAGTGAAAACATCGTAGGGAAAATATCTGGGTTTTTTTCCTGTTAACACCAATTTTTATTGTTGAATTGCACAGGGGTAGAGCATTCCGTTGGGCATTCCATTCTATTTGAAGGCTGACGCTGCTGTTGGCAATTGGAAGGAATGGCAGTTGTGGGCAGGAGCTATTCCCTGCCAGCCTCTGTTTTCAGCCTCTTAAATTACTGTAAGGTCTAGTGCCCTCCTGGCATGCTCCATCCCGCCCATGCTCCTCAGAGCACTCACACTAGCACTGTCACGGTAGTTCGGGAATAAGCAAATAGTGCTGTGGTACAGCTCACCGCCCCATCCACTAACAAATGCAAGCTATGGGGATGTGAATGAGGCTGCACTAAAACCTTGGCTTGAAACACTCCGTGTTCACCCTGACTTGCATGCACATGTCTGTAGCACAACATGGCTACAAACTCCTCGCCCTGCATCTACCTCTTGGCCCACCTTTCCGCTGCCTACATCATTCTGGGGTTCCTTGGCAGGAGGAGGAAAGGAGGATGTCGATTCCTTGACTGAGCTGCTCAGAATACATTTTTCCCATAATCCCTTGTAATAAATCAGGGAAGCAGGATGTCACTGCAACATAACAAATAGTGAATGTTTAGCTGTTATGTTTTTAACATGCTTTTGGAGCAGGAGCTTTGGGCAGGCTGCACACAGGGTGATATCAGCTTGTAGTTGGCCAGGTGGACCCATTGGTGCCTCCTAGCACCAACTGTACTCTGACCAATGAAAGTTGCTCCTGACCACACTGCAGGTCTTGAAGTTACTGTGTCCAGCTGCCTTGGCTTCCAGCGCTCCACTCTGTGACTTGACTACCTGTGGAAATGTGACCAATAAGTGTTAAACGCATGTTTAGCAAGTGATAGATATTTGAACTAATAAATGTGAACGGTTCTGGATCACCCGGCTCGCTCTTGTTTTTTCTGCTTGTCCTATTTTCTGTATTACTTGGGCTTCATCCCATTCTACCTTGTTTCCTTGAATGTGACTGGTGCTATGGGGCAGAGTGGCCTACAGGCACAGGGATTTGGGTATGGTTCCTCCATGCATGCAGCAACATTTGTCTCCTTACTGTGTGTGTATGGGGACGTATGCTTGCGGGGGGGAGGGGGGCACACACAATCTGGTGCTCCGGAAGAAAGTGTGCCCCCTTGGACTTTTCAGAGGAGGGCTTTAGGAGCGCATTAGTTCTGAGATGTTGAGAACATGCACCAGGTGGTGTGAAAGGAGTGAATTCTTTAGCCCCTGAAGGATGTGCCTCTTGCTTTTAATAGCTGTTGCACAGCAAGAAATAAAACAACGAGCAACCAAACCAAAAAAGAAAAGCAGCCTTGACCAGTGCACTGTGGAGGGAAACAAGGAATCAATTAAAGATCTCTTGTGTCAGATGAGAGCGGCAAGCCGGTGAGGAGGGGCTTTGTATATTTAGATTTCTATACATCCTGGAGTGCATACATTAGGGCCCATTCAGCTGGAAGCGAGCCATGCAATCACAAAGGCAAAGGAAGCCGGCGTGTGTGTGCGCGCCTGCCTGCCACACAACTGATGGCAGCAGAATTGCCCAAGTGAGCAGCTGCTCCCCACCCATCCCAGCTTCCACAGCTTTCCTCCAAAGCTCTCTCTACAGCTCACCCAAGTTAATGGCCCACAAAAACACATTCTGGACACTTCTCTCCATGGCTCCACTCTTGGCATACAGAAATTCCCACTCTCTCCAGATCAAACAGCTTTTGATTTTGCAAATATTGAAAGCTCCCCTGCCCTGGGAGCAGGGGAAGCTGAGGCTTGATTGAAAGCAAGGAGTGTGCAATATCAAGGTATAGTTTGATGGCTCTGCACCACAAAGTCCTCTTTGCCCGCTCCCCCACCAGGCTGATCCATATCTCAAAGACTGCACTGGTCACTGACAGCATGCTTTGACTGATTTCTGGACAGCAGCAGTGGAGTCTCCCATCTTAACAAGAGACACTGCATGGTTTTGTGGGACCACACACATGGCCACGGTCCACAGCTTCCTTGAATAATTGGCAAGGAATCCTAAGGAGGCTGGTAGCTGCTTGATCCAGATGCAGCATTGATAGAGGTCTACAATGGCCTGGAGGTTGTGGTAGGCCAGGTTTTCTGGGATGGGAGATGGCAAATGTGCGGTTATGCTTCCTCAAACGCTGACTGGATTCCTTTGCTGAGCTAAGGTATCAGAGGCGGAAGGTGAATTGTTCTTTGTAGCAGGGACAAGGAAAGCCTAGTGAAGAAAATACCACTTCCCAAGTAGCTTTTGGATTTAGGAATCTGCTGTCCAATTAACTGTCCAATTCCACAAAGCTCTCTCTGCCCTATCTAGGCAGGTCTTTCAGAAATGGTTCCCCTGACAACAAGGTCTGTTATCAGAGCCATTGCCATGGAGATTCCTCCTTTTTCTTGGTTCTCCAGGCAGCGTTTGTGGCGGGTCCCCCAAAATGGACCACATAAGAAGTTCATGCTACCAAAAAGCCTCTCCACCCAGTAACCTCCTCTTCTCCCTGGAGACCGTGGCCTGTTGTATCATGATGCTTTTGAAGTTGAAAAACGTTCTCAAAAGTCTAAGTCTCCTTTGAATTTTTGAATAGGATCTGGATTCTTTGAACTGGGATAGCGTGCCCTCACAGCTCGTTCCTTGAGCTGCTCTTTGCATTTCTGGCATTTGGACACTTTCCACACAAGTGGTGGCTGTTCGACAGAAGCAGCAAACCTCTGGCTTAGAAGTAGGATAGACCTTCTCCCTCCCTTCCTGGAGGAGTTTGGCACCCTGTGCATCTGCAGTTGAACTTTCTCCTCCTGGCAGGACCCTCCATCCTACCAGCCCGCACAAAGTCTTCAAGGTTTGCTTTTCCCAAGAAAAGACTGGTTTACAATCATAAGTGAATTGAGGGGTACTATGTTTGCTTCAAATACAAAAATTTGCAAAGTTTGCCATCACTCTGTTAATTTTTTTTAAACACTTTTTCTCTGTTGTAAACGTTCTAGGTGGGAAATCCCAGAAAGAAGAGGTAGAAAGTATGACGTACCTTTCTCACTTCATCCGAAGTCCATGTCTACCCCACAATGTCTTTTGGTTTAACTCATGTCCCACTGATACAAACATCACTGCAATGAAACATATTCTTCTGTTCACCATCCTGTTCCTTCCTAGTCTGTACTGTGTAAGATGATCTGCTCTGTCAGCTTGTGTGGCACTTCACAAAATACATACTCTGTCTACAAAACACTTGCACTGGCAAAGGGGAAAAGGGAGGTATAAGTGGGGAGAAGTTGGGACAAATCTGCATTCATTCTGGTTGCTGGTGCTGAACTTATCAGATATATTATTCTGCCCTTACTCCAAGGAGCTCAGGGTTGCTGTCGAGACCTGAAGTCATCATCCTGAACTGTGATTCCGTTCTTCTATTTCAGGATGGGTTTGTGAGATCTTTCCGCCGTGCATGCTCTGCCTGCCGCTTCAGCATGGCGCCTGGCTCAGTGACCAGTCTCCATGATAGAAGCAAGGCCAGAACCTACACACTTAATTCTGCCTCTGCCATTTACTGTGTTATGTTTAGAACTCACTAATTTGGTTAGACAGCAGCCGTCATGCACTGCAGGGCCTGGCGCAATGGTTTACCTCCAAAGGCCGCTCCCAAGCCGGCGGGTGAACAAATCATGCTGTCACCAGTGTCAGCCTCGTTAACCTGATCTTTGGTGGATCACCAAATGTCAACATTGCCTGGAACATCCATTATCAGGCCCAAGGACTTACTTGAAGCATTTGTCAGGTTGTTCTGTCACAGGCTCATCTTCTGACCTTCAGAGAGGAACTTTCAAGGAGAGGCAGCTGGGGGGGGGGGGGGGATTTGCCTAGTGGTCTCACCCAACTAGGCTTTCCACCTGGCCAGGGTTCATTGTGGTCAGGGCCTGTTTACAATGAGTGATCCAAACCTCATGACTCGCTCTTAGGCCTAGGTTATAGGTAATTATTTAACGGCCAGTCTTACAGCAGACTAATTGTAGAACTGAGGAAGAAAATGGCAGGCACCTCAGGCCTGTTTTTCAGGAGGGGCGTTTCACACCCAAGACCCAAAGTCTTGTAAGCCACCCGAAGGGGTTCTCATTTTCCCTAGGAGCTCCTTTGCTCCCCTCCATTTTTGAAACTCAAGAATTTGCCTGAAACAATTGCAACCGAGGCTGGAGGTAGCTGTTCCAAAGGGGGGGGGGGGGAGAGAGAGAGGGAGAGAGAGAGAGATTTGGCCCTGGCCCTTATATATTTATTGGGCTTCTAGGCCACCCCTCCCCAAACTGGTCTCGGGTCATCTTACAACAGTTTCACAATTCAAACCCCATCCAATAATGTCATCTTGTTGAAATACTAAAATTAAATCAATTTAAAATTATTTAACTCCATTATTATGCCTCCTGCAATGCAGAGATGGAGCCATTTCCACCAGGCCAAGATGGCGGGAGGGAGGACTAGGCAGGGGCCCATTTAGCTGGCAAAAGTGCAGCCCTTGCCCTTAGTCCTCTCTGAGCAGTTGCACGTGTTGTCAGCCAGACACGCCTCTGCCTCCAAGAAGGCTGGATCCTTTGTCCCTGTCCGTTTTTATCCCACCCTTCCTCCAAGAAGATCTGGAGTGTTCACATTGTTCTCTCTCTCTCTCCCTGCCCCAAGTTGTCCTCACAACATTCCTGTGAGGTTGGTTAGGCTGAAAATGGCCAACTAATAAGCTTCCATCTGGGGAGCTGAACCCAGATTGGCTTGTCCTAAGCCCTGTCGATCCAGTGTGCTTTAAAATGCATCTGAAACCAGGTGGTCCCAGGCACCCATATGTAGCAAGTGGCATCAAACGGCCTATTCAGCTGCCATTTAGGAATTCAACTATGTAGCAGAGAGGATAATTTTTCCCCCCATGTTGGAAATGCAGGGGAGTAAGTGGCGGAGTTCCCCTTGCCAGCTGGGCCAGTGTCGGGGCTGAACTGCGCAGCGGTAGATTTCACTCCGCCTCCAACTAATGATTTGTGTTTAACCACAATTGGAGTTCAAAATACAGGATGCTTGAGACTTAAGGCCTCTTCTCAGGAAGGAGATGAAACAGCTGCAGGCACAGTAAACAAAAGGCTGCAGGCCTGACCCCTGGTGGCTGCACTCTGCTGGCAACGGACAAGAAGAAACTTGCGCAAAACTATGTAGCTGATACATCCACGCTCCCCTGGGAAGAAGACCACCAGCGGCAACCGGATAGGGCAGCACCTAACTACAGGGCCTGGGCTGCAAAAGGAACAGGCCTGCCCGGCGCATGCGCCTGGCCCAAGGCTGTGGCATCTGGAGAGCCTGCATGTTATCAGCAGGAGGTCTCCGAGTCAGGGACCCAGGCCTTGGCAGTCAAGTAAGGAGAGTCACAACCAGCAGTGTGGGCCACACCTGCTGCAGGCACACTCCAGGAACGTGGCAGAGGCAAGAGGCTCGGCCCTGCCGGAGATAACCAAGAGAAAATGACGATAGGCCTTATCTAGTTCCCTCTTGAGTTTTGTGAAGTATCAAGGCTGTGAGAGGCGGAGGGGCCGGAATGGATCCTGCCAGGCCTTCCTGGAGGTTTCTGGTGGACGGCTGCAGAGAGGGCTTTAAGTATATTTACAGACTAGGGCAGGGATAGTCAACCTGTGGTCCTCCAGATGCCCATAGACTATAATACCCATGAGCCCCTGCCAGCATTTGCTGGCAGGGGCTCATGGGTATTGTAGTCCATGGGCATCTGGAGGACCACAGGTTGAGTACCCGTGAACTAGGGGAAGGATGAGTGCTTCTGAATAGGTGCAGAATGCATTTCCTGGCCGGTAACCAAGATATGTTTTTCTGAAATATCACAATTTCACTGTTGGGCCCATGCCAAAAGAGATGCCACGTAACGTTTTTGTAAGTGAGGCTAGCCAAAATAACACGACATGGTGTGTAAGTTTCCACGTTCTACCAGGCTGGACGTTCAATTTTGCATTGTGTTTTCAATAGAAGGCGTCCGTGTTTTCATTCTTGTTCTCAGCGTACAACCCCAGACTTCTCTCACTCTGCCCACTGAAGTCAGCAAAACGTTACTGCCAGGATGCTGACCAAAAAAGGACCTTAAGATTATGGTCAGAGAGAGAGAGAGAGCCCCCCCCCCCTTTAAACATGCAGTCTGGTGAAGACTTCTGGAGAACTGGAAAGCTTATACATTGCTGTTTGGGTCAGCCGTCAAAACATGCTTCTCACAACTTTTGTTCAAGGTATGCCTGGAACTCAGCAAAGACTGGAAAGTAGGCCTGCTTGAGGTCCATGTCCAGGGGATTAACAGGGACAGGAATGGTGTATATGGAAGGCCAGCTGCATTATCAAATGCAGGAATCCACCATGCATCTATTGCCCTCTCCTGGGATGGACTTCCAAATGCACCTGGAGAGGGAGGAGGAGAGATTTTAGCTTGGTGCCTTCATTTTAGAGGCAGTTTTATCTTTTCCCCTTGGGAAACTAGTTGTGGAAGGAGAGTGAAACCTTACAAAATCGGGCATCTAGAGCCTCAGTCTTTAGTTCCTTCACTTTAAATGAGAACCGGGTGAAAAATCCAGCACCCCTGACGGCCTGCAAGACATGAACTGACCCTTCCTCAACCTGATTGGCTGGTCATGTCAGCAGTTTGTCACAGCATAAAACGCCAAGTCGGCCATCTACCATTCTGCTACATGCTTAAACCCCAAATCCGGATTGTTTTATTACAAGCGCTCCTGTAGTTGAATGTCCCCATAGCTGCCAGCGGAGAAACCACAGCTGCAAAACCTCCAGCAGCATTCATTGGCAGCACGTTTCCCAACCCGTCAAGAGGCTGGGGCTGGCTGCACAGTGGACTTAAATCTTCAATTTAAGTGCTACCTGGCTCTAAAGCAGGGGTAATCAACCTGTGGTCCTCCAGATGTCCATGGACTACAATTCCCATGAGAGAATTCTCATGGGAGTTGTAGTCCATGGACATCTGGAGGACCACAGATTGACTACCCCTGCTCTAAAGTAACCATTGAATGGCTGTTACACTGCAGCAACTTACCCAACTGTGAAGCAGCACCCATTTGCACCTGCACGGAGGTCAGTGAGGGATTGTGGTAACCTCCTTTAGAACAACAGCAATGTACCTTTTTAACAAAGAGAGAAGGCTCCCCACTCCAATACTTTGCCCCAAACAGTTCCACTGTCTACCCCTTTTTGCAGCCCACATTAGCTCCGGCCTCGTTTGCCCTGAATAACACCCTGGTATCTTACCAAGGGCCAAGTCATTAAATGCCCCCCTGAGCCCCTCACCAACTATAGCAGCCAAGCTGACCATCGTCTGGCACAAGAATACAAATTAGACCCTTCCTTCCTGAGCGATGCTTTGGGAGCAAGACTCATCCAACAAAGCCAGGAACCAGGTCCTCACATCTCTCATGTGGGAAACGGTGCCCCTACGCGTGTGCAGAACATCACCTCTCAACTGAGAAGCCACTCATGCTCTCTTTCTGAAATTAAGCTTTAGTAGCCATGACCCGAGTGCAGCCCTGCTAGGTGGAAGGGCTTTTCTTCCCTCTGGACAGCCAGCCAAGTCCTTGGAAAAGGGAAAACACTGAAGGTCACCAAGGATGTGTTTGTCCCCCAAAATCTCTCGTTTCCAAAAATAACTGGCGGCTCCTGGCCTGGCTGAGGAAGTAGCCACTTTGCCCAGGCCCTTCCCAGCTCCTGCACAGTCAGCTGAGCAGCTGAGGCAGCCACACCCGCCCCAGCAGAGGCCTTGAACCTGGCAGAGTTATTTCCCATGACATTGGCATCGTCTTCGAACATCTGGCATTCAACTGATAATTGCCTGCGATTCTGCCGGAAGCTCAGCCCTCCTTTCTCCTTTCAGTGAGGCAGCCAGAGAGAGGCCTCAGGTCCCCTTTCTGCACTGGTTTGTAAGCTGCCAGAAGCCCTCGTGGGGAGGGGGATTGAGCTGATCGTGGTCCTTCAGCATCGAGCGCAAGGCACTCTGCATGAACTCTGAGGCACTTTCCACCTTGGCCAAACTGGAGCTGCAGTATTTCAAAAGGAAAATGCGTAATAGAAACTAGAGCCCAACCACAGCTTTTGCTGAAGAAGGCACAAAGACTCGGCAGATGGGCAAAAGGGTTTAAAAAAGCTGGCAAGGTCTGACCAAGGGAGGGGGTGAGTGTCCCTTTGAGCAGGGGTAGTCAACCTGTGGTCCTCCAGATTTGCTGGCAGGGGCTCATGGGAATTGTAGTCCATGAGCATCTGGAGGACCACAGGTTGACTACCCCTGACTTTGAGCTCTACGCAGAAGGCAACAATTCTACCTTCCATGCAGCTCCGTGACCAGGATGGAGGCATGGCTTCCACGTACATTTATGCCCTGTTTCGTTTTTCCACAGGAGGGGCTGCTGCAGGAACCTGAAATTGACACCTAGCTACCCAGTCGTAGATGCTGGTTGCTGAGCAATAAATTGGTCTGCTGGGCTGGTGAAGGAAGTCTCTATGGCCATCCAGGCCATTCAGCCCTCTCCTTCGGCTCTGCCTCTCTCCCTCCACCCTTAGCCAAGGCTTCTCTATTCCCATCAGGCTCTGCAGCTCCTCCCCCAGATGCCTCAACTGGTTTCTCTATGGTGCATTTATTTCTGAGACACAAAGAGAAGCTCAGCCTCAGTGTTGGAATGGATGCTGCCATCATTGCTGGGGTACAGCTCTTCTGACCGAACTTGGTTTGAGCTGTTTTTCAGAACCCTTCAGTCCAGTGGTTCTCAACCTGGGGGTCGGGACCCTTTTTGGGGGTCAAACGCCCCTTTCACAGGGGTCGCGGCAGGGCAAGCAGCTTTGCCGGGGGCATCTACACAACAGCCTTGTGGGGTAGATCGAGATAAAGCGTTCGTCGGTCTGGAGCAGCGGAAAAGAGTGAGACAAGAGTTGGGACAAGAACTGAACTGAAAACCCTGGAAAACCCCCAATTTATATACAATCATGAACAATGGATCTTCACGCCATTTTGGTTTAATTTCTGTGAAAGAACCCTTGCATAATCTTATGGCTGGGGGTCACCACAACATGAGGAACTGTATTAAAGGGTCGCGGCATTAGGAAGGTTGAGAACCACTGCTTCAGTCCTTCTCATTCACAAGGGTGCACCTTCCCTGTCAACTTATTTGATTTTTTAAATTCTACTTTTAAAAATTAGAACCAAATATAAACTCTCAACTCAATATTTCAATGGACCTTAGCATTCCTAACAAAATCCCCAACAGTAGTCTCATCCCAGTGATAACTCCCCGTCTCAGAAGCTGTATCACTACCAAGATGAATGGTCTTTTTTAGCCTCTTGAAGGTCATGAAGGATGGGCAGCAAGCCCTACCAGGGGTCAGACTTCCATAATCTTGGTGACATCACTGAGAAGGCCCTGGCATAAGGCACTCCTTCAGATGACTTTGGTATGCAAATGCAACCCTTCAGCATTGAGTGCAAGCAATCTGGCAGTGTATTTATGTCCTTTAAGGGTCGATGGGGTTGATGATACATCAAAATGGGTATAATACTTGACAAACCAGCTTGCCCCTTTAACAATGGGACGGCTGCATTTTGGACCAGATGAAGTTTCTGAGAACATTTTAAAAGCCCTGCAAAGATCCAGTCTGGCTATCCCTGGCATATGGCCAGATTTCTCCAGGACATTAAAGGTAAAAGGTAAAGGTATGCCCTGTGCAAGCACCGGGTCATGTCTGACCCTTGGGGTGACGGCCTGTAGCATTTTCATGGCAATATGAGGTGGTTAGCCAGTGCCTTCCCCAGTCATTACCGTTTACCCCCCAGCAAGCTGGGTACTCATTTTACCCACCTCGGAAGGATGGAAGGCTGAGTCAACCTTGAGCCGGCTGCTGGGATTGAACTCCCAGCCTCATGGGCAGAACTTTCAGGCTGCATGTCTGCTGCCTTACCACTCTGCACCACAAGAGGCTCTCTCCAGGACATTACAGCTTGTATATCAGTCTGGTCAGTCTCAGCATCAGGCATCCAGGAGTAAGGCTTAGTCCAGTAGTGTAGTTTGACTGGTTCTTCAAGTGGAGCTCCGCCCCATCCAAGAGAGGCTGCATGCCTCCTCCAAGAGCAACTTGGCCTTGTGCAGTATTCCCCAAAGGGACATGAGCTAAGGAAATCCCTGGTCCCAATCTCAGCTCTGCTCCCTGGGACTGACTGGCCTCTTCTCAGTTCCACCTTCTGGCATCAAAACCTTTCTAGGAGGAGGTGAACACATCAAGTTGTTCTAGGACCTTCACATGCCAAGAGCTGCCACCCCAGGGAGGCTTTTATAGAATCACATGGAAGGGGCCATACAGGCCATCTAGTCCAACCCCCTGCTCCATGCAGGATCAGCCTAAAGCATCCATTAAAAGTATCTGTCCGTTTGCTGCTTAAAGTCCGCCAGTGATGGGGAGCTCCTTAGGCAACCAATTCCACTGCTGAACTATTCTGACTGTGAATTCCCCCTCCCCTGATATCTAGCTGGTGCCATTCTAAATGTACTTTTAAAGCCGGTTTGCTGCCAACAGGAACCTTTCCCTGCCCCCCTCCAAGTGACAACCTTTCCAATACTTAAAAGACAGCAATCCTGGCCCCTCTCAACCTCCTCTTCTCCAGCCTGAACATTCCCAAGTCCCTCAGCCTTTCCTCACAGGGCTTGGTCCCCAGGCCATGAGTCATCATGTCTCTCTCCTCTGGACCCTAAATTTTGTCCACCTATCAGAGCCTGTCAAATGGAAATTGTGGCATAGATGTGTAAATCTCCTCCAGATTGAGCCTCTAGATGGGACCAAACTGCCTCTCTCAAGGGAGCAGTGGGTGTGGGGGAGACAAACCGTTCTGCTGCAGGGGAGATCTCCTTCAGCAGGACCAGACAATAAATCAGGGACAGTTCCTCTCCCTCCCTTACTTTTTTAACGAGCCCCTTCCCCGGCCATCCGTGAGCAAGTTTCCTTCTCCTCTTGCTCTCTCTATGGCAAAGGTCCCACATTATCTTCTCAGCTGCCACATTCTAAAACTGTTTTTTTTTTAATGGACTGTATTTTGTTGCTTAATTTTTTTAATGCCGTCACGTGCACACAGAAAGCCAATGAGGTTCCTTGTCCGAGACCATTTTGACCACCATTTGGAGGTAGGGAGTCGCCGAAAGTCCGGCAAAGACTCTGGATACGGACGTATCCACATTTATTCCGTTGGATGGGAACAGAGGAAAGAGAAACCTCCGCCAGAAAAACTTTGCTGTTCTGATGTGACTCCATCCCGATTCAGAATCACATCCAAGGATCTCTATTGCTTGCAGTTTCTACAGGAGACACAACCGAGTGTCCCACGAACAGAGAAACAGAGGCATCCAAAGTAAGTGATTCATACAAGAACTGACAACCTTTCCCCCTCCCTGCGATTTCCTTCTGCCACCCTACCCTCTGTCTTTAGTCAAGGACATTAGCAAAAGATCCCAGTCTAAATTCTCATTTCTCTGCATGCCCATTGCTTGGAAGATTGAAATCCCCCTTGTTCTTCGTTCCCTGCACATGTGTGTTTCTATCTTGCTTCTTTCCTACAGTGTTTGCAAAGTTTGCAAAGTTTGCAGTGTTTACTACTCTCCATCAAGACAATATGCATTTGGGATCTGGGATCGGGGCCACAAAAAGCCACCTGGCATAGTCCTTTTCTCGGCAACAGATGCTGGGCTGGGCTGCAGTTTTCAGCCAGGAGCAGACTCTACAGGATCTATCTCCATCCCTATCAAGGCTGCATCTGAATTGGAGCTTACTAAGGGCTTTGTTCCTACACTTGTTCTCGGCACAGAGTGGCCCTGAGCAGGACACCTGCCTAGCCGCAACCAGCCCTCCCATTTCTGGGTATCCAGGCAAAGAGCTTAGGACCTCTCAAAGGGAACTGTGGAGGAGGGAGGTTTGTGGCTCCAAAGTAGACTTTATTCCCCTAAGTGCTTTGAGCCAAACCCATCTTAAGGACCCTTCCCAGTTAATTTCAGGTGCACATATTCTGTATTTATTGCCTTTCTTCATTATTATTAAAAACTAGCTTCAAAGCCCGTTCCTAAGAACGGGTCTTGAAAGGGTCCCCTCATCTGGCCCCTGGCCAGGCAGCTTAAGGTGTCCTTGGGCAGCAGCTCGCAGCCAGATCAAATGGGGAGGGTGGGGGCTGGGCAGCTCATTAGCAGGGCTGGGACAGAGCTCCTTAGCAGTCAGCTATTCAGCTCCTTAGCAGTCCTTAACAGCAGCCCAGCCTAGCAGGCCAAGAGGCCCTCGTTAGGAGGCCCTCCACCATGATCCTTTGCCCAGGGCCTCTCCCCTTACCTGCTGCTGGCTCCAGGCACTGAGGCATCTGAGAACAAAGAGGCTAGAGTCCAGGGACGGAGGGCGGGAGCTGCAGGGGCAGGGCCAATCAGGGCAAAGCTGGCTGCACCCTGATTGGCCCTATTCCAACTTGAACAGCTGAACATGTCCCACCCCCTAAGCTGTTTCATAAATATATAGAGGAACAACAATGGATAAGGATATCTAGGCATGTGCAGAGTGCAATTCCCTCATCAGCATGGCTAGGCGTGTCCTCTTAGCACGTAAGTGTAGGAAATGACTTCTAGTTGAAGGGCTTAAGCAACTATCGGCAGCTCAAGGGATGCAAGGATAAAAGCCTTTGAAAAAGAGAGGGGCATTGGGTCTCAAGCACATCCAGAAACCCCCTCTTCTCAGCCAGAGCCCCACTCCCAATCGCAAACATCAGTTCTGGCCTTGCAGTGACCTTCTGGCCTCAAGACAGATTCCTGACCAGGTGGTTGAGGAGACCTGTAGAGGACTTCTGTCAGTGCCACACTGGGGGCTGTTTTCTGCTTCCCGATCCCAAGCATGCAAGATTGGTTGCAACGAGTTACTGCAAAAGGGAGGCATCCTGCATATGTTCAGAAGCACTCTTATGTTAAACGTTTGAAACAGAAACGTCTGCCAAATCAGAGCGTAGTCCAGCTAGCTCAGTTCAAGCTAATTAGATGCATTAGCTGGAGGTGCCAGAAATGGAAACTGGGGCCTTCCAAATGCAAAGCTGTGCAAAGCTCCTATATGGCCCGTCTCAATTACCGAAACAAGGACATAGGGGAAGACTTTTGCTTGTGAGCATATGAATCAAATTTGTCCCATTCAGCCCAGCATTACCTATGACTCATACAATGAAATGTCTTTCCCAGCACTTAGGGTCTCACACCCAAGGGTGCTGTAATTTGCACTTCAGCATGTAGCTCCATAACTCCTCCCCTTCAGAGCAGCATGGCGTGTGTTTTGTTATTCTAGGTACCCCCTAGCATTACAGCCCGTTTAGCTGCAGACCACTGGCACCCTCTGTAGTAGCAGAGCTGTTCGGCTCCCTATGCAACTGCAGCTCTCTGCACATGCCAAGAGGCTTCCAGCCACTAGCGGTGCCATCTCTAACCGGTAGCCGCCATTCAGTCAGTTGCTGAGCCTTGGCAAGGCCCTGGGCAGCCATTTCCCTCCTGCAGACAATATCCCAAGCACCAGGACTATTCTTAGATGCAAGAGGAATCCCTCCCTCCCAGAAGAAGCCTGTTTCCTGCTTCCCAGTTTGCACCAATGGCCCCATCCTGAAGAGGAGGAAGCCACAGCAGTCCAAAGCTTTGAATTCCCCTCCGTGCTTCTCAACACTCACAGCAAAATTACAGGGCCAAACTTTCCTGGAAGATGTCACTTCATCCTAGAGGTTGCAGTGTGCAGATCTGAATTCTCTCCCACAGAAATGAGCTTCTTTGTACATTTTAAAAGCCTTATCAAGCCAGAAGTCAGTCTAGCAGCCTCTCTGAACTGCTAGTTTCTAACAGGCAAATTTCATCCTGTGTTGTGAACAATTCAGATGAGTTACTCCACCCTCCCCAGAATGCCACCATGCAGGTCAGAATGTCCACCATGTGGTCACACGATGCACGGGGCATTGCCTTGTTTTGGGTAGCCTTGGTTTGCGCTGCTGCTCCTGGCTATGGAGGCTGAGGCACCTTTGCCCTTTCCCCAAAAGCCTGCAAGGCCAAAGGATCTGGAGCTCCTCTTTGCATTAAGAAGCACTATTCCCACCCCCACCCTCTTTTCCATGAGTTCAGACAAAACCCATGTTCCAGAGCCGGGCTCAGTCTGCAGTGTAGCCACTGATTGGCTGGAATCTGCCCATGCCCGGAACAGCTTGCCTCTCATTGGCAGCAGGATGGATTGCGGGGCCTGCTTGGAAGATGCCTTTCCTTTAGAGAGAGAAAGAATCACACAAATACATTTCTTTCAACTCCCAGCTTGCTGTGCGAGTTTTCTGCTCCCTCCCTTTTTTAAAAACATAAAGGAATAACTAAAAATATGATCCTCCAAAAGCCTGGTGTCCTCTGTTCAACCACATCCTTCACTCTGTCCTTTGAAATGTCAGCCCCCCTTCCCTTCCCTTTTTGGCTCCTGAGGCCGAGGGCCCTTGTTTCTTTTAACCAAGTGTAGCAGCCCTGGCCGGCACCTGCACTGGGAAGCACCAACAAGGAAGGAAGGAAGGAAGGAAGAAGGAAGGAAAGGAAGGAAGGAAGGAAGGCCAGACTCCCCTTGGCTTGTGGCATTTCTTCCTCTGCCGGGGTGGGAGTTGATGGAGGCTGAAAAGGGCACCAGTGACCAAGGGCAGCCCAGATCAGGCCATGCTGGGAAGGGAAGCAGGGTCTGTCCTTGTCTGAGCGGCTCCCCCCTGGTGCTCCAGCCATTCCCCCTGCCCACGGCGCCCTCCCTTGGGAGGAGCAGGGGGGGGGAGCTGGCTCGCTGGCCCGGGCGGGCGCGGTTCAGCCCCGAAGGAGAGGGGAGGACTGGACGAGGTGGGCCTGCGGGGGGGGGGGGGCGGTTTGCTGTCTCCTCCCGTCGGAGAAAAGCGTCGCGGCCCGGAGAGAGACCAGAGGGCCGGACGGGTGCGCTTCCGCGGGTCTTCTGCCGTGAGGCGGGGAGGCTGGCGCGGTTGTTCAGGGAAGGAGACGGAGCATCCCCCCGGAGAGCTCTGCCAAGCGGGGCCTGCCCTCTCTCTCCTCCCGCTGCTGCAGCGCCTCTGCCTGCGGCGGGGAGGGAGTCGGGGATCCCCTGCCTGTCCCGGCGCGGCGGCAGGACCCGACAGAAGGCCTCGCAGGGGAAGCGACGCCGCCGGCCCGGGTCCCCTCTGCCACCTGGTGGTCGCGGATCGGGACCCGCGTGCGCGTGGGGCGGCCTCCGAGTCGGGCGCCTGGGCTTCCGAGGACGTTACCTGCCGGCAAAGAGGCCCGAGCGCCCCCCCCCCCTGCAGCAGCCAGGCGTCCCTGTCCCGCAGGGCGCCCCTTCAAGTCCGCACGTCTGGACGCGCCTGAATCGAAGACTCGTGTTCTAAGCACGAGCCTCGAGCGCCTTCCTCTCGGGTGACTGTGCGAGCCCCGCACGGCGCTGCTGCCCCCGGCCGGCTCCAGGAAGGGGACTGAGGTCGCAGAGATTCGTCAGTCTCGCTTCTCTCCTGCGCCCCCAGGAGGAGGGGGGGGGCTTCCACGTTGAGGATCGCTAATACCCCCCCCACACACACACACCAATAATTCGTTGAGGGAGCCGGTAGTCTTAAAAACACCTTTAAGCGGAATATATAATTTGAATCTCTCCCCCCCCAACAATCTCCCTCCAAAACGATACGGCTGAATTTTGCAAGACCGCGCCCCTAATATACAAAATCAAAATTAGCTAATGTTCCTACAGCCCGCCTGTCACTCTCTGAAGGAGCCCCACGGCGGCTTTCTCTTCCTCTCCCCACAACAGACACCCTGTGAGGGAGGTGGGGCTGAGAGAGCTCTAACAGAACTGCTGTGAGCACATCCCCGAGAGAACAGAGGCTGGCCCAGGCCGCTGCCTTTGGAGGAGTGAAGAATCAAACCTCGTTCGCCAGAGCCGCGGCTGTCGCTCCCCCCCCCCCCAGTCTGGCTCACTTGAGAAAACGTGTCCCCCCTTTACCTGCGGGACTTTTGCACCCCGAAGGACCAGCCCGGCCGGCCCTCTTTCCGGACCCTGGGGGCGAGGGGACTTCGGGACTCGCGGCCACAGCCTCGAACCAAGGCAGAGACACGGCCAAGGCCAATGGCTGTTGTGCTTCCCCCCCCCCCCGCAAAATATGTCCACCCCTTTTGCAAAGAGGCGGCCCTGGCTGGCGGAGGGCATTGGACGCGACAGGGGCTCCGGCGGCGGCGAAGAGACGAGCTGCCCTGGGGGGCGGGGGCGGGGAGACCCTGCGAATTCCAACGGGAACCCCGAAAATGGCCTCCGTGTCCGTTGCTTTAAGGAAGACCAGGCTCTGGAATTGAGGCGACGGGTCGGAAGGACCCCAGAGAGCGGTCCGGGACTTCCTCTTGCCCCTCCCCCACCCCACTGATAAGGGGGGAACCCCCGCGAGGGGGTGGGTAGGACCCGGTGAGGAAGGGAGGGCAGGCTCAACAATCTTCCGTACGACAGACCCATCTCGCCCCCCCCCCACAGGCCTTGGGCCACATCAGATTGGGTCAAAGGCTGCTGGTGGGGGGGGGTCTATATTCTCCCTTGAAATTCCGCGAAGGGACCTCCGGACGGCTCTATCCCTCTAGCGCGGGGTTACTGGCGCTGCGAGGCTGCAATCTCGAGCTGATTGGGGGGGGGAGCCGACGCCCCCAGAGAGCCGCCTAGCTGGAGGAGGGGGAGGAGCGTGAATGGGGCACTTCAGACGTGGCTGCTCCTTCTGCGGAGAACAGGGGTGGCTGTCGAGGGGCCCCAGCTTGCGCGAGGCAGAAGAACCCAGTAATTCCAAGCCCCTTCTTCTCATCCCGCCCCCCCCCCCCCATCTCGGCTCAACTTTGGGACTTCTGCTGGGCAGCCGTTGGCCCCGTCGAAGCTTTCGGGGGGGGAAAACGCCCTGAAAACGGGTCCAAACCAGCCCGACCCGGGGGGGGGGCAACGTTATAACGGCTTGGCCTAAGGCGGAGAGAGGGAAGCGTCTCCTCTGGGTTTGACGGTGGGGGGAGGAGCGCTGCCCCATTGGGTGGGTGGGGGCCTGGATCCGAGGGTGGCGGTGGCCCCACCCCACGGGAACAGAGAACTAAGTAAACTCGCAATTCCCTCCTTCCCTGGCGGTGTGCCCCCCCCCCGCGCTCCCCGACGCACATAGAGCCCGCCAGGCTATAAAGGCGACCACTGTCCTCCCGGCACCTCCCTCCCTCGGTCAAGCGGTGGTCCCGGAGTGCCGCGCCGGTGGTCGAGCCTTTCCCTGGCTGCGTTCTCAGGCGCTGCCCGGCTCTTTTCCTGCCCGCAGGCCCGGCGGAGGTGATGGATTATTCCTACGACGAGGACCTGGACGAGCTGTGCCCCGTCTGCGGGGACAAGGTCTCCGGCTACCACTACGGACTGCTCACCTGCGAGAGCTGCAAGGTAAACGCCGCCCGCCGCCGCCCGACGGGGCGAGCAGACCCGAGCGGGATTCGGTTGGGGGGGAGCAGGGCGGGACGGGCGAAGGCAGGAGACGGCACCTGCGGCTTGAGGGGTGCATCCCGGACCCCACCGCCCCTTGCCAGAGCCAGGTTCCCTTCTTCCTCGGCCCAGCGCCCGAATATTGCTGGAAGGGTGTCCCTTCGAGGCGTTTCCTCCCACCAAGCCGGGGCTCGGTGCGGAGGAAGGAGCTGCAGAAAGGGCCAGCAGCGGCGCCCCGAAGGGTCGAGGGCGGTAGAGGGGAAGGAGTCGCCTGCCGCCCACCTGGAGACCCAGTTCGAGCGATGTTTGTTCCAGAGGAAAGCCCTTTTGCCTTCAAGTCGATTTGCTTCTGAGTAGACCGGCGTCGCCTACAGCAAGGGCCGCTGACCGAATTACCGTAAGCGCCCCACCGTCGCTCACCGCGTTCAGAGCCGGTGAACCAGCCGCCCTCTCTGGGGGCGACCGGCGCTTCAGGGGCGCATTCCCTGCCCGGCGTGGTTGAGGATCGGGAATCGGGGCGATCACACTGCGGAGCAAAAGGAATTGTGAGAAAACGGGGCGGAGGGAGAGAGAAACCGAAGGGAGGCGCGCTCGGCCTTGGCCGGAGGCGCCTGAAGAAGAGCCCAAGGCGATGCCTGCCTTGCGACGGCGGCCAGGGAAGCGACGACGCGCCTTCTCCGGCCTCTTCTGCGCCTTCGGGCCGGGAATCGGTCCTGCCCGCTGCAGGGAAGCGGCGCTGAGCGGCAGCCGCTTTGCGCGGCTCGGGAGCCGGCTTTGTCGCCGCTCCGCCGGGCTTTCCGGCTGGCCTCCGCCGCTCTCCTGCCCCCCGTGTCCCTTGAGCCCCAAAGTCCCTGAGTTGGCGTCCCCCGACAGGGATCGGCCTCGATTCGTTTTCTAGGACAGGCCGGCGAAGAAAAATCGCGTCCCTCCCCGTCCGGATTTTAATGTCCGTTTGTGTTTCGGTTCGTTCGGGAAGGGGGGGAACGGCAGCTGCGCCAGTTCGATGTGGCTCCGGTTCATGGTGGGAATGGTCAGCGAAAGCACCAGCGAGCTGCAAAAACTGACATTCCGTTTGGTCTTTTTGGCCATGCAACGGATCCCAAAACGAGCCGCAGCATTTATTTATTGAGGAATAAATTAAGCAGGAACGAATTAAGACTATATATGGGAAACGGCTTTAGAAGAAATCCAATCAGTCCCTTTTATCTCCAAACGCCGGGTCAGTGTTTGTGTGTGTGTGTGCGAGGGGGGGGTCTTTCCAGAGGAGAAAATGCCGGCCTTCCTTCCAGGGGGTCCTCCAACCGTCTCCCCCGCCGAGTTTTGAGAGCGCCGGGTTTCCAAAGGCGTGCGCCGCGGCCAGAAGCTGGGGGGTGGCGGCTGTCTCCGGAGCCCGCCTCTGCGGGACAAGGGACCCTTCAGGCCCCGCGGCGATATCTGGGCATGGGCATGGGCAGGGGGCGGCGGCGGGGGGGGGGATGGGACCAAATCCCGCCAGGCGCTCCCCCGGCCAGACTGGGAGCTCCCGCCGCGCGCGGTAAAATATCTTCCAGACGTTCTGCTTAGCCAGGCAGGGACCCCCATTCCAGAAGAAGGGGGTCCTGCTTTCCCTTTTCGCCTTCTAGGGCTGGTGGTGGGCGGGTGGGGGGGATATCTCCCCACCGCAAAGCAACCGCGGGTGACTCAGTGGCCTTGTGGGTTTGGAGGGGGGGGGAGAGGAGATCGGCAGGCTCTGGCTCTTTCGGCCCTTCCTTCCAAGGTATACCGCCCCTCCCCAGCCCGAGGGCTGATTTATTAACGGAAAACATTTCTCCCCAAAACAGGCTGCAGGAAAGTTGTGGTTCCCCCGAGGAACCCTCGCATCACTTAACTGACCCCCCCCTCCCACATTTCCTGCTTGTCCTTGCCCCTCCCTCCTACTGGCTAGGTTGGGTCTTAATTAATGTTTAAAAAGAGACCCCAAAGGCCCCTCCTCGGCTCTCCAAGATGGAAAGATGGACACCAGAGGCCTGTTTTCGATGGCCTGTTTACCTAGTCTGGGATTCAGCCCCAGTTCCGGAGACCTCGGCTGAAGCTGGGTGTTCCACCCTAGTGTGTGTTTCAAACCCTGTGCAGATAGGGACTGAGACCCGCAATCATGTGCATTCAGTGACGGTGGCAAGCAGGGATTTTCCAACACCCTCTTCCGCCAGCCTAGGGTGGGAGCTGGCCTCCTTCTGCACAGTTTGACACAAGCCCCGTGAGGTGGGTCACTGGCTTCATTCCCACAGTGTAGAAAATAAGACAGAGAAGACACCTAGAAAATGACGGAGGTGAGCTTTGAACCCCTGAAAGGGTCTCTGCTCAGCCGGGAAGGACCCTCCCAACTCCTCCCTAAAAGGCGAATCAAATTGATGCCATCGGTTGGCTGTTCTGGTTGGCTGTGCAAATAGCTGTGGAGCTCCCAGCACCATTTCCTCACAGATGTGAGGCTGGCACTGCTCAGAGAGACCAAGTCTGCAATTCTCCTCTCTGGAGCTGGCCCCAGAGGCACCGGGGATGGGCTGTGATAATGTTATGTTCATCAGAGGCTCCTGGGCTGGCAGCTTTGGAGCATAGCAGAGCTCTTCTTGCCCCCTTGGTGCCAGAGAAGCAGCACCCCAGCCTGCTGGTTGCACTGGACTCAGCCATCTCTCTGTCTCTCCCCCCCCCCCCCAGGGCTTCTTCAAGAGAACCGTGCAGAACAACAAGCACTACACGTGTACAGAGACACAGAACTGCAAGATCGACAAGACGCAGCGCAAGAGGTGCCCCTACTGCCGCTTCCAGAAGTGCCTGACGGTGGGGATGAGGCTTGAAGGTAAACCTCTGGCCCTCTCCTGGAGTGCATGAGCTAACAAACGGCAGGTGGCCTGTGGTAGGAAAAACACAGGGCCACATTTTCTGCTCTGGGAAGGAATTTCCTGGGCAAAGGCTTTCTGTCGGCCCTACACAAAATATTCGGAGCTTTCCCCTCTGCCCTCGAAGCTTGCTTATGTATATCTATCAAAAATTAGGTGGGAGATGGACTATCCCCCAGATATTTTACTTTTAAATCAATTTCCTCTGCACTGTTCCAGAAGGGACCTCATAAAATTTATTTATCATACTAAAGGTTTCTTTGCCCCTTTTGGAGGATTCAGACATGGCAAAACAAATATCTGGAGTCCCGAAGGGCTTTTCAGAGCAATGTGTGAAAACACCCATCATACATTCGGGCCATGCTTTGTTTGTGGTCTGCCTCCTCCTGCTAGATTTGTGCCATGCGCTAGAAAATGAGAAGCACAGGGTAGGTCTTACTTCACAGGAACGAACATCTCAGAGAAAATGGAGAGAGCCATGGAAACAAGCAGCCAGAACAGTGTGCAGATGCTATTGTCTGCAGGCAAAAGCTGTACTTTTAAAAGGATGAAATAAGGATGAAATAATACAGTAATGATGTGCCTGGGGGGGGGGGGGGTTCAACTTGACTTAGGCTCCAGTTCCAGGGCTCAGGCCGGCAACATCTCTGTATCTTTGTGCATGGGCAAAATGTCTTTCCTTTCCACTGTAATAAGGGAAGGCACTGCAATATGGAGAGCTGATGCTCTTTCCCCATGCTCTTCTCCAATGGGCTGTTGCCTAATAAAAATATAATAATGGCATCAAAATTGGGGGTGGGGAATATTCCCTGTCTTGGAGCCTGAGGAGGAGGAGGCAGGCATCTGAGGAGGTGAGGTGCTTTGACCTGGAACAACAGAAAGTGAAAGTGAATTCCTAGGCCGAAAGTGGTGCTCAGCTGGTGTGTCCTGGTTGTGCTTCTGCGGCCTTTTAGCCACTCTTGGGAATGCTGGTCTTTGGAGGAAGAGACTGGGCGGGGGGCGGTGTGTGTGTGTGTCCTGGTTTTCCACAAACCACAGGCAGAGATTATGCACGGGTGGGGAGGGATGGCTGTACTGAATCAGTGGCTGGTAGGGATGCAAAGGCACCCTGCGCATGGTCAGAGGCACACTCTTCTAGGCAATAAAACAGTCCAAAGCTGCCTTTTTCCATTGGTGCAGATTCCGCAGCATTGTCAAGGAGCCTTTGGGAACAAGACTCCCTTGGCCTCTTTTTGTTGCAGGCTTTGGGCAAGGGTGTAGCCAAGCCCTGTCAGTCTGTCCCGACAGAAGGGAAAGCTCAGCCCCTAGTCCCACCGATTTATGGAGGCAGAAGTCTTTCTAGGCTCCAGCCCGAGAAATATGTGAGCTTTACGCCTAAAAGCGCTTCCAGATTCCTGCTGTTGCAAAAGGCACTCAGAGCAAGCTGGCAAGAGGGCTCCATTTAATGCGGGGCACACAAGCAATCCCTCTGGGCCCAATCCTGACACGTGCAGAGGGAGGGGGAACCCAGTCAGCTGCCCCATGTTTCCGATTCGGGCCTTGAAAGGGAGGCTGTTAAGAGTACTTTCTCTTTTGCCATCACGATCCGCTTCTCCATGCAACTGGATCAGCCAGCCGGTTTAAAGGGCTTCGCTTCGGGCAAGAACACTGCTGCAGGGCCAGGGTCGGTGAGGGAAGAGCTGCGGGGTCATTGGATCCCTGCCCAGGGATCACCGGGAGGGGGAGCAGGAGGGTCATTGGATCCCTGCCCAGGGATCATGGGGAGGGGAGCAGGGGGGGGGGGAATATCCCCTCCCCGACTTTGGCTGGTCTTCTTGCGTCCCTTGGCGCGGAATACTTCCTGCGCAGACAAATCCGAAGCGACTCTTTCGCAGCAGCGCTTCAGCGGCAAGTGACTGAAGCCCCAGTGAAAGTATCGATTTGGGGACTCCAGGCAGCCTCCCAGCCCCAGTCCAGTGTGCGAAGACTCCCGCCCGGGATGGCCAGAGGGCCCGGGGGAGGAAGCCAAGCAGAACGCGCCGTCGGGGCGCATCGGAGGCGCCCGCAAGCGCTTGCCCGACGGCGCCATCTCCGTGGGAGGGCGATGCGGAAGCTTCGGGGCCCCCACTGCAAAAGCGTCCTTCTTTGCATGGGTGGCGGAAGGATCCCTAGACTTTTATCCCGGGCCTACTCACAACAGGCCTGCGAGGTAGTCTGAATGCCCCCCCCCCACAGACAGAAAATGAGCCTCAAATAAGGCGGGGCCCAGACCACTTGGGGGCCCTATCAGACACCCCTTCCCCTAATTCTCTAGTCCATCCTTTTGATCATTCGGGCTCCACAAGTTTTTTTTTTGGGGGGGGGCTGTGGGGAGAGGCCCGTTCCCCGAAGCAGGCGGGTGGGCCTTGGGGCTGCGCTCCGGTTAAAAGCCCGGGCCGGCCCACTTTCGCTTTCCTGCTGCTCGGCCGGCCTCGGACCAGACGCGTGGCGTTGTCGAGCGCTGACGCTGCGGCGGTGCCCGGCGGGCAGAAGGGCTTCGCCGAAGGCCCACTGAGGCTTTGGTTGGCGAGGAGGAGCCACAGCCTTTACCCCGGCGCCCAAGCGGCCTTCTGCAGGCAACTCGCTTCGGAAGAAGGCGGGAGGCCACGTCGCGTCTTTTCGGCTGGGCCTTTCCCACGTCGGGGGAGTGCGGCTTCGTGGCTGGAGCCCTTTCTGGACCCCTCCCCTCGCCTTCCCGGGTGCCTCTGCAGGCCTTGGCTGGGCTGGGAGCTGGCGGGGAGGGGGGTGGGCTGCAGCCCTTCCTTCCCCCGCAGAGCCGGAGCACGCACCCCTCCCTCCCGGCACTTGGCGGGGGCAGAACCGCCAGCTGTCCGGAGTCCCAACTGCGATGCAGAGAAGCACCTGCTTCCCGGCGTCCTGACACATTCTTGGGCGCTTGGAGGAAACGAGGCCGAGTTCGGCCAAGGGGGCCACAGCAGACCGGGCCAGGACGCACAAGGCCGCCCGCCGCTCCCCTCTCCTGAAGTCTCCGGCCTCCTGGCCTCCTCACTTGACCCCAGTTCGGTGTCGAGGGGGCCGAGAAGCCCTTCGGGGTTGCTGGGTGACTGCCAGAGGGGCTTCCAGCCCGCCGGTTGCCTGACACCCACCAGGCGCTTCCTTCCTCCCCCTTCCCAGAGGCCTGTCCCATCTAGTCCACCCGGGAAAACCAGGGGAAAAGCGATCGGAGGCCACGTGCCTGCGAGGTGGGGTGTGAAGGGCGGCCGAGCCTTCCCGGGGCGCCGCGCTGACGCCTGTGTCTTCTTCTTCTCCCTGCCTGCCTGCAGCCGTGCGCGCCGACCGCATGCGAGGGGGACGGAACAAGTTCGGGCCCATGTACAAGCGAGACCGTGCCTTAAAGCAGCAGAAGAAAGCGCTGATCCGCGCCAACGGCTTCAAGCTGGAGACGGCGCCGCAGATCGTGTCCCCCGTGCAGGCGGACTACGGCCTGCCCGCCTCCCTGCACGGCGTGGCCCACCCGGCCTCCAAAGGGCTGCAGCCCACCGCCATGACGCCCGTCGACTACGAGCGGAGCCCCTACGGGACCCCGGCCATGGGCGTGCCGGTGCCGGGCCACGGGCCGCTCTCGGGCTACCACTGCCCGTCCTTCCCCAGCCGGGCCATCAAGTCCGAGTACCCCGACCACTACGCACACCCCCACGAGGCCGCCCCGGCCTACGCCTACCCGGAGGCCTACCCCAACAGCTCGCCGGCCGTGCCCGACGTCCCGGACGTGATCCTGAAGCTGCTGCAGCTGGAGCCCGACGAGGCGCACGTCAAAGGGCGCATCCTGGCCTGCCTGCAGCAGGAGCAGGCCAAGAGCCGCCACGACAAGCTCAGCCCCTTCGGCCTGATGTGTAAGATGGCCGACCAGACCCTCTTCGCCATCGTCGAGTGGGCCCGCAGCTGCCTCTTCTTCAAGGAGCTGGAGGTACGGAGGGGGGCTTCTGAGCACGTGCAGAGGGCCCCAAGCGCCCGGACATGCCGCCTCCCGCGGCCATGGCTCTGAAGCCAGGCGGCGTGTCTTTGTGGAAGGGTTTGAAAATGTGCGTTGGACGTTTGGATCCCTTCATTTCTTTGCTCGCTTGCTTGGTCGGAGAGGGGTGCGGGGTGCAAAGCGACTGGCCGGCTGCGCTAAGCGTGGGCTTTGGCCGAGCAGGCGGTCCCTCGGGCGGCCTGATAGATTTAAAGCTTCTCCCCAGCGGGGCCCAGGTGTTGCTGCCGCCAGCGGCGCTGGACGCCGGAATTGAAAGCGCAAGAGTTACGGCGCTGCCGTCGCCGACGCGCTCCAGGCTTGCAACGCGTGGCCCTCAAGACTGATTGCCTCCTTGCCTGCCCGCGTCACCGGCGGCGCGGAGGCATGGAGGAGGCCCTCGCCCGTCTCTCGTCCCCCCCCTTCGGCACACTTCCGCAGAAGAGGACCCCCCCCCACACACACACACTCTGTCTCTTGGATGGCAGCGCTTAGGGCAGGCGTAGTCAAACTGCGGCCCTCCAGATACCCATGGACTACAATTCCCATGAGCCGCTGCCAGCAAATGCTGGCAGGGGCTCATGGGAACATGGACATCTGGAGGGCTGCAGTTTGACTACACCTGGTCTTGATGCTCATTTGGCCTCACTGAGCTGGGTTCTCCCTAAGAACAAAACCTGCATAATACGGCTTTTTCAGGACCAATCAAAGGACCCATAACAGTGCAAGCTTTTGAGTTCACAAGAACTCTTATGCAGCAGTAATACTGGTTAAAAGGGATTTGAGAAAGGGACCTACTGTTCAGCTCTGTTAAAGCCTACATTGTCTGTGGGATGCAGAGAATAAAATGACGGAACTCCTTGGCTAAACAAGTCCAGGAAATGTGTGGTTTCTCTCTAAACCAATGAGATTCAAAATCCATTTCTGGAAGACAGACTATAAATTACTTGGGAGTCCCCTGGATTAACCCAGAGTCTGTGTGTCAGACAAGAGCATGCCAGTCCTTCCTCAGTCTCACTCTTCTGACCTTGAGCCAGGTGTTCTGTCTTGCTGGCCCTTTAGGTGTGAATTCAGCTTGAGCACAGGGGGATTGTCCAAGGCTGCTCACTGAGCAATATAAAGCTACAGCCAAGGCAAACTGTTTGTTGCCTCTTCAAGAAACTGGAGGGTGGGTTCCCCAAAATCCTGTGCAGCTAGTAGCAGACTTTTGGTTTCCTAGTGGAACAGCAGATTTCTCTTTTTGGTCCATTCTGCTCCAACCAGCCATTCTTAACACCATAAAAGACGACTCACCTGCACGTTAAATGAATTAAATGAACTCTCTCCGCTCTGGCTTTTATAGCATCCCAGTAAAACTGCTAGGAGAGTATAAAACTGCCACCCCAGCAATTGATGGGCAGAACTCATTTGAGGCAGGGGTGAGAGCGTGCCTAGGCTGAGGGGTTGCTTGTGGCTGCCAGAGTTCCTCTTGCAGACAATGACATGGTGCCCGATATGAGCCGTGCCTACCTTTGCAGTTGACTGCGTGATGTATCTCCAGGTCTTCATTCAGGTGGATTATGTGCTGCAAGTGCATCCATTTCCCCACCCTAGCAACCTGTGGCATTTCATATCTAAGTTGGAGATACTCTTTCAGTGTTTCTCTATGCAGCACGAGCAAAGGCCATAGTTTAGTTCAGGGCAGTGGTCAGGGTTTAGGTGTAGCACCTGTTTATAATATTAAAGCTCCGCTCTTGAACATGTGAAATTGCAGGTTATAGCACACATCCAATAAAACTGCAATTAGAATGCGCATAGCTGAATTCATAGATAGCCAGAGTGTAAAATAAAGAAATATACAGTACAGAAACCTAGACTGAAACCTCTTCCTTAGCCTCCAAGATCTGAATCAAAAAAGTCAAAACACAGAAAGTAATCTAGCATCAGACAAATGAAACAAATTGATCAGATGTGAAACCCAAAAACCTGTTGGAATAATTCCACCTTATGTAACTTACTAAACCAGATGGCACTCTGTGGCAAGATCTATTCCACAAACTAGGAGCAATTCCAGAGAAGGGTGTGGCCCTAACAGTAGGCAGACCATCCTCTTGCAAAGAGGGAAACACCAGCAGATGACATTGTGACAATCTGAACTGGTGTGTGGGCTTGTGTGGGGGAGACAGTCCTTCAGGTATTAGGGCCATTGTGTAAAAGCTCTCCTTAAACACAGCAGCTTTTGCCTTTTCCAGACTCTGCTGATTTTTTTTTTTTTACTGGGATGCGCGCTACTCATCTTCCCTTTTTTGAAGGAGAAATGGTTCCTAGGAATTTTGGGGAGGAAATGCTTGGCTTTCCAGAAAAGTCAACAATCAATTGGGAAATGTATATTTGCTCCTTCTTCAATGTTGATGAGAATGCTTTGAAGAGCGAAGCATCCAAATTTGGGAGGGCGCTGGCACCCTCCTTCCATCCATCAGTGCCAGACCCTTCCTACTCAGGGTGATGTTTATGCTTCCCAGTTTTGTCTGGAAGACTGTAGGCTGTCCTGGACTGGGGCAGGTGGGAAATAATGACAAGGCAGATGAGGCTTCTCTTCAAGTGAGGATTAGTGAATGAGAACAGGGCCTGGTGCCCGGAACTGAACTTTTGGCTTCAGATAGGCTGAAGTGCTGTGAGAATTTGGAAGACTCTTGCAGTTTTTTCTTGACTGCTTAAAGTGAACATGTGCTCTAGGGGTAGTCAACCATGTGGTCCTCCAGATGTCTATGGACTACAATTCCCATGAGCCCCTGCCAGCATTTGCTGGCAGGGGCTCATGGGAATTGTAGTCCATGGACATCTGGAGGACCACAGGTTGACTACCCCTGTTCTAGAAAGCTGACAGTGCAGCATGGAGGAGAGGACCATAATGTGTCGAGAAGGATGTTCTGTGGAAAAGAGGTGCCAGAGGAAGGTATGAGGCAAGGAAGTAGAAAGGGAGAGGGTGACGTGGGAGGGACATATGGGCCCAAGGCACGGAAGGAGCTATGGACATTTGGATATACTTTGGAGGTTGTGCTGGAGAGCTAGAGTGGCATGCAGTAATATGTTCAAACTATATGTAGAGACGGTATCAGGTAGATGTCAGGAAAAAAACTTTTTCACAGTCAGCAGTGGAATTGACTGCCTAAAGAGGTGGTGAGCTCTCCCTCACTGACAGTCTTTAAGCAGCGGATGGGCAGATCCTTATCAAGGATGCTTCAGGCTGATCTTGCATTGAGCAAGGGATTGAACTATAGATGGCCTATATGGCCCCTTCCAACTCTATGCAAGGCAGTGTGGTCAAGAATGGTTGCACAAATTGATTAGAATGAACCAACTATCTGGTGATCTTATTCTTAGCCATGCCGTATAAGCTGAGGACTTTGTTATTTATTTACAACATTTATTTCCTGCCTTTCTGCCCAGTCAGGATCACCAGGGCAGCTAAAGATGGACAAGAAGTAGAGCAGTTGATGGTGGACCCTCTTGGCCAATCCTGGCTGGTTCAAAGGGGGGGGGGAGGCAGTTCACATGGTGTCCCTTGCTCCGGGGACTGCAGCAGCCTCTACCCGTCCCTAAATTCAGCCATGGCACCAAACTTCCAGGGGGATGTTGACAAGTCCCCTTTGCTTCCCACCCATAACCTTTGGTGCTCTGTTCTGAAGGACAAGGGGAGAAGAAAGAGCTAGGGTCTAATTGGCCTCTTGACATTGGTTCCCATGTAATATTCTGCCCCCGCAAGCCCCAGGGCAGCCAGATTGGAAACAAATTTAACTTCGCAGATATATCGTTTCATTTAAGGGCTAGTAATTCTGTCAGTCCCAGGCTGAGAAACGAGGGCCTGCCTGCCAATCTGCCCGCAAGAATGATGTGTTGGCGTCCCTCTCCTGTCACCCGCCGGAGAGTTACAGGCTCCGCTGGCCTTCGGAGGCAAGACTAATAAGGCAGCCTGGCCAAAGGGGGATTTGGGGGGCCGCTTGTTTATGGAGGGAGGTGTGTGGTGAGGGCAGGCGAGCCGAGGGGAAAGAGGTCAGAGCTGACACCCATAAATACCAACTCTAAGTGAGCAGAGATGAGATGTGTCAAGGCTTGGGAGAAGATTTGCGGGTAAGAGGAGTCCAGACAGGGAGGTGGAATCAGACGGTGCTCCAGCCCACCCTGCTTTAAGTTACGTTGCCCTTTGGCTGTAATATTTTACATCTATTCTATTTATTCAGTTTATTTATTTGTTTGTTACATTTCTAGGCCGCCCTCCCTTACGGCTCAGGGCGGTTCACAATAAACGACTGTCGCTTGCAAGTTATGGGTTGCAGCTCATCGTACATAGAACAGAGAGGACGGGAACACAATAAGGCTGAATTCGTAACACTTTGAACATAACAGTGTAGAGAATATCAACCATTTCAGCTGATAACAATTCCAAACTTAACCGCAGTTTGACAGTCCATATCGTTCAGTGGCCGGTCAGGCGTTGCCCTAGGTCAGGGGTAGTCAAGCTGCGGCCCTCCAGATGTCCATGGACTATAATTCCCATGAGCCCTTGCCAGCTCTGGCAGGGGCTCATGGGAATTGTAGTCTATGGACATCTGGAGGGCCGCAGTTTGTCTACCCCTGACCTAGGTTGGGTATAGCTGGTCATTGGGAGGGGGCTTCTGGGTTAGTGTTGTTCTGCTGGCCTCAATAAAGGCTTGGTGGAAGAGCTTCATTTTTGCAGGTTTTGTTAGTTCCTGCAGGGCCCTGATTTCCACCAGGTGGGGATCAGGACAGAGAAGGCCCTGGTTCAGGTTGAAACTAGGCATGCCCCTTTGGGGCCACAGATCGCCAGTTTCTTGGTGCTTGAGGAGCGCAGAGCTCTTTGGAGGGCATAAGCAGAGAGGTGGTACCTCAAGTACACAGAGCCCGTCTGCATATGGCCTTGAAGGCGATTACCAAGACCTTAGGTTCTATATAGCGAATTACATAAAAACAGATGCTCTGATTGATTGTGAGGATTCTGAGCCGCCTCACCCCCAGTGAAAAGAAAGGTCTCTTGGGAATACCTCAGTTCCCTTGCATGTTAATGTCAAAACACATTCCTTGAATTGCCTCTTTCTGCACTCTCAAAGCCACAGCATATTAAGACAAACATCCAGTGGAACTGCCTTGATCTCCAAGAAAAAATTAGACAAATGAGACATCTAAGACTTAATTAGATAACAAGATGATCAACAGCACCTCTGGATTCTCCCCAAGGCATTGGGGACGGGTGGCTGGAAAATGGGGTGGAGCTGCAGGGTTGTTATTTTTTGCCCCCAGGACTTGACTGTGTGTAGGGGGGGGAGGGGTGATGATGTTTTTAATTTGTACGTGAGGTTTTAACTTTTATGTAACTCACTGCAAGATGGCTTGCTGATGGCGGTGGGGAAGAAATCAATCAATCAATTAAAAAGATGATCTAAATGTTTTACTAAATAAAACTAAGCAGCTTTAAAAAAAATGGTGGTGAAATCACAAGCCCAGCCCAAACAAAAACATCTTGTTGCTGTCTATTGGACATTTCCTCCTCTGACGGAAGCGGATCGCTTTGCAGGGACCCTTACCTCCTGTGCAAATACCAGGAGCCTGTTTGGTCTGTGCAGAAGATCTGCAATTCAGCGCCAGCTGGAGAAACCAAGGGAGTGTCCACAAGAGCGTCTGGTGGGGGCAATTGGTGGTCTCAGTAAGTGCACAGAAGATTAAAGGAGGAGGTTAGGGATGTGATTGGTACAGCAGAAAAGGTTAGTTTGAGGGTATGCTGAAATAACTAGAAGAAAGTCATCAGGAAAAGAGATTGCAGTAGGCTCTCAATCAAGTGGAGACCAGAGGTGGGCAGCTATCGAGCATCAAACTCAGAGACCAGCCTTCTCAATCTGTGCCAACTGTGACAGGCCTCTTGTGTTTGCAGGGGCAGTTCTCACGGTTGAGTTGTTTTCACTGCTCTGTTTCTCCTTACATGGGCTCAGCAGGCTGTGCTGTGATTCACTTCTTTTTAAATTTATACCCCACTTTTCTCACTGACACTTAAAGTGGATTGCAGAATATCAAAACAATTCCATCAGATGGCATAAGCCCTCCCGTAGACACTGCAACAGAACTGGAAAATAAGGCAAATGGAAAGTCATCTAACGACACAGAAGCAGAATTACAGAAGGCAAAGATGTTAGCAGCTGGCACAGAAACGATGCCGTAAGGTTACCACTGCAGCATCTGCCAGAAATCCCAAGTCTTGGAAAGCTTGAGCCTTGCCGTAAGCCAAGGCAAGCAGCATCTCTTTACCCACCATGCACTGCTAGCCTGATGCCATTTCCTGGCTTGGACAGCTGACTTCCTGAGATCGCAGGCACTGGTTCTTTTTCTCTGCCGCTCCTGATGTTGTTGACCATCATCCTGTCTGCAGCCAGTTTTTGATCTGGGTCATCATGACCCCCATTTTTGATTTTGTGCCAGAGTATTTTTGGCTGCTGATGTCACCACGCAGGGAAATGGCTTCCGGCCTTATGTTGCCGTTCTTGTAACCAACCAGGTTGCCTCTTTCTCAGGAAACTGAAGCTTGCTCAGAGGGGCAAAGAGCATCATGGGAGAAGCTTTTGCTTTCTGGCAAAGTTCAGTTCCCAGGCTTTGCGATGGCCATACTCTGAATTAGAATGGTTCCTTTACTCTTGCCAGTAGCTCTGCTCGTCTGTTTGGGGAGTGCTCTTCAAAACAGGCAATCTCTGACTGTCTTTTCGGTTGCTTTCCTGCCTTTGTTAAAATTCCAAGCTCTTGTCAAGATAGAATTGAGCAACAGTACAAGAAAGGGCTCAAGCCATGGTGAAGATCTGTTCGAATGCTTTCCTTGGGACATCTTGCTGCCCCCATTTGGTGCTAGATCTCTCAACTGGAAGAGCTCCTACCACTGTATTATTTGTGGACAATGACTGGGCTAATTGTGCAAAACCCTGCCATAATTCCCTGTGTATTTCTGTCTCATGCACATACGTTTCAAGGATGGTTTAGGAAAAGCATTCTCTTTGCCTTGTCAGGAATGGCTGGTGAAGGAGATGTGTTTTTCTTGTGTTAGGGTCAGGTGTGAGACTTCTACTCCTAGCTCAAGGTTTCACCCATGGAGGAGCTGGGTGTGGTTTAACTGAGAGCTAGAATGGAGTTGTGCTTAAGAGTGTTGGACTAGGATCTGGAAAGTGAGCTCCGTGCCGCGGGAGGTAGGTAGGTAGGGAGGGAGGGAGGCATGCCAGCGCCTCACTCCCCCCCCTCTACTGCCCGATACCAGGCTGGAGCCCGGGGGTTGGGGAGCACTGCTCTACTAGACAGACATCTGTGCTTTTTCATCTTAAGGTGTAAGTCTAAAGTGCAGTGGTTTGAGGCTATCTGGTGAATTTCACTTGTATTGGGAACAAAGCTAATTAAAATGGGAATCATTTTTTGTTACTTCAGGTAGCAAAAGCCATCCCTTTAGCCATGCATGTTGCAATGAGCCAAAGGCACCTGAAGTCCATGTGATGATGAGCTGACAGCTAGGCAATAGGCAATTAAACCATGGCTGTTTTCTTCATGGTCTGAAGGGAGCAGGGGGGGGGGAGCCCTTCTGTACGGCATCCAGAAGGGCAGGGCTGTCATTAACACCTTCAACCTGGGAGTGATTTTGATTGTTCTCTCTCGGTCCTGATCTTTCCCTTCTCAATTGTCGAGGTGACACCTCCAGTCTTCACCAAATAATTGTGTCCCCTCCCTCCAACTGTTGCATTTGTAGCGTCTGAAAGGGTTTGGTGGGCAAATTCATATTGACGTTATAACGCAGTGCGCACACACAACCAAACTGTGCCAGCCAGTTACGTGAAGGTGAGGTCCTTCTTAGCTTGAGGATAGGAATGGCAATTTTTACCTGTCTGGTGGCTGTTAAGGACACAAAGCTGGTAACTACCCTGGTCAAAGTTCCACTCTCTGTTTGCACTAGTTGAATGATGCACAGGACTGGTTCAAATGAGGAGGTGCTGAGTGCTTGGGGCAAAGCTATAGGGAGGTTAAGTTGCCAGCAAGCTGATCCAGGCAGGGGATTCCACCATGTACCCTTTTCTTCGTACTTCACATCTGGGCTGTACAATCATGCCCGGGAGTGTGCAAAATGCTCCTTCATGGAGGCCGTTTCCTTAACAGTCCAGTCAAAGACAGCTTGCCATTGTTCCACAAAGTAAACCTGATAAATGCACAATACCCCTTAGTTGTGCACCACTGTTATTCTCATAGTTTGTACATCTTGTGCTTTAGCTCTCGAGCCATTGTGTATGTTGGGGAGAGAACCTCCTTCTGCATCAGCTTTGACCTTCTGCACTAGCCAGTGCTTACAGTCAATGACCCTGTTAGCCAGGCCTCAAACCAATTTGCACCTCTAAATAGTGACTCTGGGCCGCTGGTCATTTGTTAGAGATCGCTTGTAGGAAACAGTTTCTGCCCTCCCTTCTGGGGCTTTGTGTGCCTGAGGTCATTGGTCACTCCCCCCCTCCTTTAATGTAGAACTCAGGATCTTTTGTTTTCCTTTAAAATACATGCAAAGAACAATTCTGTTAGCTCTGCTTATGGCCGCCTACCCAGCTTGTGCTGTGGATTATTACCTGTTAAAGCTCCTTGTGGGGTCTGACAAGAGACATACAGAAACAGTAGTAAAATTCATTTAATGGGCACCAAAACATCCCGACCAAGTCTTGAAGCTATCTTGACTTGAGTGGGTTCAGAGGATTACTCTAATCTTTACTTAGTTTTAAAAATGTATTAGTTCCATCTTTTTATGACCCAAACTTCTGAATCTGAAAAGTGCACATCTACTTATGCTGTTTTATTGAATGTCTATATTAGGGCTAGCCTGAATAAGTCCCAACAAGTCATTGCACTTTATGCACTATTATTTATTATTATTGAGAGTAAAAATGAATAAACTGGGGAAAACACTCAGCAATACTGGAAAAATGTTCCCCATAATTGCCAAGGAGCTAACAGCTTGTTGGCTTCTAGTCTTGACATACTAGCCATGTAGTGGTCATCACTTCCTGTTATCAGGGTTGTGAACAGAATTCAGAGACGACAGAGCTTTTGAAAGGCAGCCCAGTTAGCACCTCTGTGAGACAGCAAGGGCACCTTTCTGGGTTTTCCTGGATCTGCTGCCAAGGAGCATATAATCCCCTGGACTTGATTGCTAAGCAGTCCCCCTTCCCATCTTGCTGCTTGTTTTTGCTGCAGCCATTTTCCACATTGAGAGAGCATTTGACAAGTCAGCTCTCTTGAGGAGCTCTGCTTTTTTTGATGCCCTTAAAATGTTCCCTTTTCATTATAGAATCATAGAATCATAGAGTTGGAATGGGTCATCTAGTCCAACTCCCTTCACTATGCAGGACAGTCACATCCCTATCGCTCATCTACTGTAACCTGCCACCCCCTTGAGCCTTCACGGAATCAGCCTCTCTATCAGATGGCTATTTGTTCATCATCAAAAATCAAGACTCACTGCCTAAAATTATAGATTCAAGTAGGTCATCATGTTGGTCAGAAGCAACAGAACAAAGTTTGAGACAAGTGGCACCTTTAAGACCAATAAAGTTTAATTCTGGGTATAAGTTTTCATATGCATGCACATTTTTTCAGATACATTGAAACAGACTTGCCAACCATTACATATAGTAAAAAGATAGTGTGTGTGAAGTAACTGAATGATAAGTATAACTAAGATTGGGTTAAAGTAGTTGGTAAAACCTGTGAATAACAGCAAATTAGCACACAGACTAAAAAAATTAACACAGAGATGCAAGAACTGAGAGACTTAGCATGTGTAGTGAGATAAGAACCCAATATCTGTGTTAAGCCCTGGGGGTTCCATTGTTCTGATTGTTATATTAACTTGTAATTCAGCAGCCTTCCATTCCAGGTTGTTTCTGAAATTCCTTTGCAATAAAACATCTGCTAAAATTATGCCTAAAATGATGGGATGAATATATTTTGAATATATTTCAATTAGTATATTTTAAGAAGTACAAGCTGCTACTTGGGATCTTTTGGAACAAAACTTTAGCTGGGGAGTCCCTAAGGCACTTCATAGTAAGTCCAAACCATAGTAAGTCCAAACAGGTGATCCTGTGCCTTATATATATATATATATATGTTCTGTGGTGGTGTCTGCACCACATAATGCAAGTTTGCAGCCTGCTGGTTAGAGGAGATAAGGCTTGGCTTGTGCTGGTTGGTTGGGAGAGGAAAAAGAGGAGAGCAGTATGGACATTAGCAGAATGAACAGGCATTATCATACTTTGGAAAGCAAACCTCTTAGTGGAGGGAAGGGTCATAGTGTAACATTTTCAGCTTCTAATGAAGTACAGGGCTCATTCTGAAAATGGGATGTAAACAGCACAAGATGGCGGCTACATATTCATCCCATACAGACTCAACAATGTCCTTAAAATTCAGTTGAACAGCGGGGCTGCCAGCAATAAGCAGTTTCCTTGACTCCGTTTCCAAGCTGTAAATTTTTTTTAAAAGACCAACCTCATCAGGGAGACCCCTAATGTTCTCTGAAGTTGAAAATCCAGGACTGGGAATGCCTGAAAGCTCTCTTTTCCTTGCCAGAGTTCTCTGTGTGCTTGCTGGATAAGCGCCATCAAAGTCTTTTGCTTCCTATCCATGTGGTGCTTTATTGCTACCCTTTGCGAGGCAAACATGGCATTCTCTAGTTCCCCAATGCCACATCTGTCTTCTTTCTGCCAGAAGTGGCTCATACAATGGCACTGGAGGCCTGGACTCTGAAAACGGCATGTGTGTGTAGGTGTATATTATTCATAATAGGCTCACCTCCCTTGTTCTGACTGGGTGCTGTGTTTTTGCTCAGTTATGCGTGGAGCTGTTTCCATCACAGGCAACTCTCCTTAAAAAGTCACAGCATACTCAGAGCTAGAAAGTGAATCCCATGTGACTCCCATGTGGTCACCTTTATAGGTTGGCCCTGTGTGGGGACCCTGGCATATTGCTAAACACTTCCCCAGCAGGTGCTGTAACTCAGCCCCAGTGTGCTAATTTCATAATTGACCACCATGGTCAATAATTGTTTGGCATAACTGGGGCTGAACTTACACATTTTCCTGCTTTGGAACCTGTTTGCTAGCAACGAAGGGAAACTAGCAACGAAGGGGAGGTGTCTCTGAACATGTACACAGCATGTTTTCCATTCACACCACCTGATGTGCAAGGGGAAGCTGTTCCCAGGGTATGAAGAGGCTGGAGCCAGAGGGCCTTAGCAGCCAGTCAGGTGTAACTCTGCGTATCTATTGAAATTTTAAAATTATATTATTGCAAAGAAAATTCAAAAACAGATTAGAAATGGAGATTGCAGAAATGCAAGTTATCACAACACTCAAAACAATGGAATTCCCAGGACTCAACAAGGATACTGGTTTCTTATCTCACTATGTATGCTAACCTCATTCAACTCTTATATCTACATTCCTTACAATCCCCTCCTTTTTATTTTATCTGGGACAATGATACTGTTATGTGATATAAATAGGAATGTAATGCTATTTAGAATCTAACTTTGTGTTCTCAAGACAGGATAACATACTCAGCACGGCTTGTTACTTGTGGGGATTCATCCATGCTTGGGTAGAGATGGATGGGGCTAACAAGAAGTCGCTTTTAATTACTTATTTTCACAACTGGAAAAGTGTCTCTCATTAATCACTAACTTTACATTTTTATTGCCCCAATGTTTTTGTAAACAACAATTGTACCCAGATTATTGATTTGCTTTTCTAGCAAAGAATTATCATACATATATTTGGACTAATGATGCTGTTTACCAATTTGCTGCTAATTTACTTTCTCCTTATATCTATACTCTTATGATCTCCGTTCCATAGTCTGAGGAAGTGTGCATGCACACAAAAGCTCATGTCTTGAATAAATCTTTGTTGGTTTAAAAGGTCCCATTGGATGCAAATTTTGTTGTACCACTTCAGACAGACACGGCTATCCACTTTAATGTATCTGCTGATAGTCAGCAAGGGATGATGAGGCAGCAGGGCGGGGTGGTTGTGGGAGTCTGGCTTGGCTGGACAAGCAGTTGGAATCTGTTTCAGCTTTACTTCTGAGTGTGTTTATGTTGGCTGCTGCATTTGGATGCTGCAGGAAGGCGCGGCTGTGAGGTTTACTATGAGAGGTGAAGAGCAAGGGGTCGGGACTTGTGTGATCATCTGAAAGAGAGCGACCAGTTGACTAAGGAATTTTCAATTGACCAACTGATTATAGTCACATATTACCCAAAAATGCTGTGTAGGTGCCATTTGGAGACACTTCTGCAAACATAAGATAATGCACAATTTAATAGGGAAAAGTTGCTACTCCAGTTCAGAATGGAAGCATTCCTTTTAATCGTTGCTTTTCAGTTCTCAATCAAATACGGGCTCCTTACTTGCTGCCCCGCCAGTTTTAAAATTAGCCTCCGTTAGTTGATTTAAAGCTATAGCTGATCAAATGATTTGAGGTGCTTATGGGGTGTAGTGGCCAGACTAGGGATGGAGAAACCTCTTTCCCACTTGGTCATGCTACTCCCATTGGCCAGTTGCTTTCTCTCAGCAGGATAAGATCAAGGAAAAGAGAGCCATATATGCCACCTGCAACTAACCTTTCAGCACCATTAGGATGGATTTATTGGGTTCTAATTTTGGTGTCTTGCCCGGTTTGCTACAAAGTAGCTGACCTGGAGAGCCAGCTTGGAGTAGTGGTTAACAGTGGCGGCCTCTAATCTGGAGAACTAGGTTTGATCCCCCCACTCCTCCTCCACGTGCAGCCAGCTGGGTCACCTGGGGCCAGTCATGGTTCTCTCAGCCTCACTCAGGGTGTCTGTTGTGGGGAGAGACACAATTGTGACTGTAAGCTACTTTGAGACTCCTTCGGAGCTATTGAACTTCTGCAGGGCTTGCAAAATAGCATTATTCATCCAGGCATATACTTTAGTCCGGGGGCCAATAAAGAAAATCACGCAGCTCCTCCAGTTTTCACCACCGAGATAGGTATAGAGCAAGGCCCAGGAAATGATTAGAACGGAGCAGTCAGGGTATGGTTTTATGGTTTTTATCAGAATTCTTATCATGATGGTTGTATCCTGCCCCAAGCCTGAAGGAGAGGGTGGTATCTGAATCAAATAAATAATTTATAAAATTTGAGTAGTAAAAAGTGAGGTGCAAAAACCCAGCATTTCTCTCTTCTCATATTCCACCCCACCCCTAAATTCCACCTCCTCCCCTCATCTGTTGCCCTTGGACATTGTGAGCGATGCTCATGTTGGCCGTTGTCATATGTCTTATGCAAGTGATCTGGCCCAGGAAACTGGGGGAGGGGGGGTCTTTATGGCAGAGAGTGAGGCAGCCAGTTGGCTGGACCCAGGGTCAGGTGATGGCCAGCAGCCCAAGCGATACCTTTCTTACTCATTTCCTACCCTGTCTTTCTCCCATTGGGGATCCAGGATGGCTGACATAGTAGCCCTCATCTTCTGGCTATCTTCTCAACCCTGTTGAAAGCAGCTTAGTCCAGGACTGTGGCCCAAGGTGGCCCAGCTAGCTTCCGAGGCAGAGCCAGCATTCAAAACTGGGTCTCCCAGATCCAGTCTGACCACTACGCCACACTATAACTTACAGAGCATTTTTAATGTGTGTCAAGAGGGGGAGGTTCCCCATGTTGCCTCCATACTATAAGTTTGCTTGGGTTCCTGGTGGGGAGGAAAGTGGAGAAGAATGATTGAAATAAATCAGGGCACCTGAAGCATGGTTGATAGTAGAGTCATCCCACCGTCTTCTCTTGGCTGCTGGACCAACTTCTCCTCCCTTCCCCTCGGTCTGCAGTTTTGATGCCAGCCAAGTGAGGGTCCTGCCTGGCACTAGGGGGGTTAATGAAGGCTCTCTGCTCCACATTCCTGCCGGGCAGAAGAACAAACACTGTATTTCTGAGAGCAAAATGTATCCAGAGCAGCATCCCGAGAGACACTGGCCCTTTTGTGCAGCAAACAACAAGGTGTTCTCCTCCTCCTTGCTCTGTTGACCGGGGGATGTGCCCAGAGACATTTTGTTAAGAGTTTGGTGAGATTCTTGCCCTGGGGAGGTGACCGAGCACAGATAGGAGTGCAGCTGAGAAGGGCTGGCTTGCTCTCGCTTCCTCCGTTTGTGGCGAGGGAGGCGGCGTCAGTGTCTTGAAGCAGCCCTGGCAGCCACGGCCCCTGAAGCCCAGCCCTCCTTTTCAGAAGCGTGGGAGCCGAGACACCTTGCACACACTCAGCACTGTCGAAAAGGAGCCCTGTTTCATGCAAAGAGAATAGGGATCCAGGTCCATGAATGGATTCTGGGGCTACCAGTCTCTATTCCCTTCCTGTCCTGCTGACCACGTCCTTCTGCCCTTCTTTTGCGGACCACTCATGGTTGTTTCTAGCATGAACAATGTCTGATCTCAAGGATCGACACCAAAGAACTCAGAAGCTTCTCTTAGGCCAGAGCTGCACTTCCAGTCCCACTGCTGTGCAGACTTTCCTCCTGGAACGCTTCCCTGCAGAGATCAAATGGCGACACAGCAGCATCCCCCAATCTCTGCCATAAAGACCCCCCCCAAGTTTCCTGGGCCAGATCACTTGCATAGGAGATGCTAAATGTTCTTCATCTACAATTGTCCCTCAAGAGAGCTTCTGTCTTGCATTTTAAACCTTGGGGTAGTGGTGGTGGTATGACCAGTGTTTGGGGATGAGGAGTAAGGAAGTTACTCAAAACCTGGCTACCATCACTAAGAAACACCAGTATGAAAACCATATGACTCCAAAAACACCTCCCAATGGCTTATCAGATAAGGCAGACAAGACTTTGGCCAATGGACTTTCTAATGAACTTTACCTGTCCACAGGAAAAACACTCCCTAATGGACTTGCTAATGAACATCATCAAGACACAGGAAAATCTCTGCCGAGCTCTGGCAACCCCATGAGAGATTCCCCCCCCCCCCCCCCGTAAATAAAACACCCAGCAACTGTTCACACATTTCACATTTTGGCATGGAGAGATACCCATCTTGCTGTGTCCCACCTCTGAATATGACAGCTATGGTTACCGGTGAAACATCAGGGACTAAAACTACCAGACCATGGTCACACAGCTGGAAAACCCGCCACATCCAGAAGTTACTCTTCTTTGCTTTGCAGAGCAATTCCTCTGCTGTGGAGAATGCGTCTAAGCCCTCGTTTCTCTCTGCCCAGGTGGGAGACCAGATGAAGCTGCTGCAGAACTGCTGGAGTGAGCTGCTGGTTTTTGACCACATCTTTCGGCAAGTGCAGTATGGGAAGGAGCACAGCATGCTGCTGGTGACAGGCCAGGAGGTATGAGTGTGTACATACAAGTCTGGGGGGACGGACGGACGATGTTTCTCTTTTGGGTTGTGAGATTCATGATATGTTAAGGAGGAGTGACAGCAAGCAGGTGCATCTAATCCAACTCTGGTGGTGGAGGTATTCTTACTATTTTTATTCTGCTGCTTTTTTCAAGGTGGATTATAAGTATGATTAAAAAAAACCCCTCTTCAGCCAGTCATTATGCCTAATAAGTGTGAGGATGTTATTCCCTTCAAGGAGCAACTATTGAGAGGTGTGTTGCCTCTCAGTGTGTCAAGACTGGTGGCCATTGATAATCCTGTCCTGACATTTGGATCAAACACAGAGTTGCTAAAGTGATAATTATCTTGCTTAGCATTGAATGATTTTGTAGGCAGAGGGAAAACATTCCCATTATTGAATTTAAAACATTTAAACTATTGGATCAAATGTTTGAATTTGTCCATTTCACCGAGATATTTCTGTACGAATAAGGGACCGGTATTCTTTAATTTGCTTGATTAAATAAATTAGCACCCTTGTTCAGTTACATGTTCTCCAAGCACGGCCTGTATGTAGAGGCTCCTGTTTATTTAAGCAGCTGAGGAGTCAGTCGTCCGGGCCCTCTGCTGGCTCTCTCCTGAGAGGGAACTTGAGTCCTGTCCGTCTCCTGTGTTTCTAGGTGGACATGTCGACAATCGCTACTCAGGCAGGGTCTATCTTGAACAACCTGGTGCTGAGGGCACAAGAACTGGCACTCCACTTGCATTCCCTCCAAGTAGACAGGCAGGAGTTCGTCTGCTTGAAGTTCCTAATCCTCTTCAGTCTTGGTAAGTGGGGAGGGGAGGAGAAGGAATGGGAGGGCATTGTAGGACTGTGTGGAAGGGAGAACATCGGGGACCAGGAGGAGCCAAAGACTCAAATGCGTGAGTCATCTGAATGGTTGCTCTGTAGGGATTGTTCTGGGGGATCCCTGTTCTCTGACTATGGTCTGGTCTGTGTGGGTTGTGCTGTGTGGGTGGGTGGCCCCTGGCTTTATGCAGAGGACAGTTTCTTTGTGCTCCTCCATCTCTGTGTCTGGGAACAGGGGGCAGAACAGATACCTGCTGCAATTATTTTTTTCTCCCCTCCTACGTTCTTTCCTTTTTCCTTCCCTCAGTGTTCTTCTACACTGGTTGGTACGGGCGGCTGGTGTTAAGGTCCCAGGCCCTTGTACCCTGAAGAGTACACTCTGTGTTGCAAAACCTCTCTGCTTCTTGCGTTGACACAACAGTGGCCACAGCAGGGAAATAGCTCCCATGTCAATATTCTCCCCTCCATGTTGATTAGATCTGGCCCTCGCTCCTACTATAAGAGAACTGACCCTTGGGCTGAACGGGGTGGTGGTGGGGGGGGGAGTGAGTTTTAGGGCATCTATAAGATTGATTCGCCATCTGTCTAATTGTGATAATTAGTAATTGTTTTTATAGGATGTTTCATGGGTTTTATTGTAGTTATTGATGTTGGAAACCGGCGCAAGGCCAGTGGAGAACGGCGGTATAGAAATCTAAAAATTAAATAAATAAATATTCTCAGGGAAAGCCGATTGTGTTAATTCTCCTGCAAGTTTCCACATGGGCTCCTTTTCTGCTTCCATCTGAAGATTTTATGCTCTCCCCAAGTATTTCCCAAACTTGTTTTGTACTCTAAGCACTGTGTTTCCTGAATGTTGCTGTCTCCCCTTCTGCAGAGGTTGTGTGGTCCAATGTTTTACGGTCGCTTATAGGGGTGCTATTTCCCTTGGTTTTTGCTTTGTGGAGAGGCCAGGCAGCACCCACCAGACTGGCATAAAGGTTTTCCCATAGAACATGTAAAATCTGAACCTGCCAGCTGGGACACAGAATCAGCTGTCCATGGCAGAGAATTCCTTGCCATCTGGCCCAGATAATCCTGGCTTCCTCCTATCAATAAACCTCAAAAGAAAAATTTGTTTGTGTTGAGTGTTTGTTGCTGAAACCAAATGATATGGCCTTTGCAAAATATAGGTGTTGACAGTCTTCTGCTGCCGTGTTGGTGGGGCAAAGGCAGACTCAGTCTGGTTGGATTTGCGTCAGAGGAATTCAGGGCAGCCTCCAGTGTGCCAGGCACTTGCACATTACTCGAGATTAGCTCTGTGGCACAGTTCACACGTTCACTTTTAGCCTAGACAAAATATCTTTGGGCTTGACTTGTGCCTCTTCTGCTCAGAGGCTGATGTGGGCCAATGCACAGACCCGCTTGGATGGACCTGGATCGCCTGCAAAATGTTTCAGCTCCTGTTAGTGGCTGAGGAACCACCCACCAATTGTGGCATAAATAGGAAGGTGCCATCATGGGCATTCCAAAATGGATAAAGATTGGAAGGTGGCCTTGTGTGTTTCATCCCTTATTTGGACCTGATGGATGGCCACACTGTTGGGAGTATTCTGGCCTAGCTGGTACAGCAACATAGTAAAGGATTCCACAGGGTTTTCCCTGGACACTTTGCAAGGGGCTGCGGGAGGAAGGAGCAGGATCACTTGTGGGTCTTTCAGCCTCTTCCATTATGGTGTTCCAGTTAATCCATGGATATTTTCTATATTCCTCGGCAACTTCTACCTATTATGCCAAACATTCCATTTACAGTCATTTAGACCAAAACAGTTAATGCAAAGTAAAATGTTGAATGTATTCAAAACTCAGAATCATAAAAACATAATTAAACTAGAATTTATATAAAATTTGCAAACTTACATTATGAAATTTATGCAATCCATTCTGTATTCTCCACCCCCCACCCCATACTGTTTTGATGTTAAAGGAAAGGGGGGGGGAAAGTTTTCTGAACATTGAAATCAGTCCATTGCCCTCTGCTCTCTGGCTTCTGTGAGTTTGCATCATCATTGCCGTTATGTTCCCCATGCACGTCTCAGTCTCAACCGCCATAAGGACTCGGGGCATGCTTTGCTTTTTTAAAAGAATAGCTGGATGCTGCCATTATAGAGTCAGCTATGCTCGGGGAAGGTGACTGCCATGTGCTTAGTATCCAGTGATGTTCAAATGGGAGATTTAAAAGTATTCTTATTCTCTTTAGAATGAGGTGGTCATGATAGAGCATAATATGATGCTCTCCTTTTGAAGCAGGCTACAGCTCGTTAATGTTGAAGAAAGTGCACTCTACACATGCACAAAGACTTTTTGTTAGAATATGAGAGGACGCCTCCACCACCACCCACCGCCACTCCAAACAAACTGTAGCTCGGCTGTGTTGTGTTCTGGTTCATACCTGGATCCTGCTTGGGAGGGAGGGAGGGACAGGCAGGTTTTCTGGAGGAAGCAAGCAGCGCCCCAGGCCTCTGTAGCTAAGCCTTTCTCCATCCTCTTCAGCATCACACCCCAGGCCCAAAAGCACCCTTCCCATCCCTTTTTGCGCATTGCGTTAAACTCCTGCCTTGTTGTTGTCCTTTCTTCTTTGCCCAAGCTTTCCGGAGAGAACCAAGAACAAAAGGTTACCATTGCCGGCACTGCATTGCTGCCCCACATCCGACTTTTCTCTTTCGGCACCGCAGAGCATGCCGGGAGCCATTTGCCCTTCACAGGCTCAGCTGTACAGAGCTGCCTAGCTTATTATGTGTAAGATGTAATTGCCTTTCACGAATTTTCACATTTCCCTCTTGACTGTAGCACAATCAGAGCTAAACCGCACGCACACACACACACGCACACGTTCGTTCACACACGCAAGTACGAGAGGCTGCCATTTGAGCCTAAATAGATTTCTCTCCTGAGCAGGTAAAGAGATTTAATTAAAATTAGGGCTTCTCAAAATAGCAATATTTATGAGGTTGGCACACAGGTTAGCTTTGTTCTCCAGAAGGGTTTAATAGGGCCTTAATGGATTGACCCCTACTTCCATTCACTACGCAACCACTCCAGGGGAGGGGAGCAAGAGCGGCTTTTATAAGCCTGCATTCCCTTAAGCGGTTGCAATTTATCAGAAGCCTCCGGCAAACAAAAGGAGCCGTGAATAGGAAGAACACTTCAGGGCATAGAAATCGTCCCTGGCAGCTCTGCTTGTGTGAGGGGTGGCTTTGTCAGAGGACGGAGTCTTTACAGCCGCTGCAGCGGCTCTAAATGAAGTGAGTCGATGTTATTTGGACAACATTCTTTATGTCTTGCAGGAATCAAAAGATTATTCAAATATTCAATTAAACTGTGAATAAAGTTTCTTTTCCAAACCAGGTGAGTCATTGAGGAGAACTTGCTATTGTGGAACCAACTTGGGGTAGAGAGTTGACATTTAGCAATATAACTTCTAAATGTGACAATCGCAATAATATTAAGCAGATAAAGGGATTTCATACTGCCGTGCTTGATGATAAGGGAGTGTGGTGTGGTCTCTTTCCCACTCAGCCAGAGCTGCAGAAGACCCAGGGCTTTTTCACAGCTGAACAGGCCTGAATGTAGAACATGACATCGAGCAGGCAGTATTGGCGGGTAGTTTGCTGCCTCCCAAACTAACTTTTTTGTTTGTGCTGGAGGCAGGGAGGCTGCTGGGTGGCATCCAGAGAGCAACCATCCTCCACGAAATTCTTACTGCTGCACTGAATACCTCTGATGATGGAGCATCTGCAGGGCGATTTCTCCCTTCATTTCGCTTGCCCCAGCCCTCTGGTCACCATCCCACCCTAGAGCAGTGGTCCCCAACCCCCGGTCCGGAGACCGGCATTGGTCCGTGGAACAGTCGGTACCGGGCCACGGCTCCTCCTCCTCTCCGGCTGCTGCCTCGGGGGTTGCCCTGCTGCTGGCTCACTTTTGGTGCTCTCCGGTGGCTGCCATGGCTGGGGCTCCCCCTCGGCGTGGTACTACGCAGCTCCTGATGGCAGCGTCTCCCAGCAGGCGGCGGGAAGTCAGGGGCACCGGTGGGAAAGCAAGTGGAGCAGGGGCTCAGGCGGTTGCAACGTCCCTTGGCAAAAGACTACCCCCCCCCCGGCACCTCAGTAAAATTGTCACGCGTTGACCAGTCCCCGGTGATAAAAAGGTTGGGGACCACTGCCCTAGAGGACTTCTTTAAAACATCAGTAATTGACATTGGTTGTAGTGTTAATGGCCCAATGCCAGTCAGTGATCTGAAACTGTAGCTATGTTCATTACGTTCAGTAACTGAGAATGCTATGTCAGATACTGGAAATGATTGACACATTGCTCTTGCTTAAAATCTGCTGTCGTTCTGCTACAGTGATATGTCAGTCATTGTCCAAAAAGCTCTGGTGGTGTAGGAGGAGAAAAATGGCAGTCACAGACGCTGGGATGGGGAAAATGGCACAGGTGTGGTTGGCAGCTACAAAAAAAGGTGCACCTTCCTGTCCACATCGTGTGTGAACACAATTTGTACTTTGCTCTTTTCCAAAAGCTCAAAAGATCAGGACAAAGCAGCCAAAACCAGGAATAGTGGATGGTTAGGGGGTCAGCATTGTTCTGGAATAAAACACAGAGCCCTGCTCCGGCCTGAATCCAGAAGCAGAGTGAAACGTCCATGTGGAAGCAATCTTGATGTGACTGACTTATGACTGTTGTTTGGCCAAAAGTGCCCCTACAACAAAAATGGGGCCACAGGGGGGGTTGCTCATTCATGGCTAATTCTTGTTGATTTATCATGGTTGAATCGTGCACAATACCCCATTTCTCAGTGCTTAGTGGCACACATACATTTGAAAAGATGTGAGATTTGGATCCCGAAGCTTAATCTGTAGCCCGGTATTTGGGTTGTATGCAGGACAATTCTAGGCTCTGTCCAGGGCATCTCCATCTTCCTCTGCCTGAGATTCTGCAGAGTTACTGCTCATCAGCATGCCAGGTAGCTGGATGGTCTGACTCTGGATACTGCAGCTTCCTAGGGCTTGGTTACATACGTCGGACACTCCTTGAGCGATGATGAAAGCATGCACATACTCATGACCTTCAGTCGTACAGTCTGGAGAAAGAGGGCACCTTTGCAGTCCCCCAGCCTGGCTGTGCTGTTCCATCTTCCACTAGAAAGAGCAGTGCAGGCTATCCTTGCATGGTCTATCTGGGATGGCTTCAGGGTGGTGAGACCAGCCAGTGGCTGTTGAGCAAAGGGTGACCCAAAGGAACATAACAGGGAGGACAAGCCTTGGGTGTAATAACAATAAGTTGTATTTGGTCTCTCGGAGTATTGATTGGATTTGTATCTTGTTGTCTCTGTGGAAGAGTAACTTTGCAAAACTTTTGTTTAGATCACTTAACTGTTTGTGTGTGTGTGTGTGTGTGTGTGTGTGAGAAGTGCCATCAAGTTGCTTCTGACTGATGGCTACCCTATGAATTAGTGACCTCCGCAATGTCCTATACAGTGACATATTACAAAGGTCTTGTGTTTTAGCCAGACATCTCTGTTCTTGCTTAATTTCCTGGCTGGTCCTTTCAAGAAGGAGGAAGAATTAGCACACGGGAAAGGTCCATCCAAGAAATGGCATTGGGGCATACTAGCATGCAGGAAAGCAAAATTGCCAGGAAGAGTCAAGGGAGAATTGACAAGGGAGCAGGGAGGGAGAGACCATGTTTCTGGGTCCACTCAGACTGCCCCCCATCCCTTCTTTTCTTATTTTCATTAGCTAATGCTGCCTCATCTGAGAAGCTGCCACAAACTGCGCATAGAGTAGGGCAGATCTGCAGGCTGGGCTAACCCACGGCACAGTGCAGCCTCAGCCTGGTCCAAGGCCCGTAATGCAAGAAGAGGAAGCGAGGCCCTGGCCTGCCTTTCCTCTTACCTGATTGGGATGAAAAGGCTTGCCTTCCCAGGCAGGCTGCCAGCTTAAGGGGGATCTGCTTATCGCCTCGTGTTCACGCTTGCCAACTGCATCTCTCGCTTCCAAGGAAGGCGTCTCTGCAAGAAGGGCCCTTCTACCGTAGGCTTCGCAAAGCCACTTGCCAATGTCTGCTTTCTGAGCGGCAGCTCCAGGCACACCAGGGATAAAGGTTTCCATGTCGCCTGATCCGTGTTGCCACTTCGGAGAGGCCGGGGCAGATTAAGGTGATCTCTCCAGGTGCTATTTCAGAAAGGAACACAATCTGTGGCCATACACAGAGGGTGAGAGCTCTGCAGGTGCCCATAAACACATGGACAGGCTGAATTTCTGCCGCTGCCTTACCTTAGGACCTTAAGATATGCTGCATCTTTTTGTGTGTGCTAAAAATGTCTGTTGCTTTTGGATAGGGCAAGAAAAGGAGCACATCTCGGGGATCACACATCCTGTAGATGCTGGAACATGGGCTTTTTTTATATAAACAGGTTGGAGCTAGTAGGAGTTCTGTGGTCAAAGCCCTAATAAAAATCTAAGCTAAAAATGCATGCTGTGCTTGAACAAATCATTTTTGTCCCGCTTAACAAAAGGGATTAGTTGTATAGGAAATGGAAACTGCTTTTGGATGGCTGGTTCAGAGAATATGTGTTCTATTGCCCTGACTGTAAAAATCCTGTTTCAGATTAATCAGACAAATCTGTAACAAGTATATAAGGGTGGCAGATTACAGTAGATGAGCAATTAGGATGTCAGTGTCCTGCACAGTGCAGGGGGTTGGACTAGATGACCCATGAGGTCCCTTTCAACTCTATTATTCTATGATTCTATAATTCAGCCCCTGCTACAATCTTGTGGGTCTCCCTGGACTACAATCCCCTGACCTCCCATACTTGGTTATCCTTGCTACCAGTATGTCTCTCAAACCTGTGTGAGATTTTTTCCATGGGTCCCAACTGTTCCTTGGCTGCTCCTTCCCTTGGTTTCCATTACCTTCCATCCTCTGTGCCTTGGGATGATTTTCTAACCACCATTCTCTCAAAACTGTTTCTTAGCCTATGCCTATCATGCCCCTTATGTGTGTCTGAACCCTCTTCCCACTGAGTCCTGCAGGTTTTCCACCGGCATGGTGTGCTTTCTCATGTTGCTCTGTTGGGTTTTTCCCAGTCAGTGGCACTCCTTGTTAACATGCTGTGAGGCCTGCTTCTTTGCACAAGAGTTCTGCAGGGCCTGCAAAAGGGGGCATTAGGTTGAGGATGACCGGAATTAAACATCATCTACTGGGCCTTTGAACCTCCCTCCCTTGAGTCCATGTGACAGATATGGCCAACCATGAGTCTGCTAGATTGTTCACTACGTTAGAATGTTATTTCTCTGTTTATTGTTATTATTACTGTTACCTTTCATTCACTATTATCACTGAGTTCGGTGTATTGTTCTGTTTAGTTCTATGTGAACCGCCCTGAGCCTTAGGGGAGAATGGTATATATAAACAAACAAACAATCAGTTGGAAAATTAACATCATTTGAGAACATTCTGTGACATTGCAGGAGATTGAATTTCTACGGAAGTTTTGTAGGCAGCTTTTGCTTCGGGAGTCTGCCAGATTTCTTTAGCTTTTGCAATTCAGTCCCTATTCTGATATCCACCTGAGCTTTCAGGAATAGCTCTGCACCCCATTAGGCTTTGCCTCAACATGGGCTCATACTGTCTTCCTTTCTCATTTTGCTGCAGATGTAAAGTACCTGGAGAATTCCAGCCTAGCAAAAGATGCCCAGGAGAAAGCCAATGGTGCGCTGCTGGAGTACACCATCTGCCACTATCCTCACGCCACGGACAAATTCCGGCAGCTGCTTCTCCGGCTAGCCGACATCCGGTCTCTCAGTATGCAGGCTGAGGAGTACCTCTACCACAAGCACCTGAGCGGGGAGGTGCCTTGTAACAACCTTCTGATCGAAATGCTGCACGCCAAGCGGACTTGAGTGTGACCTTTCCCTCCCCACCACCTTTTCATGGGAAGAGACTGGGGCAGAGTGGGAAAGATGGCCGGGCGAATGTCTCCTTGCCCGCTGGCCATCTCCCTCAGTAGTTCTGTTTAAACCAAGTCAGTGAAAAGCTCCAGGCAGCTTAATGTGAAAGTGCAGTATCTGTGGGAGTTTACTGCTCTGAAACTGTAGTCCCTCTGCATTCGGTGAGGCCAGCCCTGAGCTTTTAGGGCTTTTGTTCCTTTACTCTCCTCATGAGGCGCAGGAGCATATTGCATCCAGGAGCTCTGAGGCTTAACATCATGGGGCTGCCCTTGATGGCACTTTGGAGGCTGGAACTGGTAAAGAAGGGCAGGGGCCGCTAGGAGTCGGGACGGGGAAAGGGGAGGGAGTTGTGTTGCCCCAGAGCTGAAGGTGCTCGCTTCCTTGACCTCACCAAGCCCGGTTCTTTTATGACCACGAAAGATTTCAGTGGCCTACTCCCCGCCCCCCACTACAGTGGAATCTACCTCCTCCCCTGTGGCCTTTTGCAGCTACTGGAGGCAGTCGAGGAGGTAGCCATCGCATCTGTGCACCTTCTGCATCAGTGAGAGCTTGCAGGGCTTTGGCCATGGGTGCCCTACCGCTATGGCACCCACTTCCCATGGCGAAAGGTTGAGACTCAACATGGTTGAAAGACCAGGTCAGGTCTTTCCCTGAGGTGGGAGCGGGTAGAGTAATTTCAATTGTCGATTAGTTCAATATCTCTCTATTTTTCTTCTCTAAAACCTGTTGCAAAGCACATTGCATACCCTGAGCCTTGAAGTCTGTGTTAAGAAACAATCGTAAGCTACTAACTTAATTGTACCTTAAACGTGTGTGCTGAGCTGCCTGGAGGCATTGTTCTTGTATCAGATGCTCAGACCCACCCGAGGGGCATGAATGAGGCTGTCTGTGCTAGAGGCCCTTCCCAGGCAGGTCGAAGCAAGCCAGCCTCTTTGCCCCTTGGACTGGCTCACTGGCCCATCTGGAAGCACTTCTCCTCCCATTCAGACATGAGCAGTCTAATGCAGATGTGGGGACATGGATTTGCATGTCCACCGGCCCACCTCAACCCCCAGCTGCAACCGTAGCTTCTTGGTGCCAGTCTCCAGTTGCTGTCTGAGCAATGGGCTGTAGTCCTAAATTTGCAGAGGGCCCCTGCATACAACTGGAGAAATTACCCCCAGGGAATCTGCTCCTTTAGGAAGGAAGCAAAATTGTCCCCTCTCACGGAGGGCGGGGGTGGGTTTCTTTGTGACATTGCTCAGGGATGTCAGAATGCAGGACTGAAGTGCACACCCTGTGGCCTTTGTGAGTCCAGCCTCAGACTGAGAGTTGCTGTGTTAGATGGTTGGGCTTCTTTATAGCCATCCTTCCCTGGATGGGCTCAGCCAGCAGTTCCTCTGCTCCTCCGAGACCATCCTAAATCCACTGAGGCCTCCTGAGTCCCAGCTTTCCCCTCTGGCTGGGAGTTTGATAAAGGAAAAGAAACATACTTCTTTCCCAGGTGTTGCTTATCCTTGGTGAAAGTCACTCTTTTCTTGTTCCCAAAAAGTAGCTATGTTTGGGGGTGTAATCTCACTGAGAGCCTCCTCCCATTCCAAGTCCCCTGAACCAAACAGGACTCAGATCCAAAAGTGGGTATGGCTGCGACTGGTGTGCCAATTGGGCTTTCAGAACCAGCTTGCCTTCCACTTCTCCAAGGCTGCTTACCGACGGAGGGGACATTCTGCATTCAAACGCTCTGCTTCCTCCTTCTAGAAAGCCTCCTCTGCTGTCTCCCCTCCCACCCCTCTGCCTGACACCGTGCTCTCTGCGATTCATGTGTGATGTCCCTTTGACCCACTGTGGCTTAGATGTGGCTGTGATTTTGGAGGGGAGAAGCTGACTTTGGAGCTGCTCCATCAACACTGGGCACCTGCTGCTCGGAGCGGCTTCCAGCCTGGCATCTGCCTGTGTGGCAGAGCTCTGTGCCAGCTTTGAAGCCTTTGGAAGCTTTTAAGCTACTACTCTGGTTGCTTGTTTCTGCATTTTGATGACATGTTGCTGCAGTTTCTGCTCCGGATCTGTTATTGGGATTTGTCCCGTCCCTGTCTCCCCCCCACCCCCCTCCCGGTGTGTGTGTTTTACGGGTCAAGAGAGTTGGAGAATATAGTTCAAATGTGACAAGCCGTCTCTCTTTTTCTTCTTCTGAAAACAAAAGTGCCCTTATGTGTGTGCGTGTGCGTATGTCTGTTTTGTTCTGTTCTCTTCCTCCTAAGTCCTCCTGAGGCACAGGGGGCGTGATGATTGAACTACCTTGCCAAATGAAGACATTCCAATAAATTTTGCAATTCACTTATAGCCAATGGTGTTCTTTCTTTTAAGCCCATCAACAAAACCAGCCGGCCACTGGGGGTCGAGGATTCCGGCAGGCCCTTGGCTCCCTTGTGCGTGCCATTGTGGCTGGGTTCACAAGTGACAGCAGGGGTACAGCATCTGCCCGTGTAGCCACCCACCTGTGCAAGAGTGGCTTGGTTAGTCACAAGCAGCAACTGCAAAAAACTTTTCTGTTGCTGCAAGTGACGCATCACAGCCTGTGACGGCGATCCAGAAACGTATGTCCCCTGCTACTTGATCTCGCCAAGGAGTTAATGTTTCTACTCTCTTCGAGGCGACTGTTTCCAGCCACTTTTAACTTCGCTTCACCAAGAGCGCACTCACCCGGAGAAGAGTTTTCAGCATTATTAAGAGCCTCTTGAGCAGCAAACGTGAACCACTCTGGCCGTTTTCCTAAAATGCCGCTCCTTTTCCAGCCTGGCTGGTGTCATGCAGCAGGCTCCTTTCTACTTGATGAGGCAAGGCCTGGGAGTATTTGAGTTCCCAGAGCTAGTCCTCTGTGGGACTGGGGCAGCCTTGGGCCTGGCCCCGCTACCATCACTATGATCCGCCTACCTTCCTTTTCAGGAACGTTTCAATCATTTTTAGGGTGTGTGAGAGGCATGTGCTTGCCTTTTCTTCAAAATTCCCTAGCTTGCAAAAAAGAGTGACTGAGCTTTTCTTGCCATTCGTAGCCAGAGGTGTATCCCTGGCCATATTATTTCTGTACCGCCCCTCACAACAGAACGTCTCAGGGCGGTTTACAACATAAAGAGAAAGCAGCTTTCCTGCTTTCAGAAGATGTCCGGAATGGATTGATGTGATAAAGGACTGGGCCCAATTCTATAAGGGTTTGTGTGGGGCACAGGGAAGATATGATTCCTTGCTTGGGAAGAAATTTGGACTAGGAGGTTGCTGAGAAAGGGAATTACCAGGAATCAAACAACAAAATGAATGTCCACTTGGGTTGGGGAAAGCCTCATTCATGTCCCCATGCATCTGTTAAACCTTGAGTAGGGTTGGGAGGACGCTCTCCCTCCTCGGAGTGTTATTTGGGGTCAGGATAAAAGGAGAGGGCATAATTGTGAGTAAAACTGGGTTCAAAATGTCCCTTCAGGCTCATTCAACAGATACTGGATTCCAAGATTTCTGCAAGCAGGAACCTTCCTCGCTCTGATCAGCAGCAATGAAAGCACATCCAGGGCAGAAATATCTCTGATTTGTCAGGAATTTCAGGCCAGTTCCCACAATTCAATCTGCTTGCAAGATCTTCAGCACTGGCAGCTCCTAACTCACGTTTTTAGCATAACATTTCCAATTATGGAAGATGCTAAAGCCAGCTGTTGCAAGCCCTTTTTTTAAAGTGAGGAATGGTAGAATTTAGTTTTTCATTCAATGTGTTCCACCTTGCAAAGAGACTCTGTAGGTACATTTTAAAATTAACCTAGAGATTATTTCCAAAAAATGTAAATCATCTTCCTCCTTGAAAGGAAGCCCAATTAAACCATAAAATAAATCCATTAAAATAATGCATTCACAACAATACAATAGGACATTAGAAAAGCATAAATGAAAAATATGAGAGTGTTTTAACTCGCAAACCTTGTCTAAATAGAAAAACAACCTTTTTACAGATTTCTAATGTCACATCAGTTCCAGGGGCATCCAGGCATTTGCAAGGGGGAAGAACAAGACATACAGACACCAAATCTACAAATAGGGAGAGTTAAATACAGTTTTTAATCCACCAAAGTCACGGATACAGCCAGAGCAGTCTGCATCAACACATGGCTGGGGAGAAAGAGATGGAAATCTCGGGAGGCAGAATGATAGGGATGAGATAGAACTCCAAAGTCTTTTAGCGGCCTGCAGATATACCTCTGGCATCGGAACAGACAGGGTTCACTAGGACCCCCTAGCTAGGAAACAATTACAGGCCACTTTGGAAGAACAAAATATTTATCAGTCATGAGAGTGGCCAAAAGGGTATAAGAAGTCATTCAACACAAACCCTATTGAAAGAGATGGGAGAAACCCATGGGCATGGTAGAACTACCATGGGGCTTGGGCAGGAGAACTTCCCCAGCTGATGTCCAATAAGTGTGACAATCACTGACAAGAGAAACTCATGGCAAATTCTGTACTGAGGCAAGTAGTTTACCTCAGTTCCCCTAGCCCAGATAAACAGCTTGGTCTCCTGGGTCTGTGGCCAGTCAAGACCAGCCATGCACCCAAGAAAAACCACCAAGAGTTCACCAAAATAGATAAGTACCATTGTGGGAGGACAGTGTGCTGAAGACTGTTTGGTTAGCCGTAAGCAAAACAATTCCGCCCATTTGCTGCCAGATCTCGAAGAAACTGAACCTGGTCACCTGCGGGTACCTTGATCCTGTCTTCTGCCTGAAGTGGTTCTTCCAAAATTGTGCTGCCTTGGGATGAATAGGGGAGATAACTGGAACACCTCAGAAACCTGAAGGACAAGAGGAAAACACAGCTCAGAACAGTAGAATATAAACTGAGCCTGTACTCAACAACCTTTGTCTGGAGCTGCAAGTGGACCTGGCACTCCCTGATAACCAATAATGTGACTGTACCTCATAGAGTTATTCATGCACTTCCTCAAGGGCTTTTTAATGCTGTTTAAACAACCAGAAACGATAGGCTTTGGTCCTATGAGCACTCACACTTATCTCTGTCAACTATGGTAGCTTTGCTTTGGTGTTGACCTCCTCTGCTGCTTCCAGGATTTCTGCATACTCAAGATGTTGGAAAACATTGATCTTGTGTGAGCAGAAGTGGTAGCCACAGAGGAAGCAAGCACTGCAGTGGGGGAAAAATTTTTGGAACGGTTGGAAAGAAGCACAAGGAGCACAATGACATAGCACCCAAGCCACTCTTCTCTAGGTCTCACCCATTTGTGAAAAAGGAAGAGGTAATGCCCAAATTTGCAAGGATGCTGTGTGACAAACAATATATAGTCCATAAAGTGCTAAAAGTGAGCAGTGCATACAGGGGATCTGGGCGACTTGCATAATACCTAACTAACCCACTGCTCCAATGAACTCTGGATAGAGATCCTGAGATCTCTGAATTGGAAATGCTGTGGATTAAATCTGTGATCCACTGAATATGAAGTGCAGCATATAGAGCTGTATTTTAACACATCCGACCATTACCTTTTACTTAGTTTCCTGTATTCTGAACAGTTGTGTCAGGTAGAGAAAGATCCTTCCCAACACCAGTGACCTGAAATCCTTTTAACAGGAGACACTGCCTGGGACTTCTTTGGCATGCAAAGAAGCAGTTGTACCAATACACCAGTCACTGCACAAGAAGTTTGATGGCACTTTTTTCACAATTTGTGTCAGAGGACTGCAGTGCAGTTATGGATGCCATATAGTTAAACCAAAAATGAACTGCTGCAAAATTTGAGTCCAATGGGACCTTTAAGACCAACAAAGATTTATTCAAGGCATGAGCTTTCGTGTGCATGCACACTTTCTCAGACAATCGAACAGGGGTCATAAGAATACAGATATAAGGAAAAAGTACATTAGTAGCAAATAAGTCAACAGCATCATAAGTCCAAATATGCAGTATGATAATTCTTTGCTAGAAAAGCAGATCAGTCCTCTGGGTTCAATTGTCCTTGACAAAAACATTGGGGCAATAAAAATGTAAAGTTAGTGATTAATGGCAGACTCTTTCCCAGTTGTGAAAATAAGTAATTAAAGGCAACTTGTTAGCTCACATCTTGAATAAATCTTTGTTGGTCTTAAAGGTGCCATTGGACTCAATTTCTTTTGTACTACTTCAGACCAACACGTCCATTTGAGTCTACAAAAATGAATTGGGTAGCCATGCTTGTTTGTCTGTAGCAGTAGAAAAGAGCAAAATCCAGTAGCAATTTAAAGTCCAACAAGATTCATGGCAGGGTATGATCTGTCATGAGTCTGTGTAGTTCGTCAAATAATAGGACAGATGGATTCACATTCTAGCTGTATCTGAAGAAGAAGCGTGATATTGTACTCTTGCTTTTTCCTACACGAGATCAGTAAGAATTCCAGTTCAAATTTGCATGCAAAAATTAAAGCAATTTATTTTCGAAGCACATCTGTTGATAACATGGGCTTGGGGATGTCTGCATACATGTTTAAAAGACAGGCTGCAGATCTGGCACACTGATTCTTAACATTTAGCTGACCAAATTAGGGTATTTCAAACATGACTCCATTTAGAACCTTTAGCAAAATCAGAAATTGCCATGAAAAAATAAACAAGCTCAAATTCTAACAACTCTGGAGTGCTCGGATAGGACACGAAGTAAACAGAGCATTCAGGTTCTGCTAATCTTCTGAACTGCTGTCATGCAGAAAGAACAACAGAGGGATTCAAAGAGGACACCATATCTCTCCCCCCCCCAATTTCTGCTAGCAAGAGCCATCTAGGCACCCTGGTTTTCATTTGAAAGGCAACTTTTAAAGGGTCTCTTTGGCACATAGCTGAGACTCGTTGGAATGGCTTCCTAGTACTCCTGGAGGTGCCCAGCTGTGGAGACCAGGAGGCACATGTTGCTATGCACGGCTTAGCAACATACAAGATGTATTCAAAGTGGATAATGAAATTATCACAAGGAAACAATGGAGCAACACTCGAGGAGACGGGGGCCGAGGCGATCGCCTTCTTCGCCAAGATGAAAAAGACGCTTCTTATTGTCTGTGCAAATATGTGACAACATCCCCCCACACTTTCCAGGGGCCTCCCCTGCCCATATAATGGGGTATAATGAATATTGACAGAAGATCATGCCTCTATAAAGGAAGCCAGAAACTCATTAGAGGTGTGTGTTTGGGGGAAGGAACATGTGGCCTCTTGTGTGGTGAATGGGGTCCAGAAGCTTTGGGGGGGGGGTGTCCTTAACATGGAGGGCGGGGGGAATAGCAGAACCTTCCAATACAAGTGCACAGCACCTTGTATTGTGCCCGTCTTGGCGGAACAATATCCCTGCCTTTAATATAAAGCAGTAGTATATATGAAGGGATAACATTAAAATGATGTTTATTGTTAATTAATATATCTGTGAAATAAATGACCATTTACAAACGAATAGCCGGTTTCTCTGCAGCTATATCCAGGCTTTTATATATATATATTTTAATTCACTGGTACTATTTTATTCTTTTCACTGAGAATTTCATGCCTCTGTCCAGGTGTCACCTTGGAAAAGCAGCTGATAATCAGTGACAGGAACCCTGATGAATAAATACCACAACAGCTTTTATGGCTGCTGATTCAGCCACACTTTTGCTTCAAAGCAAGGACCAAAAGAAGGTTACAATTAAATAGCAAACAAATGTCTTTGCTTATCCAAAAGAGCAGAAAAATCAGGAGAAATGATGGAGTCCAGTTTATAGATTCTAGATATATGGTCAGATATCGCTTAGCCCTCTTGTATAATTCTGTTTATGGACAATTTTTATGTACTTGGAAATTTAACCCAGAAAAGAAGAAGAAAGAGACAGAATAGGTGGGTGGGGTCATATACTCAAGAACAACTTGTGCAAGTGGGATGGTGGAACCCCCAATAGTGAATCTAAGGGGGAACAGGAAGGATTAACCCCATCCCCCCTACCTGTGAAATGCTTAGGCTGGAAGGTTATTCTGAGGGAGTCAAAGGTAACAAAGTTCTTTGCATAAGGGTATTCCCCATGCTCAGTGTGCTTTGTTTTTTCATTAAATAAAACATTGGCGTGGGGAAAGATGGTGCCATGATTCCAAATGATTGCAAGATCGAAACATATTTGTACTTTCCCCTGTAGCACATCGACATAGAATGCCTACTCGAAGCATCTAGTGCTGCTTGTTCTGCAGGCTCTCTTCTGTTGCACAACTCGCTTGGGGCAACTAGTTTTTCTACCGCATAGCTTGACTGGCTGGGGTGGGGCTGCTGCCATGGTCCAACATAAGAGGAAGGAGTGCCTGGCCTAGCGAGTGGTCCCCTCACCCTCTGATTCTGAGCCAAACGAAGAGGCACCAGGCAGCTGCTTTCCTTATGCAGATGCCAGCCATAGCACAGCCTGTGTGTGTTGTGCCCACCAGAATTCTCTGCTCTCAGCTCAGCACTGGGCTGATGTTTCAGATAAGGGAAGAATTCTTCTGCATTGCTAAGAAAGCCTGGGAACAAGAGGGCACAAGTGGCATGGAATTCGTAAGCACAGCATTTCTCCTGCAACAGATGTCCAAAGGGATGCTCCCCCAGGTTGGCTGGCACGATGGCTTCTCCACTCTCCTGGGAGCTGTGGCCTTGAGGACATGGTGGTGTGCGCCCTGCCGAGCCCTTGTCAGGACTCAGTAATGCTAGAGTTGCACATGGAAGACCAAAGGAGACCCTGCTCTGCATAGAAAGCAGCTCTGCAGAGTTGTGGTTCAGTAGGTCCTTCCGTGCTATTACCTGACCAGGATACCTTTGCTTTTTTTTTTTTTTAAGGGTCTGCATTCTCTGGCACTGTGTGTTTGTAGGGGGTGGGCAGGTATGGAGAAACACTAGAGCTAAATAAAGCCATGAATGGCACGGAGAGGGAAGAGAGCGCGAGATGACTCCCACGCTCTGGAAAGACATAGTATTCACGCAATGCTTGGAGAGAAATTGATTTGCAGCAGATTCTAGATCAACAAAGGGCAGAGAGGGGAGGGAGGGAGGGAGGAAGGAAGGGGGAGCAATTCTGTTTTGGGCAGTGCATGATTAAGTGAGGGGGCAGTAATAGTCACTAGCACAACTAGCTTCTCAAAATTAGATACATAGATAAGGATAACTCTGCCACTTATCATGATAGTGAAAAATAAAACTTTAATATTCAGTAGCAGTATACCTCTGAATGCCAGCTACTGGGAACGAAAAACAGGCCAATGGCGGACACCATGTGTGAGCCTCCATGAAGCTGCTGGCTGGCCAAAGTTGAAGGTGTAGCATTGGCCCAGCTGGACTTTTACAAAAAATCAGCCTTATTTAATAGCACAGTGATGTTTCAGGTGGAGGAATTCTATTTGAATCTCATGAAGCCACCTTAGGGGAAGAAAATTCTTTTTGAAACCACCCTCACAAAGCTACAGCTCTGCTTCAAAACCCCGCTCTGCCATGGAAGCTCACTGTGTGAACTTGGGTTACTCAGTCTCAATCTAACCAACCTCACAGGGTTGTTTTGAGAATAAAATGAAGGCAGAGAGAACGATGCAGGAAGGTGATTTGGGTCCTAATTGGAGAGACTGGTTGGAGCATCTCTGAGCAATCTCTGCTTGGGCAAGCTTAAATGTGGAGGGAATTTGAGGCACTGTCATTTTAAATTAGAAGTTCCTTATTGTCAGAGAACAGGCGAATCTAGCATCACATACCATTCAGGAGACCAAGAGAACCAGGGAAAAAGATATTAACCCATAAAACAGGAAAAACAATAAAACTGGAAACAAAAACAATTACCTGATGATTTGAATGCAGTCAGCTGCACAGCCTGAAAGAACGGGAGGACAGGGGGACAAAAACAAAAACAACAGTGCATTTATTGGAAAAGGCTTGCAGATCCTGAGAGCCCCCAACAGGAGTTATCTGCAGCCTACAGCTAGTCATAAAGCTCATGCAGGGCTCAGTTCTACCAGCTCTCCACATAGCAGCCCCTTAAGACCCACTATCAGATTTGCTAAAATAACTGCTCTCTGCAGTTACCCCCCCCCACCTTCCAAGGACTCCGTAATGCTAGAGATGCACATTATTGCTGGTTTTAATGTTTTCAGGTCAGGGGCAGGTTTCATTTCTTGCTTTGTCCCAGACACCTTTTGTGTAACATCAAATTCTCACTGGCGTTTAACCTAACTGAACCTGCTGTGGCTCGGCCTCTTCCCAATCCACCCTATGGAAGAATCAGCATGTCCAAATGTGGCCTCTACTGTTTTAAACACAATAGCTTAATAAAGACCTGGTTGTCTTGCTCTGCATCTTTTGTTGTGTTACCAAAAAGGCTGCTAAGACTGATTTTCAATTCCATGTCAATTTCATTCTTCAGCTGCTGAAGGGAGAGTTGGATGAAACTGACATACACTTTATCTGGCTCTTCCAAGGTCTACTCACCAATGAAATAATTTGAAACTTTAAGCCACAGATTTTGCTGTAGCCCATAGCCCCCATGGTGCATTTTCTCAAAAATAAAATGCATTTTATGACCAATCTGTAACACCTGACAATTTTGCAGAAAGCATACAGGTTTTTTTTTTTTGGGGGGGGGGTTCTCTGCAATAACCTCAAGGGCTGAAAACATGCTTCACTGTTCAATAGGTAGCTCAGGGGTTGAGACACCTATTTTTAAAAAGGGATATCTCAAACACATTTTGTAATTTATCTGTGTCGATGCTAATTCTGATCAGTACCATGTGGCAACCAAGACCACGGAAAATACATGATTAATCTTCATTGGATAAAATCACTGGTTGAAGACTTGCAGTTCCAAAACCTGCACTGTTCAGAAACTGGTTCCAGAAGACATCCTGAGAATGTCCCTGTGCCTCTTTCTGATCTTTAGGTAACCAAGACAGCCTGGAAAGCATGTTTGTGATCCTTGGCAGATATGGAAGCCAGAGCCAGGTGAGGGATAGCTATTTTCAGGGGAAGCAGGCTGGGCTCCCATGCCCTGTGTAGCTTCCTGTCTCTCCTTGTGATCTGAAAAAACAGCCCAAGTATATAAGCAAGTAACACTCTGGATTGGAATCATCTGAAGTCCAGAATTTGGGCTGTCCAGGGATGTTTGATTCTAGTGCACTTTTAACACAGCCCAGATGATATCATGCCACTATGACCCATCATCAAAGCAGAGAAGCCCTCCCAACTCAGATGCAGCTGATTCTATCTTTGCCTCTTAAGACCAGCGGAGGGAAACACAGTGGCCTTGGCATTTCAGAAATCCACCCCAATGTTAACTACACTGGAAAACTTAATCTCTTTAGCCTGCACCTGAGATTGGGTGCCCAGCAGCCTAGCAATGACGTGGATCCAACAGCTGGGCTTAGTGTGTGAAAATGGCCATATCGAGCTTTCTTTACCTAAAATTGTACCCAAAAAGAAGCCTACATTGATGAGGGCAAAGTCCCAGGTCCCAGGTCCAAATAAGCACTGTTCATTTGGCTGTGATGCACCTGGTGCCCTTGGAAGTCAAGCAGAAGGAACATGGCATAATCCTTTGCAGCAGCAGGGACATATGGGGCAGAAATCCAACTGGAGTTTTTAAAATATCCTCTGCCCAGCTTGTAGTCAGCTGCTGCCAACAACAATGCCAGGGGGGAAACAATAAGCTCATCTTAGATGGAGCTACACCCAGCTATACAAAGAAACACCCAGCCCTTCAACAGCACACTTGCTCTGGGGATGGCTAGGCAGGCGTGACCTTTGTTGCTTTTAGCTGGCTTCTTGTCTTCATTCTACAGGCTCTTTGGAAGAACGCATGGTTTGCTTTTATCCGTTTTTTCTTCCTTACATTAAAAAAAACCCTTCCATCTGAGAAGCCGCTGTTTCAAAACTCAGAATGCCAAACAGAGGGAACTCAGTAGCCAAGAGAGGAAGGAAAAAGTTGTTTCTCCTACAAGGTGACCAAAGACGGAGAGAATAAATGGAGAGTTCAAGGGTCACAAGAACCTGTTCTAAAAGGGGAGGTTATACAGACTAGAATAAGCACTAGAGAATACAAAAATGAAAAGAAAAAAAACCCCATACAACTCTAATCAAAATCGGTCAATCACTCTACTTTAAAGAAGAAGATGCAGTAAAGATGCCTTCATGCTCGAGAGGAGATGGATGGAACGTAAATGACAGAGTTTCACTTAATTACTCTCAGCATTCCACAACTGAAGCCACATCTGCCCATTAATCCCTATTTTTGATAGATTTATTTCCTTCAGAGTTTCCCTTCTCATATTAAACCCAAACAATGGTAACCTTATATGCTAAGCTTGTTATTTCTGTTTGGTCTCCGGATCTGTTAAATATCTTCATTGTGCTGTACACTAATTTACTCATCACCTCTACCTCTATGTATGGACTGGTAATTCCCATCCCATTGTATCTGAGGAAGTGTGCTTGCACGCAAAAGCTTTGAGCCAGCAGGTGGCAATCTACTTCCTAGCCATTCCAGGTAGGAATTAAGTACATACCGGTCTCTCTGATGACATCACTGAGGAAATCCCCATTGGGAGTTTGGCACTCAAGTTCCCTATATTAGGAAGAAATGAGTATCAGTTGGGATGTGAAACATGAACTCACACACATACTTATTGCTCGAAAAAGCACCCAACCCTGACAGCAGAGCAAAGCTGATCTCCATACCTTTGTTGCTGATATTCTTGTGGCTGATGTCCACCGATAGGTCTTTCTCTACTGGGGGAGACGCAGTGCTGTCTGCTGAGGAAGGGTGGAACTTGCCCATCTCCCAGGATGTGTTTTTTGGACTTGACAGATAATTGATGGGGTGGGAGCAGTTCTGAAATGAGAAGGCAGTTGAACAGCACCTGGAGACTCCGTCCTGAACCTGGGAAATCATCTGCATCTGCATGATCTTGCTCAGGGCTCCCTTTCCAATGACAGCTGATTTTAATTTGGCCTTTTGAACAATACCTTGTGCTTTTTTGGCTTTCTTTGTGCTTTCCAGGTCTCCTCCAGCTCTGTCACAGCTTCCAGTGAACTTGCTTTGATATGATCATTCAGGGAAGGTCATGCCCAAAGCAGGTTAGTAGAAGGTGTGGACAGGAAGGTGCAGATTCCTGCATCTTCATGCCCATCTCCAGTGTCCTTTCCACTCATACCCCCCATCCCACCCCTCGACTGCCAGTAGGCTATTTGCAGGTTTGTTTACTTTTTTTTAATTGCAGATATATTGCTTTAGGTAAAGGTAAAGGTATCCCCTGTGCAAGCACCGAGTTATGTCTGACCCTTGGGGTGACGCCCTCTAGCGTTTTCATGACGGACTCAATACAGGGTGGTTTGCCAGTGCCTTCCCCAGTCATTACCATTTACCCCCCAGCAAGCTGGGTACTAATTTTACCGACCTCGGAAGGAGTGAAGGCTAAGTCAACCTTGAGCCGGTTGCTGGGATTGAACTCCCAGCCTCATGGGCAGAGCTTCAGACTGCATGTCTGCTGCCTTACCACTCTGTGCTACAAGAGGCTCTTATATTGCTTTAGCTACTAGCAATTTAAAAACAACACTGCAAAAAACCCATCTTAAATGTGACCATTCTATAGTCTATAACTGTGTGGCAACACTATTAGCTTACCTCTTTTGTGGGATTACTACACAATGCACATGTGAAGATGAGCCAGGACACACTGTTTCTAGGGTGCACCATTTTAAATGGGAAGTGGTCTGTTAAGTCTGAATGTTTCCTCCGGCCCAACAAACTCTTTGCAGACTGAAAACCAGTGTGCCAGGGAGAAAGTTGAGCTGGAACCCTCTTCCCAACATGAAATTCATTGTTCTTGAACAGCAAGGACATATCCAGAAGACTGCCTGTCCACAGTTACTGGGGAAATCCAGAAGACTACTTGTCCAAAATTAGATATTATTCCCCTAATGCAGGGGTAGTCAAACTGCAGCCCTCCAGATGTCCGTGGACTACAATTCCCAGGAGCCCCTGCCAGCGAATGCTGGCAGGGGCTCCTGGGAATTGTAGTCCACAGACATCTGGAGGGCTGCAGTTTGACTACCCCTGCCCTAATGTCTTCTCTGTACATGAAACTCAGCCCTGGGGATGAAACGTGTCAAAAGTGCTCACACAGATGTGTTTTTTTTCTCCATTTCAGCCCTTGTTGTTTGACTCTGTTCACAAACAAGTCCCAGGCTTCCATTTAGATCCATGGTTGCAGTGTCAGACTAGGACCCGAGTTTGAATCCCTACTCTGCCAAAGAAACTTGCTGGGTGATCCTGGCCCAGCCACACCATTTCAACCTAACCTACCTCATGGGGTTGTTGTGAGGACTAAATGGAAGCGAGAAGACCAATGAAAACAGCACTGGGTCCCCATTACGGTAAATAAATGAAGTAAATCAATACATGTGAAGAGAACCAGAAGATCACATTCAGGCATGTGCCAAGGAACAGCAAGAAAATTACACCAAAAAATTATCATGCCAGCAGTCTGGACCACAAATTTTAGGGATGAGAGGCAAGCTGGGAAGTAATATGTTCCCTCGTTGTGGCTGTTACATATTTGAGCTTTTAACTTGTGTTGTGTTCAGTCTGACTAAATAATGAAATATCTCAATGCATCTTGTGATGGTTGTTTACAACTATGTCATAGGCTGCTTTGAATGCTTGGGAAAGTAGATATAAATACTTTAGGTACACAATAACTTAAAAATAATCTGCTCTAAGATCAGCTTGTGGGTGACACTAGCCCCCTCCCCTGCTCCTTAATACCCACCGTGAAGGAGAGTGCTTTCTTCTTTTCTTTCATCCGCTGGATGGCATTTCGCACCTACAAGTTGAACACAGACAAGAAATCAGCGCTCCTTTCACCTCTCTTTAGCAATCCCAAGAAAAAACGGAGGAGGGAAAACATGACAGCAATTGATTGCACCCACCAATCTGTTTTAGCCATGATCAGGTTTTTTTTGGGCTGTCTCTGCAAGGAGACACAGATGGGCTCTGCAAGTTTGCCTGAAACACAATATTCATTGAACCCATCATCTGCTGGACTCATTCAAAGAACCATATCCCCCAGAATTCCCACCCTCCAGTGACTACCAAATGTATTAGGAGGAAAGAGGGAAGTCAACAAGTTTGACTTCTGGTTAGATCTAGGGGAGCAGGCATATTACCTATGCAGATTGTGTTCAGATCCTGTATTGTCTTATAATATGAGCAGGGTGCATATAGATACACATACTGTGGGGACTCTGAGTCCCTTCTGGCAGTTTGCACTGTCCGTATGTTCCCAAACTTATTTCCAAAGCCTTGAAGAGCAGAATCACAGGTTTTGATTAACGTTAAAATTGTGATTCCCTGATGTCAACTCTGCACTAGCACAGTGCACCGAAGTATTACAAGACTAGAAATTAAGCCTGCTGTAATAAAAACACAGCAGGCGCTAGTTGTTCCCAACAGGCCGGGCAGCACTGCCAGGCCGGGTGGGAAGGGCTGCCCCCCCCCCCCGAACTACTCCCCCAGGATGAAGCCACCTGGAAAGGCCTTTTCCCTGGGGGGGGGGGAGGGAAAAGCCTTTCCAGTCACTGGGGGCTTTCACCTCCCCCCCAGGGAAAAAGCTTTCTCAAGGCCCGGGGCGTGCGATGTGCTCCGTGACGGCTGGAAAGGCTACCCCCCCCGGTCCCCGGCCCAGGTGATGGGGGGCTGTGGGCCTACCTTCCCTCTCGGTGGCCAAGAGAGGAATGGCTGCCGTGGGGCTAAGGTTTGCCCTCGTGGGGGTTGGGCAGGTTGGGAGGCGCAAAGCGCCTCCCAACTCGTCCGTGCTGGGGCAAACATCCAGTCAGCAGCAGCAGCTGCTGATTGACGGTTTGGGGCTGGACTGACAAGCGGAGGGCCCAATCGGGAGGCAGAATCCTCCTGCTTCACGCCTCCTGATTGGGCCCTCTGCTTGTCAGTCCAGGGGAAGGGGCCAATGGGCACCCTTCCTCATCCCGGACAGGGCCCGCCCTCAGGGCCCTTACTCTTTTATTTTATCCGCTCCGCAGGAGTGGTTAAAGATGTGTAGGAGGCTAGAGAGGGAACAAGCCAGTGCTCCAACATCAACACTAGTTACCAGTCTCCTTACGGGTCAAGTTCAAAGTATTAGTATTAACCTTTAAGGCTACACATGGCCTGAGTTCCACTGATCTGCAGGACAGCTTAGTTGCTTATGCCCCCTGCAGGGCTCTTTGCTCTGGGGGTATGAATCCACTGGTTGCCCCGGGCCCCTGGGACATCTACCTGGCCTTGCCCGGTCCTGGCCTTTTAGGTCCTGGCCCCAACCAGGTGGAATGAGCTCCCAGAAGAGCTGATAGCCCTGCTGGAGCGGTCAGCTTTCATCAGGGCCTGCAAAATGGAGATCTTCCGCCTGGCGTATGGTTGAGGCCAGGATAGGGTCTCAGTGTTCCCATTGGAAGACTCCCCCCCCACACACAAATATTTGATTAGATCTGGACCCTTGCTTCCAGTGAAAGAGAACTTGACCCATGGGCTGAATGGGTGGGAGATTAGAGATCCTAAAGGAATAAATCGCCATCTGATTAATGGTCATGTATGGAGTGTTTTTAGGGGGTTTTATTGTATTTTATTACTGTTGTGAATTGCCGCGGGACCTTCTGGAGAGCAGCGGCATAGAAATGTACAAATAAATATAGTCAGTTATGGGCCAGCAAAATGAGCCTCCCCAAATAAATTTTTTATGGATCGTAGGCCAACAAATACACTTTTAAAATCAATTTTTTTTATTCAGGCCGTGAGAGTTTGGGCAGCTTATGACATCTTCTTTAATATAGTTTAGCCTGTCTTCTATTGCTTTAATTCTTTCTTTCTCTTATTATTCACTGGGATAGATACTACTGAAGACTTTTAGGTCAGAGGAGGAAACAAAGAAAGAGAACAAAACCATTCCAGCCCCAGGCCCTGATCTTACCTCGCTGTTGTAAATTGCATAGACCAGGAATATATACAGACCCTGCAAATAATAAAAATAAATATACATAAACAAAGATCCTAAAAACTCTTCAAAGTAAGCATTTTTAGTTTGGCTCTGAGGCTTTACCAAAAAGTTTACATGACTTTGTTTTCAGAAGCATCTCCATCCAGTTTGAACCCATGAGATCGTGACCATGTAGAAAGCAAACTAGGAGGTTAGGCTAAATGCAAAATGGGAAGGTGTTGTTTCCCTTGGAGGTTTTTAAGCAGAGGCTCAATGGCCATCTGACAGCAATTCTGGTTGTGTGAACTCAGGCAGATAATGACAGGAAGGGTAGGAAGAGATGGGTCAGTGCTCTGTTCTTGCAGTCCTTTGTTACACTCCCAGAGTAATGCTAATGGTCACTGATTGGCAGGCAGGAAGGAATTTTCCTCCAATCCAGATCAGCCAGGAATCCTTGAGGCTTTTTGCCTTCCTCTGGACATAGAGCAAGAGAGTCACTTCGGGAGTTAGTTGTGAATGGGGGTGGACTAGATGATCCTTGAGATACCTTCCAGTTCTGGGTTTCAAAATCAGACCGAAATCTTCGATCCTCTAGACCTGTCTCCTTGCCACCAAGTTCAGAACAGGCAAGCAGCTGTGCTGGCTTCTGGCTGAATCCCGGATCAGGCTTAAGATTTTGGTTATCACCTTTAAGGCCATATGCAGTCTGGACCCAGTGTACGTAAGGGGATCACCTCTCTGCCTACACCCCTCAAAGAATATGACCCCGGTGGTCCCTGGACCCAAGGAAACCTGCTTGACCTCAACCAGGGCCAGAGCTTTCTCCATCCTGGTCCCCACCAGGTGGAACGAGCTCCCAGAGGAGATCAGGGCCCTGATGGAACTCAAACAGTTCCGCAGAGCCTGCAACAGGGAGCTGGTTGAGGTTGACCAGAACCACCACTTCCAATCGGCCCCCCTGAGCCTCCCTCCTACAACCATCACTGCAGCCTCACCCACCCACTGGTGTTGATTTATTGTTCTCCCCAATGTTCTATTGTTCATAATGCTATAGTTATTATTGTATTATTATAAACTGAGTTATTTGTATTGTTCCTGTTTGATGCAAACCGCCCTGAGCCTTTGGGAAGGGCGGTATATAAATATAATAAATACAGAAATAAATAAAAACCATCTGGATCCTAGAAGATTATCAGACTAGAACGATTGCCATCTAGAGGCTAGTACTGGCAAAGCAGGCCTGAGTTTGACTACAAAGCTAAAACAAAGGCTGTGTATTCTAGTGACCATTTTCTCCCTTGATAAAATTTTGTTTCTGATCTGAAGAGCAAGATAAGGGGAAATTGCTTGGCCAAAAGCAGCCTTGTCCTCTACTGGAAAGCTCCTGTCATGACAGAGGTAGCAACGGTCTGTGGCTCTCTGCCAGGCCTCAGAATCGGCTGACTCCCACAGATAGGCTAACTGGACCCAAGGCAAGCTCTCCTTCGGCAGACATGCAGCGTGCAAAACCAAAGAGTTCTGGGCTACACTTAGCAAGGGCAGGATCATTGTGCCTTCCCTGTTGCAACCCAACCACCACCCCTGGTGGGAAAGGAGATTTTCAACAGTTCTCTTTTGTATCTTGCAAGGCAACTAACTTAAGAACTCCTCTTTTATAGGTCCAGAAGGAGTGACTTGTACTCACAAAAATCATTGCAGAGTTGAGATTTGAACATTAAGCCAGCCAGCCAAGCCATGAGTACCTTGAACACTTCTGGTCTAATCCAGCACAGGGCCCAACAAAAAGGTACAAGAAACAGTGTGTGAAGCCTGCTTGCATGAGCTACTTATGCAGAGGTCCAACACAGGCTGGGTTTATACCCAAAGATCTGCCACTTTGTGAGCTCCAAGACTCCTTGGTCCAGAGTATGCAAATCGGCATGCAAAGCAGGTTTACAGAACTCAGGATGAATTCCAATGCAAACAAATCACTCTTCCTTGAAGGGAAGTCCAAAGAGGAGCCCACAATAGAGGAGATAAACATTAGGTCCTCTGCTTTCCTTCCACCCCTTGACTCCTATCTGGACTCTCGGTGTCGTGGAAAGTCTTTTCAGTGTAATCTCCATCGACAAATGGCATGGGAGAAACCAAGAGAATGATCTGCAGGCCTCTGAATGCACTGAAGACCCCCCCCCCCCCAGGATTTGCTAGAGAGCTAGAGGACTTTGAAGTCTTCCTTAAAGAAAAAGGAAGCAGGAAAAGAGACAGGAGGACTGGAATTTCACCTGTTGAGCATGAACAAGCTCCTTTCAAAATATACTTGACTAGCATTCATTATGTGGCCCCAAACAGAGAAATGCCTCCCTTCTCAAGTCACTCTGTTACTCTGCTGAAATGTGTTCCCTAGCCTCACAATCTTGTTGTGTGAACATTGCCCGAGAGTGTCACAGAGTGAGGTGCCTTGGCCTGCTACTTCTTGCCAAGCTCTGAGGGTTCAGTGGGTTGTATATCTTTTAGGAACCAGGATTTTTCAGTGTGATCCAGTATGTAAAAATGGGGAGAAGCCACCTGTAAGAGAATATCATATCTTTCCTATGGAAATGTGGCTCAAAACATAACAAGACTTTCTTCTTGCGCCACCGTTAAAAAAGATTGTTCCTCTAATCCCAGAAGGTGATTTCAATAGAATCCTAGTAGAATTTACTTGCAGGATCTTCAGGCCAATAAAGGTTTTCTGAATCTGAATCTACTTGCAGGATCACTCATATTTACTGCAGTTCTTCGAGGGAGAGAGCGTGTGCATGCATGCATGTAAGGGAAAGGAGACTGTTTACAGATCTATACAAAGCCTCTTCTGAGTCACTGAAGGTCCATCCAGTCCAGCATCCTGTTTCCAAGGGGGCATCCTCGATGGTTCCAGGAAGCCCCAAAACCAGCTTAGCAAGGTCTGCTTATCAGCCTTTCCCCAGTTCCTTTCCCCAGTTCCTTTCCTCAGCTCCTCCCTCCATGAACATTAGCCATCATGTTTACAGCAGTGAATCCCCATAAATTCATTAACTGAGGTATGGAACAGAAATGATTCTATCAATCCTGAATACACTATTGTAGCATTACATGGAGAGAAAATTCTCTCTTCTCGGGTCCCTGACTGGAGATATAGAAGTGAACCCCAGGAACTGATAACAGAATGCCTTCTTGTCTAGTTGTCCTGGAGCTCCCTGCCCTCCTCTTTGCTGGGAAGGGCCCTTAGATCATGCCTCTCACAATCAGAAAGTCCATCACTAAATCACGGTTCAGGAACAGCTGCTCCAAATTTACACCCTCCTAGCGTATTTATGCTTTGCTCTGGGAGGGATTCGCTTCCTGAGGGTTTTTTTTTCTTCTTCTTTGCTATCTCAAAGCTTTGCATTCTAATTGTGGCCAGCCATGAAACAAACCTGACTCCTACACAGCCAGGGGAAGGGGGCTGTACACTCCACGCTGACATCACACTCAGTGCAGATGGGGAGGGTCATCAGAACAACCCCTCCTCTGTTTCCTCCTGTCTGTAAGCTGGCATTCATGTGTGTGCACCTGGGCCTTATTACTGAACAGGCAGGACTAGCTGGGGGTGGGGGGATTGATTCCTCTGGCCAGATGCACACATACTTTTCTTTCCTTGGAGCATTACTGGATGAAGGGTGCAGTCCTGATGGCGTCTCTGTTGCCAGTGCCCCTTCATACTCTCCTGGGGATGATTGTTATTCCTAGGGTATTTCCTTTCCGAAAACCAAAGGCCAAGGGCTGTTTTTCAGGTTGAAGGGAGGGTGGATGTGTGGGTTAAGATAAGAACTCTGGCCCAAGTGCAAAGTAAGCCAGGGCAAAAGGGGTTATTGCAGGACACTCCAAGTTGAGCTAAGCAGTGGGAGAACGGCCACTGAACAAAAATGGGTGATACAAGGAAAGGGCATATCCCTAGACCAGGGGTAGTCAAACGGCGGCCCTCCAGCTGGCAGGGGCTCATGGGAATTGTAGTCCATGGACATCTGGAGGGCCGCCGTTTGACTACCCCTGCCCTAGACAGACAAACAGCAGTCGATGTCTGCTCTGCTGGACTGTGCTGGAAGTTGCAAAGGGCAACTCTGCGCTGAAAAAGACTCTTGAGCCCTTTGCCAAAAGAGAGCTGTTGCACCTTAAAGCAATCTTCTGAAGCTGAAACTCTGCCCTCCGCTCCAACCCACAAGATTTAAGGAAAGGCTATAGTGAAGAAAGGATACTCTGCATATGCTCTGAAGGAGACCAAATCTTGGCTACTTTATGTTGGAGTCTGTAGCACTGAAAATTGGTTCTGGGACTCCATCCTGTTCAGGGCAACCTCAAATGAAACCAGGAGGAAACCATCTCCTTAGAATGCCACCCTGTCCTGGGGCAAGACTCACCTGGAGGGAATTAAGCACGATGAAGATGTAGGCCCAGGTGATGCTGAGGTGCACCAGGACTCCGCACACCCAGGTGAGACCAAGGACAGGCAGCAGTACCAGGACAGGCTTGGCGGTTGCCCTAGCAAAGGGCAAGAGGAAAGGGAAGAAACACACATCATTAAGTGCACTGCATTCAAAGCCAAAATCAGGAAAAAAAAATCAAATTTATGCTTGTCAAAGATGTTTTGGAGGCTGCTCATCCTTAAAGAGACAATTCAGACGCATCTTTCAGCTTGCTTTGTGCCTGCTGTACCAATGCTGAGATAGGAAGGTTTGGTTCTATCCCAGATTTGGAATCTGAGACCCTTTTCCTTACTTTTATCCAGGTATGGGTCTCTGTGCTCCCCGAAGCTTGTACGCCCTGTGTTGTGATTGATCCAGGGAAATACAGCTGATGGGACAAGCCTGAAGACCTCAACAAGAAAAAGAAGCCAAAACAGAAGCTCCTCTGCCTGCTGATAGCACCAGTACAGGCCATGCCACCCACCATCTTCCCTTCCTGGCCAACCCTGCCCTTTGTTTATGAACAGCACTGAGCTCAAGAGGAAGTCTGTGACATCACCGGGCAGGGGAATATCCTGCCTTCCCCCCTCCTTCTTCATGGCGCTGTGGCCATTAGATGTCATCCTGCCCTCCAATGCCAGGTTACATCTGCAAATTTAGTAGCATTTATTTATGCAACTGCAGGAACAATGTGTCTCGGGTGCTTGCAAAGTGGCGCCGGCTTAACAGCAACAAGAGATTTTTGGCCCGGCAGCTTTATCAGAGTTTAGGGAAAGCTCTTGCAAGACGGAGCGATACAGAGGTGACTGGACAAAGGGAAGGCTTCTGAGCAGAGACAGAGCTGCAGCCTTAGCAATGAAACACTTGCTTTGTGGGGCAGGATCCTGGGTCAGACCCTATGTGCAACAGACCCTATTTCCCTATGTGCAACAGGCAGAACTGAACACAGAATCGAGTGGGGTCGTTTTGACTTTGCCTCTTTCAAGGTATGCAGATGTCCTTGGCCAACACCACCAGGGGAGTATTTCCTGATTCCAAAGGCCTAAATTATTAAATTAAAATGATTAAAACATTTCAAGACATCATACGAAATAAACAGTAGCTGCAGGGAAAAACCTGAAAATGTTCCCCCGAGATGCACACACTATACAGTGGGAGACAAGGGACTCATCACCATGATCCAGGTTTGCCATCTTGCGTGTCTTGGACCTCCCAGACTCATGCAACTTTCAAAAGATACCACTAGAGATCTTCCAAAGTTTCACAAATGAAAATGGGACATGCCTTCTCTAAACCAAAAAGCCCACAATCAGCCCATAATCTGAAAGCTATTTATACTTCACTGCATTTCCAAACAATGCCAATAGCTCTATTGGCCAGGCACTTCCGGAAAACGCTTCTGTATTTGTGGAGTTTAAGTTCTGCAGGACCTTCCAAGCTATATTTTATCCTGTCGGTTATACACCGAACCAAGGAAAAAGTTCCTTGCTAATTTACTAAATGGTTTAAATGGTCAATCTGATAAGGAAAAACTGACTTTCTTGTTATCAGATACTAATTCTTCTGTTACCAACAGAATGTCCTTGTTTGCCCTTGCAGCTAAGAAAACAAGGGCCAAAGAGGCGCTAAAGACAGCCAATACCGAGATTCTCTAGTTCGTCATATACAATCTGATTGTCTTAATTGATTAGTAGGTGTATTCTAATTTGTATTGTTTATTTTGTATGATGTCTTGAAAATGTTTTAATGATTTTAATTCATTTTGCAATGGCCTATGGCTACATAAAATTAACTAACATGTAACTAAATGATAACTTAAACTTCTGTGCTGGGTCCTCCTGTATACATTTATTACTTATTAAATATATATCTGTGCATTGTTTTCACTTGGATTACTGCCTGCCATCTGTTCACTTCTACAATTTCCCTTTCTGTAAAGCATCTCCTGAAAGCCTTCTAGTACCTTTGCCTGCTATTTCTTGCATACACTGGATATTCTGACATACCACCTACCTGTCCAATTTCCTTTAACATTTTATTTTCTTTCTTAAAGAGCTGTAATGGGCTCTGCATTGAGCCTTTTTGGCTCAAGAACTGGATGTTGCTGATCCCTGAACTCTGGGAGTTCCATGTAAGAACTTCTCAGCCCTCTTCTTTTGAAGTTTCTTACTCAGCATGTGGGTCCCTGATTTGGGATCATAGTGTGAGGGAAGGGTAGCCTTAAGCCTCCCTCTGCATTTTTTTTTTCTGAACTGAAACGGTCCCAGGATTGCTATTTGCCTTGTTGCCATCAAGTCTGATAACCAGAGTCTGACTCACCAGATCTGGATGCCGATTTGCTTCTCCAGGCTGCTGTTGGGTGTCAGCATCCTTGAGCGTCGCCGCGCACTGGAGACTGTTACCATCACCACGCGGAAAAGCACAAAGGTGTTCACCTGCAAGGGATTAGAGCCAGCAGTACAGGAGGGTTCTTTCTGTCAGCATAGCTTTAGCTGTGTTTCTACAACAGCCAAGGAAAGAATCCCAGCCTCTTCCTCTTTAGCGAATACACAACTTCTGCTATCGCAACAGTGAACACATAAAAGGCACCCTACGGACTACACCAAGTGTGGGGCTCCTCTCTGGTGGAATGGCCTGAACGAAAACATCCACAAAATGCATAGAATCGCTTTATTCAGGAGGTTGCTTTTATAAAAAGTACAATGAACATTGTAATTTTAATGTCTGGAAAAATTTCTCTCTTTTGCATTGTTGATTGAATGTATTTATATACTTTTCATTCACTGTTCTCTGATTTTGTAACCCAGTTTTACTGCACCATTTGTTTTAGGTACTCTCTCTGTGTGTTATCTGTCATCAAGTCGCTTCCAACTTATACAACCCTATGAATTAATGACCTCCAAAATGTCCTATCATGAACAGCCTTTCTCTGGTCATGCCTTCCTGATGGCCATGGCTTCCTGTATAAAGTCGATCCATCTCATGTTTGGTCTTCCTCTGATCTTGCCGCCTTCAACTTTTCCTAGCAACAGGTACTATACTGATCTTTACTGTATTGTTTTAGAATTCAGTAGCCCACCTTGTGCCTCAACAAGAAAGGCAGACGAATATATAACATTATCTGTTCACATCTTAGGAAAGTGTCAGAATGTAACTTACAACATTATCTGTTCCATGAGGCAATAATGCCAAAGACCCCTGTGCATGTGGAGAGCACCCTTCTACCACCACAAAGTAGTCACAAGCAATTTCTCCTCCTTGAGATTTGCCGGCATAGAATCACAGAATCATAGAGTTGGAAGGGGCCATACAGGCCATCTAGGCATGAAACAAGACCTTCAAGCATGAAACAAGACCTTCAAGCCTACATGCCTTTATGTTTCCTACAGGATGCACTGGAAGCAAGACCAGAAACATGGCCTCTCCTGGGACCCACCTCTTTCCAGCATCTCCACCAAATATCTTTAACACAAGATCAGCCCTGAAGACAGAGCCAGGTGGGGTAGGTGTGTTGGTCTGAAGCAGCAGAAGAAAGTTTGAGCCCTGAACTCTTAAAGGTGCCACCGGACTCAGAATTTGTTCTGCAAGATCCACCAGCCATGCTTTGTAAACACACTTTCGTTCTTACCGTCAGAACGAAGAGGACTGGCCCAACAAAGGCCCAGATGATGTCTGTTTGCACATTCAGCCAACAGTGGTTGTCCGCCACATACTTGTTGAATGACGTTGCCAGAGTCACACCAACAATAACAACTGGAAGCCCTGGAAGTGCAGGCAAGAATGACAGTCATGAGTATTGCTATGAATAATCCAACTCATGGATGGGGGGGGGGGGTTTCCGAGCTGTTGGCTGCAGTGTCCTGTGGGCTACAGACAGTGGCTTGTAGCCTTAAAAGGCCTACAAGCAGAGTCTGTCTTTCTTGGCCATGTCAGAGGACACGGAATTGCAATTACCCAGAAGTCAAATAAAACAATGGCCATCAACTCAGAGCTACTTCACGGTTATTTCTTGGCCTGTCTTCCTCATTCCCAGCTCCCACCCATTCCTTGTGTGTCTGCAGATCATTTCTTTGGCTTTTGACATCAGCTGCCACACACTAAGTTGCCTAAACCCTGCAGAATGATGTTGGTGATAAGATATTCTTGCTATTTGTTGGGCTCCAGAACCCCCCCCCCCATTACTGAAGCACAAAGGGAAAATCTACCCATCAACATGTGTCTTTTTCACCTGATACAATATACAGCTGGATTGTTTGCCAGGAGTGGATGAGCCACAATCCCAACAAAGGTTATACAATCAACAAGGTTAGCATTCCAGAAGAACCACTCATGGTAGCTTTAAACGTTGCATTCCCCTTTCTAAAAAGCTGCAAAACATAGCCCTTAGCTCCAAGAAAACCTATGCAACTGACAGGACCCTTGCAAAGGTTGTGTCTACATGCCTTACTTTCACACAAATTCTTTATGATCAGACACATGCTGCTCACTAGGAGGACTGCAAGGGGTGAAATAATATCACAGTAGCCCAGATTTTTCCTGTAGGGAAGAGCTGTTTTTTATACCCCTTTTCACAACCCAAAGAAGTCTCAAAATGAGTTACAATCACCTTCCCTTCTTCTCTACACATCAGACACCCTGTGAAGTAGATGGGGCTGAGAGAGCTCTGCAGAACTGCTCTGTGAGAACAGCTCTAGCAGGGTTGTGACTAGCCCAAGGTCGCTCAGCTGGCTAAATCCAGTTCTCCAGATTAGAGGCCACTGCTCTTAACCACTACATAAAACTGACAAACGGCACAGGAATGGTGAATGCTGTTTCACGTTCACATGATTGAACAATTCAACAACAGAGCTAAGGAACCAGGACTCCCTCATTCTCTGATTGCTTTATCCCATTCAATGAGTGCATGACAATGTATACAGTTCTCCTCTGTACTCAAACAAACAGACCTGCTAAGGCTAAGCTGAAACAGAGTAACTGGCCCAAGGTAACCCAATGCACTTCAAGGCTGAATGGGGATGGGTCCTTTTACCAGGGGAGCTTGTAGGTTTTCTTGCAACACAAGCAACAGTACAGGAGTTACAGCATGTAGGGCGTCTGTTAAGAGCCAGTGTGTGGTGTCGTGGTTAAGAGCAGTGGCCTCTAATCTGGAGAACTGGGTTTGATTCCCCACTCCTCCCCCACATGCAGCCAGCCAGGTGACCTTGAGCCGGTCACAGTTCCCTCAGAGCTCACTCAGCCTCACCTACCTCACATGGGCGAAGAAAGGGAAGGCAATTGTAAATTGTAAAAGTGGGGTACAAAACCCTCCAGCTTTCTTAACTGGATCCAGGGTTGCACAGGAAGGAAAAGGAAGCCAGCCTGGCCATCGGCCCACCCCCCCTTTCTGCTTCACTCGAACACAGACCCCAGCCAGTCACGTAATAGAACCGCATCCGTCGATCCTCGCTCATGTTCACAGCGACCACTTTGCTCCAGAGGAGGAGCCCTTCCACCAGCATCCAGGCAAAGGCAGCCATGAAGAAGAGATGGAGGAAGGCCGTGACAGCAAAGCACACCCCCTGGCAGGAGGCAAAGAGGAAGGTTCAGGCTATGAGCAGGGTCACCTGGCCATGATTGGGACTGGAATGACTGGACTGCTTGCCCACCTGTACCCTCTGGCCTTTGCCTGGCTCCGAGAGGAAGGGGGTGAGTAGGATGACATTTGGAGGGGAGTCCCTATCAAGCATGCATGTGCCGCATGATTTATTTCCCCATGCTGTGGTGGGTGGTGCAAGAAGGATCCAGAAGGAATGGTTGAAGCCCAGTTGTTCCCATCCCTTCCTACCTGGTTGGTTTTGGCCAGTTCGCTGAACATAAGCAAGGCTTCTGCAGCTGCTAAAGCAAATATCAGATTTTTGTGCACGGTGGTCCGCTCGCTCTTGGGAACACTGCAGGAAGAAAGGGATGCAAGAGCTAGATATGTGGTAGCCAATGGCCATGCTTCTTCAGAGCCTATGAAGCACAGTTGTTTGCATCTCTTTTCATCCAAGGAGGAGGCTGGGGGCCAGGGATAGGGAGGCTGAAAGGGCCCAGGGAACTGGGTCTTGCAGAGAAATTAGCCTCCATCTCTGCAGATTCTCCCTTTGGTCTATATACACCACACATTCTAGCAGCAATGAAGAAGTCTATCAGGGCCTTAGGCAGATGTAGGTCCATTGTTTGGCAAGCCCCACAAGAACTGACTTTACTTCTTTTCACTGCTATTTGCTCTCCAGGGGATTTTCTGCAGCACATGTGATATCCTGCTTGTGTCCTGGGTTATACAGGAGGATCAATGGGGCTCTGGAATGAAGGGCCCTAGCAGAATCCTAGCAAAAGGACCCAGAGGTTGATGACTCATGTCTTTTCCTTCAGGCACTGGTGCTGAATTTCTAGGTGAAGGGCAATTGTGGATGAGGCGATGGACTCCATGAGGCGATGGACTCCATAACCCTCCAATAGCAGTTCTGCTGCTATTGCCAGCAATCTGCTTCCTCCAAGAATCCAAGAAATAACACTGAACTCATCCAGAGACTAAGACACTGCTGGGCGCAAACGTCAAGAGGGATGGTGGAAGGCTTTGCTGAATCCTCAGAGTATTAACTCTCAGCCAACCTGATATGTGTGTGCCAGTGATAGGAGTCAGGCCCTTTGGCAAACCTGGCCCCACACTTGTATGGTATCTAGAATCTGGGCCCCTAACCTGAATCTTCATACCCTCCAGCCTTACCCGACAGCCAGGAAGAGAACGAAGGTGACAATCAGGGCGCAGAACGAGACGCCGCAGCCAACAAAAGTCAGGGTCTTCAAGGTGGACTCCTCTTCTGCACTCCGCTAGCCCCGCACAGAAGAACAAGCTGCTTAAGATCTGTCCTGAGCAGATCTTGCCTCCCCTCCCCCACTCCACTTCTTACCTGCACCTCATAGACTTGCAGCAGCACTGCAAAATTGGTGGTGTGGTTGCAGGAGCAGGTGGTAAACTCCATGTGGGAGGTTATGACAGAGCAGCCTGTGGAAGACCATCTTCCACCAGCTTCAGGGCTGGCATGACAGAGGGAAAGAAATTCCTGGTTGGTACAGATGTTGAGACTATTACCTTGATCTGGGCAGAAGGGTGGAAAGCACTACAGCATTTAGCAGGAGGGACACGAGAACTCTGTGGTGCCCCAAAGGTTAATATCAGGAAGTGGTTCTCTTGGCTAAATCAGCCCCCTAGCACACCAAAGAAAAGAATCAAGGGAGGGACTCCCACAGTCCAGTTCCTCCCATGCCTCTAAGCAGAGCCAGCCACAGATCTACCTCCACAAACGCAGCTGCTCATGGACATATCCAGATGTTTGGAACGCTACTGCTCAGAATGCTTGGGGTTAGTCAGGTTGAAATCCTAATCAACTGTGAAAGAGAAAACGGGCCTCTGTGTTTCTTATGCTTCCAGGGTGCAGAAGATAAGAGGGGGACCCACAGTGGTTTGGAATTCTCTGGCATGAGACATGAGAAAACAGGAGAGGAATCAGAGCCCACTTCCAAAGCTCCTTGTATGACAGAGAGGCTCACAATCTGGTGCACAACAATCGCCCTGAATTCTCCTTGGCGATGACAGCATTTCCACACTGATGCAGACAGCCAGTGTGGTGTCCCGGTTAGAATGTTGGGCTAGGATCTAGGAGAGATCAAGCAGACAGTGTGCCATGGAAACTTGCTGGGTGACCTTAAGCCAGTCATTCTCTCTTGGCCTAACCTACCTCAGAGGGTTGTTGTGAGAATAAAAGGATGGAGGGGAGAGTCATGCGCACATATCTAAATAAATAAAGTAAAACCAGGAAACATTCGTTTCTGAGCTGCATATCCTTAAGGTAGCATCCGCTCCAAATTCTAAGAGCCAAACCCAAGTATCTGTTTGCTCGCTACGCTGCAATAGTGCAGACGCAGAGAGGGCTCTGCAAAAGACCAAAGCCTCTGCCCTCTGATGCATGCCAATCTTATTGGGACTAGCCTGGTGTTTGTGAATTCACCAAGGTGCTGCCAGCCTGCCATTTCCCCCTGACTCCTGTAGCTACCAATTCTGCTGCCAGAATCCCCTGTCCGCTCCTAGATACTCAAAGGACCGCATGGCACCATCGCTCTAGTGTATTCTTTTGTGACCCCACCTTATAGAAGTCCAGAATTCTGGACCTGCAAAAGATACTGGTTTGGGAAAGCAGGCTGGTGCCTCAAGGCAAGTCTCTGGCAGAGTCCAAAAAGGCCCATCATTTTGCTCCTCAATGCCAGCAATGCAGACAGGAAAGCAACATCCTGGTGCCAGCTGATATTTACGATGGACTGAGCATCTCACATTCCTCATGGGTCATAATTCTCCCAGTGCCTCTTCCCTGTCCCAGCTAGGAGGCATAATTGAAGGGGGCCTTCACCAAAGTTCACTTGCTTTGCAAATAACTTTGGCAAAGGAAACCTCCCCAACAGGGCAGGCTCCTTCTTGCAATTTGGTTGTAAGAACAGACACATAATAGCCAGTAAATCTCTGACAAGAGGGTGATTGACTGACCATTGGAGACATTATGGTTGCTGTTTGCATTGACACAGGAGAAAAAGATGTCAGCTCCCCCCTCCCATGCCCAGCAAGTTGCACACTTCCCCTTCCTAGCGGGGATAGGACGTCCTCCCCCATGAAACTGCCTACCTCCTGCTGAAGTTCCAAAAAGCACACACTGGCTCCACCAGCTGCTCCGGCAGGCCCTGCAAAGAATGTCAAAAGAGAAATCTGAGTCTCACTCAGAAGAAGCCCTTTGCAGGTCTCCAGTTCAACTCCAGAAGGAATCTGCTCCAAATCTGGACGGGGAGTGAGTGCCAGTGCAAAAGCAGCACCCACAGAATAATTTTACTGGGGGGGGGGGGATCCACTGAAAGAGGCCTAAGGCAAAAATATTTTGAATACTCCAGATATCAGCCTTCCCCATTGACCTGAGTGACGCCTGCAAGGGAGAGATAGCATAGCGAAGTGCTTAGGGGCTTGGGACAAGGATCTGGGCACCCAGGTTTGAATCCCGACTCTACCACGGAAGATTGTTGGGTGGTTTTGGGCCAGTTGCTTCTATGCAGCCTAATCTGCCTCACAGGGCTGTTTGTATGAATAAATTGATGAGGGGAGAACAGTACTGAAACTCACTTCAACACCCGGTCAGGGAGAAAATTTGGGTATAAATATTAAAAACACTAAGTGTCCGACCTGCTAAGCATTACAGCAACAACAATGTTGACCACTGCTAGATTCAAGCATACCAGCAGGGGTGATCAAGAACCCAGAAACTGAAGCTTCAACGCCCAACAGTTGCCAGGACAACTCTGACGGTGCAGTTCCTGACCCATCCTCCTCTCCCCCATGTCATGCTTTTTTCTTTTTTTTTTTTTGCATGAAAGGTGCTTCTTGAAAGAGGTGGGTGGAAGCCAGGCAGAGATGCTCCCTTCCTTGGTTCTTTATGATTCAACCTTATACCCTTTTATTTTTCTCCTGTACTCTCAGTGATCCCTCTATGCTAGTCATCTGTAACATGTGATCACCTTGGGGACTTGCCTTAGGATAGCAGCTGAGAACTCCCCATGGGAATTTAATTCTGAAGTTGTGTAGGGGCCTGATTTGCACCGGGACCATGGCAATGGGAGCCAGAGAGAGTCAGCCTTTGTGATTCAAAATAGCCCTGAGGATTTGCCCCATAGGAGGGTTAGAGTCACACTGAATATGCGCATGTGAGAATAACTCTCCCTGGGTGGTGAAATGCTGTAAGGGGAAGCTTAGAGCCCCAATTCCCTCCATGTTGCAGTCCCATTCCAGATTTGGCCCTCACAGTCCCTCTGTATTATCCTCCTTCCATGGGGAACTCGCAGCTTCTATCCTACTGCAAGTCCCTGTGTTGCCCTTGTGTTCCACGTAGCACCTAGTGGGACTGTTCTTCACCTGGACTTGTGCTTGGTGCTGGAGACGGTAACGCACAGAGGTACTGATCTCTTCGTAGTCACTGACCACAGTGGAGGAGATGATGGAGGAACTCACCTGGGTACTCAGATACCTAAGAAGAAAGCAACACAGTTTGTTTACTGGAGAATACAATGGCAGGGCAATGAATGGGGAGGGATGTGTGCAACACTGTGGTGGCTTAGCCAGCAAAACCAAAGAAGGCAAAACCAAAGAAGGCTACTAGGATCCCCAGTATAGGATTCTGATCTGCCAAAATGAGTCCTTCCCATGCAGCTCTAAACCTTCACTGTAATGAAATATCCAGATATTTTTGCATAATGGATGTTTTGCATACTGCCCTACCCATTGACCCGTTCACTGTGGCTGCCAGCTCTGGCCTGGGAAATCCCTGGATACTTGGGGGTGGTGACTGTGGAGGAGGGAAGGAGTCTGCTCCCTGAAGCTGCCATTTTCTCCAGGCAAAATGATCTCTGCAGCCTGGAGATGAGCTGCAATTCTGGGAGAATTCCAGGCCTACCTGGAGGTTAACAAGCCTAGACTTGCCCCTTTTCTTTGGTCTGTTTACTACTACAGTCACTTAGCATCAAGAAGTTCCTAGCCAAGTCCGTTTCTGCCTCCAAGTACATCCCCCCCACATCAAAACAAAACATGGGGAAGAAGTCAGCCTTCCTCCATGCTGTATTGTAAAGGGTGTCACTGCCACCTAGTGTCCAAAGAACAAAACAGCATCCAAAGCCTCTCATTGCACATATTGTTTATTAAAGGTAAAGGTAAAGGTATCCCCTGTGCAAGCACCAGGTCATGTCTGACCCTTGGGGTGACTCCTTCTAGCGTTTTCATGGCAGACTCAATACAGAGTGGTTTGCCAGTGCCATCCCCAGTCATTACCGTTTACCCTCCAGCAAGCTGGGTACTCATTTTACCAACCTCGGGAGGATGGAAGGCTGAGTCAACCTTGAGCCGGCTGCTGGGATCGAACTCCCAGCCACATGGGCAGAGCTTTCAGACTGCATATCTGCTGCCTTACCACTCTGCGCCACAAGAGGCTCTTATTGTTTATTACCACCTAGCATTTCACATAACTATTTTAGAGAAATCTGCTTAAAATCGAGCCACTTGACTAACAGCAACTTCACTCTCTGAACAGAGTCTTCTGAAGGTGATGTCGTGCAAACAGCTAATAACACCTGTCCATATGGAAACTTTCTCTGTCATAGGCGAGATATCCTTTCTGCAGTGGTCAGGAAGGCTCCCTCACTTCCATCATCCTGAGCAATGTGCAAATTAGAATTGTTCAGGAGGCCTTTTTTAAATACAAGGAATGGGTTTGTCATTTTAATGCCTGTGAAATCTGTTTTACACAACTGTTTGGAGGCATTGTCCTCTAATTTTATAACCCAGTTTACATGCATTATTTGGTAGTATCACACTGCTTTTATGACTCCCCCCCCCCCCCCGACTTCATTAAATCTGGGTTGAGTCTCAGTGAGAAAAGCAGACTACAAGTGAAACCTCTTGGGGGCAGATTGTTCCAAACATAGAGCTTCCCCAGGTTTTATTTTTGCAAACCACGGCATCTCAGAGACCTCTCCCACTGTGCTCTTTTGGGCATGCAGGGACTTTTGCTTTAGCAAAAAACAAACCCAAACCAACCCCTCCCCTAAACACAGGGTAAATGCAGCTGGGACAAAAGGCATTGCCTGCTACAGACCCATGTAGGGCAGACCCACCTTCTGCCTCCATCCGACACAGCTGCATCTTTGAGCACAGCACTGCCACTGCCAAGAAGGTGCTGGAGGGAGCCGTAGCTGTACCAGGTGTTAGTTACTGTGATTTGGTGCAGACCTGGACAGAAGCAAACACAGGCAACTCCTCTTGGGTGTGAGCGAAACACAAAAGCACTGCAGTGAAAGTAGTGATTGGGCCAAGGGGCAGTTCCCAGCACACCTCTCTTCCACCCCTACCAACTTCTGACACAGTTCATTTTCATCTTTTGGTCCAAGCTGGCTCCCTCCAAACCTCACCAAAATCTTTCATGAAGGATTGAAACTTTCTTGATGCTGATGTAATTCCAGAAAAGCAGAAGGGACAGACCTAGCTCACAGCAGAATGGCTGCACCCAATACTGTCTCCCTTCACACCTCTCATGCTCAGCCTCTCCATTTCCTCTGCAGGGACCTCGATTTGATCAGGCTTGTCACCCTGTTGGCTTGGCATGATGTACGCAGCATGGTCGTTCATAAGCGTGTCAAGTTCAATGCGTCGCACTTCGATTCCTGGGAACCCAAGAACAAGGAGGAGAATATGCTCACAATCTAATGGGCCACCAAATAGATTTTTAATCCTGAGAACTGTTTGGTGGGTGGTTGGGAAGGACAGAGGTGGAGATCAAGCATATGGCTTGGTTTATGTATCACTTTATCCAAATCTCCTAATGATGTGGTACAGAGCCTCAATCACTGCCTGGCTACCGTGGTTACATGGCTGAGTGAACACACTGAAACTAAATCCTGAAAAGACAGAGGTAATGCTGGCTGGGAAACAGGAGGCCTTGAAGGATATTGTGTCTTTTGAAGGTTATTTCCATGGGGTTCAGTTGATCCTTACTGACTCAGCTAAGAGCCCAGGGGTTATACTGGATCCAACATTACTAATGAAGACGTGAAGTTGATGTAGCTGCAAAAGATCACTTTCTTCCAACTCAATCTAGCCTGGAAGATGGTCCCCTATTTTTACATGGATCTGACCACATGGATTTATGCCCTGGTAATAGCAGGACAAAACTATTGGCTACTGTCGATGGCTCAGAGTTTGCTGAAGTCACTCCCTGCCTTCAGGCTAATTCCACTGCTGTCCTTTGATAATTTATGTTGCTGCTTCCCCCTGGTTGCTAAATTCTGTTTTGACTTACCTGTTTTATTATTATGAAGGGTATTGACACCTTTCAACCTTTAGTAACCTATCCAGAGGGCACTTCAGCCAAGAAAAAGTGGCAGTGGGGACAGAAGCAGGGGACAGTCAGCAGTGCTTGCTGACCCCAGTGGGTGAACGAAGAGGCCTGTAGGGAGTGTGTGACCCAGGAGGATTTCCATGGGAGGACACTGGCTGCTGGGGTAGAGGCTGGGAGAAGGCCATTGCCCTTGGGGTGGAGGGCAACTCCTCAGAATGATGCTGAGTGAGCTCCAAGGAGATGGTGTGGCAGATCTGGATGCTGGGATGGGCTTTAAAAGTGGTAGTTTGGAGGAGCCTGGGGGAGTAAAGTGAAGCATGGCTGAGTCGGGGTAACCACAGCTGGGAAGAGAAGGAACTCCAGGGACGGAGTACAACATGGGCCTTCTGTATGCAGCTTCAAAATATTGGTCCAAAGTTCTTTCCACTGCCTGATTGGTACTAAGCCAGTGGCAGGAGAAGATGGACCAACATCCAGACTCATTTCTGCTGTGCTTTCTGTTACTCCAGCTAACCTGGTGGCCATCTGTCTCACTTACTGTAAGCCAAAAACTGTTTTATTAAAAAAAATATGATATATGATGAAGGATTGAATTGTATATTTTTGTCTACACTTGGCCATATACCCTCACTTAATCCACATCTTTTAACTCACATAAAAATAATGACTGCTTAGGCAAAGGATGAGCAACATGACTCATGGCACCATCTTGGGACCTCTATGGGAAAAGCCATTGTGTCCAGCTGGCCCTAGGAAGGTGCTGGTGATGACACGGATGAGCTACCTCCTCAGCTGGTCTATACAAATCACAACCTGCCTTGCAGGATCCAAGCAACAAGGCAAAGCTGCTGCCAGCCAAAAGTCTGGAGTTTAAGAACCTGTACCATCCCAACCCTACTAGATATTGTCTCTCACTGCACTATAGCAATCATCCACCAGTGGACTGTCTTTTCCACCACTGGAAAATCCAGCTGTAAAGAACTGCTAGCACACTGGAAGTGCAACATTCCAAGGACATGATAATGCAGCCTAAATGATAAGACTCTTACTGTTCACATTCTTGCACTGCATTCTTCTTGTGCCAAGACAGCCCCGGAATTCTGCATCAACTCACCAACATTCTTATTCTTGATGGTGACTCTGGGCCTCTCCTTGCTCAGAAGTTGCTGAAGGCTGGAAACCATCTTGTCCATGTTGTCTACCACTGTCATAGGTCCACCAATGATCTGGGGAAGCACAAAAACAACTGGAAGAGGCCTCAGTGGCAGCAGAAGGACCACCGCTATCCCAACATCTTTCCATACCCACCATGCCCCAATGCGCCTCTTTTTACCGGTTGGATCTCAGACCACTCCTTAGCGTTCTGTTCCTCCAGAATTATCCCAGCAATTTCCACATAGTGCTGGCCGAGCTGCTCCAGCCTTTCTAGCTGCTTTGGCTCCCTGGTGACTTCAAAGTCTGAGACCTTTCTCAGCAACTGGAAGACACCCAGGAGAGCAGCTGTGTCCAGAGTGGGTGGCTCAGCCTCCGTCAAGACAGTCTCCACGACCCCCAGGAATTCAGTGGCTGCTGAGAGATTCAGGCCTTGAGCCTCTGCTTGGAAGACGCTTTCAGGAATCTGTGGCAGGGCAAAGAGTCCAAAACCAGAAAGGTGGGGCTAAATGAACACCTCCTTGTGCTCCTCATTATTTGTTTCATTACTAAACTTATACCTTGCTTTTCTCTTCGCTAACATCATTTCCTCCATTTTATCCTCACAACAATCCTGTGAGGTAGGTTAGGCTGAGCATATGTGAGTGGCCCATGGCCCTCTAAGCAAGCTTCCATGGCAGAGTGGGCACTCAAACCTGGGACTCCCAGATCTGTGTGGTACGGTGCCCAGTGTGAAGTACGCGAGCTGCAAATTCCTCAAGCGCTAGAGCAGTGTTATGCTCTATAAGTTCAAAGCAGCCATGGGTCTGGGTGACCCTGAGCCAGTTACTCCCTTCTCAGCTTAACCTACCTTACTGGGTGGCTGTAAGGATGAATGGAGGGAGAAGAACCATGCAAGACTCCCTGCAGGGTGAGCAGGACAACAGTGCATGTGTAGACATCGTCTTTTATGGTAGGACTTGGCATTCCACTCTGCTATGTCTTTCACCCACTAACAAACTTTGGATTTAAGATACTTTGGGTACATGTGAAGATCTTCCAACAGACTGGGGCTGGGCGATTTATAAAACAGATCTTCCTTGCAATTTTTCAAGTCAGGCAATATTTGGTTGCAGTCAGGTCATTGGGGAGGGTTTTTAATCTCCTCTGTCAGTCTCACAATCTGTCCCCCCACTATGGGGGCTGTAATAAGCACCTTCAGGTGAACTGAGATCTATCACCTGCAAGGAGCTCAAGGTAGCATATACAGTTCTCTCCCATATTTTTTCCGCAAGAACCCTATAATGTCAATGTGGGCGGAAAGACAGGAATTGGCCTAAGCCACAGGCCCTGCAAGACAGTGTCACCCACTGAGCTTTATGAGACAATGGGGATCTGAACTTGGATGTCCCTGATCTGAAGTCAACCACCACATCACATGGTTCTCTCACAAAAATGGTATTGGGGAGGAGAGAGTTAATCTCCTCTAGCAGCTCCAATCAAAACACCCTTAATAGCTGCAAGTTGCCAGAAAACAAACAAACAAACCATGAGGAAGAGATATCGTCTGCTGACTTGCCTAGTCTGCCCCCCCCCCCAGGATGAAGCAATTAATAATAAGAAACGGACAGTGATCTGGCTACATGACACTCACCACTGTGGCATTTGCCCGCCTGTTAACTTGAGCTATGAACAAATGGTTGGAGTTTGATTGTGTTTCCTTCAGCTGGTAATAAAGATCTGAGAAGGAAAATGCAACAGCGAAAATTTAGTGTGCTTGGGATGATGCTGACCCAAGGAAGATATGATCAATTGAGGCCAATGCAGACAACTCTTTAGGCCTGGCAGGAAGGGAATCAAAGTAACTCCGGATTATCCCTCCGGTCATGCAAACACATCATCCCATAAAGAGACATTGTTGGAAGTGAAGGATTGTGCAATATCTCTTTGCAACAAGCACACCAGCATTCCAGAGGGGGCAGCAGAGCTAGTAAGAGGGGACAGGTTGGATTCTTCTGGATCCTTCCTCCTGGCTCTTCCTTTTTTTTCCCCCAGAAGGGAAATCTCAGATATTTCCTTACTTCCAGCTGTTTCCTTTGTATCTTTATGCTGCTAGGGTTGCCACCTTCCAGGTGGGGCCTGGTGACCTCCCAGAATGACAACTGAGTTCTAGGGTGTACAGAAAAAGCTAAGAGAAGAGCTGTGCTTCCTTATGCAGATGGAACAAACAGCCATACCTTTTCTGTAGTGGCAGACAAAGGGTAATGGCTGGAGGCAAGAGGCATAGGTGCGGACTCCAGGGGCAACTCTGAAGACACGGCATTCCTCCACAGGCCCTGTAAGAGCATGCAAGCACACACCACAGAGTCGGTCAAGAGCATGCAATAGCTTGATAGGTATTTTGCCTACCCCTGTGACTCACAGAATGCCCATTATGACCCTTCAGTATTTACGATGCACCCAGAAACTGTCAGTTGTGGTAACTTGTCCTTGATAAGGCTCCAACTGGTTAAGAAACTTCCTGTCTGAGAGCTCCCCCATACCTACACACTATTGGCTGTGGCCCCCAGTTTATGGCACCCACTATTTACTAAAGATTTCTGTTCTCCTGTATGCTGATGATATGGCATTGATGTCACTGACTAGAATAGGGCTGAAGAGACTTTTGGATAGCCTCGGCTTATACTGTAAGGATCCAACAGGAACATGCTGCAACTGAATGAGAATAAGGTGTGCAGCTTCTGAGAGGGTGTGAGGCAGTGTGAAACAGGAGAGAAGCCTGGCACAGTGTCCAATAATAGGAAGCACTGTGTTGTCTTAGCAGGAATGTCAGGGAGATGTTCAGGAATGCCAGCTGGAGAGGGAAAGAACAGCATCACAAACACCCGTTCTTTCCCCTCTTGTGTCTGCTGCTACCTCTTACCTCACCCCCTTACCCCACTGCACCTGCCCAAAAGCACAGTGCCTCAGTGATTGTGCCAGGTCTCCATTTGGCTCAGGACACTCCCCCTTTCCCCCTTACCTTGACTTTCCCTACTAAGCTGTGCTGAACTTTACCCTCTTCTCACAGCAGCAATTGAGAGAGACGCCAGACAGGCATTGGTCTGTAGCACTTTGAAGATTCCCATTTGAGGAAGGGTTTTCTTTCCTCCAGATCAAAGGGGAAAGCCCTAGAACTCCACCTACACTTCTTGAGGGCAGTCCACTTTGATCTGCCTTCCTGCAAAGCTGCCCAAAGGTTGGCAGGAGCTGTGAACCTGGAAAAACCTTGCACAGGGCATGAGGACAAGAGGAGCTGTTTGCTACTGGAAGAAAGAGAGAATCTCAGAGGTTCCTGTTATCAAGGGCAAACTGGTTATGATAATCCATCTCCATGAATTATGCTTTGTTCATCAGTGGCACACAATCGTCTATGGATGTTCTCACAGTTTATTCAGAGCCACCTATGCTCATTGTTGACCCAACCTGTTTGCTATACACAGGGAGAAGCAGTCCCAGCTGTCTGGGCTCCAACAAATCTCATCTGAAATTGGGATAACTGATATTTGTGGGACTGCCTCCTCCCCTACATCTCTCCAAGGAGCCTACGCTCCATGCAAAACCTGCTGAAGATCCCCAGCCCTAAAGAAGTAGGGAGCAGGCCTCAACCAGAGCCCTGGCGCTAGCCTGGTGGAACACTCTTCCAGAGGAGACCAGAGGATCCTGCAGGACATATAATAGTTCCACAGGCCCTGCAAGACAGAATTGTTCTACCAGGGCTCTGGTTGAGGCCCAAAATGAACTGGCCTCCTTATGCATCTATATATACACATCCTTAATGCCAAAACTAAGTTAAACACCTGGATTAACATTTTCTCCCTACCCTCCCGCCCCCAGTTGTCAAGGAATAAGGACAGCTCCTGAGTAGTAACACATAGGAAATAGAAACAGTGACTATAATGATTTATTATTGTTAGATTCTTGTACTTTAATACGGTAATTTTAATTTATTTGAAATGGCATTGTTTTCACCATGATGTACCATCCTGAGCTTTCTGGAAGGGTGGCATAAAAATGCAATAATGTCAAATACTGGATATGCACATGCCCTGTAAGGCTACCAAAAATTAATCTGTATGGATAATGCTGAGGGCTGATATGTATCACTGGGTTTTTTTTTTTACAGAGAGCGCATTCGTTGCCATGCTCAAGGTGAAATAATCGGCAGACAGCCTCACTTACAACGCAATCTCAGCCATGCCCAACAAACAGAATAAAGAGTCTCAGAACAATTCAGACATCATAATCAAAGAGGATGACAAAGGAGGAACTGCTGTCATCATGAACAAGTTGGACGATATACAAGAAGCTGAGAGACAACTCAACAACACACCACATTTCTACAAGCCACTGTCCTCAGACCCTACAAAGTAATACCAGAAAGAATTAAATTAAACAATGAAGAGATTCCCTGCATATTTACAGAAACTCTATATCAGAGGTAGTCTACCTGTGGTCCTCCAGATGTTCATGGACTACAATTCCCATAAACCCCTGGGATCCACCTAAATAACACAGACCTGGCATCCTGGTACACCCAACTGTTTCAAACTATGGCATAGTTTATGTAGAGGTATAATCCTAGATGGGCTCTAAGGTTGGCAACTTCTGGGAGTATTTGGGGGCAGAGCCATGGGGGTGGGGAGTGTTGCTGACACCATGGCACCTTTGTCCTCATTCCCACCATTTCTCTACATCACACAAGCAGAAAATGGGAGCACTGCAGAGAAGGTGTCTTCTCATCAGTGACCTTTGCTCAGCTTCCTTTCCTCAGGCTGCTTCCATATAGAAATTCCACCCACCATGGAAAGCAGGAAGTCCCAAGACAGCTACTAACCGGAGTTGCGACACAAGTGAGATTTACCTGGACAGGTGAGTTGCAGCATTGCCTGCTGGACACTTTTTTCAACATCCAGGATGTCAGCACGCCAGCCAAACACCAGCCCCTCCTCAACTGAGAAGCAAGAACGCACTTTCTCCATCTGTTCCCTGCTGAGGACTCTCCGCCAAACATGCAGGTCTGTGAGGTTCCCACTGAATGACTCTTTCTCCTTGAAGGCTCCACCCAGGGAATCTTGATCTTGCCCAATAATGAAAGTTCCATGGCCATAAATGGCCTGTGAAGCAGAGAGCCCCATGGCAGAGGCCTTCTCCTTCCCATCAGCATAGATAGCCCACGTGCCATTGTGAAGCTGCCACGTGACACAGAAGTGGTGCCACTCTCTGTCACTGCGGAACACCGGCAGGTATGGTGAGTGATGTCCATGAATGATGATGGCAAACCGGACAAAGCCATCATCGTCAATGAAGCCACGCAACTGGAACTCATTGATGAAGGCCGGGACTGCATAGGAGAAGACAGTGGAAATATCCACAGCCCCAGGGTCCCACTGGATGTGGGCACAAGCACTCACAGCTGGCATCACTGGGAAGTCCATCAAGATCCTCACAAACTTCGTGTCTGTTTTGTTCTTGAACTCCAGGACAGGAGTGGAGTGAATTTCTGAAGAGTGGAGCAAGATGATGTTGAAAGGGGAAGCACACAGAAGATTGGACATTACATTTATTAGTGTATCATAGATAGTTTCGGATTTGGGGGGGAAAAGGATGGAACACTGATACATCATAACACCCTTCAAAACATCTGAGGAACTTTGATGACCAGGAGGCCATTTTACCAGCATTCTAAGTCACTTTCTTCTTCACCTTCTGCTTCCTGTTATAAAGGAACAGCCTTCATGTTTGAAGACTCCTCGGGGCTCTGGGTGCAAGTAGCACCTCTCTGCTTCCAGTTAACATAGTACACAAAGCTGGTTATCTACTCAAGCATGGCTGGGGCTGGCAGCATTGGAGAAGACAGCCGTCATGGCTATACTGTCCTGAACCGCGAGGGAGGGCAGTATAGAAATATAAAAAATAAAACAAAACAATCGTTGCCTCCAAGAACCATACAGCCATAGGCCATGCTATCAGCAAACCTGTAAGGTACTAGTGGTATCAGTGAATTTCGGCTTGCTCCCACCATGGCTGATCAGATACAACCCTCATCTCTTCCCTTAGGCAGATGAACTTAGGCAGATTGTGAGTGGGTGGGCAGGTAGATGTGAGTTCCTGCAGGGACTAGATGACCCTGGAGGCTCCTTCCAACTTTATGGTTCTTTGATTCCCTTTCCCTTTTGAACATGTCAACATTTTCAGAGACAGACATTATGTCCCATCCCCCCCCGCCCCCCGCACTCAGGCCAGAAATGTTGCCTACTTCCGTACTAAACTCACAATAACTGAGGTATAAAAGTTTCCTTGCCAACCCGGAAATGTGTTACTACTTACGCCTCTGCTTGGTCCTCTGCAAAAACACCTCCTTGTCATTTAACCAGATGGTGTTTCGGATCTGGTGGGATTGCAGCTTTTTGCTGAGAGATGCCAACTCCCCATCCCAGGTCTCCAAGAGCAATTGAGCAAAACGCTGTTGGCAGTATCTGTCCGCGTGCCACCAGTCCAAAGTTGCAGGTATGTATTCGTACACATGTTCTCTGGTCTCGATGATGAGGGGGACAGGACCTGAAGGAGGAAAGTGATTGGAGTGGAGGAGCTCCTGAAGTCTCCATGACACCTTAGCAAAGACTTTCCTTGAGTGACCCTTGAACAATCCTGGGGATGGAGAGTGGTACAAATAGGTGGCAGCAGGACTTGACAGTAATGACACATAAAGGTCATGTCGTTGGAGGGAGGCAGGAATGAGACAGAAACTCAGCTTCTGCACCCCGAGTTTGTGGCACTCTTCTTCCATTGAGCCCTCTTAGGGCTGGAAATGGAGGATTCACCCCACCCTATATGCCCAGAGCAAGCACATTCATTCTTGTGGTAAAATGAACATCCGACATGTCTGCCACAAATAGGGGATGGATTTTTGCATTTCCATCTCAATTATAGACAACCCATTTGTAGCCTAGCAAGAATAATCCATCATGGATGCAAAAAAGGAAAAAAAGAGACTGTATTGAAGACAGCAGTTCTGTGCATCAGCTATCAAGCCAAACAGCCGGATTAAAATGAGGTCCTTTTCTCTCCTGTCCAGCAATATAAGCCACTCAATGGATTAATGGTTTGACTAGGTTATAGGCAACGATGTGTATTGAGACAGACCAGGCATCTGCTGCCTATGCGTCTGGTGATAAATATGGCTCAATAGAAGAAGAAGAGTTGGTTCTTATGCCACTTTTCTCTATCCGAAGGAGTCTCAAAGCGGCTTACATTCACCTTCCCTTTCCTCTCCCCACAACAGACACCCTGTGAGGTAGCTGAGGCTTAAAGAGCCCTGATATTACTGCTCGGTCAGAACAGTTTTATCAGTGCTGTGGGGAGCCCAGGGTCACCCAGCTAGCAGCATGTGGAGGAGCGGGGAATCAAACCCAGCTTGCCAGATTACAAGTCCGCACTCCTAACCACTACACCAAACTGGAATCAAATATGGTTCTTTAAAAAAATAAAATAAAATCTTTAAGTTTAGGTATATCGAGGGGGTGTCTTGGATGCCAGAATAACCAGTAAATGAAGGGAATGGCAGTAAAATATTTTTATGGGACTGAAGGGCTTCTTAAAGATGCTTTACAGAAAGGAAAGTGATAGCTAAAAACAGTTGCCAGTAAGTCATGTGCAAATCAGTGCAGATTTATGTCAGTGGACTAAAACAATTGTGCAAGTTGTTAGACCCTGTGAATGCCACTTGCTAATCAAGAACAAGCAACAACCAGTGTTTTGGCGGTAGAACTTTATGGATTATTAATCAGCGTGTCATTTATCAGTTATGTCGAGTTGTATAGATTTAGTTATTCAAATGGACTCTTCTGTAGGGACTGTTTGCTGATCCCATGCTCTGATTTCTTTTTTAAAGCAGTTTGGCTCTTTACAGACCCCCTAGAGAGACAAAATATGATACTTCTCCCTGCCATGCATATATAAATACATAAAAGCACAGATCAAAACACTAACCTTTTGAAGTATGATTTTCAGCAGGTACCGTGAAGCCTAAGATGTTTCTTGAAGGAAGGCCAACCTGTAAATGTCATTTTTTGAGAGCAGTTCTTTCAAGATCAGTTTTTCTACATCTGTGAACTTCCTTCCAAGTCTATTCAGAATGCATAGCCTGAACTCCTAGGATTTTTATATTATTGGACAAAGACAGAGATTACCCCTAGAACACGCTCAGTAATAAAGAAGTTAGTGCTTTAGAGACTATACAGCCAACCATGTATGTGGGATTCAGGATAACAGTATCCAAGATAATGGGTGTTAAGGTAGGCTCACACTCCTTTCTCTTAGGAATTAAGCATGAAATACACTTCATCTACACTCCTAAGGCTCTTTATTTTTTGCACAAGGATGACAGTGATTACCAGAGTCTCTGCTTTACTTGCAGAAGACTCTTTCCCTGCTATATCAAGGATCTCAAGTAATGTGAACTTTCCTTGAGATCTCGGAGAATTCCTGACACGGTAGATAATAGCAATCTAGACAGCCAAAGAATGGATTTGATATAAAGCAGAATAATCATATATTATTGTGTTAACAGATCAAACACAATATCTTTCATTTTGCCCAGAAAACTACAGGGTTCAAGAACCCCAGAAACACTTAAGTAGCTCCTCAGAAATCCACAGGAGCCAAAAAATGGCATGACTGTCTAATATTAAAACAAACAGACCTGGCCCCTCTTTGAGAGAATGAAAGACAAGTTGTAAGCAGGCTCATAAGTAAAATTCAAACATCCAGAAAATTTACCAGAAAGCTAAGAAGCCAGTAGCCACATATCCTGTGTCGGCAGATCTTGCTGATCAGAAGGCAGACGTCCATTTTCTGTATAAACAAAAAAACGTTATTCCCGGGACTTTACAAGAAAAACATGTTTGCAATAATGTTTACAAATTCAGAGGGAGAATTAAAGCAAAGCAGTTCAGAGGCAAGAAAAGCCAAACCAAGTCCACAGGATGCTCCGAGCAACTCAGTCTCCAGAGGACAAGATGCTATCAAAGCAAGTATGGTATTCATTGCAGATATGTGGAGGAGTGCTCACCCCAGGCCTTGAACCTGGTTTCTTGTCTTCCTGTGGTTACTTGGCTTGGCTCACTTGCTCGAGCCATCTGAAATGATGGGATTATCCCTTCCAAAAGGCAGGTACTTCTCAAAGAGAAGTGTTTGTTTCTGCTCTCCACATATAGGATGCTCATGATTTACTCACAGCTCCTCTGAATTATTTGGCTCCACAAGTTTCCTTGTGGCTCCGGAGGATAACAAGAGGCAAACAAAACTGAACGCCACCCTCTTTCCCACGTCCGATTCTACTTCTATTTCAGTTTCACGGAAGGCAGCAAAGAATCTCCTTTCGCCGAAGCAGAAAAGTGGAGGGAGGGAGCGGGGCGCCAGAGGGGGCAGAGATACTAGACGACCCACAGCTTGCCTCTTGGTCCTAGGTCGCTCGTGGGCGCCGACCAGCGCTGCCTCGGGCTTCTGGGTCCCCGCAGGCGCCTCGAGAGGGTCCGCTTGCCGGTCCCTCGGCCTCCGGACGGTGCAGGCAGCCTCCCGCCGCCCGTGCAGCTCCGTCGAAGGAGTCTCCGGCGATCGCTTGCCTCGAAGAGAGGCGCGGCGAGGTCGCGCACGGGCTGCAAACCGCGTCTGCGGACACGCGCCCACGAGGGGGCAGCTCGACCCCCCTCCCCGGGCAACTCGCCCGCCGCCAGGGAGCGGCCGGGGAGACTTTGCGAGGGGCGACGGCCCCGGGAAAGCAGCCAAGGCCAGGGGGAGGGAGGGAGCCGGGGGGCTCCTAGGGGAGAGGGGAGGGGGTTAATTGAGAAAGCCCGTCGTGGAGCACCAATTAAGACCCCTTCCTCCTCCTCCTCCAGTGTGTGAGGCAGGCAATACTAAAAACAAGGTTGGATGTTTGCTGCAGAGAATCCAGCCGTCTGCTTTAGCAAGTGTGCAGAACCAGCCCCATCCTCTCTGCTCAGGAGCAGAAAGAGGACACGCTCTAGTCTAGCAGCACGAAAAGCCCCTTGCCGGATGCACCCGCACATCTCCGGGTATTGCACTGTCCTTAAATAAGAGCAATCGCCCACCTTCTGGTTGATATAATAGGGCAGGTTCGATCCTTGTTCGCCCATGGAAGTTTGCTAGGTGACCTCTGGCCAGTCAGCATAGTCAGCCTAACGTACCTCACAGAGTTGTTGTGAGGATCAAACTGAAGAGAGGAAAACAGACACTTTGGGTTCGCATTGAGGAGAAAGCAGCAGAATAAATTAAGAAAGTATGCTACAGAGCAACAATTGTCCAACAGTGTGTATGCAGTGAGTCTTTCAGGGCTTTTGTAGCACTCTGGCTTTTGCAGTCATTTATAAAACTACCTTTGAAATCTCTGGTAAGGTGGACTACAGACTCAAACAGACAAATTCTCACACAAGCAGAATGAGTAGAATATTGAAGGGACAGAACAGACTGCTACATTACAGGTGGTAGATTTAACACATTCTTCCTCCCCCCCCCCAGCCCTTGGTGTGCCAAGGGAAGTCAAAGCAGGAGACCTATTCATCTAAATTAGCCATCAAGACCAAATCCCAGAGTACTCTAAGGCTAAGGGCTGTGTCAAAGTAGGACAATGGTTTACTATCTCACACCTCCCTGGATCAACACACTCAAAAGCCATAGATAACCAAATTGCTAGACATTTTTTACTTCCTCTGAGGTAGGAAGATCAGAATGACTACAGAGAGGAATGGCCTCTCCAAAGGGATATTGTAAATTCTCTCTACAAAGGGAAAGAAGCTGTCCTCTCATATAGTTTCTGACCAGGGAAGCACAAGGTATGAAGGGTAACGTATTTAACAAGAATGTCATCTTGTCCACATGGCAAAGTATGATGGGGAGAAGTCCCAAATCTAAGTTGATATTTAAACTACTGCAGTGTTTTTTAAAGACTACTTTGCCACAATTAAACATTGTTTAAGGCAAGTACCAAATGTAAGGAAAGATGACTGCATGTTTCACCTTTTCTTTGTATCTTTGCTCAGCCTAAAGCTTGAAGAGACTGTGTGCTCATTTTATTAATTCATTACACTTTTATGTTAAATGCTCTATGTAAATACATCTCTGTAAACACATCACACCTATTCAGTCTTGGACCAAGCCCTATGAAGATAGGTTGAGGGACTTGGGAATGTTCAGCCTGGAGAAAAGGAGGTTGAGAGGGGACATGATAGCCCTCTTTAAGTATTTGAAAGGGTGTCACTTGGAGGAGGGCAGGATGCTGTTTCCATTGGCTGCAGAGGAGAGGACACGCAGTAATGTGTTTAAACTACAAGTACAACGATATAGGCTAGATATCAGGGGGGAAAATTCACAATCAGAGTAGTTCAGCAGTAGAATAGGCTGCCTAAGGAGGTGGTGAACTCCCCCTCACTGGCAGTCTTCAAGCAAAGGTTGGATACATGTTACATAGAAGTCCAAAACAGCAGCAGTTAAAATAACATTTGTTATGTAGTGAGAGGGAGCAGAGAGAAGAAGAAAGGAGGAGAGGACAGGGATGTATGAGGAAGAACCCACTGCAGGGATTGGGGAGGGGAAACACTACACTGAAACTAGCATCTTTTCTATAAAAGAAGCTATAGCTGGCAGGCCTGCAGGGAAAGAAGGAGAGGGTTGGAATTCCCCTTCTTTTCCAGGGCACAGGGAGTCTGGCAGATGCTTTCCTTTGATTCATTTGCTATAGAGCAGAGGCTTTCAATTGTGTCAGTATCATCCAGCGACACTAACTACCACAAAAATGTTTTCAGAATCGGTCCTGAGACAATCTCAAGATGTACAGTTCAGTTTTGATTCACATAAAGCATTAGTGAACATTGAAAACACACTTAAGTTTCAGTTTTTTTAAGGGGGGGCATTTGGGTTTCCAAGAACATTGCTTTTGGCAATAAAAAAGTTTCCATTCTCGTAGCAAGTAGGAGAATGGTTTAGGGATACCTTCTAGCTGAGAGGGTATGAAAAGAAGGGTTCATTCATTAGTCTCTAGGGATGGTTAGATCCGAAGGAAAGGTTTTATATATTTTTTTAAAGTATTCACCAAGCAAAGTTTTTAAAAATGTGCAATATTGTGTATTTTCTACAAATGGCTCCCCACATTTCACTCAATAGCTATCCCCTGAGGAAGGCAAGATCATTCGAAGAGGGGCTGTTGTGCCTGCCTGGCCCCTACCAATCCATACATGTCCACTGCTCATTCTTATCCCTCCCCCACCCCCCCAGGGAGATGCTGTGCCTGTTCAGCCTTGCTACAGCGACAGGCACATAATTCCCGCTCCTCCCCTTGGAGGGGATGCTTGCTTTCTCACTCAGACTCGTGGGCAACTGCCTTTTGTCCTGCAGGGCCCTGGTTCCTGAATGGAGGCAATTACTGAATCCCAGCGCCTCCACAGACTGCCATAAATCTCAGAAAAGAAAGGCAGCCCTTCTGAGGCAGCCACCTCGGCCTCCTGAGTCATTGCAGCCAGTGGCTGAATGGCTTGAGAAAGAAACAATCTGTCTGAATAGCAATGCACAGGGCCGCCAGTATCTCGGGAGCGCAGAATAGTGACTTTAGAGATCTTTGCTTCTGGAAACCTGCTCTGCAGATGAGGCAAGAGAGGGAAAATGGTGCAGAAAAACCCTTTGAAAAAAATGCATATCCATCTGGACAGGAATTATCAGGAGAAGGTGATCGAACAAGACAGATCCTTTACCAGCTTCCTTCCACTGGAATTCAAGAATCTTGTACAGCTATCTCTGACATTGACAAAGATAGGCTGCTGCTACTAGAATTGTAAAGTTCCCTGAAATTTGAGAGCAGAGTTTAGGGAAGGAGTTCAATGGGGATGTGATGCCATATAGTCTGTCCTCTGAAAGCTGCCGTTTCCTCCAGGAGAATTGATCTTTGTTCTCTGGAGATGTTATTCCAGGAGAACTCAGGCTGAAACTGGGGGCTAGCAACTCTAGCAATCTACCCAGTTGCCAGATGTTCAAAAGCAACATTTTATTAATTAGTAGTGATATTTTGCACATGCTCAGGGGCACACATTACTTCACATGCTCTAGGGTCAAGTCTGGTCAATTTCAAGCAGGCTGCTGAGCTGAGACCTGGCTGCAGAGCACAATGAGATGAAGATGGAAGAGTTACATGACTTACATCATTTTGAAAATACAAGAGTTGAATTAGAAGAGATAGTGCATTTTGGTTTTCTTCCAAATGACTTTGCCTGCCTACTTTTCAAACTATTGGATGCACTCTGCTCTTTAAAATATTTTGAGACTCAGGACTTGAGGATACAATTAGAGAGCCCATGTGTGTGTAATGTGAGGCTTTTTGTGCACTGATCAGTTTGTATTGTTGTGATTGCATGCAAAATAAAGACGCTTTCATATTTGACTGTGCTTGTTTGTATATTATGTTCAACATTTTTCAACACTGTTCCACTGTATTTTGGTTTACAAGACCTGGCTAAAAGCAATTTGGTGTAAACCAGTAATCAACTGATCTCATGGCTCCTGGCAACAAGGTCTCCCAAATCAGACTTTCCCAATTCAGATACCATTGCCAAATTTAGATCCTATGTACATACAAAGTTTACCACTTCCAAAATATATAGAGAACTTGGAATCTATCTGGTCTAAAGCAATACAAAAATGTCAGCAATAATATTTTAGGTTGTAATCTTAAATATTTAAAAATAGTTTTTTATAATGGAGCAATGTACTGTGTACCTGTTACTGTTATGTATATACTAGGGACAAAGCTTATTGAATTCAGGAATACAATGAGCATTAGATTGGGGGGTAGGGTGGAAGAACTCTGCAGAAGGCCATGCCCTCCCCCCCCCCCAGGACTTGGAAAGGCTGCAGGGTGCAGGTCTCTGGGCAGGGAATTCACCAGCAGGGGCAGCTCTCATGCAGCAGGGATCTGCAGCCTCTGAGCCTCAGAGAGAAGTGGAAGGAGAAGGGGTGATCAGGGGTGGGGGACAGAAGGCAATTGTCTGGCCGCTGGACAGACAGGCAAGCTAGTTGGAGGAGGAGGCACTCAGGGGCAGGACAGCTGCCCTGAGTGTGTGTTAAGGGCTGAGTGGCACTTAAGTATGACATCAGCTCCTCCTCCTAGGCTTTACCAGAAATATTCAGAACATATAATGTCACTTCTTTAAATAAATTAAAATATTTTTTTAATTAAAAAAAGGTTTTTCAGGTCTTTCAGGACCTCCTATCTACTACTGAACCTTCATTCTGAATTGTAATAACTTCAGGATCTTTATAGTTACTATCTGGCCACCAATTCTCTCAGTTCTCTCCCGCAGATTTCTGAAAACAAAGCTATGCTCCTTTTTGGTCACTGCAGAGCAATAGAAGGCAATTTCACAGATGCTAGGTGAGACCTCAAGTCATAGCTTATAGCAGAGATCCCAATGGACACCTTTCCTGGTGCCTGCCAAGTCATTTTAGGAGGTAGGTGGACCCGGATAGAGCTCTTGTCCAGAAGGGAAGCATGCCATGTACAAACAAAGGGCAGGGAAACTCCCATAATTGTTTCTGATGCCTGACAATATCCATTTGGTTGGCAGGTAGAAACAGGCTGACAGGGGTCTTTGTTGCCACTGATGTCACTTCCAGTGCAAATGGGCAGTGCAGCATTGCACCAGGGTTAGACTCTAGTACTTGCCCAGAAATTCTATGGAAACTATAGAGCAGCCTTTCTCAACTTTTTTACTGTTATGAAACCCCTTTACATGTTCGTCAGGCCTCGGGAAACCCCAGAAGTGGCGCAATCATGTGGAATATAGTTGGGAAGAATAGGTGTGTACAAGCCCATCTGGGGACCTTCCCATTCACACCCCCTCCAGGCCCAGCATTGGCAATGGGTTTTTTAAAAACATTACTATATATTTTCATATCACCCAATAACACTTTAAAATATATTAAAAAATCAATTAACTCCCACCCATTTGGTAAACCCTCCTAGGGCTGTCAAGAAACCCCAGGATTTCATGAAACCCTGGTTGAGAGAGCCTGCCATAGAGTAAGAAAGTTATTACAAGGGGCAGCTGCTATATGATCTTATTCTTTCCTGCTCCTCTTCACGGGGTTTTTAAAAAGTTACCAGCAGGCAGAGATCTTTTCCACAAGAACATTTTGTTTTTCTCAGTGATGCACACAATGGAAGCAGTTTAGCCTTAATTTTTTTCTGTCTGCAGAAGAGAACATATGGAATTAAACTAAGTACTTAGTTCAGGATTACTGGACAACTACTGAATATGTTGATATCTCTAGGTGAAGAAAAAAGTGCTTTTTTTTTCCTTTTTATTTTTTCCCCAAAGGAAGATGCTGGTGTTGTGGTTGTAGAGCCAGGAATTCTTTGGTGACCTGCCCTGTTTATTTGCTTCTCTTTCTCTCTGCCCTGGCAATGGATGCATCCAGAGAGTTTGCAATGAACTAAATTCACAAAACTGCCATTTTTCAAAAACCATCTCATTTCACCAAGTTGCTCAAAGTTCAGGCTAGACATCCATCTGGTGTGTGAAAGCAAGAATTCAAGGACCTTAAAGTAGGCTGAATGTTAATCTATGAAACAAACCAGTGGGGCAGTGTGTTCAGGGCATGTGTGTATTTTATTAAGGCAAGTGTGAGTCTGGCACAACAAGGTATTTAAAAATGTTATAAACCACTTTCTTAACAGATAACAGTAGCTTTTGTGGATTAAATAGTAAGTTATCTCAATTAATTTTAATTGGTTAAAAGCCAAGTGGCTCATTAAACTGTAGTCCTATAATCCCATCCTAATCATCATTCTAGTTGTTTTTAAAATACTGCTGCCTGCCCGCCCAACAGAGCCTGTCTCCAATAGGAGGCTGGTTTCTGGTCCTATTGAAACCACCATCTGGCCCCACCAGCCAGCAATGATAATTTCTGATGCCTCTCTTTGTTCCCTGGATTATTTTCATGGGTGCAACCTTGCATTCACTGTGGGGGAAGAAGAGGGGGTAGGAGGAGAATAAGAAACTGGTCAGCATTTGAGTCTTTAGATGGTGTTATAACAACCCATTTCAAACCAGTATGCTAGGTTTATGCTACGGAGGGTCATCATTACAGATGCTGTGAGTTATACAGTGGAAGCAGAATTCCAATTAATGTGTGTGTGAGAGAGAAAGACACACACACACACACACTAATACTACTAATTATATATATATATATATATATATATATATATATATATATATATATATATATATATATATATATATATATATATATATATATATATATATATATATATATATATAACTTATCTTACTCCATGGTTTCCATAGAATTTCTGGCTAGGTGCTAGAGTGTCACCCTAATGCAATGCTGCACTACCCATTTGCACTGGAAGTGACATTAGAAATCCCTATCAGCCTGTTTCTACCTACTGATCAAATGGACATCACCAAGCATCAGAAACAATCATGGGAGTTTCCCCGCCATTAGTTTGTACATGGTAAGCCTCCCTTCTCCTCAGCTCCACCCACCTTCTAAAATGACTTGGCAGGCACCAGGAAAAGTGTTCTGTCTGTCTGTCTGTCTGTCAGTCTGTCAAGTTGCAGTTGACTTATGATGACCCTGTAGGGCTTTCAAGGCAAGAGGCATTCAGAGGTTCTGACATCAAAAAAGATTGGGCTAACCTGGTATGATGATCTCACTCTTTTCCCTCTCAGATAAAATCCTTCCTTCCTTCCTTCCTTCCTTCCTTCCTTCCTTCCTTCCTTCCTTCCTTCCTTCCTTCCTTCCTTCCCCCTATATTTGTCATGTCATTATATATTTTGAGACTGACCCAGCCCAGGAACTTTAGAGAAGAGACAAAATCACCTGCTTATATTCTACTTCTGTAATGGCACACAAGGTTTTTGAAACTTTAAAGTAAACAAAATATTTTATTTAACTTGGAGAGGGAAATGTCAGGTGGAATCAGGGATAGGATGCATAAGGTGAACAGATAATAAAAACTGAGGTAACTTTGTAATCAAATCCAGATAATATGTTGCCTGCTAGTAAGTGTTTTTGATGTTCCACAGGGTCTTTAAAACTTTGAGGCTTTCTTTTCAGTTTCTTCTTTAACTCACACACATAGGATTCTGGGTTTCACTGACAATTCCAGTTTAGGAGGCAGAAAAATACAGCCAAGTTCCCAAAATCTTTCTCTCTACAAAGACCAGTCATCCATCCTTGTTTTAGAGCTATTTCTCTTTCGACTGGGCAAAGATTACTTCTCTTAACTAGAAATTATGTTTCTTTCGGGGTTGAATGGGGATCAATTGTGATCCACCTTCTGCTTTAGCCTCTTTCCTAGTCTGCAGTCCGTGCTAAACTGCCTCTTCTTCAACTGTCAATTCCCAACTGTCATTTCTTAACTGCCACTCTCCACAGAATTCCGCTTGAATAGCTTGTCACTCAAAGGTTCACAGACTTTGTGAGACATAGTCTATCCAGGTCAGAGAAGACGAATATTAAAGGATATTGAATGACTTCAAATCCATATAATACCTTTTTATTAGGGCCAACCAAAACACACCCTCTTTTGCCTACACAATATTTTGTGTCAATTTGCAAATCCATGTTCCATGGATTTGGTTTCTTATTCTGGATTTTCTGTGGGCAACATGGCTGTTTACAACTTTTTATCTCTACCTTGCCCAGCCTGAGAATTTTCAGAGGCAGTTCTGGAAACAGAATGAGGGGCTAGATCAGCCTTTCTAAACTTCTTTACTGTTGAGAACTCCCCAAAACATTCTTCAGGCTTTGAGAAACCCCAGAAGTAACTCAATAGTGCAGGGTATGGTTGAGAAGACATACACACCCATGGAACCCCTCCCCTTCACACCCCCTCCAGGCCTACCATGGGGGGGAGGCTGGTTGACATGACCATATATGGTCATGTTGTTGTTGTTGTTAAGTGCCGAAGTCTTGACCGACCCATCGCGACCCCATGGACAATGATCCTCCAGGCCTTCCTGTCCTCTACCATTCCCCAAAGTCCATTTAAGTTTGCACCTACTGCTTCAGTGACTCCATCCAGCCACCTCATTCTTTGTCGTCCCCTTCTTCTTTTGCCCTCGATCGCTCCCAGCATTAGGCTCTTCTCCAGGGAGTCCTTCCTTCTCATGAGGTGGCCAAAGTATTTGAGTTTCATCTTCAGGATCTGGCCTTCTAAGGAGCAGTCAGGGCTGATCTCCTCTAGGACTATGGTCATATTACCTGATAAATGTTTAACAAATTCAAAAATTATATATATAAAAACTAGGGGCCAAGCCCATTGCATTCAGGAATACAATGGGTGCTAGATTGGGGGGGGGGGGGGTAGAAGAACTCTGTGGATGGCCTGGAAAGGCTGGAGGCCCCTGGGCAGGGAACTCACTGGCAGGGGCAGCTTGGAGGGAAGTAGAAGGAGGAGGGAGTAGTTAGGGGTGGAGGACAGAAAGCGAGTAGCTGGCTGCTGGACAGACAGGCAAGCCGGTTAGAGGAGGAGGTACTCAGGGGCTGGACAGATGCCCTGAGTGGGTATTAAGTGCTGAGTGGTACTTAAGCCATGAGTCACGCTCTTCCTCCAGGGCCTTACCAGAAATATATTATGTGGAACAGATAAGTCCCACCCATTCAGGAAAGCCTTCCCCAGTCATAAAGAAACCCCATGGTTTCACAAAACCTTGGGGTTGAGAAAGCCTGGGCTAGACAGACTGGTTCCTCATTTGGCAAGTCCATATCCATTCCAAGTTGTTAATGCTCCCTGATCTGACGGGATGGGGTAAATCATTTCAGAAGATCAAAGAAAGGGATGGTGAACCCATGCTGTTCCTTTGTGTCCAGAACAAGGATGGGAATGACAGACTTGAGGAGATGGGTGTTGCAACTATGGCACCAAGGAAGAAAGGAGTCTGGCAGAAGCATTCAAAGAATGGGACAGTTCAGGTTGACTATGACCTGCCGCCAAAGCATAGGTTTTCAAGGCAAGAGACATTCAGAGGTGGTATGCGATTGCCTGATTCTGTGTAACAACCTAGACTTCTTTGGTGGTCTCCCATGCAAATACTAAACCAGGCCCACCTTGCTTAGCTTCCAAGATCTGATTATATTTGACAATCCAGGTTAGGGCACAACCTTTAGGCTGACAGAATTAAAATGGTCAACACTGGATTCCCTTGCTAAAAGGTTTGAGAGTCCAGCACACACAAAAAAGTTTCCAGGACTAGACACTAAGTAAGTCATGAAAACCCAAAGAGGAGCTGTATGTAAATAAATATGCAAGTTTACAGAGATCCCAGCTTGCAGCACAGAAGGAGGGCACCATTTGAACCTTGCTGCTGGAAAGGAAAAGCAGCTAATTAGAGCTAGGGATCAGGGCATGCCACCACAACAGCCCCAAGCAATAAGCCACAGTGTCCTATCAAAATGAATCCCAGAGCAGCTGCAGCAGCTGCACGCACAAGCCAAGGGTTGCAAGCGGCTCCAGAGCCCCTGATGTGGCAGGCTTCCCATGGGTGCGTATTTTTAAAATTATTTCAATGGCAGGAGAAGGCTTAGAGAAACACATAGAAGCTTACATATATTATAAGCATGAGGAGGGCACTGTAAGTCACCCCTATAATATAAAATTTCTAGAAACTAAACACAAAGTAGGAATTTTTGTTGTTGTTGCTGTTAGATTAGCAAGAGGTGGAACAGACCAAAGTCAGGGCTAGTCTAACCCACTGCCCTAATGACATTTAACCAAGGTTGCTTCTGCATGGTGGTTTTCCCCCTTCTGCTTCGGCCATTGAATTGCTGGAGGGGGTGGGGTGTGTCAGTGAAACATCCACACAATGTCATGTCCTGACAGTCCTTCAATATATTCTCTCCCAAAACTGCTATGTTATGATGGGGGGGGGGGGGAAATAGCACAATCTAACTATGTTATTAGGCCATTTTCTTGCCCTGTAAAGGTCCTGCCCACTTTGGCACCATTTTTCTGCATGGCAGCATTTTCCTTACTGTACCACAGAAGGACTCTTGGGAAATACAGCAGTTTCTATAGGGCTGTAAAGCTATAGCATAGGTTTGTAAGAAGCCATCAAAAAAGCCCTCCAGTGGTGTAAGAAGAAAGCCTTCCTACAAGGAAGACTGAAGCTGAGGGCAGGAAGTTGCCAGCACACACACCTCTGTATTGGCTGCAGTGATGAACACAAAACAGAGAATCATTGATCCCCACCCAATCCAAACCACTGCATTCTCTAGAGCAGGCACTCTGCAAAGAAATATCTGTGGGCCTAGAATAGTCCCATATTACTCAAACTTGCCATCCTTTGGAAAGTAACAAAGGAGAGGTGTGAACAAGCAAGGCAGAGCAGGGAAGTGACTTAGCATCTCCTGTGCTTGACAGTCTTCAGTTAGACTCTCAGCTAATTTTATCTGTTGACCACTGAGATGTTCCTTCTAAGGCATAAGCACACAGGATATGCAGTGTTTTGGAGCAGAGGAAGAAGGGCACCACACAGGAAGAGGAAAATATGCTTTGTGGTCCTTTCTTTGAGTGGGATGCACTTGAACTCACCTGCAAACAGAGACTCACCATGAAATGCAGGAAAAGGCTTGTGACATAGGTCTTCCCACTCTTCACCTGTTTGTCACTGCCGCATATTTCATGCCTTAGCCAGCATGGTGGACTCTAATCTGGAGAGCCAGGTTTGACTCTACACTCCTTCACAGAAAGCTAGCTGGATTAGTCATGGTTCTCTCAGAGCTTTCTCTGCCCCATTTATCTCACAGAGTGTCTGTTGTGGGGAGAGGAACGGAAAGTGATCATAAGCCATTTTGAGATTCCTTTGAGAAGAGAAAAATGGGGCATAAAAACAAACTCTTCTTCTAGGACTGTGACTGATTAGCTCTCTGGTCCTGAACAGTCATTCTGCTAGGGAAAGGCTTCAGCGTTTTGAGGAGAGACTTAAAGACACCTCTTCAGCCTGCAGCTGAATGAGTCCTCAGATGCGAAAGAAAGAGTAGCATGCATGAACAAGTTAAAATCCCGAAAAATGCAGGCCAATTCAGCCCATTGCTGGTCAGATCTTACCCAAGTCAGTGCTGAAGACATACTGGTTGTAGATTTCAGCAAGTGTTAGCAAAGTGTCCATCATCACTCACAGACAAGGCTGGCGGCTTCTTTCTTCAGAGGGGCTTTGCTGACCAGTCTGTGGACAGCATCAGACCCAGAATTCTGGGCATGAATGTTTCAGATTACTGGCAATTGCAGAGTAGTAGAAGTTGCATGGGCAAGAGTTCTACAATCCTAGATTTGCATTCAGTGAACAGATGTCAATGTTGCAGCTACTTGAAAATTCATTCTGGATTCACATTTGGACCCTTGTTTGGGCACTGACCAGTTTTAAGAGCTTGCCAGAGTGAGATTGTGCCACAGAGCCTATGAGCCCTAACAGAGGACTCTAGTGAAGGTTGCCATGAGGATAGGGAATGCCTGGTTGTTCCACACATCATGTAATTTAACAAGGCCTTTTGCTATAGTTTGGTAAGCAAATATGAAGAGTGAAAATCATTTAGGCTAAAGATCAGAGATGGGCACCATGTTTTACATACATGAAAAGTAACAAAGAAAAAAAACAGGCAAACAAGTTGAATAGTAAAAGGCAGTGACCTATGCAACTGGAACTGCATCAGGGACTCTGGGGATTGTAGTTTTACTTAGTCGAGTACCTTTCCTGAAAGGCCAGGGTTTTTACAAAGAGAAAAGTTTAGAAGACAGACAATAAAAGAAAAGGAAAGAGGGAGGAGAAGACACATAGCAAAAGTTTAAGTCAAGCTATATTTTTTTTTTAAAAAGAGATGCTTAGATTAATGCATTTGGAGTCTTGTAGTTCAGAAGACAGACAATCAAAGAAACAGTAGAAGAAGATACAATAGAAATGTGTATTTGAATTTAAATTATCATGTATAAAATTCTCTGCGCACTTTGCAAGTATATAAATGCAAGCTTCTCTTCGGTGAGAGAGGACATAAGGAAATCTTTCATCTTGACACATTAACACTAGAATTCAGGATGCCTCAGTAATGTATTGGCAGCTGATGCATGGCAGATAAAACAAAGTACTTCACTGAACATTCAGTTCACTTAGGGAAATTGTTGCTGCAAGATGGGGCAATGGTCACTGGCTTAAGTGGTGCTAAAAGGCCATTAAGACACACTAGTAGGGGAAAACAGACCTCCCATTGGCTGTTAACCACAATGGCTAAGTCAGGCATTCAGGCAGCAAACTTCTGAAGATGAGGTACTAGGAACAAAACAAGAGAAATTAAGGATAGCTATTGTTGCTTTACCTAGCTTGTGAGCTTTCTTGGAGGGATCTGACCAACCACAGCTGGAAGCTGAATAATGGGTTGGGTGCATCTTTTGTCTGAGCCCACCGCAGTCTTCTCCAGCAAGAACCCTCTGCACCTTCAGAAAATGACAAACCCCTCTGGGGGAAGCCTAAAGCTCCTCCCCCCACCTTGGCTCCAAATCACAGGGCAGATGTACTTTTGGGGAGGAAGGAGCTGCCAAAGCTCTAAACAGCCCTCATTTGTTTTAACAGTATTAATGATAAGCGTGCATGCATTATGTGGGGAAACTACTGAGCCAAAAGCAATGGCTTGCAACACCTCTCTCCAGATACGTCTGATTTCTTCATTAGTCCCAGCTACCTGTATGACTTGGCAACTGAGGATGCAGAGAGAGCAAAGAAAGCCATTGCTTCTTCCAAGGCTAAACAGATTTGGGTCCCTCTCCCTATCTCATTCCATAGAGTTCACCTATAAAGGCACCCTCCTGGTGTACACAAAATCACACCATTTCCACTGGCAGCAGTCAAGCCTAGGGACCGGGGTTGGTTCTCTTCCAGCAAAGAGCTGCCTACGAAGGACCGGTGCACATTCCCCCTCTCCCCCTCTTTTTGAGTGTGGGTTTTTTGTTGAGAGTTTTATTTCTGCACCTAGAAAACAAACCTCACCAGGGGCTGTTTAACAAGCTCCCACGGATGCACCCAGGCCTAATCTTTCCCTTCCAGGCCCTTCTCATTGTCTGGCCTGAAAAGCACAGCACAGAGGCTCTTCCATTAATTGCCAGTTTTATGTTTTCTCATGACAGGCATATTGTCTGTTGGAACAGCCTCCATTGTGTCCTCCCACAGCATGACACCAGCTGTTGATACTCCTAAGTCTTTCTGGAGAGGGAGGGAGGGAGGGTAGAGGCACTGGGCTAGGAAGGATACTTCAGTGTCATCTTCCCTAACCAGTCCGAGTCACCTAGAAATTCTTCGGCAGGAGAAAGCTTAACAGCGCTTCCCTGAGTTTCTTCTGAGTATCAAGTTTGCCTTTCTTTGTGCATTTCTCCTTAACCTGTACACCCACTAGCCATTCGCAGGGTGGTTCAAATGCTTTTTAAAGGTAAAGGTAAAGGTATCCCCTGTGCAAGCACTGAGTCATGTCTGACCCTTGGAGTGACGCCCTCCAGCGTTTTCTTGGCAGACTCAATACGGGGTGGTTTGCCAGTGCCTTCCCCAGTCATTACCATTTACCCCCCAGCAAGCTGGGTACTCATTTTACCGACCTCGGAAGGATGGAAGGCTGAGTCAACCTTGAGCCGGCTGCTGGGATCGAACTCCCAGCCTCATGGGCAAAGTTTTCAGATGGCTGCCTTACCACTCTGCGCCACAAGAGGCTCATCAAATGCTTTTTAATGAATAATAAAAACTGCTAGGCATGTACTGGAGCCTAAAGGAAGGCATTTGGCAGGCACCAAACAAGGACAAATACCCTGATCCATTAAAGTTTTTCATAAGGATGCATGGTGTGGTGAAGAGGTACGCTATAGGTCTTTCATCCTAGGGGGGGGAGGGGAGGTGAGCATCAAATCTTCCCCAACCCCACGGCTCAAACAACATAAAAGCAGACATCAGGGCAATCAACACCAGACCGGATGAAGACTTTCCAAAACCATCCTGTTATTTCAGTTGAAACACATGAGGACTCAGCTAAAAGGAAACATTCCCATGCTATGCCTAATATGAAAGAATACTTGTGTTATTGGCTGGTGCCAGGAAATTATTTGGGGGGCTACAACAGGGAGGAGAAAAGAAGTTCCTGGGACATTTGGGAATTGTAGGCTTCATGCTTACTCCTTTACAAGGATGCGGGATAGATGCAGAGCAGACTTTGATTCTGTGTGAATACAAAATCTGCAGGCTGCCTTACAGGGCACTCTTGGAAGGGCTGTGCATGTATCCCAGCAAAAGGCAGCTTCCATGTAAGCAAAGCAGAACAAGATGCTAATAGTGCCAGGGGAGAGCCAGATCTGAACCACGGACTGCAGTGGGGAAGGGAAGGCACACAGGGAAACCGCAAGTCTTTTATAAATCATTTTGCCTCCTTCACAGAAAGTGAAAGAGGAAAGACGTGTGTGCACACAAAATTCCAGTCACCAAATTAGGATTGTTTTTTTCTTTTTAAAACTAGGGGCAGATACCATTCTGGTGGTTTGTTAAACGCTAGGTTAAATGCTCACGATAGCCTGTGAATGTGGCTATGGGATGAAAGATTCTTTTTCAAGCTGCCCCAAAAGGACACATTTTTGTTCAGGTCTGTGTTAGTTGGCAAGCCTTAAAGTGCAGCATCTTGCCCTTTTGCCAGTGTAACCGCTTGCCCTCTTCTTCCTGAACAGACTTTTATGATTGCCAAGCAGCAGGGAACCAAGAAAGTGGGAGGCACTGATTAACATCCAAGTCTTATTTGAAAAGAGCCAAGCTGCTCAGAGGCCTCCACTCTTCGTGTGCCAAGGGCCCTTTGGTTTCATCCCTGTTTGAAAGAACAAGAAACATTGCCTCTCCAACCTTTGGGCTAGGTTCGCAACTGAGGTCTGAACAACATTCTCCTCTCACTTTTTAGATCTTTCATATTAGTAATCCTCCAAAAGGATCCTTCTGGAGTCCAGTAGGCCTGCGGGCATTACATGGCTGTCCATGCTTTGCCTGTGGCCTCTCTGTGGCTCATTAGATGTTACATCATATTGCTTGCATCAACTTACCCAATGTAATTTGGTCTGAGTGTCAGTGAGAATGGTGGCCTATGACTGACGCAAACAAATAAATGAATGAAAATCTTAGTGTGCTTCCAGGCTGGATGCTGATTGAGGGCATATGAAGACTTGGCTAGAGGCCTAAGACACAGCGTGTCCCACCACAAACCTTCCAAAGAGGGAGAAGCATTGAGAAATGGAATGGTTTACCCCAGTTATGGCCAAAATACTGTATTTACTCAAATGTGTCTCAAATTAGTATAAAAGTTACAGTTATGAACACATGAAGCTGCCTTATACTGAATCAGACCAAGGTCAGTATTGCCTATTCAGACTGACAGTGGTTCTCCGAGGTCTCGGGTCAAGGTGGTCAAAGGTCAAAGGACCTACAACCTGGTCTTTTTAACTGGAGATGCCAAGGATGAAACCTGGGAATTGTCAGCTCTGGGATGGGAAACACCTTGAGACTTTGTGGATGGGGCTAGGAATGGGCAGGATTTGGAGCAGGGATAAGGTGACCAAAGTTGAAGGGACCGTAAGGTGGGATACGGCGCCACCATGGAGGTGCTCCGTCCGACTGGGCTCACTGTTGCTTCCCACATGCCTCTCCCATGAGCCCGTCTTGTGCGCCTGCACGGCCTCCATCAGCACAGGTCTGGTGGGGGCTGAAGGCGGGCCTCTGCCTGGTGCGCCTGCGCAGCCCAGCCACAGGGCCAGCCAGGGTAGAGAACCATTGCCGGCCATCCTGATGGCCGGAGGCAGGGAGGGAGGGAGGCAGGGAGGGGGCTCCAGCTGGGCCATGGCCAAGAGGAGGCGGAAGGAGGACTTGAAAGGACCCGAGCGGGATCCAGGACAATGTCCTGGAAGGCATGAGTGTCCTGTGGAAGTCGGGACAGATGGGCAGCTTAAGCATGGAGGAACTTCAGCAGAGTATAATGCTATGGGTATCTTGATCCTCTTTATTCCTCATGTTTAATACATTTTAAAAATATATTAAAAATTACCTCCCACTCACTCTGGAAACCTTTTTAGCACTGTCAAGAAACTCCAGGGTTTCACAAAATGGTGATTGAGACAACCTTCCCTAGAAGAAACTACTTCTTAAACAGATTTTGATCTCTTGTAATTTTCACCAAGATTGTTATAGTGTGCATTTTTTTCAATTTGTCGATTCGTGTCTTGATTGTCTTCTGCTATTCCAATGGGGTAGCTATATTAGTATAGACAGAAAAAGCAAAAAGAAGTTCTGTGACAACTTGAAGGCTGACATTTATTGTGGCATCAGCTTTTATGGACAGGAGGCTTTTTCAACAGATATAGACAATGTGGAACTTCAGTTGACAGCTATATTATATATACACAAAGTTGCGAAATGTGGAGTTAAAATGCTATGAAATGCACCTTTGAGTGGTCACCAGTTTTCAGCAAGGAAGGGAGGGATTTAGGCATCAATTTAAAATTTGGGAGATGTGGGGGTCTTAAAGTTTGGGATGAGCATATACCACATTTGCAGAAATTGCATTACTTATCATAACTTGTACAGAGTATTCAATGAGATCTCTATACCTTTGACTATAAATCTATAAGAAAATGTCTTCCTTCAAAAAACCTAAAGATTAAGAAAAAATATTTCTGGAAATAAAATAAATAAATTTGTCCTCTCCTTCCCTATATCTATATGTAAATAAATACATTCCTATATCTATATATACAAACAATACACATATATATTGGGAAGTAGAGGACTGCTGCCTCCCATTTGCAGGAATCCCATCCTCAAACCCTGATGATCCACTCCTCTTGAATAACAGAGACCCTTTGTTAGGAAAGGGGCTATGTGGGACCTTAAAATTTAAAAACATCTTTTCATGGAAAGAAATTAAATAGGTTAAATATTTTTTTAAAAAAATCATTGTCTTGGAAATGCAGAAGCTTTACACATTATTCCCAGTTCTCCATGTTTCCCAGTTGAAACAAATTACAAAGATGATTTGACTCCAACTGTAACCAGATAAAGAAATTTTGCATACAAAATTAGAAGCACATCTTACATGACACGTTTGTATAGGTACATTTTGTTGGCAGAGTTTAAATATGCAAAGAATAAAAGCACCATCTGCTTAAAGAATAAATAATTTTATTCAGAAGAGCAACACTACTTAAAGGAAGAGAGGTGAGAAATAACATTATCTAACTGTGTTGTTCTTCATCTGAAGACAGACAGGGAGGAAATGTTCTCAGTTGGCTCCAACTGAGCCAATCAGGACACAGGAGAAGATTATCTGAAAAATACCAGGAAGTTCCTGTTCTAAATATGCTAATTACACATCTCCCGTAGTCCCTGCAGGATATTCTTCATATATGTTGTTAAATCATGCACACTATAGATCTTGCATGTTCCAAGCCATTTAACTTATTGTGAAGATATAAATTTTAAAAAGGCTAACTAGCTACATCTCCAAGCCCAGGTAAGAGAGAAGGTTCTATATAAAATGAAAACAGATGGTAAGCAAGGGCCAAAGATGCTCAATATCTAACCCCTGAGAGGGTGGAGCCAGCTGCCAAGTGTATTTGAGTGAGAGATTATCTTAACCCTTTCCCTCCCAGATCCTCATGCATGCAGAGTTACAGTATCCAACAAAACCCTCAACACCAATTTATCATTTCCTTCGCTGCCTGCTGAAAAGTTTTTAGTTGCACACGTGCAATAAAAGTAGCCACTAGATGGCACCACTACCCTGAATTTAGTCCCATACCAAAGGGATTTAAAAGTTAAGAGACAGGCGTTGGCAAGGGGTCCTCGTTGTAATCAATGTCAAACAAGCCTATTCCAGTTCTGAAGGGGTAAAAGAAGATCTGAGCATCAAGTGTGAACCACAAGGATAAGGTGACCAGATTGTCCCACTTTTGGAGGGACATCTGGGGGCACCTGGCAAATTGTACTTATGTTGAAATTAAAAAAATATATATTGCATTACTATTTTTGCGTTCTATGCGTGCTATGAAACTTTTTGTTGCTCCATATAGATCAAATTTTAAATCAAGACCCCCCCCCCCGGTCAATGGTGTCCCTCTTTACTAATGTTAAAATCTGGTCACCTTACACAAGGGGCCTTGAAAACTGAGGCTGACCAATCACCATCATGTCATAAAAGACAGCCCTAGAGCAGTTTTCCTTTGAAAACAAAGTGCTTTTCGTAAGAACAATGCCTTTTGTTTTTGTTAAATGTTCATGCCATCTTTTCAACAATGATTATTTTTTTTAATGTGCAGTGCCTAACCTGAGATGTGTGAAGGATGAGACTGGCATCAAGTGATTTACAAGCCTGTTATTTTAACTATGAGCTGGGTGGAGGGACATGCTGAGAGTCCTCTTTCTTGATATTGTTTGTCTTCACCGGGAATGGAGAAATTATCTGCCTTTCAGCACCCAGTAACAGCATACCCATACCTGGACACTCCAGCATGCTTTGCATTTGTAATATAGCTTCATTGTTGTTTAACAAAACAAATGTAAGGCTCCTTGAAGCCCAAGTACTTGTTGATAGAGGACACTGCCTGTTCTGAAAAAAGTAACTTTAAGTGGGCCGTCAGTCAAAAAGAAGACATTTATATCCACCTATGGCACTGTGCTGCAGGAGGCTGAGTAAAGGCCATCTCCCTGGAACCCTGCAATCAGCACACTATAGCAGAGGTAACAGTTCATCTCTTTCTTTCACCTAGCATGCTGTTACAAGGCAACCCTTGCTGGGCACTGGCCAGGACTCCTCAATGGTTCCACCCTCCCTTACTCTAGCCATAGGTCATCTGGCCACTTCCTTCAGTGTCTGGTTCTGCATGCATGCCCTTCCCACACATAGTTTTCCCCTCCTGGACTTATCCTTATTTTCCATCTACTTGTTCAGCCCAAGGACCCTTACTATGCCAGCCATCCCCATCCCAGCCTGCTGGTGCATGGTCATACCTTCCTTTGTTTATTTGTTTGTTTGTTTGTTTGCTTACCACTGCATTCCATTCTGACTTGCGGTGGTTCAGTATGACCCCATTAAAACCCATTAAAAATGAACATTAACAGTAAGCATTAAAAGACGGCGATACAGAGTTCTAATCCCCCACCCTCTCCCTCTGTCTAACTATAGCGGGCCAGAGCTCTTCCTCGTTGGGAGCGTGGGTCCAGATGTACCAATGCAGAGGGATCAACCAATGGAAACTCTGGGTCTCACCATGGCCTCAACCATACACCTTCTCCCACTAGGCTTGGCTACCTGGCCAATTCCCCCTTGATGTAGCAGCAGAACCTGTTCTAGCAGCCTCCCAGGACCAACCTCCAGGCCTGAACCAATGGGTGCTGCTGCCTCCTCTTTCTCCTCCTCCTGAGTTTGGGGCTAGCCTCAGGATCCTGCCAGGTTGCCCTGCCACATCCTGCAAGAGAAGTGTGAATCCTGCCCAAGCACCCTGCAGTTTTGATTGCTGCAGCTGGTATAGCAAACAAGGCAAACCACTAGTGCATCCTCTTCACTGGTGTGGCAGATATAGCCCTCAAAGCTGTGCAATGTTCCTTTACATACATGCAAGTATGTCACTTGGATGACAGCTCACTTGGGCTACACAGAAGAGCTGCCCAGTTCAAACTCAAAACTACCGATATTTGATCCGTTCAATGCATGTACTAAACTAACTTGAACATTGTGTCTACCTGCTATATTATAATACTGCTCATCTTCCCAGGAACTCAGGGCAGTGCACACTGTTTTCCTCCATTTTACATCACATTACTGAGAGCCAGTTTGGTGTAGTGGTTAGGAGTGCAGACTTCTAATCTGGCATGCTAGGCTCGATTCTGTGCTCCCCCACATGCAACCAGCTGGGTGACCTTGGGCTCGCCATGGCACTGATAAAACTGTTCTGACTGAGCAGTGATATAAGGGCTCTCTCAGCCTCACCTACTTCACAGAATGTCTGTTGATGGGAGAGGAAAGGGAAGGTGACTGCAAGCTGCTTTGAGCCTCCTTCGGGTAGGGAAAAGCGGCATATAAGAACCAACTCTTCTTCTTCTACAACAATCCTGTGATGGCAGAAGGCGGCCTTTTTTCAACCTTTTGACCATGGGGAGCCACTGAAATAATTTTTCAGGCTCTAACGAAATTAGGTTAGCTGGCCACATCTCCCTGCTATGCCCCTCCGAAGTGCCATGTGGCTGGAAGTGACATCACCACCTGTGTTAATAGGTAGGCTTGAAGAGGACTGGGGGGGAGAGACAGGAGGGGGTTTAAGGTGGGAATAGGCATGCAGACTCCACTTCCTTCCAGGTGTAGAAACCATGAGACAGCTCACTCACGCTCGGGAGGGGAACAATGGCAGTGGCCAGTTCCCTATCCTGTGGCTGGTCCATTAAGGCAGGAGGAGAAAGACGGCAGACTTCCTTTAGATCTCCCACAGATCCCCGGTGGTTCATAGGCCCCTGGTTGGGAATTCCTGACGAAGAGGGAGTGACTGGACCAGGATCACCCATGGAGCGTCATACTTAAGAGATTTGAATTTGGGTCTCCCTGGTCCTAGTCTAGCATCCTAGCCACTAATCTCACACTTGGTCCAACCCCTAGGCTACAAATATTCCAAGTAGTTGAAAGTGGGAGAATTTTTGGAATCAAATTTCAGTTAAAATTCCCTAAGCAAGTCATTTCCTTCAACCCCCCCCCTAGACAGTCTTACCTCTGTGCTTCCACCAACTGCCCTTCCTGCTTGTCAAGCTGCTCTTTCAAAATGTTTTGATTTCTTGAGGGCTCACTTCACTTTGCTGCTCATCCCACCCGCACCCCCCACTGCAATGCTAGTCAGCTCTCAGTATCTCTGTTTTCTGTTCTAAAGGACCCACAAAGACTCCAGATTAAAAGCAAGCTACTTGTCTATGGGTTAATGAACACAGACCTCCTTGCCTCTAGTCAGATACAGCTCTCCCCATCAGGGGCTCACATAGGAAGCTGCAGATGCTTCCAGATCAAATATTTGCCAAACTGTGGGCTTGCTGAGCCATTGAGTGTGCTAGTCTCCAGTAGCTCTGACGTTTTGCCTTTTTCAAGTTTTGACAAAATGTTGGAAGAAGCATAACTGCTTTACACAATCTGCTTCAGAAACCTGCAAAAAGTGAGAGGGGGGGTTTTTTGAGTGTGTGTGCAGTTGGATTTCTGTACTCCCCAGTTTCTAGTTCTCACTTGCCACTCAGGAGCAAGGCAGAGACAAGAAGGTCTATGATGCATCAAGCTGAATAGGTGTTATTTCTTCTAACCAGTAGTTTAAAGTGCAAATGGTTATTTATTTATTTACTCCAGTTATAGTCTGCCCTCTGTCACTGCAGATGAAGGTGAATTATAATAAAAATATACAAATATAAAAAAACAATTCCATCAAGCGTCCAACAAACAATGTAATAGGAAGGATTAGAATGAGAAAACAATGCAAACAAAAAACTGTCTATGACTTACCATAATACGAAAAGGGGATTAGAAAGGTAGAAGACAGTGCAGCAAAAGCAAAATGATATATAAAATAAGCATTGCAATATACAGTCCTCCATCCTTACAAAAGTATCCTCCTGAGCTGTATGTTATTACTATAGTCCTCCTGGCCACATGTGAAATATTTCAGTATTTAAACAACAGGGTTAAAGAAGGGCCAGATCCTAGATAATTTCTGCCATGTCACCTTCCTTTGGAGGAGAAAATGTAGGACAATACATATTTATACATTTACTAGTCATGGAGGAATGGAAGGGGTATACAAGCAAGCAAAGGCAATGGCTAGCTCCGAGGCAGGATCAATACACTCCTTAGATCTATGCATTTTTATTCCACCCTTCGTCTGAGAAGTTCAGAGTGGCATATGTGGTTCCCTCCTAGTCAGCTTTTCTCTCACAAATACTGCATGAAGTTAAGCTAAAATGACTGGCATCACCACACAGTGAGTTTCATGAGTGATTTGAATTTGGGTTTTCCTGGTTCTGATCCAACACTACTTACTCTCAGCAAGCTGCTTCTCTCAAGCCCCTCCTGCCAGAAGCCCCTCCTGCCAGAAGCCCCCCCCCCCCAGCCAGATGACCGTGCCTTTTAAATGCTGTTGGTTTCCAGGAAAAGGCTATGAGGCCAGACAAATAATTCACGTTTATTTATTTAGATAGAAGATAGATATACATGGCTTTTCACTTTGGGCCCATCTTTTTCTGCAATATGGACCCAAAGTGGCTCATAACACCATTCTCCCCTCCTTCATTTTATCCGCACAGCCCAAGTTTACCCAGGTAAGCTGCCACAGAAGAATGAGGATTTGAATTTGGTTCTCCTAAATCAGGCTTTCTCCTAGATCAGGTTTCTTGACAGCCTTGAAAGGGTGTCCTCAATGGATGGGAGTTAATTTTTAATATTAATTTTTAATTAATTTAAATATTAAGTTTTTAATTTGTTAAACATTGATTGGGTGATGTGACCATATATGGTCATGGCCACTGCCTTCCCAAAATGGCCAGTGATGGGCCTGGAGGGGGTGGGGAGGGGCGGGGCCCAGGGGGGCATGTACACAGCTATGCTTCCCAGCCATATTCTGCATGGTTGCACCACTTCTGGGGTTTCTTGAAGCCTGAAGAATGTTTCAAGGGTTTCTCAATGGTATAAAGGTTGAAAAAGACTAATTTAAATTTACAGCCACACCCCCTGGGTCATCCTGTTTAATGATCATCAGCAGGGCCCATTGGCTGCCCAGCAGGACTGGAAGTATTTGGGGTTAGATTTTTTTTAAGTGAGCTGTCATCTGTTGTTGTTGTTGTTGAGGTTGCTGGGGTTTTATGGGGACTCAAGTTCAAATCCCCACTCTGCCTTGGAAGCTTATCTGGCAACCTTTGGCTAGTCACACACTTTCAGCCCAAGCAACTCCAAAGGGTTATTGTAAGGATAAAATGGAGACGAATGCTATAAGCCACTTTGGTAGGACACTGGGAAGAAAAGTGGGATAGAAACAAAGCAACTAAATAAATAAGGCAAGCAAAAAACAAAACAAAACACTGTATGGAGTATATTCCAAGAATAAGCAATAAGAATGTGTGTGAATACACGAGAACCAAGAGATCAGCTAGGGAAGACAACAATAGCGAAGAGAAAGGGTTGCTAAAGGAGGAGGAAGAAGAGTTGGTTCTTATATGCCGCTTTTCCCTACCCAAAGGAGTCTCAAAGCAGCTTACATTTGCCTTCCCTTTCCTCTCCCCACAACAGACATCCTGTGAGGAGGTGAGGCTGAGAGCCCTGATATTACTGCTCTGTCAGAACAGCTTTATCAGTTCTGTGGTGAGCCCAAGGTCACCCAGCTGACTGCACATGGAAGAGGAACAGGGAATCAAACCCAGCTTGCCAGATTAGAAGTCTGCAGTCCTAAGTACTGCACCAAGCTGGGATACAGAAACTACAGAGAAACTAAGATAATTATTTGAGATGCTCCTAACTTTGGAAGATGTTGGACAGATACTTACATCAGAGCTGCTATTTGAACCCAATAGTAAGAGATGATATTTTGGAGGCACCTGACGAATATGGAACAAGTCACAGGTCTGGATGCTGATCCCATTATATACAAATACATGAGGGTATATTGGTATTATAAGGGATACTGGATATGAGGGATGTGGTTTGTAACCCTCCTACTGATTTTCTATGTCAAATAGCTGAATTAGGTACTAAGAAGAATGTTTCCAATTTTCAGTTCAAGTTTTCTGGCAGTGTTCTGGTACAGTAATGGAATGCAAATTTGCTCTAGAGCGTCCAAAGCTGTTTATGAGCAAATTGGAAAATCAATTTATTCTTGACCCTGACAATCTATATAAAACATAATATCATTTTGTTCAAATGCTGTCTTAATGATGTTTTTATGGTCTGGAAATGTTCTGAAAACCTTCTATTAAAATTTGGCCACTTTAATACAATGCATGTGACACTCAGGTTTGAAATGACATTTATTAAGAGCAAAAGTATTTTTTTGGCCTTGGATGTTATGAAAGTGGGCCAAATTATCCACACAGATACAGGAAACCAATTGATGCAAACATTTTTTTGGTGGTGGGGAGGGGGAGGGGACAGAAATCCTTAAAACCTTATGAGAAATTGGCCCTATTGACAAATGCTAGGAATAAGAAGGAATTGCAGTTAATCCTCTGATTTCATCAACCAGGCTAAAGTACTGACCAGCAATATTTGGACAGGAGACAGTCCTCCAAAATTGTAAAACAGCCCTTCTATAATGCTAAAAACACCACTAGACCCTCATTATTGACACTAATACATACAGCAATAAATACTGATAGACTAATTGTTCCACTTCCCTTCAATCACCAAACATTAGCATCTTCTATCTAATAGTTCTAGATGCCACCATGTTCCAATTTTTACTTGCCCCAGAGGGACGGACCAGAACCAATGGGATGAAATGGGTTCTCCATCTTTGGAAATTTTTAAACAGAGGCTGTATAGCCATCTGGCAGAGAGGCTGATTCTGTGAAGGTTCAAGGGGTGGCATGTTACAATAGATGAGTGATAGGATTGTGAGTGTCCTGCATAGTGCAGGGGATTGGACTAGATGACCCATGAGGTCCCTTCCAACTCTATTATTCTATTATTCTAAGAGATCCAGAAACATGTTAGTTAGGAGTAGACTTAAATCCTTCCCCACAGATGAGAGTGGAATAGATAGCTTGGTTAAACCTCTGGGAAATTCTCCTTGTGGCAATTTTTCTGTGTGTGCTTTTAGTCTCTGCACTAAATGTTTCAAACAGTTTAAGTTTTTAATCATTTGTTTAGTGCAACTCTAAAGATGTTATTTACAACGACTAAATGTCCAGTGCTCCAAAACGTGTTTGGTCTATCATTTGGTCCTTTTTTGTGATTTTAAGAACCGATTGTGTCGGTGAGGCCAATATTGAGGACTTCTAGTGTTTTTAACATTTTTGTAATGAATACATGTATCTACATTTTAAATTTTTCCATACATTGCATTTATAATATCAGGTTGCACACTTACAATTCTTTAACCTTTTGGTTCCTTGATTCAATTGGATTTAGGTTATTTTCTCCTCTTTTTTCTTGGAGGTTGAGGGCAACCAAGAAATTACTGTCCAGTTGGTTTAACAACAGACCCAGGTAGACTGATGGAAAGATTTAAAGACAAACTGTACTGAGGAAGAATCAGCTTGACTTTTGAAAAAGGAAGTTTTGTCTCACCATCCTTTTGGAGTTCTTTGTCAACAAGCATGTGGTGGTAAGGAACCAGTTGCTTGGGGAACAGCAACAGGGGAAAACTTGTACTTTTGTGTCCTGCTTGTTGACTTTCTGAAGGCATCTGGATGGCCACCGTGAGAAACAGGATGCTGGACTGAACTCTGGACTGAGTCAGCAGGGCCATTATATTATTTCCAAACACACTGAAAAGGACCAGTTATACTAAGGACTGTGTGGGAAACGTCAAAAGCTTATTGTTTGTGTGTCTGTATGAGAGCTGAGTGTATCTTTTTACCATAGAAAGCAGTAGTACGTTGAGATTGAGCAAAAGGAATGTTCAAACAAAATTTAAAGACTGGTGTTTGAGACTAATCCAACTGGGAGAATTTATGAATTATCCTAACTTGCAAAAGAAAAAATTGATATCTGAGTAAGATACAATGTGGGGAGAGGTGACAGCATTTATGAAGCACCACGTACTGAAGGAAAAGTAATTTTAAAATCAGAAGCAATTATTAATACCTTCTGTTATCATTGGATTCTGTGAGTGACACACTTAAGTGAATGGAGAGGCAATTCAAGGAATTTTACTCCGGGGAATTTTACCATTTAGATTCCCCTTTTTCTCTAAGGAGCTGAGTACTGTGCTCACATAAAGTTGTCATGTGCTACTGCCTAGACTCAAGCCTGCTTAGTTTCCACATCAAAAGCTTTTGAACTATAATATGAGGCATTATATAAAACAGGTGAAGAGATTAGAATACAATGTCTGCAAGAAGACTTTCCCTCAAACATTAGTTAAAATAAAGGACACAAGGGAATCAGAGCTACAAGGGAGGGAAGCTCCTGCACAGGATGCCATAAGAACAGAATATTATACTTCATGGGCAATACCCCTAATCCATGTTGATTCATCTGACCTTTTTTGTAGAATAATAATGTTTATTTACATTAAAGCCTATACAATGAAAGGATAATGGAAAGAAGATACTGTGTTAAATGTGATAAAATTGAAGTGTAAGCGGCAGAAAATTAACAGACACTAAAAAGAACGACTGTGATATACAGAGGGAAGACAGCCTTTCATTTTATAGATGCGGTAAAATCCTTCAGCCCTATTGTGAGGGTGTTGCTCAATGGCTAGAGCACTTGCTACTCCTGCAGGAAGTCCCAGGTTCAATCCTTGTCAACAAATTGCATGATAGAGTAGATGCTGCAAAAGGCTATTCTCTGTGTGAGCACCTGAAGAGAATCTCTTCATGCACAGTCATGCCCTGCTTGTATTTCCTCTGTCACTTCCTGACTGCTCTGGTGATACTCCAAGATGGTCTTCCTATAGGGACTCATCACATTGGTCTAGAGGCCATGTACTTTGGTCATTTTGACATGGCCCAATGCACTTTCATTGAAGCCAGTGGCTGCTTTGAAAGCTCCATCAGTGCACCTCAGCTTATCCCATCACAATGCAAAAAGTCCAAGATTTAGTCCTAGAATTTTGTGTATTCTATACATTTTGAGGCAGATCTGAATGATGCTCTGTGGCCTTCCTGATTTCTTAGGTCCATTCCACCCATTCTTCTAATCTACAGTATTGGACATCCAAAGTTTATCTTCTGCTTCTGGAAACCCTGAGTAGCCACTTGAGGTTTACATAAACATGTTAAACCTTCCAACTAAACTGGTCTCTTACTTTGGTCAGGTACATGACAACACTGAATGGAAGCAGGAGCATCAGTCATTTACCCCATTCACTGTTACAGCTCACTATTCCTAATTCCAGCCACACTGGAAGACAAAGAGGAAAACAAATGAAAGACAAAGGAAATGCAAGCTGCACACTGATAACTGACATTGTCTCTCAGGTATCTCTACAGGCCAATTCACACAACTCTAATGTTTGTGCATTCTGGTTTGAAATTTGAATCCTCTCTATTAGGGTTCAGTGATCACAGACTCCCAAATCTTCAGAACAGCTTTTTTTTTATTAAGCAACTCCAGCAACAGACTACAACTATTGAACAGAGAAAAACAAGCAAACTCATGCACTTTTATACCTTTCAGGCAGCCAGCTGCTGCCTCTGATTGGCTCTAAGCAGAGCAATCCGATTGGCTCTAGTGGAGCAATCTGATTGGCCCCTAAGTGGAGCAATCCGATTGGCCCCTAAGTGGAGCAATCCGATTGGCCCTAAGCAGAGCGATCAGTTCCTTTGATAGGTTAGTTCCTTGGCTGGCAGAAGCCCTCATTTGCACCAGTGTCCAAATGCCCACAGACATAACACTCCCCACTTCCTGTACATTGCCATCCTGTAGTACAGGACAGGCCACAGTTTTGCATAGCCCATTTGAGAATTTTCCAAGCACTATGACAAACTGCTGTCTATGCAAGTCTGCCCAGATTGTTTTTAAAAAGAAGTGCTTTTCAAATAGCATATCTCAAAAATGTATCTGAAACATTTTCAAATCGATGGAAGTAATTGGGTTTGGGCACTGAGAAACATTCATCATCACCCCCCTTATATTACTCTCATGCCCAAACAGACAAAGGTTGCTTCTGAGCATGTAGGGGACCATCATGTCACCAAACATAGAACCATCATACAACATCCACTGCTGGGATTATTGAGAGCTACAACTTTTATGATAGATTTGCAGGACAACAGCAAGAGAGAACTACTTTTAAGTTCCAAGCTGCAGGAATCAAGTATGGACCACTATGAATGCAACTTTACAAACCATGTGTGGCATCTGCTGGAATTGTCACATGAGATCACCTATCCTTATAAAGTTTAGTAGGGGTAGTCAAACTGTGGCCCTCCAGATGTCCATGGACTACAAGTTCCATGAGCCCCTGCCAGTGGTTGCTGGCAGGGGTTCATGGGACTTGTAGTCCATGGACATCTGGAGGGCCGCAGTTTGACTACCCCTGGTTTAGGGCTTCCATGGCTACTTACCTCTTTGGGCAGTGATACAGTAAAAGTAGATTTCAGTTATAAGGTACTAATAGTTTTCTCTGTGCATGACCTCCAGCCGAGACACACGCACACTTGTCAATCTAAGCGCACGAAACAGTCTGCAGTTGCAGAAAAATACTGTAAGGATGCATATGACAGCAGATGGCGCTCGTGCTGTGGCAAAAGAACATTTGAGGCTGACTTACCTGCACATCTGCAAGAGAGCCAACCATATACCTGGGAGGATAGAAAGAGTGGCAACACCATTACTAGAAGGTAAAATAATAATTGTAGGACATCTGCTAGGTTGTCATGGACCAAGAGGGAAATAAAGCCGTTGTCCCTTCTAGCAAAAACCTGCTGTTTCGTTTTCCCCAGACTCCCAACCACCAACTGCTCTGCCGTTTGGATGCCAATCCAATTCTGATGCTTGAGATTCCCCCCAGGGACTGTAGTTTAACTTCATCAAGTGAAGAGAAGGGGGGAGAAAAACAGAAAAAAGAATAAGAGAGCATCTGGCAGCCACAGTGTATCCTTTTACTATCATATGCTGCCAGTAAGGAAGTCTGTGATCCTCACCCCACCCGGCCATCCAATAAAGGAAGGAAGGAAGATGTAGCACTAGGCAGGTACCTTTGCTTGGGGAGGGGAGGGGAGAAGGGGATACATATAACCACAAATCAGTTGGTCTGCCAGGCCCACGGAAAAGAGCAGGAAAGTATCTGCTCAGCATACAGAAGGTCCCAGGCTCAATCCCAGCTATGAGGATCTCTGAAAAAGACCTCTCCGAGAGTGCTACCTGCTGGAATCAGCAAAACTTGATTTGATAGTCTGGCTTATTATAAGGTAGCATCCTATGCACACCAGGTCCTTAACTTCTTTTGGCACTTGAGTATATAAGGCCTGGGCATGTCCAGAGGTACAAGTCAAAGGTCAGAGCTGAGTTAGTGGAGAGAGAAGACCTGCTAGGCAACAGGAACCTCCCCTTCCTTTCTTGTTTGTTGTTGCCTTTTGTGTCTCTGTGTTTGCTGTTAGCTGCCTTGGGTTCCCATTGAGGAAAAAAGCAGAGTATATAGATGTACCAAATACATTAAAATGACTATCTGGTGCTGTTTGATTTTCCCCAAGTTCAGTGTTATGCGGAGCTCTTAACTAGCCACCCTGGACTTTTGAAACGGGGGATATGTTTAGGCACCTGAAAATATGACCAGTAGAATCAGCAGCACATTTGCAGAGGGATTTGTTAAGATTCTGTGTAAGTGCTGCCCACGTGGCACTTGAACAGTTTCCACCAAAGACCAGGAACAACCCCAGACCTACCATTCAGTGTCTAGAAAAGTCATTCCCACATCACAGAGAAAGAAAAAAACAGTCACCAGAATCCACACAGAGATGCTGCATGTTGCTAGGGGTCAACGCCTTAGGATACCTGGTACCAAGGTGATCTTCATCTCAGGTGCAGGCGCTTTGCTGGAGCTCCTGTAATTAGGCCCACACATCCGTAGCTCTAAGCCTTTGGGCTAAGCAGCTCATTTAGTGGACAGCCTGCTGTTATTGCCAAAATGCCAGCTTTTCAGCACTTGGTAGCTGAAAGGCACTTGTTAAACCCATTATGCTCAAGCTGCATTTGCCACCTGTAAATCACAAAGGCTGGTTTCAGAGGCTATTCCCTGCCACCACATGAGTCGCCCCAGCCACCTCCAAGCATGCGCATACAAGCAGTAACTGCAGAGCTAAGAGCTCTTGGATCTTAGCTACAGCTGTTTCGAGGATCTCAGATAACTTGTACCAAGTTATGGAGGTTATCACGTACATGGATCACTCCAGATACTCTTGGGGCCATTTCGCACAGAGCTCAAAGTTGCTATTTGGTTGCCGTTTGTGAAAGCGCTACTTCAAGTAGCGAAATGTAACTAGCCGTGCCCGTAACGCACAGCTGCGGTTTTTGCGGAATTTGGCACTTTCACTTCTCGCCACTTTCGTAACCCACAGGCTTCCGGTTCTCCGTCTTATCGCTACAAAGGAGGTCCCTTTTTAGCGCTTCTGGCCTCCCGTGCCCGTCAATCAAACTGCAGGCACACCTTTGACCTCGACCCTAAAGCCGAACTTGTCGGGGTTCCCTTTTTTTTTAAAAAACCCAGGAAACCCCGTAGCAACGCGTTATCGTCCAATCATTGGCGCCCTTGGAACGTGTTTTCTATTGTTTTCTAGGAACCAGATGCATTGACATGTTTGATTGGTTAATCCCCGCCCACAGTACACGCCCACAGGTTACCTGCTTATATGCACCTGGGCAGACACGCGGTCGGCCTCACTCTTTTGTTTGCGTAGCCTACTGCCCGCAGCACAGGTCAACGTTGCAATGGAGAGGCTTATTTTTCAATTGCTGGCTCACATGCTCGCGGTGGTCCAGCGCATGAATACCGCCTTGTCGCGTCGGACGTCTGCTATCGCGGAGTACCGAGAACGGGTGCCCGGAACGCTGACCAGCAGCAGAAGACGTTCTGTAAGGGTAACCATGGCAGCCAAGAAACGCTGGCAAGCTCTGGCAGAGGTCCGGTTCCCCAGACAGTTCTGGGTGGACGAACGATCCTCTGACTGGTGGGAGAATTTTGTGTGGACTCGCTGGGATGATGACCACTGGATTGCCAACTTCAGGATGTCGAGGGGGACATTTTTTGAACTCGTGGAGGCTCTACGTGGCCGCATGGAGAGGCAAGTCACTGGCATGCGGCGCCCCGTTCCAGTTGAAAAAAGGGTGGCTGCCGCATTGTGGTACTTGGCCACCCCTCAGTACTTCCGGACAGTAGCCCAGCAATTCGGACTCGGAGTCACTACGGTTGGCGATATCCTTAAGGAGTTCTGCCTCGCCATGGAGGCGGAATTGTTCAGCAAAGTCGTGTGCCTCGGAGACCGGCTGGGAGCGGTGAGTGTCATTCTATCCCCTTTGCCCTTTAAATTTTTTTTCTTGTTTGACAGGTCAGCAACGAAGACGCGATACACCCCACGCTGACATGCAATGGCTTATATTCTTTTCTTTCCCTTATTCCAGAGTATGGACGGGTTTGCCAGGCTTGGATTCCCGCATTGTTTTGCGGCCGTCGATGGAAGCCACATCCCTATCCGTGCCCCCGGGGGAAGCATAAAAGAGTACGGGAACAGGAAGGACTTTTGCTCTGTTCTCCTGCAAGGAACAGTGGACTTCTCCGGCCGGTTTATCGATGCCGAGGTGGGGTGGAGTGGCAGGAGGCATGATGCCCTTGTTTTCAGGGAATCCAACCTCAGGAAAGCCATGGACGAAGGGGTCTTTGTTCCAGGAAACCCCACCGCCACCATTGAGGGCGTGCGTGTGCCGGCGTTGGTCCTCGGGGACGGAGCCTACCCATTACGACGCTGGCTCATGACTCCCTACAAGCGGCCAAGGACGGACGTGCAGAGCCACTACAACCTCAGTCACTCCCGGGCAAGGAATGTAGTGGAGCGTGCCTTTGGACGTTTGAAGTCACGGTTCCGTTGTTTAATGTCACGACTCCATGTACATATTGACAATGTGACTCCGCTGATAATCGCATGTGTGATTTTGCACAACATATGCGAGGACAAGGGACATAACATCCCCTTCCCTGAGGACGAACCTGAACCTGTAGTCCTTCAGGATACACAGGACATCCCTGAAGCAAGGAGAAAAAGGATATATGCTGAGGGGTGCAAGGTTCGGGACGCCATAGCCACCCACATCTACAGAAACAGGAGGCGTGTTTAATTGTTTTTCCTACTCTGTTGTTGAATAAAGTTTTGTGTTCTTTGTTTAACCTTGTCTTGTGCGGTTTGTGTACTTTGCCAGCAAAAAAACGGGGATTCTCTGGTCCAAAAGCACTGTGACAGCCCTAAATGCTAACTCCCCACTGAAATTGACAAACACAATACGGAAGCGCTGAATGGGGAAAGTTCGGGGAGGCGGGTAGCCAGGAAGTATTGGCGACCCCTGTCAAACCGGAGGATCAATCCACTTATGTTCCAATGAATAATTTTATTGGTGGGCAGCTTTGATACATTTAAAAAACGGGGTGGTCGATCGGAGCAACGTACGTTCGTTCCCTAACCGTCATTCCGAAGATGCTGAAGCCACGGAAGGGCTCCTTCTGGCAGCGCGCCGAGGCTGAGGCACTTCTGGAGCTTGTGCTCCAATCGAAGAGTGTTGGCCGCCTTATGGCCAGCACCCACTGCCACACCAAGGGTGCTTACCTGGTGTTGGCTTCAAAGCTGAGGGAGAGGGGCTACGTCCGGACCTGGGAGCAGGTCCGGACAAAATTCAAGCGACTTAAGCTGGACTTCCTAAACAGTCTGGAACAGTGGGGGGGGATCCCGCAGCCAAGTGGGAGAACGGTCTTCCACGACCAGATGGTTAAAATATGGGAGAAGGCTGGGAAGCCCCCCCTGGACATGAGGAGGCATATGGGTGAGTGCTGCCCTCGTTGTGTTTTGCCCTTAAACATGCATGGAATGACTAGCTGCCTCTTTCCCCTACTGTCCCCAATGAAATTCGAGAAAGTATTTAGATGCTGTCAACCCCCTCTGACTTAGCCCTCCAGTACTGTAGAACCACTTTGGTGTTTTACCCTTAAACATGCATGGAATGACTAGCTGCCTCTTTCCCCTACTGTCCCCAATGAAATTCGAGAAAGTATTTAGATGCTGTCAACCCCCTCTGACTTAGCCAGCCAGTACTGTAGAACCACTTTGGTTATGCGCTTAGACTCTAACTGTGGTGTGTCCACCAGCTGTGTTTCATCTCTGTTTTGTGTGCTTTTACTTATGATTTGTCTTTTTCTTTGCCCAGCCACACAATCACCATCCAAGCTGGCAACAGCACCTGAGCGTGAGGAGGGGGAGGAAGAGGGACCTTCCACCTCGGGACAGGCTGCAGGTGAGAGTTTTATGTCTGTGAGGGAGACCCATGTGTGTGTACCCCCATGGAGCCATATGGGAGCCTGATGTGATGCTTCCTTTTGGAGTGTGATCAAATTCTTTGTTTGATTTCTATAGCTGAAACTGTGGAGGCAAGGCTGCGTGCCATGGAGGCCAGAGTTACTTCCCTGGAGGCTCAAGTGGCAGAGCTGAAAGGGGAGATTGAGCAGCAAAGGCAACAGAGGGAGGCGGAAGAACGTAGGTTATGTTCCCCACTGCCCAACTCTTCTCACACTGTGGCTAAGGCCACTTAAAAGTGTATGCATGTAAACTAAAGAAATTTGAAAATATGTGTGGCACTAATGTGTACTTTTTCTCCCTCCCCACACAGTTAAGAAGAAGGAGGATGAGGACCTCTTCCGCCGCAAAGTCCGGGGGTCCGTGGGAAGGTTGAGCAGGAGAGTGAGGGAGATGGAAGGGGCTGGGCAGGGGAGCAGTGGGACCTGAGTTTTGTTTCCTGTTTGTGTTTTGGGGTAGGGGTTGGGGGGGGGCTCCAAGTTTCATTCCCTAATGTTTTTCCCCTGTTAAATGTATACTTTTGTTAAAAAAAATAGGTTTTCCAGGGGGGTGGGGGGTGGTGGTGCTGGTGGGGCTCCAAGTTTCATTCCCTTATGTTTTTCCCCTGTTAAAATGTTTGTTAAAATAAATTGTTATTGCAAATTTTATAACAAGACTCCAGTGTGACTTCTTAAACTCGCACATATTTAACCCCACACCACACTCCTAAAACTCCTTGAACTAACACCCCTCCAACCTCCAACCCACACAGCAGTACCACAATATACACAATCACTAGAGAGGACGCTTTCGGCCTTGCAGATTCTACAGTAGGGTACACAGAGACATAGTCAAAAATATAAACTTTATTCAACAAACAACAAAACACAGATAACATGAAATAGAAAAAGTGGGCCAAACTAGGAGGGGGAGTACTTGTCTGCTGGTTTTATTTTTCTCTTTCCGAGAATAGTCCTCCTTCTTGTTTGGGTGGAGGCATTCTGAGAGGGAGTCGGTGGGGTGGGTGCTGGAAGTGGTGGTGTTGGTGTGGGTGGTGGTGGGGGGGTGGGGGCGATTTGTGGAGGGTAGGCCCTTTCCATGACCACTACAGCCCTCTCCATGAGTCTCCTTATCAGTCGCACCTCCTCCACGCCTTCGCGTAGGATTTGGTTTGTCTCTCTAAGGACTGCCCTCAATTTTCTCCCCTCCTGGGCAATGAGTGTGAGCATGGCTTGGTCAGCGGCCGCGGCACGCCGTGACTCCTCCTGGCAGTGCTCAAGGAGCCTCTCTCCCACGCTTGTCAATACGGAGACGCGCCTCAGCCTGCCGCGTTCCCTCGTAAGCCTCTCCTCTGCTGGGAGCGCACCTCTAGGTGGTGGGCTGCCTGGAGCCAGGGGTGGTTCCTCCTCCTCATCTGAAAGAACCTCTGTTGGCAAAAAATGAGAAACAAAACTGTTAGTAACATCAATAAAGTCAAAACACACCATGGTGGACATGGTGTTCTTTTTTGTCCCCGTGTTTTCCTGCCAAGAGTTTAAACAATCCCCGGGGAGCACATGGTTATTGTTTGTTTGCCCATGGTGTGCTTTTACTTTTGCCTACTTTCACAGCAGGACTCTCAACAATTAAAAGGGAGCACATGGTTAGTGCCTTGCGACATTGTTCCTGCAGCTATGGCTCGAAAGGAACAGGTCATGCATGCTCACCATCTTGAATCTGTATCCGCCTGCGCCGGGCAGGAGGTCCAAGCACCCCAGGCTGTTCCTCCTCCTGTGTTCCGGGTATGAAATCTGCAAAAAAAGGAAAAAAAACAGATCTAGGACCAAAGGGTGGCAAAGCCAGCTTCAAAGCCTACACCAGCAACGCAGAGGGACTCTCTTCTTTCTCTTAGCAGTGCTGCTGCCCTGCACAAACAGAAAAGCACAAAGCAGTTAAAACAGCCCCCCCCCTATTTTTACTAATACTTACCAATGTTAGTTGATGCCCCCGAATCACTATCCACGTCAGGTGCTGCTGGAGACTCGAGGGGCCCCGTCCCTGGCAACTGTGTCTCTGTGGACAAGAGCAGAAAATAGTGAAAAATGAGCAAGCATACACCATGAACCACAAAGCAAGCTCCCAAAGTAGTGAGCCAAAGTACTGCAGAAGGCCTATGGGCGAGGCATGCAGCAAATATTTTGGGGCTGTTGGTTAAACATGACCGTTTCAAATAGTAACCACAGCAAGCACTCCACAGCCAACCATCTTATTAAATCTTTTAAAAATTAAAATTAAATTATGAAATCAAAACCGTTTAAAATAGTAACCACAGCAAGCACTCCACAGCCTACCATCTTATAAAATCTTTTAAAAATTAAAATTAAATTATGAAATCAAAACCGTTTCAAATAGTAACCACAGCAAGCACTCCACAGCCTACCATCTTATAAAATCTTTTAAAAATTAAAATTAAATTATAAAATTAAAACCGTTTCAAATAGTAACCATAGCAAGCACTCCACAGCCTACCATCTTATGCGTTGCAACGAACACACGAGAAAACGATGCCCAAACGTCAGAACACACATTTGCTCAAAAGGAAATATAAAATAAAAAGAAAATCACTTACCGGAGGCAAGGGGCGTTTGCTCAGGAGCCTCCTCTGGCTCCCCAGGAACGATGGCGATCAGGTCCAGCGTTACCGATTCCGCGGCTCGTTGCTGGACGGGGGGTGGAGGGCGAAAGCTGGACGAGGTGCCCTCGCCGGGATCCTCCTCAGCGGGTGGTTCCTCGACCGGGGCAGCCGGCTTCCGAACCACCTTAAGGCTCCGGCCGACGCGCTTCGGCCTGCCGGATCCTTCCCCGTCTCCGTACAGCTGCCGCTGCTCCTCGAAGTAGGGGCAGGTAACCTTTTCGTTGCCGGAACCCTTATTATGGTTCACGGCACGCATGTACTCTGCCCTCATTGTCTTGGTCTTCGACCGGCATTCAAGGCCGGTCCTGTTGTGGCCCAGGGCGCGCATCTTAATTGCCACTTGTTCGAAGACCTCCCTATTCCTGTGGGAGGACTGGAACGCGTCCTGGATTTTCTCCTCCGAGAAAATCCCGATCAGGTCCCTGATCTCCGCGTCCCTCCAAGTTGGGCCACGGCCGGTTGCAGGGACGGACGAGGCTTGAGAAGAGGAATCCATGTTGCTTTCGCTAGTAGCTGAGCAAAATGGTGGTGCGAGGTGCAGGGTGCAACGGATCATATACCTTCCCGCACACAAAGACAAAGGGACTAGCCGGCTCCTGATTGGTAGAGGGCAGTAGGGGACACGCGCATTGGCCACATTAGGTCACATGTCACGTTCAAAGCTCCTCGCGCGGGAACAGGATCTGCTCCTAATGGCCAGATTGGCGCCCTTGTTGTTTGACTTAACGCATGCGCTGATTCGTTTACACGCGAGAAGAGCAGTTTGAACATGCAGCGGGAGCCATTTTAGGAAAATTGTCCGCCATTACACAAACGCATGCCGGTGTTCAACCGAGAGCAAGTGCGGCAGTACTCGGCAGTTCCCCAATAATATTCACCAGCCACAGCATAAATCAACCAAACATGACATGTTACTGGCGCACGTTCGTTGGCACGCTCAGAGGAATGTTTTTTAAAATGAACGGGGGACGGCGACTCCGCTTGCCGGAGGTCTAGCTGCCAATGGAAGGGGTTGTCCGCACCCAAGCACAAGCACGCACCGGGAACCACACAAAGACCCACTACACATAAGCCGCCCCTCATGATATCACCACGAATCATGTCTATTGAACCCCTGTAAGCTAAGCAGGAGACTGCGAGCGGCGACCGTTCGTTGGCACGCTCAGAGGAAAATTTTTTAAAATGAACGGGGGACGGCAACTCCGCTTGCCGGAGGTCTAGCCGCCAATGGAAGGGGTTGTCCGCACCCAAGCACAAGCACGCACCGGGAACCACACAAAGACCCACTACACATAAGCCGCCCCTCATGATATCACCACGAATCATGTCTATTGAACCCCTCTAAGCTAAGCAGGAGACTGCGAGCGGCGAACGTTCGTTGGCACGCTCAGAGGAAAATTTTTTAAAATGCTCCCTGTACGTTGACTCCGCTAGGACTGGCCGATGGTAGACGGGGTTTTAAGCTTTGGGCAAATTTTGGGAACGTGACGGTGTGTGCCACTGTGCTTGTGAAAAACTCTTGTGGTGTCCGGGCAGAATTTCCGAAAGTGATCGTGCTTGAAAGCCAGTCGCTGTCCCGTTGCCTCGTAGATCCCCGCTCGCTCGGAGAAAAAAAAAATGGCGAACAGTTCGCCGGAAGTTTGGAGGACAGGCTCGGGAGGAGGGACTTTGAAGAACCCGCAACAATGGTAACGCACAGGTCTTTAGCGCTACTGTTGCAGATTGGTTGCAGGAGTGTATCGCTATCCGGAGGGTGAATCCAGTTTTCTGGATTCCCCTAAAAGCGCTACAACGAAGCGCTTTTGGCGGGTCGGTTTCAGGATTGTTGCAGATCGTTAACGACGTCGTGCGTTATGGCAAATTAGTAGCGTTTTCAATCAGCAACCATTGTGCTATTTTTAAGCCGTGGGAAATGCCCCTTGTTGTTTTAGGGACACATTTAATGTCACATTTCCCTAGTCTTTTTAAAAACTTTTCTTCGCTCTATAGATTTGCACACCTCCCCCCTCCACGTTAAACCAACTCCCACCCCCTTTGCTTTGTAAAGCCACTGGGGCATGGATCTTGATTGATTACTTTTTAAAGGTTAGTGGAAGCTAGAGATACAAGAAAAGGTGCTGCAAACTTTCAGCTGTATAAAAAGGCAAAATAAAACCTGATATTCGCGATTTGCCTTTAGAATAAGCAATTAGGCATCACACACCAAATGCTGTTAAGTAAAATATAAAAATAGGGGTGTGGCTGGGGCTTATTGGGAGAACATCTGCTTCATTCAAGGTCCCAGGATCAGTCCCTGACATCCCCAGCTAAAAGGTTAAGGTGATGTGAAGGACTTTGACCTCAGACTCCGGAGAGCTCCTGCATGTCAAAGTAGATAGCATTGACATTGATAGACCAATGATCTGACTTAATATAAGGCAGCTTTCTATGTTCAAACACAGTAGACAACCATGGGGAGTTAGAGGGTGTTTTGGGATCACTATATCAAGAGGATTCATTGCATTCCTTGTCACAGCTGTCTTACTGGGCTTGACATGGGCTGCAATTGACATTTCTACCATAGCAAAAATAGAATATAAAAATTTTATATCCTACCTACTAACTGGGAAGGTGTTTGAGGCAGATTACCAAATTTCAAAATACAAACACAGAAACACAATATACAAGCACAAGGTCATTGTCAAACTTGTAAAGCGCTACAAGCCCACAGCACAAATCAAAACATGAAGTACTAGAATCCAGAGACAGATGCACCATGTTAAAATAACATCCAAGGTAACAGTGGAAAGAAACATTCAGGGCTTCTTTTGTGTTATTCTTGCTAATGTCTTCTACCCCCGGGGCAAAATTTCAACAGGGCACTGTATGTGTGATCCATGCAGAATCCATCCCCACAAGGATGTGATATTACCACCATCCTAGTGTTCCTTCTGAAGTTATCAGGGGATTTCACTTCTACAAGCTACATTAAGTTTGGGGTTACCAGTCAAGCACCCACACAATCCTATGCACAATTTGGATGAAAATCTTGCTTCTAAGTAAAGACATTTAGGTCCATCTTGCAAAAAATGTTTCTCAAGTTCACTATACAAGGGGCATGAATATTCTTTCTATAACCCCTTTACTATATCATAGAATCATAGAATTGGAAGGGACCACCAGGGTCATCTGGTCCAACCCCCTGCACAATGCAGGAACTCACAACAGCAACTATATGGATATTAAAACTCAAAGACTGGCAAAGGGAAGGTATATCAATAGTCATTGCCCATCATAGTTCAATGGAGCCTCCATGTTCAGAGGCAGTATGCCAACAAATACCAGATGTGGCAGATAAATAACAATGTTATCTTTACTTAGGGATTTTGCCAAACTACCTGTCTAGCCATTGGCAGAGACAGGATACTGGAATAAGTGGATCTTTTCTTTGATTAATATCCTGTAGGCTTAGAATGGATTGCAGGGTTTTTAAAAATGCAAATATAAACAGACAAATAGATACATCTCCCCATGGGGATAACTATCTAAGTAGTTATATGTTTTGGTCAATGAGGATGAATGAAAAAATAAAACAAAATTATTATTAATAATAATTTGATTTCTGTGCCAACATTCCTAGACCATCCAGCCTGTGGCGGCTCGCAACAGCAAATTAATACAACGTTTTTAAACAACCCTCCTCCCGCCTACCCTAACCCCCCCAACCCCCTCCCACCAAGCTGTTAGGTACAGCCATATGCTATAGGGGCCCCGAAGGATGTAAAGACAGATGTCAATTCACCAGAGGTGTCAAAGGCACCAGAGGAGGGGCCAGATCTTCCATATCCTGGCTTCAACCAAATGCCAGGTGGACTAGCCAGATATAGACATATAGCTTTATAAAACAAACAAACAAAACACCCATACTACACCAGTCCCCAAAGCCTTTTCCGCCTGCTCCATAGCTGTTTGGTAGACACTGTGCTGCCAAGTGGGCAGGCTGGTTAGGGAGCACTGCAGGGTCCCAGGTGTGACTGTGCTAGAGCCACTAGCACTCTGCCCAAGAGAAAACCAGATCAAGCAGTGATTGGATCATGTTCTAAAGCAGTTCTAGGCACAGTTCAGTTTTATTCATGCCGCCATTAAATCATGAGTGGTGCAAGAAAACTACACCAGTTAGCCATTCGTGTTGCAGCCACCCATCACGTGAAAAGTGGCTTTGCAATCATAGCCCATCATCTCTGTCCAAAGCCACTTTACACGATATGATACAGGGCACTATCAACAGCATCCTAAACGTTTATCTGATGTGTATGACCATTCATAGGACTAGGAAGGAACTCAGAAGTTGAGCTGTACAATACAATAATGTAAAAATGGTAATTATTTATTATAGTGCACAATTAAAAACTATACAGAACTAACAGCACATAAGACCAAATGCGTTTCGACCCTACTGGGTCTTCCTCAGTAGTCAAAATTGTAACAATACACTCTATACAAAATGTCTAAACTCATTATAAAGTGTAGCTGAGTGGCTGAATGGGATCTGTAAATGATGGCTCCAACCAATATATGTAAATGTTAGACTTTTTGGAGACCACCTCCTATGGCATATGCCTAGGCTCACCACTCTTCGCTATTATATAATTTTGTGTGGAAAGTGTATGTCATGTGCATCAGAGTTTGGTTTTGCATTCATAGGACTAGCCACAGTCCTATAGCACAGCTATACGAATCTGGTTACGCCCCTGAAGATCAGAGGAAGGTAAACAAATGCCACATCAAGTCTGCTTGTGATTTTATGCACTTGAGAGCAAGTCTTATTGAATTTACAGGAGTGTGTGTGTGTGTGTGGGGGGGGTTTCCAAAGAAAGTGAGCATCCAATCCTGGATGCAGCGGATTAAGTGTTGTCCATCCTTGCTCTAGGTGGCATTGTTTAGCCAAGTAACTGAGGTTCAAAATCATTAGAGCTCAGTTCCTATGTCTCAGAGTTCTCAGATAGTTTGGCCAAATTGAATGAGACTGCTATTGTAACCCTCAAATATTTTCCCAAGCCAGATGGCCTTCTATATTTTTTGTGGCTAGGCAAATACTTATGCTAAATTCAGTGCTGAATGTGTGACCACAATCTTGAATGTGTGACTGGAATCTGACATTTGTCCATTTGTAAAGGGAATGTGCATTGGTTCCTTTTTTTTACAAATCGGATGTATGCACATACAGGCATGATGTATGTGGGTCTACTGTGACATGTAAATAGTGCCACTGTATTCAGGGATAAGAAGCAATTATTGTTGCAGAGAGTGAACTGCTGGTTGAGGAAGGAGGCTGAATCCACTTTCCAAAACAGACAGGGCACCTCATACTCCCACATGCTAATCCAAGCCCAAAAACAACAAGAACAACCCACTACCACCACTAGGCAGTAAACCTTCTGAAGAAAAGAACTCAGAAGTGTTGGATTGTACAGTCAAACTGCTAGATTGGTGTAGTGGTTTGGTGTAATGGTTTGGAGTGCGGTAGAGCCAATTTGGTGTAGTGGTTAGGAGTGTGGACTTCTAATCTGGCATGCCAGGTTCGATTCTGTGCTCCCCCACATGCAACCAGCTGGGTGACCTTGGGCTCGCCACGGCACTGATAAAGCTGTTCTGACCGAGCAGTGATATCAGGGCTCTCTCAGCCTCACCCACCCCACAGGGTGTCTGTTGTGGGAAGGCGACTGTAAGCCGCTTTGAGCCTCCTTCGGGTAGGGAAAAGCAGCATATAAGAACCAACTCTTCTTCTTCTTCTAGATGCCATTTAATCAGTGTTGTTCGGGACAAATGAATATGCCATTGATTAAAAAACACACTCTTCAACCTCAAGCATAGAAGTGAAAACTCTTTTGATAGCAAATCTGAGTATAGACTGTGGGTTAAACAATTGAAACAAGTCATGCTAGTAAAAGGACACACATGGAATACTAATTTGGTAATATGCCTATTAGGCCATACCCCCTTACATTTTCAGGAGTGGCATCATCCTGCCACGCCCACCCTGCCACATCATCAGAAGGGAAGCCAGCAGGCCAAGCCCCCTGCACTAGATGTGATGTGTTTTGGGCAAGCCCACTCCCGCATTAGCAGAAGAGATGTGCGTGGGTCACACACACCCTCCTACATCACCATAAGTGAAGTAATCAGGTCACTCCCCCTTCTATATAACCAGAATTGATGGGAACACCTCATAAACTTATTGGGCAATTTCCATATTCAGCTACTCCCCTTTCCCATCCAAGGAAATGATGTGTCTAGCCTACCCCCATCCCCACCACAATCAGATGTTACCTGCCCCCTTTCACATCGCTGGACGTCCTTTTTCCAGTGCCACCCACTGCAGCATCATTGAATTTCCACCTGCTGCACCCCACCCTGGAAATGGGGGAACCACCACTGGGAATGCCCAAGTACAGCCATGTGACCACTCTAGCAACATGCCTAGTTACCCCTGACCAATAGCAAGTGGTCTAGGACCCATCCTGGAGTAGATGATTTTAGGAAAGAAGCCTTGACCTAGGATGCACCAGGCTGCTGCTGTGCTGTTGCGGCGGGGCAAAAATCCCGACCGTCCCCCGGCTCCTCCAATTATGCACAGGGCTAGCCTGACCTAGCCTTCGCCTGCGCTCTCGGGAGACCCAGGAATACGGAAGAATCTGCGCTTCCTTAAATGCAGTGGCACCCAGGATGATGGCAGCATCGATAATTGGTGATTTTCCCCGAAGCCCTGTCGCCACCAGCTCGGGTGTTCCGGCCTGCGCAGAACTGGCCCTTTTGTGCTAGCACATGCTCAGGCTCTTGGCAAGAACACGGACATTCGTGTGAGGTGACTGGAGTCTGATATCTCGACAGCATCTAAGATGTACATTGGCAGGGTCGTCCCTATGTGTTGTATTTACTGGCCCCCCATGGAGGAGGCTGAGACACTCAAGTGCCCCATGACTCCAGAGGTAAATGACTCTACAAACACAGAAAACAATGCTGCCCACATGGGGAAGCTGTTGTGATGAACAGCTGAAACTTGCATCCTACCCTGCTGATGGGATGGACTTGGGGAAACCCAAGTATTTACTGGACCTCTTTGGCAAAGTCAGAAGATTAGGTTCCAGAGGTGGATGTAAATGACTCCTGCAAAGACAGAAAATACAATGCTATCAAAATGCAGAATGCTGTTCAGATGGAGCTTTCCAGCCATCTTGCAGATGAGATGGACTTACGAATACCCTAATTGCTGTGATTTATTTACTGGACCTCTGCTGAAGAGTCTGATGAGGAAACTCCAGGGGAACAGGAGAATGAAGAGGCTTTAAATGAATCTGGGTTTGATTCCCCATTCCTCTATATGCAGCCAGCTGGAGTTAGCCACAGTTGTCTTAGGGATGTCCTTGCAGATCAGTTCTCTCAGAGCTCTTTCAGCCCCACTTACCTCACAAGGTGTCTGTGGTGGGGAAAGTAAGGGAAAGGTGTTTGTAAACTGTTTTGGGACTCCTTTCGGTAGTGAAAAATGAGGTATAAAAAGCCAGTTTTTCTTTTCTTGTTCTTGTGGATTCCCTTCTCTCCTTCCCTTGGGATCAGTGTGGGATGGAAAGCCTCCTGGTTTGGGAAGGTTTCTATTTGTTGTGACACCTGGGCCAACAACTCCAGTTGGATTCCTTCCTACACTGGAATTCTAAATCCATATTTTAATCCTGCTAATAAAATCCTGGCTTGTGAGAAAGAAAGAAACTCCACTTAGCACAGGCACCTGCATTTGGCATCATAGTTAATTGGAAATTTTCTGATAGCAAAAGAGTTCTGTCTCCCTTGTGCCATGCAGGGGGAAAGGGGAGAAGTAAGGCAGTGACCAAATCTGGCAACATGTCAAGTTCAAGCCCATTACTAACCAATCATTGTTTGTCTGTGACATCTGAGTAATACCCTGAATTAACCCGCCTCTCTGCAAGCACAGACTCTTCATGGCCTTAGAAAAAGTCACTTGTTCTACACTTCAGTAGCTTACTTGTAAAGTAACACTGACCCGCCTCATAGAGATGCTGAGAAGGCATGTATATATATGTGTGTGTGTATATATAGAATAAAGATGATAAACCACTTTGCAACACAGAAGTGCCATGTTTGTGATAAGTAGTCAACTCATGCTAGAAATAACATCCTAACGAAACTAGTGCTTCAGCACTGAAAATAATGGGACAGGAGAGCTCTCCCTCATAAGAGGTATTTGGCCGGAGGCTGTACGGTCAATGCTCTAGCTTTGAATTTCTTGCACTCAACAGGCAGTTATATTAGATAGCCTATTCCAACTCTGTAATTTGTTCTTATAATACAATTGTGTCTTTTGCAGAGGGGCCTTAGCTCAGTGGCAGAGCACCTGCTTTCAACAGAAAAGACCTAGGTTCAATCTGTACATTTCCAGTTGCCGGACTTCAGGTGACTGGAGCTGAGAAAACTTTATGTGATGGAGAGTGGCTACCAGTCTGAGTAAACGATTGCTGGGCTAAAGGACTCAGAATAAGGTGGCTATTGCATGGCTCTACTTGACTTGAACTGAACACTCTATTTGCATGATTTGAAAAGGTACTGCATTTAACACTACTTTTCCGCTCAGGAGCAAAGGAATTTGCCAGTGCAGATACAGAAGCTGAAAGATGGTTGCAGTTATGGAAGACCATGCCTCAAGGACCCCATTTACACATCTTACGTGATCTCCAGTGTAATAGTAACTGGTCTTCCCAGGTGACCCTTCTTCAGATGCTCACTTCACCTTCAGCTCCACTGTAAGGCTACCAAATTCCCTTAGGAGCGATCTATGCCTGAACAACACCAGAGTAGCCTGCGTTTGGGCAGCCATATTTTCAGAGACAGTCAGTGGGCTAAGAGGCTAAGAGACGGTTAGCAAGTATTCTGAGCTGCTTCTAGTGTCACACTAAGAATAGATTCTGTAGCAACTTGGAACTCGTATAGGTGTTATGGCCAGGTTCCTTCTACAGGCTACAATCCAGTCCAGGTACAAGACCTTTTTGTTTTTGTTTTATTTTTTAAATTTATCTTTACATTTATATCCTGCCACTCCCACTAACATGGCTTCCTGCGGGTAGTAATAGTTGATCCACATTAAAATCCCTCTAAAAACAATAATAAAATCCCTATGACCGTTTACGCATGGGAGGTTTCATGCCAGGCTGCAGGCTTGAGTTTTAGTCATGGCAGGTTGCCCCACCTCTTCCTGCACCCACATGGGGGAGTATTTGGCCCAGTGCTCTTCATCCGCCTCCCAATATGTGCTCATCCATGGGAGGTGGGTCAGTGAAGTTCCCAGTGCAGAAACAGTCTATGACCTACCCCCTAGGGAAGAAGCAAAAGGTAGTAGCAATTCTACCTGTCCACACCAGCTGCATCTCTCTATTTTCATCCGCAAGGCATGGTTACAGACCTGTAATTGTTTAAGGAGAAACTTGGGAGATGTTGGAAGACCATAAAGAGAGTCTGTGCTCTTGATATATTGTACTAGTTTGTGGCTAGCCTGGAAGCTCTTTGGATGATAACAATGTGGGACTGCTTTCCAGTGACGTGGTTTGGGCTATCTCAAAGAAACTAATTACAGAAGCCTGAAGACGAAGCAGGAAATCGTTTCACCAGGCAAGAATACAAGGCAAGATCTAATTCTACTCTATTCAAGGAAACAGTTATCAACAGCAGCCATTTATTTGGCTTAAAACACACATTAAAAAGTCAGCAATATGAATGCAAGGCAAGTTCAGAAATTATGGTAGCAAGCTGATTAGGTGAAAGAGCGCATTCAGAATAGTTGAAGAATGAATGATAGCAATTGAAAATAAGGCTGGTTCAAACCATGACGGTACTCTAGTCCAGAATCCTTTTTCCAACTATTGCCAGTCAGATGCCTACCCCCCCCCCCCAACAAGCAACGGGGATAACTAACCAAAACACAACCTTAATCAGCTCTCTTCTTTAATAGTTACCAAAAGCAATCCAATTGCAATATTTAGAAACAACTAGAAAGTTTGGCTTTAACCATTACTCTGGACATTCACTCTTTCAGATCCTGGGGAAGACAGAGCATTCATACACCTATTGTCTCAGAAGCTCAACAGTTTACCTGGACAGGATTGCCCCAGGTGGCATTTCTGTACACAGCATTTCTACTTTCTGCCCCATTGCACAGTCTCAGTGGTTTGAGGGAGGCTTTCAGATTTTATAGAAGCTCAAGTCCTGTGTTTGTGCAAACTGTCATAATGGACTGCACTTGCTAAACAAGTGCAAAACTTTGCTTATACCTGTCAGCAGGCAGGGCTGTCCCAGGAGGGAGAGACAAGAGGTTTCAGGATTTGCTCTCCCTCAGAGACAGGCAACATGCCTATTCTGCAGGGGATGCTGGGCAAAGGCTTTGCCCAGAGTAGGTGGCTGCACTGAGGGGCGGAAAAAGGGACAAAGACTCCCAACTCAGTGAGCACATATCCCACCAGGGTGATGTAATTAGCAGAGTGCTGTGCTTGAAAGAGGGGAAAACTCATTCACACCAATGAGAAAAACCAATTCATGCTTCTGTTTGCCTGCTGGGCAAGTGAGATTTTAAATTGCACATTTCCCTGGAATTTGGCAGGTATGACACCTTGAGTACAGAGTCCAATCCATGAGCATATCAATTGAGTGGGAGAGGGAAGAAGTTACAGGAGGAAATGTATGTCCCGGTGAAGCCAATGTAAATTAATAAAGAGTGGGAGGAAAGAATCAAGATAGGAGCAATAAATACCAGAAAGAAAATAGATGCAAAACTTCAAGAACCAACAAAAATAGTAAAATCCTTATGAGCACCTCTAACAGGAAGCACATTAAAGCACAGCCCCTTTAATCTCTGGCTTCTGGGATTCAAAGGTAGACTGCCACTGAGCCTGGAGTTTCAGTTTAGCTATCACAGCTAATGAGAGACCTCTCCTGCAGGAATTGCCTTGGATGAAATATTCATAACAGCTCCACTACAGACTAGTATTCTTACATGTTCATGGGGGTGAGGAAATAGAAGATCATATGAACTTTATATCAGTAGCCCCCCCCCCCACACACACACACTATTTTTAAAGAATCTGGAAAACAGGAGCCTTCTGTTCACCTAGCAAAGTCAGAATTACCTTTAAAGTGTCACATGTCTCCTTTTGGGGCTGTAACTAACTAACATGGCTCCCCCTTTGGAATCCACAGAAAGTTGACTGGTTATCTGTTAAATCATTACTCATAAACAAACAAACCCATTGCAGTATGTCCAATAAGCCTGGAAAGCTGTCTTAAAAGACACCCCCAGGGAGGATATACTTCCTTAGAACTTTTCTCAGGGTTACTTCTGTTGCCACCCAGCATGCACTAATCATACAGGGCTCTTCCAACCACATCATGTTGACTTTGGGTCAGGTAAAGAAATCTCAACTTGTGGGACACAAATACCTCAGCATATCGCTGGAGAGAAAAGAAAGTGACTTTTTGTTTAAAAAGCAATCTGACTAAGCTACACAAACTTTCCCATCTTTTGCCCAAGACAGAGTCCCAGTGCCTGTTTAGTCCCCCAAGACTCCCATATGCCTCTGGCTCTGAAACATGGACTAATCCTCCTCACCTTGTCCCCTTGGCAGCCTCTAATAGATTTCTTGGGGAGCCGGCAAATTGTTCCCAACTTTTCCTGTGTATTAGGAGTCAAATCCCTACAGGAGGGGGAGGTCAGCGTGGAGGTGCTGGAGTCCACTGTCAGACAACGCTTAGTTTACTTGTGCCCCACTTGCTAGAGGTCTAATTCAGCCAATTAGACTCTGGCTCCCTGCTTGCCACATTCCTGCTCAGGGCCATTTGTTTGTAGACCTTCCCCAGGACAAGACTTCAAGTGCTCTGAGCTCAGCAACAAGCTGGGGCCCACATGCAAGATTTATACTCAATTTTCTGCCTGAAGAGGTAACTGTCACTCATGCCTGATCTTTAAAGATTATGCATAACCTGATGAGATGTAACAGTCAAGGTAGTTTTGGACAACTTAGACATCTCACTAAGCAGCAACTACACACCTGCACTAGTTGCAAACCTGCCACTTCACTCAGTTTTGGAGCAACTCTATTACCATGCAGTTGAGATGGTCATCAGCTTCCATGTTCCACAAGCATACTAGAATTTAATTTACGGTGAAAGGAAGGCATGTCAGGACCAGTTCCTGTTCCCCAATACTTGGGAAAGGGTCAGTAATTTCTATAGATTTTTGAAAGGGAAGAATCAGCTCTCTCTATTACAGTTTAACCCCACTCTTGCTCCAAAGAACTCAGAGTGGCATACACAATGTTATCCTCTCCTCCATTTTATCCCCCCCCCAACAACCCTGTGATGTAGGTCAGGCCAAGGCAGAGTGAGTGGCCCAGGATCAACCAGTGAGCTTCTCTATTGTGTAGGGATGTGAACCCAAATCTCCCCAGTCCTAAGCTTTGATCATTGCACTACAGACTTTCTGCACAACAGAATAATTTGTTCTTTATTGGGCCATGATTTGGAACTCTTCACCAGCTTTAATTGAATGCTACAGCCATTTAAAAACCTCTAGAGAGAAAGTGTGCACATAAACAGTGCGCTAAAAATATTTAAGATGAAATGGAGAGTAGTTTGGCATTGAAGCGGCCATGAAAATATTAAGGTTCATCATAGGAAGATGTTCATGTCCACAGAGGGATGGAATACAAGAGGGCCTCATCTCTTTTATGCCAGATCTCTTACAAGCGTCTGAAACTCTTAAAGGGGTCATAATCAGAGAATAACATAGAAGCAGGTTATCAACCATTAACGGTTATAGTACTTCACAGATTAATGTTAAAACATTTATTAATACTGTTCTACAAAGACTATGGCTGCTGCAGGTCTCTGGGTGCCATTTCTAGTGGGGTTTTTTTTAATAGCTAGAGGGAAATTTCTTTTCTCTATTTTTAGTGCAGCTGCTCCATAGTGGGGCTTGCAATTCAGCCTATGTAGATATAATGCAACCAGGGGCCCATTTTTAAGCTTGTCCTTGCCCTATACAATTAGACATGCAGTTCTAACAATGAGAGAAAAATAGCCAGTGGTGGGGCAGGGGAAACTGTTACTGAAAGTCCATTAAAACAATTGGCATAGGCATTATCTAGGCCAACTCAGGTCTGCATACACATAGCAGAATATGGTAATAGAATTCTGAATGGGAAGAAAGGACTGTACCATTTCAGACTGCATATGGAGCCACTCATGTCTTTAATTGTTTTCCATATAAAGACTCCATGTAAATAAAAGGTGACAATTCAGGGAGAATAGAACATTAGTCTTCTTGACATGAGTGTTCCTTCTACTGAGAATTAAGGAAGTTACCCCAGCTAACTCCTCTAATCAGATCTGTAGGTAGAGTTACTGTCTTGTTTTCTAGCTCCAGAGGTGGGAGGGAAACACTACACAGACAGTTTGATTTCTGAAGCCAGTGTTTATAAAAACTTCCATAAGAAAAATACTATGAAATAATTTTATTCCTGTTCAAAGAACTGAGGGAAAGCAGCTTGCAGTATACAGAAAGGAACCAACCTATATAAAGGTAACCATCAAATGTCAAAAACTTGGTTAGTCCTCATCCTGAGCTGGATGGCCCAGTCAAGCCCAATCTCATCTCAGAAGCTAAACAAGGGTCAGCTTTGGTTAGTATTTGGATGGGAGAACACTAAGGAAGTCCAGGATCACTACACAGAGATAAGCAATGACCAACAACCTCCAAATGTCTCATACCTTGAAAACCCTGCAGGATTTCCTTAAGTCAGCTATGACTTGCTGGCACTTTACACCACAGGTTAGGAAACAATTTACTGCTCCCAGCAATGAGGGCTGGACAGGCTGGACACTCTCTAAGCCAGAAGAACACGAATGGTAACCAGAGTTTAATTTGCTGTCCATCCTACCACCTTGGTGCCCTGCCAAATCACTCTGCTGCATATTTAGATCCAATTTAGCTATTCTCAGGGTTCACCATGAATTTGCTAACAAATGCCTAACAGCCCTGTTTGATGTACAGAGTCTGCAAAAGAAAAGAAAAACAACACTTCTCCTTCTCCAGTAAATGTGCACTGCACACATTGTTTCTTATCCAAATCTTAGGCAGATTCTTCCTCAGCTGTTCTCCAGTTGGGCTAATGAATCCACACTCACATCCTGCCTGCCTTGTGAACCACTACAGATACCAGAAATTCAGCAGATGGCGGACAGTATAAAGCAATTGCTAACATGACAAGTTTAATTGCTGAAAAGTCTCTAGGGCTGGGTCCTATAAAGACCTTATGCACTTGCATAACTTTAGTTAATGTGTGCCACTGAACTGACTTCAGTTAACAACTGTGTAACATAATAAATGGGTTAAGTCTCTAAAGGGCTGCATCCCAAGCAGAAGAAAGTGGAGAAAGATTAAACATGCTAAATTGAAAGTCTGGTGAAAAACACTGGGTCCTAGGACATACACACACACACACACGGAGGGCAGCTATGATGAATCAGAGGTTCTTCCACATATAACAGTGCATAGAAAGGACAGATTTTTTGCCACAGTGCTGTTAGTACTGTGAGAAGAGGCAGCTGTTGAAATCCTCCCTTCTACACAATAGAACCAGTCCAGAACAGAAGCAGTGATACCGGAGTGGGGGAAGACGTTCACCTGAAAATAGACTGAAAGGCCATGCTATTTTTTCCTCTCCCCTGCTGAGCAGAATGCACTTGTTCCTCAGAACCCAAATTACATCAATTGCAGTTGAGTCTGCATCTAGTTTATTGCTAATAAGGTTTTGAATTGTTTTGACACATTGAAATAAAGATCACTAAACAAAGAGAGTTTGCTTTCAAGTAAAAATGCATAGGATCAGGCTGCCTGACTGTACCTAAAAGAACATAACAAGAGCACTACTGGATGAGATTGAAAATCCATCTAATCCAGCATACCGTTGACAACATTAGCTAGCAAGATGCTGTAAATGGAAGCCGCCAGGCTGCATATGAAGGCCACTGTTCCTGCCTGTTCTTAGTTTCCCAGCAACCAGATTCAGTGGTATATTACCTCTGAACATGGAGACTGCATTTATCCACATGGATAAATTTAACCATATCTTGTGACAACAAATTCCATGATTATTCTTAATATATCATTGTACAGAAATATGGTGCAATCCTATTGTTCACTATGTACAGGTCTTGTAATCAAGAAACTAGAGCACATTCCATATGAGGAAATGCTCAGAAGTTTGGGATTTTTTAATTTTGAAAAAAACAAGGAGAGAGAAGATCATGATAAAACTTTATACATAGTTTGAAGGAATGGAATACAGGGAACCCTTCTTCCATCTCCCAAAATACTAGGAAGAACATTTGCTTTCAACTCATAATTAACTTGTGGAACTTCATGCCATAGCTACAGTGATGGTCACTAGCTGAGATGGCTTGAAAGGCAGTTAGACAAAATCATGAAGGATAGTCTAGTAGCCATAATGGTTAAATAGAACCTCCATATTTAGAGTCAGTACACTGCTGAATGCCAGTTGCTGAGGGGCAATAATATTGGGGGGGGGGGCGTGCTTTGGTTTAGGAGCCTGTTTGTGGGCTTTCTTCAGGCATCTAGCTAGCTGTTGTGGAAAACAGGGTGCTGGTCTAGATGATGGCAGAACTCTTCCTTATATCCAAGATGATCGTTCTTATATAAAACAGTCATCTTGGTTGTAAGAAAATAGCCTTGGGGTCATGGGCAGGCTCCATAATTTCAATGTTAATTGACAGCTAGAAATCTGGAAAAAAAAAATTTTTGTGCAGCTTGGCTATGTTGTCGGACAGTTTACTTTGATGTATGTGTGCACATTATAAGTGTGCACATTTAATAAAAAGCCCCAGAGTGTTTAATTGTATTTATGGTATGGGCAAGCATAACTGTAAAGTTGGTTTGTGTGTGTGTTATGTGCTGTCAATTTGCTTCCAATTTATGGGAACTCTATTATTGGCCTCCAAAATGTCCTATTGTTAACAGTCTTGCTCAAGTCATGCAGGCTGTCGCTTCCTTCACTGAGTCATTCCATTTTATATTGGGCTTTCTACTTTCCTTAGCACCCTTGCCTTTTCCAGTGACTCCTGTCTTTTCATTGACAAATTACAGTAGCTTCAATTTAGTAGTGTGAGCTTCTAGGAAGCGTTCCAGCTTGATCTAGAATCTACAGATTTGTCTTTTGGGCAATCTTTGTAGTATCTTTTGAATTTTCCTTTCTCTTTTCCCTGCTGGTTTTGCTTGTAGTCCAGCTTCCACACCCATACACAGTAAAGGGGAATACCAGGTTCTCCAGCAACAAACCTCTGGTTTGATGAATTTTTTTTTCCTCCAGATCATGTTTCACATGCATAGGGACCTCAGTCTTAAGTCCTACTTGCTTGGGACCAAGGCCCTTGGATGCATGGGGCTGATTTATGTTGCTGCCACAATTTTTTTTTTACTTTGAGTAATCTGACCAGACTGGGCTTGTGGGGATGCCAAAGCTCAATCCTGCTGAAGAAATATAGGCGGCCCCACTGAACATGAGAAAAGGGATCTCAGCCCCTTGGTGGAGGGGGTTCGAATCCGTGGCTGTGAGAGAAGAATCCGAGGCCTCGACGTTCCCTTTTTGGTGGTTTTTGTTTTGCTTTGCTTGGCAGGAAGAACCGTGAGGGGAGGAGCTCAACCCGCCCGTCGCGCGAAGAGCCGCCGAAGCCTCTCCGCTTAGCTAGCGGGTGACTCAGCAACAGCAACAAGCGCGCCGGACTCGCCTCCTTCGCCGGTTCCGTTTCCGTCTTGCTGCGGACTGTGAAGCAAAGCAAGATGGCGACGACGCTCTCGGTTCTGCAGGCCTCGGACTTCGCGGGTGGATTCAGTTTCCACAACTGCGCCCGGTGAGGAGGCGGAGGGGCGAAGGGAGGGCGGTCGACCCAGGCAAGCAGGGCCGCAGCGTGGAAGCAGCCGGCTGGCGCGGGGTGCCCGGGGGGAGGGAGAGGCGGAAGGCTGCCGGTGCGCCGTGACTCAGGCGGTGCTGCGGCCTACAGGAGGGAGAGGAGAGGAGAGCTTGGTCTTCCTTTCAGTTTGCATTTTCGAATGCGCTGTATGGTTTTGCATGCAGTAGCTATAATAAATGCAGGATGTAAATGCCGACATTGCACCAGCCTGTGCCCCGCACAGCCCCTGCTAAGCCGCACGAGGGGCTGAATGCCAAGTTTACATGCCCCGATTTGGCTCTGCGGTTAAGCCCCTCTTGAAAATCTCAGTGGCCCGCGAGGAAAGGAATTGAGGTCTGTCTCTCCCCCACCCCAGTAAAGCTGCCCACGCCGGAGTTTTGAATGGGGAAGGGCAGAAGAGAGACCTTGGTGAGCACCTAAAGGTGACATTCCTGTTCATAACCCTCTTTCCGAATCTAATCTCTTGGTATCAGGGAAGCGTAAGAGGCTTGATTGCTTGAGGTGGATGGACCACAAAGGGAACCATATTTTCAGTTTGTTTCCTTGATTTGGGTTACATTTGAGGGGATGTTGGGATGTTTGTTGCCAACTTTACTAATGTTTATCTGCATCTGTCCTTTTGACAAACCAACACCCAAACCAAGTGTTGTCCTGCTATTGGTTAGTCCAGACCTTAACTGGGCTCCTCTTTGTAATAAGTTCTTGGATTTTGTAGCAATCTGGTTCCACTTAAGCTTAACCTGAGATCTCAGAAAGTCAGTTCATATTCCCAAAGTGGTTTTGGCTTAATTTAAAGAATGTCTTGGAGTTGTGGTTGTGGGGGTTATCAGAGAGAATTAGAAGATAGCTTAGATAATTGGTGGGAAGAACCCTTTGTTCTCTTTGACATCTCTTCTGGTTGCAGTGATGTAGCCAGTACCTTCTTGTGCTTTCTTTGGAAAAGGTCTGTAACAGTTTTTTCACGACTGTGTTCCAGGAATGGCCAGCTAGAACAAGAGAGTGCCAAGAAGGGTCTCCGGCTCCCTTCAGCTCGCAAGACAGGAACCACCATTGCTGGGGTAGTGTTCAAGGTGAGAGTTCAGCTGCGACTTTGATATTTGTTCAAGTAGTGTGCTTCTTTCAGTGCTGTTCTTTCTGTTTCTAAGAAAGCATTTTGTTTCTATAGGATGGTGTTGTGCTTGGAGCAGATACAAGAGCCACAGAAGGGATGGTTGTTGCTGATAAGAATTGTTCAAAAATCCACTTTATCTCTCCAAACATCTAGTAAGTATGGTTCGCCCCACACACAGTGTCCAATCACTTTCTGGGATTATTGCATAGGGAAAGCTACGGTTTGTTCCTTTCTGCCTTGGCCTTGATAGACTAACCTGGTGGATTGCAGCCCAGGATGTTTAGTGTGCTTTTTGTTTTTTTTTTTGTTTTTTTGTTTTTTTAAAATATTTTTTCTTATTTAAATTTGTTTAAATTGTATTGTATTTTTGTAAGCCAGTTTGAGTTCCCACTGGGAAGAAAATTGGGATAAATATACACTAAATAAATACGTGATATAGCCACTGAAACTTCAACTAAAATCTGGAGAACCATATTTGATTCCACATGCAGCCAGCTGGGTAACCTTGAGCTAGTCACAGTTATCTCAGAGCTCTCTCAGCCCCATGTAGCTCACAGGGAGACCCAGCTGGGAGCTTTCAAATCACACCACCCTGGTTGATCCTGCCTTAGTACCACAGAGAGAACTCTCCACAGTCATAAATGGGGCTCTGCTGGACAGCCAGGTTTAAACCATACTGCCCAACAGAGCTTGTCCCAGAGCTGATCCTGTGTGGGAGAGTTCTACTTAGGGCTCTTCTGGGTGGCCTGCTTTAAAGCTGTCTCTTTGAATGTCTTCTGCAATTGACGAGTTAACCCAGAATATTTAAATAGACTGTCATACCTTTAAATGCTTTTTATATTCGACTATCTGGCCACCCTTAAAAATCCTGAATATTTTCAGAATTTTACAACAGTGTCCGCTTTGGATAGTCAAAATTGAGCCCCAATATATATCTGGCTGAAAGAATAGCTGAAAAATACTGATAAGTATTTTCCAGTTATTTTATCAGCTCAGCTATACCAAACACATACTTCTCATACCAGAATGTTTTTAAAGAACTGGGAGCTTATGACATTTTTTAAATTATATATATTTATTTTTTTAGAAAAAAAAGTAAAGATGTGAAGGGGATACAGAAATGAAAAAGAAGTTACATAATAACAATATGATAAGCTTATGAAATTGTGATTTGGTTCTAGTTGTTGTGGAGCCGGGACTGCTGCAGACACTGAAATGACCACCCAACTGATCTCTTCCAACATGGAACTCCACTTGCTGTCAACTGGGCGGCTTCCAAGAGTGGTCACTGCCAACCGGATGCTCAAGCAGATGCTCTTCAGGTAACTGCCCTGTACATGGACTGTGTGATGCTGAGAACCTGCATAACAGCTATTCTTGCTTCCCTGTTCCTTAAATACATTATAGTGAGACATTGCAGTGGGGCAGGTTGAATCTTCAAATGACTTCCTTCAAGTAAGTGTGCATGCAGAGGTTCCCAGGGGCAACTTTTAAAATGACGTTTTTGAATTTGAAACCTATCCTGGTAACGTTATTCTATTCTTTTTTGTTTGTTTGTTTTGTACCCAGGTATCAAGGATATATAGGTGCTGCCCTGGTTCTTGGAGGGGTTGATGTCACTGGGCCCCATCTTTACAGCATCTATCCCCATGGATCTACAGACAAGTTGCCTTATGTCACAATGGGTGAGCAATGCTCTTTCACATCTGAGAACATAGCAACCATACTGCCTGCTAGTGGAAACCAACAGCATTTTACTTGTGTTTCTTCATTGCCACATTTTTCCCCATAACTAGTTTTGTAGAACCTGAAAGTAAAACCATTGTTGTGTGATCAGCTTTTTAGATGGCAAATAATAATTTAACTTGTGAGTAAATTGTGATTCACTGAAAGAAATCCAGATTCTCTGGACTTAGTGGGAAATTGGATTTCTAGAATACAGCTTCAGTGCTAAATCATAACCCAAGTTAACAATTCTTCATCAGAACTGTAAAGGAAAAAGAAACCCAAACTGTTTGAAATGCCACTATGCCCTTTGGGGAAATAATGTTGAAATGGGCATTTAAGATTTTTTAAAATCGGCACCATGGCGGATTTATTGCCTGAAAGCCACAAAAATAAGTTAGCTGTCCTATGGGTTTTCTTAGGACTTCTATTTATCTGTTTTGTTTCTTGGTAAAACAAATATGTCTGAATAAAAATCTTAGAAGTTAGCTGACTGAAAACTTGTGAGAACAGTCAGTGAGTATGAATGAGAGAGAGGGGGGGGGGTTTCACTCATTATTTGTTCTTGAAATTCCTGCAGTACTTTGTAAATAGGTGACAATATTAATGTTTGCTAAAAATTGTTTGGTCTTATTAATTTGAGTTCAGGCTAATATCAGTGGCATTGCTCTACAGCTGTTTCCTCCTATATATACCGAAGTAACAACTTTGCTCAAGCAAATAATTATAGGCAGCTGCAGGAATTATAGGTAGCCGCATGAGTGAAAGAACAAACACTGTGACATAGCTGGCAAAACCAACCAAAAAATTCTAAGGTGCATATAGAAGTTGTCTTTCTTTTTATTCCACGAAACAAGGTTCCGGTATTGAATCCCTTGTTTCGCCTTCACAACAGACTAGATCCATGCTATGCAGGTTACCATACTGCTTGAGAGCTATAATTTTTGTCTGTGCTGATGTAACATGCTGTGAAAAAAAGCCAAGGTGAAGCAAGGTATTCAATACCGGATCCTTGTTCAGCAGCTCCAAATTGTGTTGCTGAATTTATTAGAAGTGAATGTCAGTAGGAAAATAGGATGCAGTCAATCACATAAATCATCCTTTTATCAACAAGAAACTCTTGTTAGTCATGCAAAAGGCTTGTGGACTTTTTAGATGCTCTTTTACACACACGCTAAGGGAGGGGAGTTGCATGCATATGTAAACAGGTTTTTATAATGTATTGAGACCAATAGGGGAGAAAAGGCTATTTTAGGCCAATAGATGGTGCCATGGTACTCCACAAAGTAGTAAATTATTTGTGCATAAAATCTATTTTTAAAAATGCTGTTAATAGGATTTATGATGTAATACTCCATCTAAGCTCTTATATGAATTAACATAAAAGATAAAATAGGATTAATAATATTTATAAATGTGTCCTGAAACCTATCAATTATTGAATAACTGAACTATAAATTACCTTGCTGGGTGTACATATTAAGTGAACCAAAACTAAAGGACTGTTCTCTGCTTTATGAGGCATCTTTTGTCATTGTTTGTTTGATACTCTGACGAATGGCTGTCGTGTGAACAATGTTTACTGAATCCAGGAAAAGAATTTTTTTTAGTAGAGTTTCCTCTCCTCTACTAAGATACAAGCAGGCATCTAAGCAAAGGAAAACTAACAGAGTTAATCTGCCTTTTGAATAAATACTGTACATAGTGGTTTGTTTCCTATTTTAAAAAATAAGGCTTCAATCTTGGCACACTTTGGAACAAATCACATTGAACTCAGTAGGATTTACTTCAAAAGAAGCATGCTTAGAGTTTGGATGTAAGCCTTTTCCAAAGCTGTACTGTTGGTTTGCCACAGAGCATCTTGTACAAATCCAGTCAACCATATGGACGACTTCTATTTGCCTTTTAAATAGATTGTTTAACGCTTGTAGTTGTCATGTTTAAATTTAAAGGGTCAGATCCAGGAAGATGATGTAGTTCTGATAAAAATTCATACTTACCTATTAAATAAGGCTTGGGGTGAATGACTGTCTAAAATAATGTGAAATAAAATCGGGAGGCTAAAATATTCTGCAGCTCAGCCCTCGGCTCTGAAAACTGGCACAAATTTGAGTGTCTAACAAGGCATAATAATCCAGTTTTGATTTCTCTAGACAGAGGAGCATATTAAGATCAGCACCATCCTCTTAAATGATAATGTTTTGGCTTCCTGGTCATCCTGGATAGGCTGATTGGTCTCTAATGTGTTTAGCATATTAGCATATGTTTGAAATCAAATCTTTGGTGGGTCACTGGAAAGCTATTTACTGTCATTTCCATTCTGTTGGTTGTCCAAAGTGGCATTTCTGTTAATTACTGCTATTATTCTCCCATCCCTTCCTAAGGAGTTCAGGGCAGGAAACATCCCCATCATACAGCCAGTGACTGGTCCAGCTGAATAGAGTTTCAAATCGATCTTCCCTGTCTAAATTTTCATTCTAGCTGCTATAGTGACCTAATGCTCAGAGTGCTTAGCCATCATAGCACAGGTGCAGATGCTTAGATCGCTGACATCTGATGAGATGTTAGCTTGCTTATTTTTTAAAAAAATGTTCATGACATTTCTCCAGACTGAATGTTAATTACTCCTCCCATGTCCCTTTTGTTGCAAGCCATATATTATGAAATGCTGAAATAAAGCAGGAGGATCTTTCTGTAATTGCATACAATATGCAAAAGAAATAGAAATCCAGCATCTTGAGCACAAAGCAGTATCCTCCTTCAGAAGGAGTTTAAAACATACTCAGTGCTTACTCAGGAGTGAAAACATCAAATTAAAGTGTTTATGCTGACAAAGGACAAATGTGGATTTCAGCAAACGATGCAAGATTGTCTGATTGCTGGCTTGTCTAGAAAAGCTTCTGGCCATGGCTATATAATGAAATGCGTGCATAAAATTAAAGCACTTGAAGTCTGCAGTTCCGACTTGGGAAGCAGCAAGCTGCATTCCGGTGGTCTCTAGTGGCTGAGCCTGATCTCTTGGCACCAGTGTTGTTTCATATTCATAAATCAGCTCTTCATGCATTGGCAATGTCTGTCTGCTGCACAGCCGATGCCACCAAGAGACCAGGCCTCTCAGCCAGGAACCAGAGTGAAAAATGATGCCGATCGATGGGTCTGTGGAGAGCACTGGATTTCTACCCAGGATGAACAGCAAATTGAATAACAATGAGCATTTGTGAATAAGTGCCCTGTCAGGGACTGCTGACACTGATGGATTAGAGAAATCTAAATGTTACTCTCTTCACACTGCACACGGTCTCCATCGTGGCAGGCAATGGCAGCGGTGGCAGCAAACAGGTCTGTGGGTTCTGAAGATGCACACTGCCATGTTGTGGTTTTCTTTTTTTTGTTGTTGAAAAAAAAAAGAGCATTGTGCAGATATTAAGTTTTGGAATCTCCAATTCCTGTTTAACCCTGGATACTGAGATTTAAAAACAAACAGAGGTTTAGCTTCCCAAGGCATTGAATGCACTCCGTCCCCATGGTCTGATGAAGAAAACAGCATTGCAGGTGCATGTGGAGTGATTTCCAGGAAGTTTTAAATTTAATTACTGGCTAGCACTTGTGTGCCCCCATTGAACCAATTCAGAGCATATGCTGTTACTCCAATATACACAATAAGCACCATGTGAGCTGACAGTGTTCTAGTCAGTACTGGTGCAGTGTTATGTACATTCAGTATTTGTACATACAAATGGGCTTTTGCATGCTGAACAGAGCAAGGCAGGTGCTGAGCAGCTCATTGGGTTTTATTTTTGAAAAGGGCATGGAGCTATGCTGCCTATGCTGAAAGTGTTGTATGAGTATTTGATTCAGGGCCTCAGACATTAATATAACTATAACTGCTGCATTAGAATTGAGTTAAGTTCCAGATCAGTATACTTTTTTCCTCTTTAAATGTAGTAGATGGATTTTGTTTCCCCCCTCCTTTTTATTGATTGAAAGGATTTTAAGTGTCAGGTTGGGATTCTGTAGAGGAAGACAGGTTGAGATTCTGTAGAAGGAGGCTGGGTGCTGCTGAATTTTATGGGAGAAAATAACCTGCAAGAGCTTCAGGGAACATGTCACTTCCTTTGCCCAAGGGAACTTTTTGGGGTGGGTGATAGATGCCCCCTGACTCTGTTCCTGTTAATACTCTTATGGAACTTAATATGAGATCTTAAGTGGTTGACCTTTGAGGACAGCTGATCAGGAGTGACCAGGCATGGAGCAGTTAGCCTCTATCCCATCCCAGTTGCATTATTTGTCTTTATTTTGCATGTCAGTACTTAGCTGTTATAGGCTGCTTGAGTGCGGTACAGCGATGAGGGCAAAATCTGGCTTACCATGATTTACAGGCAGGGCCTCGGCAAACTAACAGCCTGTGCATGTATGTACGAATCTTTACATTATCTGCGGTCCTCTTTTCCCATGATAATGGCAGTCCGCACAAATGCAATAGCTGCCACCCATTCTGTTATGTCAGCTCTGCCACCTATGGCATTTCTAGTCAAGGCTCCATCTTGCTTAAAACATGGCAACCTTCTCTCTTCACCTCTCAACAATAGATGCATTTTTGTTGGAATCAGTGCTTGCTTCCAAAGCGCAGATTCATTTTGACCTCTTGTGGTTTAGCACCTTTCCCTTTGTTTGCTGTTTTGGGCTGTTTACATATTCTGTGAAGACTTTGTCAGCCCCTTGGAAAGTTTTCCATTTTTTTATTCCTAGTTTTAGCCTTTTGAAAATGGAGCCATATGTGGTGCTGAGGCTGAAATGAATGGCCATTGCCTGGAGTATAAGAGGATGCTTTGAGCACCCCACTGCTTATAAATGTGATGTATTTGGTACTGTAAAGGTAATGATCCTCAACCACAGCAATATTCTATAACAGGAGTATCTGTCACATTCACTGGGATTACCATGTTCATTGATTTGTGTCTGTAAATCTGCTGCTTCTACCCTTTAAACTTGATCTATAATTGGACCTCCTTAAATGGTTCAGATAAGGTAGTCTGTATTTTCTCAGCAGTGTCACTGTCAGCTTCTCCCTTTTCATTATACATTCAGCAGACTTGATAAAATCAGCAGGATGCCTCATTTGAAACTGTTTAATCGCTGCCTTTTTCTTTTGCTAAACCATTGAGGTGGTCAAGCGATGTACACAAATCATTTTAAATGGAAAATACGGCTTTCTGGGTGACCCAGTTAAATAGATAGTGGTATGCAAAACAAGTTAAAAAGTAATAAATGCCAAAAAATCTCCTAATTGGCGTAAAAAATTGTGGGTAACTTTGTTCAATCTCCAAAAGTAGAGTGGCCTGAAACACAGTCTGGGCTGCATAGAGACGTCATGATGTCTCTATGCAAAGAAGATTCTCTTGTGAACAAAGCAAGTTTAAAAATACAAATGGTGCCCAGCTGCTTCTTAACGTCCACATGTAGGATGTGCATGTGATGCCTGTGATTTGGTTGGGTGAAAAGGGGCTCTTGCAGAACTATCCTTGAGATAATCTGATATGCATGAAGTATGAATAAATCCTTGTGTTTTCACATCTGCCACTTTGCCTGCTTTACTTTGCAGAGCAGAGTGTAGGAACAATACCAAAATGAATGCAGTGTAATAATCTGGTTTAATGTAGATGAAGAGAACAAATAACCAGGAGGCAGCAGCCAGCAACTTTCTTAATATTTCTGGCACATCTTCTCTGCCACAGTGAATGCACTGAATTAATTCATTAAAAGTCTGTTCCTTCCCATTGGCTTATATTAGACTTCTAGCCTACCTCAGCCTCAAAAACTCTGACTGGGTAGTATTAATAATAATATTTTTTATTTATATCCTACCCTTCCAATGCTCAGGGTGGGTAACAAGTGGCATCATACAATTATAGATTTTAAAAATAACTATTTTTTAAAAAAGAAGGGAGGAGTGGCATCTGAGAACATACATATACTTGATTGTTTAACTGTCTTGTACTTCTGAGCAACAGACACAAAGCCCTGCTTCCTTAACAACCTATTACAATATGCTTTTTGAAGGCCATTCAGTTTCAAAAGCAGTTGTGGCATGGTTGTGGAAGGTGTTGTGGGCCAAGGAAACCAAGCCCCCACCTCTGGTATGTATATCTCTGTTTAATAATTCTGCTGGTAAGGATATGCAAATACAAGTTGAACCTAAGTATTCAGTACTCAAGCAGCTATTTTAGAGTTAGGTGGTTATAAATGGAGGTTAGAGGGATGCCAGCTGAAGCAAGTGATGAAACTTTCAACAGGGGACATTCAAATGGTCATTAGCAATATGAAGATTAGCATTTTTAAAGATCTTGTTTTTATGGCAAGTAGCACACTGTTTTGTATTTCCTTTTTCTGTTAATCAAAAAACTGCATTTAGTTGCTACTGCAGTAAGACTAAAATAAATGATTCCTCTGTTGATTTGATTGCAGGTTCCGGTGCTTTGGCAGCTATGGCAGTTTTTGAAGACAATTTCAAGCCGGACATGGAGGTAGCCCCCCCCCCCCCACCGCCATTATATCTTTGCATAATTGTGTCAGCAGTGTCACGTGGTATGTTATTCTGAGAAGGATGCAATGTGTAGTTTTAAAACAAGGCCAAGCTACTGTCGTGATCCTTTCAATCAGTGGTCTCCAACCTGTGGGCTGCGGCCTGGTGCCGGGCCACGAAGGCCATGGCGCCGGGCCGCGGCTCCCTCCCCCCCCCCCCCCCGCAGTAAAAAACTTCCCAGGCTGCAAGCTTGCGGCCCGGGAAGCTTCTTACTGTGGGAGGGCGGGGAGAGGGAATCAGGGCCGGGCCGCGCATTGCGCATGCCCGGCCCGTGCGGGCGCGACCCATGGGTGTGGCCCGATGCGCGGGTGTGGCCCGCGTGGGTGCGACCTGGCCCGCTGCACGGGCGTGGCCCGATGCCCTGCCGGTCCCCAGCCTCAGAAAGGTTGGGGACCACTGCTTTCAATGATCTTTCTTGCTGTGTTTTCAGCGATAGGAATAGAAGGGAAACAATATGCTGGCGAGGGTATTTCCATTTTTACCTATAGCTTTATTTGTGTGTCTTGCCTGTGATACTACATCTGTTTTAATAATTAATTGTAGTAAGCATATGGATCTGGATAGGGCAGCTTGTTTATTTCTTGTTTGTTTCTAAACAGTGTTTGTTGTCAGCAAAACAATTTGAAGTATCATTGAATTGAGATGGCAAGATTATATATAGGCGGACGGGGTGGTTTATAGCGTGACGGGCTTGGCTGTAGAGTTCTACAATAGAAGGATCTCATGGTCTCTCCTTACACTATGAATGTTACAAATGTATTTTATGGCCTGTCCTTTATAACGTAGAACTCTATTTTGTAGGACTCTATTTTGAGAGCCAGTTTGGTGTAGGGAGTGCGGACTTCTAATCTGGCATGCCGGGTTTGATTCTGCACTCCCCCACATGCTGCCTCCTGGGTGACCTCAGGCTCGTCACGGCACTGATAAAACTGTTCTGACCGAGCAGTAATATCAGGGCTCTCTCAGCCTCACCCACCCCACAGGGTGTCTGTTGTGGGGAGAGGAAAGGGAAGGTGACTGTAAGCCGCTTTGAGCCTCCTTTGGGTAGAGAAAAGCAGCATATAAGAACCAACTCTCTTCTTCAATAGTTTTCATGTTTGACGAAGAACTAACTTTTCCACAGGTTCTTTTTTACAGCCGCATATGTTTGGCCAATTGATGGTATTTGAGTAATTTATATTATTGTCAGCCTGCTGTGACTAGCCAAGGACTGTGAGAAAAGGATTTCACCCATAAGGCCTCCCTGGATTTTAATATTGTTTGTACTTTGTTCATAAAGATGTGAGTAAGCATAGGGGCACAAAACTGTAGGAGGTATGAGCTCTCATTGGAAGACTTTGACACTTGAGCTGATACCTGTTAAGGTGCAAGTGGAAAAACGTAGCTTCACAACATCACAGTATCAGTGCTGTGGGTTTTCCAGGAAAATTTAAACTAGAAAAGTTTCCCACCCAGATTTTAATAAATAATTTAAATCTTTACTGTTAGGAAAAGTAGGTAAATGCATCATGTAGAAGCTTGGACCATCTGCGGGCACTGGGGTTTGCCCATGCTTCACTCCCAGATTTAGCCCATCTAACATGATTGATTTTCTGCACAACAACCCTGACAATCACTATACATATGTGGGGCAGAATTTTGTACCCCATATCACTGACGCCTGTTATAAGTTGTGTATGCTGCTTTTATCTTCCAGAAGGAGTCTCAAAGAGGCTTACAGTCACCTTCCCTTTCCTTTCCCCACAACAGTCACCCTGTAAAGCAGATGAGGCTGAGAGAGCCCTGATATTACTGCTCAGTCAGAATAGCTCTATCAGTTCTGTGATAGAGGTCCCCCAGGTGGCTGCATGTGGGGGAGTGCGGAATCAAAACCGGCTTGCTGGATTAGAAGTCTGCACTCCTAACCACTACACCAAGCTATATCCTACTACATCTTCCTTCCAACTTAAGTAACTATTTCTTCTACAGAAGATACACACCTTTAGGTTTCTATTTTTTCTATGTAAATAAATTATTATTGTGTATGCCCTCAATCAGCATTTTGATCTTAATGTAATGTCAAGTTTAATCTTAGTAACAGACCCAAATCTGACCTTCCCGCAACGCAAGTCTCCTTTTGTGGAGACTAGAGAAAAAAAAATTTTTTTTGTCTGAAATACTGGATATTAAAAATGCTTCTGAAGTAGTGAAGTCTGGAGTCAGGTTGGAAATGATGAGCCTTACTGCTGGTGATGCATTGGACTCTTGAGCACAACAGTATGTTCTGATGAAATGTACAGCCAGCCATTAAGATTGGAATTCCATGCCAAGTTGTTCATAGTTTCACATAAACCCTTAACTTACTGTCTTACGCCACCCCATTCAAAACAAAAATTAGTCACTCTAACTTGTTCTGGATTAGGGGGTACAGTAGCAAGTGTATTGAGAAGAGGAAAAGACCAAATTAATCTGTTGCATTCATCAGGGTCAGAAGAACAAAATTTGCCCAACTAACTTGGGTGGTCCAAGCATCAGCAGAGTTTCCCTAGATTGCAGTGACTGTGTTTGGACTTGCCCTTGCTCTGTCCTAGGGCTTTGCTTAGTTGCATACACTGCCATAAGTATTTTGGAAGAGTGCCATACAGCTCAACTATATAGGTGTCTGGGAAACCCAAGAGAAGGTTCATCCATCTAGTTCATTGCCCCATTCCTTTTATCTTTCAGCCAGGGAGGCACCATCTCCCATGTTAGACAAAGGATTTAATTGGACAACAGTTTTTAAAATCTGTGTTTGCTCCAACTGGTATAAAATGGGATGGATTTACAAATCCAGGTAAAATTAAAAACTGTATATGCAAGGAATTCAATATAGTACATTTGTAGGAAAAATATGACAATGGCTTTATCTTCCATCTTTAAATTTAATGGGAAACTGACTTCTGCTGTTTTGTCATAAACAAACTGGAATATCTTTTAGCTGAGTATTCCAAGACTTGATCACATAAAAGCATGCAAGATCTGCGTTTTGGAAGGGCTAAATTATATCTGGCACATTTCTAGGTACCAGTGCAATGTATGAAATTTGTTGACTGCTGTTGTGAGGGACAGAACTTTAAAATTTTCCAGACTCCTGTCATTAAAATGGGTAGAAAATTAGTAATATTTTCCTGTTAAGATGAATACTGCTCCTTTTTGCACTAATTGTCAGAATATCTTGATAGAGCTCTGAAAGGGTAGTGGTGTGCTGCAAGACCATCACATCACAGAGAAATGATTCAAAGGCAAACCGTCCTGCACCCTCTGGTATCAACTTGCAAATTAGCATCTGGAATCTAATTAAACGAGCTTAATGAAAGTAGCAGCTGAATACTGCTGGAAAAGACAATCAGCCTTTTCCCCCTCTGATATATATTCTGTACTACTGAAGCTGTTCACCAAAAGCATCGTGTGAGCGCAGTTAAAGGCATTAGCATTTATTTGAAGGGTAGGAACTGTTTTTTCATTCTGTTACGCTTTTGGCATGCGCCGGCGTCCCTAGAGAGCCGTGCCACAACACATAGTGCACAATATTTATAAATCAGTGACAGGCAATAATAGCAACTTGAAAAATTTCTTTTGCTGGAATTTCAAGTTGAGAGCTGCCAAAAGCTGAGAGGATCAAACCTGCTCTGGCAGCTGCTGTGCCCTACAGTGAGAATAGCAGACTTTGAAGATGTTCGACTTAAAGAAACGAAGACTGCAGGCTTAGCCAATTTTGCAGGTTTCTCAAGCTCTGGCTTTCTGCCGTTTGAAGATGAGTTGTTCAAGCTTCTACCACCGCCTGAGGCAGCGTCACACCAGCAGGGCCTATTCCCCCCCCCTCTTAGACTTAGAGTATCTTGAGTTTTTTGGGTAGCACGTGCTTTGTCAGTGCCAAGCGTGACAGCCTCTTCATGGGCTGCAGAGAGACACAAACTCTATCCAACATCCTCCAGGTAGATAGATGCTGGCCTCTAGAGGAGCTGTTATAGATTGCCAGGCTGGCAACAGCTTTTGCCCTAAAGCTCTAGGTGCCTCAAAACAAGGTGACTGCTGTGAGACAGGCACAGTTGCTCATGTGCACCCCTATATAAACTTGTATAAGGTGGCGTGAGAAAGAATAGCTTGCCTAGTGAAGCCTAGTGATTGAGTTTGTGAAGCAAAGCCCCTTACATTTTCAGTGGAGTTCACTCCTTGATACAAGGCAGAGGAGATCCTATGTGCCAAAGGACTTGCCATGTTTTCTACTCTTACACCAGACCAATGTCTAAAAATTGATACTAGCTCACAGAAATTCCAGTTTGCAGAAGTAAAGAGCCTGCCAAACTGCCCTACTTACAAGCACTCTGCTTGTACCTCCAGGAAAGGATGGCATCGTGACAGCCATTACTCCAGTACTCATGGTCATCTGAGTCCTTTGAATTGCTGTTTCTTTAAAGCTCTAAGCAGAGACTCGTATGATGGTTTACAAGGCTGAAAATTATTGCTGATTTTTTGGTTTTATTAGTTTAACAAAGAATGCCAATAAAACTAACAGTAAATAGCCATGGGGATATATAATGGTATAGTATAACCTGATCTCGTCAGATTTTAGAAACGAAGTAGGAGACTACCAAGAAAGACTGCAGAAGAAGGCTGTTAAAATGGATCTCTGTTTAATCACATGCCTTGGAAACTCTGGCGTAACTAGGACACGGCTGTGACTTCCGAGGGCACTTTACACAAATACACCTGCACAAATAGCCGCAGCATCAGATCATGGTCATGGTGGAGCCTGTGACAAATTAAACTTCCTGAACAGGCAAAACAGAAAGCAATGAATAGTACAATAAGCATTTACAGAATGAACAACAAAAAGCAGAGTACAGTAGCCAGGGGTAGTGAACCTGTGGTCCTCCAGATGTCCATGGACTACAATTCCCATGAGCCCCTGCCAGAAAACGCCGGCAGGGGCTCATGGGAATTGTAGTCCATGGACATTTGGAGGACCACAGGTTCACTACCCCTGCATAGCCTACAGTCAGAACAAAGAATTCAAAATTAGCCATCAGTGAACACTTGGAGGATTACACTGGTGACATTGTAATGGCCTATGGCTCCATGCAATAAAATCTGACTTGACTTGATTTGACACTGGTGACATCTAGTGTCTAAAACATGGCAAAAATCAGCTACTGGAAAATGGTGGCAGGAAGAGAATTACAAAATTAAGGCACGATGGCATGCTTCTAGAACTGAGGCTTTCCCGAGCAGGACCTTTTCCGAAGTTCTCAGTGGATGTCTGGACATCATGATCTGCGTACCTCTATACTAAGAGACAAATACTGCCATGCCTAACAGGTCTGAAAACCAAGAGGTTAAAACGTGGGCAGGTAGAGATAGGCGGCAACCTGTCTAACTACTGTCTGGAAATGCTCCCATTCTCTAGGACTTGGAAACCATGGCACATTTCTAGTTAGCAAGGACATAGAAGTGGGCTACAAGTGATGATGCCTGAAAGAACAAACAGAAAAGAGGCAGAGGTAGCAGCAGAAAGGAAGAGTGTAAGGGGCAATAGCTTGCCCCATATCTTCCCATAGGCCTCTTAAGAGCATGGGAATATTCTGGGATTAACTGTGCATTAGTTTGCCATATGAATACTTGTTATTAGAAGGCATAGTTTAATAATTCCTATTGTTACGAAAGAGCTGCTTTCAAGTATTATTAGATCAAGAGCTCTTACCCAGCGTTTTTGGATTGCCCTACCAAGGGAGACTCACCTGGCCCTTTTATTGTATTCTGTTCGGCAGTCAGTGGAAATCTAGCTGTTCAGAGGAGCTTTGGAATTGGGTGAAAGTTGGCTGATTATTCTTTAGAGCTGCTGCTTACAGGGAAGACTTGCTTCTATGTGCTATGATTGCTCTCTGGTTGGGTAGTTGGCTAGTTTATTCATAACTTGTTTTATCTGCTCTAATTTTGGTAGCTGTTTGTGTTTTAATATAGAAAGATAGGACAGTTTGTGCCATCTGGAATATTGTAAAAGGGGCCTGGGGATGAGGGATGGCTGAGATGGTGAAACGCATGGAATTGTGCTGGGCATTAAAAGCCCTGATTATTCAGCTTTCTGAAAATGCCACCCTCACATTTCCTAGCTGCTCCCATCTCAGGATCTAAAAACTGACTTTTTCTTATTTCTTTTAGAAGTATCCTGTGCCAGATTCATTGCCATCTAGCCAAGTACTGTCTACTCAGGCAGCTGGTAGCTCTCTAAGGTCCCAAGCACAGTGTGGTCTTCTTTGCTCTTTTTGACCTGAAATCCTTTTAGCTAGAGACACCAAAGATTCAACCTGGAACTTTCTGCATTGAGCGATGACTCTTCCCTCATGCTGGCACCAGTGCAGATGTGCTGTGTGCAGTTGTAGGCACTCTGTCGGTGTGGAATCATTAAGAGTGTGGCAGAGCTAAAAATCCTGGTTCCTGGCCTTTTGCCTAGTGGAGCAGGTTTTCTGGAATAATATGAATTAGAAAATTTTCTGGAAGTTATTCCAGTGCTATAAATAAAGCATGATCTGATTTTGTTTTTTTACTTGATTTTTGTAAATAAAATATAAGGTTTCCAATACTCCAGTAGTAACAAATTTGAATTGAAATATTGGATTAGCAAAATAAAATAAGTGTAGTTTAAATGCGCAAAACTTCATGTTTAAATTATTTTATTGGCAAAATATTTTTAAGAATGTAAAAACAATTTAGAATGCATGCTGCTTACATTGTTAAATTTAAAAGAAAACCTGAAGGCACTGAAAATTTGATGCGTGAACTCTGCAGTCCCAAACAGAGTTGGATCTTTTAAAGTCCTTTGAAGCCAGTTGTCTTAGAAGGGTGTAACTGTGCTTAGGAGTTCATTGTAATTTTAATGCAACCAGAGTACTCTGCCTGGTATGGCATGGTCATATTTGACCACTCAGATTGTTTCAGTAGAATTTAACTTTTGTCCACGGAGGCCTTGATGGCACCTCTTGACTTGCATCACTTGATAGTTCAGTATCAGGTTTGCAGTGTTCTTTCCACCTTGTGGGAGGGGACATTTTTTATTGATTGTCTTCTGTATTTTATTGCGGTTTTATTATCCTGTTGTGAACCGCCGTGAGCCAGCTGGCCCAAGAGCGGCAGTCAGTAAGTCTAAAAAATAAGTAAAAATAAGTATTTAGGCTTGATTTTTAATTGTATAGCCGTTCAGGTGAATTCATAACTTGATTTTAAATTTTGCATTGTTGCACATATTTGTGCTTTAATCCCTTCCCCCCTTGTCTAGTTTACAAATCGATAAGACGTATCCTTTCAGCACCTTAAATGTTATTCACACCTTTGAAATTACCCAGCTTGCCTAATATTATATTGACAAAGGTCCCATTGCTGTTGCTTTTATGAAACCCTGATTTCTGTGAAGGAAAAAAAAACATGACATTTTCCTGTTTTTTGTGGGTTCTGAAATCAGGTGGCCTGCCCACAAGCTTTATGGGGTAGGCTGAAAGGGACAGTCTTCTCCCTTCCTTTATTAGGTGGAGGTTGCAATAGCATTCAGCCCTCAGCTGGAAGGAACAGGCCAAGAGCTCTGTTGGACATTTGCAGTGACATTTTGAACATGTGGGATATCTGGTGGGTGGTGTTCATTGTGGGCACGAAACTGGGGCTTAGCTGGATTTGTTCTGGGAAATGTAACTGCATGTGGTCAAGTATCAGTTTAACTGCTGACAAGAGGAGAATCACTGTGGTGTGCTATTTTTTTTTTTTTTGACAACTGCCCAAACTTTAATCTTGATCAGGCACAGCAGCCTCATCAGTCTCATTTAGGCTGCTTGTGTGACTGACTGACACTCAGGAGCAGTGACAAGCTGCATATGAATGCCGGCTTCATTAGTGGGCCTGATCAAAATGCCCATGTCTCTGCCACAGGGGCTCAGGTGTGGGTGTCTTCTGGCTAATCCCCCCAGCTGACACTCGGAGTTTTAATGACTCCGTAGCAAGGTGGCCGCTTGCTGGGAGGTTTGCCAGCAGACAATGGAGATCAAGGGAGACCCTCAGCATTAAGCTGGAGAGCTGCCTGAGTAACTTGCATCCCCTTTGGCAGAACGCAGAGCTTAAGCAAATGCCTTAAAAAAAATTAGACTCCTTTGCAAAAATAAGTGCCCAGCGTTTGTGTATCTGTGACACTCTGTCCTTTTAGAATTGATGCTCTTGTTTCCAATTGCACGGTCTGCACGGTGGTCATCTTACTATGACATATGTGCTTCTGTTTCTCCAAGTAGAGATGCTTTCCCCTGTTTGTCCTTTTAAATTCTAGGGGTATTAATTTGGCTTCCCTCCATTAGTAGGATTGATCTAAATCTTTCTACCTTCACTCCAGAATGCTGCCTACAATAATTGTACACTGCAGTAAAATCAGAGTCCAGTAGCACCTTTGTTGGTCTTAAAGGTGCTACTGGACTCTTGATTTTATTGTGCTACTTCAGACCAACACAGCTACTCATTTGAATGTACACTACAGAATTAATGATAAAGCACTTTATAGCTTACGGCTTCTGGTGCCTGGTAATCTTCATTTCTTACTAGCTGTGTTCTCCATAAGGAAATTGCTTATGGAGTTGCTTAAAGGATGTGATTTCCAGGCGTGTCATTCTGTATAATCTGAGAGAACACAGAATCTGCCAAGAAATTTTGACTGTACATTCTAACTCATCCATTATATCAGTGGTCCCCAACTGGAGACCAGTACCGGTTCGTGGATCAGTTGGTACCGGGCCGTGGCTCCTCCTCATCCTCCTCCCCGGCTGCTGCCTCGGGGGCTGCCCTGCCACTCTGCCACTGGCTCACCTTTGGTGCTCTCTGGCAGCCATCATGGCTGGGGCTCTCCCTCAGCGTGGCACTGCGCAGCTCCCCAGTGGATGGCGGGAAGCCAGGGGCACCGGCGGGAAAGCTAGTGGCGCAGGGGCTCAGGCAGCGGCAGCAACGTCCCTCGGCAAAAGACTACCCCCCCTGGGCCTCAGTAAAATTGTCAAGCGTTGACCGGTCCCCAGTGATAAAAAGGTTGGGGAACACTGCATTATATGGCTGAATGCCGGCACTTTTGGGGCACCTTCCTGAACTTACTGAAGATACTTAGTAGTACTTAAAACTTGTGTCTGGTACTGTGAGCAGGTGTACTCACAAGCTACTGATGTCTAGAGAGCCCTTTTCAGTTTAAGATGCGATATGGAGGATAGGTCATTATTTTTGATGCGTTTCTCAGCAGTCAGTGCTCATATTGCTTCATTTTTCACCACAACAGGATGATGTGGTGGGATTGCACTATTTCCCCCCCTTGTTCAGGTCTATAGTTCATATTTTCTTAACGACAGAAAATAAAATCAATCTTGGGCAAAGGGAGGGAAGAACTCAGGGGTCCCCAATACGGCACTTGTAGGCACTGGTCCAGGTAGGCTTCTGACTAGCCACTTGAAATCCGAGGGGCTGTGCAGATTAAAATGGTGGTGTTCCAGAAACACCAAAATGCTCACATTTTAATACCCAACAGATAGCTAAATGTTAGCGGCATGTCCCTTGTTTCAATGTGGTGCAGGCGCATACTTCTACAAACTGCCTGTTTCTCGGCTTTCTGTCCTTGCCCACATCACTGAAGCTGAGATGAGGACAGTCAGTAAAGATTAGATTTAAGAAATTGGGGTTCTTACTGGAGATTTATTAATGTGATCTGTTCTTCCCTGTCAAACAAGTCTGGTTTATTTTGCTCTGAAAATTCTGGCAGTATCACAAAAGCACCAGTAATAAATTGTGTCTGGGAGTTGGAGTTTAGCTTTTAGCAACTGGAAAGCCCTCAGTAGCCTACGCACATCTCCTTTGTGATGTGAGAGTTTAGCCAGTAGAATGGCTTTCTGCTGCTCCTATGAGGAACGAAATAGAAGGAAGTGACATTACAGAATGATGGTTCTCAAATCATATGTTTGCTATCTTGGCTCGTAACTCAGCATAAATTGTTAATGTAAATTCAGGTTAGTAGGGAACATATTTTTAACTAAAAAAGATAAACTGCTGATTAATTCAGCATAGAACTCAATTACAAATTGAAAGGGCCACTGCGGGACTCCTGAACCCTAAAGACAACAGATGTTGAATTGATACTGTAGCATATTTCACACTGGTATGAAATATTAACATGGTTTATTGTACTTGTGGTGCAGGAAGTAGGAAAGGGGAGGCCAGGCTCACGGATACACGTACTGCTACATTGTGAAAATAGCTAGGTTCAGCCACCTGCAGTTGGAAAGCTTTAAGATATGGACGTTTTACGGGTAACAGAAGGAACACAGCTCCAGTAAGCTTACATTTCTTCTCTTTTGTCAACAACACAAATTATGCAATAATGAATCCTTTCAAATGCTTGAAGGCAAGGAAGACACACACTGAGTCTTGGCTTGTTTTGTATCCTGCCAAATTTTGGGTGCAATAAAAATGACTCTGTACACCTTTCAGTTCCAGTCATAGATGGAGTCTGCTTCTTCCTAGTGAATAGTTTTCTAAGCATTGTTTGAAGCTGCAATACATCAAGGCCTTCCGTGACATAGGAAAGGTACACATACAAGGTGAGATACATGGATGTATCTGACATGCTTATGTTCTCTGTCTTTAGCATGTAGAGAAGTTGGGCCCAGTTGGTTTCTCTTAGAGTTGTTAGGAGGCCAAGATGTGGGAAAGGAAGGGGTTAAATATATACTGCCCTGAACTCCTTGGCAGAAGTAGGGGTACAAATGCTAATAAACCAATAGTTACTTGCGAGTTATTGCAGCATCCTCAGACTGATTCCAAATTCAGGCATTACATTTAGATAATAAGCACCTTTGAAGGTTTGCTAGGCTGAAGCATGCTAAGAAGCATATATAGATGTCTTAGTTCAGTTCTTTATGGTCATGGTGTCTTGTTGCATGACTGGATTTTTCATGATGGTAAGAGTTTATTGCTGGACTTTTTGAAGACTAAATATGAAGCAAAGATGCACATAGTATCTGGTCATAAGTAGGAATGTTTTATCTAATGTTTTTGGGTGGCCACATAATTAGGACGGGAAAGCAGAAAGGGGGAGCTGTGATACAATTTGGTGGTAGGGAGAGCCTGATTTTGCTGTTGTGGAACATGTTGTTTTGACAAGGTTAACTCTTCATTGTAGTTCTAAAGCCAGCAAATTATGTAAATCTGCACTACATGCTTGAGGATGTTTTACTTAAATGCCTCTGGCTGTGTAGACAGAGCACCATAGTTCAGGAGAAAACAGTACAGGAGCAAGCATAACCAGTTAAAATGAAGCAGCAACAGTTCTAAATATGTCTTTGTACATCGCACTGCAGCATGAGTTTCTGTGGCTTTCCAGACTGCCTCATTCATACTGCAATCTAAACTTTATCCTGAGTATTAATGGAGTGTATAGATTTTAAAAACTTAAATGGTAAGGCTTATTCTTGGAGTGAACAGAACTGAGTGAGTGGACATCTGCCAAACCCATCTGTCATATGTTCCCTCACCTGGCTGTAGAGTTGCCTGCTCTCCTGGATTTAGGATTTATCTCAGGAGTACAGAGATCAGCTTCCTCAGAGAAAATAGCCACTCCAGAGGATAGACATCACTTCCAGATGTCCAGGAATTTTCTAACTTAAAATTGGCAACCCTACCTAGCTCAGAAACAAAAGTAACCCTGTTGGGTTCAAAAAACATTTGAGTACAGAATGACTTGTTCAGTAGCAGAAGATTTGGAATATTTGCAGTATTCCCACACTGACTTTCCAGTCTCTGAGACAACCTTCAGCAGTCTGCAACCACAGAAATGTGGCTTGATCACTATTGTTCATAAATAGCAGATGAATAAGAGAAATAGTGTGCTTACACAAACCAATCTTGTCTCAAATAAGGACTGTGCTGATAACTCTTTCAGACAGGTTTAACATTACCCGAGTGATCACTCAAAAGTGAAGTAGGAACAAAGCAAAAATCATGCCACTTCTAATCAATTTAAGGTTCGAGCTTCAAAACAGTATCTGAAGTGCATTCATCCCCTTCTCATTGCACTGTACGAAGTATTGAGCATTAGAATGAAAGGTGCCTTTCATTCATTTCACTTGAATCCACCTTTGCTTGTATTTCCCTGTCAATCCCCAAGATGGCGTTTGGTTCAGAGACACATGCCAGATATGAACCAGCCTATTTAGGCTTTTCTATTTGGGGGTTCCCCCCCCCAAGTTGGAGGGGGCCAGACAGAAGAGATGGACCATGAAGCAGTCAAACTCTTTTGATTTGGAGTGGCTGCCTGGGGTCAGCTCCCTTCCCAAAGCTTCCCAGTAGATTAAGTTTTGCTTCCCGTTATGTATTGATCGTGAGGAAATTTCTCCCAGAAGACAGGCGTATCCACATTTCTACACAATCAAGACTGCCGATTACTCTTCCAAGGTCTAATTAGCCTTCTTTAAGACCTGGTATCCTTCATGCCTGGTCCCAAACTCCCAATACTTTTGTATAGATTTTTACTATGGCACTAGCATCCCCCCCCCCCTCCTTGGTCATGTCAGAGGTACTCTTAAGTAATTTGTACATTTTGTTTTTGGGGTTCAAAAAGGGTGTTGAACAAATTTTATTTATATACATTGGAACTGCAGAGATTAAGAAACTGGATTTTTAGCAAGGTACAGCAGTTTAAAAGTAAACCAGATACTGTTTTCAAACATATAGGTGCCCTTTTGGTATACTAAGAATTGTTTCCAATGGCATACTATAATTATTTGTAAATTAGAGCCTATGTAGTGTCATAGTTCGGGTGTCAGATTAGGATCTGGGACACCGATTCCTACTCTTCCGTACAAGCTTGCTGGGTGACCTTAGGCCAGTTATACAGTGTTCAGCTTAACCAGTCCCGCACAGGGTCATTGTGAGGACAAGACAGAAAATGATGCAAGCTTCTTTGGGCTTGCACTGGTGAGAGAGGCTAGATAAAAATGAAGTAAATATGTTTGAAAATTCATTTTTAGGTTCTCACACTGTTTTAATAGAATAGCATACCCCAGACACTCACATTATTTTGTCTGAGGCATTCAGAACCATAGGTGAAATGGTTTTCTCTTGAAAGCTTTTTGCAAGAAATTGTCCCAACATTTGATACTTGTTTGACCAGCCTTTTCCGTTGCAGAATGCTTCAAATTAAATTTGGGTGCTCTGCTCTCCCTAGTCTGCAAATCACTTAAGTGATGAGCTCTCTGGAAGACTAATGTGGAAAAGTTCTCTACCAGGGGAGGGCTATTTGGGACTCTTGCCACTGCAGTTGGAGAGAGGTAATCTATCAGTTTTGGAGTGTCTACAAAATGCAATTCTCCAGATAACGGGTTTAAAGTAAAGATTTAATACCGTCTCTATCTACTATGATGTTGCTGTGACAGTTTAAAACTCGTTCTCTAAATCTCAGCAGACTTTATAGCCAGCAGTGGGCCAATATAGAGTTTAATGGCATTACAACACATAAATCATCTTTTAAAGATGCTACCAGTAGCTCCAAAATTAAATGCAGACAATCTCTTCAGTTATAAATAATTTATCAAACACCATTTTGGATGAGCCTCCGTGCTGAGTTATTTATTTTAGCCTTTACTGTTCAATTCCTCAGACGCATTTTGAAAGATCCATTACTGGTCAGTTTAATGAACTTGGGGGTCTGCCGTGCCCCCTCCAGCAGTTTGGCACAGCTGTGGTGACCATTACATGGCTGGCCCGGACCTCTTTGTGCCTTTTACGAGTGTTGCCCATTTGTCATGTGGCGGTAAATGGAGGAGCACATTGGAGTCCTGGGACACATTGTGTGATGTAGCAGTGGAGGAAGCCGAGCAGCCTATAAAGGGATACTTGTCACAGCTGACTTGTATTACAGTACATCACTCTTACAGTAATCTCATTTAAGGGGCATCCATGGGCCCCAGAGGATTATATTCCCAGTTAGCTTGGTCTTTGCAACCATAAAGGAAGAAGTGCGCCTTTTATATACTCAGAACTTTTAGAGATTTTTTTTCAAAAAAGATTAATTATTACACTGCGTCATTCGTGCCACCATCGTTAAGACTGTGACTGTCAGCACTTTCATTAGAAGTCTCTCTTTTGTGATTCTAAAAAACTCAATTGGTGGGAACTGGCATTTGGGGCTTGTATGCAGGACCAGTTTTTACTGAACAAGGTTTCTCAGTGCTATTGCAACCTTTTTTTTTTGCACATTTTATTTTTTAAAGTTTATTTTCGATTAAAAATATAGAAATAAAACTTACACGAAGTTCTGAAATGTAAACTACAAAGCTATAATAAGACGTCAGTTAGGCAAGCTCAAAATTAATTTCTTCTTGTAGACTGGAAAGCATTCTGTTTTCAAAATATATCAGACATTTGGCCATGTAGTAGAAAAGCTAGTTTATATAGATGAACATACTACTAATTTTTCTAACCAATTCACAACATCTTTAGAAGGGAATTCTAAATGATTTAACAAAAAAAAGGTAAAGGTAAAGGTATCCCCTGTGCAAGCACCGAGTCATGTCTGACCCTTGGGGTGACGCCCTCTAGCGTTTTCTTGGCAGACTCAATACGGGGTGGTTTGCCAGTGCCTTCCCCAGTCATTACCGTTTACCCCCCCAGCAAGCTGGGTACTCATTTTACCGACCTCGGAAGGATGGAAGGCTGAGTCAACCTTGAGCCGGCTGCTGGGATTGAACTCCCAGCCTCATGGGCAAAGCTGTCAGACGGCTGCCTTACCACTCTGCGCCACAAGAGGCTCTTTAACGAAAAAAAAAGGGGGGGCATAATGGTAGCTATGCTCTTATACCTTTAAAGATAACTGTAGTGGTTGTATTCCAGAACTCTTCTACTCTCCTACACTCTCACCAGATGTGCATAAAATTGGCATTGATAGCCCCACAGACCCAAGAATATATCTTTTTGAGTAATAACAATATTGTCGTAGTCATGACTGCTCTGTTAGTTGGCAGGTGTTAAATCAAATTTTTAAAAATGTCGCATGGGCTGATGTGGCGAATTTTCTTTCGATAGTATTTTAATTATAATTAATTATTGGAGAACAAGGCTTAGGTAAGTACCTTGATAAATGAAGTTTAGTTTCTTGGTACCTAAACAGTTTTTATAGCTCCTCAAATACTATTGAAATTGCCTGGAAGTTTGAGCAACCTTCAAAGAAAGATAAGGGGGGGAAACTGCTCCTGTTGATCCACACAGTCATGTTGTTGTTTTCCCCTTTGTTCCAGATTTTTGTATCTTTCTGCTTGCTGTTCTACCGAATTATTTCTTGCTGCGCTGTGTGTGTATGTTGTGTGTTTTAAAGCCTAGGTTTAGCAGATTTTCATGGACATCTCTGAATCTTCCCTGGCGTGTACTGTGTTTAATGAACATTATTCTGGAATTAAGCAGGGAAGAGCCATGTTGTGCTGGCATACACCAGTCATTTACAGGTGACCCCAGGCCAAAGCTTAATTTGAGAGTATTTGAAAAATTTCCTCTTTCATTTGAAGGATGTCTGGCTGAATGCAGACCTCTTGGTCTGTGTCCTAATTGAGCTGTGAGAATTTGGGAGCCTCCATAGGAAACTCCTTGTGTGGAAGATCACTAGAGAGTGCTGAACATGTGCTGGAAAAAGGCACAATGGCACTTCAGGAGCCTCTTCAGCAATACTCATGCAGCTGCTGCTTAAATCTGAGAACCCATTGGGATTAGAATGGAAACACACCCTGCAGTCCTTATTCTCCTGGGGCTGGGTCTGGAGGATTTATAAGGAGATGGGAGGAGTTGCCGTTTGCCCCCTGGCTATTAGCTGAGCATTGAGCTTGAAGGAGCCTTGGCATGGGCAGCTCTGTGGGGTTAGGTGGTCTGAAGATAGGGTGTTCCGAGACACAGAAGTGGGCTTTGGAGAACAAGGCTTAGGTAAGTACTGCACTGGAATGGAGAATTTTCTATACAGGGGAAGCAAGCCAGATCTTGAAGATGCTACCACTTTCAATGAGATGCTTCTACTGAGATATTTGAGCCATTAATACAGAATTATTCCAGAGGGGCTTTTGGGGTGGGGATTGCCAATTTAGGTTTAGTAAGGAAATTGCAAGTAGTTTGTTATTGAAGGGAAGTTGCCATTTTAGAAATCCTTAACTGGACAAGCTTTAAAGATAAAACCTTCCACCACTGGCAAAATATCTTCTGTAGTTTAACCCTCTCCTGGAACTGCTTAGAAGTTATCAGGAAACTCAGTTGCGGCATAGTTGTGCTTTGGAAATTGTATGAACTGTGTCTCTCTGTCCTTACACAGTGGTATTATTTTATCCGCTACTATGTTCCACAGATTCTCCCCCAAATACTAAAATCATAATTTGAAAGCACTGTCTTATTTAGGCCAGAAGTGCTTGTCCAGAAAAATTACTGTAATACAAATTTCCGGATGCTAATGTAATTGGAATTCCATCCATTTCCCATTTATGGTAGAGGGTGTAAAGAACAAATTGTGGTTACCTGTACAGGATGTGCTGCTGAAGCAATTTGAACACTGGGGGATTTTTTTAATTGGGGGTTTATTTTCTAAGAAAATCATCAGGAACAGTACATCAAGAAATACCTGTGATGGGAGTTCTTCCTTGGCTGGGGTCTTAACTACTAAAGTCTGTATCTGAAGAAAGAAGCGGTGGGAGGGGGAATATTGCAGATTATATTGTGTCAAAAATAAGAGATAAATACAGTTGCAGATGTCTAGCTTTCATTTGTCTGCACTCCTTTCACTGGGCAACAGAATAACAGATCTGTTCATAGTTCTGTGCAGAAGTTGCTTACCTGCAGAATTGTTTCCTTACAAAGAGGGCAAGGTATATCTGAAGTTCAAGCTTACTGGTGGCAGCAGCTGTGATGAATGCCAATCAGTAATGGTTTTGCCTGGGGTGTATAACTTGACAGTATATGTCCATGCAAGTGCAATGCACAGCAGGAGAATACACAGTTTGATTCAGATCTTAACCATTCCTGATCCTGGTAAGCCGCTAAGCTGTAAAATGGTGCTATCTATGCACATACATGTATGTGTGCATGTTTGCTCTGGCATAATTGCAGGAATGATAGTTCCATCTCCCTTTCTCCTTCCAAAGAGTTACCGCCTTAATATTTCTCTCCCTGTTTGAATGGAGTACCAGCTCAAATTGTTTCTGTTGAGTCACTCTGTCTTTTCCGTGTTTGTATTTTGTGTGAAATACTTGAGTTAGCATATGATTACCAGCCCAGCATAACTGCTTCGAAGTGTGGGATGACTGAGGCACTAATATTTTCACGGACTTTTCTTCCAGGAAGAGGAAGCCAAGCAGCTTGTGAGAGATGCCATTGCAGCTGGGATATACAATGATCTGGGATCAGGCAGCAATATTGATCTGTGTGTCTTAAGCAAGAACAAGCTGGACTTCCTCCGTCCTTATGATATGCCCAACAAAAAGGGGGAAAGGTGAGTGTCTTATACAGTCAATGGTGACAGATTCTTTTAGTGTCTAGATTCCATTTGTTTTTCAGAAGCTTAATACATACCAGGTGTGTGGGGATTGTATCTATGGACTGCCAACATTTGTAACTGGAAGTGCTTCAGAGAATGCTGTCCTGATTGGAGTTGATGGTACAAACTGTCCTAGCTTAGATAATTAATATGCTCTTTTTTTGAAAAACAAATTAACAAAGGAATTGTTCCTGCAGCACTTGTCCATCTGAGAGGCTTGCTAGTTTCAAAAGCTGTATGAGTTCATTGTTATAGGAACAGAGGGCTTTGAGAGAGACATTCACAAGAGTGCAACAGAGCCATCATTTCCTGAAGGAGAACAGCTGGCTGGCTGTGCCAGTTAAAATGGTCTGGGTTGAAGAGATGGCTCTTCGTATGCGGGAAGCAAATGTTTTCTTTCTGCTAGCTGAAATTTTGCTCTTGTAAGGTCTAGCATTGCAACACCTCAATAGGAGTGTCAGAATTGCATCTTAGCTCAGGGAGAGTTGTTCTTCACAGTTTTGTTTTAGGAAAAATGGTACACAATAGCAATGTTGTGGTCTCCAGGGACTAAAATCACAAGTTACCATTCTGTTACTATGCAACACACATTCAAAATGGATTCTGTGGGAGTGTAAGATTCACGTTGTTTCCAGTTATTTTTTCATGAATTGTTGTGGTTTTTGATCATGTCTGATAGTAAATACCATTTCCATCTGGCTGGCTGGAAACACTGAGATTTATAACTGCTGAGTCTGTGCCCACTGACAGGTTTTGCAGTCTGTACTTTCACCCCATGTGCAAGACACAGTTGAGTAACCATGGAACTTGCTATTAAAAGCAAAGGTTTTCTGTAAATAGCATTTTATATCCTTATACTTACGTAGTGCTTAGCTCTTCTGGGTAAGGTCAGCTTTCACAGCCTCCCACAGGCAAAAAAAAAATCTTTTGGGAGGGGAGACTTTTTCAAAACTGTGCTCCCCACCCACTGGTCTGTGGATTTTTTTTCTCTTTGAGGTATGTAACAGGCTGGGGTGAGGCTGTGTCTAATATGAAGCATGAGTTGAAGGGTCAGGAACCCACTAACACTCTTTAACCATATTTATTTCAGGAGAATTTTTAGACAATAAGATGGAATAAATTTGTTATGTCCTCATACTTTGAAGGGGCTGCCTTCCCCTAATTTTATTGCTTTTGGCTAACACTACTCTGGAATTATAACTTGACCATATATTTTACTCATGTAAGCATGACTGGCCCAAGGACTCCCAACAAGCTTCCATGGTAGAGTGAGGACTCGAACCTGAGTCTCCCAGATCATAGTCTGACACTGGAACCACCAAGTTATATCTACGGTAACATTGTTGCCACACAGCCAAACGAGATGGGATATATATTATATCTCGTGTAATTCTGAATCTGTCCCCTGTGCAGATTGATAAATCTAAAGAGTGGGATCAGGCACATGCAAGGATCCGTAAGCCCAATAAACATTGTCAGTGTAGCTACAGGTCATGTCCAGCATGAGTGATGATGGCAATGTGGTGATGGAGAAAGAAGGGAGAACAGTAGTAGCAACCCAGTGGCTTCCTGGCCATTGCTCTCTTTCTATGCTAGGGGGAGGTAGAGACAGATGACAGCTCAGTGCCCCTGTTCCTTCAGCCACCCCCTTTTGCCTTTCTGGGCCCCCCTTTCCCTCATCCTTTTCATGGCTACTGTTTTTGCTTGCCTCTAGAGTTTGGAAAGGGGAAAGCAGCCACATCTCCCCCTGACTGTAATCAGCTAGTTGTCTGCCCAGCTTCTTCTCTTGGCCTCGTCACTTCTTCCTTCTAATTGCCAAGGTGGTGAGGGGAGGGCGGAAGGTGACTGGAGCTAGCAGCCACTCAGCCTCAATTGTGTTAGGGCTGGGAGGGACCCTAGACATTTGGGACAGCCCCCATGACCTGGCAACAAACCCCTTCCCCCTGCTTCCAATTGTTGTTCTGTGCCTACCTTGGCTCTGTTCCCAGCCCAAACAATACCAGAGCTTAGTGCCCTCTTTTCCTCCTGGCAGCAGTGGGGGAATTTCCTAATGAGCTTCTTGCAGATCCCTGCTTGTTCACATCTAAAGCAGTTTTTAAATATATATATATAGGTGAGGGAAACTAAATTCTGCCCCACCCACCACCTGTCCTTGCTGTACTCTGGTACTAGAGCCAGGTTGGAATGAAAAAGACATGATGAAGTGAGGTAAAGAACAGGCAGTGTGCAGTTCTCCCACTGCTTTTATTAAGATGACTAGATATTAAGCCCACTGTGGGCAAAATACAGTGGGCCCTAGCATGATGGTGGAGGGATGGGGCGAAGGAAGGAGGAAAAGGAGAGAGACAGAAACACAGAAAGAAAAGGAGGAAGATAGAGACAGAAGAAGAGGGAGAGAAACAGGTAGCAGAAAGAGGCAGATGGAAGATAGGGAGGAAGGGAGAAAGGGAAAAACAAAGGGAATGCTGGGAGGAAGGGAAGGAAAGGGCAAAGGGAATGCTGGGAGGAAGGAAAGGGCAAAGGGAATGCTGGGAAGAAGGGAGGAACAGAGGAAGGTAGGTGGCCTTGGGACCTTCTGCTGGGCCCAGGGGCAGGCTTGGCTGCTCCAGGGCCCGGCAGAAGGCTCGGGAAGGCGGCGGCAGGCTTTGAGGCCTACTGCCGGGCCGAGGAGCAGTCTCGGCTGCCCCAGGGCCCGGCAGAAGGCTCGGGACGGGAGCGGCAGGCTTTGAGGCCTACTGCCGGGCCGAAGAGCAGTCTCGGCTGCTCCAGGGCCTGGCAGAAGGCTCGGGACGGGGGCGGTGGGCTCCGCGGCCTACTGCCAGGCCTAGGAGCAGGCTCGGCTGCTCCAGGGCCTGGCAGAAGGCTCGGGACGGTGGCGGTGGGCTCCGCGGCCTACTGCCAGGCCTAGGAGCAGGCTCGGCTGCTCCAGGGCCTGGCAGAAGGCTCGGGACGGGGGCGGTGGGCTCCGCGGCCTATTGCCAGGCCTAGGAGCAGCCGAGACTGCTCCAGGGCCTGGCAGAAGGCTCCGGACGGGGGCGGTGGGCTCCGCGGCCTACTGCCAGGCCTAGGAGCAGCCGAGACTGCTCCAGGGCCTGGCAGAAGGCTCAGGACTTCGGGAGTGGGCTTTGTGGCCTTCTGGCGGGCCCAAGGGCAGGCGAGCCTGCCCCAGGGCCCGGCAGAAGGCTCCCTGGGCGAGGGGAAGCCGGCCGGAGGACTTACCGCTGGGGAAGGCTTCTTCCTCTGAGCGGCAACTCCGTGGCCGGCCCAGGCGAGGCTGGGCCAACCAGCCAATGGGGAGCCGCGCTTTGTGCGGCTCCCCATTGGCTGCTTGGCCCTCGAGTGACACTCGGAGGGCCCAATCAGGAGCCGCTTCGCGGCTCCTGATTGGGCCCTCCGAGTTTTTATCCCGGACAGGGCCCGCCCTAACTCCTCCCCACTTGCCCTTACTCCTTTATTCCTCCCGCTCCTCTGGAGCGGGGGGAGGGTTAAAGATGATGCAGGACATGAACTGTTGTCCATGTGTACTAATACAGTTGAATTCCCATCTGAGTCCTCAGTCAGACCTAAGCTGCTGCTTATATCCAGTTTCTAGATGGAAGTGTGAATCAGGCATCTCTCCTGTGCCTGCTTTATTCAGTGACTACTGGAAGTTACCTTTAACCCAGTGATGGTTTCTTCTGCCAACAGGCAAGGAAGATACAAGTGTGAGAGAGGAACCACAGGCATTCTCACTGAAAAAGTTACTCTGCTGGATCTTGAAGTGACGGATGAAACAGTACAAACGATGGACACATCTTGATTTATTGAAAACTTTCAGGGCCTTTGAGTGGGCCCAGTGTATTGCTTTTATATTGAAACACCTTTCTGTATGCTGGGCTGTTCAGAATTATTAAACTTCAGTGGGAACTAAGTGATATAGTGAATTATTGTGGGGAACAGAGGAAGGCTCACAAATAGGCAAGTGAGCATTCCTGGTTCTGAGAAGTCAGTTTACTCAGTGCTGGGTTGCATGCATCTCTGGGGACAGAATGTGGATAAGTGTCTGGCCACACACGGTATAAACTTTGCTTTATGGGAATAAACAGGTGCAGCCCAACTGGCTACATCAAGGAAGAATGTAAGTATCTAGAAGTCGTATTACCTTCTTCAGAATGGCCCGTCTCCCTACAAGTGACTTTTAAAATGAAAACTCACAGTGAATTCCAAAACATGTGCAAGTGGCACTACTTTTGTGGATGAACCTGAGGAAAAATAAATTTATGCACACATTTCAAGAACCACATTTCTACTGTGGTTCAGACATGTCTGCTTAAGATACTTGAATGTCTGCAGCTGGCACTGAAAACTGACTTTACAAAGAAAACTGTTTATTTTGTAAGTCGTTTAAATCTCATCTAAAAATGCAGTTGCAAAATTTTCTTTGGAAATACATTTACTTAGGTACTAAAAGAACTTAAGTAGCAAGAAAGAGACCAGAATTAGCAGACTGATAAGTAATTTGAAACTCCCAACAGCCAGAGACTTATTCAGTGTCACACATCAAAAAAACCCCTCTTTTTGCTTGCTTTTAAAGAAAAAAGCACCCCCCCTGCCCAGTTTGTAAGCAGCTCAGCACAGAATTACACATAGGCAACTTCTGCAGAGCTGAACATTTCCTGGCTCTCCAAAGAGATCAATAGACTGGACTTCTGTGGGCTTGTAATACATGCAACTTCACAGCAATTAAACAGATTGATATTAACACCTTGGAGAATTACTTAAACGGTTTAGCAGTTGGCACTGCCCTTTTCCTTATAAAGGCAGGAAGTGAGCTGCAGAAACTCACTAAAAGTACATTATTTATCTACAGGAAAAGTAGGATTTCCGTTGAGGATTCAGCCTAGAGGCCATACCTCCAGTGCTTGAAGAATTCTGATGTCACACCTCTAAATATTGTCCTTCAGAAATTCTGGATTGCAGCCCTATTCCTACTAGACATTTCTACAGAATGATGCATTTTTAGGAACAGTGTATTAAACTGGCTGATTTTAAAATATGTAAGTGAGAAAAATTTAAGTTAGCCTTAACAAATGTCCTTCAAATCAGCTTGTTTAAAATATTCACATTTATAAATGAGTTTTCACAGTAAAGAAGTGTGATATTTAGTTGAAATGAATTTTTTCTTTAACTTGTCTTATGTCATAGCCCTACATTAAGTTTAAAAACACTGCTTTAAAGTAGTTCTGGGGTTGCTGAAGTACCAGTGATTTTACAAATCCCCCTGCCCACCCACTCACCCACTTCTTACAGTAACACTGGTCTTCATGTAAGAATGGCTATTGAGATTCTCACAAATTCTCTGCCAGTACAGGCAAGGAAAGTTATAAAAAAAAGCTTTGGTATGAGGCAGACTTGGGAGTCTTCCTCAGCTGCAGCCACATTAATAAAATGCATTGCATAGTAGCCATTTTAACATTTCAGTTAAAAAACAAAACCCTTCAAAGGTGTTTCCCTTTTTCCATATTCTATTTTTGCAAAGAAGGGAAAGTATAAAAACTCCAGGCAGATACTTTTAAAAAATAAATGAACTAGAAACTGAATTTGCTGTTAGCCATTTGCAGAAGAGGCAAAGTAGCAGTTATATAAAATTACACAAATTCTACTGAAATTCTTACATTACTATAAAGTGATTTCACCAAAGGAATTATTTCAATATTTCACATTAGTTAAAATACAAGGGGTGTGACAAATGCACAATGAGAAACCCTTGCTCTTAGTCTAACCTAGATTACACACAACAGTTTTAAGAAAGGATCTTAAGTTATCTATGTCTGTAACATGTTATTGGCTTTAAAAAGAATAACACACACCTGCAGCAGCATCTCACAGCCTTCATTGAGAGCGTATCCACTCTGTGAGAACCCCTGCAAGTGGCCTGCAGAAATTATGAAGCGTCTTTCAATGAAGGCTCAAACTCTCCCGCTTGACTTTGGTGAGGCACCTCTTGGTTTCATTCTGAGACAGAAGGTTCAAGTAAGACTAAGCTGGGCTGGCTTTTCATGGAGCACATTTGCTGACTCTTCAAGTGCTGGAGGTCCAAACATGCATCTGTTTTGCTAGCTGATGCACATAACCAATGTCAGGCCTTTGATCAGGATCTGGGTATATGCACATGCTGACCAGCTCCCTCAACTGCAAAGAGACAAAGGCACATAAGACACTCTGCAAGGGAAAAGATGGCAGACTTCCAATCTTGGAAGCTCCCAATCAAGGAATTTGCCATTGTATCAATCAAAGCATCCCATGACCTAATTTAAACATGATGCTGATGTGCTCCCACACAATGTTGGTATCCGTGCGATGACTGCACAGGAGATATTTAATTAGTTCATGTTGCATATGAAGCAGCACATGATATATATTGTGGAAGATCCGATAATTCTTACCCATCAGCACTACACTGAAAATAACTGAGTCTTTATACAAGAACATTTCTTGTTGCTTTCAAGACAGTAAAATATGTATGTCATATCAAAATACACATGCATAACCAAGTGTACATAGCTGTATGTTCACACTGGTACTCTAGAAACAGCAGCATCTTCGGTGCATATGGTTGCTAAATTCCTGAAAATTTGGGGGTGGAGCATTGGCAGAGTGACATTTGGTTCAGCAGGTATGTGATGCCATAGAGTCTCCAGGGCACACCTGGAGATCATCAAAAAATGTACTGCTTCCGTATTCACTACTGCAATTAATCCTGGGCAGAGTCTGCACTTACTTTCTTTATTCCATTGTCAATCCTGTTGAATTCAGATCGCTTTGAACTCGTCTTCTTCTCCCCCCCTGCCCCTCCCCATTGAAATAGGAAAGTCTTCTGCACATGGTTAGGGAGGCTCAGAAGGGGGGGGGAGGCAATCCTCTCTCTTTCTGTTCTTGAAGGGTGGGGGGAGAGGAGCCAGGCAGGGAGCCTCTTTCTTTTCTTGGAGGGGTGGGGGAGAGGATCGAAAAAGGCAGAGGAGGGAAGGAAAATCCAGGACCGACAGAAGTTGAGAGAAATTAGGGGCTTCTCCTTTAAGGCAAGCGTGTCACATGACCAGGTGTAGCCTATCAGAGGTTCATCCTTTCCACCCCCATTTGTTGAATGGCTTTAAGAACACACAGCTAGTAGTGTAAAAACTTAACTGTCTCATCAGCTATCTTAAAGAAATTGATTAAAAGAATTCAAAATGTAAAACATTCTAAAAGGGAAAGCCTCCAAGTATTTGTTTTAAAATCATATCCTGTCTTCCCCAGTGGTTCAAGATGGCTTATATGTGCCCTTCCTAAAAGGAACAATAAGTGGCCTGGCTAGAGAAAGCTTAGCGGGGATCACAAACGCCACAAAGTGTACATAAGCTAACTCAAAGCATTCAGCTTCTGGGAAAAAGGGAGAGGCGTGGTCGTTGATCAGGAAATGGGCATGCACTACAACCCACATAGCCTAGAAGTCTCCAGAAGTAAGCCTAGAGACATCTGGCACACATACAATGTGGCCTGGCATGAAGTCTACACCGCCAGGCTATGGCAGTGGAGGTTAGAATAGTCTTCCCAAGAGCTTCCTTGCTTTGGAGCCATTAGCCAGTTGAGAGAGCTGTGACCTCCTTGTTCACGTTTGCTTGCATAATAAAGGAAGTACAGAAGTGCTGTAACTCCCACCGCCCTAGCCTTTTTATTTTGTACTTGAAAGACTGGAGCTTTTAATTACACAGCCCCTGGAAGCAGCTTACACACCCTAAGGCACCAAAAGAAACAGCCATGAGCCTCTGATCTTCTCCCATCCTCCCAGCAGCAACAGAACCAATTATTTCAATGGTAATTAAAAGCACGACTATCCTGCGAACAGAAGCAAGGAGGGCAGTTCCCTGTCTGCAGCTGGGTTGGTTTTATATGGGTGCAGAAGAGCACCACCTTTATTTAACTGCAGTCAGTCAGAAGTATGAATAGAGACTTTGAGGAGCTGCCTCCCAGTGTCCTTCAAGAAAGCCTTGATGCAACTCTAGGGAGGGAGATGGCACTGGCCTAGAAGGCCTGCAGCACAGCTCACCTCCTGCCTCATTCTGCTTTCAAGTCAATCAGTTTACCAAAGGCAACATCCCATGAAAGGTGGGCTGCTAGCACTGTTGCTCCCTTGTATGCTTAGTCTGCCCGCCCCCCAAACAAGGGTTACCACTTGTGAGACGGCAAGAGACCCACCAGCTAATTCTGGATTTATTTATCTCTTGCATCTCACCTAGTTAATTCAAGTTGTGCTGGGCAAACCAACCTAAAAGGTGGTCACGTCCACCCTAAATGACTTTTCCAGCAGGAACAGCGTATAATAATTACATGCCTGAGGTATACCAGTCATCTGCATGTAGGCCATTGCTTTCCAAGTAGTTTTGTGCTAGAGCAGCAGCAGCTCAACCTGTGATCTGCTCCTGAGCTAGTGACCTGCTCCTTGCATCCTGTTGCATGCAGAAGCACCATCTGGAAGGGAGTTCTCTGGGACCTGCCACTTTGGAGCTCTCCACCATCCTTCTCACCCTGAATTGCATCACTAGACTGCACACTCTTTAGCACTGCCAGAGGGAGGCAAACCGACAGTAATTGGAGAGACAGGAAACACATCTGTCAACTCACACTAATTCCTGCTGCCAGAAGGCAGATCCCGAAGAGCTGCAACAGCAGCCAGGCAAGGCAAAGCAAAGCATTTTCTCCAAGCCTGACTTGGCCACAGAAGCTTCTGGGAAGAAAGACTTGCTTTCCAAACCAATTTAACTGTGCTCTGCAAGCCTGAAAGTCACCACAAAATGAGCCAAGTTGTGCAGATGGGTTAAGGCACCAGGCCTTCCATGGATCAGGAATCAAGCAGGAGGCTACAGGGGTGGGGGGGGGAGGGCACTTGGGGCTTGTCCAAAACAACAGCAGCGGCAGCAGCCACCACTGCAGCAAACATTCCAGTAAGAAAAGGGTTGTAAGTCAGGGATCTGCTTACAGAAGCAGGAGGAGCTGGTTCAGATCTCCCTCTATATTCATTTAAAACAGTACTAAGCCTACCTTTCTCCCAGATCACTGGGATCCAACATGAGTGACAATGAACTGAGAACACCAGAACATACTTTTATGCAAAGCAGAAGGAAAGCACCCAGCAGAGAAACTTAAAAATGAAATCCAAAGGAGACTGCTGTCTTTGAAGGTGCCCCGAAGGCTAAATCATTTTTTGATAAGACCTTCACAATACTGCAAAGGATGCAGATCTCATTGCCTCTGGAAGAGTAGCCACAGGAAAAACACAAAAACAAAACCCAGTGTGCAGTCTGTGGGAGTGGACTGTCAAAAAGGCATCACCATGCTCAGTGATGGGCAGTGGCCATCAAGGCAGGATTACTTGAAATGGAACTTCAGCAGTTTGCAATTTTTTTGGCTTCTTATGTTATAGAGGAAGAGAAAAGAATTGTGCGGCACATCAAAACCCCATCTAGTGGCAGTCTGGGTCTCTTAAACATTGCGCATGTACACTGAGAGAAGCATGGTTTCTCAGGATGCCCTACCTGTAGCTTAAGGATGGGTGCTACTAGCAGGGAAGTTTGTGTATTGGCATCAGAATAAAGCAAACTGGAAGCCTTGAATAAGTCTGAATGCCCTTGCACATGACCCAAAACATTTCCCCCAAGAGACAAATGTCTACCAACTTCACTGTGCAGGGTCCAAGTGTATCTCAGAGGCCTGCACTGAACATTTTGCAGACGTTGAGAATTCAGAGGCCATTTACTTAGCTCTAAGGCAAGGATGGGGTGGGTGGAATACAAATGCAGAGTTTCTCTAGGGCTGCTGTACATCTACTCTACTCTCACTTCAGTTTTCATAGAGAAGCTGTAATAGTTGTTGAAGTTCCCTTAAAATCTCATCCCACTTCTGTGAAAATCAGAATGAGATACAAAAGGGATACTGCTAAAACAGCACATATGAAGCTGGTAGACAGGCAGCAAGCGGGTTTCCTTGCTCAGACTTACCAACTTCAAATATTAAAAGGTTGCATTTTTCATAGGTAGCAGGAGAGAATGCAAACCACTGGCATCTGTCTAGTACTCGACATGTTAATTCTTAAGACATGATAGTGTTCAAATCATCAGGGACCAAGTGAAACAATCACAGGGAGTGTATTGTCGAAGGCAATACACAAGGAGCTTTCTTGGAAGCAAAAATCAGCAATACACAGCAGTAATTATAAAGGCTGGACTTCAGCAGAGCCACAAAGTCTTAAAAGCACCCAGCCTGGTCCAAATTCTCAGCACTGCTCTTCCAGTCATCACATCCCAGTTCGTCCACTGCCTTATGGTATGTGCCTTGGAAGTGGCACATTTCCTCACTGCAACTTTTGAAAATGCGGCTCATGAACACCAATTTATTCCTCGCTTTCAAAATAGCTTCGTGCCAGCAGCCATCAGGGTTTTTTAAGGGCAGCTGCCTGAAGGGGACCTCAATTTTATCCATCTGGGTGTGGGCTGTTCCTTCCTGAGACTCCCCACAGAGCATGTTCAGCTGCTCTGCAAGTTGCTGTTTCGAGGGTGACTCACCTTTTCAGAATAATGTTCAGCTGGAAGAGGTGGGTAATCACATTGCTCTATCTTTTGGCAGAGAGAAAACAAGTTCATTTTATCACCATAGAAGGGACTCTGAAGAGCTGCCATCTGGAATGGGGGGGAAAAAGGAAGATGAGTAAAGGCAAGAGAACATCAGCCATCCGTGATGGTGTACCAGTTGCAGTTCACTTTTAGGCAGGCTTTGCAGAAGTGCCAAGGTACGCTGCACACATTTTCTGGACAACAAAATAGATTTGCAAGTCTCTGACAGCATCAGGCCAGGCCCTCCGTACCTGAGGGACCACCTCTCTGAATGGACCGCTCTTTGACAGAGCAAAGCCTATCAGCTAAGGATCCCTGGCCCTAAAGAAATGCAGTTGGCCTCGACCACAGCCAGGGCCTTTTTGGTCCTGGCTCCTGCCTGGTGGGATGATTTGAGAGAAATCAAGGCCCTCTGAGTTCTGCAGAGTCTGTAAGACAGAGCTCTTCCACTGGGCCTACAGTTGAGGCCAGTTATATCCAAATCTCTGGCCTCCCATCCACCTTTTCTGCTCTCCTTTCCTCTTCTGACACCTGACAGGTTATAACTCATCAAATTCCAGTATCTTGGCCGATGTAACTATGTCTGTGGTTCTAAATTATTTAAATCTCTTTTATATTGTTTTATATATGGAATATACCGTTTTTTTTACAAAATTTCTGTAAACTGCGTGAGACAGTATATCCAAGAGGGGTGGTATATAAATCCCTAAATAAAATAAAATGAATCATGTGCTACTCAGAGAGTGAAGGAGATGATGACAATTCTCCCTCCATGACTTTTCAAAAAAACTCTTCATGCTTCTTTCATTCATGAACCCAACAACCATGAGTGCTGCTGACTTTATTGATATAAACATCCACAGTAAAGCCCAAAAGGCAATGTAATAGGGAGCCCATTTCAAAAATAGTTTGGATAGCCAAAATATGCTACCTTGTGGGAGCACTATCCACACCTCCATCTCTGCTAAGCTTACTGGGGGTTGCAGAAATCAAACTGACCTTCAAAAGGAGGAAAGCCCACCATCTACCAAATTTAGTACAAGTTCAAAAGAGCCAAACAGAAGCCAATGTACATTTCAAGGACCTTGGGTCTGGGAATTAACACTACCCCAACCCCCAAAACAGGCTAAGCGGAGGCAGAAGGCTCCATCACCACCAGGAAAAAAGCCAACAGAACTTCCCCTCTTCCGATTTCCATCCAGCTCTAATAAGGGCCGTCTTCAAAGAGAATGCCGCAAGCGAGCGGCACAGAGGCTGCTAAGCAAGTGCTGTGTCCCCTCAGCAGGCAGCCCACATGGAGCCCCAGCTGCTTATTAATCCATAATGCTATTCAAGGGCTTCCTGTCACTCTCACTGTCACAAGCTGCCCCGCCACAATGAAGTAATCCTCCTCCTAATGAAGCACTATTGGATAATTGTTGATATTATCTACTTTGGTTAGAAGATCTTTTAAAACCATTTTGCCGCAAGCTGTGGCAGATCGGCAAGCTTTATTTTTTTTATTAGCTTTAGTGAAGCCAATGGCTTGCGCTGCTACTTTAATCAGTGGATTTGTTTGATAATTGTTAGTCTTTTGCTCGTAATTATGCACAGGGAAAGCTTCCTATAGAAATCCAGCTCTCTTTAGATACTCAGCAAGCTCCCAACAACATTTAAACAAGAAGAGAGTCACTCCAAGGCAATTCTCTGATTCATTTTATGGTTTTAACAGATATTAGCGGCAACATCCTAGCATTCATGCCGATTAGGAATTTGGCAGCTAAGTAAAGGGCTTCTAGTTCAACCTGTGGATAGTATGTATCTAATATAATCCAGATTTAATACAAAAACCTGCTTTCCTATGCAATGGTTTGAGCAATCACCCTGCATTTTTCTTAATATATTATTCCAGGTGAGGCTGCAAACAACAAAAAGCAAAGCAATTCACCATTCTACAGCATATTAGTCACACACAGGTCAGCTATTTGATACCCCTTTGCTACAAGTCTAGTCAAGCACATCCAACAAGGAAAATCTGTGTTCCACCACTGAGCTAAAGGGCAGGACCTGGTCAGAGGTGTGAATTTTGGGAATAAAACCCTCAGAAACAGGATACTGCAGTGAGCTGCCACCCTGGAAACAAAGTTATCTAACTCTCATTATTGTGAGTATAAATCTGAGAATGTGACAGCAAAATTTTCTAGCATGGTCTTCTATGTTGTCTACACAATCCCATTTCTGTCCATAATAAGCAGTGTAACTTAGAAAAGACACTGGTAGAAGGCTACTGTGTGATGGGAGTAGCCACAGTCCTGAGGCTGGAGGCTTTCAAGAGCTCTGGTGAGCAGCAGTTTTATTTGCTTCTGACATCTGGATTAGAACAATTATAGGAAAATGGACAGATCTTCCTTTGAAACGGACCACCACGCTGGTCTAAAAAGTACAAGTGGCTTTCTGTGTTTAAACTGATTGTCTTGTTAGAACTGCTAAAGCTACTGCTTGCAGCTATTTTCAGAGACTGGAAAACTTATTTTTATCTCCTGCAAGTTATCTTGATGACAGATCTCCAAGAGATGGTGACGGCTTCCCACTATTCTGATAAGGTTTAATATAAATCAATGTGAGTTTGTAAGTGTCAGGTTCAGGTGACATTATCTGACATCATACACTTTACTCCCACCCACCCCCAGTAACGCTATAGTGAATTCCAACTGACATACGTATCTCCAGGCAATCTGGAGACAAAAATCCCTCCAGTTTATCTGCACAATAAGGGAGAATGGAATGGAAAGCAACTTACAGTCAGCCAATCAATGCATTCCCCACTTTTAGCGAAGCGAGAAGGAGAACAGAGTGCTGGCATTGACATCCACGGAATTCAGAGAGGGGAGGGGGGAAGATAAGGGATGTTAATTCACACCTCATTAGTGAGATGTGAATAGCTAGGGATTACCATCTATTGCCACTGAGCAGTTGTGTTCACACTTCAACTGAGCCCCAAGTAGGAGAGTGTTTGCTCTGGGGCAGGCCACGTGTGAACATGCCTCTCTGGCATGGCACTCACAGATGAGCTTATCTAGACCAAGGATTGTCAACCTGTGGACCTCCAGATGTGCATGTACAATTCCCATGAGCCCCTGCCAGCAAATTGTAGTCCATGGACATCTGGAGGACCACAGGTTGACTACCCCTGATCTAGTCAAAACTGAACGCCCAGAATTAGAGCAGACCGACCAGTGACAGGAAGAACACTCTTGCTGGCTGGCCTACGTATGACGCAGAAAAAGAACCCTAACTAATTGCTCTAATTCAAGACAAAAGACCTTCATTTGTGGCAGGTCATGTGGAAAAATCCAAACTATGTTTTTAGGGGTTTATTTACCACCTGATGCTGGACAATGGAAAGAACCTTTTAGGAACACCAACAGCTGAGATGCAAACCAAGTATTTATTTCCTGCCTTTCTCCCCAATGGGAAGTACTGTACATTATTCTTCTCCACTCCATTTTATCCTCCTCGGTCAGGAAAGGCTGAGAGTATGAGACAGCCCCATGAGCATCCAGCAGAGTGGGTGTTCAAGCCTGGGTTTTTCTGATTGTACTCCAAGACACTAATCCAGGGGTCCCCAGTCTTTCTGACCATGCAGGCTCTAATTGTGAGGAGAGGTGGCAAGTGTCATTTCAAGATGGCTGCTAGAGGTGGCAGACAGGCTCCTCACCTTGCAAGAAGAATTGTTTGGAAACCACACTGAACACAGAGTCTGGACATTGCTCTGTTGAGAGTTAGTATTAATTGTACTTTGGTTGGAAGCATGGCCCAGCTACTGGAGAATGAATGGGTGGCCTTCTATTCCTCAGCACTTACCTCCCATCATAAAACAGACCAGCTCCCTGGACTAAGACTAGATCTAAGCTCCTTTTCTGCATTGCAAAAGACGCTCATGGTAACATTTGGTCAAGCCTGAAAAGGGGGAATGGAACCAAATCAAATGTCTAAGGCAGGGGTAGTCAAACTGCGACCATGGACCACAATTCCCAGAAGCCCCTGCCAGCATTCGCTGGCAAGGGCTTCTGGGAATTGTGGTCCATGGACATCTGGAGGGCCGCAGTTTGACTACCCCTGGTCAAAGGAAAGCCCAGGTGTCTGCCAGTCCGTCTGGCAGCAGCCAAGGAAACCCTTTCATTTGAATGAGAGCAGGCAATAATATGCCCTGCCTGCTTTCTGAAAAACTTGGCGAATGGCAGGGGGAGTGATGATAGATGACATGGTCCCTGTAGGCACCATACTGGGTAACCTGCATCACACCACAGTGCCTCTTTATCACCAGTAGAAAACATCAGTACTAGTTATATATTTTTTTCCAGATCAGCATTTCTGGGTAAACAGTGCTAAATCCTATTGCTGGTTCATGGAGGTACTGGCTGGAGATCATTTACTATCCATTACTTAACAACAGTACGGAGAAGGGATAACTCGACAGGGGATGTAGTGTCATTTTTCTACCACCAAATAATGAACAAGTACCTTTGGCCGCAGAACACAGTTCCATCCATTCCTAAACTGTTGCAGTGCTTCATCAATGAAGCCATCCCCAAATGACTTTGGGGGAGGGGGTTATGGGGAAAACATTTCCATTTTCTCTGGTCCTTTCTTTTTTTAATGTGATACCATTTCCCTTGTGGCAAACTGGGCTCCCAGTAACTGAAAACCTTACTATGAGGCACTTTTTCCCCTCTAGCCTGGTCTAGACATTGTCTCCCCCCCCCAAAAAAAAAAAAATTACAAGGAGGTAGACCTCAGCAAGCCCTGCTGCTGCTTGTCTAGTGACAGCACAGATCAAGATGTATGCCTTGCAACGGTTCTTCCAAGAGAGTTCCTGAATCATTAGCTGATTCAGGATATGCCATCTACCTTGCTGCAGTGTCCTCCTGCTGAAACAGGTGTGGGCTAGGTCCTTGTGTGTGTGACGATCACACTGCTTCCGGGTCAACTTCTAATACAAAAGACCCAAGACCAGTCTGCTCAGCAGTAAACTAAATGGGCTTCTTAGGAAGTCTTTCATAGTGCAGCAAACAGGCTTGCAAGAAAAACGGAGAAGAGAGTGCTTCCTGGGTGGCTGCATCCATGCCCTAAGGGCTGGCGAACAGAAGGTAACTCTGTGACTTGCTTACTTTACCCGTCTGTTTCCAGGAGGACTGCTACCCCTTACGGTATGAAGGCTAGGGTGATGGAGCTTGCACAAGGCAAGAAGAGGGCTATTAGAGTCATGCTGTGCTGCTCTCCCAAAGGCTACTTAAGCCCTGTAGCAGCAGCTCATTGATTTCATTTATTGACTTCCGAGCACTGATATTTCTCTCTCTGTCTCTCTGTACACCCTGCACTGCCAACAAATTAATCAGCACATACTGAACAGCTATATGATGGGGGCCTGAGGCCCTAACAAAAGCACTTGGTCTTGTTTAACAAGTACCTCTGCTACACCAGGTGAGAGACTTCCTCTCCCCTCCAGCAGCACCCAAAGAGGTTCCCCTCCTCATGCACTTAAAAGGTTTAGGATATTTCTCTTCTCAAATCTCAGCACAAGAAGAATAGGGTCTTCCCCTGATTTGGGTAAGCAGCTGCTTGTCCTTTACTCCCAAAATGGAAGTGGCTCTAACAAAATCCTGCAAATTATTTAGGTTGATGTTAGACACACAATAAATAGCAAAAGTATTAGGACTTCAAAGCCATTCTTTGCTTTGTATGCTACATTGGTTGACATCTGCAGGCAGCTCTTTAGAAGGCTTTCCACTCCAAGCCCCCTTGTTTAAAAATAACTTCAGCTAAGCAAAGGAAGTGCTAAAGAGCAAACTGGAGGAAGAGCCCTGATTCCTTCATCTGCAATTACACACAGGCAATTACTCTATCCTTGCCCTGGGTTCATAGCTGAAGACACACTCAGCTCTTTCAAACAACTTATCTTCTTGAACCAAAGTCACTAAACACTTATTTTAAAATAAACTTCCTCAAACTCATATATTCAACACAATCTTACAGGTCATTCATATGAGAGATCTTTGTTTCAAATAATTATACTTTTACAAACAAGGACTTGCGTGGAGCATCTTATTTTCTCCTTCCCTATTTTTTCCTCTTTTCCCTTCCCTGTCATCTCTCACAGCCTATCCCCCTTTCCTGCTTCCTTCTCTCCTTCCCACCACAAGCCAACCTACCTTTACCTGTTCCCATTTTTAGCTTTTGCCTCCCTAAAAGCCTAGAAAACAATGGCTCAGTTGTGCAATAGCAGCTGCTGGGCCTGGCCAAGTTGTGCTCCACAGAACCTTGCAAAGACTTGTGGGAGGCAGCTATTTCCCCCCTACACTACTTCTCCTTTCCCTCCACTTGGCAATACCCCTATCTTCACCTTTGCCTACCTCCTTGTCTCCCTTTAACCACAAACCAATCTACTGTTTAAAAGCTCCCCATCTTCATCTTCTCTATCTATACTTTGCCTGTCCCCATAATAGGGCCCCAGGCTGTTGACATCATCCTCTTTGTCTCTATTTTATCCTCACAATAATCCTGCAGGGTAAGTTAAGCTGAGAGTATGTACCAGTTCCAAAGTTACCCAACAAGCTTCCATAACCGACAGTGGTATGATCCTGGGTCTCCCATATTGTATTCTGGAAGTATAACAATTGCACCACACACAGGCTTTAATTGAGTGGCTGCTGCTGTACTCTAGCAAGCAGCGGCTGTGTCTAGGCGAGTCACACAAATCAAATGGCAGAAAGTTGCCTGGTGGTTGCTGCTGTTGGGCCTAGCTGCAACAGCCCTCCCTCAAAGGTCAAAACAGCTTTGGAAAGGGCCCTGCCCCTCCCCTTTTCCTTTTACTGACAGAAACCAAGGCTTCAATACTGGCAATACTTTTGGGGTTGCCTAGCCCTCAAAGACATCTGCACTGCTTCTTTCATTTTGAAGAGGTTAACCCCCCACCCTTTTTTTTCTTCCTTAGGAATTCAGATTTTTCTAAAAATCTGAGTTGCTTTCCAGGTTTGTAGAAATATTTGTCTTGTCCATACATGACTCCAATTTCTGTTTTTGACCATGGCAAGAACATACTGATAGTAGCTGCATGGTTTACACAAAGTTTTTAAAAACAATCTAAGAAATAAACTAAAGGCTGTCAATGAAACATCATTTGCCTTATTTATGTAAAGCAGTTTGAAATTACAAATTGAGTAGGCTCAGATTTAAATGCTACCAGTATTGTCAAAGTCTGTCATTTGAAATACACAATTTCAGAGTTAAACAACGGGTAATAGATCTCAGAAGCTAAGCCAAGTTGGCCCAGATTAGTACTTGGATGGGAGACCACCATAGAAGTCCAGGGCTGCTACGCAGAAGCAGGCAATGGCAAACCACCTCTGAATATCTCTTGCCATAAGTCGGCTGCAATTTGACGGCACTTTCCACCACCTCATTCAAACAATTTGGCTTTATTCTTGCTTCCTTTTGCCAAAAACCTCTGATCCAAGAATACAAAAATCCTGGGAACCGCATGGCCCTCTAAAAACTAGACTTCTCATATATGCACTCCTAGAATACTCTAGTATTAACTTAATAGTATTATTAGTATTAACAAATTAATAATCTAGTATTAACTTAATAATCAAAATTACACAGAATTAACTCTTTTTTGCCTAATTTCCTTTTCATTCATTTCCATTTTCACATCTTTTAAATATGTTACATGAATATTAGTGCAAGATATACTTACCTCATATAATAAACAGCCCAAAGACCAGATATCCGATTTAAAATTATATCCATTTTCATGAATTCTTTCTGGGGACATATAGTAGGGTGTTCCCACTGTAAGTCAGAAGCCAAGAAAAATAAATTATCTTCCAAGACAACTTTGAAAATGCCAATGGAGCCTCAAAGGATCACCATAGCATCTATCAGAAAGAAATGCTTGAAGGACAATTTGTAAGCAAGCCAAAGAATCACAGCCTTGGAGGAGAAATACTACTATGATGATCCAAAAACTAAAAATTGGGAAAGAGAAGGTATTAACAACATATATTCTAAGAAACACTTTCTCCAGCAGTTCCATGCCATGGATAACATGGGGGAGGGGAGGCACATTCCATAGCAAACTGTGGAAAGCCCATTAAAGCAAAGACAATACTCATTAATCCAAATCCAAGGTTGTTCTTAGATCCATTTTTTAGTTATTCTGCTGCCCAAAGAACCATACTGAATTTATAGTATATCATTCCTAAAATCATTAAGGATCGATTAACCTCTGCTATTTATACTGTTTCAAGTCTACTCACCATTTAGCTGCACTGTGATCAGGATCAGATGTAGCATTCTGAGTTTTTTATGGCTATTGTTTTGTTTACATTGTAAGCCACTGTGAATTCCACATGGTAGAAAGGCAGCTACTAAAGCTTTTAAATAAATACATAGCATTTGCATAGCGGGCTACAGACTAGAGTAATATCATGCATATGACCTCACAAACCACACTGTTGTCTCTTAAAACAGGAAAATTCCTCCTATTTCAGGTCAACTATAGCATGATGGGTTAGCTCATCCTCATAACATAACCGGGCAATCAGCATGCCTTAAAACTCCATTTGGTGAGAGGACACTCCAGGATGAAACACTGCAACTGATGAAGTTGTGCAGTTTCCATGTCCAGCCACCAAATGAAGCATAATATAGAATAAAAAGCAGGAATATATCAAGTATCCATGGCTAAGGTCTGAAATATCATGGTAATACAGGAAGAAGGGCTTCCTACAGATCCTTTCGTATCTGTTTTTGATCTCTGGCAGCAGCTGAAAACCAATGACTCACTTACTGACCCTGAACTTCATCCACCAGCTGCAGGAACGTGTGAATTGGGCCTAAAAAGGAGTCCTTCAAAAAAAGTGCCCGTCTCAATTTCTACCTCCCATGACCAACGATCACTGAAAAGAAATCAAAATTCTCAACCCTCAGACACCCTCGTCCCAAGACTGCCCTGCAGACTATTATTGCTACTGCTAATGGTTAGCTGTACATAAAATGTTTCCTGCGTATGTTTTGGTAATTCATTTGTATTTGAAGAAGAAGAAGAAGAGGAGTTGGTTCTTATATGCCGCTTTTCTCTACCCGTAGGTGGCTCAAAGCAGCTTAGAATCACCTTCCCTTTCCTCCCTGTGAGGTGGGTGAGGCTGAGAGAGCCCTGATATCACTGCCCAGTCATGACAGCTTTATTATTGCCTTGGGGAGCCCAAGGTCACCCAGCTGGCTGCATGTGGGGGAGCACAGAATCGAACCCGGCTCGCCAGATTAGAAGTCTGCACCCCTAACCACTACACCAAACTGGCTCTGGAAAGGTGTTACGAAGTGGCCTGTAGTCACCCAGAAGTACTTTGACTTGGGTGGCCCTCGCTAGGCGGATCTTTTTAGATCCTGGAAGCTAAGTAGGTTCAATCCTGGTTAGTAAAGATGGGATACCACCATGGAAGTCCAGGGTTTCTTAAACAAAGGCTGGCAATGGCAAGCCATCTTTGTCTTGAAAACCCCTTGAGGAGTTTGCCATGTGTTGGCTGCAACTTGACAGTACTTTCTCACCCAGAAGCACTCAAACAGGCATACTAGTCAACATCTCTCAATTTGTCTACAGTATTATCATTAGGACGCACTTCTAATTTCCTGTCCACATCTTCCTCTTCTTAGGAACTTAAAAACTTTTTCCAGATAGTTACAATAACCAAGAGAACCTAAAGACTGTGACAGTTCATTCCTGCACTGCAAGTTAAGCAGATGATCTATGTGAAACTCAAGTAGAGAACTGCTACTTTCATTCTGTGATTCTAGGTGATCTAACATATGACCACTGCTGAAAATAGAATGCTTGATTAAGTGGTCCTTTAGTCCAGTCCACAAGGATTCTCCTTAGGCCCAGCCTAGACATCAACATCCTTGTGCCAAATATTGGGCCACCACTGCCATTTTAAAGCTTAAAATGGGTGATTTAAAAATGCTGTGAGGGTCCAATCCTCATCCTGCCTTTAGCATGGTGGGAAGAGGCAGTTACCACCTCCTCCCCAGCTGCTTCAGCACTTGGAAAAGAAGGGGGAGTCTCATCCCACTGCATTGTCCACTTAACTTTAAAATGGAAGTGGTGTTCCTACATCAGCTGTGAGGATGCCATCATGTCTTTTTTGACCCTTAGAATCAGTGTTTCATTTTGAAATAAAGGTAACAGAAATGCCTTTCATCTTCCTTAGTGAAAGGAAGTAGCACTGCACACAGGACTGTTTAAAGCTGTGCATAAAAACAAAAATCACACAACCCCACTATTAAAACTCTGGCTTGGTAAAGCAGAGCACTCAAGTGCCAGAAGAAAGAAGTGCTCTTGAGACACAGCATTCCTGAATGCAGACCACTGATAAGAAAATCAGCTCGCATTTCAGAGATTACAGCAAAATTTTGACATGTGGGCCATGTAAAACTATGGTTTGGGCTGAATATGGAGAAGCAGAATGGTTTCCAATTGGCAAGGAATGTATTTTATCTCCCTATCTCTTCAATCTATATGCAAAATATATCTTAAGAAAAACTGGATTAAATGTATAACAGGGCGAAGTGAAAACTGGTGGAACACTAACAATTTGACATATACAAGTGACACCACATTACAGGCAAAAAATATTGAAGACAAGTTACACACTTGTCTTTTATAGCCCTTTATTCAATATAATGTTCAATAATTGTATTATTGATATTAATATATTAATATTATTGTTATCACCATGTTTTTATTGCAAACGGAGTTACCTGTATCATTCTTATTTCATGTAAACCGCCCTGAGCCCTCAGGGAGGGCGGTATATAAATACAAAAATGAAATAAATAAATATAACATTGTCACTGACATATGCCCCAAAAAGGCCTTTGAACAAAGCAGAATGACAGAATTTATTACAGGGGTGAGTGTATGTTTCTTATTTGATTTCTGTGCACTACACTGCACTAAGACATTAAGTAGGTCTATGTAATAACCCTTGCCTCACCCAACCCAACCAAGCCTACCTTGCACATTCACTATTTTTTATTATGGTGTTGTCAGCAAATGGATGAACAGACAGAAATCTAGGCTTCAGAGAGAGAGAGAGAGAGAGAGACAGAGAGAGAGATGCATTAATTTTTAAATAAGGGCCAGATAAAAGACTGACAAGACCAATTGTCTTTATGGTCTGTCCAGCATTAAGCGGGAATCTCTTGTAATGAGCATCTTCTAGGAAAGTGCACAAGACTTCCAATTTAATCAGCCAGGCCTCAGCAATGCATTACATCAGCCAATTTGACAAGAGGAGGCTAATCGCAGACTATTAACCAGAAAGTTTCCTTGGCATTTGCCCAGCAGAGAAGGCATAATGCTGGGGGTAGAAGAACAGCTTATGAAGCAAGTTGGGCTGAAGCTGGAGAGGTGGGAACTTTAGGATGCTGAATTTCACTCACAGAGCACCAAGCAAACTGCCTATTTTTTTTTCAGGCACAAATTGTGGCTTAAAGCTCTCTGCATGCTGGTTCTGCTAAGTTTGCTTTTGGGGCAAACACCATTGTATCCGGAAACTTTATCATCATTTTTCTCAAGCTGGAAGAAGAGCAAAACCCAACTCATAATTTTTACAGCTCACTTTGGCTTGGAAGTTTTTAAGCAGAGGCTAGATAGTCACCTGACAGAAGTGCTGATTTTATGAACTTAGACAGATTGTGAGTGGGTGGGCAGGTAGTTATGAGTTCCAACTTTGTGCAACTTGTTGGACTAGATGACCCTGAAGGTCCCTTCCAATTCTATGATTCTGTGATTCATGTTGCAACTTATTAGACACATACAGAGACACACATATATAAATACAAATCTTTGAACTATTAAAAGTATTTACAAAATGTAAGCATTTGATCTGTTACTTTGTAACCATCCTCCAGCAAGCTTTACTTGAATTAGAATAGATTCAAATGAGTAGCCGTGTTGGTCTGAAGTAGCACAATAAAATCAGAGTCCAGTAGCACCTTTAAGACCAATAAAGATTTATTCAAGGCGTGACCTTTCGAGCGCAAGCGTCTGACGAAGGATGCTTGCACTTGAAAGCTCACGCCTTGAATAAATCTTTGTTGGTCTTAAAGGTGCTACTGGACTCTGATTTTACTGAATTAGAATGTTTTAATTCCACAGTCACCAATAAATAATTCCAGAATTAAAAAATTAAAACTGGGGTTCAGTAGGTACTTGTACTCTAACACCAAGATGCTACTTTTTTGCTGCAGAGATCCTGTGAGTTCTGCCTGGACAGCAGTGTGGTCAGGGAAGCAGAAAAAATAAAGCAGATGCTTATATTTTCTGGTTTTCTTGCTCACCAGAAATGGAAACAACATAAGAATAGTTTTAATGGATCAGACTAGGGATCCACAAAGTCCAGCATCCTTGCCCAAAAGCCACTGGGAAGCCCACCAGAAGAGCACAAAGGTCACCTCCTATTTATGGCCAATCAGTGGCATATTGTCGCTGAACATGAACAATCCATTTAACCATCACGGCTAGCAACCACTAATTGATCTCTCTTCCTCTATCAATTGATCTTAAACTCTTGTACAGCAATCTAAGCTAGCAGACAGCTTGACAGCTTATGGAAACAAAACTCCATAGATGACTTATGCATTCTATGAAGTCTTCTTACCTAAATGTACTTCCATCAATTTTAGTGGTGAGACTGAGTTCTAATTGTATAGGCCAACTGTATAAACCTCTAGCCATCCTCTGTCAACTGCACTACCTTTTTCTAAATTAAAAAAGCTACCCTCCAAGAGAAGGAAGATAAATAATAATGGATCTTAATGCCAGAAAGATGCATCATCATAATATATATGATGTAATCCCAAAGGAGGACTTTCAGAACAAATTGCAATCTATGGAAAAACAGGCACACTTAATGCAGTTCTGAGTTGTGCCTCAGATCTGACAACTCATTTTTGTATAATAAAACAGTCTCAAGCAAACACCTCAAGCACACCTGTGTGAATCTGAAGTAGAATAATTCAACGTTCCTCATATTGGAAAGGACTCTGTGGTCAGCAAGTGTGCTATACGGTCTCCACGGGTCCCTGAATTTATTCCCTGAAGGAACAGTTGAAAATAAAATATCCCTTGGCAAAAAGCACATGGGTGTACATAAGGTTTCTGCTAAGCTCTAGCTGAATCAATAGTGCTCTTCTGAAGAAAGCATCAGGCCTTCTGGAAGCAACAGGCTGATGGTCAAAGAAATAGCAGTAGAAGAATGCTGCACATATATTTGAATAAAGCCAGTGTAACCATTATACCTGTGGGGCTGATTGCTCAAACATGCTTCCCTTCCATGTTTGAATAAGGTTGTGGGGGTTTATACTGGCATTAAGGACTCCAAGTATGGAATGATGTGCACCTGAGTTTATTCTGCCAGCCTGCTGTCAGGTATCTGTTTAAGTGGGCCTCACCCTGTCTTGCTTTATGAATGCAGACTTGCGGTGAAGAAACAGCACCCTCAAAATCCAGCCATGTAATTTGTCTTGCAGAGCCTGCTGCTGCTCCAAGCGAGACATTCGCTTGTATCTTGCAAGAAGTGTATGGGCAAATCTTTCATTTTTCTTTCATTACTCCGGCATGTACTGTCACTTAATTTTTATGTATTGAATCCTTCCTGACAAATATGATCTGCTGCTGGGTAATTCGTTTGACGTTCATTCTGTTCCTTGCTCTAATTATGGCTTCCATTTCTGACACAGAGGCGTCTATGCTGCCAGAGCCAGGAGTACACCTGTCAGACAAGTTGTGGTACTGCCTAATGCCCTTTTATGCCAGTCTGATGTTAGCAAATACAAAGAAAAAAAATTAGGTGAATCTATTTGCATAAGCTCTGTGCTCATTTCATGGGTCAGCAGCCTTAGATATTAGAGTTCAAGATGGTTGCCAGGGCAACACTGAAATAGGGGGGGAAATCCAATATCACAGGCAGAGCCATTGTGTATATGCATTTGCCACCACCTCTTATCAAAATGTAAATCTCCACATTAAACTACACCTGCAAGACTGTGCCACTAGGAAACAAATAACTCGGCAAAGTACTTTAAATCAGGCAGGATTTCAGGGTTTTATTTTGACTGTTAAATAAAACAGCCTTCAGAATGCAAAATTGCTGACCTGTATGAACTAACTTGGGCTTCTCTCTCTCCAGACATCTTTCGACGTTTCCTGGATGCCATTTCCCTGAATTATAGCAACAGTAGCCAGCCACCAAGGAAGGCTTCAGAGTATGCCCTCCTCTCCATTGGAATGTCTGACATTGACTGCCTGGCTTCTGGGTACTACTAGATCCCCTGTTTAATTTATGCTTAATAGCCACAACAGTCAAATAGGACAAAATCATAGTTCTGGACATAAATCTATTTTTGTCCTCAGCTGATGTAATTTTAAATAGTTATGAAGAGATAAACTTCCTTGATATGGAACAGCTTTCCCTGTACATATACCTGAAAAATAGAATTCTTCCCATGTTCTGTAGAATGAACAAGAACACACAAAATACCTTCACCATAGCAACCAAGGGTTATGCGTCTATACAATTAATGGTATAATAACTTCAAGCAACAGTTCCTCAAAAAAATTTTAGGATGGACTCAAAGTGAGTATGAGAAGCGGCACAAAGAGGGCTGGTTTGATGGTCATTCCATGAACTGGATGGTTAAGAATGAGACATCAGGTTCAACTGCAAAGACTTCTAATGCAGTCAGATTCAATATCTCCAACATAATACTATCAAAGCAGGTCACTCCTCCCTAGAAAACTGTCATGGGTAGATAGTTTGGCCAATATTTATTTATCTGTATAGGTTGCTGCAGAGTTTGGAATGGGTAATGGAAGCAATGCAATGTAATTTTAAAAAATAGAATTAAAAATCAGTGGGTTATATCTACTGACTGCCTTCTATTGAAGCATTACAGTGGAAGGGAATCACTGGATCCAAGCACTGAATTTTACACTATTTTCTATGAGCACAAAGACCAACCCTGACAAGCAGGTCTTATGTTATGTTTCCAAAAACAGTCTACAGTTGGTCTTGGCAAGTCTGCAGTGAGAAGAAAACAACAAATGAAGGCATATCACTTATGCATACGTCTTTTGTGTCCTTATTACCTGAACTTGACAGGAAAATTGTATAAAAGGGGTACTTTCTATTGGACAGAGTGAGAAGACTCAAAATAATTAAAAAATCTCACAAATGAACTGGTCCTATGAAGCTACATGCTCTGAACCACTTGGCTTTATGCTATATGTATAACCAGTTTGAAAAACTCGAATTTCTGATCTACATAGCCTGTTTTCCATTAATAATTCACATTGTCTACTATAATTTATATCATAGCAAGCACAGAAGACTTCAGAATCCCTGAACAATTTTGCCCTTAAAAGGTAGCGAGTGTTGAGTCAATAAGAACTACTTTCACAAAAGAAGGGATATCCGAGGTCACAGAAGGATGCTTCAATACAAATACAGTAGCACCTTAGATGCTTAGTTACAGTTTATAAAAGATTTTTGCTACAGCAACTAGAACTTTACTGGACAAGCCCCAACATGGTTCCTGAAACACATCAGATAGCTGTATGCTTGTGTCCCAGGAATAAAACTATGCTTCCTCTACCAAAGAAGTTACCAGCAGGTCCTCAGAGGAGAGAACACCAACTGTGTTCAAATGTATTTTTCCCAGAATCACCCAAGCAGGATTTAGAAACACATGGAGGGGTATTCATACAATCCATAATATACTGTGGCATATCAAACCAAGTTGGAGTTGTTCAGCTCATGGCTTAGGTTTTAATTCTACAACATTCAATCAGGGTTAACTCAACTGAATACTAAAACTATATTTAAATATATTGTATGTATCTGGAAAAACTAGTTTGCTAAAAGAGGCAAATTAGGAAGGAACAGACAGGCTTTTGAAGGATACTTTTGGAACTTTCTCCAGGTACATTGTGTACTTTGATACCTTTGATGTAAATCAGTGGCCACCAGAAGATGGCAAGGAAGACAAATTCATTTGGAGTGTCTAAAACATATTACTCCTTTGCAGACTTGGATCACAACAGAGAAGAGGGAGCATGGGTAAAGATTTTCCCGCTTCTCCAGAGGCAACGCAAATTCAAAATTCCAGATGACATCATTGTCGGGCTGGGATCATCCCAGGCCTGGCCCGACTTAGGCCCCATTGCCCCGGGGGCAAGAGAACGCAAATATATCCATGTTCCCATATTCGCCCTGGGCGTTTATGGGGGCCTATGTTGGGGCAGGGCTGTGGGGAAGGAAAGAGTTGGGCCATCATGGCCCAGCTCCTCCCCACCAATGTCTGTGACTACAGCATCCTGGGAGGAACACAAAATGCTCCAGGTGGCTTTGCCACTCTGCACAGCATGGTGAGGCCACCTAGGGCATTTTGTAATTATTATTTTTAAGAACAGGGTATTGCATTGTAACTCAATACCCTCAACCCACAGCGTGGCAAAGCCTCGCCGCTCTGACTGCCCTGTCTAGAGGCACAAATATGCGGCAGGCTGGGTCCAGCGGAGAAAATGCTCCACCGTATGGACTCGGGAAGAGGTGGGGCAACCTGCTCCAGCCAAAACACCTGGCAACAGCCCAGTGTGGCGGTGCTGGTGTGGAATGGGTCAAAGGGAGTTTTTATGTCCTAGTTGGGAGAGATGGAGATCTTTCCTTGGGCCTGGTAAATGTAACATTCCCTTTCTAATGTACATTCCCTTTCTGAATTCTCCAAGAGCACTTCATTAGTATCATGTTAATCTTTGTTTTCAGGTTCACAAATTAAAGTTATAACTCATGTACGCAAAATCTCTGGCTCAGCTAGTGTCACCTGTGTAACTTTTTTAGTGCAGGGTCTGTCTGATAAGTATTTGTATCTACTCTATTCACTGAACAAAACTGCCCTTTCTAGCCTTGGCAGTATATGTTATGCCACAGTTCCATCCCTCTGGCCAAAGCTTTTGCTAAATAAGCATTTTAGACAGAATACTGCTTATACAGCAAACCAATCTCACCAGTTCCTTGACCCACCGTCAACATATCACAGCAGCTTTCTTCCCTCCCCCCACAGCTCAAGACCTATACCACGTAATCCTGAATATCTCTTGTGAATGACTGCACAACCACAAAATGGACTGTATCCAACCAACTTTTCCTGTGATAAAAAAAGGGATGGGGTTTATTTGAGTACACTGGGGAACATGGGATCTATGTAGATAAGGGCTGGGGAAAGAAAGTCATATGAAGAAGCTCCACTTCTTAGGCTTGGCTCATAAAGGCTGGTTTCTTGCAGTTTCTGTTCATGGCAGCAAAAGAGCTTAAAGGAAGCATTAGCGGGAAGCACGGAAGAACTACTAATTTGCCTCCATTGAAAACTGTGGGGATAACAGCATCAGAGACCACCGTGTTTTCTTGATGCTGAAGATCATCAGTAAATATATTTCAGAAGTCCAGTTTTCTTTAGATTGGGATGTGGAATAACACCAAAGAAAGCAGCAGAGGCAACCACAACATCACGAACATTAATCCTTTGCACACAGCCATGCAGCAGTAGCTGGAAGGAATTCTCCACACAGGAAACTGTATGCAAGTTAACTGTAAGCCAGTGAAAAAAACAGGACAAAGTACAACAGGAAAGTGGCTATGACTTTGGAATTCTTCAGGACAAAGAATGCAAAGTTCCACGCCCAGAAGCCTTCCACCCTCTTTTCCTCTTTGGGCTTTACCATTATATTGATTTATTATGGATATACCAAAATCAGCTTCCAGTATTTTCCTCTCCAGATATATTCTGAGATACACAGTTGCTGAACAAGTTTGATAAAAGGTAAATCGCAGAGCAACATCAGGCTTTCTCCTGATTAGGAGTTATTAGAAGACAGAAAAAGGGGTTGCAAACTGTAGGCTGCAGTAACCCAACCAGGTACCAGAACTTCTGAATGGTCTCAAGGACAAAATGGTTACTATATCATGCCTTTCCCTAAAAGTCAAATATCAACAGATAGCTCTCAATGTTTTGAGGGGCATAAGCATTATTTTTTTTTGGGGGGGGGGAAGAGTTACCATGGTGAATTACAGTAGATGGAACTCAGACTGGCCTTTGAATAATGGTTTTAAAACTCAAGCGAACATACCAAAATTTTCCTTTTCAGGTCTCCATAGAAATGTGCTCATGAACTTAGACAGAATATTTTAGATTTTCAGAAACTGCTGATTGGGGCAGCCAAGGCAAACAATATTGTGGCAAAAGTATCTCCTGAAGTTTTGGGTGTTGCTCACAACAAAGAGAATTAGACCATTAATAGATTTTTTAAAAGCATCTTTTTTACAAACAAGTTTTCTTGCGTTGAGGTGCCAACTGAGTTGGGTTGTAATTAACATTACCTAAGGAATGTGCGGCAGTGGTTTTGGAGCTGAAAAAGCGGCCCAATCCGAGATCTCCCAGTTTCACTACACCAGTAGCTGTTATAAACACATTGGCTGGTTTTATGTCTAGAAAGCAGAAGAGAAAGAAAGAAGGTCAAATTACCCAAGACAGTTTCCACAGTTTGTAACCTCATTCCTGCATCTTCCCAAGGCATTTTTCTACTCCTTTTTAAAAGTAGAAACATTTCTCAGTATATTTTGCATACCAAACACAAATCTGAGTTTAGTCTGAAACATTACAGCTGCACAGAATATGCTATGCTTTGGAAGGATAGTTTTCTTTTTCAAAACCAATTAACTTTTTCAGAAAACAACAATAAAGACATTCTCACACAAACACTACCACAACAAAACTCTCTTTATCCCTAATATTTGCTTGTGTTAAAAATGTGAGCCTATTCATAGCAAGAGCATTCCTCCCTCTAATTCTAGAAATATGGTATGCTGGTAAGGATGCTACAGCTGGGAGGTTTGCATAAAGGGTTTCTTGAGCACCAGTTTCACATCTGTAAAACAGGAGAAGAAGTGGCAGCCTACCTCATGGGTTTCCTATGCTGTTTACAATGGGATGAAAGGAAAGCCCTTTGAGATCTATTGATGAAAAAGCACTACATAGGAACCTTGAAAGAACAGAATACTATGTGGATTCAGCAAAATGTTTGCTACATTTAAAAGATGACAAATTTGAAAACGGCAGCAGGACAAGCATCTGTTCCTTTGTGGCACATTTGTATTCCCTGAAGTGTCTTTCTTTCAAAACACTGACTGTGCATTTAAAAACGAAAAAAAAGATTGCTTTTTGGATGGAGTCTATGATCTGCATTAGTTTAGAGTCTCTAAAGAGGATCCCATTGCGGAGCTGTTGCTCAGACCTACTACACCCACTACCTTCAACATTAATGCTTCTGTCGCAGTTCTAACGGAAGCTTTGACACTTTTACCAAATATCAGTGACGGTAACTGGAGGGAGCCCATCTTCATAATCCCCCTGATCAGCTTAGGCTGAATGCTTTAACAGTCAAGCATCAGGCACAAGGAGAAATCCATCTTGCTAGCTCCACTGTCTCTCTAAACACACTGGCTGAACATCAGCATAATTGTTTTTGAATGCAGGCGCTTACTAATTGGAACATTATACTATTATTCAGCGAAAAGAGACTAAATTAATGTTACCTCTGTGCATCACCCTGCGGGAATGCATGTGTTCAACTGCACTGCACAACTGCACAAAGTATTTCCAAACCGTTCTTTCTGGGATTAGCCGCTTCTGCTTTTTAAAATACTGTGGAGAGAAAATAAAAAAACAAGATGAACAAAGCAGCTACATGTCCCTGTCTCTCTACTCTGGCAAGGCAACCATGACTGCCAGTTGCTACCTTGCCAGTGTCCTCAAGACCCTCGGCAGAGAAGCTTAGCCTCCTCTTAGCAACTAACTCCTTGCCTATGTGTATAAACTTCAATGCAACTCACTAATTAACAGCATTATGAAAAAGATGCTTAAATAGGTTTGACATTTTTGAATGGACACCAATTATAATTAGCATTAATCTAGTTAATTACCATGCAGAACATATTTAATGCCTGAAAACAACAAATGTTGGTCGTACTTTGCCTTAAGAAGCAAAAGGATTTCTATTTTTTCCCATCAAAGATGCTCATCATCTATCTTTAACATAACAAAAGAATTCTCTGTTTAGCAAGTCGACAAGAATATTGGGTCATGATCAGTACTCCTCCAGTTTAGGTGTGGCAGAGCTTCCTCAGCAACATGCACATGGGTATAAAGCCCAGGAACACTAAAACATCCAAATCAAAAAAGTCACAGGATATACTGAATATTTATAGTGTCTCTAAAAACATAACACTAGAGCCTGTGTGCACATGAGTGCAACAGAGATTCTACACACAGATTCAGGCAAATTAGCATGCATATTGTGCCTCACTTGTCTACTACTCTGCTTTCACTATTTTCATCTAAGGATTTGGTTGCAAAAGTAAGGAAAAGGAGGCCGGATGAGAAGTAAGCCAACAGAGCAATAGAGGGGGTAGGACACTGAATCTATTTCCACTGCAGCCCACTGAATTACAAAGACTAACCATTGACTACAATCTGGAGACTCAAGGTATCAGTTTTGGTACAGCTAATATATACAGTGAATATATAAATACATCCTAGGAACCAGTCATCAACATTTCCTCCGATGTGAGCAAATTCCCCCTCCCCCATATTATCTTTTTTAGGTGGGCTAGGCTCCTCAGAGACTGAGCCTACCTACAATGCTTCCTGAAACTACTATGAGTGCCATGCTGCCCACCAACACTTTTCCTGGTAACTGCCAAGTTTTTTAAAAGTGTGCAGGGCCAGCAGCATTTTTGTCCAGCAACGATTCTGATTATCTGCGCAGATTTTCAAAAATTGTTTGGCAGCTACTACCACCACAGCACAATAATCTTCACTGTGAGACTGAAGGTAAACTGGGTATGGAAGAAGCCATTTTTAATCAATCAGTTGATTTTCGAAGACATGCTAGTCAGAAATTCTTCTAGAAATGCTGAAGAATTAGTATCAGATTTTTCCATATCCTCACTCGCTGACATGTTCAGGCTGGTACCACCTCCAGGGGCAGCCATTTTTAAGTTGGTTCTACCTCCAGAGGAGTCCATTTTGAGTTGTGCCCACTACTCTGAGTCAGAATTCCAGAAGTAACCACAGGCTCAAAAAGCTGTGAACCCCTGGCTGTGGGTGTGAACAGATGAACCAAATGTTTTAGAGAAGCTGGCATTCAGTTTTGGGCAGAAATACATACCTGTTTTTATATTCAGCTCAAGGGAAATCTGCTCTGTAGCTACTGTGCATAAATGCGGACAGGCCCTGAGCTGCAGAAAGGCATGTCTCATGTTCTGCTGTACTTGTTCTCCTCATGTTTACATTTGGGTAAAATGCTAGACTAGGATGTAGGAAACCCCAGTTTGGGGCAGTGAAAAGAGGTGGTATTCAGAAACTTCTCATATAGAAGTTGACTTGCAAAAATCTGGGCAAGGTAGGTTCAGTCCCTCCAGGCATTTGCAAAGCAAAACTGTCCTGGAGCTAACTTGCCTTGCCCAGAGCCAAGGAAAACGTATGCATTTTAGTCATAATGGTTTTTGCCAGCATTTCAAAGCAATGCCTAGTATGAGATACTGCGGAGAAGCAGAGGGGGAGAAGTATTATTTATTCCCTAACTCCAGCTTCCTTCTCATCGAAACATGTAGGGGAGGGTATGCTAGGCCACAATTAACAATCTTCTTAAATGTCATGTCCAATAAGATTTCCCTGACATTTAACAGAAAGTCAAAATTCTCCAGTGGGTTGTACTGCAAGCATCCCTCAGTTACATCAGCTTCTTAAGGCCTCATAAATAATGCAGATGATAGGGGGCAGAGCAAAGACGATCCCTGGGTTTGGGGTATATTGGTTTTAAAACCATCTTCTGAGAATTATACTGCTATTTCTACCAACTTCCCGAACACACAGGAAAGAGATGAGGAGGAAGTGGTAGGTGTTTCCTAACAATTAAAGTCTCCAAACTTGGGATTCTACTTTAAAACATTTTCTTCCAAAGGTATAATGTCCAGTACCACAGAAGATTAATATGAGAGTATGGCAGAATCGGAAATGGCCATTTTGGATGTTTTCCTGGTATGTACAGATTGCAAAAGTGCAGCAGACCTGGAATCAATATATGAGTTCCTACAATCAAAGCCCTGAAAAAATAGTACCCAAACCTTCAAAGTTGGACATTTCCAACTAATATGGGTACTCTGGGATCCATTCTTACTTCTGCTCTATAGGATGTAGGGGTTTCCTACTCAGAAATGAGAACGAAGTTTGATACTGTGTATACCAAATCCTGCTTTAGCAAATATGAATTCTTTGAAGGATACCTTTGTCTTGTCAAAAGCAGTCCATGGCTGCTCCCCATCCCCCAATCCCTTATGAGTGGTCGGTGGGATATTACACAATGATTGCAGCTAGCACAAGAATTACTCTAAGAACAAAAGCAGGGCTTTCATGGGTATTGAGAAAAGCCCAAAGCCTGGCACTAAGGAGGAGGCAAGCATCCTAAAATGATTATTTATTATCACTTCAGATCAGAGATGTCAAAACAATAAAATATGAGAGGCCACATCTGTTCTCGTAGATGATGCCTATCTCAAGATTAACATGTCAAAGAAACTATTAAAAACAGGTGATAACAGCTGAGCTAAAGCTAGTTGCACAATGCTAAGATTCCTGAGAACCGCATAAGGAAAGAGCAGCCATCTGAAACATCTCAGGCCTAAATCCAAGCAGGCGAAGAAGGTCGAGGCTTTTTGAAAAGCCTTCAGTTGCTCCCTCCCAATTAAAAGTGCTTGTCAATGGAAAAGCTGCTCAGTCAACTTGGCTCAGTCAAAATAATATCCAGGCATAGAGATCGGCATTTTCAGCAGCCTCAAAATTAGACTTTGATCTGGGTTAGGCATCTAACCACTTGGTGTTGTACCTTAAAATTCAGCATTTTTTCTAATAATGGAAACCCTCTTATGAATCATCATCATATATGACATTTACTGCATCTCTGGTTTTTGAAACATCGGAGAAATCCCTCATCTGGTTGCCATTCTAAGGTGTCATTTACACTTTGGCAAAGAAGCCACTAGTTTCAGCTTCCTGTCTTTCCCCCAGATGCTCTCTACTGCAGCCTAAGAAATTAACTTGTCATTACCTTAATCATCTGAGAGAGGTCACCTGCATCAGCCAGTTCCAACACAATGTTAAGTTCATTGTCCTCAATAAACGAATCCAGATACTTGATTATGTTGGGATGGTTCAATTGCTGCAAATATAGGGTAGAGGGAGGAGAAGGAAGAGATCACCTTGTGAAAGTATACTGGTACAAAAAGACTCAAAGGTATATTGACACAAAATGCAGGTAAAGTAGTAACTAAGATTACAGATTTCATAATACATTGCAAACTCCTTTAAAGTGCTGACAAATCTCAGGTAAATCTAGTTCTGCTATAGACCCACTGATATTGAACACCAGAGAGCTGGAAAAAATGCTTAAAGAGTGACCACCTGCTGCCCTGATACAGATGTGATCCATACTGCATGCCTCCATATAGCAACCTTCCATGGTCATTTCCCATCCAAGAACTAACCAGGGCTGGCCCAGCTTAGCTTCTGACATCATGATAGCCCTGGCTATCCAGGTCAGGGTGAAGTGATCCATGAGAGGTTAAATTTTCCTTAAGCAGAACCACACAGATTTATTAGAGATTTCTCTCTTCTACTCCTATGCAATAGAGATTTCGAACATTCAGGATCTGGAGGGAGGGTAAATATTTTGTATAAAGAGAAACATCTTTCAATAATATATTCTGGAGCATTCATACACACTAACTCTTAAAACTAATGTTCCCAAGTCCTTACATGCCAAATTTTTATCACACATGAATAGGAATGCATTCCAATTATGAACCCCACTTGAAATTAACATGCTCCTTTAAAATATTTACATTGCATAAAACATAAGTTCTCAAACACAGAAAAATGCTTAGAGGGGAAATCCAGTGAACTAAAGCTAGGTGGTGGGGTGCAAAAATCAAATACCCACAGTCCATTGCTAAGAAGGCAGATGCAATTTCTCCAACTATTGACTAATTTGAGTGATATTTCTCTCCCATTCTCACTTGCCAAATACACAGTAAAAATAAATTGGAGGAGAGGTGCAGCAGGGAGAAGTAGGCATTTCATCACACAGGCAGTTGCTGTTTGTGTGTGACTTTTTCATGGATTACTAAGATTTCAGATACCGAGCTGACATAAATGCCTTTATGGTAAATCAGGTTAATTCCTCATCTCTGTAACACATTTCTACCACCCTTCCTCCAAAGAGTTCAGGGAGGTCTATTCTAATTTCATAATAACTCTGTATAGTTAGAGAGAATGACTGGCCTAAGGTGCCCCAATGAGTTTCATGAGAAGGTGAAGACATGAACTCAAATTTTCCAGATCCTAGCCCTACATTCTGAACACTGTCTTTCACACTGGAAGAGGTGAGCCTCCTTCATACTGCCTGGATGTCTGCAGTTTTTAAAGATCTGCCATCTTCCACATGAGCCGCCTTGCAAGCTAGGTTTGTCCTATGTCCACTGGAGTCCTGTCTTCCAAGGTCAGCAGGCAGCTACTGGGCCTATTATGCATGGCCGCTGAAATGGCAGCATGGAGAACGCGGAGGAGGAAGAAGTGAAGCAAGCCGCTTACGCACGGGACGGAACGCAACGGCGGCAAAACCCAGAGTATCCGATTATGCACACGGCTACTCCAGAGCCGCTTCTGGTTGTGCCCTGGTCCCGGGAAGCTCCACTTTTTTCCGCATCTCGCTAACGCAGCTTTTTCGGCGGCATACGTTGACTCTGCGCCCGGTTGCCACCTGCAGCATGCATAATTGGTGATTTTAGCCGCCGCCATTCCACCCCGAATGCGGACCTTCCACTCCGTGCATAATGGGCCCTGGAGATCACCTTTTCTATACCACTACCTTGAGAGTGAAACTATTGGCACAATCTTCTCTTTTAGGTGCCAGGCAATGAGAGATTAGTTTTTGTTCCTTATACGTTGTGTATTTACGTGATGGGAGGGGGGGTTCACTGTTTTCAGTGATGTCTTATTAGTTTAACTGACCATGATTTGTTAATGTTGTTACTCCTACTGTAGTAGTTTTACTTAAGTTCTTTATTATAGTTTTATGAATGTAGAAGACAAATTTTCATGGAAGAGTTGGGATAATTACTTAGAAACTATAATTATCAAACTATCACCCCCATTCACAGCTTCCATGTCCAGTCCTCTTGCCTTGAACACTGGCAAAGCTAAAACCATGATTATTATTATCTCCTTTATTAAATCCAGTGTACTCCCCTGAATCCCATCCAATGAACTTCCCACTCAGACACACACTCTTTCCACATCATCCTTGACTTGTATCTGCATGCACATGAGTAATAAAGACAGTGAATGCATCACTATATGCAGAGGGCTATAGAAATATCTGCCTCTGGAAGGGGAAAAAGAGAACCACAGAACCTTCAATCCAACTTATTCTTAAATGCATATAAATACTCTGGTTTGGGCGACTGTTGCTCTCTCATTTCTTTAATGCTGCCTAAAAGTTTGATGGAAGTGAATGCCTGATGTGTATGCAGAGCAACGCTGTCAGCAAGATGCATGCAAAAAAACAAGTGGTCTCTAACTGGAAGGCTGGATGCTGGCAGGCCAGCTAATGATTAGAGCCACATTACTGGGCTGTCTCCACTCATTTTGCAGTTGAGGAACTTAAGAGATCAGGATGTGCCAGTTCCCAAATGCTTAAGGTTCCCCTAATCAATGTATTAAACACAAAATACTTGTGATTTGAGTCACACATGTATACCCTTTCTCATTCATCCCTCCTTCTCACTCACAAAATTAGAACGTATACTAAAACTCAGTAGATATAGCACATTGCCAAGTCCTTCCCAGAAAAGGCTATGGAATATAATTTAGTCTCTACAGAAATGGGCTAATTTGTTTAAATTGAGGTTCATAGAAAATTTAGATATAGGTTTTGGCATGAGAGGGAACTGAAGCACAAAGATACAAATCTTGTGGGGACATAAAATTCCCAGAACAAAAGCTGGTTGCTTGGCAAACATACAGACCAAAATAAATATACGTAGCCCTCTCTGTGCCATTCACAAACCAGTGAGGAAAACTCAAACCTAACCCATGCTCAATGCTCTAAGAAATAAGGCCTTCCCTTTGCAATCTAAAGAGTTCAAGAAAAAAAGAATGGCTTCTGCCATTATAATTACTAATTGCTTAAAAACTCACGCATTTGATTTCACATAATACCGTCACAGAATGATCATATTTACACGCTGCATCAAATCTTCACATCCTACAGTTAAACCAAAAAGCAATTGGGGTAATGTTTCATTTGTTCTTTTGTTGCTGTTGTTGTTAAGCTTCAGAAGATGCTTCATGTGTATCATGGGTCAGATACAGCTAGTTGTGCTTACTCTAGAAAAACTAGCATGGCCCTTATCAAAAATTACTGTAAATCATATAAACAGTTACAGCTTTTGTCACAGCAGAATAACTACAAAACAACATTTTCCAGACACATTTCAAAGCTGTGTTGAGATTCTGCGTCTCTGGGTGGAGACTAGCAAGGAATTTAGACATTAGAATTTTACTCCTTTCCATAAAATGGCCCTAAAAATCTATCTTGAGAACCTGAAAACTATATATTGAATACAGAGTATATGCCTGAAGCTTTCGCTAAGCAAAATATGTTTTTTTCCTACATCTGCTTTTGTACAGTAGCTCAAAATGTCCTTCAGTTTACATGTAACTGTAAGAGCAGTCATCGGGGAGCTATCAATTAATAAGAGATGAGTTACAGATATTGATTTGACATGTTATTAGTGAATGAAGCATGTTCCAGTTGCTGATGCTGACAGACAGAGCAAAGCAGTCATCTTGGAACCCTCTCTTGCCTCTAAACAAAACCTTGAACATCTTTGCCCTCTCCCATACTCCATGGGAAAACTCTGGCACCTGCACCAATTTACCAGAAAATGCTGACCTGCATCATGTCATTAAAAACTGTTTCTCAGGTTGACATTAAGATCTTTGCTCTAATACATCCAGCGTTTCAGAGCTGAATTATATAAATCTTAGACAAAATCTGTCATATTTGCTTGGACTTTTTTTTCCATTCAAAAACTTGGATACATTTTAAAAGAATGCCCAATAGACAACATTTACTAAGAGATCTCTTGTGCCTTTACAATACAATATCATTTATCAAACTGCTTTTTTTACCATGCTTTTAGATGTAGCTATTAAAGTGCTTCATCACAAGGACTGTTCTTAACTGTTCTTCATAATGCTTCCCCCAAAGATGTGATAAGAAGAAATGGGCTCCAAAATTCACAAAGGTCTCCTGAGGCAATCGCAATGGAATATGAACTGATACCCTTAGCAATGTTCTTTTAAAGGAGAGATTCTCAAGCTTGGCAGCAAAGGACCTTGGGAAACTTGCATGGACAGCCACTTTCAAAGCCAATCTGATAACTTACGTCCCAGTTCAAATAACCATAAGTCAGGACCAAATAGCAATAAGGAACTTATCATTGATGCCTATGCATCAATGTAAAGCAAATAATGACTATGGTCACCCCCCTCCCAATTCCTTTGATTCACAAGGGCTTCAAAATATACTCATGTTCAATTCATTCACTTATTATAATTTTTACACAGACTATCCTCAGATTCTACTCCCAGCTAGATTTCAAGTCACCAGTTTATTTTCCTAGTTCTTATTTTACCAGCTGTACTATTTTTAGTCTGTCTGAGAAGGCCAAATGTGGCAACAACCTAGCAATTTTTCTTTGGTTGCTGCCCAATGTAACAGAGGTAGAAAAGCAACTTAAATAGATTTTGTGTTCAAGTCATGTGCCTGCCATTTCTGCATGTGATTCAGCAAAGCTTGTTGAGAGGTCTTGCGGAGTTAATACAGTAGTCTCAGCATTTTACAGCCAGATGTGGTTCCTGCTTTATTAAATGATGAAGCTAGGCCTTTATGCGGTCACACAAAGACAGCCTTTGGGGGTTAAGGAAGACACCATGAAGTCAAGTGAAGGAGGAAAAATTCTGTCAGAAAATACATGGGATACTTGGCACATCATAAATGGAAATGCTAATTATCCTACCATATCATCATCTTTCATTTCTCTCTTCACAGCCAAGCTAAAACAACATTCACAGCTTAACATCTGGCTCCCTGGTGAGTTTTACAGAGGAAGATCTGCAGTTGCCTCTGGACATCTTATACGGTACGGTTGATAATTGACCATCTATATTCCCCCATCATTCTGAGTATTCTGATTTTACTTGCCCATGACTCTAACACATGTGGACATTTTGGCCTGAATTCACTGAGAAGCATATGGAAATGCCCATCCCCATCTGCACCTTGTTTTGCATCCCAAAGGCACTGAAGACTATTCCAATTGTTTAGCTTGGCATTCTTTGCCTATTCCTCACTATCTACGTAGGCCTCACACAGAAGTGTTCTGATGTAATCTCACTTTATGAGCAACATTGCAACACTGTTAAGATTCAAGTCAAGGATTTGGGCTGGGTATTTCCAACATAAAAACTGGTACTGCTTCAGCATACTCCTGATAAAAACCTATGAGCAGTAGCAGGGCGCTCTGTTAAAGCACACCTCTATCAAATCCAAACTCTGCCACACTGGGTGATCTCCACAATTCTCTGGGTTTCTGTGGGAACAGCTGTAAAGTTGCTGGTGCCAGACAGAAGACTTCCAATTGATCTTCAGAGAATCAGATGATCCTAATACTTTTTAGACCAACCTGTAGCCTAAGGAAGTGTTGGCAAAGAACCAGAAACTTAATGAATACTTTCACTGAGCTGGCATGTTGAAAGGAACCAAAAGTTTTACTGAAAGCTGAAAACTTTTGGCAGGTATCTCAGCAATAATATGAAAAAACTGGCCACACTTATATAACAACTTTAATTAATAAGTTTGAGATTAACTCTCAAATTGCAAAGATATCCACTGGACTTTTAAGCAAATTCTACTTCAGCACAACACACAATTTTAAACTTTAATTTGCAACAGCAACTCACTAGTGTGAAACGCCAAAAGCTAAAATAATGGAAGATATCTACGAATAGGTATCCACTGTCATCTTGGTATTTCATTTAAAAAAAATACAAATTGAGGTGTCAGAGCTTTGCAACCAGAGCCTAAATAAAAGAATTCTTCTTACACAGACTGTATAGATTCCTCACCTATCTTTAGTTACATTAGAACACAATAGCCTGTTCCCATTACAAAAACATTATCACAGACCAAGAGAAATTCTTACCTTCAAAAGGTCTATTTCTTTAATGCAATCTTGTCTAGCTTTGGCATCCATCATTTCAAATATCTTCAAAAGGAGAAAAAAAAACAGCTTAAAAGCCAAGCAAGAAAAATGGAACCTATACTTTTCAGGTCCTAAATCACCATCATCCCTAACTTCCTACATTAATACCCACACTGCAGTCATCAGACTTCTTGTAGATCAAAATCTAAAAATATCTGTAAACAAAACAGAAAATGTATCAATTTTTTAAAAAATGAAGCTAAAATTGGTGAGGGTGAGAAATGTAGCTTGTTTATCAGGTTGTTGATCTCCAAAAAAACAAAAGTAAATTACAGTATACAAATCAATGAGAATCATAACAACATCTTAAAAAGTGCTAGGGAAATAATTATCAATAATGATCTAGCACTTCTCATAATGCAGTTATGTTTCTCCTTTCTATTGACAAAATAAACTGCCTTCTTTTGTGTATTCCCCTCCACTAATTAAAAACAAATAATATTAATATGTACTCTCAAAATCAGAGGGAAACTCACAGTTAGTGGAAATTTGAAAGATCAGTTCAAAGATTAGGAAAAAAATGCTACCAGCAAATGTTAGCATAATCTAAATAAAGAACCTTCAGCACATAGGTGGGTGGATGTTGTATACTCAGAAAGTATTCCAGAATATGTAAAATCTAGTAAACCTATGGAATATGAAATACTAAATAATACCACACACAAGAAAAAAGAGTGATATGCATGGCAAATTCTAAAAACAAGAAGTTCTTGAGGCAGCTGCTATCTTAACTAATCTTTAACATTCACAGGTGAAAACACATTTATGCCCCAAAGTAGCAGTTACTCAAATGTAATTGGTCTTTTGGTCATTAAGGTGCTTACCTGCACTTTTTTCAATGCTACTGGTTTTCTGTCCAGAAGGCAAGTTGCTTTGTAGACTTCACTGAATTGCCCTCGTCCAATCTTTTTCTCTATCTGAAAATCTGCTAGTGTGCAGCGATATGGATATGATGTCAAGTGCCTCTGAAGAGGGGGAAAAACCCATAGTGAGCAAATTAGAGTAAGTGAAGTAGAACCTGTAGTATAGCCCCCAGATACACAGACACACATATACTCCACTGTACTGCCATATAGTTATACTAAATCAAAGGTCAGTCTGAGCAGTGGTGTTCAAAAATGGAACAAATCAAACTCCTGCCAGCAAAAGTATTCCAGAGATTCTTCCTGCTATTGCCCTCCTGAGGCCCATGGACAAGTACAGTTAACTGTGTCCTAACACAACTGAAGCTGCCCCATGGCATCAGTTTCATGGATAGCACAGTATACCGCTTCAGAAAACATCTATTCTTCAATAGCTGTATGAGAATGCAGGATACCATCAGCATACCCTGAGGTATGCATCACCACCAAAGGGTGACTCCTACTGGTGTCACAAGAAACTCCGTTTTGACCGTTTTCTGTCCCAATGGGAAGCATCCGTCAAGAATACACTTCTCATCTGAAGTATATTGTATATTTTGCATGCAATCTGACTAAGCTGCAGTGTAATTTCTCTCCGTTGTTACAGTATTTATGCATTTATGCTTCTCCTGGAATGTCTTTGTTAAAATTATCCTATGCCTGGCTTCTCTTGAGTGCTCAATATGGTGCCTTGTCAAAGAATTTCAGCCTATGGTGCTCAAGTCCCTCGCTACTAAAAATTTCAAGAATTTGAGTGAGAGGAAGAAACAGCTGCCCTCAGTAATATCACAGACATTTTCTTGATACTAAAATATGGGATTTCTCAATGCAGCTGGTTAAAAAGTTTGTTGCTTCCACAGTGCAGCAGGAAATATTTGAGGCACTTATCCCCATCCTTTCCTCTTGAAGTATTATGTAACCTATCACCCATACCATTCTGGAAATCCCTTCCACTATATGCCTTGCAGGCATTAGGAAAGATGCTCAAGATTCCACCACTGGTATGAAAGCTATGACTGCCAAGATGGAGAGAACCTTTGGGGCAAATTCTGGGCAGCACTTTTGTCACAAAGCAGGTAGTAACAGAATAGAGGCTTAAGACGGAGAGCTGGAGTAAGCATTTGCAGCATGATTGGGACATAATCCAACTTATTTAATGTCCCAAATGTCCCAGAGTCTCTCAGAAAACACAAGAAGCCACAACTTGCAAAAATCTTTTGACTAATAATATCCTCATACATCCCAATATGACATGCTGTAATGGATAGCCAAGCATACCATGAACATAGTGATGCATGCAAATTTTAAAGTCAATATTTGTATCAAATAAATATTTTAAATAAAAAAGTCCTTCAGTACTTTCTTCACATCATGCTAGTAGAACAGCATGCCAGCATTAACTTCTTGCAATATGGTTCAGCCATAGATGTTGGCTTGCCAAACCCCATTAATGCTGGGTGACAACTGGACACCTCAGATGATACACTCTGGCATATGCCAAGACTACAGCTGCACATTTACATATGCAATGACCTAGATTTGCATTTTCTATCACAGCCTATCAGATTTCATTACAACAATGGAGCCAGAGAGAAGATGATAACTATTAGCATGAACAAAAGCATACCCAGGTCAAACCAGAACATCCCCAAATCTTTTTTACTTACCAGCACAGTCAATTTATCGTATATATAATACATATAAATTACATATAACATAAACCTTATATAAAATATGCAACATATTTTACATTCAAGATGGCAGCATCACATTTTTTTTTTGAGAACTGCAATCAGTCATTCTTTGCCTGAAAGTACCACAACTTGCACAACAGGGGCTATCTGCAATGCATCATTAATTTTTTTAGTTTTAAAGTTCCTATCTTTTAAAGTTCATATCTGAGTGACATTAACTGCTAAGTGATTTCACCATTAAAAGACACCCACAATAATATTCAGGGAAGCTTTAACCTGTACAATATAAAATAGATATATGGTAAACAGGAAGTTAAACAGCAGCACAGTTTGTCCTCTATAGAATCTGATGGGTTTTATATACTCTGTGAGTCACACAGTGTTAAAAAATGAACATGTTTTTAGTATTGATTCTGGAATGCCAAAGATACAGATAATAATACAATATAACATTACTACAGTCTCTTAGATCAGACAATCTCAAATATACAACTTTTGTTGCAATCTTTAACTAGCCCTTTCTTCAAGAAGCTTGGAAAGTAACTTCTGCCCCATTCTCTTCTCATTGACTCTTGTGGACTTCAGTGTTTGGTTGTTTGTCCTTGACTACCTGACCACTCTGGTCACTCTGAAAGCCCTTTGTTGGATGCCCCTACCATTTGAGGCTAGAAGGGAGGCAACCAGAGACAGGCTTTCTCAGTTGTGCCAAAACTTTGAAACTTCCTCCCAGGGAGATTCACTGGTGTTCCCTCTTATTGTTGTTTTTCACCAGAAGATGAAGATTTTTGTTGTAGTTGTTTGGTGTTCACTCATTCACTCTTATTAGCCCACCTCCCTGTTTGTGTGTTTTTATGTGTTTCATATTATTCTGTTGCATGTGTTTTATTTGTACTTCAAATGCTTTTTTAATGTCTCAAATGCTTTAATGTTCTGTTTTGATGCTCGCTGACTTATGGGATCCTGAATAAAGTGACAGGGTGGAATAGAAATATTTTAAATTGTTCTCTTAAATTGTTTAAATTGTTTAAGTTGTCCTCTCTTGCCCTGGAGGGACAGACCAGAAATTAATTCAAAAGAAATTCCGTCTAAACATCTGTAAGAAGTTCCTGATAGTTAGAGCAGTTTCTCAGTGAAACAGGCTTCTTCAGAAGGTGGTGGGTTCTCTGTCTTTGGAAATTTTTAAACAGGGGCTGTATAGCCATCTGACAGAGAAGCTGATTCTGTGAAGGCACAAGGGGGTGGCAAGTTACAGTAGATGAGCGATATGGATGTGAGTGTCCTGCATAGTGCAGGGGGTTGGACTAGATGACCCATGAGATCCCTTCCAACTTTATTATTCTATGATTCTATAAATAGATAAATGTAAATAATGCTTACAACATACCCCTTTAGACTGAGAAGTAGAGATTGGCCCAAGGTCATTCACTGAGCTTCATGGCTAACAATCTGAACTCAAACCTCCCAAACCTTGTGCAGTACTCTAATCACTCTACCACACTAGCTCTAAACACAATGTCACGGCTATTCCGAGACTGAATTGAACTTTGTTTTTTCACAGTTCTGAGGCACAAATTAAATAATACCTAATTTAAAGCTGGTGGAAAAGGTTTTACTGTGTCTTTAGCAAATTATAGGGCTGGCAAGGCAGGTCAGATATATTACTGACTGACAAGGCAGGTCAGATGTATTACTAACTCTGCTAAAGAAAAATACCAGTTTAGAGAAAACAGAAGCATAACTGCCTGAGTTGTTTACATGACAGTTCAATGCCAACTGCAGGCATCTGCAAGACACACCTGAACAACTTTGTCAGTCCAGTAATGTGACTCCATGCACTATCGCATAGCATGACTTTACTGTGCTGTAGTCCATATGCTGTGAATTGGACAAATTCCCTTGCATGGTTTTACCAGACCATGAATAATGTTTCTGTTTACCACACTAGTTCCAAAGGTGATGTCTGTAGAATGTGTTTTTTGTAATTGATGTGATTCATGATGACCACACATGAAGCTATTATATCCAGTGTACAACGGCACACAATCCTCAACTAATTGAGAAGCATAAACAGATCCCCTGAAATGACAACTCCAGATTACAGATGTCACTTCCCTTGCAGAAAATGGCCACTTGGAAGGTGGACACTATGGCATTAAATGCAGCTGAGTTCCCTCCCTTCCCTAAATCCCACCATTCCCAGGTTTCTCCAAGAATTTCCCAATCTACAGATGGCAAACCTAAGTGTAAGCAATTTTCCTCAACACTTCCTTATGTCCAGTTCCACAGCAGAGACCAAGCAAATTGCTTTTAAATAAAGCATAACAACACTGGAAACAAATTCTGCATCATGTGGAATGAGCTCCAGGAAGAGCTAAGGGCCTTGAGGGAACTTGCTGGAGGGCCTGCAAGACAGAGCTGCCAGGCATTCATTTGAGGCCAGCGTGATGCCCGGAGTTGTCATTCAGTGGATTCCACCCTACTTTACCTGTATTGATTGAGCCTCTAGATTAATAGTGTCATCTATTCAGGCCCTTGGCTGGAACAATTATTGGCTCCTTAAGATGTTTTTAGGAATTATTATGCCGCTAACTACTATTTCTATTTCCATTTCAATGTTACTGTTAAAGGTTTTTAATGGGCTCTTGTATTGTACTTTTATCGGTTTTTATTGTGAACCGCCATGAGATGGCCTGTCATGACTAGCAGTATATACATTTAAATATAAATAAAATACGTGGGACAGCCATTCAATGGCTGATCTCCTTACTTCAGAACCCGACACAGAGGGATGCAGTGGGGGAAGAGTTATCACGCCCCTTCCAACTCCTGGGTGGAGTTCTGAAAGGGGCGATTCTCTCCCCCATGCTTTTAAACATCTTTATATGCCTTCTGGCCTAGCTGGTCCGGAGTTGCAGGCTGGGTTGTCATCAGTATGCAGATGATGCCCTGCTCTATCTCCTGATAGATGGCCGCCTGGACTTCCTGCTGGAAATATTCACCAGATGTTTGGAAGCTGTAGCTGGATGGCCTGAGCAGAGTCACATGAAACTCAAACCCTCCAAAATGGAGGTCTTGTGGCTGGGGAAGAAGGGGGCAGATCAGGAAGCACATCTACCCAGCCTGGCTGGGGTGCAATTTAACATCTCGCCCTTTGCCAGGAATCTGGGTGTGATCCTCGATGACTGCCTTTCAATGGAGGCACAGATCACGAGAGCAGCCACCTACGCCAGATGAAGCTACTAGCGCATTACCTGTCACTGGAGAACCTAGCCACAGTGATCCATGCGACTGTCACTTCCAGGATTGACTTCTGTAATTTGCTCTATGCAAGCCTTCCCTTGTCCCAGAAATTGCAGCTGTTACTAGGTTCCCATTGGAACACCTTGGCGGGTTCACATCCAGCCTGTGCTGAGGCACCTGCATTGGTTGCTAGTTGCAGCTCAGATCAATCTCAAGGTTTTGGTTATAACCTTTAAGGCCCTTCACGGTCTGGGACCCACATATCTGAGGGACCGCCTATTGCCTTACGTCCCCTACATGGTCTTGCACTCTGTGGGTACAAATTTGCTGGTGGTTCCCAGCCCACGGGAGGTATGCCTGGCCTTGACCAGGACCAGAGTCTTCTCAGTCCTGGCCCCCTGGTGGAATCAGCTCCTGGAAGAGCTTAGGGCTCTGCAAGAACTTTCTCAGTTTTGCTGGGCCTGCAAGACAGAGCTCTTCCGCCAGGTCTTTGGTTGAGGCCAGAACAATGAAGATCAGGGGCCCTTCCTCATTTTTAACCCTTTCCCCCCACAACCCAGAGGTGCTAGGTGGGTGGTCATTGAGTGGGTGGGGGAAGGTTTTAGTTCGCTACCGGGTTAGAGTGAGTTTTAATGCTGGAATTTTACTGTTTTATTGTGGAGTTTTATAGTTGCAACTTGTCGTAAGACAGCTTGCCAACAGTGGCCGGTAAGAAATCCAATAATAAACAAACAAACTCTACATGAGCCAGTCCATCATGGCATCCAGACATTTCTCCAAAGATTCTGGAGGGGTGGAAAAGATGGCCGTTCATCAACAGATATAGCTGGGTGTCATCAGTCCTCAAAGATTGCAGGCATTTAAGGATGGCACCTTGGCTCCCCACATCAGCTGGACAATGTGCTAACAGCCCATGGCTGAGAGTGTCAAATACTACTGTTAAGTCCAACAATAACAGTAGCACTGCCCCACCTAGATCCAGCTGTGAGGGTGACTAGAGCCATGGCCAGGCCAGAAGCCAGAATGGAATGGACAAAAGGTTGATGTTTCTTCCAGGGTACTCTGTAGCTGATCTGCAACCACACACTCAACCACAAGCTCAAATGCGAAAGTGGATGGTAGTTGGATGAGTTGAATGGATCAAACATCATTTTTTTCCAAAAAGAGTCTGCTCTTTAATTTAATTTAAAGAATACTGGTAAATATTTGTTTCTTTTAAGAATTTGTAATAGTTTGTTTTTCAGTGTTTCTATCAAACTAGATAACTGGCCTTCTGAATAACTTGATTCTAGTTTGTGATCAACATGCACTCAAGCCTTTTCATTTTTTCTAAGACATTCACATTTAGCATTTTAGATAACCTTACTATGGTTGCTACTATGCTATAACTAATTTCTTCCAATTCCACTCCAGCTATTTTAACAACATGAACATCTATTACCGTCTTATCTTATCTATTGAAACTAATTATGATAAAGTCTTCTACAAAGTATTAATGAAAGTGATTCAATTTTTAAAACAACCAAAATAATCTGCCTATCTTAATTTAATTCACATAACAAGGAATTATTTAACAATACTGTTATTACTATAATTTAAATTTTACCAATATATAATAGTATTTAACCATTTTAGTCCAACCTTCTCTAAACTACATACAGAAAATTTAATGAGACCACTCACAAAAAAATCTATTGAATCACAGTCAGATACAATATGCTCATAAATAACAAGATCAAAAATATTTTAAAACAAAAATTGTTGAGAACCAAACCAGGAGGGGCATAGAGGGACTCAAAAATCCAGAAGATTATCCATATTCTAGACATAACTTGCTCCATTGTTCAATTCATGATACAGCAAGGAACTGTCTCTCAATTGCCACTCTAAATCCATACCATTACATTTTTAACACATCACTTATTGTCCTTCCCTGGGGAGCTCTTTCAATACTTTCTCTGTCTTCTCCTCTCTCACAACGAGAGCTTTCAAGATATTCAAGAAACTGCTGCTTATCTTCCCTGTTCAATCTTTTCTCTGAGAGAAATAGTCCCAAATTTGTTAAGCCTCCCTGGAGAACAGGGTGTACAAAACCTTAAGGGTCTTGACTATTCTTTTCTGAATAATTCTAGCTTCATTTTTGCCTCCAGTAGAAGAGACAGCCACAACATATGAATAGAGAGAGCGAAGTATGCCCCAAAATAGTCACACATGACAACAAACAATCCTAATGTCAGGCCACTAAGAGAACAGAGTTATTATCTACTAATTAAAGTTAACCATGCCATTTCAAATTTTAACATATACTTTAAAGATTCTATGAATGTGCTGTAGAAGAATACTTCCTAATCTCGTTCATGGAATAATTACACGGGCTCTATCCTGCCAAATGAGACTGTAATTAACCCTAATTGCTCAAAATGCAACTTGGCTAATTCAAGGAGATCAATTATTATTAAACGACTTAATATAACAAATTGCTGCATTAAGGGAGGGGGGTCTGCCTTCCACACAGGGTATTTCAAAGCATCGCTGTGCACCATGTGTTCATAGGCAACTCATTGTTTTTATAAACCTCATAGCTCTGCTTCACTTCTGCTCTTTGAATGAATTAGCTCAGCAAATAATGCCTCTATTGTCAGGATGAACATTACTGGTTTCAGGAAACCTAAACTTTATCAGGAAAAATCAAACATACACTTGGCCCATTTGTTTTTAGGTATTATTCTTTTGACGAGGATATGTCACCATACTTTAACAATTTTCTCACCTTGCACAAATAAATGATTATATATAGCCAACTGTGGAAAAGAGGAAAGCTGGAGCAACAGGCTAGGTGAAATGCTTACAAAGGAATAGTTAACTGGCACATCCCAGTTAACAGGTACTGTTCTAAAAACAAAGTTGCCTCTAGTGACAGGTGCTCCAATGATTAACAAGCCACAAGTCTGGCCTTAAAACAAGTAATGTCACCAGTTACATACTTGTGCATGCACATATATTTGTCTGTATCCTATTTATATCAGGACAAGTTGGGAACCCATGAGGACTCACGGGGTGGGGTGGGGTGGGGTGGGGTGTGGTGGGGGAGAAAGGTTGCATTTATCTGAAACTGTTGTTCATTGAGTGGTCTTTTGTGCAGACACACATGGGACTGTACTGGCCAGACATTAAAAATGATATTCTAAAGTTTGCAGAAACATTCAAAATTCTAGGAGCATTCCCCCATCCTTCCAACTTGCACCCAAATTTTCTCACCCCAAAAGGCACATGACAGAGGCAAGCACACTGCTCCTCCCCTCAGTTCACCCATTGCTGCATTGAAGAAGATAGGCCCTCTGAGTGAGCAGCCCTCAATAGGGAAAGGAAGGAGAGAATTGTGCCTGCACAAAAGTCCTCTCAGTAAACAAGCTATTTATTTATTTGTTTGTTTGTTTGTTTATTTATTTATTTGGGGGGGGTTAGGCCACCCCTTCCGAAAAACGTTCTCGGGTTGGCTTACATCAGGGTAAAAAACATGTCAAATAAAACATTCAAATAAAACAAGCTTTAGGCTAAAACAGTACTAAAATTGATTCTGTAATCACTTTAGCCATGCCAACTATAAAGACCTACTGTGTGGCCTGGCTCAAGATAGGGTGCTTGCAATGGGGCAGTAACCCCAGATGCAGGATAGGCGGAGCCCCCATTTAGATGTTAGAGGTGCAACTCTGGAACGCAACCAAATGTCTGGTGGAAGAGTGCTGCCCCGCAGGCCCTCTGGAATTTTGGAAATTCCACAAGGGCCTGTGCAGTCCCACATGGAAGAATAGCGAGCTGGTCAGCAAAAAAGTGACTGTAGCACTCTTCATACAGCTGCATTTTTGGACCATGCTGATGCAGGAGACCAGACAAAAGACCTACAGATGTTTTTCAGAGAAACCTTGACAAGAAAAACAGTTGAAGAGGTCTGAGCTGCGGTTGAGTGAAATTTGGTTGGAAAAGGACAAGATACATCAGCCCTTGAATATGTCAGTTTAACTACTGTAACTACCCACAGAGATAGGGTCTAAGATGACACTTGTTTCTGATTAAAATAAATGTGGCTCAGACAATTTCCTAATTTTCCAAAAAAGGAGGATGGGTTGCTTACCTGAGTATCATGCTGGTATTCTTGACTCGTCACTTTGCAGAGTGGATTATTCTGGTCCCCTAGATGGTGTGGATGATTGTGTTGTCCTTCCATAGTAACATGCCACTATTTGCTTTCGATCTGTATTGGAACAATAACAGAATTGTATTAAAATAACTGAGCATAACAAGACTGATTGGAAGAAACAGTCTTCTCTTTTTATTGTGGCAGAGATAAATGAGCATAGGAAGTAACAGCAGAAGAAGAGCTGTTTTTTTAATATCCTGCTTTTTACTGCCTGAAGGAATCTGAGTGGCTTACAAACACCTTTCCTTTCCTCTTCTGGCAACAGACACCCTGTGAGGTAGGTGGGGCAGAGAAGGCTTTAGAAGAACTGCGACAAGCCTAAGGTCACACAGATGGCTGCATGTGGAGGAGTGAGGAATCAAATCCAGTTTTCCAGATTACAGTCCACCACATTTTAACCACTACCCAACACTGGCAATGCAGGAGACATTTCCTCTGTTCACCAAGCAGAAGTATGACAACCTCTACACTCTACAAAAACACCAGGTTCCTTAAATGGGTAGCCAAAACCTGTTGTAGTCTTCTAATTTGTGGGTTTCTTACAAGTAGCTGGCTGGTCACTATCTGAATAAAATGGTGGACTAGATAGGCCTTTGATCTGATCCAGCATGGCTCTTCTTACTAACCAGGACAGTTGTGAAGATAAAATAGAGGAATGGAAAACAATGTAAGCCACTCTGGGTTCCCATTGTGGAGAAAAACAGGGTACAGATGAAATTAGTAAATAAATATAAATAAAATTATGACAGCCTGAGCATATAACACACTCCTGCAGATGTGCTTAAGGAAGTAAGAAGAGTTGGAATTTTATATCCTGCTTTTCACTGCCCAAAGGAATCTCAAAGCAACTGTGAGGTAGGTGAAGCTGAGAGAGCTTTGAGAGAGACTGCTCTGTGGGAATAGCATTATCAGGTCTGTGAGGAGCTCAAGGTCACCCAGCTGGCTACACGTGGAGGAGCGGGGAATCAAGCCCAACTTGCCAGAATAGAAGCCGCTGCTCTTAACCACCACACCATGCTGCACCTCCAGGGAACTGAAACAGGAAATTTGCTCACAAAATCATGGATTGTCTCTGCTTCATAATCAATAGTATCTCTCCAGTATTGCAGGACCTGCATGAAGTAATAGCAACCTCGGTCAGTGGGCTACAGCCGAAGGAGAAAGGGACGACATCACTCTTTCCCCTCTCTTCTTTCAGTGGGAAAGATCTGCATCCATCAGCATCTTCTACTGACAGATGGCTGGACTGAACTCAAGGTAACTGGGACCAAGTCACTATCACTCAATACCAGCAGTTGTTTGCATGAAATGGGCAATAGTTTCTGGGAAGAAAGAGGCTGATTTACTCCACAATTTGACTGAGTATTGCCCAACTTGTCCATGTAAGTAGACAAAAGGACTTTATGATATTCCAGGAATGATAAGAAGAGAGGAATAGAATCATAGAAATAGAGTTGGAAGGGGCCACACAGGCCATCTAGTCCAACCCCCTGCTCAACGCAGGTTCAGCACAAAGCATCCTAAAGAATCCAAGAAAAGTGTGTATCCAACCTTTGTTTGAAGACTGCCAGGAAGGCATGATTAGTGTGGCTGATTTCAATGCAAAACTTTCACTTCTGCTTCCATAGCTTGCATAAGTCTCTGTTCCTATATTACTCTACAAAACCCCTCCCTTTGCTAATATAAATGTATGTACTGTACTTTAATATACTTTAGTGTACTTTAATCATTCTATTTGCCAAACAATAAGAATATATGTAAATATGTAAAAAGTACTAGACTTCTCTCTAAGGAAAAAATAGAGCAAATATTGTTCTTCTCCCATTTCTACAAGGAAGTGCAAATATCCTATAAGGACGTCGAAAACTACAATGATCTTTAAGAAGTGCCCGATTGGCCCCTCCAAGTGTCAGTCTGGGGCCCCTTTGCCTGTCCTGGGCTCGGTGAGTGGCCTGGGGGAAGAGCCTTTGGCGCCGGGAAAGGAGCAGGGCCACCGCGTCAAAGACACGGTGCCCCTGTTCCTTTCCCGGCGCCAAAGCCAGGACCTCGGGGGGGGGGGCGTCGGGGAAAGGTTTTGGTGCGGCAAAAGGAGCAGGCCTGCTCCTTTCACCACACCGAAGCCGGGACCTCGCGGGGGGACGGCTTCTGCGTGGCAAAAGGAGCAGGCCCATCGCCGCGGGGACGCGGCGGGCCTGCTCCTTTCGCCACACCGAAGCCAGGACCTCAGGGGGAGGGGGGGAAGGCTTCGCCGTGGTGAAAGGAGCAGGCCTGCTCCTTTCACCGCACCAAAGCCGGGACCTTGGGGGAGGCGGCGGGGCCAGCGCGGTGGAAGGGGCCTGCCAGGAGCCCTGCAAGGCTGCCAGGGCCAGCAGTGCCCAGGCTAGCGCCCATTGTATTAGAAAATACAATGGGCTTTACCTCTATATGATAATAAAACACTAAAATCCCGTAAGACAGCAAGCTCTACCAGCTTGCCGACAACTACAATACAAAACAAGTAAAAAATCAACATAGATGTCAGCAGTAACTACTCTTTATAACTTTTTATAGTATCATAAAGTAGGGCACAGAAAAGGTTATAAAAAGCACTCTAACAATTCAGATAATTAATCCAAATTGCAAAGGAAAAAGCAAGACACTTGCCAAGGTGAGATAATATAAACCGAGATAGAAGGTCAAAATACTACCAGTGCAAGGTGTTGCAAGGTAGCCTTCAACAATTATAAGAGGTTAATTGTAGTTGAAAATCAAACCTAGTGGTACTTTTTATTGAAATGAAATGCATGTGCAGCCCTCAGAACCCGCACCTGGGCAGTTAAACTGCACACATTCTAAACAAATCACGTGCCCAGAAAGCAAGGAAAACACTGTAGATGGCACCACATTTAGGGCTAATCCCTAGTTTCTAAAGAGATGGGAGGTCTCCACATGTAGAGATAAAGATGTAAAGACTTGGATTGTAAACCTTGCTTGAATAACACCTTGCTACAGAGACAGTTATCCAGTTACAGGAACTTTCACTTACGAAGATCAGTTTCAGAGGGTGGCCATGTTGGTTTTCAGTAAAACGGTTAGAACTGAGTCTGGTACTAACTCAGAGACCAACAAGAGTTAAGTTCTTGAGTGGCTGAGAAAGGGAGCTTTGACTCTTGAAACTTTTATACCCTGGAACTCTTGTTGGACTCTAGGGTGCAAAAGGACAGGCCTGGAATGTTTCCAGGTAAGTGCAAGAAACAACTTTCTGAAGTAATTAATTATGATAAAGCTTATTTCACCATTATGCATGTCACTACATATTTCTTGTTTTACTCATTCAGTCGAATGACGTCACATTTATTTGCTCCAGACCAATTCTGCTTCAATATTGTACGATTGCACATGCCAACATTCTGAGTCAATGTATTACACTGTGACTACAGGAAACGGCTTTGTCAAAATAGGGGCAAAATCCAGTGCTGATAACAAAAGAGACTCTGATACCCTTAACTATGCAGTGAAGGCTAGACTGTCTATGAATTGCACAGCTCAGAACATACATATGAGGGAGAAAGAAGCAGCCGGATAATTGAATGAAGCAGCCTAATAAATGAGGCCTAATTTGGATGGATTTTTGTGGCCTTTATTCCCATTATAAAAGAGACCTCAAATGACATGTTGCAGTTGTCATGTAAAACCACTGTGACTGAAGATGGGCATAAACCCAAAAAAGGTGATTTAGGGCCTGGGGCAATCGCAGACTGAACCCCAATCTGAACCAGCCACACACAAACTGAACCAGTCCAGGAAGTTTGCTCCTGGCAGCAGCACGCTTTGAAGTGGCAGGGAGTAAAACTGAAGGGTTAAGTGGCTGCCAGAAGATGGAAAGGCCATAGTCAAGAGAAAGGGCTGGGTCAGGAAGGGGTTTGCCCCCCACCCCCCTGAAGTGGCAGGGAGAAAAGTGTCTTCAAGGGGTTATTTCACCTGCGTTCTGCTAGCCCAGCTGTCTCAGGCTCCCTCGCATGCGCCATTATCCAAACATCGGATCCTGAACTTCAAACCAGTCCGAGTTCAGTCCAAATTTTAGAGTGTGAGCCAGTTCACGCCCATCCCTAATTGTGATTACTCTTATTTTAGAGTGACCCTCTTACAGCCACAGTATCATTACTCACCTTGTAAGTAGCAATGCTCAACGAGAAACAAATTCTTTTCTGAATTTAAGAAATCACATCTGTCAGCACACACCCTGACAACACCGAGCAATAAACTACAATTCTGCAAAGTCACACCAAGTATTTGGGGTTGGGCTAGTATTTGTTTCAAAGCACCTTTAGCTAGACAACTTTGTAAGAGGTAAGAACGAAATATCAGGTTTGAAAACTGATATGCATCTGCTCACATGACACCAGCACTGATTCTTGCTGACACCCAAGGGACATGATGTCCTGCTCAAAACTGGCATCTATTCTGGGATATTGGTAGCAAACATACTATAGGTATAGCAGCAGTTAAAGAAGGAGGGTAGTATTTGGCCAATACACACTCTGTAAGTAGCAGACTGGCTAAGAAAGATACTTTAGAGATGTGCCAACTAGACTTTAAAAACATGCACATATAGCAGGCCTGTGGAGGTGCAACTGCACAGATTTTGGTTCATGCATGTATCAGAGCTAAATGCAAGATACAAAACTATGTATGGAATAGGCTGTAAAGTAACCCATTCTAAAGAATAATCTCAAAATTGATGGAAGTACATCTTCAAATAATCTTCTCATTCACATATGGTTTGTCAATTGATACTTTATCATAGTATATTATAGTATGACAAGCATACCAGTTATGAACTTCATTCCACTTCTTCAGATACATACCTATATTCCTCTAGACCTATATTCCTCTAGACCTAAGTCTTATACAGCATTCAGTTTTAGTAATCTGTCATATCGAACTTCTCTAATGATCTCACTACAAAAGTGCTTCAAGCCAGTAATTAAATTATCAATTGACAAACCATATGTGAATGAGAAGATTATTTTAAGATTTTGAAGCATGGTGTGCTTTTGTAGTGAGATCATCAGAGAAGTTCTGCATGCTGTATAAGACTTAGGTATAGAGGGATATATAGATACCGTATTTGCTGGCGTATAAGATGACTGGGCGTATAAGATGACCCCCTAACATTTCCACTCAAAATACAGAGTTTGTTACATTACATTACAGTACTATGGGCCACTATGGGCAGCTATGTCTATCCCAACTGGAGTGCACCCGACGTATAGGACGACCCCCCTTCCCCACTTGGAGGCATGGTTTTCAGGGGGGAAAAGTAGCCTTATACCCAGCAAATACTGTATATATCTGAAGGAGAGAAATGAAACAAGTTCATGTCTATCGTATCCATCAATTGATCTGTTCCCCACTCTCATCAGGAGGAGAGTAAGAATGTTGTCCCTGGCTGGTCAAGGGGGTGAGTTGCTAGTACGTTTTCTTTCATCTGCCATCTTATTGTTTAACTAGATTCAAAGCCAGTTCATCAGAACGGGCTTTGAAAGCTCCCCCCTGCTGCGGCTTCCCCCTCCACCTCCCTCCCGGCCTTCCCCCGGGCCCAGAAGCCCCCATCCCCCCCCATGACAGCCCGGCCTTCCCTCCGGCCCTGGAAGAACACCCGCGGCCTCAGAGACTGCCATGGGTGGGCTTCCAGGGCCAGGGACAAGGCCTCTGTTGCCCCCTCTCCCCCCCACAGCGAACTGTAGGCTGTGCGCCCCTTCCCTGGGGCCAGACGCGTGAGGAATGCAGCCGTGGTCCTGCTGGCTGCGCTGTCAGTAAGGACTGACGGCTGTTAAGGGGCCCCAGGGTGGGGGGGGGGGCAGGAGGCGCGACTGGTTCGAACTCTAGCCAGTCGGGTGAGGGGCCAATCGCTTTGCACTTTCCGATTCGCCCCTCACCCGGACCAGCCCCACCCACTCTCCATCCACTTAACCCTTAACTAAATATGATACCACTCACTGAGCGGTTCCAAATAATGTATTAAGGGCATTATGGGGGTTTTGTTGTGTTTTTATTCTTTTACTCCTCCAAGCAAGCCCTTACCAGAAATATTAACTGGAACAGATAACCTTAAAGCCACATGAGCCACAGTTTCACACATGACAATAGGGGCTTTTACAGGTGCCAACTGCAAATGGGCAAAATCAACAACTGCCCATACATGTGCTTTCTCTGTTGTGAGTCCTGCCTTATAGAACAGAAAGCCAAGGGAGGCCAGTAAAGCTCTCACTCTCCTGGCTTTTGACAAATTAATAATCCCCCTTGAGTCCCTGTGGGAAAGGCAGACTACAAATAACAAATTTGATTTTTTTCCCTAATCAAATATTTCAGTTCAAAGTTTTATTTGGAAAATAAAAATTACCCACATTTCAATTAAGTTTACTAAATATGTTAAAGTAAGCATGTTAAGTCAAATTAACATTTCTTAAAAAAAAAAACGCTCATCACTGATTGGGTAAACCTTTAAAACATGGTGCCCCCTGAAAGGATGACAATATTATTAACTGTCAATCTGACAATACTATTAACTGACAATACTATTGTCAATCTACTATATTCCAAAGTCAAGAACAGGAAATGGAGGGAAAGCATTGTGTAAGGGAAAACTCCCTTATACATCTGGCAGGTACTTCTACCTCTGCTTTTTGCTTTGAAGTTCTATTTCTCAATTATGGGAAGTCCCGGGGCTTGTCTGAAGCCAACAAGAACTGCCTCTTGGCAACCAGATGAGGGAGTTTTTGTAAACTAAAGGTCAGTTTATTCTCTTTCAGGTCACTGATATGGCATACATGACTAACAGTGCAATCCTAATAATACTTTCCTGGAAGGAAGTCTCACTGCACAGATTTAAGTAGGATTCTGAATAGGATTGCTCCCCTGAGTAAGTATGTTTGGGTGGGGTGGACTACTAAAAATTTTATAAGATAATGGCAAAGCTGGGACATTCCTTATTATTGTTCTCAAGGAATTAAATAATGGACAGCACTGCTGGAGTTTCACCATAGTGTAATAGGTTGGATTTTCATTCCTGAAAAGCATGTCAGGGTAACTAGATAATGCGCTCTAATCTCCACTGCTAATAAGTGAAATGGTGCAAAGGAGAAAGCTTTCAGCACCGTTCTTTAACAGTGCCATTTTTGGAAAATTCTGATGCTATTTTAAGATTAAGTAGAAGCTCTGATTGCCATAAACTTTTACAAACACTTAGTGGTGTAACAAGATCTTAAAACAGGAATACAAGGTTAACTTTAAAGATAAATGGAGCTGTAATTCTCAAACTAAATGTGTGCACCTGATAGCTAAATAAGTTGGTAGTCCTATCTATTATGATTGTATGAGGATTTCTGTTCAAATAATACACTTTCTTTTGCTTATTACATAATTTTGTTTTCCATCTTCAACTTTCATTTATTTTTCAAATCGCAAAAATTAAGATCCATGTGCTATGTTAGCATAGGATGCAGCAGTCATAACTTTTCTCAAACAATGTATATGTGCACCCAATATTTGTCTTATAGAAAGCAAAGACATTTATATTTTTAAACTGCATATAGTACAATTGTATATGCTAAGTTATACATTATGCATTTTGTTGTTAGTTCAATTAACAATCACAACATACAATGCTATAGAGAAAATCTCCTACTTAATTATATTTGATCACAGAATGAGTGTGGGGGTTTTCAAGCTGAAGATAAGGACCACTATGACAATTATCTGGAATGTATGAACTTGGGTGATTCTATCCCATCAAAAGAGTTGAGTGCAAGAGCTACTGCAGCAGCCTTTTAGAGAACATTTGCCAGCTAATATCAAAACAGAATGCTGTATTCTAGATCAAGAAAAAATTAACACTGGCTAGCTCCTCTTAGAAGCTTTGAGCTATTTACATAAGATATACTAACAATCTCTGAAGAACTAATACAAAATGGGCTTGAATCTAATTGTTCATTGGCTCATCACTTATTACACAAATGGTTCATTACAGAAACTATTCTGCACAGTTCAAAATGGAAGCTGTCCTGTAATATTACAATACCATGATCTTCCTACATTAATAATTTCAATCACCTTGTCCCAATATAAAAGTGCTTTAGGACATTCCCACCATATGTGAAAAAAGTCTGTTCTCTTTGTTACAATACCAGCACCTGCTTTCTCTGTCCTTTAATCTAGATATATTTTTGTATGCTATATATATATCATTTTAGCAGGTTTTCAATAAATGTAACTTATTGTAAAGTTTAATCCCTTAGAAAAAATAAAATCCCATTTTTTAAATTTAAGACATTCCCCAATTTTTTATTCCATTTATTCTCAAAGTTATTTGAACTCTTCAAACAATTTCATAATATAATAGATAAATCTTCCTTATAAAGATTTTATGTGATGTTAACATTTCAAATTCACTGAGAGGTCTTATCAGAAGCAGCTTCTTTTTAATTAAAGAATGATATAATTTTTGATCTGATGGTATTAAAAATGAGAAATCTTTTGTTATTTTCTGTCAAATCAGCAAATGGAATTAATTGTCTCTTTTTTATCCAGGGTCAAGAATGTTCCTTGAGGTTTGGAGGCAGGGTCTTAAGACTCCAGTGTTAGGCTAGGGCTTTTGTCATGTAGACAGCCCCCAGGAAGGCCTCAGTGCTGCCGTGTATCCTACAGCCTATTGTTTCACTGGGTGCAATGGGCTTTGCCTCTAGGACCTCATAAATTTGGACTTGTGAGTCATCATACTGAAAAGGTTGAGAACTACTATTAAAGAGCATGCAGCTGTACCTGTTAATTCATTTCTTTAAATTTAGCACAACCTACAACTGTGAAGAAGCAAATCCAAAGGCCCAGAAACTGAATGCCGACATATTGTTTATTACACTGCATCACTAAGTTACAGAAAAATAAAAACTTGAATGTAACTGAGAGCACTTGAATTTGTTGTTGAGTAAAGCTGGTTAAATCTTTGCTGAAAGTCTCATAAGTCAATGTTATTTGACAGAGCTAGACAAATTTTTGAAATGTTCAGGAGTCACGACCCAGGAAAAAATTCTTTAAGTGCTTCAGTAACAAGGCATCAGGGATTTTTCCAACTATGCTTATCAATCAGAATACTCTGACTATAATTCAACCCAGTAGTATCTACTGTATGTTGGTCTAAATGAAGAAATGTAAAGCTAACATTTTTCTTCATCTGAGCACTTAACTCTATCAAGAAAAACTAAGAGGGCAACTCTCCTTCCCAAAACTGAACTTCCTTGTTCTGCTTTTTCTAAACAGCCAAAGGGGAGGAACTTACCTTGGAATTGTTTATTCGTTCCTGAATTAGCAGGAAACCCATTGGTAACCACACAGTAAAAATGTGTCCCTTAGTAGTCAGTTAATTCTACTAAAATCTGCACAATCTATAGCAGCAGCATGACATACTTAAATTCTAATTTCATCTCTCAATTTGCATAGGCCTCCCTTTCATAACATACCAATACAGTTTGGGATCTCTTTCTGAAGTTGATTTTCAAACTGAAGGGTGTCACACACACACTTTCCCCTCAAAGCTAACATTTCAGCACATTAGGAAAACAAATTATTTCACCATTCCCTTTCGGAAAGCAAAAAAGCCACAAAGCTCAGGATCATTAGAGACCAGTAACCCATTCAAGAACAGAACTGTAGTGGCAGCCTGTATTATTCTCCTCAATGTACTCCCTTTCCAAATCCAGTTCAGTAACAGCTGTGATCAGCTTTATCAGGTATAAACATATATCTTTGGGCAGCTAGCTCATAACCATAAATCAGCTTATTTTCCCAATATTTCTAGTGAGGAATACTTCTGGAGCAGCACAAAGGCAAGAACTGCTCCCACCAAGCACCTGTTTTCCTGTGTTAACCCACCTAGATCCCTGTTATGTATATCTTGCTGCTTTCCACTTGACTGGCACTCAGTTCTTTCTGTTGCACAAAGTGCCACAAAGCAGAAAAATCAACAATCCAGATTTAACAAATCTTTCACCAAATTTGATATGCTAGACAATACTTCCCATTTTGTTTGGAGAAACTTCTGCCTTGTTACCCATCTGCCTTTCAAACAGGAACTGTCCCTAACTGGTTTCATCTTGCAAATATTTTTAAGCACCCAGGAAAAGTATTGGGCACAAACAGATCTACGTAACACTGGCTGTCTTTCCCCTCAGTCTCTGCTATTCCTGTGATAAAGGGGAAAACAAAAGGGCCTTATTATCCTGATCTTCACACTGAAGGATTTCAAATAGGTTTTTCAGCTATTACATCTATGAAGGACCCTGAATCTGAACCAACTCAAACCTAGCCAGCACCTTAAGTTTCCCACAAGGACAAGGAGCATTGTCCAGAACAGACTGAAAGTGTTAAGCAACTATGGGCATTGTTGTTGTTGTTGTTAGGTGCAAAGTTGTGTCCGACCCATAGCGACCCCATGGACAATGATCCTCCGGGCCTTCCTGTCCTCTACCATTCCTCGAAGTCCATTTAAGCTTTGACCTATTTACATAAAACTATGTAATTTACTTGAAAATTACATGAATTTTTAATGTAATTTTATGTAGTTTTTATTTACATGAAAACTATGGGCATGCAAGTATACAAATTCAGAATATTAAAAGAACATGACAAATAACACTATCATTAATGACAAGCATGCATATGAGGACAAATGCATCACCTCTGTCTTCCACTTCCCTTACGACTTGCTCATATACAAGGTGGAAAGAAAGAATGGCTTTATTTGCACCAAAGCAGTTAGCTAAAATATCTTTCAAAGATGATTGTGCATAGCATTTCAAAAACTATACAATGAACTATAACTCATCACATAGAAGATGTGAAAGATATGAGGGTCCGCAGAATAAAACCTCATATCTTGTTTGTCTAATACGCTATCTTGTAATGTGTTAACAAAGATGTGATCCTAAGCATTCTTGAAAATAGAGAAAATGTAAACATTCAGAGAGGTTTAGCAATCTTCAGGAATTAAGGATGCAGAAGCAGGCTTCTCCCAAGAGAGTCTTTGCTTTTGGGTCCCTCCACTGGTGAAGAAAAAAAAACAATCCCAGTGGATTGGCATAAGTAGTACATCTTTTGGTTGCAAAAGAAGAATGCTCCCCCTATACAAACTTCAGAACAGCCCCTGACCTAGCCTGAATCCAGCAAAATAATTTGCCAGTCACTTAGTCATGAGCTACACATACAAATTTCCTACCATTATCACTAGCAACCTGTACTGAAGAGAGCATTTCCACCACCACTACAGTCCACACTTTTTCTGCCATCAACAGAATGTACATACAAATGGTGAAACTAATACAAACCTTCATTGATACACTTAGCCATACTGAAATTAAGAACAGCTCATAGAAATGAGGGTTATGAGAGGAAGGATAGGGATCTTATCTAATGGGAAAGTCTTACAGAAGCACCACGTACATAACACCCTCACATATGTCCCAGTGAATTGGCCAGATTTTATTTCCATAAAAACCTATATAGGATTGAGGGTTTTTTTTTTTTTTAAGTGAAGAGAGCACAAGTACTGTTTACTGAAGCCACCATGAAACGGCGAATCAATGCAAACTATTTTACAAACTAAGCACCAAAACGATACTGCTTTCCTCCCCCCCTCCACTGCCCAATAATGTTCTCTCTCTTGCCGGCTCATAAAATAAATCTGTCAAGATGCTATACAAGATTACCAATATATTTAAATGATGGTCTTGGCTCATGATTACATTCTCTCTTGGCTCAGTATGTGTGTGACAAGGCAGCAGCCATATCCTGGGAGAGTATTATTTCCGAGTGACTTTTATTGTCCATTATCTTACAGCACTTATGCCACAGCCATGATGTCTTGTAGGAATATTTCACAACAGAAATATCTTTGTCGTTAGTATTCTCACTGCAATTTAGTCAGATCAACCTTTAAATCTCATCCATCATACTGAAGAGCTTTGGCAAAGCAAGCAACAGTAATAGATGCTTCCTTGTAGAACCTAATTACCAGCTACGTTAAACAGCATCACCTCCCTCTTCCTTCTGTAACACAAGCAAACAGAAAACACTCAAGCAGCCTTTGGATTCTCACTCTCTCACTTTTTCTGGGTGGAAGTACATAACCGGCTTACCGCAAGAACACTGACACTGTCTGGCACATGACAAATATACTTGAACCTAACAATTAAGCTTCTGACAGCAATTTCAAAAAAGGAGCATTTACTGTAAATTCCTGACAAGTTTTAACTCCTTTGCTTGCCTTTCTCAGGAGTCAGTTCAAAATGACTTGAAATTACCATAAGCAGTACAGTTTAACATGAAAAGCCACACAAAAATATGACAATCTGTAACATATACCTTTCAAAATTTAAGCACTGCTTAAAAGGGTGATGGAAGAGCAGCTACCATATGATGCATATGAGAGTTGTGCAAGAAATTAGTAAGTCTCCAGGGAAATTACTTAAGACTGTACTTTACAGACCTAAGACATCTGACTGATGATGCCAAGGGTTATAAAGTGGAAGGTTGGGGGAAGGCGTGGGTTGTAGGTTTTTCATTTTTGCATTCACAAAATGCAAAATTTCCCCCTTTCCCCCTTTCAAAGCACAAATAAATTAGATTGCTGCAATGAACTATGTATGGCTGCCTTTGAAAAATGTCTGGAAGCTACTGTTGGTACAGAATTCTGCAGGCAGAACACTGATTGGAGTGGTTCATAGGGACCATATAATTCTAGGATTGTTCCATCCAACCCCCGGTCCAGAGACCAGTACCGGTTCGTGGATCAGTTGATACCAGGCCGCGGTTACTCCTCATCCTCCTCCCTGGCTGCTGCCTCGGGGGCTGCCCTGCCACTCTACCGCTGGCTCACCTTTGGTGCTCTCCAGTGGCCACCATGGCCGGGTGCTCCCCCTCAGCATGGCACTATGCAGCTGCTGCTGGTAGCGCCCCCCAGCTGGCAGCGGGAAGTCAGGGGCACCGGCGGGAAAGCAAGTGGAATGGGGGCTCAGGCGGCGGCAACGTTCCTCGGCAAAAGACTACCCTCTCCCCTGGGCCTCAGTAATATTGTCAAGCGTTGACCGGTCTCCAGTGATAAAAAGGTTAGGGACCACTGATCTAGACTGTCTCCCCATTTGCTTCCAGGCCTAATTCAAAGTACTGGCGTTGATCTTTAAAGCCCCACACAGTTTGGGGCCAGTATACCTTAAGGACAATCTTCTCCCATATCAACCTACCCATCCACTTCAGCTTCCTATACTCTGAAGCTAAACTGCTGGCAACCCATGAAAGAGCCTTCTCAATCAGGGTGCCAAGGATTTAGAATTTCCTCCCTACAGAGATACATATCCCTCCTTCTACTGTTGTCTTCCACTCACTAGTAAAGGCTATTTTGCTCTGTTTGGAATAACTTGGGGGGACTGTATTTGGGTGGAAAGGGGGAACTAAAATGTTTTAAATAAATAAATAATCACACTTATCTGACTCGCATTGCCATAGCCCCTGGGATTGTGTTCTGTTGTTTTGGTGAATAAAAGATATCTGAGGGGTAGGGTGTCCTAGTAATCCTGGGAAGTTAAAAACCTTAAATTTTAAGGTAAGATTGCACAGTGATACACCCCTGGCCAAAATAACATTGGAAATCTATCATGTTAGCTATATCCCTTGGTAATACTTTGAAGTCCATTACAATGTCAATATACTTTTCAACTCTTAACAACCACGTATTCTGTAATAAATTAAAGACTAACCAACTTATTGGGCATTTTAAGACAAGACCTTAAAATTTGAGCAGGCTCACCTTTTAAGGCATACACCAGTGTGTACATATTTACTTTCAAGGGGAGAGGTTATAAACATCACTTCCCTAGAACATTCACAAAGCTGTTCCAAAGAGGCCGTGAAGAACTATTACAGTCTTTCCTAGTCTGCACAAAAGGGGCCGCGACATTATGATGCAAAAAGCAACACTTTTAAACATGAAGGTATTAGTACACCTTAAAGGAGAAGGGAAGGTTGTGGTGGGAAACCTGACAAAGCTGTTCTTCTGGATTCCTTAGATTTTAACATGTATCTACTTGGGCTCTATACAGAAATGTCACAAGCCTACTACCATTTTAAAGACTTTGGGCTAACTTTCAACCATTTTTCTTACAGTTCTTGACAAATTAAGATACATTGGTATATGTATATTAATTAGGCCACATCAAGTCCAAAGTTCCATATTTTATGAGCAGAATTTATTCTGGAAAAAAGACACAGAAATGACTATGTATAAACTTCACCAGTGTAGTAAGCGTAACAAGAGCTAAGCTTTAGCTTCTAGACAACATAAAAACCCACTAAAAACAAAAAATCCAGATTCATTTTCTCATTAAGTTAACAATTGATATAAATAAGTGATATGAGAGTATAATCTATTGCTCTATATACAGAAACCAACTGATGTTAAGTTACCAATAGTTAGTTAGAGCTGATGTCAATAAAACAAATGCTACTAGCCTTATTATTTAAATATTTGTGGCAAGCTTTCCAACTTGTTTGAAATAAATTTTCTACCCCAGCTCATGTTTATGTTTCTGTACTTAGTCAGCAACATCGATCTTTCAACAGATACACGCTAAGATGTTTCTACACTGCACGTACTCTCAAAAGGTTCCAACAAACACAGCTTTTTTCTAAAGCTAACTGATTTGCTTCCCTATCAACTTCCTCATCATTTCAATCAGCCAATACATGGAAGTAATAATTATTTTGAAGCTAAAATAAAGAATGCAATTTATACTATTATTGATGAGATATTGCCAATCTGGTATGAAATAGGAACATATTTCAGTCTGTATCGTTCCTTCTTAACAGGGAAAATGGTTAGATGGAAACAGCTTAAAAAACAATTTAGCAACAAGACTTGTTACCAAAAGTTAGAAAGAAAAGTTAATGCCATCATGCTCCATATTATGACAGTCAGAAATCAAGAGACAGTCACAAAGCTGCCTCTGTCACCAAGTTCACACTCGACAGAATACCACTGCTCCCTCATGACCATACCTGCATGACTAATACATACACAAAATGTATTCACACCTTATATTTTAAGATACACACTTAAATCTTGTGTACATATGAAAAATGCAATGTGTAGTTATGATAATATTAGTAGCCAATTTATCTGTCTTACTGGGGGGGGGGAATCTTCCTCAAGGAACAAGGAGGAGATGTGCTTATTTTCAAAAATAAATAACTTAATGTATTTATATTTCTTATATTCAAACCAAAAACAGATAATACATAATGCTAAGAAATTAGCACTCCAGAGTAAAAATAAATGCTATAATGCATATTCTGCATCCAAAAGACAATTTCAAAGTCACCTGGTTAGACAACGTGTGAAGCCTGCAAAGCAACCAATACTAACTGCAAAAATAGCTTTCATAGTATGGAAAATTTGCAACTACACACTAAATATACAAAAATATAAGTGTTGGTTGGTCCATGGGAAACAACCCAGATGCATTAAATTAAAAAAGGGGTGTGTGTTAGTTATTGATTCCATTAGATGCACTTGGCAGTTTTATCTTCAGCTGCTTTAGAAATGCTAGTATGTTTGAAAGATAAGAGTTATTGCTAAATTTCCTGAAGGGTTTCAGTAAGAAAAGGCTTATGTTTTAGCTACACTCTTTACCAAGATTTAAATAGTATGCCATTTTGATAATGGACTGTAAAAAGGTTCAACAGCATAGCCACACAGACATAATATCCTTTGTCACAAAACCATTAATTTCACCCTGCTGCAGGGCTTCACTCAGTAATTCTAGATATTGATATGGGAATGAAATTAGAGGCACCCATGTAAAAGAAACAGGAACTGGTTTCCTGCAGCATTATAAACTTGGAAAAAGGTTGGGGACCACTGCATTAATTCATTGGTCACCATAAGTCAGAAGTGACTTGATGGTACTTCACATGGAAGTTAAGCAAAAACTGCAAGTTTCACATTACAGCACAGCTGCGCATTGCAAATTATACTGTTCTTAATTTGACATTGTGGACCCACACAGCACAGACCCCCATGGCATTATGACAATTCTTTAAATAAACATCATTCTATATTTTTTGGACACAGAAGTTATGGAACCAAGCACATTTCAAGATAAAAAGAAATTCCCTGATCTTGCCTCATCACTAAACACAATAAAGCTCAAGTTGACAACTCACTGCCTATCTGATTGGCCCTCCCTGGAGGTATGCTGCCAACAGAGAGAACACTCTGCTAATTAGGGCCAATCAGCTCAAACTGCATGCAAACAACTCACTCCCTACCAGATTGACTCCCCCTGAAATATTCCCCCTGTAGGAGATGGCCCTCAGCCAGAAATGGCCTGCCCTGGAAGTTTAGTCCCAATCAGGAGGGAACTCTCGGCCAGGAAAAGATAATAATGAGTCAGCTGTCCATCTCTAACTTTCTGCCAGTTTCAGATGTTTGCTAGGTGGAAGAGGGACCGGCCTCAGAGCATGACCTGCTGCCAGTAAGTTGCCCTGGCCTCCTAGCCTTTTTTAACTCAGAGAACATGGGGGGGGGAGCCGCCTCCTGGTACAGCCTGTGCACCTTCTGCAAGGGGGGATTGTGGGAGGCCCAGAAACTGCAAATTTGAGACCAATGGCATGGAAGATAGGGAAACTGTAGAGAGGGCACAGAAGCACCATGAGGCCATGGGGACATGTGGAGGGGAGAGACACTGTTTCCCAGTAGAAGAAAAGTTGATTTTTATACCCTACTTTTAACTTTTCACTATGACTAGCTCAAGGTTACCCAGCATTTGGAGGAGTAGGGAATCAAATCCAGCACGCCCCATTAGAAGCTGCTGCTCTTAACCACTGCACCAAGCTGTACAATTTGCCATTGCCTTAAAGAGACGAACTACAGCACAGGCAGAACAAGCTTTTGCAGGAGGATGCTTATTGACTGTTATGACTGCTATTTTCCTTTAAATCTGGACCTCTGGCCAATGGATTCTTAGAGCAATCCAAGGAGGGAGACACTCAGGTATTTCCCACATTGAGAGATGATTGTGTGATTAATAAGGTTTGCAATTAGAGAAGGGAGGAATGCTTTTGTTTTCTGTTCTTGCTTGCTTGCTCTCTCTCTCTCTGTCTATAGAGGGGTGCTACACAGTCCCCATCCCAAGCAGCTCTTTCAGGGGAAGTGATCTTTGCAGTCTGAGGAGGAGCTGTCATTCCAGGGGATCCCCAATCCTCCCTGGGGCACAGTGCCACAGAGATCTCCCCACCTAAGCAGCCCATTCCCCCAAGGGAACTGATCACTGGAGTCTAGAGAAGAGCTTTCATTCTGGGGGTTCTCCAGGTCCCACCTGAAGGCTGGCATCCCTGAACAGAGGCAAGGATGCTAACCTCCAGCTGGGACCTGGAGATCCCATTTCCGGGGCTTTCCCAAAGCCCGAAAGACTGAAAGGTTTTCAGTTGCTCAAGCAAATTTTGCTATGAATTAAATCTTCATTGAAGGAAGAAACTGTGACAAATTTATGAATTATTTGATGTTTATTGTTATTAGCAATTACTGCCACACAACATTTCTCTTTGTTTCCTACCCGGAGCCTGGCATCCCATCTTGCACCCCATGGGATCCAGAGCATCCCCCCTCCCAAGTAGCTCTTTTCTCCAGGAGGACTGATCTCTGTCGTCTAGAAATGACCTGCAAATTCCCAGGTCCAAACTGGAGATTGGCATCCTGCAACCTCTATAGGGCACATTACTCCAGTTTTCCCCTCCCAAGAAAGCCCTTTCATCTCCAGGAGCCTGGAGATGAGTTGTCATTACAGATTCTCCTGCCCAAAACAGCCATTTTCCTCTGGGGAGCTGTTCTCTATAGTCTGCAGATGACCTCCAATTCCAGGCAATTTCCAGGCTGCACCTGGAGGTTAGTGACCCCTGGGTCAGGAATGTTCCTTGAGGTTTGGAGGCGGGGCCCCAAGACTCCATGGCTGGGCAGGAGATTTTGCCATGTAGCCAGCTCCCAGGAAGGCCAAAGTGTAGGCGTACATTCTAAAGCCTGTTGCTAGAGCCCATAGCTTCTCTGGGTGCAACTGGCTATGCCTCCAGTGGTTAGGATTGCTGATTTATAATCTGGTGAGCTGGGTTTGATTCCCTGCTCCCCCAGATGTGACCTTGGGTTCACCACAGCACTGATAAACCTGTTCTAACTGAACAGCAATATCAGGGCTCTCTCAGCCTCACCTACTTCACAGGATGTCTGTTGTGGGGAGAGGAAAGTTAGGGTGATTGTAAGCTGCTTTGAGACTCCTCTGGGTAGAGAAATGCGGCATATAAGAACCAATTCTTCTTTTTCTAGTGAGGCCTAAAACAGCAGAAATCAGTGTGCATTCAACTTTTTTCTAGGAGGTTATAAACTCTCTGTTCCTAAGTAGGCTTCTATATCTCTGCAGGTGACAAAACAGTTCACAGTAAAAGGAAATTATCTACCTGCTACGTGTCTGCCTTTTGAGGGAATATTTCCAGTAGGAGCCAATCAGGTAGGAAGTGAGTTGTCTGCATGCAATTCGAGCTTATTGGTCTTCATTGGCAGAGTGCAATTTGAACTGATTAGCCTTCATTGGCAGAGTGCTCTTTCTCTCTCTCTATTGGCAGCATATCCCCAAGGAGGGCCAATCAGGTATTATGTTTAGTGATAATAGTGATAGTAATGATGCTTAACAGCAAATAAATACTTTTAAATCAAGTGTTTTAAACAGAATTAAACTAAAAGTGTATCAGGATTAATAGTGCACAACAGATTTCCAGTAACATGCTTTTTATGTACTTTGCACGTCATGGCACAATATTTGGCTACCTGTTTAAAAACTTCAATGTCCCCTCTAAAAAAGAGGCTCTTAATTTTCTCTTCCTCAGAGTCACTGGGAATCTGGGGGGTGATGATCTTATGGCTTCAGGGAAGGCAGATATACATTCAAAACAACTTAATTTTACATTTATCTATAGTAGAAAAAAATCTTGCATCTCAATGATATTTCCCACTAAATTACTGGAGAGATGAAGATGGCAACACTGTTCCTGTAGTTGTACAGTTCTGTCTAACTGGCCTTGAATGCTTGTCTAGGGAACCATTGTGTCTTCCTGTGTGGTCTCTCCTAAATGAGTTTTGTTTGGATTGCCTGTCCTTCCTTTCCTTGTCCTATCAAAACAGTCTCCATTTGCAGGCTGGGTGTGCACAGTGTAAACCTATATCTACAAGGATGCCTGGTGTTGTCATTTGTAGGGCTCCTGCTAAGCGTGCTGTAGCATTTCATACACTGAGGATGCTGTTTTTATCTTCCAGATTATGTCTTGTGTGTGTAGTGGAGTCACATGAGGTCTGGCATGACCATGCATAAATTGGCTTCTTTCATGCATGTTTCATATAGGTCACTATCAACATGCTTCATTGTGCATGGTGGCCATCATCAGTGAAATCATGAACTCTGTGGCCGTTACTTTGCAATCTATTGCTTATAACATTCTTTCAACATTTGAGTGGGACTACATAGGATACCAGCTCAGTTATCCCAACAGTACACAGCAATAGCAACTCACCAGTACCTAGGGAACATATAACATTAAAAAAATACAGCAACTAAACATGCTTGCACCACCACTAATATGAAGGTCCATCTTTTTAAAAGAAATATAAATACAGTTCCATTCTCTACCATAAAGATCTTTATTGTGTGTTACACCCAAGAATACTTCAAAAGTTGCTGTCCTCCATAAGAAAGAATTAGTTTTCCACTAGAAAGTAAGGAAAAGTGTAACTAGAACAGTAACTCCTTGGGGGACTTATTAGATCCTCAAAGAGCTGCTGTGATTGCTGAAACCTGCTTCTGCCAGCAGAAGCTTCATCTTACATATATATACAAGGGAAAAGCATGAGAGAGGAAAGCCCTGAAGACTACACTTCAACATTCTCAGATAATTGAAGAAATGCATTTCGGTACCAGAGTGCTTAGCCTGCCTGCCCTTGCTGCACTATGCTTTTTCTTAAAATTTCCTACCATTGCATGAATTGCAGAATTAGAATCCAGGGGAAATTCTGTGCAAATATTTGTATTTTCAGCCACAGAATAAAGCTTTGTTTGTTTTTACCTTACCCTGGACCTACAATAAGATATGTTAGGAAATATATCTTTCGTTTTAAAAATCTGGAAGAAAAATGGGCAGTTCTACAAGCCATCCTTAAGAGAAACTGTAACCTCACAAGTTTGAAGCAAAGAAAAAGGGCAGGAGATACTATAAAATTACAAAATGTATTCAATTAAGGGTTTTTTTTAAAGCTATCTTTAGTCAAAGAAGAATGACTGAAGAATGACCATTGGTTACTTACCAAGCAAGGTCTTTCTCCTCTACGAACAGAAGGACATCTTGGTGGGTCATTCCCACCATTCACTCAGGGAGGCAGGAGCTATTTTTCTTCCTCTTCCTGTCTCCTTGGTGAAACTGGTCTCAACCAAAGCCAGAACCTTCTTGGTCCTGGCTCTGGCCTGGTGGAACACTCTACCTATGGGACCTTAACTAGTTCTACAAGGCCTGTAAAACAGAGCTGTTCCACCAAGCCTATGGTTAAGGTCTAGGAATAGTATCAAGATGCTGGTCTCCCTGCTTGAAAGTCACCCCAGACAAGCTCTCTAAGAACATATGGCTCCTCTCAGTTCTGCGATCATCTAACTCCTCAAAATTGGGGGCCGTGTGAAGGTGGACTAGACAGGTTTGATTTTAAACTTAGCTAATGACTTTTAGAATTTTAAAAACCTATTTAGTAATCCCATGTGTTTTTAACTTTGAGAGCTGCCCTGAGCCTCTGGGGAAGGGTGGGGTACAAATGTAAAAATAAAGAAATAAATAACATGAAATATAATTGTAAGACATTAACAGATGTCAGATATGCAACAATCAACTTTTAACAGGTAAAGACTGAAAGGGTCTTATAGGTCACTAAGCAGGATGAGGAAGAATCTGAAACAAAGTACATCATAGCGTAGAATGATACAGTAGATTAATGTCTCCCAGATGACAATGAAATGGGAGGGACAAGATATCTTCCTGTCCTCAGAAGAGAAGGACCCTTCTTGGTCATTCTCCCTCTGAGGCAGAGGAGATTTTGGAGAGACCTTCTAGAGTAGTGCCCTAGCCTTTTCTCTGTTATCCGAAAACTTTATGCCAAACAGTCATTAAAAAATTCACCATGTGTATCTCTGAGAATAAGATCTTAGGCTCTGAGTAAATTGGATTCTGTTTAGGAAAGTCCACTTTAGATCTTTGTATTACTCTGACCCATCTAGTTAATAAATATAGGGGAGGGAGAAATGGGGCTAAGCTGTTTGTTGCTTTTTTAGATTTTAAGTGAGCATTTGACTCTATCCCCAGGGATCATCTGTTGAATGAGTTAGCCAATCTGAATATAGAGAATCTGAATATAGATAAAGGGCTACTATTCTCAATTAGGATATTATATTCTCATACAAGTTGTCAGATCAGTCTTTCTCCCTAAGGGTACTTAACACACGAGAATTGCAGCCAACAAGAGTGTTAAACAAGGTTGCATACTGGCTCCCTTTTTTTTTCAACCTGTTATTGAATGAGCTTGCTTCATCATTATTAAACATAGATGGCCATTGTCTCAAACTTGGCCTTTAGCACAGACCATTTTTGCTCTATGCCAATGATGCTGTCGTTATGTGCTATTCCTGTGTCGGCCTGAAGCACCTCCTTAACGATTGTCTAGCATATTGTGAAACTAATAGGCTTGCATTGAACTATGAGAAGCCCAAAGTGTTAATTTTCGCAAAATCATGGAAGCCTTTCAATTGGAATATTCAAGGGAATATCATCGAACAAGTTAGGCATTTTAAATATTGGAGTACATTTCCATTACAATGTGAGCTGGACTGTACATCAGAACCACACAATAAATACTGCAAATAATAGCACTCTGGCTGTTGCCTGATTTTTCTACACCAAGGGCAACCAGTTTGTACCAGCAGCACTTAAACTCTTTAACGCTAAGTCATGTTCTCAGCTGCTCTATGGAGTCCCTATATGGATAAGTGCTTTTAACCAAACAGTTGAAAATACTGAATCCTATTTCTTGCATAGAATTTTAGGCATTCCCAACTGCCTATGCTGCAATCTGTTTCAAAACAAACCAAAGACTGCTAGGGACTAGGACATGAATGCTAACCATTAACTTTTCGCTATGTCTAATTTTTAACTCTGAATCTTATAGCTTTACTTTCCTAATGTTCTTGGAACAACAATCATCTAATCGGTCACATTATGTTGAGCAAAAAATTAAAACCCTCAGCATTTCTCTAGATTTGTTGGTCTCAGTGCCTGTAACATCAGTATCTTTAACCGCTCCTAACGGAGCGGATTAAATAATTTGTTAAGGGCCCCGAGGGCGGGCCCTGTCCATGATGAGGAAGGGTGCTGATAGGCCCCTTCCCCCGGACTGACAATCGGATTGTCAGTCCGGTGGCAGGGGACCAATTGCGAGCTGCGCGCAGGTCCCTTGCCGCCGGACTGACGAATCGGGAGGCGCTTTGCACCTCCCGATCTGCCCCCATCACGTCAGCCCCATGCGGCCGACCGCCATTTTCTCAATCGCCCTGGAGGACCCCACGGCGCCTGCCCACCACCCTAACTGGCTTCTGCAAACCCGCGGCCACGGCCCAAGCCGGTGTTGCCTTCTCCCGTGGCTGCGGCCCGCCACCAGCCCCGCCAGCCCCGCCAATGCCTGTGCCCGCCCTGCCTCCGCAGACACCATGTGGCCCCGGCCCAGCCATCTGGCAGCACCTGCCGCCAGCTGCCACCCCAGCAACGCCGCCGCAACTCCCTACACCAGCATCTGGCCCAACCACCACCACAGCGACTGCTGCAACGGCGCCTACCCTCCGACAACTCAGGTAGGTGCCGCACCAGGGGGAGACATCGAGAAGGCGGCAGACGCCGGGGGAGCCACACAGGCCACACCATCCCTGCCCTCGGGTGTGTGGCCTGGCTGCTGCCAACTCCCGCAGCCACCCCGCCCAACTCTATAGGACCCCTAATGCCCACTGTCTTTAAAGCACAGCGGGCTTAGTTTCTAGTCAGTATATAAAATCATAAAATGCAGAATCCTAGATACTGAGTTTCAAGCTCTAAATTAAGCAGCTAGGAAAACCTGCTCTCCTCTCTTCTTAGGAATTATACTTCCTGATATGCTAGCTCCTCACTTTTACCATCTGGTCAACTCACAGCAACACGCCTTCATTCTCACTAGGTTTAACATTCTACCATCAGCTGTGATGGCTGGGAGATAGATTCCATATACATGCAGACACTGCCCATGCAAGCAAGGTTATATCTGATGAATAGGTTGAGTTATAGTGCTTAAGGAACTTTGGTATTGAGGATCATTTTGCCACCTTGAGTGCCTCTACCACAGTGGAACACAGCAATAATCACAGCACTCTTGACATAGTGTGCGGTGATGCCCTGGGTACCTTTGATTTTGCACCATGTATGGTTTAATGAAGTATTTTTCAAAGACATCTTCTGATAGACATCTTGGATATCCTTGAGCCCATGTTAGGAGGTGAAAATGCTATGAACAAACTATCTGTTTTCCAGATACTCTCCATTCTGAGTGTCTTGAGAGTTCTTTTGACAACTAGTGAATGCCAGATTCTTCCTTGGGTTGCCTAGGATTAGGACAAAGGATGTTAGGTTGGTTTTACAAGAACTATGGAAGATAGTTTACTTTGGAGTGAAATGATGGGTCCTGAGGACCACTTTGTCCTTATGAATGTACAGGGTTCCCACTTAATGGTGCCCCAATCTCAGATATACTCTGAGCGGATGCGATGGGCCACTGCTAGGATTTCTACCTGTTGTCATTTGAGTTTCCAAAAAAGTGTTTGGAAGCACCAATATTGGAGTGAATACATATGATAGGCTGTCTGGCACTAGTGCATCTGTTATTTCTGCCTTCAGATGGAAATACCTGGAGTAGAATTGGTTCACTTGGTGACTGTTGCATGATGCAGATGTCTTCTGTCTGTGCACAGAAGTGGTTCACAATGAGGTCGAATACATTCCTCTTCAGGAATCATTCTTGCTTTTGGATGGTTTGATGGCTCAAACAGTCCACTTGTATGTTGGGCATTCCTTGGAAGTGCTCGGTGTGGATTGGCAGTAGGTTTGGTTCAGTTCATTATAATATCTTGATTGCTTCTCTCTGCAGAACAGAGGATCTGGAGTCCCCTTGCTTGCTCACATAGATTCTGGACATCACACTGTCTATTTGAAGGAGAACATGAAAGTTGCTCAAATGATCATCAAGAGTAACAGGGCCAGGTAGATTGCCCAACTTTTCAGCAAATCTATAGGAAGTGACTATTTGCATGAGACCCCAGGACTTGGGTTGGCATTCCATCCAGCATCATACACGAAATTTGCATCTGTAAAAATTTGTTGTTCCTCATTCATGAAATAGAATTTTTACTGTTTCAGGTTTCTGTCCTTCATCCACCATAACAAACTCTGACTTTCAGGATAACCTTTATCAATACATCTGGTTTTCTGGCCATTTCTAACTGGAGTGGCCTGTGGAAATGTTGGAGTTGACAGGACCGCCTTCCAACTTATTAGACTGCATTTGAGTTGGCAACTGGAAGCTGATGAGGTTCATATGAGTTGAAGAATAACTTTTGATAATTGCTGTTGCCATGCCTTTGGTCTTTCTTGTTATTATATTTAACTTTCTTGAGAGTAACAATTAGACAAATTAGGTTTGTGTCTATATCTACCCCAAGGTGCTCTAGCCTCTGAGTGGGGTTGGGAAAACTCTATTGCAGATTTATTGAGAAGCCAAAGCTCTGGAGGCTATAGATAGTTTCTTGTGTATCCAGAATTGATTGCTATCAGGAACAGGATCTAATCAGTAAGTCACAGAGGTATGGGTGAATGTGTATGCCTTGGTGACTCAGAGGCACTATGGAATTTACAAAAAGCTTCTACAACAGCCTCAGAGTGGTAGCCAACCTGAAGTGTGGAGTTCTGAACTGTAGATGGATGTTCTCTATGGAGAACTGAATGTACCTATGATTGGTGGGAAAGACAGGTACATGAAGGTACACCTGTAAGATCTAATGAGGCCAGGAACTCATCTAGCTGAAGAGCCTCTGAGATTGATCTCAGTGACTCCACCTGGAGGGGATGAAGGTGAATGAATTTGATATGGAACTGATTCTATTGCTTGTATTTGCATTAGATGACTGGTGGCTTCCAGCGTTCTTGGACATTTTGATCATTTCAGGAATCAGTGGGAAAGCTAATAACTGTATCTTGAGGCCACGGGATTCAGTCTCTGTTGCACACAAGTCTGTCTGAGAGTTGTTTTATATTTCACTGAATAGAAAACAGGTGCCCCACCACCAGTATCTCCTGCAAGTCATGCTTTGAACAGGCTTATTCTCCCTGTCTGATATTGCCTGATCTTTGGAAACTCTAGGAGATTACTATCTCATTCTGAAGATCATTCCAGACTAAGTCCAGGGGCCTCTCCTACCTTCTTGGTGAAATCTAGACAAGGAATATTGCATGCAAAAGGCTGGGAAGACCTTCATGTCTGATGTTTCTAGGAAGGACCTACTTCTTATATCCCTGGTATCAACTAGGGTTCTGTGCAGGCCATTTCCAAGTAGCCTATCTCCCTGAAAAGGGGCTATTAGGTGGTTATCAGCCTATCCTCCACATATTCAAAAAGATCCTTCTGGCTGCTGAGTTTCTTTGAAAAAGAAAATTAGAGAGAACCAAGGTTGCATCAGTGGAAAAGAAACAGTTTTTAGTAGTCTGTTGGTTCCTTTAGTCATTGTGTGGTTATTGACTGGTATTAACAGCAGAATCTTTCTGGACTATATGATTACTGCTCTAGATACAATAGCGGCAGTGGTGGGCACCCTCATTGCCATTGCCTTATGTGCCTTTTTCAAACCAGATCTGCTTTTCTTATGCATTGCATCTTTAAGGTCACCCTCTCCATCTTCTGGAAGCTAGCCAGCAGTCTGTAGCGTAGTCATGGGTGAAACCACCAGAGGGACCTGCAAAATAACTTCAGTATACTTAGGCAGAGCACACCATTTTTATTAATGAATGCAGGGAACTGTTGGCTAGCCATAGGATTAGTCCACTCTCCATCATCTGTTTCTCATGAATTTTGGCAGAGGGAATGCCTTTTGGATTATGCCCAGCTTGGGAAAAAATTTCTGATTTTCCTTTGGTCTGCGACTAGTCTCAGTTCCTGAACTTTGCTCAGCTGCCATGGAGACTGTATTAAGACTAGTGCAATCAATAACTTAGCTAATAATTACTGATAGTCCTCTGTTTAAAGAAATCACAGTGTGCTCAGGCTCCTGTATTTCACCCTCTTCCTCATCAGGCAGGAAATCCCTTTCCTCCCTATTATTAAAGACACAGTCTGATGAGTCCATCATCAATCCTTCTCCCTTTCTGAGTTGCCTTGGTAGGTCATCAGGCTCTTTTTTCCAATGAGACCATCATATCTTTGGCAAAGATTTGAGATTTCTTCTTTGATAGTTTGTCTTAAGAAGGGGAAAATTCAGAGGCATGCTGAATAGCCTGGTGTTGGTTATTTTATCAACATGAGGATTCTCTGAAACAGCTGAGATCCAATGATATTTTCTTACCTGTTTGGTTGGTAGAAGCCTTGAGATATTCAGAATCAATGCACTGGGAGCATATAAAGTTGTTAGCTGGCAGAAATCCCTCTGTGTACCCCAATTCAGTCATAGTACCAAGTGTCAATTTTAGAACACTGTCAGCTGTGCTTTCAAAATGGTTGCCATGAGCTCAGCGTTTGTTAGAAAGCCTCCTAAGCTCTTTCCTCAGAAGTTGCTACCCGTAAGCAAGACAGAGGGAAATAAGAGAGGAATAGTATATATGCTAGACTAGAGGAGAATTGAGAGGGAGAAGTTAGAAATAAAAGAATAAGAAAAAAGGGAAATTGAAAGTAGACAGTCTACTTAGCTAGTCATTCTCCCTGTAGAGACTGGAAAACTGAAGGAAGAGTGACTCTCACCAAGGAGAAAGGAAGAGGAACAAAACTAGTTCCTGCCTCCCTGAGTGAAGGGTAGGAATCATCCACCAAGACATCCTTCACCTCAGATGGAGAACTGATAATCAACTTTCTCTGCAGATTCCAGCCACTCCTACAGATGATCCATACCAAACTAAGCTGATTTTCTCAGACTTTCACATCAGTTGCATTTTAGGGAGGAGGAGGAGTAATATGAGAAATAGCAGTAGAAGTTCTCTAACAACAGTGATCCATTAGGCAAATTGAATCCATCCATTCTGCTTTGCCATTATAACCAATACAATCTATGTTGAGCAAAAGATATAATCAAATAATAAGAAAACATCAACCATAGTCTCTTTGCTAAAAATGTTCTCTGAACTCTGAAAAATCAACTTAAGCAAGTCAAATATTGTACAATGTGGTGTGTATTATTAGACAGTAATGTTCTTACAGCTGACAAGACATTATAAATTGAAGTAATTGACCAGTGAAAGCACTAAGAAGTTCAAGCAAGTTTAAAAAATTATACTATAAATACTATAAAGATTAACAGATATTTAATATCCACCCAAGAAGCACTTACACTAAGTACAATGATTATGGTAACAGATAATATTTACTATGTTGGGCTGACTTTAATATATACAGCTTGCCACAAAAACCAGCACTGGTTCTTAATCTTCTAAGAGCTGAAAGTCATCACTTAGAGTTTCCAAACTCATTAAGTATGGCCTGCAAAAGAAAAATAATAGCTTCCTCTACTCTACTTGTATAGCCTATGTGAATAATCCTATATATAGTGTAATATGATCTATCTGACCCAACTGGGACTTTGAAAGAAATGCCCTGCCCCCAAAATCTCATGCACAAGGATATCTTCTTCAGCAATAAAGATGTAGCATATGATGTTGAGCAGGAAAACAGACTACAATACCAAGAGCATCTTCTTGATTATCTGGGTCTGATTATCTTATCTAGTGTCAATGAGCAATTTTACCCAGAAATCTGGAAAGCAACTACAGTGTTTTACTTCCTCACTCTATATCTTAGAGCTTCCAGCATCAGATACTTTGCTTGGTACTATCTCATGACACCCTGTATACAACATGTACATAGCGCTATCAATACGGATGCAAATAGCATACATCTGCCTCAAGTACCTCCCAAACAAAATGTTGACTGTTGCCTTTCCACTGTCAGAAATAAGGTAAAGGAAAAACAACTTCTGATATTGTGAACTGTTAATAGCAGGGAGGAGCACACAATTTAACCCAGAACAGAATCCTTCCTTGGAACAATGAATTGTGTTAGAAGTTAGACTAAATAGGTTGAATTCCAGAGATTGCAGTCAAAATTATAGAGTATTCTGTGACCTTTTAAAGATTCAAATACAATGTGACAGCGGCTATCATGTGCAAAGAGACCACTTTGTTAGATATATGACTGGGACTGATTATCTTTATCGTCTTCAACTTGATTACTATAATATACTGGAAACTCAAATTTTTCCTACCAAGGAGAAATTCAGAAGCTGAAGTCTTTGAAGAAGGATGCTGAAAACAAAAACTTTATCCCTTTTCAAACGTTTTGCCCTTACTGCTGTCTCTACTCAGTTACTTAGAAGTGTTAACTTAGAAATCTTGCACTTTGGGGGGAAATGCTTAAGGATGTCACAGGCCCATCCCTTTAAAGCTCATCCAACCAGTTCCCTGATTTTCCTGGAAAACACCCTCCTACGTCTCCATGGGAGAGAAGAACAGACTTGCCGAATGCTGATAGATTCTGGAAGAAGGTAGCTAATGAAGAAAAATTATAAATCCCCTGTTCATGCCACAAAGCAAGCAAAATAGTCAAAATCACATTTCAGAAGGTATTTTATAAGTCAGTTTTTGAAATGGTTGGCTAGATCCATTTACATTACTGTCAATCTGCACACACAAAAAAAAAACATAATAATCTGCAACGTTTTGCCCTACAATGTCAGGTCACAAACATACATTTTCTGCTGTAAAATATCTTACTTTCCCCCCTTCTCCTTGGCACAGATGAAAACTCATGGCATGCTTAGCATTAATCTCCTGTAGTAATAAGGACAGCAGTTGGCTTGTCAGAAAGGGGAAAATATGGAACTTGAGCCATCCTACTCCCACTTGAGCCAGGAGCAGACTGCTGACTCAGAGGCAGGCACTGACAAGCAGAAGTCTGGGTTCCAGTCCCCTGTACATCACTTTACAAATCTGAACATATAACGAGTCTCTCATAAACACCCCCAGCTACCCCACACCAGCTTTTCTTGGCAATACAAACATGAGTTTGTGTTTCATGTTCATGAAGCCTTTTCAAAAGGCTAGTGGACATCTCACTGAATTATACAGAGATGTCTCAGAGCTCAATGATAAAGCAATGCAAGTCATACAGAATAGTAAACATCACTCCAGTCATCAAAATGGAAAGCTTGCAAGCTCTCTGAGAGGGTGCGGGCTACCACCTGTCACAAGAGCATTCTAGGCTGGGGCAAGAGTTCACAGGGCCTATCAATTTATTTTTCACCTCTGCAATATGAGGGCACTAAACCAGAACATTTTATTTATTCCAAATAAAGTATTCAACAAGAAAAACATAAAGGAGTCCCCCAGGACGAAGAAAGCTAACCACCCCAATCCTTCTTACCAGCATTTTAAAATATCCAGTAGGGAGTTACTTTCCACAATTCACAGTTCTGGTAAAATGGCCAGTTTATGAACTCTTAAGAGTCATTCCATTTAAAAAAGCCAACTAAAATTTAGGTACTGCAGTTCTGTATGCATTACCTTCAACTACAAAAATTATATGTTTTGCTAACTATGAGATTTTCATTCTGTGTCAAACTGCTGAACAGTGCAAAAGGCTCCACTTTTATGACAACAGGCTTACATCTGTTTCCTTTGAGTCTCCGCAGCACAGGTAATTATGACTGGGGAAAGCACTTGATATTATTAAAGAATCCTCTAGGCTCCCTGACCTTGTGGTGTTGAAGCAAGAATAGAAGAGAATATCACCATGTTTATTTTGATAAAGTATAAAAAAATTTAAGAAGCAGTTTTTTACAAAGCATAGAAGGGGAGACATTAAATGCATGCACTTACAAGAGAGTCACTGTGGGGACACTAGTTGAATTCCAGGAGAGAATTATTATTTCAAAGCAGCTCTGGGCAATACGTCAAAATCAATATTAAGCAAAGTTATCTGCACTTCTAAATCTGCTCTTTAAAGAAAGATCTATAAAGCAACGTGCTCAGCCTCTTGAGTTAGAACCATTTTTCTCAAAGTGTTAAGTTTTAGGCCTTACATTCTATTATTTTTTTGAAGTGGTGCAGGGTGATCTCTGGTTGTAAAAAAAAAAAAAGGCTGGGAAGCTTCACATAATGCACATTAGGACCATGTTGAAGAAAGTGATCCAAAGACAGTGGGGTAACTTCTGAGTGATCCAAAACATCACAGTCTTCATCAAAAAAGAAAAACAGGCTTGCCAGTATGGCTCTTTGCCAGGTTCTTCAAGATGATGCTTGTTCTCACATGAAACCAACTTCAGGAAATCTCTAGGAGAAATGTGTTCAACTCCATATGTAAGTCAGCTATGGCTGTCAATAGGTACCAGACCCATTTTAGCACACAGTGCCATCCTATAAAGTATACCAGTGGGCTTACACTTAAGTCAATGGACTTAGAAGGGTGTAATTGCTTATGATGCTACTGTAAATATCGGAAGCAATTTTTTTCTTTTTTGGGGGGGCGGGCGGGTAATGAATGCCTAGTTCATTAAGATGCAAAACCCAGCTGCACTGCTTCAGTGCTAGGTGAGAAAATGGACAATGTTTTACTTTTCAATTCTCTCAGGAGACTGAAGTTTTCTTTTTAATGATAAATAGTACCATTAACATGCACGAGCAAAGCCTAAACCAAATTCTTAAAAGATCTGGAGCCAAAGTCCTCTTGGAAGTGATTGAGACTTTTACGTCTGATAGTGAGAAATGGCTATTTTTTTATTTAAGCCATTAAACCTTGAATAACTGAATAATACTATTTATGCTCTGTTCTGGGGAGTGTCAAATTCTATTGTTAGCAGAGCTGCATCTGACATCAGGATAACTTGGTTGATCCATGCATGCTATGAATTATCAAAATGCTGTATTAACACTAATTAGTAGTAGTTGGCATTAAAAACAAATTAGTCTTATATGCACTCATATTCCCTAACTTTAATTAAAATATCATGGCAATAAGTATAGCAATCCAAGTATAGCAAATTCTGCAATCTCATAGACTTTGGAACATGAATTTGCAAGGGCAACACACTTACAAGAGAAGAGAAGGTGCTCAATATCTCCAGCTTCCACCTACTATTCCTTGCAAATGCTTCTACCAAGCAGCACAGTTGTTCTTAGTGCCCTTGGTGGTGAGCAGCTGTCTCCATTTCTCAGCTCCTCTGCTCCCCTCCCTAAGACTGAGCAGCACTACCAGCACACAACTCCATACTACCCCTCAGCATTCTCTTGCATGTATGAACAAGAACTCAATACTGTATAAAACATACACACACAACAGTACAAAAAAGCACACCCTTCCTCCTACTTGGAAGCAAAGAGTGAGCTAGAAATATGCCGCCTGGACCAGTAAGGGATGGGCTTTTGATGCCACCTCCAGATCCCATTGGCCTGTTCAAATGCTCCATCAATTCTTTCCCTCCAGCATGGTCAGAAGAGAAAAAAACTGAAGGCTAATGACTATTTTAAAGGTTATGGTCTTTTAGGTGATACGAGTACTTTAAAATCATGATATGCTGTGACATGTCATAACAGGAATATTCCAACCACCTTTTATTAATTATTATGACAATATGATAAAAGATTAAAACAATCTACTTGATTTTATGAAAACTGGCAAGCCCTCGCAATAATGCTACTTCAGACAGTACTGAGTACTAGAATTTTATTTACAGCATTGGGGGGGGGGGTGAGATGAAACTCCACCCAATCCCACTATCCCAATCTGCCACACAAGTTCTTAAAACTTGCCCAGATACCACATATTGGAAAGAATTCTTCCCTTCAAATTTGGCTCTAGAAGTAGGTGAAGTATGCTCACAAGCACCCATACAGCATGATATAACTAATCCTGATAGTGATTCCATCTCAAAGCACACAAAATGATCCATGTGCCAGTAATTGCATTTCCAGCCCTCTTATTCAGAGTCCTCTATATTAATATGACAGGCATTTCACAAAGAATATAACTCACAATAAAGGAAGATTAAATACTAATCAAAGTAATAATACTAGGCAAGTTTCCGAGGCAGTTTGTGCCTCAAAGTATTTCTTCTTTAAGCACTAATGGCTTATTTGCTCAGTGTTGGTCTCCCATTAGAGTCCACAATTTTGCTTTTCATCACAATCACACTGTTGGCATTAAATAAATGTTAAATATTAGAAAAACACTAAACAAATCCTGCTGTCATCTTAGCTGTAGGTTGTTTTGCTGGGGGTGGAAGGAGAAAGTGTATTTTTGTATCACAGTGCCTTGTGTCTTCTACTGAGCTTATATACAGAGACCAAAACAGCAACCACCTCCTAAAGTGTCCATTACACTCATTACTGAGAAACAAGAAAAATTACACATTTACATTTATTCTCTCAGTTCCTATTTGGGCAGCCCATTTAGAAATCTCATTTCTGTCTAACAGCTTTTTTCCTCTTACTCCCCCCCCCCCCCATTGCTATGCAATACATGAAATAGTCACCATTTCCTGTTTTAAGCCACATGAATTGCAATTCATGTCCCTTAGTTCTGGGATAAACAGATTTCCATTACTAGATAGATTTAATGACTGCTGCTTTAGATGATGCAGCATGTAAGAATATTAGTCTAAGAAAACTGCAGCATGGTCAGTACCATACATTCTATTTTGATGTACAGATACAATGCTACAGAAAGAAAAATAAAGCATTATTTCAGGATGGGCATGTTCCAGCTAGTCTAACTGATGTCTTTAGAGTAAGGTGACCAGATTTTAACATTGGTTAAACACCAGTGACCGGGAGGGGGGGGGTCTTGATTAAAAATGTGGTCTATACGGAGCAACAAAAAGTTTCACAGAACGCATAGAACACAAAAATAGTATTGTAATATATATTTTAAAATTTCAACATAAGTACAATTTGCCAGGTACCCCCAGATGAACCTCCAAAATGGGGACAATCTGATCACCTTACATGTTGAATAGAGCTTACTCCCAGGAAAGAGTTTTTAGGACACTGTCAAGAGCCTTTGATTTGGAGAGGTTTGCTTATCCTTAAAGTAACAGGCACAAAGCCTTTGATTAGGAGTGTGCCCACTTGGATGCAACTGCAAATCTAGAAGAACCAACCTCAGAGGGGACATGGCCTGATGAGATGCTATTTTTATTTCACTAACATTTTATGAATCAGCTGCAGCGTCCATCATAGCCCAGCCCCCCTCCCATCTACCATGCAGAGGTATCTACCAATCAGAGCAGACAAGGGGGGATTAAATTTTAAATTATTCCCAATGAGCTGTAGAGTTTGTTCCATAATCCTGTTAGTAAGAAATTAAGACAAGCTTTAACACTGGCTTTCATGAGGTAATCTAATCCTCCTCTCAGATGACTGTTTTAAAAAAATACTATATCAGAATGTCTGTCCTAAGGTATGTATTTTAATTGTATGGACAGCACTACCAACACTAACTTTTTTAAATGTTACCTGATACCAAACCAAAATATAATCCTACTTTTTTGCAAAAAAAAAAAATTAACCAAGCAAATCTCACTTTTAATAAATGAGCCTATAATTATATACAATTGCAAAGCAAAAGTTCATCACACCTCTCAACCATGAAACAGCTTAACTATAAACAATGCAACTTCTCACCAAGTCTGTTTAAGATCTTTGAGAGATCATTTATTCCTTCTTCTTATTCTGAGTTTACACTCCATCAGACATACACCTTCAGTCCTGTTTGGCTGCCCCATTATTTATTTGTTTATTATATTTATATATACCGCCCTACCTTTTGGCTCAGGGCGGTTTACATTACAACTCATATGGTACAGTGCTACATTGTAGCATTAAATATCAGATCCCTTCCATTCTCAACAACTGCTGTCCCACCCAGGAGAAGCAACTTTCTGCCCACTTACTACAAGCTGTCTATTTATCAATTTCTATGGAATTTTGTTCTACAAAATACCTCACAGTTCTCACCTGTTATATTTATTCTAACAACACTGGGAAGTAGAACAAAAAAACTGAGTCCAATAGCACCTTTAAGACCAACAAAGATTTATTCAAGGCATGAGCTTTCGTGTGTAGGCTACTTTGTGGGAAGTAGACTGGGTGAAAGGTGGTGTCTTCCTTAAGGCAACACAGTGATGTCCACAGATGAGGAAGAATTGGAACCTATGTCTCCAGTGAACTACGCCTAACCCCAGTGGCTGCCACAGAAGCTTCCTAGGGATTATCATTTCAAAATGGCATAAAATATAGTAGTTATTGCTCTTGAAATGTGCAATGTATCTCTCACGTTTATATACAAGTTTGGACTTTAGGTCCAAAACACAGGATCTATCTAGAGACACAAAAATGTCTTGTCCCAGCTTTTAAAAACTGCTCAGAGAGAGAGACTATGAGGGAGAAGGATAATAAGGAACAATGCTATAATGTCAAGGAATCTGTAGTTGCTTGCTTGAGCATACGCCCATCAGCAGGAAAAGAATGGTTGGGGATGAGTGGGAACTAGTTTCAAGAGCATATCATAATTATATTTTATACTCATTGCTGCCATAATGTGAATATTCAGGAATACTGAATAAGTAAAACCATAACTGTTCTCCATTCATCTATTGTCTTCTCTGAAATTTTTTACTCTAAATACAACCTCAGGGGATAAATGTTACCTGATACCATATGAGGAACTCTAAAACTGATTTACATAAAATTCCTAATGTGCTTAACTACATACTTATATCCTTGGTTTGTTGGCCTAGGGGAATAATTTCTGCTTAAAGAAATTCAAATCAAATACTGGAAGGACCGTTCTTGCCCGGTGAAGAACAGAGGCCTGTAACTTAAAGAATCAGAGCTAAGAGTAAAGGACAGTGGCAGAGACCATACTTTTCATAAACAAAATTACAGGTTCAGCCTATAGCATTTACAGTTATAAGGTCTCATTTAACAGAATAATATCTTTCCAAGCCTCTAGAGCTGCCAATCTGAACACAGTATTAGACCAACAGTTCAACTCAGTTTAAGGCAGTTGCTATCAATTTTTAGCAGTATCATTTACGATTTAAGACTCTACTCTTACTAAGATGCCTATTTTATAATTTAATTCATATTTTAAAACCACTTTCCTCCTGCCATCTATAAAATTAATACAGATGAAAGCAGGGGCCTGTATAAAGCACACATCAAAGAATATACTAGAGAGGGCAACTAGAGATCCCCCAAAAGAGTCTGTAGTTGAAACCTGTTTACAAATAAAGTGACAAAATAACTATACAGACCATAAAATTTTGTATCGAAGATATATACAAGCCAAAATAACAAAAGTACAAGAGAAATAACACCAAGTAAGTATTTCCTACTCATGGCTCAACTGTATGTAAGAGATCACCTGATGTGAACGACAGTAATGACATGCCCCTCCCATAGTACAGTGTAATCAGTATCCCAGACAGCAATCAAAAACCCCACTGCAATTCATATGGCACACCTCACTAGTTCTCCTTTTGAGTTGCAGCATATAAATAATAGTTAATGTTGTAATTCAGAACCAAGAAATGTAAAGAAAAGCAACCAGCAATGAGGTACAGCTAGATTTAGAGCATGGTCAAGGATGCAAGAGGGATGAGTAAAAGGCAACAAACCTGCCCAATTGTATTGGGGGGGGGGGGATCCAATGCACCCTAGGTAACAAAGCAAGCAAAAAATATTTCCCATTAAAAGGTCCTACAAAATACTAGTAATAGCAGCAATCTTTACTTATGAATGTTACTATGTCAATCTTACTATGTCAATCTTACTATGAATGTTATCACTCTATATTGGTTTTTGAGCTCTTATTAGTTATTTTATCGATAGTTAATCGAACTTTCAGGAAACTGCTCTTTTAGATACACGTTTAAAATGTTTAATATTTTCCCGTTTTACTAATCCGAGGATGTAAACCGCCTTGACCATTATTTGTAACTGAAAGACGGGACATAACTAATAAGCGCATGCATAAACAATACGAGGAGTAGCATGGAGAAAGAGAAGAGATGGCTAATGCATACGGAACGGGGGGAGGAGGGACGGGGGACACCTGAGAGAGCTCTCTGCGGAAGAGAAAGGGGCGCCCCAGCTGTAAGAGGGGGGAGCGCTTGGGAGGAGGCGTGACGTGACCCGACCCCATTCCTTCCATCCTTGCTGGGAAACAGCCAAGGCGAGGCCTCCTTCCCTTACCTGCTGCTTCTGGGAGGGAGGTGTCCCGGCTTCTCGGGCCCCGTGCCTCAGGCAAACACGCAGTCAAGCGGGCAAGGAGTCCCGGACACAACTTCGACCCGCTCGTGCTCGTTCGCGCGCTCCCGCTGCCAATCCCACCCCCACTCGTTTTCGCTCTCGCACTGACAGACCGAGTCGTTCTCTTACTCACGCGCACGCGCGTTCCCTCGCCCGCACAGCAGTTGAGGACGCGAGCTCGCCCGCAAGTCGCTCTGTCGGTCCTCAGCTGCCACGCAGGCCTCCCTTTGGCCCCTCCCTCTCTCTTCTTCGGGAACGAGCTAGTGAGCGCGCGCGCGCGCACACATACACAGCCCACGCTCTCCACTACCAAACCTAAGCAGCCCGATGGCGGGACTCGGGAAAGGGGCGTGGCCTGGGCGAGGCTCGCGTCGACTACCTTCTCTCCCTAAGACTGGGGGGGGGGAGGCGCGCGCAGGGGCTGTTGAAGGGGGCGGGGCGACGAGACTTTCCCCTTTTTACCTCAAGCGCCACGTTCAGGCAAAGGATCGCCTTTTCTCCGAGTACTTACGGCTGCAGCGCGCGACGTACTTTTGTTTTTTTGAGGCCTATCCTTAGTTTCACAACGTTGTAACACCCCGCCACCCATCTGCGCGCTGTATTTATTTATCATATTTTTGGGTTAGTTGTTCGTTGGTTTCCTTGTAAAGTGTCGAAGCTATTTTGTATTTTAAGATTAGATAACCATAAGATCCAGAGTTAAACACAGCAAGATAAGGATTATATATATATATATATATTTGTTATCTGTATCTATTTTCTGTTCCCTGTAAACCGCCCTGAGCCTTCGGGAGAGGGTGGTATATAAATATAAATAAATAAACTTGCAATAAGTGGTTAATAATGATTTTTAAAACTGTCCAAAAGGTTGTCAGAAAGCAGCATGATAAAAACATGATTAAAAGCAACTTAGCAAAAGGCAGTCTAAAGAAACCGACATGTAACAAAACCATTCTAGAGTCAGGAACGTGAAAGCAAATTTGGCTGGAGAGGGCAACCCGCAATGAAACCTCTTTCATCTTTATGTGATAGGAGAAAGATTAATAGAGCTGGTAAGATCTAGCTTCAACAACTGATTTATTTCTGTATGTGTGTTCCAGACGTTCTCTTTCCAATTTCAGAACGACAGTTTTCATACATAGTACCTGGAAGTTAAACCTGCTATGTTACTTATAAGGATTGGAAATATTAAACTATTTAAAAATGATGTGACCAGGTATTTCATGTTTAAACATGGTGCAGTTGAGGTTCAGTTTGTTTACCACTATGAGAAATTAATGTTGGATTCTCTATAATATTCTAGGAGGCAGCCTTTAAATCCCTCAGCTTTTGACAGTTGCTGCTTGCTCTATTATAAACAGTGGGGATCATGAGACATAACTTATATGAGATCACATATGTTCCTACATCAAATGTTCTGAAATACTTTTCAAATTGCCTACAGCACAGAAATGCTAGTTTATCATCAAAGTAACACAAAGTAGCACGGCATATACATAACTTTCTAAGCATTTTTCAAGAAGTTGATGTTCAGAATTGCTAGCAGATTCAAAAATTGGTTATGGATAGTTGCCAATTTGGGTATTGGGTAGGACTTCAATATATACCAGGAACATCAATTATTTATTAGGTTTTTAAAAATGTTTATGCCTCATATTCCTGGGTAAATACACTTGAAATGACTTTGTAAGATATATGTACAAGACTTACAATAAATTATAATAAGTAGAAATTTTGGCAAGAAACAAAGGGACATACACTGATGAGCAAAATGCTTAAGAAAATGACAGTATTTTTACATGGTAACTAAAATTTAAATTTAGTGCCAGATAAACTGCTCTGGAGAAAAAATTCCAAAAGTTGGTGTACCACAAGCAGGCAAGGCCTACTATTTAGTTGCCACTCACATTCACCACAGGCTACAGACATATGGAGTAGAGGCAGTTTCATATGGGAGCAGATGCTTTTTCACATGCCAGAAACATTGATAGCCAGCATGGTTTTTTCAGCTGATGTTCTCTAAAACTTATGTATAACTGGTGTTCTCTTTAACATTGTCTCTATAGCTTATAGCAGCCTGCATTTTGGCTGCAGAATTCTGAAATGAAGTTTTTAAAACAGTTTTAAAGATATCTCCATATACAGTGTGTGACAAAACTCAGGTGAACAAAAACAAACCTGTAATTATTCAAATAAGTATCAACACATCTTGAGTCAGATATATGCATGCCAGCCCTAAGTAGTCAAGGTCAGTTTGAAAAAGGTGGTTTTGCCTATTCTAGGCCTTGCATTGAGAGTCATGTTAATTTTTTTTTAGTGCTAAGTCTGTATGTTTTGTAGGATGCAGGCACTTTAAATCACACTATACTGTGACTTCCTTTCCGTCTACAAAAAAAAATTGCATATTGGAAGAAGACAGGTGAAATAATGGTGACTATCAGTGTAAATTGAGTGTGACTACAAATATAAAGGTTTCCATATTCTGTTCTAAACAAAATATTTAAATCTAGAAAATTATCACTAGCTATGATGCCAATAAATATCACTCTAAGTGTTGCAGAAAAAGGCATGCTGAAGCCCTGTGCTCAGCCACAATATTGACAAGTTTGGTTCCTCTGTCTGGTGAATCAACAACCTAAATTATATGGACATCTCTGTCAAAATGAAATATATGAATCTGAAATTTGTTTCCAGTTTTATATTTCTAATTTAATGTAAACATCCAGTTTGAAGAAATGGTGATTAAGTTCATTCATAAGACAGAAACTTCTATGCCATCACTGAAGCCAGATGGTGTAGTGGTTAAGAGCAATGGCTTCTAATCCAGTGAGCTGGGTTTGATTCCCCACTCTTCCATATACAGCCAGCTGGGTGACTTTGGGCTAGTCACAGTCCTCTTAGAGCTGTTCTTATATATCAGTTCTATCAGAGCTCTCAGCACCACCTACCTCACAGGGTATGTGTTGTGGGGAGAGGCAGAGAAGGTGATTGTAAGCCACTTTTAGCCTCCTTTCAGTAGTGAAAAGTTGGGTATAAAAACTAACTATTCTTTATGAAGATTTTTCCATTATACTCAGTTACTTTCAAAGATTTAAGCTTTTATTGGCTAGCTAGATTGTGGGTGCACATAGCTTGGACTTCAAGTCAGCAAACTCTTGCTTCCTCAAAAGTGACATGCAGTATTCAGAGAGATCTATTTATCAGCTGTATCCTGTGAAGGGAAGCTCTGAAGTTCTTCTTTTGTAGCTCCTTTCCATGCACGTACAGCAAACACACAGCCGGGTTCCCCAGAATGTCTGCCTGTTGCAAGCTCTGTTCTCATATTTCTGTAAGGTCTGAGTCCCAAAGGAAGCATTAATGCTAGAGGAATGTATGGCAGCATGTGACTTCTGTGAAAAGAACTTGAGAGGAAATAAAACTCAAGAAAACTCCTCAGGATCACTGTGGGAAACAGCTCTGATTAAGTTTTGTGGGTCAATTTTATATTTTTAAATTGATTAAGAGTCTCAAAAAGAAGAGGGGAGAAACAAGCTACAGACTTGGTATTCAGAAAGATAAAGCAACCTAGACAGGTCATGTGATCCAGGAAAGAAATCTGGGCCAGCTGCCTGTAGATCTCATCAGGGGAATATGTAACTGATGGCAAACCATATATATATATGGTGTACACACACACACAAGCAAACACACACAGCATGGGATCTGGAATAAAAACTTGTCATGCTAGGAAATGGGAAAGTATGATGGGGAATACTGTATGTTTTTAGAGTTTGTTCAATTGCTTAGAGGAAAGTCTGATTCCTTTTAGGCAAGGGGGAAATGTTGCATAAGGAAGCAGATTTGCAAAATTGCTGGGAGACATTTACAGGATCCAGAGTAAGCATGAGTCATTGTTCATCTGTCTGTCCATATGTCCTCATACCCACTCCAATTTTGAAACTACATGTTGTCATTGCCAGCATCTGACCAACTCCACTCTGCTCAGGGATGTCCTGACTTCATGACAGCACTCCCATTTTACATTTATCTGTAATATACTGGTAATGTGCATTGGAACTTCCAGTTAACTATTGCCCAGGGGACAGTTGACTTCATACCTACCTGTCACCTGATGATTTACTCTGGCTGTAGCTATCAGCTACAGCTAATCATTACAAATGGTGTAATCCTTCTCAGAATTAAGCAGAGCATAAAGGGGGTTCCCAGTCATTTTCTGTCCAGGCACTTGCCATCTCCAGATCTGTTAGATTCACAAAGCAAAAGTACATTAGGTGCCTGAGATTATTCTTTTTTCAAGAGCTGAATACATAAATCAAAGTTGATATTCTGGTCACTGCTCAATTTCTTTGTAAATTGTTAAAAGCTAAGTAAACTTAATTAGAACTCGCAACCTCTGAGTATAGCAGAAAGTACACATGGGGAAGATGGAATTCTTTAATATTCTAATAATGATACTTGCATTTATAGAGAATGTTAAAATCCTTCACATACATTTATCTTTTAAGATAGGCCCATATCAATATCCCCACATTGCACAAGTCCCTGAAATATTCTTCAGGTTTCAAGAAACCCCAGAAACAACACAATCATAAAGAATGCGGTTGGGAAGCAGAGCTGTGTACATGCCCACCTGGGATCCCTCCTCTTCCCACCCCTTCCAGGCTCATGATTGGCCATTTTGTGAGGGGGGGGGGTTGACATGACTATATATGGTCATATACCAATAAATGTTTCACACACACACATACACACTTTATGTGGCTTAGGCCAGGCTTTCCCAATCATGGTTTAGTAATATGTATAATTAACTCCCACTCATTCAGAAAACCCTTCTAGGGTAATCAAGAAACCCCAGGGCTTTACAAAGCCCTGATTGAGAAAGCCTGGCCTAAGCCACATAACATAAATTTGAACCAGGGACTTCCTGATTTGTACTTCAGTCTATAATCCTATGCATATTTAAATTCCACTGCAAAAAATATATAGGATAGGTATAGGATACATATATGCAAAGAAATATGTCTAGGAGTACCCTGTATATCTCTTAGTCAGTATGCAACAGCATCTCTAACTCCATTTATTTTTAAGTATTGTTATTATTTAAGGAAGTGTTTACTTTGTTTTTCAGCAGGCAAGACTTTCAAAGCAATATAAATAAAGCAAAACAATAACTATAGTAACATAGATGAGAGAATAAAAATATTAAAATCACAGTCAGAAAAGTACTAAGCATCCTAATCACTAAAGACCTCTGGATGAATGAATGAGAGTTTAAAGGCCTCTTAAATGTATCATCAGTCCTGGTTTACACAAATTACACTATAGGGACTTTGCCCTATAGTTTGGGGGAATTCCACAAGTTAATTCAGTAGAGGTTCCTATCCTAATATATGTTGGTTCTATGAAACATTATGTGAGTTTGAATGAGCTTTCCTTATTTTAAATATATATTTACGGAAGAGGACTAGGTATATTGCAATATATTCAAATACGATTTTTATATATTGTAACCTCAGCAAGACAGCTGGGAAAAGGGTCAAGGAGCAAAAAGCTCAAATCGTCTTCTTTCAGATTATGTATCTTTCAGATACATAAACAAGCTCTGTGCACCGAATTGAGCCCATATTGCAATTGATTTCAGTCCAGTTCCTTTGCATCCTTAAATTCTCTTTGGTGCTTGAGCTCTAACAATGCCTAAATCTTTATTTTATAAAAACACAAGATTGGATTTTGGCAACTACAGTCATTCTTTTGTTTTATTTTGTCCCCTTTTCCCCACTTAAATTGAAGCCAGATTAACCAGTTACAATTTTAACAATGCAACCCTCCCCTTATTTTCCCCCCTGACATTCTTCCTTTCATTCCAAGTGTTTTTGGACAAGTTTCTCTGGAATGCACAGATTGGCCTCAGTTCCATGTGTGCTGGCTGCTGTTATTTAGAGAGAGTTGGCCAAGGCTTCAGCATTCACAGCCAGTTGTTGCAAATGTGACCCAGCCAGAAGCTGCAATGTGCCCACCTTCTTGCTCCAAGCTGTGAAGCACCATGTGGGACCTTACTTGGCTCCTTGGAAATCAGAATTATATTTTGCTTGCTAGTTACAAACCAGTAGTACAAGCTCATCTGCAGCAGCTGCCGTGAGCCCTGAAGGGATAGGCAAGTTATAAATGTTTTAAAATAAATAAAATCTGTAATTCACTCCAAAGAAGAGCCAGGCCTTTTTTGTTGACTGATGTTCTGCACTGAAATATCATGGATTCCGTGCCAGGATTCTCCCTCTTCTCTTAAAAACAATCAGCTCTTGATGGGTGTTCAGGAAACTTTGCAGGTTTTGTATTGAAAGCAAGAGGTGGAGTTTTAGAGGACAAAATAAGAATATAAGGAGCCAGCTGGACTTACAGGCTGCTAATGATCTGGTGCTCTTAGTATGATGCAGTAGTAAGTGCAGACATCCTGTGCTCTGTGCTGGGCACTTTTGAAATTCCCTTCTGCTGGTTCCTTTATGACTTTCCACAGAATAGTGGTTACATACCCAGCCACTGTGAATACAGCCAGTGGCGTGAGCCCATAGCAGGTATCTGGGACTGATCACCCAAGAGTAAGAGCATTTCGTCGGGAAGCTATTTTTGTCCAAATATCTCAGGCATAAACAACAGATATCCCCTAGCTAAAGCTGTGCTTCAATGACTGGATCAAGATCCTGCATATCAAGCAAAGAGTAGCCTAACTGCACCTGCTAGTTCAGTATGCCCATGGATCCTGCAGAAATGCTGAAAAAGAAGCAGACACACGTTCCAAGCAACGATAAAATATTAGTTTGTTCCAGGGAGCTTTGGAGGCTGTTCACTGTGACAGAGGAAGGTTTAAGGGGGAAATATTCAAGGTGCCACAGCCCTCCTGACCCCTCTCACCATCAGTCCTTCTCAGCAGGGCTAGAGCCGCTGGAAGCATCATTAAAGCTTCTATTTAGATTACACATGCATCGGGCAGGGCACAGGGTGATGATGGGGAACATGCTTGTTTGCAATTCATTAGTGACAGGAGTAAGTAGGTAGAGGGCACCAGAATGGCTTAATCCAGTGTGGTGTGCATGCAATGAGTTGTATAATATTAGGGATGTGATTATGTGGAAACCAAATACGTGTTATTTGAACTGAAAGTTTTTAGAGGTGGTAGGAAAAGAAAGGGGAGCAAAAAAAAAAAAAAAAGAAAGTTTCTGTACAGGTAAACTTGTAATAATTACCAGAAAAGGGTAATTATCAAATTAAGTCAAAATGGCTTTACCTAACATGAAGTACATTTTAGGTTTACTGTTCATACCCCTACTGGGTGCAGTTTTATTTTGCTTTTTACAGTACTTCCCATTAAGAACAAGATTATGAGGGCGCCAGTAGCATCTTTATGCAGGAAGCCTGCATCTCTCTGTGTGTGTGAGAGGCTTTGACTTTGTAAATTATGAGAAGAGTCTTGCCCCATCCAGTTTCATAGTGGCAGCCATATTAGTCTCCTGTAGCAAAAATGGGAAAGTGCTTTGGTGTCTTCAAGGCCAAGTAAAATGTAATGACAGGAGTGTAAGAAAACTGAATGAATTTGGGGGGGGGGGCGTGGAAATTCTATGGAACAAGATCTGACCCTATCATGAGAAAGGTTGAACCTCCTGTCTCAAGTGGCAGATTTGGAACAGATACTGAGGGTGCATTCCTTCTCAACCCTGATTTCTGTAGGTAATCAAGTTTCAGCTTGAGAGAAATTCAAAACAGGCACCAGTTTTGAGAGAACATGGAGTAAGAACAACCAGGCACAGATGAAGATGACTTGCTGGCATTAGCTAATTCCATTCTCATATATAATGGAATGCAAGCACCAACCTATCTTGCTTCTGGTCTGATGTTTCAGGTCACCTGGGTAGATGGGCAGAATGAGAAGCAGATGCCATTCATGCTGGTGGTTTTTTCAATCACAGTTTGCTCCCATGGAGTGCAAATGCTCTGTGCTCCTGACCACACTCCCACACTCCATTGCCAGTGCAATGTCTGGCAAGCTATTCCTTTTCAAGTGCTGTAGATAATTAATTCTTGAGTTTTTAACAGCTGCTTTTCATGCATCATTTAGAATTTGTGATGCAAATATGGACAATCTATGTGAAATGCCCTTGACTAATTGAGCAGAGGGGGGTCTATAGGAGGCAGGATCAGTGACCTTCTTGATCTGACAAAATGATGCTGGATATGTAATTGGCTCAATGGAGCTCAAAAGACCAATTCCACATGGTTCTGTCTTTATACCTGTTTCAGCATTGTAAGCATAACCAGGGGTGCAGAGAGCAAATGTTCCCTGGATAATCTGTGCTGGCATCCCATGCCCAAAGCATAAAGCCAGCTAAAACACAGCCAGATACATGTGCAAAGTATACTTTCCATTCAGGTGCCTCAACTGCATCCCAAGAAGGTCCTCCCTTATTTTACCCAGAATAGGAGAGCACTTCTATATTCTTCAGGACATCAGACACTTCTCCAGTGAGAAAGAGTATGCTTGGGATTCTGCTCAATAACGGGGGGGGGGGGGGGGGGGGGGCTGGGTCCTGCCAAGGACAGTATTGCAGAAGACTTTTCCTTCCCTGACATCCAGAATAATCACAGCCAGTAAAAGATAATAATGAGTTAGATAAGTTAGTGAGCATAGGGCTCACTAGCATTAGGCTATGTCATTTATCTGTGCTGCAAATATGGCTGACAGCAACATCTGGGAATGGAAAAGAATTTTCATCTAAGACAAATTGCTCAGTGTTCCTGAGTGGATTTTGCCTTCCTTAACATTGAGCTACAGAATTTGTTTGAATGAGTTACCTGGTGTTACTTACCTTGTAAGAACCTTTTGCAGCACATGTGCTGCCTGTCACACCCAGTAGTTTGGATCGCTCAGGGTTACCTGAAGAGGGGTGGAGAATGGTCCTGACTCACAGCAAATGATTAGATTGGAACCTTTTCAATTTATGTTCTTGTTGTGTATGTGGATCTGCTGAGGACTAAGCTTGAGGTCTGAGATAGGATTCAGGCAGACACAAAACCAGCCAATGCACTGCAAGGATTCCTGCTGCAGGATCCAGTGGGTTCAAATCAGTCATGTTCGATCTAGTCTATCGCACGTGGCCGTGGGTGTTCCTCTTGTCTGTCATATGTATATGTTTGGGTTTTCTTCTTGTTACCTGCTACAATGGTGGTCCCCAACCACTGGGCCGCAGCCTGGTGCTGGGCCGTGAAGGCCTTGGCACTGGGCTGCAGCTCCCTGCCTCCGCAGGGCTGCGCTGTGCCACGCTTGTGCATTTGCGCCATGCACGGCCACAAACGCGCATGCGTGGCACTCCCGCGCATGCATGCATGCGCACCCAAGCCATTCAGGCACTGCATGCGCAGGAGTGCTGTGCAGGCATGGCATGCGCAGGAGTGCTGTGCAGGCATGGCATGCGCAGGAGTGCCATGCATGCATGGCATGCGCGGCCAGGTGATCGCCCTCCCCACCGCCGCCGGTCCACAGCCTGAAGAAGGTTGCGGACCACTGTGCTACAACATGTACTCATTGTTGAGATTACTAATAAAGAGCTGCGCATTTGCCCAGTAGCCGGGTCTCTATCCATGAACTCATGAATGTAACAGTTCTCATGATGTGCATCATAAAATTACCTTGCTGCAAATTATCTTCCTACAGTCCCTGTCATCCATATGACTTGGTGGGTGTTGGGTGTTCCTGCCTCCCATTATAATAGATATAGATATAGATATAGATATAGATATAGATATAGATATAGATATAGATATAGATATAGATATAGATATAGATATAGATATAGATATAGATATAGATATCTCTGTCCCTTTAAGAGCTAGAAATGTAAGGGATTTTTGGAAATCAAAACACAGGGTTTTTAAGATTCTTACTTAACCAGAATGTGTCAAGAGACTTTTCAGTAGTCAGTTAATTTGGAAACTCCAGATGCTGACTAAACCCTCTTGCCCTATCACAGTGGTTATTCTGTTCCCAGAATGGCCTGCAATCCTTTGTTATAAATAATTGACTAAAGAAATGTCCAGAAATTACTCAGAGCCACTGATTCAAAGAGCCGGGCAGATGTGAGGCTCAACAGGAGGAAAAGAAAAATGCAACTGGGCACTGCCAGGGTTGTCAGAAATAAACCAGAGACGCAGCGGAAGAGACCAAGTGTCAGGAAGGAAATGGAGTCACAGCCAGACAGTATAATGGCAGTCTGGAAAAAAAAGTTCAAGTGACATTACAAACCACATACTTCTAATTGGCCCAGCCAGAGCACAACCCAAGACCACAGAATATTTTTTTTTCCAATAGCTGCTGTCAAAATAATTGTTCAGATTCTAGCTCATGGAGAAGACAAAACCCTGGCTGGTAACCAAGAGAAGATTCCACAAGTACTTTTCCTTTCGTAAAGGTGAAGGGCTTGGAAGTCATAATATTCTGATGTGAAAAACCTTGTTTCTGAAAATGTGCAGCAGCAATACACATACCCTTCAAGGCCCCATGACTGTAGCAGTTTCTTAAGAGCATGTTGGTACAGCACCAATTAAGTCATGTGTTTCTCCACAGCAACTTGAATATTTTGTGCTAAAGAACATGGCGACCCTAATTATAATGTTCTCAGGAAATGTTGGGAAAGACCTGTTGCTGTCAGATACTGGAGAACTGCTGGTCTGCCTTGAAGGTAGCTTCATATAACAGTCCATATAGAGCAGACATAGCAGACTATGACTTTAATAAAGCCATTTATTTCATTCCAGTTCTCATGGAATCTTGTATACCTAATCTGGATCTTTCGTACCTAAGCCTTTCAAGCTGGAAACAGAATAATCTTTCTGCCTGGAACAATAAAACACCAAAATATCAAAAGGCCAGTAAGGATGAAGGTCAGCACCTGGACTCAACAGGAGAAGCAGAGCAGCTAAAAAGCGGCCCTATCTGGTTCTACCAAAACACCACTCCAGCAATCCTCCCTTGGTGGAAAGAGATCAAATTGCATAAGTGTTAAGACTGATGGTGTGTTGCCATTGGCTCTGTTTTCAGCCCCAGGAGTCAGGTCACTGCCCTTAGCAGATACTTGGGATTATGGGAAAGTCAGAAGCAAAAGTGGAACTTAACCCTTTCCCTTGCAACAAGCAGCTTTGTTATGTCAGCATGTGTTTTCAACAGTGCGTTGTGGCTGACTTACACCATGTTCTGAAAGTCAAAATCAGCAGGAATTTTTATGGATTTTCTGTTGAGTTTTGGTGACCAATGAATGTACAGTGTTTTGTTTTGAAGTAATCTTGTGAATGCTACCCAGACTGCAACTTGCCATGTGTTCTGAGTTGAGAAGTGGGAAATCTGGGCTGAACCACAGCATGAAAACTTGTCACTAGGACAGTTTGGATCCATCTACACGCCTGTGCTCTGGATTGGACCGAGCACTTGTTTGTCAGGATGGGCTAGGCTCAAACAGTGAAACACAGCAGCTAACCAAAAATAACAAACCATAAAATTGTGTCATGCCAAAAGTGGTGCAGCTATGCTCCAACCTGCTACATGTAACAGCAACAACAGTAGCTTGGAGTAGATTTCCTATATCTCTCATGCTGCCTGTTGGAAGTTTGGAACCAAATCAGGTTAATGAGAGATCTTCCTAGTTTTGTACTTAAATGTATTTTCTATCTATATATTAAAACAACTGATTAAGAGCTTTCTTTTTGAAATGCAGAAAGTCTCAAGCATTGGTAATCAACCTCATACTCTATATACCTGAGGCCTAATATCTTTCTATTATGCCCTTTCTCAGGAAGAGTTCTGTTCCTCTTACACCAACACATACCCATTCATTACAAAGTCAATACCAGGCTGGGGAATATTGTGTGACATTTAAAGTGTGAGAAAAGAAGAAGAGTTGATTCTTATATGCCACTTTTCTCTACCCGAAGGAGTCTCAAAGCGGCTTACATTCACCTTCCCTTTCCTCTCCCCACAACAGACACCCTGTGAGGGAGGTGAGGCTGAGAGAGCCCTGATTTTACTGCTCGATCAGAACAGCTTTATCAGTGCTGTGGCGAGCCCAAGGTCACCCAGCTGGTTGCACATGGGGGGCTGCAGAATCAAACCCGGTTTGCCAGATTAGAAGGCTGCACTTCCAACCTGGCACATATCATGCAAAACTCTTTTCACCCCCTCTCCACTGTCACTGTGTGCATGTGATTAAAAACATAAATGCTGTTTTTTGTTTATTTATTTATTTGTAATTGAATTTATAGACTGCCACTTTCAGCCCAGCCAGCTTGTGGTGGTTTACATAAAATATAAAAGCAGCATAAAATCCGGTACAATCAATGGCAACAACAAAGAACAACCTACTCTCTTGTATGAACCCTCAGCCCTTCTGCTGGCAGCCGCTGTTGCCCTGATAGCTGACCATAGGCGTTGTATAGCCTGGGTGGGAGTACAGATTATAAAGAGAGGTCCAGATTATAAAGGGGGGAGGAGGGACCACAGTCTCAAACAAACACCTGGCGGAAGAGCTCCATCTTGCTGGCCTTGCAGAACCCAGAGAGCCTCATCAGGGCCCTCAGCTTTTCCGGGAGATCATTCCATCAGGTCAGGGCCAGGACCAGCTGGGCCAGAAGACACATGTAGATGTTTAAAAGTGTAGGGGAGTATATCACCCCTTGCAGTACTCCACACAGGAGCATGAAAGGGTCAGATAACTCCTCCCCCACAGCAACCCTCTTTGTCCAGTTCTTGAGGAAGGAGACCAACCATTGTAAGGCTGTCCCCCTAATCTCTGTCCCGGTGAGGTGGTAGGCCAACAACTCCTCAAGAACAGTAAGAGGACTACCTTAAATAATTGTGCTGGGCGAGATTTAGCAGATGCAGTTTCTGCAGTGACGAAGTCATGCCTCACCACTTTCACCGCCATTTCATATGCCCTCATAAGCGTGCGATAAGATGTTCTCGCTGCCTTGTCATGAGTTCTCCACCACACTTGCTCTAGCCGTCTCACTACTGTCTTTCTCTCACAAAGCTCCTGGGAATACCAGGGAGCTTGCTTAAGGCAAGGGTGTGGAGGGCACCTAGGAGCAATCTCGTCAATAGCAGCCATCAGGCGGGACTGCCAGTCCTCCACCAAGGCTGCCAACAAGATGCTGGAGGGCATCAGGTCCCATAGAGCAGGGGTAGTCAACCTGTGGTCTTCCAGATGTCCATGGACTACAATTCCCATGAGCGAATGCTGGCAGGGGCTCATGGGAATGGTAGTCCATGGACATCTGGAGGACCACAGGTTGACTACCCCTGCTGTGGAGCATACAGGAATCTCTCAAATTCCATAAGTCTCCATGGGTGGACGACAATTCGCACATCACCCACTTCTATGCAGTTTCTGAATTGATGGGGCCAAGAAGAAAAGTGGGTTTTAAATCATATTAGCACCTTCCTGTACTTCACACATGCATGCATAGTATGGGTCAAATGCCACCGCCCATTCCTGTGTTTATGGTCTTCTATCAGAGAAGTCAGTCGCTTCATTTTAAAGGGTAATTTGAGCCTCTTATTTCTTCCTCCCCCCCAACCACTATTCCCCAGAGTTCTTACTGCACTGTTTTTTATGTGGCTTTGGGGTTCACTGTGTGCAAATCCCTTCTCACCCATCCCCACACAATTGTGTTAATTTTGGGGCGAATTCATCAATGACCCGTATTTATGAACAGGACTCATGGAGCTGCACTACAGACTAGGCCGCTTTTGCTGAATCAGCAGCAGAATAAACAGGTAATTACATTCTGCCATATGTGTCTCTAATTCTGACAAAGGCAGCATCCAAGCAGCGCTGTGTGGCATTACTAGTGGACGATGGGAAGAAGCAAGGAGTAAATTGGTCCCCAAGGCCAGAGGAAGGGGGGGGGAGGGCTTTGTCAAATCCCTCTGTTTTCTGTGGCACAGAGAAGCTGGCTTTGCTGCGATAGCATTATTTAATACTGCTAAAATGTCAACAGGAAATCCTTTCAAGCATAGTTTGATACATTGTGGCGGAAAATCATTCCAAGCAAGGGACAAAATGGCCTGTTCCAATGTGAGGGGAACAACGAGGGAAGAGAGTTTAACATTGCCTTAAAATCACTATATAAAAACAAGTGATTTGTCCCAAGACTTTCCAGAGCCTGACTCAGAAGGTTCATCCTTTGTATCTGAAGAAGAGTACATGTACAAGAAAACTTATACCTTGAGTAAAACTATGTTGGTCTTAAAGGTACCACTGGACTTGATCTTTGTCCTCATCCTTGGAAGAGGCAGTCTCCTAGAATCCTAGCAAGAGTTGGCTTGCAAGCAGTTGGGTCTGCCACTGAGCAACCCACCTTGAATGTAGCACCGGTCTCACTACTACAAGGGCTAGTTTGCTCAAAGACATAGAATAACGTAGTCCAGCAAGGAGCTGCAAGTCATTGAGAAATGAAGCATTGGCTGGCTTTGTACAAGCTGTTCAGTGGCTATGGCTCTCAGGCCAGATCAAGAGCTGCAGGAGGGGAATGTTGCAAAAGTTCAGGCTTTGGTTTCATAGCTGGCTGTATAGCCTCATCTCTTCTGCATTTAGCAGGCTATCATGGGCCAGCCAACTGTCTCCACCTATGAGGAGAAGGAAATAGAAGTCAATCACAGCTGAGCAAGGAAGGTTGTAAGCTCAAACAGAAGCCAATTACAGAAGTTGGAACCTTAACTTGACAGCAAAAAGCCTGACTTCCAGTAGTCCCACTCATGACTTAAGGTTGTCCAGGATCAGCTCTGGAAGAAGAGTTATGAGGAGAAGGAATCTTGCTCTGGACCTGCTTCCTGTGCTTAACAGCGCTGGACAGTTCCTGTTCTTTTTTGACCCATTGGACCTGTTTATCCTATCAGGAATTCAAGTTATCCAGCTGATGGAGCATTCAACAATAGCAGTGCCCCCCTTTGCTTGCAAGAAGGAAGACAATTTTTAAACACTCCCCCCCCCCTTCGGCTGCAAACTCTGAATAAGAGTTGATTCTTCTATGCTGCTTTTCTCTACCAGGAGTCTCAAAGCAGCTTACATTTGCCTTCCCTTTCCTCTCCCCACAACAGACACCCTGTGAGGTGGGTGAAGCTGAAAGAGCCCTGATATTACTGCTCAGTCAAAACAGCTTTATCAGTGTTGTGGTGAGCCCAAGGTCACCCAGCTGGCTGCATGTGGGGGAACGGGGAATCAAACCCGGCTCACCAGATTAGAGGTCTATGCTCCTAACCACTACACCAAGCTGTCTCTCTTCAGGAATGTTTACAGATCTTATCATGAGCCTTCAGGCATGTCTACAAATCTTATCAGAGCTAGGAATGTAAATTGATATAAATTATATACACTTCTACTACTCTTTATTTGAATGGTCTAATTTGCCTTCAGTTCTCAAGTCGTTTACAGGTGTATTTTCATCATGCAGGGATGAGAACAAGATTTGTCCTGTTCTCTCTCCTAAATTAGAGACCCTTCCTAAAGTAGGCTGTGCCACTGTTGAACTAACTCATGATCAAGTTTCCTGAACTTGATTAGGACAAATTCATAATTCCCCGGGTTCCATACTGCATCTTTGCTTGGAAATCAGAGAAAGATTCTCTCCAAGTATTGTTACAGGTCTTCTACTGGCCAGTTTCTTATGTGAACCCAGCATTACACATGAGAACTAAGATTTTGCTGTTTTGGGACTGCAATTTTGTGTTCTTTTAATTTTGAGTACCCAGCTTGCTGGGGGGTAAACGGTAATGACTGGGGAAGGCACTGGCAAACCACCCCGTATTGAGTCTGCCATGAAAACGCTAGAGGGCGTCACCCCAAGGGTCAGACATGACTCGGTGCTTGGACAGGGGATACCTTTACCTTTACCTTTACCTTTACCTTTACCTTTACCTTTACCTTTACCTTTACCTTTACCTTTACCTTTACCTTTACCTTTACCTTTACCTTTACCTTTACCTTTACCTTTACCTTTACCTTTACCTAATTTTGTCAATAAGCCTGATTTATTGTTAAAGTAAGCCACTGTATTTTGATATGTCGAGATCCAACCTAATCTTATCACAGCTCTCATTAGAATTGTTTGCCAAAATCACTGAGGAAGTGGATGTTGACCCTTTCAGGGAAGCGGGCTGTAAAAATGCAAGCTGGCAGAGTAGTAATCAATAGTTCAGATGAATCACTCCCCACCCTCCAATTGATTTTGTTTCAGTGACAGCAGTAGATACCCTTCTAATCTAGCTTTCCAAATGGTCTTTCTGCCTTACCCCTAAGGTGTTAGGATGAAGGCTTCCCTGGTGATTTAAGCACATCACTCATCACCTACATTATATTTGGGGGGAAGTGAATTGAACACAAATTGCTTCTCCCAAAGCATTTGGATATTTTAGTTTTTGAGGGTGCAGGAAATTCAGACAAGGAGATCCCTGGCTCCCCTTTGGAGTACTACAATTCTGGAGGCTTTTCTGGTAGGGAGCCTTAGTAAACTGTCTTGAATTGGTTTCCCAGTGTTGTATAGACTCAATAGAGTCTGCATGACCTGCTGTATCATATATTGAAATATTGTTACATTGCTTTCCAGAAGAAGTGGCTTACAATTATAAACATTAATTAAATTACATTAAAAGCACAGAACTAAAACCCTACTCTACACAGAAAACTGGCAGAAAACAGGAAGGAATACAGGACCAACAATGCTAATGACCCAAATCCATGATAGATTAAGCTAAATTAAAAGTTCACTTAATGGAATTTGTATGATCTTCTAAAAGGCTAACAGACATTGCAAGGTGATGTTACTAAGGGAGAAAGTTCTGTATTGTGTAAGCAGTACCTGCCAAACCTCAGAAGGCTGCTAAACTAAACAGGATTTCTCCAGGTCTTTTAAAGGGTCAAACCATGTTTATAATGGCCTTCTCAGGGAAGTCATGAAGCTCCTGGCCTTCCACAATATATGAAAAATTACACCGTTCAAGAGGGATTTACTGCACAGTTAGTTTGGTTCACAGACTTAACTTGGTTTGAGACAGTAGTCTACACTGCTATGTATATCTTGCCATAAGTAGATTCCTTTTAATTTGCTTACTACTTAATGTGTTGTGTGAATTCTTATGCTATGCTTCAGTTCTTTTTGGTGGTTCCAGACTTCTAAGAGTTCTAATGCATTGGTTATTGAAGGTCCTGTTTCGTTGACTGTACTATGTATGATTCACCTTGAGTCCCTGTGAGCAAGGCAGACTATAAGTAATGCAAATAAAAATAAATAAAAATTAAGCAGTTTGTAATATCCTAGTCACAAATCACTTAGGGCCTTCATGGTTCAAACGAACACCTTCAATTGGGACCATGGGAGCCTTTTCAGATGCAAGAGTGCAGCTGTAATATCCTCAGATTAATCTGTTCCTGTCAAAACAAATGCATATTGGATTAAGTAAACAGAGTGGTACAATAGTCCTCATTGGATGAGACAATAACCCGACAGATGCCTTCCCAGCATTTCCAAATAAAACATTTTGGCAACATGGAAGCTGCACTTTTGACTACCATTCCTCGTTGCCCCCAGTAGACCTGCACTGTGTGATTTGGCTTATCCTTTTTGAAATGCCCTGGTTACCAGTTCTGTAACAACGGGTTCTGTGGGCTGATTATGCCTCTGTGGGTGAAGAATTGACTTTGCTGGTAGAGAGAATGTCTCCACTGCTCTGTTATGGCAAATCCAAGGTAGTGAATTGCATGGAGAAAGATTCAAGGCTGTGACATTCCAAGTCTTATCCAGCAACTCTACTGATAATTCCCGAGTTGCTAGAGCCACACAGGGAAAAGAACCAGTGCCCAGTCGGTTAATGATATGGAGACTGATAGGCAGGACCAACTTGCCACAACCCTGGGAGACCAAAGTGACCCTTGCCAAATATCTCCTTGCCAGAGGGAAATGGTTTGGGAGCTCGTTAGGAAAAGGCCTGTTAATTAGGCAATAATACTTGAACTGTAGTGCAGGAACTGCCATAGTACAATTCCAAATTGTGGAGTCGAGGGGGGGGGGGGTTCTTATCCTTTGACTTGGGTTGGCATCACCAGGAGGGGTAGCTGTCACTTCTGTTGGCGACTCATGCTTCTTGGTGCTAGATTAATATTGGCCTTCTGTTCAAATGATTCCCCCTTTTCTGGGAGAGATGAATAATTATTTTCCAACTGTGCCTCAAGAAATAGCTAAGGGGCTCTTCTGAGCTGGAAGTTGAGCCTAATATACCCTTAGGGACAAAACACATTTTTTTGCAAGGAGGTCTAGCATCTTGAATTAGTGCAAAACAGCCCCAAAGTTCTTTTCTTGCTGATGAAAGTCCTTTCCCCAGAACTCTAGCAGGCACCTAGCCTATATATTTCATAGACCTACCAACTCTCCCCAAAAGAGAGAACTCTTAGGACTGACTTTCATTTTGAAATCTGGTCCCTTGACAAATTTTGCCTTCCTTGTGGTTTTGGAAGTGTTTCAACTAACAGTTCAACAGTATCATCCTGCACAAGGTTGCACTCTTCTAAGCCCGTTGAAGTCAGTGGTCGTAGAAGGATATAACTCTCCTTGGGATTATGCTTTATGCTCTCCAAAGGCTTAATGACTCCAGCCTCTTTACCTCACCATCCCTTTAAGGCATAAGGTATGGAACAAGTAGCACAGGGGGCTCATCTAATTATCTCTGATTGTATATGACAATGTCATGTTGATTTACTAAATATACGTGGGAAATCTCTTTATTTTACCAACCGATAGAGGATATAATCTAGAGCTCCCAGGAGCAGGTCTGACACCAATTCCCTCTGGTTATGTTACCTGTCTTTTCCACCTGCAATTGCATCGATGAAGCCCGGGAGGAATGTCAATAACTAATTTATTCATTTCACTTCTGATTTATTATAAAAAGGAGCAGATGTCAGGACACACTTGTCTGGAGTGACAGTGAAGCTGCAGAGCCTTCAAGAAACTGATGCTTTATCAACAAGCAGAAAACATCACTCGCTCCTCCAGTGCATCTCTATACAAAGGTACTTCAGAAGTCCAGGATTATAGATAGGATGGCTTGAAACTTTTTTCTGCCTTGCCACTCCCCCATGACAGTGGTTTCCAAACACTGCCCTTTCCCCATTTACATACCTGCCAAGAAACATCCACGTTGCTGTCTCAAAACTCCCAAAGTGACCACTTCAGAGGATTCTAAGCATCATTTAGGGCAGGGGTAGTCAACCTGTGGTCCTCCAGATGCTCATGGACTACAATTCCCATGAGCCCCTGCCAGCAGGGTCTCATGGGAATTGTAGTCCATGAACATCTGGAGGACCACAAGTTGACTACCCCTGATTTAGGGCACATACACAGTTACTGTATGAAGTTGCCTTATAACAAATCAGAACACTGGGCCCTCTAACCAGTACAGCCCCTGTGATTAGCAGAGGCACTTCATGGTCTCACACGCAGATGAAGGTCTTTCCAAATATCAGCTACCTGAGATCTTCAACTGGAGATGCCTGAAGTTGAACTTGGAATCTTCCCCATGAAATATGTATGGTCTACCTCTGAACCACACCTCCTCTCCATGACAGGTTACATGCAGTTCGTCATTGATCTTCTGTACAGTCTCACATGGGGACTGTGCATGAGCAGGCCTGCCTCCAGGGGGCATTGTGCATTGGAGCCATAAATTTGTTCCTACCAAGGGACCAGTGCTCCTGTTTAGCAGTGTCCCAACACTCATTTCCTCTTTTGCTGCTGAAGGAGAAAGTCATTTTTGTGGAATCTCCAGTTGTTTGTCTTAGTGAGATATTTTCTCCAGATTGCTGGGGTGGTTTTTATTTATTTATAATATTTTTATTATATTATATTTATTTATTTATTATATTTCTATACCTCCCTTCTATAACAATAACGGTAAGAACCAGTATTGATGAACAATAACATAACAATTAGCACAACAAAATCAGAGTCAAAATCAACAAAGATTTATTAAAGGAGTGAGCTTTCGAGTGCAAGCACTCTTCCTCAGATTATGAACTTCCATCAAAGAATTATCATATGGCTGTATATGGATGTGTGACACAGTTTACTAACTTAACAGATTTAATTTTTTGCTTTATATTCCCACTGTCGTGATGGAAGTTCATAGTCTGAGGAAGAGTGCTTGCACTCGAAACCTCATGCCCTGAATAAATCTTTGTTGGTCTTAAAGGTGCCACTGGACTCTGATTTTATTGTACTACTTCAGACCAACACGGCTACTCATTTGAATCTATCCTCATTACTGCAGGTTTAGTAGGTATGTGCTGTGTGACCTTCCATGTGTGCCAATCAAAGGGTTAGCTGATGGGCAAAGTGAAACCCCTGTTTGCTTTTTAATGCTTCTTCAACATCTCTTTACTTTGATCCTTTTTTAAAGGATTAGATCTCTCAACTGCATTTAGCTATGAGAGCTCAATGGAACTTCCATAGTGAGAAGCAGTATATCTCCAGGGGTCAGAAAGCCCCCCCCCCTCCAAAATGGGAATGGGCTGCTGGCTCACCACTGTTGGAAACAGGTGCTGGATTCGATTTTTTTTTTTTTTGGTCTGATCGGACAGGACTTTTTCACTCGTTTCCAGCTCTGTAATTCTGCAAATCTCAGATCTCATTAGGTCAGTTTGTTTCTCTACCACTTTCTATGTACCCCACCGACTGCATACAGCTTCTCCACTCCCCCCCCCCCGTGCATTAGGTGAACTTGCTCGACTCGCAACAAACTCCTTTCATCAGCTGCCTTTGAGGTTCTTTGGAAAATGGAACTAATTAGGCCTGGTTATTTCCACCATTGCAGAGACGGCTGCTGTCTGATCTTAAAGGCTTTTCCATAAAAGTGAAATAATAGTCCCAATTAAATGTATTTTGTTTATTCCGTGAAGTTCAAAAAGAGAGGGAAGTTCCCTCCCCAAGTACACAAAGCAGGTTGTATTTGTTCTCACAAAATGCTGTTGATGACCGAACATGGCAGAAACAAGACCTGCAACTGGCCATGTCCACTGGCAAATGAAATGAGAAAGCTGTCTGACTTGGAAGTATTTATAGCTGGGCAGCTCAAGAAGAGCCAATGTCTGTCTTTTAGGGTGAAGCCTGTAGACAACAATCTCACCTTTGTGCCTTCCTCTCTGCAACCTTGAGTCGCTTACCCAAAGGGAGCCCTAGCTTGAGGACTAAGAGGGTCATGTTTCAGCTGATCCTTGCCGTGACCACCTCATTGCAAACACTTACTGCACTTCTGAATCAGTTGGTCGGAAGCATGCTGCAGAGATACCAGAATGCTGTTCAAAATGGAACTGTTTTAATATAGCATAATGACTCATAAAGCCTCTCACTTGGGCCTAATGGGGGAATTATTAAGGCCCTTACCAGCAAGTTGGCATGTCCCATGAGCTTTCTCAGTTTCTGTTTTTGCTCAGCAGCTTAAAAAAAAAAAACTTTCCAGAAATCTTTGCAGAAGGCTTCTCCAGAAGTCTTTCCACTTATACTCTGCTCATGGCCAGCCTTTGTGAAGTTCTTTTCTTAGGTTTGTTCAGCCTCCTATTTCAGAAGAAGGTGGTGGCAGCATCACGGAATCCAGCCTTGACACTTTGCGTGCACAGAAGCTAACAGAATTTATCTCTCCATTCAGAAATGTATGACTCATTTTTTTCTGTCACCATCCATAGCTTGAGGTCACTTCTTAGAAACAGAAGATGCAAGAGATTATGCAAATCTTTGCAGAGAAGAACAGGATGTGTGACTCGCATCCTATTCTGTGAGAGACATGAATGGGCATATTGGATTAGTTTTATTTACTTGTGAAGGCTGTTTTTTGTCCTTGTGTGCATTACAACATTGAAACAGAGGATATTTGCATTACCATTTTAAAGCTCAAGAAACAAACTCTAAAATATGCATTAGGGTTTCCAGTTGCAGCTACCTGGCTGAAGCTGAACAGAAGAAATCACAAAATAATGGACAGAGTGTGAGGTTGATGGCTGGGACTTTCATTAATACATTTCCCAAGTTTTTTTTAAAAAATGTGGGTGTGAAGTCACGGTTTGGATCAGGATCATGACATGGGGGAAGAGAGGGGGGTTAATCCTTCCCCATGCCATTTTCATGATGTGAAATGGCTCCGGGGAACTGCTATTTCTCCCAGTATGCAAAACATCTTGGTAGTGTGTATACCTGTGCTTCTGCTCCAACAGGACACAAGATTGTCTCTGGCTGTAGTTCACCCAGTCAACATAAGGAGCCCTATGACTGGGTGAACTAACAGCCAAACCATCTTGGATAACAAAACCGAAGACAGGAGAACTGTGGACACTACACTGGGCCCCTTGAAGGAATGGCATGATAAAGATTTAATGTGGGGGGAAAACAGACTAGTTTGAGCCTAGGCAGTGCCTGGGTAAGGCATCTCCTGGGATTTCCCTCTGCATGTAAATTGACTTAATCTGTAACCAGGAAGACAGGTGGAATCTAATCCAATAGCAGCCCTCCACCCATTTGCCTAAGGGACCTGGTCTCTTGAGTACTTAGTGTAAGAATTCATCCCAGCCTTGGCCTTTTAAATACAGGAACCCTGGGAGCTGGAGATGACCAGGGAAGGATACACTTGGTATAAGCAGTGGAAACCAATATGGCATAAAACAGGTAGCCTGCAGGGCGGCTTTAAGGGGAAACAGAACCAAGTAGAGGGGGGAAATAGCTGTTCTGAACCAGAGTCCAAAGATTTCAGCATAGGCAAGAATCTCCAGTCCAATTCCATCCCTTTAAATATCAATAATGGGGCTCCTTATGGGGACCTGCATACAATTCAACCCTTATCTTTTATTTATAACTGCCGAAGCTCAGAGAAGAGTAAAAAAAACCTCATAATACTTTAAATAATTGAAGGCAGAGGTATTAAAAGTATCCAGGCAGTTACAGTTGTGGCAAAAATGCATCCCCACAGACCTGACGGTGCACACACCGGCTGCATTTTTAATTTTTAAAACATATTTCTTTCAGAATTATCCAGTGATACAAGAGAGCCACATTTATGGGGTGATAAATTACTGTAATAAACTGCCTGATGTCCACCGACAGAGGCAGTGAGCCACAGCAGGCAGCAAAGCAAATGGCCGGGCCCCAGGAGAACCAAGACCTGTAAGCAGAAGAGTACTGCACGGTTCCCCTCACTTTGCCTTAATTACTGGAAGGGCATTCTCCCCAGCTCTGAAGAGCCTGTTTGGTTCCGATTGTGAATCATGTTTGGCTTTAAATCCTCTTCCCCCCCCCCCTCTTTCTCTCTGTGTGTTTTAAGGAAAGAACTTGGACTTCCAGTGCTGGACTCTCCTACAGAAATCTCCGTTCCATGAAGGGACAGGGATGATACAAGGATCTACAAAGAAAGAGTGAATGAGCATGGTGTGTTAAAGAATTATTAAGCAAGGGGGATATATTTACAAAATTCAAATATGCCTGATAGCAGTGAATAGCCTTTATTTTTGTAAAATCAGAGTCCAGTAGCACCTTTAAGACCAACAAAGATTTATTCAAGGTTGGTCTTAAAGGTGCTACTGGACTCTGATTTTATTGTGCTACTTCAGACCAGCACAGCTACTCATTAGAATCTTCATTTTTGTGGACAGGATAACAGAAATACATTCTCTACACCAGCCTTTTTCAGCCTTTTGGCCATGGAGGAGCCCCTCATAAAAATCTGATGTGGAAGTCTTGGCTGGATGCTTGCACAACAAAGTTTAATTTATGTCAGAACTCTAAAGGGTAGAGTCACTCCCTCCAAAGGTGGCAAGTTGCAGAATATTGGATGGTCCTAAGGCAGACTACTTGTTCAAAAAGCTGCTAGAGAGCCAAAAGGTCTTAAATACTAGAGAGGGATCAAGCAGAACCAGCCAAGCTTTACTCCCCAAGGTCAAGGAGTACTTCTTAAAGTCCTGTGCTTACCTGTGGAGTGTGGCATTCCTACCATGCTCTGTAACCTCCTGATGCAGCCTCTTGTCATCTCTAGCAAGTGGGACTTGATGAAGATGACCTTGGAGCCTGTTGGAAAGTCATGTCTTCTGGAGCTCTGGCTGCATCCTTGAGGGACAGTTGACACTGAGGTTTGGTTCCAGAAGTGATGCTCCCTCTTGACCAGCTGTCTCCTGTATGGAGCTGATGGACTGGCCAAGCTGTGTGGACCTGAATCAAGGGCTAGACCCAACCACTCAATTGAATCTTTCTGGAACACTGGATGGGAACATGATGTAGGGTAGACAACTGATGGGCTTTCTCCAGGTGAGACCAGCTGATAGAATAGTTCTGGCCTTCTGCACTCCACAGGTTCTTGGTTCGCCATTCAGCAGATCCTGACAACTACTGCGTATGTGATATCCAAAGTATTAGGGTAAAGCAAAGAAGTATGTGGGATATGAAAGGGTCGATCAGGGGGTATTCCCCCTCCCCAATTTTTGTTCCATTCCAGTAGTCTGAAAGGAAACTTTTTTAGCCACAGGCAACTAAACCACCACCTCTATCAGCCAGTGGTCTGCAATAGCAGACAGTCTGGGAATGGGACTGTCTCCAACAGCCTCCTCCCTAATGGGAAACACAGACCCCAGCCGCACAAGCAGCAAAATTTCCTTCACCCCCAGCTGCCGTCTGCATTTTGCCTCAGCACCCTGGATGAGGTTCAGAGATTTTTCAGACAGTGTCCTATTAAGTTACCTAAAGTATTTTCAAAGAGGGTATTTGCTTGCCTGAAAATTCTGTTTGAGTTAATAAGAAGTGACAGAGTTGGAGAAAAAGCAAAATACGTGCATTTCTGGAAATAATCTTTTAAAAATTTGTATTAAACACCAGACAAGGAAAAATCTGGCCTGAAGGAAGCCAAAATGGCAAAAATGCATTTGAAATATCTGTTTCCTGTTTTGTTCCCATTCCACAGTGGTGGGGAGGGGGAGAGTGTAGCATCTGGGCCCTTGTTTTGGAAGGGCCCCAATATGCTCATTATGTTAAACAGCTGTCAGCTGTCATCTTTATAGGAAACATTCTTACTGCATTTTGGGATGGGGAATGCCCAGGTTTGGATTTCTATTGCCCACCAGAAGTTGAACCTGCTTGTAGTGCTGGCTTTGCTGTCTCACCTTCGCCCTCTGCTGTCCCTGAGCAGCAGAAACTGAAGCAGCATGAGGATAAATAGTACTTTCTAACACTCCCAACAGCCCACCTATCACCAACCGTAGCCTGAAAAGTCCCCCACTGATGAGGCTGTCTTGGTATGCAGCATGTTATTGCTATCATCAGCTGCTTCTGGGGATCGCTGTAACATAGAACTGTGAGGAATAGACTATTGCCCAGACAAAGAAGGTGAACCCAGCCTAGAAGCAATGATAGTCAGACTGGGTCAGGAGAGTCAATGGGATGTTGGGGGGTGGGGAGGGAGGGAGGAAGAGAGAGAGAGAGAGAGAGAGATTCTCCTAACATTAGAAAGCAGCTCCTCCTCAAAAGCTGCAGCCATTCAAGCCAAGTAGAAATGATAAACAGTACTAAACATTTGTAGCATGAACAAAGTGACTGTATTAATGCACCTCTCTAGATTCCCGTCATGCTACCTGAGACAGTACTGGCTGGTAATGACTGCATTGGTAATCTCCAAACAAGGAAGCGGGAGAAGACCATTAACTAGAGGGCACCCCTCTGTAGTTTCCATGGACAGTCACAGTTTGACTCAGGGGACCTAGACAAAGCCTTCATGTGTTTCCTACTGGAAAGGGAGAAAGATGTAATGAGGACTGGACCACAGACAGTTGCAAGTGCAATCTAGGGGGACTCATTCAGAGCTGCAGAAACATTTCCCAGAAGGCCAGGATCAAACCGGAGGATCCTGCCCCAGGTTACACTAATACGGCAGCTTCTGCAAGGAAGACGGGTCTCAGCAAAAATGCAGATGCCACAGCTTCCCATTGGCGTCTGACACCGGAGGCAACATTTCAGAATGGGTTAATCACCATCAAGGTGCTCTGAAAGCCACTCCTCCTGGAAAGCATCTTTCTGGGGTTGCTGTAAATTGAGTTGAGTTGTAGACTTTTCCCCATTCTCTAATGAAGTTGGAGATTATGGCTGTTTGACGTGATAGTGACATTTTTATAGGTAACATTAATTCTTTAAAGATTTTTAAAACCATGCTGCACAGTTTATTCTAAAGTACACTAGGTACATTTTGTGTAGGAAGGGATGCAGTTTTTTTTTATGGCTGCGGATATGAGGTTTAATAAAGAACTTGACTGTTTCTCAAAAATAAGTACATGAGAAAAGGTGGAAAGATATTAAAAGGGGGATTTTTCTTGTTATCTTAACTTACTTTTTGCCTGTGTCCTGAAATTAAGATTCTTTGCTGTGTGTTTATGGAAGGGGGGGGGGCTTGACTGGCTGTTTGGCAATGAGGGTAGCTTGGAATAAATCTAGGCAACCATGTTGATGAAACAGTAGGACACGCATTTTTCAGATGGATTGGACTTAAAGTCCAGTATTTTCACTTCAATCTATTGGTGTTGGTTTGAAGTAGTACAATAAAATCAGAGTCCAGTGGCACCTTAAGACCAACAAAGATTTATTCAGGGTGTGAGCTTTCGAGTGCAGGCACTTTCCCTCAGACTGTGAACTGGCCATGATGACTATGATAGCCTTGAATAAATCTTTGTTGGTCTTAAAGGTGCCACTGGACTCTGATTTTGTTTTGTTGTGCTGCTTCAGACCAACACGGCTATCCCCTTGAATCCACTTCAATCTCTTGTATAATTATGAAACATTCCATATTTTAGCTATGGTTAGGAATAGGTTTGGAAGGGTGCAATCATTAATCTCAATAATTTGTCCCTTTTTGGTGGGGGTTCTAGACTCAAATCCATGTTGTCTTTACTTTATGGGCCATGGAGTGGGGAATGTTGGTAGAGCTCAAGAATCCATAGGGAGAATCCTAGAACATCCTGTCTTCAGAAGTTAGAAAAGATCCCGCCAAAATATCTTTATTGCTGGACACTCACATTGGCATAAGAGGCAAAACAATTCGACCCAGTCTTTAGCCTCAGGTTTTACTTGACTAATCAGCATGTAAACAAAAGATGCAAATGTTCGTCTTTGTTTCTAATTGAGGTATGTAATGTTTAAATTCCTTTAAGAAAGATATTCAGTTGTTTTTTCCCCCCTTTTCCACAGCATGGGCCATAAGTCATTCTGATGGGTGCCCATTGGCTTTTAATTGGAAACCAATTAGATAAACAGCCTGTGATCTTTAACAAAGCTGTTGTACAGTTTTTACAAGGCTCCTTCCACCTAAAAGTAATTAAAACCTATTGTGGCCACCAGGGAATAGAATTGAAATGAAGCTAGAGACTTCTTTAAGACAATTAATGGGGGACAATGATCAGAGAACATATAATAAACTTGAATTGAAGGAAGCTGTGTAGGCAGCTTCCCAGGAAAACACGGGGCCACAATCCAACAGTCAATAGTATTTAGATGCATGGATGTGAGAGGGATCAAAGACACTTATTGTTGGATTGTGTTGAGATGTGCAAGATGACATCTTGTTTATTTTGGGGTATTGTTTATTTTCTTAAAGCGGAAAGAACAACTCTCAATAGCAGTGAAAAGAAATCCTGGTAAAGGTGTTAGGCCTCACAAGTAACCTGTACCTGGCCATATTCCCTTTCCCAGCCAAAGTGTATGATTGGCATTCTGCAACAGGGGTGGCTTGGCAGAAGGCAGTTTCTATACTGCATGAACCCTGCTCAGAATTTCAGCAACCTTGAGCTTGGGTGTGCACCTCACAAAAGCAAGCAAACAGGCTGTGGAACAATAAACTCTAGTGCCATAAGGCTGAGAGCAACAATTTGAATGAGGGGGAAGGCTGGGCTGGAAGAAAGCCAGCTCCAAAAAGGAACTCAAATACTGCCCGCCCACCTCCCCCCCCCACTGATGTTTGCAGGTAGCAGGGGTATATGTGTGCCTGTGCATACACATGCCCTTTCTGCATAATGTATCTGTAACATAGGAATGTCACTTGGGAACATATAAAATAATTTCTGGCATTTCTCATTTGGTGGATTTGTCCATGAACTGGTTTAGAGATGTATGTGAACATACCTTTACAAAGAGATGTTAATGCACAAAACCATATTCCACAGGCTTTTTCAAAAAAGGTCACGTGTGAGCTGTCTATGGCAAGAGTGCTAGTGAGCCAAAATACTGTATTATCTCAGGAACAACTCCAAAACAGGTGGCATTTATTTAAAAAGAGCTTTGTGGTATAATATCTTTCAGTAACCTGGGGGGGGGGTGTACTAGCAGTTTGGATGTTGGAAGTGACATCAAACCACACACACATGTGCACATGCACATAAAACATGGAAGCAGCAGACAGACAGACACTGTGACACATCATGTCTTTTTGGCCCACTAGGTCCTTCTTATCTCAAATTCCCCTTAAACCAAGGAAGTTCCAGAAAGTAAACCTGAGAGCCAGTGTAGTGTAATGGTTAGGAGCACTAACGGCTAATCTGGCAAGCTGCATTTGATTCCCCGCTCCCCCACATGCAGCCAGCTGGGTGACCTTGGGCTCGCCACAGCACTGATAAAGCTGTTCTGACTGAGCAGGAATATCAGGGCTCTCTCAGCCTCACCCACCCCACAGGGTGTCTGTTGTGGGGAGAGGAAAGGGAAGGTGATTGTAAGCCGCTTTGAGACGCCTTCTGGTAGAGAAAAGCGGCATATAAGAACCAACTCTTCTTACCACTTCTTAAAACGTTGCCAGAACATCATGATGTAGATCGAGCAAAGAGGCTGCTAAGTGATGAGTCCCCCCAGGTGACAACTCAGCTGGCTAAGTTTTGTGCCACCACCATAAAAATCCAATGCTCTAAAGTAGCATAGTTTTAAGTCCTATTTTATGATCTGTTTTAAATTGTATTACATTAAATGACCATATTCTTTTGGTCTCATGTAATGACTTCATATAACTTGGTCTGAATGACTGTAATAAAGTTTGATTGATTGACTGAACCACCTCTTCTTCTTAATGAGTGTCAGGCTTTAGCCCTAGGGTTGCCATTGATGGGTTGGAAAAATCTTGGAGATTCTGCAGGGGATTCTTGGGAAGACACAGTTTGAGGAGTGGAGGGAGCTCAGCAGGGATGTGATATCCTACAGTCTACCTTCCAAAATTGCCATTTTCTCCAGGCGAATTAATCTCTGTAGTGTGGAGATCAAATGTAATCCTGGGAGAAATCCAAGACCCACTTGGAGGTTGGCAACCGTATAAGGCTTGATTATGGAAGGCTTGTCCTCTACCCTGGCTCCACTACAGACCAGCAAAACGTTTGTATCTGTTGTAGGCACTTACCAAGAAGGTACGACATCTGGATTACACAGAACTAAGATCTGTGTCCAGGGCCAGACCTCCTGTCCCGATACTTCCTTCCAAGGAGACATAGGCCTCCATACTATATCAAGAGAGGACTGCAGAAGCCAAATATGATGCTGCAGAAGCAACTTCTCAATTCATCGTGACAACCAGAAACTCCAGGCAGGTGAGAGCCTAGAACCATAGGCACAAGGCAACAAGGATGGCAGATGAGCAGCAGAATCCGCCACAAGCTTATGGCCCTTTTCTCATCTGTTGGAGGCTCCAGGAAGGCTTCTTTGGAAGGGTGGAGCAGCAGCTGGCTGCACTGACCTCCTTAGAGAAGCAGGGGTAAGAGAAGAAGGGGGAGGAGCAGGCAAAATGGGCTCACATGCAGGCAGCTGCCCATTGGGCTTAGGACTCATAGGCCTAATCCCCAGGTCAGAGGGAATGAATGAGGCCAAAGTTGTCCCACCCACGGACAGTCTTTCAAAAGTGTACCCTGGGAAGACCAGGGAGGAAGGGTGAGGCCTCACCTAAGGTAATCAGGGAGAGGTTGCCAGCAGGAAAGGGTGAAGTTCTTCCCCCAGAGCAAGCCCTACTATAGGAACCCTGGAGAAGGAGACAGCCCTTCCCAAGGAAATAAAGCCAACAACTCTGATTAAGCTCTGCATGGCAACAGCATTGGAAGGGCTCAGTAGACCTGCATGCAGGAGGTCTTGGTTTCACTCTCTGGCATCTCCAGTAAAGGAACCAGATGAGTAGGTATGTGAAAGATCTCTGCTTGAAATCCTGGAGAACTACTGTCACTCTGACAATACAGATCTTGAGGGACTAATGTCTGATTTGGTATGTCAGTTTCTGGAGCTTGTTTTCATGGCCGTATAAAACCTGGAATCTAGCACACTTTAGTGGAAGTCAGCAGAAAAAAAACACAGTCCCTGCCTTCACACACCCACACACAGCAGCCTGCTGTGAGGGGCAGTATTCCAGCACCTGAGCTGAAATTTTAAATCAAAACTCTCTATGGGAGGCATTCTTCATACTAGATCATTCTCTGCTGTTTTTCAAGGGATTTTGTTGCCAGGCTATTCCTCACTAAGCAATGGATATAATTTCAGAACGTATTCTGCCTTATTTTTCAGCAGGATAGCAAAGTTAAGATTGTGTGTCTGAATGTCATGAACACATAGTTTCCCTTTAGCCATCCTGCTCAGTTGCTTTCCTGCTGGTATGGCATATGGGCGAATCACATGCAGGGCATCCAGTTGCCAAGCCAAGAAGTACAGAGAAATCTCTTGAACATTTTTATGCCAAGGAAGCACATGTAAACAAAAACTGATGGTTGGAGACAGTCGAGAACTTGGAAGACATCACTACCGGGGAGAGTGAATGTCCAGTCAAAAAAACCCTGTTTGGCCAGGAAGTCAGAAAGATGTATGCACACCATCAACAAAAGATGTATGCACACCATCAACAATTTATTTCAAGCTATTTTCAACTACCTTTATAATTGTCCCAGGTAAAGCCAGTCCATTAGCTCTTCTGCCCCAGTACTGCCTACTTTGACTGGTCCTTATTCTCTCGTTCCTCAAGCAGAATTGTTTTCCTGTCTTGACTTCCAGAGATCCTTTCACAGAATATGTCAAAGATTGGATCGGAAATGTTGTGAATGCAAATCAGGCACTTGCCCCCTGAGCCACATTTCTTCCCTTAAGCCAGTGGTTTTCAACCTGGGGGTTGGGACCCCTTTGGGAGTTGAACGACCCTTTCACAGGGGTCACGGCAGGGCAAGCAATTTGGCTGGGGGGGGGGTGCCATCCACACAACAGCCTTGCGAAGTAGATCAAGATAGAGCGTTTGTTTGTCTGGAGCAGCAGAAAAGAGCAAGATGGGCATGGTTGGACAAGAAGCAGAACTGAACTGAGAAAAACCCGGGGGGGGGGGGGAAACCAATTTATATACAATCATGACAATGGATCTTCCTGCCATTGGTCAATTTTGGTTTAATTTCTATGAAAGAACACTTGCATAATTTTATGGTTGGGGGTCACATGAGGAACTGTATTAAAGGGTCGTGGCATTAGGAAGGTTGAGAACCACTGCCTTAAATTAATGGCAATGCCTTATCCAAAATCAGAGCATTGGGCTCCATAGTTCAGTACTGAGTCCTGAGCAGCACCAGATCCTCAGGGTCTCAAATGCGAACCAGCTTTGCCAACATTTGCTCCTTGAAATCCTTTATGGGCTAGGGTCAAACCTGGGCTTTCTGCAAAGCAAGAGCTTTAATACTCTGCTATGTTTTTCAATGCCTTTCTAGTTACAGGCTGTGCAAGCAACCCCGCAGAGTTAACACTAAGAGCTTTGGCCTTTTAGCCATCACTTTATTGATTTTTGGTGTCTGTTTGTTGGACAAAGGATACTTAATAAGAGAACCTCCAGGTGATGTAGCTTGTATCATTTTGTTGACTGGCAACATGCAGCACAATCTGGGTGACTTGTGTCATATGCTGGGTCTGGAACACAGCAACAGGCAACCTGCCCACGAGATAGAAAGGATCCCCCCTCCCTCTCCTTGATTACCCTGGGAAAGATGAAAGTCAGGAAGAAAGCTCATGTCACCTCTTGCAACACAAAGCACTTCCCCAGCAAACCCCACCTCTTGAATGGGGACCTGCAACTCTTCACTCGCTCTTATCAAATGTAGAATAGTATCAAATGGCAGCTTGAGGGACAGTTTATTCCATGTGTGCTATTACAAGGGAGGCAAGTACATTTGACCTACTGTAGCCACTCCCGGGCCACTGCAGCCATCCAAGTCCCTGGCAATTTTCTCTGGCCCTGTTATCCAGGCAAGGCTGTTTCTGAGCCAGCGCCACAAACTCCGGCCGCTTTCTGCCTGAGCATCCACTCTCCCGGGACCCACAATCCTCCTGCATCAATATAATACTTGAATCACACTTGTATATCACATTAGCACTCCTGCCTCCTATTTTCATCTCGATCCCCCAACACTTACTCCTGGCTCTAAATTGTTCTTTATAAAAGGGTCTGCTGGGACCTTGTTATTTTTATTGCTGCAATAAGGCAGCTCCATAAGAAAGAAGGCGTGGGGGGGGGAGAGTTTCAAAAGAGCCCCAAAGACGACATCAGAGAGAGGGCCTTGCTGACAGCTGGGAGAGGCAAGCACCCAGGTACCCTATGGAAAAAAAGGCCTTTGTTGGAGAGGCCATTTCTCCATGGTAGGTTTCTAGAGAACAATGCCACCCAAAGATTGTTTCTGGACAGGTCTTGACTGACTAGGACACTGCTCTACAGTTTATCAGTATAATTAACCCAGGCTTGCCCTGTTAAGCTAGCAGCCAAAGTCCCTGTGCCCCCAAAGCTCTCCTTGCATCGTTATGGATCTTATAAGGCTGCGACTGAAATGCCTGTTGCAATGAGCTGTCCTCATGTTTCGTTGCCTGTTTTGTCTGGTTTGGGTTCAAAGATCTCATTATTTAGAAGTATCATTACTCCTCTCCACCTCCCAGAAATGGATGGTGGGGAGCCAAGGGTAATGTACCTAATGCGGAATATGGAAGAACCAACTGCTTAGCTAATTACATTTCACTGAGGCTCAGTTGCTGTGCAGCTGAATCAAAATCCGTGCTCATTATCACTTGTAAAACATAATTTCCAGAGCACCGTTAATTAGCTAGGAAGAAAAAACGAATCATCATAAGGAAATCATCATTGCTGGAAATTCTAGGATCTTGAAAAAAGAGATGTGATGTATAAAACGAGGACTGGCCTTAGAAGTCCTCGGAAAAGGATGTTACTGCCACTTCTCTTAGCCTCAGAATCCATTGTCTGTGTTTGGGATAAAGTAGACAGCAACTCTGAACATGTAAAGAGTGTCCTTATTCAAGAAAGACTTTTCACCAAAATGTTTGCCACCCTTATAAAGGGTTCCCCCTGTTTTTACCATATTCTGGCAGTGGAGTTGAACATGTTTAAAACTTATGTAAAAATGCATTGCCCTCAGTGATATCAGCATGTAGCCAAATCTGATTGGCTATGCCATGTGATTATGTCATCCTGTTCATTACACAATTGCCAATTGGCTCGGTTCATCCATGTGCTTAATTGAGGGAAACAATAGGAAATGGGAAGAAAAAAAATTGTCCTTAAGCTATAGTGGGAAGAGTGAACAGTGGCAGAAAAGAGGATAATAAAAGCTTGAATTTCTCACAATTGGGAATTGTTTCCCCCAGGAATATTTCTGCCCTATTCCAAAAATACATTTGACCCAAAATCTGGAACAGGAGAACATTAAGCCTGACACATTAAATACCAAATATAGGCTTTCTGAATTCAAGTTGGGGTTGAGTTCTCCCAGTTGATCTCCAGATTACAGAGATCCATGAAACAACAGCTTTGATGAGTGAACTTTATGATATAATATTCATGCTGAGCTCCCTTCCTTCCCCAGATCCCGTCCTCCCCAGACGCTGCCCCCAGATCTTCAGGAATTTCCAGAATTGGGGCTGACAATCCTACAGTGGCAAACAAATTTTCCAGTGATAACAAGTTTGGCATGTTTCAAAGCCTGCAACTTTTAATTCAGAAACCAAACTTTATTTGTCATAGGCCTTATAGCTGAATGATGCAAAGGTACAAGGCTGTACTTACTGGTACTGTGACACTGACGACTATATTGTGCCACAGTTGTAGTCTAGAGCAGGGGTAATCAACCTGTGGTCCTCCAGATGTCCATGGACTACAATTCCCATGAGCCCCTGCCAGCTAATGCTGGCAGGGGATCATGGGAATTGTAGTCCATGGACATCTGGAGGACCACAGGTTGACTACTCCTGGTCTAGATAACCACTATTCAAGAGAAGCTGAAGGGAAAAAAAACCAATCCCAGATCAGGCTGCAATACAAAGATCTGAACTTGTCAAGGCATTGTCCTGATTTCACAATAAAATGTGAAAGCAACACATCAGTCCACCCCATGACATAAAAGAGTGGCCAGAGAAATCAAGAGTTTCTTGTGCTTTGGAAAGATAAATATAATCAGAGAAAGAATCAAAACTGCAAGTGGCCAGTGAAGGTGATCAGAAAGCCATCGGAACAGCTTGTCCTACCCACAAGTCTGTTGCTGACCATGGAAGCTTGGGCTGCAGTCCAAAACTAGAGGACCAATCAGGCCAGACCAATCCTGAGGCTCTATTCTGCTGCCAGTTCCAGGGCATATTGCCCTAAGCCTACCTGTTTAGAGCCCACAGTAAGTCCCTGACTCAGATGAGATCCCAGCCTCCTCATCCAAGCTGCTATTCCTGCTCCAATTGTGCCTTTGGAGCGTGAAATCATATCTAAAAATTCATTGAAGGCGTCAGTAGACGTGCTAATCCACCGTTGTCTTTGGCTGCAGCTCACAGGACTTCATTACGATGCTTTTACGATGATGAATTTTATGGTGGTTTGTTTATTGTGCCCTTTATGTTTTTTATGACATACTGTAAGCCGCCCTGAGGTTCCTTTTCAGGGATGTGGTGAGAGATAAATCCCAGAATAAACAAATATGAGCAGGAATGAAGGAAAGAGCAGCACTTTTCCATCATGGACTTTCCTCATGCTTTGCTGGCACCTTATCCCACATAGCATTGACAGAATGGGTGAGTTGGCATTACATAGCCTAGATTTGAGTACAAAAAAGCTTTACTTTGATTCTCAAGGCACAGAATGTGGATATTAATTTGCCCGTTTCTTCCAGACAGGTCATATGATATAGAAAGCCACTTCCCCAAGAGCAACTGTCCTTACAGTATGGCAAAAGCCTTGCCGTCTGACAATGCCACCAAAATGGCATTAATTCTGTTCTGGATGCAGAAATTTATTTTATTTATTGTATTTTTATACCGCCCTCCCTGAATGCTCAGGAACAAATCCACAATCTGTAGCTGGAATTGGTGGTTTTGTACCTTATGTTGACTAGAAAGGTCCCTATTTTTGAAGGATGGGAGGCACAGTATAAAAGGCCTCCAAAAAAAGGGGGGGGGGAGTTTTACTTAGGTAAAAAAGTTACCTAAGTAAAACTTTTTTTCTTTGTGCCTTCACTTTTGTATGTATAGAAAAACAAAGCTTTCGTGTTTATATTTTTGATATTCCTTTTGTGAGACTAATAAATGCCATTGCTCCTGGCTGTCTTATGAAGTCAACCAAGAATAATTTCTAGACCTTCTGGGGAAATTAAAGACTGACAAGTCTCCAGGTCCCGATGGTTGTACACATAGGAGTTCTTGCGAAGTGAGATAGTTGATCTCCTAACCCATATATGTAATCTATCACTAAATTTAGGAACTGTATGAGAAGACTGGAGAATAGCAAATGTTAAACCTGTTTTTATAAAGGGATCCAGAGGTAACCCAGGAAATTACAGGCCAGTCAGTCAAATATCTGAGCCAGGCAAATTAGTAGACACTGTAATCAAAGTTAGAATTGTTAGACACATAAAGGGACGAAGCCTGCTGAGGAAAAATCAGCATGGTTTCTACAAGAGGAAATCCTGCTTCACAAATCTTTTAGAGTTCTTTGAGAAAGTGTACAAGCATGTGCAGCAGTGACTCAGTAGACATTATATACCTGGACTTTCAAAATGCGTTTTACAGGGTACCTCACCAAAGACTCCTGAGTAAACTTAGCGGTCATGGGATAAGAGAACAGGTTCCCTTATGGATTAAAAAACGGTTAAATGACAGGAAGCCAAGTGTAGTAATCAGTGGACAGTCCTCAAAGTGGAGGAAACCAGTGGTGTTCCACAATGATCAGTATTGGGACCGGTACTATTTAATTTATTCATAAATGATCTGGAATTAGGGGTGAATAGTGAAGTGACCAAGCTTTATAGGGGTATTAGGTTCATGGATGATAAGTCTATCAATGTATCAAATAGCCAGCAGCAGGTGAAGATGTCTAATTTTATAATTAATTCTGAAATAGTTTTATGTTTCATGTATTTTATTGTTTAAATTTTATACACGTTGTTCGCCACCCTGAGATGACTGGTCTGAGAGGGGCGTTTTGCAAATTAAATTATGAATGAATAAATGCTAAGCATGGTGACTGAGAAGAACCTCCACATTCACAGGCACCTGTGCCAGGAGGCCTTTGTGACCTGTTGTTGGCTGTCCAGGGTTACTGATAGGCCACTGTGTAAGTCAGGATGCTGGACTAGATGGACTATTGTTCTCATCCAGCAGGGTTCTTCTTATGTTCTTGCTCCAGCCTTGATGGAAAGGACTCTTATGTCCATCCAAATCACCTTTCATTCTTGACCATTTGGCTTTTCCTCCCTCACCCCTTATATATACCCCCATCACCTTCTCTGCCAGAAGAGAAGCAAATGGAGGGCACATTTGCCTTGCTATATCCTTGACAGAAAATACATCCAGCTAGGAGACATCGAAACAGGTAGAGGTTTTCAGCCCAGTGTTTATAGAGTGATTGGCAAGCAACCATTAGATATGCTGCTGCAAAATTCATCAGCCCATCCTGATCAGATTCTGCTGGTCATCTTACCAGTGGTCACAAAGCCTTCTATAGCTCAGCTGCCATGGAACAATTAGGCTTTAACTCTTAGGCTCCAGAGAGCCAGCTTGGTGTAGTGGTTAAAACTGGTGGTTTCTAATTTGGTGAGATGGGTTTGATTCCCTGCTCCTCCACATGCAACCAGCTGGGTGATCTTGGGCTAGTCACAGTCCTAATAGTTCTGTTCGTACAGAGAAGTTCTGTCAGAGCTCTCAGCCCCGCCTACCTCACAGGGTGTCTGCTGTGAGGAGAGGAAGGGAAGGGATGGTAAGCTGCTTTGAGATTCTTTTGGGTACTGAAAAAGCAGGGTATAAAAACCAACTCCTCCTCCCAGACCTGGTGTAATCGTTATAGCCTTTTTTCCTGTTTTTTCAGACCCGTTTTCTCATTGAATGTAACTAGGAAAAAGATCAGACCCCAGCACTTTGGTGTCCCACTGCACACACTTTCTTTATGAAATTGCCTTTCATCTTAAAGGGCTGTTCTTCACACCTCCCTCTTGCCTTACCCTGCTCCTGCCCTCCAACCAATTTTCAGCCAGTGTGCCAATTCTTCCCCTTTCCAACTCCCTACCTTTTAATTTGTGGGACCCCCTCCTGAAGATCCAAGAGCCTCTATGGCTGCCACTTTGCCTCTTGTCTGTATTGACAAGCAATGCATGTTCTGGAAAAGGAGAGAGAAAGAGAGAGAGAGAGACATTTCCAAAAGTTAGCGAAGCAGAAAAGGTCCTTTCCGGAAAGAACACGGGCTACTTTTGGTCAAGCTGTGCTTTTCTCAACATGCCATCTTTAATCTATTAAAACATTTTCTAAGCCTTTCCTTCACCTGAAGGGAAACGAACTTGCTTGCAAGACCCTGGTACGTGTCTGGGTTGTTCCTCAAATAATGGCATGAGGTTGGCCGCTTTCCACCTTTGAGGAAGAACCTGCAAAAACACGTCGGCTTTGTACAGTGGAGAGCAGCAGTTCCTTTAACCTTTTAATAAGCAAGATGCAGGGCAGAGAGGTAGGCACCAGCCTTCCCCTTCATGCCCTCCAGTTCTGCCCCCTGCAAGCTACAATTTTCCTGCATTTCCCTTTGCTTCTGAGGAAGAAAGTCTGGTTTCCACCCTTCTACTTACACGTTTGGTTCCAGCGGCACTTCTGTGATTCAGAGTCTCCCTGCCGTCAGCCGTAACCTGACAGTTCCATCTGCTTCGTCAGCATTTCTCCCCCTTCTGCGCTGGGGTACATTGGAATTAAAATGAAATTGTAGCTTTGGTCTTTGCTCTCCTGCCTGTGGAGCCCAAATGCCACCAGCTCCTCCTCCACTCCATTGCCAAGTTGTCCCCAATTACCAAGGATTCCCATATATTCTGCTTCCATGTGATCATTCCCACAACATTATTCTGTGGCTGAATTCACGGCCTCTGCAAGTAAAGGCAGTAAAGCTGTCTCAGCCTGCCATTTTACATCCACCCATTGGCTCTCAGCAGTCTCCAGAGGAGTTATGTGAACTCCAACCTTACAATCTCTTTTACTCCTTACTGTTCGTATTGGGGAAGGAGAGGCGGGGGGGGGGGGGGAGAAGTACTTGCATGTTGAGCCTTTTGCATATTGAATAAGGATGTGAACATCTTATATTGTGGGGTGCGTAGCGCTACATAAAGTGGCCTTGCGTAACTTTGTTCTATTAGAAAGAGCTGAGCAGCGTGTTCAGATAGCCACCCGGGTGTCAGTTAAAATGTATCATGCTTGGGAGTGTTTACCTTGAGTCCTGTGTATATCTAGAAGAAGAAGAAGAGTTGGTTCTTATATGCCACTTTTCCCTACCCGAAGGAGGCTCAAAGCAGCTTACAGTCGCCTTCCCATTCCTCTCCCCACAACAGACACCCTGTGGGGTGGGTGAGGCTGAGAGAGCGCTGATATCACTGCTCAGTCAGAACAGCTTTATCAGTGCCGTGGTGAGCCCAAGGTCTCCCAGCTGGCTGCATGTGGGAGAGTACGGAATCGAACCCAGCATGCCAGATTAGAAGTCAGCACTCCTAACCACTACACCAAACTAGCTCTCATCTACATTTCCTCAGGTAGAAGTAGGGGCAAGTTTTTCATTAGAAAGTCAAGATCCAGGTACCACTTTGCAAACTAGGAGTGGGAGTTGATGTGACCTACAGAAGGCTGGAGGAAACTAGTTGGCTGGTTTGGATGTGACCAGAGGGGAGGCTGGATAGCTGTACATTTGAAATTGCCTTAAGCTGAGCCAGAGCACTGGTCCATCAAGGTCAGGGTTTTAGGCCGGCAGTGCCTCTCCAGGGACTCAGGCTGAGGTCTTTCAAATCTCCCCCTACCTGATCCTTTTAATTGGCAAAGCTAGGGACTGAATTTGGGACCTTCTGCATGCCAAGCAGAGGCTCTACCACTGATCCTTTAAAAAACACTCAAGGTGCCACAAGAGAGATTGGTGTGCTGGCCCAGTTGTTTCAGGAAAATTGGCATGGGGAACCTGAGTCAAACTATGAAAGGGACAGGGTTGCTAGCTGCTAAGCAGTAGGTCAGTTCCAAAGAGGCCCATGCAAGTCACAAATGTGAGTGGAGGAACCCCATCCAGGAAAAGGCCTAAGGAGGCTGGAGCAAAGTGGGTGACAGGAGCAGTAGAATCCTAAAGGTCATGATTGGATTTTTGAGATGTTCGATAAGTCTTGGCTTGCCAACTTAAAAAAAAATGGCTACCTTGGGCTATTTTGTTCTGATAGTAAAAATAAAAACTGGGGCAAAGTTATAAAAGAAACTGAGAGAAGATGGAAGGGCCAAAGCCCCCCAGGATGTACTGATTCTGGAGCAGCCAACATAGACAGGTAAACTGTGGAAGCAGAGCTTGAGGAGACCGATTCTAACCTCCTCCACCATCCACAATGAATGAGAAAGCATAGCAAGTGTACAGGCTTCATGCAAGAACCACCTTTGTTATGGGGTTTTATGGAACGTTTTTGCTTTTTTACCAAATCAAGAAGAAAATCAGTGCTCTTTGCAACCCTGCAGGCCCCCAAGCCTAAGCACAGCAAACAGTTTGATCCATGAAGGATGCCGTCCTTCTCTCCAGCTATACAATATTGAATGGACAAGGCAAGATCCTCCCATTGTTAGTACTGTTAATGCAGCTCATTAGATTTGTTTTAAACTCTGGAAAGCAAATGAATACCTAATGAGGTTTCCCCCCCAGGTGTAATTAGTGACAAAGCATCCCATTTCTCTAAATATGCCCTCTACTTCTTTCTCCCTTCTTTAACTATGTGCAGAAGGGCCCAGAATACCCCACTTACACTTAATGAACTGAACAAAGCAGATTGGAAACAAAGAATATTTTAATTGTGTTTATTTAGCCTTGAGCAAAACAATGGGAGAGATTGGTCTGATCAAATTAATTTCAGAAGTATGCCCATATAGTAGTCCAGCCAGGGGTGACATCTGCACTGATAAGCAACCGTGGACTTTGCTCTGGTGGAGGAGTCAATTGAAAGCGCTTGCTGGAAAAGGAAGGCATGCATCTTAAACAAAAACAAACAAACAAGAACAGAAATAAACACAGACTTATTTCATCGAGAGGAAAAATTCAGAGGCTGTTTAGTTGAAAATGATATTCAGGTTGCCCACAATAACGCACATACAAGCACACTGTTAATAAGAGGCTGTGAATTACATTGAAGCAGGAGGAGTTTCTCTATATGGCTGTTTTACTGCAGGAGAAGGCCAAATCGGTGGGACTTGCCAGTTCTGCTCTGGAAACATCTAAAAATGAGTGCAGTCGCCTGATTACAACTGCTCAGCATAGGCTAGGCATGGTGTAGTGGTCAGAGTGCTGACCTTAAATCTGGGAACCTCATGTTCAAATCCCCACTCTCTCATGGAAACTTGTACCAGTCACTTGAGAATCAAGGCTGAATACATGAAGAAGAAGAGTTGGTTCTTCTATGCCACTTTTCTCTACCTGATGCAGTCTCAAAGTGGCTTACATTCACCTTCCCTTTCCTCTCCCCACAACAGACTCTTTGAGGTAGGTAAGGCTGAGAGAGCCCTGTTTTTACTGCTTGGTCAGAACAGCTTTATCAGTGCTATGGCGAGCCCAAGGTCACTCAGCTGGCTGCATGTGGGGGAGTACAGAATCGAACTCAGCTCGCCAGAGTAGAAGTCCGCAATCCTAACCACTACATCAAGCTGCCTATCCTGAATTAGACCAGTGTTTTCTACTCAGACTGGTAGCAGCTCTCCAAGGTATCTGGGAGAGGTCTTTCTTGTTACTTCAACCTGATCTTTTAAATTGGAGATGCCATGAATTAAGCCTGGGAACTTCTATATACCCAGCAATTGCAGGAATAAAATGGAGATGAGAGGATGATGTTGTAGACCACATGTCCCCAATGGGATGAAAAGTCAGATACAAATATCTATGATGTTTTATATGCCATTAAAGGTTTTTTGAATTTGATACAAATATCTAACTAAAATCTTACTTTTTAATATTGACAGTCCACATCACAAAAGAGCAGTATTCACTCTGCTGCTAATGTCTCATGCAGCTGCAAAAAGGAAGTTCCAAAATGAAACTTGGAACATCAAGCTGCAAAATCTAACTTTTTAAAAAACCTACTGCCTTCAGTCTTTCACTAAACATGAGATCCATCAAAAATATCTTTCTGGAACTGACCAAAAATAGGACAGCTGCAACCGTCAGCACAAAGTTTTGCTCTTCTTACCACAAAGTCCTACACAGGAAAAAAAAAATCAAAATTGGCAAATCGCCACCGGGTGTTGCAACTCACATCTGACATTTATCCTTCCTCCCACTTTAAACATGCAAGCCAAGTGGGCCAAAAGCCCCTGAAATGTCTTTTTAGGCCAATAAATGTCATTCTTCTGTGATGTTACAAATGGGGGGAGAGATAAATTATAACCTCTTCCCTTCCTCCTCCTCTTTTTCATCTCTGTACATTTTTCTTGGAATCCAGGCTTCACCCATGAAATGGGCCTTTTTGCCACCCATCTCTAGAAAATCACATCACATCCTCCGCTGACATATCCGCCATGCCCAGAATACCTCCCCCCTCCAGATTTCCACTAATTAATTCTGACCATCCCTAATGGTCTTCTAGGTCAGAAATTGGTGGTTCAGCTGCACTAATTTGATCTCTAATGTCTTCATCCTTTACATTCTCTGCCCGATTAACTTTCTGAAATTTAGTTTCGATAAGTGGAGATGAACTGGGCAGAAACTTCCAAAGGGATTTCCTTCATGGGCATAGGAAGGCTGAGCCTCTTTGGACCTGCAGGGAAACTGCACGGCCATTTTATTCAATTTCCCAGCAACCTTGATGGATGCCGTGGCCTAGGCACACAATCTGGGTCATTCTGCCAGCCCAGAAGACTTCATAAATGCAAAATGGTTTATTTGTACTGAATTGCATGTTACCAAGAGGAGAATTTGAAGCAGAAATGAGTGTTCTGATCTATTTCAAGGCCTTGCTTTTTAAGAAGCTGTCTGTAAACATCCTTTGAAAGCTAAGGTGCAAATTCATCTATGGTTCTAGCCCTCATGAATGCTGACAACATTTAATACCTCCATGTTCTGAGCAATAATCCTGTGTTGGGGGTGGGTTAAAAATAGTGGGGGAGGCTTTAGCCTTTGTGCCCTGTTAGTAGGCCTTCCGGGGCATCTGGTTGCAAAAGAGTGCAAAAGAGGATGGCTGGACTACACCACCCAAAATTAATCCCAGCTTTGAATGATCAGACTGCAAATAGATCATAGAATCATAGAGTCAGAAGGGACCTCATGAGTCATCTAGTCCAACCCCCTGCACTATGCCAGACACTCACATCCCAATCGCTCATCTACTGTATCCTGCCACCCCTTTGCCTTCACAGAATCAGCCTCTCCATCAGATGGCTCTCCAGCCTCTGTTTAAAAATTTCCAAAGATGGAGAACCCACCACCTCCCGAGGAAACCTGTTCCACTGAGAAACTGCTCTGTCAATAACTTCTTCCAGATGATGAGTCCTCTGGTATTTGCAGAGTACCTTTCCCTCACTACATGTTAAAGCACACACATTTACCGACCTGCGATTAGGAGATGCATTTCTGGGATTCACAGGCAGGTGCAACCCTAGAATCCCCACTTTAGTAATTAAAGGAATGCTTAATGACTGTCTCCCTCACCTCCTACATTTTGCAACCCAGGTTTAAATCCTCCTCCAGTTTTATGTCCTGCATATCTCTTGTATACAGGCACATAAGTTAAGTCAACAAATGGCTCATGGTATGATTACAAGAAAGCACTTTCCCCTGGATGGCTGACAATATGCCATTCTATAGATATATTAGCTTCACAAACTCCATGACCGCATTTTTAGATTTTAGTTGACTTAAACTTATATTCTTTCTGGTTTTATAGTTCTACACTCCTATCCAAATTATAACATTTTAAAGATTATTTTTAATCAAGGTGTCACCAGCAAAATATGAGACAAATTTCTGAAAGTGTGCAGCATTTGACAGGCTGACAGTGTCCTATAGGACCACACTGATCTTCTCTGGCCCCTTCCCCCATTGGCTAGTCATCCCTGGCCCCAAGGAAGTCCGCTTGACCTCAATCAGGGCCAAAGCCTTTTCAGTCCTGGCCCCTACCTGGTGGAACGAGCTCCCAGAGGAGATCAGGGCCCTAATGGAATTAAAACAGTTGTGCAGGGCCTGCAAAAGGGAGCTCCTCCACCAGGCATTTGGTTGAGGTCGATCAAAACTAAACAATACCTACAGGGCCCCAAACTCTCCTTCCTTGAACCCATGCAACAGATCTGACCAGCCATGGGCCTGTTAGATTGTTCACTGTTAGAATGTTACAGAAGAAGAAGAAAGCGGCTTACAATCGCCTTCCCTTTCCTCCCCCCACAACAGACACCCTGTAAGAGAGGTGAAGCTGAGAGAGCCCTGTTTTTACTGCTTGGTCAGAACAGCTTTATCAGTGCTTTGGCAAGCCCAAGGTCACCCAGCTGGCTGCATGTGGGGTGGGTGGGGGGGGCGCAAAAGTGAACTCGGCACTCCTAACCATAACACCAAACTATTCTCTCTTTATTGTTATTACTATTGTCACCTTTATTATATTCAGTCAGTTTAATGTATTGTTCTATTACATTCTATGTGAACTGCCCTGAGCCTTAGGGGAGGGCGGTATACAAATGTAGTATAAAGAAAAAAAATAAATGAAGACCTGGTCATTTATGAAATCATTTGAGGTCTGGGGGATTCCCCCTTCTCCATGGTTGTCCTTCCTGCAACTGTTAGAAGGCTCTCTTTCCTAGCACATCGCTGTAGGACAGGGGTAGTCAAACTGCGGCCCTCCAGATGTCCGTGGACTACAATTCCCAGGAGCCCCCTGCCAGCATTCGCTGGCAGGGGCTCCTGGGAATTGTAGTCCACGGACATCTGGAGGGCCGCAGTTTGACTACCCCTGCTGTAGGAAACCCAGAGTGCCACGGACCAAGGTGGTGCAGAGCGCAAAAACAGTTGTCAGTTGGGATGGATCACTTAGCTCCCTCTGTTGTGGTATTCCAGTTGATGGCCGGTCTCTCGAGCTCTGGAAAACCAATTCCCTTTAAACAAACTTTGGATTGAATTAGGTTTTTTGCAGCTCGCAGTTGCCGCCGGCTCTCTCCCCCCCCCGTCCCCCCCCCCCCGCGCTCGAGGCCTGACCTCAAGCCAGAGGCTTTGAGCGGCGGCGGCGCCGCGGTGGCCTGGCCCACCCCACTCCCGGAAGGGGACCCGCCGGCCTCCCTGCCACCTGCAGTCCCCGCTACAAAAGCAGCCAGGCGCCCCGGGCTGCAGAACCGCGGCGGCCTGGGGAGCGGCGCTGAAGGGGGCGAGGAAGGCCGCCCTTTCCCGAGAGCGCGGGGCGGCCCTGAGGGGGTCTCCCGGGCCCGCATTCTCACCGGCCGGGCCATGTGCAGCCTGGGCCCTTTGACCGGCTCATTGTTGCCTTGCCAAAGGGCCCTGCGCCGGAGAGGAGGAACAATGGGCCGGCCCCTCATTCACCCTCGAGAGGAGAGGAGCCTTTTCAACGCTCCCTTTGGCCTGCCCGGAGTGACAGCTGAATTGCGGCGCGGCTTCCCAAGAGCCGGAGCGCGGGCGCCTCTGCCAAGAGCGGCCGGTTGCATTCAGAGCCGCCGACACAGCTGCACTTGCAGGGAGGTCTCGCCATTGTCCCGCCGCAGAAGAAAGCGCGCTTCTCCCCCGCCCGCAGACCTCCATCGCTGACCGGGCCAGACTCGAGGCAGCCCGCGGACAAAGCGCCCCTCTTACCCTCGCTTGCCCCCATGGTCGCCGTATGGGGTGGGCCGGGAGGGGACATCCTGCCTGAGCGCCTTGGGGAAAGGGTGGGATTTGAAAGTGCTGCTCTTGCACAGCAGTAACATCAGGGCTCTTACTTGGTGCCTGTTTGGGGAAGAGGAAGGGAAGGCGATTGTAAGCCGCTTTGAGGCTTCTCCTGGTAGAGAAAAGCAGGGTACAAAAACCAACAGTAATTTGCATGCCGCCCCCAGCTCTGATCCAACGAATAGGCAGCATGACAGGAAGGAGCCAAAACAAAACAAGAGCCAGGAGGAATTCAAGCCACAGGCTCAGCCTCTCACTTTCCTTCTAGGTCCCACCCAGTTCCCTACTTCACGTGTAACCTTGAGGAAGTGGACCCTGCACTGATCTCCTCTAGGACTGACCAGTTTGTTCGCCTTGCAATCCAAGGGACTCACAAGAGTCTTCTCCAGCACCAGAGTTCAAAAGCCTCAATTCTTTGACACTCGGCCTTCCTTATGGTCCAACCTTCACAGCCATACATTGCAACTGGGAAGACCATAGCCTTGACTATGGGAAGACCATAGCCTTGACCATAGCCTTCACTTTTGTTGGCAGGGCGATGTCTCTGCTTTTTAGGATGCTGTCTAGATTTGTACTGGTATTTCAGTACAAGAGTGCAAAGTTCTGAGCATGTGAGTGGTTCTTACTCTTTAGAAAAAAGACAAAGCTCTCACTGATTTTCTAGATGGCTTGCACAGTTAGAACTTTAGCAGCTTCTTTTCCTTGTTTTTTTTTTTTTTTAAAAAAACATCCACTGCCCATCCTTGCTCTGCAAAAAACAGGAACACAGATGCGAAGAGACACAATTTAAGTTCTGCTCCCTTGATCCAATTCTTCATCAAGAGATTTGTCTGTGCTGTAGGCCAAAAATGGGCTTTCCCACTGACGGCTTCCCTGAGGAACTCTGGAAACAGGAGTCTTGCAAGGATCCCGAAAACTATGTGCTGAAGAGCTGTTAACCTGAGATACAAACTGGTTCCAGAGCTCCTTGTGACACAAGACTTTGACTATTTAATTGTTTTTACACTAAGCAGAAACAAAAGACAACACTTGCTCCCTTTTATTACCATTGCTTCATTTCTTAGTCTTACTGTTCTCTCCCATCCTTCTGTGGACTCTCTATAGCTTGGTGTAGTGGTTAGGAGTGCGGACTTCTAATCTGGCGAGCTGGGTTTGATTCCTCACCTTCCTCACAGGGTGTCTGTTGTGGGGAGAGGAAAAGGAAGGTGACTGTAAGCCGCTTTGAGACTCCTTCAGGGAGAGAAAAGCGGCATATAAGAACCAACTCTTCTTCTTCGAAGTTTAACTTGCAGTCTCCTTTGCAGCTTTCTCTTTTGTTTTAAGTTCTGTCAAGCACCATTGTTGCTCTATGTATGGCTAAATAAACGATTATTACAAAGAAGAATTATAAGCTTGTGCAGATATAGAGCTGATAGATCTAAGAACACTTTAAGGGTCGACTGTAAACTCAGCAGCCACTAGATGTCAGACTCAGAGCCAAAACAGAATCTCCTCCACCCCACCATGTGGATTCCATAATATTGCGATCCTGGGATTTAGGGATGTATGGGGTGAAAAAACACTTTGGGATGTGGGGTGGGGAGGCTAAGCCTCTCCAAAACACTTAAACTGCTAAGTGTGAGGGCCTATATTGCATGCATCAACTGCTAAATGCAGTCCCTGGCATCTCCAGTTAGAGTGGATCTGAAGCAGTAAGTTTGGAAAGACCTTGGCAAGAGACTGAGAGATTCCCTCCCCTGCTGTATGGGATTGGAGTCCCTAGTGATATGAGCATAACTGTGCAGATTGGGGTTTTGATGTTTCTATTTGCATTTCCCAAATTCTCTGTAAAATATCAGAGACTGAGTAAATATCAAATAGGGGCTGTTGCCCTCCTGGGAGAATTTGCCTGCTGGTCTTAGACAATCTTAAGACAGTTTTAAAATACAATGAAAAGAGGCTGTGGCTTAGTGGTAGAGCATCTGCTTCGCATGCAAAAGATTCCAGGTTCAATCCCCAGCATCTTCAGTTAAAAGGATCCAATATGTGATGTGAAAGACCAGACAACCTGAGACCCTGGACAACCACTGCCAGACAACACTGACTTTGATGGACCAATGGTCTGATTCAGTATAAGGCACTTTACGTGTTTAAAGAAAATAGGTAGCTTCAGTACAGGTGTCCATGGTATCCTTTGTAGGAGGGAATGAGGCAAAAGGGTTGTAGGGGAGAACTTCCTGGTGGGCTGTGTGCTCCTAGGATTGCCTTTTTTTTTTTTTTATAATGATTTTTTTTATTTTCATAAAGATAGAAATATAGTCATCATTTGAGAATATACGACCCCACATTGACTCCACAGTGATATAAACTTTTGCCCAAAACTCTAAGAGCCATGAGTCTAAGAGCCATCCACATTTCCACTACATTAAAAAAAAAAAAAAAAGCCTGTTTAGATATACAAAAGAAAAGTTATAATTAATCAACTTACTTGAGAGATCGTAGACCTCACATTAACTGCTTGATACAATCTGAGAGCTATCCTAGCAGATATTTCTAGGTTTGAGTTAGATGCTTAACATTAAACATTTCTTATAGCACAGTATTAGTTTTGGCCCTGTATCAATACCCTGATAAAGGGAGAGGAAAGTAGGGCTTTGCCTTAAAGATGTACAAAGAAAAAAATTACAAAAGGATTTCATAATTTCTCCTTATCCTTAATACAGATACATCTACAAACCATTTATACTTGGCCCATTCTAAGAGCCATCCTGACAGGTATAAGTTGAGAGCTTTGCATTTTCTACAGATCAATATGAGCTTTGGCCCTATAACAATACACCAATAAAAAAAATAATAAGAGGGGAAAGCCCCATTTTATATTTCCAACGCTAACGATTATATTACCTATATGCCTACTAAGAAAAAGAAACAAGAGAGAAAAAAGGCACTGCTTCCCCTTTTTCATAAAAATAGCAATATAGGATACAGTATATGTTGTTAATACAGAGAATAATAAGATTTCCAGGTTTAGATTAAATGCTTAACATTAAACATAGAACAATATAAGCTTTCAGTCTTCTATAGCTTCTCCTTATCCTTGGTTCTAATACATCTACAAAACAATTTTTGCTTGACCCATTCTAAGAACCATCCTCAGTGTAGGCTTTAGTCCTAGGACAATTCACTAATAGAAGAAAGAAAAAATAAGGGGGGAGAACCCCATTTTACATTTTCAGCACTAATGATTATATTACCTATATGCCTATAAAAGAAAAGAGACAAAAAAAAAAACAAGAGCGAAAGAGACACTGCTTCCCCTTTTTCATAAAAATGGAAATATAGAATACGGTATAACATTAAGCATAAAACAATATGAGCTTTCGGTCTTCTTAAGGGGGTCTCATCTCGAGGCTTGCTACATCTTGTCGTTCCCGTAAAATTATATTCTGTCCCATTGGCCTTTGGCGTAGAAAGTGCAGTTGTACTCTTTCCCGCAAAATATGCATCGATAAATCTTGAGGCCGTTGCACCTCCTGGACTCCAGTATCAATACAATTTTTTCCCCAGAGAGACCCTTTAAATCGGTTACTTTCACTGCAGATCCATATTTCTTTTGATTGATTTTTGTACACTCTTGCTTTGAGATGGCTGTATGTCTTTTTAAAAAGGGTGTCCTTATCTGGGCTGCAGAACTCCGGCATCCCATTTTCCGTCTCCAGAATTTCAGATTTCTCTTCTACTGTTGGTTTTCCACCTTGTTTAGAGCTGTCATCAGCCACTGTTATTGATCCATTATTCCTGTTAAAGACGTCTTCCTTGGCATCTTGGATCTCCTTGAAGATATGAATTTCAGATTTCTCTTCTGCTGTTGGTTTTCCACCTTGTTTAAAGCTGTCATCAGTCACTGTTATTGATCCATCATTCCTATTGAAGACTTCTTCCTTGCCATCTTGGATCTCCTTGGAGATATTTTTGATCAATCCATCTAAGAATACTTTGTAATCTTGGGTTTGTATCTCTATTAGATGAGCCAATCTTTTTAACATAGACATGATTTTGACTTTAAAAAAAACCGGCCCCAAACAATTTTACAAGTGGCCAGTAGAGGTCCTCTGTTTTATCCTCTAATGTTCCGGCACAGGCATGTGACGTATTGAAGCCGGTTAAGGCAGGGATTCTCGTACTGGCACAAAGTTCTCGTGAGATTTTCACATTCACTGCTCTTATCTCTATCTCCGAAAACCAAAACAATTACAATAAGAGCTTTTGCCAATTAATTCGAGTTGATTTGAATCCTTCTTCTGCTTAGTTAGGAGAATTAGCCTGCCTCTTAACGAGGTGGCTTCAGGCAGAGCAGAGTAAGAGGAGGGGGGAAACAAAGGGCTTTGATGCAGGAAGAGAGACGGAGAAAAAAAAAGCGAGAGATACTTGCAGTAAATGATGTTTTGGAACTCAGCCGAAGTCCTCCCCTCAGTTCAAAGCGTTCATTTGTGGTAAATCATCATGTAGGGTTGAAGCAGATACTTTAAGATTAAAGAAAGAAAAGAAAGTCCGAGGTAGAAAATGGCAGTCGTCCTCTGGACCTGGAACGCTGACAGCCTATAATCCAGGGAGATATACTCCCTAAAGGATTGGAGACGGCCCCAAGAACTTCCTGGGTAGAAAGGTGAGGTGAGGTTTGCGTACCCCTCCTCTTTTCTGCCAATTGCTTGCACAATTGACCCCTGTCAGGCTTCAGAGATAGCAGAGCAGATGCCCTGCCACCCTCTCAGGACGACATCTTTAGCCACACCCCCTAGGATTGCCTTATACCACTGTGCTGCCCAAGTCTGCTGCCTGAGATAAATCCACCGATGTTCCTATAATCCCTAATTTTAAATGTGTTTACGTTAGACAATTAAATAGTAAGCTTTGTAACTCTAGTTCTGTTTAGGGATCTATAGGAAGAAAATTCTTGAAGCACCCAAAGTACAGTTCCCAAGATTCACTGAGAAAGTCATGGTGTTTAATGTGTTCCAGTTGAGATATTACAATTCAATGTAGAATCCCCTCCCCTTTGTGAGGGCAGCATTTTGTGAGGGTTGTGCAAGACTTGTGTGTGTGTGTGTGTGTGTGTGTGTGTGTAAAATGCCAATTTATAGTGACCAATTTATAGTGACCCTAGCAAGGGGTTTTCAAGGTAAATGAGAAGCAAAGGTGGTTTGCCACTGTCTTTCTCTGTACAACTTTACTTGGTGGTTTCTCATCCAAGTATGGATATTGCTCTTAGCTTACGACATCTGACTAGATTCAAGTGGGTAACCATGTTGATCTAAAGCAGCAGAACCAAGTCTGAATCCAGTAGCAACTTTAAGAATCACAAAGTTATATTCAAGGTATAAGCTTTGGTGTGCATGCACTTTTGTATCTGAAGAAGTATGCATGCACATGAAAGTTTATACCTTTAATAAAACTTTGTTGGTCTTAAAGCAGGGAATCAAACCCAGCTCGCCAGATTAGAAGTCTGCACTCCTAACCACTACACCAAGCTGGCTCTTGATATGGGTTATAGGAGACTGCATCTGAAAATCAGTATTAAGGAGAATTGTTCAGTCAGCCTGCATATCCATTGTAATACCTTGGTTATGTATGTGATATTATTATATATTATTACATATGCTTTCTATATGTAACTCTGCCATATGATAAATAAATAGATATGCAGTTATGTGCAAACACCACTCTTGCCCCATCCTAGCAGGGTTTGTTATGCATCTAATTGGAAAGCCCTTCTTCTGTGCTCAGACCCTAGATTAATTATCAGGGCATAATTCTAAGGGTTGATTGTTTTTTTCCCACCTGACTGGGATAAATTGCAGCATCCTCTGCCATTGAGAAAAATAGTTGATGATTTCATGGCTTCAGTGCCAGTAGCTGCTCATGTTAACCCACAAGCCAGAGAAGGGGTAACTAAGCTTGTTTGGTTTGGCTTTTCAATGCCTTTTTTGTTTTGTTTTGTTTTTATTCTTCCAAATTAGGATGACGGTTGCAATCTGTTTTTAGACAGAGCCAGAGCCACAAGATACAAGAATCTGCTCATCTGCATATTTCGCATCAAACTGCAGCCGCTGCATAATTTAAGCTTGGTGTTAAAAAAGCTGCCCACAGATTTCAAAGGCTGCTTGGGTTTTTTAAAGTGAATAAAACGCACAGCTTCTCAGTTTCACACATTGTGCAGTTGGCAAACAGGATTTGCCACCAAAAGGGCACTGTGGTTCATCCTGGCTCCCAAATAAGTATGTACCAAACATTTTCCAAGAAGAGGAGTTGGTTCTTATATGCCGCTTTTCTCTACCCGAAGGAGTCTCAAAGTGGCTTACAGTCAACTTCCCTTTCCTCTCCCCACAACAGACACCCTGTGAAGTGGGTGAGGCTGAGAAAGCCCTGATATTACTGAAAAAGAGTTGGTTCTTATATGCTGCTTTTCCCTACCCAAAGGAGTCTCAAAGCAGCCTACAGTCAGCTTCCCTTTCCTCTCCCCACAACAGGCACCCTGTGAGGTGGGTGAGGCTGAGAGAGCCTGCTGGCTGCATGTGGGGGAGTGCAGAATCAAACCCGGCGTGCCAGATTAGAAGTCCGCACTCCTAACCACTACACAAAACTGGCTCTCTGCCAGATAAGCCCTTGTTCACTCTTTATATCTTCAAGTGTACACTTAAAATATCTTAGGTGTACACATTTTTAAAACGTAACTTTTAAGTGTCAGGTTTGAGGTTTGATATTTCAGATTTTAAAAATAGCCCTCTGTCTTCAACAAAAAATCAAAAACAAAAATGCGTACACCCACTAGAAATGCTTCCCCCCCAGCTGATGAAAAACAGTGCCAACAATCAAAACTGAAACTTTTCCCAACTTAAAAGCAAAAGTGCTTACGACTATTTCATTCACGCTGAAATATTCAGATCAATTTCAATGTAAAGTAATAACTTGAATGTTCCGCTTATCAATTTCAGTTTAGAAGTGTTGAGAGAATGTTTTCTCTCCTATAAATACTAGAACTTCTGGTCATTCAAAAAAATAATAGACAGTAGATTCAGGGCAGACAAAAGAAAGTCCCTCTTCACACAAGACATAATTAACTTATGGAACTTTGCCACAAGGTGTAATGAGGGCCACTAGAGGACTTGAAAGGGCTGTTAGAAGAACGTATGGGCAGCAGATCCAGTCTAAACTGAACCCTCCATATTCAGAGGCAGTGTAGCACTGAATACTAATTGCTCTGAGGCAACAACAGAGGGAGACATTGGCCTCTGTTTTTTTACTTGTAGACTTTCCAGGTACAGCTAGCTGCTACTACTACTTTGAGTATATAGCAGACAGGCTACTCACTGAATCCACAGGTGAAGCAGATTTGAACTCAGTACTCCAGAGTGCGAGCCCTGAAGGTGCATGCTGACTCTCAGGGTCTAATTTTGCCGATGCAAGGAACCGTGCACATTTCTTTCCCTTCCTGCCTCTGCTGTTTGGCTCTGCAACCCAGCCCCTCTCCCTGACGGCCCATCAGTCACTTCTTTAAGATGCCTTTCTGAACCTGGCATTTTCCCTTTCAAGGCAGAGCTGGCAGCTTGTCACCTGAGAGCCAGCAGGTTTTGTCTCAGCTGAGCTGACTGCTGTTACTTCCTTAGTCTGCCCCCAGACACCCATAGACGGGCCTGGATCCCCCCTTCACTTCTTCCAGCTGAGTATGTGCAATCCACTATCCCACAGAAGCCAGAAAGGACAGAATTTGACAGTGCATCGCTTTGCAAAGACAGCCAATCAATGTGACGTCTCCCCCATTCTCTCCCCAACAGCTGTAGCCCAATTAAACTCAGCAGTGCACAGGTGTTTGCTGTAATGACTTTAACACAAAAAAGTGCAGCTCCCTTTAGGGCCCTTTAAAAAAATTTAGAGCTCTTTAAATTTTATATACCAACAACATCAAGCCAAAGGAGGAAATAATAAAGGAGGAGATGCGGCAAAGGGAACACCTGACCCCATGCCAACAATGTCAGCCTTGGCCAGGTGCTAATTAAACAAGAGGGCTTGCCCTCCAAAGATGATCATGCTATGGAACCCAAGAAGCTGGGAAGTGAAAAGGTCTCCCCAGGTTTCAGTGACACCCTCTCCTCTGCTCCCCAGCATCAACTACTTTTCATGGCTAGCTGTCTGGCAGCAGCTGACTAGGCAAGCAGTTGGGATGCCCTAACATTGGAGCCTGAGAACAGTTCTTCTGCACCTGGAGAACCCATGGCTTAGCCTGATAGTTGGAAGCTTTGTAGCCCTAGGAGGGATTCCATTAGCCCTAGTGACCCCTGGCTCCCATGGAGCAGCTCTGTGGCAAGGGCCTGTGAGCAGAGGGGCCATGAATTTTATGCTGAATGTTTTCTTCCTTCATTTGTTGTCTACCTTTTTCATTGAGACTCCAGACAGATTACAGAGTATTAAAACACAATACAGTAAAAAGCAGTATAGTACATATATCAAATGAATAATGCAGTAAAACTGGATTACACAAATTAAAGAACAATGAAATAAAAACACTATAATACATTGCATAAATTGGATTTCATACTTAGAGAACCAAAATCCAACAAATGGAATTTCACAGTTATGGGATGCTGGACTAAAGACAGTGCAGTGCAATTTTGACTGTATTCAGCAGTGAGGCTCAAATGTAGACTAATCACCAGAGTTGTTCCGTTTAATGTCAAAGAACCTGAATGCCTGCCAAACAGGTTTGCATTGGATTTTTGCAAAACTGCACATGTGCAGAAATGCTGTTGAAGCCATTAACATTGCTAAGGTGTGCTTGGATGAACACCCAACAGTAGGATTAATACTGTATTTATTTATGCCTGATTTATATGATTTGTGACTGGTTTAACCAATTGCCTGCTGAGTAGAGCAGTGGTGCGGCAAGAACAGAGGGAAGTAGAACTCCATCAAGCTGTGTGAGAATATACATGTGAAAAGCAAATTTTTCCTGTCCTGCCCCCATTAGAATGGAATAAAGTGAAGCAGCCTACCAAAAAAATCCATGAACAGGGCAATGAACAGTCCGTTGAAAAATTGGTTTCCGATCTGTAGCTAATGAAGATGATGCAAACTGAACTGCTGGGCATTTGAGCATCCCTACCTGTGACTATTTGGCCTTTCTGATAAAGTGCATTTTCCAACATGGACACAGAAAAACATGAGTCTCATAATGCAATTGGAGGGCATCAGGCTTAAGAGAATCTCAAAGAATCCCCTTGTATCCAAAGTTACTCATAACATACAAGGTTGAAGCCAGTGCCATTTGTGCAAAGGACTTGAAGGCTTTTGCAAAGCTTTGAAAGGAGGCAGCCATTCTCACCACAATCCCCAGTGGTGACCTTGCAGCATGCCTCCTCCCCCACCTCAGTTTCGTCAAACTGTAAATAGCAACTGAAAAGCTTCAGCCCAGGTACAGCCAATGCAGTAGTGTGTGTGCAAGTGTGTGCAAGGCTCTGTTCTGCTGCACCTGTGGTTCAGGAGACTTTGCAGCTATGGTACAGGATGAATATATTCCTGATTTCAAGTTGGCACTCAGAATAAATCATACAGTTTCATAGGTCCTTGAGATAATGGGCACATCCTTGCTCAACCAAATGGGTAATTACAGGATATCACAGTGTTCCTGAACTTGTAGTTACTGATCCTGTTAAACCAACATGGATCTTAAAGAGGAGGCTGACAAGAACTAGGTGTTCTTGAAGGTATGCAAGTTCTGTCTCAGACAAAGGACTCATACCTGCGGTGCACATGTTTCTCAGGTTTGTAGGAATCCATAGCCTGGAATAAGCTGGCTGAGAATTTACAGTGGTCTTAGATATGGCAGGCTAGCTTGCTCTAGTGTCCCAAAGTACGTGCTGAAGGGACAAGTCCATGGGGACCTATCCCTGATAGTATGAATTATGTTCCAGGAACTAGAAATGGGCCTTGGGACCAAGAATTCATGCTACTAGACATGGTTGATTTGCCCTAAGGTTTAAAACTTGAAAGATGTTTTTCTATTTAAAATTAGAAAGATTGTCAGGACCCCAGCATCCCAAGGACCCCAATTTGCTTCACGGTGTTGCCTCTTCCAAAAACCCACAGAGCGGTCCCATGCAGAGTTACTGCCAGTTTAGACTCAAATCGTCCTGTATAAGATTACATTGTGATGATTGCATAATGGCAGCCAAACTAGTGACAGTCAAACAACAGGAAAAATAAGCCACGAAAACCAAAGGGCTGACACTAATAGATTTTGGAGATAGAAAGGCTTACCCCCACTCTACCAACACACACACACATTTGAAGTGGCAGAGACAAGCCAGTAGTCTATGTGATCTATTGATTGTTTGGTTGCCTTTGCTGCAATACACAGAAGGTTGGAACGTGGTTTGTTCCAGGCCAGAGAGCTGTGTTTCAATTCTATTTAAAGGTAAAGGTATCCCCTGTGCAAGCACCGAGTCATGTCTGACCCTTGGAGTGACGCCCTCTAGCGTTTTCATGGCAGACTCAATATGGGGTGGTTTGCCAGTGCCTTCCTCAGTCATTACCGTTTACCCCCCAGCAAGCTGGGTACTCATTTTACCAACCTTGGAAGGATGGAAGGCTGAGTCAACCTTGAGCCGGCTGCTGGGACTGAACTCCCAGCCTCATGGGCAGAGCTTTCAGACTGCATGTCTGTTGCCTTACCACTCTGCGCCACAAGAATTGTTTATCAAGGAACAAAGTCTGAGTTCAGTAACATCTTTAAGTCCAACTAATTTTAATTCTGGGCGTAAGCTTTCATGTGCATGCACACTTCATCAGATACATTTATCAAGGAGTTAGGATTACATAGGTACAGTCCCTCCCCCAGTCTGTATTCATCTGTCTCAATATACATATTTATGTTATATTATTGATCTTCCTGTTTTGATCCACGGGAGGAAGAGAAAGCCCCCAGGGGATTTTATTTACTTATTTATTTACTGGACCAAGGTCATCCAGCATGCTTCCATTGCAGAGTGGGGATTTGAACGTAGGTTTTCCATGTCCTAGTCCAAAATTCTAACCACTACACCACAACAGTTTTCTTTACTTTTGTGGCTATTGGTTGTTAATTGTTTTACTGGCATTTCCTACTTGAAAAACAAAAACAACTAAAAAGAGAGATCTGTCTGCTAAAGAACATTTACACACAGTATTTGACACTGGTAACAGATCCAAAGGAGGGGATTCTGAATCAGTAGGTGCTGCAGGTAAATTTATTATTCAGCACCTGGAATGGACATTCTTTGGAAGGTATTGTCTAGAAGGATGTTGTGGGCTCTGGCTCATGAAAGCGCCTACCACAATAGGAGAATAAGTCTAAGAAGGTCTACTCAGAAGCAAGTCTCATGTTATTCAATGGTGCTTTCTCTCAGGAAAGTGTCTTTAAGATTGCAGCCTAAATTTGGTAGTTATTAAGGTGTCCTAGACTGTTGTTATTGTTTACAGTTAACATAGCAGAACGCAGAGGCTCAATATTAAAACATTGCATTCAAGGGTTCCATGAAGGCTGATGAACCTGTGAATGAAGAATGTACTAAATGTCCTTTTTGCTCCTTTCAAGGAGATGCTAAATGTTTGCAGATACCCTTTTGCAGTCACTGGAGCATCTGAGAGAGAGAGAGAGAGAGAGAGAGAGAGAGAGAGAGAGAGAGAGAGAGAGAGAGAGAGAGAGAGAGAGAGAGAGAGAGATGCCTGAGATTTACTGAAACGTTTCTTTACACGTCTCAGTCCAAGGAGAGGCAAAATTAAGCCAACTGAAAGGAAGATTAATGGTGCAACTCTAATCTGAGTTATACCCATCTAAATCTATTAAGATTGCCTTACCAATTACACTCTTGTGTGCAGCTACTACTAATTGAATGCCTAAAACTACCTCCCAGAGCACCTGTCTGATGCTGCCTCTCACTTCCTTCAAATCCTTTCTCAAAGCCTCATGTTTTCCATCCTGACTTTGGTACAATCCTGTAGTCCCTCTCCCCTACTGAAATTGAGCAAAATGTATGCAGTGTGTCAGTTGAGCACGTAGCAAAGTGATTGGTGCATCCTTAACTGACACACTGCATACATTTTTTTAAAGCATCATATCTTTAAAGAGATATTGCAGAGTTGAAAAAACTGCAGAAGAAGGCAGCGAAAATGATTAAAGGGGCTGGACCAGCATTCCTATAAGAGGAGGAGGAGGAGGAGGAGGAGGAGAAGGAGAAGGAGAAGGAGAAGGAGAAGGAGAAGGAGAAGGAGAAGGAGAAGGAGAAGGAGAAGGAGAAGGAGAAGAGTTGGTTCTTATATGCCACTTTTCTCTACCCGAAGGAGTCTCAAAGCGGCTTACAGTCGCCTTCCCTTTCCTCTCCCCACAATAGACACCCTGTGAGGTGGGTGAGGCTGAGAAAGCCCTGATATTACCGCTCTGTCAGAACAGTTTTATCAGCGCCGTGGCAAGCCCAAGGTCACCCAGCTGGCTACATGTGGGGGAGCACAAAATCGAATCTGGCATGCCAGATTAGAAGTCCGGACTCCTAACCACTACACTAAACAGGCTAAAAGGTCTTGAGCTTTCTAATTTAATAAGAAAGATAGCTACAGGGTAATATAGCAGAGGTTTCTGAAGTTATATACAGGGTAGTGAACATGGTTAGAAAGAACTTTTTCTTTCTCTTCCATAAGATGAGTTCGAGGGCACCCACTGGATTCAAAACAGAAAAAAAGGAAATGCTTATTCACTCAATGAGTCACTGCCAGTGGGTATAGAGATGGCTACAAAGATGGATGACTTTAAAAGGGGAATAGGCAGCTTTGGGGGGGGGGGTCTATCAATGGCTACTAGCCATTGTACATTAAGGGAACTTGCATATAGAGAGGCAGCAAACCTCTTAGTAGTACAAGAAGGCTGCTGTGCCCAGTTTGTTGGGCCTCCAGACCAAATGATTGGCTGCTGCAGTTGCAAGACTGCTCTTATGTTCTTATTAGTCTGATCCAGCAGAGTTGCTCTTATGTTCTTCTTTACCATTGTGCATGGCACTTTGCAAAGTATATTGGTACAACATACCTAATAAATGAAGAAAGAGAAGTATAAAACCTGTACAGGTCTTCTAGTTGTGGGGGCATAAAAGAGGATGACTGGAAGCAGAGGTTTGATGATTGTGTCAGCTGTAAAGTGGTTGAAGATCCCGAGCCAGGACTAAATCTTTCAGCAGCTAGTGTGCTTTCAACAACTTGTGAAGGAATGAGATCAGCAATATGGTTAGGTACAGAAACATTTGGTTTGGAGACCTGTAAGCAGTTTTTTAGAATTCTGAAAGGGAAGCAGACATTGCATGGTATAACAAGATACCAAGGTTGCTGAAGATTATGTTAGAGATGATTCCAAAGGAACATTCCCATATCAACTGAACATACCCATCCCATTTTCTGGTAAAGGGATTTACTTTTGATGCCAATCATATGGCCATATAGAGCAAATTCATTCCCCAAGAATGAAGGGATATCCATAGGCGCTGGGGGGAAAAAAGCATTACCTTTCAGTTTGTCATGAGTTCTGATTCCTCCAAGTAAGCTCCTGTAGAACAGTGTCATTCGCAGATACTAAGCTTGACAAATCTATAACAATATTGACCCATGGCAGATGTCCCACATTCTTCTTACACTGCTGCAGTCCTGAATCAGTGGGAGGACCTTTATTAAGGCACACAAAGCTGTCTTATACTGAATCAGACCTTTGGTCCATCATAGTATTGTTTACTCAGATTGGCCGTGGTTCTTCAGGGTCTCAGGAAAAAGTCTTTCATATCACTCTTTGCCTTGGCCTTTTAACTAGAGGTGCCAGGGGATTGAATCTGGGATCATCTTCTACTGAGGCTTGTTCCCTAGCAGAAGGAACAAGCCCAAATCATTCTCCGGTGAGGCCTAGGCATGTGCCACTTGTGGATTCTGGCAGAATATAAGCAAGAAACTGGTCCATGATCAGAACCTTTAAAAATGGGATGCTAAAACTCGAAATCCTGCTGGCCACTGCAGATCTTGTGTTGAATAAACCATTAACAACACTGAAATCTGGCAATGGGGAGAGCTACCCAGCAGCCATGGAAAAGAAAAAGTAGGGAAAGACACCTCATTAGCTAGCAGGGGTCACTCTTGTTTGTTCTGAGGTTTGTAAACCCCTCCTTTTGGCACCCCTGTGTTCCCCCCCTCCTGCCACCCCAAAATCCTATCCGGCAAAAACAGAAAACAACATCTGCCAAGCCTATGGTTGAGACCATGAAGAGTATCGCTAAATTTTGCTGGTCTCCCTGTCCAAACCCACCTGTTTATACTTACCGAAGATCACACTTTATGACTCACATCTTCCTATCCTGGGAATAGGAGATTAACTGAGCAGATTGTCAATATTTACTTTAAAATAATAACCGCATTTAAAATTTTATAGTATCTATATTATATTGCTTTATAACTTTTGTGAGCTGCCCTGAACTCTCAGGAACTCGCACAGAAATACAAAAATAAATAAACAAATAAAAGCCTCAGCCAGGTGCCCCCAAACAAGCCTCCAAATCTGAATAAAGCTTCAGAGCTGCAGAAGAATGCTGGCAAAATCACATTTCCCCCCCTTCCCTCAGCTTAGTTTCAATTTATAGTTCACACAAGCAGCTTAAACATGTCGATTTGAGATCAAAACAGAACTGGGGGTTACAGAGCATCTGTTCTATAGGAGGGCGCCCTGTGCCTTGAGATAATTTTAGACGAATGTGTTATAAACAAGATCTGTGGAACTTCGCAGATCGTGGTGTGCTGTGGGGATGGGTGCACGTGGGGTGACTTGCAGTTTAGATGTATAAAATGTTTAGCTCAGAGCTGTGAAGTCAACTTTTGTTTGTTTTTAAGAAATATTAGGCAGGAGGGAGGAGATGGTTTGGTTGCTCCAAACAATCATTAATAAGCAGGCAACTGGAGCATAAGCCTCACTGGATCAGGCCACAGTCCGGCTAGTCCAGCAATCTGTTTGTAGATACACCAGTGCTCACAAATGGACTGCCTTCCTCAGTCCTTTACATCTAGCCAATGGTACACTGCCTCTGAACCTGGAGGTTCCATTGAACACCCAGAGGCAATTATCTGGCTGCTGCTATAAACAGAATGTTGGAAATTTGTCTGGCTACTGTCTTGCGTGGCCTGAGTAGCACATTGCTTTTAGGAAAATAAATTAATGAGGGATAGAAATTTGAACTTTTAAGGGAAACTCTGTGAGCTAAGACTGTTCCCCCATCTAATTCTTACACAATTCCATCAGCTGAATATAACCAAAACATCTGTGAGCCATGAGCATCACCCCTTGACTCAGATAACCATATTCCCCAAGGGAAATGGCTTTTCTTCTCTTTGGAAAAGATTAATCTGCAAAGTTCTGTTTGCCATGTGAACATAGGAGAGAGCTGTCACAGCAGCATTAGAAGAAAACAGGCCTGGTCAGTTGAGAAAAGTCAGTTCCAAAGCCACAAATTTCTCTTTCCTGAATGACATTATATTTACATTCCAGCTCTCCTCTCCCAAACAGCCGTAAAACATTGAAAAATCTTGATTCTGCTTCAGTACAACAGTCACAGATGTTGGCATCATCAGTTGTGGAACAACATGTCAAAAATTCTATTGAAAACATGAAATATTATCTATGTTTCAGCAGCCGTCTCTGTTCATTGGCAAAAGAGTGCTAAGAACTCCAATGTGCATTGGAATCCTGTTGGGGTCACACAGCCAATCAGAAGGGGTGAGCAAAAGATGACAGTTCAAGCCATGCCTCATTTTAATTTTTCCCATTGACTCCTGGAGTTACAAGGAATCCAAAGGCCATCTAGAGAGATAATGTGATGCAGTAGTTAAGAGTGTCAGAAAGGATCTGGCCAATACAGGTTTGGAACCTACTCTGTCTGTGGCTCTCAGATCTTGTCCATGGAAGTGAGGTAGACTAGCAGAAGTTTTCTCTTGCACCAGAGCCAAAAAAAGATGCAGGAGGAAATGCAGGCTGTGATGAGCAAAGAATTTCACTTTCTGAATATCATATTTGGTTTCTCTAGCCCTTAGGGTTGCAAATATGTAAAGGAAACATTGGCTGAAATCTCAGAAGCCAAAAGAGAGCTTGAATTGACTGCTCAAAGATTGAGGCTTTGGTACTTTGCATGTGGGCAAATCCTGCAGACAGACAGACAGACAGAGACAGAGACAGAGACAGAGACAGAGACAGAGACAGAGACAGAGACAGAGACAGAGACAGAGACAGAGACAGGAGAGAAAGCATGCAAATCAGGCTCAACTTGTGTAACTTAGAGGTTGCCAGAACCTAGATCTCTTAGCATTCAGACAGCCTGCCCAAGGACTCTGCCAGGCTCTCTCCCTCCAGCCACTTCCATCCATCAACTCAGTTGCAATTTGAGATCATTAGGCACAGAGTTTCAGAGTATATATTTAAATAAGCCCTTCTGTTGAACTCAGAATTAAATATATCTTGCTTTCATCTGACACCATGAGTGGAAACCAAGAGGAGGGGAAAGGAAGCCAAGAAGGGAGATTGTGCAGCCAGGCAAAAGTGTTTGGAGGTGCAAAGGTAACCGCAGCTGGAATCTTAGGCTTCTGTTGCCAGGTGTGTTTGGAGATGCTGTTAGTCATAGATGGACAGGTGCACGCCACAGTGCTACGTATTGTACCATATCTTGTCTAGTCACAACTGCATTCCATCCTCTTCCCAAGGGACAAGAAGGTTGCTCCATTGAACAGCCTCATTTTGTTCTCACAGTGAGGGCAGCTAGGCTGAATGATGAGAACTTCCTCATGGTCACACAGTGGGCAACCTGCCTGAATAAGGGTTCAAACCCAGGCCAGTCCAATCTGTTATGGTGTCTATTATTATTGTCATTGTCATTGTCATTGTCATTGTCATTATTATTTTATTAATTACACTTGATCATAGCCAAAAGGTCGAGAAGCGATTATTTTATTAATTGGATTTATCCACCACCATTCCCAGAACCAGTCCGGCTCATTGTAGTTTACAATAAAAGGATAAAGGTAAAGGTAAAGGTATCCCCTGTGCAAGCACCGAGTCATGTCTGACCCTTGGGGTGACGCCCTCTAGCGTTTTCATGGCAGACTCAATACGGAGTGGTTTGCCAGTGCCTTCCCCAGTCATGACCATTTACCCCCCAGCAAGCTGGGTACTCATTTTACCGACCTCGGAAGGATGGAAGGCTGAGTCAACCTTGAGCCGGCTGCTGGGATCGAACTCCCAGCCTCATGGGCAAAGCTTTCAGACGGCTGCCTTACCACTCTGCGCCACAAGAGGCTCTTGCCAATAAAAGGATAAAACCCCATAAAACAAGAATGATAATAGTCCTCACTGGCAGGTAAACTAATCTATATCCCTCCCACTACCCTGACCGCAGCCTATAAGGCCAGGGCATACTGGTCCCCAAGATCCGCCATCGTCCTTGGGAGAAGTGTCCCTGCCCAGCTGACCAGAGGCTATGACTCTACAGGGCTCTACAAGGGCCTATATAGTGAGGGAGACAATCTTCCTGGCCCAGCCTCAACCAAATGCCTGGTGGAAGAGCCCCATCTTACAGGCTCTGTGGAATGTTGACACCTCCTTCAGACCTTTCAGCTCTTCTGGGAGCTCATTCCATCAGGTCGGGGCCAGGACTGAAAAAGCCCTGACCCTGATCAAGGCCAGGTGTGTCTCCCGAGGGCTGGGGATAACCAGCAAATTCATACCTGCAGAGCAAGGAGCCTTGCAGGGGGCATAAGGAGACAAAGGGTCCCTCAGATATGCAGGGCCCAGGCCGCAGATGGCCTTAATGGTAAGTACCAAAACCTTGTACCTGATCTGGAAGCTAATTGGTAACCAGTGCAGCTGCCTCAGCATAGGCTGCACATGGGCCCTCCAAGATGATTTCATGAGGACCCTAGCAGCTTCATTCTGCACCAGATGCAATTTCCGGCTCAGAGACAAGGGAAGGCCTGTGTAGAGCTATACAAATAGCTTCTTATAAGGCAACCTTCCCTAGCCCCATCAAAGCTCAGGGCATAACTGGCAGCTCATTGTGGATCCTCCACAGCTAATGATACAATGATTCCTAGATTGGGGATATCAGGGTTGAATGTTTCTCCAACAAAATCAGTCCCTGCACACTGAAAGCTAGCAAGTCAGGGGGAAAAGAGTTCTAACGCAACCCGCTCAGTGAGGCAACCATGTTTTGCTCTGCCAAAGTGCCTTCAATTAGTGTGCGCATGTTGTGCGCATCTGTGCGCTGTGCACTGTATAAGGGATAAATCTCAGGAAGTGTTTTCGCCTTCTCAAACATATCAAAAATGCTGCTGACACTGATCCGTAGCTGGGAATGTCATTTCTGAATAAACATGATGTCATTCCCGTTCCATTCATACTCCTCCTGGACAGCAGCTGTCAGCACCGCTGAACAAAAATGCCACCTCACTGGTGACAGCTGCCACTTGAGGTACTTTGTGTATCAGCCTCACTAGGAAGCAGGAGGGGGAGCGAGTGACTGGGGGGGGGGGCAGTCATGCAGATGCTATTTAAAGTATGTTGCATCTTGATGAGACATGCAGAAGCTCATCCGTGGCTCGTTCATCCCAAACTGAGACGGCGGCGGACAAGTACCCAGGGCCCACAGCTGGATTTCACAAGAAGCAAGAAACTTTTGATCCAAAAATACTTAGTGGGTTCAGACAAACGAGATTCATTTCCACTGCCCCAGCTTGTTTGAGCTTACCGTCCCCATCCAGTGTAGACCGAGGGGGCCTTGTTTGTCTGAACCAATTACACACAATACAGTCCAGGTTTGGGCTCAACTAGACACCCACTCCTTCTCGTCAGCAACTAGGCTGGGTCTGAAGGCCACTCTGACCAGTGAGTGGCCTCCTCCTCCTCCTCTGCCTCCTCCTCCCAAGTGCCAAGGGCGAGGACATGGCTAAATGGTGCAGCATGTGCTTTGCAAGCTGAAGGTCCCAGGTTCAGTCCCCGGCATCTCCAGTTAAAACAAGCAATAGTTGATATGAAAGGCCGCAGTAGTAGAACTTACCACTGCCAATAGACAGTAGACAATACTGATCTAATTCACAAGACTTAGATGGAACTGGCATTAGGGATACGAGGCGGCATCACCAATGAGCCAAGCTTAATTCAGAGGCTGCCAACTGCTCACTCCTAAACCAGGTTTTGCCCCATGCCTAACAAGTACATAGAAGGCTGTGGATGCATGGAAGACTTTTCTGTCATCAAAGAAGAAATTCTACTAGTTGCAGAAATGCCTTCCTATGTAGATGGGCAGGGAGGCATACATAGGCCTGCAGCCATTCCAACCTTCCACGAGTGCCAAGGACTAACTGGTTCCCTTGGCTGTCTAAGACACATGCAACTACCTAGAGAATTAATATCCCCATTTTACAAATGAGAGAAGGGAGATGGGGGAAGGCTTGCTCAGGGCTACCCAGTGAGTCATTTTCAGTGGTTAGGAGGAATAAGAACCAAAGTCCCCCCATCCAAAGTTCCCCCATGGCTGATGCTTTCTTCATTTTGTCACAGTTCTAAGGTCACCTTAGTTTATACCACTGAAAATAAACAGACAGACTTCCTGTTGCTCTGGGTCAGCTACTGAATCTATACAACAAAAATCCTTTCAAGTGTTCTCCATTAATGCTCATTATCTAATTGGAACTAATGGTGACGTTCCAACCTGCAGGTCTGCAGTTGCAATCCTCATGATGTCCATATTGTTGGAACCATTTGGGCCTTAAGTATAAATGAATCTACTTTGGCATAAAAGGGTCATTATTCAAGATAGACCCAGAAAGAATCCTTTTGGTGGTTTGAATGCAAACACCCGATATTAAAGCAGGAGGCCATTAGGGAAGTTATAAAGAGATGGTTGCTGGTGTTGGCCGGTCATGTTCAGGCCCCAGCCACATTTCATGCCAGAGCACCCTTTCACTGCCACTTGCATGTGGATTTGGTGCAATGTGGGCAAGATAACTGGTTTTATCATAAGCCCCTTTCCAAACTCCCCCTTCCCAGGCACTGTCCCCAACTTCCAGGGATTTCCTAAACTGGAGCTGGCAACCCTACACTGAAGCCATGCCCAGAGACCCCACTAGGAGCCTGTAGGCAGGTTGTGGCTATCTGCTGGTGAGGAAAATGCAATCTGCAGGTGTTCAGAGGAACTCTTTTCTGTGGGGCAAGTGTGCACATTCCCCTCTGCAAGAACCCAGAGCCACCACAGAGCCTAAAGCACCACCAGTGCAACTTTTGTTTGCCACGCCTTCAAATGAAGCTGCCGAAGCCATTCAGCGGCCCTGCTCAAGCGATGCCGCGACTTCCCTGGATGACGGATGGAGCCCGGTGATGTCCCACCTCGGCCGGGCAGAGGCAGCGTGGGATTTGTTCCAAAACGGCTGCTCTCCTGTCCTCCGTTTTATCCTCGCTGCCAACTCTGCGAAGGAGGCGCAGCCGCCCGTGAGCCTGGCCCAGGGCTACCCGCAAGCTTTCACAGTAGGGCGCGGATTCGAACCCAGGGGGCCCGGGGTCGCCGTCGGACACTCGGACCCCCACACCACACAACACGGAAAAGCGCCCCCCCCCCCCGCCCGCTTCGCTGGCCTTCGAGCGCTTCGGGCTGCGTCGACAGGCCTGCCGTGCCCTGCTGGCCCCTGCCGGAGGCGCCTGGCTCGAGTGGCACTCGGTGGGCCCCCGCGAGGACCGCCAGCCGGTCCAGATGCCGCGCGCGTCTCCCCTGGACCATTTATGCACTGGAGGTTTCGTGCCGTGCTGTAGGCTAGAGTTTTAGTGGTGGCAGGTTGCCCCACCTCTTTCTGCACCCACATGGGGGAGCATTTGGCCCTGGGCACCTCATCCGTCTCTGATTTGTGCTCCTGCATGGGAGCTGGGGCAGTGAAGTTCCCTGTGCATAAATGGTCCTGGGCACGGCTCCGGCGGCGAGGAGAGGCGAGGCGCGGCGACGCTTCTTCTCCGGCCGCCCCGGGCAAAATCGTCCCCGCGCCGTTTGGGGAGCCGCGCCAAGGCCCGGCCGCGGGCTCTCCGGGGCGGCTGTTCTGCCGCGCGCTGTGCCGCTGGAGGGGCGAGGGACGGGCAGGGCGGCAAAGCGGCCTCCGTGTGATCGCGGCGCCTGAGCAGACTGACAGCTGCCACTCACGCAGGCACGCCGCCTACACTCCTCCCCCCCACCCGAGCAGTCGCCGCCTCTGAACTCCGGGCGGCCAGACCGTCTAGCACAGAGGTAGTCAAGCTGCGGCCCTGCAGATGACCATGCGAATCCTGGCAGGGGCTCATGGGAATTGTAGTCCATGGACATCTGCAGGGCCGCAGTTAGACTACCCCTGGAGCGGTTGCTCGGGAGTCGCGCTGCCCCAGGCCTGCTTCCAGCGGCGGGACCCCTGCTCCGAGGCGAATCGTCTCGCTTTTGGTCACTGGCTGGTGGGGCCTCTCGCTTCGCTCTCCCGAAAGCCGGCTGGAAGGGGCTCTGGGAAGAGGAAGGCTAGAGATGCAAAGCCACCCTCTTTCATGCCAGCCTCCCCCTCGGTGGGAGATTTTCTACCGGCCAACCCCACAGGGCTGTCGTGAGGATCAGACCAAGGGAACGTGTCTGAACTTGAAGCCCTCTGAACCCCACAAATGCTAAGTGATTGTAGCCTAAAAAAAATTTTGTAGCCTAAAAAAGATGAAATAACTGTAGGCACCTACCTCCAAACGCCTGGGGAGATAGCGACCTCCAGGCCGACAGAACTGGTGCCAGGCAGAGAGCAAGCAACAGGGAATTCCAAAGGCGAGGGGCCACCGCCAGTCTCCCGTGCCCACCCCTAAAACACACCTGGCGAGGCTTCTGGCGAAGGCTCTCAGCCACTGGGCAGGATCCCGAAACCCTTTCCAGGGCCAGGGCTGCTCTCAGAGGTCCACACCCTTCCCTGACCCTCAGTGCTCATTAACTCAGGAGTCAGGACGACCACCCTAACGTCGAAGATGGCCTGCAGCTCTGCGTGTAATAGTTTTAAGTATGTTTTACGGCCCTTTAAATAGCTGAAATATATTAATCTCCGAGGCCCAGTCTATGCTCCGGCCAGGCTTGTACTCCGGGCTGGGGGCTCTGTTGCTCCACTATGGATTTATTCCATTCCCCACCCCCACCCTCCCCAGCAGTAGGGCTACGGGAGTGTTATACGGGGGGTTCTTTTATTTTAAAAGCAGCTTTATGTTTCTTGGGGTGCAGCCAAAGCTTAACAATTTTCAGTCCCATTTACTTCGAGGCAAATTATTTTCTCGCACCTCCTTTGACCTTCGTGGGTGCGCCATACAAAACGATAGCAGAAGCGTTGCTGGGACCTGGGGGACGTTTCATACATCTTGGGGCCTCGCCCTTGGGAATCCGTGTCGATTAAAAATTCCTTAACCATTGGCCGGATGGTCTCACCCGCCCCCCCCCCCAAAGGAATCCAAGACTAAATCAATTCTAATCAGGACCCGAAAGAGGATTCTGAAAACCTCTCCTAGACCGGAGTGGACACGACACGACACTCCCCCGTGGGTGCAAGCGAGTTTAGTAAACTGCAAAGTCCCCCGGGGACAGCATGCTAGGACACGCCCCATCCCGCCCAGCCAGGCATCCCTGGCATCTTACAACACGGACGAAAACAAACCACACAAGCCTGACCTGGATCAAAGAAGAGAGTGACAAAAGAAAACACATTTGACACGGCAGATGGAGGAGGGACGACGACACTAAGTGGCATTTTGAAGGGGAGGGGCGCACGACACAATAGCGGCATTCAGAATTCCTATTTTCTACTCGCTATGAATGTATATATTTTAAGTACGTGTCAGAATTCCTCACTGGAGGCAAATACAATATTTATGGGAAGCGAGCGAGACACTTCAAAACAGGCGCGGCTCCCGGAGACGTTAAGCAGGAGGTTTATTCACAGGCTTAGAATAACTCAGGAAAAAAGTGTTTGCTAAATCATTGTCTTGCGCGGCGGCGGCGTGAGGAGGAGTTGGGGCGAGGGGAGGAGAGAGCTCGGCTCATCCGGTGCCTTGGCCTCCGCCGCCAGACCTGGAGGGCCTCTCTCGCGGCGGCTGCAGCGGCTAAAGGCACGATCCACCGGGAAGGCCTTCGAAGGACGCCCGGCGTAATGAACCAGAGCTGTGCCCGCGCCTGTTCAGGATGCACGCCTGCACGGAAGCCGCCCACTTCACCGAGTCGGGTCTGGCCCCAGTCGCCTGCTCTGTCTCCCAGAGTCTCTGGCAGATAAACCTCCCCTCCGCCCCCCTCCCGGGGGACCCTTCGGCATGCTTGCCCGGCCAGCGAGCTCCCTTCAATGCACGCGACAGCCTTGCCCCAAGGCCGTCCACCGAGATCCATGTCACCGGAAGTGCGGCCTGCAATGCGGTGCCTCTGAGCCTGGGGCCTCCCTCGCGCTTGCAATGCGGGGAAAGCGGCAGCCACCGGGCAAGGCCCCAGGGTCGAGCAGCCCCCAGGCGGGCCCGACTCCTTTCCGCCAGCCGACGGCCTTTGCAGACCCCCCGCTCTTGCACCACGCCTTCCACCTCGCTCTGGAGCCGCCCTTGCAGGCTGAGCCGCGAAAATAACCAGGCGACCCGAGTGCCTCATTGGAAGCTTGGCTGAGCGCAAAAGCCGCGAGCTGGGAATCGGAGCCTCCTGGCTGCTGCCGCGGCCCCAGCCGGAAGGCGCCCCTCCCTGCCTGCCTTCTTTCCCGGGGGAGCCGAGCTGCACGACCCGCCTTGCGGGAGAGCGGGAAGCACGCCAAGTCCCTGGGAGGCTTGTTGGGGAGGGGAGGCCGCGGGCAACAGCCTACTTCGGCAGCCGTCTGCAACCCCGGGAGAAGGGTAGCCGGGGGTGGCGCCTGGATGGCTGGGGAAATCCCAGAAGCCGGAGACATGAGTCGGGTAACGTTTCCCGTGGTCCGGGGACAGGGCCTCGGGAGCCTTTGTCGTTCTGCCCGTGCTCTTGTGGGTGTGCTAAGTGTCCTCAAACTGCTTCCAACCTATGGAGCCCCTGCGAATTAATGTCCTCCAAAATGTCCTTAACAGCCGTGCTCAGGTCTTGTCGATGGTGGATCTTCCTCCTCTCCTAACATTATTGAAATTTCCAGGGACTTCTCATCTTGTCACCAAAGGAGGACAGTCTCACTTCAGTCGTTTGGGTTCTAGGGAGCGGTCAGGCTTGATTTGATCTAGAACTCATTTTCTTGTATTTTTTCATGACTTCCTCCAATGCCATATTTCAAATGAACCACTTTTCTTCTTCCTGTCAGCTTTCTTCACTGTCCAGTTTTCACACCCATACATAGTCTGGATTTTCTTCTGCTTAAGTAGCGGAAGGAAAAATCGATTATACAAAAGAGATTTTTAAAACCCATTATGCAAAATAAGACAATGTACACGTGTACGATTTATGAAGCGCAAAATCCTGCTTGTCTTGTTGGCATTATTTGGGTCACCAGCAAAACTTTGAAATCACTCCCTGTACACTCTTTGCCACCTTGCATAAGCATTTATTTATTATATTTATTTATTATATTTATATACTACCCTCCCCGGCGGTATTTAATGCAGTCTGATTCTAACATGTGGTGCATCTATCTCAACGCGTATTTGTTGGTATACAGGTATCACGGGACTCTCTTGCCTGCAACAGACAACCCTCTGGAATATGTTTTGTTTTGCAATTCAGATGATATCTTCATTCATTCATTCAGCTTATATACCATCCCTCACTGTGAAGTCTTATTGTAATAAAAATACAGTTTTAAAAAGCAAAACCTGTGATGTTTTCAGCTTTAGTGTGAATGATCCGGTATTGATGTTTACCTAGTAGCAGAACTTCCACTGTTGTTCCTGTGTGGCACAAGATGACAGGATAAGCACCCTGCAGTGTCCCTGCATTCCTTTTCCAGAGGAACAAGCAAACACGCTGGAAGGGAGCTGGTCAGAGACTAACACTTCTGCAAAAGACAAGTCCACAGCTCTCCCAAGTGTACTGCCAGAGAATCAACACCTGCAGTTGACAGTCAGTTTCTGTGCTGAGCTGGAGATGCTGCACTCAATGCTCTGGTTTGTCCTGAGGTTTGGGAGAGAGCTCAAAATAAGCATTCACAGAGATTTGGCAAGAATCTGGAGCTTAGAGTCCCACAGTTGCGGAGCGGCTGCCAGGAAGGCCGATTGACCAGGAAAGAAAAACAACTTGACACCTTGCATTGTGCCCAAAAGGCAGGGGCAGGCTGGAGCATATGCTATGCCACTCTTCCATTGTGCTTCTAATAACACCTCTCACACACACAGACACGCACGCCAGGGGACAGTCCTCTGTGCTCTGACAGCGGTCAGTTCAGTCCAATTAATTTGCACGTCATCGCAAAATAACATTAGTCGCAAGTATACACAAAAAGTTCAGCAGGAATGCTGGCATACATGTGTTCTCAATTAGCAAATTTCATGCACATTACATTTGCAGACCAGAACCACCTCTAAAAACAACCATATGAAGTTTGTTAGAGTGAGCTTGGATTAGGTGATAGATCACCTCTGCAAGGAGCCAATACATTGAACAGAAAGCTGTGATTTATGCAGCCTTTGCAGCAAAGTGCCTTCTAGAAGGTCAACATTTTGGAAGGCCAAATCAGAGGAGGAAGCAGTCCTTCGCTATTAGCTGAAGACTGCTTCTAAGCAGATAGAAATATTTCCCTGGGATTCATATCAAGAAGGAAAGATAGGATGTCCTGTTTTTTCAACTATCCTTAGTTTATTCCAAACTTTTGCTTCTACTGCACAAGAAGCTGCTATATGGTAGCCCTTCCATAATTCACGAGCAAACATACTGAAGCTTTTTCTAATGAGAGAAGAAAGGCAGAGGGTTTTCATTTTAATTTTCTATTGTATTAAATTGTATTAAAGCTCTTCTGCCCCATGTCTAGCTAGCTATAAATTTGTATAGCAACTGCCTTTTGGTTACACCTGTACACACAATTGTGCAGACAAACATAGAGTCAATAGTCTACTGGGGTTTTGTTGTATGTGCTATCCTACCTATGCTGATTTTTTAGAAAAGTTATTCTAGCCCAGTCTTTCTCAACACTTATACTGTTGAAAACCCACTGGAACATTCTTCAGGCTTTGAGAAACCCCAGAAGTGACACAGTCATGCAGAATATGGTTTGGGAGCATGGTTTGGGTACATGCCTACCCAGGGCCCTTCCACTTCCCACCCTCTCCAGGCCCATCACAGGCCATTTTGGGAGGGGTGGGTGGGTCAACATGACCATATATGGCCATATAACCTGATAAATGTTTAACACATTTAAAATATATATTAAAAATGAATTCCCACCCATTTGGGGAACCCTTTCAGGGCTGTCAAGAAACCCCATGATTTCATGAAACCTTGGTTGAGAAAGCCTGTTCTAGGCAATGGGATAAATGTGAAAGAGGAAGTCGTTAGTTCTAAACTGGTAAGAAAGACATCCTTTTACTGGCTGAAGTAGCTGAAAAGTGTTTCCACTCACACATCTGAAGCTCTGCAAGTAATTAATTGCATTAGGAGGAAGCATTGAATCAAGCTGGCTCAGTCATAATAAGAAAGGTGGAAGCCCCTGCCACAGACAGCTAATTCAGGGTGCAATGTAAGGGCAGCAAGTTCTAGCCAAGTTTCATTCCAAGCATGTTGTTTCTGTGCACCTTACAAACACCAAACCACCTAAAAGACACTGGTAATGCAAATTGTAGAAATAAACTATCTTGGTATTAGAATGGTGGGAAAGCCACAGGCTTCGGGAAAGAGGTGAGGCATTCAGACAAAAGAGAACTAGCACAGTTATTGTACAAAGTACCATTGTTTTCCTGGTTTATCAGAATACTCAGTAATCAGGATTCAAAATGGCCTCCTCTGGCTGCAGTGCCCCTCCTTGCCACCATTCTTGGTGGTACTCAAGAGTAAGCTGGCTGATGAAACACTTTCTGGTTAGCTGCTCAGGAGTTCATGAAGTAAGGAGCTGCAGCTTGATTGCAAACCCTCATCTATAGAACGTTGACAGGCCAGGCAACTTCTGTGACACCTAAAAGGCACTTTAGCAGGGGGAAATTTCATAGAGCTTCTAAGGTCTGGAGTCCGCCTGTGTCGCTAGAGAAGGGGATTCAGAGAAGTAAAGGAGCTGGAGGGAGTATAGGACTGAATTTCTCACATGGATTTTTGCCACAAGAATTACTTCTCTGAATACAGAGCTTTCAGGTTATGCTTCTTAGCGTGAACTGGTTCACAAGTCAAAATTCAGCACAAACTTGACCCAGTTCAGAGCCATCAAACTGATCTTTTGTGAAGGTGCTTTCCCAAAACATTTACCAGACTTCTGTCCAGTTCAGTTCAGCTTTTCAGGCCATTTAAACCTAAGAGCTCAACAGCATGGGTCAGCAGCTGACCTGTTAGGTTTAAATGGCTGCAAACCCGTTCACCAATTGGTTTTGCTTCCTCCCACCTGACTAATGAAAAGGCAGTCAGCCATTTAAACCTAACAGGGCAGGTTTGCCTTTCTGCTGTTAGGATTAAAAAACTGTGAGCCCATCCATTCCCCCCCCCCCCACTTCGAAGCAGCAGCCATTTAACCCTCTCTGGGCAATCCACCCTTTTCTCCTGGCCACAGCAAATCATGGCTTGGAGAAAGGGCAACCCAAACTGATCACTTCAGAGCATCTTTAGCACAGTTTTGTTTGGGGTTCAATTGCCTTGAACCCTAAACTGAAACATGATTATGTATGCTCATGCCTCTCTATAATGCTTTCATCCTGTCTTTCATGTGTTCTGGATACAAGACTGTGTCTTCGTAATGAAAGCTGGATTTTCTGCCAAGTTACAGGTTAGGCTTTCAGGGGAAAAGAATAATATCAAAATCAAAACAAGAACAAAATCAAAAGAAACATGGGATGGCAACATGTGTTATTCCTGCCTACCATTAATTATTATGATTATTGTTAACAACATCAGCATGTGTGTGTAAATGTTCCACAGCTAGTCTTTCTTAGAAGATGCAGCATCGTATGTAACTAGAATATCCTTCTTTCAGTAACATTGTTAATGCATTTTACTGCAAATTCTGCAGGCATCCTAGGACATCGTAGCAAACCACAAATTATGACCTAGGAGCCAATTCTGGTTTGATGTTTGGGTCGGGCTCCAAATAGCTAGGATTCTGCAGCCTGCAGTGTAAGTAGAGACAACATGTCTTGTGCAGGGATGCTTTAATCAGGTCAGGGTCCAGCAGATATTACATGTAAGTGACACTTTTCTCCTGTGATGAACATCCACGTAGTATCTGGACCCCTCCCAGCTCTCACCTCTTCCTCATTTATAAAGCACTTTTAATTTGCAGGGTGGTCTGCAATATTTATTTTGCAATTATAAAATCTGGCTGAGCCTGTTTTGTTTATCAAATAAAAATATACAGTCATATTTCTTGTACTCCTTGCAAAGAGGGAAAATTCAAGTAGTAGGGATGTGGGTGCAAGGTTAGATAAAACATTTTTTTAAACATTGTAGCAATACCTGTATGGGTAACTGATCTTGAAGACACAGAAGGGATGGAGTGGTGTGTGATATCTTGACAGTGAAATCCTAAACAGAGTTACATACCCTTCTTATTTCTTGAAAAAGATGGGTGTAGAAGGGTTAGGATTACATGACAAATCTCCTTTTGGGATTGCATTTCAAGTCTCTCTGGAAGCTCCATTGCATTCCCAGGAAAATTTTGCTTAGCCTTGAGAAGCTTTACAGAAACAAAACCACTTTTCGCCTATTCAGTTTGTGGGATACCCCCCACCAGGGAAACTTTGAATGAGAATGTGTAATGTGTCTCATTAGCCCAAATCCCCTCTCTTCTCCCTGAAGAAATCACAGGCAAAATTAGGCATGAACTGGCAGGCGGTGGGACAGAGATAAACCAGCTGTGCTCTGGCAATTCAGGCCGGCTTTCTCTGAAGAAGTGTACCTCCACCTCTGGACATGCCAGCTTGCTTCTCCAACAGGGGCAAATACAGCACAACAGGCTAAAAACATCGGAGCTGGATTTTTGTGATCTCCTCCTACACACAATGTGGACCTTGGCACCAACAGCAAGGAGGGCAGATACAGGGGAGCATACTTGATGCAGTCAGAGAGAACAGGCCTCTGTGAACGGTTTTACACTCACACATAGAAGGCCAAGACTAAAGGACAGAGGAAACTGGAGGGGAGGGGGGTTAGCACTGGAGATAACCTGTGCTATTCAGGCTGGAAGTTCTAACCCAGGACTCCGTTTCAGGTAACTTCGAGACCCAGACCTAGCGCTATCCAAGGCTATCCCTGTCTGCCGCAGCATATCCAGCTTTGAATCTAGTCTGTGTAACAGTGCCTTTAGCAACCACTTTATCCCCTGCAGAATTTTACTTGCTTGGTTTCTGCAGATGAAACTGCTGTTAAAGACAGACGAACAGGACAGACGACCCAGCCCTCCCAACTCCATCCTTTCAAATAATTACCATATGCACAGTTACTGAAAGCTATATTTGGTGTGGATCTGGGTTGTTGAATGTCTTGTCTTTTCAGGCACCAAATCCTTAGCGCACAGCTCAAAGTGTGTCTGGCTACAGGGAAAACATGTAGCCTAATGGAAGTGTACGTTGTTTGCATGCAGAAGGTCTCAAGGTCAGTTCCAAGCAATTGAAGTAGCAAGTGCTAGGAAAGACTTTTCCCTGGTGGTGATGCTGGAAAGCCATCTCAAAACAGCACAGGCAACACTAAACTCAGCGGATTGATCTGACACCAGATAAGGCATGTGAACACACAAAGCCGCCTTATACTGGTTCAGACTATTAGTCCAAATCAGATTGGCAGCAGCTCTGGATCTTTGGTAGGATTGCCAGCTCTGTGTTAGAAAATATCTGGAGACTTTGGGGATGGAGCTGGGACTAGACAGGATTTGGGGCAGGAAGAGATCTCAGTGGAGTATAATGCTATGGAGTCCACCCTACAGGGCAGCTATTCCCTCCAGGGGAACTGATTTCTGTCACTGGGAGATGAGCTATCAAACAGAGTTGTCTCCAGGTCCCACCTGGGGATTGGCATCCTTAGTCTGATCCTTTTAATTTAAAATGCTGGGAAGAACTAGGGTCTTTCTGCATCCAAAGTAGATACTCTACCACTGAGCCATGACTCTTCACTCCGTGCAGCCTCTGATCCCATCATTCTTTGCTGCCACATGAAGGGAACCTTACATAGATGCAGGCAGCATTTGTGGGGCTGAAGATCAATACTTACCTTTGCCACATAGAATCATAGAGTTGGAAGGGTCCTCATGGGTCATCTAGTCCAACCCCCTGCATTATGCAGGACACTCACATCCCAATCACTCAGGTGTAACCTGCCACCTCCTTAAGCCTTCACAGAATCAGCCTCTTTGTCAGATGGCTATACAGCCTCTATTTAAACATTTCCAAAGATGGAGAACCCACCACCTGCCGAGGAAGCCTGTTCCACCAAGAAACCGCTCTGACTGTCAGGAACTTCTTCCGGATGTTTAGATGGAATTTCTTTTGAAGTAATTTTATCTCATTCGTTCTGCTCTGCCACGAATGCAATGCCTGAATAAAGAATCTGCCTTCCACCCCCGTGGCTCAGACCCTTGACCCAGTTACTTATACCTGCATCACCGTCTCTCCACTGCGTGGCTGACAGATCAGACTCCAACATGGGAGAAATTGCTTCATGTCGCTTAATGGAGCCATGCTGAGCGCCCTCACTCTGGCCAGCTGGCAGATATTGTGAGCCCCCCCCCCCCCCAGCATAGCACGGATGAAAAGCAGACACAGCATCGATTCCCCGGGAGGAATTGAGTTAATGATATAGGCAGGGAGAGAATGGCATACTTGCATCCAGGTTCAAGACTGTGTCCTGCAGTAACTTCCCTGCTTGCCTCTGCTCTCTTTCATCCTCAGTTTCCCCCCACAGTAATCTGCTTTTTAACTGAGACAAACCTAAAGTCGTAAAATATACTGCATGTCAAAAACGTCTCATCTCCCCAGCTGTTAACGCTAAAATTCTAAGTTTCTTCGGCGGTGGCCCCTCTGTGGTGGAACAGCTTTCCTGTGCTGTTCAAGGACCCTCCCACAATATAAGCAGTTTGTAAGCAGTGTAAGATCCATTTGTTTAGATCAGGGGTAGTCAAACTGCGGCCCTCCAGATGTCCATGGACTACAATTCCCGGGAGCCCCTGCCAGCGAATGCTGGCAGGGGCTCCTGGGAATTGTAGTCCACGGACATCTGGAGGGCCGCAGTTTGACTACCCCTGGTTTAGATCATCATCCCAATAGATAAAAAGTTTTCTAGTTCAGGGGTAGTCAACCTGTGGTCCTCCAGATGTTCATGAACTACAATTCCCATGAGCCCCTGCCAGCATTTGCAAACGCTGGCAGGGGCTCATGGGAATTGTAGTTTGAATGGGAATTGTAGTCATGAACATCTGGAGGACCACAGGTTGACTACCCCTGCGTGTTGTCTCTTTCATATGTGTGTTTTGTTTGTTTAAAATTCACTGTAACCTTCCTGGAGTGCTTTTTAGGAGAGAAGTGGGCCGAAACGACTTAAATCTGTAAGGGCAAGGCCCTCTCTAATAATGTAGCATTCCTACATAACCCTGAAGTGCTGGTCTCTTCTTCTACACATGTGGGTCTGGTTGCAGTTACCTCATGGTGTGGCGTGTCCTGATTATTTTCTAGACTTGGCTGGCCTTGGTTCCAACAAGGGCTATGACTCTGACGGCAAACTCTTCGAGCCCTTCATTGCTGCTGTTTCTTGAACTCTGGTACAAAACACTGTGGCCTGCCTTGTATGTTGCTAGATTTTGCATCTTATCCCCCATCCCTAGAGAACTGAATACTGAATGATCCCTGCTTGAGGTTTGAAATATTTATGGTGCATTTGCTGCTAATGATTTGTTACTGTATTTTCAAAATGTTTATTTTTAAAATTTATTGCAGATTTCTAGATGTGTTAAAAACTGAGGGAATCAATTATTGAAGATTGTGCATGTGAGTTTATATTTTCGTGGCCTGATGAACTCCCAGTTTTACACATCTGGGAATTTCTCTCCCTGCCCCCATCTAGATTCCACATGCAAATGCAGGTGGAACTCTGAGAGAGAGAGAGACAGAGAGAGAGAGAGAGATACAGAGAGAGAGAGAGAGACAGAGAGACAGAGAGAGAGAGATCACCAGCAGCCTGCAGTGGACATCTAAGCAGCCTGCCCTGGGGCCAAATGTTTCTTTCTTTACCACTGTTCTCTCCCCTTGGTTCCACCTTCACCCATGCCGTCAAGAATATTCCCAATTACTGTGCTAAATCAGTTGGGCCTCACATAACTTAAATGACAGTGGAGCGTCAGACACAGTTATGCATCAGACAATGTGCGGAAACTGAATCTTTGACAACGCTGAATCCACATTTGACAACGTCTTTCTCCACCTTGGATTCCGAACTGCAGCAGTTGGGGGCAGAGGGGTGATGAGCATCCACATGACATCATGAAGAGAATATTGTAACTACGTTGGATCCCCATTGGAGGGAACAGTGGGGTACAGATGAAGGAAAGTTAAATAAATCTTCTAATAATGATCCATTTCCCACACTTTCCCCATCTTCAGTACATTCTGTCTCTAACGTGATTTGGTATAATCTACCCCAAAAAATAACACAGACCAAAGGCATTAGAAAACTGAATGAGAGGGTACACATAAGGTCCTGCTAAAAGCATTTTCTTTGTCTTACACCCCACTAAGGTCTCCCTTTCTCTTCTACTATAAGAGAGCTTCTAAAAAACTGGTAATTGCTACTGTGTTATACAAGAGAATGTTATAGTGTGCTATTATCATACTGCATTACTTCCTCTGAATTCCCATCTTTCATTTTTTAGGAAGTCCTTCTCATTGCAGAAATATTAAGGGAAAGACAATGAGAGCTTATTGGAAGTAGTAGATTTTCTCAGGGCTGCTCTGCATTCTCAAAGTTTATTTTCTTTTACCATAAAGTGGTGGATAGGAAGGAGGGAAGGAAGGAAGGACTCCTAAGCTTCATTGGGTCTTTGTTGACGTTATTCCACTTTGTGTTAGATGTTTGTGTTTTGAATTTGCAGCAGTACCGTTTATCCACTCTACAAAAAAGTAGCAATTTGAACATCTCATAAATTTCTAGCTGTCCAAGGACTGTGTATGCAAAAGGTGGCAACTTTGGCCTCTGCCACAGCTACAAGGCCAAGAGCCACAGGGAAGATGGATCCCCTCCTTCTTTCCCAAAAAGGACATCATCCCAAGGGGAAGACCAGCCTCATGCCAAAGGACCATTACTGCCAGCACTATCAGACTAACATTCCTCTTTTTATTTTCTCCACCTTCATGTCACATCCCTCAATGGTCAAATTATTGCTGTCTTGTATAAGATCAAAATCTAAAAGGCTTGCTGGGTGTCAAAGAAAAATCTGTTCGGTGTAGCTCCAACTGGTGTTTCTAAAGCAGGGGTAGGCAAACTGTGGCCTTCCAGATGTCCATGGACTACAATTCCCATGAGCCCTTGCCAGCAAATGCTGGCAGGGCCTCATCCATGGACATCTGGAGGGCCACAGTGTGCCTACCCCTGTTCTAAAGTATCTGATTTGGAGCCCACCTTCTAAAATATGTACTATCTGAGGCCACCTCTCTCAGCTTTTGCCTAATTCTACATCAAGAGTGCATTTCCATGTGATTTTTAAATATTGTTTTGCAATTCAGCTTTTGGATTCCCAGCTTCTGTTCAGGTTGGGTTTCGGTTCCCTTTTTGGTTTTGCATAATGATGTATCAGACAATGCACAGAGGTTGAAATTTTGACCAAGGCTGTATCCATGTGGGGTCATTCTCTACCTTCGCAGTCAGCAGTTGTGGGCAAGGGAGTGATGAGGAGGCTTGGGGGGGTGGGTCCTGGATCTGCCCCTTCAAGTGTCATTGGGTGGCGATTTCTTTCCTCTCCCCTCAGCCTCCCAGTAACTTCTTGAACTCTCTGCAATGCCTCCTTTCCTCCTTTGCACACGGCTGTTGTTTTTGCCTTCCCAGGCCCCTGAGATGTTGGCAGAGGGTCGTGGTGATGCAAGAGAAAGCAGTTGTTGCAGCAGGCAGCTGGCTAAGCGTGCAAGGGTGTATTTCTGGCACCGGCTGCCTCCAGAGAGGAGAGGGCAATGGCAGGGAACCAGGAAACATGCCGTGTGGAGGGGACTGGGTGGCACTGAAGGGAGGCGGTGAGCACGTCAGGCTCAGATGGGAGTCTGAGTGGGTGGGAAGGAAGCACAAACAGGCCAGGAGTGTGCTGGCCCTCTCAGGAGCCACAGCCTGCCAGGAACCTGATCCTTTTCACTGTGGCTTGTGTTTCTCTCCCACTGCCCAAAGGAAGGGTCACAACAATCAGACCGTTTGGAGTTTGTGTCTGCCCGAAGGACTGCCTAACATGACTGGCATCAGCATGCCCTGAGGTGGAGCTGCGCCCAAGGCCCCAGGTTTCTGGTGGGGCTCACTGTTGCTGACCCCTGTCCCATCCATCTGTCTCTCCTGCCACCTGACCATGTGCCTTTCACTGCCCCACTGCATCCCATCCCTGATGGAGAAGGACATCTGAGCGGTTCTGAAGGGCCGTACCCCAAGGGGCTCAGCAGCACCACGGCCAGGGCTCTTGGGGAAAGGGCACGAAGGGGATGTGGGCAGGTTTTAGGCCTTGCAAGCAGGGCAGTCAGGTGGGCGAGTGGAAATGGCGGGCAGCAGGGAGACCTTGGGCACTGGAACTAGCAGGGTTGCCAACTCTGTTGGGAGATTTCTAGAAAGAAGTAGGGTGGAGCCTAGAAAGGGCAGCTTTTGAGGAGGGGAGGGACCTCAGCAGGGAGCAATGTCATAGAATCCACTCTTTAAAGCAGCCACTTTCCAGGGGAACTAGGCATGCCAGCCTCCAGGAGGGACCTGGAGATCCCCCAGAATTAAAGCTCATCTCCAGATTATACAGATCAGTTACCCTGGAGAAAATGGCTGCTTTGGAGGGTGGACTGCCTGGTATTATGCTCCACTGAGGTCTCTGCTCTGCCCAAGCTCCACCCTCAAATCTCCAGGAGTCTCCCAACCTGGAGCTGGCAACACTGCCCCTGCAGCCGCTGCCATTGGCCGGGGGAGTGGAGAACCTGGCAACCTAACAGGAACTGACCTCTGCAATCTGAAGATCAGTTGTAATCCTGGGAGATCCCTAGGCCTGGAGGTTGGCAACTCTATGTCTGTGTTCTGCCATGAGAATTCTTTTCTGCAAAGGCAAACAGCTGGTAGGCCTGCAGCGACTTCTCAAAGACTGTTTTATTTGGGGCATTTGTATCTTGCCCTTCCTGCAAGCACCTCAGAGCAGCATACATGGCCCTCCACTCCTCCATTTTATCCTGACAGCAACCCTGTGAGGTGGGTTAGGATGAGAGAGAAAGGCTGGAACCAAGCCCCTTGTAAGTTTTATGGCAAGCTCTAACCCCCTATATACTCTCTCCATCAGTTGCTCTGTCAAATTTCCAAAGCAGCTCTTTACCGTGATTTTGCTGGTGTAAGAGGTTTCCCTGGCTATGCTCCAAAATAAACTCTCAAGGCCAAAGTAGACCTACGTTCCAAGACTCTAGCCTTAAATAATTTAAAACATCTTTTGACAGCTGGAAGTTAAAAGCAGTAAAAGGGAGGAGTAGGCACTGCTTGACCCTTTTGCCTCCTTCTCTATGTCTGCACAAGGTCACCCTCTTCCTCCTCCCCCTCCTCCTCCTCCTCCTCCTCCTGTTTTCCCATCTGTAAAGGAAGGAAGGTGAAGACCAGCACACAAAATCTGCAACAGTCTCAGTCACTGTGTCACTTTGCAATGTGGCTTTTCTTCCACCAGCTTGCTCTGCAACTCAGAGGAGCAAAACAAGAACAAACAGAACCATCCCAGGTGCAGTCTTGGCCATAGTGATAGACTTCTTTCACACCTGCTAGCTGCTGCTTCAGAGGAGGTATCAAGCATTTGGACCTTTAAGATCAGTAGGCACAGCCTTGACCTAAATCCAGTATGACACAGAACAAGGCTGCCCTCCATGGTGACTCATCTTCTTGTAATATCCCAGAAAGCTCTCTGGATAGAACTCCTGCCCTCTGCCCTTACCTTGTAACACAAATGAATTAAAAAATAATAATAATCGCATCCTGAAGCCTTCTCTGGATATGCGTAGACTGTTTCACTGAATTTTGTTGATTGTACTGCTGTGGTGAGTATTTGGGGTATTGTGTTTTAATCCTGAAATTTTATCAGTTGCATTGTGAAGAGGTTTTGTGTGTGTATGTTTAAATTGCTTTGATTGTTCAGAAAATCCACAAAACCCTAAATGCTTCCTCTCTCTTTTATGTTGCTGCAGGCCAGTTGAAAAGGTGCTAGCTCTCCAGATGTTCTACCTTGTCCTTTCTGGTGCCCCCCCCCCTTAATAGATCAGACACCCCACTTCAGGATAAGTTGACCTTCACAACTGCAAGCAACATGAGGTAGTTTCCATAAGTGGTTTTATTACTGGTTAGATTTTTACAAATTCTGATAGCCGAACAAACTTTTCACTTTTAAAATTCTAAAACATCAGAACAACCAATGAAGGGGCTTAGGACTAATTCAAAGTAACAAACTCTTATTAACATTTTTTCTCTTTTTTTTTTCCTTTTTCTTTTTTTTTTTGTCTTTGCCCTGGTCATAAATATACAGGAAGGAGAAGGGGTAGAGGACGTGTGATCCAAAGGATGGGGTACCAGTATATAAGGCACATGGCAGTCTTTGAAAATTACAGAAGCTTTAGCCAACTTAAATTAATTTCTGTTTCCCTTGCCCAGTCCACAAAACTGTACATTGACACAAATGTTGTGTGGCAGGTAGCACTTCCAAGTTATTCCTTAGTCCGTTGCGATTCTCAGACAAGAACAAAGCAGCCTCTCGGCTTCTCGGAAAGACCCTACGCTGTGGCTAGCCCAGCTGTGAAAAGCCTCTATTCACAATACACTTGGAATTCGACTAAGAATAATTCCTTTCTTAAAGAAATTATTTGGAGAAAGAGTCATCAGAAAAGATTTGTCAGGGTTGTCTGTGAAGGGCTCCGGGATTCGTGGACCTCCAAGCTCCCTGGCACCGACGTCAGGACAGAAGTGACAGACGGCATACTGGGGTTGGTCAAGTCCGTTAAGGTGGTGGGAGTGCTGGAAGGGCTCATGGAGGCGTTGGAGATCTCAGAGGCGGGGCCTGACGGCGTGCCGGCTTGGAGCGCAGAGTCGGAGGTCTTGTCCACCCCTGTGTTCTCTTGGCGTAGAAGGTTCCGTCTGAATTTGGCTCGGGCATTTTGAAACCAGACCTAAAACCGTTCAATAGGAAAAGAGTTAAAAGGGCGGATATTAGAAATTGGGGGTTTTTTGCACTGAGATGGGATCATGCAGCGGCTGAGAGAATGTTCTGTGGTTTAGGATGTCTCTGGTTCAAATATGCCATTGATTCGCTAGGAGGTGCCTCTGTCAATCCCCACTCCAGGCAATCTATGATGGTAATAATATTGACCTACCTTACAGGGTTGATGTAGGAGTTACAGAATAATATATGAAAGTGCCTTAAATGCTTGAAAGCACTATACCAATGTGAATCATTATGATATACTTCCAATGACAAGTAGGTCAATGAATTAAAGGGAGAGTGGGATTCAACCGCAGTGACTCCAGAGAGCCACCATGATATAGTGGAGACCTGGGTCCAAACATCTGTGGACAGTCCCCAGTGTCCTTGTAACAGTCAGTCATATTTGTTTCTTTAGAACCAGAAGTCATCAGAAAAGTTACAATATAGTCTTGAAGAGGAGCAGATACTCTGAGATAAGAAATGTCAACTGGGGCCAAATTCAGGGAATTTCTGCACATTAGTAAAAATAGCGTCACACCCCTGGAATGGCAAAGCACTAAATAATATCACGCCTCTCAGGCCCTCCTCGCATTTTTGCTGTCTCGTCTTTGTCTGCCTTCTTTTTGCACATCTTACCCTCTCTATCTGCTGCTGGAAGAGGCAGAAGAGAGCAACACATCTTAAACACAACACACTTCCACCTGTCAATCAGTTCAGGCAACTAATCTCCTTTCTCCAACAGTTTAAAGGTTCTGCGATGCCCGCTAATTTTTTTTAAATTCACACTTCTCTGTTGCAATGCCTATGCATAGAATCATAGATGCATAGTGCTTTTTGGACACCACCCCTTATGGGATCACGAATCCTTTGATAAATTAGAAAATTAATATTGTTCCTGATTGGTGGGGGAGAGAAAACTTTCAAGAGGCATCCTTTGTTGAATACAATTTTCTTTTATTTCTGGTATCACCTACACATGTGTCCTACTATTCATTGATCCAGGCACGTTGCCATTTTAAAAAAGAAATCCCCATCCCTGGGAACAAGGAGGTGGGTGCGAGGGTGGGACGAAGCAGGCAACTTTAGCACATTTGAGCCTCATACCTTCCTTCTGCTGGTTGCCTGATAGCTAGTGCTTTTTAGGTTGGTGAATCCACTTTATGCAGTTCCCAAAGAAGCACTTTAAAATGGAGGATGCAGCAAACTGTCATCTAGATGTGGGTGATGTGGAGGGGCCGGAATATTCAGCTTGCAATTGACTGGCGTGATGCTACATTTAACAGGTGCGGAAATGCCCTCGGATTAAACAACTCAGATGCACTGTAATAATTGTTGATATTATAAATTATTATTAGCAATAGAAAACTCCAGAGCAGTATACACTGCTAAGATCTCACTTTCTGGAGGTGAGAATATATAAGGAGAAAAAAAGTGTTTGCCCACACAAAAAAAGATGTTCATGTGGCAGGAACACACAAGAAGCTACTTTTTACTGAGTCAGAGCATTGGCCTATCCACCTTTCACGTCACCTGCTATTTAATACTTTGAACTGGAGATACCGGGAATCAAGCCTGGAATGTTTTGCATTCAAAGCAGATATCCTGCAACTAAACCATGGCCCAGTAGTAATTTAATTAATGTTCTCTTTCCAAAATAAATAATACACACTGCCTCCAAAGTTCAGAGTGCTGAATATAAGACAACATGCATACAAATTATTGATCTAGCCAAATAAAAGGTGGCAATTTCCCCAGACAGACAGACATTAACATTAACACATGCTTATTTACCACTTACTGAGCAGAGTGCCAAGGGGTTAACCTGTATGTATGTGTGAACAAGCACAAATTGATCCCCAATGACAACTGCCATATCATCCAGTGTCCATTCCAGTGGTGGAGTCATTTTCACACATGCATCTGAGAGCCACCAAGTGAAGTGAATCCAAGCAGTAAAATGCTATTGTGCATCAGCCCTAAGAAGTACCATCTCCACTCCCAGCCATTTCTCTCTTCCCAGAAAACCTACAAATCCCAGCTCTTAACTCCTCCTTCCTGCCCTAAAGAAATAAATAATCTTCATAAAGAACTAAGGACTCAACACTGACCCCCTGTTTGTATTTCATCTTCCAATAAAAACGGAGATTGTAGATCTCACTTTGTAAGAATTATTGGATCAAATTTTCACAAAGAGGTATTTCTGCAGTTATCGGGCCTGTTCTGTAGTGTTCTGCTGGGGATGAAATGATAATTTTAAGGCTGCCAAAGTCTCAAAACTCTGGTAGGATTCCATAGCAGTAGGACCTAGCTACCTTAAGCTTTGTTACCACCATGTCAGAATAATAATCTGCTAGCTGCCCACTGTTGCGCTGCAGCACCACCATGGCAGATGGCCAGAAGTTGGTACTGCAGCTACCAACTCATAATGGATCAGGTGACAAAAGTGGCTAGCATACTTTCACCTGGTCTGATAAAGCAGCAAAGAACATTGGAAAACCCCTGCAAATCAGGGGAAAGTGGTTCTATCTCATCCAGCTTTTTTGTTCCACCAGAGTAGCCAACTGGACATTCCTAAGAAGCTCATAAGCTGGGCATGGAAGCAACAACCCTCTACTATTGTTCAGCTCAGGTAGCCTCTGAGATGGGAGATCCATTTGCTTATCATAGCTAATAAGCCACTGACTATGAATCTGTGTGAAGCCAACTAAACTAGTGCAGATCACGACCAGATTGGGCTGTGAAGTCCATATGAAAAAAAGACTCCCATTTTCTCTTTCCTGAATTTACTCTTAATCAAATTCAATGTATGATCAATTCCATTTTTCCCAGTCAGGCATAATTTTACAAACCTCTATCATGTCTCAGTTTTATTTTTATTTTTCTTGATCAAACAAGCTCCATCACTGTTAGCCTTTCTTTGGAGTTTTCTGCACTTTCATTTTCAATTCTGTTATATCCGTTTTGAGGTGGTATGTATGAATTGCTTACAGTTTTCCAGATGAGGCCATCCCTTTTATCAGGCTTTCTCAACCAGAGTTTCATGAAACCCTGGAGTTTCTTGACAGTCCTGGAAGAGTTTCTCAAGTTGGTGGGAGTTAATGAATTTTAAATATATATTTTTTAATTTGTTAAACATTTATCATGGGAAGACCATATATGATCATGTCACCACCACCCCCAGTGGCCAATGATGGGCCTGTAGGAAGGGGAGAGGCCCCAGGTGGGAATGTCCACAGCTCTGCTTCCCAACCATATTCTGCACCATTTCTGAGGTTTCTTGAGGCTTGAATTATGTTTCAGGGGTTTCTCAACAGTAAAAAAAAGTTGAGAAAGGCTGCTTTAGTTCTATACAAAGTCATTATAATAATGTATTTTATTCTCAGCCCCTTTCCTAATAATCCTTAACATGGAATTTGCCTTTCTTACCTTCACCAAACATTGAATTGATGGCTTCACTGAACTATCATACCAGGATCTCTTGCCTGGCTGTTTTGCCCCAACATGCCTTACCTAACATTTACTCATACTTACATTGAATCTCATTTGCCAATTGCGTGCCCTCTTCTCTAACCTGGAGTCTTTGGAAGTCTTTGATGTCCACTTGGGTTTTCACTAGTTTGAATCCTATTGTGTCATCTACAATGTTGGCTGCTTCACTGCTCACCCCTGATTCTGTATATCAGCCCTGGTCCTGATTACAGTCCTGGTCCTGATACAGTTCTTTGAAGGATCTCACTGCTTCCTTCCCTTCACTGTAGAACAGGGATAGCCAAAGAAGAGGAAGCAGAGACGGTTCTCTACAGCCGGGATAGTCAACCTGTGGTCCTCCAGATGTCCATGGACTACAATTTCCACAAGCCCCTGCCAGCAAACGCTGGCAGGGGCTCGTGGGAATTGTAGTCCATGGACATCTGGAGGACCACAGGTTGACTACCCCTGCTGTAGAGAACCGTCTCTGCTTCCTCTTCTTTAACTACTTATCAGTCTGTAACAAGGCACATTCTGTTATACCATAACAGATAAGTTAACTCAAGAGCCTTTGTCCAGGGATGTAATCAAATTCTTTCTAGAAATATAACTACACAGCATCTATTTGATGTTTGGAGACACTTAGTAAATTTGGAGAGGTAAGACTTCCCTTGCTAGAAGCTTTGCTGATTTTTCTTCAGCCCTGCACATTCTTCTATTTGTTTAATATTTTAGCAGTAATTATTACATTTGATTGCTCCCTCTTTGTTTTTGCATGATCTGCTTATTCATCTGTCTAATTATTTATATGTAATGTTTTGTTCTAAATGTGTATGGTTTTTATTTTTAAAACATTGTTTCTTATAGTTTGCACACTGTCTCAGGAGCAGTTATAAAAATAACCACAGTTCAATTAGGAGGGTTTCGAGATAAACTGTAGGGTTTAGAGCAGGGGTAGTCAAACTGCGGCCCTCCAGATGTCCATGGACTACAATTCCCAGGAGCCCCTGCCAGCGAATGCTGGCAGGGGCTCCTGGGAATTGTAGTCCATGGACATCTGGAGGGCCGCAGTTTGACTACCCCTGGTTTAGAGATTGGAGATAAACTGGTGGAAGATCAACAGTTTTTCACTATGTGTCTGTTGGGGACTTTTTGACGTCTTTGTGATTTTTCAGTTTGCCAACTCTGATCCAGTCCTTCAGTTTCAATTGACATATTTGTTATTTCTTAAGAGAGCCAAAGCAGGGTAGTGGTTAGAATGTTGGGCAACCCGGGTTCAAATCCACATTGTATCATGGCAGCTCACAGAGTGACCTTGAGCCAGTCACACACACTCAGCCTAGCCTACCTCCCAGGGTTATAGTGAGGAGAGAAGAACCATGTCTACCACTTTGGGAAGAAAAGTAAGGCATGTATGCAGATCAGTGAGTGAGTGAAGGAATGTTCATTCTTTCATTCATTTGTTTGAAGGAATGAACAAATAAATGAACGAATGAACGAACGAACTGCAGTACCAGCTCATTTGCAAAGTGCATTCCCACTAATGTTTCATTTCCTAGTGGCTGCTGAGATGGGACTGGGAGGCCCAGTACTCTCATTGTTGCTTCCATAGCTACAAGCATAACCATCTAATCCCAGCAATAGTTGTTCAGTTTAGCCATGGTTTGGGTATCTGGGCCCATCTTGTGTTGTGCACCAGCTTCACCCTATGGTTACTGCCATCCCAGGCCTTGTTGCCATGTTTACATAAGCTGATCTTGTCATTGCCTGTGCTCTTACAGATCAAGTCTTCCCTCCCACCAGCAGAAATTCCTAGAAATGCATCATTTATCTGAATGCTAAGGAAAATGTTTTTGCCTAAGTTGTCATATGTCAGCCTCCTCAGGACCAGGATGACCAGAAGAAGCGGGCAGCCCTCTTTTCAGAGACTGTCTCCCATTCTCTCTTGCGTTGCTTATCAAAAAGACCACCTAACAGCCAACAGACCATCTCTCCAACTGGTTTGTAAAAGTCTCTTGTACGGAAGAAGCCACAATGCCACCAGCCCCCTTGTCTGGAAGAAAGGTCTGAAGTCTGTCTCCAATTCTTTTTAGCTCCAGTTGGCTCCCATCGTCTTCTGCCTTGATCAATGTAGTCCATTACAAAGCACAACATCCTTTCCTGACAAAACGTTCTCATTTTGAAAAAATAAATTATTGTGTGATTTCTAAAATACAGCATGCGTGCTGGCATGTTGATCCAGCAGCAGTCTTATGAGCACCAGCTTTAGAATGAACCCTGCAGAGGATAGGAAGAACATACATCAGACCAGGCTTACAATCACTGCTTGTACAGCCCCTGCTGTATGTAAGACTGCAAGCAAAATATGGACTATAGAATCTTCTTCATGCTGCACCAGCCATTGAAGCAACATCCTGTCATCTCAGTAATGCAAGGGAGGTGGTCTTCCTGCCTTCTTCCTCCCTTATTTTACAGAGGAACCTACATGCTTTTATGCTGGAAAGCGGAGTTCAGAAAAGCCTCCAGAAATCCAAATTTCAAAGGAGGAAAATAACATTCTGGCTTTTTTTTTTTTTTTAAGCAGAAGTTTCCTCCGATAGACACGAATTGTGAGTCTTGTGCCTAAGAAAGTTGAAAGTTTCTCTTTGGCAGCAGGTCACTTCACCTGCCACCAGACCCCCCTCAGCCCTCCCCTGCAGGCTTGTCTGCACAACTATATAAAGTTAAGATAAGAAGGTGCCTTGCACTGCACCAGTCTCCATGGATACCTAGATCAGTGCTGATTGCCAGCAGTTATTTGGGGTGTCAGGTGGAACTCCCCTATACACCTGCTAGCCAAGATATTTTAAGTGCTGATGCAGGGACTGAAGCTGAAGACTTCTGCATGGAAAGCAGTTCCTATCTCACTGAACTAAAATCCTTCCCCAAATGTTCCAGTGGTTGCCACCTCTAATTTATCATAGTACTATGGCAAACTTTGTCTCCTTAAAAAGGCATTATTTGGTGAATCAACCTTGACACCCTGCTGGTTACCTTGAGTCACTTGCAGATCCTTGTGGTTTGTTATTAAACTATGAACTCCAACAAAGATACACACAGCAAGTTCTGTAGCAGAACATTGGCTTAGGATGCAGAAGGTCCCAGGTTCAGTCCTCAGCATCTCCAGGCAGTAGGTGATGTGAAAGACCTCTCTACCTGAGACCTTGGAGAGCTGCTGCCAGTATGGGTAGACAATATTGATGGATCAATGATCTGATTTAGCATATTGCAGTTTCATGTGTCCATGTGACCTCTGTCATTGTTTTAATGGTTACTTAACAGAAGAAGAAAGAAGAAAGAAGAAAGAAGAAAGAAGAAAGAAGAAAGAAGAAAGAAGAAAGAAGAAAGAAGAAAGAAGAAAGAAGAAGAATTGGTTCTTATATGCTGCTTTTCTGTACCCAAAGGAGTCTCAAAGCAGCTTACAGTCGCCTTCCTTTTCCTCTCCCCACAACAGACACCCTGTGGGACTGAGAGAGCACTGATATTCCTGCTTGGTTAGAACAGCTTTATCAGTACTGTGGCAAGCCCATGGTCACCCAGCTGGCTGCATGTGGAGGAACGCAGAATCAAACCGGGCTCGCCAGATTAGAATTCCACACTCCTAACCACTACACCAAGCTGGTGAGACAGGAGCTCAGATTAGTGGACCATGTTTCAGCTCACTCCAGACACTGGAGCACCCACCCCATCTCTGGAAACCTTACTTGAAGACTTTGACCCCAGACTTTAGAGGATATCCTCATAGCCACAAAGGCTAGAAATTTTAACTGGACCCATGAAGTTGCTTTATATTAAGTCAGATTGTTGGTCTATCAAAGTCATTATTGGCTAGCCTGATGGGTACTAGGTCTTCAGGTTCTCACTTCCCCTGTTGTCTGATCCTGGAGTGGCCAGGGACTGGAACTGGGATTATCTGCATGCAAAGCAAATATTCTGTCACAGAGTCATGCTGTTGGGAGCAAGGGCTCAGGGAGGAGAATTAGATCCTGAAGGCTCATTCAGAACTCAGGTGAATGTTCTCTGGATGCAATGTATTTATATAAACCACTTCACACTTTTGAATGCCTAATGATTAAGTTCTAAAAAGAAAAGGTGCTGGGACTCCAGAGTGTCATGTCCACCAATGGGGAAGAATGGAGATGGATGGGTAAATTGAACTCTTAGACCGTTTACGCACTGGGAACTTCACTGCCCCAACTCCCGTGCAGGAGCACCAATTGGGGGCGGATGAGGTGCACCAGGTCAAATGCTCCCCCATGTGGGTGCAGAAAGAGGTGAGGCAACCTGCCATGACTAAAACTCTAGCCTGCAGCCTGGCATGAAACCTCCAGTGCATAAATGATCTTAGTGATAAAACATTTCTGCTTCTTCTCAGAAGTTTTCCTGTCTTCATTGCTTTTCACTTCTCAAGGATAGTGGTGAAAATAGAGACAGAGGATTAAGCCCTGCCTCAAATTAAGCCCAGGGATATTGTCATTAATTAACACATGTTCACGCACATGTCAAAGCAGCAAAAACTAACAGAAGTCTTGTGACATCTTAACAGATGAACACAGTTACTCTTCCAGATCAGCAATGCATCTGATACATTAAACAGAATGTAGAGTCCCCGGAATGTGCCTGTTCAAAGAACTGTCTCACTGGGTGACCCATTTCTGCTGCATACACTTGTTCAGGATAAAGATTCTGGTCCCTGCACAACCATGTGTACAATTTCTGGTCCCCGTTCCTAGCCTTTGACTATCAAGCTATGCACATGCAACAACAACACTTTATTTACAGCCTTTTCGACCAGTACAATAGTCAAGCTATGCAAAAATAAACTGTGCAACTAATATTAATTATATGCCAATTAGGAAAGGGATAGCTGCTGTTCCATACCATGGGATATCTAGCGGGGATTAATTTGTGCCAGGAAGATCTTGTTTTCTGTTCTCATAGCAGAACTTAACCCAGGACCAAATGAGGTATGAACAGATGAAAAAGACCCTGTGTATGTAACTTCTTCACCCTGGAGTGACAATAGTGGAATAGGAAAAAGGCTTTCGGACCAGATTGTAGTATTTTTCAGGCACATCAGAACCTCAGCCTCTCTTTTTCTAGATGCTGAGCAGGAAGCTGCAGCTAAGAGTTAAAGCTAGTTTTGCAGGCCATGAAAAAGGGCCGTTCCATAGGGGAAGGATGCTCCCTGGAGGTTTGGCTAGGAGTTGTCCAAGGCCTGAAACCGTATCTCTCTAGGATATTCTTAAGAGCAGTATTTAAAGGCAAGAAATAATGCAGCATAAAAGACAGCCTACTTGCAGGCAAAGTTCTTCCTAGGGCAAAGGAGATCTGATTGCAGTTGTGCCCCCCCCCCAATACAAACACACTCCAGAACCTGTCCCTGTCTATCTGAGAAGGCTTGTGGCATCAACACAGAGGCAGGGCCATCTGGAATATGACCCAGTAGAAACAGGAGGACATGTCAAGTCCCAGGGGCAGGGCTTTTGCTTTCCACATGAGCCCCGTGTCTCATTCTCCACTTTTATCCACTGGCAACATTTTCATTGGATTCACATGGGCAAATTGGCCCTGGATTTGTTACTAGTAACACCTCCCTTACATAACTAACTTGGGGGACTTAACTGCCACTAGCATTTAAAAGGATTATATAAATAGCTAAAGGATGGCTCTCTGAATGTTTCATGAATAGTTGTGATAGTGAATAATGTAGAATTGTCATACTGTGGGGCAAGATGCCTCCAACTTCCTAATGCTAGGAATAGACCCAAATTCATCACTCCCTGTTTGGAAGCTTTGATAAGAGTGGGTGGGCAGGAAGGATTGCTTCAGTACTTGGCTCTTGTTGCCCTGTCTTGCATGCCCAGGGAAATGCCAATAGCCACTTTGGGGTCAGGAATCCCTGGCCCAGACTGGCCAGGGATTCTGGCTTTCTGGGTGGGGGAGGGGGTTTCATCTGGGTATGAAATTGGGATCACTGTGAGTGGGCAGGTAGTTGTGAGTTTCCTGCATTGTGCAGGGGGTTGGACCAGATGACTCTGGCGGCCCCTTCCACCTCTATGATTCTAATGGTCCCTGCAATCATGAAATAAAGGGAGCCACAGAAGCTCTGAAAAAGACTTCTCCAGGGTCAGTTATTTATTTTATGATTCTAGGGCATCTAGGGTTGCTTACATGCACATTGATTTGCGTCCTGGGCTGTTCTCCAGTCCTGAACAGTTAGATGACTTTGTGTCAGTCGGTTTGGCTGCTTGTGATCAGTACAACCTGTTTGTTGAGTAATGGTTCATGTATTCAAGCAGTAGAGTACCATACAGTGTTTCACATATGGATATTCTCACATAGCCTGATAGGATTTCTATTTTCCACCCTATAGCATCCTCCATAGACCGATAGTCATTGCCTGCTGCTTGGCAGCCAATCATATAAACTATGAACAAATCAGAGAGTCAACCAATTATAAACATTGTATTTTTAAAAAATACAACACCTGTTGGGTATTTATTGATCTGCATTATCAACATTGCATGTGTGTGCTTTCCCACACAGTCTCATGGGAGACATGCTTCTTCCCTTATTTCATGTTATTACCTGACCAGACCATCTATGACCTCAGGGAGAGTCATCTGACCTTTATACACAGATGTGAAACCCCCCACAAGACAAGGAAAGGAAACGGGAGCACTGCCACTATGGCACAGCTGGAAAGTTGTCTGATGGTCATTCAAGGAGAATGGCAACCTGGTGAACTGATCAGAGGCTGAGCACTCAGCTCAGAGGTGATCACACCTCTCAAACATGTTATGTTTCCCAGTGGAACATGTTTGCCATGAAGTTCATGCCATCCTTAGGGACATCAGATGCTGGCAATCATCACCAATAGAAGGCTGAGCTTGATGGACATATTATAAGACTGCATGGAAATTCTGATCTTCTTAGGACACATCCTTCTTCCCCTAAACTACAGCTAAGCACCATTCCGTTATTAGCTGGACCAAAAATCTTGTGCATCCAGCTCACCCTTTTCTCTGTATGGCTCTATTTTTCAGACAAGGGATCACTCATGCAAACAATCCCTAGGAGAAGGCAGGGAAAAATACTGTAAGGGCACCATTTGCTTCTTGTCTCTTGGATTTTTAACCTGTTCTTCCTTGAGGTTTTTGGGTTAGCATACATAGTTCTTTACTCCTTCTTTTCCTCCTCCTCCTCCATGGCTCTCTTTAATTCCCTACTAACCAACATGGCTATAGATCTGCACCTCATCTGCTCTGCTTGCTAGCTCCTCCCATACACTTGTTGACTACTCTGGCTTCAGGGTTGGAAAGATGGCATTGAAGTAAAGATGCTCTGTTGTTCACCCAAGAAGCCTAGGGCTACAACTCAGACATTTGGGGAGCTAGCTAAGAGGCAGCCTGCCTGGAAAACATTTGCACTCTTCCTTGACAGACTCACAGAATCCTGCATGATATAAAGTGTGAATGAGCCACAAGCAGGGGTGGTCTTGGGGCCCCAGAAGCTTCTTTCCCCTTCAAACAGATGATGCCATGGGCAGCCGGGGGCTGCCACCCAGTGGCAGCTGCCCAGGACGCCCATCCCCAAGACCATATGTGGCCACAAAAGCCACTAGCATACAAGGAAAACATGGAGAAGGCGGAGGAGGAGGGGGGGGGGAGGGGGGGAGGGGAGGGGGAGGGGGAGGGGGAGGGGGAGGGGGAGGAGGAGGAGGAGGAGGAGGAGGAGAAGGAGGAGAAGGAGGAGGAGGAGGAGGAGGAGGAGGAGGAGAAGGAGAAGGAGAAGGAGAAGGAGAAGGAGAAGGAGAAGGAGAAGGAGAAGGAGAAGGAGACGTTGGTTCTTATATGCCACTTTTCTCTACCTGAAGGAGTCTCAAAGACCGTTTTATGCACTGGAGGTTTCATGCCGGGCTGCAGGCTGGAGTTTTAGTCATGGCAGGTTGCCCCACCTCTTCCTGCACCCACATGGGGGAGCATTTGGCCTGGTGCACTTTATCCGCTCCCAATATGTGCTCCTGCACAGGAGGTGGGGCAGTGAAATAACCAGTGCATAAACAGTCAAAGAGGCTTACAGTTGCCTTCCCTTTCCCCACAACAGTCACCCTGTGAGGTGGGTGAGGCTGAGAGAGCCCTGATATCACTGCTCAGTCAGAACAGCTTTATCAGCAAGGTCACCCAGCTGGCTGCATGTGGGGGAGTGCAGAATCGAACCCGGCTCGCCAGATCAGAAGTCCACACTCCTAACCACTACACCAAACTGGCTCTCAATTAGTCACTCAATTTCTGTCTGGGGGGGGGGGTAGTTCTGCCCTGTCATCCTCCTGTTCCCCTCTTCAGGATTTAAAAGACCAGAGCTGACAGCACTCAGCTCACCAGCATTGGGGTGAAATTTTGTACAAATTTGAAATCTTATTGGAGTTTCAGCATTCAAATCAGATATTTCTGATGCTCACTTTAAGCATTTCAAGAACAGCTGGCCAGCCCTTTAAGCAGAGCTAGCTTAGCAACAGCCTGTACAACAGCAGATCTAAACACAAGGGATATCCAACTAGCACTCTAGGCAGAAATGAGGCCCAAGGAGACCGCCTCGGCATGTCTTGCCGTTGGTTACCCATGAGTTTATCCGATGCTTGGAAGGAGTCATGGCTCAGTGGCTGTGCACTTGCTAGGTATGCAGGAGGCCCCGGGATTTTTTATGCATGGGGGGAGGGGGGGCACAGATCTGGAAGTAGATGATAAGGACTTCTGATTAGGACTCCAGAGAGCTGCTGCCAATCAGAACAGACAGTATGTCACCTAATGGGACCAATGTTCTGACGGAATAAAAGGCAGCTTGATGTGCTCCAAAGTGGGGACAGGGTGCAAACATGCCAGGACCTCTGCATATGGCCTTTTGCAGATGCATGCAGATGCATTCTGTAAAGCATCTGGGGTTTGACTACCCCTGCTGTAAAGCTTTAGATCCCTCGTCTAGGTCCCTGAGTGCTTTCTGCCTCCACTGCACGCTGCAGGTCATCCTGCTTGAGTAGCTGCTGATCATTGGACTTCTCTGTGCCACTGTAAACCTGGTGGGGTTGCCTGAAAAACTCCATCTTGCATTCCTGGTTTTGCAAGGATTTAGCCCTGGAAATACGTCTGTCTACAGAGAGTGCTTCGTTTTCAAAGCAAGAAGTTCTAGGTCTCAAATGTCATTTTCTCCACTCTCACTGTGCTTAAACAGTATCCACCCCATTGGGAGTGGGGAGATCAGGTTTGTATCTAGTGTTAACTTCCCCAGATAACAGATGTGAATTTGTGTATGTGGTACCGATTGTTGTACCATTGCTGCTTAAAGCCCTCTTGAAGTTCTGGCTTGGCCATGCTAATCTTCTCTGTATCGGTCCGATTTTAATCTTCTCTGCTCAGTAAGTGCTGAAGCGAGCACCCTGATGTTCTGGCTTGGGAGCAGCCCCTGCTAACACGGCTTGGCATGGCTCAGTGCAAATTCCGTCTATACTGGACCATCCATGTCCACCATGCAACTGCTATGAGCTGTCTGCGTGAAAGCAGAATTTTCACCAAATTGGCCACTGGGGACCAGGTGGACCCACCTGGTCAAAGAAAGGCAGTCATTTCCACCCCCATCCTGTCTCCATTTCATGCTTCAAACGTCCCACATCACACCCACAGTCAGAAGCAGGCCCAGTTAGGCTCTTTCCACGTGCCATTTCTCATTCTCACTGGTATACAAACTTTTCCAAAAAACTAAGCAGGACGTTTGTTAGGGGCTGCACTGATGAAGTGTGTATGTGTGTAATAAATAATTTATTTATCCGATTCCTTGCCCGCCTCTCCCAGCAAGCTTGCTTGCAGAGGGTTACCAAGAATAAAACCCCACAATGAAACCATAAAACTATCCACACCTGAAAATCCTGACCCTCCCCAAAAGCAACCCTAAAAAAACCCCACCATCCGCTCAACATATATATCATTTTAAATAGACTGTTTTTTAGGAATGTTTAAGAATTTTATTGCATGGGGACTTCATCTATACTTTTTGTAAGTTGCCCTGAGACCCTTTGGGAACGGGGCAGCCCAGAAACGAATAAAATGAATCTGTGGTGGTCAGAACACCTAAAGTAACAAGGGTGGCCAAAAACAGAACTGAATTTCCAGTCTGAAGAAGTGAGCTGTGTCTCATGAAAGCTCATATGGAAATGAACATTGTTAATCTCCAAGGTGCCGTTGGATCTTTACTTTAAAAAACAGAAGGCCCAGCCAAAAACGGAGGATGCCTTCGCTAGCAAGGCACCCTGCTATGAATCTGTACCACCACTGCAAGAAAAAGCCAGCTTACCTGCAGTTCGGATGCAGTCTAGTTGCCTTGGAAGTGTCCACCTGACCAAACACCATAGCAATGCTTTCTGACTGTGTTATTTATGCAGATCTTTTGTCGATGCTTAACTTAGAATGAATTGTTTTGATACTGCTGTCATGTTGCAGACCATCGGAGGGAGAAAAGCATTTGTTTGAGGCAGTAGCAACCAGCTAGGCTTCCTGGTGGGGAAGCCTATGCACCCCCCTTCCCTCCCCGGAGGCAAATGTTGCCAGAGTTTCATTTACACCAGTGTTATTTTACCCAGGGGCTCCTCCTTCTGTTTATACTCCAAAGCCCCTCTGTACACATTTAGATGGTGAGCAGCAGCCTATGGGGCATCTGAGAATGAAGGGATTCACTGTGCCCTTTGCTTCTTGGACCTCTAGTCAGAAACATGCAAGCAGTAGTTTGCGCATAATCTAATAGGGAAGTTAGAAAGTGCTCAATCAAACTGGCTGCTCTTAAGCAAAAGGACAGTGCCCAGGGAGGAGGGATGTACATGGATTGCAGATTCAGCAAACTTTTCTTAGCTTTGAAGAAAACCACACACGATTCCCAGAGCTCGCACCACGGCAGTTTTGACCCCCACACTGTATCTCCTGATGACACAGCAGAGAGCCAGATCATTCCTCGGCCTGCCTAGACTGCAAACCGGCACCCGCAAACCCAGCTGCAGGCGCCACCGCGTCGTCTTCTGGCACTCTGGAAATAAAGCTGCCGGTTTGCTTGGGGCAAGAGCCAAGGCTGCGGCCTCTCTTACCTGGAGAACTCTCTTGGTCAAGCCCGTTTTCTGAGCGAGCTGTTTCAAGTCCTTGGCATCTGGATTGTGGTTAATAGCAAAATAAGACTTCATTGTCCGCAGCTGGTGATGTTTGAAAGATGTCCTCATGCGCTTTGTTTTCTGATTGCTGGGGTATTGCTGGTCGCGGTCCAGGTGGTCCCCGTCGTTCTCATTGCAGCTCAAAGCTGGAGACAGGGAGGAGGTAAAGGGCAGGTCAGGCCAAGCAAGGGCAGCCATCGAAGCAACACACCGGTCCTGTGTGCATTGTCTGCCTCTTCACTCCCGCAGCCTCGCTCCTTTCTTGCCTGACAATAACTGGCCTGTAAGAGCCCTCACCTGCACCGGGGCTTCCTCTACCAAGGCAGGTGGCTTTCTTTTCCCACCCTTTGCTGCCTCCCCATTCTGCATTTTCAGACACAATGAGAAGAGCTGAGAATAACCCCACAAGATGTTTTACTGCACTTTAATGCCTGAGCGTATTGTGCAGTTACAGCCCCGAAACAACCACTCAAACCCTCAATAGCAAAAAAACTCATTCAGAATCCTCAACATTCTTTCCTCCCAAGCCCAACCACTGCAGGAGACAAGAGAGACCATTTAATAAAAACCCTGTTTTAATGAGGGGGAGGGGAGATTTTATACACCTGATGGCAAATTTCGATTATCACTTGACTGAAAGTGAGAGGGGGGGGATAGGGAGACAGTTCCAGGGGCACTGGAATGGAACTGAAGACCAAAATGAAAGTTCAAAGTGATTGTGTGTTTGCACTCCATTCAAATCAAACTCCCCTGAAGAAAGCTACATGGAGATCACCTTTCTTTTCCATGGGTTTAGTGAAGACAGTTTAGATGCATTTAGGCTTCCTCATATGCCTGCAATGCACTAATTAAGCTTACACAAAAGAGGCAAAGGAACCTTATAGCAATTAACAAATGAAGCTACAATTTGCATACTAAGCAAAATAGGCATACCGGTGAAGGTGTGTGTTTCTTTTTACAAAAAAAAAAAACACTTTTAGGCACCTATGGAGCATATAGAAACACAGGGAGTTGTGTATACAAATAATCAGAAAAGCAAAAGCTAACCCCACAAAGAAATCCACCAGTTCATTCATTTGGAGGTTGCATCATGAACAATCCCTGGGTGCAGCTCAAGCATTTACAAATTCCTTTTTCAAGTTAAAAACTAAATGCATACTATATGTGGAAAAGAAGGGAGCTCCCAGTCATTTTCATGTTCTCCCTTGGTAATTATTTTTTCAGTGTCTCCCATTTAAAAAAAAAAGAATAGGTAAATATTCACTGTGGGAATGTTAAGATGTGTCGTATTGATCCGCTAGTCCAAAAACATCTGCCCCGGCTTGTAAAATTGACCATCATCACACCTTCAATATGCCTCTCCTACAGTCTTGTACCACCACAGCTTTATGTTCAATGCAGATTATCTATCCGCTTGTCACTATCAAAAATCAAATTGAGAGATTAATTTACTGATCACAACCAGGCAACGATTGGTCTTCAGGAGCCCTAGCACTAATTGTTCAGAAATGCTGCAGACAGCCATTATATCACATGCACAGCTAGCAGATTATGGTAGCGTTTTAAAGCCCATTATTTCATGCCAAGATTTCATAGTCAGACAAAGAAAATACAACTTTTCGCTCTGCTTGCAGCCACCAAAAGGTATCCTGTAAAGTTATTATGCCATTAAGGGAAGACATGCTGAGAAGATAGATGCTATCTTGGAGCTACCCCTTACATTTGCATTTATCATCTGATAGTGAAAGTTACACTGCTTCTGCACATGGAGGTATTGTTCCTGGCTGCTGTCTCCAAACCCCATTGGCAGACCTGTTCTCCACAACAGCTCTTAAGAGCGACATATTCCACCTAGCATGAGGATATGAAGTTTTGAGCCGAGCAGAATGTTTAGCCTGTCTCCAGAACGGTCCAATGTTACCTGACAACTTGCTTCAGAAGCCCTGGTTATTTATTTATTCATGTAATTTATATACTGCCCCTCGCTGTGATGTCTCGGGGCAGTGTACATAGAACCAGAGGGGAATGGGAAAGGTACAAAGAACATTTGGAACAATATTGAACAAGAAAAAATATAAGCAGTCATAACAGCACAACATATGGGTGATCATAACAGTTGAAAGGGAATAACAGCAACAATTAGGGACATACCAGGCATCAAGGTTGCCTGGGAAAGGTTGTCGGGGACCAGTTAGGAGGGGTCCTCGTCACTGTCCTAATCTGACAGCCTGGTGGAAGAGCTCCATTTTGGAGGTCCCATGGAACTGTCTGAGTTCCGAAAGGGCCTTGATTTCATTGGGGAGCTAGTTCCACCAGGTTGGGGCCATGGATGAGAAGGCTCTGGCTGTCATCGAAGCCAGGCAGACCACTTTGTGGCCAGGGATCACCAGGTTCTTGGAATAGGGGCAGTGTGTCACTCTTTGGGAAGTATAGGCAAGCAGACAGTCCTTGAGGTACACAGGACCCTGACCACGTGTGGCCTTGAAGCAGAGTACCAGTACCTTAAACCTGATCAGGTATTTGATTGGTAGCCAGCGCAGCTGCTGGAGGATCGAGGTGATAGTGGCTCTCCATGGTGCTTGAGTAAGAACATGGGCAACTGCATTTTGTACCCATTTTTGTGTCTGGGGCAGGGATAAGGGCAGGCCTGCGTAGAGCGAGTTGCAGTAATACAGCCTAGAGGTGGCCGTTGCATGGATCACTGTGGCAAGATGTTCTGGGGCCAGATAGTTCACAGGTCAGTGAATGCATTTGTAATCCCTGCACACTTGATATTTCCCTATCTGTGCGGTAATTCTCATGTTACATTTGATAACGTATGACTGAAAATGTGATAGAAACCCGACATTTGTCCAGGTCCTGATGTCTGCTTTCATTTGTAAAGTGAATGTGCGTTGGTTCTTCCTTACAAACCCTTTGTCCCTGTACAAACAGGTTCGTGCACAGACACGCAGGTGGCGTGTGCATTCACACTAACATATGAATTGCACTCATGTCATAATACCTGGTCTGCTGCCCCAACACGGCTGGCTCACATAAGACTAAGCCATTGCTTGGGGGCAGCAATATCAGTAGGGTGACAATGAGATCCTCTAGTGCAGGGGTAGTCAACCTGTGGTCCTCCAGATGTCCATGGACTACAATTCCCATAAGCCCCTGCCAGCATTTGCTGGCAGGGGCTCATGGGAGTTGTCATCCATGAACATCTGGAGGACCACAGGTTGACTACCCCTGCCCTAGCACATCCTAGAGGTTGTTAGGTTGGGAGCCTCTGAAAGCTATGCTCCAAAATCCCTTCTGCAACACTGCAGCCTCTTTGATCGCGCACTGTTTCTGATCAGGGTATGAAAATGTCCTGAGTCTGCACACTTTCTTATCCTATCTTGATCTTCTCTGTCAGATGTAAGCCCTCTCTGATACATTAAATACAGTACCTAGCACCTCAGCAGTTCTTAATAAATTATTAGTAATGGTTGTGAGAGAGATCACCTTCTTTAGTTTGCAGCAGACAAAAAAAGTATGTGCAATGGCCAGGTCATTTATGGGGGTGCATCTGATGCTGCTTTCAGTTAAGGATCCCAGAGTACATTTGGAAGATGCATTATGCAGCTAGTTGGCTGCAGCTAAGGAGCTCCAGGTTTGGTCAGTACCTGAATGGGAAGGCCTTCTGAGAACCTCTCATCCACGTATACCACCTCAAGCCCCATAATGGAAGAATGACTGGATATAAATGTAACAAATAATGTACAATGGGGGGGAAACATTCACATTGCATCCTGATGCCTCTCCTCTTCTTCCAGTGCCTGACCACAAATCTTTTCCTTATCCTGGGGCTACACCATATCCACCAGGCCTCTGTTGAATCCAAGAAGAACCTCACACCTGAGATGTACTTTATTTGTCATATATCCTAGCTCAGGGGTAGTCAACCTGTGGTCCTCCAGATGTTCATGGATGACAATTCCCATGAGCCCCTGCCAGCAAACGCTGTCAGGGGCTCATGGGAATTATTGTTCATGAACATCTGGAGGACCACAGGTTGACTACCCCTGTCCTCGCTGATGGGAGGTTTGTATGACATTAGCAACTCAGCCTCCTGTCTTTGGGTTCTTTTCTGGTTGCTCATTCCCGCCCAAGGATTGAGGGATGCATTAACAAATATAATAAATATATGCCAGAGAAGCAGGGACCTAGCTGGATTTGATTAAAAGACCTGGTTAAACACAACCCTCTGTCTTCTGCCACCTCTTACAGTTTGGTTTTGATTTTTGTTTTGTTGTTATTGCTGTTGTTTTGTCTCTTTTCTACGGTTTACTTTCCTTTGCACTTTACACTTATGCACAGCCTTGTGAACAGTTTTTTTATTGTCATACTTGCAAATGAATAAATATTTGCAGAGTCCTTTCTCCAGCTATTGGTTGAGAGGGCAGGATATCACCAGAGGTTCATAAACATGGAACGGGAAGGCATATAGACAGCCAACAGGGGGCAGCAAGTCTTCTCTAGGGAATGTGAAATGAGGAAATCTGAAATGGCCCAGGGATGGAAGGGATTGTACGCTGATGGCATTAAAGGACGGAAGCCAGGAATGGAAGCATTATTGACCAAGGAGGCACTGACGCCAAAGAGGATAGCTGAGACTGTCGTGTTGATTCAAATAAGTCAGCTCACTTTGGGTCTGGGATATATCAAAGGGCACCCCAGCAAGATGCAGAGGAGGGCAGGAAGGCACTTCTCTCCCCAGGGGTGATGAGAGAAAGAGTTTTGTTTTAAAAGCATGTCCTTTAATCAAGCCTGCATGGATTAAGAATGCCTTGTCCTCATTGCCTCCCTCCAATCAATCGTTCGCTCATCCTTTAATTGTGGACAAAACACGAGCTGTCACGGACAGAAGAGAAGATCCCAGAGCAATCTCATGTCAGTAAGACCTCACATGACCCCCCTTTCAGAAGGACACGCTGGAGTTGCAAAGCTGTGTATGTTGAGCCACAGGAAACCTCTCTGTCTCTCCCCTACAGATAACACCATTGTACCAGGCATGGCTAAAGTTCTGTGACGGCAAGGTGAGCCGTGATTTGGGTGCCTGGCTGAGTAGCCAAACTGGCCACCAGTTCAATGTCCACCACGTACTTGGATGACCCACCACTCGTGCTCTCTTTCCTTCAAAATAAAGATGCTAAGAATGCCCCTCTAGATCCACAGCAGCTGGACTAAACATGCCTCCTTCCTCGGCATGCGCAGGAAAAAGAATGAATGAGGCCTTTGTCTAACCTGTGAATGGGTCCAAATGGGCAGTTGCCCTGGCAAGCAGGGAAGCCAGTCTCAACCAGTTTGAGAGACCAGATTTCCAAGAGGAAAACAATGCTACTATCCCACTGCCAGCTACAGAGAGGAGGGGCCTGGGCTTAAAACGCCCAAAGTCTGAGGAACTATCTTTCTCTTGGATGCTGGGTGGACATTGCTAATCATGAAAGGAAGAAACCCTCTCACACACAAGCTGGCATCTCATAATATGCATGATGCAGACTGAAACACCCAGGGTAATCCAGAGGCTTGCTCTGTGAATTGTTTCAATGCCCACCTGTTCTGCATGCCTTTAAATTCCCACCACACCACCAATAAGAAATGGCTAATTTATGGGAAGTGAGCACTGAGCAATGTTGCATGGTTAAGAGAGTAGGACCTGTAAAGCAGGGGTAGTCAACCTGTGGTCCTCCAGATGTTCGTGGACTACCATTCCCATGAGCCCCTGCCAGCATTGGCTGGGAATTGTAGTCCATGAACATTTGGAGGACCACAGGTTGACTACCCCTGCTGTAAATCTATGAAATGGGTGGCGGGTGGAGAGGCCACATGACTCCATGCCTGGGGCACTCTGCTTCTCATTCTCCTTGTGTTCTTTTCCCCCTGGGATCTGAGGATCTATTTATCTAGCATTTAAGGGCTGAACTGGTAAAGGTCATAACAGGACTTTGGCTGCTGCTTGGAGGACAAGAGTATTCATACCCACTTAGGCCAGCAGTGCAACCAGTTCTCCTTGCCTCAGGGTACCAAAACAGCATGTGGCCCAAAGGCCATCTTGACATCTTTACATGTGACAGATTGTTTTCCTGACCGAGACCCGAAAGGGGGGTTCTGAACATCCCAAATGCAAAAAAGCATCTGGTTTTCCTTGGAAAAACTGAACTGCAGAATTTAGCTTCCAATGTGTTAAGGGTTTGCCTTCTACACAGCCCAGCCTATTGCTCTCTTGCCAGGGGCTCACACAACCTTTGGGTCAACAACTTTCAAATCATTTTTTAATTTAAACATTTTCCAGTCACCTGTCCACCCAACATAAAGTTGCCAAGGCAGAGAACAAGCAAAACGGTGTTTAAAATGCAGGTAAGAAGACATACAATTAAATGTATTAAAACAAACTCACAAACACACTCTGTCTCTTAGATCAGGGGTAGTCAACCTGTGGACCTTGAGATGTTCATGGACTACAATTCGCATGCTGGCAGGGGCTCATAGGAATTGTAGTCCATGAACATCTCAAAGACCACAGGTTGACTACCCCTGCCTTAGATCTCCCCTCTGTTTGTGGCACAACAAAACATTCCTAGGACGGTTTACCATGTGCAAAAAGTGGGTGAAGTAGTTTTGGCTTGCACAGAAACAGGGTCCCTAGCCCTCGTCCCTGAGACCAAAATCCCAGCTCCTGTATGGGGAGCACCCACTCATCAGAGCAGCTATAGGTCCTCCCTTAGTGCCACGAGGCAAGGGCCTCAACGAAGACTCCGGACACCCAAAAGGAAGTGAAGTGACTATTTTTGTCCACACAGAGTTCACTGTGGCCAGAGGTAGCAAAAAATGGTTTTAGTCAAAGATCAGACCAATTCAGGGCACAAGAAAAGGAACCTCTGTGGTCAGAGACAGGATGCCTGTGGGGAAAGGCAGGCTTCCACCCCCCCAGTGGGCTCCCCAGAAGCATCTGATTTGGCCCCAGGAACACGGGGTGAGATTTTCTCTCCCTTCTGATCTCACAGAACCATTCCAAGTGTTCTGCAGCAAGCAAAACAAAGCAGCTGCCAAGCCCACAGACAGTTCCCACCTTGTCCCCAGAGAACCCCAAGCCTAGGGGGCCCATACAGACTCACACACGCCCCAGGCCAGGGTCCTGCAGAAAGGGAGACCTGCACCCGGAGCGGGAGAGGACTGCCAAGAGGACAAGGTGTCTGGGTCATTTGGCGGGCCCATGGCCATAGGCAGATCACATGATTTGGCTCTCTGTGATAGCTGTATTGCCTCTGAGCCAGCTACAAATACGCCAGGGGGTGCTGAGCTTGTCAAGAATATTCATTTCCTTTGGGAACACAAGCAGACTCCTGGGGTGGAGGTTTCAGACTAGGCGGCCACCTCTTCATGTCCCTGGGCCTCTCCCCACCCCCTTAATGCCCCAACAGAGTCAGTGGCCCTGCTGGGATTCTGGGGGGCTTGGGGCCCCTCCAGGTGACTTCCCATGCCGGGAGGCTGTGGGGAGGAAGGGGACTGTGCCTGCTCCCAAGAGGTTGCCAGGGGTCCTTTCCAAGCGCATCCAGGAGAGGAGCCCATCCGGCCAGAGTAACAAGGGGGGAGAGAAGATACAGCCTAGTTTGGGAAGAGGGGGGGGTGCTTGACTAGTGACAGCCAAAGTTCCCTGTTCCCTGAGCAAAGAGGAGGGCCTGGAGATTTCTTGGGGGGGGTCATTCTCAGTCCCCCCCCCTCTCACCAGGGGCAGAAGGAACCAGGGTTACCTGGCAGGCTTGGTGGGGGAGAGGAGGGGGCCAGATCTGTTGGGAGCTCCCTGAGAAGCCGGGTTTGCCTGTCCGACGCCACCGGCTCCCTCCCAACCGAGAACCGCGGGCTGAGGTGGAGGGACTCCCACGATGGCGTCAAAACTCTGACTGCCGGAGGGCCAGGCCAGGCCAGGCAGAGACCCCCTCCCCCTTCCGTGCAGGGTGGGTGGGGTGGGGGGTGAGCTGACAGATTGGGCTGGGGAGGGGGGACTCCAGGCCGGCTTCTGGATTTGGGGTTCAAAACGGTGGCGGGAACTTTGGTTGGGGAGAGCCGAAGGGTTGGGAAGAGTATCCGGCCTCCGTGGGATGCTTTTGGGAGAGGGCTTTGGGAGGCCTGGGCGGAGAGGCTTCTTTCTCAACAGGCCCGGAGGGTGGCGGAGGCGTTGGCTTGAAACGAGGCAGAACTTTACACAACAAAGAAACAGATTTTTTTTTTCCTGTCCAGCCAGTCAACTGTGGAGTTATTTCCCTCGACATTTTGTTTTGATTTTAATTCGCCAAGCCAAACTGAGGTCGATTCGGAAAGTAGCCCAAATCTCCAAACTGGAAAATCCGGAGCAGAAAATGAAGGGGGGGGGAAAATCTTGAGCCCCTTTCTCAAGGAGGGAGGGAAGGGGTTAGCAATACCCTTTAGGAGCCTTCTCCCCGTTATTTGCTCCAGACACTGGATTTTTGCCCCCAAAAACATGCCTGCTACCCCATGCCACCACCGCCACTGCCTTCTCCCCCGTGCTTTATGGGTCCCCTCCCTCTCCAGGGCCCACTGCCCCGCCACTCTTTTCACTTGTGCAAGGCTAAGGAAAAGGTTTTCCGAGGTGCGCGTGAGAGAATGCAAAACCGCGCGTCAATAGGCCTCTGTTCGGCTCAGCCGCCCTTGGGGTCCCTCCTTCCCCGCTCCTGGGTGCCCAGCGCATCGCTGTCCGAAGCCGTCCTCGGGCTGACCCCAGACAAAACAGCAGGGACCCGACACTTGCACGGCCCAGTCCAACCCTTTGCCCTTCTCTGGTCCCAACATCCTAGTCGGCGGCAAAACCTCGCACCACCCCAGAACCCCCCAAAGCTCACGCCCTGCACTTCAGCCCCGGTTCTCCGCCGACAGCCGTATCGAGCACGCCGAACCCGAATTTCGAGCACGCCGAACCCTCAGCGCTCCCCACTCGCACCCTTTCCTCCTAAGCCCTCCGAGCACCCACCCCCACCCCCGGAATCTCTCCCAGGTCTGCTTCACCGGGCCAAGCCAAGCAGGTGCCCCTTTCCCTCGGTCGGTCCCGTCCCGGTCCTTACCCGCGTTGTAGGCAGCCAGATCGGCGCCGGGTCCCGGGCTCTTCCTCTTCCGGGGCCGCCCCTTCTGCACGGTGCCCACGCCGTTGTAGTAGGGCAGTCCTAGGGGGCCTGAGGCGCCCAGTGCAGGGCCTTTGCCCGTCGCCCCGTCGGCATGGTTGAAGTGCAGCTGGTACTCCCCCTGGAGCAACGCCTCGAAGTGCAGCCGGCAGTAGACCAGGTTGTCCTTCATGCCGAAGTGGTCCCCCGTCGTCAGCATCTTGGCGCACGTCGAACAAGTGAAGCAGTTCAAGTGGTAGACCAAGTCCCGGGCGCGCATCACCATCTCCGAAGCGGAGATGCCCAAGTGGCAGCGAGCGCAGCGCTGGACCGAAAACCTCCTGCCGACCGGGAAAAGGCAGCCTCAGTTCCAGAACCCGCAGAAGAAGCCAGCCAGCCAGGGTGGAGCAGCGCGGAGCAGCGCAGAGCAGACAGGCCAGGGCCCAGGCCCAGCGCCTCAAAAGGACCGCCAGCAGCCGGGGGAAATCTAGCTCACAGCCAGCCGCCAGCCTCTTCTTCTTCTGGCCACTTTGAGGGGGCAGCAAATGCACTGCGCGTCTAGCCGGGAAATAAAGCTCCCCCCCCCCATCTGAAGTAGCGGGAACGTTTCCCTGGATCACAACGGGACCTCACCTAGCCCAGCTTCCAACTGGAGTTGGCGAAGGGACCCGAAGAGTCCTGCCAGAATTGATCGTGCCTGGGGGCTTTCTTTGGGGACGTAAACGTCCCGGTGCAGTGAGGCCGGGGAAGTGCGCAGCGGTGGGCTCTGGCATGGGCTGCTGCTGCTGCTGCTCCTTCTCTTCCTCAGGATGCGCCTGGCGCCTCGGGCCTAAAGCACACACCTTCCCTGCTGCGATCCGGTCCGGATCCTAAGCATCCCTTCCCTCCAGGAGCCTCCTTGGAGGGTGGCAGGGATGAATGGGGCTCCTGTGTGGGGAGGGGCCTGCCTTTGGCCCCTGGCCGGATTCCCCCCCCCCCAAGACAGACTGGCAGACAGGCAGGCCTGCCGGCTCCCTTACCTGTAGTAGTCCTCCTTGCAGTAGATGCTGCCGTCCTTGCTGAAGCAGGTGAGCTCCGACTCCAGGTTGAGCTTGCACTCACAGCACTTGAGGCAGCGCATGTGCCACTGCTTGTCCACCGCCAGGAGGTAGTAGCGGTCCGAAATCTTGCCCCCGCAGCCGGCGCACAGGGCTGCCCGCTCGCTGCTGATGGACGGCATGGCGTGCTGCAGAGGGGAGACAAGGACGGCCGGCGTCGGTTAAGGGACCCGCGGCTCAGGCACCCGCTCGGCCCCGCAGGCCCGGACCCGGGCAGGGGACCGGCTAGGCCTCGCTTGCCTGGGAGCCTCCGGCCCACCCCCCGGCAAGGGGAAGACAAACTCGGCGCCGCGCCCGCGAAAGCCGGCTGGCTGCAGAGAGTCGGCCACAGTCGGGCGGGGTGAGGGGTGGGGGCGGCCAGCAGCCCAGCAGCCTCCAGGGCCCGCGCCCAAAGAGCTCCCTCAATCTGGGGCCTCAGACCCCCCAGAGCCAACGAGGAGGAGCCCGTCGGGGGCGCCCACCGAGCGCCCTCGGACCCGCGGCTGTCTTGCGCCACGACCGCCCATCTGGAATGGCCATGCAGAGGCGGGTCCGGCGGAAATTCAAGTCCAGAGAAAGCGACGCCTGAACCGCGGGGGGGGGGGGGATAAATTTGGAGCCTCATTTTAAGGGGGAAACTCAAAAAGAGGCTTCTCTTAGAATGGGTTGGAGGGGGGAAACTTCTGCCGCCCAATCTGGCCCTTTGTTTTTCAAAGTCGAAGAAGTCACGGGCCAGCGGGACTCAGGGCCGCGCCTGAACTCTGCCGAATGACATCATTGGGCGCCGGTTATGCAGAAGCGTCGTATAATTAAAAGCAAACAACGAAAACATCCCCACTTTTTATGCGGAAAGACAAAGGGGGGGGGGATTGATTCCGAAAGCGGCTTTTGCGCAAGAGAAAGGCCTTCCTCGCCTCCCCTTGGCTCGTTCAGAGAACTTGGCATTTGGGCTGTTTTACAGGCCAGTCCTAAAGGGATCCACCCAGGATCCTCCTCAGGGCTCCCGGGGCTTCCTCTCGAGAAGACGGCCTTCGGCTCGCGCGGGAAGGAGCCCTCAAATGCACCGATTCGTCCGGCTTTAACTAGTCGGTGCATGTCCGAGTTGCAGGGCCTTCCGCCCGGCTCCGAAATAGGAACGAAATGTTAGCCTTCGAGGTCGGAATTCGGAGAAGAAATGCAGTCCCCGTCCGCTTAGCAATGGCGCAAATGCAGAAGCGCCTAGGCTTGGTTTTTTATTGTGTGCGTGTGTGTTTTAAGAGTTTTTTTTCCCCCAGATGACATTTGCAAAGTGAACCCAGCTGCGATGGCTGCCACGGTGGACCCGATTCGGTGAAATGAAGAGAGCAAAAGGAAAACACCGAAAGAGGCTTGAAATGAGTCCGCTCTTCTCCCGGTGGAGGGGCTCCGGCATGGGATAATTTACTCCTAAACAAACGGCTTGAGGAGCAAAATGTAGAATCCTCTGCTCCCCAGCACACAAAACCTCTCCTCCCGATCATTTTTAAAAAATCCAAATCACAATGATCGTCGCTGCTGTAGACGCTGCGAGAAACACTCAAAATAAACACAGAATACAATTTAATTATTATTGGAAGCCTCCGGTTCAAGTTTATAATTTTTTTCGTTGCAAGGCCACATAACGTCAATGATTTCCTCTTCCTGGGGGGGGGGGAAACGTATCGTGCACAAGAGGGCCAACCTCTTTCGGGTTGAGGGGGATCCGAACAGGGATTTGGAATAGGGGGGCTCCGGGTCGCTTCTCCGGCGGGTGCCGGCCTGGTGAGCTCGTTTCCGGCGGCGGGCTTTGGAAAAAACGGGCTTTGGAAAAAGCAGAGCTGCATCAGAGAGCCCAAGAAAACTCCCCAAACTGAAGGGGCCGCCTGGACTGTGGAGGTGTCATTTTAAAATCTTTTAGAAAATGTTTTCAACAATAAAAACTGGGAGTCCCCGAAAAATAATACAGTGTAGGCTTAAAGAGCCACTTTAATAACATTTTCCCAGCAAGGTTAAAATATTTTTGCCTAAGGTAAGGTAACTTCCTTCCTTCTTTTTTTAATTCTGCGGGGCGGGGAAGTAAAGTGAGAAAAGGGACCGTTATTCCGTTCTCTAGGTGGACGTCTCTGGAAGGCACAGGTCTCATGCGCAGAGGTCGGGCAAGAGGGGAGAATCCCTTTTCGCTCCCTCCCTTTAGGGATCTCTATTCTTCACTCCTCGTTTGAGGTTCCTTTGGCTGCCGTTTGGTCCCCTCCAGCTGGGAAATGGGTTATTAAGGGAATGGATCCCCCCCTTTTAAAATGAGGACCAGAAATAACAATGCCTCTCGCATCTCCCACCGTGCGAGGGGGATTCTCTCAGCAGCCTGAGCTCACTAACTTCGGGGCCGGCTGCCGGAATCCCTTTCTGGGGAATCCACCGTTTGTTTGTTTGTTTGTTTTGGGGGGGGGGGTATTTCTAGTCAAGGGCCAGGCTCCCGATTCGCGCGGCGCCCCCTCCACCCTCGGCCCCTTCCCGGCTCCGCGTGGCCTGGGCCGGTGGGCGAGGCGGGAGCCAGTCCTCCCCTCCGGCGGCGGTTGCGCGCCCGGCCCTACCGTCTCGGTCTCGCCCCGGTCGATGGCCGAGCTGATGGCGGGCGCGTCGCCCTTGGCTCGCCGGTCCATCTGGTCGATGACGCCGTGCATCTCCGAGCCGGCCAGGCTGTGGAAGAGCATGGCCGGCAGAGGCCGGGCTCGAAGCCCCGGGACGCTTCCGCCGATCCGAGTCCGACACCGGCGCCCCGCTTACGCGCAGCGGCGCCGCGCCATTCCTGGAGCCCGGCCGCCCCGTCTCGCCGCCGCCGCCTCCTGTTGCTGCTGCTGCGGGCCGGCGGGCAGGCTCCCGTCTCCTGTCTGGGCCGCGCCTGGCCGGGCGGACGGGACCTGGCAGCAGGGCTAGAGCCAGGCGGGGCCCTCCTCCTCCATGGCCCGGCCGCGGCGCCCGGGATGGGGGACGACGGCGGGCGGGCGGGCGGGCCGGCGCTCCCTCCTGGTGCTGGGCCGGCGGCGGAGGCCTCCAGGCGAGGCTGGTCGGGCTCGCGGTCTGGGCCGGCTGGACGGGCCGATTGGGCGGCGGCGGCGGCGGCGGCGGCGGCGGCGGCGGGCCGGCCCGGGCGCCCCTCTTGCAAGCAGCGGCGGCGGCGGCGGCTGCTCCGGGGACCCAGGCGCGGGGGGAGGGAGGGCCGGGCGAGCCGAGCGGGAGGAGGAGCCGCGATCCGGGCAGGAGCCGCTGCAGTCCCAGCCCCGCGCAAGGCTCCGCGCCTTTTCTAGCGCCGCTCTGACATCACGTCGGGCGCCGCGCCCATTGGCTGCTCCGCTCCCGGCCAGGCCCGGCCACCATGTGCTCGCAGGCGGCCGCCGCGGCCCGAGAGGGCCACTGCCCTGCCTGCCGACGGCCCGCTAGACGCAGACAATGGCCGCGCGTCCCGGCCGCCCCCTCGGACCAGCCTGGCCACCCCCTCGCCCAGCTGCGCCTCCCGGGCCTCCCGACGGGCGCTCCGACTCAGCCGCCCCCACCCAATTTCCACCCTCCCAAGGGGCGAGGCCCAGAGGCCCGGGGGATGGACAGCAGCCAGACCGGCCAGTTCAGGGCCTCTCAGAACTGGGGACGTTTCCCCGGGGAAAAGCTCCAAGCAGAATAGGACTGGGGGGTTCCTTCTGGCGTCCTTGCCCTTCGGCTGCTTCTCCGGCCCAGGCGGCCTCTCCCCCACGCGGCTATATCCACGGGTGGGCAAGGGCAGGAGGGCGCATAGTAAAGCTCTGGCCTTAGCTGGGAGGGTGTGCTTGGCGAACTCGGACGGTTCCCTCCCACCAAATTACAGGCCTGGCAGCCAGTTGCATCTTCCCCCCCCACCCCCACCCCCACCCCCCGCACCCCCCGCCCCCAACATCAATTATTTACAGGCCACCAATTCTGTGTCTCCCCCATACTTTGAGCCTCCTTTAAGGAGGTGGGCCTGGAAGAAAATCAGACTTTAGGGGATCGTTTTCGAGGTTTCTTCTCCCTCCAGAGTAGCACCGCAGTTGTTTCCACCCTGCCGCAACAGAGCCAAGGAGGACAGTCAGTCCTGTCCAGCGCCCGTCCAGGAAGGGGCCCGCCGTCGAATCAGTCTGACCTCACTTCGGCTGGAAGCGGAAGGCCAGAAGGCCCCAGACTTTGCCCTGTCAGGACAGCCAGCCTGTTCCTCCCAAAGGCTCAGTGCAGTGGATCTAAATGCGCCCACTTTGGGCCCGGTTCTATCGTGGGGAGGGGGGGGGAATAGAGAAGTACAACAAGGCCATACAGTCGGTGAGGTTCCCCTGGGGTTGATGGCCTGAGGAGGCGTGGCAGGATGGGGATGGGGATGGGGATGGGGAGGGGGAGGGGGAGGGGGAGGGGGAGGGGGAGGGGCCCTGCCTCTGGCTCCCTGCTGTCGGGCCTTCCTGGGGTCTGTCTCTGCCTTTCTCTCCTCTCCCCGCCCACCCCCAAGTTTCTTCGGGAGTGGGTGGCTTCCGTCCTCCCAACTTCTGGCCAACTCTAGGGGACCCTGGATCTGGTTGGTTTGAAGGTACTGAAGGGTCACCCCCCAGCACTGGGTCGATGAAGGACCCGGGGAGGCACCTGCTTCTTCGACCCTTCTGGGTCTGCTTCCCTTGCCCAGCCTGCCTTTAATTGAAGGGGGGGGGAGAGCTCGGTTTGCAGCCCCGAAAGGCGTGGCAGAGCCGGCAGGCGACGGTTCCAGCGGGGAAGGGTCCTGCCCTCAGACCCCCGCTCATTAACTCCCACGGGCTGGAGTCTATATTTTATGTAATTAGATTGATTTAATGCCCGGGAACACCGGCACGAGGGCTATAATTTCAGAGGGACGGCCGAGCAGCGCTCCCCCTCCCCCCCTTCCCGCCCACCACCCGTTCCCCGGCCTCCCCCTCCCCCTCCCCCACCCCCACCCCCTCTCATTATCTTCTTAAGTGTTGTCAAACAAGAGGCGCCGTCCAGTAAGGCAAGGAGGGCCTGCAAGGGAAGGGCGGTGGCGGCCGGAGCTTCCAGCATATTTTAATTCTTCTTCCGTCCAAGGAGAGAGCGGAGAATCATAAAAGACCCGGGGGGGGGCTCCAAGGCCAGGCCTTCCCCGACGCAGACTGGAGCCCTCTCCCACCTGCCTTGGATCCGAGGCGACAGGTGAGCTGATCTCCCCGGCCGGCTCTAGGCCATCTGCTGCCAAATGGGAGACCCGTTCGGAACAAAGGCAGCCAGCCCGTCAGGGCTAATTGCCGGTTTCAGGTGCCGGCCCCGTCTGCTCGGCTGTCTGCCTCGCCCTGATGCCCAGCCCAGGGAATGGGGGGGGGGGGCAGACCCCTGGCCTAGACGGCTAAGGCCCGCGCTGCCTCCCTCCCTTCCGGGGACACCAAGGGCTCCCGCTCTGACCCGAAGCAGAATAAAAGGCCTGGGCAGCCCCCCCCCCCCCACTTTGACGGCTGCAACGCTTCCTGTGGAGGAGAGCCTGGGGCTCCGCCTCGCGGGTAAACGGGGCCTTCTCCAGGGCCCAGCCCGAGACACCTCTGGGAGGAGAGGAAGAGGGGCACTGGACAGAGGCCCATGGTGGCAGGGGTCGGTCACAGCAGCGCCTATTCCAGATCCCCGTGGCTGCTGTGGCTGGACAGCCCCTTGCAAGGCGGCGCTCCCGGGGGGGGGGGGCTGCTTCTCTCCCCGACGGCCTCCCTTTCCCGCTCCTTTGGAGATGCCCCCCTCCGGTTGCGCCAGTGGGGTCTCCCCAACCCTTGGCCTCGCCTGTGCTGCCTGCGCCTTCCCCAGGCCCGGCCCGGCTCTCCGCTGCCTTTCTCCGGCTGTCTAGACGCAGCCGGGCGCGCGCGACTCTCGCAGAGGATCCCGCGAACAATGCAATTAATAATCATAATCCCATGAATGGAGGCCAGCCATTGAATGTGGGCGGGGAGGGGAGGGGGGAAGAGACGATCCCTGTCTCCGTCATCCTGCACGAGATGGATTTTGGAAAGAGCGGGGAGGGGGCTTTTGTCTCTCCTTCCTCTGCTGACGCCTCCCTCTCTTCCTCGCGCAAAGTTTACATCTCTTCCCATTGCAGCTATGATATTTATAGAAGGGGGGGGGCGACGACAGGAGATCCGGCAGCCTTGTATTATGCATAGCAACATTAAATATTTGCCTTGCTGCTAATTGATATGCATGTTCCTCCCATAAGCGCAACAAAGACACAAATTCGAGGTATATGTTTTAATAAAAAGAAGGCACGTGGGGGGGGCGGGGATTCGATAAATATTTCCCCCTTATTTTTCCCCTCTTGGCTGCCACCCCCGCCCTCCCGCCCCAGGTTTCATTGCTCCTACAATCCCTTTGGGGACCTCGGCAACCAGTCCAGCGCTTCCCGTGGACACTCCAGAGCCAGAGAGATTCTCAGCTGGGCATTTCTTCAGCAGACGAAACACACACACCCTATTGTTGTTATCACCATTGTTTTAGCGAGTCGAACTGATGGCTCCTTTCAGCGGCCGCAGGACCGCATCCTGGCTCCGGAGGAACTGCAGGCAAATGGAGCCGAATGGCAGCTCGTGGCCTTCTCTGCGGCCCTAGGGGGAGAGATGGGGGGAGGGAAGGGGGGTCTACACGGCAGGGCTTTTCCCTCTCGGGGCGGCGCTGGGTTCCCCTGGCTCGGGCGCAAGGCGAGCCTATGCCTAAGGAGGCGGCGGCAACCGACTAAGGAAGCATTTTACTCTGATTTGACGAGCTGTCAGTCACCGGGAGCGGAGATCAGAGAGAATTGCTGCGCCTCGAAATTAGCTAATTATCCGCCTGCCGGAGGAGCCTGGAAAGGAAGCGGCCGGGCCTGGGCCTGGGCCTGGAGGAGCCCCGCACGCGCAAGGGAAGGCGCGGAGGAGGCTTGCTGCCCGCCGAGGCGAGGCGAGAGGAGCCGGACCCTGGCAGGTCCCAGGCAGAGCGCACGGATCTCTCCGCCGGCCCCCCTCCTCCCCCCTCTCTCCAGGTGTCAAAGACGGCAGAGAAATCTTCCACCACGGGAGCCTCTCCAGGGCCCTGTTAAGTGCACTGAACTTAAAACGGAACAAGACACATGAAATATGGGCTTGAGCGGCCCATGTCAGGAGCGCAAAGAGGTTGGAAGTCTTTTTTAGTAACTGATATTAATATTGTATAAGTGCAATTGTTGGGGGGGGGCGTAACAGGGACAGGAAAGAGGGGAGGGGGCGGTCTTTGAATCTGTGACGAAGCTTCCCGGAGAAGAGGGAAGCGGCGCTGGGGTGTGGCCTGCATTTGCAAGGCACCGGGCAGCTTTGCCAAGGCGACCAGACACGGGTGCCTTTCGTGGCTGGGACTGCCTGGGAAAGCAGGCCCGGGGCGGCCGGAGAGAACAGGGTTACGGGGGGGAGGGGGCTGGGCCAAGAGGCGTTCCTACTGGTGGCTTTTCGGGTCAGCCTTTAACAGAGGGAGCGAAAACAGGGGGGCAGCGTCCCTCTGCGCAGCCTGCGCCACTCCCAGGTCAAGACTACGCCTCGGGATCCCGCGCAGGCTGGACGGCCTGAGCAAGATTCCTTGCTCCCTTTGAGACCCCGGGCTGGGAGGAGCTGGGACCCGACGCGGGCGATCAGTGAAAGGAGACTGCTGGTTGCGCCTTGGCGCTTCCTGTTCTTCCAGGGCTTCGCTGCAGCCTTAGCCTTTGGTGTCCCCGAAGAGCTCGACCTGCCCCATTTAGGGGATTCCCTCCTCTCCCCTCCGCTTCGCCCTGCCATCAGCACTTCCACACCCGCTTTGGCTCCAGGCGCCTGGCCGCATCCTAAGAGGAGCTCTAGCTTCATCGTCGTAGTGCTGTGGGGGGACTGCTAGCCGGGGGGGGGGGGAGGCTGCAGCTCCTCGTCCGACGCCCTCAGCCTCTGTAGCCTGATCCCAGCCCCATCCGGCGGGCCCAGTCCTTGGCTCAGCACCCAGGGCGCCCCGGCCCTTCCCCAGTCCCGACGGTTCTCCTTGCTGCCTCCGGGCCCCTTGGAGGGCCCGAGAAGACTCCTCGAGTCCCACTTTCTCCCCTCCGTAGCCATTCTGAGCGCCCCAACAGCCAGGGGCTCCTGCGCCAGTGCTGCTGGAAAGATTGGAAGATGCGCCAGAGCCAGGCCTTGCTGCGCCCTGCGCAGGAGATCTTCCCGGCAGATCTTCCCCCCATTCCAACGACATCTGCCGGCCCGGTTGCTGGCCTTTCTCTCGGGCCGTCCTCTGCTCCCCTCTTTTCAAGGTCTCCCAAGCGTCTTAGGAGAACGATCCCAGGCTCTAGTCCTGCCCTTCCAAACCGCTTCCCCACCTTCCCGCCTAAAGCCCCCCTTTCCTCTTGTCTCTCTCTCCCCCCCCCCCCGTTGCGGTGTGTTCTGGAAGGGCTTTGGCCCTCGACACAGGCGAGAGACGGGTCGGGTTTGGCTCCGGGGCGTTTCTCTCCTGGCCTGGTGGACGTTGCATTTGTTTCCACTCCCGCAAGAGAGAAGCCAGCTCGGCCAACACCGCCGCAGGGAAAGTGCGCGGCAGAAACCCGCCGCCCCGTGCTCTCTGGAGCGGGAGAGGATGAGGGTCTCGGGAGACAAGCTGGTACCCGAGGCCAGCGGCAGAGAGCAGCCTCGGAGGGCCAGAGACCGTGGGAGGGGGGCAGGGTCCTTTTCTTGGCGCCCTCCCCGCATTGCCGGTCGGATTGCCCTTTAAAACGACGGCTCCGCTCCTGTGGATCTAAAGACAGGATGGCCTGGGGGGGGGGGTGGCTCCATTGTGCTTGTCTTCCTTGACCCACCGGGCCATCCCCCTCCTTCCACAGGGCGTCTGCCTCTGCCATCGGCCTAGGCCGCCTAAGCAAGCAACCTGGGCGGCACCTGGTCACTCTGAACCGCATCGGAGCCCCTTCCCAGCCTGACAGCCCTTCTGGAGACGCTGGCCTTGCCGGGAAAGAAAGGGGAGCCTTCGAGGATGGCCCAGGAGCGCAATTGGCAGCCCACGAACCGTCCCCAGAAGGACAGATCGGGCACTCTTCTCTTCTGAAACACGGCTCTGATGACAGGCCAGGAAGGAGCTTTTGGAAAAGAAGATTTCTGGTCGTTGTTTTTAAGCCAAAGACAGGATCCCAAACTTTCTGGAGGGATTCCTCCCCCCTTTTCCCAGGTCGACCCCCAAGGCGGTTTCAGCTGCACCCCGGGACTGGTTGGCTGGCGGGCAGGAAATCTCTTTCCTGGTGAAAGCGCTGCTCAGAGGCAACATTCAAGCCGCTTTCGTTTTTCATGTAAGGAGGCGCGGCGGGGGGGGGGGGGGGTGACGGGAGCTTTCTCTGCATCTTTTCTCTTGGCCTTTAGTTCTCGACCCAAAGATTTCTGCAACAAGAGTCGCCGAACAGCCAGCCCTGTTGTCCCGTTTGACATTTCCCCTGCTCTCTCTGTCCCCCCCCCCCAGCCGACCTCCTCCTCTGGCTTTTCACTGTGCCGAGCCTGGCACACGGAGAACTGGGCCCTCGACGCAAAAGGAAAGGGTTACGCAACTTTCTGGCCAACTCCAGTCAGGTGACGGGTCCTTTGCTCGCCTCGGAAACGGCCGCCTGCAAGACTTCCCTCCACACTGTCATCTCTCTCTGCAGCGAGTGACTTTCACTTTGCTCTCCAGCCCAGACAGCGGGTCGCCTCCTCAGAATCAGCCACAAAGTCCTTGCACCGTCCCCGCTGCTGGACTCCTCTGATGCCAACATGATGCAAGCAGCAATGTTTGTGCAAGTTGCAATGGGAAGGGGAGGAGACTAAAAGCCCAGGGATCACACACACACACACACACACACACCCCGCCCAGCATTGCCTATTCTTAACAGATGCCTGTTCGTTTCTCAGTGATCCTCCCGCCCCCCATCTCCGCAGGCCTTTCGGCATTCGCGTTTCAAACAGGGAAGCCCCGGTTGGAATTTCTTCTTACGTTCGCTCTCCCCCGCCTCTCCCCCTCCCCCCCCCGTCTTTGCAACGAATGCCCGCGTTGCTTCCCTCCGTGGCAGACAAAAGAGAGACGCCGGAGGCAGCTCCTTCCTCCCCATCCGGCAGCATTTTTGGGCAGTTCCAAAATCAGACCCAACCGCGTAAGTGCCCGATCAATATCCATTGACTTCTCCCCCTGGCTCTGAGCGAGCACAGTTTGAACACGTGCTTCGGAGCACGGGGGGGGGGGGGTTTGAACAGTTGAGCACAAATGTGCGAACCCCCCGACCACGCCCACACAAACAACGCGCTTCTTCGGCCCCTGGTCCACCACATCCGACCCCTTTAGACACCACCTCGACAGAAACGGGAGAGAGGCATGAAATAGAAACCCCTCTTTCTTTCTTTCTTTCTTTCTTTCTTTCTTTCTTTCTTTCTTTCTTTCTTTCTTTCTTTCTTTCTTTCTTTCTTTCTCCCCCACCCCATCCACGTGCTCCTCCCTGCCTAGATGTTTTGGGCTCTGGGAACTCAGTAGCTGCAGCGCTGTCAGCCGAAGGAGATCCCGTGGAGGACGGGCCGGGCCTCTGGGTCCCTGCTCGGCCATGTCCGCGGCGATGCCCGTCGGCGCTGCCTTCGGCAACTTGGGAAGAAGGACCGCGGCGGCCTTGGCTTTCCCACCGGGCCGCCTTCCTCCGCTCCCCTAGAGCCGGCTGCGCCCCCTTTCCTGCCTCCAGCCGCCCCGGTGGGAGCTCAGGAGGAGTAGGGCAAGGAGACCGCAGTCCGCTCCTCCTAGGGGTTGTCTGCAGCTGGGGGGCATTTCCTGAGAGGCTGCCTGGAGGAAAATCCGAATCCGCTCTGGGGCCACGAGTGGGAGCCTCGGAAGTCATTCCAAAGCAGAGATTCGCAGCCACCGGCTGCTCAGTCCTGGGGGGAGGGCGAGGAGACCCCAGAATGAAACCGCGCCAGAAGTCCAAACAGGAGGAGCCTCGGGAGATCGGCGTCTGGATCTCTGGAAAGGCAGCTAAATGCTTTTGCGGGCTCCAAAAGCTAAGCCGGGGTAGTGTGGGGGGAGTCCCCGCTGCCCCTTCCGGAGTGAAAGCCCCATGGAACTAATTGCAGGGATCAAAGTGGAAAGCTCTTCTTGAGACGGCTTGAATATCCCTCCTCCCCCACCAAAAGGGGAGGAGCGGGAGACTCGTTGGGGTTCATTAAAAGGCTTTGAAAGTTTTTTTTTAAGAGGCCTCCCCCCTTCCCTGGGAGCACAAAGATGCACTTCGGGGAACAATCGATCCGTCCCTACCCCGACAGCCCTGCCCCACAGCCTGGATCCTGAAGGACCCCCCCCCCCGCTGGACCAGCCGAACTGGACGCCGGAGGGGAGAAAGAAGCCCAAGGCCGGCTGCGGAGGGGGCGGTTCCAGGCCAAGGCGAGGGCCGTCCGCAGCACACACAGCAGCTGGGGGAGATCTTGGCGTCCGTCCGCCCGTCCGCCCGTCCACCCCCTCCTCCTCCTCCTCCTCCTCCGGACTCGCGGGGACTCGACGGGACGCGAGCCGGCGGAGAGGCCAGGCGGAGCGCACCAAAGAAGCGGCCCGGGAGAGGCCAGGCGGAGGCGGCGGCTGCTGCTATCGCGGGGTGAGCGGGGAGGGGGCGGCGCCGGAGCTACCCCGGAGGAGGGGGAAGGAGGAGCAGATCGGGCGCGGCGTCCCAGCAAGCGGCGGCGGCTCCTCGGAGTCCCTGCCCGGCTCCGTCCCGCTCCAGCCGCAATTCGGAGCAGGCAGCGGCAGCTGGGCTCCTGCCGCTCTCTCCTCCCCGCCTTCCCCGCCTTCCCCCACCCGCAGCCGCGCAGGCGGGGGGGGGGACGCTGCTGGCGAGTCTGGCCAACCGCCCTCCCCCTCCCGCCGCCCCCCCGCCGGGGTCCGTCCTTACCTCGCTGCTGCCTGGCGCTCGGGCGCGGCGGGAGATGCCAAGGGCGAGGGGTCTCCAGCCCCGCTGGGCGGCCCCCGACGGTCGGACGGAGTCTCCTGCAGCCGGCAGCGGGGGAGCCGGAGCCGGGGGCCGGCTTGGTCCCGCGACCGCGGTGTGCAGGTGGGTGTGCTCCCCCCTTCCCCGCGCGCCAGCCTGCAGGAGGGGGGCTCCGGTCAGGGGCGGCAGCTCCGGCAAAGCCGCGGCCGGGACCCCGCACAGCCAGGCGGCTTCTTCCAGGCGGAGCCCGCCCCTCGCCTCCCTCCTCCTGCATCCCTCGCTGGTCACCCCCGTCTCCCGCCTTCCCCCCTTACCTCCACCGCGGTTCTGCCCATTCGCCAGGGGGTGGGGGAGGGGTGGTGTGGGGGGGGGGAGAAGCAGTGGGCTGCACGTGGAGATGAGGGACAGGGTCCCGAGGAGGTCCAGGCAGACCAGCCTCTTTCTCTAAGGAGGACTACACGAGATCTGGGGGTCATCCAAGGAAACGGGCTGGCAAGAAGGGAATGTTGCGTTAGGGAGAACGTGTGGGATTCACCTCCGCAGGATGCAGTTGGCACGACTGCTTTTTAAGGATCGGCGAGCATTCGCGGTGGATCAACAACTAATGGCCCAAAGCTTCCTGTCCAGGGACAGCACAGCTCTCAGGATGAGGACCTGGAGAGGGCAGGAGTGGGTTTCCCAGAAGCACTTTTGGGGGAAAACGTGCTGGACTAAGTGGATCTTTCTGCTCTTCCATTCCCTACAGTCCTCATTCCAGTGGCTGCTAAAACCTGGTTTCTGGACCAGCGGCTCAGTCCAAACCATTTCCCGGTCCAGTTGAGTCGGATGGGTCTGTTCAGTGATCCAGTGAGACCCGCTTCAGTCACAGCAGGGCTAAAACTTAACTGTCTTGCCTGAATTCTACGCTGATCTTGGGAATGCTCCACAATGTGTCTTGCCACGTTCGGGCCCAGCCCATTTTTATTCAAAGACCAGGCAGGAGAAGGAAACGCGGTTGGGTGAAGACGCTGCGTCGTTTCAGGGCTAGGAAAATAGCCGCGGGGGTTCAGATCTCTTCCCTGACACAAGCTCATTAGTTAGCCTTAAGTAAACTTTGGTGGGTTTAAAAAAATAAATAAATCCAGCCTTAGTCTCCTTATGACATAAGTGTTTTTTCCTTGAATAACCTCAGGATTAACGGTAAGGGACGATGAGAGCCAACCATGCAGGGTTGTTGGGGAAATGATCACAAGTAATATAAGCGAAGTAGTTTGAACACCGAGGCACCCATGAGCAGTCAGCCGAGGAGTCTTGCCACGCCTGGTTGGGCTGACCAGATTCACACACCCCCAACAAATAAAACGGAGGGGGTCTCACATTTTGTTTGACTCGGGAGGGGGTCAGAAGGCCATGCGTTTTGGTGAGCATAAAGATCAAAAGCTTTCTTGGGTCGTTATAGCGCTTCGTATATTGGAATCAATATGGCCAGAGGGTCAGCCCCCACCCCTGCCTTGCATTCTCAAGCCGTGGTTGGAAGCCCGAAGCTCAACCTGCGCTTGCCGTTTTCTCTCCAGGTGTCCTCCGCCGAAGCAGTCGTCAAACTTCATGAGAACCTCCCTAGATTCCTCTAGCCAGATGGAGCATCTAGGGGAAGGGCACTGACCTCTTGGGGGGCCCCAATACACTTGCTGGCTGTGTTCCCTTGGGGCTTCAAGGAGACCCACCTCCCTCTACGGGCCGGGGTGGAACTTCCCTCCTTCCTGCCTGCCTGCTGCCTGCCTGCAGCTTCTGAAGGTGCAGCTAAGGACAAGTATTATGGTGTCCTGCATTAGCCCTTCTTGCAAAAGCGAAAGCCAATCTTTTGCAATTATTATTATTATTATTATTATTATTATTATTATTATTATTATTATTATTATTATTATTATATTGTCCAACGTTTCTGTCTCTTCTGTGACTTCATGCCTTGGGAATTTGGAAGGACTCCTCAGAAGAGGATTCCTATCTACCGCCTGGCTACTCTACCGAAATACCCAGAGAGGAGCCATTTTGAGCACGGGCAGGGCAAGGTCCCTTAGCATCTCACAGCAAACTCGTCCTGTCGGGCCTTCCATTGTTCCATCTTGGGCCGCTCTCCGTCGGGAAATCTGCATGCTTGAAGCAAAATCCGCCCACGGGAGAATACGAAACAACAGATAACAGAAAAGGGGGGACAGAGCGGCTCCCCTTTATCAGAAGGGTTGGCTCTTGTTCAGCTGTTCCTCAGCCCCCAGAAACGGAGCACCCCGGAACACAAAGGGCCAGAGAAACTAAGCTCAACTACACTCAACCTTGCCAAGTGAAAGTACTCCTCCCCCCCCCGCCCGCCCGCCCGCCCGCCCGCCCGCCCAGTGATCCAGGGAAGAAGTGAGCCATTTCTCCCTCGCTGCAGCGCGCAGCCTAAACTGCCAGACTTTCATTCCATCCATATTTGATGCAGGGATTCTCTTTTGAAAGCCCGTTTGCTGTCCCTGGAATAAGGGAGGAGCCAAACGAAGTGCAGGAGAACCAACAGAGGCGTGAAGGGGGAGCGAGCGTGCCAATTAAGCGCTCCTCGCCCGCCGGTTGAGCCAAACGCCCAGGCGAAGCTCCAGGCCCGACAGGCAGGTGGGCATCTCCCATTCCCACCGGGGCTTGGGCAAGGGAAGAGGCCGGTGGGCGGCGTCTACAAAAGCCTAGCCTAAATCCCCACCTCAGATTTCGGATTTGGGCTGAAGAAAAACCACGAAGAAGGCCCGTAGCATCCCAAAGAGGGAAATGTTTATGGAAGCCTGTATTTGGAAGCCTTCCAGGTCCCACAAAACCGCGCTTCTTTTTGCAATAACAAAATGAGAGACTCTCGCCGATGTCGTTTTCGTTTCGGATTGTAAAGAAGCCGAAGAGCATCTCGTTTCCCAGTTGTCCGTGCCCCCCCCTCCCCCCTCCCCCCCATCTAAGCGTTCTGCTAGAAGGATGGAGTCAAGTCGTGGAGGTCGGGGAGCTCTCTGCCCACGGATTCCAAGGGAAGCCTTCCCATTCAGAAGTAAAACAACACCCCGGAACCGCCTGGGGGACAAACAGACGCTGAGCGAGGTGGCACTTGGGTCTAACCCAGCGTGCCATTCTGATGTTCGGGCAAAGTTCACGAGACAGCCCCCCACACAGGCGGCCGCTCCCTTGGCCCCTTTCTGCTGGGCACTGGTGCCCCCTGCGACCCCACGGATTGCCGGTTCTGCTGCTCGTCTTGTTCCTTCCGTCTCATCTTGCCGCCCAGGGGAAATAGGCATATGCACACACTCACACACACACACACTCACGATGACACAAAACGAAAGAGAAGCAACTTTGAAGTTTAAAGGAATGGGAAGGCAACTGTAAGCCGCTTTGAGCCTCCTTCGGGTAGGGAAAAGCGGCATATAAGAACCAACTCTTCTTCTTCTAAATGTGTGGGCTAACAAAAACAGTATCTTCAAAGGACGCTGGCATCGCCTCTGTGGCTTCTAGAAGCATCCCTTGGAATCAGGACTCCCTTCAAGATCAGGGCCATCCACATGGGCCTGTCCTAGAAGACGCATCGGACACCTTTTCCAGTGACGTGTGAATGCGGTCCAAGCCAGATGGACTCCAAGCCGCTTTTTCTACTCTCGTGTCGCCTAATCTCCCCCTTTCTATTTATTGTTGCCGTTCTTGAGACGCCCTGCCTGAAGCTCATAATTTATTCTTCGCCTGCTCGGCGTCCTCCGCAGAAATCCAGGTTGCTTTTGGAAACGTGCCCCTCCCCCCCTTTCAGATCTTTCCCAAAACCGCAGCTCCCAAATGGAGATATTAAAAAAAAAAAGACAACCCCCCCCACACACACACACCATACCACCCTGTTTGGCACACTTGAAGTGAATAGATCCGTGCATTTAAATTAGACTCCCCCCTCCCCATGTATGGCTAATACAATCCTTTTAACTGTGATTTATTTGTTCAACAAAGTGCCATAATCCGTCACTTATTCGTCTTAATTTCCACCAAAATTAAAGTCGTCGCTGTTAGACTACACCCTAATTGCGCTGGCAATGAAACAAACGGAGATGTTAATCAAAATAAATTGAAGATAAACAATAACATCATTAAATCTTTGCAGCAGGAAGTGTAACTAATCAGTTTTGACTTGAAGCAACCGAACACAAATAATGAATCTGTCAGCGAAGACGCGCTCATTAAATAAAGCCACGTTCGCCGGGGTCCTGAAGGGCGCCGGCACCGGGAAGCCCCTTGCGACAACCCCCCCCCCCCGCCGCCCACACGCACGCGTGCCCGCGCACTCACACACGCGCTGCCGGGCACGAGGGGCGCCGAGAGGGAATGCGCTTCTGGCTGTGGCGGGCCGTGGCCGGCTCGCTGGAGATGCTCAGACCAGCTCCCTGCATCGCCTGCGGCTTCATGACGGCCTCCGGGAGCGCAGTTGGCTTCCTGGCAGGCAGTTCTCTGGCCCCTTTCAAGGGACTAGAAGGACCCGCAGCCTGCGGGATGGCAACCCTCCTGGGTCCACCTGGGAAGGCAGGATGATGACCCCTTTCTAGATTTGGGGGGATGACAGAGACCTTGGCATATCAGCTTGGGTTTGGGAAATACATGGAGATTTTGGGGGCTGAGGCCTGGGGAGGGAAAGGTTTGGGGCAGAATGCCAGAGTTCATCTCCTAAAGGGGCCATTTTCTCCAGGTGAACTGACTACCTGGTGATCAGTGATAACAGCAGAAGATCTCCAGCCATCACATGGAGGTTGGCAACCCTGGAGATACCCAGCTTAGTGTCGTGGTTAAGAGTGGTGTCTTCTGATCTGGCAAGCTGGGTTTGATTCCCCAGCCCTCCTCCAAAAGCAGCCAGCTAGGTGACCTTGGGCTAATCACAGCCTTGATAGTGCTGTTCTCACAGAGCAGTTCTGTCAGAGCTCTCCCAGCCCTACCAACCTCACAGTGTTAGTTGAGAGGAGAGGAAGGGAAGGCGATTGTAAGCCAATCTGAGACTCTGTCAGGCAGTGAAAAGTGGGGTATAAGAACCAACTCTTCTTTCTAGATAGAAAATCTGAACTCAGGCTTGGTCTCTTCATCTCAACCTGACATTGTCCCACAGACTCTTATAATAGTCCTATGTTGGTTTTGTTATCATGACAGGCAACTCAAAGACAAATGATTCACTTTAGACAGGGGTAGTCAAACCGTGGCCCTCCAGATGTCCATGGACTATAATTCCCATGTTTGCTGGCAGGGGCTCATGGGAATTGTAGTCCATGTACATCTGGAGGGCCACAGTTTGACTATCCCTGGCCCTTAGACGTTATGGTCAGTTCTATTCTCCCCCCTCCATTGCAGATGACAGGAGGATGGCTTGTGAGTTTGCATGTTTCCCTCAAAAAGTGGGAGTTACATCAGGGGCTTCTCAGCTCTCCCACCCGGCTTCCCATTTTCCTTGCTAGGGTTGCCACACATTGGCCGAGACTTGATGGCACTTTGCACACACTTACCCCACCCAAAGTGACTTACTTCTGTCTCCCCTTCTCCATTTTATCCTCACACCTACCCTGTGAAGTAGGTTAAGTACGTGACTGGTCCAAGGTCATCCGGGTAAAGTGGGCTCTCCCAGATCGTAGTCTGACACCTTTCTCAACTTTTTTACCATTGAGAATCCCCAAAACATTCTTCAGGCTTCAAGAAACCTCAGAAGTGGTACAATTGTGCAGGATATGCTTAGGAAGCATAGCTGTGTACAGGCACACCAGGGCCTCTCCCTTTCCTACTCCCCAGGCCTTTAACTGGCCATTGGGGGGAGGGTATACATGACCATATATGTTTATCACCTGATAAATGTTTAACAAATTAAAATATATATGTTTAAACTAGTTAACTCCTAATCATTTTGGAAACGCTTCCAAGGCTTTCGAGAAATCCCAGGGTTTCATGAAACCCTGGTTGAGGAAGCCTGGGTTCTATCTACTGTGTAAGCCACAGGGGCTTGTTTGGAGTCAGTAAAACTTTGGCTTTTGATTGTTTCTTAGGTGTTTCATTTTATTCCACGGCGTGTTAACAACCTGGAAGTGGCTTTAATATTTCATGTTTCAAAATATTTGATTATTTCCTATCCCTTCAACCAGAGGTTGGAAGGATTCAGGAAAGGTGAAAGACAAAACCCAATCAATAAATTGTTAAATAGTACAACTATTTATAAACATGCGCATGAAATTTAGCAACCGCTGGTAACTAATCCATGTAATTAAAAACAATTTCAAAATAATACAGTTGCCAAAACACTGAATGCGAGAAGGAATATTGTGCCAGGCTTTAACAATACGTGTGTCACAGTTTCGATTGCTCCACAAGCACAAGAGGACGTTCTTTCCATCAGGAAATGGCTTTAAGCCTTCCAATACATCAGCTGTTGGAAGCAAACTGCATCTTGCTAATAACATTAAATGTTTATATTAAGGGGCTGCTTGGCCTTTTGGCTAAAATCAAGTGCAGATGTGGTTGTAAGGGCACAGGACATCATCACCTCATTAAAGCTAAGCAAATCTGAGACTGGACAATGCCTGGATGGAAGACATCCCAGGAATAACCTCATTCCCCTATAAGTCAGCCTGAATGTCTTTATGACAAGGATTCAGGATAGAAATGTAAACAAGCAAAATGCTATGAATTTTTGCATGTTTCAGTATTATAATGTTGTTTTATCAGTGTATACCATTGGATGCTGTTATCCTGTGTTCTGTGAGTCCCCTATGGGAAATACTTATTTTTTGTTAATAATAATTGCCTGAATAAATAACGACAGAAATAACTTCTCATACTCTTCTGTGTCTCTAGCCCTTTGACAACGACCCGCAGAAACTTTATGCAAAAGGAAAGACTGCTAGAGGCAGGAGATGGAAATTGGAAACACCACCAGCTACCTGGCTTGATAGCTTGACCGCAGTAGAGAAGAGGGACCCTCCCTTTGCAGGCCTGGTGAAGGCCATGGTGGGCTTTTCTTCCTGCCTGCTGCCAGCAGGAGGTGTCAATTTCCATCTCCCTCAGTGCAGGGACAGGTGGTGGCTGCAGGAGGAGAAGCTTCATTCTTGGAGCAGAATGGATCACTGCCCTGGCTGGGATGGGGGAGACCCAGCTGCATTCTCCACCTACTGGGCAGAGAAGCTCCTGCTGCCTCCTTCCACACCATCTACCAGAAGTGCAAAGACACCTGTCCATCATTTCCAGGAGACAGAGAGAGGGAATATGCTTGTGCTCTATTAATTCTCCAAGAACACACATTTAGACACAACCAAAGAAATATACATTTATAAGTTAGGGTTGCAAATTCTGTTGGGGTCATTCATTGCCGCAGAATGCAAAGGCATCTTGATGGCACTGCAAAGACTCAGAGATTTATCAAAGAACAAAACGGATTGAGGGCTAGAACTCACCTCATCAGATACATGAAATACATTCTACATCAGAAGAACGCACACATGTACATGCACTGAAGGTCAGAACTGTTTTAGTGGTTAAGATTTTAATTATTTCTTCTAAACTATATTCTTGTACTTTTAATATTTTTTTTAGCAAGTTATGTGGCTTGATGTAACCTTCCCTGAGTCTGAAGAGAAAGGACGGGTAACAAACACAACAAGCAACAACAACTGCATGGGGGGAATGTGCAATGGTGTCAAAAAGCCATGAGATGAAAGAAGCCTAGGCTGTGGCATTTTTATACAAAACTAGAAAACACAGGATAAGCCAAGGAATTGCTTATGTGAGGGGTGATTATGCTGTCCCTCTGGCTGCAAAGGGAAGAGGAATAGACCAGGTGCTTCCAAGGGCAGCTTTTTATCCTTCCAGGGAGTGCCAATGAGTTAGTCTGAATGTCAAAACCTGTTGATCAGCGACATCTGAGCCATGGGACAGCTCCTTGTCTTTGTGTCTTCTTGGCTTTTTCTAATCCCCCGAGCAAGTCAAAGATAGCTATTATTATTATTTACTTGAATTAGTTCCTATACCTGCCTCCCAGCAAGCCAGCTCAGGGCGGTATAGAAATTTTGGCCAGGAATTACTCCAGTGTAGCTGCCAGTACTGGGTGGGGGGATAGATAGCTACAGAGGGCACAGTTCCAGTCCTGGGTTTTAAGCTTGATTTATTATTATTATTATTAATAATAATAATAATAATAATAATAATAATAATAATAATAATAATAATAATAATAATAATAATAATAATAATAATAATAATTCGATTTGTATGACCGCCCCTCTCGAAAACTGTATTTCAATACAAATACAGTACATTAAAAACCATTAAAATTCCCCATTAAAACCCCATACACAATGACCCAGCCACAATGATGGCGATTAAGAAAAAACTATTCCCATACAGGCCTAGGGGATGAGCCGAAGGGAGCGGACGGATAATTGGGCATAGGGTGGGACAATCTGGGGAACCAGGCCGGTCTAATACTGGCCTCCCCCTCCAAGCCCCAGATTCTTACCTTAGCACCAGTGGTTTGCGCTGTTTTGCCTCTGCCCCTTTAAAGGACCTGAGGATGGCTGCTGTGATGTCGCACCTCCCTTGCCCTCAGAGTCCCTCAGCTTGAGTGCCCGGCTGTCAGGCTCTTGTGTCCCACAAAAAGAATCCCTTCCTCTACTGGACAATCAACTTCTGGGCTATCCTGAAACATTTTTGGTTGGCCAGGGGCTGCTTGACAGCAACTCTGGGGCTATGGGACGTGGCATGGGTCAGCAGCAATCTTCCTCATAGCATCCAAATTATGGATTCCTCCAGAGAAAGCCTGACTTCCAGCTGCAGATGTTGGGGTCTGAACTGGGGACCTTCTGTATGCAAAGCTGATGACTTGATTCGAGAGTGTGTCTATCTTCATCGTGAAGTGGGGAAGACGACAGCCTTAGCGTTTCTGCAAGTCCATGAATGCTGAAAATGCTGCTTCAAGTATCAACAGGGGATTGGATCAGCCAGTTTTCTCTATGTAACCTCACCTCATTCTCCTCCATACTTTTGTCCCCATTCACATGGCAGGTACACTGATGCCCGACATAGGCTTTTGGGTGGTCAAGGGGGACTCTCCTCCTTCTTTTCTGCTCTCCAGAGAAGCTGCTTAGGCTATTTGGTGCAGAAATGATGGAAGGCTTTTCCAAGATGTTTCCACTGGTGGAAGGAACATGGAAGACTTACAAAGTATCCAAGCACTCATCTCATTATGGGGCATGGACACAAGCACACAGGCAGATGGAAGGAAGCACACAGTGCTCTGTACTTTGATATGAATAAAAGAATTCTGCCCAGAAACTTCTTTGCAGTTCTATGCAATGACCAAGTTTCGGTTTTGGCTCTGGCTTTAGCACACGGCACATTATTCAAGTAACACTCCAAGAAAACTTTCTGCTAGAGCGACCAAACCACCCGCTCCTGTGCAATGTCCTCTTCTCCCCTGTCAACAACTGGGTCATTCCAAGCCTAGGCCATTGCTCCTAACCTATGGTAAGTTTCACTTTTCCAGTTGCTTCTTTAAAATCTTTCCTTTTGCTTCCAGCTTCTTCCCTGCCCCTTACCAGCAGCACCTGGCTGCTCATTGGAGGACAGCCTGCCGATTTCCATTTGGGGTTCCCCAAACCTGTCTTCTGTGATTCTGCTTATAGACAGCCTACATGCTGAGGCAAAGGTTTTTAATTTCCTCTTTCTACTTTAAGGTCCTTTAACTAGCTTCTTAATTCCCCCCTATGATCTGTCCCCTGAGGATGTTGAATTATATTGTGGTCATTTTGAGTTAGCGAGCCTGCTTAAATTATGATACAAACCAACTTCTAGGCCATTGGTTCTCAACCCGGGGGTCGGGACTCCTTTGGGGGTTGAACAATCCTTTCACAGGGGTCGAGACAGGGCAAGCGGCTTGGTTAGGGGGGTGCCATCCATACAACAGCCTTGCAGGGTAGATCGAGATAGAGCGTTTGTCTGTCTGGAGTGGTGGAAAAGAGTGAGAATGGCATGGTGGGACAAGAGGCAGAACTGAACTGAGAAACCCCGGGGGGAAATTATATACAATCATGAACAATGGATCTTCACGCCATTGATCAGTTTTGGTTTAATTTCTTTGAAAGAACACTTGCATAATCTTATGATTGGGAGTCACCACAACATGAGGAACTGTATTAAAGGGTTGTGGCATTAGGAAGGTTGAGAACCACTATTCTATGTGTTGGAATAGGCAATGTCTGGTGTACAAAGAGAAGAAGAGAAGAAGAGCCTGAAGGGGGCAGCAAGAAGACTATTAGATAGAATAGTGAGGTCAGGACCTTTCTCTCCTGTTAAGTGTTACTTCTTGCGTGTCTCTAGATTGCTACTCTTAGGAGCAATTTCCTGCTTCTTCTCGGAAGCTTCTCTCTCATTCTCTCTCTGCTAGCCAGTTATGTAGACAGGATACCTCTGTCTCTCCTCTGTACTATCCAGTATGGTCATTCCTTAAATAAATCCTTTCCCCCTAATTCCTCCTAATGACTTATTTACTCTGCTAACACTAGGTACTTTTTAAACTTCTGATGAGAATCTTGCTTCAGTGCTCCAGAACATGAAGCCATTTTAAAAAGCAATTGTTTGACATCGTCAATAAATCACATATTTAATACTCCTGGGTGTATGAACCAATAAAAGAAGAAGAAGAAGAGTTGGTTCTGATATGCCGCTTTTCTCTCCCCGAAGGAGGCTCAAAGCAGCTTACATTCACCTTCCCTTTCCTCTCCCCACAACTGACACCCTGTGAGGTGGGTGAGGCTGAGAGAGCCCTGATATCACTGCCCGGTCAGAACAGCTTTATCAGTGCCGTGGTGAGCCCAAGGTCACCCAGCTGGCTGCATGTGGGGGAGTGCAGAATCGAACCCGGCATGCCAGATTAGAAGTCCACACTCCTAACCACTACACCAAACTGGCTTTAAATACCCTAGCTCAATGCCAATAGACTGACATTATTTTGGTTATTTGAACTACAATAATAGAATTGCAGAAGTATCAAGATCCAAAGTGAATTTCTTGTCCTCCAGTAACCCCCCTGGCAGAAGCAGGATTCCTATCAGAGTTCTGTTGTTGTAGGAAGCTGGGAATGTCTGGATTGGCTGTCATAACCTCCAGTGATCGAGACCTTGGATTTTTGGGACCATGGGGACCTTAAGGCAGCCCTCCAGCTGCTCTCCTATTGCCTCAGGGTGGTCTGAGGCCCATTTAAATTAATCCAGCCAATGTTCATTTAGACAAGCAGGGGTTTCCTGGCCTGTTCTTTATGGATATTTATTTAGACTATTTATGTTGTTGTTGTTAGGTGCAAAGTCGTGTCCAACCCATCGTGACCCCATGGACAATGATCCTCCAGGCCTTCCTGTCCTCTACCGTTCCTCAAAGTCCATTTAAGTTTGCACCAACTGCTTCAGTGACTCCATCCAGCCACCTCAGACTATTTATATAAAACTTATATAAATATGAATATAAATATAAAACAAAATACACAAGGAGCGCTAAACTGATTGAGGTAGAAAGCTTCCAGGCTTCCAGTGTCCATGATTAGCCATCACAATTCTACACTGACCATTTCAGTGAAGCTGCAGTAGAGGATGGTGATTTCTAAAGTCTGAAGCAAGGGTAGTCAAACGGCGGCCCTCCAGATGTCCATGGACTACAATTCCCATGAGCTCCTGCCAGCTGGCAGGGGCTCATGGGAATTGTAGTCCATGGACATCTGGAGGGCCGCCATTTGACCACCCCTGGTCTGGAGCAAGCAGTCTCCCCCTACCGCATTGTGAAACCCTATTTACATGTTTATCAAGATGTCATCAGTAACATATTATTTTAAAAACCACCTAGATGAAGTTCCATAATCCTACGTGATTTGCACCTGTGATCTCCAGATTTCCATATTGGATAGCTTGTATCACAAAAGTGCCCTAGACTTCCCCTTAGCCTCCATGGTCATTAGGGTTGGGTGCTTTGGTGGCCGTGCACCCTGCTAGGCCCTTGGCAGTAATCCTGTCACCTTGTGGCATGGAAGAGAAAGGGTCCCAATATAAAGTTGGAGACCAACTGAGGCCACTACATTACAGCAGCTCAGCAGACCTAAGTTTGGTCAGTGCATGGATGAGAATTCTTCCAGGGGATCCTCCATAAGCCACCTTGGATATGACAGTGGAAGAACATGGGGTATAAACACTACAGCAAAGAGGCCACCAACCTTATGGGGCTTATTTAAGCTTTTTGGAATTACAAACTAACAGGCTTCTCCATAATAAAATGGCAGCCACTGTGGTGGGACCAAAAACAAGATGGTGACCATGTGGGTTTGAACAAACATATTGGACTGTTCCACAGAATGTTAAAAGGCCGTAAGCTAAGTGTTCTCTTTCCAAATAGGTGCTCCCTGCGGACACAGAAGTGAGGCCCCCCTGGGCTCTTCTGAAGTACTTTTTTGCTCCAGTAAGATGGAGAAAAGCAAAGTCAAGACGGGCTCTTTACTTTGGGGAAAAGGTAATTTAGGGAAGAGGTGGACACCAGGAAGTACATGGGAGGGTGCCAAGAAACCTGAGGATACTACATTGGGGATTATTGACAAGACAAATAAAAAGAAGTGTCTTTGGAAGATAGAGTTAAATCTTTGATCTAGCACCTTCGTTTCAAATGAAACCTTTTATTACCATGCAAGCAACTGATTGAGCTGCTTACACAAGGCCAAGGCAAAAGGAATAAAAAGTTGTGGATGGAAGAGGAGTCCATTAACCCAGCAAGAGGGCAAATTGTGCAGAATTCACTGAAAAGGCCTCACAAAAGGGTTCTATTTTTTTAAGTTGCTGTAAAAACCTAGCAGTGAAACTGAAATTTGTAGTTTTCTTTCCTAGCTAATAGCAAATTGAGATTTTTTCATTCAGTTGTGCCTGGGGCCCCCTTGGCCAATTCAATTAACTCCTCTTTGCTATTTGTAAGAGAAAAGAGGCATGGCACATCCTTGTGGTTTTGTTTCTGCTTTTCTCTCATCCGCTTCAGGATACTTTCTCCTGCTGTTCCACCAGGCAAGAAGGAAAAGGAAGGAATTGTGGCGCCAGTTTCTCCAGGGCTGGTCTTATTGAGAATCAACATGAAGCAGTAGCTTCAGACAGCATGTTCCAAAGGGGACACCATTTTCCAAACTAAAATCTCAATTTCTCTCTTTTTTTTAAAAGACTGGAGCATAGTTCAAAGAACTGCCATATTTGATTTTTGGCTTCCTGGATGAAATCTCATTTGGTCTGCTCAGATGCAACAATTACCTTTCTGTCTCACCCACTCAGAAGCAACGCCTGGTTTGCTCATAAGTTACTTTTGTCTTTCCCTATGGTTTGCTTTGCTTTCCAACCTGCCGTGTGGTTTTGCCTTTGCTTCTACTGATCTATGCCAACTGAACCATATTTTGCTTAGATTGATTCATTCCTGGGTCACATCCTGCATAGAAGTGTTCTCTATCTGATCTCAGCCCACAGATATTTGAAGGAGTCTCATCTCCGGAGGCTCTATGCTCCATAAAGGCCCCTGGTTTTTCTGAGGTGTGCTTCAGCTCATTCTAAGCAACATGTTTTGGGGCCTGGTTTTGAGGAAGTGTTACCTTAAAGGTAGCCCATAATGGAAGGGTGCTTCATACAGAGACACCTTCATGCACAGAAGTCCATGACTGGACACAGAAACCAGCCTTGCAGGGACTGACTATGGAGTCAGTAGGGCCTCTCAACAACCTAGGAAGACAGGCCAAGTCTCCATCTTGTTTGGCTTCACTAGAGTAGGCCAGGTCTAGAGTAGGCCAGGTCTCCATATTGTTTGGCTTCACTAGATTTCTTCCCTTGCCTAGAAAAGCCAGGCCAGATTTCCACCTGGTTTGAGCTGGACTAGAACCTTATCCTCTATTTCTTCCTTGCCCAACTGACTGAGCTAAATGTGCACATTATCTCAATCACCCCCCCTCCCCCAAGCCAAAGACCATTAGACTATCTACAGGAAAGGAATATCCCTTCCAGGTACTAACTGCAGCTTCTTTTGTCTCTTTTGTCCAGTGCAATTTCTGCCTAGCAGCATCTCTTATCCCCAAATGTCTCCCATTGGACTTCCCCAGTTGTTGTTGTTATGTGCGAAGTCGTGTCCGACCCATCGCGACCCCATGGACAATGATCCTCCAGGCCTTCCTGTCCTCTACCATTCCCTGGAGTCCATTTAAGTTTGCACCGACTGCTTCAGTGACTCCATCCAGCCACCTCATTCTCTGTCGTCCCCTTCTTCTTTTGCCCTCGATCGCTCCCAGCATTAGGCTCTTCTCCAGGGAGTCCTTCCTTCTCATGAGGTGGCCAAAGTATTTGAGTTTCATCTTCAGGATCTGGCCTTCTAAAGAGCAGTCAGGGCTGATCTCCTCTAGGACTGACCGGTTTGTTCGCCTTGCAGTCCAAGGGACTCGCAAGAGTCTTCTCCAGCACCAGAGTTCAAAAGCCTCAATTCTTTGACGCTCGGCCTTCCTTATGGTCCAACTTTCGCAGCCATACATTGCAACTGGGAAGACCATAGCCTTGACTAAACGCACTTTTGTTGGCAGGGTGATGTCTCTGCTTTTTAGGATGCTGTCTAGATTTGCCATAGCTTTCCTCCCCAGGAGCAAGCGTCTTTTAATTTCTTTGCTGCAGTCCCCATCTGCAGTGATCTTGGAGCCCAGGAAAATAAAATCTGTCAGTATCTCCATTTCTTCCCCATCTATTTGCCAGGAATTGAGAAGGCCGGATGCCATGATCTTTGTTTTCTTGATGTTGAGTTTCAAGCCAACTTTTGCACTCTCCTCCTTTACCCGCATCAACAGGCTCTTTAGTTCCTCTTCACTTTCTGCCATTAGAGTGGTATCATCTGCATATCTGAGGTTGTTGATATTTCTCCCTGCAATCTTGATCCCAATTTGTGACTCCTCTAATCCCGCATTTCTCATGATGTGCTCTGCATACAAGTTAAATAGGCAAGGCGACAGTATACAGCCTTTCCGAACTCCTTTCTCAATTTTGAACCAGTCAGTGATTCCATGTTCAGTTCTCACTGTTGCTTCTTGACCCGCATATAAATTTCTCAAGAGACAAATAAGATGCTCTGGTATTCCCATCTCTTTAAGAACTTGCCACAATTTGTTGTGTTCCACACAATCAAAGGCTTTAGCATAGTCGATGAAGCAGAAGTAGACTTTCTTCTGGTACTCCCTAGCTTTCTCCATGATCCAGCGTATGTTGGCAATTTGATCTCTAGTTCCTCTGCCTCTTCGAAATCCTGCCTGTACTTCTGGAAGTTCTCGGTCCACATATTTCTGGAGCCTAGCTTGTAGGATTTTGAGCATAACTTTGCTAGCATGAGAAATTAGTGCAATGGTGCTGTAGTTTGAACATTCTTTGGCATTGCCCTTCTTTGGGATTGGAATGTAAACTGACCTTTTCCAATCCTGTGGCCATTGTTGAGTTTTCCAAATTTGCTGGCATATTGAGTGTAGCACTTTTACTGCATCGTCCTTTAAGATTTTGAATAGTTCAACTGGAATGCTGTCACCACCACTAGCTTTATTATTGCTCAGACTTCCTAAGGCCCATTTGACTTCACATTCCAGGATGTCTGGCTCCAGGTCAGTAACTACCCCACTGTGGTCATCAGGGATGTTAAGCTCGCTCTTGTATAGTTCTTCTGTATAATTTTGCCACCTTTGTTTAATCTCTTCTGCTTCTGTGAGGTCCCTACCATTTTGGTCCCTTATCATACCCAACTTTGCATGAAACGTTCTCTTCATATCTCCAATTTTCTTGAAAAGATCTCTGGTCCTCCCCATTCTATTGTTTTCTTCTATTTGTTTGCACTGTTCATTTAAGAAGGCATTCTTATCTCTTCTAGCTTTTCTCTGGAATTCTGCATTCAGTTGGGTGTATCTTTCTCTTTCTCCCTTGCCTTTCACTTCCCTTCTCTCCTTAGCTATTTGTAAAGCTTCCTCAGACAGCCATTTTGATTTCTTGCATTTCTTTTTCTTTGGGATGGTTTTAGTTGCTACCTCTTGTACAATGTTGCGAACCTCCGTCCATAGTTCTTCAGGCACTCTGTCTATCAGATCTAATTCCTTAAATCTATTTGTCACCTCCACTGTGTATTCGTCGGGAATATGATTTAGTTCATACCTGAGTGGCCTAGTGCTTTTCCCTACTTTCTTCAATTTAAGCCTAAATTTTGCAACAAGAAGCTCATGATCTGAACCACAATCAGCTCCTGGTCTTGTTTTTATTGACTGGATAGAACTTTTCCATCTTTGGCTGCAGAGCACATAGTCAATCTGATTTCTGTGTTGACCGTCTGGTGATGTCCATGTGTAGAGTCGTCTCTTGGGTTGCTGGAAAAGAGTGTTTGCTATGACCATTGTATTCTCTTGACAAAATTCTACCAGCCTGTGCCCTGCTTCGTTTTGTACTCCAAGGCCAAACTTGCCTGTTATCCCGGTTATCTTTTGGCTTCCTACTTTAGCATTCCAATCCCCCATGATGATAAGCACATCATTTTTGGGCGTTGCTTCTAGAAGGTGTTGTAGGGCTTCATAGAACTGATCAACTTCATCCTCTTCAGCAGCAGTGGTTGGGGCGTAGACCTGGATCACTGTGATGTTGAATGGTTTGCCTTGGATTCGAACTGAGATCATTCTGTCATTTTGGGGATTGTATCCCAAGACTGCTTTTTCTACTCTCTTATTGATTATGAAGGCTACTCCATTTCTTCTGTGAGATTCTTGTCCACAGTAGTATACCTGATGGTCATCTGAATTAAATTCACCCATTCCTGTCCATTTTAGTTCACTGATTCCTAAAATGTCGATGTTCAGTCTTGTCATTTCTTGTTTAACCACGTCCAGCTTGCCTTGATTCATGGATCTGACGTTCCAGGTTCCTATGGAATAAAAATCTTTACAGCATCGGACTGTCTTTTCGCCACCAGTTACTTCCACAACTGAGCGTCCTTTCGGCTTTGGCCCAGCCGCTTCATTCATTCTGGCGCTACTCGTACTAGCCGTCTGCTCATCCCCAGTAGCATATTGGACACCTTCCGACCTGAGGGGCTCATCTTCCAGCGTCATATCGTTATGCCTATTGGAACTGTCCATAGAGTTTTCATGGCAAAGATACTGGAGTGGTTTGCCATTTCCTTCTCCAGTGGATCACCTTTTGTCAGAGCTCTCAGCTATGACCTGTCCGTCTTGGGTGGCCCTGCACGGTATAGCTCATAGCTTCAATGAACTACGCAAGCCCCCTTGCCACAACAAGGCAGTGATCCTTGAAGGGGGTGGACTTCCCCAGTACTTCCTGATTAAACAAGACAGGACCATTAGCGACACATTACACCTAGCCAAGTTATTGTTCCACTTGATGAGATTACTCCATACCTCCCACTCTAGTGACCTCACAGTTCAAACTCACCTAGCAGGTACTCATAATATCAGAGACCAATCATCAATCACGGACCTCATAATAGGCAGTCACTGGGGCTGGCCAGGGAATTTCAAACATTATATCAAGCCTTGCACACATCCAAAGTGTGTGTGTGTATGTGTGTGTGTGTCTGCGTGTTGTGCTGATCTCTCCACACCTGGCATCCTGTCCACCTCTGATGTCATCAACCCTGTGTCTTGGCTGCTTGGATCCAAGAAAGGTGCAGTATCTTGAACTTGCCCCCCTGTAGAACTTAGTGTATGTTTTTGCTTCTCTCTGTGTTTTGAGTGTACCCCAATATTTTCCCGAGATAAATCCCCTGAGTGTAAGCTTAATTGTCTTCTTCATTTAAGGAGGGTTTCTTCCAGGGAACGGACCCCGTAAAAACTGGTAGTAAACATCCTGCGTTACCCAGACTCTAGCTATATTCATGATTCCCCAGCAATTTGGGTAACAGAAATTGATGTTTTTCAGTGATAGAGCCCATCAGTTAATCAATTACTTGGCATCTCCAGCTCCAGGGACTTCTAGTACCAATGGTAGGTACTACCAGTGGTGATCATGGTGGCTAGAAGCATCAAAAGGGGTTAAACAGCAACATGGCGGAGAATCAATGGCTACTAACCATGGTGACTGAATGAAGCTTCCATATACAGAGGCAGTGAACCTCTGAATACTAATTTTGAGAGGCCACATTAGGGACGGGCCTTGGCCTCTATGCCCTGTTTTTTTGGCCCTCCAGGGAAACTAGTTGGCCATTGTGTAAAACAGGGTGCTGGACTAGATAAACCACTGGCCTGATCCAAGAGGCTTATTTATGCTCCTAAATTTTGTCATGAGGCTTTGGGGAGCCACTGTTAGAAAGCTAGATCAATGGTCTGACTCTGTACAAGGAAACAATATTAAAGTCCAGTGACACCTTTAAGACCAACAAAGATTTATTCAAGGCACACCTTGAATAAAGCTTTGTTAGTCTCCAGTCCAATCAAACTTATTACAGTTGTTCAGACCAATTTATATGAAGTTGATACATAAGAGACCAAAAGAATATGGTCATTTAATGTAATACAGTTTAAAACATACCATAAAATAGAACTTAAAATTATGCAACTTTAGAGCACTGGATTTTTATGGTGGCGGCACAAAACTTAGCCAGCTGAGTTGTCACCTGGGGAGACTCATCACTGAGCAGCCTCTTTGCTCGATCTACATCATGATGGTCTGGCAACTTTTAAAGGAGTGGTTCAGTCAAGTTGCTACGAATGTCTACATAAGCAGGGCAGTGGAACAATATATGCTCTCTTGTATTAATTTTGCCACTCCTACAAAAACATTATCTTAGTGTAAGGCGAATGCTCTTATAGCGACCCTCTTTGTTGGTCTTAAAGGTGCCACTGGACTCTGATTTTGCTTTGTTGTGCTGCTTCAGACCAACACAGCTACCCACTTGAATCTATCTGTACAAGGATGTTTCTCATATGAAGTTTCTTCATACATGGGCAAAAGTAATATCCTCCAAGTGCAAATTCCAAGGGACACTGGAGTCTTGGTGCAAAACAGGCTTTGTCCACACCCGGTTGGATACCGTGCTGTTGATGAGCTACAGCAATCATGCACAACTGGGATGGCTTGTCCCCACAGGGAATTGTTCAGTTGCAAACGGCTATTGCGCAATGATAGCACAGTGTCTAATTAGGTGTGGATGCAATGACTGACACTTTCAGCAGAGAAGAATGCAGAGAAGATGGTCGTCTGCTCTGATGGAGCAGAACTGAACAATTTCTGGCCAGGGCCCTATTTGCTTGTGTGGACAACCCTCTGGGATAGGAATAAAATGGAATGTATTTTTTTTTTTTTAAGAACAGAATCGAAACTTTGGAGACATCAAAGAGGCAACTGGTAACGGAAATGCCTTCGGTTGAGAAATGCAGCAGTGCCAAAGTGTCGCTACGGAAAGGTCTCGCTTAATTGTGCTCTGGCTGGAAACATTCTCATTAGGAGGCTTGTGGGGGGCATGCATGATGTTGCTAAGCGATACCGTACTGCAGCTGGCAAAAAAAAAAAAAGAATCACTGGAACTCGAAGACGAACCGCTGTTCTGGGCTCGAGGGCAGCCCATTAGAGGTGGGAAACAGAGCAGAAGTTAGACTAGGGGAAGTGGTTTGGATGCAGAAGGAGCTGCACCGTGGAGAGAAAAAGACGGGAGGCTAGGAAAGGGCAGAGTCTAGCAGAGTGAAGAGATGGAAGGAGAAGTTCAAGCCAGCTGGGAGGGCCAAGATGGGGTTAAGCCTGGCCTTTGCATCACACCTGGTTTTGAGCTCTGCTTCTGAGTAAAGGTAGGTTGCCTTTGAACATGGAGGTTCCATGTTTAAGGCCAAATACACAGATGTGTATCCAGCAGCTTAGCTCAAACCTCTATTCTGCAAGGGCGATTGAAGCAGAAGGTTTTTCCCACTCCAGTCTCAGCTGTTGCAGCTTTGCCACTGCTAACAGTATTTTAAGCCCTGAAAGCACAAAGGGGTTCATTTGGGACAGGATAATTGCAGGTAGGCCGGGGTTAAATCCCTTCATAACCTGCTGGTTGTCTGCTCTCAGCTGTTTCTCACCCCAAAATGTTTTTCAAGGATACTTGTAAGATCAGGTCATAACATGCCATATTATGGTTGCCTAACTCCAGGTGATGTCTAGAAATCTGGGATTATAATTTCTCTCCAGACAAAATCAGTTTAGCTGGAGAAAACGGTGGCTTTGGAATGTGACTCTGTGGCATTATACCCCACTGAAATTGCTCCACAAACCCTGCCTTCCTCAAACTCCAACTCGAAAATCTCCCGATATTTCCCAACCTGGAGCTAGCAACTCTAGTCTGCATCCTGGACTTTTGCCCAGGGGCCCAGAACCACTGGGGCCATCCCTGGCCTGGAACACACATCCTGTGCCCTCTACACCAGGGGTAGTCAACCTGTGGTCCTCCAGATGTCCATGGACTGCAATTCCCATGAGCCCCTGCCAGCATTTGCACTGCTAGTCTCCTTGCTGATGGCAACTGGGAAGGGAAGCTAACTCAGTGGTCCTCAGGCAGGGATAAACCTCACAACATGGGAATTGTAGTCCATGAACATCTGGAGGACCACAGGTTGACTACCCCTGCTCTACACTGTGTTTGTACAGAGAACAGTGAAATGAAAAGTTAGGCCTTTCATTCAAAAGGGGCTTTGGCTTTGCAGTTTGTCGGATGTCACTCTGTTGCCCATTTACATAGTCCAGAGGGATCACTTCTTTGATCCTCAATCTGTTTGCTGTTTATCAGAATGAACTATTTATTTGCTTGTTTACAGCAGGGGCCAAGTCCCTTGCATTCAGGAATACAATGGGTGCTAGATTAGGGGGGTGATGGCGGACGAACTCTGCAGATGGCCTCTCCCCCCCCCCCAGTACCTGGAAACGATGCAGGCTGGAGGCCCCCTGGGAAGGGAACTCACCTGTAGGGGCAGCTCTCACGCAGCAGGGATCTGCAGCCTCTGAGCCTTGGAGGGAAGTGGAAGGAGGAGGGGGTGGTCAGGAGTGGGGGATGGAAAACGATTGGCTGGTCATTGGACAGAAAGGCAAGCCAGTTGGAGGAGGAGGCACTCAGGGTGAGACAGCCGCTCTGAGTGGGTTTTAAGCACTGAGTGGCACTTATGCCATGCTACATGCTCCTCCTCCAAGCTCTAACCAGAAATATATTATGTGGAACAGATAACAGTCCCTCATTTCAGGCAGGTAAAAAATATGCTATGTGAAGAAATGCCATGATGCTCAGAATTAACAGTTCACTGTGATTAGGCTTACACTGCAGGGCTGTTGTGAGGAAGCAACAGTCATCTCACAGGCACAAGACAATATGCATTCTTCAGTCGCAACTCGCTTGTGACATCTGGGCCCTGGGACATATCCCTGGCATCCACCAAGACAAAGGCCTTCTTTGTGGTAGCCCAGTCCTGATGGAACCAGCTGTCAGATGATACACAGGCCCTACAGGACTTGCCTAAGTTCTGCTGGGCCTGCAAAACAGATTTTCTGCTTGGTTTTTATTTAGTTAGGCTTGTTATATGGCCTTCTTTTCAGTTATATTTGTATTATGTTTTAAACTGAGGATTTAATGTTTTAATTGTTGTTAGCCGCCTTGAGATTAGCTGGCGGTGAGAGGTGGCATGGCATTAAAATTTTAATTAATAAATGGAGTGCTATGGATATGCAAATAGGTGCAGCCTGAGGAGATTAAGAAATACCATTTTATGCCTTGCTCAATTGCCCCAACTGGGGACAAAGACTGAAAGCTAAAGGCCTAGATAATTGTTCTTCCCAGATTTCTCTTTTCTTTCTTCGCAGGGGTTTTCATAATCCCCTATCTGTACATGACCTCATTGTGCAGATTTTTAAAATTTGCATTCAGGTTCAGAATTAGGTATCACACTATCTAGAAGGCTTCTTCATCTGGGGATGCTCTGGGCTGTGATCAGCTCTTCAAGCCCCTTCCTTCTCCTTGCTGTAATTTACACAGTGTGATCTTCATCGGGCTGTGCTGAGGCTGCTTCTTTAAATAAAGAATGGGTGTTGTGTGATTAGGTGAGAAATGCAGCCTCGTGCTTGTTTCCCTTTGCTCTTCAGTCTCATGTTTGCAGATGGCATTTGGCAGCAAAGGCTGCTATGTTTTGAGGAGTGCAGGGAGTACTTAGATAGGAAACTAATTTGTGAGGAAGACTGTGATCATACAGCCCAACAGAAACTCAGGCCTGAGAAGAGTTGCCCAAGGACTCATATCTCCAGGTTCTACAATGCAATCCTAAAGTGACTCCAATGAAATTAGATGGGTGTAACTCTGCCATATGGTTGCACTGCTAGTCTCCTTGCTGATGGCAACTGGGAAGGGAAGCTAACTCAGTGGTCCTCAGGCCGGGATAAACCTTGCAACATGGCAACTCAAACTTGCAAGGGTACAAAAAAACTGGTAGCTCAAAATAAAAGTGAAGAAACAAGGAAGCACGGCTGGATTCTTGACTTGCTCGCTGGAAGGGCATTGTATCCAGGGTCCCCAGAAGGCAATCACCAGACCAGATTGGGGGTAGAAACTTTTGAGTTATGCTACTGCATTTCTGAAGTCTGGTGCAGCTTCATCTAGGCTGCACTTATGTGTCCAACATAAACGTGTGATGTCTAGAAATGGGCATAAATGATACTTCCTGTGGCATGCATTTTAGCTCTAATTTTTTTTTAAACACCTTTTTCTTCATTTTTATTACTTCTGTTTGTTTTCCTTGGTAGATTAATTTTGATATTTATATTGCTTTCAGCTGGATGCACATTTCCACATGCAGCTTGTTCATTTTATACCCAATTGACATCAAACAAACGAAGGCTTGGATCCTGCAATGCACAAGTGGAAACCTAAATGGACATTGCAACTATGGATGGGTAAAGAAATTGGCATGTAAATCATATTTTTAAGAGTCCATCTCTGATTGTGTGACTTCTTTCTTGTGTTATGATCTTTCTTGTTTTAGATCACAACACACAAAAAAACCCACATAATCAGAGAGGGACTTTTGGGAATATGGTTTACATGCTGGAATTTATTGAGCCCCACAAACTCTCTGCTTGTGTCCCCATTAGCAGTTTACCATGATAAGAAAGTGAGAAATAAAAATTATTTTTAAATATATGGCATGATGATAAATACTCAGGGGAAAATCAAGTCTTGGCAAGATATCAAAGATGAAAGAATATGTTATCAATCAATCTCAAGAATAAAGGAGATCATGAGCATTGAAGGTAGAATTCTAAGAGATATCACTGAAATCTGAACAGTTATACCACTATATATGCCTAAGATGCGTCTTACTGAAAAAATGTATGATAAAGTGGATGCAACATGTTAAAGACAGGTATCTATGCAACAAGGGGAACAACTATGGGGGAAAGATATCAAATTTACAGTCTGCTGGTCATTAAGAGAAAATTGATATGAAACTTTTTAAAGATGGTATATAACCAACAGACATTGAAAAAGCACTTCACTTTGATTGACTTCTCAGTTACTCCTGCCTCTGGAAGGTATGTTCAGAACACAGATCCAGGAAAAGACACTGAGGGCTTGCTCCTTTGCAGGTAGATGTTCCTTCCTTAATAAATACTCTAAAAGAAACCTTTTCAGAAGAGAGTAAATTGGCCACCAGAAGTTCAGGTCACACCGCTGAAGCCCCTCATGATTCAGCAGCACTATTTCCCCTTATCTGACTATCAGAGCATGTTGATCAGAAAAGAGATGAGTGTTAACTTCATCCCCCCCCCCCAAAAAAAACCCCTTAATATTGTATTTCTTGGGGGCATAAGCATTTATTTGTGTACCTGTGTCTATGTGACATTTCTGGCAATTCCAGTAAGAATGCTCCATGTTGATTTATTGGGGATCAGCTACCCAAACTGATTTAGGGAAGCAGAGCATTGCTGTAATATTTTTAAGCAACTGAAGATGCAACGTACAAAAGGAAAAGAAATATAGCAGGAAGAAGAAGGATGTATTCTATCACTAGGAAGTTAGTAACATTTAGGGCGAGGGAGGGCGAGGCTGCTCATGGTCTCCATATGCTTATAAATCATGGGCTGCTGTTAATCATGAAGAGTTTCTGCAGACAAGCAGAAGTGGTCTGTTGAGAGGCAGTAACCCTTGGATATGCTCTCCCATATTTAAATCTTCTTCCACTATAAAGCAGAGGGTTCATTTCAGGTCAATCATCGTGCGCTCTTTCCTTTTGGGGGGATGAATCTCCAGCTTGGCTCAGGGTTTTTTATGGTCCTGAGTTATAGCTATTGGTATAATCATAGGCCTGAGAAAAAAGAACAGTTATTTCTTACTCCTTTGTGAACAGGGCACAAAAAGGTCACACGGTGTATGGTGCTTCAAAGGAAATATATTATATCACTTACACAGAGGCTTGTTAGCAACCAGGGGAGAAGAATGCATAATGTTGCCCCTATTGCCAAGCAGAAAGAGGGGTGGGGATGAGTCAGAATACTCAGAAACATCTTCAGCTTGTGTTTCTGAGAATGAAAAATTAAACTTGTCAGTGGGAAGCCAGTGGGAAGGTAGGAGATAAGATCGCATTAATGACATTCTCTACTGGATGTCCAGTGGGGTACCACAGGACTCAGTTCTAGGCCTGGTACTTTTCAATGTTTTTTATAAGTGATCTAGATGAAGAGGTGAAGAGACTATTAATTAAATCTGCAGACACCAGATTGGGAGAAGTAGCACCCCCCCCACCACCACTAAAGGATTCACAGAGATCTGAACACACTGGAAAAGTGGATGGATGTGAACAACATTTGATTCAACAAGGATAAATGTAGAGTTACACATCTGGGTAACAAAAATGAGAAGCACACATACTGGATGGGAGATTCACTTCTGGGTAATAGTGTGTGTGAACAAAATCTTGGGGTACAGTTGGACTGTAAGTGAAATATGAGCAGCCAGTGGGATGCCACAGCAAAAAAGTCTAATGTGGTCTTGGGGCATATCAACAGAAACATAACATCCAAATCATAAGGGAACAACAAGGATGATCAGGGGCATTAAGACCCGCAAAGAAAAGCTGAGGTATTTAGTAGAGATGGGCACGACCCAACCTACGGGTCTCCATGAACCCACAAACTTGGGTAGTTCACGCCCCCAATGATTGTACATGACCACATATTAGTCTTACCCATCTGAGTGCATTTGCGGGCTTTTTCGGGGGGCAGAGTTTCCTCCCTTGGCACATGGGCATTGAGCGTGTGAAGCACGCAAAAATCACTCTTCTGGCATAGACAGGGCTTGGGAGGGTTGTCTTTTGGTTTCCATGGCTACTCCAATGATTACCCGTTTAGCTTGATTGGCATCCTCATTAGCCAAGAGTAGTACTCCCCTTGGTTTCAATGGGAATGCCTTGGTATATATAATCCCTGAGGCCACGTGAGAGATCATTGCGTTCTTTTGCTCTTGGTGGGACTGAGAGAGAGGGGTGCTGCTTTTTGGAGGGAGAGAATTTTGTGGAATAGATAGAGTGGTTCTAGAGAGAAAGAGCACCTTCTAGAGAGCAGGAGACATTCTTGTGGGTCTTTGGTTACTCATTTCTGGTGAGCATTCAAAGCCCCCTCCCCCATTTGGTGTCCGATTGGCTTTTAATCGGAGCCCTACTGAGCCTGTGGCACTGACCAGACTTTCCCACCGGCTGCAGGAAGACATCTTTTATTTTCTGTTTTTGAAGTATTCTTTCTGGGAGCAGGAGAAAACAATTTTTTTTCCAATGTGGTGTTCTTTAAAGGTTTTCCTTTTAAACCTCTTCTGGCTTAACTCTCCTAATGTTCTCTCCTAGTGGGATGAAGGGTATCCCACAAATCCAGATTTCTACTTTCCTTTCCTTTGTGGAAACACTTCATTTTAGGTTTTCCCTTCACTCGGGATGCATGTGGGTGGGTGTGTGGGTGGGTGCACGTATGGTGGGGGGATGTGGCTCCAAACCCAGCATCTTTTCCTGGTATCTGGGGTGGCTGTGGCTGGATAGCCAAATCAGTATCTTGGCTTCCACATTCCCCCCCCTCCTTTCTTTCCCCCAGGTCACACATCAGACTACATTAAAGTGTTACCTTTAGCAGTCAAGTTTTCATTTTCTGTGCTTTTCTCTTTTTCACCCTCTTTCCCCTGCTCACACCCCATTGACACACTTGAAAGCCAGTCATAAATTGCAGCATCAGGGTGTGATCAGTTTGGGACCCCTTTTGTGATTCCCCCCCCCTTGGGCCTTCCTGAGTAGTCTCCCCTTTTAAAAAAATTGTAGCTGAGGTCCTGTCTTTGGAGGACATCCACCCCACAGTCCTCCTTCCTTTCTACCTGCATGCTCGTTGCCCCTTCTGACATTCCGTAGTCTGACATCAAGTCCAGTCATAGCTGTCAACGGGTAATTTGGGAGGTGTTTGAAAGACGATCTTGTTTGCCCCTTCCTTCCAGGGTTGTTTACCTGAGTAATCACACTTTATGGTTTTCCTCTGCCTTTGTTTTACATCCAACAACTATTGAAGCATCCCCTAGTTGATTTTCTGCAAGGGCTGGTTGTGACTTGTAATAGGCATCCCACTGTTATTCACCCCATCCTGTTCTCTTCTTGCCCATTTCCGTGTATGTTGAACAGCTCATCTGGCTACAATGGCCATTGAGAGCTGGGATTGCCATGAAAACATCTGGTCTATAGTTCTCCATCTAGTGAGATGGTCCCCCAACAATTCCCCCAACAACAAGGGCCAAGTTTACATTCTTTCTCCAGATATACTTCCCTTCTCTTCAGGGCCTCACTCCAAATACACAAACTACTTCTGAATTTCTGTCCTCCATGCCACCCTATGTTGAAGTCCAATGACTTCCTCTACATAAATTCCTCAGAAATAAGTCTTCAGTTGCCATCTGCCAAGGGGTATACTTACAGATTTCTTCTTGCACTGACCCATAATCTACCCCACATTCCCTTTGACTGCCTCTCATGTTCTCTGGCATTCAGGGTGCCTTGGTCTTCTGTTTTTGCACAGAATGGGTGAAGGGCTAGGAGGCTGGTGGGAACAGACCTCCTTTGGGGGTTCAAAATATAACTGCTTTGGGATATGGGATGGAAACAGTCCTGTTGACCCATCCGTGGACTCACCACGGAGAGAGCCTCCACTAGAGGTGCCGCAAATTCTGGCAGCTGCAGTGGAATCGGCTGCTGAAGGAGGTGGTGAGTTCACCTTCGCTGGCTGTCTGTAAACAGCAACCAGATAGATACTTATCATGGATACTTTAGACTGATCTTGCATCGAGCAGGGGGCTGGACTAGATGCCCTGGATGGGCTCTCTCAGCTCTATGCTTCTATGAATCCATGATTCTCTCTCCCTCCCCTTCTCTGTCTTTTGCCAGTGCGGGTGCTTCAGGCACTCAAACACAAATCCTGTTCCAGTCACTCAAATCCCAAGCCAACTATGCAAGCTGGGTGCCTTGCCTTTCTTTAGTGCTTGGGCCTCTCTGGATGGAATCCCCAGACTTCTACCATTCAGCCCCAGCATTATTCTCTTCCGCTGGAAAGCCCCCAAGTGCCTCCCTTTTGTTTGCCGTGAAATGGTTGAACTCACTGGAGAGTTGGAGTCCCAGCTAATCGGCTCAGCTACTCCATTGTAGATATTCTAAAGCTCGTCCTGGAGGAAGGGGCAGTTGAGAGGTTTGAACTGCTTCCTTCCCGAAGGGGACCACAACCCACAACCCACAATCTCTGACATACTATGGAGGCAGGCTGCAGGTCACTCAGCTGCTGAGGCAAGAACAATTGGCTGGCACTGCTGCTGGAAGAGTAGCGTAACAATGAATGGAGGTAAACAAAAATCAGCTTTCTTTGGAGCTGATCGCTCACTTAACTGGACAGCTCAAACTGTTGTAACATTGGGAGTTCTGTGCATTATTCTTTTTTGTCTATAACACAGCTCTGTGGGGCCCTAATTTGGATGAGGCCCATGGTGCAAAAGGGGCTGGATGACGCAGCTCCCTTTTTCCTAAACTGAAATGTGTCCCACTGGGAAAATATACGGGTATGTATTCAGTAGCTAGACTTTCCCCCATAGGGGCAAATGGCAGCGTTTGAATTTCACTTCAGTTCTTGGGATTTTCTATTTAGATGGGGCACCATGAGAACCAGGAAGGAACCAAGTAGCGATACCATTTGATATTTTAATTGTGTATTTGAATTGTGGTCTGAATGACCATAAATAAAATTTGACTTTGAGAAGCCCTTATAAGCCACAAAAGGTGCCACATTCAATGAATTGCAATTCTAATTTTAAAAGGTCTCGGGTTTTGGGAGAGCTCTTTCTTTGCTCAAGAGTTGCTAGCAGAAAATAACATACTACACGGCTTCACACAGAATAAGGCAGCTTCCTGCACCCTCACATCTCCATCCAGTACTGGGCCTGCCTGGAAGCTACTTTTCATAATATAGCGCAAGATAAAAGAAGTATTATAGAGAAATAAAGCCAACCTTCCTTAAAGAGAAACAGGAATGTTATTGGCTTTCTGAAATCTAGAAAGAACCTCTTTGCCATTTTCAAGAGGCCAATCCTATTACAGATGGAGTGCCCCTGTGAAAGAGAACTAGGGATGCTTTTGGGTTATCAGCTTTGCTTCATCCAAGGAAGATGCCTACATCAAGTCATCCTCAGGTGATATGAGTGCTCATGGTTCATATGAAAGGGTGTGTTCATCTTTTTGTATTTTGTACAAAGTGGAAGCTTCATGTGGCAGGTCCTAACAAGCAGAAATGATTAACAACCAATTGTTTTAAAAGGAAAAAAAGAAAAAAGGGGGGGAAATGAAGCATTTTCCTACCACCTTTGGTCCAGGGAAGAAGATGGTGATTAACAGGAGATGGAAACATTACTAATACACTTTTTTCTGGAAGGTTCTTCGCAGGCTCTAACTGGCCTCAGGGACTTGGGAATGTTTAGCCTGGAGAAGAGGAGGTTGAGAGGAGTCATGATGATTGCTGTCTTTAAGTATTTGAAAGGTTGTCACTTAGAGGAGGGCAGGGAGCAGTTCCCGTTGGCAGCAGAGAATAGGACTAGCATTAATGGCTTTAAACTACATGAAGAAAGATAGAGGCTAGATATCAGGAATTTTTTTTTTCACAGTCAGAGTAGTTCAGCAGTAGAATCGACTGCCTAAGATGGGGAGCTCCCCTGACTTAACACTCTTCAAACAGCACCTGGGCAGATACTTATCCTAGATCAGTGGTTCTCAACCTTCCTAATGTCGCCACCCTTTAATACAGTTCTTCATGTTGTCGTGACCCCCAACTATAAAATTAGGCAAGTGTTCTTTCACAGAAATTAATCTGAAACTGACCAATGGCATGAAGATCCATTGTTCATTCATGATTGTATATAATTTTTTTTTCTGGAGTTTCTCAGTTCAGTTCTGCCTCTTGTCTCACCATACCGATCTCACTCTTTCCTGCTGCTCCAAACAGATGAACGCTCTATCTCAATCTACCCCACAAGGCTGTTGTGTGGATGGTGCCCCCCCCCAAGCCAAGCTGCTTGCCCTGCCATGACCCCTGTGAAAGGGCTGTTCAAACCCCAAAGGGGTCCTGAACCCCAGGTTGAGAACCACTGTCCTATATGCGTAGGGTGATCCTGCATTGAGCAGGGGGTTGGATTAGATGGCCTGAATGGCTTCTTCCAATTCCATGATTCTATGTCACATATTTAGGCATTTTGCCAGTATGTCACAACCCCACTGCAATGGAACTTGGCATGTCTGAAGGTGCAACCAAGCCACCTGGATCTTCTTCATTGGTCCCAGCCCTGCAAAGCAATATTGTCTTCTCTGTTGAGACAATGGCATATAAAGCAGACAAATATAGAGGAACAACTGTGCCGTTTTGCTGCAAGAATGTGAATGACTGTTTAGAAAGAATTCTTGTCTATTTGCACAGATTATTTTATACAGTTTAGAACACTGCACAAGTCCCAGTGCAGTGTGCAGAACACTGCACACTGCACAAGTCCCACAAGTAATAAGGAGTGATTCTAGAAGGAATACAAGCTATAAAGGAATACAAGCTATAAAGAGACCTTGAGCACTGCTGGGCATGTGGTATATCTGTAGCTTAGAAACTAGTATCCAGTGGGCACCCTCCCAAACCATGTGAGCAAAGCACTCTGCCCATTATGCATGCTGTAGTGCCTCTGCTACTATCACAATATTGCTTTATTCCTCTGATTTGCCATAAACAAAGATGAAACAGATTTAAAAATAATGTGCTCTACATGGAAGCTCTTCTCCAACCCCTAGTTTGTGTATGGATTTAATTCAGAACTGGCTGTGATTACATGATCCCCAGTTCAACACCTGTTTACTACCAAACTTTCAAACATCATGTTTCCATGTACCCCCTCAATACATTAGCCTCTTCTATAACGTAGTTCACTGCAACACCATGATGCGCTTGTCACTGAGAACAGATGAGGGCACTTTCCAGACTCCAGGACGTATAGTGTCACACTGTTATGGTTGATGTTTTAGTGTCGCAAGCGGGATACTTTTTAACATAAGCTGCCTTGAAATATTTGGAAGAGTGGAGTAAAAGTTTTGAAATGAAATATAAATAAATGAAAATATGATAGGAACTCTTCTTAGAAACTGGCAGATGGTATTTCTAGCACAGAAAAAGACATATATTTGGGATTTAATGGCACAGCTGTGATCTTTTCATGTCAGTGATACAAAACAAAGTATAAAGATGGACACAATAAAAAGGGGATATCTGGCAAATACTTCAGCTGCCACGGAAGTTTGAATTCCTGCTGCTACACAACTGGAGTGACAGATAAGACATATCAAGAAACTCAACTGTCTTTCGCTTCCCAGGATGTTTCAGGCTAGCTGAAGGCCATTTTTGAGGAAAACATTTGTTTTATTAAGACTTTGAATAGTGACAATCCCTATTGAAGTGGTCTGGGACAGAAAACAGGAAATTCAAACATTAAAATATGTGAACAGATATTGAAGGAAAATTTAATAGGAAAGAACCTCACAATTAGAGTGCCAGCCGAGTAGAGGCTAGAACACCTTCCCTTTTGGCTATAAACATGAAAACACACACTGAGAATTTGACTTTGGCCCAGGACAGAATGGTGGATCCTTGCCACTATGATTTCTGACTGTGAGCTCCATATTCCCTGAGAATTGAATTATATGTATTGTCTGGAGCTTCACTTTTTATGACTCGAACACTGCTTGCCTGGCCTGTATATTGGATGTTAAAAAAGCTTTTGTGTGTGTATTATTTACTTGACCACTGAAAATGACCCGCTGGGTTGAAGCACATTTGGCCATTGGTTATATTGTACAATCATTAATGTTAATATTGGGAATTGCATGTGCAACATTTAATAGTTTGCTAAAAATGTAGATTTATGCTTTTAGTGATATTTTTGTTTTTAATTTTAATCGTATTTATGTGCAGTAGATAATAAACAATTGCATTTTATTCTGATTTTCTATTTGCTCAGCCTTTGGGATAGAAACAGCTGCAAATAACTCTTTTAGGAAGTCTAGATGGTCTTTTACACAGTGCTTCAGTGGCATTTTATGTTAAAAGCTTTTAAATAAAAATGTATTTGTTAGACTGAAATGCAAGGATATTTTATCTGTTGCCAGTGCTTCTGATATATTAATTAATAATTGCGGAGAGTCTATATTTTCAGTTATAGGCAAGTAAAAATCTAGCCACCAAATGGAAGACCATCTCTTTTGTAGTGTGAGGAATAGTTTTAATGTCTAGATATCTAGACATTTTATTGTGAACTGCCATGAGCTGGCTTGCCCTGGGAGTGGTGCTTGGCCTGGGAGTGGTGGTCAATAAATATAAACAGAAGTAATAAACTAACTAGCTAACTAAATAAATCAATCTCAACACTACTTGTTAGGTTCAAAAGCTGTCTCATAACTTGTAATCTACCTAATGTATTTCAAAACTGTTGCCAAATATATTTTTATTTTAAGACATGACCACCAGCAAGAAAGATGCCTGTCATTTTTTATTTTTGAAAAAATGCTACCTGGGCATATTTATGTGTTCCTTTTAAAATGAGCCACTGTTAAATATGAAAAAAGATGCTCCACCATTGGCATAGAGGTTTCTTGGTAACAGTGTTGGCACTAGCCAATTAGTACCATGCACAGCCACTTTCTTTAAAAGAATTAGATCAGCTGTTACACAGTGGTTTCCTTTGCCTCAGGTTTCATAAAAGAAACAAACAAAAAAAGTAACTGTGAATGCGCTCGATGTAAATAACATTAGAAGAGAACTCAGACTAGGGTGATGTAGAGGAAACTCTGGAGAAGCAGAAGCTTCTGAGTATTAATTTGTATCCTTCAGCCTAGAATCCATGCAATGACTTATCCAGTTCTATACTTGCAGGTTCTGGGGAGGTTTTTTCTTTTTACAGAGGCTCTCCTACTCATTCCCTTGTGAAAATGGAAGGAACATTCAGTTTGTGATCCAGCATGGGGGGGGGGGGGGATGAGTGACAGTGTATTATGCACGTTTAAAAAAAATATTTTATGGGAGCTTGGTTATGGTATCTTTAAATACAACAGGCTTGCATGTTCTGGAGCTGTCCAAATATTGTTTTGTTTAGTGTTTTTGGATCACTGACAACTATATAATATTTTTGTTATTAGGTTGACTAAATCTCTTCTGTAGGTGTTTTCTTCTGCAGAAAAACACTTCACATTTCTTACTGAATCCATCTGCTTCATAAATTACAACTCAGGAGAAAAATACTATTTTTTCCTTTATATTTTTAATTTTTAAAAGTTATTTCTTTATTTATTTATTCAAAATAATTTTATTGTCATTATTTGAAATAATTTGATAATAATTATTTGAGCCTCCAGGGAGGGCGGTATATAAATAAAGAAACAAATAAATAAACAAACAAACAAAAAAAAAACAAATAATAAGATGAGAAAGGTGGGAGGGAATCCCCACAATGTGAATGGGTGAAAAGCACTGTTGATCTTGCTTCATTTTCTCATATGTGGATAAAGGCGATACACTGGAACAGATTGTAAAACATTCAGCACAGTCCTGAGGCCATCGCAGCCAGTCAACAATATAAAAGTGGTGCCACTTGGCTGTTCCCCGAGGACATTCCACATGGGGAAATAACAACCCACACCTCTCTGCAAGGCACACATCACCTAGCAGGACCATACCAACCATGGCAATAATTGCCAATCTGACAAAGGCCGCTGATGATGCTAATGTGAGTGAAATACGCAGGCTCATTCTACTCCTGCCTCCGCTCATGGACAGCCAGTGGACAGAGAGGAGAAACGAAGCAACAGTGCAGTCTTAACAAAGGCATGTGATCCGCTTGCCTTCCTAGCCATAGAGAAAGGGCACCTGTGCAGTGGAATGCCCACCCTTCTCCAGCAGGAGCCTGACTGGCAGAGCTGCCTGCACACAACCGTCCTTGATCTGAGGTTCTTTCCAGCTTCCTATGAAAAAAACAAAAGAAGAAAGATTAAGAAACAGGTAAATTCAAAGGAGGCATGCCTTTAGGCACGAGGCACTCCACTGCAGTCTTGAGATCACCATCAGCCACAGGGGGCAAGGCAGAAACTGTAGCACAGGCAGGCATGGAAAGGAACTAGTATATTATAATCAGGGCTCTTGGTTCAGTTCCCACAAAAGAAGGAACAGGACCCTAGAGATCCATCATTTTGGCTCATGGCAGGGATGCATTTTGATATCCCCTCTATGCTGCAGCCATGACAGCAACTCTCTTACATCCACCAGGGGTCATCTGTTCCTGTACCAACAAGCTGCATGACTTATTACAGGGATTCTCAACTAGGGGTCTGTGGACCCCTGGGGTCCAAGGAGCTCTGAAGGGGTCTACGGCCTTTCCCCATCTGGTCTTAATGAACTTGGGCCCATGCTAGGGAACCGGCTGGTTCCATTGCTTTCCCTCCCCCCTCCCAAGCATGAGTTCTCTCATGGTTTCTGTGCCTGGGACAGGCCTGCATGCCTAATCCGGCCATACACTGCCTCTGACTCCCCCACCCTCCAGTCCTCTTCCAGCCTGTCAGTTAACGCAGGTGCTGATCTTATTTCTGGTGATATATCACTTTGGTGGGCATGGCAGGGAGGCCAGCTGACATCACTTCCAGAACTCCTCAAAACCTGAACATTTGTTTCAGGGGCTCCTCCATGCTCAAAAGGTTGAAAATTGCTGGCTTTACCCTTGCAAGATGCTCCATCTTGCCTTCAGCTCTTGTAGAGGGTCGCTATAAGAACATTCCCCTTACAATGAAACAATGTTTTTGTGGGAGTGGCAAAATTGATACAAATTGATATTGTTCCACTGCCCTGCTTATGTAGACATCCGTAGCAACTTGATTGAGCCACTCCTTAAAAAGTTGCCAGAACATCATGAATGTAGTTCAAGCAAAGAGGCTGCTAAGTGATGAGTCCCCCCAGGTGACAACTCAGCTGGCTAAGTTTTGTGCCGCCGCCATAAAAATCCAATGCTCTGAAGTAGCATAATTTTAAGTTCTATTTTATGATCTGTTTTAAATTGTATTATATTACATGACCATATTCTTTTGGTCTTTTATGTATTAACTTAATATAACTTGGTCTGAACGACTGTAATAAAGTGTTAATCTGAATCTGCTGGCTTATCAGATGCCAGATTCCTATGGCACAGTGAGGGACGTAGATACTGTTGCCCCTTCTGTGCTAGAGCAGTCACAACCCTGCCTTGGACGATCCACCAGCCAGTTTCCTGTATAAGTGGTACACAACAGCCAGCAGAGTGTGTGCATGTATTGATTTGTTTGTTTTATAGGCTTCCACTCCCAGGCCAACTGGCTCGCTGCAATATACATCAGAAAAAAACAAAATAGTAAAACAATTAATAACAATTAAAACACCCCTCCCATCTCCCTATTCCCAATCCTGTCCAAGCATCAGATCTCATAATTGCCATGCGTGGGAAGGCTGCATGTAGGAAGGCTGCCAGTTTCCAGGTAGGGGCTATGCTATGTTTCACAGGTGAACAAAACAGAAGTCCAGTGACTCCCGAAAGATCCAACTATAGAATTTCTCTGAGTCAGAGGCAAACCTTAGGGGCATGCCTAAAGGGAAGTCATGGGCAGGCAGGCAGGTGGGGAGGGGCATGGAGTTGGTCTTCTCTGTTCACAAGCATATAGGGACAGAGTTGTAAAACACTCCAAACTTCACTGGCAACAAATCATCTCTAGCAGGCCATAGGAGTGCCTCATTGGCTCCCTACATGCTTTCAGCCCCTTCACCACCTCAGATGGCACCCCAAATTTCAGAGGTATTCTACAGTCTCTACACAAATATCTGTCTTTGGTGGCACCTTCTGAATGTGATATATGTAGTTTATGAATTTTAAAACAGTTATTAAGATAAAAATTTGCCTTGTGTTTTATACTGATGCATATTTTAAAAAAAAGGATGGAAGGGCAATTTTAAAGAATGTGAAAAATATAAAAATAAACATGGACTATTCCAGTTAAGAGTCACTTGTGGTGCAGAGTGGTAAGGCAGCAGACATGCTGTCTGAAAGCTCTGCCCATGAGGCTGGGAGTTCAATCCCAGCAGCCGGCTCAAGGTTGACTCAGCCTTCCATCCTTCCGAGGTCGGTAAAATGAGTACCCAGCTTGCTGGAGGGTAAACGGTAATGACTGGGGAAGGCACTGGCAAACCACCCCGTATTGAGTCTGCCATGAAAATGCTAGAGGGCGTCACCCCAAGGGTCAGACATGACCCGGTGCTTGCACAGGGGATACCTTTACCTTTATTCCAGTTAGCGCAGTGGTTCTCAACCTGGGGGTCAGGACCCCTTTTTGGGGGGGGTACAACAACCCTTTCACAGGGGTCGTGGCGGGGCAAGCAGCTTGGCTGGGGGGCACCATCCACACAACAGCCTTGTGGGGTAGATCGAGATAAGAGCATTCGTTTGTCTGGAGCAGTGGAAAAGAGTGAGATCGGCATAGTGGGACAAAAGGCAGAACTGAACTGAGAAACCCTGGGAAAAATACAATTTATATACAATCATGAACAGTGGATCGTCACGCCATTGGTCAGTTTCGGTTTAATTTCTGTGAAAGAACACTTGCATAACTTTATGGTTGGGGATCACCAGAACATGAGGAACTGAATTAGGAAGGTTGAGAACCACGTGGCTGTGTTGCAGCTTTCTCAACAACGTCAAGAGGAGGCTTCCAGATAAAACACAAGCTCATGGGAACTCGCCCGTTCCCCTCCTCTAGAGGCCTTCTCAGCGTTTCCGTGGATCCAGAGGATCCTTGTATGCAGTAGTCGTCGTCATGGCAACGGCGGCGCGAGGGCCTTCCGGCCTTCTAGGCGGCGAGGACGACTACATTTCCCAGTAGTGCCCAGTGCGCACTTCCGGCCCGCCGCTGTCCGTTCCCCGCCCGCCTTGTCCGTCGTGCTGCTTGATTCTGCCTGGCGCCTGAGCGAGATGGAGTGATTAGAAGCATCGACGCGCCCCCCCCCCTCCGTAGGCGCCTCCCGCGGGCCCATGCGGCCCCCTCAGAGACCATGGGATCCCGCATCAAGTGAGTGCGTGGCGCGGGAGGGAGGAGAGCAGGGGTGCCCCCCAACGGGGAGTGTCCCCCTCGAGGGGGGAGGGGCAGCTGGTCCCTTCCAGGGCGCCCGGGGGGCAGTGCGCGTGCGAGGGTATCCCAAAGGCAGGAGGCTGACTTTAGCCCTTCCTCCTGTGCCGCAGACACCCCAACTCGGGGGAGGGTGTGCCACGAGACAGTCCCCTGTGGGTGGGAAGCCCCCCACCCTCCCTCCCTCCTGACACCTTGGGAGGGAGGCAACTGCTCCTCCCCTCCGGGGAGGGGGCTCCACTGTGAGGCGGCCTCCCTTCCGTCTCGGGTGCAAGAGCGACGCGTGTGCCGTGGGTGGTGGGTGCCTGACAGCAGCTGGCCTTGCTCATGGGCGCTGCCGGGGGGGAGTCTGCCTGGAGGGTGAGAAAGGGAGGACATTTGGGGTGGGGGTGAGGTGGTCGTGCGTCTATTTTTATTTATTTACATTTTTGCTGAGCAGGGAGCCACTCATCACTTCCCGAAATGGATGTGGCTTCTGCATTTGCTTGTTTCTTTAAAGGTAAACATTTAACGCCAGGGTAATATGAAAGTGTTTGTAATGTTTTTATAGTGAGGTGATTTGTTTCTTCTTCCCCCCTCCCTCTTCCTATTTTGAAAAATATGTGGAGTGTGGCAAAGGGAGGGTTCTGTGCAAGCTTTCCCAGCATGAATTGCTCCAGGGAAGCAAGGGGGGGGGGTCTCTTAAACATTTCTGCTTGTGATAAACAAGTCCAGCAGAGACTGGGCAGGGTGGGCTGTCAAGGAGCATGGCCTTTGCTGCCCTAGGAAAAGTGTGTGTTGTGTTGCAAGAAGTGGTGTGAAAAGAACACGTTTGGAAAAAAAACAGGGGTGGCAACACTGGTGATTCAGAAATGAGTTTTGCTGGAATAGATTTCTCTGGAAGTGAATAAGGTGGTTATATATGTTGTTCTTATAAAAGCTGCTTCCTCTGTTTTCATCCTTAGAGCTTTATCTTGGCATGGTTCTGACTCTTAATTTATGTGGTGTTTGGTATGCGGATGTTCTCTACAAGGTAGAGGAAATCCTCAGTGCATGGCTATTTAGGCTTATAGAAAATAGGTGCTAACATGGAGAATCTTGAACTACTTTTCCTTGGCTATTTGAAGGCCTTTGGCCTAGAAGCCTGAAGCTGTTGTTCCAATTCTTGAGGAGCTACTTGTGAGAAATGGAAGGAAAGTGGAAGCATTCACCTATGCCCTACATTTCAACTTGGGCAGATTTACTCAGTTTGGCTGGAGTAACCAGATGGGATATTCAGCCATAGTGTTCTGGAATTAAGTTGGTCTGAAAGTAGTGGTATGTAGGCATGTCTTTTAATAGGAGGTGTCGTTCTATCAGCCTCTTCCAGAAGTTCCCGTTCTGCTCAGTAACTGAGTATATTTGTAGCTGTTGCTAATATGTTAGCTTCAGTTTATCTACAGAAACCTTGGTGGCTGTGTCATTCTCTCTTTGTCAATTTCAGTTTTGCTGTTGTATGTGCCCTTTAAAACAGGGGTAGTCAACCTGTGGTCCTCCAGATGTTCATGGACTATAATTCTCATGAGCCCCTGCCAGCATTTGCTGACAGGGGCTCATGGCAATTGTAGTCCATGAACATCTGGAGGATCACAGGTTGACTACCCCTGTTTTAAAAGATGTGTTTGCTTGGCATATTTGAAATCCTTTCTATGGTAAGGCTGGGATATGAAGCACAAAAGGGAGTGAGGAGACTTGGTTTGGGATAGTTTGGTTGGTGTGTTACATCTGAGTTTCACAGGACAAGAACTTCACACATACCCATAATGGAAGTGTTGGCTCATGAGGCTTTCTGTTATAATCTCTTCCTAGAGGGATCTTGAGTGGATCCAGCCTCATGGAGTGCACCCCCAGCCACATGTTAGAGACAGTTGAACCTTTTTTCTGTAGCAGTTGCATAATCTGGGTTCTGTGAATTTGGGAATGTGTACTAGCCTATTTCATTCTGACTTGCCTCAACAAGAGACAGATGATTTAACCTGCTTTGTGTATCCTGCCTTTTGAAAAAAACATAGTGGCAACTCTTCTACCTTGCTGTTTTCAGGCAGTTGTTGAAGGCATGTCAGGATAGACAATTTATTGAGTACTGAGATCTTAAAGAATAGATCAAGTCTCACTATTGCTCAGAATGAGGAAGATTTGAAAACCACCCAGATCTCAGTATCTGCTCTGTGAGGGACCCAAAATCTCTGTAAAATAATCCCCACTACAGTAGTTCTCAGCTTTTAATACTGCAAGGGGGAAATAAAAAGTGTTAATAAGGCGACTGGGAGTATGTGTTTCTGCTCAGGCTCACACAATCCCCCCCCCCCCATGTTCAAGTCCCCTACATTTACTAACAGTTAAAACACTATGAGAATGACAGGGCTGAATAAGACATGAGATCTGTATTAAATTTCACTGTGTCAGGATATTGGGAGTTATAAATGGTTTCAAATAAACTCATGGGTTGACTAACTTTGGCTACTTAACGATAGCAATAAAACAGACTGGAAAATATTTGTGTTCTTAGAATGGCCCACATTGTCCTATAAGCCTCAGTCTTATGTTTTTAGGTAGCTCAGATACTTTGCTGCTTGGTTGGTTTATACAGTGCTCTGTTTTCACCCCTGAAAGCGAAGAAGAAAACTGACCATTCTGACTGAAGGAGTTGTTCTGTAGGCTCCCAAACTAGTGTTGCAATGCAGAAATTCTTGTAGTTGTGTTCACTGAGAGCTTCAATTTGACAGAACAATTTATTCCGCTTTAAGGAAGTTCAGATTACCAGATAAGTCCTGGTTATGGAAGAGCATGAGTCCTCAGTTTCACTGGAAGTCAGTCCTGAGAGTTCTTTGAGATAACTTCCTCAAGCTGACTTTAGCAATGCTTTTCAACCTCTCTCATAGCAATTTTGCACGCAAGATGGTGTAGCCTGCTCACATAATACTGTATATGTCACATATATTAATACTAATTTGATTGGCTTGGTTAGTTTGTGGGCGTTTATTGTAGCCAGCACTTGCTTTATGTTGTTGTGGCCACTTAAGAATGAACATACACTTTCGGTGGCATCTGCCGGTATTACAGCCCTTCACACCCTGGCCTTAGGAGTATAGTGGCTTCTACAGTAGGTGTGGGTGGAGTTGGCCTTCCAAGAAGACAAGCAATGCTTTCTGAACAGGCAGGGAGAACTGATAAGAATTACTTTGCTTGTTTGTGGAAATTCTCAGTTATAGGTGCTTTTGCGATTTCTGAAAAAGTCAGTCTGGCTATTCATGAATCTTGCCTACTTCTCAGCCTGTGGATAGTGGTGGTGGAGAGAAGTAAAAATACTGCACAGGCTGCAAGAGAATACAATGTTGTTTAACAGCAAACAGAGTGGACTTTTCATCTCTAAAAAGGAGGGCAGCTTTGCAAACAAAATTATGCTTGCCTGAGAGATTGGTATCTTCAGGATGTGAAACAGCTTGGAGGCTGTTCATTGAGAAACAACATGTGTGGTGCTGAACGTAAGTGTCAGTTGCTGACTGGCAGAGCTAAAGCTCCTTCACTTGAAAGAGAGGTGTAATGATTTCCAGTGGGGGCCCCTAAAGTGTGCTGGACTTTGTGCCAAGGGGGAGGTTAGACTCTAAAGCCCCCAAGCAATTGCAGTTCTGGCTGAGTGATGGCTTGTAAGCCTCCTTCCGCCATTCTTAGCATCCTAATTAGAAGGGATAAGTGCAATCTAGTCATGAAGAATCATCTGTATAGCAGCACTCTTTTTAGATTGCTCTAACTCAAGTTGTGATCACATGTGGTGCAGAAAGGTACATTTTACTTTATTTTATTTCTAACATTTATATATCACCCTCCCTTGTGGCTCAGGGCGGTTTACAGAGAACGTGAAACCATTGACAGATATAGCATGAATCCAGTAATTGTATCAATTAAGAATAGCAACAGCATCAGCAACAATAGAACTATTAAACTGTTAACAAATCGCCCATAACCCCATAGGTTTTGCATGTCCGGATTGTCCACAATGTGATTGGTGGGCGCATCTGAGTGGGATGGGGATTGTTGTCAGTTACCGACCTCAACCAAATGCTTGGTGGAAGAGCACCATTTTGCAGGCTCTGCTGAACTGTGCAAGCTCCAGCAGGGCCCAGTTCTCTTCTGAGAGCACGTTCCACCAGATGGGGGCTAGGACACAGAATGATCTGGCTCTGTTTGAAGCCAGATGTGTTTCCAGACATGCAGTAAGAATAGTTTCGTGCTTGGAGAATTACTATTAAGCAGCAGATGTTCATGAACATTCATTCTTCTCATTGTGTTGAACTGGTGTTGAACAAGAGTGGTGCGTGTGTTATAAGGGAAATAGTGGAGAAGTCCATTTTTAAATCAGGCAGGGGACTGGGTGCCCCCCAGCAGCTCTCTCTACAGGCGCATTGTGGAGTGAGTGTGTGTGTGTGTGGGGGGGGAATGTTTCCCTGCTGTCCACTGGCGGGTTCGAGGCCGGGGAACGTGGTGTGGCTGTAGCCAGCTGTGCAGGAAGGACACTGTGGAGAAGGTTGGGATGGCAATGGTGTGCGTGGGGGGCCTTCTGTGCCACTCTGCAGTCACGAGGCAGCCCCAGAGGGGGCATTGGGCCCTCCCTGCCCACCCATGGCAAGGGCAGTATGGAGAATGGGAGGTTGGGCACAGAGAGTGTGGGCTGGTTGCACTGGAGCTATCAGTGAGGAGGAGGCAGGTGAGACATGTACAGTCATCCTCACCACTGCCTCTGGTGGCTTGTTGCCACCACGGGGCCTGGGAAGGCTGGGTGTGTGTCCATGGAGAAGGTGGCCAAGCCTCACAGTCCCCACTGGTGGCATGGTCCACAGGAGGTGGAGGATGCAGCAGTAGTTGCTTGCACAGCCCCTACCATCAGTGGGAAGACATGTTGGTTATTTGTGGATTTGTGCAGTTTCCCTCCTGCTGGCTCTGCATGGTTCAAGTGGGAGGTGGAGGAGGGATGGGTAAGAGCCTCTGACTGGACCTCAGTGTAGAAGGGCCCTCCTTGTGAGGGTCAATCAGAGGCCCCTCAGTGATTCTTGATGGCATGCCAGCCCCTTTGAATGGCTCTTAATGAGGAGGGTGTGGGACCAGTCAGAGAGCTGGCACATGGCTGAAAGTACCCTTCACAAATTTTTTGTGGTATTATTGGAGGGGTTTCTTTTATTGGGCTGGAAAGATGAAGCCACACAATGGCCTTGAATAGCCCTTTTCAACCTTTTGACCATGGAGCGACCCCTGAAATATTTTTGAGGCTTCAAGTTTCCATGGAAGTGATGTCAGCTGGCAGCACACCCTGGAAGTGATACGTCACCGGAAGTGACACCCTCTTTAATTTATCTCTCTGATTTCTCTCTTTAAAAAGATATACAAACAAAACCAGTCCTCCCCAATCTCCTCACCACACGACTCCTTGGCTTCAGTTTCTTTAAAAAAACACACCGAAATAAATACCAAGTCCCCCCCATTCCTCCCCCTTGCCTCATCCAAAAAAGAAACAGGATGTACCAATATAATTAAATAAAAAAACAAATAAGTCCATTTCCCTGCAGTCTCCTTACCACTTCTTGGCTGTAATTTTTTTCCGTGTAAATATGGCAGGGAAAGGAGAAGGGAATTAAGAAGAAGAGAAAGAAGCAACCACTGCCAGTGAGGAAGGAGCATGTGTGTGCGTGTGTGTGGGGGGCAAGCCATAGCCAGCAATGGTGGGTGGCAGCATTGCTGCAGCTGCCGGCAGCTCTGACCTGTCCAGCATGGTCTGGCACCACAGGACATACTGGGCAGGGGGGCCAGGCCCAGTCTGGTGCTGGCAGGCAGCAATGCTACTGTGGCAGTGGCTGCCAGTTTTGTGTGTGGTCTGGTGCCACAGGATATACTGGGCGGGGAGGCCAAGCCTAGGCTGGAATTGATGGGCAGCAGTGCTCTGTGCGCAGTGAGTGACATCAGTGGCCGCCATCTTATAAACCCCACATGCAGTGCTACCACTGAGGGGTCTTGCGGTACTTTGTTATACTTATGTTCCTCCTATAAACCCCTGAGCCATATGGGAGGGCGGTATAAAAATCAATCAAATAATAATTAAAAATAAATTAAAAAACCCCAAACCTTAAAACCTTGTGGTACCACAGTTGGGAAACCCTGAGCTAGAGACAAGCTAAGGGTCAGAAGTCCTAGAAGGCAGCTAGCTGGTTGACATAAGAGAAGGCACAAAGTTGGCAGTGGCTTTGTCACAATGGACATGCTAAATATGTGATTTTATCTGCTTTTCATAACCTTTGTAGAAAGTTTTCCAGCTGGTCAGGAAAAGTATAATTTGTGTGTGTGCCATTTGATAGCTGAAGAAAAAGTAGAATCATTGCCTTTTAATTATTAGTAAAGTGCTAAATATAACCTTTTAAATCTTGCTGGAGAAAATTAATGAGCATTATCAAATATGTTTGAATGCCCCTGTGTTTGACCTCATGATTATTTCGAGAACCAATCATTTATCTGTAGAAATATTGCACGATAAAACTTTAGTGATTTATCCAAGTTTGTGGCTGTTATAAATAACTGATCAGGATTCTGTTGAAGGAATTCTTAGGGAGAGAATTATAGGTGGGATATTGTGCAATATTGTGCAACTTCTGCCTTGCTGAGTAACTATAGTTGCGTTTTCTTTTTCAGGCAATGGTGGCAGCAGCGGAGTGAAAATGACCTAATTTTTTTTTTTTTGCTCCTACTTTTGCCTAGAAAGGTTCGAAATAGCTTCTCATTGGAAAGCTATAAACAGGAACTGTAACTTTTGCCTGCTTTTTCCATTGTGGAGAAACATATGCGGACTCCTTTTTTGCCCTTCTTCTTGCTTTTTGTAATATTTTAGCTACAGCCTAATAAGATTGAAAATAGAGCTATGTAATCTACCCAACCTCGGTTAATGCGAGATAAGTTTTAGTTTCCTGGTTGCCCTGAAACTTAAATGTTTCATGCTAGGTTTTAATGTGTCTAATTTTTTCATCATAGTGTACGTCTTTTGTATATGAGCGTGCATGAATTGATCTTCTGGATACATGCCACCAGTGGCTTTCCCCCAGTGGAGGAAACCTTCTCCTGACTTTGAGTTTAGGCAAGGCTTTTTGTTCTGGGGGTAAACCATGCAAAGATGTATCTTATGAACTAACTCAGAGTGTGTTTTCGTATGTTTTGCCATTTGCGGAACCTTCCTGATGAGTATACTTGCTTCCCTGGAACCAATTGTTTCAGACCAATTGGTCTGACTTTCATGGACAGGAGAGGACTGGAAAGCTATCTTCTCCTGGGGTGAACTTTTATTTATTCATTTATATCCGATTTTTCCCTCCAAATAAGAGATACAAAACAACTCATGTAATTCTTCATTTTAGCCTCTCAACAGTCCTGTGAGGTAGGTTAGGGTGAATGTGTGTGACTGGTCCAGGTGAGCTCCCATGACAGGACAGGCATTCAAACCATGGTTTCTGAGATCCTAATTAGACACTCTAATCATTACACCACACTGATTCCTATGAAAAAAGCATCATAGTGCCCTCCTGATTTTGTACCGTGCTTATCAATCCACCATAGACCTCCTAAACTGCCTGTAACATAATCCTATAAATATCTACTCAGAAGTAAAACTTCATGTTCCTTGGTGTTTACTGCCAGGGTAAGTAATGGGTTTATTTCCTGATATATGAAGCTTCCAATCTGTACCTCTTGATGGCATGCCAGCCTCTTTGAGCCTTCTGGGATGACGGTATATAAATATAATAAATACTTCCAAGTAGTTTCAGGATCTGGCATTCTCCCTTCATGCTCAAGATTGCATTCTTGAAGATGTTCAAAATGAAGATGTTTTCATCCTTTTAAAATGCTCCAAAGTCATTGAGTCTTACCCAGATTGCTCTTCTCACTGCAAAATTTCCTCCTCTTCACAGGCAAAGCCAGGATCCTCTTTCATAGCCCCTGCTTGCCTTGGACGAGTGCAAAGTGCCTCTTTTACCCACTCTGGAGGCCAGAGTCCCATGTAGACTTTGGCATCCTGTGTCAGGGGATATTCTGGCTGATCCAACATGTTCTTGCCCCTCTTCCACCTGAGCACACGTTAGATTAGTGTGGCCAGCTATACTCATTCATGGCTTGGCACAGATGCATGCAGCAGCCACAAGTTTCTTATCACCTTGCTGGCTGGGCACATGGTTTGAGGCAGGATCCTGCTTCTTAGAGCTTTAGTGGAACAGTAGGGTGGGGGATTTGGATCAGCCTCCCACATGGATGTTGTTATGCTTTGGCTTTCATTCCCAAAATGTATTGACCTGCTTGGGTAAAAATAATTACATAGCATAATGAGTGTGGTTGTCAGGGCTAGTGGAGGAAACATAGAGATGGGTCTAAGGGAAGATGGGTGTTGACAGAAATTCACCATTGGCAACTGTGTGGATTCATATCTCACTCCTTCAGCCTTACGCATCTCAGCCAGTTGGCAGTGCAGTGGCTGTCACCAAGCCAGAAATCGCACTTCCTTCTGCTTCCAGCCAGTTCTTTGGTCACATAGGTTGAGATGATGACCCTTCCTTGACTGACCAGGCACTTGGCATGCCTGTCTCTTTCCTGCATGGGAGTGGGTAGATGCAGAAATATTGGGGGAGGAGGCCTGGGCCCAGAACTGCTTGGAAATATGGAGGCGTATTATGTCACACATACCAAAGCAGCATTCCCTCAAGAAGTTTCCAAGTGAGTCTGTTCATGCATCTTGCGTAAAGTTTTGACACTTTGTTCTTTTGCCAGTATTTGGACTTCTGCACATATCACATTAATTTAAAACACCAAATTATGATTCTAGTTGATTGAAACATATGCAGAAGCAACTAGGCAGTATTCTGGGAGGAATTCTGGAGGTTTGTTTCCTTCTGTACAGTTCATATCTTCCTTTTTTGGGGTGGTGGTGGTGGTAGGTGATGCTAAAGAACTCAGCCTGAGACCCTGGAGAGCTACTGCCAGCCTGAGTATACAATACTGGCCAAGGATCTGATTCAGTAGAAGGTAGCTGCCTGCCCTATTGAATAAATTTCTGTTTTTCTCTTCCCATTGAAATCAGAACATGAATTATTGTATGAAAAGCTGCTGTGGATGCTCATGAACTCTTGTGATCTGATGAGTCTGATAACGCTTGGCTGAGGGAGAATCAATGCATCCTTGTTGCTAATTGTTTACTGGCATAACAGAACTGGAGCAAGAGCTGCAACGCTGATGGGTATGGAGGTTGTGATGTACTGGTTCTGAAGCTCCTAGAAACTCCATTAAACTTGTGTATTTAGATTTTGAAGTGGAAATTAGAAGGGAACGAACAGAAGTAGAATCATAGAGAATCATAGAATAATAGAGTTGGAAGGGACTTCATGGGTCATCTAGTCCAATCCCCTGCACTATGCTGGACACAACCCTATTGCTCATCCACTGTAACTTGCCATCCCTTTGAACCTTCACAGAATCAGCTTCTCTGCCAGATGGCTATCCAGCCTCTGTTTAAAAATTTCCAAAGATGGATAACCCACCACCTCCTGAGGTAGTCTGTTCTGCTGAGAAACTGCTCTGTCAGGAACTTCTTCTGGATGTTTAGATAGAATTTCTTCTGAATTAATTTGATCCCATTGGTTCAGGTCCGCTCCTCCAGACCAAGAGAGAACAACTCTGCTCCATCCTTTACATGGCAGCCTTTAAAATATTTGAAGATGGTTATCAGATCCCCTCTCAGTTGTCTCTTCTCCAGGCTAAACAGACCAAGCTCCCCCAACCTTTCTTCATATGTCTTGGTTTCCAAACCCCTCTCCATCTTTGTTGTCCTCTTCTGCATACGCTCCAGTTTGCCTACATCCTTCTTTAACTGTGGTGCCCAAAACTGAACACAGTACTCCAAGTGAGGCCAAACCAGAGCAGAGTAAAGCAGTACCATCACCTCCCATGATCTGAACATGATACTCAGTTTGATACAGCCCCAAATCCCATTTTCCTTTTTATCTACTGAGTCACACTGCTGACTCGTGTTCAACGTATAGTCTACTAAGACTCCTAGATCCTTTTTGCACATACTACTGCCAGGACAAGTCTCCCCCATTCTATATTGGTGTATATGGTTTTTTCTATCTGGAGGGCTGCAGTTTGACTACCCCTGGGGTAAGCTGTAACTTGTTCTCTGAATCAACATATTATACCGTGTCTCTTTGGCAATGGTGTAAGAGTCACTGAACATTTCAGGTCCTGGTGTGAGAACACTTGACAATTTGGGATAAGGGTGTCTTTGGTGGACAAGCTGCAGACTTGCTAGAGATGCCACACTCACCCTGTTGACATAGAGGATCTCCCTCTCGGTGTTTTAAAAATGAGATCTGTTCAGCTTTACAGAACAATAATTCTGTTTTGACGACTCACTGAGAAAAGTATTGCCAACACGCAGCATTTGAAAAAATAATGCAGTGTGGAGTTACTTCTTAAACCTGGGCTACATTTCATAGCCGGATAAAGTTGGTCTCTTCACTCAGAAGGCAGGTCACTTTGTGACCATTAAGTGCAAATACCAGAGGATTCCCAGGCAACAGTGTGATCCTCTGTTGGATTTTGCTCTGGAATTGCTGAATGACCTCAAGACAGAGAAGTAAGACTGTGGCTGGGACTCTGATTTCTTTCATGTCAGTCTTATGCTAGAGGCAGTGGAATGGTACCTGCTTTACGTGCCTCTGCATACCCCTCTTTCAGATAACTCTGTCATTAAATAAGCTCTCCTACGATTTCCAATAAGGGCTTGAATGTTTCATGAGGAAGGCAGAGCTGTGCCTTCCAGATCTTTTAATTTCAGTGGGAAGCATTCCATCTGGCTTTGTTTGTGCATAACTATGCTTAACTAAGATTTGGCTTCGAAAGGTACCGAAATATGTTATCCTAAGGATGATCTTAGCTAGTTCCCTCTCTGTGTGGGCTGCTTTGCATCTTCTTGAAGGAAGAAGGCAGCAAAGAAGTTGGATTTTTTTCAGCCTCCCCCAGTGATAACTTTAACTTACTGTATTTCTTTTAATCAAAAGTTAAGCTGTCTCTACATATTCAGTCTTCTGCAGGGTTCTCTTGCAAAAGTCCTACACAGAGCACTTTTTAAGATATTATTCCCCGTCCTGTGGGAAGGAAGTCATGTTTTAACTGTCTGCATCATCACAGGCAGACATCATGATCAATGAAGATAACCACGCTGGGAAGAAATGTGTCAATAGTGGCTTCATTTGATTTATATGTCTGTGTGATCAGTTTCCAACCTGACACTTCCATGACCATAGTGAATATTAAAGGGCAAAACTGGCTGTCTGCCATGAGTCTTCTTCTGTCCCATAGCCCTTGGCTGGGTTACATTGTAAAGGAGTGCAGATTTATTGAATGAGAACTACAGTGAAAATATAGGAAACTTAAGAGTAACAGTGTTATATCTGTTTTGTAGCCTTTAAGGGATGCTACAGAGATCTAATAAAGTATAAGAAGAATGAGAATTTATGTAGGAAATGGGGACAGTTAATCCTGGCTGTAAAATCCAATGATAATTTGGCATGCTACAATGATTATTAATAGGGCCATTAGAGCCGATAATAGCATTCATTTTTGTATTCAGTCAGAAGTTTGGGAGTCATATTTGAAGGGTCTAGGGCAGTGGTCCCCAACCCCCATCTGGGGACCAGTTGGTACCGGGCTGCAGCTCCTCCTCATCCACCGCCCTAGCTGCTGCCTTGGAGGCTGCACTGCCACTCTGCCGCTGGCTCACCTTTGGTGCTCTCCGATGGCTACCATGGCTGGGGCTCCTCCCTGGCATGACACTGCACAGCCGGTGGGAAGGCAAGCGGAGCAAGGGCTCAGGCAGCAGTGGCAACATCCCTCAGTAAAAGACTACCCCCTCCTTCCCGGGCCTCAGTAAAATTGTCAAGCTTTGACCAGTCCCCGGTGATAAAAATGTTGGGGACCACTGGTCTAGGGAATTTTCTACTCTTGAGATAGCTGGACCAGTTGGGTCTTCTCCTAGCTTGGTCTGAGGTAACCCCCTCTTAAGTTGAAGGTTTGATCCATCGTTCCTGCTTTGGGAAAGCTGTTAGAGTAGACCTTATCCCAAATGATTTATTTAAATGCTGGGCAGAGATCCTTGCACAACTATTTTCACAGATAAACACGTCTGGGATTATCCCAGAATCTTGTATATATAAAATAATAGTTTCAGTTTTCAAGAAGTGTCAGTGTTTAGACCCAAGCTGTTACTGACCATTCAGTCTATTATTTGTGTCTGAGTAAATTATATTCATCATATTTATTAGAATGTTATTTGATTAGCTTGAACAAGGTTACATTTGGAGCCAGGAACAGATAGTGATCAGGAGGGACAGCTCGTCTCTGAATTGTTTTGTGTTGTATCATCTGATAGAAAAATATTGTTGCGTCCCAAATAGCTCTCTTTATGCAGGATTTATTAATTTTAAAGGCACTTTTCCTAGAAAGGCTCCAGGAAAAACCGCTGCATGCTTCAATTGATAGAAAGTTGCTGTGGCTAATGCAGCAACTTTATTCAGATCTTTCAGCACAGGTCTGCTGTGGTTATGGGAGTAAGTTGACTGAATCATTCAACCTTGACAAAGGGGTCAGACAGGGATGCCTCTGGGCCCCATTTTTATTCAATCTATATTTGAATGATCTTTCAACTAATTTTAATGAGCCTTGTCACCCACTTTGTTTGGCTGATACCGTAGTGACCTGTTATCTTTCACAAGAGTTCGACTTCATAGATCTTTAACATTTTCCCCCCTGGAATACTGTATAGGGAAGGCCTGAGAATAAAAATAAAAAATTAGTTTCCTTCTCTTAAAAAAAAAGAAATCCCACAGTGTACTGATGGTGAAGAACTGATGAATGGTGAAGAAATCCAACAAATGAAGGAGTTTTCATATTTAGGTATTCTTTTTTCATCCATTGTAAAATGAGGACCTCATCAATTGCTGATCAGAAATAAAGCAAAAATGTGTGCTAGTGGAATATTACTCCCCCCTAATGGAGGTGGGAGCTTCAGAATCTATTTTAGGAAAGAGGTGTTTCAGACCAGCAATTGATGTAGTCTGGAGCCATCTACATGGCTGCTTCTCATCTCTACTAGCGGAGATGGCAAGGGTACAGCCAAACACCTTAGCTATGTTAAGCTATGATGAGGTGCCATCATTCTACAAAACAGAGTTGTGGCACATGCATTTTAGTAAATCCTGTTGTGAAACTTTGGAATTGCTGTTTTTCTTAGTTCCGTTCATATTACAAGATGTTCAACAGGACTTAACAAATTCTCTGCAGAGGTGTTAGCTTGTTGGGAATAAGAATATGTTCTTTGTTAACCAACATTTTGGCTTTTGAAAGCCCTTTTTATTTCAGTACTTATGGAAACAAATGGAGGCTTGTTGGGAAAAAGTCCAGCCACCTGGTAAGGACCAGGTGAATAATAGGTACTGTTTGTCAACTGGGTTAAGGGCAGTTTTCATAACCTGGTTTTATGCATAAGCCTTAATATAGCCAACCCAATTGAGTTAGTGTTAAAAATACTTCTTAAAAAAGCCTTGAAGGATGTAAAGCATTAAGACTGACCCCATGTATACTATAAGGAATGGAATATTTGTGTGAAAGAGACTGATTGGGGGAGGGCCCCCATTCCACTGCTGATACTTATATGTTCAACCTAACGGCCCTCTGTGTTAAAATAAAAATCTGTTTCTGTGGCTAGGAAACTGTAAATAGGTGCCAGAGACAGACAGACAGATATAAAAAACAGCATGGCTTCCTGACGTGTTATTTTTCTGTGTCCAGGTTGACAAACCAAGCATGAATTTAGAAAGTACAAAGTTACATGCTGGTAATACCTGTGTGCCTTTTTCTTTTGACACTGCAAGAAAAGAAAGCATCTGATTTCACTGCATTGTATTATGAACAAAACGATCCAATTCAACCTATCTTTGTCTGGAAAGATTTGCTCCAAGGACCAATGAGGCTGACTTGCAAATTAAGCAAATTGAAGGTTGCTGACTAAAAGATAACTGTTTTTAATCCACCACCTTCTGTTATGTGTGTTAATGTGGCACACATAATATTAGAATGGGTTTAAGTACTTTTTACTGTGAGAACACACTTGTTTACCTTGTGTTATCTTTGTCACTTCCAGAAGGACCTTGTAAGTTGGGTCTTTGGCTGCTTGCAAGCCAGGTTCAAGACCTGGGTTGTATAATACTGTATTGCCCCCAAATTGCTGACTGCTACCCATTGATAGAAGGTGACAATTCTTTGACAATATCTAAATTAGTGGACATAATTTGTATATTAAGTTTATACTAGAAGGTAAGCCCACTGTAATCAAAATACAGCGGACGTTAGCAGCCTTCCTGGCAGCCCCGCTGCCCCCGCATCCCTCCCAACTGGTCAGTTTGGGGCAAAGGGGCCAATCAGGAGGTGCGCGTGGCCCCATACTGACAAGCAGAGGGGCCTTCCGTTTGGCCCCTCCACTTTTCAGTCTGGGGCGGGGGGCCAATCATTGGCCCCCCCATCCTGGACTGAGCCCACACCCCTTAGTATTTTATTTATACTGCTGAACAAGGTTTACAGATATCAATAAAAATATCTCATAAAAATATTGAAGAGAATATTAAAGATAGATTAATAGGAGTTATTATGGAGTGGCGCAGTGTGGTAAGCAGCAGAAATGCTTTCTGAAGCTGTCTCTCCATGAGGTTGGGAGTTCGATCCCAGCAGCCGGCTCAAGGTTGACTCAGCCTTCCATCCTTCCGAGGTCGGTAAAATGAATACCCAGCTTGCTGGGGGGGTAAAACGGTAATGACTGGGGAAGGCACTAGCAAGGCCACCCAGTATTGAGTCTGCCATGAAAAAGTTAGAGGCCGTCACCCCAAGGGTCAGACATGACTCAGTGCTCGCACAGGGAATACCTTTGCCTTTACCTTTTACCCGTTGAGAACTAGCAGCACCAAGGTGTGTTAGCACCAGAATTTAAAAGGCTGAGCTGCATCTCATCTTGTTGTACTTCCAATAAGAAAGCATGCTCTCCAGCCATTTTTTGCAACACATTTGAAATATTAAAGTACACATTGAGCTAAAATGAAAACAGGACTAGCAAACTGTGGGCCCATTTTTAAAACTACTCCAGGAGGTGTTGAAAGGCTGCCTTGGTCTAATTATAGCTACTGTTAAATAATGTGTTGCAATAATTAATCATCAGCTCTGCTTACAGAGAAAGGGGAGCAGGCGAGCTTGGCAGCTGTGGCTGAAGGTCTCGATGCTTCTGTTTTTCTTAAATCTGCGATTGTTTCTGCTGGATGTGATGGTGGGTGCGACTTTTCTGTGTTCAGAAAGTCATAGATGTGTTTTGTTACACCTACAACTACTAATGATCTTTCATATACATTAATTGATGAAGCATCCTGGTGCTTTGTATAAACTCATGTTGCAGTAAACCTGCTGTAGGTCTGGATTAAAGATACTCCGCAGCTCTGATATGTGGGAAAGTTGTAGTGAGGCACTGCTAAATTCTCATGATGTAGCCCTCATGGTGATACAGGCACTATATAAGTCAGTCATGGCCTTCATCTAGTCCAGTAGTGGGGAGTTTGAACGATGATACTAAGGGCTTGAATACAGGGGTGGCCTTGCTATGGTGCAAGGAGAAGTGTCTGCCTCAGGTTGTAGACTTTTGGCACGTGCAGAGCCTAGAAGTGCAGAGAACCCCTACATTTTGCAGAGTCTGTGTCTGCCTTTGGAATTCTGGCACAGGGTGGTGGGCGCAACTGCAAAATGGCAATCACAGCAGGCTGAATCAACCACAGAATGGCCACTACTAGAGCTGCACACAGAGAAAACTCCTGTGCAGGAGAAAAGTAATAATAAAAAAACATATTGGGAAAGGGGTGTGAGACGTAATGAAATCAACATGAGTGGTAGCTGACACTGAAGCAGTTAATCTGCACTGTCAGTCAGATCTCCAGTGACCAGTCAGAAGTCCTGCTGGGCAAGAGACCAGCTCTACTCACTTTCTGAAAACAATTGATTGGCACTAGGAAAGGTGGTGGCAGGCACCATACACCCAAAGGGTACCACTCAGCTACATCAAAACTTGGGATGCTGTTGAGAGTTCCTGCGTCCTCTGCCTGGATGGGAGAGGTTCTTATATACCGCTTTTCTCTACCCGAAAGAGTCTCAAAGCGGCTTACAATCTCCTTCCCTTTCCTCTCCCCACAACAGACACCCTGTGAGGTAGGTGAGGCTGAGAGAGCCCTGATATTACTGCTTGGTCAGAACAGCTTTATCAGTGCTGTGGTGAGCCTAAGGTTACCCAGCTGGCGGAATGTGGGGGAGGAGTGGAGAATCGAGCCCAGCTCGCCCGATTAGAAGTCCGCCCTCCTAACCACTACACCAATCTGGCTCTTATACCAAGCCTTAAGTTGATGTTATATGATGATCTTGCAGTATGTGATATCTACACTCTAGATTTTTTTTTAAAGCATTATTCAGTTACCCATCTTGAAAATGTTGCTCCATATTTAATACTGGCTTTCTCTCTTTCAGGCAGAACCCAGAAGCAACATTTGAAGTATATGCTGAAGTGACCTATCCAGTGGCAGCTGGCTCAGGTATTGTAAGGATATTAATTTCAATCCATTCTGGTGGTCCCCCCCCTTGTTTTGGGGGAGAGGGGGAGAAATTTGCCTAGGTACCATTTGGGGGCACTTCAAACCATTCCTTAAATTTGTAGGTCTCCAGCATGTAGTTTGTGATCTAACAGTAGTTTGTTGGCTGCTGCAGAGTTTCCCCAAGAAGGCCCTGAAAACGTATCACAAAAAGATCTTTTATGATTTTAAAAAAGCTTTTATTTCATATTATTTCTCTCTCTGATGCTTAGTTCACTTTGGTGGTGCTTTTCCTAGTCAATATTCTGTTTCTAAGGCAGAACGAAACTTGGTAGCATGTTGTTGTGGGGGGCAGTAGCTCAGGGTATTTTTTAATGACACAGGAGTAGCTCTCATTAAAGAAAAGGTTGATAACCCCAGTGTGATCTGTGGTTGAGAACTGAAGACACATCTGGTTTCTTGGGTTCAGTGCAGGCAGGCAGGATAATTTCCTGTAAGGCACTTCTGTAAACCAGCAGTGTGAAGGCCCAGATTGGACTAATGACCGATGTGAAAAGGATATGAAAGTTGCATCTATAGTCAGTGATTATTTTGGGGCTTCAGCTGTTTGCTGTCCTAGGCTTCATATAATTTTGTGTGCTCCTCACTGTGTTGTTCTGTAGATCTGTGGCAAGACCTCAAGCTCCTAGAATTCTGACTGCTCCGGGAGAGCAGCCTGCTGGCTCGGGCTGGCCCTGAATGTCATCAGAATTTCCCCTCCCTATTATCTAAAATAGCAAGTGGCAATTTTAAACATCTATTATTTGGCTTTAAAAGTCTTTATTGGAATAGCTTTGGCCCTTTCTTTATCATAATTGCTGGAAACTAACCCTGGTTTCTGCCCTTCTGACTTGTTTTTCAATGCTAGCACAGTCTGAGAAAGTTAAACCCTGCACATTGCATTGAACAGTGCTAGTGCTGTGTACTAATCTTTTCTTTGAAGCCTGCTTGCACATCCCTGGAGGGATTAATTCCCTACTGGGAGACTTGGGCTAAAAGCACTAAAATATCTTTACATGTTTTTTAAATGGAGCATTTGTTCCATAAATTCAGAGTGATTCTATGTGGGAGTTTCATTAATAATTTTTTTTAAAAATTGACCAGCTAAATAATCTTTTCTCACTGTAATTACTAGTTATGGTGCCTAAAGAGAGCATCCATATTCAGCGGCAGTAAACGTTTGACTATCAGGCCTGAATACTAGGCAGCAAAATTAGGATTTGGGCCTTCGCCTCTATGGCCTGTTCCTTGTTTCAGCATGACAGTTAAATGTCCACTGTGTGAGACAAGATCCTGGACTAGATGGACCACTGGCCTGATGCAACAGAACTCTTCTTATGCTCTTAAGTGTAAATAACTGTAAATTGAAAGCATAAGCAAAGATTTCTGATGTTAGAGGAACCACTGAGATTTATCTGTGATGCAATCAAGCTTGATCTGAGCAGCTCTTGGTATTATTTAATCCAATCAATTTTGTGTATTAGAATTCAGATAGGGCAAATTAGAGGTTCAGAAGGAATCATTTGCTCTGGGAAGGGGGTAAAGAGTGGGGAAATCCCATTTGCTATTCCACAATAGTACAAGACCGCTCAGCTCCAAGGATGCCTAGGCAGCTTCCGGTTCACGTAGCTCTGAGTATCAGCTGTTTAAGCACTGTAGCACAGTGGTCCCCAACCCCTGGTCCGAGGACCGGTACCGGTCCGCAGCTCCTCCTCGTCCTCCTCCCCAGCTACTGCCTCGGGGGCTGCCCTGCCATTCTGCTGCCAGCTCACCTTTGGTGTTCTCTGGCAGCCACCATGGCTGGGGCTCCCCCTCGGCGTGGCACTGCGCAGCTGTCGCTGGCAGCGCCCCCCAGTGGGCGACGGGAAGTCAGGGGCGCCGGCGGGAGAGCAAGTGGAGCAGGGGCTCAGGCGGCGGCGACGTCCCTCGGCAAAAGACTACCCCCCACCCGGGCCTCAGTAAAATTGTCAAGCGTTGACCGGTCCCCGGTGATAAAAAGGCTGGGGACCACTGCTGTAGCACACTTGTCCATGGCTGGGACTTGTTGGATGTGAGTAGGAAGCTGCTCTCGTTAAAGAATAGATGAGTAGTATAAGACAGGGGTAGTCAACCTGTGGTCCTCCAGATGTTCATGGTCTACAATTCCCATGAGCCCATGCTGGCAGGGGCTTATGGGAATTGTAGTCCATGGACATCTGGAGGACCACAGGTTGACTACCCCTGGTATAAAGTATAATAACATGTTTTAAAACTCTCCATTCCTGATATACCATAGGTTATTATTTGGGGAAAGTCCACCTCACACATGAATTCAGTCATATGCATTTTGTGACCTTGGGCCACAGGTTAGGTGACTGGATTTTCCTATGGTAGATTATTAGGCAACCCCAGTACCATGGCCTTGTTCCCTTCATACATTAAAAGTTGTGGAGCTACTTATCAGGCTTCTCTCTTGTATCAAAGGTTTTTGCAGGAGAAAACAAACCTGCTGAGCCCCATACACAAAGAGGGTCTTGCAAGCTGTGCTGTAATCAAAATTCAGCAAAGGTGCTAATATTATGCAAAAAGGGCTGTGGGTGCCAAGCGTCTTCCCCCTCCTCTTCTTGCACAATAACTAGTGGTGACACGCACGTTAGAAGTGAGAACTCCTGCCATGTTTTCTGAGGAATTACTTCTGTGACTCAGGAGGCTGCTTCCGGCTGGCAGCTGAGGAATAGTGCCTCCTTCAGTCACGGGTGGGTGGAAGGCCAAGAAGGGTGTGAAGCCGTGTAGCCGTGTTGTGGCGTAAGGCCTATGTGTTTCTTGCACTTGAGTTTGAAGCCGTGGTAACATCTGCCTCTTGGTTGAATGCCATTTTGGAAGCCAGCGCAGCAGGGCTTTGGAGAATGTATGCACTTCTGTTTTTGGAGTTCAGGCAACAGGTAAGGCTGCTGTAAGCAGGTAGGACGCTTGGGAGAGCATTCAGGAGACTGGGTTTTCAATGCTGATTACTTTAAAAAACAAAATGTCATATAAGATTAAGGCTGGGAATTATTGGAGACCTTATTGTAAGAAGTATGGATCTGACATCATCACACTGGATAACTTCAGTCTGTGCTAGTAAGATTGTGCTGTTGTTAAATACTAGATCCTCCCCCCCCCCCCGGCCTCAGAATGTGGAACGCTGCCTGTATGGTACATATTTACTTTTCAGCATATATCTTAGTGGTATGGAATTCATTACATAAAGTGTGTCTACTGAGAAAATAGGTCATTAATGAAAACAGCTTTTGGGGCCAATGTCTGTGTCAAGTCTTGGGCATTGGTACCCGTTCCTTTAATTTTACCTTTCCTGCAAGGTTAAAAAAAAGAAAAGGAGAGAAAACTTTACCCTTAGCAGCTTTGATATGATCCTTGAGAACATGTTATCACCTACATTCTTATAATATATAGAATCATTCTCAAACAGACTAAAAGTAACCTCATAAAAATGTCACAGGCTGCAATAAGAATGAAAAATCAGCGCTACTGTCTATTTTCTTTTATTTCCTTCTGCCTTCAAGTCGTCTATTTTGTTTTCTTAAAGGAAGCTGCCACGTATCATGTGCCAGAAATGAGCAGTTATTGGAATCCAGCGATCTTTGAGACCTGTGCCAAAGGGCTGTCCTTGTTAGGAGGAGGAGTGGAGAGAATTTGGGTGCAACTCTTATACTAATAGTATAGGGGGAAAAAGTGCATTTGTTAGCCTAAGTAACTGATCAAAATAGTCACCAAAGCCAGAACGTTTGAAAGTAAAAAGCCCACCAAAGTAAGATTTTTCCCCCTGTGTAGGAGGAGGCTTTTGTGTGGGGTTTTTGTGTGTGTTCTTGCCAAAGGAGACATCAGAAAAGTATGTTGGATCCTCAGCTTTACCGAACGGTGAGCCAGAAGGCCCTTTTCTCCAAGGACCTCCTCTTTCATCTTTTTGTAAGAGCCACGCAAAAATCTTGCTGTGTGTTCAAGGAAAAGCTAAAATGGTTTAGTACAGCAAAAGCTCCTCTTTTATTTTTCCCCCCCTTTCTAAAAGAGATGGTTTAAGTTAGAACCCTAAATGTGCTGTGGCACAAGTGAAGTGATGAACGTGTTAGGGGGTTTTGACAAACGTTTTCCTGGATTAGTAAAGGAAATGGCAGCTTCGGCGGTTTCCTTTTAGAACAAAGCATTTAAAAGCCTTGGCTGCTAAGTCTCACTGTGTGTTTCTTTTCTCTTCTCCTAAACATACCACTAGGTTGAAAAGAGAGATGAATCTTCCCGGGGAAACTATTAACTCTGAGGGAGTTTATCATTGTTTGAGAGAATGGGCACATTTGCATTTGAACTGGCAGAGAGTGTAGTGTGTATCCATAATCTTGTTCCAACTAGAAGCAGGCTGAGTGGAACTAAGTACTTCCTACTTTGTGTTCTGACCTCCGTGCAGTAACATCTTTATTTTCTCTGCGGATCAGAAGCACAGCGCCTTAAAGTAATCAAAGTTCCGAGCTTGGCTTGGAGGTACTGGGGTGTTCTTGGGCCTTAGAAACTCTTTGCAGTTGCTGCTGTTTCTGTGGTAGGACTTCTGTTGGCAATGAAGTGAGAACTTGGCAACGTCTGAAAAATTGGACACAGGCAGTACATTGCTTAGAAGAGCTCTGCTGTATCTAACCAGAGATCCACCTGTTCCCATGTTGTCTCTCCAACAGGGGTTAGCCATTGGTCTCTGGGAAGCTCAGGTGTGATGGCCATGTGGTTTTGTATGCCTCCAACACTCGATATTCTAAAGCTTGCTGCCTCTGCACATGGAGCTACCTGTTATAGTTTAGACATGGTGTTGGATTTGTCCTTTGTGCATTTGTTGTAACTTTTTAAAGCAATCTAAACTCATACGTTCCAACAATGGAGAAAGTGATTATGCTAGGATGGGTCGGTGGCAAAAGGAAACCAGGCTGACAAAGAATGTGGTGGCTGGATACAACCAAAATGGATCCTGGCCAGAACAACTAAATTAAGTGGTGCAAGACTGAAAATCGTGGCGGCAGTTGAACCATAGGATCACCAAGAGTCAGACTCGACAATGGCTAACATCGTTATCAAACTCATGATTATTGTTACTTCTTGGGCCAGTGAATTCCATGCATTATGACATTCCCCTCCTAGTCCCATTAGCTCTCCTGTCCTACATTTACAACTCCAGAAGAGATGACAAGAGCAGGAATCAGGAAGGGTTGGTCCTATCCTTTGTTTGCCAAAAGAGCTCCTAACGTACATATCAGAAGGTAGATCTGAACATGTATAGGTGGATTGAATGTTCAGATAGCCCAAAGGGATGATAAGGAGAACTAGTTTAATAGCTGAATTGTGAACCAGTTCAGAACTTGCCTCTTCCAGAAACTCACAAATGGTGCCTTAGGATAAATTGCTATTGTCTCTATTTCCCTTCTGCAATATGAGGATGCTGATAATGACCTACTTTTACAGGGTTACTCAGTTTGTTTTTAAAGTGAACAGAAATGCTGAATACTGTAATATTACTGTAATCATATTTTGGATCTCCTTTTTATTGCATCAGTAACAAAAGAAGTAGTGTAAATACTTCTTGACTGGCTGCTGCTTTGTATCATGCCCTTAACTATGTGGCGAATGGGTGGCTCTTAGCATCTGACCATAAAAGATGCAGAACCCTGCTTGATCCTTGGAGCTTGGTCAGGAACCTAGGGTGCATGATTGCTGAAAACTGGGTCAAAATGTGTATGATATGAAAGTTGCCACTGTTGCTTTGTCTTGCCATGGTTTTCTCCAATACAGAGTAGAAATGTATGCAGCTTTACCGGTGCTGCTGCCTGTTTAACTAGAATGCATAGAACTAGTCTTGGTCACAAGACCTTCTTACAAGGGGGAAACTCTCCTTTTGTTGATTTTTATATTTTTCAAGGGAGCTTGACATCTTCATCAAGTTCACAGTGGGCTTGCTTTGTTTGCTTTTTGCTGAATGCTGGATAAGACTCCCCCCCCCCCCTTCCATTGTTTCGTACAGCAAGAACGGTCCTCGCCATGGCTGAGGTGGTTTTTTTGTAAACCCACAATATGGTCATTGTCTGGTGCTGAATAATTGTGGCTGCTTTTTGTACAAGCAGAATGAAGGCTTTGGCTTTGAACAGATTCCTTCTTAGCGTGAAAAGAGACTAATCCATGTAAATACGGGCCTGAAATAAAGCTTTACAGAAAAGGGGAAAGGCTGCGAAGCAGGAGGGCAGAGGTCAGCAATTTAACCTTTAACCTAACAAATAAGAAGCATGAAAGTTCCTGAATTGGTTTACAAAGGCAAACTCCTGTGATCTGTCAGTTTTTCTTTTCACGATAGAGACTGGCGAGAAATCTGACAGCTAGTACCTCCTTAGTGATGTGTTGAAATTTCATTGCTGATCTTTAAACTTTTTAGCAGGGTGAAATTTACTTTTTAATGGCCTTTAAAAGGTGGTTCGTGTTTCCTCACTTTACCATGTTTGGTTTTTAAATTTTTTTTTATGGTTTCTCATGCAGCTAGCAAGGTTTTGTCTCACCAAGCAGAATGAAAAGATCCCACTTCAGCCCCTGTTCTTGAGTATTTGGTAAGGCTAGAGCATTATAGATCTCCTGATGAAGCATCTTTTGCATTGGAGTACTTGTTAGGCTCCTTTAGGATTTGGGAGCTGCATTGGAACAACTCAGTGCTAACAGGCTTTTCTTCTGAATAGAGCCGCTGGGTTGCATTGGTTTAGTGAGAAGGTTTAATTTAAAGGTATGGTTTAACTCTTGTATCCTGCTTATTCACAAAATTTGCAAACAGCCTTCCTTGTTTGTGCTTATTTAATCACAACAGGTAATCTTGTTAATGAGTGTTAATTTCTGCTTTAAGCTTAATGCATTTGAAGTCAGCTGTTATATCTCACTATAGAGAATTCTGACGGGAAAAGAACTTTAATTAGAGAGTCATTGAGATTAAAAAGAAACAATGAACTAATGACTTTAAAGCAGACTCCCCATAGATTAATAAGGACAGTGATTATGATGTTTCACTACATGTTGTACAACCACATTCTATTGTTGACACTTTTCTGTAAGTCCCCCCCTTGTCTTGTTGCACAGCTGCTTGTGGGTGTACTATTATGGATGTCTTTGGAGCACAGTGAACTAACCTCTATGTAATATTTTCTGGGATACTTACTTAATAGTATTAGCTTTGACTTTGGAAAGGGACTAATTATTTCATTAAAATGCCACTACTCGGGTGAATAAGACTAAAAACTATAAAGAGGGAATAAATCATCATCGGATTGCAAACAGGTAAACACGTGGAGTATAACACTCCTGATATTAGTTGTAGAAAAAGTGAAATAGGGTTTGGATCCCAGGATACCATAAAACATAAAAGAAAGAACAGTAAAAGACTAGGAAACATCAAGACCTAGGAATAGAGCTAGAATGTCCGTGGGAGAAGATTACCATTATGCATGTTGTCATTGGAGCTCTTGGAGCGGTGCCTAGAAGTCTTAAGAAATATCTGAACATTCAGAGCATTGAGCATTCGGCTAATCCAAGCTGGAAAAATAGTTTATTGGCATTCTTCGGGTATTAATTCATCCAGATTTTTTTTGTTACTATCCTCGGGATTTTTTGTGTCTGCCAGAAAGCCATAGTTAAAGTGCATTTAAAGGGCTCTCATTCCCTTTAAATGCCTTTAGAGTGATCTCTCAGCTTGGAGAAGACATTTAAAGGGACTGCAAGTCCTTTAAATGCCCTCAGAAATCACCTGCAAGGTGGCTTGCAAAAAGGTATTTGAATTTTAAAGGGACTGCATTCCTTTTGAAGTTTAAATGCCTTTCTCCCCTCCATTATTTCCATGCCTTCCTCCCCTTCATCTTTGGAGACTGAGTTGGATCCCCTGATCCAAACTGTTTCAAACTTGGTAGATTTTTTGAGGAGAGGCACCAGCAGCTATACTGCGTGTATCTCAAAAACAGCCTCGCCCTGAGTCCCAGATACCCCCAGATCAGGTCCTCATCGGCTATAATGGAGCATTCCCAAATATTTACTGAATTGGAAATACACCTAAATCTGAAAAATAATGTGTGTGGAGTTTTTTGTACACTCCTACATGGAACAAATAATACCGGCTCAACTCTAGAAGACAGTGTTGCATGGAACCACAAGAATCCTGCAAAGAGATGCACCTGCCATAACAAGAACGATGATGACAACAACAAGCAATTAGGACAAAATGCATTGGTGCTTTTTGTAGTATTTTAGCAGTAGATAATAGATAGTCCCACTCTATATGCTTACTTTGCATTGTACTGCAGTACATTCTCCATGGGCCTGCTCTTTATGATAGGTAGGCTAGGATGCCATGGTTTGTTTGCTGGCTTGCATGCGCTTTGTCAAGAACATTTTATTCTAGAACCCTTACTAGTTTGTGCTGTTTTCTCAATACAATTGAAAGTTATGGTTTGGATTCTAAATGGGTTACACCGCAGATACCTCTGGATTTGACCATGGTTGGCTGCTGTCGGCAGTGGCATTACAGTAATTTACAGTCCTTTACATGCCTGTCAGGAGACACTTTCTTGGCACCTCTGGAGCCTATTTCTTTCTCCCTTTGGAAGTGTTATAAGACAAGCAGAGTCATCTGAAGCCCTTCAAAGATGTAGGTCCTGTGGCTGGGCAGGAAGGGTCCACATGATGGTCACCTTTAGACTGGACTTCTGCAACTCGCTCTATGCAGGCCTCCCCTTAACCTTGATCCAGAAACTACAGCTGGTCCAGGACGCTGTGGCCAGGGTCTGGTCCCACATTCGGCTCATTTTCCAACAACTGCTGCTCTGGTTACCATTGAAATTCTGGATCAGACGAGGTTCTGGCTATCACCTTTAAGGCCATATGGGGTCTGGGCCCAGTGTATCTGAAGGACCGCCTTTCTGCCTATACCCCTCAAAGAGCTCCACGCTCCGCCACCTCCAACAGGCTGGTGATTCCTGGCTTCAAGGAAGCTCGCTTAACCTCAACCAGGGCCAGAGCTTTCTCCCTCCTGGCCCCCACCTGGTGGAATGAGCTCCCAGAGGAGATCAGGGCCCTAATGGAACTAGAACAATTCCATAGGGCCTTCAAAAGAGAGCTTTTTCGCCAGGCATTTGGTTGAGGTTGACTGGAACCAACATCTTCCAGAGAATGGTAGAGGACAGGAAGGCCTGGAGGATCATTGCCCATGGGGTCGTGATGAGTTGGGCACAACTTCACACCTAACAACAACATCTTCCACTGGGCCCCCGAACCTCCTTCCCATGAAATTAACATCCTAAATTGACCAATCATGGGTCCATCTGTATGTTATGAATGTACTGTTCACACTGTTTATTATTGTTCTTTTATGTTTACCAACTTTCTCTGTGTTGTTCCTGTTCCTATGCTTCATGTGAACCATCCTGAGCCTTAGGGGAGGGTGGTATATAAATGTAATAAATAAATAAAATAAATATTTTTTTTCTTAATTGGTTGACATTTGATGATGGGGGTTAGTGGGGTTGGGTGATACCCATCCTCTTATATGTTGATTTGTAAAAAAGCACCTATAATTTCCCTGTCTTCTCAAGGCATCCAAGATAGGACAAGCTGACATTGTGAATAATCTTGCTGTGTCCCCTCATCTCTTTTTGTATCTTTTACAGCAGTGGTCCCCAAACTGTTTTGGGCTGGGGACTGGGGTGGGGGAGAGAGAGGCCCGGGGACTGGGGGGGGGAGAGGGAGGTGCAGGCTCTGGTGTGCCAGCGTCCACAAACCAGCAGGCGCGCCACCTCACGGTGGAGCGAGCGCCGTGCTGGGGGGGAGGCGCAGGTGCCGGTGGGTTCAAACGCGCAGGCAAGGCAGGTCTGCGCCTGTGCCTTTGCGCCCGCCGGTGTGTGCACGCCGCGAGGGGGGAGGGAGGTGCACCTGCTGGCTTGCACCTCCCTCCTCCCTGCTGCGGCCTGGTACCAGAGCCTCCATGGCCTGGTACCGGGCTGCAGCCCGGGGGTTGGGGAACACCGTTTTACAGAATGAGGTAGAATGTGCAGAGGGCAAGCAGTGTACACCCCAGGTTCTCTGGCAGCAGGGCCTGGTGCTTGCTTGCATAGGCCCTACACTCCTGTAGGGGCGCTCTGTGGAAGTGCTCATTCTATTTTCATCCCTGCTACCGAAGATGCGAGTAATCCATTGTCTTTATGTCTATGGTTCTTTATGGAAAACATGACTCACATTTAAGGTTTGTTGTTATTTTTGTGTAGTGGCAGAGAGGCAGCATAGGCTGTGTACATCAATAAGCAACGTGGTTCAAAGTACTAGCATAAACATTTCCTTTTAATCCATGTTTACTGTCTTCAGAACAAAAGGCAAATATCTATTCTTTGAAGCATAGAAGATGACTGAAGTGAAAAGGGTGAATAAAAATAAGGTATCTAAATTGCCTTGAATGGCTTCTTTTTCTTAAATGCATATTTAAGGATTGCTTCTAAAATACTTAGTGCAAGACAATAGAATATGTAATTCCTTGATTTTTGTAGAAGCAAGGATTTATGCGTGTCGAGGGTAGGGTGTTTGCAAGAACAAACAGCTTCCACCAACATGAAACATAGAGGGTTCTGGACCCTCATTGAACTTTGGTACCTGTGACATGTATTTTTGAATCCTTTACCTGGGAGACTCAGGCAATTTAGAGTTGCTTTTTAGAAACTATTAAGGCAGCATGTTAAATATTACCTACTGACTTTAGCAAAAGGTTTTGAAGCTTTTCCCCTCTCCCTGGAGTACAAACTTCTGATGCTTGGCTCCCAAATGCATGCAAATGATTTTGTCCCCATGCTGAATGGAATGCTCTTGCTGTACTGCAAGTGTACATTTGAGCACAAGCAGAACATGGTATCTTCTGCTCTTTGTGAAAAAGTGGCATGGGGTTGTGTGTGTGTGTGTGTTTTTAGAAGGTGCACCGAAAGTACCTATCTCAGCTGTGTCAACATTTCAATAGTTCAGCATTTGCCCATGAACTTGCCAGAGGAGTATCCTGAAACCAGTTTGCCATGTGCTGCAGCTTCGAAGCCCAGATCATTTTGCTGCTGCCAATTAGGGAATCTTACCCTAAAGTATTGTTTGAAAGGAAGATGTTTCTTTAATGCTTAATGGAGAGGGCTGTGAGCTGTGAGCTGTGTAGAGTGCCCTGTGGGTAGTCTTTAACGGGGGCATTTTCAACAATGTGAAAATGAGTAGAGAAAAATCCTCACACTGGCCTTTCCCTCCATAGTTGAAGCATTAACTAGCTACTTTATGGTATGATTTGGAGAAATACAGTTAAAGAAACCTAGACTTTGCCAGTTGTCTGATTGGAATGGTTAGTGTTTCCAGACATTGAGTTAACTAGGTCTGAATGTTGGTTTCCAAAAAGTCTGCACTCTGCTGAGGAGGTTTTCCTGTTAGGTTTAGAGGCACCAAATTTTTCCCTTCCCCATCATTCAGTTTTGCTAGTGGAAAGTTTTTTTAAAATGTGGTAGCTTTGAAACCATATGTCTTGTGTGCTTGCTTTGCTTTAGAGCTTGTGGGTGATGTTTTGAAGCACTGATAGCAAAATCTGACCAGGACTCCTAACATACTGCATAATCTTGCATGGTTTAAGCTTTAGTACTGAAGGGGTCTCTTGTACCTTTGATAGTTGTATGTGAGGTAATATTTTGACAGGTATAGCTTTTCCTTTCTTGAGAAGGCTGTTCAGCATAAGAACTTCTCCAATGCAAACTCTTGAAAGCTGGGTGGACAGGCTCTTGTAAGCCACCCAAGACTTAAATGTATCCACCTGCATTATTTCCTGTTTGTACAAGTGGACCAATTCCAATTGGTCTTGTCTATCCTAGACCCTTTCAATCTGGTTTCAGATTGGGCTATGGGATAGCTCTGGTGGCTTCAGCTGAAAAATAGTGTGGTGTAATGGTTAAGAGTGGCGGCCTCTAATCTGGAGAACTAGGTTTGATTCCCAACTCCTCTTCCACATACAGCTGGCTGGGTGACCTTGGGCCAGTCACAGTTCTTTTAGAGTGGTTCTTTTAGAGCTCTCTCAACCACACCCACCTCACAGGGTGTCTGCTGTGGAGAGAGAAAGGGAAAGGTATTTGTAAGCCACTTTGGCACTTCTTTGGACAGTGAAAAGCAGGTTACAAAAAGACAGCTCTTCTTCTAAATGTAGACAAATATCAGGCCTGCTTGTTGCTCCTACTGGATTTATCTGCTGCTTTTGACACAGTGGACCATGCCATCTGATTGAAGCACTTGGTGGCAGTAGTAGGCATCAGAGTTGTGCTTTGGACTGCTTCATATCATTCCCACAGACCAGTTCCAAGGAATTACTATTACAGACCAGTTATCAGTGTGGAACCTCTCATGGGGTCCTCCATGCTCTTCAATTTCTATGTAAAGCCCTTAGGCCAAATCATTTGTACTTTTGGGGTTGCCTGTCATTAGTATGCAGATAATGCACAATTGTATATATCCTTATCCAAATCTCCTATGATGAAGTAGAGGTCTTGGCCGCTGTGGCTAAATGGCTAAGAGTGAGCAAACAGAAATTACATCCTAGAAAGACTGAGGTAATACTGGTTGGGAAGGCAGAGGTCTTGAAGGACATCCTCTCCACTTTGAGTGGGTTTTGTCTGGCCCTTGCCGACTCAGTTCACAGCAGGCTTTCTCAACCCTGGGGTTTCTTGATGGTCCCAGAAGGGTTTCACTGATTGAGTGGGAATTGATTAATTTTTAATATATATTTAATTTTTAAAAATTTGGTTATATGACCATATATGATTATGTTCCTCTCCCACCTCCCTCCCAAAACGGACCTGGAGGAGGTGGAAAGGCGAGGTGTCCCCAATCATAAAAATCCTTGCTCACATGTGGTAGTGACTATTGTCTAGAGAGGTAAATACACTCATTTGAACTTAACGGCATTGGGGAGGTGGCAGGGGGTGAGGGAGTGGCAGATGCTTGCCCCAGCCTTGTTCCTGTCCTAGCCTGCTGGCATCACTTCTGGGGTTTGAAGACTGTTTCAGGAATTCCTCAGCAGTAAAAAAACAGTTTAGAAAGGCTGTTTTAGAGCCTTGGGGTTATACTGGATACACCATTATTGTTGGAGAACCAAGATAGTGCAGATGCCAAAAAGACTTTCTTCCAACTTGACCTAGTTTGAAAAAAATGGCCCCTTACCTTGATACAGCTGATCTGGCACCTGAATCCTTTCCATGGTGACATTGACTACTGTAATGCGTTGTACATTGGTCTCCTCTCAAAATGAATTTGAAAGCTCCATCTGGTGCAGAATGCTGCAGCTCGGCTATTTTTGGGAACTAAATGGAGCATGCATATTACTCTTATTCTGCAGTCATTCCATTGTCTGCTCATCAGTTTACTGGGCTCAATTTAAAATACTGACTATCACATACAAAGCCCTTCATAGCCTTGGACCGGCACATCTGTGAGACTATTCTGACACAACACCTTCGCTCATCTAAATAGAGCCTTTTAAAGTTGCCAATGGGCAAAATCAACAGTTGCACCTACATGTACATGCAGGTGTCTTCTCTGTTGTGGCTCCTCATCCTGTGGAATGGTAATCCTGAAAAGGTCAGGAAGAACTTTCCTGGCTTTCCACAAACATTGCAAAACTGAATTATTCAAAAGTGTTTTTTCTGTGCAGACAGTAGGGCAACCCTGTACAAAACGATGAGAGCTACTCCATATTTATTTATACACTACAACATTTTCAGAGCCTCTTGTGGTGCAGAGTGGTAAGGCAGCAGTCATGCAGTCTGAAAGCTCCTCCCATGAGGCTGGGAGTTCAATACCAGCAGCCAGCTCAAGGTTGATTCAGCCTTCCATCCTTCCGAGGTCAGTAAAATGAGTACCCAGCTTGCTGGGGGGTAAACGGTAATGACTGGGGAAGGCACTGGCAAACCACCCCGTATTGAGTCTGCAATGAAAACGCTAGAGGGTGTCACCCCAAGGGTCAGACATGACCTGGTGCTTGCACAGGGGATACATTTACCTTTTTTACAACATTTTCATCATTGCTTTAGTGAAATTATGAGAAATTGAATTTAGAATTAGATATTGTGGTAGCAATAATGTTAAAAAGATCATTAAAATACAAAAGCTTGAAAATGAGTCCCCCCTCCTGTGAATGTGTGTTTGGGGCCAATGTATGGATTTTGTATTTGTTGTGCTTCAGAATTCTTAAGACAAGGTTGTTGCTAAAGCAAAAATTGCCTGTGTTCCGTTAATGCGGTCAATGTTGTGCTGAGGAATTCTATTTTGCCAGTGCACCATGGCTAAACTGGAATAAATTAATACCTGTTAGTAATCTAACTTAAATCCACAAACACACAGCAGTGAAGACTGCTAGCTGTCAGCATGAATAATGCTTATAACAAGAGATTTCTCAGATTACTGCAGTGATTGGGCCACTTTTGTAGGAATTAGGAAGATGAAGCATTAATTCTTATCATCTGTAATCCTTTGCTTTTTGTATTTGTTTACAAAGAAATGTTTGGCCCTTTTGTATTTAATATGATGCCTGAAGGAAATTGATCTAGCTATTCAAAATTATCAGTTTGGGTGTTACATGCTGAGTTATGGGTCCATCAAACAGTAAGGCAGAGAGATCTTCTGAATGCAGTAATGCACTACTGTAAACTTCACAGTGTGGTTTGACATACTGCAATTAATAGCCTGGGTTTTTTTATTTGTTCTGTTTTGTCAAGGCTTGGAGGATGCCAATTAAATAGTAACTGGAATCCCAAGAAGTATTTGTATATATAAAAAAAGATCTATGTTGTTTCGCTTGGAGATCAGCATGAGCAACTTGTTATAGGTGGTCTGGATTGGTCAGTGAGCACAGTAGAGGATGTCTGAATAGTTGCATGTGCTTATTTTTGCAAAGGTCACACGAGGCTCTGGCCAGCAGTCCTTTCCCCATTTTTGTTCATTAAGAGTTCAGGCATATCAGCAAGGGGCAGTTATCTTTACACTCATGTTGCTCTCTGTTAAAATAACTGAGTAATTAACAGTGAATCCTAAATGGAGTTGCTCTTCTAAGTTCTTCTATTGATTTAGAAGGCTGTAACTCTATTTAAGACTTTAGGGTATATGTGGGGTGCTGTAACATAACAACAGCGATCCTTTGCTAGATTATCAAGCTACTGAATGCAAATATCCCTTTGCCTATAATGAACTTGGGTGGTAGGGAGGGGAGGCTGAACAAGCATGCATTGGTTTGTTTCTAGCCCTCCCCCCCCTTCCCAGCACAGTAATGATGCAACGTGACCCTCCTTTAGGGTCACTGATGCAATTATCTACATATACATTATTTTTTCAGACAGTCATACAAATCTACCCCTCCATTGCATGTGCCTTTGCATAATAAGACATTCTTCATCCAAGAATGGAGAGGTTCTCTTGTGGAGAAAGTGAAATTGTCAAGTGGATGAGCTTCCATCATCTTCCCCCTTCCCCACAATAGTAGTCTCTTCCTTGTCTCCAGTTGGCCAAGGAAGTTCTTATTGGCAATAGAAATGTAGTTGATTCATCTGGACTTGGATCTAGTTTAGAGGCAATGTGGATTCAGATCAAATATGCCATGTCACTGGTTGAGTGGAGGAGACTTTGCATTGGTCCTGAATGAAGATATGGTTTCTTATGACCCATGACCTGTTACGTGTACCAGCTTTGGCAGGGGATGCATTGCAAGTATCCAGACTGCAGTTGTGATAGGTGCTCACTCTCTGTTTTATTGAATAGAAATATTGACACTGGGAATGAGTCTTTAGAACTCAGTAGGCTTTCCATAGACAAGCTAAATGGGAGAACTGACTTATTTTAAAGCAGTCTTGTATCTCACTCTTGTTTATTTCAAACTTTTTAAAAAACCCAATGACCTCATTGCAGCTTCACTGTAATTACCATGTTTAAACTTCTGTGCATTTTTTTAAAGTTTAAACAGCCTTTGTGTTTTTTTTAAAAAACCCAAAGAAAATTAATGAGAAGAGACAAAGAGACATCAAAGAGGTTTTCCCTCTGATTGCAGTGTTAGAACTCTTGCCTGAAAATAGGTTACATTTTCTTCTGTTTTCAGTTGAATCCTCATTAACTTTACATTTTAATGATGTCCAGAGCAAATCATGCCATTATGGTAGATGGCTTAAAGGATAGCTCTCCAATAGTTGTTGCTTTATTGGAAAGTTGCCTTTGCTTCCATGTTATAAATAGTGACAGACTACCCTTAAAAATGCCCAGCTGAAACGCTGGAGGACGTTTTTTTGCCGTTTATTTAATTCTCTAATCTTTGGTCCTAATTTTACCATAATCATAACGTTTTGTGGATCTAATACTTCCTTTTTATAGACGTAGCTGCTTGAATAATGTTGCATATAACTGTTTACAAATAATATTCTCCCACCCTTTTGGTTGCAAATTAAAATCTTAATTTCTGGTGACAAAGAATTAAAATAAGAAAAAGCTTCACGTATATTTTCATTCTCCACTATCTTATTTTTTAAAAAAGAAATGCTAAAATATTGCCCGTGATTGGCTTTGCATGCTGTAAGGTGGTAATGTGCATAGTTTATAAATGTAATACATAAATAGTAGACTGGCCTTCTCACCCCTTGCTTTGTCATGTGACTTTTATGTATTAGTCTTAACCTATGCAAATGGATGCAATTATCAGCAAAGTAAGGTATGTCCACAATGGTAGGGATTTGACCAGTGGTTGGATGGATGTGTGGACTTGTCAGAGAGGTACTGAGGACCTGAATTTGCCAGATTACCATGTGCCTTATTTTTTGTAGTGTTGTGTGTTTTGCTATTAGTTAACAATGAACTGGCTACTGGAACAAATAATTTTTACACATGTTGCTCTAACAGAACTGGGCTGTTAATTCCAAGTTACCTCAGTGTCCCCAGGTTTTTTTCTTCTCATGGGTATGCCAAGGATATATTTTAATTTATTAGTAATGTTGTAGTTCTACAAATGAGAAACTGAGCTATGGGGAGAAGACCATAGACCAGGGGTGGCCCAACTGTGGCTTTCCAGATGTCAATGGACTACAATTCCCATGAGACCCAGGGGCCCATGGGAATTGTAGTCTATAGACATCTGGTAAGCTACAGTTTGGCCACCCCTGCCGTAGACCATGTGAATAAAATACTGTTAAAAAACTTCTGAGCTGCATCATTCAGATTTAAATATTCAGGGCTAAAATCCATATGTACTTATTTTTATCTGACACCAAAACTAAATTACCCTCTTATTTATTTTATTTATTTATTACACTTTTATACCGCCCTCCTTTACGGCTCAGGGTGGTTCAAAACATAAATAGTTATACATGTTCCACATTCAGAGGATCAGACTTAGTAAACTGTATCAATATCATTAAACATTTAATCATTAACCTTTTAGCTGTTTAATGTTCAACCATAACCCAACATAACACTCAACATTTAACCAATAACCATTTAAAGTTTGGCCAAAACCCAACAGATTGGTCAAGCCAAAGATTACCCCATGATGTATCCATTGGGCGTATCTGGTCGGAGGAGGGTTCTGGATGTCTTGTATGCTTATAACTGCTAGTGAGCTGCTTATTGTTTAGAATGCAGAAAAAAGGTTGGAATAGAGTCAGTGTGAAAAAGCAGAAGTTCCTCCACTGTGGAGTCATACATGGTGGAAGATGAGTTTTGGAATCAGCTGTCAGTCTAGTCCAGGGGTGGTCAAACTGCGGCCCTCCAGATGTCCATGGAATGCGAATGCTGGCAGGGGCTCATGGGAATTGTAGTCCATGGATATCTGGAGGGCCACAGTTTGATTACCCCTGGTCTAGTCCCTCCTTGATTCATCTGGTCTACTGATTCTAAGGCTACCTGTCCATTTGCTATGTCTACCTCTGCCACATCCTGCTTTGGAAAGGCTGCAGAAACAATCTTGCTGCTATAGCTAAATTCCCGAGGTGGGAGGTAACTGCGCCTCTTCCTCTTTTCCTTGGAGTCCTGTGTGGATCAAACTTACTACACATCCATCCTTAATGTATCCTGGAACAGGCAATCTTGCCTCTGTCACTATATGGGGGTTTCGTGTGTTTCCCCAAACATTGCAAATACCCTTGGTGAGGCATCAGAAGTTCTTGTTTGACTTGCAGGCCAACAGAAGCCAGCTTGAGTCCTTCCATAACTGGAGGGGTTAAAAAGGCTGCAACTTCCAGGGGAGGGGCTATGATTCAGTGATAGAACATCTTCTTTGCACAAGGGCTCAGGTTCAATCCCTGGAATCAGGTGTTAGGTGATATGAAAGCCTGAGATCCTAAAGACACTGCCAGTCAGGGTTGAGGCAGCAGTGATCTTGATAGACCAGTGGGCCTGTCTTTGTATATGTGTTCATATAGAAAGGTGGTTGAAGGCAGCCTACTCCAAGGGGTGATAGATCAAGGCCAGTCCTGAATTCTTTGGTTGGCCATTTTTGGTTCCATTGCAAGAGAAGAGGAAGCAGCTGCAAACGTTTCTCATTATATTTCTGTCTTTGCCCTCTGTGAAATGGGAGAAGAGCTGCTGTGGCCTTGGAAGAATGAAGCTTTCACTTGTGAATCCTGTCATCTCCCATGGAAAAATGGCTCAAGATGGAACAGGGCTGTCCTGCTTTGCAAGAGGAACTGAGGGAGAAGCTGAACTGCCATCCTGTTGCAGAGCTAGCAGACAGTCCAAATGTCTGCAATGTTTAAAAAAAAATCCTCTCTTCCACTTTTCTTTGTGCTGGTGATTTTTTTGTTGCCCAATCTCACATATTTTCTTGTGTATTGTGAAATCTTTATTGTAGAAGGAATGTATACTTTAAAATCTGCTTTGCAAAGCCACACTCACATCCTGAAGCAATGATGAAGGGAAAATGCTCATACACATGATGGGATTTTTTTGTTTTCTGATTTTTTCTGGCATACAGTTTAGTAATAAAAGCAAAGAATCCACTTTCTGGAGGCTGATTTGTGAAGCATTCTCAGCTTGGTTTTCCCCATCCACTTATGGGTTAATGGCAGCACATAGGGGGGAAATATTCCATGCATTCATGTGCTTGAGCTAGCATTTGCAGCTTTGTGCACTCTCTTCTCTTACTTTATTTCTGTAGCTTTGTTTTGGTCAATTTTCTCAGCCTTCCTTGCTCTTTCTCCCTGCTCCTTTAAGGAAGTTATCTTACAAGAAATGGCTTACCAGAGATGAGAGCTATTTATGTCCTTAGCTATTGATTTTTAATTACTGTTTCCTATGTGCTCACACACTGGCGAAATTGCTAACAGCTTGTGGTATTTTTTTTTTAATTCGCTTTTTTGGGTGTATTTTGACAGTGTCATTCAGATCTCATGGTAAAGTACCTCAGTCAGGTTAAATGTGTTAAAACATTGAGTAGAAAGAAGAGAATATGACGTGTAGGGGCTGCCTGGAAACCTTGATCTTATGCCAAAGTATTTAAACAATTTGGTGTTTTGGTTTCCTAGCTCCAAACTGCTACTCAAATCCCTTGCTAATTAATCCAGTTAATTCTTTGTAGACGAACTTGTAGGCAAAGCTTTTTTGCTTGAGCATCTATCATTGAGAACCTCACTTTGTTTTCAGAGCAAACCTCAGCTCTGTTAGGAAGGTTGTCCGTAGAGAAATTAATATTAGCAGATGTAAATGCAACTTTTCAGTCTTCGATAAAGCTGTGTGCATGTAAAAGAGAACACACACACAATTTTTATTTTATAGCATGCATCTAGCAGATTTAAAGGTAAATGAATCATTGTACAAAAACGTGGAAGTTGTTTTTCCATTAATGCTATTTTCAGCAGAGGCAAATCTACTGGGAGTATTTTTTTTGGTGGTATCCTCATAATCTCTTAGCTTCCTGCTTTCAGATGTGATCTGGTCCCAGAGAATGAGAGCAACTGATTTGGGTGTGAGTGCCACTTCTTTATTTTTATCAAAATAGAGCTGCTAAGATGCTCTAGCTGTAAGTTGAGGCAAGCTTGGAGAATGAGGAAAGCAAACAGAAAATGTTGCCCAAAGTAATGGAGCTAGTTATAAAGGGTGGCTTGGCAGAAGGAACAAAAAATGGAGACCAGTGTGATGGCCACAGACATAGCTTGCGTTGATTATGGAGGCTTGGTCTCAGCCTGAAATAGCACATTTGCAGTATAAAGTATGAGAAGCATAAAAGTGATTTTAAAATCTACTTTCTCACCATCTATCTTTAGAGAAACTGAATACAAATACAATTGAAACTGCCTTTTCCAGCTGTGCATACCAATAGTTAGAGAAGTCCCAAATGAAGTCCTAGCAGTCCAGCGAAGTCCCAAAAAAGAAGAAAAAAAGGGCTGACACTTGCCATGCAAAAGTTCTGAAAAAAATTTTTCCTCTCTTTATTGTGTGTATCAACCAGGTCAGTTAGATAAGGGCTGAAAGTTAGGGCCTGGGTAGTATGATTACTTATGGATGATATATTCAGTACAAGAAATCTCAACTGGTTAAGTATATGAAAGCTGTTGCTGCTGCTGTTCACATTTATAGAACGCTTTCATTGTTCAAAGTGCATGTTATAAACAGTTTTGCAAGGTAAGCCCAATATTTTTGGGGGCTAAGAGAGTGTCTTACCTTAAAGGTCACCAGATGTGTTTGTGGCAGAGGTGATGTTTGAGCCAGGAACCTCCTCTCACACTTTGTCCAGTGCACCTACTTTTATAATAGTAGTCTTGAAAGTATGGCAGTATTTCTCAAGTTTCCTCAAGTTTTTACCGTTGATACATTCTTGAGGCTTTGAGAAACCCTAGAAATGGCACAATCATGCAGAATATGGTTGGGAAGCATAGCTATGTACATGCCCACCTGGCGCCCATCCTCTTCCCACTCTTCCCAGGCCCATTATTGGTCATTTGGAGGGAAGGGTGACATGATCAAATAATGGTATCACCCAAGAAATGTTTAACAAATTTTAAAATAAATACAATTAATTAACTTCCACCCATTCAGGAAATCCTTCCAGGGCCATCAAGAAACCCTAGGGCAGGCCCTCCAGATGTTCATGGACAGTGTTTGCTGGCAGGGGCTCATGGGAATTGTAGTCCATGGAGATCTGGAGGGCCGCAGTTTGACAACCCTTGCCCTAGGGCTTTAGAAACCCTAGTAGAGAAAGCCTGCTTTATGGCTACCCCACCTCCCCGCAACCCAGTGCCATCAATGTTCATGACAGAATTAAAGGTAAAGGTATGCCCTATGTACGCATCGAGTCATGTCTGACCCTTGGGGTGACGCCCTCCAGCGTTTTCATGGCAGACTCAATACAGGGTGGCCTTGCCAGTTCCTTCCCCAGTCATTACTGTTGGGTACTCATTTTACTGACCTCGGAAGGATGGAAGGCTGAGTCAACCTTGAGCTGGCTACCGGGATCGAACTCCCAACCTCATGGACAGACAGCTTCAGACAGCATTTTTGCCACTTACCACTCAGCGCCACAAGAGAATTACACAAGTACAAAGTCCTGAGGAACTATCAGTCTAGATTATGTTCCATCCTGCATTTGGAATAATTGAGGGAGCAGAAACAGGCAGCCCTACATGTTGGGATCCACTTTATATTCAAAGTCTGAAGATGACTTGGCACTCTCAGGACAAACATGTTCTGCTAATATAACTGGGAAAATTGTACAGATTTTTTTCTGTATAAGTAATATATCTGAGATCATATAGCTACAGAAAAAAAATTAAGATTTTGGAATGGTGAGGTAAGAAAATAGACAGGAGAGACACAAGGTTGTACAAATGTATCAGTGGCACTATTCCAAGAAGAGAGGCACCTGGAAGATGACAAAGGGGGTGATATGCTAATTGGGGTCAATTTTAAAAAATTAAATGTATGGCATAAGATATCCATGGCTCATAATATTGGGACTTGGATTGGAGCAGCATTTTTCAAATCTGCATTCTATTTGTGATCATTCTTGGCTAGGGCTACTTCTGAATTGTCCTGTTCAAGCTGCTTCCTCGTTTTTTTTTGCCTCCTCCCTTTCAAAATCTGTCATTGGGAACTGTCAATTCTATTGGTTATGTGCAAGATGGCAAATAAATCCAACATGTGTTGGATAGTTATGTTGGCTGCACAGGACTAGCAGGATAACCGTGCCTTGAATGAAGCTGTCGGATTTGATTACAAAAAGCTCATTTTTGAGCAGATCTGTGTCATCTTTCTGTAAGCTTGTGCCACTTTTTTCTTAAATACATCCACTTGTTAAAAGCAAATGGCACTTCTTGAATGTGATTATGCTGGCCCCCTTCCACTTCCCTCCCATAGAGGCAAGATTTTCCCTCCATTATTCTTTCCCTTTATTGACTGAGCCAACTCTGGCTGTCCCACCCTGTCACAATATGATATTTTGGCTATTGGTGCAGTCCAAGAACCTGAGGGAAGGATGAGGAGGAGCCTACTTTAACTTAAACAATTTAAACGGAACCAGAGGCATTTTGAAATTCAAAAATAACAAAATATTTTATTTAACATAGGGGAAAGGTCAGGTGAAATCAGAGGTAGAAATTTCTGAGGGAAAACCATTACAAGCACAGACTTTAGTTCTTATGTTTCAGGCTAATGAGAGTTTCTTAAGCTGTTCATGGTGACTCAGATCTTTTTGTTGAGAGGCTTCTGCCCCGAGTATTCATCTTGAGTTTTTAACTGACTCTTAAGGTCACTAAAGGCAGTTTCTAATCACATGAGACCAGGGATCTCTGTGCTCTTCAGAGATAGCTCCCTGTTTGACTGGGTAGAAAAATTCTCCTCTTACTAGAAGATGTATTCTCTTTCTTTGGGCCAAATGAAAGTCTCTAACTACCCATTAGTCCTTGCCAACTTTTCCCCAGTTCTCCTGTGTTAAACTGCACTCAGTCAGGGCTGAATTCCAAAACTGTTTGTACTCAGCTCTTCTCAGCTAAAGCTGAAATCAGACTGTCAGTATTCAAGTCAAGGTGGAAATCTGTCTCCTCAGCATGCAGCTCTCAAATCTTTCTCTGCTCAACTGATACTAATCATTCAGATGAACCACAATATTTTTGTTCTCTGTATAGCAGTGGATCCTTTTGCACTTTCCCTCCTTATATTGTACTTTTATATGCTAGTAAAGGCTTGTTGTTAACCACAGTCTTTTGTCTGTACAGCACTAAGTACAGTCTGTCCCAGTGATCAATATCATTAAATATTGACTGGAAAGCAAGAATGTATATCTAGGCAGGTGTTCAGTGAGTTCTGTGAGGCTGGAGATGATTCTACCCACCCTATGTTTTGGAGAAGTGCTACAAAATGGAGAAATGGTGTGCTGGTAGGACTTACACTGCTGTTTCCATAAGAGTCTAAAACTCTTTGTAGTTCTTAAATTATAAAGGTAAAGGTATCCCCTGTCCAAGCACCGAGTCATGTCTGACCCTTGGGGTGACGCCCTCTAGCGTTTTCTTGGCAGACTCTACGGGGTGGTTTGCCATTCCCTTCCCCAGTCATTGCTTTTTCAAATTGCTTTAAAGCTGGAATCAAACTTCTTTTGAGACCTTTGCCTTTGGTTTAGCAGATAAGACTGCCATGAGGAAGGGGGAATGTGCTGGGCATTTGAATAAGGGCTTGAAGGTCAGAGAGAGAACACTCATATAGCCAGTTGATACACCAGAAAGACAAGATTCTGCTGGAGCTGAGATTATCCATTGAAAGCATATAGAGCATACATGAATGCTTCACCGGTTGTCCTAGGTAAGGATTAGCCCAAGAATTCTTCTGCTGCAGCATGGGAAATGAAGGTAATTGGCAGCCAGCCATCTGAAGGACTAGGGTTTGAAACATTGGAGTTCCATCCTATACTCCAAAGGAGTTCTACATCTTATTACAAATGGGAGCGCTCAACTGAAGAGGCAGTGTACACTGGGAAAAAACCAAACTTGGAGCAGGTGCTATGAACTACACTAAGCAGTTTAAAAGCTGCTGTTATGGGGGAATGGGGGAATCAATATTACAGACTAGCTGCCTCTGTGCCATGAAACCCTTAAACTTCTTGTGCTCCTATTACTTGGGGAAAGCTAAACATCGTTAAGAGAGACAGCCCTCAAAACAAAAGGTCCCTCAGCTCTATTATCCTGGATTGATGGTTCTGTGTTTTCTTTCTCTGTAGGTCCTCCTTGACCAAGTTTAAAATTTCAGCTATGAGTGCAATATGCTAGGGGTAGTCAAACTGCGGCCCTCCAGATGTCCATGTACTACAAGTCCCAGGAGCCCCAGCCAGCATTCGCTAGCAGGGGCTTCTGGGAATTGTAGTCCATGGACATCTGGAGGGCCGCAGTTTGACTACCCCTGGTTTAGTGTATAATGCCCATGTAAATGCAGCCTATTGGGCTAGTGAATGAACTTTACCTCTGAACTTAATCTCATTGTTACATGGTTATAGAAGGTGTGTTTTACTAAGTAAGGAATGTTTTGGATTGGAAAATTGTGTAGGGGGCACAGCGACACCCCCATAGTCAGCTGTGTGTGTGTGTATAGTGAGTGAGTGAGAGAGAATGTATATGTATATATAAATCATGGGAACTTTTATTTTTTAAAAGCAATTTTTCTTCCAGTGTAGTTTTGCTTCTTCCTCAAGTTTGTGTTTCATTTTTTGTTCTGGCCTAAAGATGCGTTTCTTAAGCTTGATTTTCAATTTCCAGTGATCTTAATACCACTTTGCTGCTGTAAATTGTATTAATCAGGAAATAAAGGGAATTGGTGATGCAGGAATCTTTAGAAAAATGTTTTGAGTATTGTAGTGAGACGGCTTAGGCAAGGATGATAATCCACTTCCAAAGGAGCAACATTATGACAAGGAACATGATGAGGATCCAGATCAAGGACATGCATTATGTGTTTTTATATCATCATTATCAATTTATTTATTTTCATATGCTGCCATTCCCAGCACTGCTGGCCCGTGGCGGCTTACAACATGAATAAAATAAAGTCAGCAACTATAAAAATCCCCTCCCACCCACACCAACCCTCCCTCCAAACCATTCTTCCCCCTACCAAGCTGCTAGGGAAACACTTTTAGTTCTGGGAAGTGGGCATCAGATGTCTAGATGCTAGTCTATAGCTGTAATACTGCAGTAACAATAATATATTATTGCTTGTTTCTGTTTCTTGGGGTGATGGGGGGATCCCTTAGAAGTCAGGGAGGAGGATCTGGTAAGGATTTCAACATAGAATGATCATGGTCTGCATTGGTGCAATGCAAGGAACCAGTTTGGACATTCTGTAGATGGTAGTAGCTTTAATGCTCAAGAAATGAAGCCAAAACTGGGATGAAGAACTGGGAGCAGGATAACAACAGCAGAAGTTACAGCAAAAGGAGCTGAGATAACAATAGAAACTCTGGATATGGAGCAGACAAGCACGAAGGTTGGAAGTGAACTAAAAGAAAGTGGCTTACATCCATTTTGGGGGTGATGTAACCAAAAAGATGAAGTTTACCAAGCATTCAAAACATGATGGATTTTTGCAGTGTTAAGACACTTGGTATGATTTACCTACCAGCAAACAAGTTGCATTTTTTTTAGGAAGCTGGAAACTTATTGAGTTGCTGATTGGGGGACTGCAACAACTTTGAGACCCTCTGTTAGAGTGGAAACTGATACCTTGGTTTCCAAAGGACTTTTTTTTCCGTGCAGAGTGAATTACTTCTCATATATTAACTGTCTAGCAACCTGGTTTGGGAATATCTTTCCATAACATTCAACAGACTGCTTTGTGCTTGAAAAATGTTGTCTTTCTGCCAATTTTGCCACTTCAGAGTTCATCCTCTTTTCCAGATCATTAATGAGTCTCTAAAAGAACACACAAGGTCCAGTGCAGCTCCTTGGGGTGCCCTGCTGTTTTCTTCTCTCCGTTGAGAAAATTGGGCATTTATTCCTCTCTTTTGTTTCCATATCTTTTCAGCAGTTGCTGATCCATGAAAAGACCCTCCTTTCGTATCCTGTGTCTACTATTTAGCTTCCTGAGAGCCTTTGCCAAAGGATTTTGCCGGGATCCTTTTGTAAATTCAAGCATCCCTTAACCATGTGCTTGCAGGCTCATTGGAAGGATGTAGATATTCTCAGAGGATCATTTTATTCTCTTTGCTTAAATAATAAATGTGTTCTGTCCTGGTGTATACCTTTTCTGTTTCTTCTGTATCCTGAGAAGCGTTGATTGAAAATGCTGTGTTCAGTATGAAAAAGAGCAACCTGTGCCAATATGTACACAGAAATGTGTAAAAAAGTACTGTATGTCTATAGATTGAAAATATGACTAGGAATCAAGAAGTTCTTTCAGGCAGGCTTCATGTTCCTATCCAGTTTATAATAATAATAAACTAGACATCCAGTGTTTGTTGAAGTTCATGAAAGGAGAACTGTGGTGTCAGAATATCTTTAAATCTTTTGACTTGGCTACTAATGGATTTGTTTTTGTCACTGACAATAAAAACGGTTCCCAGACACAAATGTAGTTGTACATTTTTCATGCTGCCAAATTTGAATGTTCTGATTTGTACAGCTCTTTTTAATGCCACCCTCTTGGCTTTTTTGTCTTTAGCAGTAGCCACTGATCAAATCCCCCCATTCAGATGGAGAAAAATCATTTATTAAACTCTGGAAGCGGTTAGAGCATAAGTTTCATTAAATAAATGCATCACCATCCTTACTGCAGAATTGTGATATGGGAACTGGAGTTGTATGTTGACCACTGGCTTCCACTCTGATGTGCATGGCCTCTGTGTGATCATAGCTGTGTTTTCAGTGCAAATGACTGGAGTCCATTGTCTTTGAAAAGCCTTGTGAGAACATTGGGGGGATGAGATGGGACTTCATAGCATCATAATGTGGAGCATGCAAACTTTACTATTTTCCTGCTAGATTCCAGGTTTAGAGTAACTGGAAGTTACTGCAGAGGTCACCCATCAGCTGTGAAACTCTTGGACTTCTGCCAGTGTTTAAGATTGTATGAAGTGTTGTGCAAGAGGGTAAAAGTAGAGTTTCTGCCAAATGGTTCCCAAGGCAAGGAAGTTGAACAAGGAATGTGTGAGGGTTCAGGCACCTTGTCATTATTTGGCAAAATAAACTAGGGTTAGAGTGACATGGTGCTCTCTTTTTGGAGTGAAGGATGAGTGGTTAGGAAGTAGTCCTAAATGCAAAGACATCTTGCAGGTTTGTATTTAGCAGTAGCCTCTTTTTCTGTGAAAAACAGAAGCAACAAAGTTGTGTCACACTTAAATGCTAATTAATACATTGTGGCATAATTGTTGTGACCCCCCCCCCCCCTCCAAAGCCCAATTTTTTGAAGGTGCTGCAAGACACTGTTTTAGCTGCAGCAAACTTATATCACTAAACCTCCAGGTTTTCTTATTCTGGGAAAGGAAGGCAATTTGTCTCTTTGTTCCCAATTGAATATTCTGAACTTCCTTCCAGCTTAAGTGTAGATAAACAGTCATGTTGGGGTTCATTTTATGCATGTGAAAGATGAATATATTTTATCTATATGATTCTGCATTATTTCTAAGAAATGATGACTATTTGTATGACAATTCTTAGTGGTCATTCATGTATTTCTTTGTAAGAGTTTTGTTAGTTTAAGACTAACATCAATTGTCTGTATTCCCGAATTAAAAAAAAGCAAGAGTAATGTTGTAAATGTTAGATTTATTTGAAGTGACATTTTAAAGGGTATTCTGGGATCAGGGATTAAGTGCAAAGGGAGCTGTTGGAGCTTTTAAAACAATTAAAATTCCAACTTTGGCTACTCTTACAACTTTCTGGCATTTATTCTGTCTTTTCCCCATTTTGATTTCTTTTTAGAAATGCTTAAATTCAAACACAGATTTTGGATGTGTGAGAATTTTGCTCTTGTATTGTTGTTTTACACTGTGGAAGGTTTTATTTTCAAATTAATGTTGTAAATTTTGCATGTTTCTTTTTGTCTTTGTAAAATACAGTTGTCAGACTGCATGTAAGAGAGAGAGTTGCATGAGCTGCACTTTGGGTACATTCAGGGCTTCGGTTTATCAAAGTTTTGGAATGTTTAGTGGAAGTGATGCGGTAAACTAGGGAGGCTTCTGCAGTTCTCCTAGTTTGTGCTCATTGATGGTCATAGGATCTTGAGAGAAGCAACTCCACATAGAGGAGAGAACATTGTATGATAGTCTTGGAGTTCTGCTCTTAATTTATATAGGAATTACTTCTTAAATGAAGCATTTGTTTGTTGCAAATACATGATAAAATGAATCTCCATGAGATATTCCCAAATACAATAGACAATTGTGTTTTAAAATAGCTAGTAATGGAACCACCTAGATTAGAGCCTGAGCAGTGCCTCAGAATTTCATGTGAGATGTGGTTGGATCACTAGAAAATGGTGACCGCAAATTTCAGATCCAACATGTCTAAGTGGGAAGTTGCCCAGGAAGTCAGACATGGTAACATTTCTGTTCAATAGAGGAATCCATTTAGAAATTAGAAAAATCAGTTCAGACAAAGTTGAAAGGAAAAGGAGTACTACTATCTCTACAAAATGTTTAGAAGTTATTTAAAATACAAACTTGGGCAAAAAGAAAAATAAGAATATGTTCAAAGAAATTGTTAGATGTAGGGTGCATCTGATGGACCAATGCTGGAAGCAGGATGCTGGTCTAGCTTTACCATTGGTCTGATCTAACATGTCTACTCCTATGTTCTTATGGTGTGTTCAGGTAGCATCTGGTTATCAGTTTCCTGAGAGCAAACAATGGGATGGCTATCACTTTCTACCTTTCCAATATAGTTGGTTGTTGTTGGGATCAGAATGCCAGGCTAACAGGGCTTTGGGATCTGATGAAATCGAGCAACTCTTGTGCAAGTAATAATACACAGCATTGTGTACATGTATTGCTTAGATTGGCATTATGGATAAGATATAATGCATACCTCTTAGTTCTTTACAAATGTCGGACCATGTCCACAGGAGATTTTGTTTTCATAAAGCTCCATTGAATAGAAGGGTAGTGTGTCAGGAGAGCAGAATGGCATGCCTGTGGCCTTTGTTCATTGGTTTGTTTTTAAGATGGGCTTGAATATCTGGGGTCTTCCAGGGCAGCAGCACATCTCTCTTTCTTGGGATGTTTTGCCATGCAATCAGCCTGTCATTGTGTGGTAGCAAATGAGTCTAAACGATTATATGGGGATTGCAAAGTGATGTGTGTGGTGTTCATTGCAACGTTTGAACTACTGATTGGTGGTTTGGTTGATGGTCGACCTCAACCAAATGCCTGGTGGAGGAGCTCCCTTTGCTGTTAATTTTTGCTCATTGGCCGGTATAGGTAATGCGTGTCCATTGTATTTCTTTTTCCCTGCCATGACTTTTAAAACAGATTTTTCAGTCTTGTAGTATTTGAGCTATAAGGCATCTGAAGTCATGGCTGCTGTTCATAAGTTATACCTAAACTTATATTAGCTTTGTCTATTGTAGTAAAGATGCTTTTTTTTTTGTATATATGAAAAATATGATTTTTTAATTTAGCACTTCAGGTGTACAAGATGGGTAATATTGTTCAATGTTACTATGCTCTCTTTTAGAATGGGAGAGAGGAGAGGCATGGTAGGGAGCTTGGACATTAAATGTATTTTAGGCCAGTGGTCCCCAACCTTTTTATCACTGGGGACTGGTAAATGCTTGACAATTTTACTGAGGCCCGGAGGGGAGTCTTTTGCCAAGGGACGTCACTGCCGCCACCTGAGCCCCTGCTCCACTTGCTTTCCCGCTGGCACCCCTGACTTCCCACTTCCTGCTGGGGGGCACTGCCAGCAGCAGCTGCGCAGTGCCACACCAATGGGGAGCCCCAGCCATGGCAGCCACTGGAGAGCACCAAAGGTGAGCCGGCGGCAGAGTGGCAGGGCAGCCCCCTAGGCAGCAGCTGGGGAGGATGAGGAGGTGCCGCGGCCCGGTACCGACTGGTCTACAGACCGGGACCGGTCCCCGGACCGGGGGTTGGGGACCACTGTTTTAGGCTATTTGGTTCTTAGCTTGGAATTATGGTCTTACTTTGTTTCATTCTAAGGTCTGTAAATATGCCATATAAGGAGACTTTTTTTGTCAGTTAGTCCATTCGGATTGTTTCAGTTTAGATTTGGGTTCACAACTGTGTTGAGGTAGTGTTGAAGGGGATATCAGTATATTATGGATTTGCATTTTTTTGTGGACTTAGGATACATTTTAGGATTGAGGATATAATAAATTAAGGGGTAGGGGTAGAGAGGTAACATATGTTTCCCTGAATAAATTAAAAAAAATTGTTTGTCTCCCTCTTATATCAGGCTAGACTTATAGGTTGGGTGGAAGGGACACCCCCACCCCCAATTACTGGAAATTATTTTGCACCCAAGTCACATTTTAAAGTATGGTGTGTGTGGTGGGGTGTGGAATGCAAACTAAAAGTATCCCCTCCTGTTTGCTTTCTTTGATTACAATAGATGGTTACACAACAGATGATACATTGAGTACTTTTAGATTCCCGTAATTGGTGACTGTACTACTTTCAGAAGCTTTATCAAGTGAAGACAATAGGTCAGTGTTTGCTGTCTATGCAGTCAGAGACATGCAATGGTGTTTGAAAGGTAGGATTCCTGATCTTACAGCTATGTTTTCCATTAATGTTTACTATCTTTGGAGGCCAGTCTAAGGTGGTCTGTCCTTTTTCTTGACCACACCCTGCTGATTCATACACTTAATGTGCTTTGCTTTTTTCCTTTGGAATGAGCAGCCACTTAAAACAAAAACAAGCCCACTGTACATGAGTAGTTGAGTAGCAAGCTGAAGCATCTTGGTACATTCCTGAAGCTGTAGTCTAGCTATGCATTATGCAGTATAAATAAAATAAATAACTTTTGGTTAAGTTAAAGATCACCACCCCCCCACCCCCCAGGTGGCTAATCCTTGTCCTGGTTCTAAACCCTTGATCTGCAGTTGATTTGAGCCCTTTCTGTGCCAGTATAGGAAGGCAGGAGTTTAATATTTTAAACAAAAGTGCAATATCTAACACATGGCAAGAAAGTGAAGGTTTTTTTGTAGTAAGTATAAGCATTTGCAGTGTGTCTTGGCAGTATTTTGCATTGTCTTGTATGAAATAAATCCATTTCCTCACACCTTTTTTTGGAAAGGGATGAAGTTGAGAGTACTTATATCCTGCAAAGCTATGGAGGAAACTGTGAGGGCTAAAGAATCTGCATTCTGTTTCCAAAGTGGAGATTCCTTTGGTTTAGTGACTGGCCTGCTCTATCCCAAAGGCTTGGGGTTGATGTCATTAAGACCGAGAACTACAGGAACTGTGTGAAAATCTGGTTAAACCAACTCAAATGGAACAGCCAACTGGTCAGTGTCTTCATAATGCTCAGTATACTTAGTTGGTGTGCAAAAGATGGCTTGTAAGGAATTTATACTATCTGTTAGTTGACTGAAATGGTGGGGGAGGAGGTGATACTGCCTTCGTACAGAAAAAGTTCAGGAACAGCATAGCATATAATAGTGTACTGGATGTTGGAGAAACGTTTCCTCATCTGAATGCTCTTTATGAATGTTGGAGAAAAGAAGCCAAGCTTTCCCCCATTTATTGCTCTTGAAATGGTAGAAGAAAAGAGCAGCCCTAAATTGGAGCAGATTCCCACCCTGTCAGCTGGAAAATTAAATCAGGTTCCAGCTATGGGATTAGCTTTGATGCTTGTGGGGAAAGGCAGATAGTGCCTTAAATGCCGTGAAATTGAGGAATGAGATTTTTCAAGTCCTGCTTTCAGGCCTTTGTTACAGACATCCCACTACCACTGGGCATCAACGATATTCTGCATTAACTATATAACTATATTAATTGCACTTTGCAAATTAAACCCCTGCTGGATACATGTTGAATAGTGTAAGCACAAGGTCACATATGCACCCGTTTGCGTTTTTAAATGGACATTAGGTATACAGTGTAGCACTGTGTTTTTAGCAGCTTCAGCTGGAGCTAGGATCACAAAATAAAAAGTCCAATTTGAAACAAAAATCACAAATGGATTTTAAAAAATTGACTTTATTCTGAAAGTTCAGGGTGGATTTTTGAAGCTTTTAAAAATGAATTGATATATTCTATAAATAAGACACTCAATACTGCTACGATAAATACTCTATGTAAATAGAACTCCACATTTGAAACTTTGCAAGGGAAGCGTCAGTTTGTTGTATAGCAAACAAGGAAATCTGTTATTGCTGGCATATTAGCTAGAAATAAGCCAGAAACTGTTTAACAGACAAAAGATGAATTAAAATGCACAGGAAAAGTGGTTAGCTGTGCATTCTGAGCATTTGTTGTACAAGTCAATGTGGCACTGTAACCAAACTAGCTGCTAAGATAAAAGAAGTAACATGGGAGAATAACCAGTTCCCTTGACAACTACACTCTAAAGTGTCACTCATTTTCTGTACATCCCCCCCAGCAAACACATCCAGTTGGATCTTGCACTTGCCACTTGAATATCCAGTTTGCCAGCATATTTTCATGAAGCCCCCACACTACCCCCCTATACAAGTGACACGTCATTTTTGTGTTCCCACAGGGACAGTTAACTTATCTGAATAAAGCAGCTAATTTATGTTTTATGGCATAAGAAAACAAATCTTTTAATGGGAAACATAAATTGTTTTTAAAATGTAAGGGAGCTTAAAATGTTTATTGGTGAAAATCCCTGTATTCTGGAATTATCCTGCAGCTTTTCCACAGTAATATGAAGGGGTAATAATTTCTAGTGCCATTCTTAAGCTCTTCTAGTTATTTGCATCTGTAATGTGAAGCTTATTTTATAGCTGTTGGCTGTAGTTCAGAAGTTGTAGCACTTCAGAGATGTCTGCTGCATCTAGCAGAACATTTAGAAACAAGCACCCCTGGAATCTGTTATTTGTGGTTAGCCAAACCATTTGTTTAGCATCATGTTGAAAACCTGGTGAAGACCAGCTATGATGGTATGATAATGAATCTGAATAAAAACTCTAGACTTTTGGTTTGATGTCTTCAGTTGTAGAAATCCCAGACCAGCCAAGGATCTATCCATATGAACACAACTTCCTAGTGACTGGAACAAATGTTTTAACAAAAGCCTCAATTAATCTACCAGGTACTTGACATGTTTTGCATACAAAAGTGCTTGTAGAATAACTAGACCTTAGCAGATACTGCTACGAATTACTCACTGATTGCTTGTCTCCTTGTATCGTGTGTGTTCTGTGATTGTTTTTGAGCAATTTTACAGGAGTAAGCTGAGAATTATTAACTAAGTTTTGGCTGGTGTGTGTCTGTTTAGAGTATTAAATTGAGGAAAGGCATTTTAGTTGCTTGGCTGTTAGTCCACCTGTTTCTCATGAAACTTTTGCTGCCATGCTATGTGCTCCCCCCCCCCCATGGTAACTGCTTGGGCTTTGTGTCTGCAGGAGGCAACATGTTCAGACATTCCATAATTATGTTGCTAGCATGGGCAGAGGAGTGCCTGTGGGACTCCTTTCTTTTGGGGAAGCTACTGAACTGCGGATGGTGAAGGCTACATGGAGGTTTAAGAGACTCTAAAGGTGATTTTTTTTTTAATGTGAAGAGATCTGTGGTGTTGTGTGCGCTGTGATCCACAGTCCCACATGTTCTGTGCTGCATGCATGGTGCTGCTGCATGAGATGGATGTCCTGATTTTCATTCATTTCACTAAATGGGGTTGCCTGAGAATATTGTGGCTGGCTGTGATTGTAATTTATGTCTTAAATCTTGTTCACTTTGTATCTTATTTACCTTTAAGGACATAGCTCTTAAAAGGTTATTAGCTTTTTAAAGAATAGACTAACATTTGAGCATGTCCTGTTCCCATTTGTCCGGCCATCTTCTCTATGGGCCATCTAAATTCAGCCTTCTTGTGAATGTGACCTTGATATGTCATGTCCAAATTACAAAGGGAGGAATTCTTGGTCAATACTCTTCATCTTTTGGAATGCCTTTTTCCAGAAGCCCTGTGGGCACACATACACACAAATATATTAATAAAATATCAGGTTAAAAGAATTAAAAATTATTTTTGTAAAACAGAACCAGCAGTAAAACTATATATAAAATCTCTACTGGAAGCAAATCCCAGATGACAGTCTTAAAAGTATTGGTAAATAGTATACGTTCTTCGTGGTGCCTAAAACATGGTACTGGAGATCGCTGGTAAAGTTCTGTAATGAGGGGCCACCATAGAAACGGTCTTCTTTAAGGCAAGACATGGGGAAGGGGTAGTGGGATTGAGGGAAGCTTCTGAGATGGGGAGAAGAGGGTGGTGCTGGGGCAAGTGAGAGTTGGATTGGAAGCTGAGAGCAAACTGTCATGCTAAGAGTGGGTATGTTGCTGGTTGGTTCCTTGATTCAGGTGGGATGTTGCCATGAAGAAGAAGAGTTGGTTTTTATACCTCACTTTTCACTACCCAAAGGAATCTTAAAGCGGCTTATAATCGCCTTCCCTTCTTCTCCCCACAACAGACATCCTGAGAGAGCTCTGACAGGACTGCTTGGTCAGAACAGCACTATCAGGACTGTGATGAGCCCCAGCTGGCTGCATGTGGAGGAGCAGGGAACCAAACCCAGCTTGCTAGATTAGAAGCCATTGCTCTTAACCACTACACCAAGCCCTGACTTGCTTTCTTCCAGCTTCAGAGTTCAGCATCCAAGCCAAAGATCTTTGTCAGGGCCCAGTCCTTACTGGCAAGGCAAAGAGAGGTAGCTGGCTGAGGCCTTGTTGCATCCTGTGTCTATCAGGGAAAAAAATACAATGGGAAAGGGTAATCAGCTGCTGTGGTACATAATTACAGATTAATTACAGGATGCTTTGGATGAGGGTGTGAGGCTCTTGCTAGCCTATGGTGTTAACTTTGTCTGTGCACCGTTTACCTTGTGGTTTAAATAAATCTTGGTGCCTTAATTATATATGTGGCATACTACTATTGGAAGCTGGGTCTATATCATTGTCCTCAAAACATCAAAGACAAACTTGAATTTGTTGGAAGTTATCTTGGAAACTTAGAGCTGGGTATTGGTGGGATAGGTATGAAGGGCTAAAAATCTGCCATACCTTTAAAGGTTTAGCCCAGTGATATCCAGCAGCTCTCTGATATGCCAGTTGTGGTTTCCCAAAATGGTGCCTGCCCCATGTTTCAGGGAAGTGGGCAAGTCCCTTGCCTGATGGGGCTTGGGGTTGGCAGGTGGTTATGAATTTCAAACAGCAGCTGCTGGACAAATGGATAAGCTGCAGGCCTCAGGCCAGGGATGAAAGTAAACGTGGCTTATTTTGGTTGATGGTAATTGTGAATGTGACTCTCCACGAGCCATGGATTGAGTACCATTGATTTAGCCTGAAATTTGGCTTTAATTGTGCTTCTTTGAATTGAAAAAGTGGGGCAGACGTTGTAAAAATAAAATAAGGCAGGATATGAGTATCTTTAAATAACGTTTAGGCTGCTTTGGGGCTGCCCAGTCTGCCTCCCCATCCGATTTCTCTCACTGCTATATTGTATACATACTCTTCTTGCGTGCAATGTGTAGCCCATTTGTAGCCTAACTTTTATAACTGCCTCCCACCTCTGAGCAAGGGATTGTGGGTCAAGTGGGGAGGCATCCCAGTCAGAGTTGCAATGGTTGTCGGGTAAAACAAATCAAATAGAGCACTGCGTTCTTCTGCTCTGAATGTGCTGTTTTTTTCCAAATAAAAATGTATTTAATATTTTATGAAATGCCCCTAGACCGTTTAACACTTTAACCAGTGGAGCTGACGCAACGCAGCCCTGTGGAGTACTGTTTTTTTAGAAAAAATACAGGCATGTAAGTGGATTGTTGCCAGATGGAGAATTTTTAAAAGAATTTTATTAACTGCAGGGTGCCAGGATGTGTGCATTTGCCATACTGGTGCTGATAGGAACAGGAATGTTTGAAAATGTTTAAGATAGATGGCAGCATTACTCAGGTGAGTACTTGTACAAGGGCCTATTCTCTGTCCCACAGACTCAGTGTGGTGGCTTCTGGTTTCCTCAGCAGCATAACTGCTTTGGGCCATATGGAAATGGTGGTATAAAGATATAAATAAATAAATACTTGAGTTTAAACCTGCCCAGTATCATAAAGAAATATGGCAGCTGGTGTTGGAGTACCCCATCTCGTGTGCAGTGGAAGCAACAGGCAGGTGGTGGCTTATCAAGTTTTCTAAAAAAACCAGCAAACTTGCTGGGAGCTCCTTGTGGAATGGTTTTATGCACTGTCTTCAGACTATACTGGTGCATTAAAAAACTTTGAGCATGTTAGGGAGAATCGGTCAATTTAGCATCTTATTGCTATATCAGTATATTAAGGCTGTAGTGCTGTGAGGAGTCTGGCTGCTACAGGGGAAGAAAGCCTAAATGTGATTGTTCTGTTACAAAGCTTTAAGTTAGAACTGATATAAGCTGTTGAGCAAAAATTACAGTTATATTTGCTTAAGAATTAATCTCAGGCTAAAGTAAAAACTTTATCTGCTGAATTAGTTCTTCGCAGGGCCAAGAGATGACTTCTGATCCTTTAGAACTTGCATCAGGTGTTTAGGTATTAACTCCCTTGTTGGGTGGGGTTGCAGCATTAAAATGCTTAGTAGTGCAAAGCTTAGAGCTTTTCTGTGTTTGTTCATACATAATGTATCTGATATTCCTGCTTGCCCCCTCCACGAGCTTTTGATGCCGATCTAAAAAATCCAAGGAATATTTGTATGTGACACAACAAATCATTTTGATTATAAGGGAAGATGTTGGGCATGCACAGTTGTTTACACTAGTGTGGATCTAACCATCTCCAACAAGCCTTTCTCCAAATTAAGTACCTTTTCTTCCAAGGCTCTGTAGGATCCACCCTGTTATGCTTGATTAACTTCTAGAACTCATTGCTACAAGATGTAGTGATTGCCACTAGTTTTAGATTACTTTACAAGAGGTTAGGCAAAGCATGAAGAATAGGTCCATAAATAATTATTAGCCATGATGACTTAAGAGAACCTTCATGTTTTAATGTTTACCTATGCCAGTTTTGGTTGGAGGGCAAGGAGAGGTTTGTGCTCCCTGTTTGTGAATCTTCTACTACATTTGGTTGGCTGTTGTGAGAAATAAGATGCAAGACTAGCTGAATATTTGGGGTCTGATTCAGTTGAGATCTGATGCTTGGTGTTGCTTTTCAAAGTACAAAAGAGGTTGTATGATTGTGGATTTTCAAAATGCAGGTACTTGAATAGTTGTGATCCTTGTATTCTGACTTTGAAATGTATTGTGCTGAATCTAGTTTAGGATAATTGACAAGAACTAAAATACATTTTGCCTATTCCATTATGGGCATAATTCATTCTTTTTTAATATAATTCCTTTGACATAGATTTAAAAGTGACGGGAAAAATGGACTGACTCTGAATATGGGAACATAAATTTATAGCTTGGAAGGAGTGTCTGCCTGGGGGCCTTTAGTTTATCCTTCACCTTTTTCCCAGGCTTCAGCTGAGAATAAAAGCAGGATTATTGGGAGGGGGAAAATACTACAATGCTAGAGGAAGTCAATAATGACTGAAGACAGAGTTGAATGTTAAATTATATTTTTCTAATGTGGATAGCCTTTCTGTGGAGGAAAGTAGGGAGAGCCTCGTGTAGATTGTCACATATGATGGTTCCATTGCAAGGACTTAATGTTTTCTCTTCTGTGGAAGTGCTTTCCATGTAGGCAAAGTGCCCTTTGAAGGAGTGGCACGTTAAATAAAAGAACAAGATGCTTCCTAAAAAGATTGCTAATAAAGCCCCTCTACCCGCTGGCTCCCGTACATTGGTTGCTTTCCTGAGAGTTTTTGGCAGTAATTTTTCACAATTTCATTTTAGACAAGAACTGTTTAATAAGGGGCCTCTACTTCATGGCAAATGTTCTCTGAGAAATCCAAGCACTATGATAGTTCCTTGAGTTCCTTGATGTGGTATGATAAGCTCTATTAGCAATGGTTGCTGGGCTGTCATCATGACCTGTGCCAGCTAGATGCTTGGAGAATGGGAAGTGTAATTTTGGCAAGTAGAATGGGGCAGTATTGCTTCTTCAGGGCACACTGGTTTGATGGCAGACACATTGCCTCACATCACTGGTTTTCTTCATGGGTTAAGAGTGAGGAAAAGCCATAGCTTGACAGTAAGACCACTTTAGAATTTGGAGTGCATGGTCCCAAACTTGTTGATTTCAGTCTGCCTAGGTGTGCCTGATACTTCATTGGTTCAAGTTCCTTGTTGGTCTTTCTGAAAACATCCCAGTCATAATAATTGCAGGATGCAATTAGATCTGTTAAAACACAATTTTAGTTAACCCTTTAGGATTCTCTTTGGCTATAGGAGGGGGGGTGCAAGACAGGCTGAAAATTTTGCTGGGGGCCAAGCTATACAGGATACACAAAGAATCTAACATTGTGATATTTTATTTTGTATGATGATTGAGTTGATTACAGTTTTTCTACGTGACTGTGTCTCCCTTCTTCTCTTTCCTCCTCCCCTCCCTTGTGCACGATAGAAGAACTCTAATCCAACTTCAGTCTTCATAGAAGACTTAATAACAGCTTCCTGCAGTCAGTTTCTTTTTGGTGTTCTTTTTTTGTTTTTAAGTGGTCTTACTGTACATTTAAATACTTTGTTGAAAGCAAGTACAATTTAGTGGAAACTCTGCATCTGGTAACAATTGAACCGTCCAATTAACCAATTTATTAGCAAAACAAACTTTGCCTGTGAGAGAGTTGGGGTAGGACAAGAGTGTGTGCATGTGTGTGTGTGTTTAAGAATAAAAGTATATGATGTATACATCGTAAAATTATTCTCTGCCCCACAAGCCTTAACTCTAGCAGAGGAGAGCAGTAATTGAGCAGTAAAGATTGTTTACAAATCCCCACTCCTTTCATAATGATCAAAACTTGTGGAAACATTTTTGAAAATGGAAAGCATCTGGTTAACAATACACCCAGCGCTGCAAGCCCAAAGAATTAAAAATGCTGACAATTGTATCAATGCGAGTTGGACAACAGGCAAAAATATGACAACTTCTTCACAAATTCCACGGCATCGTGTTTCTAATCTATTATTGTTGTAATTAAAAATTACACTAATAATACAGAGGCTGGCAATCTTGGAAACATTGTTAGGAAAAGCAGATGGTCGCCACAGAGTTGTTTTGAGATGGTTTGTCAGAGAAATGATTTTTGGTCTGGGTTTTGTGTGTTGCTGCTTCTGTTCTATTTAATACAATTATACTTATTCTGAGCTGCTGCTTCTCTAGCTGAACTGTCGTTGTTTGTCCTGAGCAATGAGGAAGAAAGGTACTTTTGTTTCTTGAGCTTTCTGGTGTGAAGAAGGTTAAATATTAGGGTTTACCAGTCCTGAAGTGGTTTAGGAATGCTTTAATTAGATGTTTTCAGCCAGTGAAATATGCATGTTTGGAACAACTGTTAAGGAGAGTCTCTTTTTCCGCTTCTCCTCCTCCATGCCTGAATCAGCTTTGAAAGACTTGTGATCAGGTCCCACAGAATGCTACTGTTGGGCTTTTCTTTACAAACCTTCAGTAGAAAGAAAGAAAAAAGTCTGTTCTTGCAGTTGGCTGAATGAGTTACCTGATTAAAAATAAGGAGTCCAAGCACGCTCAGGACGCTCTTCCCTTCCCATGCACGTAGCTGGCAATTTGCACCTGGTTAGGTTTTTTGAATTAGATAACAGCCTAAACTTAACAGTAGCATCAGGTCTCTCTAATTTCTTTTTTGTCTTTCTGGAAAGAGGGTAAAAGGAGAGCCTTGAGGAGTCCTTACTTCCTCTTATCAGCGTCTCAGCCTCAGCTGCCCTTCTTGGATCCCCTGCCAGGGCTGCTATCATCTTCTGATCAAATATTAATGTGTGATTCTCTGCTTGCTCACTAATCCAAAGCCAATTAATATTATCTGTCAATTATTTACAGATCCTGAGGTGCGGAGGCAATTCCCCGAAGACTACAGTGACCAGGTTTGGAATGCGTAATTAATTTTTTACATAATAAAATTCATTTCAGGGTTGTTCAACATAATATTGCTGTTATATTTTCTCTTTAAAACTCTAAATAAGAAAAAAACATTTGAAAGAAGAGGGAACTGTAATTGAAATATGATTTTTTTTTAAAATGTACATACAATATTTATGAATTTGCATGGAAAAAATTGAGATTTTTTTTTAGTTCTGCTAAACTTTCACAATTTAAGAGCCTATTCTGAGCAATCAGATTCATGACTTTCCCTTTAAAAATACAACCCCCCTCCCAAAGAAAATAACCTTTGAGGTGCTGCAGGCGGCATTTAGCTAAAGAATCCTCATTTCATTGTCTCAGTCGTATGAGTTTACTTGGATTAGCAATGTATTTTACGAAGTATTTTCAGGGTCTTACCAAATTTTGCAGAGTGATGGAATTTAAAAAAAATGAAGGTGGTGGGAATTTTTCAATTCGTGCACAGACTGAAGTGGAAAGTGAAAATACCCTATAATCCATGAGCTGATTGTGATAACTTGTGATAACTAAAAGCTTCTCCCTGTCTAAATGGCTGCATTCTCCTTTTACTGCATCTCATTAGAGGATGGCACTGGGCTGGTGGGAGGGAACCTTATTTTTGTATCCTTGGTGTAGTTAATACTCTTGCTGCTTGCCAGAGAAACTCCAGCTTTGAGAAGGAAGTAACTCTTGGTTGTTGCAAGTAAACTCTTGGTTGCAGCCTGATCTGTGGAAGAAACTTTTAATTGTTGTGTCCTTTAAAGAAAAAATAAATCCTCCTGGGGAGGCATTTCCAGAACATTAGGACAAAAAACAGCTCCAGTACCAGGTTTGAATTGCATTGTCATGAGAATGGTATTGCTTCTGATCCTTCTACTTTTCTTTTTAAATGTTTCTGTTATGCATAAGGCACAGCAGCATCTCTTGCCTGCCTGCAGAGTGTGTCTCAATGTGGGCCCTTCAGGGCACACAAACCTTGTCTTGTAGCAGTGTATTTGCTGGCTGGGACAATGGCTACCCTGATGGCCGCACTCCTGGTGCGCCTCTGTCATATTAATATTAATATTTTTTTTAAGCTTGGCTGGCTTTTGCTTCAGTTTTCACATTGACCCCTTTCCAGGACTTACAATGCAGAGTTGAGGTTGTGCAACAAAGCATCCTTTTGTAAATGAATGAATCCTCATTGCCATCTCGTGCCAATAATCTGTTAATAAATAGCTCCCTAAGTATACTCGGCAGCATTGGGCCACAGTGTTTGCTGAAAAAGCTGCTAGTCTATCATGTGAGATGTAGTCGGATTAAGAGTCCCTCTGAGCTGTTGCTGTCTCTCGTGTCTGTGATCTATGGATTATAGAACTGTCTCATACATAAAATATTTTTTCTTTTGTAAAACTACCAGCCCCCCCCCCAGAAAGAAATTTTTAACATGCAGTAAACCACCTCAGAAGAAATCAAGCCTGCAAGAGCTGAGACGCAAAGCTACAGAATGTTCCTTATGCCTTCACCCTTTGCTTTAAAAAAATACACAGAAAAGGATGGACAGGAGGGAGGAAAAAGTGCTAGAAAGGAATCGGACATCTCAAACTTAAAACAAACCACAAAACCTCACACATTTCAGTCATTGAGTTCCTTCTCCTTGTTGCCTTTTAAAAAGCTCTAAGAATGTAAACCATGCACTTAAGTGATGAGGAGTTTCCAGGCACTTTTACTTACAACACAAAGAATAGCCAGCATCCTTCTGAATATTGTTAATGCAGGGGAGAAAGTGAAAGGCAGCGGTTTTAAATCCTGATACAGATTCTTTCATTCACTTTACAATCTAAATATAGTGTGAATGATCTTGTGAGCATGTTGTGAGATTATCAGAGGACAAATTCAGACAAATGCCTTCTGGCTTGGTTAAGGTATGGAGGGAAAGGCTTCACTCAGATTTTAGGAAGCAATTTTCAGATGAGTGCTGCTTTTAGCATGCCTCTTTCTTATTGTACACAGCATGTGCAACTTGTGCACCAGACTTGTATGTGAATTGCAGTAAGTGTTGTTTCTTGCTGCCAAACCAGGACAATCTAAATCCATAAGGAATATTGTGAGTTAAGTCAACACAAGGCAAATCACTCATTAGTACAAAAACCCTCAAGTCTCTTTGCTCCCCCCTCCCAGCCCCTTCCCTGGTCTAAATTCTTGGCGCTTGTTTTTACATACACTGTGTTTCCCATGTAGGCAGCGCATCTGATCAGAGCCCCTTGCTGCTGCTGGATGTTTTATTCTGTGTGTTCTTTGTACCTTACAGTAAAAGAATCTGTCACAAATTATTGTGGCTCCCAGCTTTAGAAACCTGAGAAAAAAGGGAGGTTAGACTGACATCTGTGGCTGAATAATGATGGGCAGCCTTTTGGCTCCCCTTGAGCCACAAAGCTAGCATTGCCTTTAGAGAGGAAAAAGCAGTAAGAAGAAAGGGAGGAGGGATAAAAGGAGGGTTACAAATCTGTGGTCCCGGAGATGTATTACTGTTGGGCCAGTTGTCTGCGTGGCACGATAATCCGTTTTGATCTCCTGTCTTAATTGTCTGCTAAAGACAAATGGGCAGTAAAAGTTCATCAGTTTCATCTCTCTCTCTCTCTCTTTCTCTCACTCTTTTTTGCTTCTCATTTAGAGGCAGAATAAATGATCCGTCACTACAGAAGAACTCCTTTCTTTTCCAACATGGGTGGAAATGCGGACCCCAATACATTTTTATTAAAATATTTCTCCCTCATTATTTCAGCCCTCTCAGCTCTGATAGATCTCGCTGTTTCATGAAAAATGTAATCTGAAATGTAAATAAGGGGTTTGGTACAAAGGCAGGAAGTAATGAGCTGGCTAGCCACATTGCTGGAATCTTGATTGTAATTACCGGCCAAGGTGGACACCCCCACATCTACATTTCTCTCCCTGAAAGTTGCACAATGCTTTAAAAACAGCTGTAGTCCTTGGGATTTTATTTTTAAAATCATGTCAGTGTTCTTGAAATGACATATGTAAGAACCATGCACACGTTAATGATTTCTGCAAGTTCTTAAAAAAAGGAGGGACCTTTTTGAGGAACTTGTTTATAGTGACAGTGATTTTTAGAAATTTTTAGAAATTTGCTTGAACAAGTTCTGTTAATTTTACCTTTAATGTTCTTTTCTTTTTGTTTAGTTGTACATGAACACAATGGAGTGTCTATAAATTGTGTTTTTACCTGGGTTAATTTCTCTTTCTCCTTCTCCTTGTATTACGAGCTTTCTTACAATCATGTTATCAAAAGTTCTTTAACTTGGCAAGTCTTAATACATTATCGAAGTTGAAAATTATTTTCAGCCTCTCCTATTATTAGGAATATTTTGAGAAGCAATGTTATTACCTGTGAAAATAACGTTATTTTGCGGGGGAAGTAGCAGAATATAAATTTTGGGAGTGGCGTTTCTCAGAATATCTGTCAATGAAACTACAGCTAACCTAATATGCTTTAAAGATTGGAATTTATTGTGGTGTGATTTTTTCATGAAAGATGACTTATCTGCAAAATTCTACTCTTTATGGTGTATCTCCTTTTAAAATTGTATTGACATGATTCAGCCACATATAATCATGCTCAGTGTTTTGTTGACATCCCTTCTACTGAAATCAGGAAAAGTGCTTATGTTTTGCTCTGGCCCGAAACTGTTGCCCTGGTTGTGAAAGCTTATTTCACTGTGTTTCATTCTGCCAACATCAGCACACTATGTTTTGTACCAGGAGTTGAGAGGCTTTGAAGGACCCTGTGCGAAAGATGTTTGTATAGCAGTAGGGATCAGAGCAGTAGTGACCCATTAGAAGCGTTTCAACATTAGCTATATTCCCAATATGGAAAAGACCTGGAATTGTATTTTATTTGAATGAACATCCTACTATATTATTATAAGAGACACAAATGCAATTGGTAGCGATAGTTCCCTTTTCTTTCTCCTGCTGTACTTTTATTGGCAGGTGTTTTTTTTCTTTTTTGCAGAGACCTATTTATATGTTCCATCTGCTTCATAGTATATGGTGACAACCTGCCTACATGGATATAATTTGATGAACTAGAATACAAAGGCTGAGACATTGATTCAAAATGGGTATTTTGTGTTAATCTGCAGGTATTGTCCCTTCCCCCACGGTTCGGCAGGCGCAGGAACAGGGGCTGTAATGGAATTCTCCCTCTTTATACATTTATATAGAAACCATAAACATTTTACAGCCAAATTTATATAGAAACTAAGAGTCTTTCTTGTACAAACTCTCTAAGCCACGGTAGAAAAAGTGTGTGTGCTGGGAGGGGGGGGGGAGTTAAAAATCTTTCTTTGTTACCACATTAGGAACTATGACTTGGAGAATATTTATGTAGAACTGGCATCTGTGGTACCATGTGTACTGGAAGACTACCTTTTAAATAGAGAATACTGGTATGGACAACAGCACTTCCATGAGACAAGGTGAATTGGTGCTATGAAAAGCACTGAAAAGGGGCTTGTCCAAAGGAGTATGATCCACTGGGAAGTATTTCTGTGTGAATCCCATTGAAATGAACAGGGACAATGTGTAAGACCTTCATTTCATTAAGGCTTGTGCAGGAGAACATCATGGTGGACTGTGTCCCTTGTTAATTTCTGTACCACCGCTCCTAGGCCAGCTAGCCTGTGGTGGCTTATGACAACTACAAAATACAGTAAAAGTCAACAAAACATAGCATTACCCCCCCCCTCCACTCTCTCCAACCACCCTTCCCCAAATGTGTTTGTGTGAGGATGCTGTTTGAATATTCCTCCTTAGGCACAAAATGTATTTGGGAGCCTGAACTGGAATCTGAAACCTGCATTTCTTGTGTGCATTACATGTTTCTTCAGTGCAATGCATTCTTACCCACATGGTTTTGAAATATAAACAATTGTGATTTGAACCCACCATATTAGAGACCCACCAGTAAATCATTTATGGTAATCCAGCAATCAGCATCATTATGATTATAATAATTCATTTGCTTCAGGTTAGGAATATCCCATTGCATATTTAATAGACAAAGTTGAACTAATTTGTAAGTGTCAAACCAAGTTTGTAATCTTGTCTAATCTGAAGAGGGTTTGTAGGCTTACTACAGTAAAAAGAGTGGGGAGCATAAACTTCTGAGCACTGAACGTTTGGAGAAAGGTTGGGAATGAGGATTCTAGGTTATTTCAAGGAGGGACTTGTAATCACTGCTTTACAGCAGGGGTAGTCAACCTGTGGTCCCCCAGATGTCAATGGACTACAATTCCCATGAGCCCCTGCCAGGAAATGCTGGCAGGGGCTCATGGGAATTGTAGTCCATGGACGTCTGGAGGACCACAGGTTGACTACCCCTGCTTTACAGGATGCAAACTGAGATCCTGTGCAGAACTCTGAAGTCTTCCTTGGGAGGAGCTGAGTAGCCTGCTTATGTTATATTGGCGAATGGATGGATGGCAGGGCCAGTTTAAAGCAGCAAAGCCCCCCCGCCCCAAGGCTGCCACCTCGGGGTGATAGAAAATGTCAGACCACCTTGTGGTTGTTGCATGCAGTTGGTATTGAATAAAATACATTGCAAGGATGCAGGATGTGTGGAGAAGAACTTAATTCTCAGATTCCTTCTTGTATAATGAAGTCTCAGCATATCCCTCTTCCCCAGCCCAAAGGCTTAAGGTGTGTAATGGAGATTGTATCAGGGGCAGCAGGAGTGGTAGACTTTGGACTTTGGTGGGGCATTTGGTTGGCCATTGTGGGAAACAGGATGCTGGACTACATAAACTACTGATAGGATCCTACAGTGCTACTCCTGGGTACATAAGTCTAGCCATCAGAACATAATGCACAAAGGAAAGACAGAAGAACACAAGTTACCCTTTTATCTGTATAAAATCTCAACCAAGTCTCCAGCTTGGTCACATTTACTACTCAGTTGTTCCCTATTAAGACTTGTCAAAGTTGGCATCAATTCTTCTTCCCTCTCTTTCTCCCTTGTTGAGGAGTTGATTAATTAATCAGGCACTTTAATCCTGCCCTCTGCCTCCCATGAATGTCAGGGGCACCAGCTTTTTGGTGTAGTGGGTTGGTTTTGGTGTAGCCAGTTTGATGTAGTGGTTAGGACTTCTGATCTGGCATGCCAGGTTCAATTCTGTGCTCCCCCACATGCAACCAGCTGGGTGGCCTTGGGCTCGCCACGGCACTGATAAAACTGTTCTGACCGAGCAGTAATATCAGGGTTCTCTCAGCCTCACCCACCCCAAAGGGTGTCTGTTGTGGGGAGAGGAATGGGAAGGCGACTGTAAGCCGCTTTGAGCCTCCTTCAGGTAGGGAAAAGTGGCATATAAGAACCAACTCTTTGTCTCCTCTTCCTCCTCCCCCTCCTCCTCCTCCTCTAATAGGGAAAAGTCCTAGCTCTATATATCTTGATTAGGGAGAAGAGAGTATGAAACCCCCTAAAGCGCTGCTGACTTTTACAGGTTTTTCTTTGTGTGCATTAACACAGAAAATGTTTAGTTTGTTTCCATCATTGTAATCTGCCCATTGCATACCTGTTTTTTGTCTTAGTGTTCCACATTATACAAAACTACGAGAAAATTCTCAAGTTTGATCAAGCTAGTAGGAAAGAGGCCATGCCTATGTCTTACAGGCAGAGACTATCATTGTGGTAGACCTATCCTCTCCAGATTAAAGTGTTTTAATAAATCAGTGCTTTTGACTGTACCAATGTGGTGAATATTTTTTTGGGGGGAAATCTCTTAAACCTAATAACAGCCAGTTTGATTGTTTCAGTTCTGTTTTGAGAAAGAATGATTAGTTTTGTAAATTCTTGTCACACATCTGCTTACAGCAGGCAAATAACATTGACTGTTGACAGTTCTGGCCAAGGCTGTCATAAGTTTGGTAAAATTAGTTCGTGTTGAAGTGTGTATGTGTGTCTGGTGGTGGTGGTGGTGGGGGGGGGGGTTAACAGCCTTGAGGCTATTGTATGTAACTTGCTAAAATGCATGCGATAGCGTTTACATATATACATAGGAAAGAACATCTCAAAAGACTAATTAAGTCATTAAAACATAAAATATGGTTTAAATAGGTTGTGAATAAGTATTGGAATTCAACAAACCTGTGCAAATTGGCTACTTTTAGCAATAGTAAACTTTTTTTGGAGGGAGTTTGCAGGATTTCAGGCAAAGTTGTCACCTCGCAGATTTCTTCCAGCAGTGTTTGGTTTATAATTGATCTGCAAGATTTCAATTGATTTAAAGTTTGCTCCCTAATGAGTTAACTGGCTTATTCCCATGCAGTTCCCTGTATGGCATTCAATGAACAAGAATTTTATGAATTATACTTCTTCCTTGTTCACCTTTCAGGTTGAAATTTACTGTTGCTTTTTGTGGGGTGACAGTATTTGGATAAGGACTAACAAATTGAAACTTAATCCTGACAAAGCAGAGGTGTGGGGAAAGGTTTGACCCAAGATAGTGGACATTTCTTGTTCTGGATGAGGTCTAGCCTGGGAGTGCTTCTGAACCCAGTTCTCCTGTGGTGGCAGTGGTAGCCCAGGGATGCCTTTCACCAACTTTGACTGGGGAGCCAGTTACAGCCCATCTGTAGTGAGGGAGACCTTACCATTGTGGTAAGGTCTGCACTGTACTTTACGTGGGGCTAACTTTGAAGACTGTTAAGAAGTTACAGGTGGTACAGAAATCTGTAGCCAGAATGTTGACCAGAGTGGATTGTAGGAATCATGTCACAACAGTGGCTCCCACTTTTATTGTACACAACCTAGGCCAGGGGTAGTCAAACTGCGGCCCTCCAGATGTCCATGGACTACAATTCCCAGGAGCCCCTGCCAGCGAACGCTGGCAGGGGCTCCTGGGAATTATAGTCCATGGACATCTGGAGGGCTGCAGTTTGACTACCTCTGACCTAGGCTAACCCAATCGGGGGTGGGGGATCTTGCTAGTATAACTCCTTATCATTTTGTGTGATATGTTTATGGGTTTAAAAACAAACAAGATATCCCCTCTTCACAATGTAGGCAAAAGAGATTGTGGCTGCAGTATAAGTTGCCCAGGTGGCATTGAGTTAAGGCAGCTAGATTTTCTTGCTCCCTCAGGTGAATAATGTAAACTCAAGACATCAGTAAAACATGTTTTTTTTCCTGGTCTGCTTAAGCGGTTGTAGTGCTCTGGAAGAAGAAGCTGCAACCTAGGAGAGTTTTGTTAATTTACTGTTCCTTCGTTTGAAATGCTTTGCAATGTGGATCTAGCAGCTTTAAAACTGCTGTTTTATGCAAGCATTTTACTGCTGTAACTGTTAATGCTTTTTATGTGCTCAGTACAGTGGAAGCGACAGGATATACCATACTATAAGCCTCAATTTTCTCGACAGGAGCTCCACATTAACTACAGATCTGCAGCCACCCTTTCTTCAGCATTTATGGTACTTGTTATAATAAAGATGTTCTTCTTCCAGCAAGAGTAGAGGAAAGTGAAATGAATCTGTAAGATGTACATTCCTTATGATTACTATAGGACTGCTTGTCTGCCCTGGGGAAGCAGAAGAGGAAGAGGAGGATGGGTTTTCTGGATGCCATCCTTAAATTAGGGAAGTTTTGATAACTTAAGCACTGATCATTGATGTAGCATTTGAAACCTGACAGGCACTAATAGCTAATTTCATCCTCCCTGTGCCGTGTACAGCTCCAAAACTCTTCTGTAAATACAGTTACTCAAAAAGGTCACTTGAAAAGGAACTAAAGTACTAGTGGCACTATTTATGTACTTACTTACTAGTGGAAGCAGCCAATAAATCCTTATAAGCCGACTCTTCCCTCCGTATCTTTATAGGAGAAACAAGTTGGGCATGTATGATGGACAGCAATCCAGTGAGGTGTTATGCAAGAAAACTATATGTTATAAATATGTGCATGCAAAAATGATCAAGGACAAAAGCATAGTAAACTTGTATGTTCAATGATTGGAGGGCTAGCCTGGGAGGCAGGACCCTCAAGTTTCATCTGATGGCACTGGCTCATATTAGCCTTTGTTCAAAGCCAGTTCTTAAATTCCAAAAGACTTTTACTTGTACTAAATGTTAATAATGTGTAGAACTAAGTAGTAAGATTTCTGCAAAAACGGCACAATTCTTCATTGATAATTTCTAAGATAGTTCACCCTTTTATTTTGGTACTTTCTGATGATCATACAGATGCTGTGTTTCTGAAGATCTGTTTATCCAGTCAAGTCTCTAACATAAGAGAAAAACATGATTTGATATGAAGTCTGTCTGTACTCATCTCATCTCATCCCTTTCCTTTCCTTCTGTAATTTTCTGTATAAAATGGAGAAAATTAGTTTCTTTCATGATATTTCATTTGTTTCATTCCTGCTAGTCTTTAAGACATTACTCAATCATTGTCTATATAATTCAGCTTTGCATGCCCTGTGAAACTAAACAAGACTGGCAGGGCACAGGTGTCATCCAAGGGTGCATTCCACATGGTAGGGGCCACAACAGAAGACCCTTTCCCTCCTTACAGCTAGCCAAGCCAAACTGGGGCCAGGCACCTCCAGAGGCCCCTAGATAATGACCAAGGGAATGCAGGGGATTGTAACAAAAGAGGCACTCCCAGTCCATTAATGGCTTTGAAGACCCAATTCAAGGCCAACACCTTGAATTAGGTCTGGAGACTACTTAGTAGCCAGTGCAGCTGCTGCAGAATTGGAGCAATACAAGCTGACAATGATATTCCAGTCAGCAATCTGGCAGCTGCATTCTGAACTACCTGTAGTTTCCTAAGTGTTTTCAAAGGTAGCCCTATGTAAAGCAAATTGTACAATCTAGAGGTGACGTTGTGTGGATCAGTGTGACAAGATCTGACTCAGACAAGGAGCCAACTTACAGACCTGGCACAGGAGGAAAAATAGTGACTGCACTACCATGAACTCTTGTTTATCTAATGATAATGCAGACTCCAATCACAGCCTGAGGCTCTACCTAGTCTACAGCTGTTAACACTATTGAACCATCAATTGGACACTATCTGGAATACCTATTTTTATCCCCTCCCTTTTCTCCATGGAGCAGAGGGTAGCAGACCTGCTTCCCTGTCTTCACAACAATCTGGTGAAGTGGGTTGGACTGAGATTGATTTGCCAAAATGTGTAACAGAGGGAAGTTTTGAACTCGTAACTCACTTGTCCTTGCTAGACTCTGACATCGCTGTACCACTTGGCTTCCAGTGCTGTAACCTTTCCCTCTCCATATGATGAAGCTGAAGATTTTAGTAGTGGTTTTAAATAATTATTTTATGCAAGAGATATTTTAGTGGATTTCTGTTTGGGTTTGTTAGCTGACTGTGTATTTTATATTGAAAACTGTTGGTTTTAGAATGCACTTATATTCTGTGCTTGGTTTAGTTGTTGCCATGATTTTTATAAGTTTGCTCCATGTGTTTCAAAAAGTGATATGTAAATATTTTAATAAGTAAAATTAAAGTATGATAATTCAGCTCATGATAGCTCTGTTTTGTCAAGCCTGAAATGTTATGAAATGTAGACAGACTTCCATATTCTGGGTTTGGTATCTTCTTGGACTTGTAGCTGGATGTCTCAACTTTTTCATTTGTTGCAAGATGGTTCTGTAAGCTTCCCTGCCCCTTTGGTACCCTTGAGTTATGCTGCTCTTTCTTTCAGCCCTCTTTGCTAATTGAATCAACTACTCTGAGTGCAAAGGAAGAATTAAGATATTTACTCTCCCTTGACCTGTCGCTAGGCTTCCTTTTTCAGTTTGCCCCAGCCTTTGCTGCTCCAGCAATTACTCAATGTTTACATTTCAGTAATTCCCTGAGCCCACGAGTCTCTTCATGCAGGGTTTTGTATGTGCTACACGCATCCTTGCACACTTGGAGCGTCTTGTCTGGATTCTTGAACTGTGAAAGAAAGGAAGAAAACCCTGGCAAACTTTTAGGAAATGCAAGAACCAGAACAGTCACTCTCTATGAAAAGTTAGGGACATTCAGTCTCTTTAGCTCATTTTTCATGGCCGTTGTCCTTAAATACCTGCTTCATAGTTTGGAAAGGGTGTTTGTATGTGTGTTGAACTTGGGATGTAGTATAACCAGCTTAAAGCCCTTGCTATGGAAAGTTGCCTTAAAACCCAAAGGGGTAAGTGTTTTCACACTGCACTGCATAGTTATTACCCCCATCATTACAGCAGAATGCTTTTGTAAATAGGAGGCACATTTTTGAAACTTCCCAAGTTTCTTCCCTTTGCAACTTATGGCAAGAAAGGTCTGTAAGAACAGGATGCCTGCTTCTGTGGGGAGGGGTAGCCATCGTCATCGTCCTTGAACAAACGTTTAGCCATCCTTTGCAAAGCCTCACCGGTGTTTTGTTTGAATAACATGTCTAAACTATGTCATACAGGTTCCTTATTTTAGCGCTAAGACTTACAAAGGCTTCTTTTAGCTGCCTTTAATTTCTTACTTATGTATGGGAGATAGCCTGTGGCTGTGATATCTACTGTGGATCGGCAGTTGTTTGGGGATGAAAGAAGGCAGCAGCTGGAAACTGGGTAGCTACATCCAGCCGTCTACCTCGAGAAGGCCTTGATTTTCGAGTTTATCTAAACAAGCTCGACTAATCCCAACTATCTGGGGGGATCCACTGTCAAAACAAGCAGCACGGCCCTCAGGCAAACACAGCCATACAGAAATGAAGGCTGGGACTTGCAATACTCCAATGGCTGCCTATTGGAGGCCTTTTCTGTGTTTTTTTTTTCTGAGTAGAGGGTAGGAGAGTGGTAGAATTTGCATAATGCTTTTTATTGGGAACTTTTGGAAAGCTGACAGAGGTCCAGCTTATAACTCTCAGCCACAATGCAGAGTCTATAGGAGAATCCTTGAATGACCTAACCATATTGAAGGGGGGGGGGGGGAGAGAAATGAAAGCGCCGTAGTATAGCCAAGGGAGGCAGGGGGAGGGGGGATAGGGTAAGAGGGGGAAAGAGAAGGCCGCTGCATTGTCTAACATCTGCTCTCCTTCTCGTTAGTTTTGTTCTTTGCTATTCTATGTGGACTTTAGAGAAGCCGAAGACAGCCGAACACGGATCCTATAATCTTCCTTCTGAATATTTATGGCAGGAGCCAGCCTCTAAGCTGTCCTTTGCATCTCCCTTCCTCCCCCCCCCCCCCTTTCCAATTTTCATGCTTTCAAAGAAGGGCAACTTTTGAAAAGCTAAATAAATGTTTGTGGATGTTTATAAAACGATTTGCATACATTTGGATTTATTTGACAAAGATCATTCTTTTTTCTTCATTTTTTTTAAAAATGGAAAACTGTTTTTAAAGTTTGTGTTTATTGGCAGAAGTCCTGCCTAGGGAAAGCGGGATTGCTGATTAAGAGGATGTGCAATTGTGATTTTTGAGAGTCTGCCCTAGGAAATCAGAACATGCTTTTTTTGGGGGGGGGGTTGTTATTTTCCAGAAGCTGCTTCAAAAGAGTAAAATTCTACCATTGCTGGGCAAATGTAGTGCTCACTGGAAGCATTCTGAAGCTGTTTTAATGCAGGTTTGGAAACCAAATCCTACCCGTGGCAAGCTCTTTTTTCTCTCCTGTATATTGACTGCAGGAGGTGTGTGATTGTATATGTATTATACAAATGACTTTGAATTAAGTTAGCTGCTCAGTGAGCAGTTTTACATATTTTGTAGGTTCCGGATATGCAGATGCAATAGCTTTGAAGGGTGGATATCGAGCCCTCGACTGGATCGAAGGGAAGTTCATAACAAAAGTTAAACATAAGGCTTTCAATTATTCTTTCTGTATAATTTTTCTGCAGTGAGGTGGCGTCCCAGATACCCCAGCTTTCAGCTTAGCATGAATTAGAATCTTTAAAATTATTTAATCCTTCATTGGGGGTCTAAAATGTAAAAAAGGCTATTTAATTGGGAATGTTTTATTTGTGTTTATGTGGAAGCCGTCCTTCCCCTTTTCCTTTCTTTGCATGTGAATGCCATTAAAGCTGAAACCAGAACTATTTTTCTCTGGCACAGTTTTTTTTTCTTTTATCACATCTGCTAGGTCTGTGTCCCAGGAGGAACTGTGTAGAGCAGTGAATTCAACACAGACCCATTATCTCCTGCTTTTGCGTATGTTGTATAAGGAGCGAGACCTAAGGGAGGCTGGGAGCCACCTCCTGTGTAATGTCCAAGCTAGATTTGGAGGACTGATGTCCTTTGGGGAAGAATGAGTTGGAAGAAACAGGCACAATTAAGTTTAAAAAATTCAAGATTGATAATGAATGTTTTCCCCTCTGTCAAATATGAACAGTGAAAAGTTATACATCTGTGTACTTCGTTTGGATTTAAAACTTTAAAATTATAATATCTCTTGCTTTGCTTTCTAAACTAATCTCTAATATCTTTTTTGCTCTTTGAGGGTGAATGGCTGTTCTGAATAAGGAAACCTTTTCTCCTCTTCTGTTCAAAGCAAGAAGATACCTGTCTGCAAGCACTGTCTATCCAGTCTTTTCTGGTTGTTCACAGGGACTGACCTTTAAAAACAGAGAGGAAATGGACCAGCAACACAAAACACTGTAATGCTGTTTTAAAAACTATGTTTTTAATATGGCTTTAAAACAACGGGAACTAAGACTTGGTAGCTGCTATCACATATGCAAAAAACAACCATGTGGTGGGGTTTTCTTTAGTGTTGAATCCGTTTTCTCATTGACAGATTTTCCTTTAAGTCATTCCAAAGAGGCCTGAATTTGGCATTGGACTTGCTATGGGTAGTACACACTTTCCTACCAAATATATTCTGTGCTCTTGTCAAAGCTGGATGTCAGGTCTTCACTTCCTTCCCAAAACCAACCTATCTATACCCATAGAAGCAAGGAGTGTGTCCCATTTTTTCCCTTTGTCTATTGAAACTACTTTGGGTGAAGTTTCCGAGCCACTGCCTCAGTAGTTCTTTCGGTTCTTAAGTAGCACTTCTTGCTGCTGATTCTCTGTCGTTCCTTGGTGTAGATTTAGGATTCTCCTTATCATGGAATGGTTGCTGCCACCATGAGGACGACATAATTATCTCAGTTCTTTTGTAGTTTTCTGTCCCTCCTCCAGGTGTACACCTGCCTCTCATGCTTCAGGGCCAAACTAGACATTTCAGCATCCATGGGTCTCATCTGAAGCTGAACTCGGCCATTTAAAAATGCTAGCATGGTGGAATCAGGTAATTTTGTATGTGTGCCCCCCCCCCCGGGCCTTCTGAAGTGCCCAAACAAGGTCTGTTTCAGCACATTAAAAGATAGTCGTGGCGAATGACAAGATTGCCTGTTATCACCATATTGTGGGCATTTTTGAATGACCAACTTCAGCTTTAAAATGGCTTGAGAGTTAGCACCTGTGAACACTGTACTGTCTAGTTTGGCCGGCAGTGCTTGTGCAAGTTTTGAAGTTTGCCTGGAGATCCCTCCGAAAACTGCCAAGTAGGCAGTGAAGTTTGGAAGGGCCCACTTCATTGCTGCATCCCCAGATTGGAGGTTTTAGTTAACTGTTAAGGATGGCTCTTACTCCATTGAGTAAGAACCTATGTATCTAGTTAGATTCCCTCTCCTGTCATTAACAGTCTAGTACTAATAGTCAGTTTCTGAGTGTGGTGGTGCTTAAAGCTGCGTGTGTGTTGCCCCCATACAGAGCTAAGGGAAATTCATAAAGCTCTTGCTGCTTTAATTTGTGTGTGTGTGTGTGTGTGTTTAGAGGCTGAACTTTGGCACTAAAAACAGGCTCTTGGGCTAAGCTTAGGTAGTTATCCTGTAGGCTCTCTGTCTGTTGAACCTTCACCTATGGCTGTTGCTGTGCTGTCGGTCGGATGCAATACTCACCTCTTTGGACTTTAGCTTGCACTGGGAATTCGTATACTCTAAAGGGCTGTGCAAGAGATGTAGGGATAAGGGGGATCCATGAGCCCAGTAGCTGAGAATTTATCCCCAAGGGCCTTTTGTGAAACCCAAGCAAGTGCAAATGGCTGGAAGCAAACCCTGAACCTTTGGGTTTGGAGTTGCAGGCAGCTTCAATTTGGACTTGCTTTTCTGATTTATTCCCCCCCCCCCCTTTCCGGGCTTTTCTTTTCTTCTTCTCTGGCCTATGCCACCAGATATCATTCATTATTTATTTCTTGTTTGCCTGCCTATAAACTGTAAATGAGCTTTTGAGGCAAGGAGTTGCACATCTTCTACAGAATATATTGTGTCTGAACAGAACACAATTTGTGGTGCCTTGGTTAAAGGACTGGCCATAGATATAGCAAACTAGGGTTCAGTTTCCCCGCTGTGTTCTGAAACTCACTGGGTGATCCTTCTTGGGCAAGTCCCTTTCTCTTTATTTATTTATTTATTTATTTATTTAGATTTATATACCGCCCTCCCCGAAGGCTCAGGGCGGTTTACATTAAAACTAGTCAACTTTATCCATGGGATTTGTACAATTTTCAACCAGTACTCCGTGTAAAATAAAATGTTACCATTACCTGCCCAAAATCTTTGCGTGAAATGTGGTATTTTGCATCCCTCTTCAAGCATCTGTCTGAAATCAGTGTGGGGGGACAGCAATCCCTTTGTGGGCTACTCTGTGACACAAGGGGGTTGGATTGCTGTCTTTTCAGCTCAATTATTTTGAAAACTTTACTGCTGAAACCTAGCTTAATCAATGAGTGCTATGTTGTCTCCGATAAGTTACATGTTGGCTGGATCGATGAAGAGGGACTTTAGAAAACCCATAAGGGGGCTCATAATGTCAGCAGTGTTTTGATTATGTAAAGAATTGGACTGGGGGTGGGGTTGACTGGGGGAGGCAGGTGGCAAATGTCCTACAGCCAGTGGTGAGACAGCTCTCTTTGTAGTCTCCTGGGACCCAGTTCACGCCCCACACTTTAAATCTGGTGACTGGCTGGCGTAGATTCATGCAGTCTTTTTTTTTTTTAATGCTCATTAAAATGTTAAAAATCAAACTGCATATAAAAATGTGAAAACATAAACTTGGGGATTGATCCAGAAAACTGGCACACACTGCCCTTGGGAACCTTGGTGGCAGCTCCTGAGTAATTTGCATCTTCTCAGCTGTGTCCCCTGTCTTTGTGTCCCCCCCTACCCTGTTGGTGGGGAGAAATGGGGGGGGGGAAGCACAGAAGGCATGTACAGATTTTGTCACATTCAGACACAAGAGAATCCAGATCCCCCCCCCCACCAAGGCGCCTTGTCAGTGTCTTTGTCTGCCTGCTATAACAAAGCACAGTTAGCTTTATAAAAGGAGAGAATTATCTTAGAACAAGTTCATGCTTCCAAAGAGAGGTTTGTATTCCTGATCCCAAATGGTTATGGGGCTAGTGGAAGGAAGAAAACACACAGTAATAAAATGTGGCTTGTAGTGGGACTGTACCATTAAGACTGTTGAGGGAATAAGATGGTAGTGGGGGCAAATCCTTAGCTCTAGGAGAGAGTACAATGCACTGTTCTATTAAACTATTAATGCTGCTCCTTGCCCATGGAGTTGGGTGGCTGTGAGATCTTCTGGAACTCATAGATCTGCGTTGCCTGCACATGATGGATTTGGACCATAGTTAAACAAGGACGTAGAGTCGATATTCTGCTTCTGGAATGCTTGAGCAACTGCACTTGTCTTTTGTGATGATTTCTGATGTTTTGAAGCAGTTGATATGTCTCATCTTATGCAGTCTCCTTATTTTGTATGCCTTTGGCAAGTTACAAAGTTAAGCACATACACATTGGCAGAAAGACAACAGAAATAATGGTTCCATGGTACCTTAAATAAAATAAATAAATAATATATTATTTATTATTTTTTCATATTTTTAGCCTGCCCTTCCCTGGGGTGCTCAGGGTGGGTTATAACAGAAAAAAACAAATAAATTCAACATTTCATAACATTTAAGTATAAAATCTTAACATTAAATTACTTATCTAGACTCTAAAATATAAAATACAAAAATATAACTTTACAATAATGCAGAAAATGAGTCTGTTCACCCAGTTCTGCACCCTGTCTGAGGAGAAAGGCCAGGCAATGTATAAAAATGTCAATTTCTGAAAGTGTTTATTTGGTGGAATCAGGCAGGAAGGCCACCTATAATCAGATGTACCCTAAGGCCTCAGCCATAGGCCCAGTTGAACAACTCAGGGTCTTACAGGCCCTGTGGAACTGCTTAAGACCCTGCAGGACCCTGATCTCACCAGGTAGAGTAGAGGCCAATTTGATTTCTTTGGGGCCAGGAATCCTGAGCAGGTTTTGATCACTCAATCTTAGTGCTCTTTGGGGGATGCAGTGGCAGAGGTGATAGCCGAGTACTAGATTAAGACAAGACCTGAGTTCAAATTCTTACTTGGCCCTGGGTGACCCAGTCACACTCTTAGCCCAGCCTTCCCTCACAGTGTGAGGCTAAAACTGGAGAGGCATCTATGTATATCATCCTGAACTTCTTGGGGGAAGGCTGGGATAAAGATGTAGTGATGGTTCAGTAGATACAGTAGACCTCATGTGACACATTTTGTCCTGGGTGCAGCTTGCTTTGTTACAGAAAGATTACACTTAAAAATTAGTAAAATAGGAGGTACCGAATGTCATATCATGCTCCCTTTCACCAACTTAACCTTCATCATCACCAGCCCAAATAAAAAAGCAAATAAGTCTTGCGTTGCTATCAGATGTTCAATCTGAGGTGAGTGACCCGTGATAGAGTTCCAGTGATGTTCAAACATTAACAATTCTCTTTATGTGTTTGAAATTCTACCTGCATAGTTGCCACACAGGGTTTGATCTGAAAGTGTCATGGAACACAGCCTATAGCTGGTGGTGTAGCTCTTATGAATAGTGAGCTTTTCAAATGAAGAAATATCTCCTTTTGTTTATGCAGGGTTGATCTAATAATTCCCACTGTATACCCCATGGGTCAGACCGCACCTGGAATCCTGTGTGCAGTTCTGGAGGCCTCACTTCAAAAACGATGTGGACAAAATTGGGAGGGTGCAGAGGATAGGGGTGAGAATGATCCGGGGATGGGGAGCCAAACCCTGTGAGGAAAGGCTGAAGGACTTGGGAATGTTTAGCCTGGAGAAAAGGCTAAACATAATATTTGAAAGGTTGGCACTCAGAGAAGGGCACAGAGTGGTTCCTGTCAGCAGCAGAGGATAAGATCCACAGTAATGGGTTTAAACTACATGTAGATATCAGAAAAAAATTCTCACAGTAAGAGTAGTTCAGCAGTGGAATTGGCTGCCTAATGAGGTTTTGAGGTTTTCCTCACTGGTGGTCTTTAAGCAGTAACTGGACAGGTACTTACCATGGATGTTTTAGGCTGATCCTGCATTGGACAGGAAGATGGACTGTAATGGCCTTTATGGCTCCTTCCATGACTTTACTAGAGGCAAAGCCCATTCGTAAACCATGCTCTAGAAAGTGATATTGGTCAGGAGGGCTCCTGCAGAGAAGGCTGCTGCCTCCTCCCCCCTCCCCTCCAAGGAAATGGAGGGTGGAGGATAGGGAAATGTGTGGTGGTGGCTGGCTGTCATATTGCTCTGTGGTGAAGCAGGCTGAACTCCCCCCCCCCCAAGGAGATATAGGGCTGGGAAGAGTGCTTGGCCAACTGGGGAGTACAGGGTGACTTACCTGCAGTGGGGCAGACTCCTCTTCCACCCGTCTAACTGCTGAAAGTGACAGGAGGAGGAGAGGTACGACCTGCAATTGACCCTCAGTAGGAGAGTGCCCTATTGATATTGGGGGCATAACCCCAGTGAGGGCCAATCGGGTAGGGCATACCTCATCTGCATGCCACGCCAGCATTATCATGGGGATTGATGATTTTACATGCCTTCATAAGGCCAGCATTCTACTATTGCTGGTACTTGGCAGGTACAAAGAAGTGCCTTACTTTAGCAAGTATGAAGGAGTGTCTGTAGCTTTCAAATGCCATGTACTAGAATCAGAGTTGGAAGAGATCTCCAGGGTCATTAAGTCCAACCCCCTGCAGAATGCAGGAAATTCACAGCCACCTGCCTACCCACAGTGACCCCAAATTCCATGCCCAGATGATGCTTCTCCACCCCCCCCCCCAAAACAAAACAAAAAACAAATCGATTTCCTGGTCAGTCTGGCTTGGAAGAAATTTGTCTCCTGACCCCAAAGTGGTGATTAGCATTTCCCTGGGTATGCAAAGAAGGGCCACAAAATCTAATTCCTTCTGCCCACCCACCCACAATCTGCCTAAATTCACAGCATTTGTGTCAGATGGCTATCTAGTATCTGCTTAAAAACATGCAAAGGAGAAGAACCTATCACCTATTCCACTGAGGAACTGCTCTAGCTGTCAGGGACATATTCTGGATATTTAGTTGAAAATTATTATGAATTAATTTTAACTCATTAGTGCTGGTCCAACCCTCTGGGGCAACAGAAAACAACTCTGCTGCAACCTCTATATAGTTAGTTGTCTTATCACCTCTTAGTTGTCTTCTCTCCAGGCTAAACAGACTTAGCCCCCTCAACTTTACCTCATGTCTTGGTCTCCAAACTCCTCACTATGTTTGTTGCTGGAAAAGTGCCCCATCCTAGATAATGCCTCTTGTGTACGTGTGTGTGTGCCATTTCTGTCTTCTTGTCTATTTCTCTATATACTATAATCCTTAAAGTTAGGAAAGACCCGTCTCTGTTTTACTCCCTGACCTTTTATTGGTGTTGCAGGGGGAAGAAAAAAAAGGAAGGGAAGAGGTGGTACTGTGCAAAGCAATTGAGCTTGAAAGTATATGAAGCAAGGGAACATGCTCAATTGAATTGTGTAGGAGGACCATGTTCCTGCCAGGAGAGTCAATATGTTTTCTGCTCCATTGAATGGGTGATTAGATTGATGTGGTTTATTTGTTAAATGATGGAAGTGGTTTTAAAAATAAATGAAGCACGAAGCATCAATTCTGTTAGCACAGATAATTTATTATTACTGGCCTGGAAAGTGCTCCATTTGTAAATCGATCATTAATTTTATAATGTGAGGGATCGTTTGTTTAATGTTGTAATAGTTCAACTTAAAAAAAAAATAAAATAAGAGAGAGGGAAGGGGGGAAATCCTTCTTGGATATGTAAATGCAAATATGCTGATAAAGAGTTCTGGAGATGTTGTTGACAGACCGTGATAATAGTAAAAACTTCCAATTTAAATGGTAACTCCTTCCCCTGCAGCCATACAGGGGCTTTTTGTTAATTAAAAAAATCAGTCTGGACAGGTTTTTATTTTTTTATGGGTAGGGGCTGCCCTACTGACTTGACTTAACTTCTTGAACCATTTAACTAACAGGATCTTAGTCTCACTGATGTATTTTAAAGTCACTTTCAGGAGACAGAGTGTGCCATGCAGTTACCTTAAAAAGTTTCCTGCTTTTTAGTTCTGTGAATATAAGATGGGAACTTAAGCCCTTCTCCCAGTTTATGTTCTAAACAACCAAGCCTTTTTGGCTTGGAGTTACCTTTGGCTAAATACACTAATTTTGCATAAAATAAACAGGAATGCTTCGGGCATCTTAAGGGCTATCAGGTTTTTATTTTAGCATGAGCTTGCATGGACTTTGGACATACTCTCTTAAAAGTAAACCTGCTGTTTGTTCTTCTCCCAAGTTGGGGTGAGAGGTCCAGCATGGGGGAAGACAGCTCATGTGAGAAGCCCTCTCTGCCTTTATTTTGTGTTAGGATTTGCCCTATTGACACTGGGTAGCATTTCCACCCTCCCAGCAGTTCTTGTTCCTAGGAAACAGGCAAGTATGATGCCAATAGAAGAAACGCTGCCAGCCTGAGGAGCCGGCTTGGTTTGGTGGTGTTCGTTGGTGTCCATATGGTCAGGCCGGAGACTCTCCCCAGAGGCGAGTTAACATGCGCCAGCCCAGCCTCCGCCTTCCCTTTGGAGGGCTGCTGGAGGGCTCCTGCTGCTTGGCCATGTGTGAATCTTGATTAATTTTTCATTTTTAATGAAGTTTGATCATGTTTATTATTTCCCATGATTGACTGCCTGATACTCCTCCATGTAATTGATAAAGTGCATTTCTCTTCATCTGTCTCTTGTTTCTTCGGGGCAGAGTTGCTAGATTGTGTTCTGTGGTTAATGTTAGATTTATTGGTCCCATTAGATGTATAAATTATCTCTCTCTTTTTTTCTCTCTCTCCACAGGAAATTCTACAGACCCTGACCAAGTTCTGCTTTCCCTTCTATGTGGACAGGTAGTGTTAGATTTCTGCACTTTACAAGAAGGAAAAAACAAACAAGCCTCTGTCAATAAAACAGTTTCAGAAAATAAAAACCATACCTTTCTTAATGCTCTGTCTCCTTGAACATGATTTAAAGCACCCTAGTGTAAATTATAGTGGCAATATCCTTTCCCCGAAGGTTTTTATAGTCACCATCAAAAAAGTTTTAATTTTACCATGCATTGGCAACAGTCAAATCAGTTCTCTTCTTGCTTCTAATGAAGCTTTTAATGCCAAAGTTAAACTTTGTGGAGTTTAATGACTGTACACCTAGAGCTGATAACATACAGCATTTGCAGCTGTAGCTCTTTCCAGATATTTGGTAAATTAAGTGAGAGTCACCATAATTACTGCAATGCTTTCTAAAGGGTCTGAAGTTTTCGTTAGGGTAGTAAAATGATCCCCACCCCCCTTTCCTAGTCATTGGATATGGAGCAGAGCAGAGCCAGAATGAAATGGGTTTGCTTGAGGGAATATCAAAATGACTTGCATGTTTGGCTATTGATACCCATTGTGAAATATTTGCATTGTTTTGATGGAGCTGTTTTTTCTGTGGCTTCACTACTGCTTAATCAAATTGGCTGTGATGACTCTGGTAAATTTGTCAGCCTTACAAGGCAATTTCTGACAGGAAGATAAATTCAGTAAGGGTCATAGAAGGTAACTCAAGGGTCATCTAGTCCAACACCCTACACAATGCAGGAACTTGCAATTATCTGCCTACCCACAGTGACCCCAATTTCATACCCAAGTAATCCTACCGCCAAAAATCTCCAGAATCCAGCCTGACTTGGAGGAAATTCACCTACCATCCCACAGTGGTGATGAGCAGTTCCCTAGTTATGCAAGCAAGTGCCACAAGAGACAAACACTGGCACAATTCCTGCTCACCCAGTCACAATCTGCCTAAGTTTAAACATTTCCAAAGATGGAGAACCCACCACCTCCCGAGGAAGCCTGTTCCACTGAGAAACCACTAGAACTGTCAGGATTAAATGATTGTTGAACAAATAAAAGCCCAGGACAGCAAGTGGGAAGAATGGATTGAAGTATATGGAAACAGCATTTGGTGATGTGAGACCGAGTTGTGTGGTTTAGGTAACTTGTTGGGTCAAATGTATTAATTTTGAGTTGAATATCAAAATGTAGTGGTTTAGTGGTAGAGCACTTGCTTTGCATGTTGAAGGCCTGAGATTCAGACCTGGGGATCTCAGGTAGCAGATGTTGGGGAAGATTTTTCTGTGACCCTAGAGGGCCACTGCCAGTCGGAGAGAAAAATTCTGCCCAGGTGGACCAATGAGATAAGGTAGTTTATGTGCTTATAGAGAATTCTATGTGTAGCCTGACTTTTGGGTAATGAGCTGTATTAGGACAGGCTGACTAGTTCAGTTATGAACCATTCATTAGGAAAACTTTAATTGGGGAGGGGGAAAGAGATGGGCATTTATTTTATTCATTGATTTAACTTCCTACCATGCCGTATCTGGAGGGTTTGTAGGGGCAGGATAAGCAGATGCTTGATCTATTCAAACAGCCTCAAATAGTCTTTAAGGTATAACATTTCTGCTTGTCAAAGTAAATTAAAACTTCCTTGCACTTGCTTAACTGAGAGGTGACGAAAGATGGTCTTTTAAGGCTTGAAGAGGATTCTTCAGTTTGGACTTATCAGGAGACAGAATGGAGAACCCTTGCCAGCTCCCAGAAGCATCTCTCTTTGTGATGCTTGTTCGGTCACAATCAAGAAAGTACTCTTGGTTGGTCTTCAATCTCACAAGGTTTTTCTAGTTCAAACAATTATGGCACATGGGGAAAGGAGCAGATAATGCTAGTTTTTTGAAGGCAGCATTTCCTTTCTGGTTCCATAGTCCCTATGTGCACTGTGTGCAGCAATGCCCCTGCTGTTCCAAGGCACCCATTTGCGTCAACTCCTTAGACTTGCATGGTAAAGGTAAAGGTAAAGGTATCCCCTGTGCAAGCACCGGGTCATTTCTGACCCTTGGGGTGACGCCCTCTAGCGTTTTCATGGCAGACTCAATACGGGGTGGTTTGCCAGTGCCTTCCCCAGTCATTACCGTTTACTCCCCAGCAAGCTGGGTACTCATTTTACCAACCTCGGAAGGATGGAAGGCTGAGTCAACCTTGAGCCGGCTGCTGGGATCGAACTCCCAGCCTTATGGGCAAAGCTTTCAGACGGCTGCCTTACCACTCTGCGCCACAAGAGGCTCAATGAGACTTGCATGAGTAAACGTCAAAAACTATTTTTGACTGTAAGCTAAATCTGATCTTAATCACAACCACTCCAAAAATATGTTTTCCTTGTTTTTGAGGAATTTGCATGGCATCTGCAGTATGGAGGGTGTTTTCCCCCTGAATAAATCATGTTTATTTGCAATTCATACCTTTTCTTATCTTGTGAGCATTTATTCACCTATCATATTTACCCCAAGGGCCAGACTGAATATGTATGCAATGTGCTCTTTTTATTTATACATAATTACTACTGTATACAGTGCTGCTCTTCTTGGCATGGGGGGGTAGACATAGGAATTAGGTAATGTAATCCTATTATTCTGGCTTTCTTTAGCTTAGAAAAAGTTTTTACGTCCATTATGCCTGTGTATGTGAAAAGAGATTCAGGTCTGTTAGATTCCTTCAGATCTGTTTGAACATTAGACTCAGTCCCACGGGACAGGTAAAGTTAGGAGGAAAAAGTGCCTCTGACCTTATGTAGGATCCTTTGCTACTGGGTAAACACAGCCTACCTCTACTGGGCTCTCCAGAAAGCTCTGCCTTTTAGGTGTGCTGATTTTTTTGCAGCTTATCTACATTTTTAAAAAATGTGACAGTTGAGGAAGAAATGTTTGCACAAGTTAGAAGAGTTGCATGGATATTTGTAGCAGGTGTAGGATGTAAAAGTGTGACTCTACCTTAGAGTCACAAATGAATGATGGAGTCACCTGAAACACCCCCTCCCATCCCCCCACACACTGGAGGCTGTGAAGGGCCCAGGAAATCACCTGCTGCTTCTGTAGACCTTGCTTGCTAGACTGGGCTGCTTTGCAGAAGCTTCTAAATAATAGGATTGATACCTGAACACTGTCATGCTTACCTTGCTGTGTAAGATAATTGTTTCCATGAAGGCACCTTTCTGAAGGTGACATTCTTTCTGCTGGTGGCACAGGCTGCAGGTCTGGGGCTGAGAAGTTTAGCCCTGTCTTTGCCTAAGAGCTAGACTAGGTGGGCTCTTTCAGTTTCACAATGCTTTGAAATTATGGATCTTAAAACCTTTTCCTTCTAACATACACAAAACACTGTGACTCTTGAAGGGATAATCCAGGGGTAGTTTGGGTTGGAATTAAAGCACCACCTGTGCGCTTGTTCCAGAGTTTCTCTTTATCTTTCTCTGCCTTGGTTTCACTTGCCTTGATGCTGCTTTGAGGGCTTCCCCCAGTCCACGTGGCTAGGAAGTTTTTCTGTGTGCACGTTCTCCCTTTCCTTAGGGGGTGGCCCAGCTAGAGTTCTTGCTATATTGCAGCTGTTCAGTCATTCACGACAAGGAATGGCTGAGTGTTGAAAGAAGCTATGTTTATTAACCGCACACAAGAGGCTAGGGTGTATTGATTGCCTTTCTTCCCAGAATGATCGCTGAGGTTGGTGGCCAACAAAGGGGCCTCTTGCAACATGCTGGAACTATAGGGTTTCTTATGTGGAACGGGAGGAGTAGATTGAAGATCCTTGAGTGCATTTTGCAGGTCTGATTGCCTGCGGTAGAACATCTCTCCAATTTCTCCCATCTGGTATGAGATAGGAACCATCAGGCCAAAGGCAACTTGGTGTAGGATGTTTGCATTGCAGTTAGTGAGCTGTGATTTGAGAGGTAAGCCAGTGGCAAATTCAACAGTTGTAGGGCCTGGCCAATTTCTGCTTCTTTTATTTAGAGGTTTATCATTGATGTTGATACTGAACACCAGTTACCAGAACCTTCCTGAAGAGCCCTGAAAAGGATCTGAAACTATGATTGTCTAAATAAAAGTGGGATAGATTCAAATGAGTAGCCATGTTGGTCTGAAGTAGCACAATAAAATCAGAGTCCAGTAGCACCTTTAAGACCAACAAAGATTTAATCAAGGTGTGAGCTTTCGAGTTTAAGCACCCTTCATCCCTCGAAAGCTCACGCCTTGATTAAATCTTTGTTGGTCTTAAAGGCGCTACTGGACTCTAAATAAAAGTGGTAAGGCATTCTGGGAGGAGTTGGAGTTAAGGGTTATGGACCGGTCAGGTCCATCATTGGGGCCCACTGGCTGCCCAATCAGATTAGAACTCCTGCCTCTAATGGTCTTCCTACAATTCTGCCGCTTCTTCACAGTCTCTGACCCCTCAGATACTTCTCCAGAGGTGAGTGAGCTGCCAGGGGTGCATGGGGGCCCGTCTCCCGCCAACTCCGAGGCATGCTCGCAGGCTGAGAAAAGCCTATTTGCCCCGGCCTAAACCACAAACAGAGGGGAGGACCAGGGGGGAATGCTAGGGAAAAGGGAGGGGCTCCAGCTCCAGACTAAAGAAGAAGAGTTGGTGCTTATATGCCCCTTTTCTCTACCATAAGGTGTCTCAAAGCGGCTTACAATTGCCTTCCCTTTCCTCTCCCCACAACAGACACCCTGTGAGGTGGGTGAGGCTGAGAGAGCCCTGATGTTACTGCTCAGTCAGATCAGCTTTATTAGTGCTGTAGCGACCCCAAGGTCACCCAGCTGGCTGTATGCGGGGGAGCGCAGAATCAAACCTGACTTGCCAGATTAGAAGACCTCACTCCTAACCACTACACCAAGCTATAGAAAATGAATGCTTTGAAGGGAGATCTCTCTGGTATTAATCTAATTATCCACTTAATTAATTAATTAATTAACAATTTAATTGGTTGATTTTAGTCCATTAATCAATTATTTAATTGTTTAATTATTTATTAGATTTATTCCTCGCCTCTCCCCGGAGGCCCGAGGCGAATCACAAACATATAAAACCCCAATAAAACCATCCAATAAAACGTATAAAACATATCATACCTAAATCCTCAGACAATAAAACAAGATGTGGTAAAAAGTCAGTACATATCTACTCTACCTTTTGGTAACCCACTATCAAGGGGAAGGGAGGACAGAGGGTACCAGATGGAGTATGCTACTGCTGCTGTAAGGGAGGCCAGATCTTCCATGCGATACTGTAATTGCGGATGCCAATCTCCAGGTGGGACCAGGGGATCCCCTAGAATTACAGCTCGAGACTAAAGAGAACAGTTCCCCTAGAGAAAATGGATGCTTTGAAAGGCGAACTCTCAGGTACTGTGATTGGGGATGCCGATCTCCAGGTGGAACCTGGGGATTCCCTAGAATTACAATGGGAGAGCTCTCTCAGCCCCACCTCTCTCACAGGGTGTTTGTGGAAGGCCTTCCCCCACTCTCCATCCAGCCCCCCCAGAAACCAACCCAATTACCACTTGCATCCCCCCCAACACCTTCCCCAACCAAGCTCACCTACAACGCAGCTAACGTGGCCAGGCCCTGGACCCCTTTCTCCAACAAAATGCTCCCATGGCCTACAAGATGGGCACCTTGGCAACCACACCCTGCCCTGCCCTGCCGTCCCCCTCTCCACAAAAGTCCTCCCCATCACCCTCTGCCAACCAGCTCCTTCGAAGCCAGCAACCATTCCCATCCAATCTTCCCTACTACATTTTCCTCACACCTATGTCACCAGTACCACGCCCCCATTTGCCACCACACCACCACAATCCCCCCCCAAAAACACCCCTTCATCCCCATGCCCTTGCATGCAGGACAACCCTCCCCTTCCTCTTCCCACCACCAAGCTTTAGCACCTGTTTTATTACTGGATATGGGCTTTACCGCTAGTATACTCTCTAATGGTGAACTGGTATTGTACTTGTCTCATATCCTCTTGTAAAATCAAGCATCCAATTGCTATAGTAACCTTGTATCTGAGCTTTGTAGGTAAGCTAGAACAGCCGCTGGAGAGAGCTTCTAGAGTTTTTTAAAGCTGAAGTTGCTTGTTTCTTTGACCTTCAATATGGAGTAAGAAGACACAGTGGCCCTATGTGATTCTCAGACTTCTGTCTGAGTTCTATTTTTCTCCTGTTCCCATGAACTGGTTTAACTTGATTCACAGAATAGTAGGATTCATTCTTGATTTTCTCAGGAGCTTTTGGTAAGTGAATTCCATCAGTTGTTCAGTTCGTATTATCTTAAGGTGAATCCTGATTTCATAGTAAGTTTTTCCCTTATGGGAATTGAAGGAAGGTATCCAGTTTAGTCTTCTGCTATAAGGTATATCTGTCAGTATGTCAACCATCTTCTCTGTGAATAAACCAGATTTCATTGTGCCACTAACAGGGAGCAGGCTTACTTCAGAAAGAACCCTCAGAGTAAGCTACCTAGGCAACTCAACTTTACCATCCTTGTCCCTATGGTTGTAGGTTGTTACTCTAATAGTTTTAAAGCATAGGCAGCTAAGGCAGAGAGTGACGTGCAACTGGTTCCTGTAATTCATAAGTGATAGAGGACTCGATTGCACATTTTCTAGTCCCACCCTGTAATATTTAGACTACATAAGAGTTTAGATGTCAATATGGCTGTATTTGGACATGCCACTACAAACCTTCAAAAAGTGAATTATGCATATCTACTCATGATGGGCAGCTTATAAAGGACAAAAGAGTAAGCTGTTTAAAGCAGAAATAAACAGTGCCCGGTAGAAGAATGCAGTCCTATGTTCTTAGTTTGACTCCAGATACCTGGTCTAGCTTTGGTCTAGAAGGCCACTTGGTTGAAATCTTGCCTTGACCATCGACTCAGTCTGTGGTCTTAAGCAAATTTATGTATATCTCTCCCTGGGAGCACCTAAAGCAAATTACAATATAGAGAAAACAAACAAAGAAAGCAGAAACAAACAGGCTAGGGAAGTTGGGGATATGAGCCCTTTGGTTCCTGACTTCTGGCTCAGGTCCCTGGGCTATTGTGAGAATTACTGGGATAACATATGGGGAGTGCTATATAGATGCCTACTACTACTACTACTACTACTACTACTACTACTACTACTACTACTATTTTCTGATGTGTCTATTAACTCTTTGGGATAATGACCCAACCTCTTCCGTGCTGCTTTGTCTCCAAGCCAAACCTGCAAAATTGTGTAGGCACAAGCCCAGGATCCCCCAGGGGTTGCTCAGGCCTGCAGTTTGCCTGTGTGTTTTGTATATGGTGTGGTGTACACAAAAACCTGGCAATGCATAAAGAAATTAAAATTCACTTTCTGCATTTCTCCTGCACCCCACTCTGAAAAATCATGCTTTAAGTAATAGGTTTCACACATGGTACAAAGCAAGCTGTTATTTATGAGAGAGGTATCAAGCTGCTAGCAGTAATATCCTTTACTAATTATAATGTTAGGGAAGAAGGCTTTGTACCCTGCTTTTAGCTTCTGCTGCCTTTCTTCCTCCTGCTCTACTTCGTTTTCTAGCCTGAGCTGTATTTTGAGATTTGGAGGGTTCATTCACATACAGGTGAGACCTTTGTAAGGTAGGAGGGGGTCAGCATTGTTAAACAATATTGTTACATTGTTTGCGCTCTTGTAGAAGAGGCAAATGAGCACCTTGGAGTGGAGTGCAACATGATCACGGCTTTCACAAAAAACCAGATACGAACCTCATGACAATGATTGCTCTTGGGGTGGGGGCGGAATTCAGAATCATTTTAATGACAGAAGACCTGTTTGGCTGCTGCAGAGGCCTTGCAGGTATACTTTGGAACATTTTGTATTCAGCTGCGATTCAAAGAGAGGCTTTTCTTGTGTGTGTAAGAGAGGATTTTAATATTCATATTTAATTTCTCTTCCCCCCCCATCAAATTAATGTCACTGGAGCGCATTGCAATTTACTATGGCCTCTAGTAAGCTTGGGGAATGGGGCTGAACATTTTTTAAATGGAAGTATTATTAAGTATATGTATTAAAAATGTGAAATCCAAGTATTATTTAGCAGCAAAGTTTTCTTTACCTGAATAGTTCAGTTTAAAAAAATAAAGGAACTGAAGTTCTCATGTCATTTCTTTGGGATATAAAGCCTCTGCCACTCCCCGCCCTGGCCTGGCCATAAAAACAGGGAGTTTTTTTTTATTATTACTTTTTTATTTTAATATCTCTACTGAAAGTTCAACTTAGGTTTCCATCCATGCAACTGAATGGAGTAGAATTTGTGGAAGGAGTCATTATAAAGGAAGTGTGTGTGCAAGGTGTGTGTAGGGCCTTCCTCCTTCCCCCTGCAGCGTGTCGTGCCATTGACCTTCATGAGTGGCTTTTTGTAGTGTGTAACAAGCTGCATAGCAAAGGAGGGATCAGCCAAAAACAGTGACATGGACAACCAAGCTACAACTGACAAGTAAATTTTCCTCCATTTCTTCAACCTCTACACAGTTTCCCCCCCCCCCCCGAAAAAATAGAAAACTGATATATATGCAATACTTCTAACCAAAGCTTGATGTATTACTTTAAAATATTAAAAATACAATTTAAAATTAGCATCTACATTGGAATATTTATGAAATTTAAGTTATGTTCTGCAGTTTTCTACTAGCAAAACTGCAAAAGTAATCAATGCTACGGACAGACCTGCCAGCTGCAGCACCCTGTTCTACCTTAGCCTGTATGTCTCTGTTTTCTGCCATCTGAAAGGCAGGAAAAATAAAAGTAAAAAATGAAACAAGAGTTAAAATAAAGTAAACTAGTTTTTGGATAGAAACAGCCTTACATAGTCACAATGAGGCTATCAGCATATTTCGATGTTGAATTAAACTTTGTAACATTGAATGCACTGAACTCTTTTGTTCTGTTATCATCTTAAACACAAAAAACCTAATTGTGGAGAAAATCAGTCACCTTTACACAATAACCATATCCTTGAAAATATCTCGTGTATATGCCTGCAATATACACAGGTGTAATTGTTATCAAATGCATTAGATTATTTTTATATGTCTACACATACTGAGTGAGTCAATTTTTGTTTTGAAAACACTTTACTTATTCCAAAGCAGAGAACATTTTATTGGACTCCTTTTTTCCCCCTTGAGCTTCTTTGAAATTCCTGTTTTGGTGGATGATAGGGGTGATGACAAATTATAGCAAACACCTGGATTACATATATAACAGTCAAAGGTCTCAGATATGGGATTTTCTGTTCTTTCTGTGTTGTTCCCCTTTAAAGGAAAGCACATTAGCAGGCTTTGGTTTAAGTGGTGCCAGTTTTTCTCCTGCTTCCATAGTGAGCAGGCCCAGGTACCTGCATAGTCTGTTCCACTGGTTCAGCCATCTTTGCAAGCTGGGTTTAATACATTAAAATTAATGTATTAAAAAAGGGAATTTATCGCTAACTCTGTCTGAGTACCAAATCTGCCCGGGAGCAGCATTACTCCTTTGGAGCCCCTGAAGCACATAAGCAAATCATGGATTTCTCCAATATAGCATTTCCTGTTAAGATATCCACAGGGTATATTTGTGTTCATGCTATTACTCAATGTTTAGCTTCCAAGTACTGAGGGGCACACTGCAATTTGAGCCTGCCATAAAAATCCTTCTCAGGCAGTCTCTGTGCATATGGGCCAAGGGGAAAGGCTCTCCTTATGTTCAGGTGCATCCTAATGCCTTCAAGAATCTTATAGGTAGAACAGACGTTACTGTCTCACAGAAAACGGTGTCCTTTTTTGTATCAATGTTCTTCCACTGTTTATGATTAGACAAATGATTGATAGAAGCTATGGTGGCACATACCTTCTTCAGATCTGCAAGCCCTATTACACCCGGTGTATCTCTGGAGGAGTTACTACATGCCAATCACCAGCTCTCTTCCCTTCCTTGGAGCAGTTAGACTTAACACCCCCCCACACACCACTCAGGGGTTGAGAATCCATCTTCCCACTTTTTTTGAACTCTTTCCCTTCCCTTGCCAACTGGAAAGTCTTCCAGTCCAATCCCTCCCTGTTTAGCCCCAGCTCATCTGCAATTTCTGGTGCCTCAGTGGCTTCTTTGGTCTTTTTGTCCTTTGTCAGACATTTTAGCTCCTTGGGAAGTTTGGAATAAAATCGGTCTAGCACCATTAACTGGAATAAAGTCTCAGTCCTCTGCTTTTGTTTCTTCTACCCATCTCACTAACTTCACAACTTACTCAGAATAGGTTTTGTGTTGTTATAGGAATAAGCCTGAAAAGGCTTTCAAAAGTGTTCAAGCCCCAGTTTGAATTTTTAAAAAATCTATGGATTTGAAATCTTTAAAAATTACTCCCCCCGCCCCACTCCCTCGGCATGCTGTGGTACACAACAACTAGCTCCCCGGTTAGGATGCCACACAGGTAGGACACAGTCTGCCTCTACAATTCCCCACCACATAACTGCTTTCTTGAAATTTCAAAGAAGCACTGAAGGGTCTTCCCCCTCCTTGTGTGGGACAAGATCTTTTGGGGTAACTTCTATTTCTCTGCTTTGCTTGGTCTGCGGGTGCATCATCTCGACTGAGGTCATGCTTTCTCTGTCCTTCCACCTTTCCCCTTCTCTCCAGCAGCTTTCCCTCCGCCCGCTGCTCTTCTAGCATCTTTCACTTCTCCTCCTGCAGCTTTAGTAGTTAAAATAGCTAAAAGACACAATGTGAAATCCTTCACGGCACAGTACAAATATGATATGGGAGGTTATACATGTGTCAAATGCAAGGGTAATGGCTATGCTATGGCTCAATACTAAATTTGCAAAGCTTGCTCTAAAGCAGCTCCCTGAACAAGACAGTATTGGGCGATGTGTTGGTATTTATATAGTGCCGGACTGCTTGCGATTTAGTCTATGGGTAAATTGGACCTTTGTAAAGAGGCATGAATTGTCCAAGCTTCAGTTTCTAGAGAGAGGAAGTGCTGCTGGTTCAATGACTTAGTTTGCTACTTGGCATGGTTGAAGCGAACAGCCTATTAATAGATTCCTTTGTTCTCTCTACTTCCAGTCTCACAGTTAGCCAAGTTGGCCAGAACTTCACTTTTGTGCTCACAGACATTGACAGCAAGCAGAGGTTTGGGTTCTGCCGATTATCTTCAGGGGCCAAGACCTGCTTCTGTATCTTAAGGTAAGTCAGAATGCGCCCCCCGCCCCTCCTGCTACTGCCTCGCTCTGGGAAGCAATGTTGACATTCTGCTTCTGTTGCTTTTAATTAACACTTTCCAGCTGTTGAGAGAATCGCTTTTCCTATCTGTTCCTCGGGAAGTCACTGCACTTCTGGAGATTTTTTGTGTGTGCCAAAAACTTTCTTGCACTCTGGGGCTCTTCTGTTATCTGCATTTTTAAACATTTGGCTCAATGTTTCTGAGAATCATCACTCTTGCAATGTGATGAACTGGTGCAAGTGGGCTGCACTACAGAAGTTTCTGTCTTCTTCTGCTGCAGACTGGTAGACATCTGGATAGGTGTATTTGTTAGGTTGAAACTAGGGAGCCATTCCCTGGAGAGTTTGCACACGCAGTGCCATTCTGAAGCATGTCACAAGGCCATGTTGGTGCGAACAAAGGCAAATACTTCCACTGGGGTTAATTGGGAGGAACTGCTTTCTTTCTAGAGTGACGGTTGGCCATTTCCTTTCCTTCATTTACAGAAGTGTCCTTTCTCTTTCTTTGCAATCAAAGAAGTTACGTGAGGGTATTTTGGAGTGTTGCACTTTGGTCATAGAACTGAATAAATCCTTTTGGTGGTGTTCTAATTAATATTTCAGATTGATATTCCCCCTTGCTCTAAGAACTTCAGAGTAGCATACTTGGTTCTCTCTTTGTCCATGTACCCTCACAACAACCCTATGAGGTAGGTTAGGCTGACAGAAAGGGTGATTGGTCCAAGCACAAGGTTTGATGGTAATGTGGAGGATATTCCCCTGGCTCTTACTAGGCAAGGCTGGAGTGGGCCCTACTTTGGTAATGTTCACATTGGGGAGATAAATATGTGTATAGTGAAAAAAGATACTTCACAGCTGTTCAGAGGCATGACCACCTTATTTATTAAATGAAAACAGGCCCTGAAATGACTCCTCTACTCCTAACCATACCTCGGTCCAAAGTCAGACCTTATACCAAGTCAATCTGTCCTAGTTTGGAATCTATGAATTTCTTAGCTGTTGTCAGCAGCTGCCTTTTATTGTGATATCACTAGCAATAGTAAGCAAGGTAGAAGGGTCTAGACTCAAGATCAAGCTTTTGACCCAAGAGGCAACTGTAGTGTTATGCATTTAGAGGAGATTGTGAGAAAAGTATGACTCTGGGGGATGAAAGTTAACTATGCCCCAACTCTTCATTGCTCCACAAAATGTGTTCTAAGTGGAAAGTTGAAGGAGGACTCACCTGGTCATCTCTCTGGTGGTACTCAGGTAGTATGACTATCTTATAACAGCTTCTGTCTTAGGCAAGCATTCTGTGGTGGAGCTGGTCTTTGATTAGCTCAGGGGGTACTTACTAGTCTGGAAGATGATTTTTTGGCAGCAGAGCAAAAATGGTATTTTAATGGGTGATTTCTCAGAATTCATTGGAGCCTAAATGTATAGGACACTGGTGCATCTCCAAGGCAAGGGCTTTCTAAGAAACTGGAATTACTTGATATGTGTCCCTGTAGACCCCTGTTTATATTTGCTATTTAGAAGGAATTGAGGGAAGTTTTCTCTTAGCATTTTCTCCTCAATCTACTGCTAACAAATGCTGAGGCTTCTTTTGTAATATTTTCAAGCTTTGGTGTGGATTACTGAGTTTTATCACTTTGGGAAGGATGTGTGCTCTCCTTTTCTTAACAGCAGAGGGCAGAGAGGAGTATAAGATAGTGTTGCATGTCCAAGGCAATCCTCTTTTGTTGATCTTTTTAAAACACTGAACAGTGTGAAGAACGATTAGTTTTTAAAGACTGCACCATGTAACCTCTGCCCAAGTATGGCGATTTAAAGGAACAGGCATTATCTCTCTAGATTTTGAAAACAATTCTGAACACTTTTTGACAAATCAGAATGCTGAACTGTTCGACTTTAAAATATTATTTTAAAAAATGTGGATGTTTGTGATCTTCTGGTACAGCATTTCAGTGGAGAATCTCTGTGTTTTTTTTTTGTTTACAGATTATTACAGATATAAAAATGTACCTTGTTTCAAGTTGGTGCAAACATGTTAGTGTTTTTATTAATATTTGGCTTTTGGAGTGCTTGCTGCTATTGTAAAAATGCTGTGAATATTGAGCAAAGTGTGAATGGTTACAGTATTAAGAAGTGGCTGGGAAGTCACATTCCTCTCTACTTGTGTTTCTGAGGTCTTGACCCCCGTTTGCTGCCTTCCGGCATCTTTGGTCTGGCTGTAAAATTCCCTCCTCGCATCAGATGCTTTGCTGGATCAGACGAAAGGACCATGTAGTCCAGCAGCAACCAGTGAAATATCTTTGGAAGTTCATGGGCAAGCATGATAGGGACCTCCCCCTAGGTTTGTCCCAGCAATGAGAAGCTGCTTTGGAATTAGGAGATACTGTTTCCAGATACAATGTGGAAATAGCCCAGCGATGTTAACCTCACTGAAATTGCCCAATATTCATTTGAAACATTATTAATTTATTTAATACATTTGTTCTCTGGGGACTCAGAGCAGATTACAAATAAAGTTACATATAAAAATAGAATATATAATACAGATAATTTTTTTTTAAAATCACATTAGTCATTTAAGGTTGGGTCTGTTGCTTTTGTAGGACTGAATTCCACAAATTGCTTATGTATTAATGTGAAGAAATACTGGTTTATGTTTCTCTTGAAGCTTCTATTGATCTGTTTTGTTGGTTGACCCCCAAGGTCTTGTGTTTGGAGAGAGAAAAATAGTTTCCCTCTCTCTGCTGTTTTCACACTATTATGAGCCTCTGTCATGTCCTTTGTAGTTTTTCCCTAAGCTAAGAATCCCCCTTGCTGGTTTTTCACGGTGCTTTATTGGCATTGTTAATTTTACTGTTACTTTTATATTATTAATTAAATTGTATGATGCTTTACACACTATAGGACATGTCTCTGTCCCAAAGAGGGACCAATCTTAAAACTTTAGACAACGAAGATAGCAAAGAAATAGACACAGAAATAAACTGGAGAAGAATCTGGACTCCTTACATCAGACTTTTTCAACTTGGTAAACCCCTGAAAAATTCTTTGGACTTTGAGAAACCTCAGAAGTGGTGTGATCATGCAGAATACAGTTGAAAAACATAGTTGTGTTCATGCCCACTCAAGACTCCTCCCCTTCTCACCCTCTCCAGGCCTACCATTGGCCATTTTCTGAGGGGGGGGGGTCAACATGATCATGGTCATATCACCTGAAAAATGTTAAAATATTAAAAATTAATTAGTTCCCACACATTCAGGAAACCCTTCCAGGGCCATCAAGAAATCTCAGGATTTCAGGAAACCCTGGTTGAGAAAGTCTACCTTCCATGTTTAGGTTTCAGTAGGGAAGGGGGTTTGTATCAATGGCTTCATAGAAAAGGAAGATTTTTATGAGATGTTTTGAGGAGCTGAGACAGATTGGGGATTAAGCAGATATTCTGGGAAGCCGTTCCAGGCACAAGGGACTGCAAGGGAGGGAAAGGACATTTGGGAAGCAGGAGACCTTGGGAGGGGAGGGAGCCGGAGGCATCAAGGTATATTGGGATATGTGAATGGAGAGGGAGAAGACTATGGAGGGCTTTGAAGATATGAAGGAGTTTGGGGCTGTTCTGATAACAGAGAAGGAAGTAGGTTACTGGCCTGTTCCACTCTCCTTTGACTCTTCCCTGGCCTCATAATAATAAAGTATGCATGAAGACCTGAAGGAGTTCAGAATTTTGGAATTACCCAGGAGCTGACTAAATATTGGGATTATAACTGTTGATTACTAGTCTCCTGCTGCTGAATCATGAGTTGGGAGGCTTAGGCTGGGTCATTGGCCTGGTTATTTATTGTGTGTGTTAGTCTAGAAGATGATTTGAGGAGAAAGGAAATGAAACTGTTTTCTGAAGTACACCAGGTTTTTGAATAAATTCCAGATTCAAGCTGCTGCCTTCAGAGAGATGTTTGAGATGGAAATAAAGACTCCCCCTACCCTTGCATACTTGTGCATTTGACCTGTTAAGGTGAGAAGGAAGGCTCATAAATGGGGCAAGTGCCCAGTGTCCTTCCACACCCAGTTAAAGCAAAAAACAAAACAAAACCTTGTGCCCTGTTACCTTTGTATGGAAACTTTCTCTCTCCATTTGCTTGTAAGAATAGGGATCTTACAATTTGACTGCAAATGCACAGTGCAGTGCCTTTCAAATATGGCTGCATCAGTAGTTCTCTAATCGCAGGAGGAAGGAGTGGTAAAAGGATGCAGGTTAAAGGAAGAATCATTGGAAATTGGGCTGGGCTATGTGTGTATGAGATGGTGCCGGAAGGAGGGCGGTGGTTGCTCATGAGAGCTTGAAGGCTGGAAGGGAACATTGCTGGATAACTGAATTTTTGGCTCAGATATTGACAGATTAGGCACAATTTTTCTCTGTAAGGACTGGCTGCATTCTGATGACATAAACAAACCATCGTACATAAATTCAACAAGTTTGGAATGCTAGACTGATGTTTTCTCTTCCCTCTTCCACCTTCTATGCAGAGCCAAGTTTGAAAACCTTCTGGTGTAGAAGTCTTCACTTTAACTGCGAGTGTTTATGATGTCAACAAACTGGACTTTGTTTCTTGTCTAATAACTGGGACTCTTAACCCAAAATTTAATCCTGCTTTAGAGTCCCTGTTTGTCAGCAAGAAACAAAGCACAGTTGCTGAGGCAGTCAAAGTCAGGTGTTACAAACAGTTGTGGTTAGATGAAAGAATTCTTAATTCAGAAAACATTCAATCTTGGTAGAATGCATGGACCCAAGTATTTTAGATTTGTTCAATGTATGAACCATTTTTGGTTTGATGTCTGAGTATGTCCATAAGTATAGAGTAGGTGCTTATAGGTGTCATCTCTCCCCTGTCCACTGGCAAAAACTCACCCCTATTACAGGTGGTATTTAGAGATTTGTCAAATGTGGTTAGAAGCTATGGATTTGTTCGATGTTTTTAGTACCAGAATGTGCAAATACTAGTGTCTTAAATTGGAAAAATTTTGTTCTTGGCCATGTCGGGTCTTATTAATCCACCCCTCCCTCATTTGAAATGGTAGCTTCACTAACTGTACTTTCTGGAGGAGGAAGAGCTCTCAGTGGAGGACATGGATACTTGACTTGAGACTTTCTTAAATACCTTTCATGCCTTCTCTGCTAGTCAACCCCACAGCTTGTTTCCTCACCAAAACTAAATTTTCTGATTTTTAAAAGAAATAATTTGAAATATTTCCAGTATTTTATGCAAGATATCAATCATTTGAAGGATTTTTGCTAAAAAAAGAGGGGAAAAGTTAGAAATGAATTTCATGTTATGTCTGCTTGTTTTGATAATTCCTCCTTGAAGGGACATGTTTGTGAAATGTACACTCTGTAGTGTTTGAGCGCAAAGCTGAAAGGGCAGATGCCCATGAGAATTATACTCAAATGTCAATGAAGACTTTGCAGAGAAACAAGAATTCATGATATAAATTAAAGGAAATAAAGTTTCCAAAACGGGGTATTTCAGCATAGATATGTGGCAGCTGGCTTGTGAGTTTTATTTGCTTGATCTGTATTAGGAAATCAAAGGCATTTTTTAAAAAAGGGGGAAAAATGAGGCAAGCTGAATTTTAAATTGGAGGGGGGAAAGGACATTTCTCTGTTTTATTCACCAGTTGCAGAAAATGCCCTCTGAGCCATCAAGGTTTGATTTAAAATCCGTTGCTGTTCTCGATGCAAAAGGAATATTTGTTAACCAATTCAAAGTTCAAGGGATAATTTATGGGTTTTAATCCATGCTGTTTCTGAGCGAGTGCCTCTGAAGTCAACTTCTTGGAGTTCGTGTGTGCTCTGAATTATTCCACAGCCCATTTATTCAGCCTGGCATTTTCAACGGAGTCTTTATTTGTTTCTAATAACTAGCCAGAAAATTTTGCACCGCCTGTGAGTGCTTGGTTCAGCTGCTGGGGGGGGGGGGATGTAAGATATAGCCTGTTTGTAAACCAGCATCACTTTTTTGTTGAAAACAAACCAGTTTCTTTTATCCTCACACAGAGGAAGTCTTTGAGGGGTAGCAAAGTGTTCTTTTTGGTGTGATACATACATACTGCTTAAGAAAAAAACACTAGTTTATTTTTGGCTGTGAATTTGTCTTAGTGGTAACGGTTCCATAATTTTAGATTCTATATTGTTTGTATACCTATTTATGCTCCTCTCTATGGTAGGGCATAACCCAAGTCACTAATGGGTATGTGAGTGTTTTTGCTGCAAACGCAAGCTTTTCTGCTTGGTTCAGTCTCCTTTGCTCCCTTTCCTTTCCCCAAGTCATTGTCCAAGCTGTGCATATAAACCTGTGAAGACCATTTTCTTGGCTAATGAAGCTGCAATTTTGCATGGAGTCTTCAGTACAGATTTCCCCCCCACCATTGCTATAAAATGCCCTGGTGATTTGGGGATGAAGTAAGGAAATGTGAAATGGGGAGTCCTATCTATGCTTCCAAATTACTTCTGCAGGTGCTGTTAGCAAAATGCTATTAATTCAAAGGAAAAGACCACCAAAGTAAAAGAAAACACAAAAACACAAATCCCCGAAACATCAACTGTGTTCAGCTTATCTATTTTTCCTCATAACTTTCCTGCAAGGTAGGTTAGGCTGTGGTTAGAGAACTCTGATTGCTTAAGCCTACCTTAATGAGACCTTCTTAGCCAAGTTGAGGATTTAAATTATATCCAACCTGCCACTTCTTGATTCAAAGTAGGTGCTTGGCCAATGCACCTTTATACTCTTCCGTGTCTATTTAAATTAATTATTTGTATGATCTAATATAATTATAACCGATGGCATAAATAAATATATTTGGGCTCCATGAGTGAACATGGTTATGTTGAAATATGTGTAGCACTGAGGCTTTAAATTCTCATTCAGAACCGCTGCTCCTATCCTGGAGGTGGAGGACACACCGGTGTTAGTGAAAATGAAAACTGTGCATGTGGTTAGAAGCACTTCTAAGACGGCCTGAGCCTTGGAGTTCTAGCTCCACTGATGACCAAGGTTGAGGTTGAAGCTGTTACAAAGCCTGATATGGGGGGAGACTTGGTAGAAATAGTCCTAACTCTGGCAGCACTTGAGTTATTTTCAATATATACAAATGTAATCTTGTCTCTGAACACAAACTGGAATATGTATCTGCTTTGAATGGAATGCACAGGTTTGCAAGTAATTCCAGAGGGTGAGCCATGTTAGTCTGCTACACGAAAATACATAAATAAGCTGGGATATTTGACATCTTGAAGGCTAACATAATTTTGTTCCAGAATAAGCTTTTGTGGACTACAGCACACTGGTTCAGATACAGCTAATGGATCCTCACTATGCAGTCATTTCATGTACAAGTACGCAGGGAAAATAGGATCGAGGGGCCCTGAAATTCAGGGTGAAATGTACTTATGTAAAATTCAACTTGGATAAAGGAAAACCCAATGAGGTGGCAAAGTCTCTCCTATTACAATTAAGCAATATTATGGATTTAAAAGGATCAGGTCTCCAGCAACTCTTGACAGGTGAAAGACAGTGAACTGATCTTGGTTCCTTGGAAAATGGTTGGAAGCTTTTGGGTGTGTGATATGTTGCAATTTCTTTTCTCAGTTCTTGCCTTTTGTTGGCTTAGATACCAAATAGGAGCTGTGATGGGGAGGGGACTCCCTTCTTGGGGACAAACAAATAATTCTTTTTAGTAGGCCAAAAACATGTGGAAGGATCAGGAATATGTTGAGGGATTACAGGAAAAAATTCCAAATGTGTACGACATACAGCTTGTACTTGGAACAGGTTCTGCTGGGAATAAATGTTAGTTAGTGTGACCTGTGACCTTTGGAACTGTTGACATGGATTCCAGCCAAAGACCAGCCACAGAACTCCTTTGTTCAGCTCATTCATGGCTCCTTGAAAACTCCCAGCCAGTGCAAGTTGCCAGCTCAAAGGCAAGGAAAGCAGAGCCCCTTTTTCCCAGGCTTTGGAAACAGCAGACGCCCCTTAACCGGCAAGGCTCTTTTAATAGGACTCCGCGGCCCAAACACGATTGGAATTGACAGCTCCCTGGCTGAAGGTTGCCAACCGGCTGGGCACCAAGGCACAGGGGAACAAATAGCTCTGGGGCCCACTGTATGTGTGTATGTGGACAAAACGCAACTCAAAAGTATTGTGGTTGTCCTTGTCTGTAAGATGAAGGATGAACCCTACATTCTGTTTCTCTTTTAAAACAGAAAAGACCGTGTTAAATGATATCACAGATATCTTCAACCATTTAGAGAGCTACAGACTCCTAGTGTCTCCTAGCACTGTCATCTTCAGTACCCCCACATACTTGTCCAGTTCGCCCAAGAAATGGGGTGGGGAGGATTTTTGTATTCCAAGTAAGATGTGGTCAGCTGAGTTCGTCAGTAAATGGTAGTTCACTGATGTTTATACAAAATGGCTGCTTTGCTATGGCCAAAGAAAGTCAGAATTTTATTTGGAGAAGCTGCCATTGTTTAGATCTTGTCACAAATGCTGGTAGATTTTTTTCCTTTAGAAGACTTCATGCTACCATAAAAAAAATATCCTAAGGAGTTGATCCTACCTTATTTCCCCCCAAAATTATAAATCCTCAAGCCACGGAAGCTCCTTATTCTCTTTACTCTTCCCCTACTATCCCTTTCACATTTTAAGGGAGCATTGCTGTTCTGCCTTTGTGAGAGGTGTTGAAGGAAAGTTACTCCTCTCTTTGTGGAACACATTTTTCATGGCAGAAAACTCGAAATGCTACCTTATCAGATGCTACCTCAGTCTGGACATGGACATCACCAGCGTCACCCTCAGCACCACAGCATTTGCACCACTTCTGTTTGACCAAGCTGTAAAAAGACATGCTTCAGTGTGTTTAATAGTTGTCATTTGGTAACCTTCTCTTTTTAACTTGCTGATTTGTTTGCAAGTTAAAATGGGCACTATTCCAAATATATTTAGAATGGGGAGGTATTCATCATCACATAGGCTGGTAATTGGCTCATGCTCAGAATTTGCTGGATTATGGTGGCTGATGGGAAATGTAGGTTGTAAACTCCATCACCACCACTGCTACAACCACAGTTCCCCCGAATCCTGCAGAAATTCATAGTGGGGAAGATTAGGAAGAGTAATATGCAGGATAGAGCAGAAAAGGCTAGCATCTGTTTGTGTATGCCCATAGATACATTTTGCTAGAGTCCAGTTCAAGTGCCTGTTAAACACTTTGAGTTCACAAAAAACGTATCTATAAGAAAAGCTAGGGCATGTTTAGTCATCTCTGTTCTTAATCCCATGTTAATGTGTTTTATGTATACTTTTCCCCCTAATAAAATTATCAAAATCCCATTTTCAGTGATAATGCATTTTGTGAGGAACAAAGATAGGGGATAACAGCTGATTTTGCCATGTTAACTAGTGACTTCTACACCACATGGTGTATCGTGGTTTATTTTTTAAAAACAACAATTGCCTAGGTTTATTGTTGTTGTCTTTAATGCAGCAGAATCTTGTTAATCCACTACAATGAATTGTCAGCAGCAGAGGACAGCAACCTCACAGCAAGTGGAAAAAAGATTGGATGGATATGTTTTCTTAAGACAGTCGTGCAAACTTATTAACGTGAATATTGTTTTTCACATCCTCTGCTTGGTTCCTGATCTTGTTCTCACACAGTCATATAGCACCGTAATGGTTAGTGCCTTTTGCTGGCACTGGGGGGGGGGGAGAGTCTTGCATTATGGCTGAGCTCTGAACCAGCTCTCAGTTCAGCTCCTGCACCTGCTGCAAACTCAGTCTCCCAGGTGGCCATAGGGATCCTTTTCTTTTCCTCTCCCACTGTCTGATGATGGTATTGGCTTTCTTTAAGGCATTCTTGGAAGCCAAGCATTTTGAATAATTTTAATGGACAATATAAATGCTAGAGCATTTGGAGGGGGGAGAGCCTGAAGGAACAGGGCAAAGATTTGTTCTGTGCTGCTCAGAAGGTAAGATTAAATCAAATGGTCTTACGTTTCAGTTGGATAGATCTTGGTCAGTATTTAGGAGAAACTTTCTAATGATAAAAGTGGGTGGGGTTTTTTTGGTGGGTGGTCTCTCCGCTAGAAGCTTTTAACCAAAGCCCCGGCTGGCAGGTGTGCTCTAGCTCAGTGGTCCCCAACCTTTTTATCACCGGGGACCGGTCATTGCTTGACAATTTTACAATTTTATTTGACAATCACCGGGTGGGGGGGGGAGGATTAGTCTTTTGCCGAGGGACGTCGCCACTGCTGCCTGAGCCCCTGCTCCGCTTGCTTTCCCACTGGCACCCCTGACTTCCCACTGCCCACTGGGGGGTGCTGCCAGCAGCCGCGCCAAGGGCAGCCGCTGGAGCCATGGCAGCCACTGGAGAGCACCAAAGGTGAGCTGGCAGCAGAGTGGCAGGGCAGCCCCCGAGGCAGCAGCCAGGGAGGAGTATGAGGAGGAGCTGCGGCCCCGTACTGACTGATCCACGGACTGGTACCGGTCCCCGGACCGGGGGTTGAGGACCACTGCTCTAGCTTTCTATTTCTTGAAGGGGGTTGACTAGATGACCTTTATAGACTCCTTCCAGCTCCAGGACTTTGAGACTTCAGTGCATCTTTGGCCATAGGCAGAGATAAAGGGGAACAGAAGGCAATTATAGAGAAAAGTGGCAGAGAAATTGTAATTGTAGAGAAAAGAACCAACTCTTCTTGTTCCTTGAGAGTAGTTTTAGTAATTCAGTTTTAAAACAACAACAATAGAATATAACCACAGATCTTGTGGTTTAAAGAGGCAGGCCTGTGCAGAGGGAGATGGATCAACTAATTTTTGCCATTCAACCCTCACATTGCAAATTTGTGTTTTCCCCAGTGGCAGTAAAGGCAGAATGGGAGTATCAACTAAGTGGGGAAGATGAACAAGAGGAATTGGTCTGTTTTCTACCACACTGGTCTGGCTCTTTAAATTGCTGCCACCTTAGCTGCAGTCTGCTTAAAAAATAAAACCTTGTGCAACATAGTCATGAAATGTGGGATTCTTCCCCTGGCAACCCCTAACTCCAGCTGAAAGTGGAGAGAGATTAATAGACTATGTTCATTTTTTCTGGGGTTTCTTGAAGAAGACATGTCTTGTTTTTTTGTGTGAATTAGGTAAGATATCCGTGTTGCACATAATATGCTGAACTAGAACACTGCATATAGAAATGTGGCCCTGTGTTGGAATGAGACTTGTTCTGTGAAGAGGGCAAATGTACCCTCTGAGATGAGGCTAAGCATTTGTGTGCATCCGCATGAATGCACTGATCTTTCCCTCTCCTGGGTGTCTTGGTTGCTCATTGCAGATCAAATGAGGGGTATGCAGCCAAGTGAGAGATGCTAATGTTTATCAGGTTAGCAAATGGGCAAGAGAAAAGTGATTAAGCAACAGGTTGCAATCCTCTCTCTGCTGCTAGGGTTGAGATTTAAACAGGCTCTTGACTTAGCTGAACACAAAATAATTCTAAACTACAGATTTTGCAATCAGAATTTGGCCAGCAAAAAAACAGGCAGACTAATCCTAGGACCGTCAGCTTTTCTAGAAGGAGTGCCCCTTGTAGAGGATAGTAGATGACCTTTCGTCTATATAGTTAGCCCATATGGAAAGCAAGTGATTAGCAAATGCTTTCCCTTTTGAATTGCATTTGATCACAAATTACAAGTGGTTCCCTCAAACACTTAGGCGTTTATTGAATTCTTAAAATTGTTCTAAAATGTATGGTAATATGTTGTGCATGCATTTGTTCCCTTGGTCTGCTTTCTAATAGCTGTCCTCCTTTATTTACTCAGTCATCTGGATAGGAAAAAATGATAATAATGGTGTTTTGGGGAAAGGGAAAAAGCTACATGACTCGTTTTTTTCCTAGAATACCTACCTACCTAATACAATATATTAGTAGTAGTAATATATTTTAAATGGGAGTGTAAATACCATCAATGTTCTCACACTATCACCTAGGAATGCCACCAGGTATGTAGGCACAAAGCACCATATAAATATAGCTGAATGCTGCAAACTGTAGACTTAAAAGCCACTTAAAAAACTGCTTGCCAAAATTCTAAACAAATCAATGCAATCCTATAAGGCGGTGGTCCCCAAACCGTGGTCCGGGAACTGGGACCAGTCCGTAGATCAGTTGGTACCGGGCCGCAGCTCCTCCTCGCCCTCCTCCCCGGTTGCTGCCTTGGGGGCTGCCCTGCCACTCTGCCTCCTTTGGTGCTCTCCAGCAGCTGCCATGGTTGGGGCTCCCCCTTGGCGTGGCACTGCGCAGCTGCTGCTGGCCGCGCCCTCCAGCGGATGATGGAAAGTCAGGGGCGCCAGAGGCAAAGCAAGTGGAGCAGGGGCTCAGGCTGCAGTGGCGACGTCCCTTAGCAAAAGACTACCCCCCCAGGCCTCAGTAATTGTCAAGCGTTGACCGGTCCCCAGTGAAAAAAGGTTGGGGACAACTGATATAATGTACTTGATTTGGAAAAGAATAGTCACTGTGAACAAGATAAGTGACATATTAATATCAAAATTGAATTAACCATTAAAACTAACTCAAAATGTGTAATATGCTACTGTAATGTTTGCTGTCTCAGAGCATGGCCAACACTGATTTTAATCTGTTCATTAGAACTTAAGTATATGATGCCTAGAAGGCCTTCCTGGGCCTCTCTAAAAGGTAGAGTGAAACTTGCAGGTGTAAAGTGTATCTCATCACCTGCCACAGGAACTCACTGACTTCTTAGACCCAAATACTGCCATGATGTACATGAGGGACATGCCAGTGTTTTGTCAGCCACATTGAGTAGCAGTGGGAAATAAACGTCCAGTGTTGCTTGAAACCTGAGGATTAGCAGACTTAGTATGAGGCAGGAGTGATGGGGTTGACCTGCAATGACCAGAGCTCTAAGATGGCTTGATAGAAGGAGAGCCCAAGGCCAACTCTGCCTGCCTGCCTGCCTGCCTGCCTGCCTACCTACCTACCTACCTTAGTTGAATTTATAGGACTGCCCCAACTTGGGGCTGTTTGCAATATAGTATAAAACATAAACAACCTTATATAATACATATTTACTCAATTAAAGGATGTATATAGTAAAATCAGTTAAAAAGCATTTTAATTCCATTATGATACTAGCATCTATGAAGCTTGCCTTCAGTGCTTCAGCCCTTCCAGGAAGGGTGTGTGTTTTCATTTGGAGAGAGAAAGTCTAGCTTCTTCTCCTACCAGTAGTGCGAAACACAGCCTGCCTCACTAGTCTAGCTTACTACTTCTGCAGCTGCTATTTTCCATGGTGTTAATTTTCTCAGCTCACCTTCCTTTGGGGTAGGGAGGAGAATTTCTTCCAGGCTAGACTGGCCAGGGATTCTGGGTTTTACCCTGTAGATCCCTTCCAGCTCCGTGATTCTATTATTCTAATAGTTATAGTATACAGCAACTCTTGATGCAGTAACCAGTTTTCTTAAGTATTGCTTGAGAAGCAACAATTAAACATCTGTTCCCCTTGCCATTCCTTGCATCTGATGAAGTGAGCCCTAACTCATGAAAGCTTCTGTTGGGATTAATTTTTTTATTCTTTAAAGAGCTACTGGATTCTTTGTTCCCCTTTTATGGTTCGTTTCCACAGGAAAGTGTCATAGCATCATCTTCATCTGGAGTCCAGATAAACTTTTTGGAGGTCTCCTTGCTGTCATTCTTGTTGGCACAAACCTTGCAGCCATAGCTGGAGCATTGTCTAACAACTTGCAGGAGGCTGACCAGACTACCTGTCAATCTTTCCTTCCTATTACATGCACTGCGAACTGATATGAAAACCCAAGACAGATAGGGGAAGTGCAGTGTTAATCATTAGTAGCACAGGTGAACTCTCTGGAATGGAAATTCTATTGATCACTCTGTGGGCCAGCTCCAAAGACCTCCTAGTCCCCAGAACATGTAGGCCCCTACCCCTACCTATTCTTCCAATTCCTAAAATAGAAGTCCTCTATGAGTGTCTGTGTGTATGGAATAATTCCAATGGGAAAAGTCCTTTGGGAGAATTTTGTAAATTTGCATGTAGGCAAGAGAGAAATTATAAACTTGACATTGGGTTAACAACAGTCAAGGTTTTAGATAATGAAGCTGAACCAAGTTAATATCCTTTTGACCATGGCATATATAGTAACTACATCTATTCTTCTTTCCTTGATTTGAAGGTTAAAAATGGTCGTCATCTGCCATTGGTCTTTTGTATTTGTCCCCATGAAAATGGCGGTTCATTGCAGGAGTACTTGTTTGTTCAGGTACTAAGATGGGCCACTTTAAAAAGAATCCTGCCATTAAGGGTCAGGTAATTGTTTCTGGAAGGAGCCCACAATTCTCCCCTCTTTTGCTGAAGCCTTTAAGCAACAAGATTTGCCCAGTCTGGCACAGTAGCCACTCTCAGCTGGCCCCTTGCCCTCCTGCTGTTAGGGAGGGCAAAGGATGTGCCAGATCTCCAATTGTAACAGAGCAAGCCCTGCCTGCAAATCTGCTTATAGTTAGCCTGGGGGCTTCTTGGCAGTACTCTGCAGCCAATTGATTTAGTTGCAATCCGTTTCCCTTAATATTTTCCATCTGGCCAGCAATGACCGCTCAAGGCAAACACAAAACAGGGTTTGAATTATGTGGCCCAAGTTAGAAAAACTTCTTCCAAGTCCCATTCTAGAACCTGGAGGGGTGGAAAGGGGCTGTCTTTGGGTCTTGAAGAAAAGCGGGTTTTGTTCTGCAAGGGATAGTTCCTTGCTCAGTAAAGTACTTGTTGAGAGGTTTGGGACTTGAACAGATACTCTCTGAGTCTGGAGCTTAGTCTAATGTACAAATGTGGGTGCTACATGCTTGAGCCTCAGTGCCCTCTTTATGCACAAAATAAATAGGAAATACTGAAGACTGACCCTGTGACTGGTAAACAATGTGAAACTTCTGGATTGACCAGGCCTGACATAAATATTTAGAAGCATGGTCCTGTGGTGCCTTTGTCTGGAAAAACACACTTTACTAGCTGTGTTTCGGGTATCCACACAGGTGATTGACCTCAGGAACTCTGAATTTGGTAATGTCATCTGTGTTGGGCTGTGGGTTTTTGACTGCTCATGAGTCTAGCCTGGTCCTGTCAGCATAACTCAAAGAACTGCTCAGCACAAACTTTCTAGTTAATTGCTGTACTGAAATAAAAGGGACACAGACTGGTTCCTGGAGAGTTACATTTGAATGAAGGTGGTCCGTGGCATTTGGGCTGTAAGGGGCTTAGCAGTGGAGAGGATAGGGAAAATAGGCTGGTCGGAGCAAACAACTTATTAACAACCACAGTTAGCCTTTATAAACCACTTCATTTCTCAAAGTGCTTATGAAAGCCTTGTAGTGTAGGCCAGTATTACTAACCAGGTATTGGATATAGGAGACTGGCTTGCTAAAGGTGCACTTCATTTGGGGTTGAGCTGAGGTTTAAACCAGCAACCTCCTGGCTCAGCCTCTTGGCTGCTATGCTTGGGCTGTACCAAGACACTTTGGACAGCGTCTTGAAAGGGTCATATGTGTTTGAATAACCTCCCAAGGAAAAGGTTTCCTGTATATAGGAAGAAGGCTAGTCAGCCAGCCCCTTTCTTTTTGCCAGCTGTGCTTCTACGTGCAGGAGGAAGCATTCAGTCCTACAAATTCTCTCTTCCTATAGTTGCATGCCTGTTACAGGGCGGGCTTGCCTAGGCTTTGCATTTGAACCCAGCTGGTGTGCCCTGTGAATTATTCTTATGGTCAAATATGTAATAAGAGGTGAAATAATCTGACTGGAAATCTGGCAGCCTTTGGGAGATGGTCTGGTCCATGTAAGAACTGCCACAGAAAATGCTTTGGTGCCATTTCAGCTCTTGCAATATTTTCCATTTGAACGTACAGTCCTTGCTATTACCGCAGGAAGCTTGTAACATTTTAGCAAAAGGCGACTTGAGAAAGATCTTGGGAGATGTGGCTGAAGTAAGTTTTGCTGAAGTGTCGTTTGTATCTATATTGATATATCAGGGAATATATAAATTTCTCTGTGCCACAAGTTGGAAATAAGAAAAAAAAAGCCCAAAGTTTTAAGGAGCCGCACAAACAAAACCACTAGTAAGCAGGGAACTGTGCTTTATTTACTAGAAACTCCTTCTCCTCCCATTCATTAATTAGGCCTTCCTAAGGCACCTTCTCTGGTTGCCAAGCAACCATAACAGTAGTTGTTAAATCCTGCCACTTTTTATTAACCCTTTGGCCCCGGGCGGGTTGGGAGCTCCTCTTTTAGCACTAATGCAAAATGCATTAGTACGCTATCTTGGGAAAACCCAAATCCTTGGCATCAAAGGAGGGAAAGGGGTATGCAGCTGAAGTGCTGGGCAGAGAGATTTCCTTTCAGTAGTTGGTCACTTTGGTTTAGGCGTCTCTTAAGGGTTCCAGAAGGCAGCTGTCGGGGTGAGGCCACTCTCGGCTTTGCTGACAGACGTACACAACTTCCAGTCACAGATTACAAGGCAACTTCCTTCTTTCCGAAAACAAGAACTAGCAAGAGCCCTTGGGACCTGCTCTGATAATTGGAGGGGGAAGCGTGAAAGGAGAACGACCACATGTGAAAACTATGAGTCCGCTTCTTCTTCCGGCAGGGAGTCAGTTGCATTGGAGCTCCTCTTGTCTGTTGGAAAATGGGCTTTCCTTTGGAGAATTCTCATAGACACTGTGGGGTTGGGAGTCCAGCTTTGTGTCTTGCCTTGTAGTGCCCCTGTGTGTGTGTCTCTTTAGACAGTTTTGTGGAAGAGGTTACACTTGTGCCACATGCTCTGTGTGGCTCCCAACTGTCCCCATGGGGAGATGAAAAAACGCTGTCTTACATTGTAATAATTGGTCGAGCTGATGATTAGAGAAGCAGTACATAGTAACTAGTGCGGGATTTAATCTGATAGGAAGGCATGAAAAACTTGCATAGATTGGGTTGGAATACCATCTTTTTCTTGCTGAATTTCAGGCTAAGAAGTAGTTCACTGATGGGGAGTAGTGGGGGATTTCTGCTTTTTCGATGTCTAATCTGAAATTTCCATTTTTACACATGTCCCTGTTGAACATCCTAAAAAAAGACATTTGTTGAACACCTGGGATGTTCCTAAAATGTGCATGTCCTTCCCCAAGTTACAAAGCTTTTCCTTTTTTGGAGAGGAGATGCAACCTTACATGGATGATGAATATTTGAGCAGCAGATTGGTGCCAACTGGGGCTTGTCTTTCCTGAAAAATACTATTCCCAGTATGACTTGTGTCTTTTGTTGATATAAATTTGGAGTTTTCAGAACCTCCCAAACTGAGTTATAAGAACAAGAAAACTACAATTTTCATATATCCCACCAAGCAAGCCAATGCAGATAGTGGCCCTTGTGAGGGTGCAGGTGACAAATTATGCAGATGCAAATACACTTGAAATATTGATTGTTTTAAATTGATGATGCAATCCTGTGAAGAGACTGACTCAATAATGATTGGCCATTGTGAAGAAGGTGAGATTACGTTCTGTGTAAACCGCCCAGAGCTGTATGGAAGGGCGGTATAAAAATCCAAATAAATAAGCACATTATTTGTAAGGATATTAGCAATGCAAAGGTTTCCCTTGTGTATCGGTCTTTGAAATATTCTTCATCTTTTTGTTGGGCTGTGGTATCTAAGGATTTAATACTGTTGCCTTCAGGGGGAAAGTGCAAGCCTGTGGGATGGAGTTTTACTTCTTGAAGAAGCAAGAATGCTTACATTCAATGTGTTCATAGTACCTCCTCTTTTTCTTTCTCCTAGATCTCTCTGCAAATCTCTCCTTTTCTGCAAAGCCTTTAGCTTAACCTCTTGACCCTTCCCCCGAACACTAACTAACCCTAAATATCTGCAACTTTATTTACATATATTTCTCTCTTCCTAAACATATCTCTTGCTGTTCCTTTCCTCTTAACCGTTTCTTCTCCACTAAGAAAAACTAGTTTAAACTTTCTTGTGGACTTGAAGCTGCATTTCAAGATCCTGCACAGCCACACTAAAGTGGCATGTACATTGATGCACTATGTTAATCATGTGATGAATTAAATTTCCAACAAGCAGTTTTATTTCTGCTTTTTCTAAGACATATGAGTTTTTCTTCTGCAAATCCTGTCATTATAAGTGCTGAGACCAAGCCCTGAGCACATCACCCCTCCTGCTTGTATAGTCTTGTACTTCTTGGTACCTTCCTTCTCCATCAATATCCCCTCCTGCAATAGAAATATACAACCCTTGATTGATGTTTAGCATGGCTTTTGAAATGAGAGGAGCTGGGGAGCTCTTCATGCACAAAGGACATGATGGGAAAGAAAAAGCACAAGTACATTGGGTCCACATGGATGCAAGTGCAAAGAGGGATCCTTTGAAAGAATAAGACACCAACCTTACTTGGTAGCCTGTTGCCAGTTATCTCCCTGCAAGCCAGCCACTTCACTGCGTGCAGCTTACAGATGCTGGAATTCAGTGCAGGATGTGTGTGTGCATCACAATTATTATTTGTTGCACAATTGAAGGGAACAGTGCAGGTGTCCCCTCCCCCAATTTCACGTGGTTCTCACTGAATGCCACCTTTCACTTTATAAAGTCTCTCCCTCTTCTGATTTTGGCTCTGGATCCTGCAGCAGCCGTTTTGAGGTTGGGGTATTGGGTATGACTGTACATCCTGTAGCAGCCATTTTGGTGTTGTTTCTGCCTCCCGAGGCAGCCATTTTGGGATGATTTTCACCACTCCCAATTTTATAGTTGCTCACAATCAAATAAAGGTTGAGGATTCCCTGCCCTCAGCATTGGAGAAACAAAAGCAAAGCAGAAAATAATAGCTTTATTGTGTTTCCAACTATATTGATCTTGGAGTCCAAGTACTAATGCTTGTCCCTTGTCCCTAAGAGCTAAGTTCTCCTTTGGGCATAACAGCTGGTTATTGAAAGAGAGTATTGTAAAACAAGTACAACAAGGCCTTTAAAGTCAGCGTTAACAAGTATTGCCGCAAACTTTTCTCCAAGAACCAGCTCTTAATATGAATGTGCTATTGCTGACAGTTTTCAACCTGAGCAATCAGAATATTCATAAATGTCTTGTGGCATTGTGGGGTGTGCCTGCATGTAGGGATTTCTGGCAACAATCCCACAGCCCTTCAGCTCACGATCCAATTCTGATGCGGCCATTAGTGATGAACAAGTTGGCCATTCTGGTCTCAAATACATCAATACATAATTCATCTCTCTACCCAGTATTTGAATCTCTATCTTCTCTCCTTTTAAAATTAATTTGATTTTTAGAATGTGCAGTTTGTTGTTCCTAAGAATGATGACAGCAACATGGTGTCTAGTTGTGAACACCTGCCCATCACAGTAGAATTGACAGCAAGCAGGTTTTTTAGCTGCTTGATGGACTGGCATAAAATATTCTGCCTGGCTCGTCAGTCATTCTGGGCATTCCTGCTCCCTGTGCCTGCGAGGATAGAATGTTGATCCTTCCAAACCTCAAGTTCCCTTTGCCTTGAAGGCCCCACGTTTTGTTTTCTTATATTTCTGCTTTCTGTCAGGAAGTTGTTGAGAATCATAGCTCCCCACCCCCAATTATTTAAGACATTTTTAGCTCACCTTTCTCCTGTGAAGGTCTCAAAGCATCTGACATTGATAGCTAAAAACAGTATAATTTCAGATCAATTTAGAAACAACGCACAAGTCGCTGCCAGAAAATACACAGCAGATCTATTATCCAAGTTGCCATCTTAAAGATTTTTGTCTTGTCGTGTTTCCTAAAATTTAAACAAAATCCAGAGCCCAGGGGTGCCTACTCTCTTTGATCTCCCTTTCTGACACTTTGAAGAAAGCCTTTCCATAATGTAGGGTACACTGCCTAGAATACTTGAGATTGATCAGGGGCAGATTTTAATCAACTGGCAAGAGGGGATTGATAAAGGGCCGCATTTGTGATTTGTCCATACCTAACCACAATATAATTTAAACTGCTTACATCTTGAGCATGATGAGAAGAAGAATTGGTTCTTATATGCCGCCTTTCTCTACCCAAAGGACTCTCAAAGCGGCTTACATTTGCCTACCTTTTCCTCTCCTCACAACAGACACCTTGTGAGGTAGGTGAGGCTGAGAGAGCCCTGAGATTACTGCTTGGTCAGAACAGCTTTATCAGTGCTGTGGTAAGACCAAGGTCACCCAGCTGGTTGCATGGGGAGGAGTGCGCAATCAAACCCATCTCGCCAGATTAGAAGTCCGCACTCCTATCCTCTACATCAAGCTGAGCTTAAACTGGTGATGTACATGAGAGTGATATATGTGAGAGGTGCCACTGAGCACCACTATGGCTCATATGTATAACTCTGCTTGGGTTTCCAAGTGTTGCCCATGTAGACAGAGCTATGGAAGCATGCAAAGGAGGCAGAGCAACAGATATACAATTAACTTGGGAATGATCTTGCTTTGTTACTGATTCCCCCGTTTTCTTTTGCGAATTTGAATGATGTTGCTCAGCTCCCTTTTTCTTGCATTCATCCAGGTTTAAGGATATATTGTACCTCACATGTCTGGCATTTGTGGGTGCATTGCTGTACAGTGCTGATTGAGCTGCACCCTTGGGGAGTTGCAGTTGTGCTTGCTTTTGCAAAAGCAAAATTAATAAAGCAAACAAGGGAAGATCTTGGGCCCCTCCTCTAAGCACCAACCTTGAGAAATATGGCTGCAGTGTATGTGGGGTGTGTGTGTGTGTATGAAGTGGGTGGTGGAATTGTTTTTTTTTTTTGGTTGTTTTTAGATCATTCTATTTTAAATGTATTTATGTTGTTAACCACTGTGAGATGGTTGGTCCGGGAGCGGTGGTCTACAATAAATAAATAAACAAAACCTCTTCTGTACTTTAGCCAAGAATAGTACACAGATGTTATCTCTGGCATAGGAAGGTTCTGTATTAGCATTGGTATTTTGTCAGCCAAAGGAGATTTAATACAGTTAGATGATGGCATGCAATCACTTGGCAACCGGTGCTATTAAAATTCCCTTGCAACTTTCCTTAGACTTGTATCAAAGTGTTTATACCAGGGATTCACAACCAGATAAGCTCTGATCCATTGAGCTCCGAAGAGGCAGCCTTTCCCCTCCTGCCTTAGTGGACTTGGCCACAAGCTAGGGAACTGGCTGCTTCCAATGCTCCCCCCTCCCCACTCCTGAGCATGAGTGACTTTCTCTCATGGTTTCTTTTCCTGGGAGGGCCTACTCCTGCCTTAAACTGCCTCCTGTCTCCCACCCAGTTCACCTTGAGCCTGTATGTTAACATGGGCGGTGATGTCACTTCCAATGACATGTCATTTCCGGGAGCTTAGGGGGCGTGGCAGGGAGGCATGGCCAGCTGACATCACTTCTTGAAACCTGAAAAATAATTTCAGTGGCTCCTCCATGGTCAAATGATTGAAAAAGGCTGGTTTATACTATTTTTCTGTAGTTTTCATATTTTCTCTCTAGTAGTCTTTGATAGTAGGTGAATCCTTGCCATTCAGTCAGTGCAGAAGATGAAGAAAAGGAAATATTCTAATTGCCCTTTTGTGCGGGATGACTTAGCTGCATTACAGGAAGGAGGTGTGCAGGCGTAGAGTGTTTAGCGGCTGTGTCTCTTCCCAGGTCTAAGGGTTTGAGTTCACTGACATGAGTGGTACATTGAGATGCAGTATAATTTCTTTCCTTTTTGCTGGGGCATTAATATGAAGTCAGGGGCATAATTAGAGGCACCAAACTAGACAGTGGTATTTTTTTACTAGGTTGCCTTTATGTGAACATTCGTATGAGAGCTATCCTCACTCTTCGCCCAGGTTGCTGTATTTTTTCATGATACTGTATGTAGCATCATAAGAAAACATGACAGCTGGAACTGAGATACAGGCAGCTAGCATGAGAATAAGAAAAAGTAAGGTGCATTAGCAAAGGGGAGGGGAGTGATGGAATCGTGGTGGGAGAGCATATAAAGTGGGATGTCTGTTAGGGAACGGTGTTTCAGGAGCTTCTGCACATCAGTGAACATTTCTTTAGTACTGGTCAAGCTATAAAAGCTGTTCAAAGTGTTCTTGTTGGCACACAGTGGAACGCAATCACTCTCCTCTTTGTAAGCACAAGACAGTCCAGTTGCACTTGATAAATCTCGCGTCTCCTCTGTCAAGCACATTGTGCTAACATCAGCATCTCCATCTTCCTGCCAAATGTGCGTCCGTTTCCCTTCCTTTGCCAGAGGGCTGCCCTTCATTACTTTTATTAGAGATGTCTTTGTACTCCTAATAGTGTTTGCTTGGTAAATGCAAACAGACTTTCATTTTGAGTCCTCTGTCTCTACCTTTATTAGGTGTCGCAAGCCCCCCTCCATCTTGGCCTTAGAACTGCCTCCTTTTACTTTTAGGCCAAGAAAATTAAAAGAGTTTTTACAGCTCCGGCTATGGAGGAGTAAAGGGAGGCGAGCGCCACTGGGCTCTGGAATTTATTGGGGCTCCCACCTATTTTCATGTACATTAACTGAGCTTGGAGGAACTGTAAAACTGCCTTCGTTCTCCCGAGCCCCTCCATCCCAAACGCTTCGTGGGATAATGGGTGAACATTCAGAGCAACTTTTCCCTAAGTATCGCTGTGATGCACAAGGAAGAGAACATTTCTACCTGCTGATTCACAGCATGGAGAGGAACAGCCTGAACTTCAAAAGATTATTTCAGATATGGCAGAGCCTTGCACAGGGCCTGCAGCCGTCTGTCTTCAAGAAACAGCAGGACTCCATGGAGGTCCTTTCTGAGCTCGTGCCGGGATCTTAACCCTAGAATACAGGAGGACATATCTTCTTTCCCCCCCTTCCTTTCAAATGTTTATGGAACTGCATTGAGAGCATCAGATGATAGCCAGCTGTCAGGATGGATGGATGTGCCAAAGGAGAGCTTTGAACTTTTTATTTGAAACGAAATGGCTTGGTGAGGTAGGGTGTGAGAATAGCAAAGATCACTGATTTCAACTCAGGGGAAAAGGAAGTTTGACACAGATTCTCAATTGTAGGTATGGATAACTAGACTGTATGAAAGATGCTTAGCAGCCTTATGAAGGGCCAGACTATCAATCCATCTAGGACATTGTTATTTCCCATATGGTCTTTGCCAGCCCTACCACATAAGATAGTTTTCTATGCTGGAGATTCCAGGAACTTGAACAGTATCCTGTGGCATTCAAAGCCATCTTTCTCGTAGCTCTGAACCCTTCCACAAGTCTACCTCACAGAACTGGCTTTTCATTGTGTGGGTTGATGCATATGACTGCTGACGAAGGTGCGCACTGTACACAGGGTTTTAAAACAATCAAATTATTCTTTTTTGCTCTTTACACTCTGTGAGAAAAGTTAAATGGTTTTCTTCTTATAGGTTTTGGAAAGGCTTGTTGTCTGATTAATCACCCCCACAGATACACACACAAACATACTCTATAGCAGTGGTCCCCAACCATTTTATCACCAGGGACCAGTCAACGCTTGACAATTTTACTGAGGCCGGGGGGGGGGGGTAGTCTTTTGCTGAGGAACGTTGCTGCCACTGCCTGAGCCCCTGCTCCACTTGCTTTCCCGCCGGTGCCCCTGAATTCCCGCCGCCCACTGGGGGGCGCGGCCAGCAGCAGCTGCGCAGTGCCATGCCGAGGGGGAGCCCCAGCCATGGCGGCTGCTGGAGAGCACCAAAGGTGAGCCGGCGGCAGAGTGGCAGGGCAACAGCCAGGGAGCAGGACGAGGAGGAGCCGCGGCCTGGTACCGACTGATCAACGGACCAGTACCGGTCTCCGGGCCGGGGTTGGGGACCATTGGCTCTTGTTTCTCCCAATGAGATTCCTACTTGCTAATAAAGACTCCTCCACCTGATAAGTTTCAGACTCTGTTCCTCTGGGTTTCGTCCCATCTGGGGGAAATAATTTGGCTGCATCAGAAGTTTTTACTGTTAATTAATTTTTTCAGTGTACTCAGTGATTGACGAACTTTACTCTCATCATACCTCTTTAATGAAAAGTTCCTGTTGACAACTGGGAATCAGAGAGCTGTCATGTCTGCCTAGTCTCTCACCTATCTCTCCTTGTGACTGTCTGTGTTGTTGGCACCCTATTCTTAGATGATGCAATGGTGGTTAAAAATATTGGTCGTCTGTCTTTGTGGTTTGCTTGTTAATAACTTGATCGTGTTTCCTGTGCACATGGGAAGATGGGTAGTCAAGTGTGGGTGTCAGATGCGTCTCTGGCTAGGTGATTCATAAGACATAAGGTGAGGGAAGGAAGCCATCTTGATCATGTAACTCTACTTTGCCTTTGTGGTAGCCAACTGAGCTGTAAGACAGATTTGTTTTTTTTTTTGTTTTGTTTTTTTGATTCCTTGAGCTTTCATTCTGCTTTACTAAACTTCAGTCTTGGATTATATATGTTGCTGCTGAAATGTTCAGTATGTGCAGCTGTTTTGACCACTGTGGACGTTCTTTCTTTAGAAATGCTAATGGGGCACATAAGATGAGCTCACAAGTACCTGTTCAAGACCAGGGTAAAATCTAGGGTCATGTCTTGTGTTTGATGCTGCCTCTGGGCTTGCATGCATGCACTACAGAAGTTTAAGGAAAACCTCTTGGGACTCTGTAGCAAAACAAATCAAGCTGCATGGAAAGATCAACTGGGCCTTCCTCAAAAGAACATTGGTGAGAAGATCATGAAAGCCAGGAGGCAAAGGCTTCAGGGGGCCTCCTCCTTCAAAGGAGGACAAAAGGCCTGTGCAGAGGGCCATTTTTCTCCTAACGAATCTGGTTCCGATTGTGGTGACTGAGCTTGAATTCCTTACGTTGTCAAAATGGAATAACAAAAGCCTATGTGTTTAGAAGCCTCTTGTTGGCTTGTTCTGTGGTAGGCAAGCCTGCAGCTCATCAACATACACCATTGTTGCTATGGCAATGTGTGTGCGTGCACATTATTTAAGCTTGCAAGTGTGAGAATGTGTTGCTATAATGGACTGAGTGAGTCTATAAGGATAGAACTGAGAATAATGATGGGTTGAGTTCCAAAAGGTGTGTGTGTTGGCAAGGGAAAGGGAGGAGTATACTCATTACAAATGAATGACCTGGGAATTAGCATGGAAGTAATCCCCATTAAGCACCAAAAAGGATGGTTTATACTCCCCCTCCCCCCAAGTCATATTTGTAAATGAGAATATGGGAACTGTCAAAGATTTTGTTTGATCCAGCAGAGTTTGGTACATCAGAGCTGCCCGAATATCACGAAGAATGCTGGGCCTATGTGGATGAAGCAGAGATGGGCTTTATTTTCACGTGGAAAATGTTCTTCTAAAGATTAATTTTTCATAAAATTAACACCATTGAAGAGGTGCTATTACCAATACAGTATTAGGCAAGCTTGGCTGTTTCAGAGTTGCAAATGATGCTTTTGGGGCAGTTATCCCTAGGAATTATGGGATCTTATATGTATGTTTTATTGATTTGTAAGCAGGGTGGTAGAGGTGGGAGAGGAATAAAAATGCCATGTCACCAACTAATATTTTAAAAGTTATTTATTTGCCCAACTGGCTGTGCAGATCAAGTCAAAGCTAAAGCTAAATTCTTATATGCCTGATCTTTTCTAAGTTTAATGGAGAACCTACCTCATGGGGATTAAGAGGCAGTTACAACTTTCACATGCATGCAGAAAAGGCAGAATAATACCTAAGGGAAACTGGAGATGTGAACAACTCTACAATGCAACAAAACTGCCAATTTCTTGAGGCATATGCATGGCAACCTCTGCCGTAGACTTGCCCTTGCCATCTTGCCATTCAGGTCCTGACATGCAGAATGCCACTTCTCTTTCTCCCCCTCTGCAAACTCCAGAGCAATATGCATCCCAGATATGTGACATATTGGAGGGCCCTCTCCTGTGGTAGTATATAATCTCTTCCTATTATATTTTGTCCATAAATTCTGTATAGCTTCACTCTAAATTGTTCTGGGTAGTCTAGTGTTTTGATAATGAGCCAGAGGGATTGATTGTTTTGGGTTTTCTTGCATTTTGGTAAATTTAGATGCTCAACGGCTATGTGATTCTACATTTGATTTTGTTTTTTTTGCTCTTGGGCTGGGCCTTTGATTCCCAAGCAGTCAGAATGGTTATTCTTTCCTAGCTCCCTTCAAATGTGCTTGATAGGGAAACTACAGTCTCCCCCCTCCCTGAATTGTCCGTTACACCTGACCTTGGGAGTGCTTGGTACAGGGAGATAGCTGCTGCAATTCGGAGATCCTGTGCCTACCTCTCTTCCATTATAATGAGCTCTTTAAAAAAATCAAAGGGATGTTAATGGTAAAATCTTCACATTTCAAAGGGAAGAATATTTATTATACAAAACTCCAACTCATTAGGAATGTCTCGATGTGAGAAGAAACAGCTGCTTCGTGTTTGGGGAGTGGGGGAGAATTTTCTCTTTTTTCTTTGGTTCTCCCCCCCCCCCTTTCAAAGATCGACAGAGATCAGCTAATGTTTAATTTTTGTTTTCATTTAATGTATTTTCTTGTGTTCTGTTTTTGATGGTTTATTTTTAAAGCGTGACATTTCTCTCTCTCCAGGATATACTTGTGCAGTTGTTGTACTATTCATGTTTTCTATATGCAATGATATAAATCTACCTTATTATGCAGAATCAGATGACCATTGGTGTAGTCCTATCTATTCCGACAGGCAAGTACATATGAATCTTTCCCAACCCTACTACTTCATCTCTTTCCAAGCAGAGATGCGCCGATTGAGCCCGAGTCTATTAGCACGTAACATATATGCTCTACCCACTGAGAAATAGGCTTTCCCTATATGGAATTGCTTTACACTGAATTAGAACATTGTTCCAGCTACCCTTGTACAGTTTCCTCCTAAAGGCACTGGTTCTCCTGAGAGTTTCTAGTCGGATAGGGGCTTATCTGACATCTGCTGCATGTGGTGATTTTAACTGCCAGAGAGGTACTGAGGATTGAACCTTGGATCTTCTTTGTGCAGTTAAGTTAAAATGAGAGTAGTTGCCTCTCTGGACTCCAGTTGCTACATGCATTGAGTCTTGGCCAGTAAGGGTTTGTATGGCTGGGACCCCTCACCTTCTCACCTCTTCTAAACCTATCATTGGCCATTTAGGGGGGGGGGGGAGGTTGGCATTAACATATATGGTCATATCACCTGATGATTTTTTTAAATTTAAAAATATGTAACAATTAATTAATCCCACCCAATCAGCGAAAACCTTCTGAGGCTATTGTGAAACTCCAGGGTTTCACAAAACCCTGGTTGAAAAAGCTTGCTTTAATGGCAATCACCTCTTACAGCATGAATGCATTTCCCACATTATTTGTACATTGACAAATCATCTGTACAATATGTTTGAGGAAGAGTGCATGCACTCGAAAGCTCATGCTTTGAATAAATCTTTGTTAGTCTTAAAGGTTCTTTTGGACTCTATTTTTGTTGTGCTACTTCAGACCAACATGGCTACCCACTTGAATTTGTACAATATGTGTAAGTCTTGTATGTATTCCATGTTAAAAGTATACAGCATGTCCACAATACAAAATGAATCTACAAAACCAAGAGCAAAAAGCAGTGAATTGAAACAGTTAACAGAAAAATGTAAGTGAACAGAAGTAAGGAATATCTGTGTATTCCTATTCATTACACAGTTTTGGCTAGTCCTTGTTTTGCCTGTCATTGTACACCTCTGTACTCACCTTGCTTATAGAGTGCTTAAGGGCTTAAGTAGACCTTGTCCCAGCCACCAACAATGGTACTGTTGGCTCAAGCTCATGTATTCCTGATGGCAAGTATCTTTCCTTTGGACATCAGACTTCTCCTGTTTTTCCTTGACATCTCTCTGCTATTCCTTGTGGCTGCTAGTCCAGTCCTCTAAGTCTGGCTGTCACATTTCCATACATATGTGTGGGATCCTGGGAGCCACCAATAGTAGCAGAGAGCCACTCATGTGCCACTGTTTGTACATTTAAGGCATTTCATAAATAATAATATACACGGTAAAGTCATGCATTGCAGAATGTATCATGCTTCTGATCAAAAGTCAATGAAAAGAGTCTGCCAAACAGTGAAATAAGTGAACACCTTAAAGTTTTCTCCTTTAATTCAGTATAAAACCAAAATTAAATGGGAGTGGAGTCTTTCCCTTATCTTTCAAGAAGGGAGGAAGCTTGAAAGAAGAGAGATGTGTTTTGTCCCACACCTCCTCCAAACTCGAAGCAGCTGCTTCATTTCACGTCAGCATATCCCTGGTGAACTCTGGCTAAGATTAAGCTCTGGGTAAAATGACCTGTTGTATCAGGCCAGAGGTCTTTCTAGTCCAGCACTCTGTCTTCAGTGGCAGCCTCCTAGATGCTCCAGCGTTAGGTTGCAAAAGTAGTGAGATTCCCTCTTAGTTGTCTCTAGTGTCTAATATCTGGTGTGTGAGAAAGAGGCTGCTTTGAGTGTAGATCTCATCGCTAATTGTACTTGAGCCACTCAGGGTTTTACCCTGTTGGCTTTTGTAGACACTTGCTAGCCACCAAACACTCAAATTAAGTCTTGCATAAATAGCAGCAATTCCTGGGTGGAAAGGTAACCAGCAGAGTTACATTTGGGCCGTGTGCCAAGTCAGTTCCGTGCCATATTTCAGCCAAGACGAACATGCTGGCAGTGCCTGGCATTTCCCCTTTGAGATGGTTGTTCAGTTTGCTGACCCAAGGAGTGGGCAGGTCCCTAGAGCTCTCTGACCCAGAGGTTACCTCATTCTCTGTTCTCCGTGTCCAGTGGTTGATCCATGTGGTTTGTGTAGATGCTTGTTTGCATTGTGAGCACTTGAAGTTTTTAATTTGTGGCCGGTGAGAGGCATTGCACTTTATCCCAATAAAAAATAAGCTCAGATGTTTGTACAAGATAAACTGCTTGGTAAAGTCGTGCACTGCATTTGCCTAATGACAGAATTTTAGGTTCTTATTACTGAGGCTACCCCCTTTTTGTTGTTGTTAGGGTGCACTAAATCTTGATGGATTAAGTCTGGTCCAATTAGCTAACGAAGAACAATGGATCACATACCTTCAGCCTGTGAAGCATATGGAATTATTTGCAGTTTCAAGCTTGAAAGAGTCATTCATGGAGGAACAGCTTAAAATGCTGCTGACACATTTATGATTCACCCGTTTTTTCTTTCTCTCTCTCTCTCTCTTTTTTTTTTTTTGCTTTCAGTTCACTCTTTGAAATGGAGTCTCTACCCCCCCTCCCAAAGCTCTCTAGTTAAAGTCTATGCAGATAATTATAAAGGACACTTCTATTAACCCCCCAGGGCCATTGTATGTGGCCAGAATAATTCTGAAGGTAATTATTAAGTTTACACCCCTTCACGGAAGCCAAGTAGATATTTTCCCAATACTTTTTCTTTTATTAAAAAAATTCACACCATTTTTGGCCACTCACGTTAGTCCTTGGTTGCCTATCTTTAGTACAGTGCATGGAATCTCCTTAAATTAGTTTCACTTGGCTGAGAAAACACCAGTCATTATCCATGAGCAAATCCTCCTGCCTTGGCCACTTATATATTGCAGACTGAAGAGACTGATGTGAGACTTTTAGCAAGAATTGCCAACATCCCTTAGAAATAATTGGGGAAATCAAAAGTGTATATTTCACCACCATTCCCTTTCAGCCTTATTTTTGTCAGACTCAATCTACATTTGCTATTTTTTTCATCATCAGATATACAATTAGCTGACCTGCTATTGCATCACTTCAGTGGACAGATGTTATTTTAGGTGCAGCGGAGTGGCATCAACAGAGCTGACTTCTTACTCAAATTCTTGCCTCTTCGTTGGTAGCTTGTGTGTTAATTTGCTTCCGTAGTCCACAGAACGAATTTATTATTTCTTTTCTGCCCCTTCTTCTGGTAGTATGTATGACCTTTATCATGCAGGGGTCCTTCCCATATGGTAAAAGTATGGCTGGAAAAAGGGGAAAGAAACTGCAGGAAGTTTGCTTGGCCACGGTACAGCATATTCATCTGTGTAACAGCAGTCAGCACATCAAGGGTTTCTTAAACTTGGCTTCATTGTAAGGATGATAGTGTGGAGACAGTCCACAGTGTTTTCTGTGTTTTTATTTCCTGCAGTGGTTTAAAAGAAGGGAGAATGCAACACCTTTGAGGCTAGCAGATTGATTGTGGCACAAGTGTTTTTAGGCAAGATCATGCCTTTTCTTCAGTCATCTGTTGAGGTGCAGTTTTGCCTACAGAAGCTCATACCTCTGTAGACTTGCTAGTCTTAAAGGTGCCACAGGACCCTTAGCCTGTTGTACCAAAACAACGGCACACAGCCAGTCTTCTGGAAGTCATAAAAACAGGTAGTGATGCTCTAGCTACTGAATGAGGCAGTGTGAAACTTGTGCGGCAGAGTGAAGGCAGACCTAACTGGATCATAAAAAAACATGCAGGCAGATTTTTTTTTTTTTTTTTGGTGCCCACTCTTCTAAAACACAAACAAACACGCTTCCTTCAGACAGGACTGGCTCCAGCTCTGTGGCTGGCTGGCTGGCTGGCTGGCTTGCTAAGATACTCTATTGCTTTGAGAAAGTGCCAGTAGGAACTTTGCAGTGAATCAAAGAAGATGTAGTCTTGGAGACTTATTTCTGGACAATATTGTCCCATGTTGCCTGAAGTTACAAAGGGCTGATGGTCACCACATACACTTTCTTGGTAGGTCGGCAACCGCTGTCCTCCATTTCATGGGCAGTTCATCTCTGTGGAGCAATCTCTTGCCTATCACTCACTTTAATGTTCCCTGAACAGGATTGTTCTTCCTCTTCCCCATTTCAGCAGTGGAGCATTGGGTCGTTTCAGCATGGAGCGCTTCCCTTCCTTTGTTTAACCTTTGACCTGTGAAAACAAGAGTTAATCAAAAGTTCTGAGGTAGCTAAGAGGAAGGGGAAGTGTTTGGTTACAAATTAAATATGAGCAAGCCATGTGCCATAAATCCCCGTTTGAGCTACTAGTGTTTTAGACCTTCAGTTCCATGCGGCACAGGGTGTTGGGGTTATAAATCCAGCTTCTGTGTTCTGAAAAGGAGAATTGAAAACTAAGTCTGGCAGCCTGGCTTTTCTAAGATAAATTCATGTATTCCCTCCCTCCTCCCTCCCCCCCGTCAGCTGGTAGAAGTTTAAACACAGACTTTTTAAATTTGCTGGCTTGTGGATTGGAGCAACGCAAGAGGAGGTTGCTGTGATGTAAAATTAGTGCTGCATTGAAGGTAAACAAGCTGAATGCAACCTGAAGTTTGTGCTGTGGTGTGCAAGCCCTTAGGGGGACAATGAGTCAGTGGGTCAGCCTGGAGTGTTGATGTTGAACCGAAAAAGTACCTGTTGTTGCTTAGATTGGCAGGAAGTTAGAGAAACATTACCTCTGCACTTTTCTTAAAAAGTTGATATGTTAGTCACCAGTGAAATAGATTTGCAAAACTTTTCCTGTTTGGCATAACATATGCTTACAAATCACTTGAAATCTTATCTCTCCCCCCTACAATATAAGACAGCAGCAGTCATGGCCAAGATACTTCTGATGTTATATTAATAACCAGAAACATTAGAACCTACCTGGAAAGAAAGGAACTGAGATTCCTCCTATGGATAGACCCTGCATGTTAATAGGATCACCTTGTCTATTTTCTTTGTGGAGTTTGGGAGATGCCCTGCCTTAGCTGTGACCTCTTTGTGGTGCACAAGTGAGAACTCTCCTGATGCTTGATTATGGGAGCCAATTGTGGACTGAGGATACTTGGGCTGCGGTGCTCCCAGGATTGTTGACACCAAATATATCGCTATATAGTGATATTGGCCCAAACAGGACCAGGTATAAATGTGAATATTTTTGATGTCTAAGCATCCCAGCAGTGAGCTCTGCACAGGTTTCTGGATAACACACTTGGCTTCCATTTTAAAATCACATGCCTGATGGGGTCTTTTGAAACCTCTGAGCAAGATGGCAGGGAAGTGTTGGTGTCTTTTATGCTGAAACTGGCTGCTAAATCCCTTCAAGGCCTGGCTTCCCTATCCTTTTCTTCATGGCTTCCCAAGTCAGACAATTGCTCTCTTTCAAGAGCAATGTTTACGGCATTGTTTATGGCGCTTTCAGTATTTAACATCTAGAGATGAGGGTTCCCCTTCTCCCCGTACATTGATTTCTTTCCGCACCAAGCCGATCAATATATTGCCCTGGCAAAATGGAAAAGTTCCTTTCCTGGGCCAGTTTGGGGGTGATTTTTACCCTGAATTCTGTCTTGGGAGGGAAGAAGCCAACAGTAAGATCCCCGTTGTCTTCCCCTGTGGGGCTTCCTGGCTCATTGAAATTGGCTCATGTCTCCCGATAACTGCTTAAGGCAGAAAGTCTGCTGTGTTTTCTCCCCAGATGAAAGGGCAACACGGGCTCTCCTGGGAACTCTCTGGCGGCACAAGAGCCTATTTAGAGAAAAGGGAGCCAGAACATGGTTGCTTAGCAAACAGAGCCCAGGTCCCCAAAGGCGCTCTCTGTTACATCTGATACTTACACCTTAGAGAGAACCGTCAGCCGAGTGTCTAAACCTTTTGTCAGATATCCTAGCTTTAGTGCTTCTGTGTGTGCCAATATTTTTGTTGGCTGTTTTGTTAATAAAGTGACTTTTTGAAATTGGTATGTTCCCAATTCTCTGGAAGCCTAATGTCCTTTGTATGTTGCAAGATCCAGTTCTATTCCCGAGGTAGCAAAGGGGCATGAGGTGTCTGTGTTGTATTGATGTCACCTTCAAATTATAAAAAATATATCAAGCATACATATTTCCTGTAGCACACTGGGGTGGTTCTCTCTCCCCCTCCCCCAGTTCAGATGGACTGTTTTGTTTGCAGTTTTCTTCCTGGTATAGCAGCAATGCTATTCTGAAAATCATGTTGGGCTAGGAGCGACACATGGAACGCAGTGAGCATAGGCAATGGCAGATGAGGTTAATGAAATATGCAGAAAAAATGACTTACTGGGTTCTCAGTGGGATGGGGGAGAGCCCATTTTTTTTCGCTTAGGTACTTGCCCCAGTGCACGTGTCTGCTGCTAGAGTGTGATGAAATTTGTTTGGGTTATTGGCAAGAGAAACGTCGGGGGGGGGGGGGGGGAGAGCTCAGCATTCTGAAATGCCAGTTTTGTCATGCCGTTTCCTCTCTTTTGCCTCAACAAGTATGATTACAAAACCTGCAGTTCCCATCATGCCCTGGTCTGAGTTTTCCCTCACCTTCTCCCCTGGACCTTTAAAAAGAGATTTTATTGTAAGATGCACCTCCTCCTGCCTGAAGTGTCACCTTTCTTGCTGTGTCCCCCTTCTGCATCTCCTTTTGTGAACTTGCAAGGTGTGCAGCACCTTGGCCCATTGTGCATGTGATGGTGGTAAAGAAATGTAGTAGAAACATTCCAGAGTTTGGTGTTGATATTGCAAAAACAGTGAGAAGGCATGGTTTTGTGATGAGGTGTGTGTTGGCTGTGAGTTGCAGACTCTGACTAGCCTACCTTGCAGAGTTATTGTGGAAAGAATATGGAGTAGCTTCATGCGTGCCTTGTTGAGCTTCATGGAAGAAAGGCCGCTGATGAGTTTGAGAGCTAAATACAAAATGAAGCAAGCATTGCATAATTTTGCATCCAAAAGCCCCCAGTGGGCAATTTCAAACGAATACTGCAAAGCTGAAGAGGCCAAAACGTTGTCGGTAGAACCTCACCATTTAGAAGCAACTGGAGTGGCTAATAATGCACACAACCATCTTTGTTAAGAAAAAGACTAGCTACTTTCTGGTCCACTAAGGAGGGCTGTGCAGATTTTTAAAAGGCTGCATATGCCTACAATGGCAGATATTTGGAGAAAGAGGTCTCCTTCCCCAGTTCCCTTTTAAATTCCTCAGGTACTGCCACCAGCAGCTCAGTATAGCTGTTGTGAAACGACAGATAAATCTTTGATTGTCCAGGAATCAAAAAGCAAGTGGGGTGATATCTTTTACTGGTCCAGCCAGTCTTGGTAAAAAGACTGGAAGTGATTTAAAGAATGTTTTAGAGACTTACTTGTGTCCATAAAGGACACCTTTCTCCTTGTTCTGCATTGCCTCCTCTGGTAAACTTATTTACTGGGCTGCTGAGTGACAGCATTCACATGGAACCTCTGGTCCAGCATCCTTGAAGGGAAGGGAGTGTAAACCTGCCACAACGGGTGTATTGAAGCCATGCAGGAAGCTCTGTGGGCCTCTCTGGTAAGATACAGAGCAGCTGTGAATGGTTCCCGCAGCAGGGTGAAACAGCCCCTCTTTTGAAGTGGCATAAGCCTGGGCTTTGGTTTGAAAACTATAGTCCTGCCCTGGCTAGATATTCATCAAGCAGTTCATGGACAAATTTGGGAAATATTCTAAGGTGGCCCCTCCTTTTTTTTTTTTTTAATTGGCTTGCACCATTGATTTGTGTTTTGTTTCTAGGATCATGCTAGTTTTCTCTGTATTATTTATTTCATGTATGTATTTTATTTGTACAGCATATGGTGTTGCTGATTGTAAACAGTCTCATTTTTTAACTTTATATTCTAGAAACAGTCAAGGCTGTGTATAAATCAAAATACAGCGTTCCAGTTTCTGCAGTTGAGGGAAATGCACTTTGCACTTGCCCAGAGATGCATGCTTCTTGTTTGGGTCAAATTTAGACAGTGCAAATGTGTACCAATATTTCCTGAAATATTTATGTCTGTCCTTCAACCTAATTTTGGTTGTTGCATTTCATAGAGGAAGCACTGTGTGTGTAAATGTCTCTTTATGAATGCAAGATCTGACTTGTTAAATAGGAAGTCCATTGATTTGAAAACCGTTAGTTACAAAGGCCTCAAGTGTGGCTTTCCCTGAATTATGCTATGATTAAATACAAAAAAGCACCCTTTCTCTACTGCTTCAATGTGTTTGCTATGTTAATCTCTGAGCAAGGGTTTTGCGCCAAAGGGCCTGCCTCTTTCGGGTGCTCTTTAGGGAAGCTCTTAACTCTGAAGTTTATGAGACTTAAAACGGGAGTCAAAACTTTATGGTCCCTTTAATCCCTCTGGAATGTTTACATTTTATGCCAAACTCAGAAGAGCTATCCTGTACTGGTAATTGTGTTTCTGCCTGCTAGTAAGCAGAAACTCCTGGAGTTTCTTGGACCCTATTAACGGATGTGATAATGCTGTCATAGAAAATTCCTTATCAGCAAGTTGTTGATAAGCAACTTTAAATTTTTCAGTAGTCTTCCCAAGCTTCGGGCAGATGCTACTAGTAGTGCTCTGTTCACATTATCTGTCATGTCTGCTGCATCTCACTTCATTTGTTATTATGGCCTGACCATAGGGGCACTGACTTCCCTACAGCTGATAGATGCAGCCGTATTGTAGCATAGTGCCTTAACCCTTGTTGACACTTGATTTTCCCTGGCCAGGAGGGGCTGAAATGGTATGGCTTTCTGAACTACAAGAGAATTCCCCGGCAGAATGTTTTCTGTATTATTATACTGAAACCAGGCATGGGAACCTGATCCAAAACCCCAATAAAGTAATCTTGCTGTGCACATCAGTGGTACTTGCTGACTTTGTGGAGTGAATGTTTCCCTGGAAGACATGCTTGTGTTGGACAGAAATGTCAGGTCTTTCTTAGTGCTGATCTTCCCCACCCCTGGCTAGTGTGGAAGAGAATGAGATGTGCTGTTGCCAAAGATCCACCTAAGATGATGCTGCTTTGAGAAAAATTGCATCCACGTTATGCTTGCTTTTTTTAAAGTTTGCAGCGCAGACAGATTTTTTTAACTCATTATGTGTATGTGTGTTTTTGTTTTAGTTATCTCCCATGGTTTGAAGTTTTTTATAAACTGCTCAACATTTTGGCAGACTATACAGCAAAGTGCCAGGTAAGTATATGAATATCTCAGTTTTATTACTATGGGTGAATTAAATTTTATTGGCAACAAACCCGAGATTCTGTTCATACCTGACCTAGTCTAGTCTGGTGTCACTCCTTCTAAATATCCCCAGATCTGCCACCTATGAAAATATAATGTGTATTTATATGTATTTTAACACGAAAAATCCTCTTTTAATTGTTTTATTTATGTATGTTGGGGTATGTGATTTTAATAAGTGTGATTTTATCATGTATATTTTAAATTGCTAGTGGCTTTGATGGCCCTTGTAAAGCCATCAGTTTTGCAAATAAATATATAGAATGTCACAGTTTTCATACTTTTGGAAGTCCATGTCAAAACATCTGTTTAAAATGTACTGTTTTTACCTATAGGATAACCAATGGTATGAACTCTTGGAAACACTTTATAAACTGCCCATCCCTGAGCCAGGCACATCTGTGCATCTCAGTGTGGTAAGTAGCACATGAAATACAGCAAAACCGAGACAACATCTTCATCCTCAAGCAACAAGGTGCCATCCCAATGGTAACATTTTTAGTATTGGTCTGATAAATAGCTGACTCAGATTTAAGAAGCTGACATGAGGAATAAAATTACAACTCTTTTGGGAAAGCCAAAACATACACACAGATACTGAAATCTGCCTATGTATGTGAGTGGCGGGGGGATAAGACATTTTTGAAAGTAAATGATACATTATTCCGTCAATGTTTCTTTTGCTTTGCTGAGTACATGAAGGAGGGTTCCCAACCCCAAGGAGATTTCAGGATAAAAACTGAGGGAAGAGAGGGAAATGGTGTTAGAATTGAATGAGGGAAGAATTTGCTTTCCATCTAGTCATGCATGCTTCTGCTTAGTTTTAGTAGGGTGCATGGAGTAAGGGGTTGTGCCAAAGAAAAGATGGGTTTGTTGGGGGGAGGGAGGTGTGGAACGAAGAAGGTAAGGACTCATACAAGTTTTCTGGGAGGCAGTGCCAAGCAAATGAGACAACAATGGCCAAGTGGTCTAGGGCAGCAGAAGAGCTTTGGACAGTTGAAGGTGGTACCTACAGTCAAGTGCACAGATGTATCTGAAAACTAGTAGAGAGGTGAAGAGGGGAGGCAACACCACTGCAGGCTCTTGTTTCAGTTAGTGAAACCATTTCACGAACTTGGGGCAGCCTCCCATTTCAGTGCTGTTGAAGTGGGGGCATTTCTGTCTCATTTCTGAGTTGGTGTTAACACACGGGGAAAGGTTGGCCTCCTAGAGCTGCTGGCTGTTGTCATTTTTAGCTTTATAAATCAACATGTACATTGAGAAGACCTTGTGAAGTCAGAGCAGAGGCTGGGGCACTGGTGTAATGTATTCCAGAAGTGTCCTTTCACATCCCAGATCAGGAGTTAGTTTCCTCCTGAAGAGAAGCTCTGTGTAGAACTTCAAGTTGGGAAGGTTTGGTTGGTCTCTCTCTCTCTCTCTCTCTCTCTCTCTCTCTCTCTCTCTCTCTCTCTCTCTCTCTCTCTTTCTCCCTGTACACCCTTTTGAATGAGGTAGTGCCTTTCATAAGAACTGTTTTATAAACCACAGAAGTGCTTTGCCACCATCTCAACAAGGACAAATTGGATGGGTTGTTATGTGATTTTCATGAAGCTTTGCAGAGAAGGTCTGAATGGTGGCATCTGTTTTCTCAGCTGTGATCATTAAATCTGAGTCCGAAAACTTTCCTCAATTTAGAATTTCCACACCTACCTCTGACTCCAAACAGTTCCCTTGTAGTTTTGCTCCATAATGTCAGTCGACAGGTAGGAGTTGTTTGGTCTGGTGTTAGAAGTAATCTCAGCTGTACCGAGGCCAGCTATCCCTCACACAGCATGTGTGTCTGATACAGAAGACAAGCAGAGTGAGAGGTTGGTATGTTTTGGCCATTGCATTCCAGTGCGTTCAAGGAATGCTCTTGACCTCCCTTTGCCTTGGACATTTCATGAGCAGTGGAGCAAGAAAAATATATCAAAGCAGAGCTCAGAATCTGAGCTTGTTTTGGGCTCTGTCTTTCTTAGCCTGGTGGTTTCAAAACCAAATTATGGATCCAGGCTTGTTTTGTACAATTACAGCCCTCTTCCATCTCTACTCATTACAATGCAGCAGCTCTCCCTGTACCCCCACTCTCTTCCTGGAATCCCTAAATTGTTAGAGCGTGAACCACCTTTTATTTGTATCAGTCTATATGGTGCTTCAGTCTGTAATGGCTGATAAACAACAGATATTGGGCAGGCTTGTAAAAGCACAACACAAAATAGCACTAATATCACAAATCACATCAAGTTCATTGTGATGCTGTATTAAAAAGCATTTCAATTCTGTTTTTAAAAAACCCACATTAAAAGATGCATTAAAACTTATGCAGATCACTTATTTTGTTTCTGCTCATCATGGCTGCAGGCACTGAAATTCTCATCTCAAGAAATCCACTCTGCCTAGCTCCAGCTATAGTGATTAATCCAGTCTCCGTTTTAACTATCAGAACCAAAAGTATGATCTGATGTGGCTTAACTTTGCAATTTTACACCTCAGAAACACAACACTTCAAAGTTTTGTTTTCTTTTGTTGGTTCCATTCTACCTGAGTAAAAATTTTGTGAAACTTTTAAGCTTACCCTTTCATATAAGCGCTTACCATGAAGAAGACAATATTTTTATCTCCCTTGTGTTTCTCCGCTGCATGCTTATGGAAGAAACAAACCAGCACACAGACTATTTCTGTGGCTAAGTATGGAGAGGGGCAGAAATTAGTTGCAGACCTGTCCAGAGTTAATGACTTTTGAGGAGGGAGCACTGTAGTTTTAATGGCATTTATTGTTGAGGTTTTACAGTATTATTTTTACATTTATTTTGTATTGCAAACTGTGTCTCTGAGACTCTTTTCATTCTTCCCCAGCATTCTTACTTTGTTGTGCCTGACACCAGAGAACTTCCCAGCATACCGGAAAATGTAAGTAAGTCTCCCTAAACTATCACACTGGCCACTGAACAGTCTGTGAGATGCCTGAGATCTCAAATTGGGCATAGTGTGACCCTTCAGCCTCAGTACAGCTGTGATAGCTCTCATTTTCAAAAGTAGCTTCAGTACAACCATCTTAAAAGCCTTCAAGAAAGAAGTCCAGTTGGAGTGTAGCTACTCCAGTTGGAATGTCATTATCTTAAAAAAAACAGAGGAGGTAAATAGCATATCAGACCACAGTTTCTGATATACTGGAATCTGCATTGTAAAACCTGTCATGTATGGAAGGGGACATAAATAATAAATTTGGTATTTAACCATGCACAGAAGCTTTTACAGAGAGCAATAAACAGGCTGCAAGTTTCTGCTGTGTCCAAGCAATTGTCCCCAAAATCAAGTATTGTGCTCCCTCTGCTGGCTTCAAAAACTGACCTTTCTCCCTTCCACCATGAGAAACATTAAGAAAAATGGTTTCTAAATATTAAAAAGGATCCGTAATGAAATTGAACAAACAGCCACTGAATACTGGTTAGTAAATGTTTTAAACATGCCTGATGGGAAATCTAAATCAGCATAATCATCTGTGACCCTCTGGAAGGGAACTTTTAACTTAACACCTGCCTAGAGGCTCCATAATTATTGGACCAATTTCACCAAGAAAGCAGAGGCAGTCCTCACATGGCGAACTGTCTAGGATTGAGGACCAGATGCTTGGGCCTGATGCCTGCTAAATGGCTGTTGATCAGCACATTGTCTGGATAGGAAACCTCTGAGAGCGGTGACAGCTAAAAGAACAGAGCAAAAGATCTAGTGAGTTGAAAGCCTTCAGATGTACTGGTCAGAATGCTGGACTAGGACTGGGGACACCTGGGTTCAAATCCCCATTTCCTCATGAAGCCCATTTCCTCATGAAGTCTTTGACTGCTTTCAGACATCATAAGCAAACCACAGTTTGTGCTTTTAGAATCATAGAGTTGGAAGGGGCCAAACAGGTCATCTAGTCCAACCCCCTGCTCAATGTAGCATCAGTCTAAAGCATTCTTGATAAGTATTTATTTGTTTGTTTGTTTGTTTATTTTCTGCCCTCCCCCAAAGGCTCAGGGCAGTTTACATCAAACAGGAATGATACAGATAACTCAGTTTATAGTAATACAATAATAACAATCAGCAATATTATGGAATGATAGAACACTAGGAGAACAATAAATCAACATATACTGATGACCCAGTGGGATGGGCGGGTCTGCAGTGATAGACATAGGAGGGAGGCGGGGGGGGGGCGATGGGAAACAGTAGTTTGGGTCGACCTGAACCAAATGCCTGGTGGAGGAGCTTCCTTTTGCAGGCCCTGTATCTGTCCAGCCACTGCTTAGACCGCTAGGATTCAAAATCTAGGTTTAATCCTTATAACTGTAGTTTATAAACTATTGTAATTTATTGAAGTACCTTATTCCATTCAGGCAATTAAAGATCAGAGAGGAAGACTTTTCAGTAGTCAAACTGTGGAGCCACATGGCTTGATACTAGGTTGTAGGCTTCAGCTTGAAACACTTAGGTAAACAGGCTTTTAGTTTCTGGGAGGTGATTGAAGGTAAGAGACCTCCTTGCCTTGGTATAATTGGGTAGTGAGACATGCAGATGTTATCTGGAAGTTACAGTAAGAGAGCTGTAGCAGAGTGAAACTTCCAACTCATAATATCAAGCTCCCTGTCTTGCTTATCAGTGGGAACTATATAAAGTTTTGACTATCCTTTACCTAGAGATGCCTCATCAGCTGGTTGTTTAGTTGTAGGGTGTTGGAATAGGAAAGCACAGTCTACTTTGTGTATATGTCTGAAACACTGCACACTGATGGTGGATAAATAATTTAATAAAAAAAGCTATGGTGAGATTCCTCTTGTTATGCTTGGTTATATTCCCCTATCTTAGTTCCAGAAACTGCCTCCACCTTGGAATTCAAGAAGGGCTTCAGATGGGAAATCATTTTCTTCCACCTCTTACCACTCCTGTTCTTGATTCCTTTTGAGTACAAACAGACAGTTTGTGAATATCTAGGAGAAGATAACATGGCACCACTAATTTAATCGTAATTCATCTGAATTGCACTGTGTAAATCAGAACTTTCACCGATAGACAGATGGATTCTGGGATAGGTTCTTTCTTGCAGGACTGGATTGCATAAGGAGATACCTTTCCTACCATTTGTCCTCCTGTGAATGATTGTTACCCTCTTACAGAAGCGGTGATCAAAGAGGTCTCTCCATCACAACACTGTCATTCTGATTGGTTCTGATTGGTTCCAAAGAAGACCTGGGCTTAGAAGCTATGAAATGCTTCCCTTGAAGGCACGTAGCTTGATAGCTCATTGACTTTGAGATTTGGATTTTCTAAAGATGTGCTGTGCACAGGTGCAAAACCTGTGTGTATGGACACGTGGTTTGCCTCATACACGTACACACATGCACACACAAAATTTGAAGTTAGTAACTTGTTCCCCCACACACACCTTGGAAAATGTGTTTGTGTTTGCTGCATTAGATTTGCATGTGGGTAAAGTCCATGAAGCAGTAACATGCCAAGATTGGAAATGCCTGTTTTCATCAGCCTCCTTCTTTGAAACTCTTGTGGCTGGCTATGCACAAAACCATATGTTTGTATGCACATGTGCATGCACATAACACACACACACACAAACACACACAGTCTTCAGAAGCAATCCCCCCATCTATTCTGTCTGCTAATGTTGGCTGGAATTCTAATATATGAGTCAGCTTCCCATAATATTTGATCAGTAGATGCTCTAAATGCCTGTGAATCAAAGGGCATTATAAAACCCCAAAGGCTTTATGCCAGGAAAACTTGGAAAAGGTTTTAAAAGCTAGACGTTCAGTCTATGGAAAGGGCGTGACTTATGGTACTTGAAGACATCTTTGTTCAGCATTGGGGTAGGTCAGGGACAGGGAGTGGGTATTGGGGAATGACTACAGCAGTTCTGGGTGGTGTCCACAGCCTTGTTCTTGAGGTGTATTCAGAGGAGTTGCCTTAAGAAGACTGAAAACATTCTGGGTAAGACAAACAGAGTAGTGGATGTAATGAAAAATATAGCCTCATAAACTTTGCAAGTGTGGGTCTTGGAGTAAAGAGAAGCAAATGCAAAACAAATGCTGAGGAGGGAGAGCCTTTTGAGTTCAAGGCTGGTTGACACATTCTTCACTATAATGGCAGTTTCTTCTTGGCATTCCTTGTTTTCTGAGCCTGTGTGTTCCCCCACTGCTCTGTGACTTGAATAATACTTGGTACCCAGGCGGTACAAAGTAGATTTTTAGTTGTAACGGCAACCAGGGTGAATTCTCTGTGCTAAAAGCCTTTATGGCCAAGGAAACTAAATCCATTCGGACAACATTGCCAATGTTTGGCTTCTACAAGCCACTCTGCCTTGGCCAGGCCTGGAGAAGAAAGTTGGGGGTGCACGAAGAAATAATACTGCACTGGAAGTGTTTCTCTGCACCCCTTCGAATTTAACAATCTCTGCTTCATGCTCAGCTAAGCATCAGGTCTACTGTTAGCTTTAATCATCAGACTTGACTAGGAACCAGATCTGTACAAGTTTAACTGCAGTTAATTGGGCTTAATTTCAAAACAGTAAGTTGCTGAAGAACTGGTCCTTCAATTGTTACAGTGTGCAAGAGGGTTTCTCTCATAGCAGTCCAACTCTTTACCTGTCTTGTTTCATTGCTGCATTTTCAAGTAATCCCTGTGCTTGATGAGTGGTCCTCATTGCAGCTCAAGTGTTAACATTTTCAACTGTCTCAATCCTGTATCCTTCTTGCAAAGTAGATCAGTTCTCTTTATAGCTTCTCGGTGTATCCCACTTTTAAGGGCACACTCTCTGTCATTTTACTCTCCCCTAAGTGGAGAACTGCCCAGCTGTATCTGAATCTCAAATCTAGTTTTCTTCCTATTTAATTCTTGTGCCACTCTAGATGTTCATAATCTACCATGTATGAATCTTGTAATCCCTTTATCAACTGCATTAGGGCTGAAGCATGCCCCAGCAGTCTTTGATCTCTCAGTACTGGCAAGTTTATTCTAAGAGTTCCTCTCATGGCTTCTAAGCATTATCCTGAACAGTCAATTTTTATAAAGTCCTGAAAACTCATCAGTTCCCTGTTGAACAGTCATGTCCTCTTCTGCATTTCATTCTACTAAGTTCCCTTTCTGCCATTTTCAGACCAAGCTTTTTTACACAGATATACGCCTCTGCCTCTGCCTCTCGAAGAGCCTCTTGTGTCTCAGAGTGGTAAGGCAGCAGACATGCAGTCTGAAAGCTCTGCCCATGAGGCTGGGAGTTCAGTCCCAGCAGCCAACTCAAGGTTGACTCAGCCTTCAATCCTTCCGAGGTCGGTAAAATGAGTACCCAGCTTGCTGGGGGGTAAACGGTAATGACTGGGGAAGGCACTGGCAAACCACCCCATATTGAGTCTGCCATGAAAACGCTAGGGGGCGTCACCCTAAGGGTCAGACATGGCCCAGTACTTGCACAGGGGATACTTTTACCTTTATGCCTCTGCCAGTGGATTAAGGATGGCAGAACAGAAGACAGATTAGCTCTTGCAGTGTGCTGCATCTCTTGCACAAGCCTCATTCTTGGCCCTGGCCCCCGCCTGGTGGAATGAGCTCCCAGAAGAGCGGAGGGCTCTGATGGAGCTAAGGAGCTTAATAAGTTCCACAGGGCCTGCAAGATGGAGCTCCTCTGCCAGGCCTTTGGTTGAGGCCACAGAGAGGGGAGATCTTGCCCCTCCTCGAGCATTCCAGCACCCCAGTACTCCCGCAATGGTTACATCACTGTTCTGGAGCCATTCAGCAGTCCGAGATGGGGGGGGGGGGAGGGAGGGGGGATCGACTGGTGTTGGTGGGTTAGGAGGGGCTAGAGTGATCTTATCATTTTATATGTTGCGATTGTTATATTTTTACATGTTGTTAGTCACCGCGAGCCGACTGGTTGGAAGCAGTGGCCTATAAGTCTGAAAAATGAATAAATAAATAATAAATATGTTCAAATGTGACTGAGCAAATGGTGGTAGTTGGATTTTCCACCTCAGGCATGAAAATGTCTTAGACTGGCCCTATGATGTCGTCTCTACGTGCCGTATTCTTACTATCACTGAGCCACGAAGCAGACAGCTTCTGAATGGCTTTCTGTTTAGATACAAACATCTTGCCTAATCAGCACAGATGGGACAAAAGCTACGGGAAAGAAAGGAGGACATGCCAGTTGAGTGGGGCTTTTGACAAAATCTGTTCTTTCTTTTTCTACCTGGATGTGGTGTTCACTGCCCCGCTGCAAGCTGTTTAATGAGACCTGAAGGACGCCAGTATATCGATGTGCCCTTTTATTATCCAGTGTGTGTATATTGCTGTGTATTAATTTTTTTTGGGGGGGGGGGAGGATCACAAAACATGACAGATCTCTACAAAGCCCAGGCTTAATTTTTTGTCTGTAGCTTTCCTTTTGTATTTGGACTGCAAGCTGTGGAACATATTTCTGCACAGTATGAAGCTTCTTGGCAAACTCCTCGGGCCAAGTATTGGGGTTTTTTAAGAGTTATCTTTGGATCTGTCAAAAGTGCTAATGGGCTTCTCCATGCTTTTAAATTCTATTTGCTCTTTGTCATGTCTGTGTGTGTATGTGTGTGTGTTCTTGTTTACTCAGTTTTCCAAAGGCCTCACTTGAATTTTAAAATTAACCTAAATGTGCTTTTATTAACACACTTACTCATGGCTGTGTTCTGTACCTTATAGAAATGTATAAAAAGATCAGCTGAGCTCTCCAGCATGTGATTCTGCTTGGCTTCCAGCTGTCAGTCCTGATCACTATATTATAGAGCTGCTTCTTTTACAGTTTCTTGGAAACCTTAACAGCGAGGTCCTTTCGTGGTATAAATTGGCTCTCTCTGCTAGGCCAGTGCCCTCCATGATTTTTGGAGCTGCCTCTTGGTTAAGTCCCCTTAACCCTTCCTTGTCTAGGATTACAGGGAAGGCCAGATGGGGCTTTTAGTTCCAGCTCACAATATCTAGGAGAGAATAACTCTGATCTCAGATCCCGTTGGCTGTGATGCTTTTTGTGGCAGCTTTTTTTGCAAGAGTTGCTTCTGGGTGTGCTTAGATCATATGGTTGGCTTCTAAAAACCCAAGTTCTCTCTTGCTTCTTTCCCTAGAGAAATCTGACCGAGTATTTTGTAGCTGTGGATGTGAACAATATGCTGCACCTCTACGCCAGTATGCTGTACGAACGCCGCATCCTCATTTGCTGTAGTAAGCTAAGCACTGTAAGTAGATGGAGGGGGAGGCACATGCTTCTGTTTGGGCAATGGCATGATGGTTGCTAGGGAGGAGGCAACTCTTGGGAGGGCCACCATGGAACAGCAATGCAATAGGTTAGCAGGCCAGTCAGTGTAAAGCCAGTGGACAATCCAAGGATAAAATAGGAGCCCCCCCCCCATGTACATTGCTTTGAGGAAAGTGGAGTGCTACATAAAAATGAATTGAAGTACTAGTTGGCGCCTTCCAGCTGGGAGTGAGGGACTAAGGCTCTTGCCCCTGCTACCAGTGTGTTCTTTGCGTCAGGATGACTCCCCCCCCCCCCCGGCTACTGCCTTTGCTGCAAGTGCTGGTTTATGTGTATTGAATGGCTATCCTAGCAGTCTCTCCTTTGTGGCAGTGCAAGGGTTTTTTTGCTGAGACCTCTTGGCCTCTGAAATGTTTGAAGCACAAACTTTTCTCTCTCAATGCAGGTGCTTTATAATAACATTTGTGGTATTAGCAGTGGCCTGTTTTGTGCCCTCCTGCTCTGATATTTTCCTTTAAAAATTGGTAAATGCTTTCAGATGGATCTTCTCATGACCTTCTCTTGATAAACTCTAAGGGCGGATAGTACTGTATGTGAGCACTGCATTTTTCGTAATTTTGTTGGACAAGGATGCAGGCTTAATGCTACTTAGGGTCCATCAAGTACCTGAGAGATGAAAGCTGCAGCCCACTCAAAAGCTCATCAGCTCTAAAAATGGCCCCTCACCATTACTTAAAAAAAAAAAGCCAGCACATATATACAGACACACGTACACGGCTTGGTTTAGTTCAAAGTTTAGATCTGTGTATTTCAGTGATTTAGCAGTCAATAATCTTGTGATTTTTTTGTTTCCTGAATAGAAGAAAATATAAGTTTTTCTTGTGGTCTGCTCTGTAAATGGATATTTGATTGATTTTCTTTTTTGGTTTCCCTAGATAAATGGTGAATCAAATATTTTCCCCCTCCTTAATGCTGCTGACTTAAATACTTGAAAGGCATTTTTGAAGCTCCTGTTTCCTTGTTGTCTGCTACTATCTGAGCAATTGTGTACTTCTAGAGTCCGCTTTTGATTGTAGCCATTATTATGCCCAGAAAACAAGTGATGGGGAAAACGGAAACAAGCCATACTGAAGTTAATGAAGAGGAAAGAGCAGCACCTGTTGCTAGATAAGCTGGAGGGAACAAGCCACTGCTGCCACTCACTTCTGATCAGTTCTCCTGCTCCTTCCCCAGTTGTGGCTGTGGGTAGAGCCAGTTAGCCAAGAAAGTGGTAAGCTTTAGGTGTTGTGGTGCATATTACACAGGTTCTTTGCTTAGGCCTTCATGCATTTCAGGCCTGAACCTGAACTGCAAGCAAAACTTTTTAAAACGATGGGAAAGTTGACTCCAAGTAGTAGGGCTGCAGGGGCTTGTTTGATATTTCTAAAAACTTGAAAGCCGCTTATTCACAGATTGGCTTCTGTTTATCCCCCCCTCCTCCTCTTCCCCCTTCTCCACCTTTTCCCCCTTCCAAGGCACTTAAAACATATTTAGCTTCTGAGCAGTGTTGGGGAGGGGGATGAAGGAAGGGGGGGAATCTGTTCTTGCTGTATTTTCTTCTCTTAAATGCTGGAGGATATATTGGAGAGATGACTTTCTGAGGCAGGCTGGGTTGGATTGGAGCCGGGAGTTCCCTGCAAGCTGCAGCCTAAGGAACAAGCAACCTTATCTGGCTTCCAACTGAGGTCTACAGAAGCCAAAGTCCTAGAAAGTTACCAGACAATCGTCTGTGGCCTTGGATGCTTATCTATAGCTGATTCTTTATTCATTCAGAGGCACAACTGAACCTGTATTGGGCTTTTGGCAGCATTGCTGCTCATTGAAAGAAATGGGGTGGTGAGATGCAGGAAAGCAGTAGATGGACAACAATTAGGGGACGGATGTGCAGAAGGTGTCTAGGTTATAGAGTGCACCTATATGGGAAAGTCAAGCAAGGTTTCAGATTGTTGGAGACTGACCAAATAACACTTAGCTAATTGAAGACAACAAAGATCATGGCATACGACCCTCCCTCTTTGCAAACAGATGGGAAAGAAATGGAGATAGTGACAGATTTTATTTTCCTGGGCTCCAAGATCGCTGCAGATGGGGACTGCAGCAAAGAAATTAAAATACGCTTGCTCCTGGGGAGGAAAGCTATGGCAAATCTAGACAGCATCCTAAAAAGCAGAGACATCACCCTGCCAACAAAAGTGCGTTTAGTCAAGGCTATGGTATTCCCAGTTGTAATGTGTGGCTGTGAAAGTTGGACCATAAGGAAGGCCGAGCGTCAAAGAATTGATGCTTTTGAACTCTGGTGCTGGAGAAGACTCTTGCGAGTCCCTTGGACTGCAAAGCAAACAAACCGGTCAATCCTAGAGGAGATCAGCTCTGCCTGCTCCTTAGAAGGCCAGATCCTGAAGATGAAACTCAAATACTTTGGCCACCTCATGAGAAGGAAGGACTTGCTGGAGAAGAGCCTAATGCTGGGAGCAATTGAGCGCAAAAGAAGAAGGGACAGAGAATGAGGTGGCTGGATGGAGTCACTGAAGCAGTTGGTGCAGACTTAAATGGACTCCGGGGAATGGTAGAGAACAGGAAGGCCTGGAGGATCATTGTCCATGGGGTCGCGATGGGTCGGACACGACTTCGCACCTAACAACAACAATAAATTGAAGACTGTTTCTGAACCTCAACAAAGTGATTGCTTTATGTTTGTTCTTTGAGTTGCATTGTTTGCTCCTAACAGGCACCTAAAATCCAACAGAGAGGAGTTCTGTGGAGCACTCACAGGCTAGGCAGACTGTTTCCCCTTATTCTTTCACCTAAAGATTTTTTAACTAATTGACCAAACACTCCTTCTCTAGTAAGGCAGGACAGCCGCCGTGGACTTACATGGGTAGGGCCATCCTAGTTGACCCTAAAAGTCCTGGCTGAGCTCAAAGAAGGGTTCAAGCACACAGGAGGGTCTAAGACGCTTAAGGCATTATTAGTTATATGCATGGGTCATGAGCATGCTTCGTTCCCACCCCCCACCCTCCAGAAACCACAGGCGGCTGCACAGTGGGGCCAATCTCATTTTCAGCCTGCTGGAATCCTTCAGCTTTGACAGTCAGTCATTTCTCAGGTTGTCTTATTATTAACAGCGTGTTTTCTGTTCAGCCGTTGCTAATCAGATGACGTCTGCTACAAATGTACTTGGTAGTGTGCTCTTTCTTTTCTTTCTTTGTAGCACTTAGCTTCTGAGAATAGAAGGTCCCTGCTTGTGATTAACAAGGAGGGGGGGGGGAATCCATGCTTCACATGCGTGTTCCTGTTTTCTTTTAGATAAATAGCAGTGCAGCTATTACGCGTTTGGGGAGTTCTTGTTGCATTGGTTAATACTTTGATTAAGAAGCTCACAATGCCTAATCACTGGAGGCAACAGAAATCATTATTGGTTGAGCTTGGTAGTTAAGCTAGAATTCCAAACAAGTAAGCTGTCCACAGCATTGTTTAACTCTTTGAAGAAAGGCCTTTGCAAGGAGATGATGGGCTATACTTCACGTTAAGAGGCCCTTTGTTTGGAAACGGGGCTGTGCTCTTTGGCCAGCAAAGCCTGGGATTGTTAACATGTTTCCTTTGATACTTCCCACTTGGATTCTCTAAACTATTGGGTTACTGAAATTAACATAACCTCCACAACAGGATTATGCCTATGCAGGCCAGTGCCAGGCAGTAGCTGTGTCTTGTTTTGGGGAAATGCAATCAGGTTCATTAGCTGAGCCAAGAGGCCCTTCTTGCTTTACTGTTATTTTGCTATAGAAACATCTAATGCTAATTTGTCAGCTATATGAAGATGCTTTTTGTGACTGAGTAGAAAGTCAAAGGCCTCAAATTCAATCTGAGTTGTGGTGGGTGGTGGTGGTAAGTAGTAGTTAAACCATCAGATTTCAAATTGATCACAAATCGATCCACTATAAAATCCACCAGCTGTCTTGTAATACACTCTGTTATACACTAAATATCACAAAGTATTGAACAAATATTTGAGTTCTCCAATATTGTTCATTAGGCTGGATGTTTGGGACCAAAAAAAGGGATGACGGAAGAAAATTGATAATTCAGGATCAATTTTTGGGGATTTCTGATCATGCCCTGGAACATCTCTTTTACACACATCAATTTTCCATAGTGTTTTTATATTAAAAATTCCCCAAGTAGTTTACAAAACAATCAGTTTTAAACCAGCAGTATAACCAGATCATACCATCAGCCCGAGTTCATCTGTATTCACTAAAACGTCAAACTAAAAGCTGGCAGAGCATCAGTACAAGTGGAAGTTGGATGGCATGTTATGCAAAGTAATACTTCCTCAAACTCATGGGACCCTATCTTAGCACCTTAAAACCTGGTCCAAAATTTAAAAAATGAAGCCAGTAACGTTGTTGGAACTCAAGTATGTGCTTCATGTTCATGCTTGTCAAGATTGGCAGCTACATTTTTGGACCACCTGGAGTTTCTGGTTGGTGTTCAAGGGCATCCCGATGTAGAATGCATTGTAGAAGTCTCATTTAAAAGCAACTAGAACACAATTTTTACTTGACTATCATCGTGTCTGCTAACTCATGCCCGGCACAATTGTTTAGGATAGTTCAATCTCTCACTGCCCTAGAGGAAGGGCCCCCAAATAATAGTCAATCAGATATCAGCTGTGAAGCATTTGCAAGTCATTCTTCAGATAAAATCTCGACACTCCGCCATGACCTTCCTCCAACCTTAGATACAGAAAGTGAAGTAGAGGCCCCTTGGCCATCTTTGGAGAGAATACTGAGTAACTTCAGATGATTCACACTGACTGAAGTGGACAGGATGTTTGCAGCAGTGAGACCAGCCACATGCCCACTAGACCCCTGCCCATCATGGCTACTAAAAACACCAGCTATCAGAATAAGCGATCCCCTCCAGGAGATAATAAACCTCTCCCTTGAAATGGAACAATTCCTGGAGGGGCTTAAAGAGGCAAGGGCTTAAAGAGGCCACGGTTGAAAAAAAAACATATCTAGACCTGTGGGAGCCTGACAACAACCGACCCATTTTGCACCTAGCTTTCCTTGGAAAAATGGTTGCCCAACTGGTATGGAAGTTCAGGCTGGGATGTCACCAATTTGCAGATGACACCTAGCTCTTCCTCCTGATGGATGACGACCCTGATTCTCCCCAAGAAGGATTAGCCAGCTGCCTGGAAGCAGTGACAAGGTGGCTCAAGCAGAGTCATCTGAAACTCTTCAAAGGCAGAGGTCCTATGGCTAGGCAGGAAGGGTCCAAACGAGGAATCATGTTTGCCAATCCCGGATGGTATGCAGCTATCAGCAGCTTGCTGTGCCAGAAACCTGGGCATGATTCTGGATGCTTCCCTCTCAGTGGAGGCCCAGGTCACAAGATTAGTGTGGTTGGCGTTCTACCACCTTCGCCAAGCCAAATTACTAGCTACCTACTTCGCTCCAGAAAATCTAGCCACAGTATCCACGCACCTCTAGGCTTGACTTCTGCAACACATTCTACAGAGGCCTACCCTTAACACTGATCTGGAAACAGCTGGTCCAGAATGCAGTTGCTAGGGTCCTCACAGCAACATCATGGAGGTTCCACATCTGGCCTATTCTACAACAATTGCACTGGTTACCAGTCAAATTCTGGATCAGGCTTAAGGTTTTGATAATTACCTTCAAGGCTATATGCAGTCTGGGCCCAATGTACCTGAAGGACCACCTCTCTGCCTATACCCCTCAAAGAGCTCTGCGCTCCACTATCTCCATCCGGCTAATGATCCCTTGCCTCAAGGAAGTACGCTTGGCCCCCACCTGGTGGAACAAGCCCCCAGAGGAGATCAGAGCCCTAATGGAACTAAAACAGTTTCACAGGGCCTGCAAAAGGGAGCTCCTCCACTAGACATTTGGTTGAAGTCGACTGAAGCCAAATAATATCGACTGGGCCCCCGAACCTTCCTCCCTTGAACCCATATGTTGACCAACCATGGGTCTGTTAGATTGTTTACTGTTTATTGTTAGAATTTTAATTTCTCTGTTTATTGCTATCACTGTTACTTTTATTTGATATAATCACAGAGTTCAATGTATTGTTCTGTGTGACTGTTCCAGGTGAACCGCCCTGAGCCTTAGGGGAGGGCGGTATACAAATGTAATAAACAAATAAACAAGGGTTATAGAGAACAAATCTGTCTGATCCAGTACCAAGCACAGCTGTCACATCAGTCTCAAATGATGCATTCCCTGGTCATGGATGTTGTCAAGATTACAGAATGAGCCTGTTCCCTAGAAACACCTCCAAGTTCCAGTCCTGAACTGGCATTTCCATAGCTGCATAATCTACCAAGCTTTGCCCAAACTGTTGCTGTGGGAACTGTTCAGACTTATGATATTTCACAGATCCCGCTGATGAAGCATATGCAAAACACTTAGGGGTCTTAGAGTTGAATTAATTCTCCCACTCTAGCAGCTCTCTCGTGTTTTCTGCCAAGTCACTCACCATCACCAACTCCATTTTATCTGGGCTACATTTCTGTTTATCTTCACCAGTTCCATTACAGCATCCAAGTCTTGACTAATTCAGAATAATTGCCTCAGATATCAGAATGAAAGAAGTAAAGTTGGGTGCCATCAATGTACTAGTGACACTGTCCTCTGATTCTCCCACATAGTCTCTTTGTAGGTGTACCAAAATCCAGCTTGGTGAAACGTTTTGAGGTAACTCAAAAGCATTCCCTCCATTTTGTCATACTTTAGTTGGTATTACGCAAATGTGATGTTTGCTCTTGCTTTATGGAAGGCACTTTAGTTGCATTAAAGGTAAACCTTAGGGCAACTGAGAAAGAGATCTTTATTCAGGACTCTTCAAGATACCCAGTCAGAGGATGCCCATTACTAAGCCTGCTACCTTCACCATGGAAGCTTTGATCACTCGATCAAATAGAAAAAGAGTAGTCCAATTAAAGGCAGGGTTTTCATGTTGTGTGTGGAACTCAGGGTCCCTTATAGACCTAGATGCTGTGATATAACATAGATGGGTAGCAAAATATATCAGTTAAAGAGTCCTTCTGTGACATCCTAACCCTCCTCCTTTATTTACCCTCTCTTGACTTTTCTTATAGTCAGTACTGAGACATTTACTGTATCTTCTTCAGGCCAATTAAACTAGAATTTTTTAGTTCAGCAGCCCATTTAAAGTGCATATGCATGTACCAGGCTACTAAATGTGACTGCATTATTTACCATTTCCTAATTTCTGTACAATATTATTATCAGCAAATATAATTCTTTTTTTTGGGGGGGGGGGGGTCCTGAAAAACTTCTCCATTGCACTATGTTGATGCTGTTGTTGATGTGAAACATCTATGATGCCTGTAGTCCCGCCCCCAGGGACTGCACCAGTAGATGGACAGGGGTAGCGGCGCCAGAGCACTGAGACGCGTTCAGTGCTCTGGCATCGCTGCCACCACTGCCAGTCTTCCAAGGCTGCTCCCATCCTCTGGAGAGTGGAGGCAGTCTCGGTAGACTGGGGGGGGGGGGGGAGCTCAGTGTGACACAGCGCTGTGTGTCACTGGGCTGGGGCTGCCTCTGCTATGCCCCTGAGGCTGCTTCCACCCTCTGGAGAGTAGGGGCAGCCTCGGGAGACTGCCGGGAGTGGGGCAAGCACAGCAATGCACAGTGCTGCCTTTTGCTGGGCTGGCTCTGCCCCCACCAGCAGACATCCCAGCAGGTGAGGAGGGGACGGGAGGGGACAGGGAGTAAGGATTCTCGCCCCCTATGTGGATGTTCCACATAAAGGGTTAGAATCCTTATTGGTTGATTTTTTTTACCCTGCTTCAGTATCCTTTTTTAAAAATCCTTGCTGTGATCCTCCCCTGAGCCAACAAAGAATTATGTGATAAATGCAGTGCTGTTATGTTGTGTCATTATTTTGCATCAACTATTCAGAGTTAGAGACGGTGCTTTGAACTGGTGAGTAGGGAGCAGTACTGTAACCATTCATGTGCCAGCTCCAACTTTTTTTAAAATTATATTTATTATATTTATATATACCACCCTTCCCAAAGGCTCAAGGCAATTTACACGAAACAGAAATGATACAGATAATTCAGTTTATAACAACAATGCAGTGATAACGGCAAGCAACAGAACAGAACAATAGAATAATGTGGGTAACATTAAATCAGTGCATACTGATAGCCCAGTGGGTTGGGCAGAACAGCAGTGGGTGGCATAGGAGGGGGGCTCAGGGTGAAGGCCCCTGGGAAGTGGTGGTATAGGTCATCCTCAACCAAATGCCTGATGAAGGAGCTCCCTTTTGCAGGCCCCGTGGAACTGTTCAAGTTCCGTTAGGGCCCTGATCTCCTCCGGGAGCTCATTCCACCAGGTGGGGGCCGGGACAGAGAAAGCTCTTTCCCTGGTTGAGGTCAAGTGAGCTTCCCTGGGGAAAAAACAGAGGATAGAGCAAAGAATATTTGTGATACACAAATGTATAGATATATGCTTTGCTCAATCTTAATGGGAATTGTGGCCATGCATTTTCTAGATCAGGAGGTGCAGGTCAGATGTGGCATTCTTATAAGCTCAGCTTCTGGGACGTACATTGACTGCTTCTGCGTTCTGCTTCATCATCGTGAATTATGATTTTGTGGAAGCACTGGTGGCTTAACATTCATCTAAAGTAAGATCCATGTCCTTTTTATTACCCTAAACAGGGAGTTTTGACATCTGCCAATTTAGGTTAATTTCTGGTGTAATTTTCTGCTGTGTTTACCAAGCCTCTGAGCAAGGCGATGAATAATCAACAATAAGCTTTTATGATTCAAATGGATTAATTTTCCACTACTGCTAGGAAAGCTGGTATTTATAGCCACAAAGGACTGTGGGGGAAAGTGGTGAATTAAGAAACGCATTCAGTGTTTCAAGCCATTAGCTGCTTGATCCCTTCTTTCATTCTTCCTCCATTTCTGCTAGCAGAAGATTTTCATTATCAGAGCCTTGTGCCAATAATGAAGACCACACCCCTCATTATGAACGGTTGCTAACAGGTTCCTTTCTCAATGCAGCAGCATAGGGAGGTGCTGTTCGTACACTGTATAGGAGGCAAAAGTTAGATTAGTATACAAAAAAAAAATCAGTATTTGCAGCAAAGCACGATGATCTCTTTTGAGGGGGGAAGGGCAGAATACAAAGAGTAGCTTCAGCAGAGGATACATTGGTGGAAGTTACGTTGCAGAGGTGTGACAGCCTCACTATCTTTCCAACTGCTGCGAGGGAGGCTGTGTTGTGTCTTAGCCACACTAAATAGTGCCGTCTCTCTCTAGCTCACTGCATAAAGTTCTGGCTTTCACATTAAGAAGTTTGTATCTTGGTCTCAAAAGCCCACTGAGGTATTGTACTTGGCATGTGCAGCCTTTGTCTGGTTGTGATTGTGGGGGAAGAAAAGAAAGGCAGGGGGAGGGAGGGAGAATTCCATCTGTTTTCCAAATAGCAAATGGTGAAATCTATTTTTATTCACTTTTACTGTTGCTTTCTTCCATTGAGGTTCAAAGATGTTCCTATGCTCTATTCAGAGTCTCCAAATCTGTCTCAATTGGTCAAGATCCAGCAGTCAGTGTTTAGTTCTGCTTTGCTCTGAACAAACTTACATCAGCAAAATGTGTAGGTGATAAGAAAAGAAGCCTGACATGTCATCTCTTTGGCATCAGGGGCGCCTGGATGTTTTGTGGAGGAGATGAAATCTGAGATGAACTCCTGATCACACTTCTGCTAGTAATTTCTTCAGGGGCTGTCTGCTTGTCGTTTTTCTATTTGAATTAATACCCTACAGCCTTTTGTTCTCTTATGGTTGCTGATGAAGGTCAGCCCTTCCAGGAGGACTTTACAGCACTTTGAAAGGCACTCTTGCTGTGATGTGTCTTGTAGGGTGAGGGTTTATTGACTGCAAGAGAGGCATTCAGAACAGGGCAGTCTTGCTTTTTTGCTGCCCAAGAGTAGTTGCGCGGTCAAGAGGATGCACACTTTCCATCCCGGAGATCGCAGCAGGGCATACATCCAGAAGTGCTCCATGGGGTGTGTGTGTTGCTGACATTCATATTTTGTTCTTTTCAGTTAACTGCCTGCGTCCATGGGTCTGCAGCTATGCTTTACCCAATGTTCTGGCAACATGTTTACATCCCTGTTCTGCCTCCGCACCTCTTGGACTACTGCTGGTAAGGTTGGGTGTCCTTTTCTTTTTTTCTTTCCTTTAAAAAAACGCTTTGCCACTTCAAGTCTGGATTTTAAAGGTCTGTCAAAAATGTCAGTGTGTGAATGCTAAATGCTTTGTGAATGCTTTGAGAGTTTTTGCACGGTCCAGTTTACTACTACACACCTTGTAAATTACTCTTGCATGTTTTAAGGAGTATTTTCACGAAGTACTTTAATCATATGCAGTGACTGTTTTCCTCTTCTCCCTTCCTTTCTCTCTCTCTCTTACCAAATAAGTTGAGGAGGTCAGCAGTAAGGGATATGCTTTATATTGAATTTCTACCCTTAAATTGGAAGGATGCTTTGCTTTGCTGTTTCCCACCTGCCTCTGTTGTGACTTTCCTTACGACTCACAGAACCATGCTGCGGTTAATACCATTCGGAGGTTTTTGCAGCTGGTAGCCTTTTAAATTTTTGCTTTGCTTCATCTTAACTTACAGCATCCCTTTGCCTAAGAGTTTGTTCATTCAAATTTTGAGAGTCCCGCAGTGCTCCCCTCTCCAGATGCTTGGATGACCTGTGCAGGTGGCTCCAGTTTTCATTCGGTCAACTGAGGCCTTAGTCTCTGCTGACAAGATCCTTGGGCATGACAAGGCATGTTTGTGTACTGTGTTTAGATTCAAAAGTAGCTGCACTGGTGGCACAAATGTGACTTTGGATTGGGGCAGAGCAAGTGTAAGTCCATTTTCCTGCTCTGTTTTGTCATTAGAAATTTGCTGATCTAGTATTAGCCGTGGTAGGAAACAATATTACGCCTTCCTTTTTTCCATAGGCAAGTAACAGCTCATAATGAATAAGGATGGGGTGACTTCTATCAGTAGAAAATGCTAAGGAGGTTGTGAGCCCTCACTCACTAGTGGTCTTTAAGTAGTGGCTGGACAGATACGTATCAAGGATGCTTTAAGCTGATTTTACATTGAGTAGGGGGTTGGACTGGATGGCCTGTATGCCCCCTTCCAACTCTATGATTCTATCCCCTGCCATATTTCCCTCCCCATTCCCCCCATTCTATCAGGAAAAGAGTGCCTGCAGGACTATTGACTGGTGCCTAGGGGGTGAACAGCCTATCTTCTTGGCTGGAAGGATGTACATATGCCTACAGCAGCTTTTCTCAACCTTTTTACTATTGGGAAACCCCTGAAACATTCTTAAGGCTTTGAGAAACCCCAGAAGTAACATGATTGTGCAGAATATGGTTGGGAAGCATAGCGGTGTACGTGCTCACCTGGAACCCCTCCCCTTCCCACCCCCTCCAGGCCCATCCTTGGCCATTTCAGGAGAGGAGGGGGTAGGTTGACATGACCATATATGGTCATATTATACATGTTTAGCAAATTAAAAATAAAATTAAGTAACTCCAAACCATTCAGGAATCCTTTCTAGTACTATCAAGAAACCCCAGGGTCTGATGAAACCCTAGTTGAGAAAGCCTGGCCTACAGTGATGTTCATTGAATAATAAAGTTGCTTGACATGCAGGAAGTGAGACTGAAGGTTGACTTACTAGCTGACATTCATTGAAAGAGCAGCATACATTCCTGCCAGTAGTGGGAATCCAGGTTAAAGCTTGAGACAAGGAACCCACCATCATCACTGCAGTGGTGGCAGTCATCTCTTGGGCCCATTATGCCCATTCAGGGTGGGATGGCAGTGGCTAAAATCACCAATTATGCACGCTGCAGACGGCAACCGGGCGCAGAGTCAACGTATGCCACCGAAAAAGCCGTGTTAGCAAAATGCGGAAGAAAGTGGAACTTCCCGGGACCAGGGCGCAACCAGAAGCGGCTCCGGAGTAGCCGCGTGCATAATTGGATACTCTGGGTTTTGCTGCTGTTGCGTTCCGTCCCGTGCATAAGCGGTTTGCTTTGCTTCGTCCTCCTCCGCATTCTCCATGCCGCCGTTTCAGTGGCCGTGCATAATAGGCCTTGGTGTTGTTTTTGATATTGCAAGGCAGTTATTATAGAAATAAAGGGTTTATCATGGCACCCTAGAGCAGCCTTTCTTGACTTTTTTACCATTGAGAAACCTCTGAAATATTCTTCAGGCTTTGAGAAACCCCAGAAGTGGCATGATCGTGCAGAATATGGCTGAGAAACATAATGGTGTACACGCCACCTTGGGGGTCTTTCCTGTTCCCACCCCATCCAGGCCCATTATTGGCCATTTTGGGAGTGGGTCAGGTTGACATGACCCTATATGGTCACATCACCTGATAAATGTTTAACATATATATATATAAAATTAACTTCTACCCATTCAAGAAACCCTTCCAGGGCTGTCAAGAAATCTCAGGGTTTCATGAAACCCTGGTTGAGAAAGCCTGCCCTAGAGGCCGGCAAACGTTTTGTGGCAGAAGCTGTCACAGGCCAGAGCCTCATTCAACAGATGCACTTTGACCTCACTGCTTACAGTGTTTTCTAGTTCATCATGTACCTCATCTGAATACGCACTTCATGCCTCTGATGAAGTAGACCTTAGTCCTCAAAAGCTCATGCTACAATAAGTACATTAGTCTTTTAGGTGCCAGGAGATTGCCTCCCTCTTTTCTTATATGGTTTCAAAGGCAAGCATTCCACACAAATAAAGTCAGAGCATTACCAGGAAACTTTTCATAAATAAACACACTTCCCTTGACTCCAAAAAACAGGAGTTCACATAGTAATCTGCATTTGCTGTCTTGCCACCTTTTTTGCATACTTGATGCATACAAGCAGGATTGTGTTATTCGGCTGTTCCTTTCCCAAAATGTAGCAAGCATTAAGAACTATCTAAAGAATAGTTTCCTTGTGCAGGTGTATTAATTGCAGGGGTTGGACGGGTTCTGGGTTCCTACAAATAATTCCCTCTTTTCTTCTTCTTGAAAGTGGCCACTGTAGAGTTCCCACTCGAAATCTGGCCGCAGTGCTCTGCTGCAATCGTTGCCATTGTGGTGCATTTGGGGATGCACATGCCAGGTGCTTTTGGAAAGTTGCTGGTTGGCGCTTACCGCTTCAGGGCTCTAAGAGAAAATGACTTGCAGCAAAATGTAATTATACTGAGAGAAGTAGCTATTTTTCCCCCTTGATTACAGTATCCCGTTGGCAAAAATATTGGTTAGTTACATACATTTACTCAGCAGAGAATAAATAATGGTTTCTCGCTCCCCTCCCCTTGCCTGCATTATTCAACATACAAAGCTTCTAGCTTTGGCAGCCACTAAAATTTACCAATAAACACCTGCCACATTTTTAAGAATAGCTTTTGAACTGTAGTCCCCCCTCCCTTCCATTGGCAACATCCCTACAATTTGCCAGCTAGTCCCACGCTGCTCCCATTTCTCTTGTTCCTAGCTAGTTTTGTGCTGGTCCTTATTAATTTTTTTTGAAGGAGCTAAGTATTGGTGTGCATATGTTTAGGCAAATGCAGGGATGGGGATCTTTGCAAAGGAAGAGGCGTTCAAGGTTTTGCAGATTGCCTGCTTTACCTAGTGGTCAGCATCAGGTCTGAACCCCTGTCCAGAGCTCTGTGCCTTTAGAAAGAATATCTCTTGCCTTTGTGGGGGTTAAAATTGGGGAGGCCCAGCTCCACGTCCCCACTCACCTATGAGGCTCGCTTGGTGTCTTTGAACTCTCTCTGCATGCCCTGCAGGGTATTGTTAGAATTGAAAGGTGGAGTGGGAACTGTGCATGACATCTTGAGAACCTTGTAAGATGGGTGAAATAAAGTTGTAATGTAAATGGTTGAACAATTTGTGTGATGGAACACCACACAGTGAAAGAGTTACATGGCTCCTCGACCAACAAAATAGAAAAATATTGATTCAGTTGGATTCAGTAATTAACTAGCCTTTGTTTCCTCTCTTGACCACACTAAGTTCAAATACTTATCTGGGTGGTGGTACCAGCCTGCATGTGTAGGAAAGAGAGCCATGCTTCTGTTCCCTCTGCCAAGCAGGCAGCTTCACATATGACATGGGTGCTCATTATATTGTATTGGAAGCTTCTCCAAGCTTTGGAGAGGCAGGGAGTAGAAGCTTATGCACACGTGTCAGTCCTTCCCAGCTACAAAACAGGGGGAGGGAGATCATACAGATATGGGATGTGCCCATATCACATGAGGCACAGTCTGGAGGAGAGGTACAGTTGTTTCTCCATGATGAGTATGGAGTATCTGAGTCAGGCCTGGAATGTCGGACTTTGTATAGTGAATTATTAACCTTCATCCTTGGAAAGGGCATGATTGGCTATTTCCCCACAGTAATAACATATGTACATTTTAGGGAACTGAGAGGACAGCTATGGGTTTTCTGATGGAGTCTGCTGCAGTTCCCACTGCAGTTTAGCAAGCCACTTTTAAAAACAGGCCAGTCAGCCTTACCTCAAGACCTGCTGAAGACCCTGTAGCAGTGAATGGCAGCTTGTGTTCATGGACTCACTGTTCCCGATCGTGCTCTTCAGACCACATTCAGGCACCCCTTCTGTCTAACATGCATTTAGATGCCTCGTGCTGATGTTTATGTCCTCTAAGCAGATAGGGTTATTGGTAGTTATCTGACTTCTTTACCAAATACTGCTTTTTAACACGTTTTTTTTTTAAATCTTGAGTAGGGGAATAAAACAGAGTGATCTGTGTTTCATCTTGTTATTTTTAAGCTAGAAGAAGACCCAACTGCTGCTGAAATAGAAATTTCCGCCCTCAAGGATATTCCACCATCTAAGCAAGTGCTACACCTTGAAGAAACTTCAGTGCTTCCAATCATTATCTACAAATGCCCCCAAACTAGCATCTGACTGATGAATTTATTATCTACTGTATGTTTTTTAAAGACAGAAAGGTGCAGGCGGAAGAGGAAGAAAACATTTGTTCAAGTTTCTCTCAAGTAAAGGTCCAGCAGGGTTAACTAGCATTCTTAATAAAGTGCCTGGAGGCTGAAACATGTAAATTTCAAGGTGGTTTGTTCCTCTGTGGATGATTTAAATGTTAAGTACATCCCCATGTACAGAAGACATGGAATGGAATCTTAAAAACTATTATCTCCTGGCGAAATGAAGCCACCATTTTACTCGCTGTGCAGGAAAGGCCGGTTCCCAATCATTTGCACGGCCAGCGGGTGCCCTTTCTCTGCATAATAGGCTGTGTGTCTGTAATTAACACGCGGAGGGAGGCTGCCACCGCCAGCTTTTTCCTTCAGGTGTTCTCCCAGGAGTTGTCAGGACGGCAGTGTGTTCTGCACAGAGGCTTTTGACTCTGGATCTGAAAGATTAAGTCTGTGCTAACTTCCTCCAACAAAGGGCTAAGCGCAAGGGCCCTACATTTGGGAGTACAGGTGGGGCCAAAGGGAGTAGGCAGTCAAGAGCCCCACAAGGGGCTTCTGGCTTAGAGAGGCTTCGCAGAGTCTGTGACACAGCAGGGCTGGGGGGAAATGAATTAGCTGAACAGGCAAGCTGGAGTAGGGATAGAAAAACCCTATAATTATCAGGAAGAATCTAATTGCACTTTCACAAACACAACAACTGATTATCATAACCTGATGTGAACTTTAATTAGAGCAGTAATCACACACTATAGTTGTCTGAATAAATCAATTTAGCACTAATTTGTGTGCCATAAATATGTTGTTTCAAAAATAGGTTTATCTGTGTTTGAAGCAGTGTGAACTTTGAAGAGGTGCTTATGGCCACAAAACCTGTGCTGCGTGTGCCACTTCCTCTCTTCCCTCATCTCCTGCTTCAGTGTCTTGTGTGGGCTCGGGTGTTAGGGCTAAGTCCCTGAGAGTAGATCTGTATTATTCCTGACTTCTCTCATTTGGGCTTTAGTTTTTAACCTTTAATTTCTGTTTGGTTGTTTTCTTTGCAGCTGTGACTTTAGAAAGAAAAGATGAAAAACAAAAGCAGATGGTAGTGGAAAATTTAAGTGATTGAGAAATTTTCAGCTAGTTCCTTCACCTTAAAAATACAGGTGGCATCTGTTGGTTGGTTGGCCCCTTTGCTACCGTATGGATTAATTTGGGACATTGGATAGCTAAAAGTGGCTAGTTCATTATTTTCCAAGCCCTCAGAATTCCCACTGCCTTACTTTTCATATAGATTTCTCCTTTCTGTCTATATTTTGATGTCTCAGTGGACATGCTTTGCCATGGACTGAAACTGGCACCCCCAACCAGATTGGTTGAAATTGATCATGTGGAGGGTGTCACTCATGAAAGTGAGCTACAGTGCAGATGTTACCAACACCATCCTAGAATCTAGATTACCAGTTGACAACCTGAATATACAAACTGTACCTGGAAGGCTTTTGTACATTGGTCTCAATGAAAGAAAGTAGATTACATGGTTCCAAGAATCAGGGACATTCAGGAGTTTCTAGAGGACGGCATGTCCAGATGCTCATGGACATCTACTCTTTGCAAACATATGGCAGCAACACAGTCCCGTCTGCACTAACAAAACTCCCATTTGATTCAATCAAGGACATTTCTCTGAAATACCTGAGAATTAAGACATTATTCCTCCTGGCCATTACATCGCCCATTCAGTCAAAGTTTGCACATTTTATAAGGACAAGGTGGTACTCAGGACAGACCCATCATTTCGCCCCAGGGTGATCTTCACCTTCCATAATTCTCAGGAAATCAAGCTGACATCCTTTTGTCTCAATCCTGTACCCCTAAGGAAAAAACTCTGGCATACTCTAGATGTCAGAGGAACTCTCAAGACATTCATCATTAGACTGCAGAGCATCAGAAAAATGTTCAAAGCAGTTTCTCCTAATATGGACTCAAAGATGTCCAAGGCATCTTTCAACAGATGCTTAAAAGCATGCATCATTGAAGCATATAAGGCCCCAAAGCAAAAGGTGCCCCTGGGCATCAGTGCACCCTCAAGAGCACTGTGACAAATACTGTATTCCCAAGGCACGCCACAGTGGAAGAGGTGTGCAAGGCGGCAATATGGTCCTTGATATCAACATTCATTGAACACTACAAGAGCAATCTATACAGCTCATCAGATGCTGCCTTCGACAGAAGGGTTCTGCAGCACATTGTGGAGCGTGTTAATGATGATCCACCTGGGAATTAGGACATTGCTCTGGAAGGTCCCATCAAAATATCCCCTGCCTCAGAGGAAGAATGACCATTGCTTACCTTACCATAGTACTATACTGAACTATGTTTCAGATTCTTCCTGTTTTCTCCCAAATATTTAATAGTTAATCTTTATCTGTTACATGTTGGTTGTTGCATGATCTCCACTAGTCTATTACGGTTGTAGCTGAGAGCATAGCTTTCAGAGTGCCTAAGCTGAAGGGAGGTTTATTTCCACCAAGGAGATGGGAAGAGGAAGAAAAGTTGTTCCTGCCTCCCTGCGTGAATGGTGTCCTTAAAGAAGAACTCTTCTCAGTAAATAACCAGTAGTTGTTCTCCTTTATTCATCATACTACCTTCATATATATAAAGTCAGACCACTGGTCCATCAAGCTCCATGTTGACCCTCTGGCCAGCAGTAGCTCTCTAGCTTTCTTAGGAAGAGAAAAAAACTTTTCCCAGCACTTGCTTCCTGAGGTCGTTCTAAGAGGATATGCTGGGAATTTAACTGAGGACCTTCTACTAGGAAACCATCTCCTCTCACCTACTTATGATAAATTGTGTCTGTTTATAGCTATTAATGCCAGATGCTGGGGACATTATGAGCATGGCCATATCTGGAGTTGCTCCAGTAAGGCAATTCTGATGGTATTGCATTCTGTGAAAGAAAGAAAAAAACACATTTATGGGTGGGTGTCATTATAGCAATCCTCTCTCACTTGCCCTAGCATCCATTTGGGCAGCTATAGATCTTTCTATCTGTCTATAACCCTGTTTAAAACCATTTCTTCCAGCAGCCATCCAAACTTCCTGTGCCAATGAATATTTCTGTTGGTTAATTATGTGTTGTGTGAGCAGTATTTCCTTTATCCTGTCTGGCAGGATGGGGAGGAAGGAAAGAAGCATTTAAATAGTTCTGCTGCTGTTTCCAGCCAGTTGCCTTCTGTTGGGGTGGATGCTGTATCTTTCTATAAGAAACTGCACAGTGATCCGCCTCAGTATCATGTGGATAATCTATTGCAGGGGTAGTCAAACTGCGGCCCTCCAGATGTCCATGGACTACAATTCCCAGGAGCCCCTGCCAGCGAATGCTGGCAGGGGCTCCTGGGAATTGTAGTCCATGGACATCTGGAGGGCCGCAGTTTGACTACCCCTGATCTATTGCAATGCCTTCCAGCAGCTTATAGAGTCCATTGCACATTGCAGAGATGCAGATTCCTGGGTGCAAGTCCTTCTCTTTTTTTGATCATTCTACTCTGTCGCATATTCCACTCTTACAGATGCTACGTGGTTCCACTACATGCACACACTCGCTCGCACTGCATTGGACATCATATTTCCATGCTTCTTTTAGTTTGGTGTGTTTTTTCACCTTCTCTTTCCGAACTGATTACTCCTTTGGATCTTGTTTTAATGGCCTCTTTGTATATAAAATCAGGCCCACTGGATGTACCCTTTATAAATCTGAAGAAGTAAGGTCTGGCAGAAGAAGCCTTATGATGAAATTATTTATTTCACCATAAGCTTTTTTCAGCCGGAGCTTACTTCTTCAGATGTATAAAATGTCTTTTATGGTGCTAAATTATGTCTGTGTGATTTTGCTATGACAGATTCTTTTTCGGTAATTTTTTTCACAAATGAATCAGCTCTTGGCTGCTTTCAGGTATAGGGGATGTATGTTGATTGCCCATTCCAAATACTAGACTATTCAGACATATTCAAACATGGCTTAATTTCTCATGGCCTCTTACAACTGAATATATAAGTGTCTTCCATTGAAAACCCTCATGCATGAGATGCTGAAGAAATTGTCTGTTTTTTTTTTTTGCTTTCTAATGGCTCATATATATTTAAGCCGTTAATGGGCATATGTAAACGTATATGTGACGGTGCAGAGAATCTCAAGGTTCAGAAACCTTGCGTTGCTCATCTGGAGAAGTAAATTGTTACAGTTTAGTTCCTCATCTTCCCTATGCCTCCAAACATGTTTTGCAACATCTTTGAGGTCTTTGATTGAGGAGGCCTGACGTAGCAATTAAATATTTCGTGGTCTTATTGCATCCCTTGATTAACTGAGGGAAACTGACAGGTCAACACAAAGCAGCTAATTAAGTTTTACAGATCCGATTTCTTTCTGTTCATTGTGACAGGCTGTTCTTGTGGACACCGTAGCAAATGCCCAGTTTTTCTGGAGTACTGATCTTTTCCTGCTCTTTTTCATTATGCTTGCTGAGGTTCACGAGATGAGACATTTGCCGTCTTAAGACTTCCTGCCGAGGTTTAGACATCGTATTCTTGACATTGAAGCTGTCGTGCTGCTGAACCTACTTAATTAGAAACACATTTTACTCTACGCCAGATGCTGGAAGAGGTTTGGCTGCCCATCTATTGACTTACCCAGGGAAGCCCAGAGTTTTGTGTGGCTAAACAAATGGCCTGTAGTCTTGAGTTTAAAACTATTAAACATGGCTTTTCCCCCTGGAAGAGGGTGTATTTTGAAGGAGATATTGTTCTGATGAGTAAAATGCTGGGGGGAAGGCAAACAAAACTGTCTGGTGGTACTAAAGAGAGCAGAGTGCTTAGTCATGTATTGATGGCTCTCTGCTTTCTTTAATGTGCTTCTGGTAACTTAACATGTCCTGCAGGCCATTGCAAAGGGATTGTGGGATTAAATCCCCAGAGGCAGCGGCTTTCCAACATGTAGGACTCCTTAATCTTTGGTAATGAATTAAAAAAAATTGTTACAGAAGATGACCAGTGAAGGGTCTTACTAATAGAGTTCTTTCCAAAGGAACCTAGCAGAAGCAATCTGTGGTGAAAGCCACACAGCCATGCCATCCGTCCTTCCAGTGTGCACATTCTCCCTGTTACCTGTTTTGTTAAAATGTTAACCGTATCCGAGACACTGCTGCAAGGTTGTGGTATGGGTAGTGGAAAGACTGGAATGTTTTCATTGGAAGAGTATTTTTTTCCTTGGGGGTTTGAGAATTTATGGTCTGGCTAGTCACTGTTATTTTTTTTTAATCCTGTACTCTACCTATTTCAGCAGGTGCGGTATTGTCTTTGAATTAGGGGTAGGGGAGACAAGTATTCTTCTAAGCAGCAGAATAAATAAATGGGGGGGGGAGTATTTGCTTGAGAGAACTGAAGAAGTGATGTCAGAGTAGAGACTACTGAGCTTGAAGAGGCAGAAGAATCTGGCTGTATGTGAGTCAACTTCATTTATTTATATGCTGTTAAGCCTGAAAAGATGTCTTGAATTTGTAGTTGCTGGCATGAGATTTCTAAGAGTGCGGGTGACCAAGCATCTGCGGGGGTTCCAGCTTTGGTGGTTGACTTGCCAGTGCCATTTTGCCCAGCTATTTTTCTACTTTAATTTCTGAGCCCAGAAGGAGCATGAACCTGTCCTATTTCCCGCACTTTGAGTCAGGTGATGTGTGCTTCAGAAGAAGGATACTTGTTCACCATCCAAGGATTTTTCCACCTCCAGCAATTACAGACGTTCCTCTTTTTCATCTCTGATGTAACTCTTTTAACTTCAGTCTTTCTGTCTTTTTTTCAGTGCTCCAATGCCCTACCTCATAGGAATACATCTAAGCCTGATGGAGGTAAGTTCCTTCTAAACTTCATTTATTCATTTGTAGATTTTTGTCTATTGTAAGGTGGCTTCTGAAAGGACCCACTTACATAGAATACTTGAGAATAGCTCTGATGAGCTTTGGTCTCCATCACTTCTATATTCTCAGCAGATGAAGGAACCCCAAGCCCCACTTGGATTCACTACCGGTAGGTACCTTCAAAGATTGCCATGTGAGCCTATAGTCTTATAGATAAGCAAACCTTGCAGCTCCAGCTATAATTGTTGTTCTTTTGGCCTTTTGATGTGCTTCAACAGCACATTTAAATGATTAACATCCTTGACAGCCCTGTATATCTCACATTTACACATACACTGCCCAATGAACTCCTTGCCTAAGTTGGTAAAAACATTGAGGACCTCAAAACTTGTTGCCTTGTAATTCTTGAAAACATCAGTGTTCATGCTGAGGCTGCCCTGAGATGAGAGGCTCATCTTTCATGACCATCATGAAAACCATGAGGCTGTCCTAATTTTCACACACAGGTTCGTTTTGACTTGATCTGGGAACAAAATGCATGGCTTGAGAAATTTTCCATTGTGCCCTTGTCATGCACAGGTATTGTTGCGAATCACAGACACTGAGAACCTCACCAAAGATGTGGGGCTGGTCAGGAGAGTCTATGAAGTTGATGGATCTGAAATGTTTCGTGTTGTTTGGAGATGACCAACTGGTGGATATGATTACTCTGGAGCATCTTCTTCCCTCTTGGAGACCACAGAATGCTTTTTGGTTTATATAGGATTTACTTAGGAGTTTGGGTCGATGAAAAAGCAGGACAGATAGCACCACAGGTGGAAGAAAATTTGCCGTCTAAGAGATGAGTCAGGTGGATCTGTGGATAACTGAAGAACAGCTTGAAGAAGGCAGTGGAATGGCTAAGGACCAATAATCTGCAACTCAATCCAGACAGGATTGACGTGCTGTTTAATGACAAAGAGGTTTAAGGAGTCAGTCTGTCATAGAAGGGAGGTTGCTCTCTCCTGGAATGTGAGTAGGTTTGTAGCTAGGAAGTGCTGTTAGCTTCTTTCAAAAGGTTGGAAGTTTATCTCCTTGCTGGTACATAGCAGCCTTCATCAACTTTGGCCAATATACTAGCTATAACTATTTGTTGAAAATGTAATATGACCACAGTGATGCATGTTCTTATTTCATTCAGGTAATCCTATAATGCACTTCAGGCCAAAACATATACCTTTATCCAGACTTTTATCTGAAAAGTTCCATCACTTCAGCTGTTGTTTTTATAGTCTTCTTCTAGCCTCAGGGTTGTTTTTATGTGAGATATTTCAGGCTGCAGAATGTTTTATGCTTGGTTTATGCCCATGATGGGTTTTTGCCTGGTACTGTTGTTCATTTAAAAACTGATAATTCTCATAGTTTTGTGTGTATGATTTTATTATAATATATATTTACATTTTAAGCCACCTTGAGTTAGCCTTGTGGGCATCTGCATATAGAAAGTAGTATAAGACAATCCCCTACTTTTTCCTTCTGCCATTCCTCTTCACAAGCTCTTGATCAACCTAGACTGGGGAAACAGACTTGAAGATCAAGTAATAGTGGCCTCTCAGGCTAGGAAATGGGCAACAGGATACTACTCTGGACCTGACTCAGTCATGAGCTATGGAGAGTTGCTGCAATTCTCATTCTCTCTCGTTTCAGCAAGATTGAGTTAAAGACAGAGAATGTCTTATTGCCCCCCCCTATTGTTTTCTTGCCTTTCACATCATTTACTGCTTCTGTCCCCTGCTTCAGTGAAGAAAATCCAGCCGTGTTTGTGAGTCTTTACAGACGCCTCTAAATGCGGCATTTCTGTCATAGCATGTAGTCTCCCCCTTGTTTCAGCCAGCAATAGATTAGCTGTGTGCTTTTCCAGCACTGCCGCACATTGTCTAGAATTTGGGTCTGAATAATAGAACCTGATTTAGAAAGCAGAAAGCTGTAATCTTGCTTGTTAATTTGTCTGAAATATATAAAACCACAAGCTTGTAAAGTCAGTTAAGAAGAAGACAAGATAAAAACAATAACTGGAAAAGTGATATCCCGTCCCCTTCTTTCCATGAAGCCTGAAACATAAGAGCTTGGAGGAGGAGGGGGTTGTGGTGGTGATGGTTAGGCTGAGGTCCATATAGCCCAGTATAATGCCTCCAGTAATGGTCAGATACATTGGTGAGAAAATACCAAGCATGATGATGGGGACTTAGCCACCACCAGTCTGTCAACTGGAGAGATAGGGAAAGAGAGAGATTGCTTCTGAGCATGGACAGTCCATGCATGGTTATTGAGGCTAGAGATACTGGGCTGGATCTTCTGGATCTGTCAAATTATATTAGTGCTTTCACCACCATCATGGCTGTTAATTTCTCTCTCTTTATCTGCAACCTAATTACCCTAAGATAGTACTGAATAATGCTGCTTTTTACTTTGGATTGTTGTAATTATTTTCATTTTATGCTGGCTGCTGAGATTTATGCCTGTTATTGCAGTGTTTGTTGATACTTATACTTTGATTTTTTTTAATTTGAGTATTGGTAGCCACCTCACAATGAAAAAAAAATACATAATAGTATCAGAACTACATAGAACCAAGTAATTCCTAGAATTATTTGGGGCTAATAAAGAAGCAGTGCCTAGCTTATTAATGCAAACTGACAAAGTATCTTTGAGGGTTAAAATATCAAACACATCCGTAGCTTGTTGCATGTAATTTGCTCTGACTGGAAGGCTCTCTGGTGAGATAAAGTAATCCCTGTTTTTGGTTCGAGAGCCTGTTTCTGATTTACAAGGCTTCCAGAAGGCAGAATCTATGGACTTTATACCACCCTTTATTCTCCAGGGCTTCTCTCATCACCTAGTCAGTCATTCTGTATAAGACTCCCATTTAAGCCATCCATAAAGCAACTTCAAAGGAGGAGGGAAGTTGGTAAGCTGCAGTGTAGGCAAGGTTGGGTTCTCCTGCATGAATAATAGAATGCCCTTTGTGGCACTAATTGAATTCATATTAGGGAAGAATAAGTGTTTAGCACAGATAAATAGTCAAGAGATAAGATAAATACTCTCCTTTCAAACTGGATTGCCTGTTTGCAGTTTGTTGGCCAAAGCTTGAATCACTTCCTTCAGGTCCACAGTTATGACAAGGTATCAGTTATTTGGGTGTGGGGATCACAGGAGTCAAGACATTAATCATCTATTTTCATAAATTACTTTCATTTGTATCTTGCCACCCTTTGAAGGGGTCAGAGGAACTCCTGTCTGTACCCCAATCCAAATTTTGGCTGGGATTACACCTGTTTCGCTTCCGATATGGCACTCCTTCAGGTACATTCTGAAGATCTCTGAGTCTGCTTGAATGGCTGACTGCTAGCTGAGAGTAAGCGCTGGTGGTTCAGTGTTAGTGTTCCGGGGGGGACACCTTTTGTCGTGTTTGGGTGCTTGTGCCCCACTTCAGAAAATATTAAGAAACATGGGGGGAAAAATGATGTTCCATCATTTTGCGGTAGACCATGGAAACACCCCTTGCAATAGTCAAGAGCAGACTTTCTCAGTCAGGGTTTCATGAAACCCTGGGGTTTCTTAATGGCCCTGGAAGGGTTTCCCGAATGTGTGTGAGTTACTTAATTTTTAATATATATTTTAAAATTTATTAAACAAATTACCAACATTGGGCCTGGAGGGGGTGGGGAGGGGCCCCAGGTGAGCATGTACATAGCTGTGCTTCCCAACCATATTCTGCACAAAGAATGCTTCAGGGTTTCTCAATGGTAAAAAAGGTTGAGAAAGGCTGGTCAAGAGGATGCTCTTTTAAAAGATTATGAAAGAATGAGAGGAGATGTTGGTTTTATTTTTATTTTTATTTTTTATTCATTATATTTATATACTGCCCTCCCCGAGGGCTCAGGGCGGTTTACAGAAAACAGGGAGGATACAATTAACACATGGTAACACATGCTTTGAAAGCATATCCTGTTAAAAGATCTAGGGTTGGGTGGGGGGAGACTCCCTCTCCCTTAAATCCTGTAAAGTCTTTGCCAGTTGAAGGACAGAATACCGAATTAGATGAACCGATAGTCGTTCATATGTATATGAGCAAAATTTGACATGTTCCGACTTCCATTGTCTCTATTGGGGACCCAAAGCAGCTTACGCTATTTCTCTCTTCCTAATTTTATCCTCACAAAAAATTTGGGAGGTAGGTTAGACAGTGTGTGCACAACTGGACAAAGGTTATCTTGTAAGCTTCTGTTCAATGACAGCAGGGATTCAAACCTGGTCTTCCATATTCTAGTAGTCCATCGTTCTGACCACCAGCTACTTTGTAGGCCAGAAATACCAATCGAAAAGTCGGTCATCTTCCAGTCAATTTCTCAAGTAGGTATTAACTTGACACCCTGAAGAGTTGTTGCCAGTCTAGTCACTACTAGACTATATAGACTCAAGGTTTGACTGTATAAGTTAGCTTCAGACATTTTTGGAGGTGTCCCGCATACCTTAAGCCGTTCTGGTAGAAATTAATCATAGATTGTACAATTGGGGGTTTGTCGTAATGTCCAACAGGAAACACATGGGACACTTCCTTTTTATGGGCGGGTTTCTACATCTTGACATTGTCTGACAGTTCAGCAGAAGCAGTGTCCTTGTGCTCTTTCCGCTCTTGTGTCAAAGCCTTTTTGCGTTAGAGGAGTTTGTTGTTCTGTAAAAACTAGTGGCAGCTGCCAGTGATAAGGAGTTTGGGCATCACCTGTGTAAGATCAGGGCTTCTGCACATCAAGGTTATTCGGCTGGCGGAAGACGGGAAGATGCACAGGAGGGGGGTCATAGGCCACCTGCTGGGTGTGGATCAAAGGGTTCAGGGGTTGAAGGGCATGCTGAACTTAACCGCCTTGGTCTGTTGAGTAGCTATTTCAGATTGTAAATCTGAAGCCAGTTTCATTAAGTCCTCCGTGCTGCTGTGTTTGGGGCATGAAATAATAAAGCACTATATCCGCTGCTTCCCCCCTCCTGGCCACCAGATTGATATGTCACGCTGCTATGTCCTTTAGGTTAATAGCCTGCAAATATTAACAGTCCACTGCAAAGAAGATAAAATTGCATGCGTTGTGTGGAAACAGAGACACTCTTGCTTTCTGCAATATTGCCATACAACTCGTAAAGGGGCCTTAAAAAAATAGCATTATACTAAGGATAATGCAGTGATAAACAGAACCACAAGGAGGGGTGGGGGAACACACACAGCCCCCCACACAAAATAATAAAAATGAACCCATAGTCTAGGAACTGTTTTTTTTAGTTTTTAGTTATTTTATAGAAAATTGCTGTTTGTGAGGGAGGAAAGGCTGATGCTGGTGAGGGTACACAGAACAAGACTTTGGAAACTGATCTTACCTGATGGGCAAGCTTCTGATGGGAGTGAGTGACCCTAACTCTGTAAAGCTTTATGGATAATGACCAGCACTTTCACTTGTGCCTGGAAGCAAAAAGGTAGTCAATATGTATCTTTTAAGGATGAGATGATGACCGCTGTAAATCTTAAGCCAGCAAGCAGCTCTTTTTACACCAGCTGACACCGTGTGTAGCATTTTGCAGTCATCTATCCTGTATGTGATTAGAGTATGTTGAACTGTGTTGAGATCTTGCCTTGTCAAAGGCAAGCAAGCCCCTCTCTCCAGTTAGGGCTAATCAGTTGGGGATAGATTACAACTGGCTTTTAAGTTGCATGTTGGGGAAATCATTCTTGAATCCCCAGTGTCATATCTACTTCGGTTGGTCCTTCTTGTAACAGGGAATAAAAAGGACCTTTCCTTCTAGCAGCTATTTGTAATTACTGTGCACTATTTTACTTTTTCATACTTTTTTGTGTATCAAAAACTGGCCGATGAAGAGGTTATGTCAATATGCACATTTGTTTGATTGAGGGAATTAAGTTGGACTCTTCAGTGATTTCCTTGCAGGGTCTCCAAAGGGCGGGTGAAGTGCTCCTCCCCTAAGTGGGAAGAGCCTTTTCTCTGTCTCCTTGGTGTCACCCTCTCCACTAAAGCGGATGTGTGAGTCTGGCCACACATCCATTGGCATGAGTGTAGCCATTTGGATTGCAGCCAGTTGCAAACAAGTAGCACCATTAACTGGACTTGGACCTCCTTGGTTTATAGCAAATTGTATTTTTCATCTGATGGGGGGAATCATTTTAGTCAGTGATAATGATTAATATTAACTAGGAATAAAGACCGCCAAGCAGCGGATCACCAGCCTGCAAGTGGCTGAATTGCTGACACAGTTGTAGCAGAACCTGTTTTGCAAGCAGCTGGAATTGCAAAAAACAAAAAACAAGTCAGCCATAAATAGTAATTCATATAGTTTATGACAGGCATGTTTGCTTATGATGATGCGTAGAACTCTTACGAATGCGGGGCGGGGGGAGCCTCATCTCCACGGCTGCTGTCGCCTTGCAATATCCCATTTCTGAAGGGTATGTGTGAGTGAGAGAACATCCTCATGAAATTTCATGAAAGAAATTCTAAGCTGCTGCTTATGAACAGGGCAAAATGCAGCACCTGCTGATTGTTTGCAGGCGCTATGCTTAGGACTCCCTGCTGGCATTCGTTCAAAAAGCTAAGGGATTTCCGCAACTCAAGAGGCTATTTTAAAGCGTTTTTCCCCTCAAGGAGAAGCTTCTTGTTGCTGTATTCCTTATTCATCCATGTCTATGAGAAGCCACAAAGAATGGATTCATGATACTTGTTGAACTGGGCTTTCCACGATATGCTGCTGCTTTTAAAAATGGCACAGGAAGATGTGAAGGGTTCATGCCACAATCTCTTTGAAGGGGATGCCTCTTTTCCCACTCTGCCAGTGTAAACACTTGAGGTTACATTCCATCTTCTTACACCAGCATATCAGTGCTGGGGCTCAGTGGAAAGCCCTCTACTTTGCATGCAAAAGATTCTAGGATCAGTCTCTTGCATTGTCAACTAGCAGGATCCGGAAATGGTCATTCTCTACAGATGACTTTGGAGAGTTGTTGCCAGGCATGTTACTACAGATGGACCAATGGTCTGATTTAGAATAGGGCATTTTCTTTCTAGGAGGGACTATGACTGCATTGTTTCATTCAGGGTGTTCCAGATTCAGGCCCTAGCATTCCCAGGTAAAGCAATCCAGTCATATGTCAGGGTGTCATTATTATTTTATTTTCCAGAAACCAAAATGTCTTTATCTGCTCCTTAGGCTGTTGTGTGTCATTCAAAAGGTGTTCTATCATTGGTTCTGAACTGCATCTGAAATCTGTTGACTATAGCAACAGTGTTGGGGTGTCCGCAGCGAATAACGTGAGAGCAAGAGATTCCTCTAGACAGTGTGCCCGGGCCTCCTTCCTGGCTAGTCCTCTGAGCCCTTTAGACCAACTTCTGGCTTCGGTTAAAGCTTTACCTGAAGACCTTTTGTTAGGTCTGTCGAGTCCTCTGGGTGTAACTGAGATTCTTTTTCTAATTTTCAGAGGCAGGAAGGAGCCAGTCAGTTGCTCTGCTGTTTCCTGGCTCCCCAAAGAAGCAAGGCTCCTGAGCTCTGCTTCAGGTCTATCAGATATGTGCTGAACAAATGACCTTTGGGTTCCTGGAGTTGTGGAGGGAGGGTCCTTTCCGTTTCTCAAAGGCTGCTGCTCTGATTGCAGGGGAAGAATCACCCTTTCAAGTTACGATATTTTAAAGTGAAAACCTTAAACCTCCCAACCCCTCTGGTTAGCAAGTGTCTCATCGTTGCCTGAAAACTGTCTGCTCTTAGATGCTGGATTTTGTTGGATGACATGAAAGTTGTAGTTTGTGAAACAACTTGGGATCCTGGCAGTATGTTCGGTAGTCTTTGTAATGTCACTACTTGGTTTGTTCCTGAGGCACTTTCTTTGAAAAAGAGGGACTTGGAAAGAAGGATGCGTGGTTGCTAATGACTTGAAAACACACAAGCTGTAATGCAAATTGTCATCTGAAGGAGTTGCAGTTTTATTTGACATGGAGTTAAAATCTCTAACATTACACTTGTGTGGCAAGTTGAGTTGTCCTCTTGAATTTGTAATCAACTGCTGGCGGTGGGGATCCACAATCCTGACCTGATGAACCTTTGCTGCTCCATGCTGCTGCCAGTTGACTGCTGTTCTGCAGGTTAGTCATCAGGCAGGGCACAGGTACCCTTTCAGCTGCCTTCTCTGCGTTTAAGCCTGGTATTAAGCCTGGGCAGTGGAAAGAGCCAGTCACTCCTTCCTAGATATGGCTAACAGAACCTTGTAAAGAAGTTGCTGGAAATATCCTATGGGTTTGGAAGGTATAATGTGAAAGTTTGGGCAGTTGGTAGGAGGAAAGAGAGGGACTAGAGTTCATCATAACTTTTGGCAGGAGCTGAATAAAAACTCAGGTATTATATAGAGGCCAAGACTTGTGAATATGCTTTCCTTGTAGACCTCATTTACACTGATGGTGTCTAAACTGGCAGTGCCTGATCTGGAACGAAATGTTGGAATGGTGAATAGTTCCATGAATATGTTTACTCAATGTATAATACTGATGATGAGTTCTGTGCCTTTGTTAGGAACTGACCCAACCATTATGGTCATCTTCAGAAGCCTTGTTTTGGATGCCCCCAACCTTCTGAGATTAGGCGGGAGGCAACCTGGGAAAGGGTCTTCTGGATCAAAGCTCAGAAACTGTCTCCCCAGGGAGATTCACCTATTCCCTTATTTCTCCAGCTTCCACCAGTGGGTGAAGACTTTTTTTGTTTGGTGCAGCATTCCATCAATTATCCCTTTTTCTTAACTAATTTTTTATATCATTTAACTGTTTTGTAATAGCTTAACCCTTTTAAAACCCTATAAAACTGCTTTTATGATGTATGTTTAGGAGGGGGATTGATTTGAATGGTTTAATAATATATTTTTATCTTCAGTGTTTAGAGCTGTGGGGTTACCTCAGCAGCCCTTGTAAAGGAATGACATAAATTTTGTAAATAAATAAAATAACTGAAAATAAAACAGCCGATGCAGTGTCTTTATGTGGCCAGTCTGAATGCTACGTACAGTTCTGATTCCCTCATTGCAAAAAAATATATTGCAGGATTGAAAAAAAAATGCAGCAGGGATAAATACAAAATAATCGAGAGATGACAATACTTTCCCTTTCTGGAAAGCCTTAAAGGAGCTTTTCAGTCTGCTTGTTTGTTTTTTAAAGATTAATTGGGAGGGCGTGATAAAGGCTTGTATAGTTAGTAATGGAATGAAGAAAGCGGATAAGGAGAACTTTCTTGAGCTTCCATTATATGAGAACTTGGGCTGATTCAGTGCCATAGATGGCCAGTCAAGGCAGTCAAAAAAGAGGACTTCTTCACACAGTGCACAATAAATTTAAGGAATTTGCTGCCACCACTTGTGGGACTTATCGCTAACATAGGATGCTTTAAAGGAGAATTAGACACATTCATGGAGGCTTGATTCATTGAGAGCTACTAAATGAAACTTTTGTCAAGTGGAACTTCTATGTTCAGAGGCTGTCTCTCTTTGAGTACCAGATTCTGGAGTACAACAGCAGGGATGGGTTATTTCCTTCTCAAGCTGTTAACAGGGTTTCCTGAGATCATCTGGTAAGCCACTGTAGGAAAGAGGATGCTGGACTAGTGGACCATTGGCTTGATTTAGCAGGCTCCTATTTATGTTCTTATGTGTTCTTCTGACTTCATTGTTTTCAGAAGGTTAGAAACATGGCGGTAGAAGATGTCGTCATTCTTAATGTTGACACAAACACACTGGAAACCCCTTTTGATGATCTTCAGAGCCTTCCGAATGACGTGGTAAGTATAACTAGCTTGGATCTTGTGCTGATGGCCTAAATGTTTATTGAAATACCCATCCCTACCCTGCCTTGGGGTCAAGGACATGAAGAAGATTCAAAGATTAACAGTCACCTGGGTCCTCCTTTTCTGATTCTTCTCATTCTCATTTCTCATAACTAGGCACTACGCAGTGATGGGATATATCCTCCCTTATTTGTGTTTTTTCTCGTCTCCCTTTATGTTGAGGTTAGGCCACTAGTGTTTCCAATGGGAAGCATTGTTGCCGTTGCTCCTCCTTCATTCTGTGTGAAAGGAAGTGACACATCCTGAAAAAATTTAAAGGGCAACACAAGAAGAACTTGCCATTTGATTCCATAACAGATGGTTTTCTGTAGAGAAGTAAACCAGCCCTTAGCGGACTGCTGCAGTGAATATTCATCTATAAGTTGTAGTGTAGTCGATGACTGGCACAGCTCAAAGCCTTTGTGTGCCTCTTTTGGCACTCCTCATGTGTCAGATTATTATTAGTGATTCTCATGTGAAAAACCAAGGCAGAAGGAGTGCAGTTTCCTGAAGACTGCAAGTTTGGGCCTGAGCTTTGAAACTGGGAAATTTCGATCCGTGTCATTAAAATACTTGGCCATTCTGATCCTTTTATTCCTGGAGAATTCCATTCTATGGAATGATGTGACTTGCCTAAAGGTCCAGCTGTTGAATTTCAGTGGCTGAGTGGGGATTTGTATCTGGATTTCCTGTATCCAAGTCCAGTTCTGATGCTGTGCTTGGGGATACTGTCAGTGGGCTGTAGGAGTGATAGGTCTCTGACTCACTACCTTCTTGTTATCTTTTGGATTGTTCAGCTCTTCAGCACAACAAAGTTAATTTTCATTTTCGCAGCCTTTTTGTGTGTAGTGAAGGGCCCGCTAATCTGTGTCTCTTTCATTCTGTGTAGAACATACTTGTAAAGTGAATAGAATTATGTGTGGAAGGATTGGATTCAGGGAGTCCCAGGCCTCACGCATGGGATATGATTTGTCAACAATCAAGTATAATATTTGATTTTATAGGCTTTCATGAAAGGAGCCATTGTGAGCAGGCAGTGGAACATCAGAAGAGACCTCACCAAATAAAGCCAAAACTGAAAGCCTTGGAATGTCATAAATTTTAAGAGACTTCCTTCCGTTTGTTATTTCCTTTTATAACAAAAAAGAGCTGCATTTTGCTAGTTAAAGCTTCTTGATTCAGTTTTCTGCTGTTCTGCTTAAAGGCTACATTTTTATTTTGAAGGATGTTTTGTAGCGTCACAGAGGAAGTGCTGCCAGCAAATTCAATTAACCAGCCTGGCTCACAACAAAAATGTGCATGGTTTAGCCCCCACCCCCAAGCTGTTTCGTAAACACAGCTGGGTTTAATATTGTCTGTAACAAAGCTGTAACTAGCATCCTCTGGCTTTTAGCAATTAATGTTTCCTGATATATCCTTTCCCCCATTTATATTACTTTGTTACCTGAATAACAAAGCTTTCTCTTCTGCTTAAGATGGTTGCCCATTATGAGTCTGACCATTACAGAGCAGTTGCTCTGCTTGTTGTGTTCATATGTAGTTTGTCCGTTTTGCGTGTTCTATGTGTTTGGAACCCAGTGTGGGTCATATGCAGATACTCCTCACTGGAAAATCTGCATCACCCAGAATGGATCCTTGGAAATCAAAGTGCAGTAAGCTGTATCAGACAGGAGAGGTGTGATGACTGGAGTTTGTCCTTCAGCCTAGTTGGGTTCCTTATGTTCTTCCCAAGAGAAGGTGAGTATCAATGCTTATCAAGTCACCATCATGAAACAAGACCACCTAGAAAGTTTTCTCTGTGCATTTATAACAGTTGAACTCATGCCTTGTGCTTTGACACTTCTCAGGCTACAGGTGTGTCTCTTTGGAAACTGAACTTTAGAAAGAATTGTACGCTTCTTTCTACACATAATTGTGTACTTTTTGTGGAAGCAAACTGCCACAAATCAAGAGCCCCTTAGTTCGGCATTATTTTAACAATATCAAAACGTTGGTGAATAATAACTTGTGCATAAGCAAATGGGTGTGGGATTATTTTATTATTTGTAAGGCATCTTATTTTCTAGTTAGCATGTTCTTACGATGAAGTTCATGTGCACCCATGGATATTTAGTCTTCTAAAAAACATTGTGTCGATTTAAACTTGCCAAATTGATCATATGAATGCAAAGTATGTTTTTTCCCTTAATTCCCTACCGTTTTAAAAGCTAACTTGCATGAGTTAGGATTTTTTTTCCTGATATTGTGGTTTCAAGACACCGTGTTTTTCTTGCTTTATTCATGTTGACAACTAGAAAGCCTTGGACCTAATTAAAAGAATTTCCACAAGCACCTCTACTGAACCATTTCATTATGCTGCACTGCACAGATTGCATTTCGAAACCTGGTGATAGCTTAAATCTGACCTTTAATCCTGAGCTGCCAAGAGTATAAAAATCTTCTTTAAAAACACTTCTAAAGATTGGCTGTGTGCTTCTGTGCCTGCTTTGGAGAGATGCAGCTTCCATCCAAGTTGGGAAAATGCACTGCTGTCCATGAAGCAAAACAGCTTGGTGTTGCATGCCTATCTTTAGCTCCTTGTATGTGGCTTTTCTCTGAAACATAGATAATTCTTTCAGCAGTTCTGCCAGAGGCTTCTGAAACAAGAGCATGACTCACCAGATCCTACATATTTATAGTCCGCCTTTCCTACAGGGACACCAGGCGGATTACATACAGCGAATCAGTACAAGCAACAAAGTCTGATTTGGAAGCCCAGTTCTGTACCACAGAAATGAAGAGTGTCTCTGAGCATTAGTATACTGTGGTCACTATAGATCCTACCAGCCAGTTTCTGCACATCTGAGAACCATGGGTTTCAGTCCCTCAACCTCTTTCTCTGTATTAACAACTACCAAGGTCAATACCTTGGTAAGCCTTAAGGTGATCCCCAAACCTTGAGCAGGTATAGCTGATTAGGACAGGTTTTGCTTGCAGGAGCTGGAAGTGGCTTTTACCTGGGTTTTTTTTTTAGCTACCTCCCAGACTTGCTTCTTGCTGTGGTAGACCAGGACCAGAAAATAAATTCTGATACTCCAGGTATCTGACAAGGGGAGCATTGACTCTTGAAGGCTTATACCTCAAAAGCCTCGTAGGTCTCTAAGGTGCTGCTGGACTTGAATCTAGCTGCTCTACTCCAGACCAATATGTCTGCCCCCTGAAAATATATTCCCGGTTTCTAAAGGCAAGGATCAGCTTTTGTGAAACGTTGGCTTTCTTCAGTCTTGGACGATAGTGCTTAGCTTATATCCATAAGAGCAGTCATGCTGATTTCAGACCAGCGATTCTGGTTTGATGTAACATCTGGCATCTCCTCCTCAGTGCCTCCCACAATTGTCTTCGTACAGGCAAAGGCTTGACTGTAACACGATCTTCTCCTTCCAGTGGAAATTCTGAGGGTGTTTTCCATTCAAATGGCAATCCCTGGTTTAGATTAGAAGAAGACTGGTGTATGAAAGCTGTCTCTGTCTACTGTATAAATTAAAAAGCTGTGGAGGGAAGGAGCAGGTTTGGCAATAAAGATGGCATCACAAATTTAAAATGGTGGTGGTGGCCCTTGAAGCACTAGAGGGATGGACACACCCCCTGACCTGCCACCTCTTGGAAAACAGCGATCTCTTTAAGTCCTAGGGTTGGAAAAGGCCTTGTAGGTCATTTAGTCCAACCCGTTTTCAGTGCAGGAAATCCAAATCTCTTGACAACATTCTTGACAGATGAATGATTGAGCCTCTTCTTGAATGTCTTACTGGAGTCCAATGATCCTATAGCAAATTGGTTCCATTGATTCACTTGGTCAGCCCTACTGCCCTTTGTGTGTATGTGTGTGTGGGGGGGCTAGCAGTACCAGCCACTGATATAAACCATTATAAAGCAGTTTATAATCCTAAATTGCAATGTCAAAGTATGTATTTTATAGGAATGTTCGTTCATTCTTCTGCTGCTCCCCCCTTTGCCATCAGCCACCCGTCCGCCCTCTTTGTTCTGTGTATTTTTAACTAAAATGAATTGCTGAGATGTGCATTTTTGATCCCCCGCCATACAAAGAAAAATCTTTCTCCCAAATACTGTAGCATATGCACAGATTTTGGGAGTTGTTTTTTTTTTAAGCCCCTGCATGTAAATAAACATGGTTGTAATAATACTGAATAGTGGGAATGTAGTGATGGCAGAGGGGAGTGATGTGATGAGGGGATGCCAAAAAACACTTGAGGTCTGATGAGGCCATTGCAAGTTGCAAATGAATGTGCAAAAGGTGACTTACTGCCTGATGATACTGGGAAGAAGAAACGCAGTCGCTTATCAGTCCATGGCAGGAGTCTAAAAAAAGATACTGGATTCAGCCAACAGGCTTATTTTACCCGGAGCTCGGAACATGGAAATAAGTGATCATTTGGTTGGAGTGTGTGCCCAGAGGATTAAAGGTACGCCACCATTGAGGTGAAGGTGGACGTTTTTGGTTGCGGCGAGACTTGGTCAAGGAAAGAAGGTTTGTGAGTTGGTGCTTGTTCTGTTACGATTGTGGAGTACTTCTTTGTGTAAATGGTAATGAGACCATTCGGTCTGTGTTCACCTGAAGTGCAGCTCTGTGAATCGGAGGCAATTAAACACCTCCAGGATGAAAGGGAAAGGGCAGTGAAGGTTAAGTGAGGAATAATCTGATGCACAGGTGGTGAGAGCGTTTGAGAAGCAAGGAAGGGAAAAGCCGATGTTTGAATCAGCTGTTTCAAGGATGGAGGTTGTCGCCATTGCCAGAAGGTGTGAGGCTTTTTGGAGGGCTTCCTCCTCTTTCAGTAAAATGCGTCCATTTTGAATTCAGTAGAAATGCCCAAAAGGGACGCAAGTGGAGTCGGTGCACCAGAAGTCTCCATTATATTCTACTTGTGGCTTTATCATAGACACAGAGTATGATCTTGAACACAGTTGCATTTTTCTTAATGCAGACATATGAAGCCTGTGCTCCTGATGGCTTTCCCAGTCTCCTAAATTCCAGTGGGTGGGTGTGGCAAGAATGTTGTGAGGATCGGCAACTTAAGAATCATAAAACGCTTCTGATACTGAAATGAACTTCTTTATTTCCGACATGGATTCATTTAGTCTTATGATGCTTTTTTCTTTCCTCTCTTGGTGGCTTCCAGCTATTTGGAATCCTGAAACAAAACACTGGACAAAGTATAAAGAAAGCAGTGAAGGGTTAAAGAAACTTGGAATCTGTATTCCCAGCAGATCAAACCAGAAAAGGAACAGCCTTTCTTTGCTGGCTAAATGGTTTCTTAAATATATAGCGTCTACTGCCATTCCTTCTGAAAGACAAAGAGGTATACTCTGAAGCGGTTCTCTCCTTGAGAGGTCATTCCAGACCCGAGATATCTTCACTTCAGATAGTAAAGGGATGTGGAATGGGGTCTTCAATGAGGACCTTTGTAGGTTAGACAACCTATGCAGATAGGCGTGGTCTCCTGATTTGTGTTCGTTACTTACCTCTGAGGAGTTCCAAGCCATGAGATTCCTAGCCTAGACTCCTTTCTGGCTGATAGTTTCCTTATGAACCCATCAAACCATTCTCTGTGGTTATGATACTATATCTGATGCATGCACTGTAATTTGTTCTTGAAGATTCATAGCAAAACCAAGTGCTTTTAAGAATGTGGCTGGGGCTACAATTGTCATGGATTAGAGTGCTTCTTCCCTCTCTCGCTTCCAGAGTTCTTTTGGACATCACTACAGCTGTAGCAAAAGTCCTCTGTTATCCTGGTTCATGGAATCTCCTGACTGCATTCCTTGAAGATAAACTCAGTTATTTCTTGTTGCACATTCCCAGGTCTCTGCGCTGAAGAGCAGGTTGAAGAAAGTCTCTATGACCACAGGTGATGGTGTGGCGAGAGCATTCCTGAAGGCTCAAGCGGCTTTCTTTGGAAGTTACAGAAGCGCATTGAAGATTATTCCTGTAAGTAGCCGGCTGCTGTACTAGTGACTGGTTTCAGTTCTCTATTATGTGCCTCTGTTTTTGTTAATGTTGTAGTGCTTGCATTCTGTCACTAGGTGCTGCTGTAGTGCTGTTCTTATATCTTATTCTGTATATATGTATGGTGTATTTACAGCAGCCCCTAATGACAGTAATAGAAGTAGTAGAAAAAGAGTCATAGAAAAAGAGAGAAAATCCAAGAAGCAAACAAGTCTTCCAAATAGCTGCTAGGGGAGGGAAGAACATACGTCTCCTGACTGTCTAGTGCACACAAACAAGCAACCACATGGGGACTCTGGAACAGATGAACTGCATGAGAGAATCTTCTTCAGTGAGAAAGCATCACTCCATAGTGTGATAGGAACAGCATCAACCACATGGGCTTCAGTGCAATCTCTCATAGACCCCGGGGAGTACACATAAGAAGTAAACAAATCCCCGTGGATCTCTAGGTGCAAACTTTCTCTGTATCTGCATTTGACAACAAAAGGAAGAACCCTGATATTCACCTGTAATTTTCGGCCACAACAGATTATTTGTGGTTCTGAACCTGGAAAGGAGGAAATGCTTTGTCCAAATCTTCTTCCCAGGGGCATGCATTGCTCTCAGCATCCTTTTTGATTGCTTGCATAAAATGCTGATGAATTAGCAGGTCTTTGTAGTTTGCTTTCTTCCAGTATGGCGTGGTTTATACCTAGTACTCTAAATATAACAGCAGATGTATTTACGTGGTTGCGTATTTCTGTACGTCTCATTAAAATGTCAGGGGTGAGCATCAGGCTTTTCAGGTCCCAGTTGCAGCTTTAATTCCCAACTGTATAAACAAGAAATGTTAGATGCTGTGTGGCTTCCCAACTCTTAAGCCTCTCAGATCTGCAGCGGGCAGCAATGAACCGCTTTCCATTCTGCAGACCCTTCTAGTGCCCTGAGGCTCCTCCTACTAGTTGCCTAGCAACTTGGAGAGCATGGGTGCCTGTCCTGCTTGGGGGCTGCAGGGATTAGCTAGTGCAGTTGGTATTAAAGCTGCAAGACTTGTGTTTGGGCAGTATGTGGAAGAGAGTGATAGTCAGGATGCACCAGAATTGGCTACTCATGATGATTAGCACTTCTGTAATTACTGATGGCTGGTATCTAGCTTATAACAAGAGCAATGATCATCTTGCAGTCCAGAGACCCGTTAAAAACCCACATCCGTTAATCCGAAATTCGGATGCAGGAAAACTGCATATGCTCAGAAGCAGTCTTATTTGGCTTGTTTTGGTGGCTGTGACCTATAGGAAGTGGTTCCCTCTCAACAGGGCTTATGCGTGAGCCATCCCTGGTAGAGAATGCCCTTAATTGACATGGTTTTGGTGGTGCTTTGAGGAATTGGCATATTTGGTCTTCTCTCAGTCAGTAGATCTAGAAATCTGGGTCAGACCTGGCTAAAATAAAAACACGTCTGGATTTTCTGCGCCTGTCTTTTCCAGCTGAGCTAAAGGAACGCTGCTCTGTAAACACAACTCTGCATATTTTGCTTTTTAAACTGAAATGCTAAAGGTTAAAAAGTTCTCTCAACCGTTCCTCCTCATAAATAGTCACTTTAATTGCTTAATATTGTGGCGTTTTAAATATTTATTAGCCATATTGCATGCTGGTGGTAATGGAAGAAGACTGTGGGCATTCTTAACTGTACCTTGTTTAAAAAAAAAAATCTTACAATGTTCTTTCCTAGAGTGACACCTAGTGGCCAGACAGCACGGGCTCTGGTTCTTTCTCTGGTAGAGGCAGGTGCTTGTTTGTGGTTAGAGCCAAACCTGGTGGTGGTAGTGCAAAGAGCTACTTTGTCTGATTGGAATAAGCTAGCTAGTAGGTTCAAAATGCATTATTCAACCCAACGCAAGCAACTGGTTTGGTTCCTACCTGTACAGTTTCCCCCCTGGCTCTAGTCTCCAATGCTTGCCTGTCCACTCTGGTGGGCCCTGTGAGAAGAGGCTTCCTAGCCTCTCTTTCTCCTTCACTCTCAGAATCCTACTTCCCATCCTTCCCTTTCCTTATTGTTCCATTAATTTCCCATCATCCCCAATTACTTTTTCTGCCTTTCCTCCCCCAGCTTGCCTGCCATATTGCTCTCAAGTGTCCCTAGACCACATATGAGTTTTCTTTTCCATGCCAAACTAACCTTTTTGCTTCCCTCACTTCTCTCTATCAGTCTTTATGTACTGTTTACATCAGGGGTAGTCAAACTGTGGCCCACCAGATGTCCATGGACTACAATTCTCAGGAGCCCCTGCCAGCATTCGCTGGCAGGGGCTCATGGGAATTGTGGTCCATGGACATCTGGAGGGCCGCAGTTTGACTACCCCTGGTTTACATCTTGCTTCTGAGAACAGAGAATCTGTGCAGAATGTTCTGTGACTTCTCAGCATCTCAGACAGTGTGTGGCTCCATGGGCAGGTAATAGCTAATCTTTGTGCTATCCTAGCTAGTTAGCGAGCTTTAATAAAGGCCACTGAGTATAGCACTTAAGACATTGTCCTTTTAGTGATGCTTCCTTCAGAGAAGAGCAAAGTGAAAGCCTTCACTGTCTCCTCTTCTTTAAATGCTCATCCTTGGTCACTTTAGAACTAACAGTCCTAGGTGTCAAGGTAACAAACCCTTTCTTCACCCAGTATTTTGAGGAAGGGAAGTGTGTGAAGAGCTGTACAAGTCGCCTGTTTTAGCACTGGGAAGCACTACTGGGAAAGTGCTTGTGGAACAACGTGAGTTGCTTTTTCTGTTTCTCTCGTGGTTTTCTGTTTCCAGCCTCCAGTTCTCAATCATGCTGTGCTGGCCATTATTCAATTCTTCCCTCTGTTCCATTGAGGACTTGGCTGGTTGCTGGAGTGCATGTCCTTGTATTTAAAATCACAATTGCTGCATTGGGTTTCTAGGAGGAGAAAAGGGAAAGGAAATGTACATCATACAAACTTTTGCTTTGCATTTTTTTAACACCCGCCTTTAATGAAGTCTCTGCTGTTGAGTTTATTCCCTGTTGATTTCATCTTATGTTGACGAGAGAGAGAGTGAGCAGTATGGTGTTTAAATGTATGTTTTTAATGGCTTACTCTGTACAATTTTGAGTCTTACTTCGTTTGAATTCAGCTGAAAACTCCTCTAGTTGTGAATGAAAGGCACAATCTCAGAGTATGGAAGTGGATGGCTCTTTCCACTTGTACACACAGCACGTTCTATCCTTGATTAATGTAATTGCTAATTTGCTTGCGCCTGATGGCAGGATTGAATGCTTATTTTTAGCTTACTTAGGAGCCAAGAAAGTGGGCAAATACTGCTCTCCAGGTGCAATGAAGACATCAACTGCTGTACTTGTAGCAGACCTCAAGTATTTTGAGATCTGCTCATCAAAAGCTGGCAGTATAGAAATAGACAAATAGATCAGTCATCCACCATGAGGTCATCCTTTGCAAACCCTCTCCACTTGGCTAAAGGTTTGGGATAAAAAAAAGTCTGGGGGAAACTACTCTGTGGACTAGAAAGGTCTATGAGGGTTACTGGGACTCCTCAGCAATAGTTTTTTCGGTTGTTGATCCAGACATTAAGCGGTTGATCACAACTCTGCATTAGCCTTGGTGATTAAGGCATCCTCAGATCCTCAACTTGATCGTAAGGTTTCTTGCCATTCTCCAGATGTCAGACTTCTACTGGCATGAATTCCACTTCTAAGATGGTAGAGGTGGTTCCTTTGTTTTGTTGCTAAAACCACAAGAAGTTGATGTTATTTGCAAAAATACAACTCCCTCGGGTTTCTTTTCGTTTCTGACCTTTAAGTGATGATGCAGTCAAGATTGCTTCCTCAAGAGGTTTGAAATTCCTACACTTGTGCTTCCTTGTTCCATATTCTGCCACCATTGCAAACTATCATGCATCAGCGTCTAACTTCTCTTAAGGGTGTGGCTACATCGCTCCATAAGGTAAAGCATGCAGCACCAGGGGCCGTAGTTAAGGACCCAGATTACTGCGGTGGAAGAAGCAAAGACTGGCGAGATGGCAACCAATACAGTGGTCATGTGCTTACTTTTTCTTTGCAAATGGTCTGTTCTGACAGCAATAAGCAAGCAAGCCAGTAGTTTGAAAAGGCTAAAAAAAAAACAATTTTTTTTTTAAAGGCCAGCTGGGCACACTGGTGGATGTTTGAGAGCAGTTGAATGTGCACATGTTATGACGTCGCCAAATTCTTCCCAAAGAGGTTTCTCATCTGCGTCTCTCTGTCTCTCTGCATCCTCTGTGTCCTGTTGTGGTTGCCGTGGTGAAATTTCTTGAAGCAGTTGAATAGATGAGCAAAGAGTTTTCTTCGGGCTCCTAATTGCTCCCTCGGCCAATGGCTACGTACTCAAAGGCATCCTATTGATGTTTTTGCTTCCCAAACATGCATCTGAACGTATGTTTCTCACACTGAATGCTCCTACTCTTGCCTGAGCTGGTGTTGGCTCGTTTTCTGTAAAAGAAAGGCAGGGAGGATTCACCCCCAGCCCTGTTAAGCTTGAGGAAACTTTAATAATACCCAGCAGTACTGACTGCACTGCTGGGTTGGAATATTTAGTGCCAGTACTGAGAGCGTTGATTGGGAACTTTGTGATCCGGCTGTGGTCCTTTATTTCCTTGTAAGCTGGTGTTTAAGATCCTTATCAGAAAACTCCCCGTCCCTCCAGGACCAGGTATTTTGGCAAGAAGTGATGATTGACTCGGCTAATGCCGGGGAATGTGGTGAGACAGACTTAGCCGTCCAAATTCACGTGCATTAACTGAGGTCAGTGAAAACTCGTCCTTAATAGACTGAATAAATTGTTCTCTAGAAAGCCGCCAGTAGCATTTCTTTATTTCTTTTTTTAACAATAGCTTTTTGCCTGAGCTTAATAAACATTTTATTTCCATCCACAGGTTAAGTGAAAGAGATTATTGGCCCAAAGTCACCCAGGAAGTGTGATAGAAGGTTAACAGAAAGCTAACGTATTTTGTTCTTATCGTAGCTGTATTACTATTATTATTTTTTAATTTAACAACTCCTTAATGTAAAAAGCTGTTGTTGGGTTTGTCTGGAGCTGAAGGCTCTGCTGTGTGAGGATGGCCTCCAATTAAACAATTAGTTATTTATTTAACATATATTTGTGCCTGGTATTCTCATGAAAACTGTTGTCTAGGCACATAGGGCATCCATTAAAACCAGTAGCTAAGAACAACTAGAAATAGAAAATGCACACAATCAGTAACAGAATAATAGGGTAAAAAAAGAGAGAAAACTAATATGAATACTACACAACAAAACCCTGAATATCAGAAAGTATGAGAAGAAATAAAGCTATATTATATTCTAGTTTTGAACCAGCAGTAAACAAAAAGGAAGGCACGAGATGAAATAGGGCAGGAGATATATAGAAGAAGAGTTGGTGCTTATATGCCACTTTTCTCTACTAGAAGGAGTCTCAAAGCGACTTACAATCATCTTCTCTTTCCTTTCCCTACAACAGACACCCTGTGAGTTAGGTGAGGCTTAGAGCATTGATATTACTGCTCGGTCAGAACAGCTTTCAGTGCTGTGGCAAGCCCAAGGTCACCCAGCTGGCTGCACGTGGGGGAGCGGGGAATCAAACCCAGCTAGCCAGATTAGAAGTCCACACTCCTAACCACTACACCAAGCTAGCTTAATGAAAGACCCAAAATGTCTTTGCCTGACACCAAAGAACTTGAGCAGCAGGCAGATCTCTATAAGGAGGACGGCCCACTGCATTGGTGGTACAATGGGAAGATTTGTTGCTGATGTTCACTCACCCTGCCTCTGAGAATGATGACAAGCAAGCCGTGTAATGGCATAAAAGGCGTGGAGCTTCAAACACTGATCAGGTGGCAGGGGCCCTAGCAGAGTTTTAGTGGTCAATCTTAATGCTTGCACAAAGTTCAGAACTGTGCTGCTTTTCTTTACCCAAAGGAGGCTCTAAATGGCTTACATTTGCCTTCCCTTCCCTTTCCCCACAACAGACACCCTGTGAGGCTGAGAGAGCCTTGATATTACTGCTCGGTCGGAACAGTTTTATCAGTGCTGTGGCAAGCCTAGGGTCACCCAGCTGGCTGCATGTGGGGGAGCGGGAAATCAAACTCAGCTCACCAGATTAAAACCACATAAAACCCCAATACATAAACCAATATTGGCGGTGAAAACAGTCTACCATAGCGTCCCCTGTGTCATCTCTTTAAGCCTGCCACTGCAGTCACCAGAGGATGTTCACTGGCAATATCTGGCCTAGGGGACTATAGAGGGAGGGGCCTGAACTTCCTGGCCCAGCCTCACCCAAATGCCTATTGGAAGATCTCCATCTTACAGGCCCTGTGGAACACTGATAGCTCCGTCAAGGCTCTCAGCTCTTCTGGGACCTCATTCTACCATGTCGGGGCCAGGACCGAAAAAGCTCTGGCCCTGGTTGAGGCCAAGCATGCCTCCCGAGGGCCAGGGACAACCAGCAGATTCATGCCTGCAGAGCGAAGAGCCCTCAAGTGGGCATAAGGAGATAAGTGGTATGGAGACAAAGCTTGCAAAATGATAAGAATGGTTAGCATTACATTTTGAAGCTAGTTGGTTAAACTGTCCGGGATTTTTCAACAACAGCATACTTATACAAAATTATTTTCACTTAGAGTCATCTAGAGAGACCTTGCTAAAAAGGATTAATTAATACTTATTGAAGTGCCAGCTTCTCTGGTCATAGTCGTCATCCAGCCAACCTTATTTCAACTAATGGTAAGGAACAATATTGGGAAACTCTTGTATTTCTCCCACCACCTGTAATTTCATGGCAGATACCCACAATCATTGGTGCATGGAGGAGTTTCAGCCCCCTTGAGATCTTCAGCATATCTTGAATTTTCTAGAGATATTGGTAGAATAAATACATATTCCTTTACCTCATGGCAGATTTGTCTGGGATTGTGTTGATTCGTGCAAAAAACATTTATATCTTTTTGCTAATTGTTGTTGTGTTGTGTATGGTAATCAGACTGAATGTGAAAGAAGGCTATGGAGGCGGCTCTGGATTAGGTTTGGGCGTTTTGGTGCCCGAAGCAGCCGGTCCCTCCCAATGCAGCCAGCGCCGCGCTGTGGGGAGGAGGGGAGGCGCAGGTGTCAGCACACCGGCGCTCCAACACCTGTGCTTCCCCCCCCTGCGGTGTGGCACTGGCTGCATCAGGAGCGACCAGCCGTTTCAGCCGCCGAAGCGCCCAACCCTACTCTGGATTAATCCCTGAAGAATTGAAACAGATTTTAATTTAGAATGACATGGAAAAATTTGGAGGTCCCTTTTCAATTTCGTAGGGTACCATTTGGAGATAGCATGTCCCTTTGCTTGTTGCTGTGCTTGCTGCCTGAGCAGGTGTTGAAGAAATAAAATCACTTTATTTGAAAGCCTCTTTAAACCTTACTGTTACTCTAGAAGTATTTGGATTGTGAGAAGCAGCAGTATAATATTTTAGCATCAGCAAAGGGGGAATTTGGGTGTTCACTCTACTAAATTATTCTGCTTGGACTCCCGTACCTGACTTCCTGTCTCTCCCTTTTATTTTACACTCAGTTTTTGTTGTTCTTCTGTCTCCTAAGCTTTTATTTTATTTCTGCATTTTGACACACTGCTCGCCTGCCCTCCCCCGTCCCCCCTCATATTTTGCTTGTAATTGAGACTGTGTAGCTTCAGCAGGCAACGGAGCACTTGGCAAACGGGGCTGTGCAGGAGAAGTTTGAGACGCTGGCTCAACTAATAGTGCACAGGGGACATGCAAAAGGATGCAACAAACATACCCCATGAAATAATGCAAGCGGCGGAATGGTTTTTCTGTGAAAGGCACAGGGGCGATTATGTGCTGTTTTACAAAAAATATATTACTTTTTAATTCGATGGATGCCTTAGAAAGTAGAGTTGTGATTTTTCTCTTGGGGCTACAATGTGTTAAAATGAGCAAATGTGCTATAGAATGGGCCAGGGGGAGATTATTTCGTTAGGTTTTGAAATAAAAGTACTGGGATTCACACAGGCATGATGCTCAGTTTTGCACAAGTAAGGTTTGCAATAATAATAATGATAATAATGATAATAATAATAATAATAATAGTTTCTGCATCTGTTAAAGCACTTCAAAATGTCTGTATGCAAGGTTGTCAGAAGGGCAGTATATAAATCAAATCAATCAATAAAAGTCATTATTATTATTCCCATGTTGCTGTAGGAGAAATGGAGGCTGAGAGAATTAGTGATAGGGGAACTGGAAGAGCTGATTGTTGAACTCACCTCTTCCCATGGTTGAAAGGATTCCTCTGGTTACAGGGCTCGTTTGAAAGATCTGGTATTTACGAGCAGTGCCCCAAATTATCTGAAAACCCAGGATAGCTAAAGAATAGCTAGCTCTCATATGAAATGATGCTTGTCTGGTGACTGCATCAGAGGCCTTAATCCCCAGCTCTTGGGGACAAGGTGGGTGGCTACTGAAGACAGGGCTCTCTTCTTCCTAACTTATGGCATTCCCTCTTTGTAGCAACTTGCATGGCACCGTGCACAAGGCGGTCTCAGCTCCAGGAGAAATCATTCCTTTCCGTTCAGCTTTCTGTTGATTTCTTTGTGTGTGTCTGAGTGTGCGTCTGTGTTGCTGGCTATTCCTTTACTGCTTACATTTCTCGAGGTAAGTTATATTTATTGAATTACCATGCAACCCATTCTTTCTTCCTGCCCAGTGCAGTTCTAAGTGAGTCTGGTTTCATTGTATTGTACTGGTGGTTTATAGGAGCTTTTCTATAAACAAATTAAAACTGCCACGTTAAAAAGATGCTGAGGAAACTTGTGACTGAGTCAGGATTTGAACCCGGGGCTTTCCCAGTCATGCTTCACCGGCTTGGGAATTACTTTGCAGAATTGAGGCAGAGACTTGCAGCTGATTGTGCTTGGCAGCAATGAATATGTGAGATTCTGCATCAGCTGAAACTCAGTCTGCATTTACTACTACTACTACTACTACTACTACTACTACTACTACTACTACTACTACTACTACTACTACATTTCTATACTGCCCCTTCAGATATGGGCTCAGGGCGGTTCACAACAATAAAGACCACATACACAGTAAAATATAATACAATAAAATACAGTACTAAAATACAGTTTAAACCCCCATTAGTTAAATCACTTACAGTTGGTATAGTTACTAAAAATGAGGTCAAGGCAGTGTTCTCGGAAGTCAGGCTGAGTAAATACCATCAGTAAAAACAGATACTGATCCTTGACGCTTGAATCATGCATAAGTGGAATGTGGCAGATGAAGCCACGAGAAAACTGCGACGAATGTATCAGAGAAGGGCCTCCCCCACTGGAAGGAAGTTGGGCCTTCCTGGCTGCTTAATGATGAAGTCTTCAAGACCTACAGTGTCCCTGGCTTTAGCGAAGGGCTGGCTGTGTGAATTCTGCTGCAGATGGATAGGCTGAATCGTGCTCCTCGAAGGAGCTGCATTAATCTAGCAGAATGGCTAGAAAAAGTTTTCTTACCTGCTAATTTGAGTGCCTTGCTTTCTCTTCCCCTCATTCTGTGACGAGCTGCTTTTGACAAAGACATATTTCTGCTGTGACTGAAATATGCATTTTGTACATCGTCACTTTCCTTGCTATTTAAATAAGCCACGTATGTATAGCGTGAGAGATTTATGCATATAACAACTGGAGAGCTGCCACACTAAAAAATCCCAATGAGTGGGGAAATGTCTTTTGCAAGTCACTGAAGGTGCATTATGAACTAGACACCTTTATGGTAATTGGGAGCTCTGTTTCTGTCTTGCCTCCATTATTATTATTTTTTAGAATACAATTAACGCATCATGTGCGCTTCACCTGGTCTCTCCTCGTTTACCTCTGACACCTTCTTGATGTTTAGACGCTTGTTTGTTTCTCTGCTTTGAACTCCATTGCTAGTAATAAAGATGAGGGGCTTTTCTAATAGCATGTTTCCTGTTAAAAAGATACAATTAGTGTGCATTGTTAGGATAACAATATACATATTGAAGTGCATTTAAGCCTTTTACTGATCTGTTCTGAAGATCATGCTATGTCTTGCGTGAAGATTTTGGAATCGACAAATAGCCAATGAAAAAAACAGTTCTTGGGAATTAATTGTTCAGAGAAGATACAGGGAAAATAATATACATAAAAGAAAGGTGACAACTCTAAAAATGCATAAATAATGCATATAATTTGTAGTGATTTCATTTTTATACAGCTGTTGAAATATGAGATGCAAAATTGGGGGTGTGCTGCAGATTCCTAGTTGACTGCAGCCATTTTGTGGCGTGCTTTGTGGCGATTACCTTTGCAGTAGTTATAGGAAAGGCTTTAACATTATCCTTGCAAAAGTGTGGTGTGTGTATATGTCTTAATTCCTTTCTTTATAATTCGGGAACTGAGTTTACAGACTGAGTGTGAGAGCATAAGACCCCCGAAAGTGCTTTATACTGAATCATTGGACTATTGCGGTTCTTATTGTCTACTCTCACCGTGTCTCCCCAAGGTCTCAGGTAGAGGCCCTTCATATAATCTTCTTGCTGCCTGATCTTAATAACTGCTGATGCTGGGACCTTCTCCATGCTAAACAGATGCTCTACCACTGAGCCGTGCGCCCCCTCCAAAAGATCTGGTTGCAAATCCAAAACTCCAAAGTCTATCTTTCTACTTACTGGACTACACATGACTATGGATTCTGTTGTTGGCAGAACCTCTTGGTCTTGCAGGCTACTTGGTCTGAGTCAAGAAATCAGAATACCTATTTGGCTTGTTTTTAGTATTTCTGATTCAAAAAAATCTACCTTTCCAAGAGCTTCAAATACCACAGGCAAACCAGGTATTTAAATGGAATGATTGTGCGCTACAATGTTTCAGGCATAGGTTCAACTGTACACAGTTTAGGACTAATAAACAAAAGACGGTAAGCCCTGTAGGTCCCCAAGCTAACCCCAATTAAAACACTCCCCCCTCTCTTTCTGTCCTAATGGATGGGGAGCATATTGCTGCCTTCAGTTTTGTTAATGGGCGTACCTTATTTCATTATCTTCTGCCATCTTCTTCATGTTAACTACACCTAATAAAATAAGAGCTAGTGTCCTATAGCTTGCAGTGGCAGATGTGCAGCAGGCTGTGTCAGATCTTGTTCTTGATGTCATTACATCAGGGCATTTTTTTTGTCACATTATTCTTGCGTTCCTCAATAAACGGCCTACGGGCCATGTTGGATCCACCAAGCTTGTGTAATTGGCCTGCCAAAAGACTTTGTTTCTCCCCTTCCTTTCCATTGACTTCTTGTTCCATACACCCCACAAGGTCCCCTCTCCTGAGTGTGAGAAGATATAACACATGAAAAGGGGGGAGGGGGTTAAGGATTGTTCTTTCTTTAGCTGTGGTTGTATGCATCTGCCCTAAGGTGTCCTGTTCACTCTCCAGATTTTTCCTGCTATAAAGGTGCTCCCTGAAATAAGAGAGTGTTTCTTACCTTGAAATATGACTATTTTGATATCAAGATATGTCTACTTGATGGAGGACTGTGACAGTCACTGTACATAGGTCTGAAGATTGCATGCAGTTGAAACACCTTTAGCCTCCTCATTCATAGTCTGTTGCCTTAGCACTGCTTCATATATTCATTTGCATTGTCACATCTCTTAAGAATCCCTGCAAAGCATATGCAGTAGCAAAAGTTGTGGCTAACCATACATAGGTGAAAACACAGTCCTTCCCTTCAGGCTGAGCAGCCTGTCAAAGTATTGTCAGAAAGCTGAAAATTACCTTGAAGAACTGTGAATGACGACAGTCAGAAAATGACCTCAGACTGGGACGATTCCTTCAAAGTATAGATCTTACTAAAGTAAAAGATGGACATGGCAGCTTGTTGGTCCTTGCTTTTTGATGGGGGCTCATCTTGCACATCTTGCTCCTGTACATTGGAGCAGCTGGTCACAGAGCAAACTATAGGTGAAGCAACTCTCCACTGAGAGAGTTCTGAGTGGGGGCTGAAGACCTAGTGTGTAAATATTGTTGCATCATTTGGAAACAGTAACTATAATGCTATTGAGTTCTGTATTCATGTCAATAGAAAGTTGCCCCCAGTGACGAACTGCACTTTTAAAAAGTTTAGGAGTGCTGTGTTATCAGATTAAGATCTAGTTAGTTAGCATTAGATGAGCAGAGAAAAAACCTCTGAACTAGATGCTGATGAGAATTCAACCTGATTTCAGCCCTGAGAAGAGTCAAGTAATGACAGTTTTGGAATTTAGTCCTAACTAAAAGCAGTTTAACTGGGGAAAGTTGGCAAGGATGAGTGGGTAGCTAGTGACTCCCATTCAGGCCAAGGAAAGGGGATAGATGCTTTCTCAACCTGGGGTTCATGAATCCCTGTGGTTTCTTGAAAGCCTTGGAAAGGTTTTCACAAATGGGTGGGAGTTAATTGTTTTTAATAGATTTTTTGAATGTTTTAAATATTTATTAGGTGATATATGATCATGTTGACTCGCCTTCCCCTCCCCAAATCGCCAATGATGGGCCTGGAGGGAAGGGGAGGGGTTTCCCAACTATACTCTGTATTCCCAACCTATTAGAATGTTGAATGTGTGCACATGTGAAGTTATCTTATGCTGCGTCTTAGTTCCTCTAGCTCAGAAATTTTTCCTTGGACTAGTAGTGGCTTTCCAAGTTCTCAGGCAGAGAAAAGACTTCCCTAGCACTTGCTACCAGAGATCCTTTAACTGAATAGACCAGAGATTTGTTCTGCGACCTTTTGCATTCAAAGCAGATGCTTAACCACTGAACCACCGCCCTTTCATATAAGAAGCTGCCTTATTGAGCCAAATGATTAGTTCACCTAGGTCAGTACAGTTGTTTTGGACAGCCCGGTGGGCTGTCCAGGGTCTCAGGTAAAGTCACTTTGCTCAACATTGCAGCTAGTTGATTTACATATTCGTCTTTAGTCCAGGGCCAGTATAGGAGTCATTTCTTGTATTCAAAAGTTGCTTTCAGGCAGCACTAAATGATCCAGAGATACAATCTAATTGTACTGAATTTAATGACTGTCGTCTGGCATATTTTTAATGTAAGGTAAAACTGTGACGCCAGAAGCATTAATTGACATGAACAATGTTACATGCAATCAGCATCAGAAACTTTTAAATAGTGCACAAAACTTCATATGGCTAAGAGCCATAACAGTGCAGTAGAAATAGTTCATTGTAGTTGAATAGTCAGGAGTCTATTAATGGAAGAATAGATGCTGGGGCACTCATGTACACAGTCAACAAAGGGATGGACTTGGTGGCAATCCTAATTTGTGCGAATTTCTCCTTCAGTGCTCTTCCCACACCCATAGTGTAGAGACAGCGCTAGTCACCCTGACGGACTACCTCCATCACCAGTTGGACCGTGGCGGGCTGGTGCTGCTTGTATTACTAGACCTCTCAACAGTGTTTGAAACAGTCATTCATGAGCTTTTAGCTCACTGCCTTGCCGATACCGGGATCAGAGGAACTACCCTTCAGTGGCTGATCTCCTTCCTCCAGGATCACAGACAGAGTGTAGCACTAGGAAAGAGCATATCAAGCCACCACCAAGTGGCATGTAGAGTCCCTCAAGGAGCAGTTTTCTCTCTAATTCTATTGAAACTATGTTTGTCTTCATAACCTAACAAGGGCTAAACAAGGTTAATTTTAACCGCTTCAACATAGCCCCTGTAGGAAGAGAGTTATGTTGATTTGGGGAAACATGCCTAAAACCATATATGGAAGCTGCTCACACAAATGATCCCATGAGTCTCTGTCAACATGGTTGTGCCGCAGGCAGCCACCCAATTGCACTTAAAATTATAGGCCTTGTGGGAGGATCGAAAGAGATTGTCTTTGGGCCACATTAGATTTCACTTTTTTTGTGAGTTTGGCCAGGATGTATTTTTTAGTTCCATGTATTGTTTATGATCCATGTGAACCGCCCTCAGCCTTAGGGGAGGGAGATATACAAATATAATAAATAAATAAATAAACCCTGACCCTCATTCCCCCCAGTAAGATGACACCTACTGGGACAAGTTTCCCAAGTGCCACAGGGGCCCAGTTAGCATCAGGACCACAGTTTGATAGGGAGAAACAGCTTTTAGCCTCCTCTCCCTCCTGACCATTTTCCTTATCCAAAATTGTCCAGGGAAAGCATCACCTACTCCTATCCTGTTTAGGTTGGGAGGTAGGGGAAGACTAAAGGCACTTCTCCACATCATGGTCCTGATCCTAAATGGGCATCTCTGGCACTGCTGCCATCATGCTTGGAGGAATGAGAATTGAAAAAATATAATCATGATGATGATGTCATCAGTTCAGTCGTGTCCATCCCTTGGCGATTCTATAGGAAAGTCTTTGCCATGCGCCCTGTCTCTGACTGCTTTTTTTAGTTGGTTCATTGTCATTCCTATATCGGCTTTGATCATGTTGAGCCAGCGGATCCTTTGGTGACCACGTTTCCTTTTGCCGCTGACCATGCCGAGCATTAATGATTTTTCTGGCGAGTTTGATCCCATGATGTGTCCAAAGTAAGTGAGCTTTAGCCGCAATATCTTCCCTTCTAATGACATAGTTGGTTTGCTCCTCTCTAAAACTATCTTGTTGGCGACTTTGGCTGTCCATGGCATTCGCAGTGTTCGTCTCCAATACAATAATAATAACAACAATAACAACGACAACAACAGCAACAACAATAGTCACATCTAGTTTGGTCCCCAGATTTGAGGCACTAGCCTTTTGAGATTGTGTTGTTACCATTCCAAAATTGCACTGCCACAGCTGTGGCTTCACCACTGTTAAATACTGCACAAGGAGTATTTCCAGTTTCATGTTTCTCCTCATCCCTTTTAGGGAGAGGGTAGGATTGCATGCCCCCTTCAAGGATCGCTGCCTTGTTGTGGCAAGGGGGCTTGCGTAGTTCAGTGAAGCTATGAGCTATACCGTGCAGGGCCACCCAAGACGGACAGGTCATAGCTGAGAGCTCTGACAAAAGGTGATCCACTGGAGAAGGAAATGGCAAACCACTCCAGTATCTTTGCCATGAAAACTCTATGGACAGTTCCAATAGGCATAACGATATGACGCTGGAAGATGAGCCCCTCAGGTCGGAAGGTGTCCAATATGCTACTGGGGATGAGCAGACGGCTAGTACGAGTAGTGCCAGAATGAATGAAGCGACTGGGCCAAAGCCGAAAGGATGCTCAGTTGTGGAAGTAACTGGTGGCGAAAAGACAGTCCGATGCTGTAAAGATTTTTATTCCATAGGAACCTGGAACGTCAGATCCATGAATCAAGGTAAGCTGGACGTGGTCAAACAAGAAATGTCAAGACTGAACATCGACATTTTAGGAATCAGTGAACTAAAATGGACAGGAATGGGTGAATTTAATTCAGATGACCATCAGGTATACTACTGTGGACAAGAATCTCGCAGAAGAAATGGAGTAGCCTTCATAATCAATAAGAGAGTAGGAAAAGCAGTCTTGGGATACAATCCCCAAAATGACAGAATGATCTCAGTTCGTATCCAAGGCAAACCATTCAACATCACAGTGATCCAGGTCTATGCCCCAACCACTGCTGCTGAAGAGGATGAAGTTGATCAGTTCTATGAAGCCCTACAACACCTTCTAGAAGCAACACCAAAAAATGATGTGCTTATCATCATGGGGGATTGGAATGCTAAAGTAGGAAGCCAAAAGATAACCGGGATAACAGGCAAGTTTGGCCTTGGAGTACAAAATGAAGCAGGGCACAGGCTGGTAGAATTTTGTCAAGAGAATACAATGGTCATAGCAAACACTCTTTTCCAACAACCCAAGAGACGACTCTACACATGGACATCACCAGACGGTCAACACAGAAATCAGATTGACTATGTGCTCTGCAGCCAAAGATGGAAAAGTTCTATCCAGTCAATAAAAACAAGACCAGGAGCTGATTGTGGTTCAGATCATGAGCTTCTTGTTGCAAAATTTAGGCTTAAATTGAAGAAAATAGGGAAAAGCACTAGGCCACTCAGGTATGAACTAAATCATATCCCCGAAGAATACACAGTAGAGGTGACAAATAGATTTAAGGAATTAGATCTGATAGACAGAGTGCCTGAAGAACTATGGACTGAGGTTCGCAACATTGTACAAGAGGTAGCAACTAAAACCATCCCAAAGAAAAAGAAATGCAAGAAATCAAAATGGCTGTCTGAGGAAGCTTTACAAATAGCTAAGGAGAGAAGGGAAGTGAAAGGCAAGGGAGAAAGAGAAAGATACACCCAATTGAATGCAGAATTTCAGAGAAAAGCTAGAAGAGATAAGAATGCCTTCTTAAATGAACAGTGCAAACAAATAGAAGAAAACAATAGAATGGGGAGGACCAGAGATCTTTTCAAGAAAATTGGAGATATGAAGAGAACGTTTCATGCAAAATTGGGTATGATAAGGGACCAAAATGGTAGGGACCTCACAGAAGCAGAAGAGATTAAACAAAGGTGGCAAAATTATACAGAACAACTATACAAGAGCGAGCTTAATATCCCTGATGACCACAGTGGGGTAGTTACTGACCTGGAGCCAGACATCCTGGAATGTGAAGTCAAATGGGCCTTAGGAAGTCTGAGCAACAATAAAACTAGTGGTGGTGACAGCATTCCAGTTGAACTATTCAAAATCTTAAAAGACGATGCAGTAAAAGTGCTACACTCAATATGCCAGCAAATTTGGAAAACTCAACAATGGCCACAGGATTGGAAAAGGTCAGTTTACATTCCAATCCCAAAGAAGGGCAATGCCAAAGAATGTTCAAACTACCGCACCATTGCACTAATTTCTCATGCTAGCAAAGTTATGCTCAAAATCCTACAAGCTAGGCTCCAGCAATATGTGGACCGAGAACTTCCAGAAGTACAGGCAGGATTTCGAAGAGGCAGAGGAACTAGAGATCAAATTGCCAACATACGCTGGATCATGGAGAAAGCTAGGGAGTACCAGAAGAACGTCTACTTCTGCTTCATTGACTATGCTAAAGCCTTTGATTGTGTGGAGCACAACAAATTGTGGCAAGTTCTTAAAGAGATGGGAATACCAGAGCATCTTATTTGTCTCTTGAGAAATTTATATGCAGGTCAAGAAGCAACAGTGAGAACTGAACATGGAATCACTGACTGGTTCAAAATTGAGAAAGGAGTTCGGCAAGGCTCTATACTGTCGCCTTGCCTATTTAACTTGTATGCAGAGCACATCATGAGAAATGCGGGATTAGAGGAGTCACAAATTGGGATCAAGATTGCAGGGAGAAATATCAACAACCTCAGATATGCAGATGATACCACTCTAATGGCAGAAAGTGAAGAGGAACTAAAGAGCCTGTTGATGCGGGTGAAGGAGGAGAGTGCAAAAGTTGGCTTGAAACTCAACATCAAGAAAACAAAGATCATGGCATCCGGCCCTCTCAATTCCTGGCAAATAGATGGGGAAGAAATGGAGATAGTGACAGATTTTATTTTCCTGGGCTCCAAGATCACTGCAGATGGGGACTGCAGCAAAGAAATTAAAAGACGCTTGCTCCTGGGGAGGAAAGCTATGGCAAATCTAGACAGCATCCTAAAAAGCAGAGACATCACTCTGCCAACAAAAGTGCGTTTAGTCAAGGCTATGGTATTCCCAGTTGCAATGTATGGCTGCGAAAGTTGGACCATAAGGAAGGCCGAGCGTCAAAGAATTGAGGCTTTTGAACTCTGGTGCTGGAGAAGACTCTTGCGAGTCCCTTGGACTGCAAGGCGAACAAACCGGTCAGTCCTAGAGGAGATCAACCCTGACTGCTCTTTAGAAGGCCAGATCCTGAAGATGAAACTCAAATACTTTGGCCACCTCATGAGAAGGAAGGACTCCCTGGAGAAGAGCCTAATGCTGGGAGCGATCGAGGGCAAAAGAAGAAGGGGACGACAGAGAATGAGGTGGCTGGATGGAGTCACTGAAGCAGTAGGTGCAAACTTAAATGGACTCCGGGGAATGGTGGAGGACAGGAAGGCCTGGAGGATCATTGTCCATGGGGTCGCGATGGGTCGGACACGACTTCGCACATAACAACAACAAAGGATTGCATGCCATGTTCTTCACATGATCTCTGCAGTATGAGGCACTAGTAGGTGGTTTCTTTAACCTGCCTCCTCCCCCGACCCCAAAACGGTGAGATTGTGCTTTTGTGAAGCTCCTTGACTAGCCTTTGTTTTGGAAGTTCTTGTTCCTGGGATGTGTGGGGTTAAGCATCTCACTAGTTTCCTGGAAGAAAGGTGGCGGTCAGGTACTCAGGTGTTAACTTGCAAGTCTTCTCAGCCATGTCAGTCAGTCACTGAGGAGCCAGATCAGCCGCTGTTCTGGGGTAGAGATTACCAAGCTTAATGATGAGCAGCTCTAAGCTCCAGCTGATGCCAGACCCTTCCCCCTTTCCACCTAATTAGCCTCATTAATGAGCTCTTCTGCTCTCCATAGAGAGGGTGTCCTCCCTGGAATAGAGGCAAAAATACCTCTCCCAGGTAGATGTGCTGAAACCTTTAATTATGGCCTGCATCTGCAAAGCCCCTCCTGGCTGTGATGAGGTGGTGGATGGGTGAGGGCCTTTAACTGGAATGGTGCTTGTTTACAATGCCATTGCATGAATTGTTAACTCTTAAAACACCCCAAACCTCCTTAAGACAGTGACAAGAGAAAGAAAAAAAAATTCTGGCCCTCCAAGATTATTCAGCCTTTAAATAACACGGTGAGAACATGTGTGTAATGGGAGTCTCTGGCCCTGTGGAAAATGTATTGCAGTTTTAAAAAATGAACTTAATTGTGTTTTTATTGCCACATTTTATTGCATAGCTTGGCACATATGTGGTAAATATCCCAGCAAGCATTTTTAAGTTTTTTCCCCCAAAGCCAGTTGTTTTTACTATCACAAAGTCTTTTTAGACTTCTGTCTGTAAAACAAACAGATCAACCTACATGATGCACAGTAGCCATGTTCAGGCAAAGCATCGCTTCATAGTGGGAACAAAGTTATTTGCTCATCAAAAAGGACTTGAACAGAAGCTAAATTGCTCCAGGAAGCCTAGCTTCATAGTTGGAGGAAAAATTACTGATACCAGACTTACTTGATTACTGGACTCTGAGCTACTTTAAAAATGTTCTTGTTCATAATTCAAAGCTGCACAATCCCTGCAGAGAGGATTCAGCTTTGATAGGGTCAGAGTTTTCAGCAACCCCCCCCCCCAAGCCTTACTGAACTGAATGACCGGTGTGGCTTTTAATTAGTTCTTCATCTAAATTTCTAGCTTCCTGAGTCTCAGGTGTGTGTGTGTGTGTGTGTGTGTGTGTGTCAATACTAGACAAGTAAGAGATGCTTGGAGGAGAGAGTGATTAAAATCAGGTATCTGTGAAATATTTTTAAGGGGGTGGGGCTTTTTCCTGATTTACACCTATCCAGTAAAAGCCAAGGCAAATAATGTTTTGCAGACATTCTGGTGGATGCGAATTTTTTTGGCATTTTTCTGAGAAAAGGGAATTCCACAGCTGTGGGCTGTTGCCAAGAGAGGGTGTGTTTGTGTGCATTTTTTCCCGTAGACTTGGCACACGGATGGTGTGATCAGGAGGGTTCTCGGAGACATGACCAAAAATATTGAAACGAGCCAAATTTAGCAGGTGTTAGATGAACACACAAGGAGCTGCTCTGCATGTCTTGGGGTTCTTTTCTCCTGTCTTTGGAGGGGGGTGGGAGTGTTCTGGAGTGTGTGGAAGTAGCCAGTTCTCTAATGGTAGCATTAGCTCAGGTTTTGACACCAGTGGGGAGTGTAATTCTGAAGCAGGTAAGCATGATTTCACAGGATGAGAAGCATCATTGCGTGCATTTGAGTTTCGAGGGGAGCATCTCAGTGCCTTTTGGCCCTCTGACTAGTTGCCCATCTGCTCTCTGTCAGAATGCGTTAGGAGTGCGTTTGGACTCGTGCCCCAGAGTTTCAGCACTGAGCTGGTCATGTGTTTGTCTCCACGACAACTCAAGGAGATGTGTAAACGGCCGTGCTCTGAGCCAGATGCTTCTCTGTTCATATGATCTAATTAGATGGGAGCTTTCCCCCTCCCCCGTTGTGATGAAGCTCATTGATGTTGCCCTGTTTCCATGGCTAAAGCGTGTGAGGAAGCTGTCATTTTGGAGGGGGGGAATCACATGACTGAGCTATATATAAACACCCTTGCAGCAAAACATCCCTTCCCCGTGCTGTGCAAAAGTGCCGGGAGAGCTAGTCCCCTTCCCAAACTCCAGAAACGACCCTGTGAAGTTCTAGCAAACGGGAGCCTCTGAGAAGTAGAGATCTGGGCTTGGGAGACGTCTGAGATATGTTTGCTGCTCTTTGTTTCATGACGGGGATGATTAAAGTACCTGAATTTTTTTAACTGGATGGTAGAAGTCACACTTAGTTCTAGAGGGTAGAAGTTGGGGCACAAACTCTCTTTGGCTTCCTCTGGATGTACTTCTTTGGTGGGTAAAAGTGACAAAAACTGAAGTCCTTGTATAGCTCTCGCTCACCCTTTCCAATTTATTCTGCAGCCGCCATGGGCACTGTTCAGTGTTGTTTGCTCTTTGTCTTTCCTTTGTGGTTTAGGTGTCTCAACTGTATATTCTCTCCCCCCCCCCCCCCAGTACAAGACAGGTTTTGCTTCAGCAAAGTGTGAGAATGTCTGCCGCAGAAGGATGCTGTTCTTTTGACACCGGTCCGGTGACCTCAGCTGCTCTCCTGCGAATAAGATACCCATCATAAATACATTGCATTTCATTGGATAATTAGGTTTCCTTGGAGACCATTACACCGCAAGAGCAGAGAAATGTGACCTTTCCCCAGCTACCTTCCATCGCCACCTTTGATTAACCCTCCTGGAGGACCTAATAGCTCCAGCTTCTGAGCCTGCCCTCTTCCCCAGCCCGTTTTCTCCTGTGAGGCTGCATGTCTCATTGCATACTCAATTAGCAAATGGGATTTTCTTGTCCAAGGATGGCTTCCTTGCCCAACTGCCAAAGCAAGGGGGGCCCAAGTAGACTATTACCCCTGCCATAGTGCTTTGCAGTGTACACGAGGAGAAAAGAATTCAGAAGTGTCAGTTATAGGGAGAGCTTAGCTACTGACCCATGCCAACATAGAAATTTTAACATTTGATTTTAAGAGCGGCTCATCAGCAGCTCTGCCAATACAGAGGGTGTAAAGTCCTTTACTGAAGGGTCATACAAAGCAGTGTTGTGTTCACTAGACTTCTCTTAGGAAAGATACATGCAGCCCAGCACAACAGGGATTGGTTTGGATGGCTCCTGGTAACCTCAGGTTGGGAATACTTGCAGAGAGAAAAGGGGCTGAAGCAACCTTAGATTTCAAAACCCAAGTCTCACATTGTGGACTCAAACCATTAAATAACATATTCACATAAAATAGTTGAAGCATAAAGGAGATGGGGGGCCTGTTGGGTCTAATTAAGTGTGTGGGCCATTTATTCTTGATGGGCTTCTTTTTGGCCTCTGGTAGTTGAGGCTTTGTGTGTCACAGAAATCCTCAAGTCAAAACCTCCGCTGCAGATTCATTTTCTTCCTCCTAATAGACTTTGTATGCAAAATTTATAATCTAGTCTGTTATAAGCAGATACAGCTACATAAATCTCTTCAATAGCCATTCCTGGCTTTATACCCTATTGTGTCTTTAACTGTCATAGAGACTGTTCCTTTATGTGTAAAAGTTCCATTGTGGCTTTTGTATACCTAAAGGTGCTTTATGAGCACAAAGCATTTAGAAATGTTTGTAGAATTCTGCCCTGGAATGGGCAGCAGGGGAGAGATAAACAGAAGTATCTCTTTTCTTCCAGCAATCGCAACATGGAAAATAGTTGCCTATGCAAATTGCTCTGTGAATCTGGTTATTTTTCGTCAGATGCAAACATCTTGTTTTGCGGCTTCTTTATTGTCTTAACTGGCAGCCACCTTAAAATGAGGAAATTGTCAGCCAGAGCAAAACCTGTGTCAACCTAGTTCTCCCCTTCCCCCATCAATTTACCTCCCAGTGGTGATGGTTGCTTTTGCCTACCTTGTTAGTTTAGCATCGGATTCCTGTATACCTTTTGTGTAGTTCTTATTGGACTAAAATACATTCTTTAGTCCTCTTCACTGCTGGGGAGTGCTGGTTGGGTTGTCCTACAGATTGGGACAGTTGTGTGCGTGTGTATTTTGAGATTGGCTTTAGGGACCCTGTCATGACTGTGGTTGTGCTTACAAGATGGGGCTAAGGGAAGCTTATGCTAATGTGGTGGCACTCCAGTCCTTGCTTTGCTGACATCGATAGACTGCATTATTACATATTTATTTGCAGTATATTTAGTGCCCGGGTATTCCAAACACCTAATCTTATTATGCTCTTTTGTTTGTTTGTTTGTTTATTTATACTTTAGATTTATATGTTGCCACTCCTGGGGTCCCCATCTCATGGTGGCCTACAACAATTTAAAATACACAATAAGAACAGTGCAATTAAAACAACACATAAAATAGCGCAGCAGCAGCAGCATCATAGAGAATTGAAATGCACTGTGCATCACATTTAACTCGAGGCTGAGATTTTCTGACAGCATGAGGCATCAAGATGGCATTTGTCCCTATCCTGACCTCCATCTTTACACTTATGTGTACTATATGCACAGAGACTCTTTTGCAAGCTGGAGTGCAGTTTATGCACTGTTGTCTTCCCCCCCCCCCAACTACTACCATTATCAATATCCCCCTTGGTAATGGGTTGCCTGTTCTTCCCTCCCCCGATTCCCCAGAGTGCTGCTTCACCGGTTCTCACTGGCCAAGGCTGAAGTTCGGTGACACCAACCTGCAGTACAGCACAGCTTATAGACTGTTTATGCACTGGAGGTTTGATGCCGGGCTGCAGGCTGGAGTTTTAGTCGTGGCAGGTTGCCCCATCTCTTCCTGCACTCACACGAGGGAGCATTCGGCCCGGAGCGCCTCATCCGCCCCCAATTTGTGCTCCTATACTGGAGCTGGGGCAGTGAAGTTCCCAGTGCATAAACGGTCATACAGAGGTCTTGGCTGTAGGATATGCTGCCATTCTGCAGGGTCGGGGGTAGGTGGGAAATGAATGGCACTGTCAGGATTTAACCTATGGTTCACTGTTTGACCCTGGTGACTGGAAATTTGTAGCATAATCCACCTGCAGCAGAGAGAAGTCATTGAGGGATAAAAACGTTTCTATTTGAAAGAAACAAAAGTTTTCTCGCTGGGCTTCTCTGTGGTGGCAGTGCTGGGGGGGGGGGAGGTGAGAGGGGAAGGGGTATAATCTAGATCAGGGGTAGTCAAACTGCAGCCCTCCAGATGTCCAAGGACTACAATTCCCATGAGCTTCAGCGTTCGCTGGCAGGGGCTTGTGGGAATTGTAGTCCATGGACATCTGGAGGGCCGCAGTTTGACTACCCCTGATCTAGAGTTACAGGAACAACCCTCCCAGTCAATATTCCACATGCCAGATCACAGAAGGGGAAGAGGGATGCTGGGGGGTGCTGCCCATTTGCCTGGCATGGAGCCTGGCCCCCTTCTGATGAAAACGTGCTGGATGTATTTTTTATTAGAGCATGAAAAGAGCTTCCACATTAATTTTACATCAACATAATTTTATTGCTCCTTATTACTGCCACTTTTGAAAATGTCAAAACTGAATTTACTTGCTATGTAGCAAATTTGTAGTTTTAAGTGTGTTGGGGAGAGGTGAGGGCTGCGTACCCCTCCGGCAGACATGTAGACAATTTCCTCATTAACATAACTCATTACAATGGATAAACGTAGATGGCCAAATAACAGTATTATATCTTCCCCCCAGTGATGAAAAAAGAGGTGTGTTTTGCTACGTTTAAAAGATTAAAGCCTTCTCTCTCAGTTCTCTGAGCAGGGATTCCAATTTGCTCTGGTCTACGGAATGAAAACCACAAAGCGTTCCTGCTGGTGTGCATGTCAGCAAGTTTGGATCATGGCTTCATTTGTGCCGGGGCTCAGCTCAGAAATCTGTCAGTGCTCCGGAGCATCTAACTTTGAGTAATTCTGAGCATATACAGAAGACTTTTCCTCTCCGCAGATGGAAGAACTTCCAGATAAGAAGTGCTGTTTCCCCCTAACATTTCAGTTTAAAACTCAAGGCAACAACTGGAAGAGCGCTTCATTGGCCCTTAAGGCCAGCCCTCATTCAGTGCGCATGGGAAGAGCGGCCTTTTGTCTCTTGCCCTAATCAACAGTGCGCTTGGTTGGTTGCAGGAAGATCCCTCAGGAGTGCTGGACTCTTCATTGTGTTTGCCACAATGGCTGGCTAATTTGGGGCTTCACTGCTTATGCTTACTTGAGAATATTTAGCAATGTAGACACTGAGCCTCTGCTCTGGCTCTTTTTTCCAGGAGGAGCCCATAACATTCTGCGAGGAAACGTTTGTCTCCCACCGGTCTGCTGCCATGCGACAGTTCCTGCAGAACGCCATCCAGCTGCAGCTCTTCAAGCAGGTACTGCAGGTGGTTGAGGGGAGGGCCGATCCCCATCCCCACCCCCTCACCCTGCTTTTGTGCTCTGTGATCTATACTGGGCCACATCTTCTGAAAAACTGCTGGTTGCTTTGTTCCCTAATTAGTGTAATTTATGGGTCAAAATGGGATGCCTTCCACATTAATTTCCCCAGCCTAACCGATAATCCATTTTTTACACTTCCCCTCCCTTCTGTGTTCTGTAATATTTAACTTAACATGCTCTTCCTGGTATACTGCCTCTGGGTCATCCTTACACATGCCCTCTAGTTTTATACAGTTGCTCTGGTATAGTGGATAGAAGTATCAGATTAGGATCCTGGGAGACCTAGTTTTGAATCCATGCTTCTACCATGGAAGCTTGCAGGGTGACCTGGGACCCATTGCATGTTCTCAGCTTGACCTGTCTCATCAAGTTGTTGTTGTTGTGAGAAAGTGGAAGAGGGGAGAAGGATTTTCTAAGCTGCTTTGAGTCCCAATTGGCGGAGAAAATCAGGATATCAATAATAAGTACAAATACATTCACGTGTTTGAGAAGGGGTTGTGGCTCAGTGGTAGAGCGCACCTGTTTTTGCATGCCCCTGGTTCAGCTCCCCTGTCTGCAGCTAAGGGATTTTCAGTGGTTGGGGAAGATTTTTGTTTGTTTGTTTGAGATCCTGAAGAATGTGGGCCAGGCATGGTATGGTAGCATAGGGCAGCTTGACATGTCCATATGGGGCCTCCTATCAGTGGCCATTTAACTAGCTTTTTCTTTCTGTGAATGAAAAAAAAATGTTTCCATGCTCAGGATATCTTGTTCCCTTAGGGGAGTGCTTTGGTGTACCTGTGGGGAGGCATTCTTGAGAGCTGCAGGACAGCACAAATGAGCTTTTCTTGGTCTTTTCCTTTGCTTCAGTTCATCGATGGCCGTCTTGATCTTCTCAACTCTGGAGAAGGTTTCAGCGATGTCTTTGAGGAAGAGATAAACATGAGTGAATATGCTGGTAAGCTCACCCTTAAGTTAGTCAGTTTCATTCAGAAACTGAGAGCCAAGGAGCCAGCCCTTGAAATAAGGCTGGTGTGAAATGTCAGATTGCAAACACAGTTTTCTTCTTGGCCTAAGGCCTAGTTGATCTAAAGGCACCAGGAGATGGAGTATGTGGCTGACCAGAAAGAGCAGATTTTCAGTCCCAAAAGTGGGGAGTCAGGTGAGGAGGACTTAGCAGGAGCAGATATGGAACTCAGTGGCAGATGTCCATACCAGAGAAGTTCCAAGTTATATGAAGCTCCCTCACCCCCATTAAGCCATAGTGTATCTCCCTACTTCTGTAAAGGTAAAACCCCGGGGGGGGGGGACACCACAAAACTTAATAGACATTGTGTCTACAAAACTGAAAACTGCTTTTGAAAACACATGAGGTATAGGTTCAGTAGGAGCAAGAATGAATTGTGTCACTACGTGGCTAGAAGATGTAGTATTGTGGCCCCCACTGAACCCCCAAATAAACTCACATATTTTCTCTTGTGGGTCTTGCTTTGTGTGGATCGTGAGCCGTCTGGTGTGGTGGCTTTGGCAGCTGTCCAGGATGGTGTGTTGGCAGGTGGCTCTCAGATTCTGGGGTGCTGCCCTCTGGCTTCTGGAGTCAAGCCATGAGTTCTGTGACTGATCATCTCAGAGAGGACGCTTCCATGGATCACAGTTGGGAGGGGTGAGATGGGTACCAAGAAATCCTCAGAGCAGCTTGCTATATTTAAATGCACTTGCTGGCGACATTTAAATTGAAAAAAAAATTGCCATCTTGCTAATTTTACTAGTGTTTGTACAGAAGCTGGAGTAGATGCTGTAGCAACTATGTTTTGGGAGCTTCTGCTAGGTTAAATGAGGTTTTCACCTCTGTGCTGTCTCCTTGTGTCAGGTAGCGACAACCTATACCATCAGTGGCTGTCCACAGTCAGGGTAAGTTTCTTCTGCTCCTTGACGGTTCTTTTTTTTTTTAGCCCTTCTGCAGGTTTTGGTGTCACTTTGCAGTGGCAACAGCACCCAAGCCCCAGTTCCTGTTGAAAGACATGCTTTCCCCCATTTGAAACTCTGTTGTTGTTCCACTGTGCAGATACTGATTTCCCCTCTGTGAGGTTATTGAATCTAATGATCAGTTTGTTTGTTTGTGTGTGTGTGTGTGTGTGTGAGAGAGAGAGAGAGAGAGGGAGAGGGAGAGGGAAAGAGGGAGAGGGAGAGAGAGAATCACCAGCCATTTTACAGCCCTGGTCTTAGTTTAATGGACACAGATTAACTATGCCATATGATAAAGCCAGTTTGGTGCAGTGGTTAGGAGTGCGGCTTTTTAATCTGGCAAGCTGGATTCGATTCTGCGCTCCCCCACATGCAGCCAGCTAGGTGATCTTGGGCTCACCACGGTGCTGATAAAGCTGTTCTGACCGAGCAGTGATATCAGGGCTCTCTCAGCCCCACCTACCTCACAGGGTGTGTGTTGTGGGGAGAGGAAAGGGAAGGCGACTGTAAGCCACTTTGAGACTCCTTCAGGTAGAGAAAAGCGGCATATAAAAACCAACTCTTCTTCTTCTTCTTCTTCTTCTTCTTCTTCTTCTTCTTCTTCTTCTTCTTCTTCTTCTTCTTCTTCTTCTTCTTCTTCTTCTTCTTCTTCTTCTTCTTCTTCTTCTTCTTCTTCTTCTTCTTCTTCTTCTTCTTCTAATATTTGTGAATAATACACCATAAATATTTCATATGAGCTGACGGTAAATGATCTTTTCCTCTTAATACTAGATGTATTCAAGACAGTAATTAAAATGAAATAATTAGCAGCAGCAACTTTTTACAACTGAGACCACAAGCTTTTTCAAACAGAGCTTCTGTGGTGGAGAGTTGATGTTCAGTCATCCTTGATTACTAGTGGTTCTGAGGGAAATAAAAGAAGACCTCTGAAAATATCATGCCTGCTTTCCTGATGTTCCCACAGAATGCCAAATAATGTTCCAAGACAGGCAGAAAGAGAATACAATGAATTAATAAAAAAAATGTCAGGGCTCACATGCAAAACCTTTTGTAATGAGATTTTCTAGAATCTCTCTCTGTGTTAATTGCTTTTAAAAGATTGTTATGTCTAGATAAGCTTCTTTTCTCTGTGTATATAGTGGGAGAGGTGTTTATCCACCTCCTGTGTACACTGAGTTTTATTTATCAGCATTATGCATTATGTAGCCAAAGTCAACATTGTGCTGCAGAATAAATAAAACAATAACTGAGCTGTTCGATTATTCTTTCTGACATACCAGAGCCTTGCATGCCTTTCTGGCTAGGTCCTTCTGGAATTACCTGTAGGTGGATTTTGCCTCTCCTCTGTCCTGACTTCATCCCCCTATCCTGACCACTGCATCTGATGGTGATATAAGGAAAAGCAAATGCTTGGATGCAAAGAATGAGAGGAGGGCCTCCAGAGGCTGTTTTAGCCAGCGTGTCCACCATACCTGTGTCTGAAAGCATAAATGTCTCTGACATGAACTATTAGATTTCCCCAACCATTGATCAGGCAATATGGCAGCATCTGCTATATTATTTTTATGTGACTTGAAGCCACACTTTTAATAGGGCCAATTGGGAAACCTAATTCACATGGTTGCTAATTTTTTCTGACTCAAAATACCTACAATTCCAGCAATGGGTTAGAATCCAGCAGGGAATATCCGCTGATGGAGGGTACACAGCAGACCTCTGACTGCCACCCATACGATTCCTGGGGGCAGCTGTCTTCAAAGGGGGGGGGTCTCCTGTCTGCCATGATCAACATTTTGTGGGTATTTTGAGCTAGGGTGGGAATGGGTAGACAAGGAAGTCACCCTCTGCTGGTGGAAATTACTGTTTGAACCAATCAATTATTTCCTGTTACAGTCTTCAGCCTGGCAGGTGTGAATGAACATGCTTAGAAATGTATTTGGATAGTTCAGAAAAATGCAACAATAACTCAGCCTTAAATTCATTAAAGAATGTTAAAATATAATAAATTCCTGAAATATTGTCGGAATAAGGAAGCAGTATCCCTTTGGGTTCATGGAAATGGAGGGTGGGGCAAGATTAAGTTTATTGTAATCAAATCTAGGAGGCATGATTACTCTTCCAACTTGTTGCTTTCCTCATGTAGAAAGGAAGTGGTGCCATTTTGAATACAGTGAAAACCAAGGCAAACCCTGCCATGAAGACAGTCTACAAGTTTGTAAGTGTACATAGTATTGCAGAGACTTGGAAAGTGTGTTGAATTTTGGGGGTGGGAATTTCTTTAGCCTGTATGGACCTCATGATCTTTGTATGAATGCAAAGACACAAGGGAAATAGCAAGTGTTTTATCATCAGCTGAAAAACCAGAGAATTAATTTCAATAGAATTTGTGTTAAATTTTCGCTACTTAAAAAAAATTTAAATAACTGTTCCAATATTTTAGTTCTCTTTGAGTAAACTGAAATATGCAAGATGTTGCAATAACAGTTTGAAATGGTTATCGATGTGCTGTTACAAAAACATTTGAACAAGAACTCTTCAGATGTGTAAAGTAAGCAAGGTGTCAACACAGGAACTATTATGAACACCCCCCCTGCTGGTGCCCTTGCTGTACTGCTATTTGCTACCCCCAGAAAGCTATTAAATTTCTGGGTAAGGAAAAAATGAGCTGGAGAAATTCCAGGAACAGCTAAAATGCAAACAGCCATGTAACACTGGCACTTCAGAGGATAAATGTCATGTGACTTTGAGTTGCACTGAGGTATTAAAAAAGGGATCTCAGCCCCCATCTCCCTCTCGTTCCAGAATGGGCAGGAGGCCTACCCTGAAAAATGAGAAGCCCTCCCTGCCATTTCACTTTTCATGGAGGTTGGAGGCAGTGGAACAGGAAGGACTTCCGCCTTGCTCAGCCTCACTCGCACTTTCCATCTGTTTTATAATCCCACCACACAGACTCCTTGCCAACCCCAATGTGGATTAAAATAAATTCCAACTCCATATGTCCCCCCCCCCCCCCCCCAGTTCTGAGCTTTTCCTGAGATGCTGCAGGGTGGATCCTGCCCCAGTGAAAAAAACAACTGGGCCTTCTCACACTTTGAGGCAGAGATGAAAAAATAATTAGAGGGAAGAATAAGAAATCCCAGCTTTCGGAGCAAACACAATCTCCTTCCCCCTCATTAAAGATTGTTTTTTTAACCTCTTGTCTTTGTATTTGCTTTTCATACCCATTATGTCTTCAGTTGATGACCCAATTCTTTCTCTTCCCTGTTCTCGGTAATCAGAGAAGGTGGGTCTGGATGGACTGAAGCCAAAGCCTGCTTGCCTCTGGAACCAGAAAGGGATTTATGGCTGAAACTAATTTCCCCTCCCCTCCCCTCCCCTCCCCCTTTTCATGCAGGCAAAAGATCATGCAAAAATGGGAATAAAAGAAGTGAAAAACCGCTTGAAGCAAAAGGTACTTGAAGTTTGTATTATTTCTTCTTTTCTTCTCCCCCCCCCCCCTCTAAAAGAATATAAGGCATACTTGGCCACAAAAAGCATTATGTGATCAATGGAGTGCTGTTTGGTGCTGTGTTGTTAACACACTTCAAAATGCATTACCAGCTGTCCTGGATTTTTCCCACTGTTATAAATATTCACAGACAAAACCCAAAATACATTAAGGGTCAGATGTGTGATTTGTGCCCTTGTACTAAAAAATGAGGGGAAAGCAAGTCTACAGAAGGGCCCCTGCCTCTTGTTCATGGAGTTGGGAGGGGCACGGAAATAGTCCTCCTTTGCATTCTGTCCTATGGAGTCACTCCTTCTCTCATTGCAAATATACTACATGACTACAATTCTGGATTTCAAAGAGGCTGCAAGTCACAAGAGGATGTTTGAATGCTTCTCTTTCTTCCATTTATGTCCTGTCTTTGGGGTCCAGAACTGCCTCCCCTCCAGATCCTGCTGACCTTGAACTGGCTGCTGCCTTTAGACTTTAGGCAAAAAGGGGCCTTTGCGAAATGACCACACATGTCAATTTTACGCAGTTCCTTCCATGCCTTTTCCTTTGTGGAAGTCTTTTCTGTGTGGGAAATAAGCAAAATGCCAAGCAGTTCTTGAGGAGCTGGAAGTACATGTTTGAGTTGTATAGGATGCTTCTTCAGTCATCAATGTACAATAGGAAAGGGGGAAAAAACAACATTAGAGCAGGGCATTACACACCTGCAATATTGTTTCCCCAGTCACATTAAGTAGTATTGGACAGAAAGATGATAGAAGGTTTGAGTCAAGACTTTACTTTGATTACTTACATTGTACATTCTTTGGCATGGTTTGACAATCTACATGTTCTGCCTGGATAGGCCATCTGTGTTTTGACACACAGAAAAATCTTAAGGTAGGCTTTAGGCGCAAATAAAATGTCACTCACCATCTATCACTTTAGGAGAAAGGAACAAACTCCCAATTTGTCTTTTACTACCTTGGGCTATGTATGTATGTTCTTGGGAACCTAGGAAATGTGAACAGAAGTGTATCATCTACTTTTTAAAAAAAACTGAACATGTGTCTAAGTTTTAAAAAGCAAAATAAGTGATTTTGTTGTGTTTGCATGAATATATATATATATTCATTATCTTCCTACCTTGTGGCACCATGTCCAGCCACCTTGACTTAGTGGTGCTGACTCTCTCTATACAACTGACTTGCTATGTCCCCTTCCAAGACCAAGGACTGGGCTTCCATGGCACTACAGACACAAAGGGTGCTTTTTAAAAAAACGCCACTTGTTCAGTGTAGAAGCAATATGAGAATATCCAGCTTGTATATTTATACAGTTCCTTTTCTAACTACTTCATTGGATCTCTGTTGTTTCACTTCTTCTGAACCGTCTAAGGCAGGGGTGGGCAAACTGTGGCCCTCCAGATGTTCAAGGACTACAATTCCCATGAGCCCCTGCCAGCAAATGCTGGCAGGGGCTCATGGGAATTGCAGTCCATGGACATCTGGAGAGCCACAGTTTGCCCACCCCTGGTCTAAGGACTCTAATCTATTCAATGAATACAAATGCCACGCTTTCCGCACCTCTCCTAGCTGAGTATGTTACATATATGGTGTTTTTCGTATAACGACTATTGCAAGTGTCTCTCAGACTGAGGCTTTGTGTTGAAAGGGGAAGAAAGCCCTCCCCTCCTTTTGGCTCCACACACCCTCTTTTCTCTCAGTCTACGAAACACAACTGAATGAAACAGCAGAGTGAGAGGTTTCTCCATATTTGAGATATTGTGAACAGCACAGTCTTTCGGAGCTGTCCCTCTCTGTGTTCCATTTTGTCAGCCTTTCCCCTTTTCTTTTGGGCTTCTGCAGATTTCACCTTTGGTGTCTCTGCTAATGACAGCATCTAATCTCTGTAAGTAGAGAGAGTAGCAATGTCGCCTTTCTCCCCACCCCCCAAGGCTTGGGGTGGTGCTCCCCCAACTTCTGGGTGACTAATTTGAAGCTGCTCTGGATTTGACCTCCCAACCTCCTGCATATTTTTCAGACTTAGAATGAAAAAGTGTCACAGCTTTTGGCAAGGAAGAGCCAAACCTAAAACATCACCTATATGGTCTCCATTGACAGATAGGAGTGGCTTTTCTGTTCAACAATGGAAGGAATTTTAAAATGTGCTGAAGCCAGGAAAGCGTTTCCCCCCCCCCCCTGACTATGCATAGCAATGATGACCTCTCAAATATAATCAAGAGCCCATTTTTGCCCTCGGACTGCTCCAGCTCCAGGTTTGAATTGCAAATGGGAAATGCTGGGTTGACCTCCGGAGAGGTCAGCCTGGTGTATGTAAGGTCCTCCTCTAATATGATCGTGGAGATTGAATGGGGCTCCCTTCCCATCCCTTCTTCGTTTTGTGGGCCGGGGTTTTAAAGCATCCGCAGTCATTTGCACAGCCTCCTTACGACTGAGAGCAAATGATTGTTAACAGAGAACAGTGTGGCAGCTTCATTCTGTAACCAGTAACATTTTCATAAGGTAAAGGCTGTTATCCCCCCTCCCCTTTACAGATGGAGGAAGACAACCATGTCAAGCTATCTTTTGCCTCCTTTTGAAACTAAGCTCTGTAGAATCGGGCAGCACAGGTGGTGGTGGTGGTGGGGAGGCAAGAGAGCAGCAGAAATTCAATTGGTAGCCAGATTTCCAGTCTCTCGAACTGTTACTCTGCATAGACTAAGGGACTAAGGACTAAGATAGCTAATTTATTGGCTACCTCTAATGGTGACCTTATTCCTCGGCTCCTTTCTGGGACGTTTTACATGCCCCTTTTGTGGGAGGCATAGTGTAAAGGGGCTCGTTCTTTGTTGGATCAATGCGTTGATGAAAAAGATACTGTGAAGTTAAAACTGATACTTGTAAATGGTTCCTTATGGTGTGTGGCCAGCATCTCATATCTTTGGGCTCCACAACCAGCATTTGCTAGAAAAGCGGTCCCAAGATACCATTTACCCACCACCCAGGACAACCCTAGTCTTCTAAGGAGAAACAGTTATCTTGAGAATCAGATGGAGATTTAAGGGGAAAAAAGCTGAAATAGCTCATCAGGCCCTTGAATCAGACCCCATGAGGCTCCATGCAGGGGGCAGTGAAGTATTTGAGGCAGCTTTTTGTTTTGTGATGCTACTAAGTTCTTACATAGCTGCAACCACTGCCTAGCTTGACCAAGAAGAAGACATTCTTAATGTTCTACGAAAGTGGCATGAAAAAGGTAAAGGCAAAGGTATCCCCTGTGCAAGCACCTGGTCATGTCTGACCCTTGGGGTGACGCCCTCTAGCGTTTTCATGGCAGACTCAATACGGGGTGGTTTGCCAGTGCCTTCCCCAGTCATTACCATTTAACCCCCCCCCCCCCCAGCAAGCTGGGTACTCATTTTACCGACCTCAGAAGGATGGAAGGCTGAGTCAACCTTGAGCCGGCTACTGGGATTGAACTCCCAGCCACATGGGCAGAGCTTCAGACTGCATGTTTGCTGCCTTACCACTCTGCGCCACAAGTGGCATTAGGAGGATGAAAAATGCCATGCAGGAATACCAGTGCACACAGCAAGCAAATTAACTTCTCAGAGTCAGACTCTTTCAACTTTAAAGGAGTCCCCAGCTTTGGTCAGAGGTATTAAGCTGAGGAAGAGAACCTTGACTTATAGGAAACTAGATCTGCTCAAGTCTTCTGTCTAAATTGTTCTTCGTGTCTTAGAAAAATGCATTACTAACCATGTGTTTTCATCTGCATCACTGTACAAAGCAGAACTCCTATCGCTGCAAATCAGGTCATCCCTTTGGCTGCTGCCACACAAAACCTAGCTGCCACTAAGGCTTATATTGCTGGGACCACCTCCCTCACAGTGATTCTCTCTTTTTTTTTTTTTTTTGCATATTTGATATAATCTTCTTGTTGGGTATCCCTTCTGTGCTTTCTTATAGGATCCTCGGCACAACCCACTCCAGTCTCACATGCTAGTTGCAGCAAGTTGATTCTGTGCGTTCTTTCTTTTTTTTTGGGTGGGGGGGAATGTAACCTTTCTTAAATGTGGGAGGAAATGCTTATTGCATATCCTACATAATCTTCTTGTTGGGACCTTTTTCATCTGCCCTAGGCTTTTAGCAATCCTGGGTTCTTATAGCTTTTCCATGGCCAGCAGACAGTCCATGAACACTCAGGAATGGAACTGCCAAAGAAGTAAACTCATTGTGATTTTGGAAGTTAAAATTAGAAGGGCCTTGGATTTTGCTGAACCATTGCTTCTTCACTGGGCAGAGCACTGTAACAAAGGCCTTTGGCATGCCGTTGCAAACCCTTGTGAAAATAGCCCCAAACTTTTCAAAAGGCCTCATGGGGATGGTGTTTCATTTCCCTTCCCATGCCAGTGGTGTCTATCATTCAGTCATTTGAACTGTTTTGCAGTTCTATATTTGTACACTTCAAAGTCCATTTCAGAAGCTGCACAGTTAGGAAGGCTCCTGCCTTGTCCTGCCAAAGGGCTACAAGGGCTACTATTTAGCCATCTTCCTAGCTTGCCTGGGTCCCACCAGATGCTGCTTCCATCTCTTTAACAAAAGATGTATCTTACATTTGTGGTTCTTGTTTCTTACTGTGTTCCTTTGTTCTGTTCTTAAAAGATATGATGGTATTATACTGTTCATAGCAAAGTTTTAGTTGAGGGTTTCTCTTTAACAAGTTCTTAATTTCCTTGGCCATACTTCTTGTCCATCTTGACAAAATCCTTGCTCCACCAGCTGGATCTGGGAAGGTCTCTTATTTTTTTCTGTCTGGAGCAGACAAAGCTCCTCAGAAGGTCCATCCATCTTTTGTTTCGGTTGACCTGAGGGTGTTAGGTCATCCTGTGTCCAAAAGAACCATTTCTAATTGGCTATCAGCTTACATGTCTCATTACACTGTTTGAGCAAGAGAAGAACTTGAGGGGGCAAGTCAAAGGTCAGTCCATCAAAGCAGCTGGCCTTGGGGTCAAGACTTGCGAAAGCGTGCGTGCAGTGCTCTCTCTATATTTACCAAGCATTATTTCCTTGACATTGTTGCACAGGGGTTTAAGGTTGAGGCTCACTGCGCTGCAGGCTTTGTTCCTCAACTGATTGTCCAAGTCTTTCCATCTTCTGTGATCTTCTAGGAGATCCTGCCTGCCAGTCTTTGCTATGTCTGCCCCCAATCTTGCTTCTTCCAGTGTGTTTTTTCATTACATGGTATATCACACTCAGCCATATTCTCAAGCCACCGGTTCACTTCCCTTTGATAAAGGCAAAGAGTTGAAGAATTCTCTATGTGTCCTTACTGTCTGCGAGGTTAAAGAATCTTATACCTGTTTGGTTTTTAAATAACTGGCCAGGGGATTGGATTGAAATATGCTAGTTCATTGCAAACTTCAGTGAAGCTGAAGTCTTTTTGTGTTTGTGTGTATATTCTGATAGATGGTAGCTGCGAAGGTCATATTGAATATTTTGGGGGCATTCCGTTTTTTTGTTTGTTAACGAACTTGTTAACAAGCATGGCTTCCAAAATAAACAAGTTCAAAACCCATCTCTAGTACAGACACTTCTTCAGAAGTGGTTTTGTGTGACAAATATCTGCTAGTTCATCAGTCTTCTGTGTAGTCCCACCTGGGCACTGTGCATGAGCAGGCTTACCCTCAGAAAGTTTCCAGGGGGCATTTTGTGCTAGAACCTGAAAATTTGTTCCTATTGCTGCAGCAGCATCCACACTTCAAGTTCCTCTTTTGCTGTTGAAGGGAAAGGTCATCTTTGTTAAGCCCCCAGTCTTCTTTTGTGAAGAACTGATTCCCTGGTTGGCTGGGGTGGTTTTGGCTTCTGAGTTATAATGGCTTAGAAAGCTGTTTTTTTTTTTAAAAATGCACCCATTGTGAGGTGAAGGTGACCCAAATTGATGAAATATGTTTGTATTGTTTGGATGAAGGGCACAATGTGCCAACACGTTACTCCCAAAGTCTGTGGGACTAGGCTAGGGCACCAAAACTTAAGGCAGCATAGTGGAAGAAAGCCCTCAAAGCTTCAGAGCTGTTGTCCAAATCAGCCATGGAAAACTTATCTGTTGCCACATCCTTGGAATCTACAAGATCAGCTCCACCTCCCAGATCCATGTCACAATGGGTCCAATCAGGGTCACACTCCCCCCCAGCTCATCACACCTCTTTAGAGTCATCAGTTAAGAGGGCAAAGGACAAGCTTGAGGACAAAGAAACACACAGATTTGCATTTCAGGAACATGCTCTGGGCTATGCTCCTGAACCTATTCTAGCTTCTCAGAAAAGGCCTAGGACTCCCATCCCTGGGTCCAAGATTCTTTCTGGTTTTGTTCTTGGATGGGGAGGTAGAAACTTGTTTGCCAGTGAGTCAAGTCCTGCATGATTCAGATTTAGAGCAAATGGCAACAGTTCCATGACCTCATCCTCAACCTCAGATGTTCTCTCACCATCTAAATCAACTCAACCTGATGGTTTGGAGGTTTGGGATAGAGACTTAATATTTTCAGAGGAGGTGATTGACATACTTCTCAGCTCATGCAAACTAAATACTAGAACATTTTTCCTGGTACTGGTTCATTGGAGGGCTTCATCCCAAACTTTGTCCCTGTGGTTGTTTCAGCCATTAGGGAATGCTGTGCTTTAGTCAATTTGCTGTGCACACTAAGCATCCTCAGCCATTCAACTGGAGATATGGCTGCTTCAATCGAGTGCCATTCATGGAGCTCTGGCAAGCTGCTACTTAGTTATCAGCAGATATGGCCATCTTCCATTATGCTTTGGATCTGTAGGTGAAGTGAGAAGCTTGAGTGGGGAAGGAAAGTACTTCATTCACTGTTCAAGTGAATGGAGCATGCCCCACCTTCCTGGTGAGTAACTTGCTAGAATCCTCACTTGGCACAGAAGATCAGTGATGAAAACAAAATTGCACTTACCTGTAACTATTATTAATTGAGTATGTTCTGTCTAAGCACACAAACCCTCTCTCTTGCCCTGCTGCATGCTCTGGCTTCAGCGATGTTAGAGGTCCTGAGAATGGGGGCACTGCTGTGTGGAAGCACATGACTGTTGGGCAGGAACAAGTTTTCTGACTCTGACGCACAGCTCCCCCCTGGAGACTTCTCTTTAAGAATCTTTCTGATGGAAGGCCTGCTCACGCCCAGTCCCCATGTGGGACTGCACAGAAGATACTCAAATAGGGAAGTGCAACTTTGTTTTTTGGATAAAAATAGGAAAGAATTAGCCTCTTTAGATTTCTTTTTATCATGTTTAGCACTGTGGCAAGAACTGTTGTATTTGCATGTGCTGCCAGACTTCTGAAAAGAACTGAGAAGTCTGTACTTGCAGGAGGAGTGACAGGAGGCGTGCCTAATCAGCAAAGTGCCCCTGTATGAGAAAACAGCTGATGTGTGCTGCCTGTCGAGGGCCCTCACTGTCACTAGCCGATCTGTTGCAATCCAGTCAAATCTATCTCAAATATATAACAAGAACCTGTTCTCTAAAAAAGGCTGGTTTCACCTCACTCTCAAATGTTGGCCCTCTGCGTAGGATTCCAGGCAGAGCACAGATTCGAGTTTCTGGTTGGTCCCTTCATCCAGCCTTCCTTTCCTACCTTTGTGTCTGACAACAGTCTAAGAGGGCCTCTCAAGCCCGTTGGCCAACTTGCTCAGGCTGTCTTGAACTTCCTGCTGGGAAGCATCTCCTTGTTTATGTCCACTTGTCCATGGGTAGTGCTCCATTTCCTGAATAACAGTCTAGCATGTGGAGAGGACTAGCTAACGTATCTTTGCCCTTCCTGTCCTGTTGTTCCACAAGAGAAACTCACCATTTTGGCCCAGCTGTGAGAATTAAGGGGGAGGTTGTCTGCCTATTCACATTTAAGCTGTGATTGAGCAGAGCCATGTGTGCTAATTGCTCTTTTTACTGAAAGCTTGTTATTCTGCCATCAGTGCAGCCATTCAAACTTGCCGAGTCACTCCTTTTATCTCAAAGTGCCTCTTCTCTGCCTGTGCTTCCTGACCATGCAGTTCACTTTTTCCTATCACGCAGGACATTGCCGAGAATGGCTGCTCTTCGGTGCCAGAAGACTCACTTCCACGGACTGCCCCTTCTCCATTGGCTGAAAAGAGAGATCCTAAACTACGAGAGGACAGGCGACCAATCACGGTACACTTTGGGCAGGTATGGGGTGGAGCCATTTCTCCATATTCTCTCTTAGAGAGTATTTTTGTGTCTTAAATGCATGCATTAGCACTTTTAAGTGCAATGTTGAGTTGGGTCTACAAGGTTTGGGTTTGGTTTTGTAGACAAATGTGCATATCAACCCCCCAACTTTGTGGTGCAGCCTTGAAATCAAAGCACTTGAGGGTCACATGCAAAAAAAAGAACACCCCACTATTTATCAATCAATCAATCAATCAATCAATCAATCAAACAATTAAGAGCTCCTGGAGGAGCTGTTGTGTGTGTGAGACAGAGAGACCAGAGCTGTGCACAGAACTGTACTCCTAACATGCCACAGCAAGCTCACATACATTTGGGGTCATGTGCAGCAGTCTGGCTCTGTACACAGTCCCTGCTGATTTGCATAAGTGGCTTACTCCAGAGCTTCTGCAGGCTCCGGCATGAAGCCCCCATGATATGCCTGTGTGTGCTTCATGCACCGTTTTGCTCATAAGGCAGTTTTGAGACTGTGTTTGCATTCCTGAATATAGTTACATTTTCACAGCACCAGGAAGCAACCTGCCTCTGCCATTACAGGTAACAGCCATGTTTGCCTTTCCTGTGGCTGAGCTGAAGGTGTCTTCTGTTATCTAGCCCAATCATTAGTGTCAGCAGCGAACACCTTATTAAGCACTTTGGCACGCTTTGAACAGCAAAAGCAATGAACTGCAGTGGGAAAATCAATTAATGGCTCTTTAATAGCATACTCCACATTTCTGTATTGACTCTGGTGCTCTGCAGGCAGGTGGTTTTTATTATGGCTCTGGTAATATATTTGTGAAAATCAACCTGGATTAGAGAGGCTGATCATTTTTAAAAACTGTTCCTGTATACTCCTGAAATCAACTCTCTGGTTATGCTGCTGCTGTGTTAAGAGCGGAAGAGATGGCTCTCATGTTATCACTCGGCTTGTCAGTACTTAATTTAAATCTGCCATTTTAATGTACATTACAGACTAAGGGGTTAAGAAGAAACAAGAACAAAATAACACTGTTTTTTTCAAGTACTTGTGAAGTGGGGGGAGTATTGAACACTGTTAGGGGATGACTAATATTTAAAGTTTTTGCACAGTGTTCTTTTGTGGATGTAGAGACTAAACCTATCTGATTAAAATTCCCACCTTTTGAGAAATCCATGTTGCCACATGTCCAAAATGCAGTAAGTTGCTGGAGTATCTTCATGTTGGCTGCTTTTGCCTCCCCCTTCATCTCTCCCTCTTATTATTAGAATAGGGTTTCAGTCTTTCTTAATGAAATATTGTGCTTGTCCAGCCTTTTATTCCAGTTCAGGTACTCTTAGGATACAGGGACTTTGGTTCCCCCACAGACACACACACTTATTTCTCATGGGCCATTATGGCTGTTAGACTGATAAACCAACACCTGCTGTTTTATTCTAATGAAAGGCAATGTCTTTCTTTTCATGAATAGTAAACCATTCTCTTTCATTAAAACCAATTGCAAGACCCAACAAGTGCTGTATTTGGGACTGTTCCTAGGTGTATATGTCGCATGGACGGCCTGCTCAAAAAATCATGGCGGTTTTAGCAATCCTCTGGCCCTTTTGTTGTTATCTTCAGTGCCTATCACCTTTGGTTGAACCAAAAGACTCCTGCAGGGGTCTGACTTGAAATGGGGAAAGGGTAATTACTGTCAGCATGATGCAACTCTTTAGTTCTCTCCCAAAATTTCATCTGAATTTGTGACCATGCAAGCTTGGAGACATTCAAAACATAAGACCTTCAGCCACTGTCCTGGAAAGTGATAGCATTTAGCAACAAATACTGTGAGAAGTAACCCTCATTCTGAATTGTTGCTTTAAAAAAAAACAGCCCAAAGATGAAAAGCTCTTTTTTTTCCATGTCACCTTTTAACTTCATACGAATAATATAAAAATGCAGCCGAAATAAAAGCTGCTTGCACATCTTCGGAGTGAGAGGAGGACGAAGGAGGTGGGCTCCCCCTGCCCTCCCCCGTACCTGATACAGTAACTTGCTTCCCATGTGTGCTAGCATCACATCAGTGTGTGGACCGAAAGGCAGCCGGATTAAAAAATGCAGGCATGCCGATGAGGGTCAAGCCCCCCGGATCAGTAATGCAGTTAGCTTGCTGTGGCTGCGGCAGCTCTGCAGCCCACCAGGCCCGGCAAGATGCCTTAATTGAGATGTGCTGTCAGAGTGACAAACACATTTGCATACAGTCTATTTATTTTCGGTGGAGAGGTCTGCCGGCTGCCGTTGGTTGAACATCCTTAATCAGCTCGCTGAAAGTGAGCTGGCGGCTCGGTCTCGCTGTCCTACGCTGGGTGCTTTTCTTCATTAAGTGACAGATTAGCTGAAGGGGGGATGGGCTTGGGAGCCAACTGCAACGTTTAATTTTAACTCATTAGGGCTAGACTGACTGTAGCTGGCAGCTGGTTGTATCCTTAACTGTCCGCTGCCAGAGTCAGTTATTAATCTGGTGACAAAGAGGCAGAATCCAGCAAAATGCCCAGGCAACGGAACAGGCGCTGTGCTGACCTCGTGCTCCCTGCCAGGAGAGGTGTTTGTTTTGTTTTCTTGCCATGGCATGGGCAGTCAGAAGGTTCTGCATTGGTTTCTTGGGCTCCCTGGCAAGCTTGGCACTGCAGCCTCCTGGATAGGCCAGCTCTGTCATTGTCACAATAAAAGTAGCCTTAGCACAGCGGGGAAGAGAGAGGCTGTCTTGCTCCTGGGCTTTTGCCGTTTTGTTCCGTTGTAGAGCTTTCATGCCTCGTCCCTTTGGGGACAAGCAGGGGCTTTTGGGGGCTCCCCGCTGGTTTGTGTGTATGTGTGTATCTTTGTTTCATTCCCTGCATGAGGGAGACCTGCATCTTAATGCTTTCAACTTAAACAGAATTAGCTGTGTAATTTCTAGCCAGTTAATCGGAATATGATAGCTACTACTCGTTCCATGTGTGAGACTGTTGTGTGTGTCTCTCGCACCTGCATGCATGATAGTTCAGTGATAGGATGCACCGCTGTAAGCTGTGAAGACTGTTGGAGGGAGAAAGTGATGTTTGAAATGTGTCTGTGCTCTAATTTGAAAGAGCCCAGTATGCAAAATTCTGCTTTTATCTTATCTGTAGATCTCCTCTTTCTACATTCTGACCTGGGTAGCTGCAGCAGCTGTTGGTGCCCAAGCCCTTTCTGAATGCGCATTTCCCCTGCACAACCTTTTGCTAGAGGTTTTGACTGCTGTTCCTGCTCCACTTTGACCAATGGCTTTGGAAGTAGCAAATGCATCAGATGTGCTCTCTGCCTTTCAGTCTGCCTTGCTTTGAGATAAGAGAAGCAAGCCCATACAAACCTTCAAAGGATGTAAATAAAATGGTTCTAGTGTTAGGTAAAATGCATTACTTTGATGGGGTTGTATCTGAGTAATGCAAGATTTTTTTAAAAGGCCTGGTTACAGAAAGAGTGATAGAGGCCTTTAGAATTGTGATCCTTGAAGGAACCTGGATGCTAAAGGAGAAATCATGGCCCAATCTGTTCAAGTTCTTTGTGGCCTTTGCCATCAGTCATGCTCTAAACCTGGTGGGTTACTGAGTTGTTACAGCCTTCAAGCCGCATTCAAATCTTAAAGAAGTGTATGGACCAACCTTCTGTTTTCTTGGTGGAACCGTTGCCTTTCCAAGTGTGGGCAGGAAGGAAACTCTTTACCTAGTGGAGGGGAGAGTAAGGGAAATACAGGGCTCTTGGGATCTCTGTGGCATATCTTCTACCTGAAAACCCAACCTCTTTGGTGGGGACCAACACAGCACAGTTATTAGCAGGCCGATTTCTTCTGCTGCTTTTAAGAAGATTAAATGTTGTCAGGAGGTCAGGGAGAAGCATAGGCCTAGCCACATTTGCAAAACACAAAAATGGACTTCCTTCACATCCAGGCACACTGGAACACTGGCAGCTTTTCTGTTAATCTTAATGGTGGTCACGTTGCAGCAGGAAGAGCTCAAGAGGATGAGAAGGATCCTTCACATTTTCACAAGGCACAAAGATACTTTGAGATTAGGGTTAGAAACAGTCAGACTATTGCTCCTGTCTCTTCTGGGTGGGGGGAGATTAGGGGCCGGAGTCAGCCTTCCATCTGACTTTGAGCTTTGCCCCCAACCTAGACTTAAATCATGCTTTTCTCTTTTCCCAAGCCCACCTGCTCCTGAATTAGCTGGTGCACCATCGTCTCCCTGCCCTCTGCAAAAAATATCCCCACTCTGTTTTGCTTCTTTCATGTCACACTGGTTCAGTGACAGCAGGCTTAGTTTGCTCATGCATGGACCTCCCGTTCAGTTCTCAACAGGTACATTTCGATGGGTACTTAGGGAGGAGAACTGGACCCATCCACCAAGCAAATGGAGCTGGGGCTAGATGGTGGTTGTTGGCCTTTTGATCCCTTTTTGGAGCCTGTGCTCTGTGATGCACGTCACGGGCCTTGGACTGTGACCCTCAAGCACTGCTGCAGGCCTCATAAAGGAGACAGCAGTTGCTCCCTATCCTTAGTTTGGATCTTTTGTGAATCCTGATTGTGCTGAGCAGCAGGGTGGCAACCCCTGCATTCACAAACCCAGATGGTGCTGAGGACTCTGGTGGACCCAGTCTTTCTCCTAGCAGCGTGGAATTTGAATCTACTTGCAGTAAGCTTTTGCTTTCTCTGCCAGACCTCCCAATCAGCAGCTGGAATCTTCACCCTCCCCACCACCAGCAAAGACCTGGGATGGGTATGTCCTTTTGCCCCAAAACGATAAACTGGCCTTTCCTGTGGCCCTACTGCACTGAGCACTGCTCTGCTCTCCTGGTGGGGTGGGGCCTCTCCAAATCTCAAGGCCTTTAGGCATACTCAGGCGTAGTTTGTGATAAACAGGTGCTGGCACCTTTCTGGAATGATAGTTGCTACAGTTTAAAAAATAGTCTTTCTTGTGGTTTAAACTATCTCCCCTTCCTCCCAAATAAAATATTTATCTATTGATATTCATCTTGAATAGTCCAGTATGCTTAGGTTTTGTAGATTTGAATTCCAGCATCCAGCCTAACCGCCAGCTCTGCGAGAAGCTGCAGAAATGACCGGTTGAAGAAAAAAGAAAGTTTTAAACCCTGGCCTGGCTTTTTGTCTTTTGCTTAATACTCGATTGGCGGATGTTCCATGTTTTAAATGAGAAATGTATGCAGCTGGCTCTCTGCTGACAATGTCCTTGAGGATTTGACAGTGAAATTTTCCAGCAGTTGCTCTTCGTTAGGATCCTGGTGGTGTCTAACAAGGCAGCCGAGCTGCTGGTACCTTCGACTCCTGTTTGTTCTCCGAGGGCTCGGGGGCTGCTGCAGTAAGCACATCGACCGGGGCTGATCATTACAAGGGCGTACGCCACCATGAATAAAAATGTCACACGCTCCCCCCGTCTCACAGCAGTACAAAATGTCAGCCCTGTCAAACACACATTGCAGGGAGCACTGAGCAGTCGGTACAAATTGGAAAGCCGAATATTCCCCCGGCTTTCTGATATTCTTCATTTGAAGCAGAAGAAAAACAGTTGTTAACCTATTAGCTGTGATTTTAAACTCCGCTGAAGCCAGCAACGGACAGGTTTTCTTTGTACGCAGAGTGAATGTATTCCCGGTGTCCCCGATTTTTTAAGAAAACTACCTTCCCATTTTGTACGTGGGGAGCCCACAAAGAAACATGCTCCCAGGCACCAGTCTCTCCGGGGCTTTTCATCTGTGACACTTTTGGAAGCCTGGAAGACTTTTTGAGCAGTCTTGCCCTCCGAAAACCTTCCCTCAGTTTTTGGTGCAAATGAATTGAGCTAATGATCCAGGCGACTGGGTACGGAAAGGCCCTGTTGTTCACAGCTTTGTGCAGTAGAGTAGGTTGGAGACTTCCAGTTATGTGGTCTGGGTGGTATAACAGGACTCCGTGAAGTGGTCTCAAAAGTGTTTCCATCTGTCCCGTAGCAGCAAGGCCCAGTGGAGCAACCTGGACCCAAGGAAGCATGGCAAGATGCTATTTACATGGACCACCAGAGGCTGAGTTTGGAACTGGGCTCTTTATCAGGCTTGTCAAAGCCATACAAGGGGCTACAGCATTGGAAGTTAAAGCTCTTATAAGATCCACATTCTAAGTAGACCCTGGTTCTTATTTTCCATCGAATGTTGTAAATCAAGACCTGAGTGTGGCATCCTTTGTTGTTGTTGTTTTCACCCCTGGCTATTTGTTCCGAGGCAGGTTTTCATTTTTGTATCATTGCCCTCAATCTTGGCGAGAAGCAGCACTGCACAAAATTCAAGTACCGAAAAAGCCTCCAGCCTTTTGCCAGGAGTTGGTCCAAAAGCGGTGGGTGGGGTTTGCAGTGTTTCTGTTGCATCCTCAGGTTTGGCCTTTGGGGCCATTAGAGAATGAGGGGAGGGAAACTGGGAATCCGCTTTGACTAGTCCGCCAGCTGCACCTCTTCTAGGAAAAGCAAGATTTGTCTGAAGTTATTCTTGTTCTGATCTTCTGACTACATCCAGGCTGGGTTACCGCAGTATTTCCTTTGAAGACTCTGCAGTTGTGTGGAATGTAGCAGTCTGAAGGAAATCATAAGGAAAGTATCTTCCCATTCCAAGAAGAATCCTTGCTAGCCTTCAGCTTGATTACCAGGCAATTCAGAGTGTTTGGTCCTTACCATAACTGGTCTGGGCCAGTGATATCTTATGAGCCCTAGTGTCCATTAAGCTCTTCTGCAGATTCAAATGGATAGCCATGTTGGTCTGAAGTAGCACAATAAGATCAGAGTCCAGTAGTACCTTTAAGACTAACAAAGATTTATTTAAGCTGTGAGTTTTTCAAGTGCAAGCACTCTTCCTCAGACTAAGAACTCCTAAGCAGTTGGCGATAGAGGACCTGTAAACTTCTCTCCATGGTATCATCTGGTCCTGGATGTCCTGCAGTTTATTCATGATTCTGTCTTAGCTTTAAGATGTGTAGAAGCTCTCATTCACACTCTTACTCTCATAGCCCACTGGATGACTGGCACGATTGGCAGACGGCACCGGTGGGCTGTGAGGGGATCGGTCCCTGCTTGCTCCTCTGCCGGCTGAGAACACAGCACTGCTTCTGAGTTTCCCTCAACGGATGGTAATCCCAGATTAAAATGAAAAAGTAGAAGATCATCGCTGGAAAGACAATACACCCAGTGGGCTATGAGAGTAAGAGCGTGAATGAGAGCTTCTACACATCTTAAATCTAAGACAGAATCATGAATTAACTGCAGGACATCCAGGACCAGATGATACTATGGAGAGAAGTTTACAGGTCCTCTATCGCCAACTGCTTAGGAGTTCTTAGTCTGAGGAAGAATGCTTGCACTCCGAAGCTCACACCTTGAATAAATCTTTGTTGGTCTTAAGGTGATACTGGACTCTGATTTTATTGTGCTCTTCCGCAGGTAACCTTTTCTGTGTGCTCTCTGCAGAGGTAAGGTGGGCGGCAGCCAGAGACAAGCCCATCTATGTGGCCGTGCCTTAAGAATCCCTTTCCTGTACCTGCCATCTTGGTCCCTACGTTTTTGGGTCTTAGGTGCCAAATAAAGTCATTTCCTTTTACCCTGTGCCATTTGCTTATTTCTCCCCCACCCCTTTTCCTTTACCTCTAGGCAGTTTTCTCAGTGCTGCATAGTTGCATTAATTTTGTGTTTTCTGTTGTTGAGCATTGTGTTTGCTATGTAAGGTGTTCCGAAATATGAGACATAGCAATATAGTGATGCTTAAATAATTTTAAAAAACACCCAAAAAGTCTGCTCTGCTTCCCACATCCAATTGGTATTCAATTTGTTGATGATAGTGGGGCAGAGAGTGCATCTTTCATTGGCCATAGGAATTGTGAAGGAATCTGGGAGGAGGGTGGCTCGATGGTAAACTGGGCTCAAGCCGCACCATTACATGCCCCGGATTAGTTGAGCCAGAAGAACCGGTGCAAGATGCTCCAGCCTTGCTGTTCCTACCCAGATTGAGAGAGTCAGTTGCTCTGCGCGGGCTGACTCCTCCCACCAAACATCCTCCATTGTCCAGGCCTGGTTGAGTGCCTTGCTGGTAATGCAGACTCAAGGAGATGGAGGTCCAGTTCACAACAAGATTTCCACATCGCCTTCTGAAAAGGGATTTGTGATTACACAAGCAGCAAGGATGAGTCTGTGCTTTTGAAAGCTTTCCCCTCCCCCCCGGGGCTCCACCAGAGTCCTGAAACCACAATTTAGCTGCCTTCAGCAGCCTGGACATCCATGGCCTTGTCCCCATTCATCCTGCAACTCAGGTAATTAAGCTGATATTCCAGCACAGCTTCCCCTTCTGACCTTTCGGAAACAATGTGTTTTGCTGTCTCAACACATTAACTGCAAATCAGATGCTGTTTTTATTAAATATAATCTTCATGTCCTGTGAATATGTTTGGAGTGTGATGCCGTGTGTGCGTGCGTTCTATCCAGAACTTCAAAAGATGAAGAGGTCTGGGCAGTGGGCAGCTGTTTGTCATGTCACCCTCCTTCCCCACTCACTTGTCCCCTTGCCTTGTCAGTTAAACTTGGGATTTGGTTGCAGATAGGGTTTTTTTTTTAACAATTGAAAAAGAGAATTTTACTCTGTACACTTTGCTAAAAGGTTCATGAGATAGCTTGCAAAAATTGATAGAACAACCAAAATGAGCCAAATGTCATCTTTAGTGGAAGTGTAAGCATGGGTGTGGCTAGATGTGTCCTGAGTCCTGATCTTTGCTTGTAGCAGGATTCATTGAGGGAATCTGAAGACTTCTTTCCATAGAACTACGAAATGTCTGGCCCTCACAGAAAGAGGCTTGAGGACTGGGCAGGATTTTCCTGTTACCCATCTTTGTGAAGCAAGTTGTTGCTTCTGCTGTTTTTGGGTACAGTGTTTTGAATATTTCAGTATAGTGTTTTAATTTAATGTCATCCCCACCCACCCCCGAAAAAGGGTGCTTGCATTGCTGTGAAGCACAGAGGAGACCAGTGGTCTTTCTGCTGTCCTGAGGAGACAAGTTCTTCTCACCATTCTCAAATGACTCTTCAGTTCCAGTAGTCTGCACCTTGAAGTGGGGGGAGGAGACACACTATACTTAAAGGGTGTGATCTGGCCAATGAGTTCTTGAGATGCAGTTTACAGCAGAACAGAGGCAAGTCTCTACCCTCCCCCCCCCCATTGTCCCCCAGCACTGTTGAGTTCACCACATTGCAAGAGGTTCCTGTCACAAAAGTGGCAGGAGGGTTTAAGGCAACAATTGGATGACATTCTGGTGAAGTAAATGTATGTGGACTGACATTCTAGTGACTAAAGTTTCCAATTTGATGCCACAGCCAAGCATTCGTCCTGCAAGACCGCCTCCTCCCAAGATCCATCGCTCATCCAGGCCCGTGAGTAGCTGGATATTCTGCCTCTGCTGCGTTTTTTAACCCCATGCAATCCATAGTCTTACTAAATCCTGCTAGGTGGGACTTGCCGATTTTGCATCCGGTTCGACAGGAGCTCCTCTTCTTGGTGCCTTTCCTTGGCGGTGCTGCGTCCCAAGACCCGTCCTTGATTCTGTTTGCCTTCACCAGGGTCTTCCACCACCACCGCTGCTCTTTCTCAGGCCTTCCTCTCCTTCTCGGGGTGATTCCTTTATTCCCATCTCCTTCGGGCTCAAACATGCAGTTTTAGCTGGGCAGGTTGTGAAGGCTGGGGCTGACTTCTAGAATCAGGAGCCACTTCTTGAAGCAAACTGTGCTTATAACCGCTCCCCAAAACAGAATTGTGCCTTGATCAAAATGTGGCTGGCATTTGCCAAGCTTGTAGACAAGTCTGGAGCACATCCTAAAACCTGGATGTTTTTTTAATAAAAGGATCAACCATTGACACCGCGAATGAAATAGGCTGAGTGATCCAAACACGCTGGCTTAAGGTGCAGAATTTTTACTCCAGAACTTTTGATTTAAACTGTATCTTACATACGGTTAGCGTAAGAGGTTATAAAGCAAACAGCGGAGCAAGCTATTCAGCTTCCCTTTTCTTTCTCTGGAGTACTTCCTCTTCTAGAGTAGCAGAGATACTAGACAAGGGCAGAGGCAGGGTGCTGTGGGGAACCAGGAGAATGCCAAGGTGGCATAAATCACCAAATGCTGAGGTAGGGATCCAGCTGGCACCCTTCCCCCATCTGTCCACACATAGGTTCTCCCACTGGTAGTGACCAAGAGCTGGGTAAGAGCTGAATACCGACCTTATGCAACTTTTGGTCATTTCAGTAAGCCTTGCACAGGAGAGGTTCTTCTGGATTGTGCTCCATGAGCCAGATTTGCTGCTTTTCCTTGCCGTCTGTTAGGGCCAAAGCCCTCCGCAGGAATATGCCTTTTGACTTTTCTTTCCTTAGTCCACAATTGTGGGCCACAGAATTGTAAACAAGGGCCCCTGTAGGCCTTGGTGACACTGTGTGAGCATGGCATCTGCTTACCTTCTGTACAGCAGGATCTCTTGCAGGTGAAAATTTGAACACACTAGATGATGGTGTCATTGAAACCACTAAACGAAAACTGGATTGCTTCTCTGTGGCAGCTGGAAAATAGTTGCCACATAATCCCAGTCAGTGCTGAGAATCAGCACTGACCAAAACTAAGTCCACAATTAATTTTTTGTTCTACTTTACTTGCTGCCTTTGCCAGGTGCCTGTAAGGGTGTGGATGGGATTACTTGTGCAATACTAATGGCTCTTGGTCCAGACAAGCTGGTTGGCATCAACTCATGCTTGACAGGTCTTTCTGTGGGCTTGGGGATTTTTGCAGTGGCTGCCCTGATTTCACCGGAGGACGCTGCTTTCTTTAATCCAATTTCTGATACTTGAAAGTGTGATCAAAGAAGCAGTGGCAAGTTTTCAAAGCATCTTGCTGAAACTAACGAAGGGAGTTCCTCCTTCTGCTTTAGACTTCTCTTGTTTGTTGATGGCTGGTCCGGGTGTGCTATTTGGTCCTAGCTTCCAGCGCATGAGTTTGAGTGAGAGAGCATGCCTTAACGGGAGGGGGGGATTAAGCTGGGCAAGTAATTGTTATGGATTTATGCGTTGATAATTTTCCTTCCCACATGTGTCAAAGGTGGTGCTGATTGCTTCTGGATCTGTTGTTCAGAGCTCTTGACGTTGGAGACTCTAGAGGACTGTCTGAGATTCATTATCCAAGAAACAATCTTTTTCTCTGTTGTTTTTTCCCCTTCAGAAGCCGAAAGCTTTGGTCACTTGCTTCTTCCAGTGAAGGGAGGGGGCTCCTCAGACAAAATGTTACTGGGCAATCTTGTTTTCAAGTCATACTTGTTCTTGGCATCAAAGACCCGTTTCTTTAGATTGCCACCACTACCACCATGCTTGAGTAGTCCTCAGTAAAGTGTGTGCACATCAATTCTCTTTGTGCCCAAAAAGGTGGGGAGAAAATATTAACAAGAAAAGCTGCTGTCATAGTATGATTCGTCTCTTGGAAGGGCTCCTTTTATTGACGGAGGCTGGATTCAGAGGAGATGCATGGATCTTGCTCCACTCCTCTTGGGAATCTTGTAGGTGGTTTTCTATAACTCAAGGCCAAAACCACACATGCCTATTTGTCAATCCGGAAACCCAGCACAAGAACACTGCAAACTGTACTATTTTTGAGCATCCCCCCCAACCCCCCCCCCCAAACAGTGAGTATGTGTGTACATGCTAAGTGGTAGCAAATTGTTTCCAACTTATGGCAACCCTACACATTAATGCCCTTCAAAACATCTCAGAACTAACAGCCTTGCAAGCTGAGGGTTGTGGCTTCCTTGACTGAGTCAGTCCATCTCATGCTGGGTCTTCCTCTTTTCCTACTGCTTTCAACTTTTCCTAGCATTACTGTTTTATCCAGTGACTCTTATCTTCTTTCATAATGTGAACAAATAGTACAGTAAATTCAGTATAGGAATTTTAGGTTGTAGGGAGATTTCAGACTTGATTTAACGTAGAACTCAATTTGTTAGAAAGGGCTGAAAAGCATTTTGGGTAGGCTGTGTAAATTTGGTCATATCCTCTGAAATCATCTGGGAGTGATGAGATGGGAACAAAAGTTTACTTTGGAACCCAGACCTCTCATTCCAGGCTGGAGTGCATTCTGAGCCTATGCACCAAACATACAGCTATGCATAATTTGCAAAAACTCTTTGCAGTTATGGAAGATTTTTTTCTTAACCCATTTATACTCTCCTGCCCCTAGTGAGGGAGTTCTGACTCTCTTAATAAATTAAGTATTTTTTATTCTACTCTTTCTTTTTAATTCCCGTGGAAGTTTAAAGGACAAAACTCTTCAACTTGACTTTGGACCTGTACTGGCTGTTTGCCCAATCCATTAATTTGCAGTAGTAGAGGCTGGGACAGGGGCAGGTGTAATACACTCCTCCTTTTTCCTCAAAATCCAGCCTGCTTGTGCTTTGTAGCATCTTACAGAAGGAGAACTCAGGAAGTTTCTGCAGCCAAGGCTACTTAATTTCTGAGATGCTGAAGATGGACCAATGGACCTTCTCTCCGTTGCTTCAAGCCAGGCCTGTGGCATTGTCGGCTCCGATACTGTGCTGGCAATCCTTATGATTTTTAAAAAACTGTTTTATGCTTTGGAAACCATTTCCTTTTCCATGGGAGAATGAAAGCCCAGTAAAAGGACTTCTGCCTATTTTTCAGGGAAAGCAGATCCCCCCTCTGCCATGAGTCCAAGGAGCCTCCCCAGATCGGCAGGTATTCCTGCTAACTGCCCATTTGGTCCTTGTTAGTCTGGCATTTGCCCTCTTAGCTGAGCAGCACACACAACGCCTTTGCATTCATGGTGCGTTTAACCCTCCTTCTGTGGCAGCCTTTGAAATCCAGCTGGGATTTGGCCTCTTTCCCAACCCCTCCCCCGTTCCCCAACTGTCCTGTCAGGGTCAGGCACAAAATCCTCTTTAGCACCCCCCCCCCAGCCCCCGGTGGTGCTGCGCAGTTGCTGTCTCCGGCGGGGCCAGGCTGCATTCCCTGCCCCGAGAGGGCTGCCCCAAAGGTGAAAGTGTTCGCGGCACAGTGACAAGCCAGCTTTAGGCTTAATTAAACAGTTTTCCTTCTCTCTCTTTCTCTCTCTCTCTCTCTCTCTCTCTTCCCCCCTTTTCTCTTTCTCCCTCTTGCCTTTCCCTCTCTCTGTGTTTTATCATCCCTAATGAAGCAGTCTCCTCCATCGATCCTGCTGATTTGCCAAGCCATTCCTTTTGTTTGCTGGCGCTGAGCCATGCAGCCGCTCTCTGACAGCTCAGCTCCTCTAATTAGCTCTGTTGTTCTTTTTCCCCATGTTTCACCGCCTTGCAAGTTCACTCGAAGTTGCCGCAAACTTAATCCTTCTATTCCTGCCATAAATTCGCCGCCCTTAAGCCGTCTTGATTGCAAAAGGAGAATCAGCCTTGTGTGCAAGGGAGAGGCTCATGGGCCTCTAGCATCTGACCTCCTTTCTACCTAGGGGGCCGGGGGCATTCAGTCTCACTGGGGACCCCAGGCCACCACCACCACCACCCTCCATTTCTGCTCCATTCATGGATGATTATTCCGTATAACCTGCTTGTCAGTGGTGGTTTTCCTGCTGCATGAACCGAGCCCTTCAGGGGGAGCGAGCAGATCCACCCTGCCTTCAGCTGAAAACTTTGGTGCAACCAGCTTCATACTCAAGAGGCTGCCCCTCCCCCAGTTTAGAGGGACACCTCGTGTTGTGAACAACCTTTTTGCCTCTGGAAAATCTGCAGTCCGTTGTTGGGGAGGGGAACTTGGAGACACAATTGCAATTTTGTACGTTCAGAGGACAAGGATGCTTTCCTTTGCGCAAGTCTTCTTGTTGGAACGCTTGTCTTCAGTGGAGTGTCCAGGGTTGTTTTTATACAGCACGCTAGGGACACAAGGCGGGAGGCTTCCTGTAACTTTTCATATAATGCATCCAACTCTGCTCTTGTCACAATTAGCTACTTGGGGGAGGCTGTAGCCCATGAGCCAGTGGCATGATTATACCCACCCATGTATGCTGCCTGTTCTATTTACATATTTATATCCCACTTATTTTTAAAGCAGTTGAGATCATACAGTTAAATCAATGAAACTGTAGAACCATATCTTAACAACATTTAAATCAAAGCTAGTGAAAAGTACATTTGTTTCTAAAGGCGACGACATCTCAGAGGGAGAAGGATAACCATGCCGCCTCCCTGCACAGGAACGCGCATTCACACACACACCCTTTGATGGGCCATCTGGGTTTGGGTGGTGATATGAAGACCTGCAGTCCTCACGGAAGCAGGGCGTTCAGACCAGGCAAGGGGCTCCCCACAGGAGTCTGCTGTCAGCGTGGAGACTTCCTTTGTCAGACTCATATTGCTTAGCTTTAGGGCTGGCTGCTTAAGCCGCAGACATGCTGCCAGGGGGCTTCTCCTGGAGATGGCCAAAAGCCAGCGTGCAAATGTGGTTTTGACCCCGCCACCTGTCCCAGAGCGAAGGGGGCTTCTGGGTTTTATTCTACTGGTTTTAATGGTAATCTCCCTGAGCCACGAGGAAAGGAGGGTTATAAACATTTTAATTGGTAAATAAAAATGCCACCTTCTAACCAAATGATGTATACCGAGCCTGTTCCATTTTTGCTTCTCTCTGTCTGCGGCATTAAATGACATGCAGCATCTCTAGGTTGTGGGATGTCACTTCCGACATGTTTGGCTGGAAATTGCTTTCCAGAATGCCACTGTACTGCTGAAAAGTTTATATTTTATTGAAGGGACTTGAATAAAACACTCGAGCCTAGCTCTGGAACATTAATGGGAACACTTCCCTGACAATCCATCCCATTAAGTGGATGAAAGACACCTATTCTTCAATGGCCTCCAGCCCATTAATAAAGCATTCTCTGCACCCTGTTAGTTTCTCTGACGTTCTACAGGATTCCTCTGTTAAAAAGCCATGATTGTATAAGCCAGGGGTAGTCAAACTGCGGCCCTCCAGATTTCCATGGACTACAATTCCCAGGAGCCCCCTGCCAGCATTCGCTGGCAGGGGGCTCCTGGGAATTGTAGTCCATGGACATCTGGAGGGCCGCAGTTTGACTACCCCTGGGCCCTGTAAAAAACTGAAAACGAGGCTACTAGTTTACTTAGAAGTAAGTTATCCTCAAAATCAGCAGCATAGATTTGCTTAGAACGGGGTTTAGGCTTAGTAGCTGAGTGGCAATGAGTCTCTTTGGTATTGGACCATTCTTCATTTGCCTTTTCATGGATAATATCTTCCTGCCAGGCTAGAGATTACAGCGGCAGGGCAGAGCAGCCCTTCCCTATCTCTGCACAACCGGACTCCTAAACATTTCCATGGTGGCTCTTAGAAATTTGAACTATTTTTCCCCCATCCTTGTCTTTCCTCACATGTTGTGACTTTGCTGCAACTTCACCAAGGGAACTTCACTATGCCTGAAATTTCACAACCTTTGAAAACTATCTGTCCTTTCTGTGCAAACCAGTCGACTCTGCCTCAGTCCACGTCAGAATCATATCGAGGGGAAAAATGTACCTGGCCTATGAGTTATTTGTTTTCAGAGCAAAGCAAAGTGCTTCTCCATTGAGCCTCTTGGACTGGGCTTTTTGCTGCTAGGCTGGGTTTTACAAAGGCCTGTGTTCAAAACAGGAGCCGGATCAAAGCAGGTGAGAGGCTCATTTTGGCAGGGCACGATGGCTGCTTCAGCAGATTTGCTAAAACGCTTCCACTTCTCATCCAATAGGTTCGGCCACCCAGACCCCACGTTGTCAGGAGGCCAAAGAGCAACATCGCCCTTGATGGCCAAAGGACCTCTGTCTCCAGCCCAGAGCAGTAAGTATCCATACCTCTGGATTCCTCTCATTGTAAGTATGTTGTTGAGACTGGGAGGATGCAAGGGAGGGCAGAATATAAATATAAGAAATGAATATAGCTATAAAATAAAAAAAGAGCAAATGATTCCTTGTGCCTTTGGAGGCAATAAAGCTTGTGGATAAAGTTTGAGGATTCCAGTTCCTAATTCTGGTGCTATAGAGCATGTACAGATTAAACTCTCAAAGGTCTTGGGCACTGAGAAATATATTGTGATGAGGCAAGTAGGAGGTATTCTTCTTGAATGTTTAACTTCACTGATTGCCTAGGGAGAGGTTTTTGAACAGCCACCAGCCTCTGGACTTAGTCAGAGCCGCCTGTTAGTGGAACATGATTGCCCTCTTGTGGAAGACGTCCCTGCAGGCAGGTCTAATTCCTGAGAGTAAATATGAGCAACTGCAGGGAGCCCCCCCTGCTCAAGGAAAGGGCAGCCTATTTAGAAAACATGGAGCTATATCCACCTGTGACAAATGTGTGTTGTTTTGTTGTCTTGATTTTTTAAAATCTCTTTTACAATTTCTGTACTTGGTTATTTTACCTTCCCCTTTGGAAGATGTACACAGGTGGCATTAAATAGAGAAGCAACAAAGATTGTTCCCCCATTACTTAACCGAAAATCAGCTCCAGAAAGGAATCAGTTGAGCATCCAGGTGGTGCTGTCATGGACTCACAGATTTAATGCCATCCAGTTGTCTGTTGCAACTCAGGTACATTAATGGAGAGGTTCCTGATAGGATCCGCAGTCCTTGGTGGACGATTCCTTGCTGAGGATGTTGTACAAACGTTAATGAGTTGTGTTCTACAGGCTTTCCCCCATTTATGAGCGACTTCCCAAATCTTATCCTGATAATTAGAAAGGGGTGAGGATCTAATTCAAGCAATTCCTTGTGGGAATGATGCTAGCCAGCCAGCGACTTCTCCCAAGCTCCAATTGCAATGAAGGGGCTTTCTGTCCTGTCCCAAAGGACTGTGAAGTATGCAGGGGCATCTAGTCTTGCCATTTACCGCTTCTTTGCTCACCCCCCCACACACACACACACACCGGTCTTGTGAAAAGTGGAAAGCTGCCACCAGCCAGTTTGTGTTCAAACAAACAAAGTGGGCTCAAGGGATTGTGGTGCCAAACAAGAGCCCTCCCCACAGATTGTGCTTCCCAGAAGAGCAGGCAGTGTCTGGCACCCCTCATCCACAGGGAAGAGCTCTGCTGTCTTGAAGGGGGAGTTGGGGATGTTGTACATGTTTTGCTTGTAGAGAAATATACGTATTATTTTTACAGCGTATGACAGTGAATGAAACAACTGAAATATCAACAGCAGTAAAATATCAAATAGAAATGTCCAGAAACTACAATCTAGCCAGATTGCTTAGCAGCCACAAAGTAAATTTGGGTTTACTACACCGAGGTTTGGATCTATGGGTAAACTCAGCATTCCCTTGAATTTTCAGGTATATGACTATGTTTCATGATCCTTAGGGCAGTTCCTTGTAAGGGGGTTTTGTATACTGGGAGGGGACTGCACAGGTTTGTAGAATAGGATTGATTTCCAAATTCAAGAACAATTAGAGGACATTAAAAATAGAGGCAAGGGGGGAGGGGTTGGGGCAATTGGCCTGCACAGTCCTTTGAGGTGTACAGTAAGCTGGAGAAAGATATTTAGGATGGGGAGAAATGTCCATTATTTATTCCCACACCATTCCTTATGCTTCCAGCACTGGTACCTCTTCACTTTCTTTTCTTTTCTGGATGAAAGGTGAAATAGTCCCCTAGTGACAGTGGGGGGGGGCACCCCCTCTCTTTTCCTTGCCTGTCTACCTAAGGACAATGGCAGACCTCTTCATGGGCATCCCCTATGGCTCCTCACTTGAGTCCTAGGGGTGGTAGTAAGATGGGCTTCAAACCAATGTTGATTGGTCACTTTTGCAACATGATGCCTAGCCGTGTTTCTTCATCTTCACGTTTATGTTTTCTAGAGACTATCCCTACTGGTTGGAGCATGTTTTCCCCATCTCCTCCAACGTAGACTAGGTCCCCATGTGGGTCATGTGAGCACCAAAAATAACAGCAGAGGGTGATTGTGTGGCTCTCTGGAAGGGCCTCTGCTTTGCATGCAGAGCATCCCAGGTTCTATCCCTGGCATCTCCGGTTAAAAGGACCAGGAAATAGTTGATGTGAAAGACCTCAGCCTAAAATCTTGGAGAACCACTGCAGATTGAGGAAACCATACTGACCTAGATGGATCGACGGTCTGATTCAGTATAAGGCAGTTTCATGTGTGTTCTTTTTTCTCTCCAGATTTTTTTATCAGCATTCTGGAAGGAGGAAGTGAAGCTTATCCAAACAATGAAATGTATCTCTGCTAAAACCACTCCTATGGCTTGTGGCATGTATCCATGGCTTATGTTATAGGGAAATAAAGGAGACATCCCTGAACTTAAAAAGAAAACCTTGTAGAGTGCCAAGCTACAATCTTCTGCATATGATGATATCAGGAGCACAACTACGGGAAGGGGAGAGGCATGATATTCACCTTACCCTGGAGCTGAGTTCTCACAGGCCTTCTTGAATACACCAGTTGTGTCAAAAGTGTCCACAGAATTGGGGAGCTGGAAGCTCCCTTGGAAACTAGCTGTGCTGCAGTAGAGGCAGAGACTGCCAGCCAGTCTGAGTACCATTGTTCTTGCAGGCTGGACAGAAGCCCCCACTTTGGTCTTTCTGCAGATAGTTTTGCAACCCTTTAGTCCCTGTTGAGTTTCCCTTCCTGTCAATGTCACAGAGTTTTTCTCCATCTCTCTGTGCATCCCAAGAGAACGTCCATCCATATTACTTTATTAATTTGTCCCCTGTCCCCCTCCCCAATTTTCTGAAGGGGGAGAACTCACTAATTGCCCTTTTTGGGTCAGGAAGGGCTTTCCTGAAATCGAATATTCCTTCTGGAGATCTAGGGTCACTTTTTCATCATGTAATTGGACATTTTGGGGGCGGGCGGGTATTTATTTATTTATTTGTTTGTTTGTTTATTGGATTTATAGCCCACCGCTCTCAAAAATCAGCTTGCGGTGAGTCACAAACAAAAAAATCCATACAATAAAATTCAATAACCCCCCCCCCCATTAAAACCCAATCACAATACACAAAAATCTTAACAGATCGCAAAAGTCCCGTGGCCCTCCTTAAAACAGGAAAGCCCTTGCGAGGGCAGCATGGGGGAAGCAAGATGTTCAGTACCAAATGTTCAGGCACCCGTGCCAAGGGGGACTCATACCATCTGCTCTAGCACTAGCCCTGACCGTAAACCTGGCGGAAGAGCTCCATTTTGCAGGCCCTGTGAAAAGCTGTAAGCTCTCCGAGGGCCCTCAGCTCCTCCAGGAGTTCATTCTATCAGGTAGGGGCCAGGACCAAAAAGGCAAGGCAAGGAACAGTCAGCAAGTTGGTACCTGCAGAGTGCAACGCCCTGCAAGGGGCATAGGGCAGAAGACAGTCCCTCAGATATGTGGGTCCCAGACCATGAAGGGCCTTAAAGGTCAACAAGACCTTGAACCTAATCCGGGCTACAACTGGTAACCAATGCATCTGCCTCAGCACAGGCTGGATATGGGCCCTCCAAGATGTTCCTGTGAGGACTCTAGCAGCCGCATTCTGCACTAGCTGTAACTTCCGGGTCAAGGGCAGGCCCACGTAGAGCGAGTTACAGAAATCAATTATGGAGGTGACTGTTACATGGATCACTGTAGCCAAGTGCTCAGGGGAAACATAGGGTGCTAGTAGCCGAGGCAAGGAGCAAGCTGTGTATTTTATAACATTTTCTTGGGGTGGTCTCCCTGGTGCATTTTGGGATCAGCATTCCCTCCCATACATACGGGGGAATTAAGGCTCTTTGACTCACTAATCAGAAGGTGCCTTCTGTGCCATGCACATGTTCTCTGTCTGTGTCCAGGTGGGGAAGAAGGAGGAGGATGTCGTCTTCTGGATGATGATGTCATCTTGGGGCAGAGGGAAGTGCCCTTTTTGCTCACGGGCTAAATAATGGGAGTCTGTTTTTCCTCAGAAGAATGCCAGGGGCCTACTTGTGTCAGGCGGCTGGTGCTCACAGGAACCGTGACGTTTGAAACAGACCCGCGGTGTTGTAACAGGAGGGCCAGCTCATCCAGCCCTTTGTCCAAAGGGCAGCCAGAGGGGTCTCTGCAGTCTGTTTAAAGCTTCACTTGGAATAAATGAGCTGCTTTCCCGCTGGAGAATGATCCCTCATGATAGAATTCTCATCATTAATGCCCAGACCCACTGCTCAGCCACTCCCCCTCCCTTCCTTTTTTCTCTTTCCCTTTATCTGTCTTAAGTACATTTAGGTGTCAATTAAATTTGAAATATCTACATTTGTCAGCACTTGGTTTTTGGCCAGTGTGATGTGCTGCTGATTTGTCCAAGCAGCCTGACACATGGGGAGGGGGGGGGAGAAGCCCCCGAAATGCAGATTGTCCTCATTAAAATCGAAGTGGCAACTCTCCTAATGGTAGGCAGAGCCATGGAGCGCATCCGCGGCTTTATTGCGCCGTGTTTCTGACATGATATTTAAAAAGGAACAGCCACGGCTGTCAGTACTGTCATATGCTGGTGCTAACCAGAGACATGTTAAACTAAACATTAGAAGGAGATCAGCAAGCCATCTGCATGGGAACGCGGCAAAAAGATTAGGGAGGCAGGAGCTGGAGCACTCATGTAGAGACGCAGAGGACTGGTGCTGTGACGGACAGGTCCCTTTCCCCCCCACAAAGTCTCCACCACCGCTTGCTTGTAGCTGGCTTGCTGCGACCCGCCTTTCCAGAGACAGCTCTTTGTGCGTGAAATGCGAGCCGAGCAGTGGGTGGCAGCGGCAGGAAAGTTGCCGAATTGGGTTAATGAGAGAATGGGCTTGCCTGGCTCATGCTGGATTCGACTGCCTCAAGCAAATAATAAAAAAGATACACGTTGACATTTTTGAGCATTTGGCCCCCTCCAGCTTTTAACCAAAATCCCATTTGGGACCAACATGTAAATAGGCTAGTGAGAAAATTCCGCATTTCCATGAGAGGTGACCATTTGGCCCCATTCTAGTAGACTTCAGTTCAAGGGGAGTCAAACAGCTTTTGTGGCCATGGCTTTGAGGGGATTGGTTGATGCTACAGAGAAACATGGACTGCAAAAGATGTGCTGGGAATACATCTAGGCTTCAAGCATGAGTCTGATAGTGCCTGAGCAATTCCACTCATCAGTTGTTCCGAGGGCCAGATTATGCCAAAAATATGCTCTTTGAATACAAGGAACCCTGAGAGCCATAGCAATGTTGAGGGGTTGTGTGACTGAAAATTCTGTTCTGGGTGGTGTAAATCTGAGCAAGAGGTTGCCTCTGACCATGTCCACAATGACTTCCCCAACCAAGCTCCACATGATAAGGAAGCCAGTGGAAGTCTTTTGCTCCTGGGGGTTTTGTGTGCTTGAAAATCCAGTGCCATTGTGGGCCTTGCTGCTTCAGCCCCCGCTGCTGTTTAGCTTGAATCTTGCCCAAATATGCTGAATGTTGTTCCTGCATATTCTTAACATGCTATGGTCTTCAGCAGAAATTGTCTCAGTGGCATCACGGGGGAGCGTAATTTAATCATCATACGTCTAATAGTCAAACTTGGCCTAATCTGCAGATACTTAAATCTGCACATTGTGGCTACAGTGAGATAAACCAGACTGTTATGCAAGTTTGGGGGACCCCCCTCCAAGTCCACAGAAAAAAAATTGTGTGTTTAACCCCCCCCCCCCCCCCGCAAAAAAAAATGTCATCTGTTGGTGGACCTGGCAGCACAGGTTGGGAGCAATGCTGGGGCTAGAAGAAGCTGCAGTGAACCTGGTGGCAGAAGCCAGGAGCCATGTATGTGGGGCTTCCCGCCAGCAGCAATGACAGTGGGGGGGGGGACCGGGAGCTACGGTGGGCCCGTCAGTAGAGACTGGGAGCCCTAGCAGGTCTGGCAGCAGAGGGCAAGAGCTTTAGCAGGCCCAGCAGTGGCAAGGGTGGGTGGGTGGATGGCCAGGATCTGCACCAGTAGCAATGGGGGGAGGGGGAGAAACAAAAGGAAGGGATCCCCCATGAGTATCACTTGTTTCCCCTTGAGTGATCTTGCAATGTTTAGAGTTCAGTGTACTTTAAACTTTTCCTACGCCAGCCCCATTCATTCATAGAATCATAGAGTTGGAAGGGGCCATACATTCCTCTGCTCAATTCAGAATCAGCCTAAAGTATCCATGGAAAGTGGTTGTCGAGCTGCTGCTTGAAGACTGCCAATGAGGGGAGCTCACCACCTCCTTAGGCAGCCAATGTGTGGAAGCAGGACATTATCACAGGTGTGCATCATGCTCAGCCTATTTAAAAACTCCTGTGGGAACCTCTTCTGTCATCTCCTGTCCTGCTGCTGTCCTATGACTCAGATTGCAGAATACTACCATAGACTGCACAAAAATGGTGCATTTTCAACAAATATGCATGTGAGAATATCAGCCATTATGTTGTACAGGAATCTCTGGCAGTATCCAGGTTTCAGGGTTGCTGTAATGCTTGTGTGTAGGCAGAGCTCAGAGCAACCACTGACAAGGCAGTTGTGTTTTTATTCTAATAAATATTTTAGCAAGGCATCACAGCTGAAAAGACTCGACGTCTTCTGTGAGAAGATCTTAAGCCACCATCTCCAGCAGAGAGGCAGAGGCACAGTTTATGCGATGCCTGGGGGCTGTCCACACATGCGGGCCAGTTGCTTTTGCTTGGCTTTGGGAGGAACTGTCCTGTACCATGGATACAGTCTTGTCGTTATTTTCATTATTAGTGGGTTACAAAATGGCCACGACAGAGAGGGAAGTAAATGAGGCAGACTCTGTGTAGTCTTGTTCACAATCTTGCATAGGAAGAATTGAGAAGGGAATCTGGTTCACATATTTGAACTAGAACCCACCCTTTTTCTATCTGTATATGCAGCTCCAGGGTATTGACTGTATTTGACAGGTGATGTTCCTTGTTTGGTGCAGTGGTTAGGAGTGTGGACTTCTAATCTGGCATGCCGGGTTTGATTCTGCACTCCCCCACATACAGCCAGCTGGGTGACCTTGGGTTTGCCACGGCACTGATAAAACTGTTCTGACCAGGCAGTGATATTAGGGTTCTCTCAGCCTCACCCACCTCACAGGGTGTCTGTTGTGGGGAGAGGAAAGGGAAGGTGACTGTAAGCTGCTTTGAGACTCCTTAGGGTAGAGAAAAGCGGCATGTAAGAACCAACTCTTCTTCTTGTCCGTCATGTATTATCCTCCTCTCTAGTGAACCATTCTGTAATAGACTATCTCTTGGCTGAATGTTTGTCAGGGAAGTTTTGGCAAGTTGGTTTGTGTTTCTTGGGAAGGCCCAGGAATCATCTCCAACTTACAACTGTGGGGCTGCATGCCGCATGGTGTTGAGTGTTGACCTCTGCCATGGCATCTTTGAGCTGCCAGTACCTTCAGGAGATTCTCTGTCCAATTTGCTTTCATTAGAGTAGTTTCTGGATTTACAGCCAACCAAATGACTAGCATAAAAGCTAGAAATCAGCAGAGCTTCTTCACAGCTCCTGTGCTTAGTCCTTGAACTAGCACACTATCTCTCAAGGTATTTCTTACCCTCATAAGTTACATCCTCCTCCTCCTCCTCCACCTCCAGATAGCTTAGGCAGTTCGGAAACATGGAGAGCTTTTTAAAAATTTACATTTCCCTTTGCAGGTGCTTGCTCAGTAACACCCTTTCTTTCTCCGTGTCTCCTTCAGCCTGGTAAAGCCCACGCGTCACTATACAGTCTTTCTCTCTGAGGACTCTTCTGGTGATGAGCTTCCGCAGGAAGACGACCCAGTCTCTGCCTTCTCTGACAGCTTTCTCTTCTCTGCTCCCTTTGAATGGTCTATACTTTGACTCTTTGCTGCACTAGCTAAAGCTGCCCCCCCCCCCCATCCATGCTTGAAGCACCACGTTGACATATTGGCAATTCCCCTTGCTTGGGTGTTTCTGTCGTGAGTGTTGTGTGTGCACACATGTGCGCATGTTCCTTAGACCATATCTGCACTATACTGAGCTACCCACACGGGGGGTGGGCATGTTTTCTCCAGCTGTCTTCCCACTCTGCCTCTTTGTTGCTTTTCCTCATCCAATGCTCACTTAAGACTGCAGATGCGTCTTATGGCCTTCTAGGTCATCTGCCACTGTGTTCAAGGTCTCATCTACTCATCTGACTTCCCCGTCCCAATTCTATGTCTTCCAGACTTGACATTGAACTGCGCAAAGAACACTCTTGTAAAAACCCTAAAATAAAGGCACAGCCAAAATTTAACTGACAGGTGATGCAGCATGCTTGGAGCTTTCATCTAAGAGAGCAGGATGACGCTTGGAGACAAACTGTGGCTTGAATTCCTGGGCCAAGCAGGCTGGTAGGGAGATGATGCAAGGCAGCAGGATGTGAAGGTAGAGAATGTGGGCAGGGAAACAGCCCAGTCTTAGGAGGCTAATGATTGGAAATAAGGCAGGATAATTGGGGTGGGGGTAATGAAGTTTTTGGTCTAGAAGAGAATCTGTCTAGTGTAGTGGATCGTCCAGACAGATGAGAATCTCTGGGCACTGGGTCATTTTTCCTGCATGTCCCTTAAAAGCTCCAGGTTTCCTCTAAATTACACATATGTGACTTCCCATCCCAGAATCTGCCATTGGCCAAAGCTTTGAGCCTCTTGCATAGCTGTTTTCCCTAGTGTTATGAACCAACTGCAATGTCTGGAAGAACATCGTTTCCTTCTCTAGTAGGGATGGAACAAGTCAGCCTTTGTTAATGAGTTTGCAGATACAGTTTATCAGCGGACTAAAAAGAAACAAGGGTTTTCTTATGTTGCTGCTGTCTCCCGGTGCTTCTCCAGTGTTTCCCTCCATCTAAAGCCTTGTTTGACTGGCAGCCAGTCAGTCTGTGCTCTCTAAATGCCAGTCACAGTGGAAATGTGTCAGTTTGTGCTCTTAATTGGATGCATCATTGCTCTTCTTCACGGATGGAGCCAAAATGGAAATCACAGTGTGTTCAAGGCCCATTAGCTTGGTCCTTGTGAGAGGCAAACCTACAATAGATTCTCCATCCCTAATCGACCACGTTGTTTCTTTTTTTAGTGACATTACCTTAATCATTGACGTTTACCTCAGAGAAGCAGCAGGAATGGCTTGTGCTGAGTAAGCCAGAGCCAGCCAGCACAGTATAGCTATGTCCCTGCCTTGCTGGGCCCTTTGAGCACTCAGCTCCCTACATAAAGCAAACAGGTTCATGGGGTCTGCCATCAGACCTCAAGGCTTTACCCATACATTCCTACTTAATGATGCCTTGGCATCTGGCACAATAAGTTGGCCATTTCCCTTTAAATCCAGTCCCCAGTCAATGAGACTCCTGTAGCATCACCTGAGCCAGGTTGACTGGCTACATGCCTCTTCAAAGCCCCCAATTCCTTTAATCTCCCCAACTGCATATTAGTAAAGATTTAGAAGTCACATTTTCTCTATATTCAGGGCACCAAACATACCTGTCTTCCCCTTCCTCCTATGCTTTCTAGTTCCCACCCACCCACCCCCATGTCAATGGCTCCTGCAGTTTCCCTTTGTATTTCATTGTGACAGCACTGCATGTTTCATGTCAAAGAGCAATGAAAGTAAGAACATCAGAATTCATTGTTCAAATTCTAAGTGTTTGGGCCAGTAACAATGTTGTGTTCATTTGTGGCATCACTATTGGTTTTATTCCTGGCTGGCATGAGTTTTAATTGCTTAGGCTTCTTCCACTCATGTGTTTTTGGGTCTCCTTGTAAGTTAAAAATTAAGGGCTTGTGCAAACCCGTGCCTGGAAGGTGCTTTGGCTGTTCATCCACAAAAATACCTTAAATTCCTACTGACTTGTCTTAATGTGAAGGGGATTGATGGGTGCTTAAAGGCAGTTTGTCTCAGTTGAGTAAATGGTGCTCTTCTTTGGGTTAGGCCTCAGCCTTACCGTGCCCTGAAGGAGTCTGACAGCGCAGATGGAGATGAAAACAACAGCCCTGAGAAGCCCCAAGGTCCTGGCCATGCTGACCCTCCAACCCCAGACAGCCCTACAGAAATCAGTCTACTGGAAGGCATTTTCATTGGCCTTGAGGTAGAGTCCCAGCCCCAGCTTCTCACCCAAGCCAAGAGTTTAGAAGATTTAAGGATTACCAAGGAAGAAGAGAACCAGCAGTGCACCTTTGATTACCAGGTATGGGGCTTGGTTCTGTATACAGGGTAAAGCAGACTGGGGGGAGGGCGGTTAAAACAGGCTTCCCAAGAGTCAGCAATAGGGATGTGCCAAAAGAGAGAGAGGGAGGAGAAGGTATTTTTCAAGTTTGAGTATATAGAACTTGAAAACTATTAGTATTTCCCAACATTCCCAAATCCCAATACCAGTATGGTATACAGATTTGGTAAATATTTTGGAATGCCAAATATTTTCAGCTTCATTATAGCCTGTGAGGACCATTGTGGTCAATAGTCTCCATAGGCTATAATGGAGAATCAATTGGAGGGGGGGTGCGATTTATTGAGGGAGAGGCACCAAATTTGCAACCGAGCTGCCAGTGACTTAAAAAAAATGAAAAAGATTAAACGGAGGGATCCAACTCTGTGGGGCCTCAAAGAAGGTGCCCCCATTCTCCATTGTTCCCAATGGAGACAAAAAGGCATTTAAACTTTAAAGGGAGCACAGTCTCTTTACAATTTAAATGCTTTTTTTCAAGCTGTGATGGAGAGAACTCCAAAGACATTTAAAGGGCTCGCAGTCTTTTTAAGGGCCTTCTTCAAGATGAGAGTTCACTCTGAAGGCATTTAAAGGAACCAAGAGCACTTTAAATGCATTTCAACTGTGGCTGTCCATTGGTCCCAAAAAATCCTGAATAGTTTTGGGATTTTTCCAACTCAGCTATTTGGATAGCTGAAAAATAGTGAATGAATAATTAATTTAAATTAAAAATAAATAAAAATGATGGATGGGTGAATAGATCCAGTAAATTGATACCTGAAAAAGTATTTTTTTGGCTCAGGTTAGCTGAATGCAACCACTGCAAACAGCAGAGAGAAGTTCAGGACCAATGGTGACTGGGGGGGGGAAAGAGACATCTGTGGGGAAACCAAAAAGTGAGTGGGACCTTCAGGCCGCTGCCTGAGGAGAAACACCTCACAGTATGTCTGATTAACAGAATGGAAGCTGGTGCAGATAAAGAGGCCATGAGAAAGGAGCACCTGGTGGGGACTGTTAAACATGTAGAAGAAAATAAGGATAGACAGATGAAAGAGGACTTTGCTTATGCACAACCTGAGAAAGGGAGTGGGGGTGTTCTAGGCACAGGGAGTGGGAACTTTGTGAAATCGTACTGATCATCTGTGTTTTCTAGCAGAGGATGGATCCTAGCTTTTCTGAGAGGAGCTGGGCTGCACCTGGAATGAAGCTATCTCATCCCTACAAGCAGTTTTGGGGCCTGGGCCATGATGACATGGCCATTCCCACCAAGCTCTCCCAAAACTCTCCTGAAAGGCCGTTATCTACACTTGGGAAAGCACCCCCAGTCCCACGGAGGCCAAAAAGCAGAGACAACATTCTGGATCCCACCGAGAAAGAAGTTGGAAGCTCACCTGTTGCTCAAGGAGGGAACATTACTATTCCACGGCCACAGGGGAGGAAGACACCAGAGCTGGGCATAGTCCCACCACCACCGGCTCCTAGACCTGCCAAACAGCAGGTGCTGTCTGAAACCACCACCACTACCCCTTGCTTTGCAGGACACAGCAGTCTGGCATCTGATCTCATGCAGGAGACGTTTGCAGCCAGAAATCTCTCTCTGGAGCCTGAATTCAGGCAGCAGGCTGGTTTTGCCACTCACCAGCTCCAGCTTTTGTCCAACACCAGCAGTGCAGCAGACGTGCTGCAGCCAGTGAAGATCAGTGCAGAGGGTGCAAACAATGACAGTGACTTTCTCCTTGCCCTTCTAGACCCACTGAAGGCAGGGAACTGTCAGGACATTAGTTTGCAGCCGAGCACCAGCAGCCTGCTGGGATCAGCATCCCCAAGCCCAGCTGCCAGCTTCCCTTCCGTGGCAGGTGACCTCGCACCGCCCACATCAGCATCGTTTGGCCAGCCCCCAGGATACCCTCCGTCCATGATGCCATTTGGTCAGGCATCGCTCAATCCATTTGTACAGACAATGCCGGCCCCACTGTCATTGTCTCTGATCAGGCCCCCAGGTAGTCCTCTTGCTCCCTCTCTGGGCCATGCTTACAGCTCCAGCATCATCACATCTAATTCCAACTTCTACCAGCCCCAAAGGCCACCCCCCAACCCTCTGACACTCTCCATGCCCAACCTGTTTGCTCAGTCTCCAGCAGCAGCAACCCCAAGTCAGCCTTCTTCCCAGAATAACGCTTCGCAGCCTTGTGGCCCTTCTAAAATCCGGACCTTGCCCTTGGCTCATTCTTCTTCCAAAAGACAGGCCAGGGTAAGGCTTGCCGCCAGGCCCAGTGATCTCCCATTGGTTCCTCCCAAGGCCAAAGTTGCAGAATCAGTGTTATATCCTTCCAAGCCTCAGGAGACTAAAGACCCCTTTGAAGACTTGTTAAATAAGACCAAGCAGGAGATTTCAGTCACACCTGGTAAAGTAGAACAGCTGAGAAAGCAGTGGGAGACATTTGAATGACTCCCCTGATAGTGGTTTCTTCCTTTCTCTGTTATGGTTTGAGCCAGTGAAACAACACTCTTCCTTTGGAACTTAAGGACTGGCTGAACAGAAGCTGCTATCCTCTTGCCAGCTCCTGTGCTGCTGGTAAGACACTGGGCAAAATACTGTTACGGGGCAGCAGGGTCCCAGTTGGCATCTCTTCTGGCTCCCTACCCTTGGTCCCCCATCGTTTTTTGGCCTTTGTTGACAGATAGGTTAGTCATTTTCCTACCCTTCTAAAATGTATGAAGATAACTACTGAATTGGAGAATGCTGAGTTGCCTATGAAGGTCTTCCCTTCCCCTTGTATTCCCATTTGGTGACTTGGGGTTTTTTTTCTCTCTCTCCAGATGATGATTTACTTCCTCTCCAATGTGATCAGTATCAAGTTTAGATTCTGTGTTTTCACAAGCCACAAATCATGTTTTGTTTTCACATGCATATGGAGCACACAAGTCCCACATGGGCTGAGTTAATCACTGGGCTTTTTTAGTAGATATGTTGCTCTAGGAACTCTGGTCATCGGTACCTCCTTCCCTTCCCAACACTGGCTTGCAAAGGGGACCTCCTGTGCCAAGGAGCCCCTTCATATCTCAAGTTCAGTATTCATATTGGAGTACTACATACAACGTTGGGGAAAAGGGTGAAATAGCTGTTTAGTATCCATCCAAGAACTGGAATCACCAGCACTGTACCTTTAGAATAAGACACGTAGCATTCCTAACGTGATCCCCCAAAGTCTTCTATAACTGTGTGTGAATATTATTAATATATATATATATATATATATGTGTGTGTGTGTATATATATATGTGTGTGTATATATTATATATATAATATATATACACACATGCACATACATAAAAGTGTTTCTAGATGGCAGTACTTCTTTTTTATTACCAAGAAAAGGGACCAGTGTGTCAAAGGTTCCTCGTTGTTGGGAGTTCTGCACCCAGAATTGGGCTGGTGGGAAAGTCATGCAAAAGGGGCAAGTGTGGAATTTGCAGAATGAGTTTTAAATCTGGAAGGGCCTTGGGCTTTGAGTATGAAGGAGCCCGCCTGAAGTTTCCCTCGTTGTCAATCCTGCCGGGAAGATGAGGTGCAGAATCCAGATGCTTTTGGGGAAGGAACTCAACTGAATTGATACATTAAATTGTTCCATGAAAGCCACAATTATAGGATCCATCAGTACAGTTACCTCATGCTGTTTTGCAGCCCTGGGAATAGCCACGTTTGATCATTTGTGTGCTTTTTAAATGTGGATACATTTGAACAAATTACTGTTGGGTAGGTGATTAAGATGCCATTGGTCTTTAAGAGCAAGATCACCGTGCTCATATGGACAGCTGATCCCTTCCCATCCTTCTTTCCCTTCCAGTGCACTCTGTTCTGTTCCTGTGAATCTCCTTTAAGTTTTCTATCTGCTGCTGAAGTGTTACTTAGGCTGCTGTTCCCATGCTTGCGCCTGTGCAGTGCAAGGAAGTGCATTTGATTCCTTTGGGTGTCAAGGGAGAACCGTCATTATGTTTGCATCATTTCACTTATGTTGAGCACTGATGCTTTACAAGCTGTTCTCTCTGTTTTATATTATCTCTATTTTGCTGCGGGGTGGGGTGGGAAAGATGTTTTTGATATTGCCTAGTTCTGAATAGTAAAATATTTGAAGTCCATCAAAGGGACAAGTGTTGGTTTGGTTCATAAGGATTTTGGGGTGTTTCTCGGAAATGTACACTGGGGGGTGCTGGCTGGCCACAGTCAGAGCCAGAATGCTGGCACAGATGGACCTTTAGGCAATGTTTCTGTTCTTTAGAGCAGGGGTAGTCAACCTGTGGTCCTCCAGATGTTCATGGACTACAATTCGCTCATGGGGATTGTAGTCCATGAACATCTGGAGGACCACAGGTTGACTACCCCTGCTATAGAGAGCAGTTTCATCACAGACCTGCCCTGTCAGCTGTGCAGAGGATCACAAAGCAGGACACTGCCAGATGCTGGCCAGGTGCACCCCACATTATACTTGCAGCAACTCTTCAGCAATATATATGCTCAAAATCATGGCAATATCATATGCCTACTTTTTTTGTAGTTTTAAATGTGACTAATAACTAGAACAAAACATTTTACTAATCCAGGAGCCCAGGTAAATGTGCTCCTGATATCTGCTGTGCATTCCTGGCAAGAGGAGAAGGTAACTCATACTGATCTCAAGCTATTTTGCAGCTCAGCCAAAGCATTCCATGTCACCAAAAATATCCACACTTCTTCACCTCAGGTGCTGAAGCTTTAAGTCAGTGAAAGTATTTTAAATCCTGTGAATATGTTGCAGTGTTTGCCTCTTCCATCAGTAGAAGTTGGAAGGTGTAGGTTGCATAAATTTCTGCCCGATCTGAGAGTAAAATTTGCTAACTTGAGGCTCCTGCACCTGTATTCTCCTCCTGATCTAAGGGAGTTATTGAAGCCAGTAGAATTTTTCCTGCACAAAGGAAAAATAGGAATAGACATTTTTTAAGGAAAAAAGGAATATTTCCTGCACACCCATGCACTTTTCTGCTTATATTTGAGTCACATTTTGTGTTATTTGTTCTTCAGGCGACAAGAGAGAACCGTGTTCAAGAGTGTAGAACAGAACCAGAAATCATTATTAGATAAGGTAGGAAAGGTACTTGTGTTGGCCAAGAGTACCAGTCTGCTTTTGCTTGTTGGTCTATCTACAGAGCATATTAATGTGGGATAACTGTTGGCTGAGCTTCTGTGATGACATAGTCACATTCAGCCTGCTCTTGGAGAAATAGCAATGAAATTCTCAGAAAGCATAAAGCCTGTTAAACTGAGAGGCAGAGATAACCTCCTTCCTGCTGTACCAATGTAGCAAATTACTGAGTAGCCAGTGAGGTGTTATTTTCTCTGAATGAGTTTCAACAGCCTTCAAAATTCTCATTCAGGCCTTTGACAATGAAAATCGCAAACAAATACCTTTGTGAAACTCTTTTAATATGTACAAATTTACAGTGTCCATCACTAATTTTTTTTAAAGGAATGCCATCTTGTAGCAAATGAGCTTTGTGAAAAAATATATCCAAAATTACATATCAAAAATTCACAGTGGAAAACAAAAAACATTCATAAATTAAACAGCAGAAGGTTTTTTAAAAATACTGGTTAGTGTCTCCAGCTGAAGTGTGCCTTTCTGTTACTCAGAACTGGGACCTTGTAGGTGAGTTAGGTTTGCCAACCTCCAAGCAGGTACTGGTGATTTCCCGGAATTGAAAGTCATCACCAAATGACAGGGATCAGGCCCCCTGCAGAAAATGGCTGCTTTGGGGAGTAGACTCTTATTATAGCCCCTTGAGGTCCTTTCCCTCCCTCAGCCCTTCCTTCTCCAGGCTTCACTCCCAAATCTCCAGGATTCACCTAACTTGGAGTTGGCCTCAGGAGGCCTGGTGTTTCCTTGAGGCTTGTTCATGTAGTCATTTTGCTATTCCGTGCTGAAGCAAAAGCGGTCTCACTTGGTATGGCGATTAACCTACTAGAACACAACCTTGAACAAGGTGGTAGCTAGTTGCCGCTTCTTAGGCAACTTTACAAATACAAGTTGAGCCCAGTGATGATAAAGTATCCTCTTTGCAAGACTCATGCCCACATCAAAAGGACTGGCAAGCTTGCAGGAAGGGTACAAAAAAGGATCCAGTTCTATTGCGTGAACCACCATTCCCAATGTGTGAGGCTGGCCTCTCTGAAGAAGCGCAGACAATTGCTAGAAAGGATCTGCATGACCTCATTGCAGGAAGGATCTTCATTGGGAAGTTGAGTTCTCAGGGCTTAAACATTTTAGGACACAGTTGAAGGCTTTGTATGCCCCCCCCCCCAGTTGTGGTCACTGGCCGATAAAAGCCGTTGTCCACATCTTGCTGCATTTCCCTCTGATGACTTTCCAGTAGGGAAGATAGAAAGCAGCCCTGAACTAGTCTACCTGATGCTGGTAGAATCATAGAATAACAGAATTGGAAGGGACCTCATGGGTCATCTAGTCTAACCCCCTGCATTATGCAGGACTCTCACATCCCTATCATTGTAACCTGCCACCCCCTTGAGCCTTCACAGAATCAACCTCTCCATCAGATGGTTATCCAGCCCCTGTTTAAAAATTTCCAGAGATGGAGAACCACCACTTCCCGGGAAGCCTGTTCCACTAAGAAACCGCTCTGACTGTCAGGAACTTCTTCCTGATGCTTAGATGGAATTTCTTTTGAATTAATTTCATCCCATTGGTTCTGTTCCATCCTCTATATGGCAGGCTTTTAAATACCTGAAGATGGTTATCAGATTCCCTCTCAGTCGTCTCCTCTCTAGGCTAAACAGACCAAGTTCCACCCACCCTTTGTTCATACGTCTTGATCTCCAAACCCCTCACCATCTTCGTTGCCCTCCTCTGGACACGCTCCAGTTTGTCTACATCCCTCTTCAACTGGGGTGGCCAAAACTGAACATGGTACTCCAAGTGAGGCTGAACCAGAGCAGAGTACAGCGGTACCACCACCTCCTGTGATCTGGACACGATACAGCCCAAAATCCCATTTGCAAGTTGCTAGTAGCAACCTGGACATGCATTTTTATTTTGGGGCTGTAATGTATTATGATTACAGAAGATAACACAGAAAAGTTAGTGGGAAGAGATTTGTCTGATTTTGCCCAAGGTAAACAAGTAACAGGGGTGTGGGGATCCTTCTAGTCCTGAATAGGGAAATCAGCTCTGGCTTCTTCCCTTCAGTATCTGGCTGGTTTCCCTCTGCTCAGGCCTTACTTGGTGGTTCTCTGGTCCTTCTCAGAAAGCTTCAACTGCTGTGGGAGCCCACAAAATGTTTCTGTGTGTGCAGGGGCATGGCTCGCTGCAGTATTAGTGTCCTTTGTCTTCTTTAGAATTTCCAAAATATTTACAGCCACTCTTCTATACTTGTGCTTACGAGCAGCAGTGAAGCAGGCTGGATTTCCCTCCCTGTGACAGTTTGTGGGAATTCACACCTCTCCTTATTAAGCAAGGGTTTGTATTTTTGGAGCAGACACTGTTTAATAAAATATTTCTCTCTGGTGTTGGTAATAACCACACAGAAATGCTTATGGTTTTAGGCCACAGTCAAGCAGTGCTCATGTCGGTTGCAACGCATGGCCCTGGAAGCAGAACTTCCTCTCAACAAAGAGTACCAAACTAGTTTTCATTGGGGGGGGGAGGAGGTTTTGGCAGCAGCCTAGCACTGTGCCCACCGTAGCCTGTTCTCCACCAAGGCTTGCATACACAAGTTAAAAACCCAACGGAGAAATTTTTTGTACGGGAAGAGGGGTTGTTGCCTACCCCAAGGGTAGTCAACCTGTGATCCTCCAGATGTTCATGGACTACAATTCCCATAAGCCCCTGCCAGCATTTGCTGGCAGGGGCTCATGGGAATTTAGTCCATGAACATCTGGAGGACCACAGGTTGACTACCCCTGGCCTACCCTATGCAACCTGCCTCAATACGATCCAGCTCTCCCTGCTGCTTATCCCCTACCCCTGATATGCTAGTTACACCACTACCTTTTCGGGACGTACTAGCAGACCTTGACGGTCTTGTTGAATGTTCTCTTCCTTCCTTAAGGGAAGGATAGCATGCTGAGAAACTCTTCTCCAGTTCAAATTAGATAATAAGTTTTGATCTTGTCTATTCGCTCCTTCACAAACCCACAAAGGAAGAATCACTCCTCAATCTCCCAAGTTTTGAGCTGTAGGTCAGGCCATTCGCCACATGCATTCAGCCATTCATATATCTAGATTATTTAACTTTTAAAAAACCCCTGTAAATACAGCCTGTAAACTGAAGGAAGACTCTTATGGCTAGAGGAAAGAGAATGGGTGAAACATGGTGGAGTAAACATGAGAAACAAATCAGCAGGAGCTGTACTAGACCACCTGAAACTTCTCTGCAGATAGGTTTGCAAAGCAATGCCCAGTATGCTCTCCTGGGAGAATTCTGTCAAGCCGGGGCCTCCTAGTTTCCAGAGGCTCAGATAGCACTCTCGCTTAGCAAGACCAGCTGGTACAGTCCCAGGGAGCTTGCTCACAAGGCACTTTGAGCCGTTTCTCTGCAGCATATCCCTTTTCAGGTGGTTGCAGTCCAGAAGAGCACAATATCAGAGTTTTACAATACATCACCAAGGAAGGGAAAGAATGCAGAGAGCTCCTCCATATCCCATTCTCACAGCAGGAAGAACTAGGCAGACTGTAGAGATGTGTGGTGTATTAAGTTAGGTCCAGCATGAAAGTGCTTGCTGTTGTAGTCATCCAGCCATCTTCTGCCATCCTGCTGCTCTTTAATGGCTGAAGCAAGGCTTGTACTGTCCCATGACCCGGGAACCACCGTGCTGTATGCCATTTCGCCTGTTGTTTTGCCTGTCCCTGGCAGCAAGGTCATACAGCATTCCACACTTGGCCTACTCCCCTTCATCTCCCTCTGCTTCTGGTTCAGTTAGTGTTGTCACAGCACAGGAGATCCAGCGAGGCAACAGGGATGCTAGTTCTCTTTGCCTGCTGCTCGGGCAGCAAGGAGAGCCTGATGAGCTTGCTTGTGGGAAGCTCCGTGGGTGTCTACGATGCTCTGCTATTTGGGCTGACGCACAGCCGCTCCTGCCGTGGCTGGCACTCAGATCAGCCGCTCCATCGGTGGCAGCTTGATTACGTTCCACATCTCTACTCTTGCCCCGTCCTTCTCCTGGCGGCTTGGACTGTAGGTCCCTTGAGTCGCCCTCCTCTTCTTCATGGCAATGACTGAGATGCCAAAGATGGTGATGAGAACAGCAGCCCCCGCTGCTCCCACCGCTCCCACCAGTGTGGAGCTGCTGAGTTGGGCCCACGCTGGTCGCTGCAGTGGAACAAGATGTTACTGACCTCAAGTAGGGATCCTGCAACGTGCGAGGTGTTCTTTCCAGGTCCTTTGAGCCCCATATGCCCAGGCAGCCAAACGAGCTGCTTGACTTCAGCATGGTGGCTGTCAGCACTTCTTAATTCTCAGAGAGAAAGGCCGATGTGGCTCATTTCACTAACCAGAATAGGAAAATCCAGCATCTCTATTCTTATTGAATCTGCCACTTTAAAGGGTCCCTGAGGCAGCCCCTGCAGCTTTCCTCCTGCATGGGGGAGGGACTTTTGGCAATAAGAACGGAACTAGTCAGGACCCCTAAGCCCAGGATTCTGCGTCACACATCCTAGTAGATACCTGTGGAAATGCTGCGGTAGTCCACTCCAAACAGTGACCTTATAATACATGTTGGCTGGTACAAATTATTTCAGGTAGTACCATCCCTTGAGTCATATCTGACAGGGGAGACAGGTTCAGCCGTGCTGTTGCTGTTAAGGTGGATTGAGGCAGGTGGTCTGGGGAAAGCTCTACCTCTTCAGTGCAATCTGTCAAAGGCAAGGTAAAGCTCTGCCTGCTTGTTTTTTTTTTTTGTGCTCCGCCTGCGGATTCATTGCAGTGGGATTAGAGATGTGTTTTGGAAGATGCGAGCCATCGCTGCCGCTAGAGGGGCAGGGTAGGGAGTCAGGAGCTGCTGGGCCTCCATCCGTGCAGCAGACTAAGTGCCCTTGCAGCCCAGTCCTTCACACGCTTGCACCTCCACAGCACTCAGTGGCCCTTAAGGAGCACAGTTTGGGTGTGGATGAGCAGCCCCAGGGCCCAGGATCTTTGCAAGTCTTGCAAAGGCCCTCTCTTGCCTTGGACAGGGCAAGGCTTATATTAAACGCTCCTCTGGTGGCACCTTTAGAACACTGTCCATCTCCAGGCGGGCTCCTGCCACCTCCTGCTGGCTTGGGCTGTAGGTCCCTTCTGACTGGCGCCTCTTCCGGGCCGTGAGAATCATGAGGATGAGGATAATGATAAGGAGCAACAAGCAACCGCAGGCTACCGGGACTGCTACTTCAATTAATGGGAATGGGGAGAAAGCACTTGGAGTCCCCCTCTGCAAGAGAAATTAATGAAGACATAATGAGTCTTGGAATGGAGAACTTTACTCAGCAGTGAGAAGCAGAGGGTTACATGCTGCCCTGCCTGTAAATGTTAAGATAAGCCAAGGAAGTGGGCATGGCTGAGCCTGAAGCTTTTTGGAAGGGAAGCATTAGGAAAGTATGGGATTTTTTAAGAGGCTTAATTTTGACAGTACACAGAAGAGGATGCAAGTTAAGTTCTCTGCTGCCTGCCAAGTCATTTGTTCTCCCTGGCTACTTCTTGCGCATGCCTGCCTGTATAACTCACTTGTAACCTGCAGCTTTTATCTTTATGAACACAGCAGCAGCAGGCATGAGCATGACAGTGAGAGATGTACTCCAGGTCCTGGAGAGACAAGCTGCTAGACTAATGGAGATCTAGAAATACTCTAAATATCACCGATGTACATGACAAAGATTTTACCTGCTTTCCCATTGGTGTCCTGTGACTTAGGGAATGTCAGGAGGAAACTTCAAATGGGCAGCCAAAAACCTTGCAAGGGAAATACTCTAATCTCACAGCATATACTGCACATTTTTTGCTCCTCCTCTTGGAGGGAGCACTGCCTTCAGCATTGACACTTGCCTAAGGGAGTTTTCTGCTGCACTATGAGAAACGACCACAAGCTCCAGCTCAGATCTGACTCTCAGAAGCTGTAGTGGGGACAAGAGATTAGCTTAAACCTTACTAAAAACAGCTGTGCCCAGGCTCAGCAGTTAAAGTGCCCGACAGCTACCTTCCTGGCATGAAATAGGGAAGGAGTGAGTTATAAGCGGGTAATTGGGTGGATTCTGAGCTCCAAATCCTCGCAATTGGATATATCAGAGGTGATATGTTAGTAGAGCAGAGTCCATCTGAATAGAGATTTTTATATGAAGCATCAGCTACACACTGGAGTGGGACATCCAGATTCCAGTTTAAATCCTTCCCATGCTGCCTCTAACCATAATACATAGGGAGGGAACTTGCAAGCTCAGCACTTTCTTAACCATCTCCTTTGTGTAATGCCGGGAAGTTTGACAGTGAGCACTCCATATTCTAGAAGCCGCGAATATCAGATTGGGGGTTGTTAGTCTTAACTGAGCCAAACAAGCTGGCCCATGAAGGGTCTTCTGTTCAGAACCACGCCCCATCGACTGCACAGGTTAGTTGTAGTCCTGACACCGGAGTAATGAAATGGCACAAACTCTTTCATGCAGTTAAGTCCACAAGTCGCATTGCACGGAGAGCAGGTTAGGCATGCAGAAGGAATGAAAGTGTCCTACAGGGGGCAGTTTTGCAACAGCAACAGCAGAGCGCCTGGCTCCCCTGCGCAGATGACTCAGTGTTAGGCAGCTTCGTGCATTCGGTATTAGTGCGTTCCCAGGCAGGCACCCACTCAGGCAACTATTCCAGGCATCCCAAAGAAAAGTAAAAAACCAAAGTGTCCATAAGTCACACTTCCACCACCACCACCACCCATCTGTTTGGTAGCCCTGAATCCACCCAGATTGGTAATTGTAAGATTTATAAAAATAAATGATATATACAGTATTTGCTGGCGTATAAGACTACTTTCCCCCCCTGAAAAACATGCCTCCAAGTGGGGGGGGGGGGTCGTCCTATACGCCGTGTGCACTTCAGTTGGGATAGACATAGCTGCCCATAGTGGCCCATAGTACTGTAATGTAATGTAACAAACTCTGTATTTTGAGTGGAAATGTTGGGGGGTCGTCTTATACGCCCAGTCGTCTTATACGCCGGCAAATACGGTGTATATTTTAGTTACTTGGTCGCATAGATGAAGGGGTGGGGTGACACAATTGATCCAAGCTATGGATCTTTTCTGCCAGTATAACAATGTGAATCCAGTTGTGGACACCCATGTTCACATCCCTAGTCAGCCCCAGCTAGTTACACGCTCTCAGCCTGACCTACCTCAGATTGTTGAGGGTAAATAAGAAGGGGAGAATGTTGTAAGGCACTTTGGGTCCCTATTGGGGATAAATGTGGCATATAAATGATATAAAGAAAGCAAAACGGGCCTTTGAGCCACTGTGTCACTGCTTAACCTACCTCAAAGGCTTGATTTAAAGGTAAAGTGGAGAACCATGTATGTGTGAGCCCCGTGGAGAAAAAGGTGAGTTTATCTCGTTCAGGATTCGGAGGGGGTTGCATGGTAGAGCCCCGCTGGCTGTTTCTATCAGGCCCAGAAGAGTTTTGAAGCAACCACTTCCCATATTAGTTTCTCAGCCAAACCCTAGAAACAGAAAGGATTTAGGCTGACTTACGTCAACGTCACAACGCTCTCCAGTGTAGCTGGCGCTGCAAACACATCGGTATCGGTTTACTGAATCCTGGCAGGTCCCCCCATTCTGGCAGGGATTGGGGTCACATTCATTGATGTTAATCTGGCACCTAAAAATGAGACAAGAGCAGCTCTCATTAAAGTTGTATACTGCTCTATGCTGTAGCACTGTGCAGAATATAGAAAATAGATGAGTAAGCTAAATTGTAGCGTTGGACAAAGAGAGCTTTGACTCTCAAAAGCTCATACCTAGAACATCTTGTTGGTCTATAAGGGGCTACTAGTTTTAAACCTACTTTGTAGCAGCAGTTGAGAGGAGAGGGGAAGAGCTTGGAAATACTGACTTTTGCCCAAAAAGTTTTTTTTTTGGGGGGGGGGGGGTTGTTCTGTCAGTTGGGGCGCCAAATCTATAGACCAACAACATAAGATGATAGCTATACAGTTTCCCTAGCAGCAATTCAGTTTACAAATTCCTTTCTGTTTCCACCTGAGGGATCCAGTCCTTGCAATGTTCCCTCGCCTCCTACAAGGGGCCAGCTGCTAACTATTAACTGAGAGCACCGTTCTGGAAGAAGTGCACAGAGGCCGTGCCTAAAAGGGAATGCAGTATGGGGGGGGGGGTCGGCAATTGCATGCATGAACTGAACACAATGCCAAGCTAGTCATTTGACAGCATGTTGTTGTGCTGAGAGATCAGAAGTCTCCTGGGCTCTCTTAAACACTTATGCAGCCTGCAGTGGATGCCAAGGAATGCTAGTCATACTTTCTGCCAGTATAGCCAGGCTTGCAGGTGCAGTTGGCTCCCCAAGGCCCACTTGTACATTTGCCGCCATTCAGACAGGTGAAGTTCTTGCCACATTGCTCGGGCGGGAATGGCCACCTGGTTAAAAAAGAAGAAGAAATTGGGGAGAGGAGAACAAACTATAAATTGAGGAACTTTGTTGTTATATGGTGTTCAATATACAGGCTTAGTTTGGGTCAACACAGAAGGTACCGATCAACATCTGCCTACCATGATGGATTCTCTGTATCTAATTGCTTCATTAGAATTCCTGCTTCACTCTCACCCAGCCTAGCCATTTATCAAGCTTTTACAAGAGGTCTGATACTGAACTCTAGCGCCTTTCAGTCATTGAAAATTACTTTCTGTAAACTGCAAAAGACTGATAAAGTTAATGAAGAATAGGTAAAGGTAAAGGTATCCCCTGTGCAAGCACCGAGTCTGACCCTTGGGGTGACGCCCTCCAGCATTTTCATGGCAGACTCAATACGGGGTGGTTTGCCAGTGCCTTCCCCAGTCATTACCGTTTACCCCCCAGCAGCAATCTGGGTACTCATTTTACCGACCTCGGAAGGATGGAAGGCTGAGTCAACCTTGAGCTGGCTGCTGGGATTGAACTCCCAGCCTCATGGGCAAAGCTTTCAGCCAGCATGTCTGCTGCCTTACCACTCTGCACCACAAGAGGCTCTTTAATGAAGAATATCTATCCTCAATTGAAAGGCATAGGAAGAAATTATTTAACTTGGAGTAAGCCATAATGGGACAGGGGGGTGTCCCTCATTTTTGTATATGGCGTTCTCAGGGGCTATTCTGTTTTTAGAGTTAAATACATGAGAAAGTAAAAAAAAGAAGCAAAGATGAATAATGCCTGCCATCTTCCTAGAATCTAGGCTTCCTTTCTTCCTTCCCTCTATCCATTTCTCTTTCTTCTTTCTAGTAAGAAAATGATTCTTGGATGCATGGTTGACATCTGGGTACAAAAAATACAGAGGCTGAACCTTGGGTTAAGGTTCAGAGGGAAATGGCTTGCCTTGGTTTGTGGCCTAGGTAAGAAATTACCCCCACCCCCCATAGCCCTTATTCTTAGTCACACTAACTCTTAAATGCATGCGCACACATAGCCAAGCTGTGAGACCTCCAACACAAACCCCCATTCTCTCCCCATAGGTTACCTACTCGCAGTGAGGACCTGTGTATTGTGGTGGACACTTGCAGGTATAGCTGTAGACCCCATCCACACACGTCCCTCCATTCTGGCACTGGTGTCGAATGCAGTCATCAACGTTGATATGGCAGCGCTTCCCAATATAGCCTTTGTCACACTCACACTGGAAATCTGCCACTTCATCTACACACTTCCCATGAATACAGGGACTGGATTTGCAGTCATCAATATTGGCCTCGCAGAGGATTCCTTCCCACCCAGCGCTGCAAGCACAGCGGAAAGCATTGAACAGATCCTGACAGGAGCCTGCATGATGGCATGGGCTAGAGCCACACACATCTGTTCCCTTGCAGCCCAGAAGGGATGCCTTATTGCTCAGTTGCAGGAATTGTTCTGGCTGTGGGTATGAGGTATGGGCAGCCAGAGGCAGAAAAACACCCCCTATTTCAGCATGTCCAAGACAGCCAGTGAAATTTTCCGCTAGAATGATAATTGCATTGTTTTTTATGAAGTCCAGGCTGCCAGCGTGCCCCTGTAGGGTTGTGTTCATGGATCCATCCAAATATAGGTTCCATCTTGAGGATGTAGCTGAGGGTTCTTCCATAGACAGTACAAGCATATGCCAAGAGCCATCAGAGATGGACATCTGACTGAGAAAGTTGACTCCCTCAATGCCATTCCCACTCCTGATCTCCACCAGCAGGGAGGTGTTCTGGATAGCCACCAAGAGAGAATCCACCTCCTGTACAGCCCTCAGTAAGATGGCATCTTCATCCCGTGTTCTGAAGTCCAGGCGGAGGCTGTGAAGGGATCTTGTTATAGATGCATTGGTGGTGAATTCGACTGCATTGTGCCCTTGAAATGTGGCACTTGACAGACCTGGGAGGAGAGGGAAATGGTGGCAGTCAGATTCTAAGTCTGTTGAGAGTGCCCCCTGTGTCAGACTCCTATGTGAGCAATAAGATCACTTAGAAGCTAGGACTTGGGGTCCTGCCATAAAGACCTCTACAGGTCTCCTAAATGGGAGCCGTGCTTGGTATCTCTGTTTGCTGGGGAAATAAGCCACCTCCACCGAAGGATTCTATTCTGTCCATAATTTTCCTAGCATAATCCAAACACAGGGTTACTTTACTCAGACTAGGTACCCCTCAAAGCATATTTATTTATTTAAAAATTCCGAGGCAGCTGGGAATTTGAACATTCGCTTGTGTTCACTTGTCAATTTTTTTAACCTTTGAGGATATACCGACAGAACAGGGATTCTTATCTACAGTAAGCAGTGATTGTACCAGGTGGAGAAAAGGTTATAAGATAATTAAAGTGCAGTAAATGGAGGGGATTTAATTGCTTCATGTCCTCTCCAGCCCCCTATGCAAGAAACCAGCTCTGCTGTAGCTCGAACATGCAGATTCCTGGGATGATGCTTACAGACATATCCAGAAGGAACATCCACACAGGTTGTCGTTTTAGAGCATGGCTCACTTTCGCACCAAACTCTTTCTTCACAGTTCTTTCCAGTGAAGTTAGCAGGGCAGCTGCAGATAAAGTCATTCCAGGTAACAGCACAGTGACCACCATTGAAACATGGCGTAGGCTAAAAGACAAGAGAAATTACTTACAGAGAAGGAAGTGTTCATTTTCTCATTGCACATACAAGCTAAGCACAGTGGACAGAAAGATGGGTAGATTTAAACAATGAGAGATTATGAATGTCTACTGGGAAAGTGAAGAGAGAGAGGCATGCCAATTTGAACCTCTAAGTAGGTCCTTGCCTTCTTTTGCGTTTTGGAGGCATCTGGTTTCTCTTGCTCCTTTCTGTCTTCTAGCACTTATTCAAGTCAGAATGAAGCCAGTAGGGACTGACAACGGGACACCCACTACAGACTGCCTGCTCTTCATTCACCAGCATTTGTACGTTCTGCAAACCTATTGGGGCTGGCTTTGGAATGTGCCTTGGATTGAGTAAGGTCTGAGGTAGAAGGAGGTACTCTTACCTGAGGAAGTGCTATCAAAACTAACATCTCCCTCCTTTCACACATAATGATTATAAAGTTCCTGATGCTTCTCTTCAATAGAAGTAGATTGCCAGAAAGCAGCAAGGTCTCCAAACCCCTGAAATCATGTACCAAGCTTCGCAATGGCATCAAATGTTCTTCCAAACTCCTTTAAGATTTTGTGCAAAAGGGCTGTATCCCAGAAGGCCAAACCCCCAACTACACAGGCTGCAAAGCATGCAGAAAACACCCTTCCTACAGAAGATGGTCTTCTGAAGTAAGAATGGGGAGGTGAAATGCTGCATGAAAATAGGGTCCATGAATACATGCTGGATTTAGCCAAAGGACGATCCATACTCCACCTCATAAGCTTAAGAGTTGCTGGTCCTGCTGGCTGCTCACTTCGGTAGCATGGGGAGGAAGAACACAGCAAGGAAATGCTGTGATAACATGAAAGCTATTGGATGCTACTGAGCCACACACACACCCCCATTCACACAGAACCTCCTTTTCATCATCCACATATTAGGACCTACACAATCCTCCCTTCTGGCAAACTGAGTCTTGAATTCTCCTGGATTCTACTTTGAAGGTAGCTATTAGCCATTGGCTGCTCACTGAAAACTCACCTATTCTGCATAGAACTGTAGAACATTACAAAATGTCTGAAAAAGGAATCGAGTCAGACTTTCTAGCCAAATATAGAAGTAATTAAGAAAATATTCATATTGTCATTCCAAGCAACTGATTAGCCACAGGTTCAGGGCAAAAACACACACACACATACACACAAATGGTGTTTAGCACAATACTTGCTTAACCAATGGGATTTGTTGGCCTCTAGCTTTGCAGAGTCTTTGTAGATAGCTACATAGCTATTGCTCAGAGTATATAGACATTGAAAACAGTGTCCTTCCAATTACCATATGCTGGAGCAAGCAACAAGCGATAGCTCCCACAAGCAGATTTTGAACAGGCAGGGTAGAACTCAAAAAAATACATGAGTATCCATCTGCTTAATGTGTTCCTATCATATTGTTTGTTGTGGGAAATACAGTGTTCGGCTAGCTGGCCCTCTGTCCTGACCTGCATGGCCAGTTTTCTCATTCTTATGCTGAAAGAGAAGCATCCAGATACACAAAAACAATCTGTTGAACTTTCCTTACCTTGCATGTATCATCTGAGATACATCCCAGGAAAACATTGGTGGTTTGTTCCACATAAATTTCTTCTGGCCTGTCATCTTTAGGGGGAAAGAACTGCATCTGGTGATTGTTGAGTCTAACATCCTGAAGACAGCCTTTAAAATACCCTCCCCAGCGGGAAGTGCTCTCTTCATCCAGAAGTCCACCCACATGGATCTCAAACCCAGCTGCTAGTGGAGTCACTTTCAAAGGTCCCAGGTCTTCCTCCCTGTTTAAAAGGCTGGCATAAAGAAAACCTTCATCGAAGGAAAGCATTACAAAATGTCTCTTGCCATCGGCCAGATGTCCAGGGATGCTGATGGGAGCACTAACTGTTACCTCTACCTGGAGCTGCCCATCTGTTAGGTATACTGCAAGGAAAGTTTCAGTCCCATTGCTAATTTGAAAAACCAAACCCATGGGCTTCAAAGTCTGGATGAAAAATGAAAGATTAAAATTTGCCCCATGGCTGTTGCTCATTGCAAAGGTGGCAAAACTTGAAGAATTTTCCAGGCCGAAAGTTACCATTGGAGATTCTGGGAGGAGGCGAGAGAGAAAGAAAGAGCAATGAATCAAGTTCCAAGTCATGGCCAAGACAACTGAATATCTGATAATTTCTCTAGTCATTTTGCACTGAAGGACAAAGGGACAGACGACAGAGACTGGAAACATATTAGGGGAAGTTCACCCCACCCATAGGACTATAACATGCACTGCAGGCAGCCACTTTCTCTTGAGTACTAGAGAAAGGCACCTAAGGTTAGCAATGTTCAAGGCCATTTATTTCTTTGCCTATGAGAAACAAAATAACCAATATAATTGCCTGTAATTGTCCAAGACCAAGTATGTTTTGTAGGGAAAGCCCCTGAAATGGTGGCAGAGCACATAGAACTCTGTAGTACTCATTCTTAAGAGACTGAAAACCATCTCCCCAGAAGAAGTTCTTGCTTGCAAACTGACCCAACCGCCTTTAAAAGTGCTGATAGATGTCATAGCTTGTTACTCACCAAAAGAGCATGTGTGGCCTTCATAAGGCCGAGAACAGATACAGTAGAAGTCTGCCCAGAGATCAACACACTGACCACCATGTGAACAAGGCTGGGAATGGCACCAGTCTGTCCTCTCACAACCCAGCTGGACTCCAGAGGATTGAAATCCAATCACTTCATGTGGTAGGACAACCTTAGAATCAATGTACAGGTCTTCCATGCAGCCAATTAAGCTTTGTGCAGGATTAGTCATTAGCTTCTCATCAGTTCCTCCAATGTATATTTCTGAGGAGGGCAACAAGGAATTTGAGAATGATTCTGCAAGGGGACTGCTTTGCCAACAGACACTTGAATGGCAGTCTTCATGCCACAGCCTGAGTTCAAGAGACTCTTGCAACTGGACCTCAACATTGTGCCAGTCGCCATCATTCACCCGCGGTGCCTCCAAGATGAGAGAGGATACGGTATCCTGCATCATCAGTGTTACACGCACAAGGCCACCGGACAGCTCCAGCAACAGATGCTCTTCTTTGTGACCTCGGTAGATGAGGACAGCATCAGGAAGGGTGGTTCGGAATCGGAGGGCCACAGAGGATCGATAACTCCCTGAGGTATCGCTTGAGCTTTTGTTGTATGCTGACATATTGATAAAAAGATAGGTACTTGAGGAGAACGAGAAGGTTGTTGATGTAGAGCACGTGGAGTCATAAAAACCAGGCTGGCACTGGCACAGGTATCCATGGATTTCAGACTGGTAGGTAGGGACACACAGGGCCTCATTTTGGCAGCCGTGGGCCTGACATCCAGTGAGCTCCACAGAGCAGTTCTTCCCACCCCAAGTAATGCCACCTTGATTAGGGAGGCAATGGCAGATGTAGTCAGCAATGCCATCTTCACAGGCACCTCCATTTTCACACGGGTGGTCTTCGCATTCATTGATATCTATGGCACATTCCACACCTAGTAAACAGAGAGGGAAGTTAGTGGGAAACAGTTGAGATCCAAATTCCACTGGGTCCCCAAATGGTGAAGTGAAGCTAAAGGCAAGCGATGTCTTTATGACTTAAGTGCTTGTAGATTGCGCCTCCAAACTTCTGACACAGGTTCCTAGTAATCTTTCAAGACAGCTGTGCTGATATTTGGATTATGCAGGCTAATAGCATTATACCTCCCCAAAGACAACCAGCCCTGTGAGGGAATCATAGCACAGAAGGTTTGTGGAATATTTGCTCTTCCTTCTGGGCAGGGGTGGAATTTCTTCTGGAAAGTCCAGTGTGCAAACTAAGTGCCAATAATTGCTCTCCTGGGCAATAAACAATGACAATACAGTGCTATATCAATCTCATCCAAAGATATAGCCATGCTGTAGTTCTGCTTCAGCAACCTGAACCTTTCCCCTGAGAAGCTGGCTGTTTAAATTAGTTTGTTTAGTGTAGGCAGAGAAGGCCAAGTTGCTATCTGTGGACCATACTAAATCTTCAGCAGACATTTGAAGCAGCCAGAGGGCTCAGAGTGGAGCTGGGAAACAGCCAAAATTTGGCATGAAGTTGGCCTGGTTTGTAGCCCCCAAATTGATGTTCAGGGAAGGTGCCTTACTCAAACATTTAGCAGACATCTGTTCAGTTTTGTTTGGCTGCTCAGGCCATTTAAACTTAACAGGTGAGCAGGGTGGGTCTGCCTATCAGCAGTTAGGTTTAAATGGCTGCAAGCCTTTTCACCGGTCTGTTTCACTCCCCCCTGCTTTCAAGCAGGGGAAACTGGAACTGACCAGTGAAATGGCTGGCAGCCATTTCAGCCTAACAGCCTAGCAGGACCGCCTATCAGTGATTCAGTTTAAAAGGCTGTGGGCCGTTAAACATGTTTGTTTTGCTCCCCCCCCCCATTTCAAAGTTGGAGGAAATGAAACACCTTCCCAGGTGATTCCCCACTTTCTCCCAGCCACAGCAGGTCTGAACTGGCTGGTCCAAAGTGGTTGGTTTTCTTTGGAAAAATTCTGTCTTGGTTTGGGGGCTGTCCCGAAACTAACCAGAATTTTTTTAGGCTTGTGCCCATCCCTACCACCAACTTTATAGGAATAGTACAACCAGCAGTGACCTAAAATTTCTAGACATCATCACATTCCCTCCCATTCAACTAAGAGGACAGGTTCTGCTTCTGGGTATCATACTGGGTCTCTGCCCTTTCCAGGTTCTGTTATGCTGGCATGAACTCTCCTCCCCAGTCTCTGCATCACTTTCTTGCCTGTTTCAGCCTTCCCTTATTTACATCTAACTCACTTTTCGGGGGTGGGGGAACCTGACTGCCAAAGGAGCTTACTGTTAATACCTGCTCTAAAACAGTCACTTCCCATTTAGGTGAGGGATTTCACATGTTCCATGAAAATGGCAGAAGCTAGTTAAGTTTGCAGCACAGATGCATCCCAAGAATGATCTTGCTACAGCAATAGTCTTCATTTTTATGGGATTTCATCATGCAAGAGAGTTTCCTGGTGGCTCAAATTCCATATTAAAAAGTAGGAGTATTCCCATGCCCGAGGGGGACAGTTGCATAAAGCTCAGTCTCTGAAGCTTCTTTAAAAAATAAAAATTGCAAGATATTTTGAAACCAAGAAAATTATGCAGAAAATGGAACAAGGTTACATCACTAAAGATAAGTGTCACAAGCACAAAAGTATCTCTGACATGTATACATCCACATTCCAGATAACTGCTATAAACTCATGATCTAAAATGCATATATGAGAAGAGTAGCATATATCATTGTTAAAACATTGATTTTTGAGTACAGGAAATACTCTAGGGGACCTTATACATTAACTGTTTGATTACTGTACTGAATATTTTCTGCAAAGGCTCTAAGTCATTTCATTTTCTAGATGTTTCAGTTGGGGGACGGGGGGTCTTTATGGTAAATGACTATGCAAAAGTAGGCGACTTCATGAAGCTTTTCCGGAAATAACAAAAATTTGCTTTAGGCTGTTCCAGCCAACAAAACTGATGTAGGCTGGTACATGCCAACAAATAATCTGCAATCCTTCCTGTGGGAGGCGTGGAGTGTTCAAAAGCCTGGGGAAGAAAGGGAGGCAGGGAAAAAGGAGTCCTATTTGGAACTACCCATTAACAGTAGGCTATAGTACCTTCTGTACAGAAATGCTCCACTTTAGGCCTTTCCCAGGCATATGTGTACCTATGGAAACACCTGCAGATCCTAAAGCTAAAGAAAGGATAGCTTACATAATTTATAAGCTTAAGATCTTCTATCCGAGAACTAAATTGCCAGATGCTTGAAAAGCAGCATGCATGAAACTATCACTACCACACTCTGGCCATTACCAGAGGGAGCCTGCTTTGGAAGAAAATGCTATTAGGGGTAATCGTTCCTCTGTCATATTAATGGCCCCAAATACCCTCACCCATGTGCTGTAAACCTGAAGGTATCCTTCAGCCCTTAGCTAGGTGTTCTACTTCCATGCAGGAGTCTATTAGCACTTGCAGAATTTTGAGAAACTGGAGTGGGCAACACCACAAAATAGCTTCAATGGGATTGTTTTGAAAAGAGCAAGTGTCTAATAGACAAGCCAAATTTGTGACAGGGCATTTCATGAGTCACTGCTTCCTTCTTCAGATAAACTGAGCATCTTCCTTTGAAGGAGGCAGCTGTTTATAAATTGGTCCACCTTTTGTGAGCAACATAACCATCTCAAGAGAACGGTACATATTTCGTGGGGGCGAGCAAGATTCACATTCCTGCAACAATAGTGCACTTTCTTTTATCAGATCATAACCCTCAAATAACCGAAGGCATTGCAAAATTCCTTCATGGGATTTTCTCCAAGTGATCTGGGATCTGAACCCCCTTGTCTTTTATACAGATGCTTTATTATGATTATGCCAATAAAGGTATTTGATTTAAAAAAGGGGGGGTCCACTTGGAGTAAAAAAAACAAAAACAAATACCTCCTGCTCCATTGAGCTGAGGGGGAATCAAGACTGGCTACTTGTTTTGCAGAGGAGATGTTTGGAGGAAGAAGCAACGGGTTCCAGCAAGCCCATCAGTAGGTGCCATGGCTACCATGGGCATCAACATTGGAAATTATTGTTCTAGTTCTATTTCTGTGGTCGGCAATGACTGACATCTCTGTCAGTCACAGTGGACTGAGGACCGTGAGTATCCTGGGGGGGGGGAGGATCATACACTCTTGGATGACTATATTTGAAAGCAGCAAAACAAAGTCTAACATATATACACTCATTATTTAAGTCACAGGTAAGATGGATAATCAGTCACAGCAAGACAGAGAGTAGCAAGCATTTAACAGGTCCTATCTTTAAAGAAGGAATCTCACCAGCTAGCCCACTTGCCCCAAGGCCCGTGAGCCACCCTGGATGCTTTCGGTTACCTGTCCTGAGCACAGCCTAACTGGAATTCTGACTGTTGTCAGCAAGATGTAAAGCAGGAAAATTAGCAACAACACAAGGTCTGCATCACAATGGCCCACGTCCATGGTGACATACAGCAAACTCCTCCCTCTCGTACGGTTTTCTTTTGACAGTCTCCAGCTGCCGCAGCACATGAGTCTCAGGAGCATCAGAGAGAAACTCCTGCCTCTTTGAGTCATTGCAGGTTTACTAGTTCCGGCAGTTCCCACTCACTGGGAGAGAAAAGAGTTTTCCTGGAGCAGGTATGAGAAGCATAACATGAAGCCAAAAAATGCACTTGAGCCCCGGCTCTGAAACAACACTGTGTTCCAGGCACAGCCGGCTCAGACACACCCACCCCAGAATTAGAGCACAACTTCTGTTAATCAAGAGCAGCCATTGAGCCTTAGAAGGCTGACCTAGTCAGGCTTCTCTCCTCTGCGAGGAATTCATCTTTTAATACGTCCTCTGTTTACACAGCCCAAGGACTCCCCACACCCCTTCAGGTAGCCAGGATGCAACTCCTTGCCTCTGCAGAGTCTGTCATTACCTGCTAGAAGATACATTCCACCCATAACGATACCAACGAACATGGAGTTCATAGCTGTTCCCCTGCAGGCATTAGTGATGATGACAGCATGAAAAGAGGGGCTCGGTGCTCAGCTGGAATAGAGCAGCAGAATGTGTGTGCGTGCCAGGCGAGCAAAAGGGGATTGGAGATGAAGCCAGCCAATATAAAGCAAGCTTCACTGTAGCAAGACCTAATCCATCTCAGCTCTAAACCTCCCCAGCTGGCTCCTATCTCTGCTGACAAGAAGAATGCTTGTCTACTACCTCCAGGAAGGGGGGAGGAGAATGAGGGGAGGTTTAGGAGCTGTCTATCATTCCTGTACCCCCTCCTTTCTCCAGGGCAAGCCCTGTCCTCATTTCCGCCAAACAAGGAGAATGAACAAGACCATCCTTTTGCTGGATAGAGAAAGGCAGGGGGAGCCCAGGGAGTGGCCTGTTTGGCCTGTCTTGATGCTGGCTGCTGGGTGAAATGGTGAAGATATCCATAACTGCTTTGCCATGCCCTCAGCTACAAAGAAAGGTATTTTTTTTACTCATTTGCAGGGGGCCCAGGCCACCCAGAACACACATCTGTACTACTCAGTTCGCGTTTTGCCGTACTATCTCTAGCCTGCGGGTGAGTAACAAACTGGAACCAAGCAAAGTTTATTGCATCTAGCCAAGGGTCATTACAAAGAAAAGTATGTATAAGAATCTGAGGAACATAAAATACAGGAATTAAGAGTTGTTTTTTATACCCTACTTTTCACTACCCACAGGAGTCTCAAAGCAGCTTACAATTGCCTTCCCTTCCTCTCCCCAAAACAAAACTCCTCTGTGAGATCAACTCTAACAGGACTGTGACTAGCCCATGGTCATCCAGCTTGCTGCAAGTGGAGGTGAGGAATCAAACCTGGCTCTCCAGATAACAAGCCACTGCTCTTAGCCACTGTATCGACCACCATTAAAGGTAAAGGTATCCCCTGTGCAAGCACCGAGTCAGGTCTGACCCTTGGGGTGGCACCCTCTAGCATTTTCTTGGCAGACTGAATACAGGGTGGTTTGCCATTCCCTTCCCCATTCCCTTCTATTCCTAACCACCATTACACAGTTAAAATTATTAAAATGAGATAAAAAATACTATAGAAAACCCTACTGAAGAACGTAGCAATTGTACATTTTATGGTCTTTAGGTGCAACTGTAGCCTGAATTTTCATGGCAGCCAGGTCACACAAGTATAGCCAGTAAGTTGAGTATGAATCTGTCAGCCTGGAGAAAAATAACTCCACCACCGGACACAAATTTCACGTGCCCCAAAGCTAATAGTGATTTTGTTTACATTCTGGCGTACCTGCTTTGAAAACATACAGCTGAGAAGAAGGGACCAGAAGCAGCCTTTGGGAGCATTTGATGGAAAGGTTCACAAGTGACCAAGGAAAGTAATTTTTGTTTGTACTGAGGGGATTAAGACACTTGCTCAGACCCAATATTTGTTTTTTGTTTTGCATTCTGGTCACTGTGAAGACAGTTTTTAATTTTGATCTTTAAATGTTCAGTTGCAAAAAAAAAAAAAAACAAGGGAAGAATTACCTCATACATTTATTCATATGTACCTCTTATATGTACTCATATGAAACCAGAAGGATGGCCATTTATATCTTGCCTTTCCAGGAATCTGCTCGACATTGATCTAAAGATAAGTTGGGAGCATTTTAGGAGCATATGTGGTCCTACAGGAAGATTCCTAAAACGCCCACAGCATCTCCCAGATCAGTATCTGAGACTTCTGCTGACCCAGGTCCTTCCATGAATTCCTGAAAGCAGCGTGGTCTCCAAAGGGGAGGATCCTGCACAGATCAGAACGGTAGGCTTCTTTTCCTCACAGGTGATCCTTAAAACCCCCAGCTCAAGGCAGAGTATAACTGCCCCTGAAATGCATAACGGGAATGTTATGGGAAGCTAACTGGCTCTGTGATCCTAATGTGAAGTAATAAGCTGTTTACACAGCAGGACCAGACTGGGATTAATTGACAAAGCAGAAGAGATTAATTGCTATTATTTCCCTGTCAGCTTCACTCCTCCACAAACTCTCATGCTTCTCACTGAGTGTGCAGAGTGGCAAAATGCACCTCCCCCAAGTGCTTAGCTAGGCCTTGAGCTTAAAGCTTCCCACAGCCGTGCACAAAGCAAAGGGCTCCAAGAAGGCCAAGTACAGACACTGGGTTCTCAGGTCCAGCATAACAAAAGACACAGCCATATTGAAGAACAGCTTTGATCAACACTACATTGTGGAGAACGATCCACTGTTGAATTTATGAAGCAGCAACAGTTCCACAGGGCCTGCAAAAGGGAGCTCCTCTGCCAGGCATTTGGTTGAGGTCGACCCAAACAATCGCTTCCAGTTGGCCTCCAAGCCCTCCCCCCCCCACACTACGACTGACACTAATCTGCCTAACCCACTGGGTCCCAGTAAGAGTTGAGCTGAGGCTCCTGCAGTTTCTATTTTCTAATATTATTGTTATGATCATGTTAAGTTATTGTTGTTATAATGTTATGACTGTTATCACCTGTTACCATATGTTATCTGTATCTTTGCCTGTTTCCTGTAAACTGCCCTGAGCCCTTGGGGAGGGCGGTATATAAATATAATAATAAAATAATAAATAAACAAACAAACAAGAGGGGAAGATAAGACCCCACTCACACCACACCTGGATTATCCAGGACTCATTTTTGGATCTTCTTACATGATGCCTCTATTGCTTATTTTGTGCTCTCAGCTCAGCTCTAAGATGGCTTTTCAATCACAACGCCTACTATTTGCATATGGAACTAGTTGAATATTAAAAAACACCATCAACTTCCGTGTTCTTGATGACTCAAAATCCTTGGCAACAATCTCAGAAGCCACAGGGGGACAGGGCACTGGTCACAAATGTAAATTTTTATAAGCTCTGCAGCACCATCTTCCAGGGGTATCATTTTCTGTCAGGGAGCACAACTTTTACTAAAACTCTGTGGAATGGTGAATTATTACATCTGCAAAGTTTGGGCTCATAAAAGGCACTGGTGATTTTGTCTCTGCTGTAAATCCAGCCATCTCATGTTTTCCTTCCATTTTTGTTATGGTTGTTAACTGAAAATGTTTTAAATAATATACAGGTTTGCAAGTGGCACCAAACAAACAAAAATAGCTTCTACAGACCTAATTGTTCAAGATAAGGAAGGGAGCATTCTTTGATAACAAAATTTCCAAATTAAGCAGGTCTTCACTGTCTAAGAGATCACCTGCTCCATTCATCACAAACCATTTAAGATGAAATAGGAATGTCCACCAAATGTATCTATCTCGGATGAGCTCCCCCCCCTTCCCTCCTCCTTCCTGTTCTGTCTACATGTGATCATTTTCTGGGGTGTCTATATATATGATCTACACAGTGCTTCTATATACCAAAGAGTGATTCCTGTGTGGTTAGTTCTAGGTGAGGGGATACTTGTTTATACCTTCATGCGCACTGTGTGATGTGTGAAGCATTCCTTTTGTTAGAAGTAATAGTATATGACATAGGATGGCTTTATGGGGGAAAATAAGTCTAAACACTTAAACTGAGTACTATCACACATGCTAATAATGTCGTTTCTGTGGTATAGTTATTACATACATGTGTGTATGTAATGGAACAGGCTGCTCCTCCCCTAATATCTGTTCAGCTTCCAGTTTTGTATGTTAGTAGAAGTTTTTGGTTATTGGCACTGTCTCTTTGCAAATAAATGGCTGATGTCTTGAGTCATATTGTCTCCGCTGAATGGACCTGAGGACAGGTGCCTGAGTGGGTACCCTAACCTGGGAGTTCACAGCCAAAGGGGGACATTACAGTTTCAGCCCATTTCATTGACCGTATGCAAATAGATTTTGCCATTTCACACAGCAACATCCAGTTGCAAAGTGCACTGAAAGTGAATTGAAAATGTGTTATTAAGTGTGTGAAAGCACCTTTAAAATATGAAGCCTAAAGGCATTTGGCTTCCCTGCTATCAAAATGTCTTCACACAACCAGCTTGCCTCCAATATGTTGATTCCCTATGAAATTAAGAGACAGGTATGAACAAGCCCAGAACATGATTTCTAAGAGGAGAAGTACTAAGGTTTGAAGCTTGCCTGGAAGCCAACACTCTGTCAATGAAGACTACTTCTTGGGGTAAGGCACATGATCAGAGGTCCTTTCTTGTTTTTTTTTTCTATTCTGCATGTTCCAGGCCTGAGCTCTTAATATGATTTTATTTCAGAGTGAAACTGAGTTACACGTTGTGTCCTTTCAAAACTTAAAAAACAGCTCTTCAAATTTAGATTTTTCTCATCTAAAATTAGATTGTTCTTCCTTCCACAAGATGGCAGCCTTCAATGCTTTAGAGAAAAATGTGGGTTCTCGCCAATATGGACAGAACTGCTGAACTAATTGGATCCCAAGAAACTGAATGGCATGAGATAAATAAGAAACTAAAGGCAAATTACAGGCCAGAAAGAGATTAATTATAATGGAGGGATGAGGGCACCCTCTTCAGGAGCCCCTAGACGTGGACCCCTTGGACCAATCATTTTGAAACTTGGAGGGGAGTCAGGGAAGAGCCTCCGGGAGCTACCCTGAAAGTTTGGAGGCTGTACCTCAACCCCCCCCCCCCCCAAGGTCCTGGGAAAGCAGGAACACCAACATTCCCATTATAGTTTATAACGCCATTGACTTCCATGGGCCGAATCAGGCCCTTCATTCACAAGCCAACTTGGGATGGATTACAACAGTAAATTAAACATCTAAAACAATAAATAAAATATAATAAAGCACAGTAAAATTTTACACGTGCTCTGTCATTCTGTCACCACGATTCAGCTGACGATTTTGAGTTGTTGCAATGATGGAATAATAATTTTGCCTAAATTTTTGTTTATATATCTGCATTAGGGGCACTCCAGTATTTGCACTTTAGTGTGGTAGAGATAATGATGCCCCCACATCTGGGATGATTGTCACTGGATGACTTGCCTAAGTCTTTTGCACCTTCCCATCATTTGAATGCATTCATCTAAGACTGAATCAGACCATTGGTCCCTTGAGGTCAGTACTGTCTACAGAGACCAGCAGTAGCTGGGTCTCAGGTAGAGGTCTTTCACATCACCCCCAACTTGATCCTTTTAACTGGAAATGCTGGGAACCGAACCTGTGACCTTTCTCAGGCTACGGAGATGCTCTACCACTGAGCTGCAGATTGTTCTCAAGTATAGCCAAGCATAAAGGCCACCAACATCACCATGATTTAAGCTTGGAGCCTATGAATTAGTTCCATACACGCTAGATAGTCTCTGTTGTAAGGCTCACTGAAAACAATTTCATCTTGTGCAAAATAAAATTCTGGAGGCAGAAGTAGTGCATGTCACAGCAGAAACTTTAGGTGGCAAAAAATTGGTTTTGGAACACATGGAACCAAGCCTGTGCTGTGTAAAAATTATAGTCTTGTGGCACTTAATGATGTAATGTAGCATAGGCTTTGGTGAGCCAGAATTTTTATTCCACAAACAGTGTTTGCCTATAAAGTACCACAAGTATTTTTTTAAAAAAAGAGAAAACATCTTCCAGATTCAGAATTTGGAACCTAAAACATACTCGGGGTTTTATTTTTACATCCAGTTGGAAAATTCGAAGCAAAATGGGTACCCTCTACAAAGTAGGCAACTCCATGATTATTATGCCACAATAGAAGCCCGGCCCAATCTGTTGTTATCCAGCATATTTTCTCCCTTACCTGAGTACCCTGGCATGCAGTGACACCAATAGCTGTTCACCAGATCCACACAGCGGCCTCCATTCTGGCATGGTTGAGATTCACATTCATCAATGTTAATGGAGCAGGTATCTCCTTTGGGGGTTCAAAACAGATCAGAAAATGAAAGTCTGATTCTTTGCCCCATGAGCCAGTTCCTGACTTCTTTTGGTTTTATCAATTATGTGTAGCTCTATGTCACCCGATTTACAATAACTCACTCTGCTTCTCCCTTTTGTCATGTATCTGTATGGCAGTGCTAAGGGGAACACCCCTCCCCCCCAAAATAAATGGTACAACAAGACTCACCATCAAAGCCTGGCTGGCACTTGCAGATGAATCCAGCGGCTTCTTGGTAGCTGAACTGAGTTGGAAAGTCCACAAGTTCTCCATAGTAGTTATGGTTGGATTGTTCATAGCACTGGCCGCCATTGAAGCAGGGCTCTGCGGCACATTCATCCACATCTTCTTCACAGTGCTCCCCCACATACCCTGGTGACAGTATTCAGGGGTTACCTGGGCAAGGAAATCCCTAGACAGCGCTAACATGTACCTAATCTGTACCATAAGTAAAGCTGGAGAGGGATGATGGAAGGAGTTGGGACTCATCGCCTACCTGATTGGGCCCATGGGGAGTCACTCCCCATGGCCTGCCCTTAACTGGCCTGCCCTTAACTGCCTCCATCTCCCTCACTGGCTCTCGGGGAGGGCACTCGCCCCCCAAAGGACCAATCAGGTAGGGGATATTATGTCCCTGAGTCCCTCCCCCCTGCCTTCTAGCCACATGAAGAGGTAGCAGTCAAGAGGTAGCAGCCCAAGCAGCCCCACCACAGCCTCACCAGGCCTTGGCGGAGCTACCTGGGTGGATGGAGTGGGGAGACAGGGAATAGGAGCCTAGCACTCAGGGCTAGTACATAAGACTGCACTTTTCTAATGGTTTCACATTGACTTCTAGGGAGACACAGGGATGATGGGCTGAATTCATGCATGCATTACATCCTGGAAAATCTCTGCAAAGTAGCCTTAGCCTGAAGATGACCAATCACAATATCCTCATAAGTCTAGGGACTTCAAGAAACCAGTTTACCATACTGGGAAGTCACATAAGTGGTCAGAAATGCATGAAAACAATGGAACCTGAAAGAATGGTACAAAGAGAAGAGGGATTTGGCTTAGTGGCTAAACACCTGCTTAGTATCTCCAACTAAAGGAACTCTGGTAGCAAGTAGCTAGGAAAGGCTTTTCTCTGCCTGAGATCCTGGAAAGTCACTGGCAGAATAGACGGTACTGAGTTAGATGGATCAATGTGACTTCACTCACCTGGCCAGCAAACACAGCTGTAGCGTCCTACTCCTTCAAGACAGGTTGCACCATTCTGGCATGGTTGGGAGGCACACTCCAAAATATCCAGCTCACAGTGTTGCCCTTCAAAGCCAGTACTGCGGCAATCACATTGATAGCTAGAAGGAAGAGCAGGACAGATCTACAGTTTACTGTCGGATAAGCCAGTGCCTTTCTCACCCTCGTTGCTTCCTCATGGCCTCAGGTTCAGTTTATTGTTTCCTTGGTTATTTCAAATTTCAGTTGCTTTAGAATTATTAATTGTCCTGGACCCCACTTTTAATTAAAATAATTTCCCAACATGGCTAACAGCTATTCAATACCTACACAAACATTAATTTATCATCTTAGTGAGGTCTTAGTCCAAGCACAATGGACAGATGTCTGACAGCTGCATCACCCAGCTCGAGGCTTCCTAAATACAGTTGGTGGACTGCATTTGCCACCATGCGTCTAATGGGCTAGTTACTTTTTTAAAACTTCCTCATCTACATTCTTTCTCTGAAGAGGTTTTTTCGTGTATTAGATGAACAGAAAAATGGTTCAGGCAGACCTCTGTCCAGCATCCTCCCTCTCACCTGTTGACCAGGTCATGGCACATGCCTCCGTTGAGACAGGGCTGGCTCTGGCACTCATCAATGTCCACCTCACACTGGACCCCCTCATAGCCCGGCACACAAGAGCAGATGAAGAGCCCGATGTAGTCACTGCAAGTACCACCATTCCAGCAAGGGTCTGATGCACATTCGTCAATCTCCACATCACAGTTCACACCTGGGCCGGGGGGGGGGGGGCAGAGTATGATTAATATTCATCCATATACATAAGTTTTAATCAGTAAAGTTCTTGCCGGTCTTCACATGGTTCATTCTCACACGCATTCTGCCAGGTGGATCAACTGTGTATAGACAGAGAACTGATGCTTAGTACATGTGACATGCCCAAGATCCATGACATTTACTAGGTTTCCCAAAGCCAAGTTCCAAAGTCCATTTGCTGGCCCATACTTCCTCGGGATTATACCACCATTCTCATGTTCACAAACAGGAAAAGAGGGCTGAGAGATCTGACTTCCCCACGTTGCAGCAATCGTGGAGGCTAAAGTGATATCAGCATGGCATTTATTTTGCAGGGATGGCTGCCCACTATGAATACACAGAGAAAGGAAGATGTCCTTGTCTTTTCCAGGAATGTAGATCCATGAACGCAGCTTTTAGATCTCCCGAAGGACCCACCATGCAGTGAGACTGACTAAACTGTTGCAAAACTAAGTAGTTGGGAAACTAATCACCACCCCTGTTTCAGTTGCCTTGCAGGGCAAGCTGTGTCAGCCTCTCTCCCAGTATTTATGGCAAAGGGTATCAAATATTGTCTGGTAGGGTGTGGACTCCCATGCAGTTCACCTTGTCACTCTCTGATCCTATGAACTGCATTGTCTTAGCATCCTCTCAAAGTGTATATCTCTGGTCTGGCACCTGGAAATCTTTCTAAGTCCACTTTTTTGGCACAGTTCTCCCAGCAGTCATGGTTACACTAATCTACAAGGAATGTAAGGCCCCCTAATCTGGTGTATCAAGAACTGTCAAACATTCGGTTAAATTTCTTGCTTCCCATCATGCCAAGAAATGTTCATGCCAGGACAACCAGACTATTCATCACATGAGAAATTATTGGGTGGAATGGGGCAGCAACATTAATGGAGGGATGTTCAAAGAGAAAGAACAATGGGTGTTTTCCCATAGGCATAATAGTGCACTTTCAATTCTTTTTGGGTGCACTTTAGAGATCATTTGCAAGTCAATTTTGCCAAAGTGCAGTCAAGGTGGATTGAAAGTGGATTATTTAGCATGTGTGAAAGTGCTGAATGGAAAAGCACCAACACATTTAAACTAAAATGAAAGACGCATAGAAGAGATGGTCCAAGAATTTTTTCCAGATCAAGCTACAATCTTGCATGCTTGAAATTGAGGTAGACAACTTTTGGAAATTATTATTCCCAAATGTCATTTCCCTCCTATCTGAGAAGCTCTAGTTTATTTATAGACCCTAAATATGTAAATCATTACTATCGTCACATGTTTCATCCTTGAAATACTCAGATCCATTATGCTATGGTAAAAAGTTTGATTAGGAGCAGTCAAGAGAATGTGCCCCCCCCCCTCATTCCATGCAGTGAGTGGATATGTCATCTCACTGCAGATGCCAGTTTTGGCCTTCTCATTTATGAAATTTTAAAATGTATTGCTGTCTTGCACCATTCAGGCAAGGAAACTCTCCTGAAAAGCCTTCTTGAAGGATGTCCATACTACTAACGTAATTTGCTCTTGGAAACTTGTGAAAATCCATCACCTTCCATCTTGAGGGAAGGACCGTGGTAGAGCATTTGCTGGCATGCACAAGGTGCCAAGACTGATCCCCAGCAATTCAAAGGAACAGGGAGTAAGTGGTGTGAATGACATCAGGGCTGGACCCTGGAGAGGCCACTGCCAGACTGACCTTGATGGACCAGTGGTCTAATTCAGTATAGGGCAGCTTCACGTGTTTTATCTGTTGATGGGAGGCATTTTTAATTTAGTCACCTAGTAGAGGGGGTGTTTTTTTTTTAAAGATGTTCACACCTATTATTAACATACATCATATGTTAATAATGCAGCTTCTAGATAAAATGTTATTACTCATCCTGAGTTTTCAGTGGGTGGGAGGGAGAAAGACAGAAGAAGTGAAACCTGGAATGTGCCTGAATGAGTCTCTCTCTTCCCCCACCCCTCAACTCCCCATTTCAGCAGAAATTCCATTGCCTAGCAGGGTTGGCCTCCCACACAACTCCACACGGTGACTCAGAACAGGGGAAGGGGCATCTGATGTTTCAGCGCCCCTTCTACCCCCACCGGTAATCTTCAGCCAGTCACCCTGACATTCCTTCACAGCAATGTAACTGTTTTAAGGGCTGCTGCTCATTTACAAAGATGAGCAAGGCCAGAGCCTTTGTGCCGACTAGTACCAGGTGGGGGGTGGGTCAATACAAGCTTAATTCCATCCTGATAACAGTTCTAGGAGAGAGCAGAGAAAAGTCCTTTGTGGATGCTCCTTTAGGAAATAAAAGTGGTAGGTGCAGAGAGGATCGATATGGTCCGGAGGGATGTCGTCCTAAGTCAGAGGCAGAGATAGTCAGAAGGGGCTTTACATTCCAAAGTACTTGAAACCCCTCCTTACTGACAACATCTGCATCCTATATGATCTGTACTACCCATACCATTGCCCCATCAGCCACCAGACTGGCCCAACATTAATCTACAGCCTTCTACTGGGTTAGCCAACTAGCCCGCTCAAAGTCAAACTACCTGATCTTGATTAATTACTGCATCTATGATGATCTATCATGGTATAAAATATGCTCCTCCCAAGCAAGAACGGGATTCCCTTGCCAATATGACCTGTGGGGAAACTTTCCCCAATGCAAAAATATGTGGAAATCCATCCATTCAAGAGAAATGTAACCATCCCCTTCACTGCACCCAGAATCCTGCCTATTGCCAATCTTAAAAGGGTAATAAAACCAGCACTGTCTGAGGAAGAGTGCTTGCACTCAAAAGCTCACGCCCTGAATAAATCTTTGTTGGTCTTAAAGGTGCTACTTCAGACCAACACGGCTACTCATTTGAATCAAAACCAGCAACATTATGGATGGCATAAAAACTAATAGCAATGTGAGCAGATAAAACAATCAAAATAATGAAAAACTTGAAGCTTTTTTGTTGTCTTATTTTCTCTTGGGGAATTTTCATGGGCACCTGAAACTAAATCGATTCAATGCCAGGAAGACTTCTGAAGAGAAAAATCTCCAGATGTGAGTCATCAGTACAGAAAATGCCCACTATAGAAGGGTCTCTGCATTTCCACTGTTTTCCTAATGGAGTTCTGATGCCCAGCGGGTGACAGAGGATGTTGGGTGACAAGAAGGCATCAACCCTCCCCTCCCCAGTCAACCAACAATACTCCTCACCCCAGTATGTTCTCTATCAACCTCTAGCATGGTAAGCAACTGGATGGCAAGGCACACACACCACTGCCCTCTCTAGAATTACTACTCACTACCCAAATCCAGTAAGTAGCAGGGGCAAGCAGTACCTGTGTAACCAGGCAGGCATTGGCAAACATAGTGGTCCATCTGGTTTAGGCAGGTGCTGTTATGCTGGCAAGGCCGGGAGGCACATTCATTGATGTCAATCTCACAGTGGTAGCCCTGGAACCCAGGCACACAGAAGCAGCTGTACTCATTGACTCGATCCAGGCAGATGGCACCATTCTGGCATGGGCTGGAGGCACATTCATCCACTTCCTCCTCACAGTGGGTCCCGACATGGCCAGGTGGGCATTCGCAGGTATACCAGCCAGCACTCTCGATACAGGTACCATTGTTGTGGCAGGGGTTGCTGGAGCAAAGAGAGGGTTGGATTTGGCAGCGGTCTCCATTCTGGCATTGGCAGCCATATCCATTGGTAACTGTGATGCACTGAAAGTGAGGCTGTGGACAAGGGCTAGTCTCACATACATCAGCTTCGGAATTACAAACGAGACCGACAAGGCCTGGCCTACATCGGCAAGTGTAATTCAACTGCCCAGGGATTCCACTGCAAGTCCATTCTGGCGGACAAGCACGTGCACCACATGCATCGTATAGGAACTCACAGTTCCATCCCACGTAGGCCAGAGGAGTCTGAGGACAGAGGCATCTGTAGCTCCCTTCTGCGTCCTGACAGGTGCCTCCATTCTTACATGGGGATGAGAAGCAGCTGCTGCCCAGTTCAGAAGATGCAAGTCCTGTGGAGAAAAGAGCAGTTCTGGTCAGACTCATACTTGTATGAGGGCAACTATATCTTAGTGTCACTACGTGTAACTGAGGAGGGTAAGCAACACTGTCTTGGGGCAGCTGGGACCTTTTGTCTGGCGTTAGAGTTGGTTCTACACTACTGCAGAACTAGGGCTGATTACTATTGAAGTGTTTTGACATGTACACTCCTGAGGAATGCTGAGGATAGTTTCACCAAGGAGAAATCTCTTGGCAGAGAGCACAGAAGCAAGTTACAAGAATATAATGCAAATCTAGGGAGAGGAAGGACTGAGACAAAGATGAAAAATTCCAGACAGGCTTCCTGGATATATATAATTTTGGGTAGTACGATTGGTCTACCATCACTTTGAGCGCTTCACCAATCAAGATGTGCTTTGGAATCCCATTATATATGATTCTCACCTTTCTAAGTTAATCAAAGACTTGATCTGTGCTAAGAGACAGCAGTTTTCACCTAGTAGTGCTGGTTATGTGATTTAATGCTGACCCTGAAGAATGGGAAGGAGAAATTCAAAGCCTCGTGCAACAGTCCTTGGAAAACCCCTATTGCAGGTCATGCTACTGTTCTGATCTTCGAATTGAAACAGAGAATAAGCACGGGGAGTCTACACAGTCCATTGTAGAGGTACTGAATACACTGGCCTGTTTAAAAACATGGTGCAAACTTTCAGGTTACACAGGATGTAAAAACTGACCATGAAGATATTATTTCACAAATCTGAAATGTACCTTACATCTTCATTTAGCCATGCCCCTCCCACACTGATTCCCTCCCCCTGCTTCATATATTTTCTATAAATCTCCTTTGGTTTATCACCCTTCCTGTCGGCTGAACATCGAACTGGAGGTGATAGAAGAATAGGTGTTGCAGCACTTTTTCCCTTTAAAGGCACCTGTCCCTTCCTTGACCTCCCCGCTTGTCTCTTTCTCTGTTGAATCCTTCTGGGCTATGAAGGCCCCCCACCATCACCCAGTTTGGCCCCATCCCCCCTTCCTTTCATGTGACACTGTGGAATGTGCTGTGCTTTGCAATGTCCAGCACACCCTTTATCCTACCGTCAGGCCTTTTATTTCGAATTCCCACTCAGGCAGAAAAAAAGGATGACGGAACACGCCTGGAATCCACCGCAGCAATTAGAGCGGGAAACCCAGGCTGTTGCTCTAAAGTGGGGCTCCCCTCGCTGGCAAGCTCCTCTAATGAGAAGCCAGCCTCGGCCTGGAACACAGAAACACTCCGGGAGGCAGCAGGGTCCATCGCACAGCACGCCAGTAGCCGCAATCGCAGCAGAAACAGGGTAAGGGCTTGCAGTCAGATAGACAGGAGCTAAACTGCACCTGTTATGAAAAGGCTGTAAGCCAGTGCTGGGATGGACTGTCACAACACCTAATGGACTATAGCATAGAGCAGGGATTCCCAAACCAGGGGCCCATGGACCCCTGGGGGTCCCAGGGCACTCCAGAGGGGGTCCACAGCCTTTCCTCTCATAGAATCCTAGAGGTGGAAAGGGACAACGGTAATCTAGTCCAACCCCCTGCACTATGCAGAAACTCACAACTACCTGCCCACCTACAGTGACTTCAATTTCATGCCCAAGTGATCTCTCCACTAAAAATCTCCAGAATCCAGCCTGGCCTGCAGGAAATTCATCTGCCATCCTACAGCAGCAATTAGCAATTCCCTGGGTATTATGTTTTTATTTGTAAACCTATTCATTGGGGAGGGGTGGTGAAAGAAAGAATCATAGAATCGTAGAGTTGGAACGGGCCACACAGGCCATCTAGTCCAACCCCCTGCTCAACGCAGGATCAGCCCAAAGCATCCAAGCCTTTGTTTGTATCCAACCTTTGCTTGAAGACTGCCAGTGAGGGGGAGCTCACCACCTCCTTAGGCAGCCTATTCCACTGCTGAACTACTCTGACTGTGAAAAACTTTTTCCTGATATCTAGCCTATATCATTATTTCAGATAATGTGCTATCATCATTTCAGAGGCTATTTCACTACAGAATCATAGGCTAGAGGCTTTCCCAGTTACACTTGAAATCTTTGACTCAGTCTGCTAGAGTTTGAATCGAGACTTTCAAACAGGACAAGTTATAGCCCAATCAACCCAAGACAGAATTTTGGCACCATATGTCAAACTGATTCCAGCACATTTTGTTGTACTCACTCACATGCAGCAATTGCAATGGCATTTGGGAAATCCAAGCTCTTCTTCATTTCCTGAAGAGGTCAAACTTTACATGTGTTGAATCACACCTGAGAAGCATATCTTTTTGTAATCTCTGCTTTCAGTCTTTTCAGTTATCAAGGTCCATGGACACAGACTGTTATTTTATTAATGAACACTCTGAATATGTAAAGTGAATAATTAGCAGAATGTCTCAATTAGCCTTTGCTCCTAAATGACTCAAACAAAGAACACTGCTACTGTAAGTTGAATTGCTTGATAAGTTTGTATGTTGAAACGATGGCACCAGCTCCCTAGTGATGCGGAAATTTCCAGTTTTGACACTCTGATCATAGGGTTAACAGAGACACCTTGAACTTTTGTTCCTTGTCCTGATTGCTCTCTAGATAACTACTAGCCTTTCCAGAAAAGAAGCTCTGCACATTTGAAGAAGAGAAAGAGTTGTTTTATATGCCACTTTTCTCTACCAGAAGGAGTCTCAAAATTTCTTACAATCACCTTCCCCTTCCTCTCCTCACAACATACACCCGGTGAGGTAGATGAGGCTGAGAGAGCTCTGATATTACTGCTTGGTCAGAATAGCTCTATCAGTTCTGTGATGAGCCCAAGGTCACCCAGCGGGCTGCATGTGGGGGAGCAGGGGGAATCAAACCGGGTTTGCCAGATTAGAAGCGGCTGCTCTTAATGACTACACCGTGCTGTGTTGAGAACACAGATCAGATTCTGATAAACTTCAAATGCTGTCCGATAAATAACATAAACCTCTACCCCCCACATCACCCCTCATCCCCTTCCCCACCTGCTCTACAAATCTAGAATTTGTAATTACAGGGACCTTGCAAAGTAATTACTTTTATACTGGGTTCATGCTTCTTTTTATCTGTAAAAAAGAAATAATCATGCTACTCACAAAGCTATAAATATCCTAATTTCTCTCTTTAAAATTACTGCAGACTTTCAGTTAAAAATTACAAAGGACACATCAGACACACATTCACGACTTCCACACATGCCAACAAAACATATGAAATGTCACGAGGTGGGAGGAATTTGAAGAGTTAACTGCACTAGAAGCAGTTAAAAAAAAAAAAAACTTTCCAAAGCAGTTTCAAAGGCAACCTGAACCAAGAGCCTGCAGCCTACAGCTCTGTAGCCAAATGTCGGTCAGTATGTAACCAAACATGGTTCTTTAAAAAAATAAAGAAAATGAAATCTGTAAGATAGATTGAAAGGGTAGGTGGGATGCTAGAATGTCCAGTATGTGAAAGGAATAGCAGGAAAATAGTTTTATGGTACTAAAAGATTTCTTGGAAATGCTGTCCAAAAAGGGACGTGATAGAGGTGAAGATTTGCCAATAATCCAATGCAAATCATGCACACATTTATATCACTCTTGTTACATTTTGTGTACTATTTCCTAATAAACAACTTGCAAAACTCAGTGCATGAGCAGCAGGTGTATTCCAGTGTGGTGCAGTGGTTAAGAGTGCTGAACTCATACCTGGGAAACCCAAGTTCAAATTCATCACTTGTGCAATGGAAGCTCACTGGGTGATCTTAGGCCAGTCATATTCTCTCAAGCTAACCTACCTCACAAGGTTGTTGTGAGAACAAAACAGAGGAGAACAGAACAGTGTAAGACTGAGGACAATTTAGGAGAAAGGCATGGTACAAATGGTGTAAATAAAATGAATAAATAAACATAATAATGATTTTTTACTGAACATGTCAACTATCAGTAAAGTTGCATATTTTCAGTTATGCAAACAGATTTTTAGTCCACCTCTTTGTTGATCTCTTGCCCTGACATAGTTTAGCTCTTTAATTATGAATGGTTGCTGACCCTTGCTCTGAACAGATGCAGAAATTCAGGACAAGTAAAGAATTGCCCCAATTGTTTTCTCTGTAGTACATGTGCTTCTCAGAAATAAACTGTAACAGGTTTTCCCCTAATTAATTCTGAGGAACCAATATTTGGTATTGCCAAGTCTGACTTTCCAAGAACCTTGTGGGTTCAAAAAAAACAAACAAAAAACAAACAGATTTATTGAGATGACATCTTTCTTTCCAGCACAGAAGAACAACCCAGAGAGACTGCAAATCCCACCTTCCTCTGCAAACAAATACCCCAGAGGCTACAACCAAAGAAGGATCATTCCAAGTTGCAGCACAAGTCTCCTAGAGATAGGATTCCAGGTTATTATCACTCCATTGTGGATCAAAACCACGTAACATTCCAATTAATTGCAAGATGTGTTGAATGTCTTCCCCTTCCAAAGAGCCTGCTGCAACTTCAGTTCAACTGCCTGAAACTGGGACCTTGGAGAGTTACTCTAGCTTATGAACAGAAAGTTGCCACCTCTCCCGGGGGAAAGTTAGTACCTCTTTTCCAGCGCTATTAAATTCATCAGTTTTCATCAGTAAATTCATCACTTGCCTACAAGCTATTAAAAAAACAAAATGGAATGAAACTATTCAAGTAGCATAGAAACACTGAAGCTAAGTTAATGCCAGCTAGCTAACAGACTCTTCAGTTGGTTACATTTTTATCCTGCTCAAATCGAATGAACTTAGAACAGAGTACACGGTTTTCTCTTATTCTTTTATCCCAACAAAAACTCTAGATTATGACAAAAAAGTATGTCTGGTCCACTCATATCTGAGTGGGGATGTGAATCTAGGTTTCCCTATTCCTTGTCCAAAAGTCTCGTCCTGATGTGTGTGGTGTGTACACTTGTATGTACATGCATGTTAAGCACTTTCAGTTTTGTACAGAAGCATAGCCTCTCAGCTTTTTCCAGTGAGCAAGATGTAGACAAGACATCATCTATCGCTTTTGTATATATACTTGCTTTTCCTTTAGTCCTAAGCCATGATCATATTTTTCAATGGCTCTGACCCTTATCCCACCTTTGATACCTTAAATGTCACATTAACATTAGCCATGCACACTACCTGCTGTTTCATTGTCTTCTAGACAGTTCTGATGATAAGCATCCTCCAAGCTGCCCCAAACCCCTCACTTAAAATTCCAAGGAGGAAGCCAGAAGCATTGGGGTTATCAGCCCACTTCCTTTAAAAAAAAAAAAACACACACACACAGAGGCTACCTTTCATGTTCCATTAAAAACAGAGAATATGCTCCTGAGAAAAATGCAAGCAATTATCGCTTTGAGAAGATGCACATCTGATTGCTGGTGACAGTCTCCACTGCCATCAAATAATTGTTCGGTGTTGCTTGCTATTGTTCAGGATGATGCAAAGACAGAGGACAAGATGTTTTACTGGCATAAAGCTCCTCAGATGAGACTCCACTACAAAGACAGCTTGAATCTAAATAGAGATGGATGCACTAGAATGAGGATCATGTTCAAATTTAGCCTGATGATAATCACAGCTGAAATGAATTGGTGAGGAGATACTACCTTAAACAGGGCCACTAATTGGAATAATTGTTAGAGTATATAGGTAGATATTCAAGGTTTAAAGTTGTGGAAAGTATTGCCATTTGGGGAACAGAGGGGGGATGTATTGGTACTGTTTATCCCACCCTTGCTCTTATAAGCTCAGAGCAATGTATGTTCTCCTTTCAATATTTTATTTTCACAACAACGCAACCCTGTAGGGCAGGGGTCCCCAACCTTTTGGCACATGGGGGCCAGATTAGTGTGCCCAGTGCCTAAAGAGGGCCAAATCTTAAACTAAAACGTAACAAAATTATTAGCCAACATATTATTTAGATCAAAAGTAAATGAAAACATGTTAACTTTAATGCAATACATTTTGGAACAATATTTTTACCGTGGAATCCTTTTATTTAGCTGCACATGGTTTCCTAGTCAGTGTGACTTCTGTGGCTGTTTTCTGTTAGCCAAGGCATTGATGTCCAAGTCAAGGTTTGTGACAGACACTCTTAAAATGTCATGTAAATGTTCATCTGCAAGCCTTGACCTACACTTTGATTTAACAATTTTCATCTTAGAAAAGGTTTGTTCACAGATGTGTGTGGTGCCAAAGACTGTGAACATGCCTGCAGCAAATTTCTTTAGGTTGATAAATATATCAGGTAGACCAGGATAGAAATCTAACAGACTATTTTCTTTGTAAATGTATCTGAGATGATCACTGGCTTGCAAATCAATTAGTTCCAAATGAAAAAAGTTAAAGGGACAGGATGAACAGCAGTAGATGGTGCATCTTGAGGCAGGAAGAACAGTATGGGTCTGAGGGGAAATGCCCTGAGGGTGACAGCAGCAGGCAAACAGGCTGGAGGGCTGCACAGAAAGAAGTTTGGGGCCACATTGGCCTCAGGTTGGGAACCCCTGCTGTAGGGTATTTATGGCCTGAAAAGATAGATTAGCCCAAAGTCAACAAATTGGTTTCATGGTGAGTAGAGATTTGAACACCAGGTGTCACTATGTCTTCTCCAACACATTAACCATTAAACCACATGGGCTTGTGGGGGGATATTTCACCTCAATGCCATTAAAATTCAAGTCCTGTAGGAATCTTAAATGCAATGTTTAATTCATCACGTAAGAGGAAGGGCTGATGTCCTGGAACTCTTTCTTTTAACCTGAAAGTCTCTCTCTCTCATTCAGATATTTTGTTAGTAAATATGTTGTAGTAATTACGTGAACACAGCTGGTTGGCCAATACAGAAATCACATAGATTACATAATCAGAAACAGAAGATGAAAAAGTTCCTTTTTAATCTGCTAAAACAAAAGCAAGAGCTGATTGTAGTACAGACCATAAACTGTTAATATTAAAACTTAGAATGAAGTTGAAGAAAAACACTAAAACATTCATAGGGCCAAAATATAATCTGAATAAAATTCTGGAAGAATTTAAAACCATGTAAAGAACAGATTTGCATTTCTAATTTCAGGTGAACTGGAACCAAAAGAACTATGGGTTGGAACCAGAGATATCACTGAAGAATGTGAAGAGATTATTCCTGTAGCCAAAACAAATGAAAATATTTGATGGATGACTGATGAGACTCTTAAAATGTCTATAGATACATGAGAAGCCATTCAGTCAGTCCACCTTTACTGGAGTTCAAAAGGTACAACACAAATACTATAACATCTCAGCAATCCATCAAAATGTTTCCACATAGTCACTCAAGAGAGGAGAAACAAATCACTAGAAGCTACAGAAACAGACTTCCTCAAACTCCTAAGAATAATATGGAAAACAAATCAGTGACCCACAGACTGGAAACAATCTACCTTCCAATTACCAAAAAAGGTGACATCAAAGAATGCAGCAACTATTAGACCATCACATTAATTTTTCAAGAGAGTGAACTGATGCTTAAAAATGTACAAGACTGCTACCATATATGAAATGAGAAACATCAGATGTTCAAGCTGGATTCAGAAAAGTTAAAGGCACTAGAGAACATATTGCAAAGCTTTCAATTGTGTGAATCATAAAAAATACAGTTGATTTTAGAAGATTGATTGGTTTGATGTGCAACCTTTACACTGGACAAGAGGCTACTGTCAGGACAGAATACGGAGAAACATAATGGTTTCCAATTGGCAAAGAAATCACACAAGGATTTACCATCTTGGGACAGTGAACAACAAATTATTAGGTCACATATAATATAAACAATACATTTCAATTTACAATAAAATCACAATAAAAATACTGTCAGTACCAGCAATTATTACTAAGATAGATGGTAAATTAACCAGCTATGATGTTAACTGAGAGGATGTGTTGGAGGAAAGGTGGGAAAGGGACAGGATGGAGGCCCCGTATTTTTGATGTAGTTATCTGGCTGGCCTCAACCATAGCCTGGCAGAAGAGTTCCATCTTACAGGCCTTGTGGGACTTAGCAAGTTCAGTTAGGGCCCTGATCTCCCAGGGAGCTCATTCCACCAGGCAGGAGCCAGGGCTAAAAAGGTCCTGGCTCTGGTTGAGGCCAGGCATATATCTTTAGGGCTAGGCATCCTTAACTGGTTAGTATTACTAAATTACAATGCTCCATGGGGCACGTATTCAGATAAGCAGTGCCTCAGATATGCAATTTAACTCCCTGTTTCTTCAATCTGTATACAGAATACATCATAAGTAAAGCTTGGTTGGAGGAAGGTAGAGTGGAAATTAGTAGAAATGACATTAACAACTTGAAATATGCAAAAGACATCGCAGTGAAGACTTGAAACAAGTACTGATGAAGGTTAAAGTGCCATAGCATGATTACAGCTGAACATCAAGAACACAAAAGTAATGACTACAACTCTGAAGCTGATGATAAAGAAATGATTTCTTTGAAATGTGGTGTTTGAGGAGAGTTTTACATATACTGTGGTCTGCCAAACAAGACAAATAAGTTGATTCTAGACAAATCAAGTATGAACTTGCTCTAGATGCTAATAAAATCAAACTGAGGCTATTGAACTTTGGTCACATGAGAAGACAAGACTCACTGGACAAGACCAATAATGCAAGGAGAAGCTGAAGGCAGCAGGAAAAGAGGAAGACCCAGCCTGAGATGGATTGACCCAAGGCAGCCATGTTCCTGAATTTGCAAAACCTGAGTAAAGCTGTTAATGATAGGATGTTTTGGAGGATATTAATATAATAGAGTCACCATAAGAGAAGGAATTTGCTATCACTTAACACACGCACACAAAGAGTAATTATCCTGCATATATTTAAGAATTTTTTTTGTTCTTACACTCACTGGGAGCATTGGCACACAGAGAAAGGAGGAGTAAAAGAACACAAAGGAACAGATACTGGCTATGGCAGCGTAATGGCACATCCCGGATCAAAGGTCATTTCCCCATGTCCAGATCCAGTTCTTGCACAGGTGCAAAATTAATTCAATAATATTTATGCAATTTTGTTTTCTTTCATGCCCATTTCAGAGAGACAGTATGTTTAACGTTCCTGTCGACCTGTTAAGTGCTTGCCCTTTAGAGTCAACACTATAAAGGGGGGGGGGAAGCTTTGGCCCCCAGAGCAACACACATAGCTAAACAATGACCAGGGAAACTTTGAAAGGAAGGATGGAAAGAGTTATGTTTCCATGGCAATGGAAAGGCATGTGCTTATATTAGTAAATCCTGGGTGACCTCTGCTGCCCTCCCTCCTCTCCTGGTCAGCACAAGGGATTAACTGAAGGGCATTTCTCTGAATGACTCCCAGGAAGAAAGGAACAAGAAGCCGAATAGAGCAGTGATGGGTTGGGAGCCCCTCCTGGGATTGCCAAGCAGCCTGTCCTGCTCTTATAGGCAATATTCACAAAAACAGTTGTTTTTGTTTAACAACCTCAAAACAGTCAAATTCCTGTACTAGAATCTGACAGAACGTAACCCCAGGTGTGTGTGTATGTGTGTGTGTGTGTTTGTGTGTGTGTGTGTGGGGGGGTACTTTAAATATATTCCTGCAGTGAATCCACTTTTATATACAGAATTAAGAGAACTGCTAAAGGAGGCAATGGTATATGGACTATTATATGAAAAGGAACATGGATCTTGAATTCTATACTATGTTTACATAAGCATTGCCAGGGAAGAGTTGGCTCAAATCAGGGAGACCTCCTGGATCTTAGCTACTGCAGTACAGATATTTCAGAGAAGATTGTGCACTCTGTAATGGGACCACATGAACACCATTCCAAAAACTTTCCTTACCTACTTCACTTGGGAGCCACCAGGCTGGCGTGCTTTTGTCTCACTCAGCTCTGATGCTACAAGCTCTCAAAAATACAGAACAGTGTGAGAGCAGAGTAATGCCAGGGACAAGAGGGAGCCATTTCTCCACCCCCACCTGTCAACTTCCCAATGTTGGCTAAATTCAGTTCTGTAGTCAAGGGACACAGGCACATTTAGCTCACCATAGCACTGTGCAGGTTTCACCCTTTCCTTCCGAATGGCACAATCATATAAATGCACAGAATGAACTTGGCTTTATCACTTATATCAGTGGTCCCCAACCTCCGGTCCGGTGACCGGTCCCGGTCCGTGCATCGGTCGGTACTGGGCTGCAGCTCCTCCTCGTCCTCCTCCCCGGCTACTACCTCGGGGGCTGCCCTGCCACTTTGCTGCTGGCCCACCATTGGTGCCCTCTGGCGGCTGCCATGGCTGGAGCTCCCCCTCGGTGTGGCACTGTGGAGCTGCTGCTGGCAGCGCCCCTCATCGGGCGGCGAGAACTCAAGGGCGCCAGCGGGAAAGCAAGCAGAGCAGGGGCTCAGGTGGTGACGACATCCCTCAGCAAAAGACTATCCCCCCCCCCTGGCCTCAGTAAAATTGTTAAACGTTGACTGGTCCCCGGTGATAAAAAGGTTGGGGACCACTGACTTATATGACATATCCTTATAACCCCTTTCAGTGTCAGAGCTTATTCCCAAAACAAGAGGAACTGTATAGAAAAACATATATGTATTTGCTGAGTCACCACACCGTTTGAGGGACTGAAAGGCAGAGCTTTCAGCCTGGAGTGTGCAAGTTCTAAGATGAACCCTGGCACCTAAAGCACAGTTATAAAAATTGGGCAGGTGGGAGGCTGGGATCAATGATAGGCACAGGATGTGACCCAGCAAATGGGAATTCTTCCAACTTATGAGTCAGGTGAGTTTATCTGGGCCAAACGAAAGCAAGTTCAGCTGCAATGTGGACATTGCCAGTCTCTGAGTCTTTGTTTTGTTTTATAAACTGAACATTCTACTATGGTTCTGGGACCGAATGATAAATCAGAACCCGCAGTATAAAGAATACGGTTGTAATAAAATGGATTAGTTCAGGAGAACTCGTTTATATAGGAAAAGAGGGACATAGCTTCTTCGTCTCTTTATGGTATGCATTACCTAGTTTTTACTTCACTGTTTTCTAATGTTTGTTGTCCAGATTCCCCACCCCCGCCCCTTATTATTCCCTTTAACCAAAGTAAAAACAGACAGAACTATTTGGGAAATTATTGTTCATTACTTTTCTAGTTCCCAGGCATTTTATTTCTTATACATTATTCATGATTGTTATTATACATTATTTATTCCAGTTTTTTGTACTGATCCTGGTATGTATTATACTTTTTTTATTTCATTGTTTTTAAATTTTGTAATCTTCCTTGAGAAAAGTGGATTTTAAATGAAGTACATAAATAAGTACAATAAAAGATACAAAATAACCTGCTTGCTGGACCTGCCTGTGGAACTAATCGGAACTGTTTTTTTACTTAGATCATTTTTATCCCACCTGTCATCAGGAAGCTATCCAAAGCCGTGTACAAATCTGTTCCACGTAATATTTCTGGTAAGGGCTTGGAGGAGGAGCCAGTCTCATGGCTTAAGTGCCACTCAGTGCTTAACACTCACTCAGGGTGGCTGTCCCACCCCTGAATGCCTCCTCCTCCAACCAGCTTGTCTGTCTGTCCAGCAGCCAGCCAATCGCCTTCCGTCCCTCATCCCTAACTACCCCCTCCTCCTTCCACTTCTCTCCAAGGCTCAGAGGCTGTAAATCCCTGCTGCATGACAGCTGCCCCTGCCGGTGAGTTCCCTGCAGCCTTCCCAGGTCCTGGGGGGAGGAAGAGGCCATCCACAGAGTTCTTCCAGCCACCCACCCCAATCTAGCACCCATTGTATTCCTGAATGCAATGGGCTTTGCTCCTACTAACATAATAAAGGATAATACTAATTTTATGGTTGGGAGTGTAACCACAACATGAGGAACTGTATTATATGGTCATGGCATTAGGAAGGTTGAGAACCACTGCTCTAAATGGTTTGCATATGAACCTGTGCATCATCATCCCCTCCCCCCCCCATTCCTCTTCCTGGGAGCACAGAGCAAAGGAAGAAGGCTCACTCTTCCAGGTTACAACAGGCTTGTTGCCTCTGCAGGGGCTGCTAGTAACAAAACTGGCACTGAATTTTCACAACATAAATAAACACTGTATGTAGGATGCTCTCCACGAATAGAAGACTGGCCAGGTGTACATTTGATCATCTGCCACTGTTCTCATTCAGCTCTGGAGCGGAGACCCTTCCTATAATCATATTTCCAGGAGGTTCGAGGAGGGGGTGAAGCACGGCCCATAAATCTACATTGGTTTTACGGTTGTCTTACCTAGACTACCCTAGAAGCTCTTTGATCTGCCACTTCCCACTGTGGCTATGCTTCTCCAGCAATACCTCCCTCCCCTTCCTAAATGCTCCTTTAAGATGACCTTCACGCTTTCTATCCTCTCTGATCTCTAGGCCATTGCTACACATCAAACATGGAAATGGGATCAAGGGAGGGAGCTCTTGTATGTTCAGGTGAGCTATACAGGCTTTCAAGCTTTAATGCTAAATCCAATCTAAATACACTAGCAGTTACCGGAGGCAAATTAGCCACTTAGGAGAGGAAGGAACACTACAGCAGGGACACGTCTGAGCTCTGTTCAAGGTGTCTACATGGCGGTCGATCAGACAGAATCAGATTTACCCCCAAATGGAGTATATATGCCCTTGGAAGACAACCAGAAGGCCTCACCTGGGTCAGAAAGGAGTTCTCTGCTTCCTGTCATATATACCAGAAAGCAGGCATGTTCCATGCTGGCTACACTAGTGGCCCATCTACTTCCAGCCCTAATTACTGGAGCTGATTTTAACCATTAAAGCCTTTCATGGTCTATGACCCTCATATCTTAAGGATCATCTCTCAACACATGAGCCTCCTGCCAGTTGATATCAGGCCAAAAGGACTTGCTTACTGGAAAACTCTACAGTAGGTCAAGAAAACTATAGCTAAAGAAGAACCGTTATATCTGTGACTCTCAGATCTGGAACCACTTCCCTGAAGTTAGAAAATGTACCAGTCAGGATACAGACACACACACACATCTTGTCTCTCAACATAAAAACATTTACAAGATGGCTAAGCCCTTAGCTGATTTGGTTATTAACTGGTTGTTTTTACATTATTATTATTATTATTATTATTATTATTATTATTATTATTATTATTATTATTATTATTTCAAATAAGTTTTATATTTTATTATTTTACTTACCATTTTTAATTTTGTTTTGGTTAATTTGACTTTTTTGTAAATTAACTTGAAAAAGTAGGATACTGATTTTTAAAATGAATTTATAAGTAAGTTATATATGAATAACTAGGAGCAGAATTGTGTGAAATTTAAGTGAAAAAAATGCAAAATGAGGAAGCATTCAGCACAGGAAACATGCGCTTAGTATGTCCTCCTACCGCCTCAGCTAACCCTGCAACTCCTTTTAATGACCAGGACAAAGATCAATATAGTCTGTGTGCTTCTAGTGACATGCAAACTGCAACTCTGCAGCCAGATCCCATTCTAGAGAACTCCAACAGATTGCTGTGGTGCACACTAAACAGCCTGCCAATTTGGTGGGCATCAGAGAGCAAGATTGAGAGATGCTTCAAAATGAACTCAGGATTGCCAGGTCCGTCCCCCCCCTCAGCCACCAGTGGGGGATGGAGGGCAGAATTCTCAGGTCCAGGTTGGGAAACACCTGGAGATTTGGGGATGGAGTCTAGGGACAACAGGGACTTCAGCAGGATACAATGCCATAACGTCCACCCCTTTCAAAGCATCTAATTTCTACAGGAAAGCTTATCTTGGAGAATCCCAGGTCCCACCTGGAGAAAATTACCAGCTATTGATTAACTCCCTGTAACTTTTGAGCCCATCGCTTGACTTTTGTGTGTCTGTTTTCCTGCCTTATAAAATCGGGATGATAACAATTGTCTAATTGCAATTACAGGATTTTTGAAAGGGCTAAAAATTCTCTCTTATGTGAAAACATGAATAACTCAAATGAAGCAAACAGTACACAGTGACTGATCTGTAGAGTTGTAGGTGCTTGGTCAATGTGATGAATGTTTTAAATAGCACAGTGACCCTTTCAAAGTCTGAAGTGATGACCAGCCTCCAGTTATTATGACTGCAAAGAAAGATCACCCCAATAACAGCCCTTCAGCGCTCTGGTCCATTCATGAGCAATACTGCATGCTACTGGCCCTCTTTTGGCAACAACACAAAGCTTCCCACCATTGCTTCGCACACTTGTTCAGTAGCCATGGTTACTGGGCACAAAAGCAGCCCTGCTGTGTCCCAGTAACCAGTGGAATTCCAGGCACTAGGAGCCAGCACATCAGACAAAGGAGTGGGAATGAGAGGGAATTCACAGACAGAACACCTTCCCTTCAGTCCCTGAGTCAATAGATGGAGAAAATGTGAGCACAGCTCAAGGAAGGAAAATGAAAGGGTGAGGCAAGTAAGCAAGATACTCATGGTTGTGACTAGCTTTTCAGCCCAACAACTTTTTGGCTCAAACTATGCCTTTTTCTTCCTGACCCTTTCAGTGCAGAGATGCTTCTTGGCATACGTTCTTTTTGGTTTAGGGGCTTGGCAATCCTAAGGCAGGTAAAGGAACACTGTTCATTCCCTGCATCTCTCTTTCTAGTGAAAAAGCTGTGGAAGTTCCTTAGGTGACCTTACAATCCCTAAATGATGAAAGCAATAGTCTAGGCCAAGCCTTTCCCCAGGAACAACTGCAAGTGATATTCCAAGACGCCACACACTGCAAGACAAAATGGTTAAATTTTTATTCCCTGGTCTGATCCCTCTCAAACTCCTGAACATTTAACTAGCTGACACATCCAGTATTTATGTCAACGTGATCCAGAAAACAACCAAAACTAGTCAATAAAGCAGAATTTGTTTTGCAAACAATAAGAATGCCAGTTAAATGTCTCCAAAATATTTTCCCCCTGTCTGATCCACCTTTCTCAGATTCTGTATTCCTGTTCAGTGCCACCTTCTTTCCAGCCCCATCCATATTCTAAGAATCTCACATATTACAAACCTACTCACCAGGTTGTTAAGTACATTTTTTGCTAGAAACTACCTGCCAGCATTTCTTAATAATTTCCCCCAGCAAGCCACCCTCCTTTCTCCCAGGGAACTTTGCAAAAATAATCAGTTTCCAAGCAGTAACCTGTAGTAAACATGTACCCAATGATTTTGAAAGAATTTGATGGACAGAGGTTTTAGGCAAACCACACAGAGGCAGTAGTTGCTTCTCCTCCACCCAGTTTCTCACCACTGCTGCCACACACGCCACTGAACACGAGCAGCCCCAGTTACCTAGAGTAAAATCAGGTCCTAGAACTTTACTTACCCCAAAGCCAGGGAGAGAGAAACAGAAGTAGAGCAGCACTGAACGTCATGGCAGGCTAGCAGGACAGCATATATCTCTCCCTGACCAAAAGCTTTTCAAGGCCGGGTCCTGGCCTCGGTCACTGGCTCTCCCTACATCCCAGGCTTAAGAGACAACCAACACCACGCTCTCAGATGCTGAGACGCTGCCTGATTCCATGCTTTGCGCTAACAGGCTGGACAGACTCACTGTCCACTCGCCACCCTACTGGAGTAAAAGAAAAACACAGCCTGGATCGCACGGACTGGAGGGATAGAAGAGAGTCATGTGCCTGATACTGCCCAAGCGCATCTCACAGTTAAGACGGCTCCATTTAAGAAAAGAAGAAATAAAAACAAACTGTGTTTGGATGAGCTGCTGGAAAGTGAAGCTTTTCTCTTCATTCAGGAGAAAGTACAGTTGATGATGCTTGCCTGCCATGCTCTGGTTAAAGGAACCTGTATTGGACAGAATGCTGCTGAAAGACAACCATGGTCATGTAAAATATATCCTTCCCCTTCCCGCAGATAAATCTAATACTGATAACTGGTACTTCAGAGGGATTTCAAAATACAGGAGTTTAACACACTGGAACACACAGTGAAGGGGTAAGAACCTGCAAAGCAAAGAAACCCCCCAAAACCCACAATATTAACATTGCCATCCTAACTTCAATTAACTTCAATGGGCTTAAAAGGGTGTAACACTGCTCAGGACTGCACTGTAAAACTATGCAAGCCAAGCAGAAGGCAAAAGAAAGAAAAATAAACCTGGGTCACTTCCCAATAAAATAGGGAAGAGTGGGAGAGGGCCGTTTGTCTCCTTATGCCCCCAGCATGGCGTTGTTTATTCTTGAATATGTAATTCAGATATCTTTTTTATCAGAAGCTTGAGAGACTTGCCAAATATACCTGAGTGAGGGCCAAACTAGATGCGACAGCATTCTTGCGTCTGCCATATGGACCACACCTCAGCTTGAAAATGATTTGCTCTACGGCAGGGGTAGTCAACCTGTGGTCCTCCAGATTATTATTATTATTATTATTTAATTTTTAGACCGCCCTTCTCCAAATAGGTCTCAGGGCGGTTTACAATATAAATAGTTAAAATACAATAAAATCCCCATAAAAACCCCAATTAACATCAACAACAAGTCACATATAACATATAGCGGCGGTGGTCACAATTCTGATCTTAGTTACCTGAGTTCCCCCAAGTTCAGCCTGGTGGAGAGAATATTATTCAGAAGAGGGTGGCACCAATACAATAGATCTAACAATGATCTCGATGTTAGAGATCTCAATATTGGAGAGATGTGCATGGACTACAATTCCCATGAGCCCCTGCCAGCAAACAATGGCAGGGTCTTATGGGAATTGTAGTCCATGGACATCTGGAGGACCACAGGTTGACTACCCCTGCTCTACGGGACCTGATGCCTCCCAGTGACTCGCTGGTAGCCCTGGTGGGGGACTGGCAGTCCTGTTTGATGGCCGCCATTGACAAGATCGCTCCCCGGTGCCTTTGTCTGGTATCCTGAGGAGCTAACGGAGTGAAAGAGGGAAATGAGATGGCTAGATTGAGTGTGGAGGAAGACTCATGATGAAGCAGCAAGAGCATCTTATTGCACGCTTATGAAGGCGTATGAGATGGCGGTTAAGGTGGCTAAACTAGAGTTTTATGCTGCCTCTATTGCGTTTGTAAGCTCTCACCCAGCCCAATTATTTAGGGTAGTTGGATCTTTGACCACCCTCGAGGAGGGGCACCAAAACACTATTCAATTGGCACTTGTTTGTAAGGCCTCTTTGTGGATAAAGTCTTGTTGCTCTGGCAGGACCTTCCTGCCACCCTTGATACAGAATGGGAACTAGAGGCCATCTAAAGGCCTTGGTCATCCCGGGGGGATACATTTGATGGTTTCAAGTGGCTTGCAGAAACCAAAGAGGACAAGTTGCTGGGGTCAGTGAGGGCAACCACTTGTTCCCTCAATCCCTGTCCATCTTGGTTGCTCATAATGAGGGACCAGCAGATCGGGGGTCCTTTGAGGGATATTGTCAACCTCTCCCTGTCTACCAGGGAGTTCCCTGAGGTGCTAAAGGAGGCAGTGGTCCATCCCTTACTGGAAAAAAAAACATTGTTGGATCCACGGGACCTGGCGAGCTACCACTTGGTGTCACATCTTGTGTTCCTGAGCAAGGTGGTTTAAAGGGCCACAGCAGACCAGCTCCTGGAATACTTGAATGAAATTTCGGGGGTCGACCCATACCAGTCAGGCTTCTGTCCTGGCCACGGGGTAGAGGCAGTATTGGTCACCTTGATGGATGATCTCCGACACCAGTTGGATCGGGGTGGGTCAGCCATACTCATGTTGCTCGATCTGTTGGCTGCGTTCCATGTGGTCGACCACAAGTTGTTGGCTCACCACCTCACCAGGGTCAGTATTTGAGGGACAGCCCTCCAATAGCGGTGCTCCTTTCTCCAGAATCGGACACAGAGGGTGGCTGTGGGGAAGGAAATATCACACCCCTATCAACTCCCATGTGAGGTCTTACAGGAGGTGGTACACTCCCCACATTGTTTAACATCATAATGTGTCCTCTGGTTCAACTGGTTCGGAGTTACAGACTGGGCTGTCACCAATATACGGATGACACCCAGCTTTATCTCCTCATGTATGGCCACCCCCACCCCCCAGATACATTTGCCAGATGTTTGGAAGCTGTTGCTGGGTGGTTAAAGCAGTGTCACCTGAAACTCAAACCCTTCAAGATGGAGGTCCTGTGCCTGGGCAGAAAGGCAGCAGGACAGGAAGCACATCTATCTACCTTGGCTGGCGTGCAGACTAACATTGCTCGCTTAGTCAGGAATTTGGGTGTGATCATGGAGGCCCAGGTCACAAGAGTAGCCCGCATGGTGTTTGACTACCATTCCCAGGTGAGGCTACTTGTGCCCTACTTGCCTTCAGTCTGTCTGGCTGCAGTGATTGGCTGGGGATAGGGGAGGGTAGACAGGGATTAGGTCAGTTTTTAAGGGGGAATTGTTTGGTTTTATTTGGGATTTAATCTGCTTTTATGTAACCCACCACAAGTATACAGAAAGTGGCGGGATAAAAATCCAAGAAATAAATAAATAATACATAAATCTAAGAAATTTAAAGAATCCTTGAGGGTTCAAACCTGATTTTGCCATTTATAATTTTAAAATGCTGCAAGAGCCCAGTCCTCCTGGCTAAGGCACTCGCCCCCCCACCCCATGCCTCTTCAGGTATCAAAATGGCCACACTGATGCATAGGACCGAGGTTGTTTCGGCACTTTATTTATTTATTTATTTATTTATTTATTTATTTATTTATTTATTTATTTATTTATTTATTTATTTATTTATTTATTTATCATACTTGTATACCGCCCTCCCCAGAGGCTCAGGGCGGTTTACATTATAACAAAGAACCTTACATAAAACAGTCTGTAAAACATATACATCAAGAACCAACAATTGCAACCAAACACAACACAGTATAACAGTAAACAGCTGTGATACAAACAGGTCCAGGGCTTGTTGATGGGATTCTGAGGGGGGGTGGGGGGGGAGCAGGGGCCCTTGTCTTGCTATATTTAAATGGTGCAAGAGGAGAAACAAGAGCACTGTGGCCCAGATCAGGACTGCGGCATTTTTACATAGGAGCAATGTGATGTTCTTGTGTTCCTGTGGTGGACACAAGAATGCCATCATGTCTAGTTTAGCCTTAGATTTCAAAACTGAGCTGGGATTCAAACCTGCAGTTCCTTCATCCAAATTTCATTTAACTAACCAGCAGTTTTTTCTGTCATGTACAACACATGTTGAAGCTCTCAAACTGAATTCATAAATCTGCGGTAGCAATAACACACAGAACACGTTTGGTTCCAGGAGCTTCCTATGCTACAAGTTCCATACTTTTATCTAGCATAGTTGTGTGTTTCTTACTAGACAGTTAGTGTAATGCAGTAGTAGATCCTGGGGGCCAGGATCAAGTCCCCACTCTCCCATGGAAACTCACAGGATGATCTTGGTCTGGTCACTCTCTCAATCTAGCCTACTTTACAGGATAAAACTGAAGCAGTGAGACCTCCAGAGACCACATTAGAGAGGGGCAGCCTAAAAGTCTAAAAATAACAAATATATAAATAAAATCTTGTAAACTGCTTTGGATTCCCATTGGGGAGAAAAACAAGATACAAATAAAGATACAACTCTTTTAGCAATATCTGTGGCAAGCACAGGCAAATCTATCTTTTATCTTTTCCCATCCTGTTTTATGAAGCGTTTGCAAGTTGGTACTATGCCTCAGCAAAAAGAATCTCCTTGGAGTTATTACATGTAGATGGGAAATTGTGTTGTTCAAAATAAACTAGCAATGGTATAGAACAGGGGTAGTCAAACTACAGCCCTCCAGATGTCCAGGGACTACAATTCCCATGAGCTCATGGGAATTGTAGTCCATGGACATCTGGAGGGCTGCAGTTTGACTACCCCTGGTATAGAACAAAGGTAGGGTTGCCAACTCTAGGTTAGGAAATTCCTGGGGAATTGGGGGGTACAGCCTGGGGAGGGCAAGGTTTGAGGAGGGGAGGGAACCCAGTGGAGTATATTGTCATAGAGACTTCCTTCCAAATCAGCCATTTTAGTCAGAGGTATTATTGATCTCTATAGCTCAGAAATAAGTTGTAATTTGGAGACATTTCCAAACGTCACCTGGATTTTTGATGGCCCTACTTGAAAGAGGCCAAGACTGATTAAATGTGTGGGTGCACAGTTTCATATGTCATAGTCTGCAAGTAACTTCTGGTTACTCAGGAAGGAACCTACGACTGGAAATAAAGTACTCTAGAAAAGCCAAGTCTTCAAGATATGCTCACTATTATTTAAATTCTATGGGTACTAGCAAGTACTGTGAACTGCATCGACCAACAGAAATCCCCTTTGGTCTTACCGGTCAACCGGTATTAAAGGGATGTTTGCTTTACAACAGCATGGTTGAGCCCAACACAAGGATGGAGTTGTACTATGGAGGCCCTGTTGGGCCTTCTTCACACAGTTATGCTCAAATAGTTAACATTTTAAAATAACACCATTTTAGATTATAGGAAGTCATATTAAATGCCTGTGGAAATTGATTAAGGCTATGGCATATGTAAAAAGTAAAACACATGTGCAAAAAGCACTCCTGGCATCTCAGAAATTGTGCTACAACAAGGCAGAGATCAGAAGCTGCTAAAAATTGACTTACCAGTATCCAGTCTAAGCAGTCAATACAGGAGTTTCTTGTTAGCCATCAAGATGTAACCTAAACACAAGAGGTAGGAGAATCGAGTCAACACCACCTGTAAACTCTGGGTAACGCTAAACCAACAAAGAAACAGCAAGTGGTGGTATGACTAATGCCAGGGGTAGTCAAACTGCGGCCCTCCAGATGTCCATGGACTACAATTCCCAGAAGCCCCTGCCAGCATTTGCTGGCAGGGGCTCCTGGGAATTATAGTCCATGGACATCTGGAGGGCCGCAGTTTGATTACCCCTGACTAATGCAGTAAATCAATGAATATTTTAAAGACACAGTAAAGCCATTATTCCCTTGAACATAGAAGTGGGTGCAACAGACAGATTCTCCTTGTCTTGCTATATTGATCTTCTCTGGACCTAACATGGCAGCAGCTATCTTTACCATGCTGGGGAAGCAGCATTCCAAAAAGCAGTTAAAAAGCCCAACAAGCCAAAGTGAATGAGGGCAGAACGGAATGCCTGGAGCTTTTTTCTCACAACTTGTTTATGTGCCCTGCCAGGGCTACACCTACCTATTTTTTTTTTAATCAAAATCCTGAAAAGGGATGAATTATCTGACCTGTCAAAATTGTATAAATTGTTGTGTATTATCAGTACTTCCTTTATCTAAAGCCCAATCAGCAATGGCTCAGGGTTTTTCAGCAGTAGGACTGATGGAGAAACTGATTCTGTGAAGGCTCAAGGGGGTGGAAGGTTACAGTGGATGAGCAATAGGGATGTGAGTGTCCTGCATAGTGCAGGGGGTTGGACTAGATGACCCATGAGGTCCCTTCCAACTGTACTATTCTATGAATGCTGACTGCTGGGATGAAAAAAAAAGTTCCGTCCCTTTAACAGAGGCTCAATATATGGAAATGGGCAGCTGAAGCTTTTCATGCCACAAAGGTAAATAACATCACCTGGTCAAAGTTTGAGTCTATTGTCAGTTTTAAGACCAACAAATTTTCATCTAGTTAAAGTTTTTGTATGCATGCATATGAAAGCTTATATATCTAGAATAAAATTGTACTGGTCTTAAAGGTACTGCTGGACACAAACTTTGTTTGGCTTTCATTCAGCTTCCTAGAGCAGTTACCAAAAAACTCCATTTCCTAATAGTAACTAACATTGCCCCTACCCGAGATGAAATGGTTTCATTAGATGATTTCCAAAAGCAACAAAATGGTGGGATGTTGCAGTTCAGTGCCCCCATTATCTAGCAGAGAAACTGCCTCTGCATGGCCAGGTTCTAGGCACAAGTCTGAAAATTGCTAATTATGCTGATAAAAAGTCACCAGATGTGGATATGAAGAAGGTGACCAATGGGACTTCGTAAGGAATAGAAATAAACTTGCAGACCAAAAAAAAAACACCATGTTTATTATTATTAGGTATTGTATGGGCAATTGGGGGGTGGGGGGAGAAAAAGACAGAAACAAGATGAAGTGTTAAATCTGGCAAAACAGTACGCAACCACTGCTTAAAGAGCTGCTGTAGTTTTCAGTTCATTTCTGAGCTCAATTAAAAGCCCTGGTCTATATCAGCTTGGTGAAGTGGTTAAGAGTAGCAGCCTATAATCTGGAGAACCAAGTTTAACTCCCAACTCCTCCACATGCAGCCAGCTGGATGTCCTTGGATTAGTCACAGTTCTCCCAGAGCTCTCTCAACCTCACCTATCTCACAGGGTGTCTGTTGTGGGAAGAGACAAGGTAGGTGATTATAGACCACTTTGGGACTCCTTTGGGTAGTAAAAAGTGGTTTACAAAAAAACTCACCTTCTTACATATGAACCTACTTAGTCATGTGTTGTTGTTTTTTTATCTGAAGTCCTGTCCCATGTACTCTATCTTCAGAAGTGGGGCAAGAGGCCACTAAGTAGAATGTCTTCTCTTCTGTGTGCTTTGGTTGCAGAAAGCCTTCCCCAGGACTCTATACTTGGTGGCAACTCAAATGATTTAAATAAACACCAAGAATATATCAGCTTTGCTTATATATATGGCTCATAAATATTGGCACACTTAATGGTACTGCCATTTTATCACTACTATTATATTACTACTTTTCTATTTTACTGATTCATTGATTTCATATTGTGTTTAATTCACTGCTACATTTTAAAAATTATTTTGCTAATTCTTTTTTAATTGCTAGATTTTGTCTGGGATTTAAATTCTGTAGTTACTGTATCTTCTTAATTTTGTATTTGGATTTTATTATTGCTGTAAACAGCCTTGAGGTCATTTAACTGAGACACATGGTACGGCTTAATAGATATATACAGATATAAATAAAATCATGTCAAGTTGTTTGCAAGATTAAAAAATCTGGGGAGATTTGCCTCCAACCTCAAATATTTAAAACAATATTAGTTTGCAAAACTTGCTTGCAAGCACTTTGCTGGGCAACCCCTGCTTCTTCCTTCCATTTCTTGTGCAACTACCATGGCCCCAGCTCTGCTCTACTCCTCACAAATATTTTAGAACTGTCATCACACGTTTCTGGCTTGAATAGGATGAGCAAGGCATCTGTCAGATAGGGAAATTCATATAGTCACAGCAGTACTGAGCTTCGTCCTCTAGGAATGTAGCAGCTTCATCATTTCATCAAGCACAACCCCCTATAATTCAGAGGAAAAGAGTATGGTTCCTTCCAAGCACCAGAAAGCAAAGAAATCCACTCCAGATTTTCCAGTGACCAAATCTAGACCAGTGAGGACTCAAAGGTGTCCTGGAAAAGGGGGGCAATTAATAGATTAAGAAAACCTCTAAAGGTATTTTGTGAAGTTTGAGAGGAGCCAAGAATTCCCCCACCTCATGCTGGTTTACATGCACCATTCTCAAACCTTTTGAAGCTCAGCCTCCTAGGTATCTTGTAGCATTCAAGGAAGAATAGATTCTAAAAAAAGCATCTGTATCAGATTGGATGAATTACTTTGACTGAAGTTTTGAATGATTGCCAGTACTAATCAATATATAATAATCATTTAGTGATTCATACATTTGGGCTCAGTAATCACAACCAATCTGTAAAGTCAGTCAGTAACACTAAACCAATAACCAATAATAACCAATATTATAATTGTGGTTTTGTAATCTTTTGATGTTTAATTGAAAGTTGTTTTGATGTTATTGTCTGCATAATGTTTCATGTAAGTTATAATGTTCAGTGTAAACCGCCCAGAGCTGCAAAGAAATGGGTGGTATAGAAATCTAATAAATAAATAATAAATAAAATAAATAAATAACCCCATGTCACCGGGAGGGAAAGCAAAGTTATTTATTTAAGCACTGGTTAATGTATCTTACTCTCTCCATTAAAATGGTTAAAACAACAAATCTCAACAAAAATTAACATAAAAGCAAGTAAGGGTGCCCATTAAACAAGAACACAATTTAAACAACAGATATTAAAAGTCTTATAAGATCAGAGTGGGGAAAGATCTAAACACATACCAGTTGCATTAAAATCTAACAATAACAACAAAATGTCAGAAAAATAGATAATGATCAGGGCAAAGGGAAAGGAGGGGGAAGGGAAAAATAAGAAAAAAGCCAAAAAAAAAACAAAACCCAACAACTGTATCCAGATATACATCTTTTTGTAAAGGGTATAGACAGTGGCTACTACTTTGCTCAGCATGTTCAATGCAATAGTCCCCAGCAAGCTTCTCCGTGGGAGGGCAGTGGTAAAAGAAGAGAGGAGGATCACAACTACATAGCAGTCAAACTGCTAAATTGAGGAGGAAATTGAAATTCTCCCTGTAGGTACACCCATTGTGTTGACAACTGCTATGTGGAATGTGGCTGTAGGCGAAAAACACCTATTGAGAATGGATTGTTTAAGGAATTGATTTCCTTTTGATGTTTTGGATACAGTTTCAAACACATACTATTTCTTACAACAATACTATCTAGTAGCTGGTGCCTAGGGTGCATTGGAAGAAGCATTGTGTGTGTGCGCGTGTGTGTGTGTGTGGGAGGGGTTTCCTAGCTAGATAAAGCAGATTAGATAAACCAGGAAGGGTCTTGTAGATAAACTCTGTTAACCTTTGACAGCTAAACTTCTGTACCCAAAATAATTGAAGTCTCCAGCCAGATATGTTCTCCCTATCTTGACTGCTGCTGGCATATGAAGCCATTTTGACAAATGGTTCTTGCAGTTGCCAGTAACTTAAAATGAAAGCATTCTTTAACTATAATGCATATAAAATTCCAGTGTCATAAAATAACAGCATTCGCATTAAAGTTGCCGACTCCAGCTTGAGGAATTTCTGGAGATTTGGGGATAATGCCACGAAAATACAGTGTTTGGGGAGGGGAATAAGGTAAGTATGATGTGATGCCATAGAGTCAATCCTCTGAAATGGTCATTTTCTCTAGGGAAGCTGATCCATGAGAACAGGTATAATTCCAGGAGCACTAGTCAAAATTCCATCTAGAAACTGGTAATGCTTGAAATGACTCTTCCTAGAATACAAGGCATGTGGAAAGTGAAGGACAGGACATAAGCCAAGTAAGGAGAGATGCTATGGGATGCTGTATCTGGTTATGGTAAAGTGACCACAAAGGTGATTAAGCAGCAGGATCAAACAACTTAGCCACCAGAAGTGAGGTTGGTGCATAAGTGCCAAAATTAAACAAGAAAAGAACCTAGAGTGCCTTCACTTGTCCACTGAGTGACCCACAAACACACCAATCTACCCCTGGCTATGCTGCAGGACGTATATCCACCATGCTCCATACAAGGGGTAGTCAAACTGCGGCCCTCCAGATGTCCATGGACTACAATTCCCAGGAGCCCCTGCCAGCGTTTGCTGGCAGGGGCTCGTGGGAATTGTAGTCCATGGACATCTGGGGGGCCGCAGTTTGACTACCCCTGCTCCATACCATGGAGCATTGCTGTTTGCATGTCTCATTCGATAATAAAAGTTCCTGATTCACTCTCTCCCTGATCCAGGCAAAAGGTTAGTATGTTATCTTAATTAGCACTACAAGAGACTCAGCCACATTCTGACTGCTTTGGGGTGGGAAGTAACTGATGTTTAACAGTTCCACTCTGGATTAGATAAGACATGTCTTAGTAAAACACTCCAGAAGCAACATTATGTCTCTAAGCATCTGGACAGCCCAAGTCTTTAAAGAAATGATAGAAAATTGCCACAATCCATCCTGCCTGGATTTGAGATCAAATGGATTTATATTCTGGCAATGATAAATTAGGTGCAGCCAAGTGGATTATTTATGTGCAAAAAGAAATATATTTCTGTCGTTTGGCATTTGGTGACCTGATTAGTTTTATTGGCTTTTTTTCAGAAATTTGTTTCATTTTTTCCTTATTTAAGCACTAGCTTAGTCCTGTTTTTGATTAATTTTAACATGATTTCTCATTGATTTCAAGGGACCAGTTCCAATTCAATGTAGCTTCTTTGTTCCTTCCTAAAATCAGATTAATTTTACAGGGATCAAACTCCTCTGTAAAAGAATAACGTACACTAAACTAATTTAAAAGTGTATTTGATCATTTAAAAGTAATAATTTAAAACCCCTATTTTTCCATGTATCTTACTGGGTGATCTTGGGCCAGCCTAACCTACCTCACATGGTTGTGGGGATAAAATAGAAGGCGAAATGATATAGAACTCCAAAGAAGAAGAGTGGGATGAAGTTTTACTTCCTAAGGTGTCTGCTAATACTGCCATGTGTTTTTGTGACTAATTTGTATAAGATTTATAGGAAACCTAAGGCTGCTGCTTGATATGATGATGTGCAGAACTACAGAAAGGTGTCAGACTTTAGGGATATATATGTATGTATGTATATATGTATATATGTGTGTGTGTATATATATGTATGTGTATATATAAACATACATACATACATACACAGACACAGACACAGACACAGACACAGACACAGACACAGACACAGACACACACACACACACACACACACACACACACACACACACACACACACACACATATATATATATATATATATATATATATATATATATATATATATATATATATAAATTATACTAGAATTTTGAGGGGTTTTCTTTCTTTATGGGTTATTTATTATTCAGTTGACCTCCCAAAATATCAGAAATATAGATTCAGGGTTTATCTGAAAAACATTATCAAGAACTTCAAGCTTATAATTATTTTGTTTTTGAGTCAAGCGGTACTGAAGTTCCAAGAAACACTGAGCTGTCTCTAGAAAATTTCTTTTCAGTGGTAACTGAAGATGAACAAGTGCTGAAGTTTAAATGAACAAAGTAGCATCTTTAAGAACAGCAATTTTTTATTCAAGGTACATGGTTCTAATGCTTTAGAGTTTAGACCAACATGCCTAGAATCCTAGTGGTACTGAAGTTCCAGTAAACAGTGTCTCAAAATCTTTCTTTGCTGTAAAACTGGGATAGAAGTTTTGGATTTGACATTTGAAAAAAAAAGAATTCAGAAGCACAAGCAAATTTTACACCTGCTATTAATTTGGAATATGCCTAGGCCTTCAGAGTGCATGAGAAATGATGCTATATACGGTCAATGTATCTGGCACAATGAGTTCCTTCTGGATGCCAAAATTTATTTATTTGTTTGATTGTTGCTTAGATTTACATAACCGCACCTCCCAGATACCATCTTGATTGATTGATTCAAGTAAGATACATAATAGACTCATACCTAGGCTGGCAGACTCACAAAACACAAGACCAACCACAATCTGCTTCATAAGACGGAAGTTCAACAGGAGTGGAGGGTTAGATATCCCCAACATCTAAAGCGTAGGGCAGACTCTGCCCTAAAGCACAGGGCAGATCACATTGCTTTCTCATCTGGAGACTAACAAAATACTTCTGCATTACTTGGAGTCTGGCAATTTGCTTCTGAGCAGCCTGGTTCAGAATCACCATTCCTTAGAGATAAGAGGCCTACTGGGGGGTTGAGGAATTAGAGCGGTGCTTCCTTCATGCATTCTGGGATGCCTTGCCAACTTGGAGTCTCTCTTGGCCTGAAGCTAATGAGCCTTGTGCCGGTCGGGCCATCTGCTGCCTTTATTAGGCCATAACAAGCAGAACCCCTTTAATCCCACTGCCCAACTCTCAGCTGACTTTCCAGCATTTGGGATGGTAATGGGAAGGGACACAGCTTTTCCAGCCGCTCATCTCTGTCCCAGCCAGTCCACAGAGCATACAACAAACCCCATATGGTGAATTAAATGGCTTAGTCCAATTAAGGGACTTTAATATAAGATGTTAAGGCCCCAACTGGCCAATCTGAGCTCCACTTGGACATTTTTGCAGCATAAGCCTCAAGCCCTGAGTCATCCTTCCTAAAGCCTCAACACATTGGCCAGTGTCATCTGCATCACGGCAGCCCAAGCTGTTTCTTAGCGTAGGACTAAAATTAGAGCTAGGAAAGATGCAGCTGCCTCATTGTATAACACTCAATGCCAGAAACCTACATTGTAAACCAGCACCTAGTTTTCATCCCTAGATGCAAGAACTGAGTCACTTGAACATGATTGGGAAATGGGAGAGAAATCGTTGTGTTTTATCATTATCCTTCAAAGGAGTAAAAGGAATAAAGTTCAAACTTGCATATGATGACCACCATAGCTTATGCTGTTTCTAGTTACCTAAAAGTCACACACTCTGAAATGGTGTGTCACCGTCTGATCCTTGATGCACAATGCTAGGCTGTGGGTACTTAATGCTGAAAATTGGTTTGGAGATTAAAAGCCCTGATAAGTCCTTGTTCGAAGCCCCATTGAGACACAAGTACAAAATCTGTTGACAGTTTTCATTAAAATGCAAAATAGCAATCCATATATAACCAGGTACACAAGGGAGAATTTTTTTTTGCCAGTGACTATAAGAACCACAGTTTACCGCAGCGGCTGCCCTCAAGAAACCATATAAGGCCTTTTACCTTGTCCATATGCAAACACAGAAACATCTTATAATTCCATCCTCGTGATCTGCTCCCTCCCTCTCAGCCAGCCCCACTGCACACAAGAACAGCATGAAATTGACTATTAATTCCTAGCCTTGAGCCTTCCCCTCCAGAAGACTAGCTTGCATACTAGAATGCACAACAGCTTCGCCTTCTCACAAACTTCTTCTGCTGCCATATTCCTGCATGTAAAAATGTGCCCAGTGAGAAGACCTGAAATGGTATTGAACTATGTACACATGGAAATACTTCTTGGCTATTCTGACTGGTTTCTGCATACATAATATTTAGTGTTTGGCAACAACCAAGACCCATTTTTTTATTTTTGTTATTACTACTTTGTTTTGCTGTCAAGTCACACCTGACATGGCAACTCCATAGGGTTTTCAAGGCAAGAGAAGTTCAGAAACAGCTTGCCAATGCCTGCCTCTGCATCACGACTCTGGGGTTCTTTGGAAACCTCCCAGCCAAATACTAGCCAGAGCCGACACTGCTTAGCTTCTGAGATCTGATGAGATTGACCTAGCTTGGGCTATATAAGGTAAAGGTAAAGGTATCCCCTGTGCAAGCACCGGGTCATGTCTGACCCTTGGGGTGATGCCCTCCAGCGTTTTCATGGCAGACTCAATACGGGGTGGTTTGCCAGTGCCTTCCCCAGTCATTACCGTTTACCCCCCAGCAAGCTGGGTTCTCATTTTACCGACCTCGGAAGGATGGAAGGCTGAGTCAACCTTGAGCCGGCTGCTGGGATCGAACTCCCAGCCTCATGGGCAGAGCTTCAGACTGCATGTTTGCTGCCTTACCACTCTGCACTGCAAGAGGCTCTTTAGCTTGGGCTATACTTGTCATTAAATCACCAGCCAGAGAAAGTATCTTCCAACAGCATCTTATATTTATAGATATCAGAGGGGTAACATGTTAGTCTGCTGAAGCAAACACAAACACAGTGAAAACTCACAGATTTCTGAAAGCATAAGCTTTTGTGGGATACAGCTGGCAACATCCGATGCCATACGTTTCAGGTATTAAAACTATGCCTTTTCAGGATTTCAGAATGGGAACCCTAAAACAGAGGCAGCTATCCCACACCACCTTGTGGTACAACGCACTAATTGTTTCATATTTTGGCTGTTAACCTGCCAGAACATAAAAGAAAGAGGCTGGCTATTATTGTCTAATTACTATAAAAAACGAGAACAGAATCTAATCTTATGAATAATTCAGCCTTATATCTAATTACTTCTCCTACAATGCTTGTTTTGGACTGCCCACTGTTCAAAACATTATACAAGAGCTTTTGAGTTATACAAGAACCCTCCTCCCCCCCCCCCCCAAAAAAAAAAACTGCACTTTTGGAGCAACAAAGAAAGAAGGGGGTATTTTAGAAAGTACATGAAAACATTTCCCTCTGCTTTATATATGTTTTGGGGGGAGGGAGTCTTGTTGCCGTATAAAGAGTAACACAATTACTGTACTTTTATGGTGCAGAGTCCTATTCCACAAATGCTTATGCTGCTGTGAGATTTTCAGGTGCCTGCTGGGTTTGCTATAATACCTCTCAGGAACTTTTCACTATACTTCTTGGAGTGGTGCAGCCATGGCCAGAGTTCTATAAACTGCATTGCCATTTTCTGCCAGCAAGTGGCAGGCTTTTTTGTTTTATTTGGTATTCTCTCAGTGATCTTTCCTTCCAGATCAATATTTTAGTTCCTTTTCTTAAGCTTTTAATCTGTTTATTTATTTGAATAAATTAATTCTGTCTTTGTATGTGCTTTACACATATACTGCTTCACTGTCCTATCCATTCAGGTGCCTCTGAACATAACCTTATTCTATGGCTGAGCAGACAATCAGGTGCGATTCCTAGGTAAAGCTCTCTGTCACCACCAAATTGGATAATTCTCGTTTTATATATGTGTGTGTGTTATTTTTTTGTATTTAATATGTTATTTTATTCTGATCGACTGTCAACCTATTTATATAATTTATGCAATTAAAGGCTTATTGATTGATTGTATGTGCTTTAGCCGTGTTTTAAATTGTTTTAATTATATGGGTTCTTTTTTTTTGGGGGGGGGGGGGTGATTTCATCAGTTTTAAAATATGATTGTGTCATATATATTTTTAATTTGTTAGCTGCTGGCCCTTCTAAGGGCAGAAAGGCAGAATATAAATTTTGTAAGATAAAATTAAAATAAATACGATAAATAAACCAGACAGTTTGGAAATAAGTGGAAAGAAGTTTACTTGATTCATTGAGAAATGCCAAACAATTTCTATGTCAAACCATTCCAAAGGTCTACTAGGGTGCAATCCTAAACAGAGTTACACCCTTCTAGACCCACTTACTTCAAAGGACTGAGTAGGATTGCTGACTCTGGGTTTGGGAAATTCCTGGAGATTCAGGGAGGAGGGTCCTGAGGTCGAATACCATAGTATAATACCATAGAGCAGGGGTAGTGAACCTGTGGTCCTCCAGATGTTCATGGACTACAATTCCCATGAGCCCCTGCCAGCAAACGCTAGCAGGGGCTCATGGGAATGATAGTCCATGAACATCTGGAGGACCACAGGTTGACTACCCCTGCCATAGAGGCTACCTTGCAAAGCAGTAGTTTACTCTAGGGAAACTGTTCAAATTGCAGAGTTCTCCAGGCCCACCTAGAGGCTGGCATTCCTAAGAAGATTTTAACTCTGTTTAGAACAGTAGTCCACTGAAGAATGACCAATGAGAGAGAAAGTGGCTTTTCTGACTGAGGTCACTCGATGAGAGAAGAGAGAGAAGATTTGACCTGGGAACTCTGTGTTACTCATTCCCTAATCTACTAGGGTATACCTGTTCTCTTAACTTCTCAACTGTGGACTATATTCTTAAAGAACCAAGAGCAGCTTCTTCTGACGTTAAATTGCCAGAAACAAAAAATAAGAAAGTTAATTTGAATAATTTTGTAATAATTCTCTGTTCTCAAGACATGTTCTCAGTGAAATATTTAAGTGAAAAGATTTGACTTCATTTCTATGTATTACTGAACAACCCTTTTGCTATTGAACGGTGTGGTTGATTTAACTGTAGGATAATGCCATGAACACAGAGTAGCCTGCAGCAACTAAGGAAGGGAACAAAAAACCTCCAGCTTGAATTTCAGTCAAGGAAAGTTAATTTCTGGGAGCCTCATTTAAATCCAAATCTAAGCACTAGATTGGAGATCATTTGTCAATGGTTGTTTTCTTATTCACATGGCAAGACAACTGGAAGTACTAGCATTTTCCTTCCTCCTATAATTACAGGAAGCTATTAAAAGCTACCTGAAAGTAACACAGAATATTTTTTCTGACTCAACAGCTAATTAGCATTTATTCTAGCAAGATTGGGAAATTACCAAATCTTAACCACAATTGCTCAGGATATATGCACAGGAATGGGAAGAAGCTTGGCCAGTGAGAAATTAGTTCAACAGGCCTTTTGAACATAACCTAATCCCTAGCCAGGCAGCTGTTAGCATATCTTTAGTCAGAGTAAAGCCCCTATCAACCGCCAAAGGAGAGAAGAGTCCTACTCAAAATAGTTTAATCGGACCAAGCACACAAGGAGCTTACTAAAGGCCATGGCCTTATCAGAACCCTTCAAGACTGAGATTCCCAGCAAAACTCTCTGCATGCCCTGAGAATTCATCCGAAGCCTGTCTAGATTCCTGGCCCTGTAAATTGATTACAGACATAGAGTGTCCTCTACTTAGTCCTACTTTTTATTATTCTGCAGTTCATCTAAGGCAGACTGCTAAATTATATATTCAAAGGAGGAGGTACCCACTGGGCAGGCTAGTGCTTGAATGGACAAAGTGGAAATTATTCAAGGGTAATGGAATGTGAGATTTGGCTTTGAAAAATACTTCTGAAGACAGTCTTGCAGGATTGGAAGTCTTGGAGGAAATATCTAAGTGAACTTTGTGAAAGTATTGAAATGGCTTTGGAATCCTGTTGTGGAAGACAAAGCAAAATCCTATAGCTAAAGAGCATCCAGATTTCAGAGTATCAGGGTACACTTTCTTCTCAGAATCTTCTGCAGAGTCAAATCTCAAGACAAGAGACCAGAAAGTATAGCAAGGCTTTTTTCTCCTCACCTGATAAGAGTTTTTTTTCTATTAGCTCCATTCCAACTGCAGCATGTTCCATATCTGAACCACCAGGATTAGGTAAACTCTCTACTGTCAACCTGCAGCTTTCATCAGGTGTCGCCAGTCTCTGTCCTTTTTTCACTAGGCTCCTCCCAATTAAATCTAAGATTTCTTATATCCCAGGATCCTCCTGTTATTCTCTGGAGGTCAAGCAAACCTACTTTTAGACCTTCAATTCTAGCAAGCAATTCAGTTGGGAGTCCTGAACAGGCCAATGGGACAGCAATTTCAGCAGAAGTATCACAAAGGTCAATATTTGTTGTTGTTGTTGTTGTTGTTGTTGTTATACCTTAGGATTTCAGCACAAGAAACTTTCAAGGCAATTGTAAACCAACCGACCAACCAATCAGTCTGTCTGCCTAATTGCCAGTGTGGCATAGTGGTTAACAGCAGTGGCCCCTAATCTGGAGAACCAAGTTTGATTCCCCACTCTTCCAGATGCACCCAGCTGGGTGTCCTTGGGCCAGTCATGGTTCTCTCAGAGCTCTCTCAACCTCACCTACCTCATAGAGTGTCAGTTGTGGGGAAAGGAAGGGAAGATGATTGTAAGCTGCTTTGAGACTCCTTCAGGTAGTGAAAAGTGAGGTATAAAAACCAGTTCTTCTCACTCTCTCTGTGTATACAAATAAAAACACCAAAATTCAGTTTGTAACTATAAATAATGCTCTTCGTTTTATAGATTATCCTTAAACTGTGTTTGCCATAATCAATGGACAAGTAAAAAGTCCTGACAATGCATTGATAATACTTATGTGGGTTGAGACCAGGTGTAACCAACAACATCTACAGGGCTTCTTCTCCCTCCCTCCCAGAAATCTATCAATGTGTTCTGCCCCTGGACCTTTTTTGCACTGTTATAATTACCATTGTTACAATTATCTGTGTTAGTAATTTTATTATGGTTATCTATATGTTATGGGAAAGAGCCTCTTGTGGTGCAGAGTGGTAAGGCAGCTGTCTGAAAGCTTTGCCCATGAGGCTGGGAGTTCAATCCCAGCAGCCGGCTCAAGGTTGACTCAGCCTTCCATCCTTCCGAGGTCGGTAAAATGAGTACCCAGCTTGCTGGGGGGTAAATGGTCATGACTGGGGAAGGCACTGGCAAACCACCCCGTATTGAGTCTGCCATGAAAACGCTAGAGGGCGTCACCCCAAGGGTCAGACATGACTCGGTGCTTGCACAGGGGATACCTTTACCTTTACCTTTATATGTTATGGAAAAAACTAAGTTCCTTGTATTGTTTTCTATGTTTTATGTAAACCACCCTGAGCCTCAGGGGAGGACGGTATATAAATATAAACAAACAAATACATAGGAAGGAGTTCCATGTTAATCTTATTCCTTCTAAGTAGCACCTCTCCAGTATCTTGTCACCACCAGAGGGCAGTGGCTAGCAACTAATATCACATTGCCTTTTCTCTTACTGCTAGAAGCAATGTCATTCCAGGACACTGCAGGTTTGAAGGATGAATGCTGGGGCAAGGCATGAGAGCAAAACACCACGGACCATTATTGTGGATGCCCACTTATCCTCATTTATTCTAACTGCATCTCCTGCATAAAACTGCGCACTGTTCAAAATTCTTTTTACCTGTGCATAAAAAGAACGCAATCTTTTGGCTCCTGCCCTGCACACACTCAGGAAAAGCACACTATGGACAGCAAGAACCTGCACATTTATTAAGGAGTGCTTCAGTCTAGCAATGCAGATAAAGTGACAGAACTCCTAATGGTTTGGTCACTGGCTACGTATTCATTGTAGCATACTCCGTAAGAATAAATAGTTCACAGGGACAATGGCTTATCTCCAGCAATTTGATCACGACACTGGCATTATCACCTGCCTTCCCCATTCTGATCCTGATAGTTCCTGTCTTAAGCCACCTGATCTTCTGATCTTGATCCAGGTTCTTGACTGTAACTCATCTTGGGTGCTCCCATTCTCTGCAGGCTCCAAATCTTAAATCACTCTAAATAAACGCTTTCCTGATTCAGATTTATCAGCACAGAAATAAGTTTCTCAACCTGTTTTCTTAATCTATTTATACAACAGCTGAATATTTTGTTATCTTGGATCCAAGCAGCCTCCAGATGCCCTTGGCATCATGCCTCTGGCCTTGTACCTGACTCAAGCCAAGCCACAAGTATCCAATGGCGACAAGCTGCTAAAACTCAGGGATGAAAAGAACAGAAGCCACAGCTGTCAGCTCCTCTGACAAGTTATAAATAGCTCATTGGCAGTTAAACACCGGGAGATCCTGACAAATGGCATCTTTTCAATGCTGGCTAAACAAAGGAACTGGGGCAGCATGGAATATCAGATTATGTCATGGAACCTTGGGCAGATCTCCTATGAAGGTGCAACACAAAGTAGCACACTTGGACCATGCAGCATAAGCATGGATTCAGTATGCATTTAGTCAAGCTCTCAAGCCCAAATGAGACACGAGCCCTGAGTCTTCACTAGTGAAGTAACAAGAAGATTTCTTAAAAGCATGGGCTAAAGAGAATCCTGTGTTCCCTTGCAGCTACACCTCTGAGCATGGACATCCCAAACATCTACCAGAAATGTCCTGAAAGCACATGATGTAGTTCTGCCACTGATGCTAAGCAGGAATGTCTCTGGCCATTGCCTGAATGGAAGACCACCTAGAAATTATACAGATGCTCATTTAAGCTCTTTCAAGAAAGAATAAAGTTTAATACTTCTGATCACATATAACCAATATTTTTGCTGTTCATAAAATCATAGCATTGGAAGGTACCTCCAGGGTCATCTAGTCCAACCTCCTGCACAATGCAGGGACTCTCAAATACCTGTCCACCCATTCACAATCTGCCTAACTGAGAGCCAGTTTGGTGTAGTGGTTAGGAGTGTGGACTTCTAATCTGGCATGCCGGGTTTGAGTCTGTGCTCCCCCACATGCAGCCAGCTGGGTGACCTTGGGCTCGCCACAGCACTGAGAAAACTGTTCTGACCGAGCAGTGATATTAGGGCTCTCTCAGCCTCACCCACCCCACAGGGTGTCTGTTGTGGGGAGAGGATAGGGAAGGCGACTGTAAGCTGCATTGAGCCTCCTTCGGGTAGAGAAAAGCGGCATGTAAGAACCAACTCTTCTTCTTCTCTTCATATATGGTTGTCAGATTTAAAATTCCAGTAGCAGTGTAGCTAACCATGCAGTACAGCAGAAAATATCTTACTATATTACTATCACAATAACAAAACTGGTTTACTAACATTTCAGGATCTCTGCATAAGACGTTTGCTTTACCATAATCATCTTTCAAACTGAAAAAAATTGGGGCTCACTTTCCTTCTTCCTTTTGTGAAGGAATAGAAACATTCTTGCATGGGCAAAGACTCCTACCTTCAGGGCTTAATTTCTTTAAAGAAAGATTCTGAGCCTCAAAGTAACTTGGAAGCCCTCCCTTTTATCACCTTTCAAGGAAAATATATTCTGCACATGTTCAGTCTATCGATCACTGTATTACATGTCCTTGACAATAGGCTGCCTTGCAAAAAAGGGCCCTTCATTATTTCCTTTTGTAATGTGAAAAGGATAAGGAATTCTTGCACTACAGTAACATAAATGCTGCTTTTTAAGCAGTGACTTTATGGCTCTGGCTTTGCTATCATGAATGTTGGTGGATGGTCATTAGCTAATACAGTCTGTGCCCACAGTATTTGCTTATCCCACTAGATCGTTTAGCAGTAATAAGCTTTAGTACTTATTACAAAGCAGTAACTCCTTAGAGGTGGCTTGTATACACACCAACACCTTGTTTCTGCATCAGAATTTATCACACTAACCTCACGAGGATACAAACTGAAGGATTCATTTGAATCCTTCATGCAGAGCTACATTTGCTGCAAGAGTCAAATCTCAGACTGTCATTAACGAGCCCTGCTCATTCTCAGCAGCAGGAATTCTTCATGAGCTGGAACTCTCTCTAGGCTTTTTCCTGAAGGTGTCTATAAAGCGGGAAAGTCTGCTTGTGTGTCAAAAGGACTCTTGGCCTGGATTTGAGGCGTGTGTAAGGAAGAAGAAGCAGAAATAAAAACAGATGTGGTATTAGATTGGGGGGGAGAGATGACCTTCAGCCTACAACAAGGTTGACAGATGCTGTGGATGAACTGTTGCTAATTGAACAGAACAACCTTACCCACACAGGCCCATTATGCACGGGGGGAATAATGCACATTCGGGGTGGAATGGCGGCGACTAAAATCACGGATAACGCATGCATCGAAGCTGCAACTGGCTGCAGCTTCGATGCATGCCGCCGAAAAAGCCGCATTAGCGAAACACGGAAGAAAGCGCAGCTTCCGGGTGACCGGGGAGCAACCAGAAGTGGCACCCGGATCGCCGCGTGCATAATCGGTTACTCTGGGTTTTGCCGCCGTTGCGCCCCGTCCCGTGCATAACCGGTGTGCGTCGCGTCTTCCCCCTCCGCGTTTTCCATGTGACCCGAAATCGCCGGTTCGGCAGCCATGCATAATGGGCCTAAGAGGAGACACAGTGATGGCCTGATCTAAGAAGCTGATGGAAGAGGCCAATTGCTTGAGCTCTTTTAAAAGAGTTCAGGCCTTTTCAGCAGCATCCCATTGCCATTTCAAAACCAGAAATATCTAAAAAAACATTATATTTGCAATTTCATTCTCATGTATTTTGAATGAAAGTTTTATGACAATATTAAGGATATATTCAGTTTGTTTTGTATATTGCATGCATCAAAAAATAGAATCCTTAAAAAAAAGAAAGAAAACGAATGCAGGCCATGATGAGGAACCTGAGCATATTGCCTGTTATGTCATGAAAAGAATGAATCACCCCAAAGTGATTATTTGTCAAGATTATTTGTTTACTGAATGCACAAGTGAAAATCATGAAGACAACAGCTCAAAGTAGACAGTGAGTTTCACACCCATGAGTTAAGTGTCAGATATTTCACGGTCAGGCTGGGTAAGCATTAACTAGACTAAAAAGACCTATTTCAGAGTGGATACCTTTTTACAGTGTCTTCAGACAACAGACAAACAGTGGAAGCTTTCCAGTTTTCTCTGCCTGATTTCAAGACATATATCCCTCAACCTAACAGAGCTGTAAACTGTACTTTTATGTATATTCTGCAGCCAAGTCAGCCCAGTAGAACATCTCAACAAGCAAACAACAACCAGAACACAAAACTTATGTGAATTACTTAGAATCATAGAATAATAGAGTTGGAAGGGTCCTTCTGGATCATCTAGTCCAACCCCCTGCACTGTGCAGGACACTCACCACCCTGTTCAATATCATGCCACAGAGAAAGATTACACCTTGGCACAGGACAGAAGGCAAGGTCTCTCTTGTCTGTCAAATTGCTGAATATATATGAAACAGGGTGGCTTTATGATACTTTAATCTTTCGTGGTTCTTGAATTATACACGGATAGGGGCAAACAGAACCTCTGGCAGGAGTACTGAGATAGTCTACTTATTGACTCAGTGCAGGCTGTGGATATGCCACTGTTTAGGGATTAATTTAAATTAAACAAAGTCCCACAACATTCCAAAAAAAGTCCCTGCATACCAGCTTTCCTGCAAAATGCAGTCAAAGTTAAAACCAGCTCTGCCCAGAAGTCTGGCAAGGGCACCACATAAATTAAGACAACAGTCAGACATCAAATCCCCAAATTATCTGAAATATGCAACAATTCCATTAAGAAAGAGTTACTATCTGCGGCAGGATCAACAATGTTTGATCTGAAGATTTAAGGGTAAGTTAAAAGACTACAGATCTTCTCAAGTACAACATATCAGACAGACCATCAGTGGCAAACCTCAGGCTATCTACATCATCTATCATCTTTTTCAGTTTTCTTTGTTTCCTCTCCCAATGCTGACATCATTACACCTCTTCTCCTCTGGTCTGCATGTCTGTTACTTCCACAGCAAGTTTTAGGGAGTCATCAGAGAGCAGAAGCTAGAATATTATGCTTTCAGACTCTGCGTGCTGAACCTCTTGCCTAGATAGATACAGTATTTGCTGGCGTATAAGACTACTTTTCCCCCCTGAAAAATATGCCTCCAAGTGGGGGGGGGGTCGTCTTATACACCGGGTGCACTTCAGTTGGGATAGACATACCTGCCCATAGTGGCCCATAGTACTGTATTTTGAGTGGAAATGTTGGGGGGTCGTCTTATATGCCCAGTCACCTTATACACCGGCAAATACGGTAAGTGTTTTGAGCTGGAAAGAATTCTGAAAACTTGTTTCTCATTTTCTAAAGAGGGTTCTTTTGCCTTTGGGAACACCAACCTTCTTTACCTGAAACAGCAGCAGCAGCAGCAGCATCTGCTTCCTGATTAATGCAGTGGCTTGTTGCCAGGCTGAGGTGATGCTAGCGGGCAATGATAGCAAGCTACCACTTGGTGGCAGAGGTTAGATACTGCAATTACATCTCTATTTCCAAAGCATACATTATCACTGCTTCCCCTCTGCTCAAGGTGACTCTCAAGAACTCTTCTTTCTCCTTTCTAATTACTATACATATTTATAAGTAAGCAAGCAGGATTCTAACTTAAATTCTTATTCAATTACTCACTATCAGACGTAGCAGAATAAATAGGATCAGATCAAGCACCTGTCGTTGTGGTTTAAGGTAGTGCTGCAGATTTGCTTTCTGTTTACTTTTTGCCTGACTTGATTTATCTCACCTAGGGGTTAAGCCACCACCACTACACACTGGTATGCAGTGTCCTCTTAGCACAAACAGCATAATAGGAACCTTTCTTATGTTAAAAGCAAATTGCTTGGGCTGCTTAATCTGCCAGGAGTGGCACCAGTGAAATCATACATTCCTCAGATCTATCTACACTGGGACCAATCCTTGGGCTTTATAGCTGGCCATGCCAATAATCTGTATGGGAAAATTATAATAATTGGTATGGGAAAAAAATTAAGATTGCAGGAAGCGGACCACTGAGTGCAAACATACAATTTTTTTGCATGCTGAATCTCTGGAGCCCCTCTTCAGCAATGTCTGGGGAGTGGAGCTTAAGATATCAAATGTATCAGAAGTATCCATTGGCCCAAGAGCAGGAAGACTAAAACAATAAGGAAAATCATTTCATTCTCAAATGAAAATCCATACTATTTGAATACAGTCCTAAAGTCTAAAGCAGTTTGGCTTCTAAAGTCTAGCACAAAATTCTTTATCCGGAAAGAAACATACATAACAATTAAATCTCATGACACCACTATGCAACTATTCATTTCCATCCAGTAATAATATTCCTGTTACGAGTAAATCAATGAGAAGAACGGCCAACAAGACCCAAGCATGTTTCTGGGGCCACTGTCTGTCCTGTGCAGCTGCTGTCCACTAATATCCTCTTCATGTAGCTGTGTTTCCTGAGAACACAGTATATTTCCTGTAGGAATCTCTCAGTCATTCACACCCTTTTGGTTTCCATGGTGAGTTGTAAAGGTATTCCTGACCCTAACAGTCATCAGTTTCTTTCACAAGCTCACATGGAAATTACTCTCATAATGCCACAGAAAGATTGGTTTGTTCATGTATAATTTGTTCATCTGTTTCACAATCTCTGTATTCCCTGCAGTCTTGCAGTCTGTTTTTCACTTCTCAGAACAAGAGGTATGTAACTGCCTCACAGCCATTTCAATGCCAGACTAGGGTTAACTGAATCCAGCGGGGTACACTGGGGACTTGCTCAGTCCCTGTGCCTTGCTTCCTCTAGCAACTTGTCAAGAGAAAGAAGAAGGAGAAGAGTTGGTTCTTATATACCACTTTTCTCTACCCGAAGGAGTCTCAAAGCAGCTTACATTCACCTTCCCTTCCCTCTCCCTACAACAGACACCCTGTGAGGTTGGTGAGGCCCTGATTTCACTGCTCGGTCAGAACAGCTTAATCAGTGCTGTGGCAAGCCCAAGGTCACCCAGTTGGCTACATGTGGGGGAATGCAGAATCAAACCTAGCTTGCCAGATTAACCACTACACCAAGCTGGCTCCTATCACCAGATTCAGAGTGGTGCAGTGGTTACAAGTGGCAGACTCTAATCTGGAAAACCCAGTTTGATTCCCCATTCTTCCATATAAAGCCTGCTGGATGGCCCTAGGCCAATCACAGTTCTCTCAGCTCATCCTACCTCACAAGGTGCCTATGTGGGAAGGAAATGCGTTAGAGCGGGGGTAGTCAACCTGTGATCCGCTAGATGTTCATGGACTACAATTCCCATGAGCCCCTGCCAGCGTTTGGAGGACCACAGGTTGACTACCGCTGCATTAGAGGAAAGCAGAGTATAAAACCATTCTTGTCTTCTTCTTGCCTATATCTTCTTCACTATAAGTTATAAGAAGCTCTGAGCAGGACAGTGGTTCCAAAATTAATAACAAGCCACAGACTATGTGTATACCAGTCAAAACGAATCCTTGTCATTATGCTGAAGGAACAAAGCAGTCTGCCTATCACTGCCAAAAACATGATTAAAGAATGTTCTCTGTGCTGTACCTTAGCACTGTGGTGCATCAGCTTGCATCTACTAGCTAGCCTCCTACATTTCTTACCTGCCAACAGTATCTCACACAAAGTCATTAGGAAACCAATAGGGCTGATAGGCCATTAGTCCCACTGGCCCTTTGCCCTGGGATGCCAGTGGTGAATCTGAAGAGGTCACAGCAGCCATCAAAGAAAGATTGCAAGTAGAGAAAATGAGGTGAGCTGAGGAGATGTGATAGGGGATGTGGCCCTGCCCTACTTGAACCCCCTTCCAGGACAGATTCCTCTACAGTTTCCTTGGCCTTCTTTGGCACCTCCACCCCAGCCCAGGTTTCTTGGACAGGAATCTGCTGTTTTAAAGGCAATAAAAGCTGCTACTTGTCTAGTAATTATGCTGTGTTTAGGATTATAGCCAGAACTGGATACTTGATTACATAGAAGTAATGCAGATTGAAGTCAATGGACTTTACTCCCTAGCAATAACACATAGATCATGAGAACTGCCTCGATGTTGGGAGGGAGCACACTTTATTCCTGTTGCTGGGGCTGAATGTAGAAGTGAAATAAGACAATATTTTTTTCTCCCCCTCCTTTCTAACAAACCAACAGGACCCACTGAACCTTTTAGAAATTTAGATTATCCTAAAATGTTGTATCATATCATAATCCTTTATTTACAGACCATTTCTTCCAGAAGTAGATTCGGTGGGTAGCTGTATTAGTCTGAAGCAGAAGAGCCAAGTTTGAGACTGGTGGCACCTTTATGATCAACACAATTTTATTCAAAGTATAAGCTTTTGTGTGCATGCATGCACACAATTTATCTGTGCTGCGCAAAGCTTTAACAAATAGAATGGATGTATTGTTCATACGTGAGGTGCAGTTCTGTTCATACTAATACACCACATCTCAGAACAGTCAACAAACTCCATGTTCCTTGATATATTTCTGCTTCCTACCATCTCTGCCTTCCCAGTCAGCTGAGAGTGGCGGGTAACAAACCAGAAAATGAATGAATGAATGAATGAATGAATGAATGAATGAATGAATGAATGAATGAATGAATGAATGCACCAACATAATCTCTAATGAGAGGCTGTGCTTTATAATCTTCCATCTAAGGAAAGAGGGACATGCACCTTAATTTACGGAGGCAATTATGAGGTCATTAGGAACCTCTCTATGTCAATGCATGTAAAGGTGTGAGGTTTGTGGAAAACCAAATTAAGAAGAAGAAAACATAACACCCCCCCCCCCAACAATGTTTCTAATGGGAAATTGAAAATTCTAGGATGGATGCTAGAAAACAAAACCTCCTGTGAAATCTTCCCTTTTAGCATGAATTAAATGCTTTTAAAGACAGGGTTTTCTTCACTCAAATATTGTATTCACTCAATATTGTATGAAGATTTCTATATATAATATACAGCTTTAGAGAATTATAATTCCTCTGTTTTTCATATTTTCATGTTTTTCATGTTTTTCATATTTTCATGGATATGCCTTTTTGGTTAATAGTGACTATTTATTTCCACAGTTAATATGACACATTATCCCTTTGCACATCCAGTGCTTGCTTCGCTCATACTAAAGCTGTATATACATGTAATATATATGCAGGACTCCTGTTCAGACAACATGGTAACCACACTGGGATAAACATGCTCACAATTCACATAGTACCTGGCCTCTCCAGTATGTTCATGGAATCATAGTATCATAGAGTTGGAAGGGACATCCAAGATCATCTAGTCCAACCTCCTGCACAATGCAGAAACTCACAACTACCTGCCTATCCACAGTGACCCCAATTTCATGTTCAGGCATGACACCTGAAAAGTGTTACAGTATACATGATACTATACTACACTAATGATCAGCGTTTTTAGTCCAGTGTGGTATAAAGTTGAGAGTGCTGGCCGGGGATCTGGGAGATCCATGATTTAATCACCACTCTGCAATGCAAAATTGCTGTATGACCCTGGGCACTCACTCTTTGCAAGCTTAATTTAACTTATAAGGTTAAGATGAAAAGGAAGAAGAGAGAATGCTGCTGTAAGTACCCTGCTGGGGAGAATAGCAGGGTACACATATCCAAATAAATGCATTCAATGTTGTTATATTTAATAAACAAATCTGCTGATAGTTCTCAGTAATATCACTATATGAAGACTATGTCTAGATACAAATAATAAACCATTTATTTACTACAAAAGGTACAGTTTCTGTTTTTAACTTATAATGTCTCCTCCTTCTTAGAGGGCTAAAACTAAGACCAATGTGTTTTGGTAGTACAGGTGTGGCAGTTTGCATTATCTAGCATTTGTTTGAACAAAGTCATTTATCATGCTAAATTCCACTAATTGGCCAAATAATACAATTTTAAATGGTAAAGTTATGAAATTACATTTTAGAAGACGAAAAGCTTTTTTTTTTAATACCGCAGTTTTCAGTATTCAAAGGAGTCCCAAAGCATCTTATAAGCAGCTTTCTCTTCCTCTCCCCACAACAGACACCCTTGGAGGCAGGTGGGGCTGAGAACTGCTATCAGAACAACTCTAAGAGAACTGTGACTGGCCTAAGGTCATCCAGCTGTCTGCAGGTGGAGGAGTGGGAAATCAAACCTGGTTCTCCAGATTAGAGTCCACTGCTCTTTTCCATTACACCATCCTGGCTACTATACTAGGCTGTTTTTAACACAATAAAATACATTTGTTTTTAGTGTGAAAGTATTGCAGATTATTTTATAATGCTCAAAACTTCAGGAAAATTTACATCTTCAAACGCATCACCGCTACACAGACAATGGTGACCTGAACTAGTGGTATCGTGATCTATTTGCCATTATATCTCTCTGCAATGTTCTCCAAGCTCTCTCTTTTATTGGTAGTTATTAATTATTCACAACTACTAATTTATTCAGTACATACTATGTGCTAGTCACTGTATAAAACACAGGTATGACTGAGAACTTCTTCCAGGGGGACGACAAGTTCACAAATACAGGATTGAAAATCAGTTGTGCACAACTTTGGGGCACAAGGCTGCTTCTCAGTGCCAAACTAGATGAGATGCTATAAATGGATGTGCCCAGCTTTTTAAAAAGGCTACAGCCACGGGACAGCCCCCCCTCCCCGCCCCAATCTCAGGAAAACACCATGGAGAGATGTTTAACCCTAGCTCTCTCCACATCATTTTTGCGAAATGAAATGTGTTTTGTCTTTCCCATGTATGTTATTAGCATGGAAGTGAAAAAAGAAAGGTAACAATTCTGGGGATGGGGATAAGATATAAGAGGATCAACACTGTTACAAAAGATGTTATGCTGCTTTGACTGACTATAAAATGATAATGAAATTTAAATAAATAAGAAAAAAACCCAGGCAACATGACTTTCAAAACTGAATCTGAGGAGATATGAAAATATAAAGCTAGAATTATAATATGCTCACTGGTTTTGAAAACAAAAGGCATACATTCTGGAGCTGAATGTTCTAGTGTCTGCATCTTTTTTTTTAAATACAAAAGTTATATCAATGTATTACCAAAACTATATCCTACAAAGACCCCACAACTCTCATCCCCAAACCCATTAATTAGCATCTACTCACCATTCATAATTTTCAAATATTCTCAATAGTTCATTCTTTGTCCGACAGTTGAAGATGCTTTTCCTGAGAGACAAGAACTCATTTCACATTTATAGTCTAGACTTGGAGGCATGAGCTGGCCCCTTGCATAGACCATCATCAAAATAATTAATTATGCACTACAGGTATGGCGTTTGAAAAGCCACGACTGGTATGCAGATGCCAAAGTGGGATGGCAGACCATGCATGGAATGTGGATGTTGGAGTCAGATGATTCCGCATTGCCAAACCCCAGCTCTCTGGGCAGAAGGCAGAAAAGGTGGCTTTTGTCATACAGTCTGCTTCATATATCAAGTATAGGATATAACTATAAAAATTAGAAGGACAATGGATTATTGGAGACAGCCCAAAATGTGGCTAAAATATATCCTTGTAGTATGAATATTTCTTCTCCAGATTTTAGCTGTCAATGAGTTGAGTGTGCATCTTCAAAAAGGGGAAGTAAGACCACCTCACATCTGAAATCTCAGGGTACAATTCCTTCCTTTTCATTAAAATTTAAAAACAGCTCTGCATTTTGCTCAACAAGCAGAATAGAGACTTTTAACTCTTCTTTCATTCAGTACATTTTTATTCTGCTGCTTGCAGCAGCATTTTCCCTTTTCACTCTCCACTGCAGACCCAGAAAGGAAGTCTTTCATGCTTGCCTGAATCACCCATAAAGCGGTTTCTGCAACTCACCTGAGGCTCAACAGCTCTCAGTGGAGAAAAGAGTCTAACCTTCTCCCCACAGGTGTATGTGGAAATCCTATTTGAATCCCAATAGAAAAATATTTTGGTCTGCTTTGTTGCAATCTCAGGAGGAATCTCCCCATAGATGGTGAGGTGATACCTGCTGAGCCCATTAGTCACAGGCAGACCACAGGGAGGAGTAGGTATAGATAATTCATTTTTTTTTAAAGCCCTCTAGATCAGTGACTACATAAAATAGATTTCTTTGAACTTGCTGATGAATCAATATGTCACATGAGACAAGTCCTTCTTCTGACTCCCAACTCCACTCTACCCTAACGTTATTTCTTATAGCATGCATTTATCTAATCTGTCAACAGGAAACAATCTTACTATCCTTTGACTAGCTTTCATCACAATTGCATGAAATTGGCTTTTATTAAAGTGATTGGCTATATGGATCAGGCAACCTCCTGGCAACGTTACCCCCCTCAGGGTTTAAACGCAGACATGTACGGAGTGTCATGACAGGGAGACGTTTATTCTAAATAGATCCTGTTATTCCGGTGGCATTAAAAAGATATGCAAATAATCCTTGCTAATGACATATCTGTAATAATTAATATGGGCTTGACATTTGGAGACTGGCAGTCTAGATTTGTGTACATTTAAATCAGTTTTAAGATGAAGCATCTACATTAACTAGAGCATCAGAAATATATGAACTGCATTTCCGCCACAAAGGCATGAAGAGGGCATTTTTCAGCACCAGCAGAGAGATAAGGTATATGCAAAGTGTAGACCAGTTATACATGGACCTTGAAAAGGTCAAATTACACTTACATGGAAATCATTTCACCTTTAGAAGATCTGGATGCTAAATACAATACTGATGCCTTGTTAAAATGCAACACAAGAGAGAAATAACAGCGGTTGTTAAAAAGAAAGCGTGTTCTGCACAAAAGCTTGTTTGGAACTGCAGAGCTTGGTACTAACTTCTACATTCTTCCTATCAGATAAATAATTTTCTTTCTAAAAAGATATGGGAAAATAAATTGCAATTAAGAGAGAGACCCAGTAAATAGTCAAATATTCTGTCAAACTGGCATAACATGATTTTACAACATCCCTGTGGTGCTCCTTTGCTTTGTGTTTGGAGAAGCCATTCAAATGACCTTGCTGGAAGACACCGCGCCAGACATCAATTAGCTGCAGAGCCAAGAAACAGAATTGCTTAGGTCCCATGGGAAGAACAGCTGTGTTTCAGGATACAATCAAGCAATACTAACCCAGAAGACTGTCATTGTGCATTTTCTTATGCACTTAAAAATTATTTTAAATTTTAAAAACTTTATATTTAATCATAAACATTTCTATACATGTTGATTTTAAACTTCCTATGTATTTTAATTTTTTTGTAAACTGCCCTGAGCCTCCAGGGAAGGGTAGAGTATAAATGTAAAAATAAATAAAAAATAAACATAATATTGGCCCTAATTTGGGTGTGTTTTTGCAGTTTGGTCTGAAAGACCATAAATAAAAGTGTTGTTGTTGGCCCTAATTGATTGAATTGCTTTTCCTGTACTTGACTTAAAGAAAAGAAAATCTAATATAGTAATTCTATTAGGGATTAACAACTCTCTAATACACTCCATAATGCAATATGGATTCTTTGATGGTTTGAATAATGAGGTGCCAGTACGATACTCTTTAGCTGTAACTTCATCTACCTTCACAGAAATAGAAAATTGAAAGCTTGGTTTACAATTGTCCTCAGAAGGGCACTAGAAATATTAATACAAATATATTACATGTATTTGAATTTTGGTCTGAATAACCATAAATATATATTGATTGATTGATACAAATATCTTCTAGCTGATCCTGGGAGAGTGTTTCCTTGCTACTAGCATCATTTAGATGATACAGCAGAAAGAATAAGGTCTTCAAAAAAAATAGCACTAATAGGGAGACTTCCAATGAAAAATACTCCTTCCAGAGTATGTGCAAGTGTTGGGAGATGGAAAATTCCTATTTTATCAACAACATTTACTGAATTAAAGTTCTTTGCTCACATCTTGAACATGTTATACATGGTCCTTCATTACAACAATGTTGTGATTTAAAAAAAATTAAATCACTAACGTTGAAAATTATTGCACTATACTATACTTTAATCTTACCTAATGTTTTTTTTTTACAGATCCTGAACTGCAATAGAAACAAGCCTGTGTCTCTGGCTGGGAAAACATAGTTCTGCTTGTCCCTAATTAAAATTGATTTATATTAGAAAGCACTTTTGCACAGAAAAAGAGCTCCAGAGAGTTTGATTTTTTCTTTCTTTCAAGGCATACTTGATAGCCTCAGTGGAGTAAACGGCAGAGGCAACGTTCCTTCTGTGACAGTGTATCTTACAACAGTTGCTCTTCCAAACTATTTTTGCTTGTGAATCACTTTACTAACCAAAGTGTTCTCTTCAGCCCCAATGGGATTATTCACACATACAAGAAGCTGCAGGTGAGAGTTTGGGGGGGGGGGGGGCTGTCTAAAAAGTATTCAGTTCTCCCCAAAATCCTTCTCTTTTATAGCCTGATTTGCTCTCATTGATTACTTCAGCCTCAAAGTGTGCTAGCCAAAGGGTCTCATTCAAAGTGCATGCCAATTGGTCTCCTGATGTTCTTAATAGATGTCTGCCACTCAAAGCACATGCTTAGTGCTAAACACAAATCCAGGCTTTAATTATTTCCCAGCAAGGTAAACAAGTTCAGAGGATGCTAAAACAGCCTACCTGCTTATCTGCTGTCCTGCAATACCAGCGATCTGTACTGCCAAATTAACCTCTGTTTTAAATTCAAATAATAAATGTCCCAGAGATCAATATACACACAAGTTATTGCATCACAAATAACAAAAGTATTGCTGATGTCTGGCCCTGCCCATACCTCATTCTTACTCCGCATTTGTTCCATTGAGGGCTTCCCCATGCAGACCACCTAGGATTATAAAAGGGATATTATCAGCACCACAAATCAATTACCAAATATTTCAGGATCTCTGCTATGGGCTTCTCTGTTATTTTAATGTCTATATTATCTCATGGCTATAAAGTTCGCAAGGTGGTGCAGAAAAATACAATTGTACAATCACAGCCAATGAAATAAGGAGCAGTAACAACAATCAGGGAGTGCAGCAATGTTTTGTAAGGACAGGGAAAAGCACATAAAAGTAGAAAACATACAATTGAGCAGCAGCTATAACAAGGCAGACCCTCCCCCCACCCTTAATTACCAGGTAGCCGACAACAGGGTAGGGGGCTACACTTATGCATTAATCACCATACGCCTAGGGGAGGAAACACATCTTCACGTTCATTCTGAAATTTAGAAGTATGAATAATGGTGGGCAGTTTCACAGCTGAGGTAACCCTACTTAGTACGCTCCTTCTGCCACCCACTTCACTTCAGTCGATGGTGACACATAGAATAAAGTTCTTAATGTAGATCATAATCCCCAGGCAGGTTTACATTGGAAGCCATGGTCCTTCCTTAAGTTATATAAGTCCTGGTCTATTTAAGGCTTTGCAGTTAAATTTTAAAAGCATACTATTTCTGCAGACCTCTGCCACCTCTGCAATAAGCAACCATTTGCTTTTTCTTCACCTTTCTAGTGTCTTTGCCCTTCTTAACCTAGGCAGAATGATGGTATACTTGAGCACATATTCCTGATTCATATTAATCACACATTATGGCCAAAATCTGATATATAAAAATATACAGGCCTATGATGTAATTGCCTTATGATGAGACTCCTGCAATTTTTCTGTTGACTAGATACCAGCTGCTCGGTATTGTATGCATAAATATTTCACCAGCAATAGGGATTAATAGGGATTAAATACATCATATGCGTATTTTGGTGAAGCTGCAGCATTCCTTCTACTCACCTTAAACTTCAGGCAGCTCTAATGCCATTAGTGTAACAATTCTGTAAAATCTCACATCCCAGCAGAAGCCTGGAAAAAGAATCAACAGGCCTTTAAATAAGTAATTAGAAGAGCAGAAAATACTTCCGTCATTAAACAGCAAATGAGATGAATGAATAAAAGTCATAACTATTGTAATATCTATAGTTTTAAGATTTACAAAATGCACACAGAAAGGGATTGGATAGCACAGTTCTAAACTGCACAGATAGCATTAGCCTGAAACACAGAATGAAGCTCAACACCACATTTTTACCTTTGCTCTTAGAAAACTAAGTCACAGACCATGTAAACAATTTTATCCACACAATCCCTAACAACCACCCCCACCTACAGGCTTACAGGGAGGGATATCAACTTGAACTGGATCACACACAGATTAATCTTGTAGTTCCCAGCAGCAATTTCTGTGATCACTGTGGCATGATGATGGAAATCCCTAGCTGCTACCATATGCAGCCTGGTATACATAGGTACAATTGTCAAACAATCTGTTCCTTAGTGATGCTTTAAAAAAAAACTCTCTTATCTCTCCTACCCTTTGCTTTAAACTTCAAACTGTACCTTGAAACTAACACTTTTAAAAGTTTTTTCCAGTCTTTCCAGTAAGTCTGTCTCATATAGAGTACAGAGTGCTGTGAATGATATTTTCAGTGAGCATGCAGCCCTCCCCAAGCTTAAAAAATGTGGGTTTGAAATATTAAAATAACAAATCTGGACCTTTTAAAAATCACAAGAAAGATAAGCAGCATGCCATGTAGTAGTAGCAGTAGCACTATATCCCATTAAAAAAGAAGTCTGAGGACTCTTGAAAAAGTAAGCATATCTTTGAGTTTGCGAATTTCTACAATGATGTAGTGTGGTAATCTCGGTTCATTTATAAAAATAAATAAAATGAGCTATTAGTTTATATTTGCAACTACATGTGCTACAGTATACAAACCACCTGTAAAGTATTATTGGTTTCAGTGAGACTGGTCATGTGCTCACACATTATGCAGGCTGTGCATGTGTTTGAAGCTGGGTCCCTTGTGGTGTTTAAATTTAAATTCTGCCTCAAGAAAGGCAACACAATTTCCATTAACTCCAGAAGGAAATTGTGAATAACCCCCTGAAGGCAGCATTCAAAACTTGAGAACTCTGAACAAAGTATCGAGCTAAGAAAGATTTTGTTTTATAAACTATGCTTTTCACAAACAAACCTCCCCCACAAGGATTCTCTTTGAGCCTTCTTGCCTGTCTGTAAACAGTGCCGTATTTGATGGGTTACATTTCATTCTTGCTCACTTTGATATGTTTTTCCTTCTTTTATTATAGCTAATAGCCATTTAGTCTACACTGTAGCAGGAACTGCTTTTATGATATCATCCAAGCATGTTGTCCCTTGGGGCACCCTAGCTGCAGATTTCACTCTGGTTCATTGACTTCAAATATTAAATCAGTCACAATAAAACAGCTTTTCCCCTCTTTCATTCCGTGTCTCCCTCATACGTACCACAACACAACACAAAGCTTCTTTTCCAGTCTTTGTTTCTGGAGAGAGAAAAAAACAAAACAACCAGGAGACAGGCAGGAATATAAATATTTTATATAAATTATTTTATTTTAAATTACCTGCATTAAAGATAATCTTTCCTTTGTTCATTTACAGTTTTTGTAAAAAAGGGAGCTAGAAATTATTTATTGGTGCCATCATAGATGCCCAGTACAAAGTGCCATGCACAAATGGTTTATACTTCAAAGATGCAGAACCATTTATTTTCCTTCCTGGAAAGGAAAAAAAAAGTACACAAGGATTCATTGTAGAGAGGGTGGCTCCCGAATGTCACTACTCCTCTACAAATCCTATGCCTTGAACTGTGAATAGATGAAGGCATACACAAAATGAAATGTTGTGATCTACTTCACTAGCAGTCTCAATCATGTGTCAGCTACCAGCTACCTTTTACATGCTTCTTTTCTACCTTACAAAATACCTGACTACTGCTTTCTAGAGCAAATCTATTTTGGACCTCTTTGGAGACATCACAATTATACTCTGGATGTCTGCAGCTCTCATCACTTAAAAACCTTTAAAGATACTTTCCCTGTGATTTACTACCCACAATTGTTGACTCCATCCTTAAATGTATGCTTTCTTTACATCTTTTGCTTCCTAATTTCTTTTCTTAAGAAAACCGATGATCGCTATTTGTTGCACACATTATCCTCAAAACTTTCTTATATAATACCCTTTCATTAATTTGCCTCTTGCGTTCTCTTGTTAGCATCCTATCCTCACATAATTATGCTTGTAATGTTTAAATGCTTCACTGTAGTGATTTACTTTATGAAGAATTCTGCTGTGATAATTTATCTTACAGTTATCTTTGTGGCTCATCACATTTTCCATTCATCTGTATTTTTTTTTTAATGCTTTAGCAAAGTAAACCTTAAATGTCTTCATTTTTTTTCACCACTGAATTGACAGCTACTGCCAATGCATTAACTTTTAAATCTTTAATTACCAATGTATCTAAACATTCCTGTGTGCTTATCACTGCAAATAGTTTTAGATCACTCACTTTTTTCTTTATTGACATTTTATTTATTTACAAGATTGCTATGCTGCCTCAGAGTTCCACAACATCTTTCAAGAACCAATTTGAAATACCTTTTATGTGCATAAGCAGAGCTTCCGATTTCATATATCCACAGGTTGTTTATTAGCCAATTAATACCATTTCCTCACTTGAAAGCAGCCAAACTTTCCGGCAGTTTGGGTAAATGCTATGTGTGCATGTCAAGTCACTTTCAACTTATAACAACCCTATAAATTAATGACCTCCAAAATATCCTATCATTAACAGCCTTGCTCAAGTCTTGCAAACTGAGGGTTGTGATTTCTTTGATTGAGTTAGTCCATTTCATTTTGGGTCATCCTACTGACCTCAACTTTTCCTAGCGCTATTGTCTTTTCAATTGATAATGATGACGTTATCCGTTCAGTCGTGTCCAAACCTTGGCGATTCTATAAAAAAGCCTTCGCCATGTGCTCCTGTTTCTGACTACTTCAATTAGTTGGTTCATGGTCATCCCTGTATCGGCCTGATTGTGTCGAGCCAGCAGATTTTTTGGCGACCATGTTTCCTTTTGCCGCTAACCATGCCAAGCATTCATGATTTTTCTAGCGAGTTTGATCCCATGATGTCCAAAATAAGTGAGCTTTAGCCGTAATATCTTCCCTAATAATGACATAGTTGGTTTGCTCATCTCTAAAAGTATCTTGTTGGTAACTTTGACTGTCCATGGTATTTGCAGGATTCGTCTCCAACACCATAATTCGAAAGCATGTATTTTCCTCCTGTCTTCCTTCTTCAGGGTCCAGCTTTCACATCCATACTCTTGTTCATAATATGACCAAAGTACAATAGCCTCAATTTAGCCATTTTAGTTTTTGGGCAGAGTTCAGCTTGATTCATAGTTCTCATGTTCCTACTGTATGTATTGTACGGCTTGGACTTTCCTTTTGCATTCATTCAAATCAACAACTGAATGACCTTTCAGTTTTAATCCTGTTGTGGAATTAAAAATTATGATACTTGTACTTATACTTATCCTCTGCTCTTCTCCAGTAGATGAGTGCCATTCATAATACTTTTAATTCTAATCAGCTCAGATATGCCATTGATGTAAAAAAAAAATCTGCTTACTAACCAAACTCTTATATTCAAGGTAGAAGAAGAAGAGTTGGCTTTTACACCCTGCCTCTTTTGCCCAAAGAAGTTTCAAAGAGGCTTGCAACCATCTTCCCTTCTTCTCCCCACAACAGATACCTTGTGAGGTAGATGAGGCTGAGAGAGTTCTGAGAGAACAGCTTCTAACAGGACTGTGACTAGCTGGATGCATGTGGAACAGTGGGGAATGAAACCCAGCTTGCCAGATTAGAAGCCGCTGTTCTTAACCAAGAACATCTGGAGGACCACAGGTTGACTACCCCTGCCTTAAGGAATGACACTATTTAAATATCAGTTTGTTTGGGTCATATCAAGATGGCCAAGTTCACGATCTACACTATACTATGTTGAACCTTTAAAATCTGCTTAAATTAATATGCAGGATTTTAACAACAAAAGTTTGCTCCGACATACTGGTATGTGGCATTCATTGCCGCCAAAATTAAAACATAGGGCAGGAAGGATCACTGAGACAATGCCAGATGAAGCAAAAAAATCTTTTATCCACAGGTTGATGACAGCAACAGAAAGGGACAGACATGTCTCTCCTGGGGAGATAGTTCCTGATTTTGGTGCCATGACTGAAAAGGCCCTCTCCCAGATTGACACCCACCTAATCTCAGAGGATGAAGGCACCCAAAGCAAGGACTGAGAAGATGATAATAGCCTTCGGGTAGTTTTGTAAGGATATAGGATAGGGGTTTTCAAAGTGGGCAGTATACTCCAGGTAGTGGAAGGATCCAGGGAGGTGATGAAGAATTTGGGGACAGTAGGGGGGCAGTGAGAAAATTTGGGGGCAATGGGGGCAGTGAGAAAAAATTGTTGGCAGTAGGGGGATCCGTCTGACTCTTCCTGCTGCAGCTGCATTTTCCTAGCAAGAAACATGCCGAGGTAGAGGCTTGCCTTTGCTGGCCTCTGGGTAGTAGTGACCCTGGACTTCCTTGGTGGCCTTGTATCTCAATGTTAACCAGGGCCAACCCTGCTTAGCTTCCTGAAGAAAATGACATCTTCAGAAGGTGGACTGAATGGGATCATATTCCTGCTGAGCTCCTTCCCCACCATCTTTGGGAGGCTGGAAAAGCCTTTTCTGGCTTGCTCCTGGCCATGGGATATTCCATTGCTTTCTTTCTTTCTTTCTTTCTTTCTTTCTTTCTTTCTTTCTTTCTTTCTTTCTTTCTTTCTTTCTTCTCAATGAGGATGCTGTGGCTTTTACAAAGAACTTGTACATTTTTTCCAGACTAAAACAACAACAAAGAAGTGTAGGCAATATAGTGTGCTTTGAATTTGCAGTAGACCTAAGACCAGGTGTGTGTTCGTGTGTGCGTGTGCATGTGCGCATGTGTGTAGGGAGCACTAGGGATGTAGCCTGGGAGCGAAGGTGTTTTTCAGATATATTGGTCCCAATATATATATGGCTTTGAAAGTCAACACAAACATTTAATGCCCAGAAACATACAGGAAGCCGGCACAGATTAAGCACAATTGAACAACACAATAAGAGCAACATAATACAAACAATCAACAATGTAATAAGACTACAAAATTAGAATACAATGCACCAAAGCTCATATAAGGTATACATAATGAATAAAACATTATAAACTGCCTACATTTTCACAGATATTAACCATTACCTAATCTCCTTATAAAAATGCTCTCCTAAACAATCTTGTTTTATATATTTTGTAAAATGTTAAAAGTAATTTTAAAATTCAGATTTTATCAGGCAGGCCATTTTTTACTCTAAAGGAGCTCTTGAAGAGTTATAATTTAACTTTCCTTGTTTTGACAAGTAGCCCTCTTATTAACTACACAGTTGTTCTTGTGATAGTTCTTTGAAGCACAAATATTGAATAATGAATTTTATATATGATTCTAAATATCAAAACAAAACTGAAACTTGCTCCAGCTGTTGGATAGATTAGACCAGGGGTAGTCAAACTGCGGCCCTCCAGATGTCCATGGACTACAATTCCCAGGAGCCCCTGCCAGCATTCGCTGGCAGGGGCTTCTGGGAATTGTAGTCCATGGACATCTGGAGGGCCGCAGTTTGACTACCCCTGGTTTAGACACTATAGTGCCCATGGGTCCCATCTGTGCACACTGCCACCATTTTACATATGAGCCATTGAAAAATATTGTGAGAATCTGACCATGAATGAACCAGCAGTATGGAATAATGTAACAACCACCATCACAATGTTAGGTTTCCATATTAGGTTTCCATTACATTTTTGTGTTCAAAGCCTTTAAAAATCAATGGATGCATTTATTGTTGGAGACTTTAGTATATGTATATACTCCTGCAATGTTTTGGTGTGTGTGTGTGTGTATGATTTGTTTCCCAATTCTCGAAACTTCTGTGTATCTTTCCTGTCTCATCCAGTCTCATATCCAGAATCTCAAGAACTGGATTTCTTTCCTAAGAAAGCATTCTTTGGAAAATGCAAAAGAATATTAAAAGTATGAAAGAAATACCAAAGCCCTGTATTTACGATAACATTAGCTAGATTTTAAAATAGCTATTCATAATTGAATCAGTGGTTTAGGATGTCTTGAGGTCCCTAGAAAGGGAAGGCCTCTTTTTCAAGTTGAGGCATCTGACTGCAGCATCAGAGAAAGAGGAGAGACAGAGTGCATGCTACATTGATTGGGAATGGCCCCTGGGCTTCCCAAGCACACAGAGAAGTAGAACATTAGGCCACAGTAAACTCAATAGAAAATGTATTATGGCTGGGACATTTCCATAGAGTTTGTGAATACCCAGCCTTGTGCCCAGTTTGATTACAGTCAGCCTTCCTTCCATTTAAAAATTCTGTACTAGAAAGAAAAGAAAGAAGAAAAAATGGTGAGGAGCCTTTTAGCAAGGCATGCTGTAAAAATGACACAATGTTGTTTTGCTATGGCTACTCTGAAAACCATATTGGCCACTGATGAACTCTTTTCCAGATCCATACTTAGTAGACACACCAGGCTACAATGTAGCTGCAGCAAACTCTGGGGCCCATTCCGCACAAGTTTAATGTAGCAGGAGTGTGGAAAATTGTAATTGCTACTAAAATGCAGTTATGCACAACGTCGTACACAATCTGCCACACTCCTGAAACAGTCCCGCTAGAAGCGCTTCGTTGTAGTGCTTCCAGGGAAATCCCAAAAAGTGGATTCACCCTCTGGAAAGTGCTACACTCTTGCAACCAATCTGCAACACTAGCGAAAAAGTTCTGTGCATTACCATTGTTGCGGTTTCAGCAAAGTCCCTCCCCCTGGCTCTCTCCTCTGATCTTCCGGCGAAGCGATCGCCATTTTTTTTTCTCGGAGCGAGTGAAGAGCAACGAACCAGCGAGCCTTCATTCACCCAGCAAGGCTTCTCTGGCTGCAGTCCCTCCACAGAGCTGCTTTAAGTCACCAAGCACAACACAGCCCCGTTTGCAAGTTCCCTTTATTTTCGGCCAAAAATCGCGCCCGTGCACGGGAGGGGGTTCACTCGGGGGAGCATGGCAACGATGAAACGGCAGCTCACACGCCAGCTGCCAGCTAGATGGGTCTCTACATTAGGAGGAAGCAAGGATTCAAGGCATATTCATTGCAACGTGTGTTTTTCTGTTTTTAAAAAACATGTTCTTAAAGGCAAAGGGGCTTTTCCGGAGGATGGTAACAACCGCCCATTGGCTGCTCGTTTGATTGACGGCCAGGGGCGGGACAAAGCACGGCAAATATCGTTTCCTTTCTAGCGATTTTTGCTGAGACCAAAAACCTGTGGGAAACGATTGAAACGCAACTGGATTCCACTACAAAGGCAGCTATGCGTTACACTGAATTCCACTATTTTAAATTCCATTTTTTCTTTCCGTAATCAATTTGCCACATTGATCCTGGTGCTATCCCACACTTCCATTTGCCATGCATGTTGTGTGAGAAAGATAGCAAAATTAATTTTAAAATCTAGTGGTACCTTAAAGCAAGGGTAGTCAACCTGTGGTTCTCCAGATGTCCATGGACTACAATTCCCATGAGACCCTGCCAGCATTTGCTGTCTTAAAGAATGACACTATTTAAATATCAGTTTGTGTGGGTCACAGAAAGCTAGCAATATCACTTTTCCTTTTTCCTGAGAACCTCAGAAATATACCCTATATCAGGGGTAGTCAAACTGCAGCCCTCCAGATGTCCATGGACTACAATTCCCATGAGACCCTGCCAGCATTCACTGTCAGGGGCTCATGGGAATTGTTGTCCATGGACATCTGGAGGGCCACAGTTTGACTACCCCTGCCCTATATACTCATATTTCCCATTCCCTCTACCTCCCTTCTCAACACATACTGAAGTGTTTATGTTCATCTTTTTTACTCATCTTTTTCCCTCATTGTCTATCCCTCATACGGCTGCTTTCCCTGCCCTCCACTCCAGGCCTGCTGTTCAGCATTCTTTACTTCAGCATCTCTTCTCCTCGCACCTGATTACAAACTCCATTTGACCTTAGCCTCTTATTTATACAGCCTTGCTTATTTTCATCTTACCTCTGCACTTCATACTTGCTGACTTCTTACTTCTGCCTTCTGTTTTCATCCTCAGCACCCTGTTTATGCCTACCTAATTGTATGCTCACCTTCACTTTTCACTTCATCCCTGCACTGTTGCTTCTTTCCATAAAAAGGTAAAGGTAAAGGTATCCCCTGTGCAAGCACCGAGTCATGTCTGACCCTTGGGGTGACGCCCTCTAGCGTTTTCATGGCAGACTCAATACGGGGTGGTTTGCCAGTGCCTTCCCCAGTCATGACCGTTTACCCCCCAGGAAGCTGGGTACTCATTTTACCGACCTCGGAAGGATGGAAGGCTGAGTCAACCTTGAGCCGGCTGCTGGGATTGAACTCCCAGCCTCATGGGCAAAGCTTTCAGATGGCTGCCTTACCACTCTGTGCCACAAGAGGCTCTTTCCATACTTTCCCTCAAAATCACTGTTATTGTATTTTACTTGACCTAAAGCTTTATTTTGTTTTATAAGAACACAGTTGTATTTTAACCTCTGCTTAACTTGTCTGTATACCTGTTTGCCTAACTCCATTCTACCTTAGCCTCTCTTTTATTGCTTTATTATTTCTCTTCCCTATGCATCACCTCTGCTGACTCTTTACCTAATCCCCTCTCGTGGCTCCCTTTGATCTTTTCCTTAGAATTCCAGTTATAATTTTCTCATTTACCTTTGCGACTGTTTCCTGTCTTTGCAATCTTCACTTCAGTCTTGTCCTTTAATGTACAGTTACTTTCTCATGTTTGCTTTTTACCTCAGTATTGCCTCCGTACTTCCTTCCCCATTGTTACCTCAGCATTCTCTCTCTACATACCTGTTTGTTCATCACTTTATTTCACTGGTCAGCAGACAGGGGGAGCATGTCTCTGTCGATCTTCCTGGATTTCTCAAAGGCTTTCAGTACCATGGACACCTTCTGGACCGTCTAGCAAAGCTGGGCTTGGGAAGCACAATGCGACCCTGCTGTCAACCCTTCATTTGATATAGTGTCCAGAAGATGTTGCTAATGGACTTTTGCTCTGTCCTACAGGCATTAAGACATCGGACCCCTCAAGATTGCCTCTTATCCCCTATGCTATTTAACACCTGCATAAAGTCACTAGGAATGCTCATCTGGAGATTTTACAGCTCAGTGCCATTAATATACTGATGACACTTACCTCTCTCTCCCTTTTAGGGAGCTGGTAAGAGTTGTAAACCAGTATCTGCAATTTAAGTTGAAATGAGACAAAATGGAAGTACAGTGGATTGGAGATAACTGGTGTTTGATCTGTTCTAGAAGAAGTGACTTTGCTCCTGAAGGTGTAATGAAACAGCATGGAATACTTCCGAATGCTTGGGTAAACAGCCTGAAGTAGCTAGGAGTAACAGAAGCAGTTAGGCGTACCTTGGACTGGCACATCAGCTGCAGCAATTCCTGCGGAAAAAGACCTAGTTACAGGTAAATATGATGTGGTAACATCCAGGATAGTTTATGGTAACATGTTCCTCAAGAGACTGCTCCTAAAAACAAAAGCAATTCACAGCACAGCAGCAAAAGATACTCAGTTCAAGGGGCTTAAAACAAACCAACCTTTATAGTCTAAATCAGGGGTAGTCAACCTGTGGTCCTCCAGATGTTCATGAACTACAATTCCCACAAGCCCCTGCCAGCGTTTGCTGGCAGGGGCTCATGGGAATTGTAGTCCATGAACATCTGGAGGACCACAGGTTGACTCCCCCTGGTCTAAATGGCTTGGATCCAAAGTACCAGGAGGACTGCCTCCACCCATATCAGCCTGTTCCTCTGTGTCCCACAAATGGTACTTTCCTACAGGTTATAATGTTATTGTTTGTAATGATTTCTTGTTAACGGTTGTAAACTGCCCTGAAATTGATATGCCAAGAGAGGCAGTCTTGCAAATTGAATAAACAAACAAACTTGTCCTGAAGATATTTTAAAAGGACTTTTAAAGTCCTTTTAAAAGGACTTTTGTGTCCAATGCCCCTGTTCAGAGCCCCTGAAGAGGAGAGTGGCATCATCCTCACAGACATCCTTGACTATTTCATATTCAGGTCGAATCCTGGAAGCCTTCTGATTGGAACAGCACTTAGTGATTTGGGTGAACTTGATTTTTTTAAAGTAAATGTTTTAAATGAATGTTGTTTTCAACTATAGTTCATTATAGCGTTATTGCCAAGTTACTTCAGAGGCTGGTATTTGCTTATCACTTGTCTCCTTTTTGTCAGTTTTAACCTTCTTTCCTTCACATATTTTACCTTGGCTTTCTTTCTCTACACACCTGTGTGCAAAATTCCCTTTTTATCTTTGCCCTCATTTACATGCACTTTCTCTCACATTAGGTTTTTTTTTCAACCACAAGCGTCTTCTTTATGCACCTCAATCTTTTTCTCTAGTCTACACACCTGTCACCCAGCTCCATTTTCCCTCAGTCTTTCCGCTCCCTTTAAAGCCCCCCTTTATTGAAGCCATTCATATTCCGCCAGTCAATTTACGCACTTTGCGCAAGAAACAAGCGAGGTATTCGCGGATCCGCAGCCAACCGTACAGCACGCTTGTAAGAAACGGTGAAACCAACTCCGCCTTTAGGAGCAACCCGACTGGAGCGCTGATGCGAAGTTTAAATATTTCCTAAATAGGGTGCGAGAAATTTCTCTTTCTACTTCAAGTACAGTGGATTTGACTGTGGTAACATTGCGGATTCCTCTTAAAGCAGGGTCTCTTTCTTTTTCGAAGAGGTGGACGGAAAAGCGAGCCGAGCTGCGTCACTTGCGCAAAGGGAGCTGACTTCGCAGGTAAGAGCAACAGACAACTTGCGCTAACTCCGACCGTAGCGTTGGCAGAGGCGGGGAAGAACTAAGGTAGCACTGCGGCGCTTGCGTGACGGAGCCGGTCCCGCGCTACGCAACAAGCGTAAGGCAGCTCTGCCTTTCTCAGGTGCAGGGAGGGGGCGGGCTCACGTTGCCCGGCAGCTCTGGCCGGGCCCAGCCTATGGGGGCGCTGGGCGCTGTCACGTGCTGTAGGAGCCCCCGAAAGCTGCCTGCTGCGGAGCTGCAAGAGACGGAGCCAGCCGGGACGGAGCCGGGGGGCTGAGCGAAGGGCGGTAGGGACTCTACTCTTCCGGGGGGCTCGCCATGCACCGGGGGAGGCGTGGGGAGTGGAGCGCTGAGGGATCGCGAATGCACGAAGCAAGGGGGCGGGGCAATGGAGAGCGATGGGCGGGGGGCTCGATTCAAGGGGTCAGGGGATGCCTGGAGAAGGAGAGGGCTCTTTCCAAGGAGGGCTAGGTAGGGGCGGCCTGTTCAGAGCGGCATGGCTTATAGATGCCTTTGGCATCGCTTCAGAGCCCCCCGCGCGGGCATGCCTAGGTTGTCAGGCACAGCGGCTCTCCTGTGTTTTGCATGGAGCTGAAGTAGTGGGAGGTAACGGGGTGGTAAGATGCCAAGATCTGAATTGGGGTAGGTTGTGGGAAGAGGTGCGGTGGGGTTGGGAGTGGGGGAGCGAGAGCAGCAGCAGACGGCTGCGGTGTGAAATCATTAGGTCAAATGCACAGCCTGGAGTGAGGCAGCGGATCTGGGATCCTGGAGAAAGGTGCTGAGGGAGGGAGGCTATTCGCGGCAATAGGCAGCGTTTGTAGGTCAGTGCGATCTGCAGTGGGTTGGCTAGAGGCAAGGAGGGTTGAGGGGTGGCCGGGAAGCGTACTGCTCGGGGTTGGTGCCCAGAAGTAGATAGAGGGCATCATGTGGCCTGTGTGTTGCCATTGGATCTAGGAATATACCTGAGCCTTCTGAGGAAGGAAGAACCACTGTGGACAGCTGATAGCACAGGTGCTCCCTTAAGGGGGCTTGGGCCTAGGAGGCAGCACCCAAGCACCAGGAACTGTGTTTTGCAGAGTGGGTGCAGAAAAGGAGTGAGGAGGATAAGGGTGGTAGTATTTGTGGGTGCTCATTGTATGGAGAACTGGGTGTGTGTGCAGAGTGATAGATGTGAACACCTGCAGGATGGGAAAAAAGACTGGAGGCTTGTAACCTGATAATTTGGGGTTGGGAGTTCTCTTGGAGGGAAGAGGCAGGCAGGCTTAGTCAGGCATTGTTTGGGAGGAGGAATATTCAGGCCAGATTAACTGCTGTTGGGTGGTTTGGTTCACAGGGCCGGGCAATTTAGGAAGCCGTTGAGTTCTTACCTGAGACTAGTAGGTTGAGTTCCCAGTGAAGGTAGTAAAAAGGTGGCATTCGTCCCATTTGCTCATGTTTATGCAGCAAGTTGTGACTCCTGTTTCGTCTTGGCATGAAATTCAGTGGTGGTATGATACATACAAGATTATGAGTAATGCAGGACTCTTTTTCACAGTAATTCTGGGTACAGAAGTATCTAAAGTTTTCCTTTTATGTATATTCCTGATGATGATGTCTAACCAGAGGACAGCTCCTGGGAATTGGGATGAGAGGGACTATTGTCTTAACTTGGGGAAGGTACCAATTCCGCCAATTACATCCAGCCTTTAATTACAAATACCAGATTTTTTAAAAAACCAATTGTTTCTGTCTTGTCTTGTTTTCTGTGCACAGATTTTTCTATACTTGTGATGTGGTATCTGCTAGGAAGAAGCCCGCATCTTGGGATGACTTTGTAGGGCAGTTGTATTCAAGTATTTTGGGAGAGTTGTTGTCATGTTTATGTGCACATTTACAGGGGAAAGGCAATGTGGAGGTAAGAGTTCGGATGAGAACTGGATTTCCAAAGTATCGGTAAATACCATGGTGGACAAGTGTTATCCATTTCTGTGCAGATAGCAGAGGCTATGTCTTTCAGGAGAATTCTATGAACTGCTTCATAGAACAGTTCTGTCCAGCAAGATGATCATGAGCTAACCTTTTTTATAGATACTCCCATTCCACCTTTTTAAAGGGGGCAATTTTGATGATGGGAACATTTATTTGCTTGATTTTGCTGCACATGTACCTCAGCCATCAAAATCCAGCCTCTGTACATCTGGTTAAGCACATCATATTGTCTTTTAACCTGTCCTGATTTTTCAAAAAAATGAAGCATCTGCACTTCCTGGTGACTTATTAAGACACTGTGTTGTCCCTATGCAGCAGTTCCAAATTTGGTGGTAATTCTTTATGCAGTTTTTAATTGCAAATATTCATGCGTTGATTCCCTCACCCCCTGGATTTGCTGTCTCTTGATTATTGTTAATCATTAAACTGAAAGTCTGGAGTAGAAGCTAGGGGAGGAATGCAGACAGAAAGAAGAGCAACATCTGCAAAAGATGTCCTATGGGATGGGTACAGCTGTGCTTAGTGTAAGGTTAGAATGAAAAAGTAAATATTTTGCAGTTTTTCTCCTGATTTGTGCTGTTGGACATCTGTGCTAAAGGGCTGACCTGCCCTAAACATTTTCTTTTAGAGGTAGATGTTCTTTCAGAGGTATGAAATGGCCCAGCTGTGGCATTCTGATTTTATCCCACTCTTCTCTTGTTTGTGAGTTTCAGTAATCTTTTTGTAAACTTTACTTAAAGTTTTTAAAATATTCTTAGAATCTCTTCTAAATCTCATAGCATATTTTCTAGCAGGCTTATTAGTGACCTGTAACCACTTACCTACCTTGCTGCCTGTGCGAAGTCAGACGCTCTGACCGAGTAAGGAGACCTTGCAAATGTCAGCTTTACAGCTGCAATTAGCTGTGGACAAACTGAATGGCGAAACGTTTAGTAGGCTAGTAATTTTGTTGACTTGCTTGCATTGTAGTATGGTGGATAGGGTGTCGGACTAGGATCGGAGAGACCCAGGTTCGAATCCTCACTCTGCCATGGAAGTTTGCAGAGTGACCTTGACCTAGTAAGATATTCTCAGCTTCACCTTCCTCACAGGTTGTGAGGATAAAATGAAGGAGAAAGATATGAACCACCTCGTGCCCCCACAAGGAAGAAAAATGGGGTATGACTGAAGTAAATAAAATAAAGGTTTCTGTTTGGTCTGAAAAACATTGCTGTTATATGTATTACGTTCAGTGGAGGCAGTGGTTAATTTCTGAGAAGTCAGACAGGAAGGCTATTGTGGCTCAATAGTAGGACATAAGCTTTACATGCCAAAGTGCTCCGGGATTTTGCAAACCAAGTGTTGGGAAAGACTTTCCTGAGAGCCACCATCAGTCAGAGGAGATAGGGCAGAGCTAGATCGGCTACTGGTTCGACGCTGAGGCAGTCGTGTTCTGAACTCGTGTGGGGATGCGTAGCAGAGATTAGCTGTGTTACTCCTTGCATCAGAGTGAATCCCCGATTGTCCCACTGTCAGTAAATTCTGATTGAAGGCAGTTTTCATTGGAAAGACTTGAAGATGCAGAATCTCAGAATAGATTACCAGGGCAGAGGAGATTCCATTTTTATCCTCGGCCTAATCAACCGTAGAGGATTGTTGTAAGAGCCAGAGTCTGGCCTCAGGCCACCTAGTGATCTTTATGGCTAGTAGGAATTTGAACCTTATAGTTCTCTGCAAGTCAGATACCTTTCCAACAGACTTCCATATTGATGTTTAAGAGCTTTGCATGGCTGAGAGGAATGAAGTAAGTGTTACAAAAAAATCTGACAGATTTAAACAGATTTTTTTCTTCCCTTCGCTGCCAAATGAGAGAAATGTTAAGGGGGGTGATATGGAATTGTAAATGGAACTTAGTAAAGAATGTTTAGAATGTTCAGTGTGCTTGTAACAACAGGTGCCTTTCAAGGTAAGAGGTATGTGCCTTTAAGAGGGATCCAAAGGATAAGATGGAGTTGGTTTGTTTGGGGCCCTGTTGGATAGAGAGATAATTATAAGAAAGGCTGAAGGTGGATGATTTGGACAGATCTGCCTTAATTTGGAATTGCCTTTTAGAAAGAAAGGATACAAAGACCTCCTAAATGGATTCTATTCAGTCTTTATATAGAAACTTCTTATTTTGTGTAGAGAACTCTGTAAGCCAACAAGGCAGTGCTTTAGTGCCTTTTCCAGACTGTGAAATATCCAGTTTCTTTGTGTGTAGGCTCAAAAGAGTTGCTGTAAACTAAGCAATGGAACCTTTGTGGATTTTTTTCAGCGTGTAGGGATAAGAAATAGATACGGGAAGGTCTGGACTGGCCTTGCCTTTGTTGTATCTTTATAACTGTGCTGCCACTGATTCTTGCATGCAAGTTAGTGGTGTCTTTTCATCAGTATAGATTGGGGACAAGTTTTTGCATTGCTCGGAATAGCTCCCATGGGAGAAGATGGCTTGTTCTGAGATATATAAAGTAGGGGAAGGGGTGTCAATAAGCAAATTTTTTGTTTTGTTTTGTTTAAGGTTTGTTTAAGATAGTGGCTGTCTCATTTACCTTTCCTCCCCTTCATGTACACACAATGGGACTCTGTTTTTCAATGGGCTCCTTCCTCCCTCCCTCCCCAGCAGTTGCTAGCCAGATGCTCCAGGAAGTTCACAGCCATGATATGATAGGTAACAGCCTTCCTTTGCTTCTTCTCTTTCAGTTGTACTTATGTCAGATCACAATGAAGCATAGTACAGTCAAGGCTCTGGCAAACAGGTGTATGTTGGACAGGGGATGATCCTGCAGGCACAGGTCAGCCTACTCCATAATCTAATAACAGTAGCAGATCCACCTGTCTGTGTTAATTTTGAAGAGCAAAACCAAATTCTGAGCAGGGCTGGCTGGCTGTGTTTTCTCAGAACTTCCACAACGGTGAGAAAATACTGTTGCTTGTATTACTTGGAAAGAGAGCAGCTGATATACACACGCCACCTTTTGTCTGTTTATTTAGGAAACTTACATGCTGCTTTTTCATAAACAAACACCAACTACTCTGGATACTTTAATGGAAAAGTGGGCTAAATTTTTTGAAATGCTGGCTGATAAAATAAAACAAATAAAATACAGCCCGATCATTAAAAGTCACTGTGATATTCAACCATGAGGTGCAGATGTTAGGGTGTCATACTAGGATTTGGAAAACCTAGGTTCAGATTCGTGGCCATGAAGCTTTTTGGGTGTTGGTACTTTGCAGAGTTAGGATAAAATGGAGGGTAGGATAAACATGTAGGAAGTAAATTAAAAAGAGCATAAAGCTGATACTGATTCTGTTCAAAGCTCTTCTGATATAGCTAGGTTTTGAAACGATGATGGAAGGCTGTAATGTAATGAAACTCCTGGACAAAGTAATCCCACAATACAGGAAGCGCTGCTGGGAAGGTCTTCACATGGATTCCTGTTAAGTTCACCTGTGCTAATGTGGGTTCCTGCTGCAGAGCTTGTTGTCTGATTTTGGAAGCTGTTTTTCAGGTATTTTGTATCCAAGTTTTAAAGGTCAAAATGAGTACTTTGATTTCTAGCTTGTCAAACTACTGGGAGCCAGTGTAGTTGATACAGTCTTGATTACAGTATTTGCTGGCGTATAAGACTACTTTTCCCCCCTGAAAAACATGCCTCCAAGTGGGGGGGGGGGTCATCCTATACGCTGGGTGCACTTCAGTTGGGATAGACATAGCTGCCCATAGTGGCCCATAGTACTGTAATGTAATGTAACAAGCTCTATATTTTGAGTGGAAATGTTGGGGGATCGTCTTATACGCCCAGTCGTCTTATACGCCGGCAAATACGGTATGTTTATTGAAGGAAGGAAGTGTTAACATTCTGCTTACCACATTATGAATAAGCTGAAGCTTTTGGACTATCTTCAGTGGTGTGTTATGGCAAACCAATATGGATAGGATTAAAGCATATATGGTAGTGGCCCAGCTGGCTTTCTTGGGGGCTGGCCAACAGCAGGTGTAGAAACCTAAGCAAATGGTGCATGTTGCCTTCTTACCTAGGGACAAAGAAGACTTGAGGAGCACCTCTAGGCTACAAACCTGCTTTTTCAGGTTAAATACAAATCCATCCAGAACAGGCTAAGCACCTACTTCTCTGTCAGCAGTTCCCCCAACTGATTGGACTATTTATTAGCTACTGAAATTAGTTCACCCTCATCTAGTCCTTTACCTCCAATCATGGTATAAACATATTTATGGTATTCCAGGCAATAAATGGAAAGGTCATGCATTGAATTTTCAAATAATCTTTCCTGGTAGTTTAATGTAGATGTTCAATAACATGAGAGGCAACATAGAACCCTGCATAACCCCATAAGATACAGAACAAATTTACTTCTGAAACCTATCCTTCAAGAGGTACCAGAGTCATCAAAAAACACTTCTTCTAGGACCCAGCCTTGTTCAGTTTTCCAAAGGGATACAATGGTTGATAGGCTTAAAAATTATTTGCTGCTCCAGAAGAACTGGAACTATTATTTCTCTGTCAAAAGAGCAGTATAGATCACCAGTCTGGATGACCAAAGTAGAACTACAAACTCATCATTTTACACCTGAAAACGATTTGCTGTATGACATAAAAATACATGTGCATGAAATTCTGGTCATTACATTGATATGCTAGGTTTATACCTTTCAGTGGTACATATATTCATAACCAGTTGCTTTCTAGAATGGCTCCAATATTCACTTAAAGCTTTTAAAGACAGTAGTGGAATTATGAGAAATTGAGAAATTAGGTTATGATAAGATGTTAGTTCAGACATTCTCAACTTTCTTACCGTTGAGAAACCCCTGAAATATGCTTCAGGCTTTGAAAAAACCCAGAAGTGGTGTGATTGTTCAGAATATGACTGGGAAGCATAGCTGTGTACACACTCACCTGTGTACGCACTCACCTTCCCACTCCCTCCAGGCCCATCATTGGCATTGGGGGTGGAGTGGACAGGTTGACATGACCATATATAGCCACATCACCCGATAAATAACACATTTTAAAAATATATTAAAATTTGCCACCCATTATGGTGATGACAAAAATGATACCCAAATGTTTATATACTACACTACAACAATTTTGTCATAGCTTTAGTGCTAAAACATTTAGGGTTAGGTTACTGATGGTAGCAGTAATTTGAAAATGCATTAACTAAAACAAAATCCTGAAGGCTGGAAAATGAGTCTGCGTCCTGCATTTTTGGGCCAGCTCCTAGACCCAAAGAAAATTTGGCAAGACCTGATCTAGATAATTTTTATTCAGAAGTACCAGAGTTGGGAAGCTACCACTTGAGTAACCTTCCTTAAAAATAAATTTAATGCAACCTGGAAAGTACTGAAATCTGTTATGTTCAAAGATCGTTCTCCCGGCCCCCCCCCCCCCCGAATTCTCTTACCACTTCCGGTTTTAGGGCCAGAGACAGTCTGCCCGCTATTATTATGGAAATATAAGCAGGAGCGGCCCTGACTAGCACTTGGAAGGGCAACCTCCAATGAATATCCGGGTCCTAACACAGGAGGCAGGTAATGACAAACCACCTCCAAACGTCTCTTGCCTGGCAGGCAGACAATCTTAGGATCTCTTGGCTATATTACACACATGCCTTTTGGTAAATAAATAATAATATAAAAAAGTGCTTTGTGTACTTGATCATACTAACAATAACGTTTTCTCCCCATGCACTGCATTGTAGATGAGGTCAGGGATATACCCATCTCTCAATGGACTGTCATAACCCTTTATATGATAAGACCTTTAGAGTTTTAAATTCCGTCAGTTTATGTTATTAATATGCCATTATTAGCCATTTTATGTTGTTAAAACCATAAAATAAGTTTCGGTTTGATTGAAAAATTGTAAGTATCTTAAGTTTCCTCCTGATTGTCTAACCCCCCCCTTGCTTCTGTACCAAGTCATATTCTGAATATGCTCAAAGTTAATTGAAATGCTGCTTCAGAATCCATACATGCTCTTTCTGCCCTGGCTTCTTAATTTCTACCCTTGCCTCATCTCTATCTTCTCTCCCACATTATTGGAATTTGGATTGTAAAATACTCAGGGTTGCGTCTTTGCACTTTCCAGAGCAAAATAAGCAATGCAAATAGATGTTTTGTTTATCTGTTTATGTATTTGTTTTAGTGGAACAGTAGCTTCTGAGTATTAGTTCTGAGTATTCTCCCAAGAATTTGGGAGGCCAGGGTTTAGGACTTGTCCTATGACCAAGTATCCCTGTGGTATCTATTTAAAATCATTAGAATATCTGTTTGAGAGTTTGCAAGTGGCCCAGGATAGCTAGCCATGCCTATGAAAGCTAGGAATTTCTTGCATTTTTCTCTCTTCCTTGTGCATGATGGTACTTATTTTTTTTAATTATTATTATTTATTTTTTTTGCTGACTGAATTCTTTTTCCTGGTGCCGGGAAGTTGAAATCCCCTTTTTGCTGCTTAATCAGGTCCTGCTTTCTGTTGGAACAAAGGTATTGACATAGCAAACATTTGGATTGCACAAAATTCTTCGTTCTTCCTTATTTGGAGGAAAATATGCAGTTAAAAAGTTTGTTTTCTTAGCGGCCTTATTTGTTTCTGCAAGTAGTGTACCTAGCCTTTTTGCCTCCCAAGATGGATAATTTTTCAACACCCCCCCCCTCCCCATTTATTTCTTTTAGTCTCAAATTACGCCTGATTTATAACAACCCCTTAGGGCAGGGGTAGTCAAACTGCGGCCCTCCAGATGCCCATGGACTACAATTCCCAGGAGCCCCCTGCCAGCAAATGCTGGCAGGGGGCTCCTGGGAATTGTAGTCCATGGACATCTGGAGGGCTGCAGTTTGACTACCCCTGCCTTAGGGTCTTCAAAGCGAGAGATGTTTGGAGGTGGTTTGCCCTTGCCTGTCTCTGCATCACCCCTGCTTAGCTTTTGAGATCTAACAAGATCAGGCTAGGCTGAGGCTATCCAGAGCAGAGCTCCTCCACTTTACAACAAAGTTATTTCAATTAATAATAATGGCCAGAAAATAAATTCAGGGGGGTAGTTGTATTCTCCTGAAACAACAAAACAAAGTTTGGTCTTAAAGGGGCAACTAGACCCAATCCCCCCCGCCCCCTGCCCCAATGGACAGAAAAGAAATGCAGACTGTTAACATTTCGATTGAACTTTGTGTATATAGTCGTGTTAGTAAGAAAATTCCAAATTCCAAAATGCTATTCCATTATGAGAGCCCCCATAGTGTAGTGCTTAAAGTGCTGCACTAGGATCTGGGAAATCCAGGTTTGTGCCATGGAAGCTTGCTGGGTGACCTTGGGCAGTTACATTACTCTTAGCTTAGCCCTGACCTGGATGGCTTCAGAAACTAAGCAAGGCCACAGAGGCGGGCAGTGACAAACCCCCTCTGAATGTCGCTTGCCTTGAAAATCCTACAGGGTTGCCTATATAAATCAGTTGTGACTTGATGGCTAAAAACAGAACACCCTAACCCAGGGGTAGTCAAACTGCGGCCCTCCAGATCTGCATGGACTACAGTTCCCACGAGCCCCCATCAGCATTCACTGTCAGGGGCTCATGGGAATTGTAGTCCATGGACATCTGGAGGGCCACAGTTTGACTACTTCTGCCCTAACCACTTGTGTACTATGCAGAGACCTGCAAGGGCTTCTGTTCTCCATTTTGAAGCTGAAGAGCTGACAACTCAAACATCTACGAGGTGTTTTTGAGAGCTTGGAGGCTACCTTTGTACTAACTTTTACCAAGTAACACTAGCAAAAGTATCACAATATTAATCGCAAGGTTCACCAGGCTGGATGTTAAGAGACATTACTACCCCCTCCCCCAGAAGGTGCCCCCACCCTCCATTATTTCCAAAGGTTGGTACTGTGCCAACCACAGAATTTCTGCAGTAAAAATTGAGGGGAGGGGGAAATTTCTGCAAGCCCAGCACAACTAATGCAATACACAGGATACCTAACTGTACCAGTACAATCCCAGTGCTCAGCTGAACCCAGTGCCATTGTGGCAATGCTAACTGATGTCAAGAACAATATCACTGTCCAAGCAAGGGGGGGGGTAGGTGTAAGCCCAGCAGAACTATTGCAGTCTACAGTGCTGAGCAAACCTAATGTCTTCTGGGTTAGTTAATAAAAGTTTGCTGTTCTACTGCTCTTAAATACATTCTGTTACCATGCAGGATAGGGATGGGAAGGTCTTGAAATCAAGAAGTGAAAATAAAAGGGAACTTTAGGCTAAAGGAGATAGAAATGAATGAGAAATGGGTGGGAAAGAGAGAAATTAAAAGTCATTTTATCTTGCTGTGACACCCTAAGTACTGCTTTGCAAGATCTGGTTGAGCTGGGTACAAGGAAAGGAATAGAGAACATCTAGATTATTGGAGAAAATGACCTGCAGACCGGTAATTACTGTAGCAGTTATTAGTGCTGGCTTGCTTGTACAATCTGTTAAGCACGTTTGCTTCAGCCTTGGAGAAAGGAGTTTAGCTGGTCCTAGAGTGGTGGTTGTTAGGCTTAGACTTCCTGGTGCTCCTAGTGGCTGCAACCAGAACAGCATTTTAAAAAGAAAAAGGCATTCAGCTGGATGCAGCAGGGCCTTCCTCAAACTGCCCCAGGGTAGATTGTACCTCCTGTCCTGCTCTTGGTATGCCACTGGGTTTCCACCCCTACCTGGACCACTTTGTATCCTATTTGGACCAGTATGTCTCTGTTTCTCTCTCTGCTGGTGAAATGGGAAAATGATGGGGTAGATTCTGTGCTGTTATAGCTGTCTAAATAAAGACCACGGAGCCCCTTGGATGCTAAGATAAGAGCATTAAGTGCCTGAAATGCTGACAGGAAAAGAGGTGGGTGTGGGTTTACATTTGCTTAAAATACTAGCACGGGTTGGTATGAGCCTCTGTATGATCAGAGAATGTTGAGTCTTTTAATGGAAATGGTACCTCTTCCGGGGAGGATAGATTAGTTATAAGCCTTGCCATTAATGTGGCTATTGTGCTGACTTATTCTATGTCCCTTTAAATGCCCCCTTTGCCTGGAGCTTGGAGCTGCTTCCTTCCTAACTTGTGTTTCTCAAAGATGAATAAGTTGAGTTTCAGAAAATCTTGTTCAGGTGGGTGTGTTTTTGGTGAGTGTGTACATTCTTATGCAAGGTTTGAAAACTTACCCTTTTTATAGAAATAATGCTTTAAAAAGCACCCACACATTTTCCACATTGTTCTGGAACTAGCTGTGCTTGGAGGCTTGGCTCCATGGAGGTGTGGGAAAGAGAGAGAGAAGGGGCAAAGGAGGGGCTCTGCCAAGCCGGCAGCCGCGGCACCGGCCAGGAGTTATTTGAGATACTTCTTAGGGCATCTGGTAAGATACTTAGTAGAGTTTACTGCAGGACTTTTCCTGTAAACGTTCTTCTCTCTTCTCCCCCCAGCCTATCCGTGTCTGAAGCTGCCTTTTTGCAAGGGTTTGGGGCTTAGAGAAGGAGCACACCTGCCTGCTAGCTCTCCCTCTTTCTCACAACAGCTTCTGATTGTTTAGGGGACCATCTTCCTCACTGCAGAAAGCAGCGAGTGGTTACGCATCACATTTGCATTCTGTGCTCTCGCTATGAATTTGTGCTTCTGCGGCAAATGTTTTGATTATGCATTGTGTTAATTAATGTAACGTAGAGCAAGCCCAGATACCAAGATCCAAGAGCTGGATGTGGTCATAAGACCAGCTGTTATGAAGCACAATATGTGAGTCTTCTTCTTCTTATTATTATTATTTTGTTGTGGCACAGTAGTTAAGAAGACGAGCAAGGAAGTTCCCATTTCAAATGTCTCATGAGCCACAAAATTGCCAGGTGACCTTAAGCAAACTGCTACCCTCTTGGCCAAAGTGTCCATTTATTCTCCATTGACACCTACCTGGCAATGTGCAGCTATAAATTCCAGCGTAGTCTAGAGCAGTTGATCCCCAACCTTTTTATCACCAGGGACTGGTCAACGCTTGACAATTTTACTGAGGCCCGGGGGGGGGGTAGTCTTTTGCCGAGGGACGTCACCGCCGCCTGAGCCCCTGCTCCACTTGCTTTCCCGCTGGTGCCCCTGACTTCCCGCCACCCACTGGGGGGCGCTGCCAGCAGCAGCTGCGTAGTGCCATGCCGAGGGGGAGCCCCAACCATGGCGGCTGCTGGAAAGCACCAAAGGTGAGCCAGCGGCAGAGTAGCAGTGCAGCCCCCCGAGGCAGCAGCTGGGGAGGAGGACAAGGAGGAGCCGCGGCCCGGTACTGACTGATCCACAACCCAGTACTGATCCCCGGACCGGGGGTTGGTGACCACTGGTCTAGAGGACTGTTCTAGTATTACTGCAATGGTGGATCTGGATCCTTTGGCATCCAAAATACCTTCCCAGCCCCCGTAGCTTTGTTGCTACTTGCAATACTATCTGTGTGGCGTTATATTAAAATTTTAATTTGTCGGTTCTCCTGTTGTGGAACTGAGGTAGCAAAATAAAGCGCTCAAACAGTAAAATCCTACTTTAGTAAAAGTGTTTCAGAGCCAAATGACATCTTTCCTGCCTGTCTCCAATTATAGTTTTAGAACACCCACCTCCCTATTTCTAAGTTCCTTTCTACCATGACTCAGTAATGTAGTGCTTGCTTTGTATAGAGAAGTTTTACCTGTGGCTTCACCAGGAGCTCAGGTAGTATGGCTGAAAAAGGCCTGTTTTTCAGACCCAAGAGAACTCTGTTAGGAGAAAGAATACTGGGCAGGATGGATCCATGAGCTAGGTGGATCTATGACCTGACTTGGTAAGAAATAGCTTCATACCTTCAGAAGCAAACATCTGTAGCTAAGTTTTTTATGTTTTACGGAACTAGTCATAGCTGAGCACATGCTTTTCATTCAAGAGGTCCCTTATTCACTTGAGGCATCTGTACTTAAGGGATCAAAGATAACAGCTGGATGGACCTTGAATAATCACTGCCAATGAAAATGGATATTACTATGCCAGATGGGCCAATTATATGACTTTGTATAAGGCAGCTTTGTATGTTCTCATGTGTGACTCTCAGCATGGTTATTCTTTATGCCTTGGTGCTGTTCTTGTTTTGCTCCTGTGCTGGGAAGATAAAGGGCATTTCTGCACGCGATAAATATAATGAAATGTTTACCGAATATAGTTGGCATATTCCTGCAGCTCCACATGATGTCGCCTACATCCAGCGTTTGGGCAGCAGCCGGCTCGCTACATCCTCCATTTTAAAGTGTGAGCTCTGGAATCCCCAAAAGTAGATTTACCAACCTAAAAGGCGTGATTCATCTGCGGACAACCAACAAGGCAACTAGCAAAAGGAACGTATGAAGGGTGAAACGCATGATAGTCAGCTCTGCAAGGTCCGGCCCTCGCTTTCACCCTCCTCCCTCCATTTACTGCTCAGCAAAGGAGGCAGGGCGGTGGTGATGGGTTGATGGAATGTGTGTGTGAACCACCCTGATTAATTTGCCTGGATTGATTGCGGGTGGCGGCGGCTGGGCGATGGCTGGGAGCTTTCAGCTGTTTTAAATGATGGGGGGGGGATCTGCCTCCCTCCCTATGCCCTCTGCTTGCCAGCCATGTTTTTTTTGGGGGGGGGCTTTAAATAATGTAGCAGTGCGTTTTCATAGATGTGAATACATATTGATACATGTAAGTCTCAAGTAAAAAAAGGGGGGGGCAAGACCAACAAACCACGGTTGGCCTCGTTGATTGACAGGCCAAGGAGTGGTGAGTGAAATAACACGTTGCTCTCTTGTTTGCAGTTTGTGCAGCATGTGTGAAGGAAGACATGGCAGGAAGGCATTGAAGTATGTAGGGGATGAACAATTTTGGTCTGAATGACCGTAAATAAATATTGAATTGAATTGTAGGGGATGAATAGCTTGATTTAATATCACGCTATCGCTGGTCGCAGGTGTCTCACCATTTTGACCACTGTACTGAAATGTATATCCCATTAGAAGGATATTTGAAATGAACACTAGCCAATTCCTCCTTGTTCCAAGGATCTCAAGTGGCTGTTCTCTGTGAACCAGCTGCAGTGTAAACAGGGTTCAGTGGTAAATTATTTTCAAGTTGAGAGTTGCTGTACTAATTTCTATGCAGCGTTGGGATCAATAGCAAACCCAATGGTGAACTGAAAGGGTGAACACAGATGTCCTACTCTGTTACATCTGCTGGCCCAGAGCCTCAAACCAAATCCTGCTGTGAAGTGTATGCCGCTTGGTGTCATCTTGGCCTCTCAGCATAGCGTAAGAATTCCCATGCTGGTCCCAGCTGTGCTTCCAATTGATAGAAGTTGGGATTTGCCAAAACTGTCAAGCTGCTTCATCAGCCCCATTCATTTGATTGATTTCTTATGCTAATAAACATCAGGATTGTCGCAACTTGTGGCTTAGGCTTCCCAGTGTGTTGATTTATGGCTTTGTGGCTTTTTCTTTCTTTGGTTATTTAGAAACTTTTTCCTGGAGCTTGCTTGCTTGCATGTGGTGCTACCTTTCTCTCTTTTGGAGTTTAATAAGTGCCTTCCTGGAGTCACTGCTTGAAATTCTCCAAGAACTGTTCCTTGTTGGGAGACTCCTTCCTCTCTCCCTGCCTAGTTTGTTGATTGTTAGCTGTTCTCTCTCTCCATGGGAGAAAATGATTTAAAGCAGTTTGTGTATGTTGTGGTTTGGCTAGCTTAGTCATAAAGAGCCTCGAGATGCTGCCAGTGATTGACATAACAAAATGTAAATTATATGCTGTTTTACTACGCACTAATTCATCCAACTTGAGGTTTATATGTCAGGAAGGTGCAGTGCTGCTTATAACAATGAATTTCTCCCTAATGTCTTCTTCTTCGTTTTTTTTTTTGGTGGAGAAAAACATTTGTTAAATTGTGTATTTTAAAAGTGTGGTGGTGGAAAGAAACACGTACCACCCTTAGCTATTAAGAGTTCCCCATTATAAGGTTTGGTTGCTTTCTTTGTTTAGATTTGTAAATGCTTTTAAGGGGATTATTGGGTTGGCTTCCACAACCTCAGCTATCTGGGGTTGCTAAGCCGGTATTTGTTAAGAACAAAAGAATGTCCTGGAGAGGGACAAAAGTCCATCTAGCCCAGGATTCTCTTGCCTTACAAGTAGTCAGGGCATAAAGGTGATGATTCTTCCTTATTGTGCTGTGCGTGTCACTTGGTATTAATAGGTGTTACTTTGAAAATTGAGGTCCTGTTATTGGCTTCCTTGACCAGTAGTCTCTGGTGCACAAGTACATAGAGGACAGATGCTCCTCAAGAACATTAAGAGGCCTGTGAGATCAGACATCATACCTAGCCTAGTATTTTGTTGCTACCAGCTGCCAGCTAGAGGCCTATGGGAAGCCCACAAGCAGGTTATGGAAGAAAGAGCCAATGCCAAATTCTTGTGCACCCAATGAAAATGCTGGGGGATCTTGAGCAGGGGCCTCTATGCAATTGTTGAAGAATCTGTTTAGTTACTGTCGAAAACAGGATGCTGGGCTAGGTGAACATTCGATCTGTTTCAGTAGAACATTTCTTGCATGCTTCTGTTAAAAAGCAGCAAATCTTACCAACATGAGCAGGGAATTCCAGGATGTTTCTGTAACGTAGATAGCTTGCTGAAGTTTGCTGATTGGTTGCTGGGGGACTCTCTACTCCAACATACCCGTGTATCAGATGATAGATAGCTATTGTATATCTTAACATTTTTATACAAGGCTAACTTCAGAGCAATGATGGTCCCTGGCCTTTGCTACTAAAGCCCAAGCTGCCTTTAGGATTTATAACATGCAGGCTTGTGGCTTCCCTAACCTAACTTGAATGCCAGCAGTTAGATTTCAGGAGCAGGAAAACATGTTTTCCAAGAGCCCAAGCCCCTGATTTGGATGTGGACCATGACTCCTGGGAAAAGGGCCTTTTGCCTTCCTAACCACAGTTTTCCTAACCCCAAATGACTCCAGAGTATACTGTTGCCCCACTGCGGGCAAATTATATCTTGTACTTTGAGCCTAACTTGCTAAGTAGTCTTGGACATGCCTGTGTTTTCCCAGCCTCTACACCTTGTCTCCAGTCCCAAAATCGCTTGGACTCATGACATGCTGTATAGCCCTGTTAAACCTGCTTATATAGCAGTAATAAAATTACCTCAGGAGTGATCCTTGGAAATGAGCCCTGAATTTATAGTTGGTCTGTGGATGCTGGATTGATCAAATGACCACATTATGGCTAGTTTCTGTGCTATTTATTGTGATCTTCAAAGTGAAGACTTGCTTTTGGCTTGTAAATATTTCCCCCCCTCTGCCAACACAAATGACCATGGATCATTAATTATGGCAGTGACTTCTGCAAGCTTATTAGGTATGAAGAATCTGGGGATTCTGTTGATCACTCTAGTGCAGGGGTAGTCAACCTGTGGTCCTCCAGATATTCATGGACTATGCTGGGAGGGGCTCGTGGGAATTGTAGCCCATGAGCATCTGGAGGACCACAGGTTGACTACCCCTGTTCTAGTGGTTTCTTTAGGCCATGGGATGTGTTAATGGTAGGCAGGGCAGTTCTTAGGTCTGAGGTTTTGGGCTGCTCCATGCTGTAGCTAAACCACAAGTTGCTGCTCCTTTGAGAGCACCTGGCTTAGTTTGTTTGAGCTGGAAACCTGTGTACCTGTGAGCTGGGCAGAACCATCCAAACATTGGCAGTTTGGAGATAGTAACCCCTATTTTGTGGGGTTGTATACTCGCAGAGTGGTAAGGCAGCAGACATGCTGTCTGAAAGCTCTGCCCATGAGGCTGGGAGTTCGATCCCAGCAGCCGGCTCAAGGTTGACTTAGCCTTCCATCCTTCCGAGGTTGGTAAAATGAGTATCCAGATTGCTGCTGGGGGGTAAACGGTAATGACTGGGGAAGGCACTGGCAAACCACCCCATATTGAGTCTGCCCTGAAAACGCTAGAGGGCGTCACCCCAAGGGTCAGACATGACTCGGTGCTTGCACAGGGGATACCTTTACCTTTATACTTCAGAAACCCTAGATGTCTACTTGGCTTTCCTTTATCAGATCATTAATCTCATGACAAGAGGTACATCTCAGCAATGTTTTTGGTTAGTTTGGGTATTGTGCCCAAATAACTATTACTAGAGAATCCTGTTTTATTTTTTATTAAAAACATTCAGATCTTTAACATTAAGTAACAAAGAAATATTATAATGTAATAATTAAAGGAGAGCAATTACTTGAGTCCATTATTTGATACCAAAACTAAGCATGTGACAAGTAGTAGAATCTTTAAAGATGATCTCATGCATCTGCTCAGTTTCCCATATCTGTAGGTTTTAAAAACCATCTAACATTAGCTAGCTATCCCGTCTGGTAGGGCTCTTATTCTCGGCTAATAAATTGTAATTTTAAACACCATACACAATTATATTCCAAAAGCTTATTAAAAGATAGTTATGTAAGTTCATTCCCACTGTTTTGAATTATAACAAAAACATTAAAAATGCTGACTACAAGTTGCTCCTACATATGACCCATCTCTTGGGCTCCAACGGATATATCCCATCTTTGAACAGTATTTTTTATTTCGTTGGAGGTTCTTGCCATTCCAGGTCATTTCTCACACTTGGATTTAGCCACATGTTTTATTTTTCAGTATTATGTTATTTGTAATCCACTAGGTGCCATATTAGTGTGCTACTTCTTTGTTCTTTACCCCTCTCATAGCTTATTCTCCATTATCTTTTAAATCAAGACCAGCAACTACACCACTATATTTTTGGCAATACCTGTGACATTTTGTTTAGTTAAATTCTGTCAGCCATACTTTATAGTGTCCTCTGTACAGAAGATCGTAGCACAAAAGAAGGATTCCCTATCTCCAAGGGGTTTATTGCGAGAGGTTATGATGACTCTATGGTAGAGCAAATGGTACTTTGTAGAATTCTGTTGCTTTTGGGGTGGTTATTTCAAATGATGATGCCTTCTACTGAATCAGACCCTCTGCCCATCAAGGTCAGTATTACCTACCCAGACTGGAAGTAGCTGTAGCCTTAGGCTGAGGTCTTTTCACATCTACTACTTGACTAACTCCATGGAATGAACGTGGCGCTTATTGCATGTCAAACAGATCTTCTACCACTGAGCTCTGACTTTCTACACCCAAAGAAGGCACAAGTACCTCTGCTGGTACTATATCATAATGGATATAGTATTGAGTTGGATGGACTTGTGGTCTAATTCAGTATAAAACTACATCATTCTTTCATATAATTACAATCCAGATTTTTACAGTATGGGAACAAAAAGGGGAAGAAAGTATGAAGGGATGAGTGTGAACAGTTGCAATGTTCTCTACTTGGTCCTTGACTCCAATGGGCAAGCCTAAAACATGCCTTAACTTTGGCCAGCTCATGAGAAGGAAGGACTCCCTGGAGAAGAGCCTAATGCTGGGAGTGATTGAGGGCAAAAGAAGAAGGGGACGACAGAGAATGAGGGGGCTGGATGGAGTCACTGAAGCAGTCGGTGCAAATGTAAATGGACTCTGGGGAATGGTAGAGGACAGGAAGGCCTTGGAGGATCATTGTCCATGGGGTTGCGATGGATCGGACACGACTTCGCACCTAACAACAACAAACATGCATATTTGCCCCAAAGGGTTCACCTTTTGTTTTCAAATGGACTTCATTTTATATTGCTCCACAGGTTTGTCAAGAGGTGTATTCCTAGGAACTGATGTGTTAAGGGAGCTCCTATAAATAGAACCACCCGATCTCCTTGCATCAGAGCAGGGGTACATTGCTCATTCTCATGGTGGTGTAATACTAATAGTTGTCAATACTCCTGTGTCTTGCCTCTCCATTCGGAGCTGTAATTAATGGTGGGTGTCTTTTGCTAGTGAATGAATGACTGAATAGTTTTCTTGAAACCAACTCATCATCCTCTTCTGGGGAGGAAAAAATGGAAAAGAAACTGATTTGGGCAATATCCTTTGTGCCCAGCTGACTTCCTGCTTGCTTGAGAGCTTTGTTCAAGAGTAAAGTTTCTCATCTGGGGATAAGGGGTCAATGTCCACATACCATTTATGTGTTGTGACACCAGTGCAAAGTTCAGGGCTCCCTCGTAAAATACTCATCATGACATAGTTTTTTGTTTTCCTTACTCTACGGAGGTCGCTCTGGCACAAACATCCCTGACCAAAGGCCCAGGGCAATTTGATAGGGTTATAACCCGCAGTTGCTCTTCTTCTGCGTAGTTCTACCTTTCCCGTCTCTAGTTGCTGTATTTCAAAGGAAGGAATAGTATAGGGTGGTGGTGGGGAGAAATGGAGTGTTTTTTTTTTTTTTTGGTATTCACGTTGAATGTGATGGTTATTGAGTTGTCTGTTCTGCATTCTTATTACCAATTAGGATTAATTACAGCAATGATGATGATTAGCATCTCCCAAGCCACATGGTTAGAAACCTCTGGCCAGATGCTGCATTTAATGCAGCCTCTACAAGGTGGACCAATCCTGTGCATCACTTCTGCCACTATTTTCCTGGTTAGTGGAGAGTTCCGAGATAGTTGTTTTAAATATCACCTGATGCTCATAAATCAATTCAGAATTGTTTTGGATACGGTGTTGTGAGAACATGCTGTCACCTTCTGGAACACCTTTTTTATTGTCAATAAAAGAAAAGAGATAACTCTATTGCAACTGCTTGGTTTGAGATGGTTATTCAATATTTGCTGATTGTTGTGGTGGCTAGTTTGTTTTATGTGTGCCTGTGTAAGTAGGTGATTAAATCTGAAGTTTATTAAGAAGGGATAGGGTGTAAAGTTTGCTAAGCAGGACTGCATCAAGGTAGAATAGGCTCTGTAGGCTGGTTTACAATTGCAGTGGAATCATAAAACTTTTCTGGGATTAAACCCCCTTGAATAGACCTGAGCAGGATTCTGAGCAGGTCTGTTTAGAATTGCTCGCTTGATTGCCCGTTAATATCTTTATCCAGTCTTTCGTGCAAAGAGGTCAGGATGGCATACATAATTTTTCTCCGCCTCATTGTATTCTCACTACGTCCATTTAAGTGAATTTGGATTGAGAGAGTGACAAGCCCAAGGTCACTTTGCGCTTCATGCTTATTTGGGGATTTGATCCTGTGTCTCCCCAATTCTTTTTCTGACTCTATGCCACTGCAATTCTATAGTGTTCTGTATTGTGCCAGGGCTGGGAAGGACACAGGGGCTTGGTCTCTTAGAACGTGCTTGGGCTCTGTACTTTGTTTTGGTAGCGCTGATCAGCAAGATACAGGCACTTTGCTTAGGCTCTATAATTCTTTGCTAGCGGTGCATTCTAGGCTTTCCCCTCTAATACGCCCCCATGCCATTGCACCAGAAACTTGATCACCCAGATCCTGTTCTATGAGAAGGCAAAGCAGATACACACTGCGTTCTCATGCTCTCCGGTGTCAGCTGCTTAGTTACGGCATCTTTCCCTCCTCCCTCCCCTTCTCCTGGAGCTGATCGGCAGATCTATTAAAATGGGGTCTTAGGCCTTCAGATCCCATCGCTGCTCCTTTGGAAATGGCGATCTGTAGGGCGGGGGCATGGTGAGTTCATTGAACATTGTGGGGCTCTTCTCCCAGGTCTTTAGGAAGCACTTCTCTAAATTAAATTAAGAGAAAATTGGTAATCGTGGAGTAGATGAACCGAAACAGATTTTAATATGTGGGACTTGCATGCTGTTAGATCTGCTGGGGTAGCCGTAAAAGACCCCCACCAAAATGCCCTCCGCGCTCTCTTTTTGAAGGGAAAGTCACCATCCTCTTCTGCAGGGAAGCCTTTGTTCCTGTTTTTAAGCCTTTGCTTCAATAGGCTTTAAAAAACCAGTGAATAGCTTGCTAGCACTCTTCCCGCCTCCCCCCCCCCCCAAGCACTTGCAGCTTAGCTCTGCAGAAACTCCTGCAGGGTTAATAAAGCCTCTTATGCCCCAATGCTGCACCACGCTTTAACTGCAGCAGTGTGAAGAAGCAATTGAGGATGGTCCCTGTCAATCTCATGCAGCAGTTGTGTGCTGCTGAGTGGAAACTCACCTGTGTGCTCCTGTAAGGGGAGGGTGATGATATTCGGGAAAGTGGTGAGGGGCACAGAGAGAGCAAGCACGGTGTTGGGTGTTATTAGAAGGCTACCCCCAGTGAGAAAGGCAGAAACGTCGATGGTGGCGTAGAAATAGGAATTTTAAAACGGTTTCCACTTTCCTTAGGTGCTCAGTTGGAATGGGGTTTGAGTATCTTGTTTAGCTTGATTTTTAAAAACTTTATATGTGTTTTAATAGCTGTAATGCACTTGAAGTCTTGGGTAAGTTGGAAGTTCCAAAGAGATTAAATTTTTAAGAGCAAACCTTGGGAAGATAACGTATAACTTGTATGTATGCAAGTATTAAAAGTTGAGTTATATCCTTATGGACACAGAATTTTTCAGAGGGAGGGGGTAGCATAAATGGGAATAGGTACTGGGTGCAGCAACAAGAGTCAGAAGAGACTAGCTCTGGCCCGTGATATAGTTTTAACAGAGAGAACTTGTTGTCGGTTAGATAGGGCCAGTGAAGGGTTTCCCTAAAGTTTTCCAGGGATAGGTCAAGGTCTGTTGTTCTCCACATTGCAGGACCTGAAATGTTGAATCTAGAGTTCAGATTCCACCTCTCTTGATAGTTGTGTGTCAATCTCATGGGCATTCAGGACACTGTCATTCCTAGTCCAAGCATACATTGCATTTTTAAATGTGTCATTAAATGTGGTTGAATCTCCTCTCTGCTCAGCTGTATACGAAATGCAAAAGAATCCGCTTATCCTGACATTTTTGAAGTCGCTCCAAAAACAAAGCTACCAATCCTTTTCGGAAACAGAGCTGTAGACTTGTTCTTCTGTTTCCGAAGGCTTCCATCTGTTGCAAAGTGATGTCTTCGTTTTGTGCCCTTCCTGCCAGATTGGGGGAGGGAAAAATTAATATGCACAGTGGAAGTTGGATCAGGAATTGTTTCCTAGTCACTGTAGAAAAAATAATTGTGCAGCGTAAGGGTCAGTGCAGGATTGGTCAGAAAAGTTGAGAAGAAATGTCAATGTCAAGTTGCAGCCAAGTGGGGAGCGTGATGTTGGTGTGAGAGCTAAAAATAAATGGCCCCATCCCAGATGCAGAAGCCCCCCTCCCTTAAATGCTGTTCCTGGAAACCTTTTCTATTTGGTTGATTGGATCGGTGTCTTTAATCTGTCCTGGCACTGAATGATCAAATTATTGCCACTCATTTGTTGTTTTTCTTCCGCTGCATATTTTTGGATTTTTAAAAGCAGTTTTGTGTATTTTTAGTTGGGTGGTGCTTGTCATCTTCGGCTATAGATTGCCTTTAGAGCGCTGTGGAAAAGAGGTGGGGAAATGCAGCAAGCAAACAAACAAGATGATACTCTAAAGCAGGGGTCGTCAAACTGTGGCCCTCCAGATGTCCATGGACTACAATTCCCAGGAGCCCCTGCCAGCGAATGCTGGCAGGGGCTCCTGGGAATTGTAGTCCATGGACATCTGGAAGGCCGCAGTTTGACTACCCCTGCTCTAAAGCATCTGGGATGTAAACATCTGAATGCCCTTCCCAGAACTGTCCAGGAAGCAAATGGTTTCAAAATAAATCTGGGTATATTTATGAAGGATATTTTATTTATGATATGTTATCTACTGCCTCATTTGGAATATACTAAACACTTGGCTCATTTTTCGCTGGGGTGTTGGGAAAAGGGGTGGCTTGGACCTCATTTTTGCTTCATGCTCAGGAGGAGTTTTGCTTCATGCTCAGGGTTCATCCGGCTGCCGTGTTTGGCCCACCTGAAAGATTCTCTCTCCGGTCTGCTTAAGACAGCAGGTTTTGTAATCGGATGAGAGATCTGCTCTTCACGGTGTAGTCCATTGTAACCGTTCTGTGTACTAATCTTAGAAAGCGAGCAACCTGGAAGGGAGAGCTGTTTCGAGGGAAGAATTCTGGATTTTGAGTTGTCTGCTTGTCTGAGATACACAAAAACACTCTGGCCTTCATCTTGGAATGGTGGCAGTCTAGATGAAAAGGGCGTGCTTGCTGTTATCTTAACAGAAAACTGCTTTGCTCTTTAAGTGCTCCATTTTGTACCATCTGTTGGTTATTGATAAAAGCAGCCCTGAAGAGCATAAGATGGATGATGCCGTTTGCTGCGACACTCTTGGTTGGAAATGCTCTGGGAAATCCCTGCTGGAGTCTTCCAGGAAATGCTTTCAACCCACCTTGGGGATTGAATTGTAGCTTGCAGGGACACAGGTGAATAAAGAGAACTACTGGGGGCGTTTTATGTAAGCTCAGAGTTTTCTTCTAACACTTGTTTTCCTGTGCCATTTTTATTTCGCTGGTGACCCCCCGGATCCTTAAAAAGGAGTAGGGACTTCCCATAACTCCTCTCAGCGCTTCAGCAGTTCTGGGGAAGCAGATCTGCTTTGAACTCTTCAGCTCAGCCAGCATGCTGTTTGTATTTGCGAAGCCACTACTGGAATCTAAATTTTGTTGCAGCTCTGCAAAGTCAGCTGCCGAGTAGCAAGCTGATCTTGTGAAATTACCTCATACCAAGTTGCGCCATTGGCCCTCTAGGTCAGTATCCAATTGGCCAGTATTTAATACCAGCCAGTTCTAATACCTGAGACCTTAAAATGAAGTTTGTGGGATTTGAACTGGGGATGTTCTATATATTTATGAAGCATGTGCTATTTTGCCATCAAGCATTTTTACATGTCAGGGCAAACTCATTCATTTATTCATAGCTTGTCTTTATAATGTCCCAACCAACGCCTGTTTTTAATCCATTAATGTAGTACAGCTGATAGTGACCAATGCTATAGCATCAGTAACGGATATGTAGGTAACTTTTACAGTACCTGCACAGGATCCATTACTCTGCACTAGGTACTGGAGCACAGGAGTGAGTGAACAAGTTATCCCAAGATACTTTAGGACGTATTAATGCAGAAAAATATGCTTTATATTACATGCAGGGTACATGATAATGAGTTGACTAGCATTAGAGGGTGGACCAGGGGTTTCTTACATCTCCAAACCCCAAGTCTCCTTGCAAAAACCCATCCTGGAGACATTTGTTGTCTAACTGGTGGATGCAAGACTGGTTTCCCAGCTGTTTCCCTCCATTTGTGCATCCTCTGTCATTTTGCTGAATGTCTCATTCAATGTATTTTTCATCATTGTAGAAGTATTTTGCTTCGCCTGCTTGACTGCAGAGGCAGCTTCTATTGCACTTGGTAGGAATGGTAATTGGTTCCAGACACTGGCTTTTGATTTAGCTTGTTGAAAGTTTCTTTTTATTGTAGTGTTTCTGAAAGCATGAATCCCATTTTCTCTTCTTCTTGATATAGAATTGTGAAAGGGATATCCCCCGTTATAAACTCTATGAAGAGTCTAGTTTTGTATGGCTTTGGGGCTTTTTTGTGTGTAATCATCCCAACATAGTAAGAGCTGGTTTTTATCTAAACCTCATTTGATGAGGCTTTTAAAATAAAAGGGTAATGAACCAGTTAAATACTGCCTATTAACAATCTAATATTTTTTTAAAGTTTACGATAACAAATTAAAGAGTACTCTCGTAATCAGCAGATTTAATACTTTAATACTTTACTATTCTGTTTTTGTAACTGGCAGTATCTGGCATTGTGAAACAGTGAAGTTAACTTTTGAAAAGAATTGTGGTAAGTTATTTACTGTGCTCTGGTTCGGCCTCACTTGGAGTACTGTGTTCAGTTTTGGGCACCACAGTTGAAGATGGATTTAGACAAACTGGAACATGTCCAGAGGAGGGCAACAAAGATGGTGAGGGGTTTGGAGACCAAGACATATTAAGAAAGGTTAGGGGAGCTTGGTCTGTTTAGCCTAGAGAGGAGATGACTGAGAGGGGATCCGATAACCATCTTCAAGTATTTAAAAGGCTGCCATATAGAGGATGGAGCAGAGTTGTTCTTTCTTGCCCCGGAGGGACGGACCAGAACCAATGGGATGGAATTAATTCAAAAGAAATTCTGTCTAAACATTAGGAAAAAGTTCCTGACAGTCAGATCGGTTTCTCAGGCTTCCTCGGGAGGTGGTGGGTTCTCCATCTTTGGAAATTTTTAAACAGACTGGATAGTCATCTGACAGGCTCATCTGATGGAGAGGTGTCAGTGGATGAGAGATAGGGTTGTGAATGTCTTGCATAGTACAGGGGGTTGGACTGGATGACCCAGGAGGTCTTTTCCAACTCTATGATTCTATGATTAAAGCTTTAACTGGGTCTTCAGTTTGGCTTCTTTCCTAGTACAGATTTTTAAAATGAAGTTAAAGCATAAATGAGGCGAAATAACCTCAGCAGTTCAAAAAAAATACTTACTGATCAATACTACCATAAGGAAGAAAAGATTAAGTGCCTACCTATACATCGATATACTTGGTTTCATGGACTATATGACAATATTTGACCACAGTCAAATAAATGAGCTGGCAGTATTTCAGGAGACAACCCTATTTTTACAATATCGGTGTAAAGACTTCTGAAACATTACAGATTGCTCTATAGTCAGGTGCGTTTGCCAGAAACATTGAGCACTTGAAAGTGATGAGCGAAGATTGTTTTATGAAGATTTCTTGCCACACAATAAACCCAACTTATGACTTGGCATGATCTGAAAATGTGGTCTGGACCTCTTGAAGAGTGCTGCATGCCAGACATTCAGCAATCAAAGTTTAGTGGTGATATGGAGACGATTAGTAGGCTCATAAGATGCGCCTTTTGGTCTGTCTCTTGATACAGTTGAAAACCCTTTTGACGGTTTTGGAGCAACTCGTGAGAACATCCATGGTATTTGTTAATGTTAATCAACATGCTGGTTAGGAAGCCCTGGAGCATGAGGCTATCTAAAAACAGAGTTTCTCCTGGGCCTGGGATTTAAAAGATCCATATACCTAGTGCATAATTTGTGATTATTGCTGTGTTTTTTAACATGTCCCATTGACCCTCCTTTCCTCTATTCTAGAGGACCCCTCATGCATTGGAACCATGATGGATGGGAATCATGCTGGATCTGTTCCCCACAAGATTGCTTGGATTGTGATCTTCAGCTTCTAATGGGACCTTTGTTGAAATTGTGAAACGTGAATTCATATATTTTTGTGGGGCTTTGGAATCTTGTGATGCATGGAGGACATTTAAACCATTTCTGTGGTTTTCTTAGGAGAGCTTGCTTTAAGGTTGACCGGGAGCCAGTGTGGTATAATGGTAACAGTGTTGGACTAGAACCTGGAAATCTAGGTTCAAATTCCTACTCTGCAAATGAGCTTACTGGGTGACCTTAGGCCAGTCACTTTCTCTCAGCTCAACCTACCTTACACTTTACAGGGATTTTGAGGACATATATCTTGCAATGCTGCATTTTGAGGTTTAAGCCTGGATTTGTCTAGAGGAAAAATTGCCATTTGTGATGCAAAAGTGCTCTGGCTTCTTGTAGTTTCTGCTAGCAGCAACAGAAACCAGGGTGTGTGTGTGCAGAAATGGAATCCCTTCCTATTCATGCTATTACTTTCTTTTACTTGAGTATTACAGCATGAGGATTTTTTGTTAAATGATACACTAAATGTTATGATTTGCATTTTTAAAACATTGCATGCAGTAACTCTCCTCTCTCACAATTAGAAACTAGTCACAAGCTTTCTGGGAGGAGGGTAGTAGGCATTGCAAAATATTTAGTTTTGATCTCCCCCCCCCCATTCCTATTTATTGTCTCCCCTCCCACCATTAGTCCCTCAGGAATTATTCCTGGATATGTGAGAATCCTGCAGCATGTGACTATTTTTAGCTCTGCAGTGCGGGATTTAACAGATCCTATTGTATTCTAGGCTCAGGACTGCGGTTTTTATATCCAAGTCTTGCAATAGCTGCAAGAGATTTCTGCAGAAGAGCCAGGTTATGCCCAAATACAAAAGGTATGCAATTCCATGACTGTTTGTTCACTAGTGAATACAGCAAAACTGATATAAAAATGCAGGCATGCTGTATTACTATTGTTTACACTGGATATTCATTTGCAGATTCAGTGATGGTTCTTTTCCTTTTCTGGTTCCTGTGCCTCTCTGCTTTGTGAGATTTTTGCAGAATGAGATGTGGAAGCCTTAGGTAAAAGGTGTGTGTGTTTCACGTTAGGCTTTAGTGGTGGAAAGAACCTGTAACTGTGAATCAGCTATCAAGGCTGCCACTCAGAATGGCATGTGGAGAAAACCCCTGCACCCAAGAATCAGCCCGAGTTTCAGTTATGTCTATTCTGTGTTCATGGACCAGAGCCCTGCTACGGAATAATAGCTGAGAGAGAAGGGAAGGGGCTGGAGATAGGAGCTATCAGCCTACCAGCATGAAACACTCAAGCTCGTAATTATGATAATGGCTTACTACTTCATCCCGTTAGCAAGTCACATCTACAGCCTTAAAACTGGGAAGACTAAAGTGACAGAAGGAAAACACACCTCCTTTGGGACAGGAAGACCATGCCAAAAGGGAGGCAAGGGAGGAAGAGGTTATAAAAACTCTGGACATAAGGAAGAAGGTTCTCTTTCATTTGGAGACAGCTCTTCAGATGGGCAGAAGCCGTGATGAGCTGAGCTTTCCCCTTGTCCATGAGGACACAATGGAGAGAAGCACTAATTTGGAGATGTAATAATAATTAACTTGAATTAACGGCAACTTCAAGTAAAGCTTGCTGAGCCCTAAATCAAACATCAGGAAGTACCTAGAGAAGGGAAAGAGAATTGTGTGTGTTCACCTTTTCTTTGTTCCCTTCCTAAGCCTGAAAGCTTCAGCAGAACATATGTGGAGTGCAGAGTTATGATAGATTGCCCATGTGCTGCTAATAGAAGGGCAATGGGAGGCCTTTAAATGTCCATGCAGGTATGAAGCATTAATCGTATGAAAGTCATTGTGGCCATTGATGGTTACTCAGCTTGTAATTAGCGCCCTTGGGGAGTAAGGGGAAAGGGTGCATCACCAATGGGGTGGCCTTACCATTTTTCTGATTTCCAGAAGTCCGATCAGAAGGTGCAAAGAATGTCTTCCTTCATATGGGGCAGAGGTAGCATTTGTTTGGGAGGTGTGCTTGGTTGATAATAAAGGTCATGAGACGTAAAGAGAGAATCTCCTAAATCCATTGCATCTTCCTGTGGCACTGGGTTCCATAGGATCTCTCCTTGGAAGCATGCAATTCTTTGCCGGGGTGTGTGTGTGTGTCTGCATTCAAATGCACATTCCATAGTTGCTGGAGATCCATTTCCAAGGCCGAATTTAATTTTCTACCACTTCCTCCCCTGTACACACAGTAATAGGTTGAGGTGGGATGGGGTGCATAGGCAGGGCTGAGTGCAGACTCTGTGCTGATATGCACTGCTGCTAGAGATGAAACTGGACCATTAATTTCCTGGCACAAGAACTTAAAGTAGAATAGGCCTAAGGGGGAATCTATAGTGATCTATGCCATTAAGAAAGACAGATTTTAGAGGATGGTTATGCTTAGTTCTTTGGGGAGCGTTAGTGGTTGGGAGCATTTGTGCAAACCACAGGATATATGTTGGAAGGTTTACTGTTGAGGCAACAGAGATCATAGTAAATGAGGAAGTTTTACTCTCCGTTGCATTGAAATTAAATGTATGGGCACTATATGACCTTTAAACTTTGAGGCCAACAAAGAATTTAAAAAAGGGGGAGAAACCTCTGTAGGAAACCACAAAAGGTACTGAGTACCAGAGCCACATGAAAAGGAAAAAAAGGTTGCTAGACCAGGCTGTATACAAACCAATTAATATTTTTTCTATATAGTGCAAACAGTACAGTGCAGTTAGTGAAAACAGTTGCATAATACAGTGAAGCGTGACCATTAAAGTGTAACAGTTCAGTGCATGACATGGTGAATTATGAAAAACAGTAATGCATAACAATTGATGGTGGGCCAGCTAATGAGGACACTGTTTCGATATCTTCAGAATTGTTACAGTCCCAATGAAGAATGGTCTTGTTCTGTTGTTGTTGTTGCCTGTTGTTTACATCAGCCAATTATAGAGGAAGCTAGGGGCCAAGCCCATTGCATTCAGGAATACAGCAGGCGCTAGATTGGGGACCTGGGAAGGCTGCAGGCTGGAGGCTGCTGGGGCAAGGAACTCACTGGCAAGGGCAGCTCTCACATGGCAGGGATCTGCAGCCTCTGACCCTCAGAAGGAGGAGGGGATGGTCAGGGGTGGGGGATGGAAGTGATTGGCTGGACAGACAGGTAAGCTGGCTAGAGGAGGAGTCAGCACTCGGGGGTGGGACATGTGCCCTGAGTGGGTGTTAAGCACTGAGTGGCACTTAAGCCATGAGACACACTTCTCCTCCAAGGTCTTACCATAAATATTAAGTGGATCAGATGATGGGAGACATTGAAATCTGTGATCCGATTTCTCACATACAGTTCTGATAATCTTTCATGTGTAGCTTTGGTGGGTGAAACTAAAAGCGATCACATTTTTATCTGTCTCTCTTCAGGGGTATCTGGGCATCATGCAAGTTTCTTTCCTCTTCCTGTGTATCCACAGCAGAGAAGGTGGCTGTCTGAATGGAAACTGTGTTCAAAAAGCACAACACCTCTCTGCACAAAGTTTGGACCCTTTGAAATGTTACAGTTTTGGCATTTGGTGGCCCCTAATGTGTTTTCAAATCAAGTACAGCTTTTCTAACAGTTCTTTATCTGCCCCTTGGTCTGTGTATCATGGAGATGGCTAGTTTAGGCTGTAGGGTCTGCAGCTTTTTGAGTGTTGCTTGATTCAGTACATTACTAAGGACCCAAAGAGGGAAAAACAGCCTTTCACCATCCTTTTCTTGTTACAATTGTAGATTAATAGAGTTTGAAGAAACAGAGAGAGGGTCTTTGGTGCAATCTTCTCCTCTGGCTGCAAAGTGGAACCAAGCCCCCATGACACCTTGCAGTTGAGCTTGTGCTATAGTTGAAACAATGTATCTTTTAAGCCTCCATTTAGGAAAGAATGGTGAAGTTTCACAATGCCTGACTGTTGTTAAGTGTGGCATGTAAATCAAAATAAAGATACAGGGCCATCATTCAGGCTTTCAGGTTAATTAGGGCCATAACTGATATGCTAAAGATTGTGGGTCTCCATCCATGTAAAAGGGTCACACAAGGAGGGAAGAGAGGATCTAACTTTTTGACACTCCATTTTTTTCTAAGCCTAGATTCTCGGCTCAGTTAGCATTTTAAAGAAAAAGTGAGAGTTAACAACAGCACTCTCTCCTCTTATTTTTATCCTGACAACCACGGCCCTGTTAAGAAAGTTTTACTGAGAGAAAGTGACTTGCCTGAGATCACTCATTAGATTTCCATGGCAGAACAGGGATTCAGGTCTGCATTTCCCAGATTCTCATTAGATACTCTAATTGCTGCAATCATGCTAGGAAGTGTAATTTCCCCCCTTTGGGCTCCCTTCTCAATTGGTAGTGTTTCAGGTAGGGTGGGCATGGATTTGAAGGGTTAAATCCCTTTCCAAGCTCAAGTCTGAATCCTGGAAGTAAAAAGGTATGAAGCAATTTTTTAGGGACTCAATCCCTTGGTCCACCAGGGTTGGTATAATCCACTCTAACTGACAGTGGCTTTCCAAGGTCTTAGGCAGACCTGGGCAGTGGTCTTTCACATCACTTTTCAACTGATCCTTTTCATTGGAGATGCCAGGGGTTGAACCTGGGACCTTGTGCATGCCAAGCAGATGCTTTACCACTGAGCCATCAGCCTTCCCCAGCCGTGTTTACTTTTTACAGATTAATTGAGACTTGTGATCTTTAGTGCGTTTTGTCCCTGAAAGTCAGGCTGTGCATGAAAAGATGAGTGAAATGACAGAGGAATACTTTAATAAAACAGGAGAGATGTTAGAGAGAATTTACATTCATTTGGGATCAAGCTCCTCCAGGTCCGTACTATAGCAAAGATGAAGCATTCCTAGAGTGGGAAGGGACCACATACCCATTCTAGTCTTACCTGCTACTCATTGGTAGAAGGGACCACATGCCTTTTTCCATGTGCTTCTGTGGTTATGGACAAATGACAGTTCAAGTAGTGTTCTTCCTTGTATGCAAAGGGAAGCAAGATCCCTGTAGTTGCTTGACTTCAGTCTTGCATTGTCAGCTTAGTAAAGGAGCCAGAAATCTCTATATTCTCACCACTATGTTTTAAACTTGCACAACAAAGGTGCATACTCTGAATCTCTTAATAGGTGAAGATTAACTTACTAGCTATACAGAACAACTATATTCAAGTCCAGTAGCACCTTAGAGATCAAGTTAAAGCTCACTTAATCGGATAGGAACTAGAATGGAGATTTCTGAGTCTCTGTACTCAGAAATCTCCATTCCATTAAAATACTTACAAAAGCAACTTTTCTTGTATACACATACAGACAAATACTATAAAGGTACTATTAGGAATGTACAAGAATACTTTCCGTCTTTAAAACTGTTAAAATACAATAAAAGCAGCTATGAAGATCAGAGACTTAAGTTCTGATCTCCAGTAGTCTGTAAAGAGTTTTCATGCATTGACAAAATCAAGTTTGTTTATCTTGTCTACCATCCCTTAAATCAGGGGTAGTCAGGGCCTCATGGGAATTGTAGTCCATGAACATCTGGAGGACCACAGGTTGACTACCCCTGCCTTAAATGAACACCTGTAGTCAACATGGACATTTGCTGATCTGGTATACTCACAACTGCTGCGTGTCACAGTTGGATGCCCTCTATAGGATAGTCTTCAGATATTTCTGAATTGTGCGCACTACAGATCTTTCATATTCCAGCAAGATGCACATGTTCTTTGGTTACTACTAGTCCTGTGGCACTGGGTTCCATAGGATCTCTCCTTGGAAGCATGCAATTCTTTGCCGGGGTGTGTGTGTGTGTCTGCATTCAAATGCACATTCCATAGTTGCTGGAGATCCATTTCCAAGGCCGAATTTAATTTTCTACCACTTCCTCCCCTGTACACACAGTAATAGGTTGAGGTGGGATGGGGTGCATAGGCAGGGCTGAGTGCAGACTCTGTGCTGATATGCACTGCTGCTAGAGATGAAACTGGACCATTAATTTCCTGGCACAAGAACTTAAAGTAGAATAGGCCTAAGGGGGAATCTATAGTGATCTATGCCATTAAGAAAGACAGATTTTAGAGGATGGTTATGCTTAGTTCTTTGGGGAGCGTTAGTGGTTGGGAGCATTTGTGCAAACCACAGGATATATGTTGGAAGGTTTACTGTTGAGGCAACAGAGATCATAGTAAATGAGGAAGTTTTACTCTCCGTTGCATTGAAATTAAATGTATGGGCACTATATGACCTTTAAACTTTGAGGCCAACAAAGAATTTAAAAAAGGGGGAGAAACCTCTGTAGGAAACCACAAAAGGTACTGAGTACCAGAGCCACATGAAAAGGAAAAAAAGGTTGCTAGACCAGGCTGTATACAAACCAATTAATATTTTTTCTATATAGTGCAAACAGTACAGTGCAGTTAGTGAAAACAGTTGCATAATACAGTGAAGCGTGACCATTAAAGTGTAACAGTTCAGTGCATGACATGGTGAATTATGAAAAACAGTAATGCATAACAATTGATGGTGGGCCAGCTAATGAGGACACTGTTTCGATATCTTCAGAATTGTTACAGTCCCAATGAAGAATGGTCTTGTTCTGTTGTTGTTGTTGCCTGTTGTTTACATCAGCCAATTATAGAGGAAGCTAGGGGCCAAGCCCATTGCATTCAGGAATACAGCAGGCGCTAGATTGGGGACCTGGGAAGGCTGCAGGCTGGAGGCTGCTGGGGCAAGGAACTCACTGGCAAGGGCAGCTCTCACATGGCAGGGATCTGCAGCCTCTGACCCTCAGAAGGAGGAGGGGATGGTCAGGGGTGGGGGATGGAAGTGATTGGCTGGACAGACAGGTAAGCTGGCTAGAGGAGGAGTCAGCACTCGGGGGTGGGACATGTGCCCTGAGTGGGTGTTAAGCACTGAGTGGCACTTAAGCCATGAGACACACTTCTCCTCCAAGGTCTTACCATAAATATTAAGTGGATCAGATGATGGGAGACATTGAAATCTGTGATCCGATTTCTCACATACAGTTCTGATAATCTTTCATGTGTAGCTTTGGTGGGTGAAACTAAAAGCGATCACATTTTTATCTGTCTCTCTTCAGGGGTATCTGGGCATCATGCAAGTTTCTTTCCTCTTCCTGTGTATCCACAGCAGAGAAGGTGGCTGTCTGAATGGAAACTGTGTTCAAAAAGCACAACACCTCTCTGCACAAAGTTTGGACCCTTTGAAATGTTACAGTTTTGGCATTTGGTGGCCCCTAATGTGTTTTCAAATCAAGTACAGCTTTTCTAACAGTTCTTTATCTGCCCCTTGGTCTGTGTATCATGGAGATGGCTAGTTTAGGCTGTAGGGTCTGCAGCTTTTTGAGTGTTGCTTGATTCAGTACATTACTAAGGACCCAAAGAGGGAAAAACAGCCTTTCACCATCCTTTTCTTGTTACAATTGTAGATTAATAGAGTTTGAAGAAACAGAGAGAGGGTCTTTGGTGCAATCTTCTCCTCTGGCTGCAAAGTGGAACCAAGCCCCCATGACACCTTGCAGTTGAGCTTGTGCTATAGTTGAAACAATGTATCTTTTAAGCCTCCATTTAGGAAAGAATGGTGAAGTTTCACAATGCCTGACTGTTGTTAAGTGTGGCATGTAAATCAAAATAAAGATACAGGGCCATCATTCAGGCTTTCAGGTTAATTAGGGCCATAACTGATATGCTAAAGATTGTGGGTCTCCATCCATGTAAAAGGGTCACACAAGGAGGGAAGAGAGGATCTAACTTTTTGACACTCCATTTTTTTCTAAGCCTAGATTCTCGGCTCAGTTAGCATTTTAAAGAAAAAGTGAGAGTTAACAACAGCACTCTCTCCTCTTATTTTTATCCTGACAACCACGGCCCTGTTAAGAAAGTTTTACTGAGAGAAAGTGACTTGCCTGAGATCACTCATTAGATTTCCATGGCAGAACAGGGATTCAGGTCTGCATTTCCCAGATTCTCATTAGATACTCTAATTGCTGCAATCATGCTAGGAAGTGTAATTTCCCCCCTTTGGGCTCCCTTCTCAATTGGTAGTGTTTCAGGTAGGGTGGGCATGGATTTGAAGGGTTAAATCCCTTTCCAAGCTCAAGTCTGAATCCTGGAAGTAAAAAGGTATGAAGCAATTTTTTAGGGACTCAATCCCTTGGTCCACCAGGGTTGGTATAATCCACTCTAACTGACAGTGGCTTTCCAAGGTCTTAGGCAGACCTGGGCAGTGGTCTTTCACATCACTTTTCAACTGATCCTTTTCATTGGAGATGCCAGGGGTTGAACCTGGGACCTTGTGCATGCCAAGCAGATGCTTTACCACTGAGCCATCAGCCTTCCCCAGCCGTGTTTACTTTTTACAGATTAATTGAGACTTGTGATCTTTAGTGCGTTTTGTCCCTGAAAGTCAGGCTGTGCATGAAAAGATGAGTGAAATGACAGAGGAATACTTTAATAAAACAGGAGAGATGTTAGAGAGAATTTACATTCATTTGGGATCAAGCTCCTCCAGGTCCGTACTATAGCAAAGATGAAGCATTCCTAGAGTGGGAAGGGACCACATACCCATTCTAGTCTTACCTGCTACTCATTGGTAGAAGGGACCACATGCCTTTTTCCATGTGCTTCTGTGGTTATGGACAAATGACAGTTCAAGTAGTGTTCTTCCTTGTATGCAAAGGGAAGCAAGATCCCTGTAGTTGCTTGACTTCAGTCTTGCATTGTCAGCTTAGTAAAGGAGCCAGAAATCTCTATATTCTCACCACTATGTTTTAAACTTGCACAACAAAGGTGCATACTCTGAATCTCTTAATAGGTGAAGATTAACTTACTAGCTATACAGAACAACTATATTCAAGTCCAGTAGCACCTTAGAGATCAAGTTAAAGCTCACTTAATCGGATAGGAACTAGAATGGAGATTTCTGAGTCTCTGTACTCAGAAATCTCCATTCCATTAAAATACTTACAAAAGCAACTTTTCTTGTATACACATACAGACAAATACTATAAAGGTACTATTAGGAATGTACAAGAATACTTTCCGTCTTTAAAACTGTTAAAATACAATAAAAGCAGCTATGAAGATCAGAGACTTAAGTTCTGATCTCCAGTAGTCTGTAAAGAGTTTTCATGCATTGACAAAATCAAGTTTGTTTATCTTGTCTACCATCCCTTAAATCAGGGGTAGTCAGGGCCTCATGGGAATTGTAGTCCATGAACATCTGGAGGACCACAGGTTGACTACCCCTGCCTTAAATGAACACCTGTAGTCAACATGGACATTTGCTGATCTGGTATACTCACAACTGCTGCGTGTCACAAGGCAAGAGCAGGTACAATGCAGAAAGGTGACTGCTAGAATGGCTAAACTTTGCTCCTTGACTAGCACATTCCGGAGAGTGAGTGGAATCCATTGATGGGGCCCATAATATCAGAGGTGTTGAGCCCAATGATCTGCCAATGATTCGTCCATGGGGTAATTTAGCTTCTGACTGAGAAAGCTGTTCTGTATCTTCAGACTTGGGACACAAACTTGGAAAGAAAGAGTCTGAAGCTGGATCATCTCTTACCCTAGAATGTCCCAATCTGAATTGACATGATGTTAGAAATCAGGAAGGCTAGCAGAGACTATTTGAGTGGAAAAGGCATCTTCTCTTTCATGCTAATGGTCCTGGGCCTGTTTATGAAAAAAATGACAAATGGAGAAAAAGAATCCTGTTTGCACAGTTTCCAAATTTAAGAAAATCTAAAACTGCTGTTCATTTCTTAAGGATGCCTAATGTATCCATGGCAAAGTCCTAGGATCTCAATGTTTATTTTTATTCCCTGCGCTACTCATCCTTACTGAAAGAAATACAGTAGCTGCAGCTGTTTCCCCTCTTGAATTACTTCTTGGGCTGTCCTGGATTGGTAATACTTTAAAGCAAGTTGGCACTCTTCCTTTCCTTTCATGCTGCAAATCTGCACAGGCACCCTGGCCTCCTCCTTGTCTCTCTTAGCTGGTTTAAAGATTAATGAACCTTCACTTAAATGCACTGCTAGCTTGTCAGGCACTGCCTCGATGGTTTTATGCATTTTTAAAAGGGGATGCAAACATTAGGGAAGCCAAGAATTTTTAAAAATGCAGTTGGTAAAAGGTTGAGACGTCACTCTTAAGTGGATCATGGAAGCCTGCTTACATGCTTCTGTTGCCATCGCCACTTGCTCCAAACATTTTAGGGAGGCAGCAGTTCAAAAAATCTTGGAACACAGTTTACTCCATTTCTACAGCCTCTTATGTATTTAATTTATTATAGTATTGTTTGTTTTTTTTGTTAAAATATTTAGGTACATTTGGCTGCAGGCATGTGATTCCCCTCCCCATGCACACAAGAGTAGAAAGTGCATTTTAAGAAGAATTGTTAATGGTGTGTATACTTATCCTGTTTATTTGCTTCTAGTAAACAGGTTCTTATATCTTATACAGAGCCTGCTTGACCAGAAGCAACCATGGACCAAAAGTGACCATGCATGCATATGTATACCTACAATTGGGATTGGGAACAAAGCCCCTCTCAAGGCAGCTTCTCTGAAGAGCTGTTGCTCATCTCTATCTGGGGTTATTCAGTATAAAGGCAAAGGCAAGGGAGCCATATTAAGTCTAAAGGTAAAAGGTAAAGGTATCCCCTGTGCAAGCACCGGGTCATGTCTGACCCTTGGGGTGACGCCCTCTAGCGTTTTCACGGCAGACTCAATATGGGGAGTCAGACTCAATTTGCCAGTGCCTTCCCCAGTCATTACCATTTACCCCCCAGCGAGCTGGGTACTCATTTTACTGACCTTGGAAGGATGGAACCTTGAGCCGGCTGCTGGGATCCAACTCCCAGGCTCATGGTGAGAGCTTCAGATAGCATGTCGCTGCCTTACCACTCTGCGCCACAAGAGGCTCATATATTAAGTCTACTGGAGCCCAAATAAGTGTGTGCCATAGCACTGTAAAGACTAATCCATTTATTATGGCATAAACATGAATAGGGCAAATGGAGTTCATCAAATGCATGAATTGTTACATTCAGTAGGCAAAGAGATATGCACATACATGCAAATCTATAAACAGCAAAAAGGCAATGAGTGACTTGAATTACCTGATTGCAAAGAGGGGTCAGAAGGCTGTACTTAATCCATAAGATCTTCCTTTGGAAACAGGGCCAGCATGTTAAAAATGATTGACATCTAGCTTGCAGTGAGCACCAGCTTTTGTCCAGCCTAGCAGTGAAGTTCCTGTTCTTTACAGCAGGGGTAGTCAACCTGTGGTCCTCCAGATATTCATGGACTACAATTCCCATGAGCGTTTGCTGGCAGTGCTCATGGGAATTGTAGTCCAAGAACATCTGGAGGACCACAAGTTGAATACCCCTGCTTTACAGGAGTCTTAGCATTTGGGACACTGAAAGAAGTTGCTGGGAACCTTTTACCTCCTCCAGGTCTGGACAAAGGATAACACTTATTAAAACTGGGATAAGTCTGGGATTCAAAGAGCCTTGCAGCTAGTTCTGCACATCCAAGGGGGCTTTGGATGTCTATATTTTTCAGCCAGTAATATCGCTTGAGAGCAGTCTCGAAACTGTTTTCTGACATCATGTTACCTACTATTTTAAGAAGTCAAACACCTCACTGGATACACAAAAGCTCATTTTGACATGTGCCTAAACTGACTTTTTATTGGGTATTCTACCTCCCAAGAACTCAGAGCAGTGTACACGATCCCTTCGTCCTTCACTTTTTCTTCACAACAGTTTCATGAAGTAGGTTAAGCTATGAAAGAACAACTGGCTCAAGTTACCTACTTTTCTTCATCACAGAACAGGAATTTGAACTCAGGCCTTACTGGTCATATTCGGACCAGTATTGGCTGTCCTGAGTTTATTCTGGCCTTAAGCTGCAGAATTTCAAACACAGAGACAAAAGTTGGAATTGGAAAAGTATTTTGAATGCCTGTATATGCTTAAGCCCTTGGATATTTACAATTGGTATTACTAGACCTTAGCACAATGTTTGCCGTTGTCGATCACGAGCTCTTAGCTCACCACCTTGTCAACGCATGGATATGGGGGTCAGCTCTACAATGGCTTGTCTGCTTTCTCCAAGGTTGGGGATAAAGGATTGGTGTTCGGGAGGAATGGTCATACCACCTTGAATTCTAGTGTGGGTTTCCACAATGTAGAATCTTCTCATGCCCTCTAGGCCAGCTTGTTGGGGGTATGGGCTGAGATGTCACCAATGTGCTGATGACACCCAGCTGTATGGCTAAATACTCCCCCCCCTGAATTTCTGACCAGGTCTCTGGGAGCTGTGATAGAATGGTTCCAACAAAGTCACCTGAAATTTAATCCGCTGAAGATGGAGATCACTGTGGCTGGCTAGGAAAGGACCAGGCGAGGAAACATATCTTGATACAGTTCCAGGCTGCACAGATGTCAGAAATTTGGAGATCATCCTAGATGCCTCCATGAATATGGAGGAGCAGGTCACTAGAGTAGCTTCCCTGACATTTTTCTACCTATGGCAAGCAAAGCTACTAGCACTCTACCTGGCTCCAGAACACCTAGCCGCAGTGATCCATGCAATGGTCACCTCCAGGCTAGATTACTGTAATTTGCTGTACAAGGACCTTCCCTTATCCCAGACTCAGGAATTACAATTGATACGGAATGCAGCTGCCCGGATCATCATAAGGTTCATGGAGAACTCATATTTGACCTGTTATCCATCAGTTGCACTGGTTGCTGATCGAGTTCTGGATCATGTTTAAGGTGTTGGTTTTAATTTTCAAGGGTTTATGTGATCTGGGACTTGTGAACCTGAGGGACCACATCTTTGTATATGACCCCTGAAGAGCTCTTCTCTCTGCAAACTCCAACTTGCTTGTGGTCTCTGGCCTCAGAGGGGAGCACCTGGCCTTGACCAGAGCAAGGGCCTTTTCAGCCCTGGCCCCATCCTTGTAGAATGAGCTGCCAGTGGAGACCTGGGCCCTTACAGAACCCCCTAAGTTCCAAAGGGCCTGCAAAATGGCACTCTCCCACTAGGCCTACAATTTAGGCCAAGGACCACACCCTTACCATCTATATGGGCCTCCTACCAGCCCCTGCACATGGGATCACACCCAGGTTGTTTGCCCCCATCCGAGCCAGGCCAGAAATCGGAACGCCATTGACTGTGTGCCTCTGCTCCCTATTGAAAATCTTTGGACAGAGTGAATACGAGAGAAAAATTTGAACAGATAAATGTTTAGGTTTTTACATGTATTTTGTATTCAGGTTGTTATTTTATGAAACTGTTGTAAGCCGCCCCGAGACATCTTTGGAGAGGGGTAGCCTAAAAGCCAAATAAATAAAAATAATAAATACCACCTAGACCCAAAATCAGTATTAGTGTACACACACCTCCAGAAAGTCTTTCCAGCATCTTAGGGCAGGGCAATAGCTCTGTGTGTTTGGCAGCTCCAGTGCAAGAATCTCACGCAGCAGTCCTGGGAAAGGCCTCTGCCAGCGGACTTCACTGCCAAGTGAAGTAGGTGGTTGGTTGGTCTGACACCGGTTCTAGCAGCGTTTTGCCTCACCGCAGATTCGGTTTTTAAAATTCTGCATTCCTGCTAAACATGCTTTTTTTTCGTTGTTCAGCACTGCGTATCTGAAAAGTTGTTGAAAGAGTTCAATTATACCATCAACATCCAACGCCAAAGCACAAGCTACTCTGAGTAGCTTCTTGTCTCTTCTGACCCAGATACACAGTTTCCCACTGTGACGGATGCTGCCAGAGAGTGTCTTGGACAGAGGCCAGAAATTAAAATTATACTGCAGAAGGAACACGATGCGCTTTCACATTTTTGGCTGTGTGTGAGAGAGATGGGAAGAATTACCTGCAAAAGACATTTGGTGTTTGGGGTATGGAACAGGAATGGAAATCTAGGTACAATTAATACTCAGGAGTTCTTGAGCTCTTCTCCCATACTCTCAATAAATGTGTAAGGAAAAAAAACCTAATAGGAGTGGCTTTCCTTTTTTGAAGTGCCCAGACTAGTTGGAGGCAAGTAGGTTTTACCTGAGAAGCTGCATCTTTTAGCCCTTAAAGCTTAAGCTGAAGAGGTTGTAACCAGGGGCTCCTGAAAATGGTTCCACTGGGGATTAGTGGTAGACTGCCAGATTCTCCTGTATTGTTTCTGTTCTCAGTAGTGAGAAGAGGTATGTATGCTTACCTGTGGTCACGCAGCAATGATTGTCGTGCTCTGCACAGCTGATCAGATTTCCAGTGGCCAGTCAGGCCATTCTCCTGGGCAAAAGTCTTACAGGACTCTTCTCACTTTCTAAAAATACTTGGTGGGCAACATGGTACCCCTGAGCAGCACATTGTGGACTGCTGGCTTGAAGGCGTCTAAAGAATTACAGGATTGGCTCCTGTGCAATGATTGCTACTGAATACTTTCGCATGCATTCAGAAACCGTCAATGTTTCCTGCTCCAGAAAAATATTTTATGGGTAAGTCTCCTTGAAGGTTTTTCAGCAGTCTCTAATGGAAAAAGTTTCTAAGCTGGCTCAAGTGCTGCAGGGTTTCGGCCTGCCTAGAGGCCTTTTGTCTCTCTGCTAGGAGGAGGGGCTGGTAGAACAAGCTTTAACAATAATACCTGTCAGACTTGCCCTGCTGCTTAATTAAACGTGGAGGTACTGTTGCCGCCTCTTCAAAATTAACCACAGGTTGTTGAGTATCGGGGTTTTTTTTCCAGTGTGGAAAAGGTCTGGTCCTCTGAGGTACATTGGCGATTGCTTGGACGTTCCACTGGGTTTCCTTCCAGAACATGATACTTCCAGAATCCCTTGCAGAGGTGTGTTTTGATCCCGAGGCAGTGTGCAAGTGCATTCTCTCTGCTAGGACATCTGCTTGGTAATTTCGCAAGGCACCAGATTCTGTTTAGCTGGCTGCTAAGAAGGAGCAGTTTGCTGGCGTTGTTGGTGGCAAACTTCAGGACTAGGAAAAGAATAAGATAGTTTGCTGAGGTTGAGGCAGGAGGGAAGTTGAGGTGGGAATGGGGGACAAGAAGGCTCAGGGCTGAATGTTATTGGTGGAGAAAGCGAGATCAGATGGGACTGTTTTGAGAACTAGCCTGGCCGAGCTCTGAAGATGTGTGGACTGGAAAGACATGTGTATGTATTCTGGAAAAATCTGTAATTAGGGGGGGAAAACACAGGGTTTGGAGGTCTGAAGCCACCTCTTGTGTATTTTATTTCTCTAGAGCATAGGAAGCTCTTGTATTTGAGAATCAGATTACCACAGTGCATTGATTGGAGACTTGGTTGCGCTCTGTGATCCCATCCTGCTCCTTTGTGCAGGAAATAGCCTTTTTAAAAAAAGTTATTACTTGATGGTGTCATATGATAGCAAAGGCAAGATGAGAGGGTTCCCAGGAAAAGGGCTTCTGTGAAGATTTTACTGACAAAGAATGTAGGAGGGCATTATCGTCGTGGGGAGAGATTATTTGTGCGCCAAAAGAATGTCCTGGGGAGTCCTAGGTGGCAGTGTTCTACTTCCGAATCTTTCCGTGCTTTTCTCAGATGTCCATGGCCTGTTTTCTCTCCAGTGTCTTTGGATGCCATATTTACAGCATGCCTAGTTGCCCTTCTTGTCCTCAAAATGAATACCTTCCTACCTCAGCCCTGCCTAGTTTTATCCTGTTCCTTATGTCTAAAAATGCCGGTTTTAGGAGGAGGTTACTCCTGCAAACGGCAGTGACCTGAGTCACTGCCAAATCTATTTAGTGGCGTAAACCAGTCTTTCCCCTTCTCCTTTAATTGTAGGACAAGACCAGCAAAATCCTCTGTGTGCTCTCCTGGCATGTTTGACTCTCCCAGGGACACAATGGTTTAATTATTCTCTGTTGTGTCCCAGCTGCCAAAAGCGCCTTTGCTGCTTTCAAGTTGCTTCTCCTGCTTGGCTGTTGTTGCCAAACAGAGGTTTGATAATCCCTCATTGTTTGGGAGAGAGCACCTCATTTGAAGTGGTTTGATACTCAGGATTACAAGGCGCACCAGCAGAGTACATGCTTGGAGGCAGGGTGGATTTCTGCCTGATTAAAACAAATAGAAACAAAACAACAACAACAATTCTCGTTATTATTTCGATGCCTTCAAAGCAAAAGTGCATATTTGTTGCCTTAGCCATAACAATGTATTGGATCTTACTGGTTCATTCCACCGATGCCAGCACATTCCTCTGGCTCAAGAAGACTTCCGCCAACACTCTAGGCCCTCCCCATCGGGAAGGAGGCTCTTGTGTTGGCAGGACATGCCATGAGGCAGAGGAATGTGCTGATGTCAGTGGAACAGATGGGTAGTATCCAGCCCATTTTGTTTTATAATTGAACGGAATCTTCATTCAACCTTGGGAAGGGGGGGTGTGCAGTAATTTCCTTTGCAGTTCAATATTTTTGTTGCTATTTTTAGAAAGTGATATACAGTGCATTGTTTAATTTGGCTTAACTTATTAATGGCTTGCATAAGGTCTCTTTTCTGACTGCAGCCATGACAGGTTTTTGTAGATAAGCACTGGTTAGCATCAACACGGGCAAGTGCTACTTCTTTCCAGAGTTCCCTTCTGCTTGAGTATAATGTTTGTTATAGTTCCCTTACCGTCACCCCACCTGAAAGCAAATACTCCAGCAGAAGCAAGGGCCTGTAGTAGCTACTGGCAGATCAGTGTTCTCTATGAGGTTAGAGAGAGAGGTGTGTTTAAATATGCAAAGAGACTAAAGCAACAAGATGCTTAAAAGAATGAAATAGCTTTATTATGTAGAGAAACAGCTTTGTAAAGGAGAGAGAGAGAGGCGTGTCTAACTGTTCTGTAGTCATTCTTCTGTTCTGGAGGCAAACAGGGAGGAAATGTGCTCAAAGTAGTAGGAAGTCTCCAATTGAGCCAATCAGGATGCTGGAGGAGATTATTTGGAAATTATCAGGAAATTATTATTCTAACTATGCTAAATCCTTGGATGCCCCCTGTGGGATAGTCTTCAGATATTTCTGAATTGTGCGCACTACAGATCTTTCATATTCCAGCAAGATGCACATGTTCTTTGGTTACTACAGTACTGTTCCAAATGGCGTAGAAGAGAAGTGAAGGGCTGGCCAGCTGGATCAGTGGATTTGCTAGTTACTAGTAGCCCCCAGAATTAAGCCATAATGATATTATTTATTTATTTGTTTGTTCAATTTCTTAGCCACCACTATTGCAAAGCGTCTTGTGGAGGGTTACAATAAAAATAAAACCCCATGTAGATTAAAACATTAAGTGAACATCCAAACTCCAGCGGTGGACATAAAAAATTAGGCTGTATGATAACTGGCAAAGATGTTTTCTCCAGTCCCCCCCCCCCCGCTCCGCTTAAAACAAAAATAGAGCAAAAAGCAGCTTTGTGTACGAGGATCCTAAGTTCAGTTTTAAGGGAGGGGTTTGCATTAAATTCAAACTCACATTTATACCAAGTTACTTTAAAAAGGGATACTATAGCTGAACTTTTAAAAACCCAGAGAAATCTGATTTCTTTACAAAAAAATCTTTTGAAAATCCTTTCTGCTTGCAGGATTGATTTAAGGACGTAAAGCTTTCTTTAGGGTAGCGATCCCCAACCTGTGGGCCGCGGACCACATGTGGTCCTTTGACTAATTGGAGGTGGGCCCCGAAGGACACCTTCTCTCTCCCCCCCGGCCCTTTACTTCATTGATTTGTCATTGTCATGAGTTAAAATTTCCATGAAAATAAAATGTTCCTTATGTTCATTGTTGTGGCGTGTCTGTATCTTATTTTGAAGGGATGTTTAAACATTACCATAGCGATCAGAGAGTGTTAGGGCAGTGGTTGAGAGTAGAGGAGTAAACTACCCCCCCCCCCACCGGGCCTCAGTAAAAGGCATTGAGTGGTCCCCGGCGTTGAGTGGTCCCCGGTGATAAAAAGGTTGGGGACCACTGCTTTAGGGGGTTCCTTGCCCTCTGTAAGTGATTATATCATCACATGGCCAGAGAGATTCCATGGCATGGATTCGTAGATGTGAGCCAACCCATAAGCTCCTGTTGCCATGTGGGGCATTTAGCTCTCTGTATGGAGAGCTCTCTGCAAAAAGGGAGGATTCTTTAACTCCCAGAATGAAGATATTTCTGTGCTGCATCTCACAATGCCAAAGTAAATGAAGCTGTTGCTTCTTTTGCAGGCTGCCTCCTGTGCTTGGAAACCCAGTGGAGCATAGTATTGAGTGGAGCGTGTCTTTCCCTTCCTTATCATTCTCCTTATCTGTCACCATTTCATTCTAAAGCATATCCTGATTTTAAAGCCCCTGTTGCAGGGGTGAGGGATGTTCCCCACATGCAAATGAGATAATGTAAATTCTCAGGCAGAGATTTTGTTTGTACATTCTGAATTAGTTAAAATGCAACTCTTCACCCTCAATTAAAATATACACAAACATTCAATGTTAGGGGGGGCATTGATAAAGGTTGAGAAGAGGGGAAGAATATAGAGGTTGCATGTGTTTGGGGAGGGGCAACAGGAGGGGAGGGGGAAGGATGTGTGAAGAATGGAACTACTTGGGCCTTGTTTACACAAATACACACACACACACACACTGCTTTCAGGTTGCTCAAGCTTCTAGACTCTGCTGCGTTTTCAGGCTTCTTCTGATTGATTGTGACAGTGAAAAGCTTGGATTGTTTAGAATTCTTTTTTTTTTTCATTGAAGCTGAGATTTTTACAGTGTTAAATGTTGCACCAGATGACAGCTACTCAGTTTTCCCATCTGCAAATGGGAATAATGGTGACCAGTTTCACAGGTTTTATTGTTGAATGGAAGACAAGTGATGTTACGCATTTCAGGTGCTGCATTACAGGTTGTAGTAGCAAGAATTTGTAGTGGCTGGTTACATTGGATTGTTTGAGAATGGGGTTGGAGGGAAAAAAATGGGGTAAGGCCTTAATAGCTGAAAGTGCTTACCAACAAGTTGACTTGGAGGTTCACAATCTTGTTGAATCTCTGGGTGCATTTGGAATATTGAGACCAGGCAGTAGGCACCTGTCACAAAATGGCTGCCATAGGGCTGCTGGCCAGTTTCAAAACGTTGGTAGGTTCAAACCCAAGCATCTTTCTGTCATGGAGGCAGCTGTTTCTGAAAAGGTGTCCTGTGCAGAGCGCAGACCCAAAGATGATACACCTTGGATTCTTCTGAAACATCTCCTGCTCCACTGGGTGGGGATGCTTTGAAGAAAGAACAAGGAAGCACCAAGAAACACCCTGAGGAGAGCTGTGGTACCTGCAGACCCCCATACCTTAATTTTTGCTTTCAGGTGGTTGTCTGGAGGAAGAAGAACATGGTGTTGTCCTGGTCCTTGGACTTGATTATTAACCCCCATCTGTGGAGGCATCTGCCTGTCACTGAGACACTGGGGCATTCTTTCCATGCCCTGCCTTCAATGGAAGCAATCAGAAGAGTCTAATTCCATGTTGATCTGAGCATGGCTTCCCTTCTTTTGTTTCTGTCTTGCAGGAGGTGTGTAGCAGAATCCAGTTTTCAGAGCTTTGTGTCTGCGTGAACTCCTGAGCCGTCAAGAGACTGAGAGGCTTATGAGGAGGTTCTGTCAGACGAAACAGTGCCTAGCAAAGACACCGAGGAGGAGGGAGAAGGAGAAACGGGAAAGGCACCGGAGCTGAAACCTACTGTGACCAGCCATGGTAAGGTCCCCGATGCTGGTCTCAGAACGAGCATGTACTAGCCAATCCAGGGAACATGCTCCGTCCTGCTCTCCTCTCTAGGCTGGTAACAAAAAGGGCCATGGGTGGGGAAGAGGTTATGAACTGGCACTGAGTTAAAGGGTGGGCGGGCACAGTTTTTAAGCAGAGCAAAACGGGATTTTGATTTATTGCCGGAGCCTCGTCAAAACCACTGAGCAGGAGGCTGCAGCGCATGAATTATTAAGTGCACACGCAGGGGATGCTCATAAATAACCTTTTTGAATAAATGTGGCATTAGCAAGCTGTTGCAAGAATGGCTCAGGTGACCTTGAACTCCACCAGGTTACATAACCAAAAATGCTGACGCTCCTCAATTTCCCACAAGGCAAAGTCAGTGCTGTACTTTCCTTATTGTTGGGATGAGCTGTTGCGCTCATCTTCCGAAGCACATTGATCCAGAGTAATTGTTCATCCTGTTGAACACTCCAGGGACGTCCTTTTCCCTTCTCCTCTTTCTACTGCAGAGCAGGAGGGATTGCTGTGCCTTCCTGGACTTGAAGCTATTGCAGTGCTCTGCAGTTTCTCCAAAATCTATAGTTTGGACACAAAAAATGTCTCGGGAGCGGAGAAAATGCATGGTGATGCACACGCAGTTAATGAATTCCTGCCTGCCGACGGATGGGAGAGCAATCCATTGATTTCTTGGGCCCTCCAAATGCTATTGCTCAGAGGCAGCACGGAAAAAATAAATGTGGGTGCTGTGTCAGATGTAAGGTGGAATCTTTTGTCAGAATTCCGGGAGGAGTTGACGTTGCTGTCCAATTCTAGATAAAGGCAGCCTGGGGTTCTGCGAACCACATGGCGAGAGCGTGGGGTTTTCACAGCTTTGGCACCATCCTGCTTCCCTGCTGCCTCTCCTGTCTTTTCCTGTGGTGGCGGAACTAGGAGGCAGTGGGAGGTGGAACTGCGACTCTGTTGGGCACTATCAGAGCATTTCCTCCTCCTCCTCCACACAAGAGAACATAAGAGCGAAAAGGCTGATGACAGCTGATTGATCTGGACTTCCAGTTGCTTCTAAACCTTCTGCTCCTAGCTCTTTTTGGGAGGAGGAGGCCTGGCAAACACCAGGTCTGAGAGGGGCATGTACCTACACCCTAATAAGTTCTAGGACAGGGGTAGTCAAACTACCAGATGTCCGTGGACTACAATTCCCACGAGCCCCTGCCAGCAAAGGCTCATGGGAATTGTAGTCCATGGACATCTGGAGGGCCGCAGTTTGACTACCCTGTCCTCCCACATCTTTTGTGAACTGTGACATCTGCGTGTCTGGCCCCGAGTTTGCTTTTCAGTCCTTTCTTGCCTCTCTTGACAGAGATCTATCCGCTCCTTTGCAAATGATGACCGGCACGTGATGATGAAACACTCGACCATTTATCCATCTCCAGAGGAACTCGAGGCTGTCCAGAACATGGTCTCCACAGTTGAGTGTGCCCTTAAACAGGTCTCCGATTGGATGGATGAAATGAGCAAGACCGCCAGGGCAGAGGGCAGCACGGATGGCAAAGAGGAAGCAGCGGACAGCAGTGGCAAGTGAGTGCATTTGACCTTCCAGCAAATAGAGCCCAGGGGAAGGTGGTTACTTGCATTACATTGGATTGCTATAATGCAGCCAAAGACTCAAGGACTATTTGGGAGGGTGGGAATGGGGGGAGGGCTTCCATACCTGCCACTGATGCTCCAGAAATTTTGCAGAGATTAAGAAGGAAGGACATCTCTGCAGGCATTACTTGCTCTAGCATTTGGGGATGTCTTCCCGGCCACAGTTTGGATGGAACCAAATCAACAGTTACGTTGTGGTCTAAAATTTCCTTACCCAGGTTTGCTCTTCTGATGACAGGCCAGAGGGCTCAGTCCTTGGCCTCACTGAAGTTGCAGATGTGGCTGTAGGTGGCAGGGAGAGCATTGTCCAGGGACATCCCTTCCCTGCCTATGAAGGAAGGTAATATTTGCCTGTATGACTTGGGATGAGATTCCTGCTGAATTGGCAGCACAGCGGGGTTAACTAAGGCAAGGTGCTAATGCTGAAAGGCACTTGGGTTAAGATCTCTCTAGCATTTGGGGCTCAGCTGCTGGAATTTCTTGCAGGCAGACAGACGGAGTAAGTACTGCAACCCGTCACTGGAAAGGCATGTGGCTTTACGGACATGCCAAGTTAATGGCTGTGGATATGAATTGGTAGTACTGTGCAGTGTAGCCAAGAGGAGTAGAGGCAGTTGTGCATCTGGCATGATGACAGATTGCACCAAACATCTTTTGCTGTAAGCCTGTATCTGCTTCCTGTGCCTAAGTTGGTTTCTTATCCTCTAACCTTATCCTTGCAGTTTGGGAAACAGATGGAACTGTGCCCCCCCCCTCCCAAAGCCCTAAATTTAAAACATGAGATTTTGAACATTTTCAGAGCTGATGTGAGCATTTGTAATAGAAGTCATGCCTGTTAATGTGCACCCTGCAGACAGAAGGGCATGTTTGCAAATTATCTGTATTTAAAAGTAAAAAATTGATTTGGTAGTTGTTTAAGTGGTCTCAAAACAGCATTTCCCTGCCTTGGCTATTTCCCCCTTGTCCCTTGCCTGCTGAACTTGTAATTAACGGCACTCGTGTTAAACAATTCAAAGTGGCATTTTCTGCATATTAATATTTTAATATGCATTTCCTCCTTTACCAGCCCAAAGTGTTTGCATTTCATTAAGAGGCCTGTTGGCAATCTTTGTAGTTGTGTTGGTACTTGGTGTTTTCTGGTTGCAGTTACTGCTGTGGTATAAGCTTGAGAGTACCTCTGCATGAGAATGTGAAGCTAACTTCAGCCAGGTCAGATGACCAGTTAAATTATCCCAGTCTCTTCTCTGACTGACGGGGTTTCTTAGGCAGAGAACAGTATTCTCCACCAACTGAGACCCTTTTCCTGAACGTGCTGGAGACTGAACCAAAGCATTTACTGAACCATGTTCTGCCTCCCACGCATAAGCTTTTGTGTTCATGTAGATTAAATTGCCCGAGAGATCTTTCCTACCAGATTTTGCTGGAGGAAGAGCGAGGAATGGTAGGTGCCTGATTCCACTCCTGCCTGTGGCCTTCCATCACATGTGAGTTTTGTCCATATGGCTCCACTTATCTCCAGCATATCTTTTTGAATGAGCCAGAGGAGCTTCTGGGCAAAAGGGAAAACAAGGCACGATCTATTTCCACCAATAGAATGTTGGGAGGATCCAGTCCATGCATTCTTTATAGTAACGTTAATTCTATACAGTCGATAACGTTCCAGGGAGGCACTTGCAGTATAATCGAGTTAATGCCCGGCCATTCAGGATCCAGGGTTGGCACCTGCTTTTGGGTTAACTGGGGATGTTACTAGGGATGTTTCTATAATGCAGACTGCATAACAGACTGCTCTACTCCAAAAGGCAAGGAGTAGGGGATGCACGACAGGGCCTTCAGCCTGTCTTGTTGCACATGGGTACTTCCTGGCATCCAGTTTAAGGAATAATGCTGCCACATTTCCAAAACCCAGTTCAAAGTTATAGCTAAAGCTGACCTCGTTTCTCAGGTTATTATTCTGTTTGTTCTTCTGTGTGATTCACTATCCACAGTGACTCAGTTTTCATCAGTAGCACCTTTTAGTTGCAGTGCTACATTCATGATCTCAGGGCAGACAGAATCACTTAGGCATGTGCAGAGTGCCTTTGCTTCACCTCTAAGTAATTATAGCCACCCGTCTGGACATCTGGGGCTGGAGGAAAGCGCTTGTGGATTATAGCCTTGTTGTTTGGTTTTGACCTCCTGGTGCTTCTCTTCTTACCCAGTACTTAATTTCTGTCACAGAGTGCTGAGGTAGGAAGAATAAATTTGCATAGTGGCTATTTGTGGACTACAGGCCCAGGGCAGCCTGCTTGTCCCCAGATGTGTGCATGGCCTCCATTTGCAGCAGTGACTGAAAGCAAGTTGAGGGTGAGGGCAGAATGAATGTCTCCATATTAATCAATGTCCTCCAGAAACCTTTCAAATGTTTCCCCTCATCTCACCTTCAATATCTCCCCTTCCCCAGTACTTCTTGAAGTCAGGCACTTTCCTGTGTGATAGTTGGCCGTTGCACAAGGATCATATATGTCTACATATATATTTTAGCATGAAATTAAGCAGCTGATTGCTTTAAATTGATGTGACTGTATACCGTATTGGTAATAGAAATAAAGGACAGGTGAGGAGCCAGCTTGGTGTAGTGGTTAGGAGCACAGACTTCTAATATGGTGAGCCGGGTTTGATTCCCGGGTCCTCCACATGCAGCCAGCTGGGTGACCTTGGGCTCACCACAGCACTGATAAAGCTGCTCTGACCAAGCAGTAACAACAGGGCTCTCTCAGCTTCACCCACCTCACAGGGCGTCTGTTGTGGGGAGAGGGAAGGGAAGGTGACTGTAAGCCGCTTTGTGCCTCCTGGTAGATAAAAGCTGCATATAAGAACCAACTCTTCTTCTTCAGTAATATCAGGGCTCTCTCAGCCTCACCTACCTCACAGGGTGTCTGTTGTGAGGGAAGGAAAGGGGATTGTAAGCAACTTTGGGACTCCTTCTGGTAGAGAGAAAGCGGCATATAAAACCCAACTCTTCTTCTTAAATTGGTTAAGTTTGTTGCCTGCCAGCCGGCCATCTTCAGCCTCCGGTCCTCTCGGTCAGGAGCTGGCCCCATGACACATGAGCCATTCCTCAAGCTGTGCTGGCAAGCTGCTTTTCTCCTTTCCCTTTGTGGAGTAAATGAGGCCCTGATTGCCTTTTGTGTGTGTGTCTGTGGGGTTTTTTTTGCAAACACTTCTGGTGCAAACTGTTGGCTTGTGCAGAGCGCTGTTGAGATATTCCAGCAGGCTGGCGTCTCTCGTCTTACTGGTTTTCTGTACCGGATTTTTCATGAGCTCATTCTAAATTTAGGGCAGTTTTTTGTGTGCCGGCGCCTGTGTCCAGATGTTCCCACAAAGAGCAAGTCAGCAGCAGAACAGCTTGCGGCAAGGCCAGGTGTTGCCCGTCAGAGAGAGCTATGTTGCTGTGTGATGTCTTTCTTCTTCCCCCCTATCCCCAAACCCACCTGCAGCCTCTGCAAAAAGGCTCATCTTTTCCTGCAGGGCTATGCAATGAAAAGCTCACCCTGGGGGGGAAAGGTTTTCTTTTGGTGAGCTGTGCATGCCACCCATGAAAGGACAGAGAACATTCATAGCCTGGCTTCTGCAGAGCAGAAAACGTGTTGTGATTGGAAGAAGTCTTTGAGCAGCAGAAGTAGGACAAACCTCATTCTCACCTGGTTGCTAAAGCCGGCAAGGTCAGCTGATCCTGCCTGTGCATGCACACACCCTTGGGGAACTGGCAGGGCCACCATCTTTGCTTGGCCTGCACTTTGAATGGGGCCCCCTGATAAACACCCCCATAGAAACATTCTAATCTGGAAAAAAATCTACTGATAGAGATCATGCTTGGAACAGTGATGACAGTCTCAGCTACTATTAAATACAGATGATGGTTTAATGTTTTAAATATGTTATTAATGTTTAACCTTAAATTGCACTGCTTTTATGATTTATACCACCCTGAACTGGGAAGGTGGTATAGAAATCAAATTATTATTGTTATTATTGTTAATATTGTTATTATTATTGGTGATGATGATAGATTACTTGGTGGCATCCATCTGAGCATGTGCTCTTTCTGCACCACCATTTTGAAATTTTATCAGCTCTTCCTTCCCGGGGAGAGGGAAGCAGGGCCGTGCATGCGCAATGCGCAATGCGCACGTGCAGCCGCAAACGTGCATGTGCGGCATTTGCGTGCATGCACACATGCGCGGAAGTGCCATGCGTGCGTGTTTGCGGTCACGCATGGCGCTAACGCGCATGCATGGCATATGCAGCCGGGCAATCGCCCTTCCCACCACTGCTGGTCCGCAGCCTTAAAAAGGTTGCGGACCACTGGTCTGGAGCACCAACTTCTAAACTGGCGAGCTGGGTTTGATTCCGTGCTCCTCCTCCGCATGCAACCAGTTGGGTGACCTTGTGCTCGCCACAGGGCTCTCTCAGCCCCAGCTCCCTCACAGGGTGTCTGTTGTGGGGAGAGGAAAGGGAAGACGATTGTAAGCCGCTTTGAGAATCCTTCGGGTAGAGAAATGCAGCATATAAGAACCAACTCTTTTCCCTCTTCTTCTTCTTTTTGGATCATGGTTGCTTTTCCCGTGCCAGTGTTACATAGTGCCTAGGGTGCTCGACTAGGATCTGAAAGATCCAGATTTCAATCCCCATTCTGCCATGGAAGCTTGCTGGGTGACCTTGGGCCAGTCACACACTTGCGGTCTAATCTTAGCACCACCAGGTTGCAGAGAGGATAAAAACAGAGAAAGGGAGGTTATGCTGTCAGCTCTTCTGTTGGGAAGAAAAGCTAAGGATAGATACCTAAATAAATATGTGGGAACTTGTCCTAGAGAACTACTAACTGTACGCATTGACCTTAAGGATGAGAACTGAGCAATTTGGTCCTCCAGCTGCTGCTTGCAGACTTCCTGCTCATGTTCTTCAAGATGTTACTCACCTTCTGACAGCACTTGCTTTCGCTTCCAGGAGCTGGAAAAAGTGTTCTCTGTTCCTAGCAATGAGATCATCTGTAGTATTTGTTATGTTCCTCAGGGTTTTTATAAAAGATGGAAACTTTCCCCCGACTAAACCAGTTCCAGCCATGATGGTTGTACGATTCTGGCAGGGTTAAGCTATCTGCAACATAGTGGAGTCCATATAAGAAATCAGCAAATGCCTGCCCATTATAGAAGTTAGCAAAACTGGCCGCAAGGCTAGTTCTCCTTCAAGGAAGATTAGCTGTTCTCCTATTGCTTCAGATGAAATAAACATTGTTGGGCAACTTTAGTTGTTATGCAAAGTCAGAGTACTGCCTCTGAGATTTTCAATAAGTAAAAACAATTTTAAAATATTGCTTAACCAGTTGGGTTAATTTTAAATAATTAGAAACAATTTTAAAATGTTGTTTAACCTGTTGGGTCAGAAACATATAACCATTTACAGCATTCATGTTTTAACAAAGTCATTTGGAACAGTGTGATTAAAAGAAAGCTGTTAGCAATCTGGTGGCACATGAAATCTACTTGAAATTAGTAAAAAGTATCCTCAGAAGCTAGACTTTGTTGTCTGTTTATCTTCTTCCTCCCATGTTAGATGTACCAGGGTGTCTAGCAGGTAAGAAACGCTCTTGCACTTGGGTTAGCGTAAAGATGCTCATTGTCTCCTTCATCAGGTGGCAGTGGAGATTGCACCAATAGGGGACAGCTGCATTCTTACTTGGGAAAGAATAAAACTGCTATCCTGTTTAAACTCATTAAAGGCAGTGATCCCACTGATGCAGCTTCCTACAACACTGTGACGGGTATGAGAAAATGATCCTCATCAAATAAATAAATCAGATATTCCCTCTCAGTTTTCTGCTTCATTCCCCATTTGGAGTCCCAGAGTGGGTGGAAATAGATATGAAACAAAACAAAAACATCAAATAAACCATGAGAAGAAATCATACGTTAGTGCTCAATTCCTCCTGTCCCATGTACCCCGCTTAAATTTGTCAAACGTTGAGCCTAAATCAGTGCTTGGAAGGCTATCAGGAGTGTGAACATAAGATTATTTTGCATTCTGCACCTTAAAATTGCTATATTAAATCTCTATGCATGTTATTCATCATCATATCGCCCACGTCATCTCTCTTTGTATAACTGTCTGACTTCATTACAGAACCCTGAAGCGAATATGCATACATTCTTGCATTGTCTGAAGAACTCCAAGCAGAATTATTGCTGATTCTTTTTGTCAGGGCGTGCAAAATATTAGAGCAATTATTCTTTAAAATGTTTTTCTGTTTCCAGGGACCATGGTAGCCGGGTCTTGTGTGGGGTGATGCGGATTGGCTTGGTAGCTAAAGGACTGCTGATAAAGGATGACATGGATTTGGAATTGGTTCTTATGTGCCAAGAGAAGCCCACGGAGGCCTTATTATCTCTTGTCAAAGACAATCTCCCCATCCAAATCCAGGTGAGCAAAAAAATCAGGGCAGTCCTGCCTCTGTGATGAATGGCTCCGTGAGAATGTTCTGGGCAAAAATTGAAATCTTATCAGGATTATCCTCCAAGTGAAAAAATAGAAACCCTTTTTAAAGGTACAAAGAACAAATGGTGTGCTTAAAAAGAAGAAAAGATCCAGGCTGGTCTCCAGAGAAAATGAGCACAAGCAAGCGGTACAAAGTTCTCACCTTGTGGCCTTGTTTTTTCTGCCTGTTGCTCGGAGCAACGGCTTGGGAGATCTTTTCTGTGCAACGTGCCCTTGCTACGTTGAGCCAGGGGTGATGAATGGCTGCAGTTCAAAAGCTGACATTCTTCAACAAAAGAGTCAAATTCTGCAGGTTCACAGCAGGTGGTTGAGCGTTGGTATACATCCAGCATACAATTTGTTACTGTGGTTCTACTCTCCACTCCAAATTTGCCCTGGCAGTTTGGGGATTAGCCTAAGAATGACCTTGTTTTGAGTCAGGCCAAAGGTCTACTTCTCGGGTAGTCAAACTGCGGCCCTCCAGATGTCCATGGACTCCAATTCCCAGGAGCCCCTGCCAGCATTCGCTGGCAGGGGCTCCTGGGAATTGGAGTCCATGGACATCTGGAGGGCCGCAGTTTGACTACCCCTGATCTACTTTATCCAGCATTCTACTTCTCAGAAAATGAAGGCAGGGTTTGGAGGGTGATGGCCTTCTCCTCCCCCTCCCCCTATTTAAAATTCCGTGGTAGACTGCCTTTATCTAGCGAAGTTCCATTTAAGTATTGGGGAGGCACTAGTGGAAAATCAGAAAGAAACAATGGGCACTTTCACACACATTAGGTAACACTTTCAATCCACTTTTAATGTACTTTGCGACTTAATTTTACTACGTGAAATGGTAAAATTCACTTACAAAAGGTTGCGGAAGTGAATTGAAACTGCATTACTTAGCATGGGTGAAGGCTCACAATGAGTCAACTGCAGCCAGATCTTTCTTTGGTCTCCACTTTTTATGCGTTTGCTGAAGACCATCAGGCGTTAGAAAAAAAGGCAAAATATTTGATTGTGCTAAGCTGCAGTGTTAGGGGCCAGTCAGTGGGTTGTACACCTGGGAGGGAAAGAAACAAATTGACCCAAGGGACCTTGCAAAGACTAAAAAACTAAAGAAGGATAAGAAATCTTCCTGATAACTTGTCAAAGTAGCAGTGCTGGGAAGGGATCCATTATTTAGGTGCCACCCCTGTTCACTGCCTGTAAGCTAAAACTTGTGCATTTGTATGCTGGGTCTACTCACTAACTCAGCCAAGCATTTCGGAACTGTTTCAGAAACTCACAGAAGAAAAATATCACGTTGAGCATCACGTGGATGAGGCCGCCATCATCATCCGTAGCACAACAGAACTTCCGCTAACACTCAAGGTGACCCTAACCTCTCCCCTAATCCGGGATGAAGTGGAGAAGAAGAACGGAGGTATTGAGATGAGTTCTCCCTTTATGCCTTTGGCTTTGATAATATTTTTCTCCTTGTGGCACGCACACAAAAAGGCGTTTCCATTCTTATTGAACTACCAGCAAATCACCAATTACTTTCTAAGCTGATAGCCAAAGATGTTTCCGTCCCACTAGGAATGTCTCTTGCACCGTTTAACGTGAGTGGCATGAGAACACAACCTCTTAATTCTCTGAGTCCATGCCCTGCTAAGTGTTGAATGGATCAGCTTTGGTCTTCCTTGGGAAACGTTCTCTCTCTCTCTCTACGTTAGTGAGTTGCTGATCTTCTGTTCCTCATCATTAGAGGCCAGCCAGAATGTATTTCAGCTTTTAGAAATGTAAACATTTTAAAATAGCATTTCCGTGGCACTACTAATGCGCATGTCCTTTGCTGGATACAGAGTTCTCTGTCCAGGGTACAGTCTAAAATTTGATACAAGTTGGATGCAAGGGTGATAGGGTAAAAGAGTGGGCTTTTAGCTATGTGGGCTTTAGGCATCATTTCATCAGGGAAGGGGGTTAAGCTTGTGCCAAAGGCTAGCCTAGTGCATTCAGGGAGAAAAGAATGTTCCAGGTTAAAGGCTGTGTTCAGATTTGAATTCTGATTAACTTTGACCTAATAAGGTCAGGAGAGATTATCCCCCTCCCAAGGCAAGGCATGTAACATTACAGATTCCTCACCAGCATCGGCAAGTCACCTTCCTCTGGAATATGAAGCGTTGCTACAGCTGGAAACAGTATGGGGAATGTCATAGAAAGTCATAGTTCTCTTGGGTGACTCAGTAAACAGGTTTTGCTTAGGAGATGAGTGACAGCAGTTTGCAAATAAAGTTCCCTCTTCTGTTATATCTTTGCCGGGCTGGGATAGCCAGAATTGTGTTGGTTGTCCCTTTGCAGTCTAGAGCAGGGGTAGTCAACCTGGCGAACGCTGGCAGGGGCTCATGGGAATTGTAGTCCATGAACATCTGGAGGACCACAGGTTGACTACCCCTGATCTAGAGGATATGACTGCCACCATGGTGGTGGCTGGAATCAGAGGTGAGCACAAATCGGTTCACAACCTCAAATTCATCGCAAATTTTACCGGTTCATGCCCTCCTGAGCCCAGGTTCAGAGGAGGCGCTCCCTGAACATTTCCCAGACCTTTTATTCTGTTGGATTTGTGGTTTGGGTCACTGAAACTTAGCAGCTGATCAGGTAGTCCACCCCTCAGCTGTTAGTTATAAGTGGTTCTGGGCCCTTTAAACAGCCTATTTTGTTTCCCTCAAAACAGGCTTCTAAAATGGCTGCAAAGCTTGCCAGCCATTTCAGGCTGACCGCAGACAGACATGCATGCTCCACAATAAAGCTAAAATGGCCACAAACTATATCAGGGATCGATTTAGTTTCCTCCCACTTTCAAAGAGGGAAACAGAATCAGTAGCTAAAATGGCTTGCAGCTGTTTTATGCTGACATGCACACCTGTCCACGGTCAGATCTAAATGGCTGCAAGAGATGTCAGCACACTGGCTCGCTGTAAGCCATTTCATCCTTCCCTCGTTTTGCTTCTCCCCACTTCTTTGTGGGAAGAAGCAAACTGGGCCGGTTCATTTCAGGGTGGTTGGGTCATCTGGATTGAATCAAATTTTTTCGATTTATGCCCTTTCCTAGTTAGTATGTCAGACAAGGTTCTGGGAGATCTAGGTTCAAATCCCTGCCTTGCCATGGAAACTGGGGTGAGCTGTTTCCTCTCAGCCTACCCTACCTCACAGGGTTGTTGTGGAGATAAAATGGGGCAGAGGAGAATGATGGAACTAACTTTGGGTCTCCATTGGGGAGAAAGGCAGGGTACAACTGAGGTAAATAAATAAAAATAAGTTGAGCTGTAGTGGATTGGATCCCTCAGCTGTTGAGCAAGTGATTTGTGCTAACTGGACATCAGTTTCTTCTATCTTGAAGGCAAGTAACAGCTGTGTTCTTGTGATGCTCCTATGTTGTTGTTGTTGTTTTGTCCAACGGGGCTCTGGAAGACAGGAACTCAAAGCTGAGCTTCTGCTTTTGTACCTGCTCAGAGATGCACACTTTGAAAAGAGAGGGGGAAATCTCCAGGAGTACTCTGGACTTTGTGACACTGAAAGGACTGCAGCGTTGGTTTCTTCTTTTCCTTTTTTAAGCTTAGCCATTGGTTAATAATAAATGCCAAGCAGACTTGGTTTCGGCTGATGCTGTCTAAATAATCCAACTGTTTCATAACCATTGGTAGTTGTGCTGGAAAAGCAATAGCCCACCCCTCACTTTCTCCTTCCCAAATTGCAGCCCCAGTGAGTGCTCCGTCCTTCTCCTGCTAATTATTGATGTGTTTGTCTTTAAGCAAAAAACACCTGCAGGCAGGGCAGAGCTGGACTAAACAGCTGAAATTTCCTCCTGAAATTGCTGCACATTATGTTCCGGGTGTACTCTGTCTTTTGAGAAACTCTACCTCCCTAATGCCTCCCCATGTTCCTTCTCCTGTTACACACTTCTGCCTTATTGTTCAGCCACATGAAAAGGTATCCACGGAGGATGTTTCTTCAGCATTTAAAGGAAAACCAGCAACACGGCCAAGTACATTCCTTAGGGTTCCTGTATCATCATCTCCTTACGTCCCTTAAACAAAAATTAATCTTTATGATGGCGATTTCTTCCTCTGTTTCCTGAACTGTTTCTACAAACACACACATACACGTAAGAAAATTTAGTCTCTGGACATTGTCAGACTTTTGACCAACTGGCGCCACTCTGTCATGACGGTCGAGGCAGCTGGATCCCATTTGGACAAGGGATTCTCTCCCCTCCTGGTTGCTCTCTCCCCATTTCTAGACTTGCCACACATACCTTGCTTCCCTCCTCCCCCCCCCCATTACACTTCCATCACTGTCAGAAACCTTGGTCAGTTTTTCTTTGCCTTGCTTGGAATGTGGGAGGGGGAGTGGATGAGGCATGTCAAGGTTGGAGGAGGGGGGGGAATTGTTTGCCTGGCGGTATGGAGCTTTTCAATGGAGAAAAGTCTCCTTGACGGAAAACAGCAACAGCAACTTTGTTCAAAGAAAGAGGACTGTAAGGTGAAGGGGATGTAGTAGGAGTAGGTGGCACAGGGCAGAGGTGACTTCACTAGGTCAGAGTTGTGGGCATAAAGGCTGCCAGCACGAGAACAAACTGTTGCAGGAGTTTGCAAATAGAAGTTCACAAATCTGAAATTTAATTGTGCAGTCAGTAGCGAATCCCCTGCCCTGTACTCTTTGTCAGAGGAATTACAGACTTTAAAAAAAACCACTGGCAATGCAAAAAGACTAGAGTGCCTCTTCCAAAATGGTATCAGGCTGTGTCGTGTGCTGGTTATAAAAGTAGGGTTTAGTTATTACTAATGCACATACCACCTACTGGGGCACCACCATGAAGACCTCCTGTACACGAAAGTACAGTGATCCAGAAAAAGAGTAATTAGAAAAATTGAACTGCGAGTTCATGTTCATTGTATCTTATTACAAATGTCTTTCTACTCTTAAGTATGCTTTGAACATAACTTTTTCTCAAGACCTGTACACTTTGCAAATAAACCAAGGCAGGCAGAGTTGGCCGCCTTAGGCTTCGGTGCTTGCAACCATAGTCCAACACTTTAAACCTTTCTCGATGTTTTTACCATTAAGGAACCCCCGAAACATTCTTCAGGCTTCAAGAAACCCCAGAAGTGGCACAATTGTGCAGAATATGGTTAGGAAGCATCGCTGTGTACACGCCTACCTGGGGCCCCTCCCTGGCCCAGCCCCTCCAGACCCATAATTGGCCATTTGGGTGGTGGGTAGGTGGGTCAACATGACCATAGATGGTCATATCTCCCGATAAATATTTAACAAATTAAAAAATATATTAAAATTAATTAACTTCTACCTTATTCAGGAAACCCTTCCCAGGCTGCCAAGAAACGCCAGGATTTCATGAAACCCTGGTTGAGAATGCCTGCACTGAACTACCATCTTGGCTCTAGTCCTCTGCCCCAGCTGCTCTGATTGCAGGAAGAAGATGGAAGGAAGGAAGGAAGGAAGGAAGGAAGGAAGGAAGGAAGGAAGGAAGGAAGGAAGGAAGGAAGGAAGGAAGGAAGGAAGGAAGGAAGGAAGGAAGGAAGGAAGGAAGGAAGGAGTGTGGGAGGATGTTTCAGACTGGAGAATGGTGAACATGGGGACTGAGCCATGAAACTGATGGGGAAGATTCAAACAGAGACAGGACAAAAGTCAAGCAGGGAGAAATGTGATGATGGCAAAATGAATGAATATTGATCAGTAGCTTATTCCTACCACCATCACTATGGGTGTCAATGTCTTTGAAATTTGCTGTTCGGGCTCTTTTGTTTTTGGTGGCTGCTGGCCTACTTAGAGGCCTGCGTTTGGAGCAAACCAGTGGGAACTGATCAAGGTTTCTTGCAGCGTGGTCTGATTAGTCAACTAATTTCTCTTCTAACCAAATGAGCAAGGGTGGGGAGGTTTGCTGAGCGGTTTTTGGGTACTCTCAGAATTGCTGTGTTTAGGTTCATGCTTTGGCTGTGGGTTTCCTGGATGCCTTTTTAAAGCGTATTTTTTTTTAAAAAATCAAGAATACAGTAAATGGTGGCACACAGTTTTGTAAAGCAATATTCTGATTCTCGCCTTTGTAGCAGACAATTACAATCACGCTCCTGTTGGTTATGGCCTTTGATGCTCTTCCTTTTCTGAACCATACTCTAAATCGGGGGTAGTCAAACTGCAGCCCTCCAGATGTCCATGGACTACAATTCCCAGGAGCCCCTGCCAGCGAATGCTGGCAGGGGCTCCTGGGAATTGTAGTCCATGGACATCTGGAGGGCCGCAGTTTGACTACCCCTGCTCTAAATGAGTCCATTTTATCATGACCAAGGTAGTAGTGATTGGTCTTAAAGGTCTTGCATTGACTTTGCTGGACTCTTATTTTTTTCCTAAGGGGGTGACTTTCCATTGTTTGCTCTTCCTTCCCAAAACGCAAGTGCTGTGAGCTGCAGCAAACAACAAAAACACCAGCCTGTCAGCAACTGGCACCAAATGCTCACAAGACTAGGTCTGAAAATCCTTGACCTGAAAAATCTTTTTAAAAAAAACGAATATTTGGCTCGATGAAGAGTTCTGGTGAGCTGGGTGCAATGCTTTGCATCATTTTGGCTGGCCCTAATAAAAGGTATAACATGGGTCTTGTTTTTTGTCTTGTACAGAAAAGCCGCCTGTGCATTTCAGTACTCCATTTTCATGCTCCTCACAAGCTCTCTCCTCCAAATTCTGTGGTTAAGGAACAGTCTGTTTGTACCAGTTCTCCTGGGACAGCAGATCCTGAAATCTGTTCAACCTTGGTGTTTAATGGGTTGAAATGGCTGTTGGAGTGAGCTGAAACAGAGGAAAGTGTCCTCCAGTTGCTAATTTGGAATTCACACCCCGTTCATCTTGGGAGGAATGACCATGTCCACAAAACCAGGGAGAGTCCTGTTTTGTTTGTAAATGTGAGCTCCACCTTAGTGTTGCTCTTAGAGAGCTGTCACGCCCAGGCCATTGGAGCAGAAAAGATAGGAAATGAGCACAGGGGAAGATAAAGTTGGAGATCAGTTCCACGCAATTGTATTCCAGCCCAGGTTTGTTTTTATTGTGGCTCACAACCCCTTCTTCTCCCTGGCTGCTCCCATAATGGAGTCTGCTGGTTAATGTTACCTGTGCTTCTTAAATATGGGGCAGAAGGGAATGCCTTTTTGGAAATGTTTTCACCTGTACTGACTGGCAGGCACAGCATGAACCAACACGGCTGTTCTCATGAGGATTGCTGAACCTGATTCCTGATGCCGCAAGCAGCCCACCCCTCCTTGCTGTCTTTTCCCTCTCCACCTTTCCCGTATAATACTTAATTTTCACATATTGACTGTCTGCAATGGCAAGGAATGCCACCACAAGAGCACCCAGCGGTTGAGCTTCTTGATGGCCTTGCTTGCTTTGCCAAGGCCCTCTTAACATTTCACCGTGGCCTGTTCTATTAATACTGAACGAGCACTGTGGAAGTCGATTCCGCCCTTTCACGTTGGTTTATCTTCTTCCAGGTAACACATTAAAGGCACGGAGAGAGGATCTGTTTTACTTGAGCAAAGTTCTCTGTTGTTAGTATGCCAGTGCTGCGCTTGCTTTGCCAGAAGCCTTTAATGGTTACCCGGTTGTACGATTGTCTTGTGAGATGGGGGCCACGTAATCTCCGCATGGTTGGCAGGACAGCCTTGCAGCCGGTCAATCCCTTGCCGTTTCCTAACTACCGAAAGAGATTCTACTCACTCATTGACAGTTGCTGTTTTGTACAAAAGCATGATCTTGAAGCAGATGTTTCTGTTGTCGTCCACCCCCCCCCCAATCAAATGTTTTGTTTCGTACAACAGATCCTGGTTTAACCGCTGAAGAATGCAAATGGCACAGCCCTTCCTCCAGCAATGACTAAAAGATGCTGACAAAAGTGGGAAGGGGGAAAGCCCTAACAGCAACTAAAATTGCCAAAGTACCATTTTTTTTTTTTTTTTTTGGATTTAGGAACCATTCAGCGGCTAATCCCATTTACAACTTTGCAGCTTTTATTGGGAGTTGCACAGAATAATCTTGTTGCAATTCTGGTGATGAGGGTAATGCAAACACAATGCAAATATCTGCTGCAAAGTTCATAGGAGTCGGACAATATAACTGTGTGGCGCTTTGTTCGTTTCCAGCACCAACGCCAAGGGACACAAGACCAGACAGATGGGGCTTCTGATTGAGGTTTACACTCTGCTGTTTTTAAATCCTTCCACTTGTTTATAGATTTAGTGTTCCTCAAGTGACAAAACAAAACTCCTTGTGGAATTGCAGAGGAAAAGGTCCTCTTTCATCTCCCAGTAGACCGGGCTGTAAACTCGGCCCCCTTTTTCTTCCTGCATCTCCAGCTCTTCCTGCACCAGTAAAAGCAGATAAGGGTGCTATCTTGAAAATAGAACTCCCAAGAACATCTGGTGTTCTAACAAGTGCCTATGTATTGCTGATGAGTCAGATGTAGACTGTTCAGCTTGGTTTGGAAGGGGCTTCTGTTGAAATTTAAAATGCTGTGCATACTTTTCAGAACTCCCCCCCCCATGGTTGCATTCTGCATTGAATGTGTGAACCTGTTTTGCATTGAGTTAAGATTGTTAATCTGTTAGTTGTGTCTCCACACACTGACAGTGACTCTCCAAGGTCTCAATAACAAGGGAAAATCCCCTGGCCAGGAGCAAGCCTCACAAAGATGGAGACTTTGGGGGAAGGGTTAACAACCCTGGGTTAAGAAATCCCTGGGGGTCTAAGGTGGAGCCTGGGAAGGACAGAGTCTGAGGGGAAGGAGCTCAGCAGGAATATGATTCCATCCAACCCACCTGAAGTTAAGCAGGGTTGGCCCTGGCCAACACTAGGAAGAGAGAGCATCAGAGAAGTCCAGGATTGCTACTACCCAGAGGCAGGTAATGGCAAGCCACCTTGAAACATCTCTCACTAGGAAAATGCAGCTGCAGCAGGAAGAGTCAGACGGCTGCTCCCCACTGCCCCTAAATTCTTCACTGGCCTCTACTACCCCCAAGTTCCTCATCACCACCCCCTTGATCCTTCCACCATCCACAAGAGGGGGCATACTGCTCATTTTGGGAACCCCTAAGACAGGGGTAGTCAAACTGCGGCCCTCCAGATGTCCATGGACTACAATTCCCAGGAGCCCCCTGCCAGCATTCGCTGGCAGGGGGCTCCTGGGAATTGTAGTCCATGGACATCTGGAGGGCCGCAGTTTGACTACCCCTGCCCTAAGATAACACATTCTTTGTGTACTTCTCTGAGACCTCAGCAGCAATCACCAATGTTATAGTGTGTCATTCTCCCTTTTAAAATAAATACAGTTGCCACAAACAAGAACTGTATTTAATCATTCCAAAAAGCAACCTCCTAAAAGCAGAGTGTACATTTCAGCAGAGATGTCTGTCGTTGACTGGCAAAATCTTGCTTCTGGGTTGAAGCTGGGGCTAAAAGGGGAAAAAAATCAATTCTTTTTTAGCACTGTCCTCAGATTTCTGATTGCCTAGGGCTCCCTGGCCCCTGGGATATTTACTGGCAACATCTGATCATTGTTTGAATAAATTGCAAGTTGGGGAAAAGGAGCCTTTTAGGATATGAATAGAAGCGGTATGATCTGACACTGCAAAAAAAAAAAAATAGCTTTGCGTCGAGAAGACAACCCTCTCCTTGACAGTCCCAGGCAGCAAAATGTTACTCAACATTTTGAAATATGCTGATCCTCCCCCCAGGATTCAGGCAAAGTGCCGCACTTTATATTGTCTACCCCAATGTGTTACATTTTTTAATAAGATCCCAGATTGACTGACTGACTGGCCATTGAACAAATGCCTTAATTTTGCCTCTGTTGCATCTATACATATTTACTACCATTGGGGGGGAAGCTGAATTAAAAATTACGTTTTGTACTTCTGGGGGAGGAAAAGGACAAGAAATTCTGGGAGTCTTATTAACTCCCCACCATGCTGCCGCTGTTCTGTGTACATGTGACAGAAACCCCTTGGTCAAATTGTGTCTGTCTCTTCTTTTTGTTTTCTTATATTCCTATTTCCCAGTAGACAGTGTTGCGATGAAAGATCCTCCGGACTTACTGGACAGGCAGAAATGCCTTGATGCTTTGGCATCTCTGCGGCACGCCAAATGGTTCCAGGTTGGCTTTTTGTTCTTACCTTATCATAGCCTTGCAAGGTTTTTAATTTGAGACCCATCCTGAAATGCCTTCCGTGTTAATTTTTAGCTTTTTCCAGTATCCCTCTCAACTCAACAACTCAGTATTTTCAGACTTATAAGTACAGGTTTCTCCACTGTAGATGGCAGATGAGCCAGCTGATTTAGTGTGGTTGTGAAGTGATGTCATAATGTTGATACTTTTGTCTTTCTTAAAGCCTGCCTCCTGTAAAAATGAACCTTTCCCCCCTCTCTTCTTTTCTTTGTTTTTTTGGAGGGGGGGTTAATTTCATTATCATTAAAAAAATTTTTTTTGCATGAGTTTGGGTTCTTAAAATGCTAGTATCATAATCTTTTGTTTAAAAAAAACCCAATTCCTACAAACTGCATATCTTTTTTTAAAAAAAAGCAACTACATTTGTTTTTCGAGCTATGGATTGGAGCAGTTCTGTTTGTTTTAGGCCAGGGCAAATGGATTAAAGTCCTGTGTAATTGTGCTGCGTATTCTGCGAGATTTGTGCAACAGAGTCCCTACTTGGGCGCCGCTTAAAGGATGGGTGAGTACTGGGTTACAGCAAAACCAATAGAATTGGCAAATGGTTGACATGGGCTGTGGAGAAAGGTGAAATCATGATGCTCTGCAGAATTGACTTTGCAGTTAAGGGACTTGGATTACTCTGTTCCTTGATTATGAGAAGCCTGGAGATAATTTTTCTTGTTAGCATATCCCAGTCTTGCCGTGAGGATGTGCCTATGGAAAATCCCCCTCAGTGAGGTCACTTCCCTTTTAAACATTGCCTTAATTATTGTTGCCTGTTGGCACAGTGCTTAATGACCTTGGTAGTCCTTAAGGGAAGCAGATTATATTTTCCTACACCAAATACAACCCACCAGGGAGTTCTCACCTGTGACTTGATGAACTGAATGGGGCTTGATGCAGCTCCCATTTGTTTCAATGGAGCTTGGATGGGAGATGTCTGTAGATGCTGCTGCTGAAGCGCATGTGGAAAAATGCAGCGGTCATTGTAGCTCCTGTTTGAGGAGTCTGAGCATGCCCACGAATGGTGTGTTTGTCTGACTGAATTACATTTATTAATATACAGTGTATGCAGCTCCCAAAATGTAAGCCCCAAAACGTTCAACCCAACTGTACAATTGCCCCAGTAGTTTACACTGTCAGCCTCTTAAGATCCAGGTTTCATAAAATAGCCTCCAGGGTCCTACTATTGGCTGTTTCCAACCCTTAGAATAGAACTGATTCTAAGAAAAAGGGATATGGAATAATGTTACTGCTCCCCATTGGTGGTATCAGCACTGACCACAATCTAAATGTCTTGTAGCCACTGGAGCTTATATGTGAGAAAGCGATCGGCACATGCAATAGACCTTTGGGTGCCGGTGAAGCTCTGAGGCGAGTGATGGAGTGTTTGGCATCGGGGATCCTGTTACCTGGTAAGAGCTGCCCCAGCAATTATATGAGCCCCCCATTAATTTTGTGTGCTGCAAGGGCTTCTTCACAAAGCCTTTCTTCAAGCACATGGAGCCATTGAGGACTATTTTGTTGACTTCATAAGAAATGCAGGCTTGTGAGCGTGAAGATCCATGATTACAGGCAGTAGTAGCAGTTACGTTATTTCTTTTAAATGGGATGTAATTACATTAACTTTGTTCATCTTCTCAACCACCTTCTATTGAAGATTGCTAGTTGCTCCCATTTCACAGCTAGGGAACTGAGCAGAGAGAGTTCCTCCAAGGACGTTGGTCTAGGAGGTGTGCTGCTCTCCAGGGGAACATACTGGCTTCTGTCCAGATCAGGGTTAGGCATCCTATTTTGGGGCCAAGTGGAAAAGCCCATGCACCATCTATGAGGATACTGGTGTGCTATCAAACAGAAATACAACTGAGCAGGGGCAGGGAGGCAAGAATTGTGCTTGGCAGTACACATCGGAAGCAGACTGAGTGGCAGTGGTATTTTTGGTGCCTCAGGAGGACTTCATAAGTCAAGTCTGTGGTCCAACCCATGCTTTCTTCTGCAGGGGAGGAAAAAGAGTGGGACTTGGGTTTATTTGTTGACTTTTCCAAGCAATGAGGGAGAGAGGTTTTAGATGCAATCATTCTAAGTGATCTAGCCCAGTCTCTCGGTAGCAGGAAATGACATTGGATGGATTTTTTAATGTAGCTCTTCTTTAGCTTCTCTCCCTCTGGTTTTTATCCCTGCTTCCTGGTTCCTTGTGACGCACACAATATTTAAAACCATTTCAACACCTTAAAAGGCTGTAATGCACAAAATGTGTAAAAATAATTAATCAATGAAACCAGCAGCTTGGCAGCAAAGAATCAGCTTAATTGTTTGGTGGAACAGAAGTTTAGAACCAGCTTCCTGACCGTCCAAAGGAACTGGGCCTGGCTGGCCTCCACAAGGTGTTCCAAAAACTTATTCTTAGGAGGCATCATTTATTCATGGGCCAAATTAATTTTAGTGCCGCAACCTTGCCTTCTCATGACAGCCCTGTGAGGAAGAAATGAGTTACAGCCTCTGCCTTAACCTGCCTTATCCTGCTTTCTTGCTCCATAGGTGGACCCGGAGTACATGACCCCTGTGAGCGGGAGCCGACAGATGCCTTGTCCAACCTGACTGTTCAAGAACGAGAAGCCATTACCCATAGTGCCCAGGTGAAATTTTCCTGCAGCTTAAGATAAGGAGATTTCAAGCATCCCTTGGGCCCATCTCCTTTGACAACAAGAATAAGCCAATGAGTTTTGTCCTCAGTGTCTGTCTTCATGATACACATCTTAGAAGTGTCCTTTTTAGAAAAAGAGGCTGACTTTACCTTTCATGTCTTTTCTCATTCTTCTTCCATACATGGTTTCCTTCTCTTTTATCCTCAAGACAATCCTATGAGGCTGGTTAGGATGAGAGAGAGAGAGTGATTGGGACAAGGTCACCAGCGAGCTTCATGTCTGAGTAGCGATAGGAACCTGGGTTTCCCAAGTATTAACCCTGTACTATAATCACTACCCTGTCCTGGCTCTCCTCTGTCCATTGTTGATGTAGATGGTCTGCATCTCTCCTTTGAGAGAGGAGGCAGGCAGGGAAGAGTGGAAAGAAAATCTTCAGTTTCCTTGCCCGTCCCTTCTTGCAAGGGGCTTCCTACTTGCCCCAGAGACTGTTACTTCACAGTGCTTTAGTTGATTAAGGAAAGTAGAATTGATCACAGCGTCGAAGCCTTTTCCCTACAAGCATTATATATTGGGATACTCTTGCTTGTGGCTTAGTTCTTCCTTATTGACAGCCAGCTTGGGAATGGGATGCTCTTTGTTGTCATGCTCTTGATTTGTGGCTGCTGTTTCCTGAGCGCTTGGATCAACCTTTGTCATGTCCATGGAAGTGTATTGAGACAGACTCCCTGGAGAATAACCACCAATCTTGTTTTTGCAGCTTGCATTGAGACTGTCGGCTTTTGGTCAGATCTATAAGGTGCTGGAGATGGACCCTCTCCCAACTAATAAGTCGTTCCAGAAATATACCTGGTCAGGAACCGACAAAGAAGGTGGGTCTCTTGGGGCAAAGCAAACTGGTGCAAGAGCATCAATGAATGCCCTTCAAAACAAGAGTAAGCACTAGAATGCTTCTTTTTTGTAGGAATAAGGGTTGTGAGGAGGGGGGGGATAATATCTTCTGTGGTAGACCCAAAGAACTTGACTACTCAGAACTTGGGCAGTGCACCTTCCTTGCAGCATAACTGTATCCCACTATGTTTTGACAGGGCAGAGCTTGCTGTTGATTTATGCTGACCTATTTGAAATGGGATTTTAAATTTAGGTATATGTCTTTTATTACTTTAGAAGCTGCCTTGAGAACAGGATGACTCAGGATATAAATGAAAATGAAAAATTACAAGCATTCCTATCGTCTCCCCCCCCTCCTTTAAAAAAAAGTGAACTTCCACTCCAGGTTCATGCCTACTTTTATGGATCCACAATTCAAGTTTCCTGCAAAGTGTTGATTTAGATACTCCTTGTTGCCTCCCATTGCATTCAGGAAACAGTAGGTTTTGCTTGGGCAGGTGGTCATTCACAGTTAAGGACACTAAATCCATCTGCCATGAAGTGATCAATAGTTTCGTAGTGGCCACATCAACCATCTCATCTGATGTCCTTGAGTCACTTTCCTGAAGGCTGTTTCCGATGCAGGCGGCCTTTAGAGTTGGATGTTTAGTGCAGGGAGTGGCTGTCCTATGACCAGAACATGGTGCCAACCAGCTCTTTCTGGTTTTTGAAAACAATTATTCCTGGGGACCAGAATCTTATTTATTTATATTCACATATCTACACTGCTCCTCATGACAAATCATCTTGTGGCGGTTCACAACATAAAACCAATACAAATACAGCATAAAACCCATAAAAACCTCTTAAACATACAATAGCTAAAAATGGAAGCCAAAAGACAAGTGGCGGCATACTTTCTCCAACCCTATAACTGTTCCAACAGGTCAGCATTGATGATCCTATAATCCTGTCCGTCTGGGAGCGGATCATACACATGGGGGGATCTGTAGATGCCATATCCAGTCACCGCCCTGATCTCAACCCAACACTTGGAGGAAGAGCTCCGTCTTGTAGGCCCTGCAGAACCTAGCAGGCTCCATAAGAGCCCTTAGCTCTTCTGGGAGCTCATTCTACCAGGTTGGGGCCAGGGCCGAAAATGCCCTGGCCCTGGTCAAGGCCAGGCAGATGTCTCAGGGGCCCGGGATAACCAGTAAATTTGTACCCGCAGAGCACAGGGCTCTTGGCATCCTGCCTTCTATGTAGCTTTCTGGCAATTAAGAGAGTGCCTCCCTTTACTGCCAAAGAAAAGAATAGCTTCTTGACTCTTCAGTAATGACAGACACAGCCCAGCCCCTTTATTTTTAAACTAAGAACATTGATCCTGTGATACTCTCTATTGTGGGGGAGTTTGTTGCTACAAAGACAAATGCTGAACATCAATGGGGAGCCCAATTTGTTCTACCCACTCTCCCACCCACCCCTTTTCCAGTACTTCGTGTTAAGATTGCGGTGCTTGGATCTCATTGCATCCTGATAGATTCACGGGCAGGATTCTTAAACTGGATTTGGTTTTATCGGGATTCCAGTAAAACTAGGAGACTGAGCAGGGAGGCTGGTCGCCTCTCTTCCTCTCTGACCAACTAACATTCAACTATGCAAATCCTTGTGTTGAGTAAGGCTTTGTTAAACCTGGCAACTAGGGAAAATGAGCTCTTTGTCTCTGTTATGGTTCACGGACTCTTCACCATCTGGTCTTTTAACCATTGCAGAATGTGAGCTCAGAGAACACAGCAAATATGAAAGCCACAATCCAGTGAAATTAGCTAGGTAACTGAGCCAGCCTGTTGGCTTTTCAATAGGTTTTGCTCTGGAACATGCAGGAACAGTTGTTGGAGGCTGCAGCACATCCTGGATGGGTGTATTGACTTAGGGGTTCTGCTTCTTACTTCTCTTTCAGGAATGGTGTTATAGAAGCATAAATTTGATCTTGGCAGTTCCCTGTGACAGCCTTATTGCATGCCTACCTGGAATAAAGTTAGTGGATGCCTCGTCCCTGAAGAAAACTAAGAAGTGCTGAAACTCCCATCCTTTCAGTGCTGTGCTTATTAGTTTTGTTAAGCAAGTCTGCTTGGGTGGGTCTGTGACTCAGTAACAAACATCTGCTTGGCATACAGAACGTTTCTGGTTCAGTCACCAGTGTCTCTTAATTTAAAGGGTCAAATAGTGGGTGGTGTGAAAGATCTCCCCCAGAGAACCTGGAAGGCTCTAACCTGTTAATGACTTTGGTTGCTGACTTTGATAGATCAGTGGTCTGACTCAGTAGGTATAAGGCAGCTTCATGTGTTCGCCCCAGCATGAGCCGGCAGGCTTGTATGTCGCACTCTGGCTGTTCGGCATGCAGCTGTCCTGCCAACGTGTCAAGAACAGCAGAGGTCCAAATGACGTGAGAATGAGAGTTAATGAGGGGTAAACTAAATGAAGCACATCGTGTCAAAATATGGCACTGAAGAATATCCTGAAATACAACTGTGGATTAGAATGATCCTGCTGCTTTTCAGTTCTGGCAAAGAAAAGCAACCCCAGCTTAGGAGGTCTTGCAGTGTCTCCAAATGATATTTATTAATTATATTTATATACCGCCGCTCCCAGCACCGCTGGCTCATGGCGGTTCACAAGACACATAAGATAAAACATCCAGTCAAAAAACAGTAGTCCAATCTAAAACATGCTAACATTATAACAATAATTCCCCAAAACAAATAAAATCAAAATGGTGGTTAAAAATATAAAACTCCCCCCCCCCCCAGTGTGTCAAGCAGTTAGAAACCAGTATGAGACACAGCCAGTGACTGGTGATGGAAAAAGAACCAGAGGTAAATCACTCAATGGTTCCGGGGTTGGGGGGGACCTGCTGTCAATCCCATCAACAACCGGCCTCAGCCAAATGCCTGGCGGAAGAGGTCCATCTTGCAGGCCCTGTGGAACCCAGAGAGCTCTGTCAGGGCCTGTGGCTCTTCTGGGAGATCATTCCACCAGGTGGGGGCCAGGACCGAAAGGGCTTGGGCTTGGCGAGTTTTCCAGACATAGGAAGTCCCACCATTATGGTGTTGCCACTAGTTGTACCTTTCATTTAGACTTGGGGGCAAGTATGGTGCAGCCAGAGGGTGTTTTCCTGATGTTTGCATTGGAGAACGGGGGCGGTGTCTAAAGGCCAGTACTAGGGAGGATGAAGAAGAAGAAGAAGAGTTGGTTCTTATATGCCGCTTTTCCCTACCCGAAGGAGACTCAAAGCGGCTTACAGTCGCCTTCCCATTCCTCTCCCCACAACAGACACCCTGTGGGGTGGGTGAGGCTGAGAGAGCCCTGATATCACTGCCCGGTCAGAACAGCTTTATCAGTGCTGTGGCGAACCCAAGGTCACCTAGCTGGCTGCATGTGGGGGAGCACAGAATCAAACCCGGCATGCCAGATTAGAAGTCGGCACTCCTAACCACTACACCAAATTACCTTTGGGGGGATGCTAGAAGATAGGGCAGGAGACCATCTCAAGGCTTTCTGGGATAAGCGCAGTTCCTTTGAGCACCTCCTCTAGTTCCCAGATGTTCTTTAAGCCAGCTGCTGGCTCAACTGACTTCTGCTGTGGCACTGACTTGGGTGCACATGAGGCCTCTCACTGGTGAGCACTGCATCCTTTCACCGGAGGGAAGCAAAGCTCTTTTCCACTTAGCCATAAATCTGGGATTTGCGGAGATGCAAAGTCAATATTGTCCTTCCTATTTGTTTTTTTCTTGTTTCATTTCCTGACTTCCTCACCCTCCCCTAGAACATTGAGACTTCTTTAAAAATAGAATCCGCTGCGTCCTGAGTAAAGTCCTTGCCATGATGCGGGGCTGCCTGGGCAGAAGGGTATGCTTGGCCAGGAGGGAAACCAGAATCTGAGGGGTGATGGTCAGTTTGGAAGTGGACACCATGAACCTATTTCAGTTGCCTCCATCTTGTCTCCTGCCCTGCCAGCAACTATTTTAGGAGGAGTTAATATTCAGTCACTTTTTAATCTGTTGCCATGGGATAGGTTTACCCAAGGTAGTTTTGTGCATGAACCTCCTGTAGCCAAAGTGCAAACTTAGCCTGCTGCCCCACACTAGCATGCTCTCTGTGGCTGAGTGCACTGGGGGCATCTACTTGGAGATGTATGCTAAAGCCTTGGTAAACCTATGTTATCCTATTGGGTGACGAGAGAAATTCCATATGGATGATGACCTCCCTCATATCTTTAAGAAGAGGCTGCACAGCCATCAATTTGGAACATTTTAGCTTTGCATAGGATTTAGCTTTGCATGGATTTTTTCTGCATAGCAGGTGTGGATATACACAAACCTGAAAATTACCTTTGGGGGGGGATTGCACACCTCTAATATATAGTGGATGGCCCAGTAAGGCCCCACCTAGCTCTGGAACTCGGTGATTAAATTACCCCAATGTGAAATCTCCTCAAGGTAGTTTAATCTGTATCATTCTGCTAAGTGTTGAGGATTTTACCACACACTGTTTATTGGCAGCCTCAGAAAGACAGACAGGCTCTTGGATGCCAGTAACAAACCCGGGTGCTTCCCTTGCATATCTGTATGCACCGTTGTTGGAAGAGGCTAATGGATCGTCCACAGCTGGAGGTGCAGTCTGCTGAATGCCATAAAGGGGTCCAAGCTTATCGTTAGGGATCTGCGTTACAGAGAAGCTGGACCTGGGCCAGAGAGGCTGAGGCCCTCTGCAAAGGCTTGAGAATGCGTGGCAATGTTTTAAAAGCAGTAAGTAGGGCAGCTGCTTATGTAGCATGATTCTGTGGGAGCACAGAAGGGCTGCAAATCAGGAGACTAGGCACCCATTTATGGCATGTTCTTTTGTTGTTTTTGTTTTGTGTTAGAAAAATGTCAACCATATCTTCACAGCCATCAGGGTTAGCCATGGGTAGTGAATCACAGAAGCTGAAATTGCAGAAGCTTGACATTTCTAGCAGTTTGAAAAAGGGGTGGGCTAGACGGTCAGTGCCCTGCAAGGCTCTTTGCCTCCAGGAGAAGCAAAAACAGAAACCTTGCAAGTTTGCAGGACTTGCCTTGAGGGGCGAGGAAGAGGACCCCTGGTGATAGAGCAGGTGCCTCCTCACATTGCAGGTTCACTCCCTGGCGTCACTGTAAGGACTGCAGGGAGCAGGTGATGGGAAGGATCTTGCTCCACCTGAGAGTCTGGAGAGGAGGCGACCCTGAACCAGATGAGCCAAAGGATGTGCCTCAGTATCAGGCAGCTCCATGTGTTCCTGTGCCAGATTTTCTTGGCACAGGTTTTGTTTTTTTTAATTAATTCTCAGCACATAGCCCTTGCATCCCAGGAGGTAATTAATAACAGCACTTCAATGGGAGCTAAGTTTGTATTGTCCTTCTAACCCTTCTAATCAGAGTGTTCTCTTTTAGGTGCAGGCTCCTCGGCTTTGAAGAGGCCTTTTGAAGACGGGTTGGGAGAAGAGAAGGATCCCAATAAGAAGATGAAGCGTAACTTGAGGAAAAGTAAGGTTGTTACCCCCCCTCCCCCGTTACGCTTTCAAAGGGGATTTATCATCAGGAAGCGATGGAGGGCGTGGGATCCGACTGTGTTGAATTCCTTCCACGGTACCCCACTCAGGGCTTCAGTGGGGGCACCCTGTACAATGAGCGGCAGTAGAGGCCAGCTCTGTGAACCGTTGCGTCCCATTCTGAGAAGGAAAAAAACATTTCTACTTCAGTTCCAAGAGAAGACCAGCAGGAGTCCTGCGGCACCTGAAAACCAAACACATTTTAATGCTAGCATGACCTTTTGTGGACTAAAGCCATCAAATGCACGAGGTGGATCTTGATGGATGCATGTAGAAAGTTTGTGTCTGTATCAGTGCAAAAAGGTGGATCAGATTTTCTTTGGCCATCAGGAAAACTGGATGTTGCCAGTAGCCTTTGGAGGGTTGCTATAGATGCCATGGTTCTGTCAACTGCAGCTGCACCCTGGCAACCAAAGCCTGCCTTTCCCATCCTAGCCCCTCCCTCTCACTTAGCACCATTATCATGTCATCACTCAAGGTTGGGTCTGTATGCAGGTTGACAAAAGCCCAGCTATCATTAGTGGGGCCCACTGAGGAAGCTCCCTCACTGGATGTGGGAGGGATTTCCGGCTTGTTTTCCTGGCCTCACTCCCGGCACATAGCAAATTAGAAGGTGAATTTTTTTCCTAACACTTTTTTCAGTGCTTGGGAGAGGGATTTTGCCAGCCAGCTTTTTGTGTCAGGTTATTAAAGGCACAGGAGCAGGGCCCAGGGAAACATTTGCAGCCTTGCACTGGGTTAAGTGAGTGCAAATGGTTGGTGACATATATGAGTAGGACTGAGGCAACCAGATTTTTAAAGAATTGCTTGAGTGGCCTGTTGCCTTAAATGAGCTGTTTTTTTTTCTTTTTTTTTCCCCCTCATGTCATAATTTAGACTGGAAGTTCCTTGGGGTAGGGACTGCCTGCTTTTTTTGCTTACTTTTTTGGTACAAGCGATAACATTTCTTGGCACGATATAAGTGGCAGCATTTCTTGGAGTACATTATGAAGTTGAGCTTTGTCCGGTGCAGAAGGCTCTGAAGGGGAACTGCCAAAACGTTCTGCTGTTCTTCATTCGCTGGTACCCAGAGCCTTACTCCATTTCTGTTATCATTTTCTCTGATTCTCCCATGACAGTTCTTGACAGCAAAGCAATAGATCTCATGAACGCTTTGATGCGCCTGAATCAGATACGGCCTGGCTTACAGTACAAGCTGCTCTCCCAATCAGGCCCTGTCCATGCCCCGGTCTTCACAATGTCTGTGGATGTGGATGGTACAACGTATGAAGCTTCAGGCCCTTCCAAGAAAACAGCCAAGCTTCACGTTGCGGTGAAGGTAAGATTATGGTAGAGCTGCAGCACTCTGAAACCTGAAGGAGAAGTGCCAATAACTCGAGTTCTTTTGGTCCTGAATAGGGCCATTGCGTTTTGATGGGTGTGATGTCAGTCTTCTTCAGCTCCAAAGGAAGTAGGTAGAATGGATAAAACCTGAGCCTTGTTCTTTATTTCATGTTTATACAGTTGCACCTGAGTCCTCAGTTATACAATTAGAATTAGTGTTTTCATCTTCTTTGCACCAAAGGGGTGAAGACTCCCAGGACCCAGGAAGCATGTCAGACCAAGACTTGTGTCTCTTCCACCTCAACCTCATCTAGCTGTGTCTCCTCTCCCACTTTATCCCAACCCATCTCACTCCATCTCACTTCCTGCAGTGGTTTTCCTTGAGGCTTTCTACCCTCCCTTCCTCCCCTGGCTCCTCCCTCCTCAGGTGAAGCTGATCCGTTCCTTAGCAGCTGAGTCCTGAGCACCTTCTCAGAAGAGGAATATCTTGGGATAATCAGTAGCCTCAGGGCCAGGGATCTCTCGGTGGCCTCAGTTTCCAGGATCCAGAGAGCCATGTTAGGGTCTACCCCAGAGTCTGCTAGTGTTGATAGGGGCTGCAGTGCACCTTCCTCTGGTTTTAACAAGGAGGAAATTCTCTTCTTTGAGCTGGCAGAACTGCAAAGGCCCATTTCTGCTCCATCTGTCGTTTTTATCTTGGGCTTATTTTATGTGTTGTTGAAAGAGATTCTCATTTTCAGAAAGTTCATTCGATAACACTTGGCTCCTTCTTTTGGTTTTTGGAGCTGAGAGGATTTTTCCTTTCTGGTCTCACTTCCTTTGAACATGAAAGTACCCCTAAAATATCTTGATAGCAGCTTTCTTCCTCTCTCAGGACAGCGTTCTTCCCACCCAGTTGTTAAGATCTGTTCTCTTCTCTTCCCTCCTCCTATTTTCCCCAAAAACATTTTAATATTTTGTCTTGCAAAGCACGGGCTGTTCTCTCATCCATTCTGTATTGTGCCATAGAATGCGGGGGGGCGGGGGGGGGCGGGGAGGATAGAGTCACTTACTGGCAGAATCGAGTGACTACTGTGCTCAGGGTATTGAGAACATTTATTTCTAGAGCAAAAGAGACTATCATATATTCTCCAGGCAAGTAACAATGGGAAAGATGTTTTCCTATGTAGAATGGACAATTTAGAGTTAGGGTAAAAATGAAAGGCATGCTTCAGAACAAACCTCAGCATCAGAAGGTGCGTACAAAAGCAGCCTCTCATTGTCTAAGCCAGGGATAGTCAAACTGTGGCCCTCCAGATGTCCATGGACTACAATTCCCAGGAGCCCCTGCCAGCGAATGCTGGCAGGGGTTCCTGGGAATTATAGTCCATGGACATCTGGAGGGCCGCAGTTTGACTACCCCTGGTCTAAGCTCAGGCATCTTTCAGAAGAGCATCTCTTAAGGAAGAGCTGCAGGCACTACTCAGGCCATTCCAATATAGTAGGTGCTTCAAACAGGATGAGGGTTGTTTATGTGTTAGAATTCTACAGGGGCACAGAAAAGGTGCTAGGTCCAGAATCCTGAGTAATCTAGACTTTCCATTTTAAAATATGGCACTTTTCTGTCCCTCGTGACTGCGAAGATGCACATGGAAGTGTGTTGCTACAGCTGCCGAAACCTTGGAAGCCCCGAGGTAGCAAAGTTCCCCGGTTGTCTCGGCTTCAGTGCCTTGGCATTGCTCTTTGTCCCTCCTCATGATGAGCGAGACCACAGTAAGTGAGGTCAAGTAGTTTTTTAGAAGAATAAATTATGTAAAGAAAAGGCATTATTACGAGGAGGAACATAGTTTATGCAGACTGAGGGGGATTCATCTCAGGACAGAGTGTTCCTTTTCTATTTGTGATGCACAGGCGACTTTGACAGCTGTGATGGAAGAGGACAGGAGAGGTTTGGCAGAGACGGTCTTAGCTGGTCCTGTGTTTTAGTGGCGGAGGCTGATTCGCCCAACAACAGATCAAGCTTTGAAATCTAGGCCATCGACAACAGATCAAGAGCAGAATGTCTCAGTGCCCTGCCCAGTGTGATTTTTGTTTCCCTTTACTGCAGGTTTTGCAAGCCATGGGCTACCCCACCGGTTTTGACGCAGACATGGAATGTACAAGCTCCGATGAGAAGTCGGATACAGAAGGCAAAAATGAGACAGTGTCTTCGAACTCAAGCAATAATACTGGAAATTCTACAATCGACACCTCCGCTACCTTGGAGGTTGGTGTTGCACCCCCTCACCCCCCCCAGTCTTTGCAGACATCCAGCCATAGGAAATCATTTCTAGATTTCTCTTTATTTGGTTCTCCTTGAGAAATTTACTCGGGCGTTTCCTGGTTTGAACTCAGGAACTGTATGCATGCAAAGCCGGTGCTCTGCTGTGGAACCCCCCCCCCCCCCCCCCCCGGTTTATAGAACCGCATTTAGTCATAGAATGCATTTTAAGTGCTTACAAAAAGTGCGTTATCAAAATAATACCACAAAGTGTTTTTCCTCAGGAAAACCCACTCACCCATCTGTTTACATTAAAATATCTGGTACTTGGGCTATTATCAGTTTTGGTACTGACACCAAGGAATTTTTAAACATTTGCTTAATCAATTCCGGGGAGCCTAGAAACACAGAAATACTTTTCTTCCTGCTCCAGTCCTTCTTTTTTTTTTTTTGAAATAAAATCCCAAGTAGGGCTGGGGATCTGTCCCTGGGCTGTGTCTATGGCTCCACAGATTGGGCTTGTTCTTGTTTTCTGCCAAAATCTGTTATCATGTGGACCTGTGTGGGTCAGGGGCTACGGCCCGGAGCAAGGAATGAGAAAGCCGATCTCTGTATTCAGGACTGGAGCCAGGTGTCCAGGGGTAACTAGAAACGCTGGGCTGTGACTGCTTCTGCAGGAGCTGGCATTTAGAAACCAGGCATTCCTGCTTCAGGCAGAATGGAAGACTGAGGGAACAGTCAGAAAAGACAGCAAGCTGCTTGTTAGAGCTGCCAGCCTGGAATGTGGAACGGCTCTAAATAGGGTTTTGTTCCCCTTTCACTGTGCCATTCTGTACATTAGAACAGTGGTCCCCAACCTTTTTATCACTGGGGACCAGTCAATGCTTGACAATTTTACTGAGGCCCGGGGGGGGGGAGGTAGACTTTTGCCGAGGGACGTCGCAACTGCCTGAGCCCCTGCTCCACTTGCTTTCCCACCGGTGCACCTGACTTCCCAGCCATGGCGGCCTCTGGAGAGCACCAAAGGTGAGCTGGCAGCAGAGTGGCAGGGCAGCGCCCGAGGCAGCAGCCGGGGAGGATGATGAGAAGGAGCCATGGCCCGGTACCAGCTGATCCATGGACCGGTACCGGTCCCCGGACCGGGAGTTGGGGACCACTGCATTAGAGGGCCTTTGCATATGCGATTGTGTTCTGGAAATGTGTGCTTACAGCTGTGTATGCAAACATAATGCTGTTGAGTACTTGAATAGCTATGATGTGGATCAGGCAACTGCTGGACACAAAGGCTGCCCATGCCCTTCTCTTTGTTTCCACAACATCTGTACTCCCCCATTTCCTACTGGGTATCTTGTCTTTCCTAGGTACGAACTCAGGGTCCCATCCTCACAGCGAGCGGCAAGAACCCGGTGATGGAGCTGAATGAGAAACGGCGAGGTCTCAAGTACGAGCTTATTTCAGAGACAGGTGGCAGCCATGACAAGCGTTTTGTGATGGAGGTAAGGGAGGCGTATCTTGTGTACCGTCTTAGCAGTGCACAAGGGGGTGTGAGGAACCAGGAGGAACTCATGCGCCTCTTCACACATTATATTGTGTGAAGTGTGAGTGTACACATTTTAAATGTACACTTTAAAGCAGGGGTAGTCAACCTGCGGTCCTCCAGATGTTCATGGACTACAATTCCCACGAGCCCCTGCCAGCGTTTGCTGGCAGGGGCTCATGGGAATTGTAGTCCATGAACATCTGGAGGACCACAGGTTGACTACCCCTGCTTTAAAGCATAGATACAAGCAAATGTGTCTCTTACTGGTTATACTGGTTGCCTTGAGAGGGATCTAAGAGGGCTACTGTTCATGTTGATTGTATGTTTAGGGGTAGATTCAGGATTGTTTTCTTGTAATAGGCCTGTAGAAGGGGAGTAAAGTGGGATGGAAGGCTTGTTCAAGCTATCAGTGGGTGGTGAGAGGTCAGAGGCCATGAAGATTTGTGGTTCTGTATGTCTTCTCATGTTGCCATTGATTCCGGTTTGTCCATGGGATGAGCCATAAATGTGTTCCTGTCCCTTCTTTGAATGGGTCCTGAAATATTCTGGGTAGCTCCTGCCAGGAGATGTGCTTCAGTTATGAATCCACTGTCTCATTTCCAGGTTGAAGTAGATGGGCAGAAGTTCCGAGGCGCTGGTCCCAACAAGAAGGTGGCCAAGGCTAGTGCTGCGTTGGCTGCTCTTGAGAAACTCTTCTCTGGCCCCAATGCAGCTGCCAACAAGAAGAAAAAGATTCTCCCCCAGGTGAGGCACATTGAGTGGGTTGCCTTTTGGGTGAGTTTCCTGCTTGGCCAATGATGCAGCAACACCCAAGCCCAAGAGACATCAATGGAGAGGGATGTCAGAAGCCACTTGGACAGACATGTAGACCTTGAATCGGGATGTGCTTAGATTGAATGAGAACATGGAATTTGCAATTCAGTCCACTACTGTTTGGAGATTTGGTGAGTGCCAAGGATATGGAATTGGTATAGTGTAGGTTGATCTCATTAGATCACAGAAGCTAAGCAGGGTTGGGGCTGGGTTGGGAGAACACCAAGGAAAATTCTGCAGATATGGCTATGGCCAACCACCTCTGCTTAATCACTTGCCTTGAAAACCCTCTGGGATCACCATAGGTCAGCTGCAACTTGACAGTACTTTACTCTCTCTCACACTCACTTTCACACACAGACACTCTTGCACTCTGTCACTTAAACACACACTCTTTCACGCTCTCACTCAATCACACTCTCTCTTACTCACACACACTCACTCACTCTCACACTCACTCTCTCACACACACTATGTGGATGGAGGCTGAAGTTGAGGTCTGAAGAGTCAGCTTGTAAAACTATAAAGATTCTGTCAGGAAGGACAAGTGGCCAGGCTGAGGAAGGCAGGTCAGTCAGAGCCAGAACCTCCCCGTTTGATGATCTTGGTCACTCGAGCATTTGACTTGACATGGAAAGGGGCCTAGAATGTCTTGAGAACTGGGCCAGGCCATACTGATTTTAACCTGTTTGTCCTTTCTGTTGGAAATGGAGCATTGCTAGAATGGCCATAACTTAATTCTGCAACTGCATTTTTATATCCACACAGCTTGTGGGTTGTCCAGTATTCAGCTTGATACAGTGTTTCATTGAATGAGGGTATATAAACCTGTAAGCCTGTTTTGCCATTACAGTTTGAATCTTGAGAGTCATTACGGAGGGCTGGAAAATTCCTCTGAGTTCTCTCAGATTAACGTTGGAAGAGAACAAAAGCTTCAGAGTCTCTTCTGCGGAAGCACCCGTGGGAATAAGGCCTGACAATTAACACTTTGATCTTCAGCAGGCAGATTAAGTGGAATTAGGGCTTCTTCTGCCCCTCTTTCCTTCAGCTCCTGTTGCCAAAGCAGTGATGGGCATGGGGCGTTCTGCCACTCCAGCTGAAATCGGTGCACAAACATGTTAAGAAGGAGGAAAGGAGAAGTAACGCACACTTGGCAAAGCAGCTCCTTAGCATAGGCAGCATGGCATCATCCTCTGCTGTTGTGTTGATTCCAGCACCCTGTTAGTGACAGCAGCAGCCTGTCATCTCTGTGGAGAGGAGCCTTTTCCTGGAAGCAGACAGAGGCCAGATTCTTGGGCCTTGGGCTGCCCACCTTCTCCCTGTGGGCCCAAAGGGAGTCGTGGCTGTAGGCCCTGTAGAAGTGTCTCCTCATTTTGTTGCCCCAGGAATGTGCAGCTGGAGCTATAAGAGCACAAGAGTCATCCTCAGCTTCCCTCCCACAAGGAGAGCAGGGTGCCCGAAAGCCCAGGTTGAGGGGGGTTGGTTTACATTATGTGATTAAAAAAAAAATCTACAAGCATCTTGTGACTGATCCTGTTTGCATAGCCCCACTCTGGGCTCTGTTTCTAGGTCTTAGTACCAGGAGACAAGATAGTGAGTCAGCAAACAGTTCATCATCGATCTTCTGTGCAAGCCGTCATGGGGACTGCGCATGGGCAGGCTTGCCATCAGAGAGGTATTTGCAGCCAAGAGCCTCCAGGGGGCACTGCACGCCAGAGGCAAAAACTTGTTCCCGCCCGGGGACTGTGTGCTTCTGTGCAGCAGTTTCCCCACCCTCCGTTCCTATTTTGCTGCCGAAGGAGAAGGTTATCTTTTTGGAGTCTCCAGTCTTTCACGTTACTGAGGAATTGCTTCGTCCAGTGCTCTGGCTTCTGAGTTCTAGTTGTGGCTCAGAAAGCCCTTTCAAAAAATGCCTCTGATTACTTCTGTTTAGTTTTAGTGAAGGGCACAGTGTCCCTCCAGGTAAGGTCTGCCACTTCACCCTCAAAGCTCAGGGAGATACGGTATCAAAACATAAAGTGTGAAACAGCCCTTGAAGCATTGGAGTCATCATCCTAGCTGGCCCCAGCAAAATTGTCCATTGCTGCATCCTCGGCATCAATGTGGTCAGCTCCGCATCCCAGATCTATGTTGGAATGGGTCCAACCTATCTCGTGCTCCCCTTCAGCTCATCATGCTGTTACCTAAAATTTACTGTCTCCCAAATTTAGATAGGTGAATTAGTGAATTCTGGGAAAAGGCGCATCTATGTATACCAGGAGCCTTCCCTTTCAGTAAGGTAAAGGTAAAGGTATCCCCTGTGCAAACACCGGGTCATGTGTGACCCTTGGGGTGACGCCCTCTAGCGTTTTCATGGCAGACACAATACGGGGTGGTTTGCCAGTGCTTTCCCCAGTCATTACCGTTTACCCCCCAGCAAGCTGGGTACTCATTTTACCGACCTCAGAAGGATGGAAGGCTGAGTCAACCTTGAGCCGGCTGCTGGGATCGAACTCCCAGCCTCATGGGCAGAGCTTCAGACTGCATGTCTGCTGCCTTACCACTCTGCAGCACAAGAGGCTCTTCCCTTTCAGTAAGCTCGCACAAAAACCAAATTGAAAATAAAATAAAATAATTTTTCTTAAAAAATGAAATGAAAACTAAAACACACTTTTATGCAATTTAAGCTAAACACACACTATTAAATCCAGTGGATCTGACACCACATGGGACACAAGTCTGGATGAGCCCTCTCCTTATATATGGGCAACAGATCATCTCTGTGGCCCAGTCCCTAGAAATAGAAAGTCCTATCTGTATAAGTGGAAACTTTTCTCTGCTGCAGTGAGAGGGAGATTTCTCTGAGCAGTGCTTCATTGCAAGTTATGTTTGAATATCTATTGTACCTAGGAACAATTATATGTTTTTTCCCCTCATTAAAGGTCCACCCGGCTGCCATCTCTTGTTCCCATTGGGGAGTTGATGGCGGATCAGTTTTCTCCCATCGTTTGCCCAAAAGATTTCTTAAGGGGCTTTGTAATCTTTGCCTGCCTTGGGACCCATTGGTTCCCCATTGGTTTCCCTCTGTTGTTTTGGCACAGTTGATGCTTAAGCCATTCGAACCCCTTGCCATATGGTGGTTGGCTGAACTCTCTATGAAAGTCTGTTTTCTAGTGGCTGTTACATCAGCCAGGCAGATGAATTAGCAGCTCTTCAGGTGCTCCCCATTTTTGAAGGTTTTTACTGAGAGGGTAATCCTTTAACCCAGGGATCCTCAACCTGTGGTCCTCCAGATGTTCATGGACTACAATTCCCATGAGCCCCTGCCAGCCTTTGCTGGCAGGGGCTCATGGGAATTGTAGTCCATGAACATCTGGAGGACCACAGGTTGAGGATCCCTACTTTAACCCACTCTTAGATTCCACTTAGGGTATTATTTTACCCATCTTTTTGCCGGCACCAAGCTCTGAAAATTAATGTTACGCTCTCCCCTAGATGCTAGAAGGGCTTTGTTATTTTATCTTAAAAGAATGCGGGAGTTCTGCACAGATAGAGCTCTGTGTATATGCTTCACTAGTCTTAAGAAAATAAAGGGAACTTTGTCCCAGGTGGATTATTTCAGCCATTAGGGAATGCTATGGCTTGGCTGGGTTCCCATGCCTGCTAAACATTCATGCTCATTCTACTAGAGCAGTGGCTTCTTTGGCAACTTTCTTTGATGGGGTACCATTGACGGAGATCTGCCCGAGCTGCTGCTTGGTGGTCAGCAGACATGTTCCTATGCCACTGCACGGGATCTGCAGGTGAGAAGCTCAAGTGAGGAAGACAGTATTCCACCCCCTGGTATGTAGCTTGTTAGAATTCTCATGTGGGACTGCACAGAAGATCAACGATGAAAGCAAGTTGTACTTACCTATAACTATTCATCGAGTATCTTCTGTGCAAGCACACCTACGTTTCCCACTGCATGCTCTGACTTCAGCAGTGCTAGAGGTACTGAGGGTGAGGTGCTGCTGTGTGGGAGCCCATGGTCCCTGGGTAGGAACAAGTTTCTAGCTCTGGTGTGGAGCACCCCCCCCCCCAGATGCTCTTAGCTGTAAAGATTTCTCATGTGCTGACCCCATGTGTGCCTACACTGGAGATGCTTGATGAACAATAGTTACAAGTTAAGTGCAACTTTGTTTTTCAGTTTCTTTCCTGCCATTGTCCAGATGTGTTCAAAGCAGGAAACAAAATAAGGGAGGACCAGGTAGGACGAGAGAGAGAAGCATGCAATGAACAGGCTTGGCCCAGAGCTGAGGTGCTCAACTAGGGCCATCTTCCACACGACCCACACCTCTCCACCACAATCAGGGGAGCCAAATGCCGCATACCTGACATACTTGTGTGAAATAGCTTTGCTGGAAGAAAGCACAGTAGTGCCAAGGAACGCAGAACAGTGTGGAACCAGGGGAAAAAATCGCCTTAAGAGCCAGCATCAAATTTTGAGCACTGTCCCCCTGCCTAAGAGAGTGGTATGCCCGCTTTCCACCAGCCTGGCACTTGTACTAATCTCTGATTCTCTCTCTGTAGACAAAAGGAATCATCAACACAGCCATGTCAGCAGCGGTCCAGGCGGCTCGCGGCAGAGGGAGGGGTGCTCTAACACGAGGCGCTTTTGTTGGGGCAGCAGCTGCAACTGGTTACTTGGCACCAGGTATTGACCAATCCAGGCTTATCTCATGAGTGCAGTGACTGCAGGAGCACAACCTGCATTGGCAGGGAACTAAAAACAGCCCTTGCCTGTGGGAAATCCATGGCCTGGTTCCCAGGATGTCAGGCAGCAGATGGGAGAGATGGTGGTGGTCCCTTCAGTCTCTTTGGATCCACTTTGCTCTCCTTCTCTCTATATAAACTCTTATCTTTGGGCTGACTCCTCCTTGAGTCAGGCCACATTTCTCTGTGGCAGCAAAAAAGAAATCGGCAGCCATGAATGCACATCTTCAGGCTGTGCCTTCAGGCTGTGTGTCCAGCTTGATTGAACTGAGACGTTCAGCTTCTGTAAACTGAAAGCTTGGGAGATGTCAAGATTGTTGTTGAAATGGGTGGGTGTGGCCTTCCGGGGCTTGATTTTTTTTTTTTTATCTGTGTTTCACTTCCTCTTTAGGAATCGGTGTTCAGTTCAATTCAAACTTTATTACAGTCGTTCAGACCAAGTTATATGAAGTTAATACATAAAAGACCAAAAGACTATAGTCATTTAATACAATACAATTTAAAACAGATCATAAAATAGAACTTAAAATTATGCTACTTTAGAGCACCGGATTTTTATTGCGGCGGCACAAAATCTAGCCAGCTGAGTTGTCACCTGGGGGGACTCATCACTTAGCAGCCTCTTTGCTCGATCTACATCATGATGTTCTGGCAACTTTTTAAGGAGTGGTTCAATCAAGTTGCTACGAATGTCTACATAAGCAGGGCAGTGGAACAATATATGCTCTCTTGTATCAATTTCGCCACTCCCACAAAAACATTGTCTCAGTGTAAGGGGAATGTTCTTATAGCGACCCTCAACAAGAGCTGAAGGCAGGACTTTAGGAATCAGTGTTTTATGTCTATGCTTGTGTGCTCTACCTTCTGGACCCAGTTCGTATCTTCCTGAGGCCCACCCGACCTACCCCACGTGTGTTTCTCTTGCAGGCTACGGGGCACCCTATGGGTACAGTGCTGCTGCCGCTGCACCAGCTTATGGTACGTACAGCCTCTTGCTTATCTAAAGCACAGCACTGTCTTTGTTGATTCTCAGGGCAGCCCCACAGTGGTGTGCAGGTGGTCGTGGGCAAACAGCAACTCCCTTCAAATGTGGCAATTGTAGCCCTTGGTTTTGTCTCTTTTGAAGGCCGCAACCCGTGTGGTTCTCGTTCTGGTTGGAGCTTCTTTCTTGCCTCCTTGCTTTGCCTGACTGTGGAAGGGCTGCTTGTTCTAACTGCCTGCCTCCCTTTCATATCAGAACTGAATGAATCTCTCTCTCTCTCTCTTTCTCTCTCCTCCACCCTAGTAATTCTCCTATCTTCTTACAGCCATCTTGTGCTCCATTCAAAGCACCCCGAAGGGCCAAAACTCTCAATTGGGGCTTATATCATTGGCCAGACTCTTTTACCACCCCCTCACCTTGACCAAGTGCTGTTTGGTTTTCGGCAGTTGTTGCTTGGAGCTTTTGTCTTTTTGCAGCCTGCTGGGAGCCAGCCATTCACGCGTGTCACAGCCACATGGCCAGTTGAGTGCTTCTGTTTGTCTGGGGAAGAACGGAGTAGTTGTTGTTGTTGGAGAGTTCACACATTCCTTTCAAGTGCCGTACGTCCTCCCAATTCTAAACTCTGCTTGAGCAGCGCAATGTGTGAACTCGGCCTACAGAAGAGTGGGCAGGCTGGAATGGCCAAGGGCGTCCAGCTTGCTCCATGTCCCAGGCAGCCCAAGGCGGCCCTGAGTGCAAAAGAACCTCCGTCTTTCCAACATGTGGTATTTGACATGTGGGTTTCCCTTCCCCATTTGTCAGCCCAACCAAAAGAATCCCCCTCACCCTTCTTAATAGGAAGCAGAACTGGCCCTTTGGATTTCTTTGAATGTAGTTTTATGTAGCAATGGGGGCCAAGCAGTTTGGAGTCAGTGATGTATCCCAACCCATTTCCCCAGAGGTAATCCTAAGGCAGGTGTCCCCAGACTGTGAGACAGGCCGTAGCACAACAGAAGGCCCCAGCTATGCTCTGCAGCGGGAGTATCTGGTAACTTGGGTTCCACCCCCCCTTTTGAGCCAGAAGGATTCCCAAGGCAGCTAACGCAAAAATGATAAAAATGCAGTTATTTGAGGATTCTTCATCCCTTCTGATAGCAACACTCAGGATTGGCATGCCATTTAGATTCCAGAGGACTTTTAAGCACAAACCCCTTTCCTTTGAAATAACTTCACTGGCCTAGCTCCCCCTGGGGAATGCTGCCACCTCTTATCTCTTCTTTTGGGTATAACTGGATCCCTGATCTAATCTGGCATGCTGGGTTCGATTCTGCACTCCCCCACATGCAGCCAGCTGGGTGACCTTGGGCTCGCCACAGCATTGATAAAACTGTTCTGACCGAGCAGGAATATCAGGGCTCTCTCAGCCTCGCCCACCCCACAGGGTGTCTGTTGTGGGGAGAGGAATGGGAAGGTGACTGTAAGCCGCTTTGAGCCTCCTTCGGATAGGGAAAAGCGGCATATAAGAACCAACTCTTCTTCTTCTTCTTCTGATCACTTCTGTCTGATCGCAACAGAATCACCAGGTCAGAGGAGACTGTCTGATGGCTCTCTGCATGAGTTGCCGTTCTAGGCCTGATTCTAAATCAATGACCCATGTACAAATACTTGGGGGGGGTCACCACTCCTGAGAACTCCTGAGATTGTTCACACATTTACCTCCTCAAAAGGTTAGTTGGGGTAGGTAGGGGAGTGCCCCCAGTCTGCAGTATTTTTCCTTGAAGGACATGACCTTTTGCTAAACCGCAAGTTGCCCTTCCCCTCCTTCCCCTCCTGTCCTAGCATGGCTCCTCACTGACTCCAGCTGCTTTGTTGACAATGCCGCCCTCATTCCCTGCATAAAAGAACACTCTTACTGGTTGTTTTTCTTAAATGTCTGGTTGGATGGTTGTGGTGCTCCATCTTGGGACAGAAGCGCTGCTCCTGGCTGTAAGGTATTCTCCCCCTCCCGCTCCCCGTATCTCTCTGCCTCCGTGAAGCTGTTTGCATGTTGGGAAGGTTTCACTCTGATCATCCCGATCCTTTTGGAACACCTGCTGTTGCTGCTTTCTGATTTCTAAAACGGACCCGTCAGGCGAAAAGGTTGAGAGACTGTCAACCAGGATTCTTTTTGTTGTCGGTTTAGATTGAACAATCAAACAAAAACGACTGCCCCAATAAACAAGCGTCTTTGTGAGGCCACAAGAATGTTAACATAATGTGGAATTGGATGGAAAGGCTCCCCCCCCCCAATTTTTCCACCCTTCCTCTGCCGCGAAGAGTTAACGTCCCAGAATATCTTCAGTGCTTGCTCTAAGGCCCTACCCAGAGAGGTGTATCACGCTCTGCTATGTGGCTTTTTGTAGTATTTGTCCTTGCACGCAGCATGGCGTTGGTGCCATATCTGCCTTATATTAACAGACCTCGCCTGGCCCCTTAAGTGCCTTATTTGCTTCTCTCTACCCTGACAGCTGGGCAGAGGCTTCCAATGAGACCCTCTTGATTTGCCCTCCACAATTCTTGTCTGGCTGATGAGGGGGAAGGGGGTGTCTTTGGGCTGCTTTGCTCTTGCCAAATTAACCAGGAAACTAGCTGTATTCCTAAGAACAAAATCCGAGTCCAGTGGCACCTTTTAAGATCAACAGAGTTTTATTCAAGGGATAAGCTTTTGTGCGTTTCTTCAGATACATTGAAATGGAAGTGACCAGTCCATACATAGAGGTGGAGAGAGAGCAGCAAATTAGCACACAGCATAATCAAGATGTTTAAGAGCTGCAGGAATCACAGGCTTAGTGAATACGGTCGTCATGTGTTTGGATTGAAGGATGTTTAGAGGACAATACGCTGCCCCTGCACTGAATGAGATTAGAATATGTAGTGAGATAAGAAATGCTGATATGTGAATGCTAATATCATTCATTCTGTACATCTGTATTCTCATCAAGAAGAAGAAGAAGAGTTGGTGCTTATATGCCACTTTTCTCTACCCGAAGGAGGCTCAAAGTGGCTTACATTTGCCTTCTCTTTCCTCTCCCCACAACAGACACCCAGTGAGGGAGGTGAGGCTGAGAGAGCCCTGATATTCCTGCTTGGTCAGAGCAGTTTTCTCAGTGCTGTGGTGAGCCCAAGGTCACCCATCTGGCTGCATGTTGGGAAGCGCAGATTCAAACCTGGCTTGCTAGATTAGAAGTCTGCACTCCTAACCACTATACCAAGCTGGCACCAAGGACCGTACATCCTCATAGAAATATAGAGTTGGAAGGGTCCTCCAGGGTCATCTAGTCCAACCCACTGCAGAATGCAGGAAATTCCATTTTGGGGGTTGTATTTTTTATTTGCATTTCTTATTTGGAATAGTAGATTGGAATAGTGTATATGCTGTGTGGGGCAACGAATAGTAAGATGTAATGTGATTTTGAATGGTAGATTGGAATGTATTTCTCTGGTCTGGTAACAGAGGAGACATAACACTGCACAACATTCACCTCACTTAGTTACCTCCAGACTCGAGAAGGACTAGAATGGAGTGTTGACAACAGGGCCTCGTGTCATTCCTGGCATTCCACATTTTAGAAGGGTACATTTACACATCACCCTCCAATTTCGATATATTTGCTTTCCTATATTGCCCCCTAGAACTAAATCCAAACAAATGGTGAGCATATGAAGTAAGTGTGTAATTCCTGTCAAGTATCTTCGTTATGTTGTATTCTGCTGCTCCCCTTCTACCTCTGTGTATGAACTTGTAACTTCCACTTCACTGTCTCTGAAGAAGCATGCCTGCACACAAAAGCAGATACCTTGGATGATGCTTTGTCAGTTTTAAAGTTCCCACTGGACTAGAACTTTGTTCTGTTGCTTCAGACCGACATGGCTGTCCCCTGAATCTGTCTGCATTCCCAAGAACATTTTCCTGGGAGGAAGCCCCATTTCATAGACCTGACTAGAGATTCTAAGTACCTTGCAATAGGATTGCTTTCTAAAGCTGTAAGGGTTTTGTTTTGCTATTTTAGTTAAATCTTGCTTTTCTGAAGGATGTTAAGGATTTATCTGGAGTACTTTTGGTTTCTTCTCTCTGTAGGTTTGCCCAAGAGAATGTTTCTGTTGCCAGTCATGAAGCTTCCCACCTACCCCATGACCCACTATTCTTTCTTTTAACAAACGGGAGAAACCACTTCCCCGCCCCAGCCGAATGCCACAGTACAGTTCAGAGACACACAGCCTTTAAAGCCTGGTTTTCTTTGAACAGGTACTTGAGCAAAAACCATTTGTAAAGAGACATCTTTTCCTACTTTTTTTTTTTTAATATTAACAAAATGCAAAATTTAGTTCTCTCTAAAACTTGAAGAAAAGCAAAACGATGGTCTGTGAAAAAAAAAATGGTTACCTCATTATTTAATTTTTTTTTTTTCAAAATAACTTATACCAGCCTTCTGTTATAGGGAAGAAACTTAGATGCTTAAAACCTTTTATGTTTTAAATGAAGTATTCGAATTATGTAAAATTTTAAAACTTGTGAAGGATGTATAGAGTATAATACGCCGATCATAAAATAAAACCTGCTTTTTTTTGTCGTAACGGAGTATTTTGCCTGTTTCCTAACGGAGAGTCAGTGGCTGGAGTTTGTCTCGTTAGACTTTTACTATCTGGATGACACCAAAAATAAAACAAACAAGCAAAAATCAGTGTCTTCTGTTCTGGCTTATTCGTAGCATTAGTTCCACTTGAGGGCTTTTGTTCATCCCTTCCTTTGTCATGTCCAGGGGTAGTCAAACTGCGGCCCTCCAGATGTCCGTGGACTACAATTCCCAGGAGCCCCTGCCAGCATTCGCTGGCAGGGGCTCCTGGGAATTGTAGTCCACGGACATCTGGAGGGCCGCGGTTTGACTACCCCTGGTCATGTCTCTCCAGTTGTGGGAGGATTTGGCACCAAAGAATGTGGGATGCCCTTACACGTGAGAAATGCCTTATGCACTTTGAATCAGAGCATGCCCATGCCTCTCTTGTAAGGTTTGTAACCCCTTCTCTCATTAGGACACTTGCCCTGGCACAGGGAGAGCCATTCTCCTGAACAAAAACCATCATGAGGGCATGCCGACAGTACTTGATGAGCCAGAACAGAAAAGGCCTTGGAAAAACCTTTTTCCCCGGATGGTTTTGTTTTTGCAAAGCGGTTGCTGACACAGTTAAAAAAAAAAAAAAAGCAACTCTGATTTAGTACAGTACTTTATGAAAATTATCATCAGATTCAGGATGTTCCCTGACTTAAAAATCAATAGATAAATTTCACTCTCTAATTCTCTCCCGCTTTAAAAAAAGAAAGAACTCAGCTTCAGATAATCAAATGCACACATGTTCTTGTGGCCTCCCTCCCCTCCCTGAGCCTTGGATTTTTTTCAGAGCTAAAGCAAAGGGTGCTCCTTTTTCATCCCCTCCCCAAACCTTGATGAACTATTATTAAGAATCTAAAGCAGCAACACGGTCCCCATGAATATTTGCTACTTTAATTGTCCCTGGTCTTGTTCAGTGCTGCTGTGAAAAAGTTAAAAGACGTTTCAGCCATAGGCCAGCATCTGTTTACTTCTGGGCTTTCTAATTCTTGGTGTGTGAGATTTGCCCAATGTGCATATTTACCTCTGCGGAGACAGGAATGCTGTTCTGGGGCGGGGTCTGCTTTTGAAGCGGGTGAAGGTGAGGAGACACAGGTTGCTATTAAGGTATCACCTCCACAAATACACAAGCGTTGCTGTTTCTCTTTTTCTCTTCAAAGGTCACCCATTAGCAGCTCATTTATAATACTCTTATGCTGGGCCAAGGATGCCTTTATATACTCTGCTCTCCTCCAGCTGACTGGAACAGAGGCATGGTAGGCCTGGAAAAGGGGTGGGGGAGAAGCAACAGTGAAATGGCCAGTCTCCTTGTAGGACAAGCAATCAGGGAGCTGTCTTTTCGAGAGTCAGAGTATATAAACACACAGCTTTTCCTGGAATGAACCACGCTTGTGGTTTGAGGTGAGATGGGAGGGAGAAGAAAGTGAACACCTAATTATTTGTGTTTTTTGGAATGTGTATTCCCCCCCTCCCCGCCCAAACTTTTGTATCTGTTTTAACCTTGTGCCGTAGCTCTTGCTTGCAGTTCAGTGGTGGTGATGCTTTAATAAAACACTGGAAGCACCAAGAATGCTGTTTGCCCTCCCTTACTGCTGAAGAAATGTTCAAAGGAGGGGGGGGAGCAGAATAGACCGGGGGGGGACACTTTCAAATTGAGAACAGTATTGACTGTCTTGCTGGCCTATGGATGAAAAGAAGCCATCGCGGAGCTGGAAAAGAATGGCTAAGATGACACAATCGTATTCTTTCTGGGTAATTGGCCATTTTATAAATTGAGGGGAGGGTTTTTTTGCTTGTTTCGTGCCATGAATTTCTTGAGCTGTTTTGAAGCCATGCACAATACCTTCTGTGACATTCTAAAGGCTTCCCCTCACCTGTGAGAACCTCGTTGTGCCAGCTACTGGTCTCCGTTGGCGCTCTGCTCTTTTCCAACACGATGGCCGTCATTTTCAATAATTGATATGAAGTCATTTTTCCCCCCTCTCCATTTATTTTTGTCATGTCGGGAGTTACTAACCCCACGTTGTAAACCCGCCCTGTTGCTGCACATTTTATATTTCTCTGCTTTACTGAAATCCTTTTAAGAAGCTGTTGGTTCCTTGGTTTTTTATGCATAAATATAAAAAATGGACAAGGGGTAACCGGTTTTTGGAGGCTGCTAGTAGAGGATGGCTGAGCACTACTTCCATGTTTAAAAAAAAAAAGGGGGGGGATCCAAAACGTGCCCGATTTTGCAATGAAAACCCCACATACAGCTTGAAAGAGCAGAGAAATTTAAGCGGCGCTTGAACCGTCATCCCCTTTTGAAAATTAACCTGCGCTTTTTCTTGCTTCTCTGCTCTTCTCTCTGCTGTAGGTGGCTTTTTCATTGACAGCCCTTATTGCCAACCTCTCAACATCGCTCCTTTTATCATTCACTTGGGCCCTCAAGATTTCTTCTCTGACTTCTAAAGCAAGCAGGTTATGTGGTTTGCAAAGTGCTTTTCACAAATTTCTTCCTAAAAAGCAAGAGCTTAATGTGACTCGTTTGAGGGAGAAGCCTTCGGGATCAGAACGGGACTCTGGGATTCTCTTTTTAAACGTTTATTTGTATATATTTTTAATTTGTTCCTTTCCTGAACTCCAAAAAGCAATACTCACAAGCCCCTGCTCTCAGAACCACAGCAATAGATGTACATAGAATGCTGCTTGGCTGTTTCTACTTTGCCCTAAGACAGAAACGGATGTTTTAAAACCATGTTCTATTTTGAAATGTGGCTTGGCTCTCAATCATATTAGCTAGCCTTAACTCCACCTTTGGCTCTCTTAACTATTCTGATTTTCTTTTTGGATGGGAAGCAAAGAACGGAACAAAGAACGAAGGAAAGCTTTCAACTCCCCCCCCCCCCCCCCCGTAGCAGCCTGGTGGAAGGTTTCTGGCTTTGGGCCCTTATCTGCAGTGCCTCTTCTGGAAGCATCAGCCCTAACCAAGTGGGAATCTTGAAACTAAACAAGCCATTTCAGATACAAATGGACTTTCTAATGACCCCTTAGCTTCACTTTAGGATATCCTGGTTTAAAAGGAATACTTTAGAAGCTACGGCCACAATCAACATCTTAGTGTGGGATGCGTCTTGTGAAGCCCAGAAGCTCACAAACGCCAGTAAAAAGAGTGGGAAGCTTGGTAAGGGGGTCTGTTGGCAATCAGTCCTCCCCTCTTTGTATGACTGACCTACCTCAAAGGGTTTTTAAGTGAGGACAGAAATTTCTAAAGAACCATCGATCCCAAACAAAACATTCAAGCCCCACAAAAGTGGCTGGTGTCCTAGAGCAGTGGTCCCCAAATTTTTTATCACTGGGGACCGGTCAATATTTGACAATTTTACTGAGGCCTGGGGGGGGGTAGTCTTTTGCTGAGGGACGTTGCTGCCGCCGCCTGAGCCCCTGCTCCACTTGCTTTCCCGCTGGCGCCCTGACTTCCCACCGCCCGCTGGGGGGCGCTGCCAGCAGCAGGTGCACAGTGCCACGCTGAGGGGGATCCCCAGCCATGGTGGCCGCTGGAGAGCACCAAAGGTGAGCCAGCAGCAAAGTGGCAAGGCAGCCCCCGAGGCAGCAGCCGGGGAGGAGGACGAGGAGTACCGAATGATCCACGGACCGGGACCGGTTCCCAGACCGGGGGTTGGGGACCACTGTCCTAGAGCACAGCTGTATCCTCGCACGACTCCTGTTCATTTATTCCAGCAGCGCTTGTGTGAGAGAAGGTCCCAGTGGATCGTGCCCTTAATTCCTAATGGAGGTGAAGCCTCGGATGAATCCTTGCTAATCAGGTTAACGGCAGTTTTCTCTCTCGCTCTGGCCATAGTTTGTAGAATAAACACAAGGGCAGCGGCTGTGTGCCAAGGCCGGGTGTCCAAAAGAGGTAAGCGCTTCTGTTTTTGGCCTCGAGGCTTATTTCTGTTGCTGCCTTTCAGTCATTTTGCTGAACCTCCACTGTCATGTCTTACTGTAAAACGGAATGTATATATTTGAGCAGGGATCATGCAGCCCAGGAAGGGCTGTTCCTTCTCCAAACTGCCAACTTTCTTTTTTTAAACTTATTTTATTTGGGGAAAGACAAATGATATTTTTAAGTTTCATGCTCAAGAAAACAACCTGAAGGAAAATGTGTCTGGTGTGTTTCCTCTTTAATCCTGTTTAACTCCAGTCTCAATCATGGTGAGGACTGTGCCAGAGCCACGAGATACATACGCATGAAAACAAATGGCCTCTGGCCCTCTATAGCAGCCTTTCTCAACACTTTTACCATTGAGAAGCCCCTGAAACAGTCTTCAATATGTGGGGAACCCCAGAAGAGGTGCAGTGGTGCAGAATATGGTTGGGAAGCATAGCTGTGTACATGCCCCTCCCCTTCCCACCCCATCCAGGCTCATCATTGGTCACTGGGGGGGGGGGTGGAGGTCAACAAGACCATATATAGCAGTGGTTCTCAACCTAGGGGTTATGACCCCATTTGGGGTCACCTGGCCCCTTCCATGGGGTTGCCAGGTTGCTAGCTGTTATGGCAGCGGCAGCAGCAGCCCACAGCAGCGGACAGGCCACAGCAGTGATATCAGGGCTCTCTCAGCCTCACCCACCTCACAGGGTGTCTGATGTGGGGAGAGGAAAGGGAAGACGAATGTAAGTCACTTTGAGACGCCTTATGGTAGAGAAAAGCAGCATATAAAAACCAACTCTTCTTCTTCAAAGTTCACACTAGTAAATCACTACTGGAAGAGAGCCTTAATGAAAAGTCTTCTCCAAAGGCAACTCCTCCCAGCGTGCCATTCAACAAGTTTCGTTCCATGTTGTTTAGATGGAAATTTTGATAATTTTGGAAGAGCGTCAGAACCGAATTGGCCGAGTGGTATGAGGACCAGGTTCCACCTCCTTAAAGTCCCTCTTCACAGCTCTTATTTCTGGAAAATGTATGGAGATTTCACAGGCTGACATTCCAGAACAGTTGTAAACATGGCCACAAAGTAGTTTGCATTCTTGCTGGAAAAGGCTGCCACAGTCTGATTTGCCATGGTAGTTTTCTCTCTTTCATTCCCTCCCTTGTTTTCCGCACAGGCTGGGACTAACCTCTTCCTGCCCATTGTTGTCTTTCCTATAAATATTCAGACCTACTTTTCTAGCATCAAAGCCTTGGAATAATCTAACAGCATCAATGCAATTCATGTTTTCATAACTTTCCCATCTGCTTTGAGCTCTTGCTGTGGAGCATGTTTCTGTGGTCACTCATCACTACAACACGATTTTTTAAAAAATGGTTCCCAGTTGCATCTCCCCAAAGGGAGAGCTGCATGAAGAAAAACAGGCAAGTTTTGCTTTCAGGCACAACGAGGGGTGTGGGTTGGCAGCAGCTTGGATGGTGGGCAGTGAAGATTTTAATACGCCAAAATCCAAGCCAAGAGACGCCAGGTACAGGTTTGCCCCTTCCTTTTAGGGCCCCAAAGCAACCTGTCTTCCATCTCTTATTAAGGCTATACATTGTTCTCCCCTCCCACTGTGTTTTTATCTACAGGAATGATAAAACTAACAGGCATGCAGGGAGCCCTTCTGTCAAATAGCGCCAGTTCTATACTCTCGTTTCCGTTCTCAATCTATCAATCTTGCTGTCCTAAGGTCAAACTAATCTCACAGCCACATCCTCTGGGTAATATGACATTAATATGCTAAGCAAGACATGTGGTGTTGTCTAAAACCATATTTCTCAAAGGGGCCAAGCAGCAGGACTTTAGAAGTACTAAAGATGCTTAATTGACTTCTACATACTTGTCAGGAAAGCTGTTGTCCAAATACCGACACTTCCTTGTGGAAGAGCCACATGATATCCTTGGCTCATCAGCCATTGCTTGTACGTATGCCCCATCTGGGAAACTATGATGTGTTTCATTTCTTACAACAACTTAACACTAAAAGATGACTCTCTGCTTCCAGGAGCTGTGTGCCTGGCTCAGATTGTCTTCCCTCAGCCCCTTATTAATAAACAGAAAATACTTATGCTAAATAGACCACAATGCTGGGAGGACACAATAGTGTGGACAAGGCAGTTTTCCTTTGCATTTGCAAGGGTACTCAGTTGAGCAACAGCTGGCAATCACCCTACTCTTCTAGGACGTAAACAGAAAGGTTGCTAAAGAAAGGCTAAGGGCCAGACCCAGGAAAGGACTAAATTATAGAATTAGACATGTGTCTTTTTTTTTTTTTTGCTGCTTGTAATTATACCAGGTGGGACATGGTGAACAGGCAAGTACAAAGTTCCCAGTGCCTCCAGTAGCATCACGCAGAGGTCAGTTTATACAGACCCTGCAGTACAGCACAGTTATTAAAATGTGTAACCCTTTGGGTAACAATAAGTATCCAGAGTATGTAGCTAATACAGTGGTAGAGAAACACCCATGGGTGACTTTGAAATGTCCAGCCATGGAGGCCACCAAAAGCTCTAGCCAAGAAAGAGTACGAGAGTGCAATTCACTGGAGCTGCAGCCTGTAAAATGTCACACACAATGAAAATGAGTCTGATCAAGTAGGGTCTGGCTCAGAGAAGCCGCTGCGACAATAAATCCATTGAATGCTCCACAGAACAGTCATTTTGAATCCTTCGGACTTAACATGGTTGCTCTTTGGAACTGGGTATGTAGCAAGCGGGTGCACTTAGGACGAAGTCAGACAGGAGAACTGGATTTGTTGGGTTCTGAGGTTGGGGACGCTAAAGATTAAAACAGAGGCAAGATTACAGGCGAAGCAACTTGAAACCCCAACTGGCAACTGTCACGATTTGCTAGGAGTGAATTTATTGCTTCTTATTTTCATCAACTATTCGGTCTGTTCTAATATACAGAGGAGGGATGGCTGATAAGGGAAAAAAACCTGATACCCAAGATTCAATGCATGGAAATAAAGTATTAGGTGCCCCATAGTCATGTTGACTTTTCTTCACCACTGGTCTGGTAGAAAGCAGCAATTCTTGCTTCTTTAAGAAAAGGTGAACAAGGAAGCAAGCAAAAATGCAGGCATTATGAGTGGCCAGTTTAGAAGACCCATGTGCTGTTCTGTCTTATCCCAGTAATACCTCTTGACAAGCCTGTTTTCAGAGCTGTTTTGCACAAAATGAAGTCCCAAGAGTATTTCCCCCCCCCTCACTGGGTTCCACTGTGTTGAAACAGAGCTTTGTGAATATTCTGCATTGGAATTCAAATCAAAATAGGAATTCATCCTTTAAATGGAACAACAGGGAGTTAATATTAGTGTTCGTCTCCCGCAGCACTTAACAGAGCAAATCCTCCTAGCAAAAGGGATTGTCCTTCTCTATATCACCAAACGGAGATGTTTTGTGAACAACCTGCAGCCACCCTAGTTAGTGCTTTAGGGCAGGGGTAGTCAACCTGTGGTCCTCCTGATGTTCATGGACTACAATTCCCATGAGCACCTGCCAGCAAATGCTGGCAGGGGCTCATGGGAATTGTAGTCCATGGACATCTGGAGGACTACAGGTTGACTACCCCTGCTTTAGGGTGCTCACCATATATGCTGGGGAGATTATTTGCATGGAATGCTTTGGATACTTCCTAAAGCCATCATATCCAAGACCACTGATAAGAGACCAAAGGTGGCTATAGCCACATCAGGGCTTCAATTCACTCCCATCAGCCTGTTAGGCCCTTCCCAGCACTGTGCCTCTTGCTTCTATTGGGGGCTACGTAGCTGGAATGAACAGGCAGCCTCATAAGAAACTGGAGCCCTCAGGTTCATGGAGCAGTGGATGGCCTGCAGGGTAGTCAACCTGTGGTCCTCCAGGTGTCCATGGACTACAATTCCCATGAGCCCCTGCCAGCAAATGCTGGCAGGGGGTCATGGGAATTGTAGTCCATGGACATCTGGAGGACCACAGGTTGACTACTCCTGGGTTAGGGAACCAAATGCCCATTCTACACTTTGAACTGCACTGCAGTGGAGCAATGTATCATCTGATTGGCCTTGGAGAACTAATATGCCGGGAGAGCCAAAGGAAGAGAGAGTGCTTAATGGGCATCCAAAGCTGCTGTCTTTCTGGTCCTAGAGACTGAGCAGGGTCCTCTTTGTAGGATCCCAGCAGCAGAAGAGGTCTGTCTGTGGACAGCAACTACAGTCACCACTCTTAAACTGCTCAGGCCATTTCCCTGTAACCAACAGCACCTTCTGCCCCAAACTGGCCTCTGAGCTATTCTGAAGTAAGGATGGGCATGAACTGGTTCACAGGCCAGAATGTGGCACAAACCTGGCCCGTTTTGGAGTCCAAGAACTTTTGTTCGGGGAAGGCACCTTCCCTGAATATTTACTGGACAGTTGGCTGGTTTAAAATCTGACAGCTGAGTTGCATGGGTCCACAGCTGACCTGTTAACCTGGAATGGCCGTGAGCCATTTCACTGATTGGTTTTTCCCCCTGATTCAAAGTGGGGTGGGGGGGAGCAAACCTCACAAGTCTAATGGCTTGCACCCATTTAAAACCTAACTGCTGATGGGCAGGACCTGTCCTGTTGTTAGATTTAAATGGCTGGCAACCATATCACCCCGGCAGAAGCTAAATCCCTGGGAAATGGACTTTGAAGCACTTAGCAACAGATTAGGTGGTGCAACAACATTTTTAGAAGGTACCACAAAGTAACCGAACACACCTCTGAAGCAAAAATTTCAGTCTGGGCAGCAAGGAAATGGAAATTGTGTCGAGCAAAAGTGACCCACACACATGGAAAGCAGTCTAGGCCCAGTTCTACAGGCTGGAGGTGCAATGATTGCAAAAAACTTATTTTGATAACGTGCTGACGGTAGGACTTAATGATGGCTGGGGCATCAACATAAACACAAATAATTGTCGGCCAGATAGATGTGAACAGAAATGATCTGCCTTATTTGGAACGGACTTCCACATCAATTTTCTGCCTACGTGAACACTCCCTGCCACCCTTCTGCATATGCAATCTGGATTAGTCTAGTATATGAATGTAATTGTGTTTCCCATGACTTCTGCAGACAACCACTGAAGCGTTAGATTCTAAGACAAGTTCATCAGGCCAGAGACCTCTCCAAATGTTCCTCATTGGGAGGGGCAAGTACACAGTTGTCGGGTTTTGGCCCAATTTAAATTATGACATGGAATAAAAGTTTTTAAAGGCCATGCAGTGACTATAGTTCTGCTTATTTAAGTAAGAGAACCTGAATCTCCCTACATCATTAAGTTCTCCAGATGGTCAAGGTTTCATTGCAGGGTGTTGCCTGAATCAAAGGAGATAACAAATGTAAGTCACTCTGTAGGTTGAAAAGGTCTTCTCTACCTTTGACTTCTGGGCATAGCAAGCAGCACATCTGCAACCTGCCCTCGACTAAGAAAAATGGGCAAAGGGGGTGATTATAAAGCAAGGATCTGTATGTGCTGGAGGGGACTGATGTACACACCCTGGACACGATGCACCAGAACTTCCATTCATGAAAGAAGGAGGACTATTGCATGTGTTTTTGAGGTGCTTCTGTCGGCTCTCTATTGATCTTCGAGAGAACCAAATACTGACCTGTGAAACCAAACAGTTGCTTTCTTCTTCTGGTGTTCTTTCTATAGGCTGCATATTTTAGTACTATTAGTAGTTTCCAAACCATCAGAGAAGATGAGGGACCCCCTGAGCACTGCAAAGTATCCAGCAAATAATAATGCAGTTAAAAGTGAAATGAGGCCGACAAAGTTGTAATCCAATTTTACTAGTTTATATCTCAATCCATAAGATCTACACACTGCGACTAAGTCTACTACAATGTCCACATGTCTATTATTGATGGAGTTACAGTCTTTTTTGGTATTAAACAATAAAGATAATTCATGTACACAGTTAAGGAAAAAGGGGGGGACGACCCTCAACAGCAGGGCACTGCAGGGTCTCGTCTCTTGTCGTCTCAGATTGCATTAGCTAGCATTAGTCTGGTCAACAAGAAAAATAAAAGTAGAAATACAAATCTCTTTATATACAAACCAGTGCCTTGTATTGTAACCAGCTTATACTCCACACGCTGCACACAAAAAAGTTTATCGGCTGATAACAATAGATATTTCAGCATAGCACAAACCAGTATAAATTAAAAAAGAGAAGAGACATACAAAGGTGCAAAAACCTCCATTCTACAGCTTTTCTGGTGAGAAGTTTTGGACAATCTAAGCGCTCAGAAATCCAAGCAGCATTAGCACCTACCAGTGTGGCTACAAGGAGTTTGGGTGGTGGGTGGGGAGGAACAAACAAGCACCAGTCCAGCCAACAGAGCTGCCAAAACAAGTTTCTGAGGAAGCCTGTGCAAAGACTAAAGGACAGATTCTTGCTGCAGCTGTAACAAGCCAAAGGAGCAATTCCCATCTTTCCCTATCTTGGTTTCTTTGTCTGTTCTCATCTATGTGCAAAATTAAAAAAGAAAAACCACAAAGCTCGGAAGCAGAAAAGCACACAAAACACGTAACAAAGAAAGGGTTTTTGTTGTTTTAAAAAACAACCACCCAGAAACTAACCCCACACAAATTATGTATGAAGCAGCTTTTTCAAAGTAGAGATTGAAATGGTTGAGGTGTGTTATATGGCTCTGAGTGAGAATCACAAGTAAAACAGACCTTGCTGGGAATTCTGACCATGTTCCTCTTTAATTCTGAAAGAAGACCCAGCTGGGGTGGGGAGGGGGTGGGTGGGTGGGTGGAGGTGCTTAAAAAAAAAAGAGACTCTCCCAGAGTTGCATAGAATTGATTAGTGACAGAGAAAGACACGCTGGACAGACACAGGTAGGTGCATACACACATTAAGGGGTGGGGTTCCTGCAAACCATGCAAACTCCCTACCGGCTATCCGGGGAGGTCTGGTCTCTGGCACTGAAGTACTTCTGGTTAAGAGTTGTCTTTTTTGTTCCTTTCAAATAAAATCTTTTTAAAAAGTTATCACTGTAAAAAAATCTCTTGTCTGTAAACTTAAGTTAGAGTTTTGGTAAGTTCTCGTACCTACTCCTGTGGAAAAGAAAGCCTGCAGCCAGACTGTAGAATGGAGTGTTTTCTCCAAAACAGAGCTTCGATCTACAGCTACACCCTCTGGTTAAATAATCAGTAGTATGAAGATCCTGCGATCTGTGACGAGCCTTGCGCCTGAATTTTTGCGCCCAGCTTTTTGTCACTGACCTGTGGGAAAGCCCTGACATGCGCTGTGTTTCTAGGGTCTATGTACATTCTGGTCCTCTCCCATGTGGCATCTGGCCAAGGAAGGCAACGTAAGGCAGAAGGCGTCTAGCAGAAGGCGAGCGTTGCATGCCGCCTCGGAGAGTTGCCGACCCTTCAGCACGTCTCTTTCCCTTGGACGCCCGTCACAGTCTTGATTGAACTCAGCGTTCTGTTGAACCACGTCTTCCGAGAGGCTTGCACCTCGTTCAGAGCCTGCCCCAAGTCATGCTCCAGATCCTGAAAGACAGCAGAGGTGCCCACATGTAACCCAGGGAGAAACGTAAAACCTGTGGCTGCTTCCCTCCCATAACATGCATGCCATATGCCATATGCCCTCTGTGCTCTCGCCATTTCCCATACCATCTAGAGCAGTGATCCCCAACCTTTTTATCACCGGGGACCGGTCAACGCTTGACAATTTTACTGAAGCCCGGGGAGGGGATAGTGTTTTGCCGAGGGATGTCGCCGCCCTCTGAGCCCCTGCTCTGCTTGCTTTCCCGCCGGCACCCCTGACTTCCCGCCATCCACTGGGGGGTGCTGCTAGCAGCACCTGTGCAGTGCCACACTGAGGGGGAGCCCCAGCCATGGCGGCCATTGGAGAACACCAAAGGTGAGCCAGCGGCAGAGTGGTAGGGCAGCGACCAAGGCAGCACCCGGGGAGGAGGATGAGGAGGAGCTGCGGCCCGGTACCGATTGATTCACAGACCAGTACCGGTCCCCGGACCAGGGGTTAAGGATCACTGATCTAGAGCAGGGGCAAGTACTGGCAGGGGCTCACTGTAAGTGTAGTTCATGGACAGCTGGAGAGCCACCTTTTGGCCAACCCTGCTCTAGGCAGACAATTTAGCACACAACCAGGGGAGAGAGGGATACCCCCAAATCCAGCAAATTAATTCTGATTGGGCAAATGACCTCACCACCACCACTGACGATCTGGTCATTTTTCTTTAGTGGCTTTTCACAGAATTTCACAATGGAGGAAAAGCTTGAATGTACGTGAAGCAGCCTAACATGCAAACAGATCCTTGGTCCATCAAGTCAGTGTTGTCTACTCAGACCAGCAGGGGCTCAGGCAGAGGGTTTTTCACATCACATCACCGGGTCCCTTTAGCTGGAGATGCCAGGGACTGAGCCTGGGAGCTTCTGCAAGACAAACACCTGCTCTGCTGCTGATCCACAGCCCCTCCCCAAACAGAGGCTTCACTGCCCTGAGCCCCCGGGGAGGGTCGTATATAAATCAAATAAATAAATAAAATCTGTGACCAGAGACCTGGAATCATGATTTCCCAAAAAATGATATACAAACATCTAGATTTTCTTCAAAACATACTTCAAGTTGGGGGACGTTTATGAATCTCAGGTGGTTCCCCCCCCCCTCAAAAAGAAGAAAAAAACAAGGACAGGCAAAGTTCTCATATCAAGTACCACAAAGAACTTTATGAAAAAAGGAAGGCAAGGTGACTCTGCAGCCCCAACTCTACCACTAGCCCCAGGAATGTAGGAATCGTTAACCTCTAAGGTTGCAATTCATTTAGCCCGAGTCAGCAAAGAAAGAGGGAGATTGGAAGATGGTCAGAATGGATCTGGCATATACCTCAAATTGGGGAAGGGGTACCTCTGGCATTAATTGATGCTCAGCACATCCTGGAACAGGCCTAGTGAGCCCTGCAAGTTCATGGAACAGTGAGATAGTTGGACCCACATCCGAGAAAACTTGGCAACTTGGGTAAAAGGGGGTGCAAAGTGAACAGCAAAAGAAATTATGGCAGATGCTTGGGACAAGCCAGGGAGGGCTCGTAAGATCTCATACGTCCTGCTGTCTGCTTAGGGAGGCCCAGGAAGGGAGTAAGCAACAGCTCTTGGAAACCTGCCCAGCGGTACACATCAAAGAGCATGGTCTTCGATGAATCTTCATCAGAGCACAGCCAGCATTAAAAAGATGGTTAGAGGAACAGCTGAAGGTGTGCATTAACAGTTCCCACTTGAGATTAAGAAACTGGGACAGCCTTGGAGAGGTATCCTTCGGGCAATGCCAAGAACTCCCTTCCTCACTGGGGCAACACACAGCATTAAGTGGAGGATGCCAGAACAGTGATCGGTATCATTCCATGCTGACCAGAGAGCTTCTCAGCTGGAGGCAGACAATGCTGGCTCAAAGCCCCCCCCCCCTTCCCCGCACCACCCACACACACTCACCTGTATTTTACACTCTGCTTCCACCAACTGAAGCTTGGTTTGGGCCAGCTCCAGCTCCATTTCCCGTAGCTGGTTCTTGAGTGCCTCCTTCTCCTCGTCTGTGTCCTCATCTGAGCTCTGCCTGGCAGCGCTGGCCACCTTCACTCGCCCTTCCTTATTGAAGAACTCCCGGCAGCGCTCACAGTCATCCACTTTTTGCTGTAACCGAGATCAGACTGTGAGCAGCTCTCTTTGTCTTCTCCTGGAAGCTGCCAATGGAATTTCTACAAACCAGTCACTTGCCTGCTAAGCTATGGAGGAGTGCAGACCTGCTCATCACAGCTCTCAGTAACACATACAACACCTCCCCCCCCCACAACAATGTACAATTCTGTTCTGCTTACAGTTCTAGATGACCCTGGAGGTCCCTTTCCACCTCTATGATCCTCTGTAGCCAGCCCTGTAGTCCATGGACATCTGGAGGACCACAGGTTGTCTACCCCTGTCTTCAGGGATTTTTTATCCTTTTTGCCTTTCCTGATTCTTCCAACTACCCCATGTGGTTTTTAAAAATATGTGAATGGATCAGAAGTTGAAACAAGTGACATGGATATTCTTGCAGGTCAAGTGGGTAGCTGCAAGAAACTGGCAGGGTGGCTATCCCATTCCTCTCATCTTTGCTTCCCCCTTCTCCCCCTATCTGACTGGCACACTTTCTCCCTTCTGCCACGCTCGCCTCCGTGCACGTCACTTCCTCTCTCTTTCTGCCCCCGCATCACGTTTTTTCTTTTTCTGCCTTCCTACTTCAGCATGCTTTCTCTTGCTTTCGGCCCACCTGCCCCATCACTCTCCCAGGCCTCCTGCCTGTTCCACCGCCCTCAACTGCAGCCATGGCAGCTCTCCAGAAATCACAACAGACCTACTACCTACAGAGATACATTCCCCTTAGGGCTCCCAGCTCCGGACTGGGAAATTCCTGGAGATTTGGGGGTGGAGCCGTAGGACATCAAGGTTGGGGAGGGAAACCACCTAAAGCAGGATATGATGCCATAGCCTCTGCCCTCCAAAACTGCCATTTTATACAAGGCTATTGATCTCTGTTACTCGGAGAGCAGTTGTAATTCTGGGAGATCCCCAGCCCTCACTTGGAGATTGGCAATGGTAGTGTTCACAGAGAGTTCAAAAACTGAGATCCCCGCACCCCAAATTCTGACTTTCAACAATATGTATGAGGGCAATGGAACCCTGGATTGAATCAAGTTACCAGCAAAAACCCAGGGCATTTTCTTTAAAGGCAACAGTCCCAAGGGAATATCCTCAGGTAGCCTTCTGCTTGGAGCAAAGACCTTTGTGGCCCCCGTTTACTGCAGCAAATGCCCTTACCCGGATCTTCTCGATTTCAGCTTTATTTGCCGTCTGCTGTTTCTCCAGCCTCTCACTCAACTGGGAGCAGATCTACCAACACACACACACACACATATATATATATATTTAAAAGCATTACATGTTTTTGAATGACAGAGTCTGAGGCCCGCCACCTGCCCACGTGAGAAACCGTGAGTGCTCACCTGCTTGTAGTCTCCTATGATGGAGCTGTTCTTTTTAATCTCAGACTCTGCCTTGTCCAGTTCACGGCGACACATTTCCTTCAGCTACATCAAAGGAAAGTGTTATTTGTGCCCATGGGAAATCACAGACAGCATCCCCCAGCCTGCAAGACCCTCAGACAACCAATTCTCCCCTTTTTTGTGCTCAGATCCCCACAGGCCACATGCCAGGCTGATCCAGAGGGGCTGCGCTGTCATCTTCTCCCTTCAATATCCCTTTGGAGAACAGCCTTAGTAGAAGGGCTGCCAGGAAGTAGAACCACCAGTGTCCTCTGAGTAATTCTGGGGCAGGGGGATTATTTCCCAGGACACAGCTACCACCACTGTCAGTAAAGCATTTTTACCATGGGGCTTTGATGCTCCATGTGCTACCAACACTGAATAAGTCACAGTGGTGCTGCTTTAAAGGATATGGCACACAAGAAGTCTCAATGTAATTTTCCTTACAGTCCTCAGGTGGCCCTAGAGGTGGGCTCACTTAGAAGCCCTCTGGAAGTTGTGGCCTCTCCCTCTCCCACCCAACGATTTAGAGACAAAGCTCAAAGCTCTCAGCAACCAGGAGGCAAAACACAAGAGTTGAGCAAGGTTAAGGTGCTGGGAGGTAGTGATGGACGATAGCACCATCGAGTCACAGCCAGGGTTTGGTGACCCTGTAGGATTTTCAAAGCAAGAGATGTTCAGAGGTACTTCACCACTGGCTGCCTCTGCCTAACCACCAGGGACTTCCTTAGTGGTCTCCCATCCAAGTACTAACCAGGGCTGACCCTGCTTAGCTTTCAAGGTCAGGTGAGACTGAGCTAGCCTGGTCCATCTGGGTCAAGGTTCTTGAAGACTGCTAATGGCCTGTTTGGCTGGCATTGCCCAAATCCCAGAAAGTTTTCTGAAGACCCTGCTGGAAACTGGAATCCTCTCTCAGCCCCTCTCCCCTCAAAGTACCTTGCTCTCCCCTCCATCCAATGCACCAAGGCAAAGGGAACCTAACCCCCTGCCCCAACACCATGCAGCCAGGTGAGCCCCGAACCTGAGCTGATTCTTCCTCCAGGCGTCTTTTTTCATCTTCGGCATCAATCAGCTTCTGCTTGGTCATCAGCAGCTCCTTGTTCAGCGCATCAGCCTTTTCCTCTGCCTAAGACCCAAATGCAGAAAACCCAAACATGAAGGGAAGGTTTTTCCAGCAAGAGGTGGGTTAAGGGAAGAAAGATTTCCCTTTTCAATGTAATGGCTTCAACTACTCTTCTTAGGGGGAAGGGGGGAAGCCTTAGAGAAATTCTTCCGGGAAGGGGGAGACACGAGATATCCTTGAGATACTGAAAAGGGGATGCTTCATTCCGTAGGCACCCCCGGCCATCAGGAGGATGCCATTTTCAGGCTCCAACTCTCCTGGCACTGGGAGAGCTGAGTACTCCCCAGGCATGGCTTGCAAACGCTAAAAAGAACCCAGCAGAATATCTTCCAGCCATCTAGGGCTGCTGAACCACTGAAGAGAAATATGAATTCAATTAGCAGAATTAATCTCGGGACCTGCTGGCAAGGATCAAGCCACAAATGTCCCCCCCAGGGGGATTCTGTTCATTTCACGGAGCTGTTTCTGAAGATGGACTGCCAAGGCCAAGCCCAGCAGCCTGTTTAAAGAAGCAGATGAAGAGCTCGGCTGGCAGGCTGCCTCAGGGCAAAGCATCCCGATGCGACAGGAGGGTCAACGGTAAGGGAAGAAAGCCCTTTAAAGGAGTGCCTCCTCTGTGGAAAGGCAGAGCCACACTGGTAAGGTCCAGCACAGACAGTCACACCAAGCACGAAACGTCTAGCTGGCCATTTGCCAAATCCACTCTGGCTCTGTCACCACAGGATTCTTGGCCAGAAAAGCTGAGCCAGCTGCATACCCCGGACACATTTTAGGACTCTTTCGGTGAAAGAATTGACATGAATTCTGGAAGAAACCATAAACGATCCTTGACACTTTTTAAAGGCTGGCTTAGCCCAAGAACATGAGTGCCCTGTCAGATCAGATCAGTAGTCCTCCTACTCCACCAACCTGTCTCCAAGTGGCCCACCAATTACACTGGAGGTCCAACAACAGAGCACAGAAGCAGAGGCCTTCCTTGGTGTGGCCTCCTGGTTCTGAGACTCAGAGGTTTATTGCCTCTGAATGTGGAAGTTCTCTTTACTCACTATGGCTACTAGCCACTGATAGACGTATCCTCCATGAATCTTTCTAACCCCCTTTTTAAAGCCTTTAAATGCAAGTGGCCATCACTATATCCTCTGGCAGCAAATTCCACATTTTAAGCACTCGTTATTTCATTTTGTCCACTGCCAACCAACTTCACTGAGTACCCCAGAGTTCTAGTATTTGGGTGGAGGAAGAAAAAATCCTCTCTGCCCACTCCCTCTCTCCCCCTCTCAGACATCCCCCACCCCCATTTGCATTCCACCACAGATATGATTCACAGCTGATGGAATGCATGCACGTTTTCGGTTTGGGTGGCTGTAGCAGAAAACAGAGCTCAGGAATTGAAGATCGATGGGCAATGGGGATTTGCAGAACATGCTTTTAAGGACAAAGCTGAGATTTGCAGCCAGTATAGTAATTTTCTCTGGAAGGCCACACACAATTTGTGTTCCACGTGGCAGAGTTCTGTACCACCCTGAGGCAGTTATGAAGTGCTCTGCATCTGCCCGCCCCACCTTTCTGTGTAATGCCAGAAAACAAGGCTGGCAAAGAGGAGTAAGAAAAGTAAACATCAACTACACACACCCACTCCCTCCATGAGAGAATCTATCCAGTGTCACTCTGCTGGCAATGTCTCTCTCTCATCCTGGCACCAGAAGCTGGTTAAACTAAGCCAGCTGATGCACTTTGTGCAGCCCAGCTGGAGGCGTGACTCTTTACGATGAGGTGCTGAAAATGCTGAATGGAATCCAAAGACCTGCTGCCAAATTGGTGGAAAGCAAAGCCCTGGGCATTGCTGAGGCACTGATGCTTATGCACAGAGTCAGTTCCCCCACCATGTGCATGCAAACAGTCGCGTGAGCGTGACATATGCCATCCAAATGCTTTTCAAAACAAGAGTTGAGCTGAACGAAAAGAAAGGAAGATGACAGCGTGTGACGCAGCGAAGCAAGGCATGCGACAAAGCAGGGCTTGAATACTTTCCCCCCTGCCAGCAAACTCAGTCTGCGCTGGAGAGGAAGGCCAGTTTCATGACTGTTTAATATTCACAGCTCCCAGCCTAAGGACCTCAGAGTGATGAACCCCTATGACAGGCTTTCTCAACCAGGATTTTATGAAACCCTGGGGTTTCTTGATGGTCCTGGAAGGGTTTCCTGAATGGGTGGGAGTTAAATTAATTGGTATTTTTTAATTTGCTAAACATTTATCAGGTGATAGAACCATATACGGTCATGCCAACCCACCCAATGCCTCCCAAAATGGCCAATGAAGGGCCTGGAGGGGGTGGGAAGGGAAGGGCCCCGTGGGGGGGGGCATATACACAGCTCTGCTTCCCAAACACACTCTGCATGATCACACCACTGCTGGGGTTTCTCAAAGGCTGAAGAATAGTTCAGGGGTTTCTCAACTGTATAAAAGCCGAGAAAGGCTGCCCTCTGAGAAAGTTACAGATCCCAACGCAAGAATATAGAGCCCCACTGTCAGCCTGGGCAAGCCACAAGAGTTCAGCCACCTTAGGTCAGCAGCGGAGGACGACCTTCAGATTCAGAGTTCCACATGAGCTCTTGGGCAGGCAATTTATACTCACTCCGCAGTGAGTTCCACGGGCCAGACATGTGCTCATGCTGAGAAGGAATACCCCAGAGAAGCTCCCAGGACCCCCAAAGTGCTCAGAAACCTGCTCGGCTCTTACGTTGTCCAAGTCCTTCCTGAGCGCAATCTTGCTGGTGACGAGCTCATGGGCCAGGTCGTCGTTCTCCTGCTCCAGCCTCATGTTTGCTTCTTGTAAGCGCCGGTTCTCCCGCTATGCAGAGGCAAAAAACAGCAGTTACGTTTTGCACATGTGCTAAAATCAAGTTAGTTTGGTTTTGCCTGGGATTGTTCTCTGCAGGTGTGAGCCCTCTTCATTAAGCATACACTAATTATGCACCTTGCCTTTTACTGTTTTTTAAGGTGGGTATTAACTTGCTGAATCAACTACTCATTACTTGGCTTTTTTGGAACTATTGGGGAGGGGAGTAAATTCCAGTGCCTAGCTGTCAATAAATAATCAACAACCTAGGGTCCTCAAAGAATTCCCGTGCCCACAATTTATTTGTTTTGTGAAATGGACAGGGCTATCATCTGGGTAACCAACCAGGTCTATGGCTCCAAAAGCACCTGCTCCCTTCTCCTCACCCCTCATGCATTGGCTGGTGGGCTCTGGACCTTACTTGGCATCACAGTAAGCATCACAGCACCTGCCCATGTCCCCTAGTCCTTTCATTAAAAGTTCATTCAGTCAATGAAGTTACATTCAGGCAGTCGTCTACAGCGAGTAAAAACAGTTTCTAGGTGATCAGGCAGGGAAGTTTTCATGGCTCATCAAAATGGCTGTGTGCTTCTAATTTAATTGTAAGGCTGTGTTAAAACTCACCATAGAACACTAATATAACCACAAGGCCTGAAAGAGGGGCAAGCACGTCCCCCCATGAGAGCATCAGGAGGACTTACCTCAAATCTTTCAATGGGATCCTCTTGCTGAGCCTGCTGCTCTCTCATGGTGTGATACTCCCTTTCGTATTTCTTCAGCTTCTTCTGGCTGATCTAAAAAGTAAGGCCCATCTCCGTTAATGTCGGTACAAAGAGCTGAACTTTTGCGTCTTTCAAGAGAAAGGATTTGAGCCATGTTCCAAATACTGCAGCGTGGCATACACGCAATAAATACACGACTGCTGGTGGCAATAGAACTCTGACTGGACCGCTCTCTGATGGGGTTATGTTCATGAGAGTTTCCAATTTACACAGAGCTCATCATCAGACATGACAGGAAAACAATCAGCTCCATAAACCGTGTCTATACCTAGTAAGCCCCCTTCAAGGATCGCTGCCTTGTTGTGGCAAGGGGGCTTGCGTAGTTCAGTGAAGCTATGAGCTATACCGTGCAGGGCCACCCAAGACGGACAGGTCATAGCTGAGAGCTCTGACAAAAGGTGATCCACTGGAGAAGGAAATGGCAAACCACTCCAGTATTTTTGCCATGAAAACTCTATGGACAGTTCCAATAGGCATAACGATATGACGCTGGAAGATGAGCCCCTCAGGTCGGAAGGTGTCCAATATGCTACTGGGGATGAGCAGACGGCTAGTACGAGTAGCACCAGAATGAATGAAGCGGCTGGGCCAAAGCCGAAAGGACGCTCAGTTGTGGAAGTAACTGGTGGCGAAAAGACAGTCCAATGCTGTAAAGATTTTTATTCCATAGGAACCTGGAACGTCAGATCCATGAATCAAGGCAAGCTGGACGTGGTTAAACAAGAAATGAGAAGACTGAACATCGACATTTTAGGAATCAGTGAACTAAAATGGACAGGAATGGGTGAATTTAATTCAGATGACCATCAGGTATACTACTGTGGACAAGAATCTCGCAGAAGAAATGGAGTAGCCTTCATAATCAATAAGAGAGTAGGAAAAGCAGTCTTGGGATACAATCCCCAAAATGACAGAATGATCTCAGTTCGAATCCAAGGCAAACCATTCAACATCACAGTGATCCAGGTCTACGCCCCAACCACTGCTGCTGAAGAGGATGAAGTTGATCAGTTCTATGAAGCCCTACACAACACCTTCTAGAAGCAACGCCCAAAAATGATGTGCTTATCATCATGGGGGATTGGAATGCTAAAGTAGGAAGCCAAAAGATAACCGGGATAACAGGCAAGTTTGGCCTTGGAGTACAAAATGAAGCAGGGCACAGGCTGGTAGAATTTTGTCAAGAGAATACAATGGTCATAGCAAACACTCTTTTCCAGCAACCCAAGAGACGACTCTACACATGGACATCACCAGACGGTCAACACAGAAATCAGATTGACTATGTGCTCTGCAGCCAAAGATGGAAAAGTTCTATCCAGTCAATAAAAACAAGACCAGGAGCTGATTGTGGTTCAGATCATGAGCTTCTTGTTGCAAAATTTAGGCTTAAATTGAAGAAAGTAGGGAAAAGCACTAGGCCACTCAGGTATGAACTAAATCATATCCCCGACGAATACACAGTGGAGGTGACAAATAGATTTAAGGAATTAGATCTGATAGACAGAGTGCCTGAAGAACTATGGACGGAGGTTCGCAACATTGTACAAGAGGTAGCAACTAAAACCATCCCAAAGAAAAAGAAATGCAAGAAATCAAAATGGCTGTCTGAGGAAGCTTTACAAATAGCTAAGGAGAGAAGGGAAGTGAAAGGCAAGGGAGAAAGAGAAAGATACACCCAATTGAATGCAGAATTCCAGAGAAAAGCTAGAAGAGATAAGAATGCCTTCTTAAATGAACAGTGCAAACAAATAGAAGAAAACAATAGAATGGGGAGGACCAGAGATCTTTTCAAGAAAATTGGAGATATGAAGAGAACGTTTCATGCAAAGGTGGGTATGATAAGGGACCAAAATGGTAGGGACCTCACAGAAGCAGAAGAGATTAAACAAAGGTGGCAAAATTATACAGAAGAACTATACAAGAGCGAGCTTAACATCCCTGATGACCACAATGGGGTAGTTACTGACCTGGAGCCAGACATCCTGGAATGTGAAGTCAAATGGGCCTTAGGAAGTCTGAGCAACAATAAAGCTAGTGGTAGTGACAGCATTCCAGTTGAACTATTCAAAATCTTAAAGGACGATGCAGTAAAAGTGCTACACTCAATATGCCAGCAAATTTGGAAAACTCAACAATGGCCACAGGATTGGAAAAGGTCAGTTTACATTCCAATCCCAAAGAAGGGCAATGCCAAAGAATGTTCAAACTACCGCACCATTGCACTAATTTCTCATGCTACCAAAGTTATGCTCAAAATCCTACAAGCTAGGCTCCAGCAATACGTGGACCGAGAACTTCCAGAAGTACAGGCAGGATTTCGAAGAGGCAGAGGAACTAGAGATCAAATTGCCAACATACGCTGGATCATGGAGAAAGCTAGGGAGTACCAGAAGAACGTCTACTTCTGCTTCATTGACTATGCTAAAGCCTTTGATTGTGTGGAGCACAACAAATTGTGGCAAGTTCTTAAAGAGATGGGAATACCAGAGCATCTTATTTGTCTCTTGAGAAATTTATATGCAGGTCAAGAAGCAACAGTGAGAACTGAACATGGAATCACTGACTGGTTCAAAATTGAGAAAGGAGTTCGGCAAGGCTGTATACTGTCGCCTTGCCTATTTAACTTGTATGCAGAGCACATCATGAGAAATGCGGGATTAGAGGAGTCACAAATTGGGATCAAGATTGCAGGGAGAAATATCAACAACCTCAGATATGCAGATGATACCACTCTAATGGCAGAAAGTGAAGAGGAACTAAAGAGCCTGTTGATGCGGGTGAAGGAGGAGAGTGCAAAAGTTGGCTTGAAACTCAACATCAAGAAAACAAAGATCATGGCATCCGGCCCTCTCAATTCCTGGCAAATAGAAGGGGAAGAAATGGAGATAGTGACAGATTTTATTTTCCTGGGCTCCAAGATCACTGCAGATGGGGACTGCAGCAAAGAAATTAAAAGACGCTTGCTCCTGGGGAGGAAAGCTATGGCAAATCTAGACAGCATCCTAAAAAGCAGAGACATCACCCTGCCAACAAAAGTGCGTTTAGTCAAGGCTATGGTCTTCCCAGTTGCAATGTATGGCTGCGAAAGTTGGACCATAAGGAAGGCCGAGCGTCAAAGAATTGAGGCTTTTGAACTCTGGTGCTGGAGAAGACTCTTGCGAGTCCCTTGGACTGCAAGGCGAACAAACCGGTCAGTCCTAGAGGAGATCAGCCCTGACTGCTCTTTAGAAGGCCAGATCCTGAAGATGAAACTCAAATATTTTGGCCACCTCATGAGAAGGAAGGACTCCCTGGAGAAGAGCCTAATGCTGGGAGCGATCGAGGGCAAAAGAAGAAGGGGACGACAGAGAATGAGGTGGCTGGATGGAGTCACTGAAGCAGTAGGTGCAAACTTAAATGGACTCCGGGGAATGGTAGAGGACAGGAAGGCCAGGAGGATCATTGTCCATGGGGTCGCGATGGGTCGGACACGACTTCGCACATAACAACAACAAATACCTAGTAAGGCAGCCATAACAAGCAGAGAGGTTGAGCATCTTCTTTATGAAGAAAGGCTAAAAGGTTTGGGGGCTTTTTAAGTCTAGAGAAAAGACAAGCAAGAAGGGACATAGCCATGGTTTTAAAGAATGTGCTCATGATTGTAAGCCGTGAATTCTTTGGGTAAGAATATGCTCACAACCTTCCCCCCCTCCCCCCCCCCCCAATTATGGGAGAAGATTCAGGACAGGCAAAGGGGAAATACTTTAATCCAAAAGCAATACTTGTGAAATTTACTGTCAAGGGAGGTACTGATGGCTACTGGTTTAGTTCACCTTAAAAAGGAATTAGACAAATTAATGCAGAAGAGGGTGACTAATAACCCTTAGTTTAAAGGAAACCTCCATGTTCAAAGGATGTAAAAATCTCTAAATATCATTGCTGTGGAGAAAAAAACAGGAAGGATTTGGCCTCTGCACCCTGCTTGTAGCTCTAATGCAGACTTCCAGTTGGCCACAGCATAGGACAGGGTGCTGGTCTGATCCAGCATAACTGATCTCAAGTTCTCATGCCTTAGAAGTTACTCAAGCAAATTTCACAAGCCCCCAAACACCTTAGAGATGGTCTCTTCCTTCTTCCCTAACACCCCTAGCACCCTAACAATCTTGTAGATTTGCCCACCACCATCTATGAACAGTGTGTGGGCAGGAAGGATATGTAGAAAGACCTCTCCTTGGGGACTGCCCAATAACTACACAACTACTGTCCACCTCAACCCTTTTTCCTAGCCTACCCTAAAAACAGACCAGAAAAATGTTGTCCAGGAACGCCATATACATCTCTCTGGCCTGTGTAATAGAACCCTGGGCTGAGTTTGGATTGATTGTGAAGCTTCAGGTTGTGTTTTATTTAGCATGACTTCATGTGTTTTTGATCTGCAATCCAGGGTGGTGAAGCAAGAGAAAATCCAAGTAAAATATTAGAAAACCACTCAAGTATTAGCCTTGATTCATATGCCAGCTTGGAAATGGGCCAGATGGCTGCTGTGTGAGTTTTTGAAGGCTCCTACAGAGAAACAGACAGACAAATGCTCTTGTACAAGCAGAGAACCTGAAAATGTTGGGCATGTTATGCTGCACCGTCCTCTCTATGATGATTAGATATACTTTTATTTCTCCTACACTCCAAAAAAACATCTGGTAGACTGGAGGAATTGTATACTACCCTTCTTTCAGACAGTGATACTTGAGTTAAAGATGCAGTTACGCAGTGACAATTAATTATGTGAAGGCAAAAATGGCTCTCTCCCCAGGAAAGGCACAGAATAACCGGGGGGGGGGGGCAATCAATGAAGCAGCTCTGATCTAACGCAACACTGGTCTGAGGGCCTGATTTACAGACACAGCAAGACAGGGACTCATTCTGCACACACTGGTGAATGCACCAGTGCTTTTGCAGCTGAGTTTTCCTGTGAGAAACCGGAATGACTATTCCTAAAGTGCGTTATCCAGTGTTTTCAGAATGAGGCAGGGTCACCTAGTTTTTCCCGTCTGAGGATAAACCTAGTCCTTTGGCTCCCTCTAGTGCCATTCATACAGAAGCATCTTTCCTCTTCCATCTGCAAGAACATCCATTTGCCACCACAACATCAACACAAGCCATGGGAACAGGCCTCCCCACAACTATCTAAAGGGATGGCTAGGAATGTCAACCAGCTACCTGTCCGAGCCCATTCAAAAGTGTTCACCATGCAGGAAAGACTACTGAACTGTCACTTGAGTGGCTGGACACAGAACAAGAGGCACAGCCAGCGAGCTTCTGGGAGCATCAGCATCAAGGGTGGTTCAAAAGAGGAAGCTGCTGTTCCCAAGGGTGCCTTGGCAACTCGTGGTCCAGGAGGAGCTACCTGAACCCCCCTCTGGGTAGAATCAAAGGCACAACCCAACATATATGACCAGAAGGGATGTCTGATACACTAGTGCAGAGGATGTCCTCTCTGTATCCCTGACACCACAGGAGCTCCCAGGCCAGTATACACCAACTTGATCAGTAAGACCTAGGAACTAGCTTGGGCTGCAGCATCTGCCTGGCATACATCCCACTCGTGGCTCAAAAGGCATCTCCACAGGTAGGCTGCTGAATAAAGGGCTGAGCAACACTGCAAAGCCACTTCCTGGAACACGTCCCCGTTTCCCAGCCACAATCTGATTTCTGGCAAACTTGAACTCACTGCAGTTTGACCTTCCATTACTGACCTTGCAAATCCTTGTTTCTTCTGCTGTTTTTACAGCAGCTATTTAATTATCTGCAAACAGCTGTGGCGCCTCTCTTTCTCACAGGCAAAGTCGAGCGCAACGGCAGCACCACTGACGGAGGCGGCTGAGGAACGCATCCTCTCAGCACCACTGCATATTTCATGGGAAGGCTCCGTTTAAATGTTTAATGATCTGAAGGCCTGGGGCTGCCTGCCTCATCCTCATCCACCCTGGTTGCAATCCAAAGGCAAGAGGCACGAACCGCCAAGGCAGTGCACACTGTAGTGCAATGGACGGGTGGAGGAAAGGCATTCTGGGAAAGCCCATGACATGCAACCTGCCAGCGTAACCACATGCTTAAGAGGTTAAGCACTCAGCACACCAAGGGAGGCTTTTGCACCAAAATGGCCACTCCAGAGAAACCTACAACCAAGACTCTAGACTTAGGAGTTGTTAACTCTCAGACAGATCAGAAAGCTAACTCAGCCATAAAGAATGTGCTCTATAGACTAATATATATTTTTTCCTATTAAGCATCTGATCGGCCTGTATAAAAGTAGTTAAAGGCCTACTTTAAGAACAGCTGGAGAACAGTTTCAAATGGTAATATGACAATGCCAACATTTTAGGTACTAGATGTATATTAAAAATAAAAAGGAGGGAGGGAGGGAGAGAGGGAGAGAAAGAGAGAGAGAGAGAGAGAGAGAGAGAGAGAGAGAGAGAGAGAGAGAGAGAGAGAGAGAGAGAGAGAGAGAGAGAGAGAGAGAGAGAGAGAGAAAGAAAGAAAGAAAGAAAGAAAGAAAGAAAGAAAGAAAGAAAGAAAGAAAGAAAGAAAGAAAGAAAGAAAGAAAGAAAGAAAGAAAGAAAGAAAGAAAGAGCTGGTTAATTAGCAGGGCCATGAAGATGCATTCCAAGAGCATCTACCCTCTTTGCTGATCACACTTACGGTGTTTTAGTGCAAGAATTTATTCCTGTGGTATCTTTGTTTTAATCTGCATTTTGTATTTTATACTGTATTTTATATTTGTATTTTATATTTATATATATTTGCTAAACGTTTATTGGGTGATATGTTCATATATGGTCATATCGACACACCCACCCCTCCCAAAATAGCAAATGCTGGGCCTGGAGGAGGTGGGAAGAGAAGGGGATTCGGATGGGCCTGTACACAGCTATGCTTCCCAGCCATATTCTGCATGATTGCACCACTTCTGCGATTTCTCAAAGCCTGAAAAAATTCTGGAAGGCTGCTATAGAGAAACTGTAGATTCTGACACCAGAATCCGTGGAGGCCTTTCACCTCCTGAACTTCACCCTCAGAAATCTCTCATCACAGGTGCACATAGCCCAGTGTGAAGTCTGCTTTGAGAGACTGTCTGAAGCTCAGCCAAGAGATGATGCCTCCCACGATTTGGTTGAGGGAGGCCTTTCTGGCCCACGATCACCGCTTCATCATTGGGGACCACACTGGCTCCCATGGTAACACACCCTGAGCACATAGGAAGCGCTCCCATTCCACGTTGACCAGATTGAGGCAAGTTCCCCCAGGGACTGCTGCTTTTATCAGATTACCTTCATGCTGCAAGCCAACTCCATCAGCTTCTTGGCATTCTCCTCTGAGCGGTATCTCTTGGGCAGCTGCACGCGAAAGAACTTTAAAGCCCCCTCAAAGTCTGTCAGAAGCAAGTCATCCTTGGTAGTCTGCAAATGCAAAGGACAAGAATTTTAAAAAGAATGCTTGGCAGCAGATCTCACAGCCCCAAAGCTGGGGGTGGGGTGGGGATGGTAAGAAAATTATTTTACAGTTTCTATAGGGAAGTACTCAGAAATATGTTACTCTGCACGTGTGTGCTTAAAATCCATTTATTCCCTGAATTCCACTTCAGGGCACGATTTCTACAAGAACAAAGCATGGTGGGTGGAACAGCAGGGTTACGATGCAGGGATGTCACTCAGAAAAGGAGGAAGAATTGCTGAATTGTCACAGACAGTTTAACTGAAGGAGGTAACAATTGCAGGATGTTATAAAGCAACTGAAGCAGTCCCTCCCTTTTGCCAATGCTTCAATTCCTGTGGGAAAAGATAGGAACTGGACCCCTAGAATTCCCATCCTGCTAGGTTCTTCCAAGCAGGTAAGAGTTTACTGCATCACTCCCCTCCTGTCCATTTCAGCACAGACCCAACAACCCCACCAGGATTTCCTATTCCGTCTCTTTTTCATGCTCCATATGTGGGCAAGATACGGAGAAAATGAACTACCCCTCTAAAATGGTGAGCAACAGCCCCAGCACAGCTCCCACTTCTTGAGCCCTTCCTGAGCTTTCATTGCTGCTCTGTATGAATTATGTGAATCAGCATCGAGGCAGAGAACTTACTTTTAGCAATCCAAGTGCAACGTTAAAGATAACACTTATGCCCTGCAGGGGGAAAAGAACAGAATGAAAATGTATAGTTTGCCAGACACCCACATGGATCTGCATTCATGTCCTGATGCTCTCTTAAAACTGGGTCATCTAACAAGGGGAAGGTTGGGCAAACTCAGAGCTTGGGGGGAGGGGGAGGATCCCACATTGTATTCCACAATCTGCATTATGTGCAGAGGTTGAGATCTGTGCAGCCTCCAGCGCAAGGCGCAGAGAATCTGGGCTTCTGTTCTTGTTCTATTTTTAGGAGAAAGTTTCTGTCCCTCATTATCACGAACCGAGATCTGCAAGCACAGGAGTTTGCTGGTTCTTCTTCAAGTTTATAGACCGCTACAGTCGGAGAAGCCATAAGGCAGGTCACAGCAAGAGTGTCAGCTGTTCTTGCGCTGACAAATGGCAGGGTCCACCTATACATAGGGAGTACAATCCCAGGTGGGCAACTGAAGGAATGCAGCTGTCTTGATATGAAAGAGAACTAAGCTGTTTCATACCAGCCAGGCTACTGAGAATTAATGAATGATGCTAATTAGCAAGTAAACAAATGATCAGAACTGCTTCCCTGGTTGACGTTGCCTGCCTAAACATGCTTGGCTCATTTATTTCTAACAAGTATGATTTCAGAGGCACAGAATTACACACTTTGAAGAACATCTCCTAGATCTTGAGACAGTTTGTTGTCTCACACAAGAGGGATCATTGCAGCCATCTGCATGGTTGTAAGGCCCAGTGGAAAATACAAATCAGAGGGTAGCCGTGTTCCACCTGCACTAGGATGGGTAGGTTCAAGTGGCACCTTAGAGATCAACAAGATTTTTGGAGGATAGCCTTTCAAGAGTTAAAGCGCCCTTTGTCAGTGGAAGATAAATTTGCCAGGGTGACCTCTAGAAACCTAAGCACATATAATGGTGTATACAGTCCATGCTATGGCATTAAAAGTTACAGCTCTTCCTCCAGGCCAAAGGAGGCAGCTTATATTAAAGTGGTTGGGCAACAACAGCTTCCATTGGTATGGCCCCCTTAGTAGAAACCCACCTTAGCACCAAACCATACCAATATAAAGGAGGACATGGATAAATGATTGGCACTCTGACTACCTCACTGTAGCAACTGGAAACAGCAACCAAATTCTGTTGGCACTGTTCACGGACCAGAGCTAGCCCATAATTTAGGCCCCCAAATACCCAGGATCTCTGAGGAATTTCCTATCCTTACACGGGAGTTTGTTGGTTCTTTTCTGTTATACAGGAATTTGACAGGAATTAAGATGTTAGGGGAACAAAGCTGGCCTCTTTCGATTTAATATTTGGAGATGCTGTAAGAGGTATCTAAGAAATGAAAGATTTCCTAATGTGCAAAATAGCTGGAAATGTCTAGCTCAGGCTTTCTCAACTAGGGTTTCGTGAAACCTTGGGATTTCTTGATGGCCCTGGAAGGGCTTCCTGAATGGGTGGAAACTAATTTTTAATATATTTTTTAAAAATTGTTAAACATTTATTGGGTGATATGGCCATATAAAGGTAAAGGTAAAGGTATCCCCAGTGCAAGCATCAAGTCATGTCTAACCCTTGGGGTGACGCCTTCTAGCATTTTCTTGGCAGACTCAATACGGGGTTGGTTTGCCATTCCCTTCCCCAGTCATTACCAGTAACCAGGAAGCTGGTTACTCATTTTACCAACCTCGGAAGGATGGAAGGCTGAGTCAACCTTGAGCCGGCTGCTGGGATCGAACTCCCAGCCTCATGGGCAGAGCTTCAGATTGCATGTCTGCTGCCTTACCACTCTGCACCACAAGAGGCTCATGGCCATATATGGTCATGTTGACCAGCCCCTCCCCCAAATGGCCAATGATGGGCCTCAGGTGGGTGTGTACATAAGCTATGCTTCTCAACCATATTCCGCATGATTGCGCCACTTCTGGGGTTTCTTGAAGCCTCAAGAATATTTCACAGCTTCTCAATAGTAAAAAGGGTGAGAAAGGTTGGTTTAGCTCCTCCATGGAATGTTGAGATAACATTGTAAAAAACTGTTCACAACTTTTCCCTTGAAAAAAAACATTAATGAAATTGCTTGAAAAGAAAATCTGCCTTGTGAACGCAGACCAGAACAACTAAATCTATACTGCTCAAACCAACATAATGCACATACCTCGCACAACAGCAGGTCAATGATGTGGAAGACCATGTAAAGAGGAAATTTTGCTGTGAAAAGTGTGAGAAACCACTGGGAGGCATACATATGAGCTTCAAGGCTAATATCCAGGAAGTGGCTGTAGAGGTCAGGAATGTACTCCTTAAAAAGGAAAGGAAACCTTCACTTATCTGATCTGAGCAGCAGCACAACACAGCACAATGCAAGGGGATATGACAAGCGCACAAAGTATTTCATAAAATGGCCCATGAAATCAGCCTCAAAATTTAGGTTGCCGATTGGACATATGTGTCTGCTTTATCAAATATTATCATCAACAGTGACTAGTGGCTCACCAGGGTCCCAAACAGAGAACCGTCTTTCCAACCTGAGACACCAGCATTGAACTAAGGCCTCCTACATGAGTACAAGCCATTTGATTACTAAGCTAAGGGCATTAAGATAAAGCTGCCTCAGACCCTTGGTCCGTCAAGCTTAGTCTTGTCTACTCTGACCAGCAGTAGTTCTTTGGGGGATTAGGCCAAGATAAATCTGAACCGACATCACTTCACAATATTGCCCCATGCTAAATCCATCGTCACTGATGCTCCTCATCCATTTGGTCCTGGAGCTGGTGCCAAATGAACCGACTCAGAAGACAGATAGGGCTGGTTGTGTCACCCCATCTGGAGCTGATAATGTGTTGAGTGGGCAGCAGGTACATATTGTTTTAAAAGACAATGGTCATGGCGACAGAAGTAAGAGGAGACAAACCACAGCTCAGTGACAAGTGAAACAGCTAGCGCTGTGTTAATGCTGAAGAACAAGTGATGAGACAGGCAGTCTTGGGTTCAAATCTCACCAGAATGCCCCAAAGGCAATTTACTGTTAATAACAGAGTGTCTGGATTTTGTACTGTAAAGAATGCCGCCCTTCAAACAAAGTCACATCACATCACGTCCATAAATAAAAGACAATCGGAGGAAAAACATTTACTCTTGGTTCAAGCAGAGCAGACCACCCTTACCTGCATGAGACGTTCCAACTGGTAAAACTTGCAGTGCAAATCTTCAAAGTTTTGTTTGAAAAGTTCCCTGAGTCCATAGTCAAACATGATTTTGACCAGAACACTAAACGCCTGTTCTTCAGGCATCTGTCAAAGAGAGAGAAAAAAACGGCTGCCATTTTTTTTTAAAGGGAAAGAATCTAAACACTCTTCTGCCTTCAGTGCAAGCATGCCCAGTTAACAGCCTGACTATCATGGCAGTCAGAAGCAAACGGCTCCCAAGATATCCACAAGCAGCCCTCAGAGGACACTTTAATTGTTCTTCCTGCCATAATATAACACCAGCTCCTGCTGGTCAAGGGTGTATTCCACCAAAGCAAGGCCATGCTTTAGCAGCAGAGCAGGGGTCAGCTACTGGTGTGACAGGCTCACAATGACCCAGAACGTCTTGTTCTTTTCCCAACAGGCTGCAACCTAAACCTTCCACTAAGGTCATGCACTGATTTCCTCCCAGTGTTCAGCCTAACACGGGTCAAAAACAACAGCCTTTTGAGGAAGATGGCTGCCAAGATGCTTGGAACTGCATACCGGAAACCAGCTTTTACCTACGCTCTGAGTAGATGCCTTGAGACAAGCGTGCACAGACTCTCCAACCTTTTAAGTGCTCTTTCATAGGCAAACAGGTAATGCACTTCAAATGTCTTGGGATTCAGCTCTGTCTCTTGGAAGCAACATTAAAAACCAGCCCCAGACAGAAAGAACTCTGAAATCCAAATGGCTTAAAGATAACTTCTCTCTAAATGAATAATCACTGTAAAACACAAGACACGAGTTATGCCTGTTAGGGCACAAAGAGCCAGCAGCAGGAGGCTGCTAGGGCCCAGGAGGAGGGGCTGCCACTGCCTGGACTGCTGCGGCACAACATCAGTCACTAAAGCATCCTCTGGTTTTCTGGGAATGGGTCTCCTCTGGGCCAGCCTTGTCCACAACACTGCACTCTCCTGCGAGTACAGTGGTAGCAGCGGCTCACCCTTTCTCTCTCCACTCACACTGAAGAAGAAAAAGGACATTCTGTCCTTCTAGGCAGCTGCATCTTGCCAGACCAAGTCCAACTACCTCCAAGGTGGCTTCATCCCTTAAAGAGGCCTCCTGGTGTCATTCAGAGAGAGTGGACAGGCATCAGCAACTTCTCTATACTGCTGGTAGGACTGGGCCCTCTGGCCCACTCCATCCTCTACTATTTGTAGTGTGCAGTACCCACCATCTTTAGCTGCAGAAGGTCCTCCTCCCCTTTCCTCGATGGAGGAAAAGGGCAAAGCTGTTACTGTTGACTGTTCACTCACCCATCCGGCTGCTTGTAGGAACAATGCAGCCGCCATTGCTTGTAGGGGGGGGGGCTATCACCTACTTGTGATTCTCTTGCCAGCCCACCCTCCCTCTTCAGCTACTGCCACAAATTCGTCAGGCCAGACAATGGCAAGCAGCAGCTTCTGTTGCTTACCTACCTCTGTCTGAAGCAGGGAGATTATTAGTAGGGGAAGGGGGCTACTGGAAGGTCTGTTGCAAAGAGCCCTTTACAGCTGGAGCTGGCCCTGAGGGAACAAGTCACTGCTAAATCTATCAAGGCCTTCCCAACCTTTCCTGTGAATATGCACCATCACTGTTAAATAACCACCTGCCTATTTGATGGACGTCTTTGCCATATCCTTCTGTATCCTCCATGTGTCATGGGGGGTGGGGTGGGAAAGAGGAGAGGGGAGAGGAGCTGCTTTTGTTAACCTGGCAGGAAGTCGGGTTTTTCAGCAAAGTGCAGAATCATTTTATATTTAGGACCGGAGGATGGTACAGCCATCACTCAAAAGAAGCTGAAGGGTTGGGAAGAAAATCTTTTTGGTTTTTGTGAGAAAAAAGAGGTCATTGATCTGAACAACGGCCTGGCCCGGAAGCTCTGCTCACTGTCATTCAACAACTGACAGCATAGATAACTTGTTTAAAAAAAGAACATATAATGGTTTAAAAATATCTTTAGTGTCAGAAAGAGAAACTTAAGGTTTTATTTTTGGAGGGGAGGGGATGCTCTACAAAACGCATCAGTATTTTCTTAACATGAAGGCTTCAAGAAAGAAAGATCCAGCAAGTTTGGCCCTGCAGATGTGGCTGTGGGCTAAAAGCTGGGTAAAACCTGTACTGAGGACTCCTAAGTGCCCATTCATACAACCATCTCACGTGGTTAAATCAGCTTGAGGAACTCTGGGCAAGTGATGGCAAGGCTCGCAAATAACGCAGAACCAAAGAGGGAAACCAAAACCCAACCTAGCCAGAAAAGTTAGGAACTCAAAGGTTGAGCTGCAAAAATGATTTTTTAACAGTTTCAAGTATTTATTACATAAAGTGCACTAGTTCAACATATTGAAAACATAGTTACCATAATTTAAAAGCATCCCGTTTCTAACTACACATGGAATAGAACAACATAGAATGGACCAAACGTATTTCGACCCCAAGGGGGTCTTCCTCAGTGGTCAAATTATTGTGAGGAATGCACTTGGGTATAAAATCAAAGGGCTTGCTGAAGACGAGTTCAGGCCTACTTTCCCAGACGTGGAGAGTTCCGTGTCTTAGAACTGAACCCGCCCCACACACACACACATGCATACACATATTTTCCTCTGCATGCAAGATTGACTGCAGACTCCATACGATCTTGTCTGCAGTGTTTAATTCAGTCAAGGATCACTAACAACAACAAAGCCAACAAAGACCATCAACCAGTCTGGTAGATTTCCTCATGGGATAATACTGAAGAGAAAAGGAATGAGGGATGCTGTTCCACAAACCTTCAAGGGAAGACCGGGGGGAGGGGGAGCACAGAACATACCAAAGTTCTACATAAAGGTGCGCAAATCATGCAACTAGCACCATGTAAATCTCATCATTAATTAAGATCTTCAACAAAAGCCCTGCTTTGTATATCCACTGTACACTGAAATTAGGCCCTTCTGCAGTGGCGTTTTGACTGCAAAACTCTCTCTCTCTCTCTGTAGCTGCTCCCCCAGAGTTTTCTACACTGTTTAGGTTTAGGCACCATGCTAAGATCTTTTTCTCTCTCCTCCAACTTTTGGGTTAAATTCAGTATTTGTGTTAGCGGGCCGTTGGATATGTGGCACATTTCTCCTTTCAACAGGCTGGAGGAAGTCATCTAAGCCCCCTTCCTTCTCCAGGGTGTTTTTTGTTATTTCTGTGCATAAGATTTGTTTGTTGAAGGCAAAGAGAAACTCACGTGCAGAAGCAGCACAGCAGCGAGGAACGACTGGCCCTGGCAATAACCAATCTCTTCATCGTAGACAGAGTAGGCCTGGGAAGAGAACCAGGATGCCTTTGAAGCAGAAGTATGAGGAATGCACCAGGTGAGAAGCACAGCAACAAAGCCCCTCCCCCCAAAAACACACACACAAAAAAACAAAACTCAGCAACAACTACTATTCCTCCAAAGCCATAGGAGAGGCAGTTTATATCTTGTGAACTGCCACGGCACATACCAGGCATGTTATGTTTATTATACAGTGCCACTGTTGCTCTGTGGGGCAGCTGTGAAAGTCACAGCTTTCTAAGTTTAAGAAGGTTTTTAATATCAAGTACCCAAAATACTGCACTTAAAGCACCTTTTGCACTCATGGGCAACGGTCCAAGGTTACTAGGTTGTTGCATTGGAGCAGGGGTCTGATCCCCAACCTTCCAACACTGGCTGCTACACCAGGCTCTCCTTGAAAACAGGAGATAGAAACTTGTCTTGATATTTTTTAAAAGATTCTCGGAAAGCTGTGTTAGTTTTATTGCCATATAAAAGCTCCTGCGGAAGCTTTCGTGGTTCCGCAGGGTCTGCAAGACTGAGCTCTTCTGCCAGGTTTATGGTTGAGGCCGGGGCGGAGAGAAGATCAGTTAGCCCCACCCCGCCCGCCAAGAAGCAGCTATGCTTTGTGAACATCTATGGCATTGGTTATGGCTCCTCTCACCTTCCCTGTGGGTTGTTATGTTAGGGGAATGGGCAGATGGATAGATGAGTTACACCACCATGTTTTATCTTGTATGTTTGTATTTTTATGTCCTGTTTTAGTGTTGATGGACTAGTATTGTAACCCGCCACGAGCTGGTTCTCAGGAGTGGCAGGAAATAAAAATCCAAAAATAAATAAAATATTTATCAGTAGGCCTACAGCCCCTGCACAGCAAAGACAACAGGCAAGGGAGGAGCTGAGAACTCAACCCCAACCCAGCTCTATGTATCTGGACTGCAGGTATCTAGGAGCATGCAGTTCCTACATAAACCAGATGTGGAATGAACCACCCAGAGTTTCACAGTTCCCTTTCTAAGGGTGCCATTCTTTGATGCAGGGATATTAACACAAAACAAAGCTTTTAAGTCTTTGATTTTAATATTAATTATACACAAGCGGTGGAGGCTTCGTCCAGACCTGGTGTGTCCCATGTGGAGCGCATCATTTTTAATGGTGCGCTTTCACAGAAAAGCGCTTAGGGTGGCCAGGAAGCCAAGATGCTTTCCATGCCAACCAGTCTCCGGGGGAGGAGGATGCAACTTTCTAGATGTGGAATTCAAAGAGCCGGACCCCGCTCCCCATCAAGCTAGGAGACAGGATCAAAATGAAGCACAGCTCTTGTTTTTACCTACTAATTGCCTCCTGTATTTTAATGAGCAACTTGATTATGTTTGCGATTTGCCTTATAATGCTAATGAGGAAATAATTATGTGGAGTTCTTTCTAGAGGAGTGCAAAGATCCTTTGTGAAACCCCCTTTGCTCTGTTCCCCATTGGTAGGGAAAACTCACAAGATCAGTTAACTCTGTTCCAGGAACATGACTTAAACCAAAGGCTGGTTCCCTCTGGCTAAAGAAGCAGAGGTACCAGTCAGCAGATAGAAGCCACACGGCATTGCTGCCACAGTCCTGCATTTTTCAGTAAGCTCGTGATCAATTTGAAACAATGCATTGTGATTTTTAGAATTTGAAGTGATTTATAGCAGTTTGCAAACCAACTTCCAGCATCTAGAATACATTGCACAGAGAAAAAATATTACACAGTAGTTTCCTATAAATCCAACCGGTGACTCATGCAAATGAGCCAGGCCACACACTGTGGGAATTATTGTCCGCCCACCATTTTAGTCTGGAGACAATGCTCCTGACATCCAACATAGCTGTCCATTAAGCCCTATACACAGGGTCACACCAGCTGAATTAGTTCAAGGGAACTTTATGTATATTGCATTCCACTCAACACTCTGACCCAGGTTCTGGCTAACAAACTGATTTGCCTCTAAATGACATTAGCCTGACATACAGGAGCAAACAGCCCATTCATCTAGGTCCCCATAGCTCTGGTCAACAACTACCCCGGCCGAAAAGGACTAAAGAGGTCACATGTCTGATACCTTGCATATTTTGTACAATGAGTCCTGGCCATCTCCCCCAGTGTCTTTAAAGTAATCGTGGGCAGGGAACGTGCGGTTGATGTCCCGTGTGATGGCACTGTCCTGTGGAGACTCCTGCAAAGCCAATGAGACAAAAAAGTCTGGTTAAGTTCAAGAGCTGCAGACAGGACTGGGACTAGATCAAAAACCAATCACTTTGACAAAACAATCCAAAATGAAAGCATTGGCCATTTCTTACCTTGCCTTTTAATGTTCATGGTAAAGGGCTGCCAACTAAGACTCCTCCTCCCTACCTCTCAGTCCATCGTTAAGGGAATCTTGATGTATTTTAAGAAAAAAGCTCATTTTGCCCAGTTCTTCTGCTCTTTGGGCCCCAACCCAGCCCTATTACACCAACCAAGGACTCCACAGAAGCTCCCACTTCTGCATCCAACATAAAAGAGTCAGCTACTTCAGTCCACTCTTAAGCATTGTGATACAGAATAGGATCCTGACTCTGTACACCGAGGTCCCTTGTAGATCGAAGCATCTAATTTTTATTTCATTTCTAAAACAATGTGACTGTTTAAAATGATATGGGTTTGGGTCCACTAAAGTAGGGGTAGTCAACCTGTGGTCCTCCAGATGTTCATGGACTACAATTCCCATGAGCCCTGCCAGCATTGCTGTCCATGAACATCTGGAGGACCACAGGTTGACTACCTCTGCACTATGGCTTCCCATATTTCTTGGCTTATGGGTGTCCAGCTCGGAAAGAAGTCTTGCAGGCCCCTCCCTTCTCACTTTCATCTGTTTGTTATTTGAACGACTTTATGCATGAACTAGAACACTGTGGCTGCTTCGGAAACCCTCCAGCACAAACCACCATCGCTGTACTCTGCAACAAGAGATAATTGGCATTGGATGCATTTGCACAACGTCCCCAGTATCATGTGATGGCACAGACATGTCACAGCATGTGCAGAAAGAGCCACATATATTCCACACACCAGAGATCACACCCCTCAACTGTAGGATTCACAGCCAGGTGAAGTTGCGGTTGCAGAGAGGAGGTGCTTGTTGAAATCTTGTTTATACATCATACGTTTCCCTCCGCAGAGAGGATCCAAAGCTTACTGTACTACAACCACTCTGTGAGGTATTGTTAGGCTGAGAGAGAAAGAGACAGAGAGAATGGACTTGCCCAATGTCACCCAGTCAGCTTCCATGGTAGAGGGGGGTTCAAACCTGAGTCTCCATGATCCTATTCTGACTGTCTAACCACTAGAATAGCGATCCCCAACCTGTAATCCACATGTGGTCCTTCGACTAATTGGAGGTGGGCCCTGAAGGACGCCTTCTCTGCCCCCCCCCGGCCCTTTACTTCACCTCCCCAGCCCTTTACAACATACTTCGGGTGTCATTGTCTCCCATCACTATTTCGTTGCAGAGAAACAAGCTCAGGGTTCCCATTGGTTTGTCATTGTCATGAGTTAAAATTTCCATGAAAATAAAATGTTCCTTATGTTCATTGTTGTGGTGTGTCTGTATCTTATTTTGAAGGGATGTTTAAACATTACCATAGCGATCAGAGAGCGTTAGGGCAGTGGTTGAGAGTAGAGGAGTAAACTACCCCCCCCCCATCGGGCCTCAGTAAAAGGTGGTGAGTGGTCCCCAGCGTTTAGTCCCCGGTGATAAAAAGGTTGGGGACCACTGCACTAGAAGGTAGCTGAGGCACCTGGATTGTGTGCTCTGCAGGATTTCTTGTTAATCAGGTCGCAACGTATATCAGAAGCAAAACAAATTCTACAGACAACCTTCATACATTTTCTTGGACATAAAATGTGTGGCCACATCTATTGCTTTAAGCACAGGGTGCTTCAATCCTCCTGGCTATGAGGCCATATGAAAAGGACAGAACAGCCCAGCTTAGTGAAAGCTTGTCTAAATATCAGAGTCTATATTGAGGATTTCAAATTGCTTTAGTCTCATCCTCCTAATACAGCCCTTTTTCAACCTTTCAGGCTTCGCAAAGCCCCTGAAGTGCTACCCCCTGCCATACCCCTGGAAGTGACATCACCACCCGTGTTAACAGGCCGGCTGAAGGACTGAGAGGAGGAGAGAAAGGAGATGGTTAAAGCCGGAAGTAGGCGTGTAGGCTCCAACCTCTCCCAGGAGCACAAACCATAAGAGAACTCATGCTTGGGAGGAAGGGGAGCAATGGAAGCAGACAGTTCCCTAGTTTATGGCTGAGTCCATTAAGCAGGATGGGAAAGCCCAGTCCCCCTCGAGCCCCTGCCCTAATATCTGCATTTTATTCCAAAATGCATCAAACGCTTGAAAAATATTCAGCCTGAAAACTCCAAGAGATGCCTCAGTTAGAATTCTGGTACCTGAAGTGAGCAGTAAAGAGAACCAAAGGATCATCTAGATCCATCAATGCACTTTTCAAGACTCCAGCTCTGAAAATAAGCCTCCATAAACCTTTCTGCACAAGCTCCACAAAACTCATTAACCAGAAGCTTTTTGAAGAGCTTTAATATAATTAATATGCAGCAATCTGCCTCTATCTTTCCTTTTCCCAGAGGAAAACGTGGCCCAGTTTTGTTTGTGAGATTGACAAGAGCAGCCTAGGAGGAAGGAGAAGTCTGGGCATTCCCAAGCGAGAATCAACAACTAATTCCCCTTCTTTTCAGGCTTTCCACAGACTAAGCCACAATCAACAGAATGTTGTTGGCTGGAGGCTTGAAAATTAATAGCTGTGGCAGAAGGTCGCTCTAACTTTATTCAGATATAAAGGAACAAATCTTCAGGCTCGTGTGCTCAGTTCAGAGATCAAAGGGAACTTGTTTGAGGGGGAAGAGGGAAGGTAAGCACCTAAAATCCAGAGGTCCCAAGCCTTGTTACATTAACCTCAACAGGCACGGTGCTGGGTTTAAACTGAAATTAGATTTCACTGGCATGAAGTTTCCAGCTCGGTGCATATAACCAGTCCTCTTCTGACTCATGCAGACAAGATATACAAGCAGAACTGTGCAAATACTAAAGAGTGCTATCTTGGGGGGGGGGGGGTGTTAGCTGTAGTAATGCAGTAAGAGAACTCTAGGGAGGGGGGGGAGTATATATTCTTAAGATCTGGAAATATTTAACACACCCACATTTTGAACTCCAGCCTCCTAATGGCTTCTAGTTGACAAAGTAGGCCTTCATTTGGAAGTAGGTCCATAATTATACAAACCCTCTTCCCCTTGCTTCTACTGGCAATCAAGCAAGGATGGGACCAAGGTCTGGGAGTGGATTGCTCTGGTGACTTTCAGTGCAGCATTAGTGTATTCTCCTTGCTTTGCTTGCCTCTGGGATTTTTATAACGTTCTTCTGCTACTGGAACATGTTGTTTGGGGACAGAGGGGGAAAAAATGCACGGAAATGATAACATTTTTAAAAGATTTTTAAAAAACAGTACTTGGTCTAAACAAGTGTACCACAGCCATTGTATAACCCCCCATCGTTCCTATTTTTATACTCTGCGATGAGAATTGGCTTGCTGGGCTATTTCTCATGCTTCCAGTGGGGGGGCTGGGGAGCCAAAAGGAAACCTTTGCAAGAACACACCCTTCACAATCTTGGGGTTGGAAATAGAAAGCAATAAATGGCAGGAAGAAAAAGAAAGCAGCAAGGAAAGTGAAGTGGAAGCCTGCCGTGAGAATGAAGGAGATTGGCAGAGCCAAGATGACAAATTTCCCAGCATGGCTCCTGGTCATTCACTAAAAGGGCAGGAAGCTTGCAATCTTATCAGAGAAAGCTGGAGATTTATCGGGAGCGGAGGTTTAAATAGCTCAGGAGAATCATTTTCCCCATCCTAAACTGGATTTCAGGATCCCAAAAAAAGTTCCCAGTGATCTGCTGTAAAACAATCAAACTTATAATTGTCTTACAGAATTCACCGCAACCCAATGTGGAGGATGTGACCATCTTAGATGACTGTCAAGACAGGCATACCCAAATATACAGAGGAAAAGTGTAGGTCTTGTTGCAGCCATGCTTGCTGAACAGAATCCCCATTTACAGAGATGCTGGGAACAAAATTAAAATAAAATATAAAATAAAATAAATGAGATTCTCCCCACCCGTGCTCTGCTCAAGGGCTTCCCAGAGATCAAGCAAAATAAAGGACTGGATGGTTATGATCTGATCAAGCAGAGCTGTTCTTAAATGCTTAAATTAGCTTAAATTGTTTTTGGTGGTGCCCTACACGTAAGCCACGCAAGCACCAAGGGAAAACTTGCTGGCTACATGCCTTTCCCATGGAGACTAAGGGCACCACTGGAGCAGGAAGCCCTCTTGTGTGAATACAGTGGAGATCCCACCCAGCCCAATGAGGCTTGCACAGGGGAGCATTCCCATTGGTAACACCCTAAGTCATCTTGCAGAATGACCTGGAATTATTTCCAGAATTTAAACTGGCTTCCATCACCAGGTTTAAGCGATTTAGGGTATATACTGTGGTTTTCTGCTTGGTTTTGCTTCAGCACAACATATTTTTAAGTCGAAACGGTTATATTTTTCTTTTGATTTATTGTTCGTATTTGGCAGGGGCAGCACAAGAGAAAGAAGCTGAATCGATATAATAAATACTTCTTCATTCTGTCTCAGACTGAGCAGCTGCACTGAGAATTACACCTGGGAATTACAGAGACTTTTCATCTTGCAAAGCTCTACTATTTCCAGCTCTGGGAAACGCAATATATGGGAAATGCAAATCTCCTAACGCCAGAAAAGTTACATCCAACTAACATGTTAAAAGAAAATATTTACCAGAATGTGGCTCTTGAGCCTGATTTCCATTGAATATCTGAGACCAAATCCATTTGAGACAAGCTAAGAGATGGGTGGCCAGCTGCTGTTTGATACAATTATGCTCCAATATGACATAGTTTCAGGCCAAATATGGCAATAAGTCCGATTCTAAAAATAAGAGTGAATCCTCAAGTGATACCCAGCCCCCTCATCTGTGTGCATTTCCTTTTAGGGCTCAAGTTTCCCACAAGAAAATCATAAAGAGGCAGTTGGTACAACAACAACAAAAAGATAATAAGGCATCCACAGAAAATGGCTGGTCATATTTTTATGCCAAAGGCGACTGGAGAACAGCTGGACCTTTCTCTCTCACACAGCATTTAATGCCACGAATGAAGATAGAAGGGTGGAAAACACAAGCCATCAGCTCACAGCTCTCACGCAAGAATGCAGCCACACACAAAGGCACCCATAAAAGAAAAAAGAGGCTAGGAAAAGTTTATTTTTAAAGATCTTGAAACCCAGTATCTAAATCAAGGATAAAGCACACTTCGGAGGAAGTCTGTGCACAAAAACATACATGAAATCAAAAGCTGATATCACTCTTTGCTAGAATTCCACACCTCCAAAATCAATAGCTGCATATTGGCGTAGAGTAAGCTTTTTGAAGACATAAATCATGCTGGTGACGGCTCCTGTACCAGAGGTGGCTGCCTGCATGCTCTTCAAAGGAAAACAGAATCCCCCTGCATTATAGAATGGCAGAAATGTCTGTGCACAATGCCACACGCTATCTCAGAAGTAACACAAAATGCCTTTTCATGGCAGCTTCCAACTTTTAGCATGCAACAAGGGGATAAAAATAAAACACCAGAGAAGTGGGGAAAACTGCATTTGGGGAAATGTTTGCTAAAGGGTGTGGAAAGCAATCCCATCTTCGTGCAAAATAAAAATAAATGCCCCGGTCCACCCTGCAGTGTGGCAAAGTGCCGCAAAGTCGACCAGGGCATTTTTTGCCCCCTCTGGGCTGTCATGGGACAAGGAGGAGCCCTGTTGACCTCCACAGTGGGCTAAGAGAACTCGGAAGAATCAGTGTTTCCTTAGCCCAGGGCTTCTGGGGCTAGGTCTGCGAGGGTGGCGGCCTGGCGGCAACGTCACATAAAAACAAGAATTTGCTCCGCTTCCATATGACTGCCCTCTTAGCCTTTTCTGCCCGTGCGGAATCAGCTTTTGGGAACGTTTGTGCTTAAGAAATGGTGTAAAAATATTGTCAATGAAACTTATTAAATAATGAAGAACAAATAAAAACCTGGAACTCTATAGTTTATTCAATTTACTTCATATTAATAAAATGTTTGCATGTACAGTATCCCCTAGACCAGTGGTCTGCAACCTTTCTAAGGCTGCGGACCGGTGTGTGGGGGGGGGGTGATCCGGCAGCCACGCATGCCTCACATGCGCAAACGCAGGCCCTTACCTTCAAAGTTTTCCTACTACCAAGAGAACACATATTTTATTTTGTATTTCCACTGGGTCCAACACGTTAACTCCAAAATATGGCAACTTTTCTTAATTTGAAACCCAAACATTACAATGCTGTTAAAAGTTGGTAATGACTCCTCCTCCTCCTCCCCTCAGCCATATATGTGAAATAGGCTATCCAAAGGATATGTTCCAAATCAAATTAGATGCACATTGAATGTAGATAATGTATTCACTCTGGATGCATCTTGATAGAGTTCAGCAACTGGGGAAAGCCTCATGTGCCATGGGCACAGAGAAAGCACGCATTTCCACAGAAAACCTAACCATTCCTGGTTTGAGATGAGCTCTTACAATGCGAGCTTATCAGGCTTTGAGCAAAATCTTGAAACATATTCCTAGGGGGGGGAAACTTACAAGCACCGATGGAAGACAGCTTTACTTGAACCGCCACAGATGGGGGAGAGCTTTATTTGTAGGTTACACACAGCTTACAATACACAGCTGCAGCTGACCAGTCAGATTTTGAGAATAAATTACATGGTTCCTTCCCAATAACAAATGTCATTTTTTACCTTAATATTTCAGAAAGCTGCACACTCATGACAAGCAAAAAGGGTTTGTGCATTGCAGTACTCGCCTGATTTCTAGCTATTGGACCTCAAGAGCCAGCTAAAGATCAAAGATGTACAATTAGTGTCAAACATTTAAAAGATTCCACAGAGAAAAATTACTGGCACTATAAATACACCAAGTAAAGCTGCCAGACCACAGTGTTTGTTATATCTTTCTCCTGAACTGCTTTTGTACTTTTGCCAGCATGCTGAAAAGGTTTACCTTTCAGAAATGTTGGCTCTTTAAGGCTCTACTAGTTATTCTTGACCTGCTCATTTCCCCCATCCCAGAACAGTAATTGCTTTCTACTTTGTGCAGAATGAATGTGTTAGTAAATGCTTTTTGTCCATGGATTATTACTAAAGACACTGCAAAACTGACCCTTCAGATACAGGAGTTATCTGATCAACCTGTATTACTCCTTAGTAAGTTTTCATTTTTTAAACGTACAAACAATTTTACCTTCCCAGTTATAAGAACTCACTTACCAACGATACTGCTTACAGTTCAAGGAGATGAACAAAGCACTGACCTTGGGGCTCACAATGGACTCTGTGCGACCAATGAATGAAATCCTTGCTCTTCTACTCATCTCTTGGCCCTCGGTCAGGCTGGACCCAGGCAGCATTGTCTGATACAACAGAGGCAACTTCTTGCCTGAGAATTTAAAACACTGACCTAAGGAAGCTGTCAATTCCCTGAGAATCAGTTTGCCGCAGGTCCAATCTCGCCCCTCCAATTCTCTCTATTTCTTCTGGCCAGATAACCTTGCCCTGAAACCAGATGTCAAAAGGGAGCACCACAGGAGCCTGTGCTATGGGCTCAAGGGAGCTCCATTCCCTAACAGGGCTCTCATGTTGTCCTTATCTCCACCTCCTTACTACCACCAAAAGCTACTCTTGCCATAACACATGCAAGCAGGACCAGAATTCCCTCATGCATCACAAAAAACAGATCTGCACCTGATCCTATACTACAGTATTTGCTGGCATATAAGACTACTTTTCCCCTCTGAAAAACATGCCTCCAAGTGGGGGGGGGGGGTGTCGTCTTATACGCCGGGTGCACTTCAGTTGGGATAGACATAGCTGCCCATAGTGGCCCATAGTACTGTATTTTGAGTGGAAATGTTGGAGGGTCGTCTTATACGCCCAGTCGTTTTATACGCCGGCAAATACGGCACATTACAGCAAAGAGGTCAAGAAAAGAAACAATAAGAAATCATGCCCTTAAATCATACTGGGGAAAGAATGCAAAGGGCTCTAGAGATAAGCACTGGCACCTTGAATGTAACCAGCAGAACTGGAACAGATATACGTGTGCGTGTGTGTGTGTGGCTTCTGAACAACCTGGGTCCTGGTGCATCCATCTACAGTCACCAAGCACTTCTGCTCCAGAAAGGGGAGTATTTCACAAATCAAATGAAGATAATCACATGGGCTCCTGGCCACAGCTGCAGCCTGAGATTCAAGAAAAAGACCTGGATGTAAATGACTGGATCTGATCATTTGGGCTCCAAGGACATCCTAATTCTTCTTCTCTAGTTCACCAAGGCTGAACCAGCCAGAAAAAAAAAATTAATAACCAGCGTATTAGAATGCCATCCACTAAAGAACCCCCTCCCCAGCCTACAGAGCAATTTAAGAATCCGCTGATATACCTGAATTAACTGTGGTATAAAACTCAGATGCTGTTATAAGGTCATATCACAAAGTCCTCAGAATCACTCCTTGGAAACAGCTGTGCCCAAAAAATGAGATTCATATTTTCTGTTAGCTATGGTGTTACTCTGTAGTGGGGCTATAATACACCAGGGAACAGAATCAGAGATAACCACCTCCAAATACATGGCTGAACAGGAACCAGAACTTCTCACACTTAAGTCACTAGACTGTCTAAAAATGCTGGTTGTCGTAAAATGTCACCAAGTAACAGTATTTTCGCAAAAGAACTGAGAATATGCATTTAAACATCAACACATGTATGTTCCACTTTTCGTAACAATTTTGAAGTGGGACAAAGACCCCCCCGTTTTAAAAAGTTCTAAACATTCTTCCTTTTTTGCTGTCAAAAAAGGTAACTTACGAAGACACTGCAGGGTTTTCAAGGCGAGATGTTCAGAGGTGGCCTGCCTCCATGTCACAGCCCTGGTATTTTCTGGTTGTGTTGATGGACCTCCTTATGGTACCTGGGTTTTGGCCACTGTGTGACACAGACTGCTGTGCTGGATGGGCAACTTGTCTGTTCCTCGGAGGTCTCCCATCCAAATACTAGCCAGGCCAACCCTGCTTAGCTTCTAAGCTCTGATGAGATCAGGCTTGCCTGAGCTCTCATTCATACACAACATTAAAATATGCACCGTGGGGTGGATCAACTGGTTCTCCGTCTAAGAGAGGACCCTCTCCCAACGGAAGCGAGAATCTTTCCCCAATAGACTCTTCACGTAGTAGAAAGGAACCTGAATAAAATCAAAATGTCTGAACAAAGAGAGCAAAACCAACATTCCTAGATGTTAGGTGGGAAAAAAATGAACGTTTTACACACTTTGCTGAAAAGTAGTCAGGCTAACTGCCCATTCCAAAGCTCACACGGTGAGAAATCCCAGTTGTCTCTCTGAGTAAGTTCATGTTGTTCTCTCTGAGTAAGTTGATGTTCATATACCAGGAGGTTAATGTCGAAGCAGGAATTCCTTGTAATGTATGGGATACAACACAACATTAAGTCGGGTGTCAGCAACCTTTTGAATAGAGCCAAACGACATTAAAATTCAGAGCAAGAGGTCAATAAAAAGTCAATTTGCATAGCAAAAAACACATAGCTTGATATGCCTGATGAGCCATACAAATTTCTGCAGCCCAAACACTGGTTGTTACAAGATCTTTATTAGGAAGCGGCACACAGATGAGAGCCCACAGTAACTAATACACAAGAGAACTCCATATGTTTTTTTTCATAAATTTACATATAGTTCACCTCTACCATTTCCCTTTCTGTGAAGCATCTGTAAGTAGCCCTTTTGTTTTATATAATTTTTTGCCTATTTTAGCATCAGACCTACACCTCCAATACACAGAAGCCAACCAGAGATCCATCAAGGTCATTACTAGCAAGAGCTCTTCAGTGTCTGTGTCTTTCTCATAATCTACCATTTGAGCCTTTTAAAAAATATCCGGAGATTGAATCTGGTACCTCCTGCAAACCAAGTAGATATCACGCCTCTCCTTTTCTTAACTGAAAATTTATCTTATCTTCCCCCTGCCCTTAAGGAAAAATATCTGGTTTTGGACCAAGCCACACTTGGCTCTGGAACACTAGAATTGCAGGGCCCCATAGTAAATTTTGGTTAAATTATAATTTGTGTTAATACCTATTATGCCTTAAAGGGTTACATTTCTCTTCCACAAAAGAGGGGAGCAAATACATCTCAAAGCAACCCAGGTATATCAGCTCCTCACTCAAAAAAAGATACACATCAATTTCATTGGTGCATAAATCCTGTGATTGCTTGTGCCCATATAAGGTTTAACTACTTTCAGAACATGTTTTCAGGCAATTTCTTCAGCAAAGAGGCAAAAACCTTAAGGACATATAAATGACCTGACAGCACAGGCAGCCACTGAGCCAAGGAAGGCCTTTCAGGCTTGCAAACATGCCAAATAATTTCTCACTATCTACTGTGGTACCAAGATGACAAGTCGGGTCAGATGGTCTTCCTTCTGCAACTTCCTCTCAGTCTATGGATTCAAAAAGGCATAACCTGGACTAGAAGTTTAAATGACCACTCTAAACACTGCTTGTTTTCTTGTACAACACTTTCTTGTATAACACTTTCATCATACAAGCCTTGATAATGTTTGGCTTTGTCAGCCCAAGGCAGGTCCTTCTACTTTAGCATCCTATTTCCCACGATGTTTGACCAGATTGCCCTGGAAGAGTCACAAAGGCTAAAGCTTTCCCATTTTTGTCCCCCCCCCTCCCCGACATTCAGAAGTATACTATCCTATGAACAATGTGATTTCATACAACTTTCATGGCTAATATCCTTCAAAAGACTACTCCTCTACAAATTTGTCTAGTCCCCTTTTAAAGTCACCTATGGCTTGACCTATACATGCATCAGAATGGACTTTTCCACTTCAGACTACAGGAGAGGTGTTACATTTGCTGGCAGGGGCTTCTGGGAATTGTGGTTCATGGACATCTGGAGGGCCGCAGTTTGACTACTCCTGCTCTACATGAACAATTCCCCGTAAATGGAAAACTTCCACATCATGTGAAGTACTAGGGCTAGCTTTGTCCTGGGTGCGTGCCATTCCTATTTACAGGGAGTTTTTATTCAAACAAAACAATGGGAATGCAGACTTGGCACCTGCAGCCCGCAATGATAGAACCCTTCCTACTACACGCATTGACTGCGCCTCAGAACTAGTATCCATCGGCACACCCCATAACATGATCCACATTTTCTACTTCACATACAGGAAACAAAAGAGGACTAGGAGCAATATGCTAGAGGCCAAGGCAATACTGAGATGGAAGCGACCTCAGGTTTCCTGCAGTTGCTTCAAAGAAAGCGTCTTTCTACCATGCACTGCCTTATGTTACAGGAAACAGCAGCTGAATGCATTTATGCAGGGTGCCAGGGCCTATTGGGAATTCTCTTTTCAGTTTACCACTCTATCACTATTTTAAGTCAGCTAGTCCATGGACTGGAATGGCTACAAACTTTCTCACTGCCATCTTAAATCCTTCTCTGTATTACAGGCCCAAGAGGGAGCTAGCAGACTACCTGAGGTCTGGAGGCTCCACCTTTTGAGTCTGAAGCCCACAGAAAGGCCTTACCAAGAATGCAGAACTGCAAGTGAGAGAATAGCATTGATCTGTGCTTACACCACAATGACTTTTCTTCCTGGGCAGAAAAATAAGGCCTATACTACTAATTTTCTGTGTAGCCAACCCTGCACCACAATGCCAATGCAGAACTGGAAACAAACAAACAAATAAAAATACCCCTTCCATTGAGCTTCTAGCCCTCACTGTGCTGAAATCATCTGGAGAAGCCTGCGTGGTTGGGATAAGGTGGAACCAGGGCTACTGTCACGGTGGAAGTCAGATCTGAAAGCCCAGCATGGCTCAGAGCCCCTCCACACAGCAAGGAGAATGGAATATATGTATCGCTTATGCGCGAGTGTTTGAGTTGCACATTTGGTAGCCCCATCCTATTCCTGTTTCCTCAGGAACAAGTCCCACTCCTCTTCTCCCTGAGATTTACTACCCAGAAAGAATGTCTAGGATTCCAGCTATAATCAGACTGTAGAATCTGATGGTCTTTGATACAAGCACCAGGCTCCGGCAAAGCTGCTGCAGGTAGAGTCACTGCAGCCACTCATCACATCATCCTCTCTCCTCAGAATGCTGCGCACAGGAGAACCATCACCCAAACACGTAGCACGTTCCTTCTTAAGGCAGTTTGCATGTCCAAATAGCGCTGTGAGCATTCTGGGGGCAAAGGCAAATGTTCGAAACACCCTGTGAAACTGTGACCGACCTTCTCAAAGCATGAGCACACAATAGATGCAATACAACCCATCTCCAAATAAATCCACATATTTGCTCTTCTGGCCCAGAACTATATGGCTTACCAAAAGGAACCCATGCTGGTTGGTTTTGAAAAGACACAGCACCTGCCTGCTTATCCTACTGGTAGAGAGGCAGCATCTTGCTTTGTAAGGAACTCAAAATTTGTGATCAGTTGTCACAGCTATTTGTGTCATTTCCCCCCTTCTCTACTCCTACTAGGTCTTAGCATGCGAAGTCCCAGAACATTTTAGATTTTAAGACAGCAATCTTCTCTTGTTGGGAGAAATGTCCACGCAAAGCTCCAGGGTGTCACCCCTTTCTCATGTTGTCACCACAATTCCAAACTGAGGAAAGGACAAATATTCTCTTATTTAAAAAAAATACTTTATTCAACTGCTAGATTTGGTCTGCACCAACGTTATCCTGTTACTACACAAACAATTATTTCAAAAAGATGCAAATACTGTGTTCTAACTCACAAATGAGCATCCTAACAGCAAACAGGGTACTGGGGGCCACAGCAACTGTTTTGTTTACTTTTTTAAAAAAGCACACTGGGGCAAGGGGATCTAAACACATGGTCATACCATTGGCTTGTTACATACTGAAATCAAATTTTCAAGTGTTCACATCATTTGCGACAGGCCTGAAGAAAAAAATGGGAGTCAGGAAGAACAACGTCTGATCCCTTGTCTTGATTTTGAAATATACTTTGGTATTGCACAAACAAAATATCAGGGAATACAGCACTGAACCATTAACATCCTCACACTTACACACAAAGCACAGACCTCCAAACACCCTAACGAAGTCGTAAGGAAGAACGCATGTATGTCTTTTTTGCCTACCCTTTCACACACCCACCATTGTCAGTCACTCTAGGTGGGGAAGGAGAGAATGAGAATTTGATTCTTAAAACGGAACTCTCGGTCAGTACACCCATCTCCTGCCCATCAGGAGGAAAACTTTTAAAGTGAAACGTCAAACAGCACACGCTTGTGAAAACTCCTGATTTTTTTTTTTTTAATATCAGCAGCACTTCTCAGAGAAAGTTGTGTGCATGTGCTTTAGTTTGTTTTGGGTGGTCTTTTTTTTTTTTGCAAACCTGGACATCTTTAAGTTATTTTGCAATCAGAGCAATCCCTATTTTAGACATGACAACCATTGGAAGGTCTTTTGCTCCTTGATGCAGAAGAATCCTTTGAGGCCCGGTGCCTGGTGCAAGAGGCACAAACTACACCGGACAGGCGCTTTAACCCTTTCTGAAAGACACTGTTGGACAGACTGTAGATGACACAGTTGCAAAAACTGTTGCTGATGGCAAGCCAGGTGGTCAAGAAGGAGGCCACGCGGTTGCGGTACACTTCTGAGCTTTCCAAGAGAAAATAAATGATGTACGGAAGCCAGAGAATGTAGAAGACACTGGTGATGCGTAGGAGAACCATGGCGTAGCGCTTGTCTGGGCAAGGCTGGGCCTCTGCTGTCTCCCCATCCTGAGAGCTGAACCGGACTCTCCTTTCGTTGATCTCCTTGGTATGCTGCTGGCAGATGCGGAAGATGCTGAAGTATGTGAAACAGACCACGAAGGCAGCTGGCGCATAGAGCATGACGACAATAAAAAGGGTGAAATAAGCATCGGTCTTCCAGAAGTTGGCACACCATTCAAAGACATCTCCGTGGTAGCCAGGCTTCCCCCACTGGAAGAAGGCAGGCAGGAACACAGCACCCGAGTATAACCAGATGAGCAGGATACACACCCGGAGCCTCCAGGGGGTGACTAGCGTGTTGTAAGTCAGCGGCTTTGTGATGGCGATATACCTGTCAACGCTGATACAAGCCAGAGAGGTCATGGAGACGCTCTTGAGCACCGAGACCACATAGCCAAAGACCTTGCAAACCAGGGATTCTTCCAGGAAGGCAATGCGGTAGTGCAGCAGAGACAAAGAAGGCACCAGGCAGCTCACACCCACCAAGAGGTCAGCGTAGGCCATGGTCTGGATGAAGTAGCTGGTGGTATGGTGGTTGAGCAGCGGAGCGCAGTGGAAGACAAAGATGACAACGATGTTGCCCGAAATGATGAGGACGGTGAGGAAGACAATGATTATCACCTCCAGGAGGCAGAAGTCCAGGGTCTCCGGGGAGGCGGCGGCCAGGAGGCAAAAGGGCCTGCTGCTGCGGTTGCCGTCCAGCGAGGCGTTCATCTTGCAGGGGCGATCCCGTCACTCCGCTGCTGCCGGTGGCTGCCCGGCTGCCCCTGCAGCTGCTGTCATTGCGGCTGCTGGTGCACGTGCCGCACTGTCAGTGCCTGAGCAGCTGTGCGGAAGCTCCCCAGGGCTGCTGGGCATTGTCCGCAGCAGGCGGCTCCCCTGGATGGTCGGGCTCTGGCTGCTGCAGCCGCCTCCGCCGCCTGCCTGCCTGCCGGGGCTGCTGCTCTTTCTCGGGCAGCACCGAGCCAGCAGCTCAGAGCACACCACGCACAGATGGAGGGGAGGGGAGGGGGGGAGCGCTCTAGAGGCTGGCCTGCTTGTTGCAAAGAAGGCGGTGGGGGGGGGAGAGAAAGGATCTCCGGCAATAGCCACGAGGGGGTGGGTCTTCCTCCAAGAGCCGCGAGAAAAGAAAGGAAGGAGGGGAGGGAGGAGGTGGTTTGCAGCATTCCTCGGCCAGCCCCCCACCCCCGCCTTTCACGCCCCCCCCAAGATGCAGTCGCCCAGCTCCCCACCCCCAAAACTGCAGAAGCAGGTTGGTGAGGGGCAGGCGCCAACCTCGGCACTTGGAGAGGAAAGCGTAGCTGGGGGGTTCCCACACCGGTCCTGCGAGGAAATGAGACGCCTCGCTTCTCCTCTGCTAGACTAGCCTTTGCGTCCCGTCCCCCGTCCCCTCCCGCCCACGGCTGCGGGGACAAAGGCGCAGAGATGCGAGGCGAGTGCCTGGAAGCAGCTTCCTGCGCCCCAGCCAGGCGGAGCAGCTGCCGGCTGCAGAAAAGCCGGGGGAGGGGCGACCCCAGGTGCAGGAGGAGGAGGAGGAGGAGGAGGAGGAGGGGGAAGCAGACGAGGCGAAGGGTCCAAGAGCAGCAGGGGAAGGGGGAAACCGGAGCCAGCAAACCATGCTCGCCCGATGCCTGTCTGCCTTCGGGACCGGAGAAGGGCCGTGGAGGAGTTACTCTGCCCCACCTCCACCCCCCACTCCGCATAAGAAGAGCCAGTCCTTGGTAGAGTTTCTGCAAAGAGAGGGGCTGGGGCTAAACCCTTGCAACGGCCACACATGCCCCTCTTGCCCTCCAGGGCTCAGTCTCAACACTAGGGCTGGGGAGGAAGAAGAGCTCACAAAGGGTACCTCCCCCTACTCCAGAGTATTATGAGGACTGGGGGAGGTCTTGGATCTTCAGCAAAAAATGCAAACTAAGCACCAGGAAGCCTGGTGGTCACAAAGGGGGCCTAGAGAAAAAGCCACATGCCTGTTTGTTGTTCAGGTACACACCATCAAAAATATGCAACTTTGGGGCAGCTGGGAGGGGATCTGAGATTCTTGTTCTGGGAAAAATGTTATCCCCGGCTGGCTTTATAACCTCAGCGGCACATTTCTCTCATGCACAAATCCTCCTGGCCCTTCTCACCAATCTCAGGTGTGAGACCCTCTGCACATGCTTAGATGTACAGCCCTTCACATGTTCAAGGAGAATTCCTATGCATTTCTACATGCATGATTGTTTAGGCATCTGGACCAAATTCCAGCAGGCATTCTCAAGTGCCTACCTCAGACCAACTCCAGAATACACTCATTCTGGCATCTATCTAATTAAAAAAAAATCCAAGATTACTTCAAACCTAAATGATATTCTGGGTGCTCACAGATGATTTCTGGCCAATAGGCACAGAAGCCCAGAAAGCAGCACTTGGCATTCAAGCCAGCCTCGGAGAAGAGATTTCATTTAATGCACTTCGTGTGATTTCAACCTGGCACAGAATTGAGGAGCTTGAGCAGAGATGAGCCAAAGTATGCTGGAAATGCACGTGCCTAACCAGAAAGGCAGCCTCCTATTTACACAGATGATATATGTGCCACTTCCGACTCCTGAAGAGACGGCATTTAGAATACTTCAGTTTTGGGATCATCACCTCCGAAGTGATAACTAATTTAACCTCCTCCAGCTTTTGGAACCCCATCTTGACTGCAGGTTTATAAAAGGTGGACAAGAACAGATGCGAAAGCTCCCTTGGACAGTCCTGACATACAGTGACTCTGAGAAAGAATGCCACACCTCCTCTTACAGAAGTCGTTTCTTTAGCTTTAAGAGGACGCAGAAAATTTGGTTCTTTGTAGCTTGATTCTTTCTGCATAACCTGGTAAATTTCATAACCTCCTTAAAAAAAAAAAACCAACTACAACAAGATCTGGAGTTAACCACCAGCTCTGCAAATTGATGCCAAGACAGTCACTTCAATCAGCTCAAAGGGCTCATGGTACATAGACCGTTTCCCTCTTCACGGGGAACCCATGTAAGTAAGGATGTATAAGCACATGCCGCTGTACGTGGCTTAATATCCAATATATGCTTCAACCAGAAACTCCTGAAAACTGCTCTATAGCAACTTGTGTGCACAACACCCTATTTTGCTGGCAGATCAAGAGGTGCCAAACTTCTTGTGCATCACAAAATGAAAGCCAAGCAGGATTTCGAGACCATTGTTCTCGATGGGAAAGGCCAGATTGTCACCAGTATAATTCTAACAATGCAAAAGGAAAAAAGAAAAAATCAGGCTGCATTTAGATCCTGATATCTTGCCCCAAGAAAATTCCAAGTTCTAGCATCTCCTGATGACTCCTAGACCATCACTGATCAGGATATTTCACATTGGTCATGCATTTTTGTCTGTTTGCAACCATGCAACAATGGGATTCTCCTCTAGTAAGAAAGTCTCTTCCAATCTCTTATAGTCATGAATGTCCCCCATGCCCCTGGATACAAGTCCTTTTCCTGTTTTACATTTTGGCCAGGCTCTCACAAAAGCAGCCTTTGTAAAATCTACCCATAAGCACCAAGATTCTCAAATATTCATAGCAAGGGTAAATGATGATGTTAAATATTTGATTCAGCAGAACATGGGTCCACAGCAGTGCGCATAGGACTGCTCAAGTATATCAAGTCTTGGCAATCTGGGTAAAATAAATCACTAGCATTTGGGTGTGCTAAGCATTTCCTCCTTCTGGTTTGCAGATTAAAGTGAAGGCTGTCAGTTTATTGATCACTGAGCATTAACTGAGCAATCGCTTCTTTTTGCCATTCACTATTGGTTACCATGGAAACTAGTTCCGCAGCCCTGATTAATCCGACTCTTCAAACTTAATGCTGAAGGTGCTTCATTATTTCAGCAAATAAACGATGCATACAAAAGATGGCCACTTTCAGGTCACAGGCATGGACAGAATTTATGCATAGAAGCTAGCTCCCAGGTGAAAAACACTATAATCTCCCAAAAAAGAAGTTATAAAATGAAATGGGCTGTCTCACTGGGGCCCTTTGGCATAGCAGAGGGAGCATACAAGGTTTTCACAGCCACAGAACTCTTCACCTAAGAGACTGGAAAAGGGACAAAAGGTTCAAGGGGAATGTAGGGGAAAACAAGTTTACACTTCCAGAAAACTGGGAGCAGAGTTTACCCTAAAATAGCAGCTTCCTTCACTCTCAGGGCAGCATTCAAAACACACAGAGAGCACTGATGGTGAGGGGGGGGGGGGAGAAAAACCTAGCCATATTTGCTCCAAGACTTAATTCCTGACACTGATTTTTCTCTTTGTACCTAAGAAAGGGGAAACTCCAGAAAGCAGACAAATACAGTTCAAAGGATGCACTTGAACATGTACCTGAAATGCACCCCCTTACATTTCCGGTCCATACCACACACCAAGCCAGTTCACTACTTTTTAGCTGCTATGGTAGTGGGGTTGCAGATTTGTAGTTCAAAATCTTGCCTATGTCACAAACACAACAAATGACCTTAAGGAAACCTGAGCCTCTTGTCTGCCAAATGAGGATAAAACTGATTTCCTTTGGGAAAGTGCATGAGATATAGCAATAAAAGATATATAGTGAAGCATTTCAAAGCACCATGTAAATGCTAAGTATTATTGTTTGTAATAGGGATACCTATATCTAGCAGGGGGCGGTACTGCTGGGGGATATGCTCCAGCAATCACCCTATTCCAGGTGAGGAGCCAAGCACCAGGCCCAAATGCTGGTGGGTTTTCCTTGTGGGCAGCAGAGGAGGCTGTACTTACAGAATTGAAAAAAGCATATGAAAAAGGTCATAGGGAAGCCCATTTCAAAAAGATATCTGTTGGAGCTCCCACAATTCCATGCTAGTCTTATATGCAGCCAATGGGAAAAGGACGGAAGAGCACAGCAAGGACCATCAAGTCAGACAAGATCCTTTCACCATGTGAGAGAAATAACTGGTGTTGGGGAAATCAAGGGAAGAGTATGAAACAAAGGAGTCAAAAGCAAGCTAGTCACAACAGGCAGACCTCTTCAAGGTACTTCTGCAGTGACATTACGCAGCATTCCTGGACAAAAGCAAGTTTTGCCTTGCCAAAAAAGAGGTTTGACATTTTAAATCTAATCTAAAAGGATCCCTCAACTAAATCTAAACTAATCTAAAAAGATCCCTCAACTCTAAGCAGCCCACAAGTTGGTGTCTGGAAGAGGCAGCAAGGCAGAGACCAGCTCAAGCCCATTACAAACACCCTCACTGCTGAGCCAGCATGAGATCAAGCTTCAGCTATGGCTTGCTGGGTCAGTGGAGCAGCTACCCATGCGGAAGGAGCAGCTAAAGAGCCAGATATCATTTATGGGTGTCCACGCATGTGCACACAAACCTGTATAGATCACACGTCTAAGCAGCCAGAAGACTCAAATGACAGAGTTCCAGATCCGAGAGCAGAACAGATGCTACAGACCAAACTTGAATTTTCTTTCTTGTGTTTGCATCGTAATTCTAAGGCAAACTAAGGAACAGATTCCCAGCCCTGCTACTACCAACTGCCTAGTGATCCCTGGCCCTAATGAAGCTCGTTTGACCTCAATCAGGGCCAGAGCTTTTTCCCATCCTGGCCCTCACCTGCTGGAATGAACTCCCAGAGGAGCCCTAGCAGAGTTTAACTGTTCCGCAGGGCCTGCAAAAGTTAGCTCTTCCAGCAGGCATTTGGTTGAGGTCAACCTGAATTCAATTACCTCCCATTGGCCCCTGACCCCCCTTCCCATGACAACTTCCATGTCCATCCCACAGGGTTGTCAGTGTGTTACAGTAAAATGGATGTTCTCACCATGTGAACATGGGAGTGGCGGTATACCACTATTAATAATAATAAGATAATAATAATGTTTGTTCTATTTTATTGTTCTTCAATTATGACCATATTGCTATTATTCAATTTATCATGTTATTTGTCCTTTTTTCTCCAGTTCCATGTAAACTGCCTTAAGCCTCAGGGGAGGGCGGTATATAAATAAATATAAATAAATAAATAGCATCCTGCATTTCTGAACTCTTAACGTACTACGGCTTTACAGTTTTGATCCAACAAGCAAAGTCAGGTATACACTGATGAGATATACACAAAATGAAAAAATGGGGTGGGAAAAGACACACGTGATCTGTTGGAATGTTACCATCAATTTTAGCACACACAAGGAAAAAGCAGCGGAGAGATTATGACCATCTCCTCAATAGTTAGTTATTCCTCTGAGTTATGCTGAAATGTCTACCAAACTACACTGAATCATTCCCCATCTCAACCCAGATCAATAATCCCATCACTGTTCCATTATGCTGACCTGCTTTACTGCGAAATCAGACTAACCAAATAATTCTCCACCAATCAATTCTGTGGAAAGTACCACTGCACATAAACTTATCATTTGATGAATTTTATCATGGGGAAACAACAAAAATGAACAGCCCTGAGCTGCCAGAAGTTGACACAGTAGAAAAATATATTGTAAATACAATTCAATACACCACAGAACTCTCCTTTTGCTGACTAGTAACATTTGATGAGCAGACTTTTACCAATACTTTTACCAATAAAAAGGTCAGCTTTTATTTCAGATATTTATTAACATTAACAGATGAAATAAATAAAATTAGTGTGCTGAAAAGAATGGCAGGGTTCTTCAGGGGATAGGAAGCCTAAGGCATTCAGCCATCAAGCTCATACGAGTCTTATACTGGATCAGATAAGATGGCACGCTACTCCAGTTCTGTTTCCAAATGCAGGTTACCTCTGGAAAGCTCAGGAGGACCATGAAAACAGCATTCTTTGTGTTTCTCTCCCCCCCCCCAAAAAAAATCTGACATTCAGAGGCTCATTGTTGCTCAACATGGATGTTTAGCTAAGATGTCTAACAGTTGTTAATGAAATAATACCTTGTGAACGTGATCCTTCCTTTTTCCACCAAGGCCACCTAAAGCTAGTAGCCAGCACTACATGTTGTATCTGAGAATTCCATTGGTTAATCTATGCATTTTGTCATCTTATCAGAACTATATAGGCCTTTGTGAGCCACGTGGCCCTTGTATAGCTTGTACTGCCTAGTACTACAGTATAAATAGCAGTATAAATAGTCGTTTAATTCAAATTAGATAAAAGGAATAATGAACTATCAAAGTATTACTAACAGATATATACGCACAGAAGAAGGTGAGCACTGGTCCTGCATTTAATCAAAACTTTAAAATAGCAGCTCACAGAACAACAAAAAACCCACACAGTAATTTACAACTGTCAGGGGAATGAATTGGCAGAAATGGTATTTCATCTTGAAATTTTCCATCAGTAAATTAAAATAATGTAGACATTGCTTACACAAGAAGTAACATTTTTGGAGGAGTTTCATGACTGAATACCTGTGGTAAAGGAGGGCTCAACAATTCCCAGGTGAACTCAGAAATGTTAACCATTGTACCTAATACTTTCAAAAATTATTTTATTGTAGCATTTCTCAGCACAAGCACAAAGCCTATTTATCATTTCACATTAGAATTCTTTTTTTGAATGGTCAAATATATATGAACAAAGATCTTGTCCTTGACGGATTATATGTAAACCACACCACTCAATGTTGGTGGATGAACTCATGTCTTAATCAACTGCTTTCTATACTGACTCCAACATTCAATTAAATTAAAAGCAATAATGGAATTAAAAGAAATTGGGTAGAAGTTAGGGTTGTTATCCCTATATTTATTTATACATAACACTTGTCACAGCTCTAATAAAACTACAAGCAACTGCAAAGAGGTTATGATTAGTGCTGTAGTAGCAATTAGAAAATATGGTTATTACAAATTTGAAATCCTGAAGGTTAAAAAGCGAATTCAGCTCCTAAATCTCTGGGTGGGCTCATAGAGCCAAAGAAAATCTGTCAAGGTCTGGGGTACATGATAAACACAGAGAAACAGCATGGCAGGAAGGATGAGCTCGAGCAAAGACTTTACCCCCTAACGCCAAACTAAAGCTGGGAAAGATTTCTCTCTTTTTCCAAACTAAAGCTGGGAAAGATTTCTCTCTGCACCCTGAGTGACCAAGGGAGTTACAATCCAGAAAGGGACAATAACTGAAATTATTGTTATCATTGCTTCACATTGGACTCAATTTCACTGTTAAGTTTACAGTGGGGGAATGATGCAAGCTAAAAGCCACTGTTGGCAAAAACAACAACAACAAAAACACCCTAAATATGATCTGCAGCAATTTTTTATGTAATGAATCAATAGTTATAAAGCACACACAAACAAACCTATTGGCCTACCTTTGTTATGAGAATCCGGTACTTCTCCACCAGATGGTCGTTGTTGTGACACCCTGCAAGCAGCTGCCAAACCTCCCCTCTTAATGCTTCAGGAACTCCACTTCTCACCAATGCAGACAGGGTTTTTGGTCGCACACTCAAATTCAAATGCCTGAGAAGGAGGAGAGAAATGCACTTTACATAAGGCAAGCAGGACAACAAGGGCAGAGGAACTGGTGATCTTTCCCAGCACTTCCCATCTTAAGCGTGGGTCCAAAGCCGCATCTGGTCTCCCCCATCTCATTCTAATGTAGCAGAAGGAGGCTGGGGATTTAAGTATAATAACACCTTTGAATGGGCCACCAAGCAGCTGCAAACAAGATGAGGATGCCTGAATGGAGGGAGAGGGGAATGGGAGATGCCTGGAGTTCTGTGAAAGCGTTGGATTGGCTAGATGATATTGGCTAGATGACTGTAAAAAAGGAATCTCTGTTTATTGGTAAGGAAAGGATGCTCAGAGGTTGCTTTTCAGATGGAAAGGGAAGGGCTACTTACCATTTGGACAGTAGCTCTCCCCACGTCTCAAGGATTTTTTCGGCACACTCTTTGGAAACATCTCCTGAGCCACTCAAAAGAGGCTCATCATTATCTGCAAAAAGACAAACCAGTCAAGGAGAGGAGAGGAAGAGACTGAAGGAGAGAACAACCAAGTAGTAACCAGGCCCGACCCTGCTTAGCTTCCGAGATCAGACGAGATTGGGCGTGTTCAGGGTAGTATGGCCGTAGGCCCTTAGAGAACATCCATTTATTTATTTGATTTTTTAGGCCACCCCCCCCCCCATGCACAGCAGGCTTGGGGTGGGGGGGACAGGACATTAGAGGCTTAACACACAGTTAACATAAAAACATATAATATCTGGATCAAAATCAAGGGAAGGCCTGTTTAGAGAAAGTTACAGTAGTCCAGTCTGGAGGTGACTGCCACATGGATCACTATGGCCAGGTGTTCCAGGGGGAGGGCACTAGTAAGCTTCGCTTAGCATAGGTGGAAAACCACACACCACGCTACTCTAGCGATCGGTGCCTTCATTGTAAGGGAGGTATCAAGGATCACTCCCAAGTTCCTGATAATGGGTGCAGCTCTCAGTTGCACCCAATCCAGTCACCTTTCCTCTTCTGGGAAAATAAATATCGGAGAAAGAATCACACCCTGTGGTACCTCACACTGGAGTTGGCAGCAGCGCAACTGCTCTTTCCCTCCTTGGGCAAAGCCCTCCTTTGGCAGCTTCTCTTGGGTTATCTCTGAGCATCCTTTCCTTACCAATAAGAGCCTCTTGTGGCGCAGGGTGGTAGGGCAGCAGAAATGCTCTCTGAAGCTGTCTGCCCATGAGGCTGGGAGTTCGATCCCAGCAGCCGGCTCAAGGTTGACTCAGCCTTCCATCCTTCCGAGGTCGGTAAAATGAGTACCCAGCTTGGTGCTGGGGGGTAAACGGTAATGACTGGGGAAGGCACTGGCAAACCACCCCGTATTGAGTCTGCCATGAAAACGCTGGAGGGCGTCACCCCAAGGGTCAGACATGACCCGGTGCTTGCACAGGGGATACCTTTACCTTTACCTTGGGTTATGTTTCTCTGTGCAAATATTATACCCACGAACAGAACATCAGGAATCAAGCCCCCCACTAGCCCCAAAAGTTAAACCACTCACATGATGTGTCAGATGAGGTGGGGGATGGGGAAACAAGCTTTGTGCTCAAGAGAAATTCTGCAAACCATCTCTTCACTGAGTTTCAAAAAAACGGCAAGACCCAAATCAAATCAGTCCCCTCCCCACTGCTGCCAGCCCAGCCCAGTGGCAGCAGAACTTGCCACAGACCATTCTGAGCAACAGGGCCTGGCTCCCCACAAGGGGTCTCTGCAAATAATCCAGTTATTCAATAAACTTGTATATACATTAAAAACTTCATCCAAACACGTTTGGGTTTCACAGAATTTTAAACATTTTGGAACAGCTATTATAACAGGAAGAGGAGGCAAATGGCGCTATATTCCGCAGAGGGCACAAGCACTAAGAAAGGCACACAAAGTGCCATTGGTTTTCATCTTTGTGTGAAACAACCTTTTAAGTTTCCTTGCAGCAGAAATTTTAGCTGATGCTCTAATCCTGTCCATTCTCAGTCCTGAGAAGTTGCCTGTTCTGCTCCCCGTCCCCTTCACGGCCTACCAAGCTGTAGTCAGTCCCTACTTACCTTCCTCCTCATCATCCTCTGGAGGAGACGGGATCATGGAGCCTTGGGATCCAGATGGCGGCAAACGGAGTGCTGGACTGGCTGTGGTTTTTCTTCTCTCTCTTTCTGACTCACTTTCCAAAGACACGACTTCGTAGAGTGTGTCTGTGCTGCTCTTTCTGTCCTTCTGCTTTATCTAAAGAGCACATAATGAATGCTTGGGTTGAAATGATGTGGAAACGTTGACAGAAAGATTCACAAGCTCCTTCCCTCTACACTGGGGGAGGGGGATTATTCATTGTAAAGAGGCATGATGGAAGTAAGGAATTCTGATTGTTCTTCCCATTTTCCAGAGTGATGGCAGTTTGACCATCTTGAAACGTTTCTGGAAGGATGTGCTTAAAAACTCATACACTGTCACTCTGGCTAGGAGATGTCTTATAGCTACAGCGCTAACTCTGTGGCAAAGTTCAGGTCCAGAACTCAGCTGCAAAAGCTCTCTCTTCCTCTTAAAAGGGCAGGAGTATAAAAGTGAAGATACTAACTGGAACTCCGTGCTGAGTAACTGGAGAACCACTGGTGTATAATTTGTTTATTCCACTTCATTAATTTTATTCTGCACTTGCAATTTTCTTGCTGTGATCACTGTGACATATATGTATATATTTTTTCATTTGACTGTTTTAAAGCTTTGTTTGCATGATTGTTATGGCTTTGGCTTTAAGATCAACAATAAATTCAAATTAAAACTGGACAACCAAAAGCACACACAACTTTCATTCAAACTAGACCAATATGTACCAGTGCATTTTCTTGGCAATACCATTACAGAATCGTTTTGTCTAGCGTAGGTAAAAAGTAATCCAAAACGTTGCCTTGGAGAAGGGAAAGTATTACCATTTTGGTTTCGTTCTCTGGTTCACTGACTAAGCATGCAATAATAGCAAAAACTGACATAGACTGGGGGGCTTTGAAGCCACCATCCCCAAATATGTGAGGTCACAATTCTTGGAAGGAAACCAACCAGAGTGACACACACAAGGCTTCTTTGCAATGATCAAGATGGTTTCAACTCAAGATGGGATCCTGACTCCTCTCTTAATCAAGGTAGCAAATTATTTAGCAGGTTAACTCAGTATAAGCTGCCTCCCCCTGTGCCTCCTTGACATTGATGCGCCATCAGCCCATTAGCCCAAAGTGCCTGTCCTTCTCTTCTTCTTGCCAGCAATCTGCTTTTTCTTTGGTCCCTCTTTCCCAATATTCATGCTCATTGTTTTTTTCCTATTCCCCAACTCTAATCCCCCTTTCATACAGTCAGCTAGCCTTTAGGTTCCCTTTTCTTCTCCACCCATCCTCTTGACCCTCCCTTCTCATTCTGTCTTCCAGCCTGCAGCCTCCCTCATCCCAGCACCTCCTGCCCCTCACAGAAGTGGCTCCACTTTTCCAAATTCCACTATAGAAAGCTTTCTCACGAGCACTCGGAATAGCCATGAATGCTCCATATTTAAGCAGCTGAGACAGAGAAGGATGGAAAGAGGAAGGGAACATAACAAAAGGCAGAAAAACAACTTATAAGAGACTGTGAAGGCTTGTTGTAGAGCCTGAAACTTTTCTGATGGAAGTTCTTGCCTTACCCATATCACAACATTTTCCACGCAGAAATACTTTCAAATTAAATATTATCTTTGGGCTTAACACAAGCTAGAAAGAGTGTTCCATTTCTACCACACTCCTCCACAACACCACTAGTAAGTGGAGATAAGCCACCTGGAATCATTTGCAATTTGTGTTATTTGTTTGGCTTTTTTTAATGGGCTTGTGTGTCTGTAGAACCCTGCTTCCCTTTGGAGATTATGAGGTAAAGCCTCTTCAACAGCATTTCAGAATGAGAGACGCTGAAACAGAGGCAGCCACCAAATGAATCTGACCCTAGAAGAAGTCGGGTCAGGGCCGACAGAGCAAATCAAGGGCGAATGAGATAAAAGGGTCGCATAATGAAAGCAAAGCTGGCAAGACAAAGGAGACAAACTTAGCTCAGCAAGATAAACTTCCTCAAGTTAACAAGCTTGTGCTTCCAGCAGGAAAATATTTATAGCTAACAGAACCAATTGTTTAGCCTCTCTCTACATTTTGCCTCTCAAATAAGGAGGCAATGATCTTGGAAACTTCTCCCCTCCTCTAGCAAGTCAGAGAATCTCAAGTGCACAATAGCCATCTTCCTCTTGCCTCTGGGGGGATCACTATCCAATTAGAGGCCCATGAGGGGTACAGAGAGATGCTGCCCTGTTACAGCGAAGAGTCTACCTCTTCAAACTCCAAGTCTAAGATGCACACAGATGCAAAGAGAGTGGCCAAAGCAGATGAACACAGCTTCACATAAACTCACAAGCAATGGTAGACCCCCTCAGCACTACTAGCAGAACCAGCATTTCTACACAGGAAGACTCTTTGCAGGCTTCAGTAAAAAATGAAAGAATTGCCAAAGCATCTTTCAAAAACAGTAGTGTCGCACATGGTGGCCCACCGACACAAGCGTTTATAGGGTAGAGAATAGGCTGGCACTGACTTTCCAGGTTTTCATGCTACAGAATGTTCCTTAAGGCACCTTTCAATTAGAAAGGGTAGGGACCAAATTCAAGACTTCTGCACTGCTAACTGGCCCTTCCTTGAAAAGCATGATCTAGGCAACATTCAAGTTGGATGGCTGCAATGAGTTTTATGCGGGACTATCTTTCAACTGAACAGTTTGGATGTTTCCCCTCCCCGAAACGGTAAGCTATCAGGGAGCATGAGCAGGCCGATTTCCCCCCGCCCCCTCTTCTCTTTTTGCTTTCAATATCACATAGTGACTCCCAACATTTTATGCCTGCTGGAACATGTTCAGAGTTCACCAGAACACATTGGAGGGCTTTTTTCTTTTGGTTAGTTTAGAGCAGGGGTAGTCAAACTCAGTGGAGCAAATGCTGGCAGGGGGCTCCTGGGAATTGTAGTCCATGGACATCTGGAGGGCCACAGTTTGACTACCCCTGAGTGTCATTTTATTGCACATACCTAAAGAATTCTCTAAGCAGACATGTTTGTGGGTAGCCCAACTGTGCAGTTACATCAAAAATCCAAGAGGCAAGCCCATTTAACATTATAGTGATTCCATCAACAAAGTTACTCGCTGACTACAACTGAATACAACTCAAGCTCACAGAACATAAGAAGGGGCCTGCTGGATCAGACCAGTGAGCCTAGTTGCATCCTGTTTCACTCTGTAACCAGTTACTCTGAAATTATTCCTAAAGTTGCCTCCCACTTAAATTTATGAATTTGATGTTCTTCTGTGCTTTTTGTGAGTTGTTATTTGATGACTATGGAGGGAGTGTGTGAGAATAGTTAATTTATTTCTTCTTTAAGGCATTATTCCTTACTTTTACTGACTTTAATGCTTCTGAATTAGTTTTGAACTGATTTTAAAAACAATTTTTATAAACTGTTAGGTTTAGTGAGATGTGTATAGTGGGGGAGGGGGGGGCAGTTACAGGTCCCTAAAATGACTACATTAGTTATTCATCATTTCATAAAACAGGTGCATGTAGTAATTCTGCTAAGAACTCCCAAGCAGGAAGGAGTTCTGCCCATTTCAGAGTTGCAGTAAAGCTCAAATGCACCCCTTCCAATTATCCCAAGTAGAAGAAAGGAAAGGAAGCACCCTTGCAGAGGCACATCCTCAAAACGTGTGCCCAGTTCAACAGCTGCCTATTCCACTTTTCATAGAGGTCCGAGAAAAATTCAGAGGCCAACATTAGCCATGGAAGAATTGGAGAACTACCCAGGGATGTGTCCTTGTTGGAAGCCACAGCCCAGCAATACCTGTTTCAGCTTTAGGAAGAAGTTCTCAGTGGAGCTCCGTTTGCTGAAAGGCCAGAAGAGCCTCTCATTGGGAGGGCACACACGCACTTTGGTCTCCAGCAGGAACCGGACAGGCTCCTGAACCTCAGTGATCACCAAATCTACAGCTGTGGTCAGGAACAGCACTTTGTCTAGAGAGAGAGAGAGAGAGAAACACACAAGATAAAAAAGTTTCCTCTAGCTGTTTGCTCAGTAATTTCATTCAACAGAAAAGCTTACCTTATGCCTAAGGCTGGGGGTGATTATATCAGCATACACAATAGTATTTGAGTTATATAGTTCACATTTACTTCTTGTCAACAGCATAGCAGGTACTGCATTTCCCTCAGTTCTCTGCTTCGCAATAAAGCTTACTGGATGACCTTGAAACACTAACCTACCTCATAGGGCTCTTGGGGGAATAAAACGGATGAGGAATGAGTGGCACACAGCTATGAGCTCCTTGCAGAGAGCAGGATAAAAATGACTGAGAACATATGCTGCTTTATGGTGAGTCATATTATTGATCCAGCTAGGTCAGTACTGTCTATTCTGACGATAGCAGCAGCTCTCCAATGCCTCAGGTACAAAAAGGTCTTTCTCAATATCTGCTAAGCGTCCCTGTCCCGCTCCCGGCATACAAAATATATACTCTGCCACTGAACCACAGGTTTCTCCCCCTATCACTAATAATAACCTGGACAGTCATTGTCCTTATTAATCGTAAAAAAAGGGCATGTTTGTGGAAAACATGGGAAGGGTTTCTACACATTTGAGAGGCCTTTCTCCAGGTTTACAGAAGAAATATAACCCCATATTTTAGTTCGAGACTGGGAAAAAGGAAAAAGAGCAGAGATTGGGGAGTTAATCTGCTAAAGCTTCTGAAAAGTTCTAGAATCCTGGAGGGGAAACTTGGTAGTGATGGGGATTTCTAGACATTCAACCTGACATCAGTGTCTCAATTTCTTCTGAGTGAGCAGCTTATATTAATAATGCATACCTTCCCCTTGAGCACCCAGCACCTGCCTCCCTTTAGAAAGCACCCATTTTGCTTTCAAATGCTCCACAACATACCTCTAAACACCCCGTGCATTGCAGACAATCTACCCCCAACCAACAGACTCTTAACCACAAACCTTTGGGGGTTTCTTCATTAACCATCTGGAAATGTGGAGATTTTAGGTTCCAGCTCCCAGTGATAACATAAGACTTCCCGTCAGAGCTTTTGCCCATGGATTCCTAGACACAAACAGGGCACATCAAAATAAAGACTGTACTTTTTAAAAAGTGCTCTACCAGTTGGCATGTCAGACTATGGAGACTCAAGTTCAAATCCCTATCTGGCGATGAAGCTGACCTTGGGCCCACTCATACACTCTCACAGCTTAACCAGCCCTAACTCACAGGGCTGATGTGAGAATAAAATATGAGGGGAGACTATGGGCTGGATTTGAACTGGTGATTTCTGCTGATCCTGCCTTCCTGCTGCAGACCCCTTGATGACACCCGTCAGGGTCCCCTTTTGCCCAGGAGCAGCATTTTGTAGAGATGACTATGAACTTTAGTCTGGCTTCATACTCACATGAACCCCCCTGAGCTCCTTGGAAGAACAGAACAATTCTCAAAATGTTATTTACTTTGTCTTATTCATTTTTCTCCTCCCCAACAAAGACCTAAAGTGGCTTAACAATGTGCTCCCCTTCTTAATTTTATCCTCACAACAACCCAGAGGGGTATGCGATGCTGAGTGTGTGTGACTGGGCCAGGGTCATCCAACAACCTTACTCGCCAGAGTGGAGATTTGTACCAGGGTCCCCCAGATCTGGTGCTCTACTACAGCAGGCTGGCTTGCACACATAGTTAGAGAATGCATTTTAATGTGTTAGGAAAAGCACCTGTGCATTTTACAAGCGGAAACACATGAGAAATTCATGGGGGAAGGAAAATGCTATACTTGCACTGACCCACACTTCCTCTATTCCTGTCCCCACCTCTTCTTCCCTTCTGAACCTGCCTGCTTCCCAGTGGCAGCAGAAAGCTTGGAGCAGAAATGTTTTGCAAACCAAGGCTCTTGCTGTTGCACTAGCCTATTGAGCAGGTGAGGTGGGGCTGAGACATGCGTTCCCCTCTAACCTCTTCTCATCACAAGTTTGGCAGAAGCTCCAGACAGAAAATGTGCCCTCCAAAAGTCACCCTTCTGTTCAGCTCATTGGGATTGCTAGTTTCAAACTCTGTTGCTTCCTTTTCTCCCTCCTCCCTTCGCTTGCCTCCTTGTCCTTTCCCCATCATGCTGCCATTACTTACTCTTCTCCAGTACATAACTGTTCCCATCACCTATCCATCACCACCCTGCCGCTGTGGTATCATTTTCCTCCAACCGCCACTGTTTTCTCACCACAGCAGGGTGAGAAGATTTCAGTCAGCACTCTGTGCAAACCTCACAACTAAAACACACAAGATGCCACATCTTTACTTCGGGGTTCATAAGGTAAAGGTATCCCCTGTGCAAGCACCGAGTCATGTCTGACCCTTGGGGTGACGCCCTCCAGAGTTTTCATGGCAGACTCAATACGGGGTGGTTTGCCAGTGCCTTCCCCAGTCATGACCGTTTACCCCCCAGCAAGCTGGGTACTCATTTTACCGACCTCGGAAGGATGGAAGGCTGAGTCAACCTTGAGCCGGCTGCTGGGATTGAACTCCCAACCTCATGGGCAAAGCTTTCAGACGGCTGCCTTATCACTCTGCGCCACAAGAGGCTCTTCGGGGTCCATAAAACCCCCCAAAAAAGCTTATGATCGCCTACCCTTCTTCTTCCCACAACAGTCACTTTGTGAGTTAGGTAAGGCTGAGAGAGCTCTGAGATTTGTAGATTTGTCAACAAACCGGGGGATTGGCAGAAAAATCCCCCTTACCTCTACATGGACCCTCTGTGCAGATGTTTTGATCCTCACTCTGGTGCCACTATCAGATCAGAATTAAATATAAAGATTAGGCTCCACCCTTAATGATCCCATGAACAAAAGTACTCCTTACCAGGTCCAATAAGTGCATGTCCCCGCTTTGTACATCCTTCCCAGGACTTAGGAGGAGGCCAAAACATCTGTTAAAAAATAAGTCCAATTCTGTTAAGAAGAAAAGCTGGAGTTCTGTACCCCGCTTTTTACTACCTGTAGGAGTCATAAAACAGCTTATGATCGCCTACCCTTCCTCTTCCCACAACGGTCACTTTGTGAGGTAGGTAAGGCTGAGAGAGCTCTGAGAACAGTGACTGGTCCAAGGACACTAGCTAGCTACATATGGAGGAGTGGGGAAACAAACCCAGTTTTCCAGATTAGAGGCCACCACTTTTAACCACTACACCAAGCTGGCTCTCATTAAGCTTTTCTATATCCAACATTGTCCCGCTAGTTCAAGACGACAGGATTGCCAGTCCTTGGTTGTACCTCTGACAGTCGCACTTTCATGAACCCTGCCTTACCTTTCAATAGCCAGTTCTTTGTTGGTCGTCTGCTGCACGTAGATGACAATTTTCTTGTCAATTCCTTGGCGCAGTTTAAAGCATTGCCTGTCCTTGTCTTTGGGAACGGCACTGTCATATAACAGGAGATGAAAACATTCAGAGGAGTCATGTATCTGATGCCGTTCAAACATAAAGAACAGGATCAGTGTACAAAGTGCAGTTTTCCCACATAATATCCTCTCTCTGTGACTCTAAGTCAAAAATCAGGAATACATTTCAATGTAGGAGAGATGACAGGGATATCTAAAGGACCCTCAGGACTACAGCTGGGAACAAGATGGTATACAAGCAGCCTACTCCGCATCCAGACAATTCTGAATCCTGATTTAAATGAGCTATAAGCAGCTGAGAGCCTATGTAAAATAAATATTTGGGAACTACTTGGACTTCATTTTAATGCTCTCTGGAATGGCGCAATGGCTCCAAAAGATGTATCTCATTGCTGACTCAAGCTGCTTTTTTCCTCAGACCACTGGTCAATCTAGTTCAGAAAAGACCTCGAGCAGTGAAGGACTTCCCTCTTCAAAAAGTCCAATAACTCAGAACAATGAGATTATCATGGAAAAAATGAGAACTGAATAAAAGGAATGGGGGGGTGCAGAAGCAAGTCTGCAAGTCTTGTATGTATTTTAAAATCTTTGTGGAAAAAAATATCTAATCTTCCACTTCATTCAACACAGCTTTCAAAATTAGTTCTGGAATTGTAATGGTTAAAAAAACTCAAGGGGGAAATAAGTATGTACTACTGGCCAGGAAAACCACCACACTTCAATCAGTATTTAACAGACCACATTTGACAGCCAGGAGAGAAGGTTAATTTAAAGAACTAAATTCACAATGTCCTGCAAATCAAGATATTCCACTCAACACTGACTTGCCAGGATGAGCCATTTTTGGTCACCTGGGGATAATTTCTGGTCACCAGTGACAACCTGAGATTCCTGTAAAGGACAGACTTGGGCAGAAACAGGGATGTTTTGCACACCTAGACTACAAAGGCACACATCAGGGTGGGATAATGTGCAGGGAGCTATTTACTGAGACAAAAAATGTCAGCAGCTGTACAGACGTAGCAAAATTACTCAAATAAAATTTGTTTGAATAATTTTAAAATTTTGAGACATTTCAGAAGAAAAAACACTACTGTAGCTGTGGTCAGCTGCCAGCATAGTCTGCGGTTCTAAGAGTGCTAGGCAAGCACACCACTCTCTGATAAAGGCAACTCAGAAATTAGGAGAATACTATAAATTCTGGGGAGGGGAGGTGGACAGAGAAGGAATCAGTAGAATTCATGCCTGGATGTCACAGCACCGTATCTGTGGAGAGTGGACTCAAGTGCCTACTGCATTCTGAAATCAATGAACATCAGTTAAAAGTAAAAGTAAATTTCTGCTGGGCAGAAAACTGGGTTTGCACTAGGGTGGTTGGGTTCAAGGGTCAGGTCACTATTATAAGCCTTGATTCCTCATCTCTAAAATGGGAACAATTAAGAGAGAGGAAGCTGCCTTGAACTGAGTCAGATGATCTGTCCAACTAACCTACTAATATTAGTCCAGCAGGCAGAAGCTCCCCAGAGGCCCAGATTGGAGTCTTCCCCAGCCCTGCTTCTAGAGATCCTTTAAATTAGTGGTTCCCAACCCCCGGTCCGTGGACCAGTACCGGTCCGTGGATCAGTCGGTACTGAGCTGCGGCTCCTCCGCGTCCTCCTCCCTGGCTGCTGCCTCGAGGGCTGCCCTGCCACTCTGCTGCCAGCTCACTTTTGGTGCTCTTCAGTGGTCGCCATGGCTGGGACTACCCCTCGGCGTGGCACTGCGCAGCTGCTGCTGGCAGTGCCCCCCTGAGGGTGGCGTGAAGTCAGGGGTGCCGGTGGGAAGGCAAGTGGAGCAGGGGCTCAGGCAGCGGCGATGTCTCTCAGCAAAAAACTACCCCCCCCCCAGCCTCAGTAAAATTATCAAGTGTTGGCCGGTCCACGGTGATAAAAAGGTTGGGGACCACTGCTTTAAACGGAAGACATTTTGGACACTGAACCATGGGTCTTCTACCTACAAAGCAGATGCACTACCCACTATCTTACAGCTCTTGGCCTGGACTTCCTCATAAAGGTCATGTGAATAAGTAATGGCCATGGCATCCAATTGCTTTGAGTAAATGGACAGCAAAGTCATGGCTTTCAATAAACTTTATTTACATTGAGCTGTTATTGTTCAGTTTGACACAAGGGGGCACCACTGTATTAAGACATGGAAACCCACAAAAGGAAAGCCAGAATATAAGAGGTCTCTGGGGAAAATGGCAAAGAATGCCATTTCCACCCCATTTTCTGGACTATGACTCAGCAGCCTATGCTCGCAAAACAACACAGACCCCACAGGCACAAGACAAATATCTACCACATGAATCCTTTTGGGAAAAAAACCCCAAAAGCAAAACTGTCACCTTTCTTATTATGCTTTTCCTCCAAGGAGCTCCGGAAAGCTTACATGGTTCTCCCCTCTTCCACTGTATACAAATGGTCTGAGGTCACTCTGGGAGATTCATGGCCAATGGGGGGATGTCTAAAACCATCTCCAGTCCTATCCACTCTCATCACTACACTACACTGACTTTCACTCCTGTACGCTTAACACAAAAGAACAGTACTTTCTTTACCACAAGGTATCCATTTAGTTAACAGAAAGCCTTTAGTTGGCACAATTATCTGAACTTAGGAAGCAGGAAGTTTCACAAATGGCCACCGAAGGCCAGCTTGCATGTGCATACGAAACAACTCCGCTGTGATTTTTGAGCTGCTGCTTTCTAACGGCAACCAGAAATTTCCAGCACTCTTAGTATACTTCTAGCTGGCAAATAAAAAACACATTCAAACTATAAAATCCAGAACAAAAATAAAGTAAGCCTTAAATACCATATGTGCTTTATTGCAGGCTTTGGATAATTAAGTTTTAGCTGAAGAAAAGGGAAATAAGACACTATACCTGAAATAGCCTTTCCCGTCATCTTCCTTTATTTCCAGAGAGACAGAGAAAGTGAAAATGTCACTGTCCGGTGTCTGTAGGGCTACAGGGGCTGAAAGTGGAGTCTGTTTGGCAGAGCGGCGGAAGGCAGTGGCAAAACTGTACAGGATTCTACTCACCTGAAGACACAGAGAACCAGAGAGAGATTAACAGACAGGTACAAAGCCGCTGAAAGAGTGCATGTGTGTAAGTGAGCAAGTTAGAGAGAATAACTAAACACAGTGCTCAGTAGATAAAATTCACAGCTGCCTGCCTGCCCGCCAAATTTATGCCCTGTCATGCACTGGGGAGACGCTGCAGCACCAGAATGGCAGCTGAGGAAGAGGGCGTTGTCTTCCATTATACCATCTTCCTCTGAGACTTCCCTCCCTAGGAAAGTCCCTTCCAGCTTTTACTCTTCAAAGACCTTTAGGAAGTTGGCTACTGTCTTCCCATATGGAAAAGATTTTACACACTGGCCATCTAGTTCTGGCTATTTCAGCTCTGGTGATTTTATGATTAGCATAATTTGTCGGGGTTTATTTCATTTTCCTATTTTATCATTTTGTATTACAGTTTAACTTTTCCTTTGTCAGCTGCTGAAAGAACCCAATACTAGACCAAGACAAGTAATGAATAGAAAACACATGAAATAGAAGTGTCAATTCTCATCCTCTGGAATTTTGTTCTCTTGGAAAGTGAATGTAACTAGTTCCTCTCAAGCTTCTGGTACTTTAGTAGTTTAGCTGTGTTCCCCACCTCCCTGCCCAAAGAAACCTATCTAGACCAGTCAGGACCTTACACCAGGAATTTGATGGTCCAAACTCAATAGAGCAAAGAGGTCTCCCAGCAGCAGTGACAGTTTCTGGTCCCAAATGTCAGTTTGCACCCCATCACTGTAGTACATTACTTTTGTCTCCCAGGACAGAATCCCCTAAATCCTTCTCAGCAATGCTGCTGGCTTAAGCAATGGAAAGCAGAATAAGCTTCACACCGAACAAACATAAAACAGGCATTCTACTGCCGATACTGGCGCTCAGTTCTCAGCCCAAGTAATCGGAAGCTGTAGATAACAACTGTCAGCAGCATTAAACTTCCACAAGAGGATGTGCCCATAACGCTTCCCAGAAAGTGTTCAACTTACAGCTTCTTGGATTTCACACCGAAAGACATGAATTCTGAAGAGCTCTGAGTTGTAATGGCTTTCAGTGAAAGCAAAGCAGTCGCTTTCTGGAGTCCCATCATGCCCTCGCACACAAAAGAGGATCTTGTAAATGGGGTAGTTGGCGATTTCAGTGTTTGTCGGAGGTTCAAGCAGCCTGGGGGGAAAGGAGGGAAAAATAAGCACCAGAGATAATTGAATTTCTTTAGCATTCAGAAACACTAGAAGGAAGGTTGTTTTTTTTAAACAGTAAGATAGAAAGTTTCTTCAGATCCAATGCTTTCTGCCCTCAGTTTGGTACAGATGAATTTTTGACAAAAATCTGAGATGGGGAGTTCCTTGCTCACTCTGCCAAAGGAGAAGAACATTCCTATACTTCAGTACTGAACAAGGAATATGGGGAATCTAGGAAACCCTCATCACTTGGCAGAATGATGCAGACGAGCTTACCAAGTTGCTATATATAGACACAAACATACTGCAATAATTTACTGGTTGGCAGGTGGCTGTCCATATTTCCTCTTTTGTACAGGAGTACTCAACAGAAGCCTCCAGCTACAACTGAGCTGCATTCTGCATCAGGCTTATGTCTTCTTACCTACTATGCAGAAGACTTTCAGATGTGAGGCTTGATCCAGCAAGAGTCTGCATTATTTAAAGTGGTGTTATATTCTCTTTGCTGGCAAGGTCTGAAGGTTTGGCATGGCAGAGCTAGCAAATCATTCAGAACCAAGACATAAAACTGCAAGCCCTCCAAGTTAAAGGATGTTCCTGATGTTCCTTCTGAAACCAAAGACCTCAAAGCCCCTTATCAGTAAGAATAGCTTAATGATCCAGCACCGATAAGAATCAGTTGAAAGCTGCACTAGAAGCACTTCCGTCTGCTCCCATATTCAAAGAGCAGGTGCGTGACTATACATGGGGAAAGTCCTCTCTGCAGAGATGCTCCACCATGCCACATTCACCTCCAATCTAACTTGTTTGGCACTTTTTTTTTTCATCTTCAGGTGACCTGGCTCATCTAACTCATGGGACAAATGACTGAGTAACTATTAAATCGCAAGCCATAATTTATCTCTTATCACAGGAAGTAAACGTCAGAAAATCGCACTATGGGTAATAACCAGATCAAGTGGCACTTAAACTTCTGGTATGCTGCTTTTAAAATATCAAATGCACCCTTCCCCTCTCCTCCCAGAAGACAGGTACCTCACAGTTCCTTCAGACACATTGGGCACTGAAAGGGTCACAGCCACAGAAATCTGGCACTGGCTCCGCAAGATGGACATCATTCTCAGGGCCTCTACCTCACTCCTGGGGGCATTGACTGAGGCACAGCCTAAGTAAGTAAGCTTGCTGAAGACTACACTGTCCTCATCAGCCACTGGTGTAAAAGGACTTGAATCCTCAGACTCTGCAAGACAAATGGAAGAGTGAGATCAGACTGTAGTCAGCGGTTCAGAAAACACAATCATTCTTGGAAAAGCTCTGAAAACAGCAAGTGTCACGAGACAACAAGGCTATGGGGAGTTGGAAACTGCTCAAGATTCTCTAAGATTTCTGAAATCCATTGCTTTGTGACATAGAACCATGAACATATGAGACCCAATGAGTGCAGAATTCAGTGCCCTCAACCATCATGTTTAAACAAATCACGTGTCTAGTCCTCGTACTATGAACAGGAGGCTAAAAGCATATGAGCAATGCCAAATGAAACCTCATGTTCCTGTTCACTGAGCTCTTTGCCCTTCTCATATACAACCAGAGGTCATGCAGCATCTGAGAACAAGGGTTAGCAACAAAGCCTGCCAGAACTCTCTTTTGTATCTGAACAAAGCTCAAATGATTTAGGGAGTTGTAGCCTGGATGTATCCACCATGGGCCTGCCTTCCCCACTCCCTCAAAAAACCACTCACCTCCCTGGGTGTGTTTCACTGGAAGGTTCATGTCAGGTTTTTGCAGTCCTGCCATGGATACAGGGTTAATGGTGGAGGATGCCGAGGCCTCAAGGAGGACTGGCTCTTCTCCCTCTCCATCGGCCTGGGGAGAGTCCACCTCGTGTTCCTGGTCATTGGACTGTTCTTCTATGGGGGGATCCATTAGGACGTCTTCAAGCTCCTTCTGCAGCTGCTGCTCACTCCCATTCCCTATGATCTAAGTGAACAAATGTAAGTTATGCAAAGGAAGGGCAAACAAACATCTGGTTGAGATCTACCTGGTACCCACAGTCTTAAAGTCAGTAGCCAAACATTAATGACAAAAGCAACCCACATTCATCACATACATTCACCTCCCCTCACTCACAACTGTCTGTGTTGCATTTGCAGGTGACACAGTTCATCATGTTGGATGGTATTAAAAAATGTTCATGTAAATACTAATACCTTTTATTCTTCCTACTGTAAAGATCCAAAGAGTTTAACATCAAAAGTTGCAATGGCCATCACACAAGCATGCCAAATTACAGTATATTTTCATCTATAGAAATGTATTCTCTTACACTGGCTCTTTGTTGATCTCTTCTCCCAAATGTTGACATAATTTGACCCTTTAATTATTAAAAGCTGTCAACCCCTTTCCTAAAGGCATACTGTTAACATCACGCCTTCAGAAGACAGCTTTTTACTACCCAACTGCCATTACAAGTCTACTGATTTAAGAAAACGCCAGTCCCCTGACATCCCATCTTGCAATATTACATCCAGTAATAGTCCTATGCTCTTGAGAACCAGAAATAGCACAATAATATGTAGTCTGTCCAGGATCAAATATACATGGACAAATGCAAGAAAAGGAAGAAGGAGAGTTATACTCTGCTTTTCATTACCAGAAGGAGTCTCAAAGCAGCTTACAATCACCTTCCTTTTCTCTCCCCACAACAGGCACCCTGTGAGGTAGGTAGGGCTGAGAGAACTCTGACAAGACTGTGAGAACAGCTCTATCAGAACTATGACTAGCCCAAGGTCACTCAGATGGATGCACGCGGAGAAGTGGGGAATCAAACCCGGCTGGCCAGATTAGAAGCCGCCGCTCTTAACCATTATACCAAGTTGGCTTAAATCTAGGCATGATATGAGCCATCTATTCATCCAACAATCCAGCAACAGTACACGAACCAACTACAGATTCTGAATACTCATGGAGTGCATGACATATATATGGCAATGTGATTACTAGAGCATGAATCAGTGTGATTAGGTACTGGTCTTCTGAGAAAGAGTCAATTCTCAATTCATTACCTGAGTGCATAAACAGCAGCTGCCAGTCAGAGCAGCCATTCTGGCTTAGAAAGGCCAATATCTGATTCTGTACAATGCAAGATCATATGTTGTTTACAACCAGAGGGCTCCAGGATGCAGTATAGGTTTGGAGAAACATTGTAACCAGCTCTCTATAGCAGGGGTAGTCAACCTGTGGTCCTCCAGATGTTCACGGACTACAATTCCCACTGGCAGGGGCTCATGGGAATTGTAGTCCATGGACATCTGGAGGACCACAGGTTGACTACCCCTGCTCTATAGCACTGCCTCAGAACTGCCGTGCTTGGTCAATGCAAAACTCTGATATCACGATTTTGAAAAGGTAAATAATTCAGTCTTTTTCTGAATGATTAATCCTTAGGATAAGGCAGTGATTGTCCCATTATTATCAGAGGCAGTTAAAATCAGTGCACGGCAAAGATTATGATCCGGGTTCAATTCTTGTTTGACAGATTCCACACTGCACTATTGGTTGCATGCTAGAGTGCACCACTTCTTTAAGTTCAACAAGTGACTTGCTCCTGTTGAAAAGGAATAGCCAACTCATTCCATTTAGGTGAAAAGGCTGAGAACAGAAGAGTTTCAACAGGAAGATCCAAGCCAACTGAAGCCCAACCTTAGGCACACAGTTCAATTCAATAATTTACGGTCATTCAGACCAAAATTTAGGCACACAAGTTTTCACTGACCATCCAGAAGGTTATCAAGATACAATATACACTCTCAAATCACGACAGCTAAAATGAGTGGGAAAAGGCTCATTGCTATTGACATGGTCCACATAGTATGCTGAAGCCAAATTAGCCCTACTTTTGAGATCTGGATAAGGAAGCAAGGCAGTTTTGTTTCGTAATTGCTTTGACCTAGAATTGTTTCTTAAAAGGCTGCTGGAGAATGGAGTCAAGCCAAGCTTCTACTTCTTTAATGGGGCATGGGATATATTTGGAAGGAGTTTGCTATTTGCAATACAGCATAGAAGTAAACTGAGAAACAGGAAACATCTGGGCCTTGGTTACAGGAGTTGTACTCTCTTTGCTCCATTCCAAGTTTACATCAAGCTCAATGCTGTCACAATTCCTTACAGGTTGCTCCTTCTTACTAGTTGGCAGACAGTGTTTTATACCTAATTATTTGGGCTGTAAGTTTAAATTGATTAAGCAAGGTTATCAGTCAACTGAAGGGCTAAATCAATGCTCAAAAATATGTCCAACAAAAACAACTTGCCACTTCCGCCCTTATAATAATGGCTTGTATTGATCCCAAATCTCACCCTTCCTTACACACACCATTCAGGTTGGGTTACAGGTTCCCCGTCTCTTACCTTTAGTCCTGTTTTTTCATCATCGCTACCATTATTGGTGGATGGTGTTTCATCCCCTTGCCTGGAAATTAAGACAAAATCTTCGCTGTTAAGAGTGGATACCGAGTCTGAAGACACACTGATTTTCCCAACAGAGGCCTTGTCATCCATGACTTAATAAAAAGGACGTTCGGCTCATGAATGGGCTTGGATTACAAACACCTGAAAAACAGAAACAGTAAAAATAAAAATATGTATATTTATATCAAAGCTGCAGCCAGAAACTAGTGACTACGAATGCTTCCAAGCTCACTGCTATGATACACCAGCAGTAAAAAGTAGGGCAATGTTCTTCCTGGAAATGGCCTTGCAGTTTAGGGACAGAATCTGCAAGTAGTTTTCTTGGACACCCGCCCTGAAAAGAGTGAAAGATCCCAGGAGCTAGAACTGTGAACTAACAGTTCTGACACATGGCTATTGCCACTTTCTTCACAAAAGGCAGGCTTCACAGAACTGTATTGAGCCCAGTTGTCTCAAATGGCTAATCTTTAGAGCCTTAGAAGGCATTTGAGGTTGCAGACAGGGCATGGGCTAGCCTGCTTCGCTTTTTAAGTGCACTATATCATTATAGACTTGTTCTGGGTAGACAAAGTAACCTGCAGGATCCTTCCTCTACTTGGATTACAGCACCAAAACTCAGGCACATTCAGTGGTTCCAGTTTTATCTTCTCAAAGCAACTTTAATGAACTACATGCCCCAGTTGCCTTTGGACACAGTTCTGAAGGAGAAATAATGATGATTCTAAGCCAAAAGAAACTGAACTTGCTCATAGCTAGGCTACTTTCTGACACCCCCCTCCCCCAGACTGCTACCAGTTTAGTCAAGGATTCAGAGGTGGGAGAAGAAAAGCATGCAGAAAGGAAAAAGAAGGCAGGGGGATGGGAAGAGAACAGCACCCCCTCAGATCCTGAGCTGCACAGAATTTCCACCATTCCACTCAAGTAGACAGGGACCTATATCCAAGGGCCAGCTTTGGATAGATGATTCTTGCTCATAAAGGACTTGCTCACAGAACCACTTTGCCTTGACTTCCTGTACTGAGTAGCATAAACTCTTGGTTCCATCATCCAGGAACAAGAAGTGGCCAGCCTTTTCCCTGCAGTTACTTCTAGGACTCTGAAATTTGGTACAGAGTTAGTCTCTAAGGCACCCTGGTTACCTTAGAACTATGAAAGTGGAACTTTATATGCACCCTCAAACGGGGAGAGGGGCTCACATACCATTCCAAATAGTTAAGTTATGTTCAGAAGATCCAGAAAGATGAAGTTTAGCACAGACACAATATAAGACTATGTGCCTGGGGAATGCCATGGCTCAGTCCCAGGCCAATTTTCTGCCATCTCCATTTATCCATTTTTCTCTGGAAGCAGGTGTTAAAAACCCTTTCTCAGTCTGAAAACCTGCAGAGTTGCTACAAGGCAGAGGAGAAAACAATATTACCACCTTTCTTAAAATCAAGGGAGCTTATTATGGATTAAAATCTAGTGCACAAGTCTCAAGACAAACCAGTTAATAGAGCTGTCTGAAAAGGAGGCATTTTAATATCTAATGTTCAAAACATGGAACATAAAGTTTAATTCACATTAGCAGTTTTCATTTCAATATAGAGCAAACAATGACATATCCAGAATGGAATGCTGACTCCTCGGAGATCCTTTGCCAGATGGATCAGAATGGAATGAAGAGATCTGCTAGTAGCCACGAATATGTAGCCATGCTTGCAGAATGCAGGCTTCATTTACCCATACCTATTACACATGAATTCACAAACCCTGCAATACTCTAGCTCAGCAAGCTGAACAGAAGAAAAAGAGCAACTTACAATCACCATTCCCTTCTTCTTCCCACAACAGGGGATGAGATTGGTGGGGAAGTGAGAACTCTAAGAGAACTGCTCTGTGGGAACAGTTGAACGAGAACCATGACTAGTCCATGATCACCCAGATGAGTACATGTGGAGGAGCGGAGAATTAAACCCAGTTCTCCAGATAAGAGGCTGCCACTTTTAACCATTACACCACACTGGGTCTCTATACACTATGATGTATTCTGCTCCTACCAATCACGGGGAGGATCCAGGAACTATACAGAACACTTACTCTCCTGACCCTTCCCTAGTTATTAATTCTTCACTTCCAGCTAATACAAATACAAAACAAGTTAAACTAATAGGTTGCATCTCAAGACAATTTCCAAGGCCTTAGTTCAAGGTTAGGATAACTGCCTTCAAACCCACACCTCTCTTTGATTAGCATTACTCTTTTAAATGTGCAACAAAACAAAATCAGAGTCCAGTGGCACCTTTAAGACCAACAAAAATATATTCAAGGGTTGAGCTTTCAAGTGCAAGCACTCTTCCTCAGACTAAGTTGCTACTGGACTCTGATATTGTTTTGTTGTGCCACTACAGACCAACACAGCTACCCAACTTATCTATCTTTTAAATGTGTACAGCTTAAAGCGAGTGAGTCTGAGAGGAAAAATTTCTTCCCTGCCTTGTTTCATGATCATTTTAAAATCACATACATATGCACAACAAAGCAATAAATAAGGAAGAAATTTAGGATTTCCACCACTGCATTGGTTGCAGTCAAATTATTTTAAACTGTTAAAGCTTACAATTCCACCCAACTCATATGGAGACCTCAAAGTACCAGCTGGTTCATAGCAAACAGTGACCAGGGAGAAGCAGTCAGACAAGTATACGAAGCCGCACCCTGGCCAAAGGCCCCTGCTTTTCAGGTTTTTTATTTCCTCCCACTCCAGATTTTCTAATTTCAGCAATCACGAAAGCAGAGTAAAAACCAAATACTTTGGTACTGGCTTTGAGGTCTAATTATAGCATTCTCTACATTTCAGAAGGCATCACAATGCTTCCTCCCCCATGTGAGCGTCCATGCAATAAACATCGAGACCAGAAGCCTTGGCTTTGATCAGCAACACTGAGCTGACCTTGGACAAGCTTCTGTCTCAGCAGCCAGTCACACCGCTGTTTCTGATGGATAGTAAGACTCTAGAGAAAAGTGTGTGATCTGGCTAAGCTGCCCTCAGATCAGTTTTCTGAGCTGATACGAAAAACATTAAGCTCTGGGGACAAGCCAGCTCTAAGTGCAAATGTTGACGAAGCTATCTGCAGCATCGTTGGCTTCCACAATATAAATTCACTGCTTCACAAGAACAATGACAAGGCCTGGTCCTGCACAGTGTTTAACCTCAAATGTAAATAACGCAGCACAAGAGTAACAGCAACCATTTTTGTCTGAGGCAGCAAGCACTGGAGTGTGGCTTGCAGAAACAATTTTCAATCCACCTTCCTAATCAGTTCATGTTTACTTTTTTGCAATTGCCCAATCACTTTAGCAACTGACGCATGAACATTTCTTGCTGGACAAGGAAGAGGATCTGCTCTCAGGTCAAGAAGCCATAAAAACACGACTGGTGTTTAAAATGGCATGCAGAACCTTTGCAAGTCACTTTGAAAGAGGAAATGACAAGCTCCAATGCCTCAGGAGAGAAAATGAAATCACTCAACAAACAAAAGAAAACCGAATACACATTTCGGCATTCAGACTAATGTAACCGCTTAATGATTATTGATCCACTGGCTTCTAGAGGGCTCTTTTTCATCTTTTATGAAACATATTGCTCAGAAACAAGTGATCCAGGAAACCCAGATGGTCTCAAGAGTGTCATGAACTGCACAAGACAACAGCACCCCCTCCCCAATTTTAGCAATCTTTTAAAGGCATGTTTCCGGTACCAATGAAAAGCTAAAAATTCATTGTAGACTGAACCAAAACTATCCACCTGAATAACTTAGGAAAATTATTACAAATAGAGAAGGTGGATGAAGAGAAATAGCACTGGATGGGGGGTTGTTTGTTTTTTTAAGATGGGAGACAGTATTTATTTATTTATTATATTTGTGTGTTGCCCTCCTCTGAGGCTCAGGGTAGTTCACATGGAACATAAACAATAGATGGACTGCTGAAGGGGGTCAGGACTTGTAAAAATATGACAATAAGTCTGCAGCTATATAATGATCTAATAGTTGGAAACAAAACTGTGCTGGAGCTGTTTACACAGGTTAGAGTGGCACCACTACTAAGCTGCAAAACCTAAAAAACGCAGGGTTCTAAAAGGATTGTGGATCAGAATTTAACTAAAGGATCGTAAAAAATCACTGGCATTAGCCAATTTTGCTTACTAGTCCCTCCACATGACCAATACTCTTCTCCAGAGTTGGACTTGGAACAGATCGAAAAGCAGGAAGGCCCCCAGGCTCATGTAAAGGATAAAAGCATTTTCCACTTCCAAATCCCTACAACTGAGCCAGTTTGGTGTAGTGGTTAGGAGTGTGGACTTCTAATCTGGCATGCCAGGTTCAATTCTGCGCTCCCCCACATGCAACCAGCTGGGTGACCTTGGGCTTGCCACGGCACTGATAAAACTGTTCTGACCAAGCAGTGATATCAGCACTTTCTCAGCCTCACCCACCCCACAGGGTGTCTGTTGTGGGGAGAGGAATGGGAAGGTGACTGTAAGCCGCTTTGAGCCTCCTTCGGGTAGGGAAAAGCCGCATATAAGAACCAACTCTTCTTCTTCTGATTCAAACTGAAAATATTGTAGTGTCTGTTTTAAAACATTAATGCAAGAGGTTCATTTAACACACCACTAAAAACTCTCTGGGCATGGAATGGGAAAACAGAAATATTCTCCAGATACCAGTTACTCTTCTGCACAACTCACAGGCCTTCAAATACAGGCAGATCAGTATATAAAATTTCATGCCACTCAATGTCCTCATGAATCAAGTCAATACATATTTGATCAGCAATGTAGTCTCCTAATAATTTCCTCATAAAATAGTCCACCCCATCATTTCCCTCTTGAAACCATGTTGAAGTATCTACATACTTTAGATTTCATTACCCATTTGCTGAATTTTTAAAAAACACCAATACAAAAGAAAAGGGAAGGTTTTTCAAGCCAGTGAAAATAATATGCAAGCACAATGGGGCCACAGCTAAGAAATTGGTTTTAATGGGACATATTTAATGTCTGGGAACTCAGTGGGATTTAGTTTAACAGTAACTGTGAATAACCTACTACTTTGTACATATCAGCTAAGTCTTGACTTCACTGTGGAACCAAATTAGGTAGATAGTTATTCTGCTTAGCACCCAAGCTACCTCCAGCACATACTGCCTATTATTAAAGAAGTTAAAACCCAGACCTAATAATTACCAATGCCAACAAAACAAATGAAAGTATGAACACCAAGTCATTTTTCCAAGTATCAAAACACATATCAGTTAACCACATTTTTGCTCTGATTCTCTCTATACTTATTCAAGAAAACATGCCAAATACATGAGAGACTTCACATAAAAAAGGAGAGTCTTCACAGTATTCCTGTTGCTTAGGTCAGAAAAATTTCTTTTCACAGTTAAATTCTGATCGGGCCACCAGTGGTGCGAAACAGAATCTCAAACAAGCAGGGTTTACTTTGCCCATGACACTCCCCCTCCCCCACAGCTAATGCATTCACAGAACCAGGTGGACACAGATGCTTTTACAATATACAGACTCAGACTTGAAGCTTCTCCGGTTTCCATCACACAGCAATGCTCTTTGATGCCAAACCTGCTGCGAATCTCCAACAGCAAGCTGCTTTTCACCTCCAGCCAATGAATGTGTTCCCTCCGACTTCATAAATAACCACCTTACAAAGCAATTTGCTGAAGCTAGTGCAAAGGGTTCATCCCATGAGCCTTACTACCACCAGGGTACTTACTCCCTCGTGGAAGAGGGTAACTCACGACCATCCACAAACAGACTGTATCGACTTATCTCCAGAGCTCTGTCCAGTGGGGTGGGAGGGAGAGGGGCAGGGCACAGCCCCCTACAGCCTCTCTAGTTGGTTACCCCCACATACCAGACGGGCTACTATCACATGACCAGCTGCAACTCCACAATCAGGGCCTACCTCACCAGGCTGTTGTACGGACTACCACAAGAGAGTGCGCTTGAAGCCCTGCCAACCCTTCGGAAGGCTAAGCATTACCAACCTTACCCACCCCTTCCAGGCCAATTCCAGCTCGGCCCCCTTTCCCTGGGGGGTTGCATAGCCTCTCCCGCAAGGACAGCGACATGCACACGCGGGGCCCGAGCCACGCACCGCTCCTTACCGTCTCCTTCCCCTCAGGAGCAGCAGCCGCCCCGGCACCGCTGCCGGGCCTCAGTCGGGGCCAACCCCACGCCCAGCCCCCTCCCTGTCACGTGACCGCGCCCCGCCGGAAAAGAGGACTAGCTGCTTCCGAGGTCGGGTGACGTCACTTCCGTCTTTTTCCTTAGCAACCCGTTTCTCCGTGACGACAGGAGAAAAGAGCCGCTCCTGGCGCCGGAAGTGCCCCCTCCCCCGGGCCGGCCCCGAAGCTGCACCGCCTGGGGGAGGTGGGGTGACGGAGCTGAGGTGAGACGGGCGGAGGGCTGCGCCTGGTGTCGGGGGCTCCGGCCGCCGGACCTGGCGCGAGGGAATGGTGGCCGCCAGATGCTCCCGGTGGAGGATGGAGAGGGGGGTGGCTGGAAAAGGCACGTTGTGGAGGAACTCGGCTGGCTCTGCCCGTTTGCCGAAGCGACAAAGGGGGTCGGCGGCCTCTCGAAGGCCGGACGGGGTTGCCGCGGCAGAAGGTTCAACAGAACCTGTGTGGTCGGTCGCGTGCCGGAATTGGTGTTATGACTTCGCAGCCCATGTCTGACCTACGGGAGCGGCTGTAGCAAATAAGTACAACACCCGAGCCGTTCAGGTGCCTCCAGACCCTTTGTCTGTTCCAGCCAGAAAAAAAGCTTCGGGACGCTGCAGAAATCCCGGGGGGGGGGCAATGTTAGGCGATGCTCAAGAGCAGGAAACGCTCAGGTAGCAGGTGTCCAGCAAGACCTTTACCTACCTGAAATGCCAGAGAACCCCCTGTTAGTTGAAGGTAGAGGGACCAATGGACTGACTTGGTATATAAGATGATTCATCTATAGTTCTGTGATTTCCCAGGTTTTTAGTCCCCAGCATCTAAAACAGGAGGCAATTAGGAAAGGCCTTTCTGTACCAGGGATAAATGGACCAGTGTAAGTACTGTGCTAGATGAGCCAAACATCTGGTAAAGTACTTTGATGTGTTCCTTTATTCATTACTTTATATTGTCATACAAGTGGAAAGTCCCACATAAAAAATAGTGCATAAACCATCAGCTTTGTTAAAACACGCAAATATCCAGGAACAGAGGCTTATTGTGAACCATAGGAGCTAAATAGTAGTAATCTTATCTCTGAGCACCACTTGATTTGCAGAATCACTTGATTCTAGAACATGCTACACCATGTCCCCTCTCCTCCCACCCTCATACCTGCCAGAATCAGGATGCAGCAGTACCAAGTAGGCTGTTTTTACATCTTAGTCTGTTTTCTAACAACAGCTGACTGCTTTTTGTAAAGGTCAAAACCCAGGGGATGAAGTTCATGGGTTTTCCATTTTGTTGGGTGCTGGCATCTAGCATGTTGTCTCTGATCTTGCTGTCATGACTGGCATACCTTTTCTACTCCACAAAACTTTCTAGGATTTTTAATTGTCTAGGCTTCTGCACAGCACCATGTATTAAAGCCATGAGTTCTATAACTGTGTTAAATAATTTCCATGAGTGAGTTCCATCTTTTCTAGAGGGCTGATATACAGCAGGTGCTAACAGACTAAGCTCAAAATTCTGCCAGCCTACTAGAAAGCCACAGGCTTAAGGAAAAATGCTGATGCTCAACATCAGCATCCTCTCTCTACCCTACCAGAGAACATTAGCTTTCACTTGCAGGATGTCCAGAAGAATTATTTAGTTAAATTATCTAAACACTAAGAAAATGCTAGCTGCTATTATTAAGTGTATTTCTTTTAAAGTATTTGTTGTTCCAGTTTGCATTGCACACTCTCTTCATTTGTTCAGTCATTGAGACTGAATCCAGTGAGACTGGGTTAAAGCTGAGAGGATAATTAAAAATTGTAATTATTTCCAGAGAGAACAAAAAGGGGCAAGAAACTGCAGGGGACATATTGTGCCTTTATATTAGGCAGAGTTATCTTCTAGTCTAAAGCTTCTTGTTTGAATTTGGTGTGATCCTTCTGGTCCTATCACGTCTTCTCCCTCTATCTGTAGACAGAACAGCCTTCAAGTTTGTCAAAATGACTGAGAGACCTGATATCCTACATTTCCAGTTTGACAACTATGGCGACTCAATGCTACAGAAAATGGACAAGCTGAGAGAAGAGAACAAGTTTTGTGACATCACAGTCCGTATAGATGATCTTGAAATTCACGGCCACAAGATTGTGTTTGCCGCTGGCTCTCCCTTCTTAAGGGACCAATTCCTGCTGAATGACTCCAGGGAAGTGAAAATTTCCATCCTGCAGAGTTCTGAAGTAGGAAAGCAGCTGCTCCTGTCCTGCTATAGTGGCATCCTGGAGTTCCCCGAGATGGAGCTGGTGAATTACCTAACAGCCGCCAGCTTCCTTCAAATGAGCCACATTGTGGAACGCTGCACACAGGCCCTCTGGAAGTTTATCAGACCAAAGCAGCAGTTGGAGAAAAAAGAAACAAGTGAGAAACAAACTGACTCTTCAGAGCCAAAGGAACCAACGGCAGTGGCAGAGGAAGAGGAGGAAGAGGAGGAATCTTTGCAGCCAGATTCCCCGTGCATACAACACTCTGAGGACAGCATGGATATGGAGGATAGTGATATACAAATAGTGAAGGTAGAGTCCATTGGGGAGGTTGCAGATGTCAGAAACAAAAAGAATCAGAGTTCCTTTATTTCTTCAGAGCAAAGCAATCTTCATTCATCTGAGCCTCAGCACTCCCTCATCAATTCCACAGTGGAGAACCGAGCCAGTGAAATGGAGCAGAGCCAGCTCCATAACTATTCCCTCTCATATGCAGGGGGTGATAACCTCTTTGCGTTTGGCCCCAACAACCGAGGGGTAGACAAAGGGCTCCAGTGGCACCACCAGTGTCCCAAGTGCACTCGTGTGTTCCGGCATCTGGAGAATTATGCCAATCACTTGAAAATGCACAAGCTGTTCATGTGCCTGCTTTGTGGTAAGACTTTTACACAGAAAGGCAACCTCCACCGGCACATGCGGGTGCATGCTGGGATCAAGCCCTTCCAGTGCAAGATCTGTGGGAAGACCTTCTCGCAGAAATGCTCCTTGCAGGATCACCTCAACCTGCACAGTGGGGACAAGCCACACAGGTGCAACTATTGTGACATGGTCTTTGCTCACAAGCCTGTCCTGAGAAAGCACCTCAAGCAGCTCCATGGCAAAAACAGCTTTGACAATGCCAATGAAAGGAATGTCCAAGACATCACTGTAGATTTTGATTCCTTCAGCTGCAGCTCAGCAGTAGACTCAAAAACCTGCCTGCAAGCCGATGCCAGTCAGGTACTAGATGGGGGGAAACTGGCCCAGGCAGTGCTTAGTTTACGGAATGATGGTGCTTGTGTGAACTAGAACAGCCTCTTTTTGAGCAACAGAGGAAATGTATGGAACTCTTTTGGACTTTTACTTGACCATTAGCTAACAGATCCCAAAAGTTCTCACTTTTAAGATCAGAACAAGGATCAGTAGCAGGTCCTCAGCTTCCACCCTAGAGTGAGTTGATGTGTTCTGTAAATTCAGCTGTCTTTGTAACTACAGTGAGAAGAATGCCAGTTAGCACAGACCTGCCTCCATTGAAGTTTTGGGCAGTTGTGCTTTAGAACTCCAAAGGATGATGGTTGGCTTGTGCAACCAAGAAGCACTTACCTGCTTATAGACCAAGGGATAGAAAATATAGGGGCTGGAATTGCCCTTCCAGAATGGAGTTTTTAAGCTAAAATAACCCTGAGTTCTTGAAGAAGGGGGGAAAAAAGCACTGGATCATTATAAGCTGTTGACATTTGTTAGTCCAACTGTGGGCATTTTTTAATTGTTAAAAGCATCAGGTCTTGGCCTTCTGTTCTGTTACAGTACAATGACATCAGCCTCTTATCTAGTTTGACTCCCATGCGTGGAAGTCCTTTTTCTGATTAAAACTGTCTAAGGGTTCTGTGATAGGAAGGAAAACCAGTCAGATTTGGCTGCCACTGTGGCTGAGAAGAATCTTCCTTTGCTATAGCACTTGGCTCTCATCTTTGTGCTCTACTTGAGCAGGTTTTCCATTGTCCCTCTTCTGTCCTCACTTCCTTTCCCTATCATAGCCTTTGCAGAAAATGTGAAGTAAGACTAGAGAAAGTTAGAGTTGCATGCATCCCCTTGCCTGTCTGTGCCTTCTCCCATATCCCTCTTTAGGCCTAGGGCAACCTCTCTCAGGCCAAGAGGCTGCCTCCTGAGTAAGATACCAGATATAGTTATACAACAAAGGGTTTTTTCTTCCTGAATTAGTCTGTCTTCGTCTTACCTGTCATTTTGTTGTTACTTCAGTCTCTCACTGTTGTGGCTCCTTGGTCCCTGCCCCATCCCATCCTTTTATAACCTTGATTGTAAGCACTCTGGCTTGGGGCCAGGGATTCTCAGTGTTGTGAATGATGCTTAGAATGCTGTTGGCACTCAAGATAATTAGAAGTAATAATACAGGATCAGGGTGTATGTGTATGGGGGGATTGGTATCACCTGATCAGGTGAAGCTAAACATTCCTGATCCATCCAAATTCTTAAAGGTATAGGCACTCCAGATCAGTTGCAAGGCTGTCACCATGGCTCCCAACCTAAACTAACTTCTGGAGTTACTTATGTATATATTGAAAGGTCAGAGATAAGAGACTGTATTGGTGGGTGTGTTAGAGTAGGACTGGGGATAATAAGAATAACATGCCATCAAGGTACAGCTGACACATGGCCACCCAATGAAGTTCCGCCTCATGGAGTTTTCAAGGCAAGAGACAAGCAGAGGTTATTTGCCATCACTTTCCTCTGCACAGCAACCCAAGTCTTCCTTGGTGGCCTTTCATCCAAGGACTAACTGGGGCTGACGCTGCTTAGCTTCTGAACTCTGATCAGATTGGGCTAGTCTATGCTAGGAGTATCCAGGTTCAAGCCTCCTTTGCTGTGAAGTTTCCTGGATTATCTTGGACCAATCATTGTCAGCCTAAGCCTCCTCACAGGGTTGTTGTGAGGATAAAATGAGGAAAGGGAGAACCATGTATGCTGCCTTGAGTTTCCTGGAGGAAAAATGGGATGACAATGAAATGGACAGAAAGAGGAACCCCTTGTAAGTCAAATAATGGCTAAATGCTTATGGTTGATCATAGGCAGCTAGTGCTTCAGTTCCTGTCCTCTGGTTCACAGGCCATTGTTGGGTGCTTCTGGATGGAGTCTAGACATCTTCCTGTGCAGCACTCTGTGCTTGTACTTGGGCAGAGAGATTGAAGCAGGATGCAGAAATAAGAATTATCTGATATCGTTGGCCAATAAGTGTTCTTGAGACGTGTGCAAAAGATGTATCTGTTGTGCATATAGCTTTTTCCACTATAATGTCCTGCTTCCCATAAACCAAAAAAATCACCTATGTCCATTAAAACATTGCTGCTGTTTATAACTTTGAAAAACACAACTTGCTACTAAGCCAATGTCAAAACTTGATGAGTTTCAAAAGAAAAAAGCCTTATCTTTTGCATCAGGGCGTTCTTAGACTGATCTTTGGGTAGTTGTAACACTGCCTATATCTTTCCATAAAGCCTAGTCATGCCAGGCAGAAAAACCTTTATGCTATACACTGGCTGTGATTGGCATCTAGTTCCTCTCTGTGTAGATCTGCTTTACAGCAACCCCCACCCATACTTCTGAAAAATAAAAGAAAGGCATTAAATGTGAGGTGACTGTCTTACACATGTGTGTACATTTCATTTTTATTTCCCATCCTCTTGCTTTGAATGTCTGTCCCCTCCCTGCTCTAAAGGAAGAGGCAATCTAGGAATTGGGGGGGGGGAGGTTTCAAGAAATGTAGCACTAAATGGAGGTGGGAGTTCAACCTGCTTCCACCTGTCCAGTATACTGGAGGTGGTTCTTTATGGAATCTGAGTGGAACTGCTGGCAGCATGACCCTGTTAAAGCAATATGGGAAGGGCTATGCTTGACCTAGGGCCAACTTTTTAAAATTGCTTTTTAAAAAAAAAACAAGACTTCTAGTTCACTGTTAAGGCTGCTGAGACTGTGTGCTTGAGCCCAAGAGTGCCCGAAGGATCACTCATGATGGTGTATGTGTGTGCATGCACAGATACATCCCATTGACACAAAATAAAATGGCTTTACCATCTTCCAGCATGATATGTCACTTTGTGTGGTCTGTGATGCCTGTGCTCATATTGCAAAGGCTGACTTGAATCATTCAGCAGCTTTAGTGAATTACTTAAGCCTAAGACAACCAGTGCAGACAGGTGGGTGAGCTGGTTTCATGAAATAATTAGAGGGGCCATGACTCAGTGGCATAGCACTTTCCATACAGGAGATCCAAAATCTTGCCATTGTCAGTTAACAGAACCTTGGGCAGCAGGAGTCACTCTGCCTGATCCCTCGGAGAATCACTGCAAGCCAGGCTGAACTGTTCCAAGATGAACCAACAAATTCAGCTGGGTTAAAGAATTTTCATATATTTGGGTGAAGAGTCATAGCTCAGTGGCAGAGCAAGCATGAAAAGGTCCCAGGTACACTTTCCAATTAAAGGCTTTCAGGTGTTGAGAAACCCCTTTGCCTGGGACCATGGAGAGCTGCTGCCAGCAGGAATGATATTGAATTAAATACAGCCATTTGTCCAAGTTAGTATATGACAACTTCATATCTTCAATCCAGAAGACTGGGTGCATTGTATTTATTATCTAGCCATGAATATAAGAACTTCCATTCAGTCTTACTATTATGGTAAGGTTCAGAAGGTAGTTCAGTGAGAGAGATCATTCACAGTCCTGTTTTTCAGAGAAGTGGTTGAAGCTGAAAATGCCATGAATGAGGCAGACTTGAGAGAGTGTGCAGACTTGATTTTCCCAGTTCATCATTCAGTCTGCTAAACTGCACAGGCTTGTCAATATATCTTGATAATCTGGCCTGAACTGGATGTAACAGAAAATTCAAGTGGGCGTCATTCTTGCTTCTGAGCCTTTATTATTTGAATTTTTAGTTTATCATAGTGTTTTGTTTTTAAAATTAAGATTTAAAAAAAGAATCTAATGAGCAAGACCACATAGGACATTTGGAGGAGGCAATCTCGCCTGTTATAGAATAAGTCCATCATGTCTGCCTGCTGCATTTTGATGTGATTATGTTAATGAAAAATGTTAAGCAGTGACAAATTGAAATTAGTCACCCCTCACTGTTTTACAAAAAGGCACAACTCAAAATCAAATGCAATACGGGAGGACAAGAAAATGAAGATTTAACTAGCAGTTCACAGAAATACTTTAAATGAAGGTTCAGAAAAATTAACATATTAGTTAAATTAAACTTCCATATTGGAAGGCAATAAACCTCTGAATATTCTGTGCTGGGGGACAAACAAATAAGGAGAGTTGTTGCCCTAATTGTGTGCCTGGCAGTTTCCGGGAAGTAAATAAAATAAGGACATCTAAACAGAAAGGCCAACAATAATGATATGACTAATGAACTGAAAAATATTTCATAAAAATTGTAAACAAATATCACAGTGATGGATGTATTTATCATGAATGACAATATTCACATTCCTTTTGTTACCTTCTATTTTCTATGTATAAAATGTATACATGTTAATATTTATGTTTTTTTCATTCATTATGTTGATTTTATTTATTTTGCAATTCTATTGGCTGATTATATTATGTCCACACCTATCACTGTGATACTTATTACACATATGAATTCAAATATTTTAATATAATTGTATTATTATTGCTTGGTTTTCTGTTTAAATGTCTTTGTTTATTTTAAATTAAAATTAGCTGTTTGGAGGACTTCTTGTTTCCTGATAGTGTCTGGTTGGCAAGCCGGTTTTGGAACTGAGATGTAGTTGGACTAGATCCAGACAGATCTTAAGATGTAGAGAATAAAAATTGCAGTTCATGCTTTGTTCTGTCTTAATATGGTGAGGCAGAGGTGAACTACCAAGCACATCAGCCATCCCTGGCAAGGGATATTGGGATGGTCTCCAGTGGCAGCAACTTGTAAAATGGGGTGGGGGATCCACTTAAGGATCAACAAGAGATGTACGGTAATGGATGTAGCCATATGGATAGCACTACTGAGAGATGTGAAATAGCTTTAGAGAGTTCATACAATAGCTAAGAGGAAAGAAAGGGGATCCTAATGCTACCTGAAGGGCAGGTTGGACTAAAATAGCCAGGGTTAGACTCCTCAGGAGTAAAGACTGTCTTTACCTCCCAGGTGATAAAAGCCTATTCAGGTGTAGGCCAAGAAAGCCAGGGAGTGAGTGGGGCAGGAGGACTGTACCACATCTGATGGGTGAGGCTCATCCTCAACAGATAACTAGTATGTCAGGGAGAAGGGTTGTAATCTCTGACATACTAGTGTCTAAGTATATCTTTGACATACTAGTGTCTAAGTATAAGACTTGGGGAGGGGGTTAGGGAGAGAGTAGGAAACAGTATTCATTTGTACATGATCTCCAGTAACAACCCATTGGCTGTTTGCATGAGCTAGGCAAGGTCTCAGGTGTGAAACCTAAGGGGGGAAACTGCAGCGAGCTGGATACATCTTGGTTCCTGGTGTTCTGGCAGCCCTTCCTTCAGATTCATCCATGAGATCAAGGAGAACTTAGATGCTGGTCCAGTTTGAACCCCTGTGTCACTATTCAGACTTTTGAAACAGATCACAGATGGGGTGCTTCGCCCCCCCCCTCATAAAATTGTGTCCCACTTCTTAGAACTGGGAATAGGCTGAAATGTTAAGAATCTGGATGTATCTGAACAAAGTTTGAGTCCAAGGACACCTTTAAGTCCAAAGTGTGTGTGCATACTTCTCCAGATACATTAAAGGTAAAGGTAAAGGTATCCCCTGTGCAAGCACCGAGTCATGTCTGACCCTTGGAGTGACGCCCTCTAGCGTTTTCATGGCAGACTCAATACGGGGTGGTTTGCCAGTGCCTTCCCCAGTCATGACCGTTTACCCCCCAGCAAGCTGGGTACTCATTTTACCGACCTCGGAAGGATGGAAGGCTGAGTCAACCTTGAGCCGGCTGCTGGGATTGAACTCCCAGCCTCATGGGCAAAGCTTTCAGACGGCTGCCTTACCACTCTGCGCCACAAGAGGCTCTAGATACATTAAAACAAGATGTCATAATGGTATTTTCTGCAATAGAGCTCAGCCCTGAAAGATATGAATGGGTGGAACAATGGCAAACAGAAATGCTTCCATGCCAGATCTTACATCTGCACAGCCTTTGGTGGCTGAATCAAAGCCGAAAAATATGGCAATAAGAAATATCTATTAACTATGATGGCTATTTTTACACACACATACATCTTCCTGATGTTACAGGCATCTGAGGAATGTGCAAGAAGATGTTGGCACAGCTCAGGATGGTTCAGAATATGACCAAAGGTTAAAGCCTAAATAAAAACAAGGGAGCAGTTAGGAAACTGACTAGTCAGAAAAGCCTTGAGCCTCAGATGTTGTGTGGGAAGGGGTTGTTTTGGTGAGGAGGAAAAGGCGCACTGCAGATGTGTCAATGCACTCTTATTTTAAGATCTATCATTACAGTCTGCAGCTAGGTGTACTCCTTTCTTCATTGACAGATAGCCTTCAATAAGGAAAGCTCTGTTGGATCAGAACAAGGTAGGTTATCCAGTCCAGTGTCCTGTTTCCTTCAGGAGCCAGCTTTCAAGAAACTCTTGAGTGGGGTTTTGAAGCAAAGCCCCATGCCTCTGTCCCCCAGCTAGTGTTCAGGGATATACTACTTCTGAACATGGAGCTCCTATTTAGATATTATGGCTAATAGTCACTGATGGATATGACAGCCATACATATGTTTAATCTTCCTTTTAAACCACCTAAGCCACCCATCATTACACACTGTGGCCATGAGTTCCGTAAGTTAATTATATTCTACCTGAAAGCCTGCATTTCTTGTCCTGAATATACTGCCCATGCTCACTTTGACAGCACATACACTAAATAGGATACTGCCCATCATCTTTCTTTGTACTCCATTACTGAATATGCTGGGGGGGGGAGGGGAGACAGTTCTGCCTATCAGTTTTCTCCACACCATGCAGAATGCTATCAACATCTAACATCCACCCATGGATCCAACAGTCTTTTTTTTTTTAGCATTCCCGTTGTAGGGCAATCTGATTCTTGCTTTGAGCTTAGGCACATATATAAGCCAGCAGAGGGAACAGCTGTGTCCTGAACGTGTTTAATAGGGTTGCCAACCTCCAAGTAGCGCCTATTACAATTGATCACAAGACCACCAAAATCCGTTCCTGTGGAGAAAATGGCGGCTTTGGAGTGTGAAATCTCTGGCATTATACTACTTTAGATCCCTGCCCTCCCCAGGCTGCACCCCCCCCCCAAATCTCCAGATACTTCCCCACCTGGAGACAGCAACCCTCGTGTTTATTCAGAAGCGAGACCCATTTCTGTCCATCAGCCTTACTTTCCAGCGTATACCGAAGAATTGTAGCCTGCAAGACTTGAGTGCAACTCAATGCAGAGCTCTGGCTTTGCATTTCCGACTGCTGCAAGGAAGAAGCATTTCTTCCCACCTCCTTTCACAAGGCTTGAAGCTCCGGCTCCAGCCGTCTCATCTCTTTTATGTACATTTGGGGGACGGCGAATTAACAATGTAGAGAGTTTTGTTATCCTCCGCCGTTTCCCCATTGGCTGCAAAAGCAGCCAATAAAGACTGGGCTGCAGGAATTTTGGGAGCCTGTTCATGTTTTTCCGGGTTAAGAAGAGGGGGGGGGGGGCTGATTGGAAGAGCTCCGGAAGTTTGTCGCAGGGTTAAACAGCTGTTCCTGTGACTGGCGAGAAGTACGGCTGGGTCTCGCAATCTGCAGCAACAGGTGAGCAATGTGGGGAAGGAAACGGAGGCGGGATAGTTTTGCACTTTCTAATCCTTGGCAGGCAGGTAGGGTTCGAGTCAATTGGATTCTCCATCCTCAAGAGCATCCTCAAGATCGGTTGGCAGCGTCCATCCTTTGAGCGTGGCGATATGCAAAGGTGGTCTTCACATTTTTTAATGACGGGATAGAAAGAGAAAATTTGGGCCAGTGCACCCCTTTCTCCTGACCAAAGCTACGAAATGGAGAGGCCGCACTGAAAGGACACTTCTCCCCAGGCGTGTAAAAGCTCTTTGCAAAGTGAATGCTGAATTTCCCCTCTGTGAATGTTCGGGGTTAAGGTCCAACTGGCTTTATAAGTCGTCTATGCTAGGGGTAGTCAGCCTGTGGTCCTCCAGATGTTCATGGAGTACAATTCCCATGAGCCCCTGCCAGCATTCGCTGGCAGGGGCTCATGGGAATTGTGCTCCATGAACATCTGGAGGACCACAGGTTGACTACCCCTGGTCTAGGCAAAAGACAGGTATTTTTGTTGTTATTTTTCAATGTTGTAATTCACAGCTGTGGAGGTTATTCTTATGGTAAGCAAGGAGGGCCCAGAGACTCAGGGCTGCTGCTGCTGGACAGCATGTAAGCAGGGGGGGGGGGCACCACTGAGTCTTTGAAGTTACCAAAATGTCCTACTCTTTGCTCCTCTCTGCCTGATGAGTTTCAAGGTGGAGGGGGTTTGTGGGCTTGTGGGAAGAAGCTCTCCCAAGAAGAAGGGGGTCAGATTGGGGAAGGGGGACAGCCCCCTTGGGAACTCTGAAGAAGACAGACACATGCTTGTAGTCTTGAAGACAGGTGACTAGCCAGATAGAGCAAGAAGGACAAATTGAAATGAACATGGCCCAAACAGCAAGTCACTAAAAATGTCTCTCTCATTAACATCATAGAGATATATTTTAGACCTGCAGAAAGTGGATTGTATATAAATTTACTTGAGCTCTTAGGTTCAGATGCTGTAGTAGTTTGTTGTTTAACTGTTGTAACCCAGGTATTGTTTATACACTTACAAATACATTTTTATTTCATCTGAAATTAGAGTTGGTCTTTGAAACAGCAGATGAACTCTCAACTTGCCTCATACTTATCAACATTCAAGCTATAGACAAAGAAGTGCCAGCTTGGTGTAGTGGTTAGGAGTGTGGATTTCTAACCTGGTGAACCGGGTTTGATTCCCCGCTCCCACACATGCAGCCAGCTTTGGTGACTTTGGGCTTGCCACAGCACTGATAAAGCTGTTCTGACCAAGCAGTAAAATCAGGGCTCTCTCAGCCTTACCTACCTCACAGGGTGTCTGTTGTGGAAAGAGGAAGAGAGGGTAATTGTAAGCTGCTTTGCGACTTCTTCGGATAAAGAAAAGCGGCATATAAGAACCAAAAGCGGCATATAAGAACTTCTTCATCTGTGACAAAATATCTCGGGTGTAAGATTCTAAGCATTCCCTGTATCCAGTTAGGATATTGAATAGAAGATATTTTGCATTTGGAACAGACAATGAAACTGCAAACTATCAGAATGCAATGCTTCCAATTCCCTGATGACGGTGGTAAAATATTATTCAGTCAAGGGACTGAATAAACTAGAGCAGTTAACTTCTCCTTGCAGTCTAGCAGCTTGAGAAACTGTTCCAGCTAAATACATCTCATGTTGCCCTTAGTAAAAACAAAAAACAAAAAAATAGTGGCCTATGGGGTCCATTATACTACAGAGACTTGTTTTGCATAATTTCTTTTGTGATGTGTATTTTTTTTGTTTGACTTGTCTTGGTATGAACCACTTCACCCATTGAAAATCCCTTCTAATTATTACTAAATTTATTCTAATATTAACATCAAGCTGCCTAAGACTGTTCCATCAATGAAGGTGCCTTTTGTTCTTTTGTATACTGTTTTTAAAACTTGATCATAACTCCTTCATAGTTCAACATGCTGGCCACTCACAGATTGTCCTCTGCCCAGTGATGAGAGAGAAGACTACAGCCTTCTATCTTTTTTCCCCTTGGTAAGGATGTGGTGCTAGACAAATCAGTTTTAAATTTTAAATCTGTATATTTTAAAATGTTATAACCTGACCTGAGCCTCCAGGCAAGGGCAGATTAGAACTGCAATAATAAGTAATCTAAATAATGTGTGAAGTGTCCTTCACCCTGTCTTGTAGGATGCCTGAGGTTCTCGGCATGCTTCACTTCACTCTTGTGTGTTTCTTCTCAGCAAGATAGTGACTATGGCTGCCGATTCAGATGTGCTCCATTTCCAGTTTGAGCAGCAAGGGGATGCTGTGCTGCAGAAGATGAACCTGTTGCGACAACAAAACCTCTTTTGTGATGTGTCGATCTACATCAATGACACAGAGTTTCAGGGCCACAAGGTAATTTTTGCTGCTTGTTCCACCTTCATGAGGGACCAGTTTCTGCTCAGCCAGTCTCAGCAAGTGCGCATCACCATCTTGCAGAGTGCGGAGGTGGGCAGAAAGTTGCTGCTGTCATGCTACACTGGTGCTCTGGAGGTGAAAAAGAAGGAACTTTTGAAATATCTCACAGCTGCAAGTTACTTGCAGATGGTGCATATTGTGGAGAAATGCACTGAGGCACTATCTCGGTATTTGGAAATTGATGCCTCTGTGGAGGGCAGTAGCAGGAGCCCTGAGAAATGCCACTCTTCTGACATGGAGCTGGGAGGCAAAGATGCCAGTCTGGATAAAGACTGTGAAATCATTGAGATTTCAGAAGACAGTTGTGCAAATTTGGAAGATAACATAAAGCAGGAAAAAGGGGATGTTCAGCCACCCTTGCAAAATTTAGTATCAGAAAGGAAGGATGTAAAAAGCCCTGAGATATCAACTGTTGAGATAGGATATAAAGATGATGAAATCTGCATTTTCCAAATGGATTCTATCAATACACCCGGTGTAGAAAATGAACAATATTCACAACCATCTACCTCCTCAAAAACAAATTTATATTTTCCTGAAACACAGCACTCTTTAATCAACTCAACTGTTGAGAGCAGAATTTCCGAAGTTGCTGGGGGTCAGTTCCCTGGCTTCAGGGGCGAGAACCCAGAAGGAGTTGTGAGCGCTGTGGGTAGTTTCCAAAATCCAGAGGACTCCGGCTATTCATGGCGTCACCAGTGTCCAAAATGCCCCCGGGGGTTCCTCCACCTTGAGAACTATCTCCGCCATTTGAAGATGCATAAACTGTTCTTGTGTTTGCAATGTGGGAAAACCTTCACACAAAAGAAGAACCTGAACCGGCATATTAGAGGGCACATGGGGATCCGCCCATTCCAGTGCATGGTATGCCTGAAGACATTTACTGCTAAAAGCACTCTCCAGGACCACTTGAACATTCATAGTGGAGACAGACCTTACAAGTGCCACTGCTGTGACATGGACTTCAAGCACAAATCTGCCCTCAAGAAGCACTTGACATCTGTGCATGGGAGGGGCAATGTGGACAAAGCAGCCTTTGACTCTATTACTGAAGTCAGAATAGACTATGATTAATGCACTTGTAGGTAAGGCACTTTGTATAATACTGAGATCAGCTTCCCATAGAGGCCTCAGTTCAGCAAGCTGGCCAGGAAGCTGCATTCCAGCATTTCCATGGGTGTTAATTTCAGGCTTGCATATAGGCATGAGCCTGGTAAACTGAATTAAGGATCTCCTTCAAACTGGGAAGATGAATGAAATGTATTTGATTCCCTTTTAGATCACACATTTTTATTTAGAGAGTAAGGAAACACTGTATGTGCAAGCAGGTAAGGGTCATAATTATTTTGTGAACTCATACTTTGGCTTTGCATTAGGTGTTTCACAAATAATAATATAATTATTTTTACTATTCATTTGTAAGGCTACTCAGGCTTCGGTCCTTAAGAGGGATGACTTTGCACAACTGGGCCTTCTGTATAGGCAAATTTCAATTCATTCCTACTCAGAAAAAATACAGTTGGGCCATTCTGAGCTTCCACTTTCTACTGCCCCAACAAATATTGATGAGATAGCAAACTGCAGGACAGCATGAAAAGCTGTACACCACTTTACTACCTCCAGTCTTAAAGCAGCTTACAATCACCTTCCCTTCCTCTCCCCAGTACAGACTCCTGTGAGATAGATGAGGTTGAGAGAACTCTGACTTGCCCAAGGTCACCCAGCTGGCTGTGTATAGAGAAGTGGGGGATCAAACCTTGTTTAATTAGAGGCCACTGTTCTTAACCACTACACCAAGATGGCAGCACCTTAATGCTCTCTCTTTCTCTAAAAACAAAAATAACTGCATGTTTATCTTCTTTCTGAAATTTCCAGCTTACTTGAGGAATACTGGGAACATTTCAGAAAAGTAGACGACCTGCAACTTTGTTTCCATTTGTTCACTTATTTACAGAGTCCAGTTGACTTTACTAGGTTTTTAAAGTTTTACAGTGTATTCATGTAAATGTAACTACATTCTGTAAGCTGATTAGGTCCCAACTTGTTTTCCTTTTCTTATTTGTGGAGTGGTGTCAAAACCTCCGGTGGAAGGGTCCTCTGAGATATGGGATTCTGGTATCAAGGCAGCCCAGATGCTTCTGCTGCTCTGACTTCTTTACTAGCAGATTCTCACAGCTCTTTTAATCTGACCTTGTGTGTTCCAGGAAAAGAAGAGAGTAAAAAGAAAATACACGTCACTAGTTTGTACTTTCTACTCCACTCAGTTGGGCATAATAGCATGACTAGAAATCACTTCAAGTGATTTGGGAAGACATTATACTTTGGCTTCGTCTACACTGTGTGATCCAGTCTACTCTGTGGGTCCCAAGCAAAAAGATGTAGCTGAAAATCCAAGCAATGGCTATGTCCATTAGCCTGCTCTCAGGCTGTCAATGCAATATCAAACTAGTTTGGTTTCCATTTTGATAGATATGTTATAATCACATTATTTATCCAAGGCTTATTTTAAGGGACTCAAGTCCATATAGATGTTTCTCCATTCTTCCACTTTATCCTCACACTAACCCTGAGAGATAGGCTAAGCAATTGTCCAAGGACATTCAGTGACCTTCATGGCCAAATGGCGATTTTATCCTGAGTTATCCCTGTTCTCCCCGCTCACCACTTCTCCTGTTGCTGCAGAAAACAACTATGTTTTAAAAATTTCTTTGCCTTCCACGTTGTTCCATTCCACCACATTCACTGGCAAATACACACATATATATCTCAATATAAAAATGTTCTGTAGTGACTTAATAGGCTTGTTCTATCTTATAATCTATTGGTCTTGGCTTTTGTAAATTTTGATGTAAATCTTTTGGTGTTTAAATTATTGGAGCCTTGGGCCACAGAAGACTGTGTACTTGTACGGGATTCTACAATCTGGAATGTAAACCCTCCTATATCTCCAGTTCTTTGTAAAAGCGTTTGTGAGTGTTTATGCTGAGAGCTATATTAGTTTCATGAGGGGTCCATTAGCTAATTCATCTCAAAATGCTGTTTTGTAATTACAGCAAAGACAGTGCTGATATATTGTTGTTGGGCTTGTATACATGTTTCTTCCACTTGGTTGTGCTGAAAATAAAGTTTGCCCACACTGGCTGATACGATTATTTATTTGATTTATAGACCACCCACTCCAGTCAAGCTCAGGGTGGCACACGTCAGATGTCAACACAAAATTCTGATTTAAAAGAGTAAGACAATAACATAAAACAATATCCTAGGCTCTCCGTTAGAACTCATTTTTGGGACTTGCTTTTATCTCGGTCTCTCTGTGGTGGGGAAATGGGTCAGGGGACTAATTTTATTTCCTTGTCCTTAACTTCAAGCATACGCCTGCTGGAATAGTGCCATTTAGCAGCCCCTGTGGAACTTTGATCTGCATGGCCGATACCAAAAGACTTACAGACATACCTGTCTTCTGGTCATTACCTCAAGTCTCAGCAGAGGTGATGTTGTGAGGCCACAAGAAAAAAAGTATTTTACATGTGTCAAATAACAGGTGGTGCTTTACTGGAATATGCAGACGTCAAACTGAGTTAAAGATGGCTTCTTTTTTTTAGCAGTTATGATGCATCACACTATATGGACGCTTTATTAAAACGCTAACTATAAGGAATAGAAGAGCCTCTTGTGGCGCAGAGTGGTAAGGCAGCCGTCTGAAAGCTTTGCCCATGAGGCTGGGAGTTCGATCCCAGCAGCCGGCTCAAGGTTGACTCAGCCTTCCATCCTTCCGAGGTCGGTAAAATGAGTACCCAGCTTGCTGGGGGGTAAACGGTAATGACTGGGGAAGGCACTGGCAAACCACCCCGTATTGAGTCTGCCATGAAACCGCTGGAGGGCGTCACCCCAAGGGTCAGACATGACTCGGTGCTTGCACAGGGGATACCTTTACCTTTATAAGGAATAGATCCGGGAAATAAAAGGCGGGCAGATGGAGGGGGGGGGGCAGCCGGTCGGTTACAGATGTTAACTAATATCACCGGTTGTAACCTGCAAAATGAAAGGCAGGATAACGGAGGAAATTAAATGCAAAGGAAGAGCGCAACAGAACCTGTAAATTCGAATCCTCAGCTTGCAGAATGGGGCGGTATATAAATCTAAATAAATAAATAAATAAATTAGGGGAAGCGTGGGAATTTTTTTAACTTAAATGTGCAAACGTTAACAAAGGTCAATAAACACCTGAGCCGCTTTGTCTGCCCCGCCCCCTTTTAGACGTTCCTAAGGGCTCGACGGATGTAACACCCCGAGTGAAACTCTATGGTCAACTCCCTGTCCCTTCTAGCTCGCAGTCTCTATGGCGCCCACCCGCTCGGATCCGTCGCCGCTTTTTCGTTCCGTCTCGCTTCTAGAGACACCCACCCCGCCCCGAACGCCTCCACGTGACCAATGAACCCAGTGGGCGTGGCTTCGCCGAGACGAGTCTCGCGAGAAGTGGGCGGGGCCGCGAGAGGTGGGCGGGGCTCCCGGCTGTCACCGCGATGAGGAGACGCCGCCGCCGTCGCCGCCGACGCTGGGCCGCTCCGGGGTGCGCCCCTCAGGGGGTGTGAGGAGAGCCTGGGCCCAACCGCAGGTACGGGAGGTGGGCGGCGGCTGCGGCAGCCCCCCGCAACTGTTGAGGGGCGGCGTCCGGCCCAGACCCCGCCCTCTCCCGCCCAGACTTCCGCGGTGGGGGAGGCTCTTTGGTCTCTCCTTTCTAGGCCTCCGTGAGACGCCCCCCCCCCCGGCAAAAAGGTCCTGCTTTGTGGGGCAGCCCTCTTCTCCACCCACACCCTCGCCCCAGGTATCTGCCGTGTGAGAATGGGAGTGACCTCGTCCAGTCTCCATCCTTCGGGCCTCAATGTGTCGCCCCCCTCCCCTCGCGCTCATACACACACACACGGTGTTCATTTGCACGGCAGCCCCTGCCCCGGCCGCAGGAAACAGGGCTCCACGTCTTCCTTTCTTAAGAAGAAGATGATGGACGCATCTCTCGCCCCCCTCCCCAGTTGTGGATGGGGGTGGGCAGTTCAAGGCTGACTACTTCACCCTCATCTGGTTGCTCTCAGGGGTGTAGGGCTGATCGAGACATTCTGGAGGGGGCTGCTTGGCTTGTAATCACTCTTCCCTGGGGAGGGTTTGGAGGCATTGTCAGGTCTCTGAGGGAGCGGATGGATTTATGTCATGGTGACAGGAGACCAGGAAGGTGTTGGGGGCCCCTTCCTACTGCAGTCAGTTGTTTGTCTTAGGGTGATGATTTTTCTCAAAAGTGGAAGCCCCAAAAGAGATGGGAGGTGGTATGCAAATGTGAACATAGGCAACCTTTTCCCCCATCCCCCTTTCTTTTGTCTTCTGTTCTCTCATATATTTCCCGCCCACTCTTATTCCCTTTCCATCTTTCATGAGATATACAGGGGGGGAAAGAGGGAATGGATGTGGGAAATACCCGTTTCACTGATTTAGCATCATGCAAGGCCATCTAATGTTTAAAATGCTGGAAGTCAGCTTTAAAATGTTACCCAGAACTCTTCAGGCTGCAGTATTCAGAACACTGCTAAGGCATGTGAAGTTACACACCCAGACAGTTAACTTGTCTATGCAATGTATGTATTTCTATTAATATCATAGAACAAGAAGCAACATATTTAGGAAGACTACCCATTTGTCATGGCTCTTCCTCAGACATGAAGTCATTTGAACCTGGAAAATATTGATATAAGAAATAGCATACAAAACAGGTAGATACCACTGATAACGGTTACACATGCATGTGTTTTGCTGCATGTATAATGTGTGCCTGGAAAATATATTTGGTTCCTGTTTCTGTACAGCTATCTATAGATACGGCGCTAAACGCATCTTGCTGCTCTGGCAAATGACAATCTATGTGTTACTCACTATTTCCTAGATAGAGTAATTTTCCAGGTAGGAATGCTGTTATGTTTGAAGCAGCCTCTTAATGATGGGCAGAAGATAAGCTGATCTCTCCTCCTTATGCTAACCTGTTAAATATTTTAGTTATACCTGTCTTCAGAAGGATGCGAATATCACTGCCCTTTTGGACTTATTAAAAGGGAGGTATGTTACCAGTGTTCTGTAGTGCATACAGAGGCTGATGCATCAGATACAACGCTGGCTAATTTGATCTCACCTTTGCAGTTATTTTTCTTTGTAATTCTACACATTTTCTGTCATTACACCTTTCTCTTAGTGAGGATGTTAATGTATTCACAATGTAGCCCCTGTCTTCAATTTTTGTTTCACTCCTACGAAAACTTGGGAAAAGCTCTTTCAAATGTTAATATCTTGCGGAAAAATGGATGCAAAAATGGTGATTAAAATGACTTTGAAGCTTAGTAAGAAATTTGAATGGCTCTGATTGTCTTCCTCAAAATGATTGCTTGGTGATAGAAAGAATGTTTGCCAGTAAACTCAGCAAATGTTGACTTTTTCATATTTTGGAAGAAGAATTCTACATTATTCAACATCTTGTACATTGCACCTTCAGAGGTTTACCCAATAATCTTTCAGTGGTGTGGCTGAGCCAGATAGGGCACATTGCAAGCTGGTGTTCATGTGACAGCAACAACCATGTTGAAGTGATGGAACGGGTGCGCTAATAAAATGTATAGCCTTACGTAGATACTTATTTTAAAGCATAAATGAGCCTTGGTTGTGGCAGACATCATGCAATATGCAGAAATAAGTGAGTCTGTTCTATCTAGAGGAGGTTTATTTAGGCTTCAAGTCATCATATCTAAATGATGCAGAGGGCTATTATTGTGACTGCTGCTCCTTCCTTGACTTTGCCTATGACTCAGGCCTCCTTATATCAGATATGGAAGCAAACTGGTGTGTAAAGAAGCAAGGCCCCTCTGTAAGTAATCCCATGTTTGAACTTACATTAGTGTGAATAGGGAACTGATTTGGGTAGTTGGAACTCTTCTATCTGTTAACAGGATAGGTAATTCATATTCAAGTTTGAAAAAATGGGAGATAACAGTTAAAATCTCACCGTTTGTAATGGTGTTCCAGATTATTGGAATGAACAAATTCATTTTTGTCAGTCTATAAAAATATGTTTATTTTAAATGAAATTTAAGTCCAGTGTCACACCAAGTAACATAATTCATTTAAATAAAATCAGAGGATCTGTGTGTAATTTAATTTAACCATGTACTATAATTTGTAATTTTCCCCAAACTGAAGACATTCACTTAAAACCCAATTAGGTCATGTAAAAATTATAAATTATTGTTCCCAGTGTCCTTTGCTGGTTGTCCTGAGCAGCTTGAAATCTGCATCAGAGCATGGGGCATCTATTTGGTGGTCATGGCTAATGGTCATTGGTATTCTTTATTAGAAAGAACTCTCAGAAGTCCATCAGTGGCTATTGAAAGTTTGGCAGAGCTGAAAGGCACTTGCCTTGGGTTCCCACTGTTCAATTGCAAAGGTATATAGGATGTGTTCAGGGGTAGTCAACCTGTGGTCCTCCAGATGTTCATGGACTACAATTCCCACGAGCCCCTGCCATGAGCCCCTGCAAATGATGGCAGAGACTCATGGGAATTGTAGTCCATGAACATCTGGAGGACCACAGGTTGACTACTCCTGCATGTAGTCAGTTCAGTCCAAGCAGTGAAGAGGCACAGCAGTCCTAGCTATCTTTAGAACAACTTTAGAACACAACTTTAGAACAAGACTCAGAAGTCCTGGGATGCCTTCTCTACTACCATTCACCTGGCACAGCTTTAAAAAAAGTAGATGAAAGCTTTATCTCCCCTTCCCCAGCTTTTGATTGATTGTGCACCTCCTTTGGATACCATTTTAATTCTCCTTTCAATACCTAAAAAAACCCCTAAAAGCCCTCTTTTAGTGCTAGTTCAACTCCCCGGTTCGGCTGTGGTTGCTGCTGTCTTTAAAAGAATACAACTAGCATTGGCTATTCTGAAGTGGACTGCCTCTGTTCCTGGAGCACTACTGCCCCATTGAAATCAGAACTTACTCCAAGAAGTGGTTCTGTGGAGATGGTCTTTAAAGAGCATTAAAAGGCTGTGGACTAGAGCTACTTGGGCATGCAGAATTTGTTCTATTCTTTGGGTACCTACTTAAGTCATTACAGCTGAATTCATTACATTAATTTTTCCTAGTAACTCACTGTTCTGCTGTCAAAATTTAAGGCTCTGAAAGGGCATTGCTAAAAATGGAACAAATTCTGTTTGTGAAAGAGTTTTTCAGAGCTATTATGGTCTGTAGGTCTTCATGTGTCCTTTGGTGCCACAGTCCCAAACACTACAGGTTTTGACTACCATGGAACTGCCATAGACAACTAGCAGCTAAGTCAGGGATTCCCAGCTAGGGGTCCATGAATTCCTGGGGTTCCGTAGGAGCTCCTGAGAAGGTTTACAGCTTTTCCTCTCCTGCCTTAATGGACTCAACCACAAGCGAGGGAACTGGCCCCTTCCACTGCTCCCCCTTCCTGAACATGAATAAGTTCTCTTGTGGTTTCTATGGCTGGGAGTCTGCACTCTTATTCCTGGCTTAAACCTTCCCCTGTCTCTTCCCCTCTCAGTCCTCCAGGAGCGTGCTCATTAACACAAGTGGTGATGTCACTTTCTTTTACATGTTACTTGTAGGGGGCATGGCAGGGAGGTGTGGCCTTTGACATTACTTCCAGGGCTCCTCAAAGCTTGAAAAATTATTTCAAGGACTTCTTCACATTCATAAAGTTGAAAAAGGTTGAGCTAAATAAACATTATTTGAGGCACTTCTTTATTTAGTCAGTTGGTGATGAGCTGTGTGGTCCTTTCAGTTTTATGTTCTTGATTTGTGTGTTCAAATGTTTACATTGGCCACCTTGTAACACTGGATTTTTGATAGGTGGTTGATAGCATTGCATTGAAGGAAGCAAAACCAATGAACAATCGCAATGGTGGGTGTATTGTCCTGGTCATCAAGTAGTAAAATGTTTCACCAGAAGAAGTCCTATGTTTCAGAAACACTGAAGCAGCACACCAATTCAGCTTTGAACAAATCAGAAAGAATAAATCCTTCCAAATGTTAGAAATTCTGCATAGAGATAGGAACACTTTGTATCAAGTATATCCAGTTGCTTTGAAGGCATTAGGTAGCCAAGGTTCCAAACAGAATTTTAAAACAGATGGTTGTAATTAAAATATATTCAAGGAGAGAGAGATAGAAGCAAGTGCTTAAATCAGAAGCATTTTAGTGTATTTTAATATTTTGCTGCTAATTAAATTGTTGAGCAGCCAAAACCCAACTGAACTATGAACCTAGAAGTTGTTAGACTTCAGGTGAAGTCAAGGACTGCTCCAGTTTCAGAGCCCCTTTGAATCTTCAAAGGGAATGGTGGTTGCCTGTTCAAGTGTTGTTTCATGGCTCCAGATCCAGCCAACATGGAATACTGAGCTGATTTTGGCAAAAGTAGCAAAAACAGGGGGTCTTCCCAGAGCACTTTCTGTTTGTTGTTGAGTAGGAGGAGTGCCGATAAAGAAAATCATTAGTCAAAAGAAACCACCCAAAGCCAAGACCTCTTTGGCTGCTGTTCTGCGTTTCAGCTGTGGATGTGGCTATTCCTTTCTGGAGCATTGCTGGGCAACTGGTAGTTGTGTAGTAGTGGCAATGCAGAATGGGAATGCTGAGTTTCCAGGTGTTGATTCTGGGGTTTATTGGTATTTTATTTTTTTGCTTTTAAGCAGCTACGCTAAAGGCTCTCAGTATTGGTTGCTGATTTCATTAAAATACTGAAATTTTGCAACATTCACAGATCAAGCAAATAGACTGAATCCTATGAATCGATTCTGCTGACAATGGCACTTTGCTAGCTATGCTGTATAATTAGAAGAACTTGATTTGAAATTAGGAGAGAGAGATGTTTTAGGCTGCAGTTTGTTTTTAGTTCCCTAAAACTGAGACATTAAGAAGGAACAGATGATTAGGTGGGCTCACAGGAGCCTCAGCAGCACTTCTCCTTAATGCTGTGTCTATATTTTAGCTGCTTAACCGAAGCTCCATTGTTTCAATCACATAAGGCTACTTTTAACACTACGTCTCTGTAGGAGAGCACCCAGAAATAGCCACTAAGAAATGGCTGAGTCTATGCAAGAGAGTCTTTAAAAATCTCCCAGGGTTTCCGTTGAAGCAAACAGATCCGTGAAAGATTTTGATGCAAATGTCTCTGGTCATTTCTGAACTGCTTTCCCCTTACAGATTTGAGAAACACAGAAATAGAAATGCAGTGATGTCAATAGCTCCAGGACTTGGATGCATTTGAAAAGAGCTATAGATCTAAGTTGTGTTCCTTACATCTGCCTTCAGAGAGCGGGTTATATACAGAGAGGTTATATGCCTACAGAGAGAGGGTTTGCATGGGGGGGCAGATTCTCTGGATTATCATTCAGCTATACAGCTTTCATATATATTACTTGCATGTCCAGTAGGCCACTAGTAATTCAGGTACAGGTCTCTTTGGGTGAAGTTGAATGTGAAAGATATTGATGATTGTATTGACTATTTGTCTTAATAATGCTTTTGGTATCGTGGTGTAGTGTTCTGAAGCTATGCTGTTTTCTGCTGGAAATCATGGGACTAGCATGTACAAAAGCCATGGGGGATGGAAGAGAATTGTGTGAGACTGAGTGAAAAAGCTGCCTCAGATTGGGAAAATAAATTTTTAAATTCCCAAATGACCTCTTTAGCTTCAGCCAGGTTGAGCAGGCCGATGCATGAAATTATTTCCCCCTGTATTTTATGTAATGATAACTCATATATATTCTATAAGATGTATCTTTTTCTACATCCTTAATCATGCTTAATCAAGTAGAACAGATATGCAAATCAGTTGTTCAGTCAAATGTGAAGTATTGTTAATTGCCCAGCCTAGTCAAATTTTCGATGAAATCAAGAATGTCTCTGTTTAAGAGGCAACTCCCTCCTTTTATTCCATTTGTTGTTTGTAGTTCCAGGTGGGTAGCCATGTTGGTCTGAAGCAGCAGAACAAAGTTTGAGTTCACTGGCACCTACAAGACCAAAGGTGCCACTGGACTCAAACTTTGTCTTGTTATTTGTAATTAAAATCAGCCTTGAAAACCTGACTGTAATAGTTGCTGCTACTTTGCTGTATTTGTGTTCCCATTTCACCTTTAGTGTTCCACTGTTCAGTAAATTGCTCAGAATTACAGAAACCTCAACCATTCGTTGCATTTTTAAAAATTAATTGATTTTTTCTCCCATAACAGTGAATTTTATTTTTATAATTTGTGTAAGTTTCAAAGCTGTTGATAACTGAAATATCTTTCTGCTTGTTCTGTTGTAGTCAGTATTGTTTAATACTTGTATGGTCAGTTGATTAAGTCTTTTTGACTAGGACATCCTACCTGTAGGTGAAGTTTATTCTTATGGTTGGGCTTCAGATAATAATAATAAATATTAAATCTTGCTAGTTTAATACATACCAGAATTACAGTTGTTTTTGATGACAGGGATTAACATATTTGAATTAATATTGCATTCTTTCAGCAGTCAGCTTTCTTTTTATATACAACATCCACCTTTTTGAACATCCCGACATCTTGAATATTTTCTTGCAAAATGAAGACCATATGGTCTTAGTGGGATTTCAGTATGAGAGAGAGCAGTTTCAGGGGTGGCCCTAGAGTTGTGCCCCAGCAACATTGCAAGGGGGCATACTGGCTGGATATCATGCTGCTTTATTGATGTTCATTGTTTGGATTGAATCCAACCAGTTGTTCAGCAGGTGAAAAAGAAAGCCTCAAAAGGCTGTCACAGGGACCATGGAACCAGCATATATATAAGCCATATGGGTCAGGACTGTAGCATGGAGAATTGTCAAGAATCAATGGAAAGTAGTCTGGATCCAATCTGGACCTGGCTGCAGCCTGGGATTCGGCAAGGTGGTCACAGGGCTGACCTGACTGCTCAGGTTCTGCTTCCCCAGTCCCCCTGGAGCCAACACAACAGACCCCAAGCCTGACTCCTGCCCTTTCTGTCCAGCTTAGGTCAGCTAAGCAGCTGATCCTCAGGGAAGCTTCTCTCTGCAGTAGGATTAGCTGTTTGGGGGCTGATTTGGTCAAATCAGTTAAAGTTTTTTGAATTGGCCAAACTCAAATTAATATACCATATCAGTGATTTGTTTGATTTGATTTTCACCAAATCAAGAAGACTCAAATCTGAAAATTATTGAATCTTTTCCTAGTGCACATCCATGGTGTTGAGTCACTGGAGGGGGGAAAAACCTAGTGCTTTGCATACTACATTCATGGCCTGAGGCAAGCTAGTTCTGTTTCTGTGTTCATGTGTTTTTGCATCTGAAGACTTGTTTAAAATGTGTTCAAGCTGTTTTAACCCACTTGCTTCTGAGAGATATTTTCATCCCTTTTTCTAGGATAGAATCCTAGACTTCATGGGTTGTAGGTTTTAAACTGGTCTTCCCAGTAGCAAGGTGTGTAAATCTTCCATCCTTTCCCTGCATTAATACATTTTGTTTGCTTCACAGCTGCCAAACACTAGATGGTGAAATAATGGTGTGCTAGCTGTTGGAGCGAGCTCCCGGTTTCCACGATGCCTGTGCAGGCAGCACAGTGGACAGAATTTCTGTCCTGTCCAATCTGCTACAATGAGTTTGATGAGAACGTGCACAAGCCAATCAGCTTAGGCTGCTCACACACAGTCTGCAAGACCTGCCTGAACAAGCTGCACCGCAAGGCCTGCCCTTTTGACCAGACAGCCATCAACACTGACATCGACGTGCTTCCCGTAAACTTTGCACTTCTCCAGTTAGTTGGAGCCCAGGTAGGTAATCCCAGATCTCTTTGCTCTCCATTTAGCCAACAATACATGCAATTTATTTGACTTACCAAATTCATGCTCCACCTTTCTGTCCTCGTAAGGGCCACCCTATGGGTCTGTATTCTGATCCCCAGATGGGTAATTAACTTGCAAAAAAAGAAACAATGGGATATTGGTGCTTGGGGGTGTATGTGTGGCTGTTCCTTCTCACATACAGTATCTTTGATCAGAAATTATCTTCCTGAGATACTTTTTAAGCCCAAGAAAGAGCAAAACAAATATCGGCATTGTGGCAATCCTTTTTGTCTCCCGTGGCTTGAAGCAGAGGCAGTTTATTTTATTCACTTTTATTTATTTATATTATTTATTCACAAAATTTATATCCTATCTTTCAGTCCAGTCAGTTGTTGCTTTTAAAGGTGGCACTGCACTTATACTTTCACCTGCTCATGGAAGACAGAAAGAACAGGAAACCAAGATGGGGCAGGGAGAGTTGCATATCACCTTGGAAAACACAGCAGCCCTGATCTTATTTAGAACACAGAACTGTTATTTGCAGTTCAGTTATATATCTGGGAATTCATATGTAAACCCCTAGCCTCACAAGTAGCTTGGCTGTAAGAAGGAGAAAATTCTCATACAGTCTACTCTGGAATGAAAAAAGCATGTTTATTTTATTTATTTATATTTCTATACTGCCCTCCCCAGAGGCTCGAACATGTTGAATGTTCGAATGCACTATCTGTAAGTGAGGAGATGAATGTCTTGGACCACAAACCCTTGTATATTGTCCAGTTGGAATGAATTTGTAAATCTACCTTCTTGCACAATGATCAATCAGCTCTGAACAGAAACTGAGTGCAGAATGACCTTTCTGTTTTTATTATTATTATTTAATTTTTAGACCGCCCTTCTCCAAATAGGTCTCAGGGCGGTTTACAACATAAATAGTTAAAACACAATAAAATCACTTGTGTACACTGAATTCATAACAGTGTGAAACGTGACTGCCACATACCTAAGTTGATGATAGCGGACACATGGGGACGATGGGCCAGAAAAGGCCCTGGAGGGCTGGAAGCTGCCAGTGGTGCTTGTTTCCCATTGTACAGCAGTGGGAGGGGTTAGGCCAGCACCTGCATTTCTGCTGTATCTTTGGGGCCCTAACATGATCGGCTACAAGGCCATGTGGTAGATTATTGGTCCAGTCTGGATATCCCCTTTAAAAAGAGGCCGTGCGGCAGATCCCTTCACCTGGCCCCACAGCAGCTGGAATCCTCCTTCAGACTTTGCATTGTACCATCTGGAACTCTAGGACTGTGCCTTGTGTGGAATATTGGAACAATTACTAGGCAAGTTGTTAATTGCTGGCCTTTATCATGGCGCCGCCATGCAGTAAAGATGCTCAGGGAAAAGGGAGGAAAATCTGCTGGCAAGGTCCCAAAGCAGGACTACCACCATTTTGCAGGAGCTCATCAGCATGGGGTGTGAGGCACCACACAGCGTGCTCAAGAGGCAGCTTCCTCTCCTGGGTCCTTTTCTTTTTAGTCCTGATGGGGCATCTGTGGCCAATGAGCCTTTGATGGCAGGATTCCAGATGACTTTGTCCCCTCCACTTCTGCTGTTAGTTCACAGCCACCTTCTATGGCAGCTTCTTCTCAGCAGTTGTTTCTGGACCTCCTTATTCAGGGTCATTTGCCAGAGGTTGTGGGCTCATATTTGCCAGCCTAGGTGTATCAGCTTGAGGTTGGGGCTGCCTGCACCAACCTTTGCTCAATGGGGGTAGGGAATGGCTGCCCAGCACACATTTCCAGGTGCCAGGACGGGGTTCTGTTAGGGGCCCCAATCTGTGTTTGCAAGCATTAGGCCTGGCAGATTGCATGTGTGCATTTCTGTGTGCCTTCAGGTCTGACTGCTTGAATTTGGGGCTTCCTTGTGGTCTGATGGCCACAAAATGGCTGGATCTGCCCATGCTGCACCAATGCTCATTTGCATAACAATAAAGCAGAATCCAATTTCTTGCTAAAGAATAGATATCTTGGTGTTGTGTCCTTATTAGAACTGTTTCAGCTTGGCCATGGTCGCCTTTTGATCTACCACACTAGTTTTTGGCCTGAATTTGGTTATAGTTCATCTTGTTTTATTAGTTTTTCTGTGACCTCTCGGGTTTGGACGGTACTCAAGCTAAGCTGTTGCTTTCTCAAAGTACAAAAGATCTTCAACTTTATTTCCTTCTTAAATGGAGAACTTCCAGGGCATGCTCTGTTATAGTTCTCTCCCTGTCTGCTGCTTCATGACGCAAATTAGCTGGTTTCTCTATCCATGAGAGCTGGAAATGGGCTGGCTACAGAGAAATAAATCTTACTGGCACAGCAGGTTTTCTGATGTGATTCGTATGATTTTATATATTTTGGGTTGTTTAATTCATGTATCTTCATGATGTCATCACCACTCCCCTACCAGTAGCCAAGGAACAAAGTCTTTGTTAACCTGTGCCTGTTGTCCCACTTAAAGGCAGAAGTTGTTGCCTGCCAGTGACTGCTCTCTCCTTCCTTCTTGCACCTTTGACAGGTACCAGATCACCAGACTGTCAAGCTAAGTAATCTAGGAGAGAACAAGCACTACGAAGTAGCAAAGAAATGTGTGGAAGACCTGGCACTTTATTTAAAGCCACTGAGTGGAGGCAAGGGTGAGTGCTTACTGATGAGAGTCTCCACATGGGCAAGTGAAAGGTAGCAAGTCAAGTGTTGGGTTTGTCCTGTTAAAATCAAGGCTTCGGGATTTAAATCACTGCTGGGACTGTATCTGCTGGCCAAGTGGGTGGCTTGTGCCAGTCCCAAAAAATAACAGCAGTGACAACCCAGACCACTTGCAACTGAGACAGAGGTTATAACAGTCTGAAAGCCTCACAAACTATGAAGAAAAATATGATATGACTCTTTTTATTTTAATAGTATAAATATTCTTTGTAAATTAACAAAAATGCAATAGGGAGAACTGACTTTGCATCAGGAAGCAAGCAATGTGGAGAGCATTATGGAGTCCTGGAGGGGAAAGTTTGAGTTTGTGGGTATCTATGTAGGAAAAATCTTACAAATTGCTTATTCCTCCCCTATTGTAATTCCTTCAGGCTGTAAGCTTGTTCCTGTTAACGGTCAGCTTCATAGTTGAATGCCAGTAGAAGGACTTTGACGCAGAACCTCTCATAGAGGAAAGAGGACTTTTTGCAATAATTTATAAAAATTTTTATAATCTCTACTTTTTTCTTTACATTATTCAGCAGCATAATAAAATGTACACTGTACTAAATAAGATGTAAAAAATACGGCTTTTGGCATTTGGATTTGTATACCACAGTGTATAAAATATGACATTGAATTATTTGTTTTAAAGAAACCCTTTACTTGTTAAGGGTTAAGGATGTTCATTACCCTAAGAATTTTGAGTATAGTTGACTGATAAGGGGTGGGGGGATGCAGGAGCCTGTTTATAATATACTTGAGGAGGAGGAGGTCTGGGTCGGAGATAAATTTTCCAGTTATTATGCTTTTTCAGGGACTCTCAGCCTACCACTTTTTCTAATAGCAGGCTTGGGACAGCAGGTGGAGAGAAACTGACATTGCCTGAGCTCCTAACAGTTTAAAATAATCTAGAATATGAGGTGAAAAAAGGGTTGTGAGATTTTCTTGTGAGACTTGCATCCCTTGACCCTAGTTTTCTCTTTCCCTTTGAGAACTCACCTACATAGTAGGTGTGTGTGTATGCAAAGATATTTCCTTCCCTTCACTATACCCCTCAGGTTTATACTTAGTCCACTAGTTTCCTGTTAACCTCTTCTCTATCCTCAGCAGTCAGTGCTCAGAGTCTACAGTGATTTTAATATTTCATTAAGCTGCTGAAATCTGGGGTTAAGGAAGTGGAAATCTGTGTGTTGATGTTGGGAATTTCTTAGTTGTCTATCCCCCCCACACACACACACACATGCAGACAGGTAGTTCTTTTCAGCCCCCCCCCCCCCCAATCTTATAAGAAGTGATTTGCCAGCTTCCTCTTCCTCGTATGTATATATTTCATATCTCCTGAGTAGGGAAACAGCAAAGTCCTTGTGCTGACTGCACATTCAAACACCTCGTGCCTAACCTATATCTCTCCCCCTTCCCACTTCAAAGGTGTTGCCAGTTTGAATCAGAGTGCACTGAGCCGTCCAATGCAAAGGAAGCTGGTGACATTGGTGAACTGTCAGCTGGTGGAAGAGGAAGGTCGGGTGAGAGCGATGCGGGCAGCCCGCTCCCTTGGTGAGAGAACCGTGACAGAGCTGATCTTACAGCATCAGAACCCTCAGCAGCTGTCTGCCAACCTCTGGGCTGCTGTCAGGGCACGAGGATGCCAGTTTCTAGGGCCAGGTAAGCCCTTATATAAAGAAAAGTGGGGTGGATGGTGGTTCTTGTTTTTGTGTTTGGATGGATCAGAAAGCTGGAAAGTCTTCTAAATGAAGTTCAAAACATTCAGAGATCTGTGTGTATTATCTGTATAATACTGCTGGCTGGTAGGATGCTTGTGAGGACAGATATTGGATCAAAATTCCCATCTCAGCCTGCCAGCAAATTCAGCCATTGCTCTCTCTACCTTGCTTCTCTCCATCTTTCTTTTTAGGCAGATGAGAAACAGAGAGAATGACCACTCCCCTGCTGTACTTCCTTGTCTGTATCTCCTTTCACCCAAACACCCAAGTATAGTAATAGAAGGAAGGGGGAGAAAGATATGGTGACTGACAGGCCAAGTTGAACCCCATGGACATGAGCAGGCATTCTGTGATTGATTTCACAACAAATGTACAAAGACAAATTGTATTGTCCCTGTTCCCTGCAGTTTCTCCTGAAGCAAATTCTAGGGTTCCTACTTAAAAAAAAAAAAAGCCTAAGAGAGCTTCAACCTTTCAGAAAAGGCAAAGTGAGGGAAGGTCTCCTTGTAGGGGCCATAAGCCCGTACAATATTTTCCCATTACCTGAATGGAATGACTTCTTCATGTTCCTTTGAGATGTGTCAACACCAAGTGGCACTATAAAGGAGTGTGAGAAAGTGACACTTTGCTCCCTCCAGCAGAGCTGTAGTGTGTATGTGTATGTGTGTGTGTGTGGGCGGGGGGGAGATGTTGCGATGGAGGGATGATGTGTTCTGATACCTGCAGCCCACCTTATGGGGGAGACTAATTTTCAACATCTTTGTGGTCTGTGTGTCTTTTCTGTGATCTTACATTTAAATGAGTCTTTGATTGCATCGCTATTTGAGCAGCATGGCTCCTTTTCCTCCCTGCGTATTGCAGTGGGTGGCTTCTGTTCACTTTGTAAAGAACTGGTTAGGTTTCCATTCCTCATTGTTTGCAAAGGCATAATTAGTGTTTGATTCAGCATGGGTCCCTGCAACCTCTTAGCCTGGGGCTTGCTGTTCTTGACCTTTTGAGACTATAACTTCAGCTTGTGGGCTTGTAGCTATGCAGGAGGAAGCCTTGAAACTGGTGCTGCTGGCCTTAGAAGATGGCTCTGCTCTCTCCCGAAAAGTGCTGGTGCTTTTTGTCGTCCAGAGGCTGGAGCCACGATTCCCCCAGGCATCGAAAACTAGCATTGGTCATGTTGTGCAGCTGCTGTATCGAGCTTCATGCTTCAAGGTAAAAGGTTGAATCAGTTGATATTTTTTTGCTTGATTTGCTTTTGAAAAGCAAGTTTTTCTTCTCTGTTGGCAGTTCACAGTTGAGATTTTAGGGAAACATTAGCTATGACATTAGAGTTGTTTAATTTTAGCAAGAACCTGTGGAACTTGTTTTGCAGTTTGTACATTTTGCTTCTACTTTTTATTGTTGTTGTCCCCAAAGAAGTATGAGGGGGGGAATCAAATTCAATTATATTCCCCTTGCTTAGTTGGTAAGAACACATTAAAAATCCATCTGAGTAGCAAAGATCAAATGGGGGCTCTTCTTGAACCATAAAGACAATTTTAAATATCAGGTTGCCATATTTGGTGTGTTCAGCTTTGGTTTGGCACATTTAGGCACATTTGTCTTTTTTGTGTAGGTCACCAAAAGGGATGAAGATTCTTCCCTGATGCAGCTAAAAGAGGAATTTCGCAGTTATGAAGCGTTGCGGCGAGAACATGATGCTCAGATTGTCCACATCGCCATGGAAGCAGGACTTCGGATCTCACCAGAGCAGTGGTCATCCCTCCTTTATGGTGACTTGGCCCACAAATCCCACATGCAGTCCATCATTGACAAGGTGAGCCCCAGTTTTTTAAAGGACTGCATTTTCTTGCCTCCAGCATGACATGTCTGGTGATGAAGCTGCATAGGGCAGATTATGAGCTGAGAGGCTCAGCCTCTCATCACTGATCCTCTGTTTATGCAATCTGAAGACATTTTTAAGCCATCTTTTATCATTCGTATATAAACTTTGTGTTAAGCAAAAAACATACACACTTCATCTTAAAATATCAATTTTAGAGAAGATGGTCTTTCATGAGCAGCTGTAGACTTTTCTTCATATAATGCAAATCACTAGCACATGTCTTGCCTTTAGCTTCAGTCCCCAGAATCCTTTGCAAAAAGTGTGCAAGAGTTGACAATCGTTTTGCAACGTACTGGTGATCCTGCAAATTTAAACCGGCTTCGACCCCACTTGGAGCTATTGGCCAACATAGATCCTAATCCAGGTATGTGAGTGAAGGATGTGCATACACGCACCTTCATGTTTCATTTATCTAATGAAAGGAAAAGGGTGTTATTGGCTTCTGTCCTGTGAAATTTCTCTCCCAGGCTTTGTTTCACCTTCGCCAAAATATGCCATTGTTGCTGGGAATGGCTTGCATGATATTTCCTGTCCATTAGTGGCTTGCAGGAAGAATTTTGTAATGTGTGATCTGTAAGAGTGACACGCAAATAAGTCAAGCTGTATTTTTTCTTCATCCCATAGGCTAAACCTAACCTCCACTCATCTATACCATGCAGTCAACAAAGTCTATTATTCAGATTCTGATTTTATTTTCCCTCTCCCCACATGCTTCAAGCAGGCTGTCACTTTTATTGCTTAAACAATTTAAAGATAATTTGTTGTCTTTAAAAATGTTTAAAATCCATGCTTTGATCACATCCAAGTTAGAGGGCATTACAGTAATCTGAGCCTGCCTTTGAAAATGGTTTAGAAACCTCACTTGGTTCCAAATGCAGCAGCTAGGTTGCTGTTGGATTGGTTACAGACATTATAGTACCCCTGTGCTGAATGAGCTGTACTAGTTACCCATCTGTTCCCAGGCACAATTCAGAGTGCTTGTTCTTACCTTCCAGGCCTTAAAACAGCTTGGGGCAGATTCTGAAGGACTGTCTCTTTCCATACTATCCAGCTCTGAGTTAAGATGGGTTTCAAGTCCAGCTCTCTGTGTCCCACCTTCAGAGGTGGAGCATTTTCTGTGGTGTGCTTGGCTTTAGAATGCACCCCCTCGTGAGGCTCACCTGCCACATGCTTTATTTTGTTTTAGATTAGATGCCAGGCCAAAATATATCATTTTACCAGCGCCTTTAATTAGGCTTTTTATCTTATTAGCTTTTTAGTGGTTTGCTTCTTTTCTATGGAAAGGTTTATGCTGCTTGTTTTTAGTATCCTGACATGGTTTTAATTGTAAGAAACCTCAAGCAGGACTCCGAAGAGGTAGAGGTACCCTAAATATATAAATATGCTGTCAGAATAGCAAGGTGAATTCAAAATCCCAACCAACATATAACAAGGCTGCAAACACACACATATAACCTCAACAAAAGATAAATAATACTATCGAAGTTATGAATATCTTGTATATGTCTGCACTGCACTGTACATTGTCCCAAAAATTCTGTTCAGCTGAATGCCGTATTTGTTTTGAATATTGAAATCCATGGATTATTGATTCATGTTTTCTTCTTCCCTTTTCCTGGTCTTCCAGATGCAGCATCTCCAACGTGGGAACAGCTGGAAAATGCCATGGTGGCTGTGAAGACAGTAGTCCACGGCCTAGTGGACTTTATTCAGAACTACAGTCGGAAAGGCCATGAAACACCACAGGTGATTACATCAATGTTCAGCACAGATTGTCCCTAACAGTCTGTGGAGTTTTCATCAAAGTCAACCTTGTGCTATCATGTTAGTAGATGATGTAAGAAACACTGAATCCTTAGAAGGCATATGCAAGTGGCATACCATCACTTCCTCCGAGAAACTGGATGGGAAGTGAATTTCATGGAATAAGGAACAAAGTTTGAGTCCAGTGGCACTTTTTAAGACCAACAAAGATTTATTCAAGATATATAAGCTTTTGTGTGCATGCACACTTCTTCAGATACTGTCAGAAGATCTAAAGAAGTGTGTATGCACTTGAAACCATACATATCTTGAATAAAACTTTGTTGGTCTTAAAAGGTGCCTCTGGATTCAAACTTTATTCTGCTGCTTCAGGCCAACACAGCTACCCACTGAATAATGTAAAAGGGAAAGAGAGGACCAATGCCTACAGTGTATGTTTGCTTTAACTAAGGGCTTTTCCGCACATTGGGCATCATCGCATGAAGCCTGCTGTATGGCAAGGCGCAAGAAATAATGGTGACTCACCGGCACTCTACACCTCTCAAGCTGTCTTGAATGTTTCTGGGCACTTTTTACACATCTTGCACACCTCACTCGCTGCTGGAAACATGAGAAAAGAGAGCAAAAGGTGCTTTAGTCTTGTTTTGCTTTGGCCTGCCTACCACAGTCACCAACCAATCCCCTCCCGGCATGGCTGATTGATACATGAACTTCCTGCAAACACTGAATTTTTAAAAATAAACTCCTATCTGAATGTTCATAGAGGCACAGAGAATCACAACCTAGGTGCATGTCCGCCTGTTCATTGCTCCAAGGGGTTCTCCATTTTTAAAAAGAACTTCCCGTCCTGGAAAGAGGGGAGAAGGAGGTGGGTGCGAGGGCAGAACATTGGAGGTGGATGTAGCACTTCTTTGCTTCCATACACTTAATTTGCTGGTGGGCTGCTGGTTGTCCGCCAGGGGATAGCACTTTTTAGGTTGGTGAATCCGCTTTTGGGGATTCACCAACTCGCGTTTTAAAATGTTGGATATAGCGAGCAGGTTGCTGTACAGATGTGGGAGGTTGGTGATGTCATGCAGAATGACCTGAATATAGCATCTTCAGATGGTAAGCATGACGCTAAATTTATGATATGCAAAAAAGCCCTAACTCTCCCCTATAGCCTTGAGGTTTTGGAGGAAATCCTTTCTCTTCCCTGGCAGCCAGGTCCAGAATCAGTGGTATTTTGGAGAATAAACGTTTGTAAAAAAGAATTAGATACCTTATGAAGTAGGATATATCTGTAATCATTAGCTAGAATAACTAAATGGAAATCTGCCCGGGCATATAAAAGGTAAAGGTATCCCCTGTGCAAGCACTGGGTCATGTCTGACCCTTGGGGTGACGCCCTCTAGCATTTTCATGGCAGACTCAATACGGGGTGGTTTGCCAGTGCCTTCCCCAGTCATTGCCGTTTACCCCCCAGCAAGCTGGGTACTCAGTTTACCGACCTCGGAAGGATGGAAGGCTGAGTCAACCTTGAGCCAGCTGCTGGGATTGAACTCCCAGCCTCATGGGCACTCTGTGCCACAAGAGGCTCTTGCCAGGGCATATAGTTGTGGATAAATGAGGATGGTAATCTACTTCATGCCACAAATGGGTGTCCAGTATAATCCGACTGCCATTAGAAATACAATGGCTGCCTTTGGAAAACCTAATGATGTCCTAGCGATGAACATCACTCTCATCCAATGGGGCAGTTTTGATGTTCCGTACCTCCTCTGGTTGCCCCTTGTGCAGTTGACCCACAGGTGCCCATCCCCAGCAGATTTAGGAGTCGCAGGTAGGCAACAGCTCTTCTAGATGATTTCTCCCTTTTCATTTCATCCTCTCTGCACCATTTTTGGTTCCTGCGTCCACATCTACAGGTTCAGCAAAAAAGTGCTTCCGTCTGTTTAAATAAGCAAAATCAGTAACAAGACAGGTAGATGTCTTCTAGGCTGCATGGTAAACAACAATATCTTTTTCTCTTCCTCCCTATCTTGCAAGCCCCAACCAAATAGCAAATACAAAACCAGCATGTGCCGGGATCTGCGACAACAAGGTGGATGTCCACGTGGGACGAACTGCACATTTGCTCACTCTCAGGAAGAGCTGGAGAAGTAAGTAGCGAGAGGAAAGCTGCTTTTCTTTCTCATTTCCTGACCCTCACGGGGTTCCCTTTACAAACCAGTGACCCTCATTGAAAGCAGAATTGTTTTTAATTCTACCTATAAATATTGCATTGAGCTGCTTGCATGTTGTATGGCAGCTGGGTAGAGGAGCACTGCCTAGGTTGTGGTGACAGCAAACTTTCCTTTAGGGTGGCAGCTTTTTCAATGAGAGCTGAAGGCTGTTTGAAAGAGCGGCCGGTGCTTGTGAGACATACGCTTGTCCCACGTCTTCCTCTGATCAACAGGTTTGGCAAGCTGTTTATTGTTTCCAAAACCCATTTGACCCAAGGTGGTAATGGAGGAAAAAAAATGTGGATGCTACACAGGTGGGAAGTGAAGTCACTCACTTTCAGCTTCTAAAAAAAGTTGCCTAATTCTAGTCTTCAAATGGTAGCACCTCCAAAATTCAAAAACTCTAAGGCAGACTGAAGTAGGAGCTTTGCAGCCTTTTTCAAAGGATGGAAATCACCACCTTCTCTCTTAGCCTCTAGATCTTCTTGCAGTTTGACTGCTTCTTAGAGGCTGGAGAGAGCCAAGTCTCTTTCTCTTGCTTGCAAATGATTTCCCCAATTCAGCAGCCCAGGGAGATCCTTTCCTTTTCTGAAACTGTAGATATCGACTAAGGAACAAGAAGATGAGTGCCACAGTGAGGACCTTCCCACTGTTAAGCAAAGCCAACGTAACCAGCACTGTCGCCACCACTGCAGGAAGTGTCATCTCCATCATAGGAAGTGCGGAATCAGCAGGAAAGATAGCCCCTGCCACCAACGGGATCGCGAGCCTGGAGAGTGGCCTGCCGCAGCTGATTCCACGTTGTGCTGACACCTCTTCCCTAAGGGCTCTGGAGAACGCAAAGAAAGCAGGGAAGGCTGGAACCAACTGCCAGAATGTCTCTGGGTCTCCAACAGATCCTCTGCCTGAAAAGTACGTGTTACCATTAGAAACCGAGTGCATCATAGGTGCTTATAGAGCAAATGGTTCCCGTTGACTCCAGCAAGTCAGTCCAGCTGTGTCCAAGGCCGCTCCCCCTCCATGCACACACAAGAAGGTTGCCTTTTCTGTGATGGTGCTTCCTCTGAGGCTTTGATCTAACATCAAAGCTGTTCTTTTCCTTTAGACTTGTTTTCTTGATTCATATACAGAATTGATGAATAAATGCATGTCTTATAGTCAAGTTTTCTTTAATTGCATGACAGTTCTAACTTGATGTCAGATTTCCTTTTTGTTTCCTTTTTTTAGTAAAATTGGTTCTCCTCCAAAGACTCCTGTCAGTCAAGCAGCAGCTGCTTCAGCAGGCCCTCCTCCTCCTCCTCCTCCACTTCCTGTAGGCACAGAGATGGGCTCCATGCCTCCTAAGTCCAGCCCTTTCGCACCAAGAGTGCCTGTCTACCCTCCACACTCTGACAACCTGCAGTATTTTCAAGATCCCCGGACACACCTGTCCTTTGAAACCCCACAGTACCCACAAGCAGGTGAGAAGCAGGTGCAGAGGGAGGAAGTGAGTACTTAGAAATGGGCATGTGTATGATTATAGCAGTAATTAGTGTTCTGGGTGACTGGCATGGCTGCTGTTTTAATTTATATTCTGCTGCCTTTAGGATTATATCAAATGAGTAGCCGTGTTGGTCTGAAGTAGCACAATAAAATCAGAGTCCAGTAAGTCCAGTAAGACAAACAAAGATTTATTCAAGGTGTCTGAGGAAGAGTGCTTGCACTCAAAAGCTCACACCTTGAATAAATCCTTGTTGTTCTTAAAGGTGCTACTGGATTTTATTTAGGATTTTAATCTGTTCTTACTACTGCTGTCCTGTTTGTTTAATCTGAACAGGGAACACTTGTTTATTGAAGTTTATGTGCTGTCTTTCCAGAGACCTTGCTTGAGGTGACTCACTGTATAAAACATATAAAACATAATAAAATCATAAAAACAAGACAAAACATTAACATTAGCAAACTATAAAAACAGCAAAAACCATTAGGCAGCCTCTAAAATCATTCTTGTAAGTTTCCTTAGGCTAGAAACAGTGTATAAACAATTTTAAAATCTCTCAATAAAATCTTACGTAACACTTTTATTTCTTTATTTAAAATATATTTATTTCCTGCCCTATTTCCTTGGACTCAAAATGGCAAACAAGTTACAAGGACATAAAACATACAAGTTTGTGAACAGATAAAGGATACTATGATTTAAGAAAGCACAGAGATTTCAGAATACAGAGTTAAATCTTCTGGAACAGTTCATTAGTCTCCAGATATCCTCTAAAACTTTGTGTGCCTTCCTAAATGTAGCTGGTGAGGGCACCCTCTGTAGTACCCACTTTGGTAGGCCATTCCAGAGGAATGAATCCCCAAAAATCCTGTGTCTTAGCTGTTGCTGTATAGACAGCGAAGGAGGAAGCTGTTAAGTGGCCCACGAGGAGATGAGCATGAAGAATCTCAGAGCTAATGACCTAGACTTTGAATTGGACCCAGAAGCAAATGATGGACCAGTGTAGTTGATGCAGCTCTCGGGTGGCATGTACCAAGTGGCTGACTCCTAACAGCTACTGTGTTTTGTCCAAGTTGAAGCATCCAAGCCATCTTTAAAGGTACACTCCCCCCAGCTCTTAATTCATTCTGAAGAAAACATAGTCTCGTCTAGGTATGGTAAATCAATAGCAGCAAAACACACGCTGCCTTCACTTCCAGCAGGCATCCATTTGTTTACCACATATGAGAATCGTTTTAGAGGCTGCTAAGTAGTTTATCCTTAATGGTTTATCCATTTGTTAGCTACTGTTCCAGGATCTTCACAGCTGCTTCTAGAGGCTTGAATCTAAAGCAGGGTGTCAATCATGTTACCCCCCCCCCCCCCCAGGGAAGATTGGACACAGGTTGATAATTGCTCATATATCTCTTTCCAAAGGATTTCTAAAGAAGAGGTCTAATAATAGCTTCTTTCTAGTAAAAATGTTTTGTTCAAGGAGTACATTGTACTCATCTACATACATTCTTGTTCTGTTTTTCCCGCATAGTTCAGTCTGTAGGAAATTTGTGTGTTTTGTGGGCAGTACAACAGCTGGTTATTTCTTGATAATAGACAGGAGTTCTACATTAAGAGCATATCTCTTACTTTAGGTTATATTTTGAAAAAAAAACAATGAGAAGAAAATGCCAGTTGCTCGTTTAGATGTATGTCAATAGGGGAAAGATTCTTATTAGGCCTGTGTTCTAAGCAGCATCCTGGATTTTATAGAGGCTGCCATGTAAACTATGTTGAAACCAGGGGCAGCAAAGGATGCAATCTGTTGTCCAGTCAGTGCACAGAACAGAACAAATAGGTGAATTCAATGGTACTATTTTAGACTGCCGGGGGGAAGTATGTAATTTTTGAATGACTTATTTAAAAAACAACAACAACCCTGCAAGTAGAAAATAAGCACAAGGAAGCAAGATCAGTCTTAATACCTACTGTGCTAGTTTTTTACTTGCAGGGAGAATTTTTCACAATTGAAGTGTGATTCCCCACCATCACCACCTCCATGCACACAACTGCGTCCTGAAGAGGTATAGTCCATTCTGTCACCTCATACTGCCACGTATATAGACTGACATTTGTGAAAGCCTGGATGATTGTGAGAGAACAGTAAATATTTCCTGTTTTCTTAGGTTACTACCCTCCACCGCCAATGGTCCAGGCCGGTGTAGGTCCTTGCCTCCCTCGCTTTGTTCGGTCCAGCAACGTTCCAGAGCCCCCACTTCCACCTGCTTCCATGCCCTACAGTGACCATTACAGCACTTTCCCCCCTCGAGATAGGCTGAGTTCTCCTTACCAGCCTCCTCCACCGCAGCCATACGGGCCAGTCCCTCCTGTTCCGTCTGGAATGTACGCCCCCGTCTATGACAGCCGGCGGATCTGGCGGCCACAGATGTACCCACGGGATGACATCATCAGGAGTAACTCCTTACCTCCCATGGATGTTGTGCACCCCTCTGTGTATCAGACCTTTTTACGAGAAAGATACAACTCTTTGGACAGCTACTATTCCATGGCCTGCCAGCTGTCGGCTGAGCAAAGGACAGTGCCTTTGTCAAGGGTAGGTGCTATATTGGTCTTCAAGGCTTTGATCTTTCCATGCTGAGCCTTATGGCAAATGCTCACCTATTATTGGGTGTATATCCTCAAGGCCAGAGGGGAAGGAAAGCCAAGTCTGTTATATAGCCAGCTCAAAATGAACAGCAAGAGGGTGGGCTGTAGCTCAGTGGCAGTCTGCCAGCTTTGTAAGCCAAAGATCTAAGGTCCAATCCCTGGCATCTTCAGTAAAAAGAATCTAGAAGAGCAGGTGTTGGACAATAATTTTCTCTGCCTGAGACATTGGAGAGCCACTGCCAGCTAGATATAGATGGACCAACAATGTAATGCACCTCCACATGTTCAAAAGCAGAATTTCCAGGTTGCTCTAAGTAGAAAGCAAAGTTGATCACAGATCTTTCATAGGGGTCATGAAGAATCACCCTCTTGCTGGAAGTTTCCTTGGTAGTGAGGCTGGCCTTTCTGTGGTTCCCTCCTTTGTCTCACAGGCTGAGATTCCCCTGGGTTAAAGATTCTTCTGCAGAAGACCTATTGACTTTCACTATCTGCAGTTTCCCAGCTTGGTCTTGACACATATCCAGGTGAAGGACTTGCAGGCCACGGCTGTGTCTTCCCGGCGGACTTAACCACCTCTTTCTGTTTATAAATTGGGCACCAATGGTTCTTGTGTTTAAACAGTGTTTTAAAAAGCACAGATCCCTGTCCATCATTAGGAAGGCTAGATCTATGCTTTTGTTTGCTACAATGTAAAGACTGACATGAGGAAAAGTGAGGACATTGCGGGGGGGATCCTTATTTCATATTTCCTTATTCACCTGCTGACTGAAGCTTAATGCTTGCATCTGATGTGAGCCACTCCTTGTTTGTTTCTCTGATTGGCACCTTCTTTTTAGGAACCTTGTGGCCACTTGAAGCCCACTTATGATGACTCACTAAGGAGGAAGCCAGAGCAGTGGGCCCAGTGCCACGCACAGAAGACTCCCCTGGTATCCTCTGCCCTTCCCACGGCTACGCAGTCTCCAACACCACCTTCTCCTCTATTCAGCGTAGACTTTAGCACGGAAGTAAGGCTCTGAAGGATCAGAGTGGGAGATGGCACCCCTGTCATATCCTCTAACCTGTGTGGAGTCTTATGTTTTCTCTCTCTCTCTCTTTCTCTCTTTCTTTCTCTCTCTCTCTCACACACACACACACACACACACAGAAACACGTTAGTGCAACTGCATTTTGTCACATTCATCCCTTGTTACTCGTGTTTTCCCTTTCTTTGTGGACTCCCTCCGTTTGGTGAACTCCTTGGAACAGGTTTCTCACTTACTGAAAAATGCCACATAATGTATAATCTGGAACGAACGTAGCCCACAAGCCAGTGGTGAGACTGGGTAGTGTCTCGCATTAGAACACAGAATGGATCTTTTCTTTGTCTTCTGTTTCCTGCAGTTCTGTGAAAGTTCGAGTGACTTAAGCAACACCAAGTATGAGGAGGACCGCCTCTCCCACTACTCGCCCTGGTCCTGTGGCACAATCAGCTCTTGCATAAGTGCCATCGAATCGGAGCCCAAGGATGTCATTGCCAACTCTAATGCGGTGCTCATGGTACAGAAGCTCTGTTCTCGGTCCTGTTGGGGTTGATAGCAAGCTGCTCATATGATATGGAGTGTTTTCTTAGAACCACATTATTTCATCCTGGAAGAATCCATGAATGTCAGGAGAGCATGTGCTTTGCATGTAGAAGGGTCCTTGTTCAGTCTTTGGCATCTTATGTAGTGGGTCTTGGACAGATTTTTTTTTTCTTTCCTCCCTGATACAGTCAGGGACAGCTACCTGTCAAAGAGGTAGCTTCCTGTGTTATGTGCATATTTGCCTGGAGATTCCTGCACATATCCTGTTAAAGGATCTGAAAAGGATAGAAAAGATGATTCTTTGTCTGAGATCCTTGAGGCTTGCTGCCAGTCAAAAGAGACAATAATCCAGATGAACCAGCATAAGATTAATTGTATAATTAACTGTGGCCCCTGCCTTCTCCCCTCTGCAATCTGAAGATAATTACACTAGCAGCCCTAACAGCCCATATTACCCCAGTCTCATCAAGGCTTGGAAGCTAAGCAGTATCAGTGCTTGGGTGAGAGCCAGGCGCTGCTGTGTAGAAGATGGCAAATGGAACACCTTGAAAATCCCATGAGGTGGAACTTCTTGCGACTCAACAACACCCTTTACTTTTACCATTTTGTAAGGATTATTAAGAACTGATCTACCCATTATGAAGTCCATGTGGCCAGTGAACACATGGGCTGCTTCCACACAGATGTTCTCCCCCATTTGCTTCAAATCTGGAGTGTGGTTTTTGATAGCGTTCACATGACAAAAACCTTCAGATTTTCTTCAGCATGCTGTTTTCTGAAGGAACATGGTCCAAGCACGTCTGGATTAGAAGGTGTGCATTTTCCAAAGTCCTGACTGCGTCAGTGCCATTTTCCTCTTGTCGGTGCTCTCTGTGTGAAAGCAGCCATGTTCTGGGAGTTCACCACTTAGAGAACTGCTGTGGTGATTCAGCCCTCTTCCCTTGCCATTTTCCAGACCTAAAACACCTCTGTTTGCTTCACTGGGGAAAACTTACCCCAGGGCCCTTTCAGACTTCTGTACTCTCCCCATGTGCCGTAGTCCTGATCCAAATCGGGCCTCTGTGGACAGCGTAAGGGAGCTCCCAGGACCATCTGACTTTAAGTTCTCACAGTGACTATGAGGGCTTTGTAATGTTCAAGTCCAAGTGAAATGGTTTGAATGCAATGATATACAGTAATAAATGATAAATATTGTTATTTACATATCAGTCCTGAAGGTGCAAAATGTGGCAACAGGATTGGCATTGGATGTTGCATTCAGCCTGCAGGCCATAACTTTTTTCTTTTCTGTCTGGGCTGCACAGGATCTGGATAGTGGTGACATGAAGAGACGGGTGCATCTCTTTGAAACCCAGCGAAGGGCCAAGGAAGAAGACCCCATAATTCCATTTAGCGATGGGCCTATCATCTCCAAATGGGGTGCGATCTCCAGATCATCTCGCACAGGTTACCATACAACAGACCCAATTCAGGCCACTGCTTCCCAAGGAAGTGCCACAAAGCCAATCAGCATGTCAGGTAAAACCACATTTGTTTATAGTCTTGGGTGGGTATAGCGGGGGATTGCCACCATGACTGGAAATACAGTAGCAGAGGTGGAAATGTTCTCTTCCAAGAACTGTTAGTTGTTTTATCTCTCACAGATTATATCCCATATGTCAGCACAGTTGATTCAAGATGGAGCTCCTACAGTTCAGATTCTACTTCATCAGCACCCTTTATAGAACGGTAAGCAAGGAGGATTGCAGCTGCCAGGCAAGCCATAGAGTTACAGGGTTGATTTTTGCAGGGTGGTCTATCTCAGGACAGGATCTACAAGCTACATATCCCACCCTGACTCTATGCCCAATCATATTGCAAAGACGAAGAATACCAGGCTGTATGTAGATGCCATCATGGGCACAGATTCTATAACTCCCCAGCCAGCTGTTGCATGTGAATGTGGTGTTGTAGTAGGTGCATTCTCCCATAGCAGTGGCTGGCTAAGGCTAAGGTCAAAAGGGCCATGCAGAGCACAGGAAAATTGCAGTGCATCTGTAAGGCAGCTTTTAATTCAGAAACAAAGCCAGCTTGGTATAGTGGTTAGATGCACAGACTTCTAATCTGGGTGCTGCAGTGAGAAGATTCGGTGCTGCAGTGTGAAGATACAGAATGTTTGGTTCTCATGCGCAGCCTTGGCATAGTGGTTAGGAGCGTGGACTTCTAATCTGGCCAGCCGGGCTTGATTCCCCACTCCCCCACATGCAGCCAGCTGGGTGACCCCGGCCTCGCCACAGCACTGATAAAGCTGTTCTGACCGAGTAGTAATATCAGGGCTCTCCCAGCCTCACCTCCCTTACAAGGTGTCTGGTGGAGAGAGGAAAGGAAAGGCGATTGTAAGCTGCTTTGAGACTCCTTCTGGTAGAGAGAAGCGGCACACAAGAACCAACTCTCCTTCTACAAGCACACCTATAACTGGCTCATGTTAATGATACTTACTTAGTGTTAGCTGTTCAGAGTGCTTTATATACATTTTCTTGTCTTCCTTATGACATCTTTATAAGGGAAGCTAAATTATTATCCCCCCTCTATTGCATCTGGGAGTCTAAAGCTGGGAAGAGAGTCAGCAAATAGGTCTGTAACAAAGGTGGGAGCCAAATGAAGGACTTTCAGATGTGGAACACATTCTTTTTAGCAACTATACTTAATAAATCATTTGTGTAATTCTTCTGATTATTATTATTGTTATTATTATTATTATTTAGATTTATTTCCCACCACTCCCAAATGGCTCGTGGCGGGTTACAGTGTCTACAGAATGTTCATATTAATGTTCTCCTCTGCCAGCTTTCAGATTAACAAGTGGGGGGTGACCTACTTAATTCAGAGTAGAATGGGGAAGAAGAGAAGGGGCATGCATGTTTGTGCTGGACTTTGGTTTATGTATCAGGTGAACTGTAATCCCTTTAACCTTTCCTCTTTTAAGGGACCGGTTCATAGTTACTGATATATCTGCTCCAAGAAAGCATTCCAGCACGGGAGATCTACTGAGCATCGAACTACAGCAGGTAGCCTGTTGCTACAATTTCATATTCAGCTTTATAATTTGATCTTGGATTTCTGTTAGGCAATTGGGTACTGCAGTGAGAAGATATAGAATGTTTGGTTCGCATGCACAGCCTTGACGTAGTGGTTAGGAGCGTGAACTTCTAATCTGGCAAGCCGGGTTTGATTCCCCGCTCCCCCACATGCAGCCTTGGCCTCACCACAGCACTGATAAAGCTGTTCTGACCAAGCAGTAATATCAGGGCTCTCTTAGCCTCCACTTTAAGACTCCTTCGGGTAGAGAAAAGTGGCATATAAGAACCAACTCTTCTTCTTTTGCTGCACCCTGCATGTATACCAAGGTCACTTTTAAGAGCTGTAACTTGTCTGACTTTCCAGCTGTTTTCCACTTTCTTTGTTCTTCCTTGCAGGCCAAAAGCAACTCATTGCTACTGCAGAGAGAGGCAAATGCTTTGGCCACACAGCAGAAATGGAGCTCTTTAGATGAAGGCAGCCACCTCACCTTAAACCTTTTAAGCAAGGAGATCAATCTGAGGAACGGAGAGGTAAAGAGGCTGAGAATTGTTGGGCTGTTAGTTTTTTTTATGGGAGCATGCGATAGTTTGGGGCCTGTTGCTTTGCTACAATTGAACACACAAAGCTGCCTTCTCCTGAACCTGACCACTGATCTATCATAATGAGTCTTATCTGCTCTCCTGGGTCTTGGGCAGAGCTCTTTCATGGCATTCTACTCTCCGATCCTTTTAACTGGAGATTAAACCTGGGGGCTTCTGCATACCAAGCAGATCAGTCTGTTGCATTTTTTTCTGCCCACTTGCCAAGTAATTCTGGATAAATTTATGACTCTCCCCATCCTCTATCCCGACTAAGACACTAAGAAATAGTGGCCCAGGGTCACTCCAGAAGGTTTATGGCTAATAGGCCATTTGAACCTGGGTCTCCCAAGTCTTAGTTCAACACTGGCATCATCTTCCATCTCCACACCAGGTTCCTGTACTAACTGCCACCAATATGTGATCGCTGCCTGTTTAAAAGTCTTCTGTGTTCTTTCCCCCACCCCCAGACTGACTACTCGGAAGACAGTGCAGACACAAAGCCGGACCGAGACATAGAGTTAGAACTTTCAGCCCTGGATGCTGATGAGCCCGATGGGCAAGTGGAACAAATGGAAGTACGGAAGCATTTCATTTTGCTGAACTTTGCATGGCGTGTTTTCTTTCTATCATGTCTCAGGAATTCAGAGCAGGTGGCCCATGCTGGGGTGAGGAAAGGAAAGGTGACTGTAAGCCGCTTCGAGCATCCTTCGGGTAGAAAAAAGTGGCATATAAGAACCAACTCTTCTTCAAAATAGAGAATCAAAATGACCTCATAATGACCTCCCCCCCCTCCCCCCCGTAGAGCACTTTGCTCTGCAGGTATGAACCTACTGGTTGTTCTGGGCCCCCAGGAAATCTGCCTGGCTTCGATCAGGGCCTTTTTGGCCTTGGCCCCAACCTGGTAGAATGAACTCCTGGGAGAGCTAAGGGCTGTCAAGGAGCTGTCAAGGTTCCGCAGGGCCTGCAAGATGGAGCTGTTCCGCCAGGCATTCGGTTGATGCTGGAGAAAGGATGCCTGGAGTTTCAATCTGGGGACTTGCCCTGTGATTGGTTGCTGTGGAAGATCTCACCACATGAGAACTGTGGTAGGCAACTGTGGCTGGAGCAGTGGAGCTATGGGGTTCTTTTGTGCTGTTTCTGCCATCTTGCTGTTGTTTTAATATAAGTTTGTTTTAACTGGGGCTGGGGATGTTTTATTGTTTGTATTGATTCTTGTTTGTTGTTTTATTGTGAGCCGCCTCAGAGGTGGGATATGTATGTATGTATGTATATATTTTTTTCCAGCTACCCCCAAAAATTTTTTTCTAATACTTTCATAAGTAACTGATGCTTTTGTTGTCCAAGCAGAGGAAATCCTGTATTTCTTAGAACAACCAGAGATAATGCCACATATCCATAATAATGATATTTTGAATTTCTCTAGTGTTTTCAGTGTTCAAAACTCTTCATGTAAATCATCATAATAGTCATTCCAAACAGCCTTGTAAAGTAGGCTGATATTTTATCCCAGGGAGAGGGTGTGGAAGCTAAATGAGAATGATTTGCCTACTGCCATCAAGTGAATTTATAGCAGAGATGAGGTTTGAACCAGTGACCTTCTGGATCACAGCTCACTTTCCTGGCCATAATGTGCATATCAGCTCTCAGCATGCTTCTAATCCCTATCAGGTTTTCAGAGCTAACTCACTAAGCCCAATCCTTCCCCCTCTCCATGGCACTTCTCTTTGCAGTTTTCATTAACTGCCAATGTTCTATTTTAAGAGAAAGGAGACTTGTGCCTGAAAGCTACAGGTAAAGGGCACAGGCTGACAAAATTATGGCTGTCCTTTTACATTCTGCCTTTTCCCTTCAGGAGATTTTGAGCCTACAGCTTGGTATCAGCGATCAAGATGATCACCTGTTCAATGGGTCAGCCCTGGAGAATGGCCACCTGCTGGAGCACTCCCAGAAGAAGCCCAGGCAGCAGAAGAGGCCCAGCCTAGGTGAAGACATTACTATTCTGTGAGTGTTAGACAAAACCAACAATGCTGATCTTGTTAAAGCACTCTTCCCCTCCAAACACACACGCACCTCGAGCTCAAAGAGCATCAGCGGAAAGGAATCTCTGTTCTCTCCCCTGACCCTGTTCAAGGCAATTTCTTTACTGCATACTGGGCTTCTCAGGCCATTCCTTTGGGGCCTCTTACTCTGTCCTGGGCCAGGCTGAGACCCAAAGAAAAATGGAACAAAGCACTGATTGTAGCTTCAGAGCTGAGGATTAGATGACAATATTGCCAGTGTATCTTAATCGGAAAGGGGGGAGGTTTATATGGACCCTGAGAGATATGGAAGATCTGCCAGCCATTTTTTCCTCAGTCTTGTAAAGATTCAGGTTGGTTTGCCTGACCCTGCCAAATGAAGAATTCCGTGAAGAATTCCATGTAGTAGGTGATGCTCTTTTTTACAGACAGACAATAACCCAGTGAAAGACGACAAATTCATAGAAACTAGGAAAGTTCCAGCATGCCACAGAGTCCAGATGTTAAGAAAAAACAGGCACTCTCTGGCTGAAGCATCCTAGAGAAATGCCCATCTAGATCTTTAGGCTCAGCTGACTTTCTGTAAAAATGCCAGGTTGCCTGGGTTAGGGGTACCAGCCTGCCCATACCTTGCTTAGCCAGCTGCAGCTTCTAGCTTGCAGAAATGTTACTGCATCCTGGAAGAAATAAAGAGGGATAGGAGGGTGCCAACCACAGTGAGGAAACTTTTATTTTTGTGTGGGTGTATATAAAGAGTGGCAACCACCAGTTTAACAAGAGAGTTTCACAAAATGCTATTAATGTAGAATATCATTGGTTGTCTTACTATGCAGCTTGACTCTCTACAAAGTGCCCCACAACAGGCAAACTCAGATTGTGTGTTCACATGGCATGGAGAGATTTTCTTTTACATTGTGACTGTTTGATTACGTGAGCGATATGAGTGTTTATCCTGACTGCAGTGAAATACTTTTTTCTTTTGGGGTTTAGGTTTGGACCTCCCCCCAACTTAGCCTTAAAAGTTTTTTTTTCTCTTCTAGCAGATAGGAGGGTGGAAGTGAGTTGCTCCCAAGCATTGCCAAAATACCAGCCATGGGCCGTGAAATGGTCAGATCACACCTTGGCTGGAATCTGATACCTAGAAGCTGGCACAGAGATTTAGGGTCTACATGGTTTTCTTCCAGTAGATCCCAGGAAAGGATTCTTTGACATAGAGAATAAAATCTCATGGAAGCAGAGGGGCCCATGTTGGTTGATTTCATCAGGGGATAACGTGCAGGAGGGAGTTTTCACATGCAGAGCAGACAAAGGGGCTGGCTGCCTGGACAAAGATTCCAAAGTACTAGGAAGCCTTTAGCAACCTTTAACTTAAAGAGCCTGCCTTAGAACAGGATTGGCTAGAGCATGTATAGAGCTGAGGGACAGAAGATCACAATTTATATGTCTCCTTTGTACTTCTTGCATAGTTGATTGCTGTGCAGAGAGTATGTATGTGGACATTTTATTTTTAACAAACCCTTTACTATTTCAGATGCTGGTAGTTAGTTGTTCTCTATTCCACTTACAATCCCAATGTTAAAGGCATTAAAACAGGCAGCAGAGGTAGGGAAGTGTTGATTGCTAAATTGCTGTTTCCGTGGGTGTGCTCAAATACAATAAGCTGTTTCCATGGTAACCACACCTTGGATAATGGGAAAGATGGGCACAAGGCAGAGCTTTAGAATGGCAGTGTGGAAGGAAGCTAGGAGTACTAGCCCTTTTAGCAAGTAAATGACTAATTGGCAGGTGAGTTCCAAAGGAGAAGTGAAAGAAGGGCTGAGTGATCTGGAAGAACCAAATGTCACCCGGTAGAAATTCAGGATGGCCACCGAGTTTCTGCACACCACATGGAGTGGCAGTATTGAGTCAGCAGAGCTGTTTCCACCACATGCACAAATGTAATCTGTTTGGGTTTTGTCTCTTTTTTCTTTATCCCTCTTCCCAACCAGGGAGAAGCAAAAAACAATCCTGCCCGTGACTTCCTGCTTCAGCCAACCAATGGCCGCCTCCATGGGCTCCCTGCCAGCTACAACTTCTGCTGGCGTGGGTAGCCTCATTCTCAAAACGGCTCACGTTATGGTGGATGGGAAAAAGGACTTCTTAAGGCCAGTTGCAAATGGGAAGTTGGTGAACAGCTGAGAGGTGTTCTGCTTTCAAGCTTGTGACCATGCTATGGAAGCATCTGCCCTTGCTTTTTTATATATAATATATATATATATTATATAATGTATATTTTTTTTAAGAAAATACTATTGGGGTCATCTGTTTCCTGTGGACTCTTTGATACGTCAAGGCCCTCTCAAAATAGCATTCTGGAAAAGGAAAAAGAAATCACCAATTCTGCTAGGATCAGGTGTTCACTTTCCAAGAGTGGTAGAATTTGGACATTGTTTGACTTAAGCTTAAAGCAGCTTTTTAATAAGTTCGTAGAAGTCCAGGGTACCAACTGTGAGCCATTATTGTTTTAAAATGGCTTCCCTAGGGGAATGAATGAGTCACTTATTTAAGCCAGCAGGATCCTCAGGCGATGCACCTTGAGGAAGTAAAATTAACTTATTTTGCCTCGTTCTTGTTTCGTAGGAGAGGAATTTTGCATCTGGCTGCAGCTGCTTGCTTCTCCAGCTGTGGAACCTTTGCATGAAACAGTGTGAGAGAGAAAGGGAGAGGGTGGGGTTCTTCTTACCATAAGACTTTTAATTCAGGGTTGAAACAGTTCTTTGTTTTTGTGGATTTTTTTCCCATTTTGCACTCCTACATTATATGCAGCAGTGCCTCACTTTGCATCTTCATTTCCCTCCAACCTCCCCCAATCCCGCCCATCCTTTTCTGCTTGAGGACTTGATATTTCCATATATCAAGCAACTTGCTTGTGTACCAATTATAGAATGCAAAACCAAGTGCCTGAGTCTTTCTGCTTACGTGCTCGGTCTTTGACTGCTCCAAGTTGTAAGCTGAATTGCTACGTTCTGTTTTGATAACATGATGTGCTCATTCTGTGGATGCTGTTCTGAGGTGGAGGTCCCTTGGTGCATTCCCCAGGTGACTTGGCATCCAGAGCCTCAAGGATTCCCGGCAAAATTTTGTATATGTTGTGTTTGCACTGACTTAACAACACAGTATTGCTGTTGCTATACTTGATTAGTGGTTCTTTAGATGCGCCTGATGTTGTTGGTTATAGTATTACTGAGAACCCTTGGTAATTGGGTTCCTTACTGATTATTCTGACAAGGCCTTGAACTTATTAATAATATAGCTTTAGCTGAGCTTGTACAGAAAAATGAATACATGTGTCTTCTGAAGATGTGACTGGAAAGGAAGAAAAAAAAACATTTGATAGAAACCATCAACTGAAATAATACGTCACCACCCTCAATGTTAGCATTTGAGCCATTTTCCCCCCCTTGTTTAACAGACGTGGTCACTCTGATATTAAAAGGGCAAGAGGACTCTGGCAAAATAACTTCTCCCAGCTTGCCCTCTGCAATTCCTTTTACAAGTTATCTTTTACGAGTTTTACAGTTCTCTCTCTCTTTTTTTTCTAAATGTTTGTTAATTAACTTCTGTGAAGTTGTTTACTCTGAAAAATGTACTGGAATATTTTAGCCAAGCGGAACTTCTGCCAGGTGTACTGTACACGAGGGCTATTCCTGCTAGCAAATGGCTTTAAAGGGAAAAAAAGACTATCATGTTACTGGCAAAACAGAGTTGTTAGTATTCCAATGGCAGCTCTAGATGTGGGATAAAGCTTTTTGATAACCATCATGTGCGTACCTCTTCTGGGGCTGGGGCGGGTGGGTTGGGACTGGCATTTCCCTGAGGGTTGCAGATGTAATTTGGATCATTTTTTAAAGAAAAAAATCTCATGACTCTTACAGGGTCATAAAAATTATGTTGTAAATACAAACTGAAAATTCAAGGACTCTTTTAAAAATATATGTATTCCAGTCATGTTGTGGAGGCTCTTGCCTACTTATTTAATACAAAAGCTCTTTGTAAGTGACAGCCAAATGCCACCTCTTAAATTCCTTTGAATTCTCTAGCATCTTCTCCACCTTGTTGCCCCACCTGCAGTGACACAAACAAGGTAACTGGAAATTGCTCAGTTCCCCCCCCCCCTTAAACTGTTGCTTCATCTTACCTTGTGACTGTTAAAGAGATTTTGATGTGGAATGTCACACGTTCACCTGCCACAGCTCTGCTCTCAATCTAGGTGGGCCATTCTGTATATATGAATTTATATATCACATTTGAAATGCTTCCAGAACAATTTTCTTTGCGCTCTACATACCTTCAATATATATATATATATGTATATGCAAACTGCTATATCTCTTACATGGATATTTAAACAGTGAGATTTTCCATGTTGAAGGTTGATGTAATTTTAAAAAATGCTATTTTGTTACAAAAATAGAGAAATATTAAAAAGTTCGAGAGATCCTTCTATTTTGCCCTCAGGGAAATCGTCCTTTGTGAACCAGAATGCCACCTCACATCTTCAGCCCAATCTGAGGGTGGATATAACAATACCTAAATAGCTCTTGCGTATTTTAACTGATTCGTTTTAAATATGTGTAAATTTTTTTTAAGACTGTTGTGCTCTGTGGGATGAAGGGACTTTGAGGCAATTGTTTACAAATCTTTGTCTGTTTCTCCAGTGAGGTTACATTGGCAGAAAACCCCATTCCTGCTGCTTACCAGCGTAAGAATGAGCTCACTTCTTGTTTGTCCAGTGACAGCAGCAAAAGACTCCCGTGAGACAGTTGCTTTGTTGCAAGAGCCATAAGAAAAGAGCCTGTTCTTGAACTTTTGCTACAAAGGATTGTGGGCACAAGACCCCAGTGGCCATTCTTTAAACCATGTGCCATTCTTTTCTTTGAGCCTTAGCAACCAAGATTAGTGGTCTAGCTATGAAACTGTTCTTTCAATCCAGGCAACAAAGGAGTTGTGGCTGAGAGCATGTGGCAAACTCCACCTCTGGGGTCTGTACTAGCCAGTATGCCTGTGTTTAGAGCCAAAATCATGTTTTTGTTGTTTCGAGGCAGCAAACTGGACAGGTGTTTGGTCTTGAACTGGAGAGGTCTACCCAGAAACTAGGTCAGCTGTGAAAAAAGGCCCTTGGTAGCAGAAAGGGGGGGGGGTCTCAGGAGGCAGGTGGCCTTTTTGGGTAAAGGTGTAGGGAGAATTACAGATTTCAGAGACCAAAAAAATAGTGTCTGCAGGAAAGTTACATTGCAATATGGATCTCTTCCCCCCTCCTCCTGCTTCTTTTGACTTAGTGTGTTTGTAGGTGAATTTCCAGTGTGCAACACGGAGGGAGTGGTGCTAGTCCATTTGATACCTCCTTGTGTGCAAGAACAGCCAAGTGCCAGCTTTAAACTGGTGCCCATCATGACATTTAACGGTGGCACCTGACGCACAATTAACAAGGAAGATGTGGCACTGGATCAAGAGTGTACTTCAAAACCATGAAGGGAAAACAGTTCTGTGGATATATCTGCGCAATCCTTGTGCATAGTTGAGCACCTTTCCCATTGCACTTGGTTTATTGCAGGACTTTAGCATAGGCTGCACAGCAGCAGTGCCTAGCAGGTTGTCTCTGCTATTTGTCAGGTGTGCCATGTAAGAAAGCCAACAGCACACCATGCCTTGTGCTAAATCTTGAGACGCTTATCACTGCTGGAAGTATTTGAAAAAGAAAGGCACTCAGCTGTTGTCAGTGTGCGGCGAAGCACAGAACGTGCTGCTCTCACATGAGAGCCAGCCTGAGCCGACAATGATAAGAATGGAAGTGCAGGTAGAATGCTTTTATGTATTTATTTTTATTGGAACCCTGGCCAATTGTTAAACATGTTGTGCTTGTGTTTTAAACACTGAAAGAAAACACTCTTGAATGTATTCAGGAAAGTATTGCTGAATAGACTTTCCATAGAGCAGTACAGAGTCAGGAAGTGCTATCAGCTTTGGGGTCCTGTATTGTGAGTAGATTCTGCCCCCCCTTCCCCCAGTATTTATTACTCCTTTGCAAAATATTTTGTTTTTACTTGAGAGCATGCTTCCCTTATAGAAAAAAATAGCAAGGGGCACCCCACTGCCTTGCAGTACATGTTTATTTCTTAGTCCCGTGTATTTAGGACATTCTTTGCTGTTTTGAAACTGCACCCTGCCAACAGAGGGTGTGATGTGAGAGACCGACATGGCATGACGCAGTGTTTGAGTTGGGGTGCTAATTTTCCCAGCTGGGTTATCCAGCTAATCCCTTGACATTTGGGGGTGGGTGGGGTTTACAGTACACAGCTTTGCTGGCAAAGTGGTACGTTTTAAGGAATCCTTGAACCTGTACGATAAGGGGATGGCTGAAGCAGGGAGAGGCAAAATTGCTGGAATATCACATCCCTACAAGGTGCAAAAGCAAAAAAAAAATTGTTCTCACATACATGCTTATTTGTGGAGCTTTTAAATGGACACTTTATATATTTGACACAGTTTGAAATACAATTAATTCTGGCTGCATTTACTTGAGCCAGAAGCCAGGGCAAAAGTACATTTGCACAGATCCCACTTGTTTATCCAGGGGAGTCCTCAGTTAGTTAGTCCAAGTCATGGGAATGCATGCATTTTCCTTAGCTGGGCGGACGAAACCATTATACTGTAGTTGTGATACAACACATGTGGCTTTTCTTCGTATTGCCCCCACTTCCCACTGTACAGCCACTCCAAAGTAGCGTGGTTAGCTTGCAGTATCTGCTGTCTGCGTTTTATACCATATCCTGCATATTCTTTTCCCTGGAAGTTAAGAGGAAAAGAAAAACTTTTTTTTTCTTGTTGCATTGATTAACATTTATGAACTTGCTTAGCCTAGAAAGTTTGGGAAAAGAGGCCTGTTTGTCAATTGTACAACCGGTTGTGAAGCTCAAGTGTGAATATTTTTACGTCTGTATTAGACATTTTCTTTCAAATCTATTGTTCGATTGCAATGTAAATGAAATATAAGATGGTGTACACCCATCATGTATAATAAAGCAGACACCATCGCTACGATGGATTTAATGCTCATTTTTAATGGTGCATTCTCAGCTACTATTTAAAAATATAATTTAAAAAAATCTGTAAAATGAAAGGGGGGTATATTGGGGTGGTTGGGGGGATGAATTCTATTCCATTTAGTTCAGTTTTCAATTTCTTAAACCGTATTGTTTTCCCTTTTGTGTTTATAGGAATAGGATTTTCATGGGAAAGCTAGACCATACGGTCTGTATTGGGGGAGGGGGGGTTGAGAGATGGGGTGGGGTTGGGGCTTTGTGATTAGCCTGAATAGCCGAGTGAATTCTGTATGTGTGTTTGCTGTAGCACTGAAGTGGAGAGAGAATTAGCTTTTGGGCTGGTCACAGACTTAAGCGAATTGTGTGGTTTTTTTCTCCAGTGTTTGAGAGAGAATTAATAGAAAAAGTTTGCAGTACTTGACATGTATTTGCATGCCGTAAAATAAAAATTTTGTCCACCTGAAGTTGTTTTGTTTTCTTTCTATTTGTGGAGGGAGTGGGATGTCTCTTTTTTTCCAGCAGCATGATAGTGGGGCATAGCCCAACTTTCATAGCCTGCCATTCTCCAAGGTTCATGATTATAACAAGTTTTTATTTTAAACCACTATATAAGTTTGCAATCTAAGTTAAGATTTCTTTAAACTGCTCAAATGTATATGGAAGAGATTCTATATATCTTCATGGGCTATAAATTAGTAATTAATAAATAATAAATAAACATGTCTAGTTTTTTCCTCTTGTGATCCAAGTAGAGAGGCTTCTCCCACCAAGCACTTAATGAACTAGGCTGTCAGATTCAAGGCCCAGACCTTCGGCAAGATTAAAAGATGGCAATCACATTATAGGAATTGGAAAAAAAGAGAAAGAGGCTTCTACCAGCTACCCCAGATTTTCCAAAAAGGTGAATTGTCTATAGATGGGGTATTGGGTGTAAAGTCAATTAACAAGACTTTCTCGTGAAATGAGTTGTTGAGATGAATCTTTCTTCCGTGAAACAGAGGTACACAGGTATTAATCCTGGTGGCTAAAAAGAACTTTTGTGGAGTGATTTGCCCTCCATGCCCAACTTGCAGGATTTCTGGGGCCATCTAAGCTGATTTCTGAGCAAGACAGAATGCAGCACTAAATGGTCCATTTGGCCCTATCCAGTAGTAGTGTTCTTATGCTAGACTATAGTTAGGATTTATGATTCACGCTAAACTAGCTTGCTAGGAAAAGGCAACTAGATGATGTGGTAAGAGGGCCAGAACTGTGAAAACAAGCTGAATACTTTTAAAGATGATGCACAGAGAGAACTGTGACTACTAAATTCAGTATGTGACTACTGAATTTATCATGCATTGGTGGCCAACTGAATGCCTGTAGAAAGCACGAAGGTCAGTGTTTAACTGGTCAAAATGGGTTTTTGTGACTATCCTGAATCTACTGCTCTCCAACATCACAGGAAAATGTGTGCTTTTGGTATTTTGTGGGAAGGGAAGAAAAAGTTATCTCTTCCCACTAGAAAAGAACTCTTTCTTTGCAAAGTAACTCTCAGCTACATAACTACAAAACAATCTCACATCAGTTAATCCTAAACAAGCTTACATTAGAGATCCAGTAATGGCCTCTAATCTCCAGGTTTGATCCCCAACTCCTCCACATGCAACCAGCTGGGTGATCTTGGCCCAGTCACAGTTCTCTCAGAGCTTTCACAACTTCACCTTCCTCACAGGGAGAGGAAGGGAAGGTGACTGTATGCCACTTTGAGACTCCTCTGGGTAGTAAAAAGAGGGTTATAAAAACCAACTATTCATTTTTAGTATTCATAAGGTATTTCATATGCAAGTTAAAGAAACTCTCCCAGTTCATCCACCTATTCAACCCTAGACTCGTAATCTCACCTGTAAGAGTCATAACCCATTTTGGGGGACCCAACTCACAGATGGAGAACTGCTGCTTTAGAGGCATTATGAGTGTTTAATGTATATAACATATACTGGCGCCATTAGACTTCAAAGATCATTTCCCCCTTAACAAAGTTCACCAAATTCTCGCAATATCCAACGACCATAGGAGAATTTTCGCAAGTGGGGATTGAGCCTCCCAGGTCCTCGCCCAGTCCTCTCACCTCGGCACCACCCTGAGCCGTGCACAACGTCCAAAGCAGCCATTTCCTCCAGGGGAACTGATCTCTGTAGCCTGGAGATGATCTATAATTGCAGGGGACCCCCAGGCACCACCTGGGGACCAGCATCCCTCGACTAACCAGAGCAGACCCATGAACCTAGCTGACCGCCCCTGTCAGGCTCTACCACGACTGCCCTCCGGAAATTATCCCTCAAATTGCGGAACCCCTCTAGGCTAGACCGTGACGTTTCGAGCATGCGCAAACGTTCCCAGTCCCCGGAGAAACGTGCAGCCCAAACCGCTCGAAGTGCCAGCTGTCGTCGCCCGTGCAGACACGACGATTCAGGTAAGAATTCTTCCGCGTGCATTTGCGCAGGTAATCTTTTAAGAACTATATCACAAAAAAAAAAACCCCACGAGACGGAAAGCCCTGCAAAGCGGGGCTGGCGCGATTCTCGTGTCGCGCTCTCGGTTCCTTGCTCGCCTCTGACGCTGATTGGACGTCAACCGGAAGCCTGGTTTGTGCAAAACGCCGCTTCTTGTAACTCTACAGTCTGGTCGCGCCGCTTCGCTCGTTTTTCCCGGCATCCTTTACGCTTCCGTCTTTGCCTAGCAGGAAGGGAGGGAGAGGGCGACGCCAGCGGTGAGCAGGAGGAGGTAAGAGGGGGGGCTGATCCGAGGATGAAGGGGGCGCCGAGGCTAGTGGCCGGGGGTTTGTAGGAGTGGGCGGTTTGGGGGTGGGCGTCTCCTTGGCGTTCAGGGAGGGGGTCCAAAACTCTGAGCCAGGAAGTCCCCACGGTGTAGGAGCCAAAATAAGCAGGCATTTAAAAAAGACTGGCAAGAGATTTATCCCGGCCTAATTCCGATAGGTTCGGCAAAGCTGTTTCTTTCGAGGTCTTGCTTCTTGAGAGGCAGCCTGGTGCAGTGGCGAAAGAGCGCCGGACTCCCATCTGAAGACTCGGCCTTGACTCCCCGCTCCTCCTCCACGGGTGACCGTGGGCCAGTCACAGCTCACTGAGAGCTGGTCTTGCACAGCAGCTCTCTTAGAGCTTTCTCGGCCCCACCGACCTCGCAGGGTGACTGTTGAGGGGAGAGGAAGAGAAAGGTGTTAATTAGCCGCTTCGGGACTCCTTTGGGTAGAGAAAAGCTGGGTATGTTTTAAAAGTCCTCTATGGACATTTGTGTGGTAGGGGTAAGCAGGAGAGGGACATTACTCTGTATGGAGGTTTGGGGATTAGACTGGGGGAGGGGGTAATTGGTGCTGGGGAGGCAGGGCTTGCTTAGTCCTGTCTGGGTCTAGAGCTTCTGGGGGGGGGGGGGTTGGGAACATTGGCTACTCATAGGGAAGATGGCTATGGAGAATGTTACTGGGTGCAGCGATCGGGAATTATTTGTTGAGGATAGGGAGGGAGGGGAAGAGACAGTCAAGCTGGTTCTCCATAGTTTCATGGTTCAGAGTTTGGGATTCGGGTGGGTCTGTGCCCCATAGAGAGAATTCTGAGTAGACAGGGTCACCGCAGGTATTGGGAGTACCCATGGTCCTCCCCCACAATGAATCATTAATCTTGGACAAATGACTTGCTGAATTGGTGAGGGATGGAGCTCAGGACAGCATAGCCAGTAAGAAAGATAGACAGCTTCAAGGACAATGGGGGTAGATAGATAGCTTGTGTATCCCCACCCCATGTCATCTCACATCTTATAGCCTTAGTTATAGAAATAAAATCTATAGAACTTGGCTTCTTATTTTCTGGGGTCCTCATTCTGAGGTTATGGTTATGCAGTCCATAAAATGGGGGTGGGGAACAAAAGGAGGAGACCGGGCTAGCCTAAAGCAACAGCTGGCTGGCTTGTTTGGAGATGAATTTTAATAACATGCCTCTGACCTCATGTTACGAAATCCTGCCCTTGACCTTCATAATGCACAAAGCTCCATGTCTATCATGCCTGAACAGTACAGAGTTTAACATATCCTGTACTTAAAAGCTTTGGAATATTTACTGATGGTTACTGTTTTCCCTTTGACTGCTGCAGGGAGCAGGAGGTTTAAAAAAAACCCTGTCACTTTCCCTTGGCTTGTCATGGTGTTATTTACACGGTGCTGCTAAAGTGGGTTTCGGAATAGCAGGCAAAGCATTGAGCCATACAGGAGCTGTCCAGGGTTCTGGCATACTGATCCCAATGGGGAAGGGGACACCTGGCTACCCAATACTGAACAGTGAGAGAACATTGGAGGAGGTTTTGCTTAGAAGCAAGAGTTGGAAGCCAGCCCCTAGCAAGTCAGGCATCACCTGAATATTGCCTGGTTTCTCCTTCCCTTCTTGTCAACCTTAGTGAGCTCTAATCCTACTGAAATGATTTAACAGAATGAATAGGGCAGTCTCAGGTGGGGTGCAGCTAAACTGCTCCATCATTCCACCTCGGCTTCAACAACACATTAAGCGCTGTGATTTGCTTGGCACTATAAGGGTTAAGCAGCAGCTGCTGCTGTCCCTTCGAGGTGCCTTGCCTGTGTCCTTCTTCGCCATCCCACAGCCATTCCCTTTACTTTGGCCTCTGAGCTGATTACGTATTGTTCGGATTCTGACTTCCAGTGGCCAAGAGCCCAGGCCGAGAGCAGGCCACGCTCATCTCATTATGTGCTTATGTAAATGCAGGCCGCTCTATCCCTAGGGCTCTGGGTGAGTTCAATAAATATTTTATTTACATACTTCAGGTGCAGCCCAGCTTTCTCACCGAGATTCAAAGAAGATTACAAAGCATATAAAACAATTCAGTTGGTCAGCATACGACATCCAAGAATCAATGTAAAAGTCTTAGGTTAACCCAATTAAACAACAGAGCAAAGTAAAAATTGCCTAAGGCAATGACATGATATTGCACCACCAAGTGGATGACGAAGACAGAAGACAATGCAGTGTATACATTTGTGCCCCGAAAAAAACTGGGAAAATAACTCCTGTATTCCTTTGATGTTATGCACTTTTCCCTTCCCTCAAAGCAACAGTTACCTGCTGAGTGCCTGTCGCTTTGTGCTGCTCAGGGAGTGCTGGGAGGGTCAGAGTCAGGGACATAAGGTCTCATGCAGGTGGTTGTCCTCCTGTCTAGTTGATGGACTTTGTGCTGGGCTCGGAGGTGGTCTCAGAGTTCCTGCAGCACTTGCTCCAGTGCAATATTGAGAATGTTGACTCTCTTTAAAATGCATGTAATATTCCCAAGGGGGCACATTTGCCCTTGACAAACCTCTCTCAGCTTGTTTGCCTCCAGCATCTATATTTAAACAGTGATATACTGCCCCTAAATATGGAGGTTCCATTTCGCTGTTGTATTTAATATTTGTTGATGAATCCATCTTCTAGTGAATTTCTCTGTTCTTGCTGTAATGATGTCGAAACTGGGGCTGCCGCCAGTGTTTTTTGGCAGTGAATCCCATATATACATTGTATGGTCCAGTAGCTTTTCTGGGCCAGTAGCTACTTAACTTCATGGCCAGCAACTACTTCATTTATGCCAGTGCTTTCCTGAAAGAATCTGCCACTTTTATCTTTGAGAAATTACACACCAGATGGCTTACAAAGCTGCTGCTTGGAAATCCGTGGCTGAGAGGGGATCTGATTCAGGATAAAGAGAGGGATTAAGGCTTGGTGCTAAAGAAGGTCTGTTGCTGCCACTGCTCTGGCCATGCTCATCTTGGCCTCCACATCCTGTAGTTAAACTCGTTTCCTTGGAAGAGTACGCACTGGGGCATGCTACGGTCTTGCGGAGGTTCCGTATAGAGACAGAAAATCTATTGGGTCACTGGTTCTTCCTGGTGTAAAAAACTTGGAGTGACTAGCAATACTTCTCAAGGCAAAACAGGAAAGTAATCCCCTTATATAAAGAGGCTGATGTTGTTGATTGATGCGGTTCCTCTCTTTTTTTGCCCTAAAATGGTCACGTGCACCATTTATCTCACTACATCTAATGATAAAAGTAGATGAGCATAGACTTCCTGCTAAAAGATTTCAGCTGCATTCACTGCAGACCTTAGAAGTTCACTGCTTGTTATCGCAGATCATAACGCTCGCACGGAGTCTTCATCTCTCCGGTATCTTGCCAATCTGCATGCTGTGAAACTCCCTCAAGAGCCCACTTCTGGCAGCGCCCAGATCAGGCTGCCGGGTGCACTGACCCTTTCCTGTTGCTTCCTTCTGCAGCCTCCACGATGACCACTCTGGACGACAAGCTGCTGGGCGAGAAGCTCCAGTACTACTACAGCAGCAGTGAGGATGAGGACAGTGACAAGGAGGAGCGAGACGAGGATGAGGAGCACAGCTCTAATACCGCGCTGGCTGAAGCGGAGCTGAGCAGTGATGGCAGTGCTGTGAACACAGGTGTGTGCCCCATCAGTCACAGTTCATACCTTGAATAAAATGTGGTTGGTCTTAAAAGTCCCCCTGGACTCTAAATTTGTTCTGCAAGATTAGTGTGTTTTTCAGTCCAGACATGATGCTAGAATATATTGGGAGCATTGCAGGTAGCGCATGCTCCCAATATGCACAATGCGCAGAAGAGGCTAGTCAAAAATAACATCCTTGATTTTCTCTTAATTTTGCTAAGAGTGTCTCAAAATGGAAAGGTGAAATGTTATTTGTATGCAGTAACTCAGGTTCTTCCATTTATTGTTTTGTAAGATGCATCTTACTCCTTGTACATGCCCCTTATTCTGACCTTAAACATACAGAGCTGCTTTATTCCTTGGTCCTCTGACAGGCTATGGCATTCTAGGGCCTGATACAGAGAAAGTCCTGTCCCAGCACTAGCTGCATGAGACTCTCCTCGCTGGACAGTGAACCTGCAGCCTTCTACGTACAAAACATGAGCTGAGCCATGTCCCCATCTTTTGTGGACTCTTTGCAGTGCAAGGTGACAGGGAGGTCTGTAGTTAAGCTAGCTCTTCTGATCTCCACTGCTTCCTTGATTTTTTTCTCTTCCTCCAGGGCCAAAAGGTGTCATCAATGACTGGAGACGGTTCAAGCAGCTGGAGACAGAGCAGCGTGAGGAGCAGTGCCGGGAGATGGAGCGGCTCATCAAGAAGCTCTCCATGACCTGCAGGTCACACCTGGATGAGGAGGAAGACCAAAAAAAACAGAAAGAACTTCAGGAGAAGCTGAATGGGAAGGTGAGTGTGGCAGGGCACGCTCCCAAGGGAACCTCTGTGCTTGATGCACCACATCCTTGGAGTGGCAGCAGTATAGTTTTCCAGGTAGGACATTCGAGGCAGGGAGCCTATGCATGGGGTTCATTTGGGATGATATCTAAGGACTGAACAGTAGATTTGTTTTTAGCTTCCATGACAAATCTCCCTCAACTCTCAAAATGCGGGAAGCATTTGCTAAAGCAGACCCTGTGTTCCAGTGTTTTGAGAGTTCATACGGCAAACAACCTATACTATTAATACTATTTCATATCCTATAGCTCCACCCCTTTTTTTTCTTTTATGTTTGCTTGGTTCAGAATTTTACAGACCTCTGTCTGGTGGGCGAGTGAATGAGTGGGTGTGCAGATGTGTCTTTTTTTGCACCCATCAGTTCCCACACTACATCTATATGCAATTGCCTGCCCCCCAGCCCTCTGGAGCCAGTTTGGTGTAGTGGTTAGGAGTGCGGACTTCTAATCTGGCATGCCGGGTTCAATTCTGCACTCCCCCACATGAAGCCAGCTGGGTGACCTTGGGCTCGCCACAGCACTGATAAAGCTGTTCTGACTGAGCAGTGATATCAGGGCTCTCTCAGCCTCACCAACCCCACAGGGTGTCGGTTGTGGGGAGAGGAAAGGGAAGGTGACTGTAAGCCGCTTTGAGCCTCCTTCGGGTAGGGAAAAGCGGCATATAAGAACCAACTCTTCTTCTTCTTCTTCTTTGGAAGGGCCTCAACAGCTTCACCCAAATACAGCTGTAGGGTGGCTGCCTTTGCAGCTTGCAGTTAAGTGGTGTTTGATATCTCCCCTTCCCCATCACTTATCCTAGCTTACCCTAAAGGAGTACAGCATGCTGCACGAGGGGGCTGACGACGAGGAGTTCCTGCAGCAATATCGCAAGCAGCGGATGGAAGAGATGCGGCAGCAGCTGCAAAGCGGGCAGCAGTTCAAGCAAGTGTTTGAGATCCACAGTGGGGAGGCCTTCCTGGACACCATCGACAAGGGGCACAAGAATACGTTGGTGATGATCCACATCTACGAGGATGACGTCCCTGGGGCCGAAGCCCTCCATGGCTGCATGATCTGCCTGGCTGCTGAGTACCCCGCCGTCAAATTCTGTCGGGTGAGAAGCTCCCTGATTGGCGCTAGCACTCACTTCACCAACAACGCATTGCCGACCCTTCTGGTCTACAAGGGTGGGGAACTCATCGGCAATTTTGTACGTATCACCGACCAGCTGGGCGAAGACTTCTTTGCGGTGGACTTGGAAGCGTTCCTGCAAGAATGCGGCCTGCTCCCAGAAAAGGACTTGGTGCTCCTCGCGTCCATCTGCCAGGCCTCCTCGTGCTACAGTGAGGACAGTGACCTGGAAATAGACTGATGCCGGGCAGGGACAGAGGGGAGCCTGGATCAGGAGCTGCAAGCTTCCTAGCATTTTCCATTCCTAGGTAATCCACAGAGCGGATAATTTCCTACCACCCTGTTTCAGACAACCACCTCAGAGCCCCTGATCCTGTCCAGCAGAAATGCATACTCACCACATTGGGGCATCATGGCAAACCTCCTCTCCCATGCAGTGCATGATTGAAGAGTTCCTGGTTAAGGAAACCTTGGATCAAACTCCAGTTTGCCAGCATGAGTTCCTTCCTCACAAACCGGGATTCTAAAGCTACTACTAACTGGTTCCTGGGGAGAAAACCACTCCAATTTGTCCAGAGGCCCACATTCAGGTTTTAACAAAACTGGAGTTTGATTCAAGGGTTCCCAAACCAGGAAACTTAGAGTTGTGCTTTATGGGAACACGGCAGAAAGCTGTGCCGGTTTGTCATTCTGTCCAAATGCTGCTGTTTCTTGTACTTGCGGTGTCTGAGCTCTGACAGCCACAGTTCTTGGCTCTCTCTCATGTGTAGAATCGTAAAAGATTGTCAGCTAGGCATTGAATACCAGCCACCTGCCAGGAACCAGGGCAGTCTGTGCACATAGGTGTTGAAGTTTGGGGGCTACTAGCTTGTTTAATGAACAGTTCCTTCTAGGGGTTAAGTTATTGTTTAAGTGATAGTTAGTTATAGCTCTGTCTGGCCAGTTCTTGTTAAGGATTCTTATATTAGGGTTCCATCCACTCGGGTCAAATGTCACCCATGAAGAATGTCTCCCTGCAATGCTTTTGCCCTTGCAGGTTCTCTGTGCTGTGAGTTACTTGTTCCTTCTGTACTGTGTCCTCTTTCCCTTTCCCTTTCTGTGCAAACCAACTATTTTGCTATACACTTTTACTACATGTAAACAATTCCTAACATTTTCTTAAATTAATGCATTGCAATAAAGAATAAAGTAAGCTTCTTATCCAGTCATTTCGTGGGAAGTGCTGGGGGGAAACAGGTCAATGGCAGGTCATCCAACTTCCATGCTGATAATTCCAGGTTCAATACTGTTAGAAGAACAGGTGCTGGGAGAGACCCCGGAAGAAGAACAGGTGTTGCCTGAGACCCTGGGAAGGTCCCCAGTGACTTGGCTTTTTAAGGGAGCTGGCCTTATATGTTTGGCCAGCATGTCCTGCAGGGGAAGAAATAACAGGCCTTAAATTTGAGGACTGAGAAGATGGAGGCTCTTGTCCTAAGACGCCACAGTTATTCATATTGTGCTCAGAACCACAACTCACTGAGGTAAAAATTATATCTCTTCCACACAGTGAGAAATGTATTCATTTCTGATTGCTTGTCGATAACAAACACCCCATTTATAAGCATCTTCAGGAAACGATGTGGCGAATGGCGACAGGGAGCCTCTCTGGCATGCAACAGCTCTCGAGATTGCTCAGTTTCTTCACTGTGCATTAGCCATGCTGCCAAGTCTGGGCAAGGTGATTGGGCTTAGTAGCCCACCTGGTACGAAGGTAGACAAAGCCATGTCTTCAAGCCAGCCCAATTGCCTTGGATTTATTTATTTAAAACATTTCTTATGCCCCCTTTCTCCTCAAGGCCATTCCATAAATCCTGGCAAAGCAGTATATAGCTTCAGTATAGTTTAAGGGCACAGGAGTCCCAGCAGCTGTTTGCATTTGGCATTGGAAGGATTCAGAAAAAATAAGGGGGAAGGGGAAATTCTCCATAGTAATATAGTAATCAGTGTTGTTTATTTCGTTCTTCATAAAATAAAAGGGGGGGGGGAGGTTATCAGATGTCATCATTGGATGCTTCTGTTGCTCGGCAACCAGCATCAGTTGGGTACCACTTTAGTCTACCTCTGGGATTCCTATAGTCCTTACAGCTAGACATATTGTGACTGTGGCGTAAAGGCTTACCTTGCGCAGTTCAGCTAATTTTTCAATAGCAAGCTGTTTTGAATTTTTCTGCTGTTGAAACAAACCACATGCTCAGTTTTATAGAAAAGTCTGCCTCTCTGCACCTGGCTTTTCACATACAGAGCTGAAGCGTTAAAAAATGACACTGTCCTGAACTGACTCAAGCAATGGCTTCAGAAAATCAGCTACGATAAGAAGTTGTGCCAGATTTATTTGGAACATGCAGCGTATTGAAGATCTTGGCTTCCACCTTTTAAAGCATGTCTGATTGGGAGGAAAATGTTATTTGCAAGAATTCCTAAAAGAGTAGGAGTCCAGGATCTTTCAGTATCTAAATGTATTAAGAGTTTCTGAAACTCTAAAAGAACATTAGTGATATGTATATCCTGCTCCGGCATGGGACTTGCAGAGGCCTGGTCCACCCTCACTGTCCTAGTTCCATGTGCAGCAGGTTCAATGCAGCCCCATCTGTTTGAGTAACGAGGTTGACTGGCTGAGTAGCACAGGAGCTGTCCAAGGATCTAGAAGCTGGGGGGGAAACAGTCCTGGAAAAGAGGAACAGGGTAGCAGAGGCACAGCAGATTGCAGTGGGAAGAGTAAAAAGTGCAGAAATCCTGCACCCCTGACTTTCTGCTAGCAAAAGTTCTGTGTGGGAATCAGCCCTTTCCTTAGTTTTAAATACGACAAGGTCTACAGGGGGATCCTCCTCTTGTGAGAAGATCTCATCCACACAGTCTCAGCAGTGCTGCAGCTCTTCTGCTCCCAGAGTGGTCACTAGACCCCATCGGAATGTTAAACCAGCAAACAAAAATGGCATAATTTTCTAGATAACAATTTGAATGGTCTATTGTATTGAATGGACCAATTTGAATGGTCTATTGTATTGAAACACTAGAGGGCATCACCCCAAGGGTCAGACATGACTCGGTGCTTACACAGGGGATACCTTTACCTTTACCTTTTATTATAACAGGAAAATCTCTACTTAGAATAAAATGCTAACCTTCACCTGTATTCCTTTTTCATTGGAAAAAATCCAAAACACCTGTTATTTGCCTGGGAGAATCTCCCGTTATCATCACAATGGCACTTGTTCTGCCACGGGCCGTGGGCAAGATATTAGAATAGCTTTGAAATGTTGAATTATGCAGAAAGATCACATCCCATTGGTCAGTGCCATGACGGGGGCTGGTAGATCAAAGCAACCTCATTTTACCCTCTGAGTTTGAAAAGACTTAATCGTCCAGCCTCATCATCCTGGTAGGACATGAGCAGGTTACTGAGCATCTCTGAAGCAGTTTGTGTATCCTTGGATTCAGGCCTGCAGCAGTTCCCCCTCAGTGGCAGTCTTCAAGGAGAGGCAGGATGGATACTTATAATGGATGCTTTAAGCTTATCCTGCATTAAGCAGGGGGTTGGACTATGTAGCCTGTAAGGCCCTTTCTATAATTCTATTATTTGAATCGTGGCCCAGTTCATGCAAAACCAGGTTCTATGCATCCAAAGTGAAGACAGACATCGTCAGGTGAGGGTTTCCTAGCTAGTTCGATATGTTTATTTTGCATGCAAATTATTTTGAAACAGTATGTTTATTTTAAAAGGCATCCTCTAAAACAGAGTTTCTGCCTGAAACATTAAAGAGTTGCTGAGATTTACGCACTTCACATCTTGATATTTTGTGGCTTTCTCCACTTCCTGCACCAGCCCTTAGGTGGTTGTGCTCATCACCCTAGGTCTGAATTCTAACCGTACCCACACCCACAAAAAGGTTGGGGACCCTGCTCCGAGCGAGCAAATCAGTGCTCCTAGTGGACCTTCTGCCCCTGGAAAGAGATTGCCAATGTGCTTTTCTTGCATATTTTATTAGTATTAGTATTAGTATTAGTATTAGTATTAGTATTAGTATTAGTATTAGTATTAGTATTAGTATTAGTATTAGTATTAGTATTAGTATTAGTATTATTTTGATTTATTTCCCGCCACTCCCAAATGGCTCATGGTGGGTTACAGTGTCTTAAAACCCCATTAAACTCCCATTAAAAGACTTAAAAACATCACAGCATGGCGGCACAATAATAAAATCCCCTTCCTACCCCCCTTCCTAAAAAGCGGGGGGGGGTGGAGGAGAAGGAGGTCAACAGTGTCCAAGAAGAAGCCCGGGGGAGACCAGCTGTGATGAGGCTTTCCCAATCCCTGCAAAGAGACCCGTAATTTTTCTGCCAGATTTCTTAAGTGTGTTTTGTTACTGTAGGGGAGGGAGTGCCCAGAGATCCCTCCCGGAAACAAGTTGCCACATATAAACAAACCATAAAACATCCTTCAGTTTCTTCTCACACGGCACAGCTTTGGAAAGAACAACACGTATTGCTATGCACTGAGGCCTGATAGACAACATTCCCACAAGGCAGCCATGAGACAGCCGGTCTCGTTCAAAGACGGAAGTCAAGCCACCATAAAGTATTTACCGGGAAGGGGATTGAAAATGGGGCCAGAATGCGATTGCGTGATAAAGGGGCTTGTTGCAAAAGTTTTCACTTCAGCCACAGGGGACTATATTTTTTCCTTCCTTCCCATCCTTCTCTTCAAACAGCTGCTATAAAATCAAGGCACCTCATTGGAATTGCAGCTGCTCCCTTTAGCTGTGAGAGCTCAGCATGCTGCATGCTCCGTATTGTTCATAGATGCATTCTATTCTGCTATTCTCTTTGAAGACTAAACAAGGTGGTTTACACACACACACACTGAAAACAAGGCACATAAACACATCAAACTGGTAAGAAGAATGCTGCCTCACTAAAATGAAATCAGATAACACCCACGTGAAACCTTTAAATACAAGCATAGCTAGCAAACGGCATTAGATCAGCAGATGAGATGAGGTCGGAAAACTATACAATTTCAGAGCAGCATATTAAATGATCAGTTTCAGAACAGCAGCCATTTTAAACATGTAAAATATATAAATGATAAACTCTGCAATGAGGGTCACCTTGCCAAGTGAATCATAGAGTTGGAAGGGACCATACAGGCCATCTAGTCAAAAAACCCCTGCTCAGAGCAGGATCAGCCTAAAGCATCCTTGAGAAGTATCTGTCCAGCCACTGCTTGGAGACTGCCAGTAAAGGGCAAAACACAAGAACGAAAGAGTGAAATTACCTCCTCTCTGATTTTCCTATCAATGGTACACTCAGAGTTAACAGGCTTGAAAAGATACAGAGGGAGGGGAAGCTCAACCAGCTGTATAAAAATAGCTATTTATTTATTTGGATTTTTATAGTGGCACTCTAAAATATGCCCAAATTGGCTTATAACATTTAAAAGAACAATCATAAACTTTATAAAACTAAGTTTATCAAACTAATCACATCGATAAAAATCAGTACAAACTGTAATACAGCAGAACAAAAACAGCAGCCTGAAAGAGCAGAGTGAACAAACTTCGACAGGGTGCTTAAAACCGTCCCAATAATGGTAAGTCTAATCATGAATGAAACCGAAACAAAACAGGGTTGACAATGCCATCAGCTTTTCATCTGGCATCTAAGGCAGGGGTAGTCAACTTGTGGTCCTCCAGATGTTCATGGACTACAATTCCCATGAGCCCCTGCCAGCAAATGCTGGCAGGGGCTCCTGGGAATTATAGTCCATGGACGTCTGGAGGACCACAGGTTGACTACCCCTGATCTAAGGCACAAAAGGCCAGACATCAGGCAAGGAAAGGGTATTCCATAGTTAAGGTGCCACCACAGAGAAGGCACACCTCTGGTTGCTATCCAATCTCATATGCAGTCCTACGATGCTTGATCTTAATTGACAAGCAGATCCAAATGGGATTAGTGATCCTTCAGGTGCTCTGTTTGAATCCCCACCCCGCAAACAAGCAGTAAAGCAGAGTTCTTCTAAAAGTGGAATTACATTCTCTGTATTATAATGCATTGTGCCACATAGTGTAGCTTTTGGAATTTCCAAACATTCTTCAAAGGCAGTCTCACATAGAGCGGATTACAGTAGCACAGCCTGGCTGTGAACATGGATGAGAACAAATTTCACTTACTCAAGAGAAAAGCCTAGTTGTAGCCCTCTGTATCGATCTGGTTCCCCCTCTCTAACAGTTCTCCACATCTCTTCTCATTTTGAAGATGTGGTTTTACTCTGCATCTCCCTCTGGAGGCTCCAGGACCTTTTTGTGAGCAGATTAAAACAGATGGAAGACAATACCACCTGTGATGAATAATGTCCCTTTTTGGTTCTCCCTCCTAGTCCAGGGAGAGGATCCAGCTACTTTTCACCATTGAAGAACACCTGTTAACCACAAATGAAGCAATGAAGATTCCATGGAACATAAAATATTCACCCTATCATATCTTCCTCAAAGTGAGGCTTGTTCCCCACCACTATAGCATGTTCTGCCTTTCCTATAGTTTCACCAACTATGTTGCATCCTCTTCAGGGGAAAGTCCATAACTCAGTTGCAGAACACGTATTTTGCATGCAGAAGGTCCGAGGTCCAGTCCCTGATATCTCCAGCTAATATCTTTCAGATGGCAAGTGTTGGAAAGGGCCTTTCTCTTCCTGAGACCTTGCACAGCTTCTGTCCATCAATGGAAGCAATATTCAGCTAGCTGAGACAGTAGGCTAATTGAAGGGACTACTTAGGAGCCATGGCTCAGTGGTGGAGCACAAGTTTTGCATAGTTGAGGTTCAAAATTCAGTTCCTGGCATCTCCAGGGATAGACAGGCCTTTTGCTGCCTAAGGAGACAGTGACTGAGTTATGACAGATACATGTTTTGATGAGATAACACAATGTCACATGTATCTGCTCCTTGGTTCCTCCTTTCCCAGGATTCCCTTTTCAATGCATTTCTTTGCATGATGCACCTAATCTTGAGACCAGGCTCAATGACGGAGCCCATAACTGGTAGAAGTGAAGGTTAATTCTCAAAATTTAATGTGCTATTTGTGTGTGAAGTAGGGCTTAATGAAACACTCCCTCTTCTTCAATATAACTAATTTGACTATAACTTCATGATAACTAACCTGACTTAAAATATTAATGACAGTGAGTAATAGAAACATTTGAATCTACCTGTCATTCTGACCCTTGACCCTCTGGCTAAGAGTTCAAGAAGGTCAGTGACTTGATAATGGGAACAGTGACACAGATATTCTACAGATCTTGCTACCAAGTAGGATGGAACACTGATAATTGCTGAGGATTAGACTGGGGGAAAATGCTTCATGCACAAGTATGAGGATGTGTGTGCAGGATTTCGCTCTTCTCACCCATCCAATCCATCTTTGTTTAAAAATAGACTGCTTTAGATATGAGCAACTACGTCGGGTTGCTTCATCTGTCTGCTCTGCAGGTGAGAATTTAATTGCTTATAAAACACATGTCTCCTATTCTCCTGAAACCTGACAAGAAGGATCCCATTGGAAAGGCGAGAATCCCTGAGGATTTCACCCCAGTTGGATGGGGTAGGGGGGAAGCGACAGCTGGCAATGTGTTTTGCACTGAAGCCAATGGAATAAAGAAAACAAAGGTATACTTGATTATAATAAAGAGAACAATGAAAATCAACAGTAAAATTACACATGTGCTTAATGCACAGCTTGGTGAACCAAGGAGCATTTGTGAGAGTGTTCACTGTGTGTCCAGCTACAACTGCAGTTAGAGGCCAACTCCAGCCCTTTCTAGTGGCTCTCTCTCATGCACACACCTTGAAAAACCTCCAAGGCCTTTCCCCTCAAAAGTCTCCCCAAAAGGCAGGCACTTGAAGAATAGCAACAGAAAATGGTGCAAGAGAAGACAGTTCTAGGATGCCTGCCTGTACTAAGTAGAGCAAAAGAGGGTCTGTTTCTAACACTGCCACCTAGTGGGTTGGGGGAGATCCATCAAGTGCAGGAATGATAGAGCTCTTAGACTGGGCAGATGTAGTTGGTTAAAAGGCCCATGACACTTGAGGTGCCCTTTACTGTCTCATCTACCTGGGTTTGCCAGGTGATGGAGCCAGTTATGCTCCCATAGTCTGAAGAAGGAAGCCTGTCTGCAATCCACACAAACAAAATACGGATCTTTCTTTCTCCCTGAAAGGCATATTCTCCCTCCCACTGTGATTCCCACTATCAGAAGTCATCTTAACTTCCACCCTCTTTGCAGCAAGAATACATGTCCTGGAGACATCCCAAAAGGTCTGACTCTCCCTCCCCCTTGGAACTCGCAAGCTTTGACTCATGGGATTGTTCACATGAGAAGTTTACAACAGGCATAAGAAGTTTCTGGGAATTCTAACTAGCACTACAATTCAGAGGACAGAATTCCAAGTATTGGGGGGACAATGGTACTATGGTGACATTCCTCCTGCAAATGAGGGGTTGTTTAGAGCACAAAGGAGATTAAGGTTCAAGGAGGTGATGGGGGGAGCAGGGGCTTTTCTGCTGGGGCAGAACAGACCTTAGTGGGCTTTCATTTCTCAAAAACATCACAGCCTCCTCCTTGGATGCTTCTCCAACCATAAGAGGTCCATTTATTCTGCTCCAGGGGAGCATGAAGATAGGGGGGGGGGCATTGTGCCCTTTTATTTCTTTGTCAGCCTGCCAACCATCATACACGGGTGCCCTGTGCTACCAAAAGGGATGGAGGCTTGCTGGCTGGATTGTAATCATCTGCCAAGCCCGGGAGGATTCTCCCTCCTAGTCCTAAAGCTCAGAAGATGGCGTCTTCTCCCCAGAGCTGCTGACTGCTGCCTCTGCCATTTCCTCCATATCACCTTCCGGTATCCAGAAAGCCACATATGGGCACTTCTTCACATTCAGACACACAAGTTTCTGAAGCGTTGCTGTGTTCACCATCTCAAAGCCAATGGCACCACCAAACGTACTGGGCTTCCAGTACTCAGGAGAGCAGATGGGATTCCCCAAGAGCCCTTTCAAGGAGAAGGGGGCCCCAATTTCCACCATGCTCTCGCCAAAAATGGCATTGGGCTGCCTCTTCTCCACCAGCAAGCCAGGGTAGAATTCCACCGCATCAATGTCTCCATACACCTCTTCCAGCTCAGCTGCCATCTTCTCCTCCCCTGGGATGGAGACAAGAGAATAAGAATCATAGAATCATAGAGTTGGAAGGGGCCATACAGGCCATCTAGTCCAACCCCCTGCTCAATGCAGGATCAGCCCAAAAGCATCCTAAAGCATCCAAGAAAAGTGTGTATCCAACCTTTGCTCGAAGACTGCCAGTGAGGGGGAGCTCACCACCTCCTTAGGCAGTTTATTCCACTGCTGAAGTACTCTGACTGTGAAAAGCTTTTTCCTGATATCTAGCCTATATTGTTGTAGTTTAAACCCATTACTGCATGTCCTTTCCTCTGCAGCTAACGGAAACAGCATCCTGCCCTCCTCCAAGTGACAACCTTTCAAATACTTAGAGGGCTATCATGTCCCCTCTCACCCTCCTTTTCTCCAGGCTGAACATTCCCAAGTCCCTCAACCTATCTTCATAGGGCTTGGTCTCTTGGCCCCAGATCATCCTTGTCGCTCTCCTCTGTACCCTTTCAATTTTATCTACATCCTTCTTGAAGTGAGGCCTCCAGAACTGCACACAGTACTCCAGGTGTGGTCTGACCAGTGCCGTATACAATGGGACTATGACATCTTGTGATTTTGATGTAATGCCCTTGTTGATACAGCCCAAAATGGCATTTGTCTTTTTTACCGCTGCATCACATTGCCTCCTCATGTTTAGTTTACAATCCACAAGGACCCCAAGGTCTCGTTCACACACAGTGTTACTTGGAAGCGTATCCCCCATCCAGTAGGCATGCTTTTCATTTTTCTGACCCAGATGCAGAACTTTACACATCTTTATTAAATTGCATCTTGTTCTCATTTGCCCATTTTTCCAAGAAAGAGCGAATGTGACCCAGGAGTTGAGAGAATGGGTCCACGGTCAATAGAATCCTTTGGCTTTGTGCAGATCTTTTAGACTAACATGTTATGTCTTATTGCTCCCCCTTCTTAGACAGCAACAATTAAAATATTCTTATCTCATATGCTCCAAATTAGCTGGCAATTACACAAGATTCAACAGTTGGCATGGCACTTAGACAATGCATAAAGTTTATGGAGCACTGAAATGTCTTCTGCTTTCAGCATTATCTCAGAGAAGAACTTCCTGGGGGTAACCCCCCCCCCCCCACACACACACACACAAAACTGGCCCCTCTGAGCAAGACCCGTGGCTTTGCCTACTGTACCTGTGAGTTCCTGGAAGGAAGTGTAGGGCCTCATGCCAAATCTCTTCCGGTATTCATTGAAGGGCTGGAGGCGCAGCAGGCGTGATTCCTCAATGACCCCAATGGCCACATTCAGAAGCTGGCTGTGGGTATTCCTTCCCCCTCCAATCTGGAAAACAGGAGTGGGGGAACTGGTAAGGTTCTGTTACAAAGCAGCATGGAAAGGGAGATGGAAATGGAACCACTGGATCAGACTGGAGGTCTATCCATCCCAGTCACTGACAGCACCCAGCCAGATTTCCCTCCCTGCTCATCCAAGATCCAACATCACCCATTTTTATGTCATCAAAAGAAAAGCCAGAAGCCATGTAGCAGTGGCCATCATGCACGAGGAGCTATGATTTATTAGCAGAATTCAGTCCTTGCCATGCCTGGTTAAAGGATCTCAGAGAAGAGGTGATAGGAAAGGCCTTCTTTCAGACCTTTAAGAGCTGCGCCTCATCAGTGTACAAAAGACAGTTACACAGAGTGTACAGCAAAAGAGTGTACACAGCAAAAGTGCTGTACACAGAGTGTACAGCAAAAAGGCAAGGAGGGACTGTGGCCCAGCGGCGGAGCCTCTGCTTTGTGTGCAGAAGGCCCCAGGTTCAATCAATGGCATCTCCAGCTGAAAGGCTCAAGAAGTAAGTGATGTGAAAGATCTCTACTTGAGTCCCTAGAGAGCCGCTGCCAATCTCCGTAGACAATACTGACCATGATGGACCAAGGATCTGATTCAGTTCCATCACTGATGGGAGAAGAAGCCAAGGGATGGATGAATTGGGGGCCTGGTCCAGGTTGATCTGGGAGCCTCTGAGTCACCCACTGAACTATAAGGATCCTTCGCTACCGAGGCATACAGCCAACCAAGTTAGCTCAGTCTCTCCGTCTCAAGGCACCTAGAACCAGCCCATCCTGCTCCTTGAGGTACCACTGGCTCTTTGAGAAGGATGTTGCCACGTACCCACCTGCCCAGCTCGCTGTCTGGAGAAAGCCTCTACAAGGGCCTCCACCCCATAATCTGTCAGCATGGTGGCGTTGTAGACAAACTGGCCATAGCTGTACTCCTCATTCTTGATGACAAAGCTGTCTGGCATCAGCGGGTGCCAGTGGTAGAGCTGGTTGAATTCCACAGCAATGCGGTTCTGATATTGGAACTGCGCCCCAAAAAGGAGCTCTGGGTCGAACTTCAGGCTCAAGTAGTAGCCACTGAGATGTTGGACATAGTCTTCAATGACGATTTTGATGGTCTCGCCTGGGAAGAAGAAAGGAAAGCTGTAGTTGCATTGGCCTGTTTTGCATTAGGCTAACAGTTCCCGATCTTGCCTACCAAGAGTTAATACTGTGCTTAAGACAACAAAGGAGCCATTTTCCTAGGAAGGGCCTCTACTGCAAACGTTTTTTTTTTAGTCTGAATTTCAAAATTTAGATTTCAGATCTGTAAGATTATATATTTTCTAGGGGCAGCCAACAGTAGCAAGCTTTTGAGGTAGGCCAGACTCCTTTTTAAAGTTAAAAAATGAGAAAGTTTGAAGTCTGCATCACCTTTAAGCTGTTTCTAGGTCCAGCAAAAAGATAACAAACATCTCATGGATGCTCTTCCTTTTTTAGGGGGGGAGGGGAGAGGGCAGATCAGCAAAGGCTGACTGTCACTTCTCCATCATTTGAGACAAACAGTTTCTCCCAACAAACCAACTTCTAGAGACAGCAATCAAAGGGATGCATTTACCCACCAGTTAAGACCTTGTTGCTCTGGGGTTATATTTTGGCTGGAAGAATCTGGGAAGAAGCAAGGCATCTGGCTCTAGAAGAGCAATATGTAACTAACTTAGTCTTCCTGACCAGAAAGATGAGGCTATAGCATTCATTAAAGAGGCAGCATCCTTCCTGACTCAAGCCAAAGGGATTGTCTAATTTCTCTTTCAGTGTCCTCCTTCATGCCCTGCTGAGGCAAAAACCGATTCATATACTCATCCCTAGAGGGGTGACCCATAGACAAGAAGAGTGGACCTTGCAAGAACCACACAACCACCTCCCCTCTGCACACAGCCGCATGGACCCACCAATGAGGATAAGCCTTGTGGTCTGGAACAACTGCTCATCATCCCAGGTTGGGTGTTCCTTCTTCAGTATGTCACAGACACGGTTGTGCTCCCGCAGCCAGATGGTGGCATACATCATGAGGCCCGGGAGCAGGCCAAAGACCTCTTGGCCCACAGCAAGGCGCTCTTCCGGGGGGATGTGCTTAGGATAGATCATGTGCACTGGAGCTTCCAGCACTGTAGGGGGATACATCTCCCCGTTGACCATCTAGGAAGAAGAGAGCAAGGGCAACGAGTTTGCAACTGCAGCCCACCTCAAAGAGCAAGAAGCTCAGGGTGCTGATGAACCACCACCCGCACTAGATGTTAACAAGCAGGGAGGACCCTCCCCATGTCTCTGAGGCAGGAGGGGCATCCAGCTGCCTTCCTACCTGGTACTTCAGCTTCCCATCCTGGAAGAGTCTGAGTTGGTGCTGGCGTTCCAGATTATCCCCATACACGTGCCCAAGATCCACCTGTGGAAATGGCCCAGTGTTAACCCAGCAAAAAGCCCCAAACCCTCCTCGTCTCATCCCAGGTGCTTGAGGTATGCATTATTCTACTCAGGTCAAAGGTACATATTCACATCCTGCATTTCTATATGGTACAAAGAGGCTTATGGGTCACAATTAAAACATTCCACTTTGAAAACAAATAAAACGTAATGCCTCCTGCGCATTTCTAAAGATGGTGTTTCCCTCACCTCCACAAGAAGGCCGTTCCACAAAGCGGGAGCTACAATAGAATAGGAAGAGGCTCTGGGTGATGCCAGGTGTGAACCACTGGGGACAGCCAGTAGGTGGCGACCTGAGGAAAATCTGCTGAGAGGCGACGGGATGCACCAGAGTGGATTTGGAGTGCAATGAAGCGGGATTAACTGCTCCAGCCCTCTATCACTTCTCTGCTCCCAACTCCCGGCCACTTAGGGGTGGCTTTCCCTGTTCTAAAGGGCTGTTGCTGATTTTCAATCTCAGTGATGAGAAATCCTATTTTATATATTTAAAAATCTACACAATAGCCCTTTTCCAGTGTTCATAGTGGCTTCCAACACTGTTCATTACATCTTTAGAAACACAACAGCTTAAAATTAATTTTTAAAGACACTCTTCACACCCTATGTGGCCTTCTGTTTGAAGTCACTGGGATTTCTCTCTGCTTTGCAGAGACCGGGGAGTGGTGTGATGTTCTGGAGACAAACCAGGCTCAGACTGTGCCCCCAAAGGTTACCGATTCTTTTAAGCTTTCAGGACTCCATTTGAGATCCTTGAATAGGAGGCAGGCTTGGAAGTGGGCATTCTGGTGGCTCTAAAATCACCCTTCTCATTGTCTCTCCTCCTTCATATCTTGTCCTACTCTTACTCAAAGTTGGGATAAAATACTCATCCTTGGTGTGTTTCAGGGGCTTGGAGCCACCACTGAGACAAACCCAGGCATGTCTTTCTGCAGCAAAAGAGTCTACACACAATGATTTCACAACTTCACTTTCACATTCCCCATGCCCCATGCCCCATGCAAGCTGCCCTGCTCACCCCATGCCCCAGTGCCCGGGTGAAGCCATGACCCATCTTGCCCGACGTCTTGAAGAACTGGTGCGTGAAGTGCTGGGCGAAGAACGCAAACATCAGGTTTGTCCCCAGAGGGTCAGGCTGGAATGTCCTACGCAGGAAAAATTGTTCTGCCACCAACTTTGCTTCAGGGAGCTGCACCGGTCCTGTAATGGAGAGATCAGAGCAGAATCCGAAACTGACTCTCCATTGCATTCTCTGCCTCCTAAAGCTTATCCTCCTTCCGTAAACTAATGTACGGGATTCACTGCCACAAGATGTGGCAACATCTCTGTGTTTAAAAAGGGACACAATGACTTTACTATTCCTAGCCATTAGCCCTGCTAGCTAAATGGAGCCTTAATGTTCAGAGACAGTATGGCACTAAATACCATACTGTATGGCACTAAATACCATACTATTGTTGGAAAGGCAGAATAACAGTTGGGGCTTGCTGTCTTCTTTTCCCATCTGACTATGTTCCTCTGAGGCATCTGTCTGCTTTGAAAAAGAGGATGCTGAACTAGATGGGTGTTTGTTTTGATCTTGCAAAGCTGTTCTGATGTTCTTCACTCCTCTGGACTCTGAAAGAACGTGTGCAGCCGACACAAGTTCTGCAACAATCCGGTGCTGTTTTAAATTAGTGCTGGTCTTTAGACTTGCATCTTAAAATCTCGGCTGCAGTAGGTAATAAGTGAGCAGATCCATTGAGATGTTGTGGTTCAGTCAATGGGTTGGCTTGCCTGGTTTAGTTTATGCCACTTGGGTCTTTTACTATAACAGAGACAGAGCCCTTTCCTTCTACTAATGGACACCTGCTTTTGTTGATAATTCACAGTGTGTCGCACAAACTTCATATCACTAATACTGCACCAGAACGACTTAAAGGTCTATCATGCCTATCTCCAATATGTGTCTGCTTTGGGGAATCACAAACTGCCCAAGAAAGGGATCCTACAGCAAGAGGAAGCTAATTTTTAACCAAGTATAGCTTACATGCTGCCCATCCACTAGGTATTCCTATCAATTTGGCTTTTGCTCTTGACTGTTTACCATGTGCACCACCATAAATTAAACTATATTGTTGTTCATATGAGAACCACCATTTCTGCTTCACAAAGGCCTCCTCTGTTCTTAGTGCCAGAGGCAGGTTTGAATTACTGCTGGACTTTAGACCCAGGTGAGTAGCTTTGTTAGTCTGTTGTAGTCAAACAAAATTTGAGTCCAGTAGCAGCTTAAAGGTTCAGGTTTTTTTCCCCCCTGGAGTATAGGATTTTGTGAGTCAAAGCTCATTTTGTCAGATGGACCTCTGTCCTGGATAGCCCAGGCAAGCCCAATCCTGTCAGATCTTGGAAGCTAAGCAGGACTGACCCTGGATACTATCTGGATGGGAAACCTCCAAGGATTTGGGTGGAGTTCCTCCAAGGAAGACCAGGAGTCATGACATGGAACAAACCACCAAACCACCTCCGAACATCCCTTGCCTGGCTGTCAGACAATCCTCGGATCCCCTGGCTACACTACACAAGCCATACCCATAAATAAATAATAATGTCAGACACAGAACAAAGTTTGAGTCCAATGGCACCTTTAAGATCAACACAGTTTTATTTAAGATGTAAGCTTTCGTGTGCACGCACATTTCGTCAGACAATGAAATGGGAGTTACAAGGCCACACCTGTAAGCACAGGCTGGGTCATGGATTTGTTCACAGCAGGGGTAGTTGAACTGCGGCCCTCCAGATGTCCATGGACTACAATTCCCAGAAGCCCCTGCCAGCATAAGGAAGATGCATCTGGTAAACAAGTACATGTAGGCCTGACTAAGGAGTGGGGGATCTTAATTCCTACCTGTATCTGACAAAGTGAACTTCGACTCATGAATCCTTATACCCCAGGAAAAATGTGATGGCCTTCAAGGTGCTCCTGGACCCAAGTCTTGTTCTGCTGGATTTTATATTTTCAAAAGCAGTTTCTTGATTCTCTTGGCAGTACAGATTTTGAAGAAAGCTAGGCCAATGAGGCCTTCCAAGCAGCAGCTGGAACATACCTTTGGTTCCCATAGGAGTGGGGCAATCTCTGGGCACTGGTGGGAGGACACGAGTGAAGTAGCTGACGTTGGAATACGCCTCCCAACTGATGTACCCGTAGGCAGAATTGTAGGTGGGCGGGCTGGGAATGAGATTGGCACGGACTGCAAGGAGACAGAGAAAGAAAAGTAGACGGAGTAAATGGAAAGAGAACTTCCTTCCCTCTCACAAACTATTAGGACCTGCAGATACCCAATGGAATTCATTACAACAAGACATAGTAACGTCTTTAGCAGGGGAATAGATGACTCCATGGAGATGTCCATTGAACCTTCATGCTCAAAGGCAGTGAATCTTATGAGAAGCGGGAGATAAGATGAGGCTGTAGCTCAGTGGTAAAGTGGATGCAGAAGATCCCAGGTTCAGTCCCTGGCCTCTCCACTTGACAGGATCAGAAAGGAAGTGATGTGAAAATAGATGACATGAACCTCTGGAGAGCTGGTGCCAGTCACAGCAGACCATGCTAACCTTGAAAGGCCAACAGTCTCATTAGAAAGCAGCTTTGTGTGTTGTTGTAAGGATACTGAGCCAGATTGACCCAATAGCCCTGCTTGTGACATTTACCAGGAAGTCTGATGCCAACATTCACAGGTGGTACTGTCAGGAGGCTAGATGGTTGCAGCAGGTGAATTCTGGATGTCATTAAGGGAGGCAAAACATGAGATGGTCAGATCATCTGACCCATGGGGCACAATAAGCTAGGCAGTTCTTTTGCACAGCACCTGTTCATTTTAACAAAGTTGTGCAAGATAACTTCCCTGTGGTTTATGTTACATTAATGGTTGAGGAAGGACATTTGGGTTTTCCATCCCAGGCATGTAAACATTTGGAGCAACACTTGCAGAGGCCTCTGGATGCCTGGAAGTGCCACATTTTCACTGCAGTGCCTTGTCGGTCCAAATTCTCTGCTTAAGGATGAACATTTTCAACACCTGCTCTCCTACCCCACTTCACCACTCTCTACTCACTTGTCAGCACCAACCGCATCAATGTGTCCCGAATGAATGTGTTGTTGATGATGTCCCAGAGCCAGCGGAAGTGGGTCAGGATGAAGTGATAGAAACTGGGGCTTGGTTTCAGGGCACTGCGCAATCTCATCCAGAACTCGGCTGTGGAGGAAACCAATCCAGTCGGTGATATGTCCTTAACAGATGTCCTTCACAGCACTCAGGTTCAAAGATAGCCATGGCAGATATACAACACTGACACAACCAACTATTTTAGGTTGGACTCATTCAAATGGGTAGCCGTGTTGGTCTGAAGTAGCACAACAAAATCAAAGTCCAGTAGCACCTTTAAGACCAACAAAGGTTTATTCAGGGCATGAGCTTCCAAGTGAGGAAGAGTGCTTGCACTCGAAAGCTCACGCCTTGAATAAATCTTTATTGGTCTTAAAGTTGCTACTGGACTCTGATTTTGTTATTTTAGGGTAGGCCTTGTCAGCTGGCATGTTTGTCTGCACTGCATATTTAAACCCGTATCAGGTAGGTATAATTGCCATGACCTTCTGCCCAAGGAATGCTGGGAGTTGTAGTTTTTGTAGGGTACTGAGAATTATTCACTATCTCCCCAGAATCACAGTTCACAGGGCACCTTGTATTAGAACCTATGAAAATTAAATTGAAGTGAAACTGGTTTATGTTCCCTGAAGATACAGAATTTTCTCTAGGGATTGTTGACACCATGCAAGGCAACAACGATTCTCTATGAAACGTTTATATGGTAGGAGGGCATAGGATGCAGCCACTTTGCCAGGGTTTCCAGGGTTGCTGACTTCCTCGTTGGACCTGGAGTTCTCCCAGAATTACAGTCCTTCTCCAGACTACAGAGATCAGCTACTGTGGAAGAAATGGTGATATAGTAGGGTTACCTCTACGGTTGCATCACATCCTCACTGAGCTACTGCCACTTTCCAGATTGCACCCTCCCCATGTGCCACAACATCTCCAGACATTTCCCAATCTGGAGTTGGCACTAAGGTTACCGTCTCTGGACTGGGAAATATCAGGAGATTTTTGGGATGGCACTTGAAGAGGATGGGATTTGGGGAGGGGAGGGACTTCAGTTGAGTATAATGAAGAAGAAGAGGAAGAAGAAGAAGAAGAAGAAGAAGAAGAAGAAGAGTTGGTTCTTATATGCCCCTTTCCTCTACCCAAAGGAGGCTCAAAGCGGCTTACAGTCGCCTTCCCATTCCTCTCCCCACAACAGACACCCTGTGGGGTGGATGAGGCTGAGAGAGCGCTGATATCACTGCTCGGTCAGAACAGTTTTATCAGTGCTGTGGCAAGCCCAAGGTCACCCAGCTGGCTACATGTGGGGGAGTGCAGAATCGAACCCGGCATGCCAGATTAGAAGTCCGCACTCCTAACCACTACAGCAAACTGGCTCAGAGTCCACCTTTCAAAGCCGCCATTTTCTCCAGAGGAACTGATTTCTGTTGCCTAGAGATCAGTTGTAATCCTAGGAGATCTCCAGCTACCACCTCAGGTTTGGCACCCGTATACCTTGCTGAAGAAAAATCTGAAGAGAAATAAATTCACTGATGAAGTAAAATACGAAAACGAGGTTTTATATCAGGAGCTCGTTCTATTGTTTGAATAAAGCTTTCGCCATCGCCAGCTTGAAAATGTATTTCTTGTCTACTACCTATTTTCTCCAGGGGAACTGATCTGTTTCACCCAGAGACCAGATGTCATTTTGGGAGAAGTCCAGCTATCTCTTGGAAACTGCCAAGCCTAGGCTGGCAAGGCAGGGGTGGGGCCCTAAGGGTAGCTAAAGGGCAGAGAGGGAGAATGAAAGCCCATGCTGGTCTCCTGAAGGCTTCCTGCAGACGTCTCGGCGTGAAACCCTGTTCAAGAGAACCAGGAAGTGGGTGTGGCAGGGAGGATGCAGATAGAGGGAGAAACAGGAAAAAGTGAGGAGACACAGGACACTTGGTTGACAAGGGCAGGAAGCCTGTGACCAGGGAAGGCAGCTAGGCCTGGTGTCTTGGCAGTCCGCAGAGACTAGACTTTCCCAGGGATAAGGAAAGCAGCATTCTTGGCTCGGACTGTGGCAGCCTCCATTACCCAAATAGGTCACAGACATAGCAGCTGCCTCAGGGTCTAAAGGTGAATTCCACGTGCAATGATCAGAGGCACTAAGCAAAGAATCTTGGGCAGGGTCTGGGACCATCTTGGAGCATCAGCTGAGGCCAGGTGGTTGAGATGACTGGCATGTGGGCCTCCTGGCTGTAAGGTGGCTATAAGCCTGGGATTTGCTGTTAAAGGTCATGTCTACCCTTAAACCAAAAGCTCTGCTATCCCCTTGATGTCTGATCTTATTTTGTGAAGCTGGAGCCGGGAGTGGGTGGGATCTGGGGAGGGGAGGGAGCTCATAGTTGTATAACGCTTTGGAGACCAAGCAGCCAGTCACTAAATCTGATAATGACTGATAGACGTTCAAGGATCACTGATATGTGAAAGTTTCTAGGTGGCACACTACCTATTGGGTCAGGTAAGGAACTGTGGCCTAGGGCAGGGGTAGTCAAACTGCGGCCCTCCAGATGTCCATGGACTACAATTCCCATGAGCCCCTGCCAGAGAACTCTGGCAGGAGCTCATAGGAATTGTAGTCCATGGACATCTGGAGGGCCGCAGTTTGACTACCCCTGCACTAGGGTAATCCCTGCACGTTTCAGCTTCAGCATATATCCTCTGCTTGCTGTCTGTGCCTCTCACTGCCTCCCACCCCCGGAATTGTGAAATGGGCAGGGGAGATACTCACGCAAAGTGCAGTTGTCGCCATAATAGCCAGTTCGGGTGCAGTCGCATTCGTACCCTCCCGTGCCAACTTGGACACATATGCCTTTGTGCTGGCATGGATAATAGCAGCATGGATTCCCTGTGGGGAAGGAAAGAAAAGGCATGACAGTCCCCTTTCCCTCTTTTTGGTGAAGGACTGAAAGGGGGATGGGAGCAGAAGAGGAGCCTGACCAGGATAGGGGTATGAAGGGGAAAAGATGTAGGAGCCATTCCAGTTTACTTTTATGCACCAAGCTGCGGGCTGTGGATGTGCACCGCTTGTAAAGTTCTCTACGAATGAAAAAACATATCTTCAGAAAGAAGAAGAAGAGCTGGTTCTTATATGCTGCTTTTCCCTACCGAAAGGAGGCTCAAAGCGGCTTACAGTCGCCTTCCCATTCCTCTCCCCACAACAGACCCCCTGTGGGGTGGATGAGGCTGAGAGAGCCCTGATATCACTGCCCGGTCAGAACAGTTTTATCAGTGCCGTGACGAGCCCAAGGTCACCCAGCTGGCTGCATGTGGGGGAGCGCAGAATCGAACCCGGCATGCCAGATTAGAAGTCCGCACTCCTAACCACTACACCAAACTGGCTCTCTTCAGAATCTTCAGTAGATGAGCAATTGGGATGTGAGTGTCCTGCATAGTGCAGGGAGTTGGACTAGATGACCCATGAGGTCCCCGGAAGTGGCACAGTCATACAGAATATGGTTGGGAAGCCTGGCTGTGGACACGCCCACTTGGGGCCCCTCCCCTTTTCACCCCTTCCTGATAAATGTTTAACAAATTTTAAATATCTATGTAGAATTAACTCCCACCCATTCTGGAAACCCCTTCCAGGGCCTCCAAAGAACTCCAGGGTTTCAGGAAATCCTGGTTGAGAAAGAAATGGAAAAGAAAACATCCCAGAAGACAGAGATGTGGTTTCAAAACAGAGAAGTAATAACTGCTCCCCCTGAAAGCACCCACCACTAATGATGCCACATTATGAGTGCAACCATAACACGCCAAGGTGAAGAAAGACCCTGAATTTTAAAAACACTTCAGCATCTGCTGAACACGTAGGACACAGTGATGTTTACAATGTGCAGAGTTTCAAAGAACATTGAAACTATTCTTAAGTTTGATGCCCGTGAATTTTATTTTGAACTTTACAATCCAGTCTAAGAAGAATTCTGTGCATCTTGAAGGATTACTTGCCACACCGGCTGTCCTAACAAAGCTACTTTTTTAATGGGCTTGCAGACTTGCAGAATGATGAACCCACACACCTAGCCAAACGACTACTTCAATGGCATTTCTTATTTTTGAAAGTGTTCTTCAGTCATTATCTTGCTGATCCTCACGGCTCAGTGAAACAGGTTGCTATTCCCATCTGACAGGTGGAAGATGGAGCTTGTGAGAAAGAGACAGCCCTTTTCTCCAGGGGGACAGAGCTCTGCCATCTGGAATTCAGTAGTAATGCTGGCAAAATGTCAGGTCCCACCTGGAGGCTGACACAACCTTAGCCAGCATTCTTGGTTGCTCGTGGTAAGGTTTGGCTCCACTCTTGAAAGAACTATCCAAGGCTGTTGCAGTTTTGTTGCAAATCCACCCTGCAGTGGGTACAGGTTGAGGCAGTTCTTCCCAGCACAATCCTTTTTACAGCCCCATAAAACTTGGAGCAGAGATAAGGCTTTTGACAGCGGTCTGGATTAAACAAACAAGGTCTCGATGAGGCATGTAGAGAGCATGGGTGAGGTGGGGAGGCAGCACTGGACTGCCTTGCTCTTGCCTCTTCCAACTTTGCCCCAGGCTGTTGGTGGGACTAGATTCTTCCCCCAGATATTCTGAAAACCATATCAGAATCACAGAATGGGTGGAACAGGAGACCCTTCACTATAGGCCTTCATTTGAGCATGAAATGTGATATCCCAGTAAAGAACAGAGAACATGCAAGCATGTGCACAGTGTCTGTACTTGGTAAATTCCAGCATCTCAGGGTTCAAGGAGTAGGATTTCTTGGGTGGAAGCTGCCTCTCCCATTGTCCATATCCAATTGATTGCTGACCTTATCTTTATCTTTGCTCTGGAGTCTCTCTCTCTGTCATAATGTACTGTAAGTTTCTTGGAAAAAGCATTCCTTCTCTGCTTTCTCTCTGTAAAGCACTAGGTACATCATTGGTGCTTTATTGCTTAAGTCCAAGCACCTCTTGTCTTAGTCCCATTCCCTTTGCTGCCCTTCTTGTTTCCCAGAATAACCCTGAGTAATCCTGAGCAAAGTGTGACAAAAACAGTGAACAATTGATTTGGGGGTCTCTGCATGAGTTGCTATCCTGGGAGGGTCTCCTAGTTTTAAGGCATGTTGAGACCAGGGATTTATGCAGAAGTATAATGCATCCATGTATCTTCTGAACATCGGTAACTATTACTCCGATAGTCAAATGAACAGAGATAGTTTGGCTTGACCAATGAATCCTCCATGTGTTTTTTTAATTGGTTAAGAACTACCAGAGTCCTGATTGGCCCCCATATTCACACCCCTAACACTCATTAGCCAGCACTGTATAGAAATTACGGTGCTGGACTAGGATTTAGGAGAACCTGTTCTTCCATGGAAGCTTGTTGGGTGACTATGCTCTTAATGAACTACCTCACAGGACTGTTGTAAAATTAAATTGATGTAAGGAGAACAGTGTAAGTCAGTTTGGATCCCCTGTGAGTAGAATGACCGAGTACAAGTGAGAGAAACAAAATACCCCCAACTGCTGTTTGCTCCGTTGGGATAAACAAACAGAAAATACAAAGGCCATCTATGTGTTTTCTCTAATGGAACAAGCAGCTGATCCAGAGCTCTTGAGGCTGAGAAAATGACAAGTGGTGGCCCCAGTTCAACTTATTTACCATTAAAAATTGTTCACAGATCTCCTAGCATCTGGCCAAGTTACAAACAAATAACCTTTTTGTAGTGTAAGATGACACAGGTCTCAGAAAAGAACCCTGCATGTTTCAGTTGTAGGGAAAACATAAGGGTGGAATTACCATAGGGTCCCAGGCGTTTGGAAGGTTTAAGCAAATGATAGCCTTAGGACAAAGCAGGGCTTGTTCTCCTCTGGGGCACCTAAGGAGCATCAGTGCCTACCACCCTACGGATAATGACAACATTGAAAAGCAGGCAGAATCTCTTTATGGAAAGGTATCAGGTGTCAGATTTCCCTTGCAAATGGCCAGGCAGGATAGGTGGATCAAAAGCTCTCTGCAGAAAGCAAAGTGGAGGCTGTTTGGGTGGAGTCATTTCCCCCTTTTAAATGGGGCAGGAAAATTGTCAAGTCTGGTCAAGTCACTGTGCTCGATTAAAAAGCCAACAGGTTAGAAGGGCTGGCTGGCAGTGGTCTGATAAGCATCTCTGTTGCAGCCAAGAGCCACAAACCATTGCATGCCTGGCTGGGCCTGATAATACCCAATTTACACAAAGAGCAGTGATATCTTGCAACCAGATTTGGGCCTCTATCCCCAAGCAGTCTATCCCCTCCTGAATTCTTGTGCTGAGGGAGAGATCCTAGCATGTGCATGAATGCCCTAAGGCAGGTTTCTCAAAAAGGGTTTCATAAAACCATGTGGTTTCTTGACAGTCCTGGAAAGGTTTCCCGAATGGGAGAGAGGCAATTAATTATTTATATATTTTAATTTGTCAAATATTTATAGCACGATATGCCCATATATGGTCATGTTAAGTCTCCTCCCCAAATGGCCAATGATGGGCCTAGAGGGGGTGGGAGGGGGTGGGCATGTACCCAGCTCTGCTTCCCAACCATATTCTATACAATTGTGCCACTTCTGGGGTTTCTTGAAGCCTGAAGAATGTTTCAGGGGTTTCTCAATGGTAAAAAAGTTGAGAAAGGCTGCCCTAATGACTGGCTGATGTCCTCCCTCTGCTTCTTGTGGCCATCACTGCTTCTTGCAGCTGTGAACTCAAGCTAATAATGACTCATTCTGTAAAGAAATACTTCTCAGTCGGTCCCAAATCTATTGCTGTTCACCTTTCCTGCAGCACTTCTGCACTATCCCCGGTGACCCAGAGTTTAAAAAGCTCATCTACACCTTATTTAATTTCAATTTTGATATTTAGTGCTTTAAATTTCCCCTCTGCAACATCTATGATTGATCCACAGTGACACTACCTTTCCCCCACGATATCCAGGAGCAGGTATAACTTGTGTAAATCTCTGCATTTTGACAGATTAACTTCCTCCCCCTCCTCCACGCCTCAAATGCTGATATAATGCAGTAGTCTGTCGCTGATTGGTTAGGGCGTCAGTTCAAAGACTGCCTGGTTCCCGGTAGTCATTCCCTCGCAAGACTTATTTTTGCCCTCATTTCTAAAATGACTGTGCTCCAAACCCACACTTCTATGTGCCGAGATTTGCCTTTCAGATTGTCTCTCCCCACAACATTATCCCCTCCCTTGCTCACTCAGGAAAAGAAAAATAAACAAGCAGCCTCATGCTCCATTTCCTCTCCCCCACCCCACTTGCTCTGGCTGTAGAGGAGACTAACGGCAGGAAATAAACCCCTCTCCAGACTTGTGCTCCTTCAATGCCGGCTGGAGCTTCACAGCCACTGCTCCCCTCCCCTCTCTTAGCTTCCCCAATCAAGTGGGAGGGAGAGAACAACCACATAATTAAGTGTAGAACACAATGTCTGTTTCAATTCAGGAAAAACAAAGGCAGAAGACCCGGGTTCAGATCAATCAGCATTCAGCAGGATCGACAATGGAGAAAAAACAGTGCAGAACCAGCCCAGGTAGAGTCCATGCTACTAAAAGGAATTCAATAGGATAGAGAGTATTTTATAAAAACACAAACCGGGCAGGAGTCCAACAGAAAGAGCTGCAAAGGTAGAAAATATTGGAAAACTGTCCACTTTTATTTTTATCTGCAAGCCCATTGGAGGTAAGGTCATTTTGCTTGAGAATCTGACTCTTTTTTCATCCTCAGAAGGAACTTCATTGCTGTACTCTGGTATGAAAGAATTGCCTCCAGGCAAGGCATTTTTGTAACTTCAGAGGCAGGTCGTATTGCGTGTTGCTGTTTTCCTTGCAGACTTTTCAAGCATAGGTGGGAAGGCTTTCTAGTAAAAATGGCCGTGGGCTAACCAGTTTTGTGTGCTCCTCGGAGAGGCTGCTGTACGCCTTGTCTGTTATTGTGAGTGCTTGCCGAAAAGTCCATTTGTGAATGCGAAATGATTTATAAATATAAAACAAAAATCTTTTTGGTTCAGTTGTCGCTATGAAGTCTCTCTCCAAATCTCCGCAGACTGGAACAGCCTCTTCTCTGTGCCTGGAGTGATTAAGTCAGTGAGTCATGCTGGGTTTACACCTTCTTTGCAGAGATAAACCCGGGAGCCATTCTCTCCCTTTGTGGCTCTATTTCTTCACTTCTGCACTGGCAGAGGTCCTTCCTAACCAGTGGTAGACTGGGATGATAAAGCACCCCTGGACCTACGGGAGCCAAAAGGCCCTTGTGGCTGCTAGTGGCCCTCCAGGGAGTACCCCCCCCCCAGGAACTTTCTCACTAAGTTAAAGAGACAATGTGACCCCTAATCTCTTTGGATGATGTTGCTACCTGGCAACCAGAAGATACTAAAAGCAGTGCACATTTAGTCATTTATTTGGAAAATTTATATGCCGCCTTTACAAGTCCTGCTTGATACAGGCAGTTATTAAAAATAATGAACATGCAACATCAAGTAGACACCAAGACAATGCTAAACAATCTGAAGAAGCATGCATGCACAGGAAAGCTTATGCCCAGACTAAATAAATAAATCTTTCATTTTATAAACCACCCTTCCTGCATAGCTCAGGGTGGGTGGCAACATAGTCACACACAATCAGATAAAATCATAACAATCATCTCAATTACCCCCAAGTAATTTCAACTGGGGGATTCGGAGTTCTCAGAGCAGGTCTTCCCTCAGTTTCCAGTAGTGAAGCCGGCACTTCTTGATGGTCTCTCAGTGCCCCAAGCAAAGGGGGATGGAGCAGCTCTGTCTTGGAGGCCCCATGGAATTGTTTAAGGTCCTGCAGGGCCCTGGTCTCCTTTGGTACAGCATTCCACCAGGCTGGGGCCAAGGCCAGTTTTACCTCCTTTGGCCCAGGGATCCTGAGCAGATTTTGGTCTGAGCATCATCTTAGGGCGGTGTAAGGGAAGAGATGGTCCCATAGATACACTGGTCCAAGACTGTTTAAGGCTTTAAAGGTAAATACCAAAATTTTGACTCTGATCCAGTCTCCAGTCTGGAGCCAATGAAGCTAGGAGAGTACTGGTGTCAAGTGTGCCCTCCATTGGAAACCCATAAAGACCTGTGCTGCTGCGTTTTGGACCAGTTGGAGTTTCTGGAGGAGTCTCAAGGCAAGCCCTGCATAGTGCGAGTTGCAGAAGTCTAATCTAGAGGTGACCATTGCATGGATCACCCAGGCTAAGGCTGAGAGATAAAGTACATGCTGTCGTGCCTGGCACACCTGGAAAAGCACGCACAATGAACAGGGGAGTAGACACAGACTGAGCTGAAACCAAACAGAAGGAGCCAGGCAGTCCCGGGACCCAGGGAACTCCATCTAAATAAAAATATTATTAACCCAATTTATTGGCATATTGAATACGTTATTTTTAAACAATGAGGAATAAAGGTGTCAATTTAACCAAAGATTTACTGAATGTTTTGCAGCAATTTTATGTAACAAAATGTTTGTTCTTACCCAACAAAAAATGTTATCCTTGCAGTTCACTGCAATTTATAAACTCAATGTGTTCTAATCAGTCCTTTAACAAAATCATACTGCTGCCGTGTCGCAGTGTGAAGATAATGCTTGATAGCAGAAGCTGTAACAAAGATTTTGGCGATAGGAGGCCAGCTGCAAGACCCCATATCAGGAAATCTTTTTCAAGCTGCTCAAATCAAGATGTCATACATTCACAAAAAAACAATCTGTTTTTGAAAGTTCTACCCTGTTTTTAAAGGATATTTCGAAGGATTTTTGAAAGAAGAGACACAAAAAGACCCTATAGACCAGGGGTAGTCAAACTGCGGCCGTCCAGATGTCCATGGACTACAATTCCCAGGAGCCCCTGCCAGCGAATGCTGGCAGGGGCCTCCTGGGAATTGTAGTCCATGGACATCTGGAGGGCCGCAGTTTGACTACCCCTGCTATAGACGCTCTGACGCGTGTGTCTCTCCTCTGTGTGTCTCCCTCCAACCTTGGAGAGAAGACCACAGTCATTTTATGGCTGGGCCTTGAATTCCTGTGTCGGCTTGGTGGTCAGAAGCCCATGGCTGGCTGTGTCAGATCTAGCAGAAACAGCACCGTGGATCTGCCAAGGTCCAATTTTCTCTGGAGATAGTCTGTCATAAAACTCTGTTGGTTTTAAAGGTGCCACAGGACTAAACTTTTTCCCAATAATAATATCAGTAGAAATCATAAAATATCATGGAAACAGCAGTGGTTTCAACAGACAATAAAATAACTATAAAATAACAAGCAGATGCCTGCTGTCCCTCATAAAGAACTCAGTTTCATGTAAAAGCCTGAATCCCATATGACAGCAGGGAAAGAACCAGGCAAGACTTAAGGGGTACCGTATTATTGTATTACTAGGCTTTGAAGGGGCCGAGGACCCCCCCCGCCCCCCCCCCCGCCGACTCCCCAAAGGCTTCTCCGACCACCCCCCTCCCCAGCAGTCCCCCGGTTTCCGTGGGAGCCTCGAAGCAGGCCCGCCATTCAGGAAATCCTTCCAGGGCCGTCAACAAATCCCACGGTTTCACGAAACCCTGGTCGAGAAACCCTGGTATAGGAGGAGGTGGTCCACCAGATACCTCAAACCCAGGCAGTCTAACCACCAGAACTTTGAATTGCCCCCAGAAACAAAAGGGCTATCATCACAGTTCTTTCAAGCAAGTGGTTCTGTTCTGACCCTGATCTTCACTGGCAGTCTTCAAGCAAAGGTTGGATACACACTTTTCTTGGATGCTTTAGGATGCTTTGGGCTGATCTTGCATTGAGCAGGGGGTTGGACTAGATGGCCTGTATGGCCCCTTCCAACTCTATGATTCTATGATTCTGTGATTCTATGGTAGTACAAATAGTTGTATTTGTCCCCAACAAAAGCTTTGCTACTATATACTGGACCAATTGAAGATTTCAGACAGTTTGCTTGATAATAATAAGACCCCCACTGGATCAGAGCAATAGTCCATGTGGTCAGCATTCTGTCTCACACAGTGGCCAACCAATCTGGACAGCCAACAACAAGGCATAGAGGCCGAGGCCTTCCCCTGATGCTACCTCCTGGCTTGGGGGTTCAGAGGATTAGTGCCTCTGAATGTGAAGGTTCCTCTTAGTCACCATGGCTTGTAGCCACTGATAGACTCATCCTCCATGAATCTATCTAATCCTCTTTTATAGATGTTTATTTCTGTGGCCAGCACTGCATCCGCTGGTAGCAAATTCCACATTTTAATCACTCTCTAAGTCAGGGGTAGTCAAACTGTGGCCCTCCAGATGTTCATGGACTACAATTCCCATGAGCCCCTGCCAGTCCATAGACATCTGGAGGGCCGCAGTTTGACTACCCCTGCAAGTACTAGTGTTTCCTTTTGTGTGTCCTGAATCTACTGTCCATCAGCCTCATTAGATGCCCTCAAGCACTAGTATTTGGGGAGGGGGAGAAGAAGTTATCTTTGTCAACTGTCCCCACCCCATGCATAATTTTATAAACTTCTATCATGCCTCCCCTTAGTTGTCTCTTTTCAGGTTAGCAAAGACCCAGATGCTTCAGCCTTTTCTCACAGGGAAGGTGTTCTAACCCCCTTATCTTCTTGGTTGGCCTACTTTGTGCTTTTTTGAGATACAGTGACCATAACTGTACACAGTATTCCAAATGAGGCCACACCGTAGATCTACTCAGGGCAGTTCCTGTATCAGCCGTATTATTCTCCCTTTCCTAGGAATCCCTAACGTAGAGTTTGCCTTTTTCACCACTGCAGCACTGGGTTGACCCTTTCATTATCCACTACAACTCCCCCCCCCCATCCTTTTCCCTCTCAGCCTCAGCAAATTCAGATTGCATTAAGCCTGTTCTTGACACTGGGATTTTTTGTTCCAATGCACAAAATATAACCTAATCATGATCCAAGCAGGGACCACTATGGTCAATATTATTAAAAGCTACTGAGAGGTCCAGGAAAATCAACAAGGACAGACTCAACATCACTCTCCCTCTTCAGATTTTTAATCAAGATGCCCATGCACACTTCTGCCCTAAACCCAAGCCTGAAACTGGATTGAAATGGCTCTAAACAATCCAACTCATCCAAGACCATCTAAAGTTGCACAACCACTTGGTCCAAGGATGTCAGATTAGCCGTAGAAGGAGTGAGCTCATATCCTGCCAAGAAAGCCTGGCACAGATTTTGTTAGTCTTTAAGGTGCTACTAGACTCTTGCTCTTTTCTGCTATTACAGATAGACTAACTCAGGGGTAGTCAAACTGTGGCCCTCCAGATGTCCATGGACTCCAAGCGAATGCTGGCAGGGGCTCCTGGGAATTGGAGTCCATGGACATCTGGAGGGCCACAGTTTGACTACCCCTGGACTAACTCATCTACCCCTCTTGATCTAAATTATTCACTGAGTAGTAATTATTTCTGTCCTATGGGTCCTTAGGACTGGTGTCACAAACTTCAAGTGGCCAGGACTACACCATCTCTCAAGGGAGCATATATCACCTCCTGGTTCCGCTTGACCCAGCTGTCATGGCTAGATATTTTGGGCTACCAAGGACAAGTTCTGAGTCAAGAGATGGTGGACCGCATGCTTATAAGTAGCTTATCCACTTTCCAGATCTTACAGACTGAAAGTCACCCATGCAACGAGGCCCAGTTTGTGCTCAGATAACATCCTGAGATTGAATGGAACTAACCTCATCATCCAAGTTGTGGCGGATGTGAGTGATTTTTATCCACAAAATATTTTGCAAATGAGTCACAGCCAGTTTGTACATTTTCCAGGTCTATGGCTTTTAGGGCTTGAGAAAAGAGTCCCCCACAACTGAGAAAAGCTCTCTTGGGCAGCATGTCATGAATGCAGTGGTGGCAAAGAATTGAGCCCACATGTCAACCAGGTCCACAGATCAATCAGAGTGTTAAAAGGTGTGCCAGCCTCGTTGACCAGTAGAAGAAGAAGAAGAAGAAGAGTTGGTTCTTATATGCCGCTTTTCCCTACCCGAATGAGGCTCAAAGCGGCTTACAGTCGCCTTCCCATTCCTCTCCCCACAACAGACACCCTGTGGGGTGGGTGAGGCTGAGAGAGCCCTGATACCACTGCTCGGTCAGAACAGTTTTATCAGTGCTGTGGCGAGCCCAAGGTCACCCAGCTGGTTGCACGTGGGGGAGCGCAGAATCGAACCCGGCATGCCAGATTAGAAGTCCGCACTCCTAACCACTACACCAAACTGGCTCTCAGTAAATCTTCAAGAGATATAAGGAAACTTTTCAGATGCATCAATGTCCTGGTGAGGATGATCCTAATATGCCCTGATCCTTGCAGAGATTGTCTGTGTCTAAACCTCACCAACTAATGGTGGGTCCATGTCAAGAGCATAGCTGTAGAGTCTCCTATTGCCAAATGATATACTTTGCCCTCAAAGAAAACCAGATCAAGGGTCTTCCTTGCTACATGTGTAAGAATGTCCTAGCACAATACTTTGATTGCCATGAAGTACTAGCCATTCCCATCAGGGCAGCTTCAGTGGGGACACTGAAGTCCCCAAGTACTACAAATCTTGGGCTCCTTGGTACCAGTCTGCAGCTCTGGCCATTAGCTTAAGCATAAAAACTACTGGATAGTCAGATTGAACATATACCAAAAGAATCAATCACTGTTCTGACCCTGATCCCCAGCATCAGATACATACACCCCAAATCTGGACTTTGGGTACCAAAGCATCCAGTGAAAACCAGAAACACTTAATAGATGCACCACTCCACATCCCTGACCACCGCAGTATGATTTGGAGATGCTTTCCCCCTCCTCCTTCATCAAGCCAAGTCTCTGTGATGCACACCAGGTGGGTCTCCGCCAGGATTAGATCCTGCCTCAATCTCAGCCTTTTTCAACCATTTGACTGAGGATGAACTCCTGAAATATTTTTCAGGCTTCGAGAAACTGCAGAAGTGCTGTCAGGCTGGCCACGCCTCCTGTCCACACCCACAGAAGTGATGTCACCCAGACAATCTTACTGGATGTGCCCAGGCTACTCCAGTTGTCACATCACAGGAAGTGGTTGGAGATCTTCCTGTATTACAAGCTATCTCCCAGTTCAACTGGAGAAAGGGCTGCTTTATAACCCCACTGAAGTCCATCCCATACCCAATCCCTGCTCTCCTCAGGTTCCAACCCCCCAAAGCTCTTGGCACTTCCCAACCTACAGCATGGCATGCAAGACACAAAAAAAAAGAGCCCTAAAGGGATGTGTTGTTGACTAGTGGCCATGTGTAATGAAAATAAATTATTATATTCAATATAATCTTAAGAAAATATATAGTATGTTCCTGTGCACTTATTTATTCTAATTTTTTTTTTGCAAAAAGTCTCGTCAATATTAAATCATAAAAAATATTAATATTAACAAAGGTATTCCAGTAGATAATTCTTACGTGTTTTAAGGCACAACTGAAAACATTCAAAAATATAGTTACACATAGGCAAAATGTGTGAAAAAAACAAAAACAAAGAGAATAAGCATATAATGAGTACATTCATGGATTGATTTTTTCCCCCCAAGAAAATTCATAAAGGTTACAGGTAATACGTAGGAGAGAATAAGCTTCCGGCAGGTCACTGTGTTCTCGTCAGTTAGTTTTGGCAGCCTGAAAAAGCCAACTCCCTCATGGAAGGTAAATAGCCAACTCCCCTTTTGGAGGGCAGAGCGAGATCAAAGCTAGCGACTCGTTGCTGTGTGACTGTTATCTTTCTTCCTTGTCTAGGGCTTTGTGGAACAGATGTTCACTAGTCTTCAATGTGCAACTATATTTTTGAATGTTTTAAGTTGAGCCTTGAAACATGTAAGAATTATCTACTAGAAAGCCATTGCTAATATTATGTTTTATGATTTAACTAGGCTTCAAAGTCCGCTCGTAAGGGGGGGCTGCATCGGTGGCCCCCGTGCCCCCCCCGGCCCCATGTGCGGGGACCCCCCTGGCCAGCCAGCCCCCTCCCCGCCGAGTCCCCGGCTTCCCTGCGGGCCTCGGAGCAGGCCTGCCATGTCCCTGACATGGCGGGCCTGCTCAGAGGCCTGCAGGTAAGCCTCTGTCGCCCCTGCAGAACTCCAGACATTTGAGTAATGGGCCAATCGGAAGGCGCTTCACGCCTTCCAATTGGCCCCTCACCCGAGTGGCTGGAATTCTTGTCAGTCTGGGTGAGGGGCCAATCAGAAGGTGCAAAGTGCCTTCCGATTGGCCCCTCACACAGACTGGCTTTGCCCCTTTCTCTGCCCACTTAGGGCTTAGCGAATTATGAAGACCGCTGCTCCCAGCAGTCAAAGATACTGAGGAGTATTTTTTGCAAAAAATAAATATAATAAGTTGATAGAAACATATAACTTTTCTTAAGATTATTTTTAATTAGTTTTTATCACACATTGCCTCTTGTCGGCAGCACAGTTTACCCTTTGGGGCTCTTTTTTTGGTAGGTATCCCAACCCGATTGGGCAGGGGCACTGAACAAGGGCACATGCTAAGCTGAGGCTGCCATTTCTGGGTTGGGAAACAAGTTGAAAAAGAGGGTAAACTGTGGCCACCTGCAATGCTGTGGAAAGGCTGTGGAACCCCCGGGGAGCTCTCACGGAACCTCAGGAACTGCCCAGAGCTGTAAAGATTGGGCGGTATAAAAATCCAAATAAATAAATAAACTCCAGAACCCCTGTTGGGAATCTCTGTTATAACTAGATGCCTTCCTGCGAACCCTGGCATTCAGCAGCAGTGTTTTTAAGCTTGATGTGCAATCAACAAGACTGAGGCAGACTTGACTACGAGCAGGACACGAGGAAGTAACAGGTGTAAACCGCTTCCACTTCAGGCCTGTCCTTCCTCCTCCTCTGCTGCCCACCCTATAGTAGCACCTCTTCATCCCTCCAGCACACTCCATCTGCCACATACTACAGCGTAACCCTGGTGATACAAACACTACTGTGCAAAACATGGCCACATCAACCCACCCACTCACAAGCGAAGCTTAAGGGCCAAAAGAGATTACAGACTAAACAGAGATGCTGTTTACCCACTTGCCCAAAGGACAAACGTAGGGATCTAAAGGCAAAATGGAAACACTGATGAATTCATATAGTCATGGCCACAAGTCCCGCCCAACACAAAAAAGACCCCTTAGGCAGCTGGTGAAGAAACTAAAGATGAACCTGTCTTGAAAGAACAGAAAAGGGAATGGGAATGGGAAATGGAAACAATGAACAGCAGACAGCAGTATAGTTCCTGGCCCACACGTTCATGCTCCCCAAAGGGTCAATCCTCTTTGACGTCATCATGTCACAGTGAAGGGTTGCAGCAGGATAGAGCATGCTGAGAAGGATGCTGCTGACAGTTGCTAGGCAGCCCCTGGATGGCGCTTCTCGTTTCCCACTCTGCTCCCATACCTCAGCAGCCCTGGCCAGTGCTACTACTACAGGTCATCCACAGGAGCAGCCAACAAAAGGAGTTGTGAAGCCTTGGGTGGTGGTCCAGCCTCAACACAGATATCATGCCTTCCAACTCCTGGACACATGCCGCTGAACCCCATATTCCCAGCCAGTAATCTCCTCTGCGTGCCACGAGCAGGCTTAGTGACGCTGCCCCATTCCCTGAAGCCCTCAGGGCAGCCTCGTCCTTGCTGGATGGCAGAGATGGGATGAACGATGGGATGAACTGAGACCCAGCCAGGCAACAATAAAGGGGCAAGATCCTCCTGCTTCCTCCAGAAGATGGGTGATGTTTTGAAAGGAAGTGCTGGGGCTCAGTCTCAGCCCCCCCCCCCACCTTTGACCAGTCAGCCACAAGGTGCTGGCTAATGATGGGTCCCAAATTCCATGGCCAGGTCACCTGATGCAATTAATTCTCAAAGGTTTTCACAGCCAGAGTCAACTAGAGGTTGTGGGTATTCTGGGTTGTGTGGCCATGGTCACTTTGGCACGGGGAGATTCCCGTCTTGCCAGGTCCTACCTCTGATGATGCCAGCCACAGTTACTGGTGATACATCAGGGACTAAAGCTACCAGGCCACAAGACCACACAGCCTGGAAAACCCACAACAGCCGGTCATCGGATACCCTTGGGGAGCATTGCACAATGCTTACGAACACTTTCTGAATCTCCATTAGGATGTTGCCTCCTTGGCATGCAAGAGCTCTAGAGGATTTTTCCCCCTGGCATTTAATGTCAGCAGTAAAGTACTTCCACTTGCGCACTGCCCCGATGGCGACATCATTTTGTTCCCCACAATGGAGACGGTTCAGACATAAGCACTGCGCTGCTGGCGCTCCCCAGCTCCCCCTGTTTGAGAGCCCACTGGCAGTGCAGACACCATAGAACTGAAGTCCTCTTCTAGTGCCAGGGGTACAGAAGGAACCTACTGCTAGAGGAAACGGCTGCCGGTTGAGGGCTTTGGTGCACCCCTGGCCTAAGAAGGGGGGAAAGCACTGCATTTTGAAAAGCTTCATGTGCACCCCCGTGCTAGGTAAAGGTATCCCCTATGCAAGTACTGGGTCATGTCTGACCCTTGGGGTGACGCCCTCCAGCGTTTTCATGGCAGACTCAATACGGGGTGGTTTGCCAGTGCCTTCCCCAGTCATTACCGTTTACCCCCCAGCAAGCTGGGTACTCATTTTACCGACCTCGGAAGGATGGAAGGCTGAGTCATCGAACTCCCAGCCTCATGGGCCGAGCTTTCAGACTGCATGTCTGCTGCCTTACCACTCTGCGCCACAAGAGGCTCTGCACCCCTGCTAGGGAGTGCTTTTTCACTTGGTTTGCAAATCCAAACTTGACTCTTGTGAAAACACCCTTGCCACTCGGGTGTAGCATCCTTTGCCACTCGGGTGTAGCAAAACTGGCCAAAGGCCTGCAGGAGAGCAAGCGAGTCTCTTTCAGCATTCAACAGGGCTTAATCCCGGCTGTGGGCTGGGCTGCAGCCTCTGAACCTGCACTTCTGCTTTGTGTACAGAGGACATGACACTGTTTACTCGGTGGAGTGCATATAGCAAAAACATCTGGATCCATAAAAGCTTAACTCAAGCTTGCCAGAAAAAGAGAGCGCCCACGCTCCCTTTTCCTCCTTTCAAATGTTTTTTAAAAAGTAGTGAAGTTGCATTAGGCCACATTAGCATTGTCTGGTGAATGTCTGAAGCCTGCAGGATTCCTGGGTATTTGTCTCTGGTGGGGAATAAGAATTAAAATGAGGGTGGCTTTTCTCAGCAACGCCATCGGGATCTTGCTTGCGGGAGGGGGGCAGGGGCCTGAGGCTGGCCGAGGCCGTCTGGGGCAGCTTTGCTCTTTGGTGTAAGGCTCCCAGTTCTTGGAAGGCCGCGAGACAATGAGCAAAGCTTATTAATACATTGTTAGCAAATGGCACGGTCGTCTTATCTGGATCCACCAAACCCAGCCCTGCTGGGGCCCAGCTTCCCCTGAGAAGCTAGCGCCATCCTCTGTGGCATGTGGCACTGTTCAAACTATCAATCAAATCACCCCCCACCCCCACCTCTCTCTCTTCCTTTCATCCCAAGAGCTTCGCCCTACTGGTTCTCACATTAACCCTGTGAGGAAGGAAGGAGAGCAATTGGCTGGGGGGGGGGGAGGGAGGACTGGGCCAAGACCCAAGAGATTTTCCCCCTGGAATAACAGCAGAACTGTAGGAGTCCCCAGTTTGTGGTTGGCTTCCTTGGCCTAACAGTCTGGTTGCTGCAGTTCACGACTGGTGAGGGTTTTAGGCAGCTGTGCCAGTCATGCTGTGTGCCCTGGCATGGAATTTCGCCGCCTGAGTTTCTGGTCAATTTCACCTTTCCAGTAATATTTTCTTTAACCCAAAATTGAACTTCTTGGCTCAAAGCCAAAGCATTTGCAACACTGTTGGGCTTCTTTGCCACTGCAGCCCCTCTTGCAACATCTTTCTCGCTCTGCTCCACTTCTCTGCAAGCCAGTTAGACCAAGGTTAGAGCAAGGGAACGTCCATCTCGTTCCCTGAGACGGCGGGCGGACTCGCCTCTTGCCTCTAAGGTTCTATGTAAAGCCCCTGTGCACGGCCAGTCCGTCAGCCAAGCCATGAAACAATGGCATAATGAGGGCAAGGAAGCGGCCAGGGCACCACAGGGGTTCAACTCACGCTGGCCTTCAGCGGCCTGGGAGCCAACAAACACTGCCTCTTGGCTCAGACCTGGCTGGCAGCGGCAAAGAGTGACCTGGTGGGAGGGAGGGAATGAAATATCTTGAAGTGTCCCTGTTTCTACAGCAGTGGTTCTCAACCTCTGGGTCGGGACCCCTTTGGGGGTCGAACCACCCTTTCACAGGGGTCACGGCAGGGCAAGCAGCTTGGCCCAGGGGGAGGGCACCATCTACACAACAGGCTTGTGGGGTAGATGGAGATAGAGTGTTCATCTGTCTGGAGCAGTGGAAAAGAGCGAGATCGGCATGGTGGGACAAGAGGCAGAACTGAACTGAGAAACCCCGGGAAAAAAACCAATTTATATACGATCATGAACAATGGATCTTCACGCCATTGGTCAATTTCAGTTTAATTTCTGTGAAAGAACACTTGCATAATCTTATGGCTGGGGGTCACCACAACATGAGGAACTGTATTAAAGGGTCATGGCATTAGGAAGGTTGAGAACCACTGCTCTACAGCAAGATCCACCAAGGAGGGACGTGGACAAAGAACTAGCTGCGTTGCCTGGCAAACGATCCAGGCAGTCTTGGGCACCAACATTGACTCTATTTCTATCACCTGTCTTGATATTTTGCCATTAACTGGAACAAGCCCCTGAGAAGTAAGACAAACAAAAGCTTATTTTGGAAAACAAGAGGTGCTGGGATCCAGAACTCCATGGCACCTCTCTCCTGTTAGCATCAGCTTGGGGTGGGGAGGCTGCCTGGCAGAGGAAAATCCAGTTACTGACTTGATTGCGCATGCTCCAATGCGCTTCTGCGCTAGCCAGTGAGCCTACATGCAGGTGGACAAAAGATCCCTGTGCTTGTAAGATCAGAACGGTGGTTCATCTAGTCCAGTTTTTTGGTGCACACAGGGATCTTTTGTGTCCGTTTTCTGTTGTGCCTTTACACACATGCCAAGTCCTTCTAGTGTACAGATGTGCACCATCTGCTGCAGGCCCTGGGGACAGGGTGGACCATAACTTCACAGGCTCTGGAAAGTGGCAGCCTGACGACCGTCTCTTTGACGCAGGAGCCCCAAATGCCCTGCAGGTGTGGAAATGCCAGTCTCCACGCCCACATGAAGCGTGTCCCCCCTGCATTCTGATGCAAGAGGTGTGGAAGCCAGCTATGGTGATGGAGAGGCACACTGCCCATGCCCAGAAACCCAGCCTCACATGCCTTTCAGCTGAACTCCGAAGCCCGGAAGATCCTTGGCTCCAATCAACCTTGTAGCCCAAAGACCCCAAGAGCTGCTAGGTTTGATCGCCTGGCCCAACTTCTGTTTCCAGCACACCCCTGAACAGCCCTTCCCTTGGTTCTCCCTTCTGTGGAAACACACCAAACATCCCTGCCCCCTCCCAAAAAATGATAAACCATTTCCCAAAGTTTGCCAGACTTCTATGCCTCTCTGCCACGCCACGGCCATCCCAGCTTTCTCCACTGCTCTGGGGAATATTTTGCCCCCTGCATAATGTCCACATTGCAATGGGAACAGAAATATGGGGGTGGGCTTCTGGTCTCCCCTACAGAAGGGCTGTAGGACGAAAGGGGGGAGGGAATCTCCTACCTGTGCTGGAGGCCGCGGGGCTCACACTTAGACTCAGGAGCATCACCAAAGGGAGGGTGCAGCACAGCCCTGCCAGGCAGAAAGCAGAGGCAATTAGTGTGGGAGGGGGGCTATCTGTTGGGGAGGGAGAGGGAGAGGGAGAGCCGGGCACCTGGCCAGTACTTACAGCACATAGCAGCCGAGAGAGGGAGAAAGAGAAGCTGTCCAGGCGCTGCCTCCGTTCTGCACCGCGAAATCCACCGGGCAGCTGTGTGTGCTTCCTGACGGAGCCTCAAAAGGCAGCCCCCGCCTCAACCTCCTCCCTTCCCCAGATGCTGCTCCACCCCTTTCCTCTTCATGCAGAGCAGCAGTAACTCCTGGGCTGGGAGGGAGCTCAGAGGTCAGGCAGGCCAGGGGCCTTCAAAAAGCCAATCGACCCCTTTTCCTTGCAGGCCCAAATCTGCAGGGAACTCACCTTACCAAAGATGCACAACTGCTGCACTCCAGTCTCCCTTCCAGACACTGGCCAGGGGCCAAATAGGAGGTGGGGCAAATTCCACCATTCATTGTTCCCTGTGCAAAGGGATGTGAGTGCGGAAGCTGATTTTAGGCTGCAAGGCAGCTGTGCAGGGTCAAAAGTATTCCTCCTCTGCCCCAATCCCTGGAATTTGGAGGCATCCTTTTCATTGTGAGTCTTGCAGCAATCTCCCTACAGATTTAGGGCTGCTAACGAAACAAAGAATGCAGTGGTTAGATACAATCAGAGGTGTGGGGGAGACACATCCTGCCATCAGACCCCATGATCTGGGCTGACCCAAAGCTGATTTTAGAGTACAAAACCACCAGTTCCCTGTTCAAAGGTCTAGAGCAGGGGTTGTCAACCTGTGGTCCTCCAGATGTCCATGGACTACAGTTCCCACGAGCCCCTGCCAGCTGTGCTAATGCAAATGCTGGCAGGGGCTCATGGGAATTGTAGTCCATGGACATCTGGAGGACCACAGGTTGACTACCCCTAGTCTAAAGTAGCGATCCCCAACCTGTGGGCCGTGGACCACATGTGGTCCTTCGACTAATTGGAGGTGGGCCCCGAAGGACGCCTTCTCCCCCCCCGGCCCTTTACTTCATCCCCCCCAGCCCTTTACAACACACTTCATTGTTGTGTCGTGTCTGTATCTTATTTTGAAAGGATGTTTAAACATTACCATAGCGATCAGAGAGCGCTAGGGCAGTAGTTGAGAGTAGAGGAGTAAACTACCCCCCCCCCACCGGGCCTCAGTAAAATTGTCAAGCGTTTAGTGGTCCCCGGTGATAAAAAGGTTGGGGACCACTGGTCTAGAGCACAAGAAGCGAAGCTTAGGACCAGACACAAAGGTTCTTCTGGGTGTCCATTTTCTTGTAACTGGAAAAGACAGTAATGCTGGGAGAAATTAAAGGCAGCAGGAAGACCCAACCTATGATGGACTGAGTCAGTCAAGGAAGCCACTGCCTGCAGTTTGCAAGACCTGAATAAGGTTGTGAACGATAGGACAATTAATTTAGAAGGCCTTCATATGTTAGAAATTATATGGCATGTATGTAGATCCTAGGAGGTCCTAGGATTGTCGGGCAGCCCAGCAAAAGACACTCAGAGGTGGTTTGCATGGCCTACCTCCACATAATGACCTTAGTGTTAAGTGGAAGTCTCCCATCCATATACTAGCCAGGGTCGAGCCTGCTTAGTTTCTATGATCTGACTTGCCTGGGCTGACTCAAAGCATATTTGAGAGCTGTACCTTTCCCTCCTTTCAAGTGAAGCAAATTTCCACTCCCCTGGGCAAGGGTGATGTGTGGTATGGTGAATGTCTCCAACCTGTCTGTGGTTAGTGCCTGGTTGTAGCCAGTTCTCCTATCATTTCAATGTCAGCTTTCTGTCCTGGCTAATTGCCCCTGTGAAAAAACTGGGTGTTTGTATTGGGGGATGGGGATGAGCAAAGGACGAAGCAATACTCTTGGAGGCCTGGAGGATCATTGTCCATGGGGTTGCAATGGGTCGGATACGACTTCACACCTAACAACAACAACCCTGGGAACCCACAAGGTCCAGTGGGCCTGATCCTTGACACCCGCACCCCATGAACCCGCATTATGTTCATGGGGAGCATAATGTATTGCTAGTGACTATTTTGGAGCATCTTGAAAGAGACAGTCTGCCCATCCTAGAGATGTATAATTGGCCATGGGACCTGGGACAATGCTAATTTGGGGATGTAGACATTTGCCAATGTCTGTTCCTTATTCAGGCAGCTCTGTGTCGAGTAAGAAACTAGGAGCCAATTCTGGCCTCTCAGGTCTGCGTCCAACAGGCTTTGCCTCAATCATCAACTTAACAGAAGCGCTCTGGCACGCGGGATTTGCTAGGTTCCCCTCCCACCGTTGCCCTTTACTTTTTTTGTAAGCTGCCATTTCTTTAGGCCTCGGTTTGCAGAACAAGGCTGCAGAGACCTGTTGGGCCTTGCAGGAAGCACAAATTTGGGAGCCCGCTTGCTTACCCTTGCTTTTCAGTGGCAACCAGCAGCATTGATTCTGCTGTCTGTTGGTGTTGCCCCATTGAGGAACGCAGTGGATGCCCCACTCCCAGCCATCGGAGGCATGGGAGGGAGCGGACTGGCACCCCCTTATGGGCCATGCCACCGTGGTCAGGTCCAAAGAGGAGGGGTGCCCCTAGCAAAGCAAAACTTGAATAGACCCTGGTCTAGGAATTTGGATGCCCAGGGGAAGACCTCTGGCTCAGTGGAAGAGCCCCTCCTTTGCTTGCTGAAGGTCCCACATTCAGTCCCCAGCACCTCCAGTTAAAAAAAATGACGAGGATGAGTAGATTATGTAAAAGACCTCCCTACCTGAGACCTTGGAGAAGCTGCTGCCAGTCTGAGTAGGCAATATTGACCGTGATGGTCTGATTCAGCGCAAGGCAGCTTCATGTGTGTATGTAATTCCTCACTCTGCCATGACCTGGAGCCAGTGAGTCGCTTTTGCTCAGCCTAACCTACCCCACAGGGTTGTTGTGGGGATAGCATGTGAAAGGAACCATATGTATGCTGACCTGGGCTCCTTTGAGGAAAGGCAGAGTAAAAATGCACAACGAAGTTTATCTGAAAAGTCTCTTCTTTGCTCTTTTCCGTTGTGCCTTCTGTTGCGTTGTCCGCTTCCCACAAAAGCCTCCTTCTGGAAAGTCCTGCCTTTTGCATTTTGACATGGAAGGGACACCCTGCCTTTGCCAAATATTAGAGTCCTTTGCAAACAAACAGTCTGAAAGGGGGAAGCTGCCGGGTGGGTGCCTTCTCCAACAGCCTTGCTTGTGTAATCTCCCCAGCCTCTTTCCCCCATTCCAGGATTCTGGAAATGCTGCCGCCTCTTTATTTACCCAGCACTGGATTCAAGATTCCAAGCCCGGCATGTTCTTTTAATCACAACAATGAATGGGATTGTAAAAAACACCCTCAGAGATGCTTCTAATAAGGCTGGAAAAATACAGGCCTGCCTTTAATTCCCAGCCCTGTTCTTTTGGATTGTGTAATGAAATTAAAATAACCTTTTAAAAGCACGCATGAATAATTCCGTATGGAAGTAATACACATTTACCCTAGGAACACACAGTGCCACGACATAGGCATATATGTAGGTGTGCGGGTTGTCTCTTTACTTACTTTTACTGCGGAGACAGGCATGATTAACTGGTGGACCTCACTGCCAAAGGGTGTAATGATGGTCATTAGACTAGGTTGCTTCAAAGGCGATTTAGACAAATTGGGGAGGGGGGGGGGAGTCAAGCAACAGCCGTTAGCCAAGATAATTAAATGGGATCTCCATGTTCAGAGGCAGTACATCGCTGAATCCCAGGTCCTAGATAGGGAGCGACAAAAGAGGGTGACTCTGGAATCTGTGTCTGTGCGTGTGGATCTTCCATGGCTTCTGGTTGCCCACTGTAGGAAAAGAGAGCTGGACGAAATGGACCTTTGGTCTGATCCAGCTAGATTCTCCTGTTTGTATCAGAGGATCTGTAAGAGAGTGCAATCCCTTGCTCTGCGCCATGGCCCATGGAAAGCCCACCTGAGCTCATCCTACCAGGCTTCTGAGAAGAGTAACTTATTGAAGCAAAAGTATCTTGTGACTTCCTGAAGACTTCTTATTGGGGTCCCTAGGTATTATGAGAGTCTTGGTTGGATCTTTCAAGCTTTTCTAATTGTATTGAAGACTAGAAATCTGTTGGTTTAAAAAACAAAACACAATAACAAAGCTCCTGAATTCAACATCAGATGCTAGATTCTGAAGCCAGTATGAGAGCCGGCTTAGTGTAGTGGTTAGGAGTGCGGACTTCTAATCTGGTGAGCTGGGTTTGATTCACATGCAGCCAGTTGGGAGACCTTGGGCTGTTCACAGCACTGATAAAGCTGTTCTGACAGAGCAGTAATATCAGGGCTCTCTCAGCCTCACCTACTTCACAGGGTGTTTGTTGTGGGGAGAGGAAAGGGAAGACGATTGCAAGATGCTTTGAGACTCCTTCAGGTAGAGAAAAATGGCGTAGAAGAACCATCTCTTCTTCTTCAACTTCTTCAATATGACTTTTACTGTGCAATTGTGGAACTGAAGAATAGATATGGGTCTTGTCAAGGCTGCTGTCCCTACAGTTTCTGCTGTGTGTACAGTAGCGGCTTGTGCATATAACTCAATTGTGTTTCTTTATAGAACTGCCCACTGCTAGTATAAGAAACATGAGAGCCAGGTAGTTTTGTGGGTAAAGAAAACTGGGGCGGAGCTGACCTCGATACCCAGGGCCAGAATCATCTCCCCAGATGTCTGATTGCCAAAAAACAATGGGAATTTAATGGGAACTTGGGAATGTGAAATATTTTTGCAGAAGACCAGTTGTTTCAGATGGTGCCAATAAAGCAGAGCAAAATCTGCTTTGGCAGGAAATATTGTCTCAAAACACACAAGGCTGGAATTCCAAAGACTTATGAGGGTTCCTTCAGCCACAAAGAAAAAACAAGCCCTAATACTTTTAAAAAGATCAACTCATGATCAAAACACTGGAAATGAGCTTTTAGTTTGCCACAGAATTCCCCTCAGGTAGGAAGTTCACGGAACAAAATGCACAAACTCCCCAATGAAAAGAAAGGGGGGGGGGAAATTAAGACTTTTGCACGTGGGTGTAGTATCCCTCCCCCCATCCTGAACATCCAGGAAGAAAAAGGGTTCTGCTACATCTGGGGTGAGGGTCATCTCTGTACCCTTTTCTAAAGGTACTGGAACCAATCAGGAGTGCTGTTAACTTAGGCACAAAGATTTTGTTGGCACTGCATAAATCAATGTTAAGAATTGCTCTGCTGGATCCGGGCCTCTAGGCAAGCACTGCCCATGGCAATGAGCCCGATGCTTCTGAGAAGCTCAGGAGCAGAGCCTAAATGTTATGGCTTTCCTCCACTAATGCCAGGGATCCAGGGGCTGACTGCCACTGTGTCGGAGGGTTCAATTTAACCTGGCCAGTGACCCTCCACAAATTTGCATGCACTGTTTAGTCCCACCCCCCACCCCCCAAATATGCCATTTGTTCCGGTGTGACATGACACCGATCTCACCCTGTAAGTCATGATAATTGCAGGGCCTGTGGGCAGGAAGGAAGGAAAATGAGGCAGAAATAAATCATGTTCCAGTAACGACTCACACAGCCCTTTCCTGCTCCTTGGCTCTTTGCCCTCTGCATTTATATCCTATCTGGAGTTGACTCAGCCAGGGACAAGCCAAAGGAGGGCAAGGAGGCAGGACCATGTGGGAGCACGCCTTAGGTCACTATCAGTGCAAGACAACCAGTGAGGGCTGTTGGAGGGGTTGGCATTCGGGTTCCCCAGTTCCCCCACCGCCACTGGAGGGATGGGGACTATGGTCGCCAAATCCAGGTTGGGACGCTCATGGAGTTTGGGGTTGGATCCTGGCGCGGACGGGAACTCAGTGGGGTATGATGCTACAGCTGTCAATCCAGGGGATCCCCAGTTCCCACCTGGAGAAAATGAATGAAAATAAAATAAAATCTGTCACTACCTCCATTTCTTCCCCATCTATTTGACAGGAATTGAGAGGGCCGGATGCCATTCCACCTCGTCTCATGGGAAGTCAAGCCACTTACGTAAAATGGAGGAAGGGAGATATCGAGTCCCCTGCCCCAAAGTGAGGTTCTTCAGAGGCCAATAAAATAGCCCCCTTGTTGGGCTAGCCATCAAAACTTTACGTGGAGCAAAAGCAGTCAAATGCCCAAGTCAAACAGAGGGTCTGTTTGCACAACATAAACCAGCAGGATCCTCCCAAGGCCTTGCTGTGCTTTTCTTCCACAGTCGGGCTTTACGGTCCTGAATTCTTCTTCCCCAACATCCTTCAGGGAAATAACTGCGGCTGCTTATCAGCTTTGAAACAAATGTGCAAGGAAAACCAGTTCCCTTAGGGGATCCAGAGGAACATGGCAGGCTATGCAGTTGGGGGAAAAGAAGGTGGCTTTGTTGGAGCTCTGCTGTCTCTGCCAGCCACCAAATAAATGCTATGTAGAAAATGCTGCATTCAGACAAACAACAACAACTTCTAGTCTTAAAGGTGTCAAAAAACTGTTTTTTTGGCTGTGGAAGATGTTCATGTCCCCCGCTCATCTGTAGAAATAGGAAGTGGTCTGCAATGGCACCATACTGAAGTCAGAATTGGCAAGCTGCAAGCTCTCTACCTTGAAGCAGAGCACGAAGCAAAAACAGCCTGACAACCAGTTATTGTTCTTATTTTTCAACCTTTAAGCCTAGGATAGCCATCCTCTGGGTGGGGCCCAGGGATCTCCCGGAATTACAACTCGTCTCAATAGTTCTATTTCTGGTTGAGCCAGTTCTGACTGAAAAGCCAAGTAAAATATATCTGATCAAATAGATATTAATGAAGGAAGTGTTCTGAATTTATTCTGAATGAGGAAGACCAAAGAGTTCTTCATCAGTGCTTTCCCACTTCTGTACTCCCCCAATTTTTGTGCTTTATCCAGTCTCTTGTATCTCACTCTATGAGCACTTGACCCATCTTGTACAAATCCTGATTTCGGGGGATCTCAAGAACCACAAGGTTTTGAAGGAAGGAGAAAGGCAGGAAGTTCTTTGGGTCAGTCCGCTATTTTTGGATGGAGTTGGTGAGTCACAATTCTGTTTGAAGAAACTATTCTTATAATCTGTTCCACTTAATATTTCTGGTAAGGCCTTGGAGGAGGAGTGTGTCTCATGGCTTGTGCCACTCAGCGCTCAACACCCATTCAGGGCAGCTGTCCCGTCCCTGAGTGCCTCCTCCTCCAACTGGCTTGCCTGTCTGTCCAGTAGCCAGCCAATCACCTTCCGTCTCCCACCCCTGACCCTCCCCTCCTCCTTCCACTTCCCTCCGAGGCTCGGAGGCTGCAGATCCTTTCCATGTGAGAGCTACCCCATGTGAGAGCTGCCCTGCAGCCTTTCCAGGTCCTGGGGGGAGGGGGGAGGCCATCTGCAGAGTTCTTCCACTCCACCCCCCACAATCTAGCACCCGTTGTATTCCTGAATGCAATGGGCTTGGCCTGGAGTTGTAAATAAAATGCAGTCTTGACCTGCGCTCTTCTGCTTTCTATAAAGCTCCCAGCTATCTAATATTGTATAGCAGCAGAGAGTTCCAAAGCTGCCGAAGTGAAAAGAGATGAAGCTGTTTCCCCCCAGAAGCTGAAGCTGGCTGAAGACATTTGGTGCCAAGTGCAGATAGTTTGAATTGTCGAAGGCTTTCACAGCCGGAGGCAACGGGCTGTTGTGGGTTTCCCTGGGCTGCGTCACGGCCACACAGTCTGGAAAACCCACAACAACCAAAGCCGGTTTCATTTTCCAAACCTTCTTGCTAAAATATACTCCCTGCTTTGTTTTCCATTGGTTTTATTTTTCTTCTTCTTTACTACTGGTTTGAACTAAAACAGTGTTCCGTCCTCAGCGGGCTCTTTGAATGATGTTATTGTTTTATTGATTTTCTATGTGGTAATGTTTTTTAAAATTTTTGTATTACTGGCTTTATTGTTTTCGCTAGGGGCCAAGCCTGTTGCATTCAGGAATACAACAAGTGCTCGACTGGGGTGGGATGGGGTGGAAAAACTCTGTGGACAGGACCTGGAAAGGCTGCAGGCCACTGTTAGGGAACTCACCGGCAGGGGCAGCTCTCATGCGGCAGGGATCTGCAGCCTCCGAGCCTCGGAGGGAAGTGGAAGGAAGGGGGGTGGTCAGGGGTGAGGGACAGAAAGCGATTGGCTGGCCACTGGACAGACAGGCAAGCCAGTTGGAGGCACTCAGGGGCGGGACAACCGCCATGAGTGGGTGTTAATCGCTGAGTGGAACTTAAGCCATGAGACATGCTCCTTCTCCAAGGCCTTACCAGAAATATTAAGTAGAACAGAGGGCTGTCATAAACCACCTTGTGACTATTTTTAATGGAGACAAAAATTTTTTAAATGAAATCCAAATGGTTTCATCTCACTAACTTATATAGTACATGAGCTATAGGAAGATTCATGTACATGTGGCCAGTTGAGCAAGGGGGGAAGTGAAGAGGAAACACACTGCTCAAGAGTGAACAACAAAATATTGGGGTGGCAAACAAGGAGAGGAAGACAACACGGGGTCTCTCCCAAGTCAACACGGGGAAGCTTTGGGAAGAAGATACAAAGAGAATTTACAGAATTCGTAGAAAAGAGCCTGTGACCGGAGAAAGGCAGTCTATATATCGAATCACAAATAAATCCTTGATACTTAAGGGCAGTCTGCAGTAAAGCACTTTCTTTTCAAACTGAAAGTTTCCAGTTCAAACTAGTTAGATAGAAGACGCTTGTGTTGGGAAAGTGGCCCCTGCACCTGAAAGCTACTACCTATCAGCTTTGGCAATACTAGACTTGGTAGGCCCACCGCCCAGGTGAGCTAGGATAAAGGGCCAGAAGCAAGCCAAGTGGAGCAGCCCCTGGGAGCCAGAGTAATTGGGTCACCCAGCTCAGGCCTGGCCAGTGGTACCCATGAAGGCAATTAGTTCTTCTGCCCTGCTGCCAACTGGTAAAGTGATATCAACTAAAATGAGTAGTGGTAGCTGCTTTGCATCACGTATTGCATCTTATCTGCTGGCAAATCTGAAATAAACGATGAGCCCCAAATGACTGTTAAGATAGAAAGAACAGCTTCACCGTTTTCTTTCTTTCCAGCTGTGGGTGGACGTAACTCGACTCGTCGACCAAAGCCAAGCAGTTCAGATCATGATGATGGAAAGATTAGAGGAGTACGCCGTTTCTGGTTTTGTCTGGGATCTAAATCAAATTTGGTTCAGAGTGCCTGGAGGGCAACACATTTCACATGCGACTAGCTAGACCTTAAGGTTCTGTTCGGGGCTCAGCCATGCGGTAGCTTAGACAGAGGGGGTGGCATGGGCTCAGGTGATGGAGGCAGGGCTCAGGTGATGGAGGCAGCCACTGAATCTTTGCTGGGAGTGTGCAGGCTTCATCTGAAGCATTACCAAACAATTCTGAAGATAAAATACTTGGGTGGAGACAGATGGGACTAGCAACAAGTCTCTTTCAATTACTTCTTTCCACAACTGGGAAAGCGTCTGCCATTAATCACTAACCTTAGCGTTTTTATATCCCCCTATGTTTTTATGAAGGACAACTGAACCCAAAGGACTGATTTTATTATATTAGCAAGGAACTATCCCATCTTGTGACGCTGTTTACTAATGTACTAGATTCAGGTGGGGATCCGTGTTGGTCTGAAGTAGCAGAACAACATGTGAGTCCAAAGGGACCTTTAAGACCAGCAAAGTTTTATTCAAGGGGTGAGCTTGAATAAAACTTTGTTGGTCTTAAAGGTGCCTTTGGTCTCACATGTTGCTATCAAATACTGGCTAAAGCACATTTTCCAGGAATGACAGCATAGGCAGAAGTGGTTTAAGGATTTGCCTGGCTGCCTGTAACACCAGAGCCAGTTCAAGGATTTGTGGGGCTCTATCACCCTCTTGCACCTTCCCCTCTAGGTGATGAAGATTCGGGGTTTTAGATCCAGGAGGAGTTTTTTCGCCACAGCATCTTGGTTTTATAGGGTTGTTGTATTGTATGTATTTTGTTTTTTTAATATTGGTTTTAATGGATTGTACTGCAGCTTTTATCTGAGTGTGGTAACCCGCCTCGAGCCTTCGGGGAGGGGAGGCGGGTAATAAATAAAAGAATGATAATATCAGAGAATAAGTGGTGGGAGCAGCCAGCCTGGGGGCAGAGGAGCCCCCCACAGTAGAAAAGGGTATGTAGAAAACCACAGTAGAAAACCACAGTCTGTAGAAAACCACAGCCCCCCACAGTAGAAAAGAGACTGCCTTTTCCTAGTCATTAGCTCACAAGAACAAAGCATGGTCACCTTTGCTTCTTGCAAGGACTGGTGATCCAGCTAGGGTTATCAACTTCCATGTTCTCTGCAGTCTAGAGATCAATTAAGGCCCAGATCCCTTGGTGGGCAAAGGGGGGGGGATTGCTCCGAACTTCCCCTTAGAACAATAATGCCTGCATCTCTAGCAAAGCATCACCTAGCCAAAAATGTATTAAGTTATGTCAGTTTCATCCAGGAAGTTGATACCGCCATGTTTGTGCTCAGGCAGCCCCCCACAGTAGAAAAGGGTATGACTCCAAATGTCCTTAGAGAGGGAAGGGGGGGGGAGAGAGGTTACAGCTGTGATCCATAGTGGAAATCCATTTGTCAAGCAAAGTTTTTTTTTTAAATCTGCACATTTGCATTTCTTCTCCGCATGAGACCCTGACTTTGAAAGGACGCACGTTTCTTTCTTCAGCTTAGGAGGGGGAGGGCACGCTGCCGACTCCTCTCCCTCGGCAGCCCAGCATTTCTCAGCGGTCAGCCCACACGGCTACGGACACGGAAAACGCAGGCAAGGCTTCCAAAATAGATCAGGAAATGAGGTCTGCAGGCACTCCTCGAGTGCTTTTGTGTGGCTTGCGTGTTTCTATTTTCGGGAAGCCTGAATGATTAACAGCCCTTTCCGTGTCTGGGGTAACACCTTTGCCTGAAGAAAAGCAGGATCCCACCTGTTTGAGCAAGCTCTAGGTCCAAACCACATGTGGTTTTGAAGAGTGCCTGAGCTGCACCCCAGAGGTGGGGAAGTGCTGCATGCCAAAGCTACTGTTCCCCTCCCCCCCCCAATCCATTTTCCACAGGACTCAGCCAGGCACTGCCATGTATTTGGATGAGTCTTTGCCTCCCCCCCCCCCACCCACGCCACCTCCTGCCCTGTTCCATCCCACCCTGATCCTGCTGGATGTTTCTCCTATGGATATGCTGCATTGACTGTGAAATTAAGAGCTGATTCAAAGCTGCCAGAAATGTGCCAGGAGCTCCTTCTCTGTGAGTTGTTCTGACCATTGAATATCTGTTGAATTCCTGGCCAGGGGGAAGGGGAGCTGGCTCTGTCTGTTGCAGCCGATATGACACAGCCTTACAACAGTGGTCCCCAACCTGCGGTCCGCGGCCCGAAGGCCAGGGCGCCGGGCCGCGGTTCCCGCTCCCCGCCCCCCCGCAGTAAAAAACTTCCGAGGCCGCAAGCTTGCGCGGCCGAAATCGCGCATGCACGGCACTTTCACGCATGCATGCATGCGCCAAAGTGCCGCGCATGTGTGATTTCGGCTGCGCAGCGTGCATGTGCACATGCGCGACCTAGCCGCGCATGCGCGCTGCGCGGGCGCGGGCACGCATGTGCGTTGCGCGGGCGGGGCAATTGCCCTGTCGGTCCCCAGCCGAAAAAAGGTTGGGGACCACTGCCCTACAGCAATGAACATATGAGTTGTCTCTTGGCATGTTGCTTTGCTGCTCCTAGGTTGTAGCCCTTTCTCCCAGGGTCTGCCCAGGGATGTTTTGCTCCTTGCAGAATATCCCAGAGGTGGGAAAAGGTAGAAAGAGCAAAATCTGACAATGGAAACAAACAATCCTTTCCTCTTGAGTCCAGGCATGCCCAAAGAGTCTATTACTGCAAGTATGACTGGTCTGTCTTGGCCTGTCTTTCTCTGCTGAGTAACCAGTTTTCTTTTGCAGGTGGTTAGACTAGTGCGACATCCCTGCAGGAGAGTCTCGCTTTTGTCGAAATATCATTTCAGCCCACAGTGAGTGCCTCTGGGATGTGGTTTCACACTGTCCTTCTGCAGGCTTTTGCCCTGGACTCCTTGCCCTCCTGTCTCTCATTGGGCGGGTGACGCTTATTTGCCCCTCCCCCTTTTCAGGACCAAGCCAGATTCCCCGCCCCCAGCTGCTGTAATTTCTGCCCTAGAGCCTGAAGAATGGAAGCCATTCGGGAGATTACGTTTATTGGATTCTTTGTGCGTGTTTGCAGCATTCTTTCTTTGCGCATGCTGTAGGATGTGAAAGGTTTCATGCACCCGTCTTAGTTGGACCAAGATATCCATGTGGTGTTCCAGCCTTGCGCAAGTTGCAATTCCCTTGAGTGGAATGCAGGCCCCGCCAGTCACGTATTGTGACCTGCCATGGCCTGAAAAATATTTGGGTGTTGCTGCATGCCTGGGCTTGCCGAATCAAGAGGGAAGGGTGTTGGTTGTCTAGAATCTAGCAGACTATACAGAGCTGTGTAGAGCCAGTTTGGCACCGTGGCTAGAGCATTGGACTTGGGCTGACTAGACCTGTGTTCAGTCCTTCATTTGGACCATGATGCACGCTGGCTGATCTTAGGCTCTTTGTACTCCTCATGTCACAGCATTGTTGTGAGGTGCAGATCACATGTATGAGCTCCAGAGAGCAAGAGGTGGGATATGAATGTGAGGAATGTGTTTGGTTTGCAATGGGGACAGGCTGCAATGTGATTGGGCATGATGAGAAATCAATATTGCTGCAGATTATCCGTAGACTAGAGGATCTGGAAATTCAATTTTTGAGATCTGAGGCAGTTAGTTTGTGTTCGCCAAAGCACTGGGGAATAACAACAGACTGTAGAGAAATACATCACACCATCTTTGCACATTAGACAATTTCAAGAACTTTCAAGAAGAGCTTTTTTTGCTAGCCAGAATGAACATCTTTCCTTCTAATGTAATGAAAGGCAGATTTAATAAGATCCCTGTTTCCCAAAGGTTATGGCTGCCTGGGTGCCCCATACACTGGATCATTTAATCTTAGACTGCCCTCACTTTGAGAGTTTTCGTCCAGCTTGGAGTGTATCCTTATGCAAGGCTAACATTATCCATCTAGACAGGAAACACTGCATTGGCATAGCACTGAAGAAGGACCCTGCTAAGATGTGTGCAATTGCACTGATCTTAGTCCAGATTTTAGTTGCCAACTTGGAACGGATGAATGCTACAACTGCTGTAACCAAACTTGATTGTCTGTAATTGTTTTGTTTTGCAAACCTGGTTCATACCATGTTTGCCTTGTATTTTATTTCTGTTTATTTTTTCCTTCTGTTACGCCAATAAAGGATTTGTTGTTTTTGTTGTTGTTCAGGCGTGCTGTGTTGCCTGAGAGATGCCAATGCCGGACTGCACTTCTTGAGAGACTGTCTTTTCCTAGTCATTAGCTCACAAGAACAAAGCATGGTCACCTTTGCTTCTTGCAAGGACTGGTGATCCGGCTAGGGTTATCAACTTCCATGTTCTCTGCAGTCTAGAGATCAATTAAGGCCCAGATCCCTCGGTGGGCAAAGGGGGGGGATTGCTCCAAACTTCCCCTTAGAACAATAATGCCTGCATCTCTAGCAAAGCATCACCTAGCCAAAAATGTATTAAGTTATGTCAGTTTCATCCAGGAAGCTGATACAGCCAAGTTTGTGCTCAGGCAGCAAATGAAATGTCCATTCTCTAGATGGATGCCACATCCTTCCAGAGTATGTAGAGCAACATTATTGGCTTCCCTCATCTGGGAGCAACCGGTAACTAAATCAAAGGCTTTTAGCTCAACAACAACAGAGCCATTCCCTCGCCTCCATTTATCTGTCTCACCTTGGCAAACATATTAATTCCTTTGCATTAGGGGCTAGCTGCCAGGCCCTAGCCTCCAGTCATGAAATTGAGTATTTAAATTGTGGCATAGTTTTGTGTGTGTGTGTGTGTGTGTGTGATTTTTTTTATTCTAACCACACACCCAGTATGCATGTCTGTGGTTAATTCTAACCACACACCCAGCAGAATATTATGCTGTCTCTCTCCCTCTCCCCTTTGGGTTTCTTCACATTGCAGAAGGTAGCTATACCCCCTATCACACCATCTCAACTTTTATCTTTCCTTTTGTGTGCTTGTGTTTGTTTAAATATTGTACAGGTGTGCTAGGTTTTTTAAAATTGTTTTTCAATAAAGATTCCTTTTATTTTATTTCAAAGTTATTTTGATGGGAACACCTTGGTGCACCTAGGTCAAAATCTTGTTTGTTACCCCTCTTGCTCAGTAGTCTCCTAGGATTTTACTCATTTCCTCATCCAAAATTCAGGAGACTGCTGACAGACTTGGAGGGCGGACTGTCTGGCATCACATTTCCACTGATCTCCCCCATCTCCCCGAACTCTGCCTTCCCCAGGCAGGAATTTTCCAAGCCAGAGTTGCAGGCCTTATATTCAACCCCTGGAATCCTCAGGATGCCTGGTTGCATGTCCCGGCTTCCTGCATGTTCTTGGTGGCTCTGCAGTGTGTCAAATGATTCTCTTCTTGGCATCTGCTTTGAATGTCCTGGCTCTGGTTCATGCGCTTTGTTTTCTTAGCCTACCCCTGGGTGGATTAAAATGTCATTCCCCCCCCCCCCCAGGAAGTCAGTGCTGAAGCCCTGTGGCCCATCTCTTCCAAAGCCCACTCTTTAAAGACTAAGCACATAGAGCTAAGGCAATGGGATGACTCATTCCAAAATCATGGTGGGCTTCATGTGTCAAGCCTGATTCCAGTGGGCTGGCAGTTCTGCTGTGATGTTACAGACTGTGTTCTAACATTAAAGATTTGGAAGGGAGGGAGAGGGCTGAGGGGGCCAGGAAGGTGACACACACAATAGAGTGAAAAGCAGAAGGTCAGTTTGGCCTGATGGAAGCGCCTCCTAAGAAGCTTTATGTCCTGGGGGATGATATGCTGTTGAGGGGCAAGATGAAATTAGGCCTGGGAAGTTCAGTGGGAACAGGAAGCTCAGAAAAGGAGACACCAAAGGAAAAAGGGGGTCTGGAGTAGGCCTTTCCCAGGGTCCAGAGGAAAGAAGGGAGCATACAAGCTGAAGGACATTGGAATCCAGGTGACCGTGACCTTAAGAGCCAAATTAATTGAGGAATTGGCAACTCTTGTTTGGCCCTGAAACCCCTTTATAATTCTGCCCAATTTTGCTTTTCTGGGCTGGGATTAAGGGATTAATCGGTCCTATGACTGGAGCTCCAGGGATGCCATTTGGCCCTAAACACTGTAGGGGACAGATGGAATGAGGTCACCATGCTGGGGAAGGGGCCAGTTAACTCTTTCTCCATGAACAAATTCCTCAGTTGATGCTGTGCTACAAATCTGGTATGAGTAGAGTTTCCCCCATGTTGAAGCACTAACTTTTCCAGGTCAGGTAAACACAGCATTTCCCTCAGGGGGCTTACTGGTGCTATCCCCCTGGAGTCCTGCCTTCTTCCTTTGGACCTTTTTCAAAATGTCATGATGTTGAGAAATTCCACCAGGGCAGCTTTCTTTGGAGACACAGAGAACAGGAGAGCAGTTCCCCCTACTGAATGCCTTATGTGTCATGAAGCAGTTAAAGAGAGGACTTCCTGGGACCCAGGCCTGCTACCTTCTGCAAGCTCAGCCCCCCCCCCCCGCCTGCCAGCAAAGCTCCCGTACCTTTAACAGCTGCCTGGCAGAAATTCAGTTGGCGTGGCTCTCCCCAACATGGAGCTAAACATAAGGGAAATTGAGTTTTGCGTGTTTGCTTTCCATATTGCTGGTTGGAACTGTAGTCCATGGACATCTGGAGGGCCGTAGTTTGACTACCCCTGTCTTAGAGGCTCGGGAGTCATTGATGGGAGGATAAAGCAGCAAGTGAGCTCCAAGACCTCCTCCTGCTGTCACTCTGCTCTGTGTCCCATCACATCCTGGCAGGGGATGTCATGCGTCAGGGTCTAAGGAATTCTTTCCCTTGCAAGACCATCCTGCTGCTATCTCTGCCTTAGCTTTCGCAAGACGACAGGCCTCTTTGTTTAAAAGGGCTTTAAACTTGGTTTAGTCTATTGGGATTCTTCTGCCTGGATGTTCTTCTTTCGTGGCCTTTTGTATTTGGCATTGCTGAAACTTTAATATTTTGATCATTAGATGTCACGCATTGTGCAATTATGCTTTATTAAGAAGAGCTGTCCTGGGTGGGCTCAGTGATCCATACAGTGTTTCTCATAGTGACCAAAAAGTCCTACAAACAGGACATCGAGGCCAAAGCTTCCTCTTATTTCTACCCCAGTAACTGGTATTCACAGGTACACTGCCTCTGAATATGGAGTTTCCATTTAGCCGATTCACTTAATTACAAATGGCTTGACTTCTCATCTCTGTGGACCTTGTCCAACTAGTGATCATGATTACATCTTGGGACAGGCAATTCTATCCATTCGTCACATACAGCATAAGTCCCTTCTGAAACTATAGTCCATTGGTGTTGCTTTAAACCTCCTGGAGGATTATTTTGAGCCTGAAAGGCAGGAGGCCACTGAAGAACATGAACTGAAGAATGTGCTACACACAAGCCAGAACTGAAGCTGAAAAGCTATACTTAACCCAAGAAGACCCAGGATACCACTGTCTTAACATCATCGGGAAGAGCTCCTGAATTGGCGTTCACCCCTCACCTTTGAGAGTTTCCAAGCAAAGGTGGATTCTGCAAGGAGTTCAGCCCTCTGTGGACTTTGAGTCCCCTCTCCAAGCCCTCTCCCGTCCCAGACCTCTGTTTACACTGCAGTTCATCTGTGCTCAGCTGCTGTCAGCAGTGTTTATAGAAGGGGAAAACTCCCTGCTGCTTCCCTGCCAAAGCCCCACCAGGTTCCAGCTGCCAATGGGGTTCAGAAGCATCAGCACAGGGACTCGGGTGTGACACCTGCCCCAGATGTTGTGCAGGTCTGACACTTCAGACATGACGCTTCTTTATTTTCTGGGGGAAATAAAAACCTTCCTGGGTTAAATATAGCTTTTTAGCTTCAGTTCTGGCTTGTGCTTAGCACATTCTTCCCTGTCAACTCCCTCTCCCCCCCCCCCCGCATGGTTGTTGTGCTTTTAACAGCTGCATAAGTGGAAGGATTTCGCTGGGCGAAGTTGTGTCTCCACGACCCGCTAAAGCCAGGTCATCCCCAGTTCAAATATCCTCTCTGCCCTGAACTCACAAAGCGTCTATGGACAAGCTTGTCACTCAGGTGTCCATCTGCAATCTAAAGCAGGGGTAGTCAACTTGTGGTCCTCCAGATGTCCATGGACTACAATTCCCATGAGCCCCTGCCAGCGAATGCTGGAAGGGGCTCATGGGAATTGTAGTCCATGGACATCTGGAGGACCACAGGTTGACTACTCCTGATCTAAAGGACTGGTGCACTCTGCAGGCCTGTCGGGAACCTTGCAACCTAATGTCCATGCAATGGTTTGAACCCTTGGGAAATTGCCAAACGGCTGTGGAGAATTCTATTTCATTCATGGCGATGCTCCCCCCGCCCCCACCCCCGTTCAGACCTCGAAGCCTGCAAAATGTCACAGATGGTTCATACCACAAGCCTTCGTGTAAACCACTCACTGTTTGTTCCACGCAATACAAATGACTTGGGAAAGCTGTTTGGTATATTTGCCAAGCATTTGCATGGAGCTAATATGTGACTGTCCCACACTGAAGCTATAGGCTGGGGGCTGGGAGACAGCTGGTTGGCCGGGAGAAGGAGCAGTCTAGAGAGAATGATAAAGGCGGAGGAGGAGAAGCAACGTTGGGGAGAGGGAAAGAGGAGGCCCAGTGTGCAGGGAGCCGGTGTGGGACATGGCCTGTGAGCACAGTTTGATATGCCAGTTACTGGTGTGGCTTTTCATATTGGTCCATTTGGGTCAGTGTTATGACTCTCGCCAAGCTGCAGTCTGGGATGACGACCCCTTTCCCCCAGCACTCTTGTTGCTGCCTCTCCTTGCAGTTAGGAGGTGCTAACCCCCTCTGACTGTGCAGGAATCACAGAAGAACAAATTCAGAGGCACATAACGGAGGAGGGGGTCTTTCTTGCAATGCAGGGCCAGGGCAGGAGCAGACTGATGTCCATTTATTAGTTAATAGCCCCCTTCTTTCAGTCTGCCAGGAAATTCGATTGTGTGCCCATGAAATCAGGGCATGTATAAAGGCAGGTTGCCCTAAATTAACTGATCAATGGACATTTTCCATCAGATCCATTTATTTTGTCGCCCTAAAATAAAAGTTCTCATAATTGATTGATTTTACTACTTAATAATTTGAGGCCATTCCCTTATTTATCTAATCTTGTTTTCCCAGAACACAGGAGATCATTTACTCTCTTACGATATAGCATGCTCCCATCCGCTTTTACGGAAGGCTTATTCAAAAAAATACCCATCTGTGATCGTTTGTGCATCTACCAGGATGGGAGCATTGAGACATCTGGACATGTATTACTCCAATGTAGGCTATACGATCAATTCAGGGGAGAACTTATACCTTCCCTACAGAATAAGCCAAACTCAGAGGCAATCACAGACATGTTGTCAGACAAAAGCACAGAAATAATTTCTGCTGTGGCCAGATTTGCTTGGAGAGCTATCAAAACAAGGAAGACCTGGGTGGATTCGGAGCAACTTAGGTAGAGATAGTCTCAATTGCTTGAGATAATGCTTGTGAGTTTTAAAACCAGAATGATTCTTATAGCTGGAATGTTTTTATCTTTTATAATATTTTAGTTATCAATGATTCTTTTATCTTGTTAATGCCAGATGTCTTTATGTATTTGACTACTGGTCTAGTACCGTAATAATAAAGACTTGAGACTTGATTGATTTTACTAGCTGCGTTGTGTATTTTATATATTATAATTGTAAGGGTGTCAAATTTAGACCTCTGAGGAAGACCCAGTGAGGGTCGAAATGCGTCAGGTCTAAGAAGGTCTAGGACAGTGGTTCTCAATCTTCCTAATGCCACGACCCTTTAATATGGTTCCTCATGTTGTGGTGACCCCCACCATAAAATTATGCAAGTGTTCTTTCACAGAAATTAAACCAAAACTGACCAATGGCGTGAAGATCCATTGCTCATGATTGTATATAAATTGTTGTTTTTTTCGGGGTTTCTCAGTTCAGCTCTGCCTCCTGTCCCACCATGCCGATCTCGCTCTTTTCCACTGCTCCAGACAAATGAACGCTCTATCTTGATCTACCCTGCAAGGCTGTTGTGTGGATGGCGCCCCACCGGCCAAGCTGCTTTCCCTGCCGCGCCCCCTGTGAAAGAGTCATTCAACCCCCAAAGGAGTCCGACCCCCAAGTTGGGAACCACTGATCTAGGACCTATGATTGTACAGTGCATATGATAATTTTTCAACAATAGCCTATGGGGTTTGTGTGCGTTTTTAACCTTAAATTTTTTTTAAAAGTTGCACACAAAAATCATATATTTTTGTAACTTCTTGTCTAGTTTACACAAACATTCAACCTTTTAGGGCCAACCTATTTGTTTGTTTTCTTTTCTCTAACCTGGAGGTTGTACAAAAGAAGAAAACCCGCGGTGTAATAACAACACAACTAAGTTAGAGTTTATACAACATGGAAAATGTTTTTCCAATGCTTTAAAAGCACAAACACAACACTGCAATACTCCAAGATGTGTAACGGTAGGCGTGCCTCTGGAAATTCCACATCCGGTAAAGCCCACGTTTCGCTTGGGACTGCTTCCTCAGGGGACCCCAACCCAAAACTTCACTGAACAAGTGCCAAGAAGCTTCTATATAACATTCATGTCCTAATGAATATCTTCATGATTTTATTGCAGAGAAACAACTCCTAACACACGTGAAGGGCTGTGAGGTAGGAGCAACCTTCTTCCCATCACTGATCTTCCTTTGCACATGGCTTCCTCCTCACCTCTGCAGGCACGGAAAGCAGGAGAGACCTTTGCCAGGATAAGGCCCGGTCCCAGCCGGACACACATCTCCTTCCAAAGAGTTTTTGTGCTTCCTCTGCCCTGTTTTTTTGAGGCTAGAACCCCAGTTTGGAATGCATGACGTAATATATATCCTCAGTGGATGCAGATTAAATTTCTCTCACCACTGGGCAAGAAGAGTTGTTATTGTTATTATCTCTCTATCTCTCTATCTCTCTATCTATCTATCTCTCTATCTCTCTATTTATTTCCCACCACTCCCAGCAAACCGGCCTGTGGTGGGTTACAAACAGTTCCCATACATAAAAAACCAATTAACCCCCCCCCCCATTAAAACTCATAAAAATACCATACTACATGGTGTTAAATAAAACCCACAGCGTGCATATCTCTACCTAAAGGAGTCTCTACAGAGTCCCGGAACGTACCAGGGCTTAGGGAAGAGGACCTCCAGATGTCAGCCACAGAGAAGCCTGGGCTTCAGGCTCTGTTTTTGTAGAAATCCTGCAATGTCAGAAAATGCTACCAGTCAGATTCTGTTTCACGGAGGTGTTTCCTGTTACTCAGGATAACATCAAACAAACAAACTGCCTCATGGATGAGTAGCTAGCTACACTGGCGTCACTTTCTATAGTGACTGTCTCAGTCCCTACCCCCAGCTGAGGGGGGGAGGGCAGTCAATTTGATTTGTGCACACTCTGGAAGTTTACCTACATCCCCTGAGGTAGAGAGGAGTGGGCTTCCGTACCTCCAGCCTTGAGGAGTGGGATTATAAACTCTGCACATCCTCAAGGGCACCATTTTTGTGGCCTTGTGCAGTGACTTCTTCCTGAATACAGGTGAAGGGGGAGTATTTCTCGGTTCCTTATGTCCCTTGCACCTTGATGGAATCCTGCAAAGAAAAGCCAGAGTTGGCACCGGTGTGACCACAGTTGTACTGAGAATAGATTCCTTTTTTGGTTGTGATCTTGGAAGCACTTCCACGCCTTGGTAAAGTCCCACACTAAAAAGCATCTTGATATCGTATGTACAAACTCACTGCTTTATCATCTCACACACTGGTAAGGCAGAAGAAAAGGGGAACTCACAGAAGAACGGAAGGAGATGTGAGCTGCAGTTAACAGAGTTCGGTATGCACTTTGAAAACATAAAAAGGCAGGGGGGAGAATCCCTCTTTGCAAACAAACCCAATTAATCTGGAAGTCCAAAATCTGGGGAGAGATTTTTGGGGAACCCTCACTGAAGATGCCACGGGGTGAGTTTAATAACCCCCACGGCGAATAAGTGTCAAGTCAAGAAAGGAGGGATGAATTAAGAAATCCTGCAAATCCAGCCTATCCCACAAGGTGGCAGTCAGGTACCATCTCTGAAATGGATTAAAAAAATACTCATGGTGATATAAATCCAAAAGTAACTAACTGTAAGAGATTGCCTTTATCAGGACCAACCAAAACATCCCAAAGCGGTTTTAAAGTTCAGGCTGAATGTGTTGATCTGAAGGACATCCAGCCTGAAAAAGAATTACGTTGAAAGGGAAAGTCAGCTCCTTCCTTTGTACTGTTTGAGTTGGTCCTAATTACCCCTCTGTTTCTTTTGTATCTCCCTTGGGAAATGGGGCTATCTGCAATTTCTGTGCACTGAAGCCTTTTGTAATAAGGGGCCCACTTCTGAGGGGGGTCTGCTTTTCAGTCTTTCTCCCTCTCCGTCTGACTGTGCTGCTGATAACCCTTTCCAGCTCTTGGGCTGCTGCCACGCCTGTGTGCTAAAAACAAACAAACAGCAAGGCGATTTTATGTGTGCAAGTATGCAGTTCATGTTTCATTGGCAAAAGGATATTTTTTTATAGGGCAGAAATATGAAAAGCATTCCCATGCTGAAACAATAATGGGGATAGGAAGTCCCAGCAAGTTTTATCTGACTTATATGCCCTTGTATTCCTTGGTGGTCTCTCCTCCAAATATTAGCCAGGGCTGACCCTCCTGAGCTTCTGAGATCTAATGAGGATGAGATCAGGCTAGCTTGGGCCATGCAGGTTCAAGGGAAAGGAATAACAGAGGTGTGGAATTACAATGCATCTCAAGTATTGAGACAGTTGTACTTACAAAATGAGAACAAAGTTGGGAGAGAGGTGGCAAAAAAGTTAGCCTACTTGAGTGTCTTCCTTAAACGTCTTTTGGTTAAGAGGCAGAAATTACCATCAGCGTCGGGCTTCTGATGTGTGGCAGTTTATCAAGCTCTAATATTGGATTCTGGATCGGGTCTGTGATGGTATTTCAGCCATTCTGAGTTTGCCAAGGCGTTCGTGATTTCAGTGTCTTCTTGCCCCCCTCCCATGTCTTTCCTGTTTCTCAAAAATGAAACAAACATGCCACATGGAGATGGTGCTACCTGTACAACTCCCCTTGGTGACCTACCAGCTGAAGACCATGCCAGCATGAGCACACTCTTTCTTTCATGAACATCTGCCTCTAGAGCCCACCATGGGATCTGGGCACATTGTAGAGGGTTCCAGGGCATGTTTTGGCTGTGATTGGCCTACAGGTATCAGCTGGAGATTTCCTGGGACTACAATTGATCTCCAGGCAGCACCTGGAGAAAATGGACACTTTAAAAAATGGTTTGGATAGCATTATACTCCGTTGCAATTCACCCCCTCCCATCCTTTCCCATCCCCCAACTCTGCCCTCCCCAAATCCTCAGGTGTTTCCAAACCTTGGCCTGGCAACCCTAGATTGGCTGAGCGAGTCTAATTATCACCTAGGAAAACAAAACAAAAAATAAAAGCAGCATTCCAGTGGCGCTTTAAAGAGACACAAACTGCATTCCAGTGTAAGCCTGCTTACTCACCGGGTGCAGTGAGATGTAAATGTCTGTCTGTGATGCTTTTATAGTGATATTCAGCTGCGTTCCTATTTTGTTTTGCTGTTCCAGATTGTATTCTAGATATTTGGCCTGGACATGCTGCCTTTTCTGTCTGATATGTATGTATGTAATACGGGGTGGTTTGCTAGTGCCTTCCCCAGTCATTACCGTTTACCCCCCAGCAAGCAAGCTGGGTACTCATTTTACCGACCTCGGAAGGATGGAAGGCTGAGTCAACCTTGAGCCGGCTGCTGGGATTGAACTCCCAGCCTCATGGGCAGAGCTTCAGACTGCATGTCTGCTGCCTTACCACTCTGCGTCACAAGAGGTGCTCTCTCTCTCTCTCTTTATATATATTCTGTCAGACAGAACCATAAACACTGTAGTGAAGATTGAGTGTTGGCACAGAAGGCTTTTGGAAGCTTCAGGGCCAGATTCTTGTTATCTCAGGCTCAGAGCATAAGACAGTGAACTAGTTTGAGATTCTCTGCCAAGGAGGTTTTGACATAGTTGCCAACCTCCAGATGGGGCATGGAGACCTCCCAGTCTTACAGCTGATCACCAGACAAGAGAGATCAGTTTCCCCAGAGAAAATAGCTGCACTGGAGGGTGACCTCTGTGGCATCACATCTCTGCTGAGCTCCCCCCCCCCCCCCAATCTCTAGGAATTCCTCAGCCCAGAGATGGCAGCCTTGTTTGGGACCACCCTCTGGAGGAGAAGCACACAGCAGTGTTCCTTAGCCTCACTGGGTTTTTGCTGAAGTAGAGAATGCAGTGGTGTGCATATAGATAGGGCTGCCAAATCTGGGTTAGGAAATATCTGGAGTCTTTGGAGGTGGAGTGAGCAAGATTTGGGACAAGGAGGGATCTCAATGTATAGTGGAGTATTGTAATCCATCACAAGACACTGTGGATAGTGCTGGGGAATGAATGAATGAATGAATGAATGAATGAATGAATGAATGAATGAATGAATGAATGAATGCATGCATGCATGCATGCATGCATGCATGCATGCATGAATGCTCTGGAGTCCACTCCCAAAGCAGCCATTTTCTTCCAGGGAATAGATCTCTTTAGTCTGGAGCTATAATTCCAATGGATCCCCAGGTCCCACCTGGGGATTGGCATCCCTACACGCAGGTGATGCTAGCAAAAAGATATTACATATATGGGGTTGCCAGGTCCCCTTTGGCCACTGACAAGGGTGGGGGGTAGGGCTGCCAGATTTGAGCTGGGAAACTTCTGGAGCTTTGAGGATGGAGACCGGGAAGGATGGGGGGGGGGTAATGTCTTAGAGCCCACCCTTCAAAACCTCCCCTCCCAACAGAAGAATCGATCTCTGCAATCTGGAGATGAGATGTATTCCGGAGGATCCCAGGACTTACTTGGAGGCTGGCATCTCTATACATATTCCCAGATAGTGTCTGTTGAGCCTATTGTTTATTTTGCACCTCTTCTTCCATCAAACGTAGCTGAGTGGGAAATCATGGCCTGCGTGGAGCTCGGGGGCTTGGCCCAGGGAGTGAGTCTCCAGCGGGACCCTGCGCTTAGATTGCCCATCTCCCAAAGGGGTTTGCAAAAGGGCACTTGTGGTTCCTTGGCTTACCATCCTAGAGGATAAGCTGGAGAGAGGCAGCTGTTTCCGGAGACGCAGGGGAGCTGACAGACAGTGTTTAGAAGGCCACAAATAAGAAATGAAAAGCCCAGGCTGGACAGGAAGTCTGGGAACGCGAAACCTAATACCCCAGGAAAGCGGCTTTCAGCAATCAAATTCATCATGGTCTCCGGTGCAGACTTGCCAACCCTGCGGAGCCCGGTACACAGTAAGCCTGGGCCCGTTCCCGCAAGGAGAGGGAGATTTGTTTCAGAAATAAATGTTTCCAGGTTGCCAGGGAGATGCCACAGGTCAAGGGAGCAAGCCATCTTGATTACCTCTTGGCTTTGCTCTGGAAACAGGGCCGAGGTTGATTTTCTGAACTCTAAGCGCCGCCAGGACTGAGAGGGGTGCGCACACTGGCTGCCGAAGGGTGCGCCAAGCAAGGTCAGGCTAGTTCCTCTGGGAATCCTGGAGACTAGGGCCAGCTCATTGGGGAGGTCACCCTTGGAAGGTGCTGGAGCTCATCCCTGCCTGGAAAGCCACACTCTGGCAGGCCACTGTGTTCATCCCACACGTCGTTGTGATTGGGAAGGCCAGGCTACACATGCACATAAGTGTTCTTAAAAAATCCAAACATTATTGTGATGGCCTCTGTGTCAAGTTCTGGCATCTGAAGACCCCTTCCGGGTCTTGCCAGGGCCCATTCTGCAAACGTTGGATAATGCACTTTCAATGCACTTTAGAAGTAGATTATCCAGTTCTGCACTGGAAAATCCAGCTGCAAAAGTGCTTTGAAAGTGCATTATCCAATGTGTGCGGAATGGATCCAGGGGTTAGTCCTGGTACATGTTGCAGTGGCAGATAAGTCTGCTAAGTGCCCCCTGCTACTGACGGGGGTGGGGGGAAGGGTTGCTGGATCCAGGTCGGGAAACTCGTAGAGATTTGGGGATGGAGCCTGGCCAGTACAGGGACCCTCAAACTTAGCTACTAGGTTAAGTAAATCAGATGAGACTGTGATGTAATCAATTGTGCTAGCTCCGCTGCTGAAAAGATAATCTATCTTTTATCTGACCAGGTTGATGATGTAACATATAAAACCGCCCTATTTGCCTTGGCTGCAAGGAAAATAAGGGCCAATGTTACAACCACTAAGGCAGCCTCTTAACACTCTTGCACTTTGTATGCTGTTTCGGTTTTTTTTGGTCTTAAATTTTATATTTTTATACAGTTCCTTTTATTCTATTTTACTGTTTCTAAATTTATATTGTATACTTTGTAAAGGCCTATGGCTATGTACAAATAAATGTATCTATCAGTACAGGGACCCCGTATAGCCCATCCTGCAAATTATCCATTTTCTCCAGCAGCACTGATCTCTCTTTTCTGGAGATGCACTGTCTCTGTACTGCTTTTCTCGGAAACCGTGCGTGTCTCACCATAGGACTTTCGAGGCCAGAGAGGATCAGAAGTGATTTGCCTTCTTCTGTGCACCACTAGCCAAGGTTAGCTGAAGTGCCTCTGCCATTGCCCACAAAAGATCCTTCGCCAGGAAAGATCCAACTGCTGCTCAGTAGCTGCCTTTCAAGGAGTCCAGACAGTATTTCAGGATGGAGTCCTACTGATTTGATCATGGCATTGTTTCGGAATCTTTCTCTGCCTGCCTTTCCCCCTCAGCTTAGTGTAGTGGCTAAGAGGGGTGGCCTCTGCTCAGGAAAGCTTTGATTTTCTCACTCCTCCTCCACATGCAGCCAGCTGGGTGACCTTGGGCCAACCACAGCCCTGTTAGAGCTGTTCTCACAGAGCAGTCTCTCTCAGCCCCCCTGACCTCACAAGGTGTCTGTTGTGAGGTGAGGAAGGGAAGGGGTCTTCAGACTCCTTCCTGTACTCAAAACCAGCTCTTCTTCATGTTTTGAGTCGTGTAGGGTAGCACGCAAGCTTCTCCCCACATTCCTCCCATCCACGTAGCAACCTTGTGCAGTAGGTGAGGTTGGAGACAACAAGGTCTGATCCAAGGTCTGGTGTGCCACAGTTGTGCCAGTTACACCGGGAAGATCCAGGTTCAAATCCCCCAGCTCAGTGGTGGTGAAGCTAACTGGATAATCTTGGGTCAGTCACCTTAACTCATGTGGCTGTTAAGAGATTTTAAAAATGTTGTGGTGATGACCCTGACACTGGCTTGGGGGAGGGCTGCGTAAGAGTTGCTCTGCGGGATTACATCAAAGGTCAGGCTAGTTCATCTAACATCCGGTTCCCAAACATGGCCAAACAAATGTTTTCAGGAAGCCCACAAGAAATCTCCTTCCCAGCCACTGATAATCGGGGATGCACCACAGGCTACACTGAGCCACTGTGCCTGACAGCCCATCCTGCATGCACTGATGTTATCCCCAGTTTACCTTGGCAGAGTAGTTGACACAGTAGTGATGCAGGACCTGATTAAAGAGTAGCTGAAGGTTTATTTAGGAACATACTTGATAGGAAAGAGGAGGCAGAGGGACGGTCTTAACTATATCTCTAGCTGAGAGAGATGGAGAGATGAATTGTGGAATTTCTGAGGAGGAAGAGGAGGGGGGAATTGCTCTAGGAGTACGGATCTGGAGGCGGACAAGGGATGACACTGAACAGGACAGAAGGTGCTGACCTCCCTATCCTTTCTAGTTGTCTTCCCCCTTCAGTACCAGACTTTGCCTTTCCCAAGTTTAAGCCACCTAAGCTACTGAAAGAGAAAAAGAAGAGGTGGGTTTTTTATACCCTGCTTTTCATTATCCAAAGAGCCTCAAAACAACTTACACCTTTCCATTCCTGTCCCCTCAACAGACACCCTGTGAGGTAGGTAAGGCTGAGAAAGCTTTAAGAGAACTGCTTTGTAAGAATGGCTCTAAGAGAACTGTGACTAGTCCAAGGTCACCCAGCTGGCTGCATGCGGTGGAGTGCGGAATCCACTGCTCTTAAACCACACCATGCTCCCACCTCGTCTGTAATGTAGCCTATGGGATCATCAGTGCATCTTGTGGCAGTGAGTCCTGTAGGTTAATTATGTGTGGTGTAAAAATATTCTTTCCTTTGGTGCATCCTGAATGCCTATCAAATACATTGCCTTCCCCCGTTCTAGTTGTGGAAGTTCTAGTACTTGCTTTTTCCAAATGATGCATAATTGTATGGTATGAACTTCTATTCCAGGGGTCTCTACCTGGCGAACTATCAGTAGTTCATTCATTCCCTATGGGCCCAGGGGTTAGTCCTGGTACATGTTGCAGTGGCAGATAAGTCTGCTGAGTGTCCCCTGCTACTGGAGGAAGAGATCGCAAAAATCTCTGCTCTAGTCCTTTCTTTAAAGAAAAACAGGATTTTTCTCTATGTCACTGAGCTGCTAGCTTCACTTCTGGCATGGTTCCTAGTCCATGTTCTGTTAGTAAGACAGACTGAAACGTGGTAACATGGAGTAGCTGAGGAAATTTTATTTGCTCAGTTTGCTCTGAAAGACAAGATTGGCAACTGCTGCTCTCCCATGTGCCCTCTTGGGTGTCTTTTCTGGAAACGAAGAAGCCCCAAATTCCTTTACCTTCACTCATCGGACAGCTGCTGCAACCCCTTGATCCTTTGGGTTTCAGTTTTGGGTGGCCTCCATTTTGTGACAGGAAGAAGAGCGAGATGCTTAGGGGTCCAAAGGCAGCTGTGCTGTCCGTTTCCATGGAGAACAGGTGAAATATAAACAACGCCCTAAACCACCTTCTTGAGCAGCAAGCTGAGAATGGCAGCAGCAGAATCCTACCTGGAAGCCGTTTTCCCTGCCCAGCTGACAAACGTATGATTTTCAGGAGGTGGGTGTATCCCCTGTTCTGTGCCAGATCTACACATTCCTGTTGGTGACTCTTCTGAGATCCATATGGAGCGCTCCTGGGTCAACATGGCAGGCAGGATATGCTCAGAGGCACTATTTCTTTTTCAACGTTTAGTGTCTGAATTTCCGAGTTGACGAGGGAAGAGAGGAGGGAGAAAGAAGGACCCCAGGAATGTTTCCTGGAGCCCCCCCCCCAGGTCAAGCTAGGTCCCGATGACTAGTCCAAAATGTCTGGCCAGCTTCTGCTTCCAAAAGTTGGTTCTGTCCTGGCCAAAGGTCAGCTGGTGTCAAACACCCCCCCCCCCTGCCCGGAGCTGCCCAGAGCCACATGCATGAGTTTGACACGAACAGCCGTCCGTCAGTCATGGTCAATGCCAGAGGCCAGGAAATTGCTGCGGACGTGAACCTAAACACCAGACCCTGCTTCCATTGCCCCCCTCCCGTTATCAGTTGCCCCCCTCCCTTAGCGACCCCTTTGCCATCAGGGATGCTGCTTGCAAAGGATCCTTTCCTCCTGGGGGTCTTGGGTTTCTTCCAACCCCAGATTTGGCTCTAATTGGGGGCACATTTGGTGTGTGTCCCGGCCTGCCCCCCCCCCTTAAAAAAAAAGAGAGGCAGGTCTACAAGGCAGCTTGCAAGGCTATAATTTACCGTATGGGATCATTTACCTGATTAGAGAGTTTATTTTATAAAAATTGCTTCAGAATGGTTTACGTCCGGGGAGGAGGAGGGCTGCAGGGAGGGAGGGAGGGAGGGAGTAGACTCTAGCTGTAATGGGGGGGGGGAGAAGGGGGCTGGCCCACCAGGGAACATGTACCTGCCTATTTCCACAGTGGCAAAATAGGCTGTTCCCATTAATTAAAAGCCCATTAACGAGACTGGCAAGAGAAGGTAGCAAAAGGGCCCCGCAGGGGTTTCCTGGCCCCCTCCAAGGGTGTGTGGGCAGGCTACACTGTATAGGTATTATTTCCAAAATCATGATGTTGAAGGCAAGTTTTTGTTTGGTGTTTTAAAAAAAACAACAACAAAACTAGGGCTGCTTCTCTCCTCCCTTCCCCACCAACCTTTTTACGGCTAGATCCTTTAATTATAATGACAGTTTCTTCCAATTAGCTGGGGGTGGTTAAGCAGCCGTGGGCTGGGGTGGGGCGGGGTGGGGGGAGGCCCTGGGCTCCCATCAGCCCTTCAGGAGGCTGAAAGACAGGATGAAAATAATGTTGCCACTTTTAAAATCTGGTCGTGCTCCTGCCCCTTTTAGCCATGGCTTGTCTTTTTTTGTTTTGGCTTCTGGGCTAAGGGGGAAGTATGTGGTAAGTATGTAGTTTCTCGCCCTGGGATTTTGTTTTATACTACTTTTTACATGACTAGATGGTTTTTGCACCCAGGCCTGCCTGGGCCTACTGTCTAGAGATGGCAGCCTCCAGGTGGGATCTGGAGATCCCCTGGAATTACAGCTGATCCCCACTCTGCAGAGATTAGTTCTGCTTGAGAAAATGGATGCTTCGGAGGGTGGTTTTTATGGCATTGTCCTTTGCTGAGGTCCCCGTTCTCCCCAGGCTCCATCCCCAAATCTCCAGTTCTCCAACCTGGATCTGGCAACCCTATGCCCTGCTGGTGGCTGGGGGGGGGGTGTACACACTTATGCTATCTAGATTTGTTGGGCTTCACCTGCAGAACCTGCCCCAGGTCCCAGAGCTGGCCACCTCAACCTTAAAGAGCAGCCTGCCCTGTCCGGTGCAGCAGGTGGCTGTTTTTCTAAGCATGGAGAAGTGAAGGGTGGGGGCCTCACAGGTTTAATTCTTGAAGGACAAGCAGCCATGAAAAGCAGATCTAGGGCAGGGGGGGGGGGGGTCGGCACGTAGGAAGGACGGACTCTGGGACTTCCCCTTTTCCAAGCTGTGCCAAACATTCCCATTAAGCCGATGCAAACAACACATAAAAATGTCTGAGTATCTGGGGGTGTATTAAAACCCTGCCTGTAACAGGGAGATTGCACCACATTTTTTTTCCTGCCAGATTTCACAGGGTAGAATAATATTTTGTGGTCTCCAACTCATCACCAGAGGAAAGCCCTGGGATGTCTCTGGCACACCCCATTTTGCAGCCTTTGCAGTGTGGGAATTTGGACCATCGGGTGTTAGATCGGAGCTGATGTATTGCAGGGCTTCCAAAAGGGGGATTTGCAGACGGCAAGAAGAGGAATGGTTTGCATAAACCTGATCCCCCAGGGATGGTGCAAGGAGTGGCAGAACAAGAGCCGGGAGGGCTCGGTAAGCACAGTGTGACCGTTCGATGGCTGGAGAGAGGCCAGAAGCCCAGCATTCCTTGTAACCCACCACCATCCGGTAGAAATTGATGCTGAGGCCCTATGGTTGGCACATTGCCTTGGCTGTGCCCCCTGGGTCAGTCTCCCAGTGGGGAAGAGCCTGGCAGCAGTGGGAAAAGAGGAACGCAAGAGAATCCTTCTCCTCTGGGCATCTTTCCCATCAGGAAATGGGAGATGAGCCCAGAGACCCTTCCCCTGGGTCACTGCAGGGACCTCGGGAGGTGCATTGGAGGGAACAGAGTCCCAGGATTTCTGTATCTCTTTAGACCAGTGGTCTCCAACCCCCGGTCCGGAGACCGGGATCGGTCCGTAGATCAGTTGGTACCAGGCCATGGATCCTCCTTGTCAGCCTTCACGGCTGCTGCCTCGGTGGCTGCCTTGCCACTCTGCCGCTGGCTCACCTTTGGTGCTCTCCAGCGGCCACCATGGCTGGGGCTGCCCCTCAGCGTGGCACTGCACAGCTGCTGCTGGCAGTGCCCCCCAGTGGGCGGTGGGAAGTCAGGGGCACCGGCGGGAAAGGAAGTGGAGCAGGGGCTCAGGCAGCAGCAGTGACGTCCCTCAGCAAAAGACTACCCCTCTCCTGGGCCTCAGTAAAATTGTCAAGTGTTGACTGGTCCCTGGTGATAAAAAGGTTGGGGACCACTGCTTTAGACCCTCTGTTCTAGATGGGATTCTACTCTCTCCAGCAGAGGCCCCATTTGTGTACATGCATGAGGATGCCTGAGTGTCCCCAGGTTCTTTTAAAAACTGCAGGAATGGCTACACTTGCACCAGTGATTAGAGGAAAGAGAACAACTTCCTTATGATTAATTGGAAACCTCTTATTGACTTCTTGCAGGAAAGGGGAAAGAACGATTGGAAGGCTTGCGGTTTTAGTAACGAAAGAAAACCAAATGCAGAATTCATTTTAATTTCAATAAGTAAGCCGGGTCTACGTTGATATATCTGAAGAATGATTGATAGTTTATGAGCCAGTTGGCTAGAGACTTAAAACATTGATGTAATTGATCTGACATGCCTGTCCTTTGCTCTTTTCTTCTTTCTGCTTCGTCCCTGTTTATATCCCTTTTCTCTTTTTTTAATTTGTATAAACATTTCTAATAGAAATTCTTTGCAAAAAAAGGGGGAGAAAGTTTCTGGTCCCTAAGGCTGCACAGGAGGCCTTGTGTGTATCTGCAGTGCCTTCTGAAATCTCAGATGCAAGACAGAGATGCGACTGAACTGAACAAGATTGGTGGTAGTTAGGGTGGGGATACATGGAGGTATCATCCCCTCCCCACCTGGTAACGAAGAGAAGGAAAGCACATTCTGCAAGGATCTTATCAATCTATTTACAGTCCATGGACCAGTGAATTCCAACAAACGTCAGAGGAATTCTGCAGATCTTCTGGACCTCACGGCTTGCTTCTAAAGCAGGGGTAGTCAAACTGCGGCCCTCCAGATGTCCATGGACCACAATTCCCAGGAGCTTCTGGGAATTGTAGTCCATGGACATCTGGAGGGCCGCAGTTTGACTACCCCTGTTCTAAAGAATGGACATGGATGTGCTGTGTTGCAAGTTGTTCCAAGACTTATTTGAAGGACGTAGATCTATAAACCCACTCCTCTTTCTTGTGTTTTTAAAAAATTGTTAGCCACATTTTCAAAAGTCGTTTAGCATTAGGGGGTCACAGTTGGCCAAGGACCACTTTCCCTTTCAGCCGGTTTTACTACAATTCCCTTCAGGTTGATAGCCGTGTCGGTCTGAAGGAGCACAACAAGAATTGAGTCCAAAGGCACCTTTAAGACCAACCAAGATTTATTCAAGGCAGGTACACGAAAGCTCACGCCTTGAATAAATCTTGGTTGGTCTTAAAGGTGCCACTGGGCTCTAAATTTGTTGTTCAATCTTTTCAAGCACTCAGAAGTGAGCTAGGTCCCAAGACAAGTGGGAAGGGCACGGGCATGTGTTTGTCCACATTTGAAGTCTTGCCCAGATCTTTCAGACTGCTTCTTTGGTCAATATGTGCTGTATAGCTGAACATGCTAGCCTACTTTGGACGTACATGGTTGTGGCGAAGAATGGTACAGCACATGGGGGGGGGGAGGTTGAGTGAGCATCTTTGAGAGCCAACTTGGTGTAGTGGTTAGGAGCACCAGCTTCTAATCCGGCAAGCCAGGTTTGATTCTCTGTTCCCCCACATGCAGCCAGCTGGGTGACCTTGGGCTCGCAACAGCACTGATAAAGCTGTTCTGACTGAGCAGTGATAGCAGAGCTCTCTCAGCCTCCCTTCCCTCACAGGATGTCTGTTGTGGGGAGATGAAAGGGAAGGGTATTGCAAGCTGCTTTGAGGCTCCTGGTACAGGAAAGCAGCATATAAAACCCAACTCTTCTTCCTTTTTAAAGGAATTAAAAATGAAATTTAAACCTATTCATCCTCAGTGCTTAGTGCTTTAGGATGCTTTGGGCTGATCCTGCGTTGAGCAGGGGGATGGACTAGATGGCCTGTATGGCCCTTTCCAACTCTATGATTCTATGATTCTATGATTCTGTGTGGTACTCTGAAACATCAAACGTTTCAGCTGTCCCTACAACAACTCTATAAGTCAGGTCATAACCCCCGACATTGCAGATGAGTAGTGGAGGTTAAGGTTGCAGGAATCACTTCAGGCCACCTCACGAGCTTGTGACTGAGGTGGAATTTGAACTGAGGACTTCCTGGATTTCAGATCTGCCCCTCTATGCACCATTAACCCCCAAATAAGTTCATTTAGGGAGACCTAACCTGGTAGGTGCAGAGATGTCCATTAGAACAGCCAGCTCTTCAGAGTGCACCTGGAAGTTAATGGATAAATCAGGGCGGGGGTAGAGGAGGGGATGACTCCAGTTCAGCCCCCTGGGATGTGGGCACACTTAAGATATTCCCCCCCTCCCCTGGGGATATTCTCAATTGCTCCATGTAAAGAACTGGGGGGAATCTACTCACCCAGCAGGAAAATGCAAGCAGAAAGAAGTTGAAGAAACCCAGTTTTTTTCTCAGGTTGTCCCAAAGGTCTGCAGTGGGCACTGCCCTGCCTCACCTTACCTGCTTTTATCTCCTTCTGCCTCATCCAGTTATTGGCAACAAATAAAAGGAATTCTGGAAAGAAAATCCCTTTGAGGTAGACCAGCAACCTCCAACCTCTCACCAGGATGAAAGGGGGAGGGGAGAAGGGCAGCCATAGAGATTTCTGCAAAGGACTCCCACTTATCCTGTGGGGTAGCAGTCGAAGTGTCAGTCTAGGGTCAGGGCAGGATGGGTGCAAATCCCCACTGTGCCTTCAAGCTTGCTGGGATGAGCTTCCACCTAACCTACCTCTGATTTTTGGGAGGGTAATTAAACACCCCCCCCCCCAATCCCCTGAAAGTAATGAAATCCAGAGTTCATCCCTCAAGTGGAGAACAGACCTATGCATTGGGTTGTAGCTCAGCAGGAGAGCCCCTGCTTGGCATGCAGAAGGTCCCGGGTTGAACCTCCAACATCTCCACTGAAAAGGACCAGGATGTAGGTCAGGGGTAGGATGTAGGTTAGCAAAAGGACCAAGATGTAGCTCAGCAAATGCTTGTGGGGGCTCATGGAAATTGTAGTCCATGAACATCTGGAGGGCCACAGTTTGCCTACCCCTGATGGTGGGAGAGGGGTCTTCCCCAGACCCTCCTGGAGTGCTGCTTCCAGCCTGAGTAGACAATACTGACCTCCAGGAACCCATGGGCCCATTCTGCACATCTTAGATCAGGGGTAGTCAAACTGCGGCCCTCCAGATGTCCATGGACTACAATTCCCAGGAGCCCCTGCCAGCATTCGCTGGCAGGGGCTCCTGGGAATTGTAGTCCATGGACATCTGGAGGGCCGCAGTTTGACTACCCCATAATGCACTTTCAGTGCACTTTAGAAGTAGATTTTCCTGTTCTGCACATTGAAAGTGCATTTTCCTGTGTGTGCGGAATGGGCCATGGTCTGATTCCGTCTCAGGCAGCTTCACCTGTGCTCCGCTCTCAACCAGGTCCACAGGAAGTTCAGCCACGTGGCCAGCGACGGGGGGGGGGGGAAGGGGTAGGGAGTGATTTAGGGGAGAAATGAGAAGCGTTTGGCTGCTCTCCAGAGGCCCCAACTGATGCGCAGCCGTCTTATTTCGCTTTCAGAGCGACATTCCCCCTCCCCGTCCCTCGCTGCCGCACGAGCTCATTTGCATGTGTATTGCGCCTACCACCACGGGTGCCGGGGTCAATTGAAACTCGAGAAAAAGAGCAGAAATTTTATGCAAAACTGTTGATTGCATTTGTATGTAATGAAATCATCCAATATTCATCCGACTATGGGCCCTAATCGGAAAGGAGAACTGGAGGACGAGAGAGTCACTGCAAAGCCGTAATGAGCTTCTGTAGTGATTAAAAAAAAAGCACTTCAGCCTCCCGACAATCCAGCCCGAAAGCGCGTCTAATCAACACTGAATACGGAGGCAGGCGATTACGCCAAGGCGGGCTCCCCCCCCCCCCCCCGCAAGGCCCGCTGTCAAAGATGTGCGCGCCTTGTAAACTCTGACACGCCAGCCCTGGACGATCTGTTTGATAGAAATCCAGAAAGCTCCCAATCAGAGGAGAGACTCTGCCATCCTTTGCACAAAAGCAATCGTGCCGTCTCTCCCCCGCCCTCCCCCCACCCCAGCTCACAACGAGAGCAATCACCTCTCTTTTGAAGTGCAGTCTTGGGTTTTTAACTCTGTGGAGGGGCTCAAAGCTCCTCCGCCTCCCCGGTTTCCCTCTCTGTTTCATCTCTGCTGGGACCGCAGTCGGCTTTCCACAGCCTGAGGGCATGGCTCACTCCCCAAAGCTGAGGGTGGGCATGAGTTCAAATCAAGAGGGCTGGGCTGGCACTTGTGTGAGCCTTGCTCACTGCAGGATGGGCTCGATGCTCAGTGACTGCCAGTGGACAGATGTCCTTGCCCAGAAGATGAAGAGTTGGTTTTTATACCCCGTTTTTCACTGCCCAAAGGAGGCTCAAAGTAGCTTCCAATCACCTTCCCTTTCCTCTCCCCACAACAGGCACCCTTGTGAGGTGGGTGAGGCTGAGAGAGCCCTGATATTACTGCTTGGTCGGAACAGTTTTATCAGTGCCATGGTGAGCCCAAGGTCACCCAGCTGGCTGCATGTGGGGGAGCGCAGAATCAAACCGGGCTCGCCAGATTAGAAGTCCACACTCCTAACCACTACACCAAGCTGGCTCTCCAGCTTTAAGGCTCACAAGTTGGCATTGGACCAGATGGCCTCTTTCGTAGGGTAGGATGGAAATCTGACAACACAGAGCGATTAGATCGTGGTGCTGAGCCTGTTTTCCTGTGACTCCGTTAGGGAGACCTTGCCAGGTTATGCCGCATACACTACACAGGCAACAAATGTGTAAGCCTTTGGAGAACAGAATACATCTTGGAAAGCCAAGCATGCCCCACAGATCCTGCATCCTTGGCCTCATGTACATTAATACTCCTGCCTTTGGGGTGCAGGGAGAGGGCACAAATATTTCCAAGTCAACCTCCGCCCTGCCTGCTGGTCTCAGGGTAGCTTTGTGCTTTCCAAATAAACAAAGCTGTAAGTTTAACGTTTGCATGTTCGCAGAAGTTGGGAAGAAAAGAGGCAGAAATGAAAGATTTCCTCTCTCTTTTGGACCCCACATGTCAACAATTTCTTTGCTTTGTGTATTCTGGCCAGAAGCGCCTCTTGATAAATGAATGGAGGGGAAACGAATGCCTGCAGTCCTCACCCAGTTCAGCAAATTGCTTTCAGCTCAGAACTTTTAACCAGTTGTACATTTATCAAACAAAATCTCCCCCTCCAACCATACCCCAGCTGCAAAAGTAGGGGGAGGGATGCACTTCTCTCACCACAATCCGGTAGAGTCAGAGGTGGTGATGCTACTGGCCTAGTTTGCTGCTGGGGCTTGCACATGTCCCTCCTCCTCTTCAGAGATGCCCTGCGAGTTCTGCCAGGGCAAGACATATCTACAGCAGTAAGTGGTGCGACTGCTAAGGACTCCTTTCCCAAAGAAGGGAAGCTGTCCCCTGGCACAAACACAAAGCTCATAGCAAAGGATGTGTCCCCTCAAAATCCCTTCTGTAGGGTTGCTAGCCTCCAGGTTGCAGCTGGAGATCTCCCACTGTTACAGCTCATCTCCAGCCAAGAGAGATCAGATCCCCTAGAGAAAATGGCTGTTTTCAAAGTTGGTCTCTATGGCATCATACCTGGATGAAGGCCCCTCCTTCCCCAGGCACACACCCCCCCCAAAAAAAAAATCTCCAGGAATATCCCAACCCCAAGCTAGCAACTCTACCAGTCTGAATATAAGGATATTGTATTTGCCTTTGTCTTTACTGCTTCTTCAAGGCATGCCTCGGCACCGGCCAGCAGGGTCTGATGGGCCACAGGGGCCCCGGAAGCACGGCCAGCCAGGACACAGTGTTTGCTAGTACGTTCACGAGACAAGCAACGACCCAAGTCCAGTGGGATCCCACTGACTCCCGGCCCACGAACTCATTTTTCAGGGGGTGACATTTCCCAAAAGATTCAGAGGAGTCGCTGGGACATTCTGAGGCTTCAGCGTCCTCGTCAGATTTTATTTCACGTATGAGATTCCCGGCAGGTTCATACAGCATCCAGTGAGCTTTGTGGCCCCCTTTCCCTGGCACTGGGTCCAGGAGAGCTGGAAAGCAAAGCAGAAAGGAGCCAGGAGGGACTCCAAGAGGGGCCAACAGCAGAGGGAGCCTCACTGTCACGACAAGAGCTGTTAGTCTGGGCCTTCCCTGGGCAAGGCTAAATGTTCCCCCATCCAATAGCTGGCTGCACTCCACCATAACTCCACCGGCAGTGGGGTGAAAACGATCTTTATCACCAGGGCACAGCTCACGGGACTGCAGGAGAATCGCTGTCTACTGTCAAAGGTGGGGGTGGGCAGCAGCTCCCCTGTGGTCAAGCCTTGATCCCTGGGGTTTCACTCAGTTCGGATTGGAAGCACAAGTCGTCTCAAAACCACACTCAAGTGGCTGTGAAAATCCAGCAGCAGAGGAGGCCATCTGTGACTCTTTCCTGGCTCCCACTCGCCTGTCCTCCTACCCGAGCAACTCCTTGGTCTTTACTGCCAACAGCTTGTCCATCTCAGCTGATGTGTCGTCCATCATTTGCTGGATCTGTAGTGTTGTGATTGAAGCAGAGACAGACAGCAGCATGAAAGGGGGACATTGGGAAGCAAACACACCAGCTCCAGGTTATGAGAGCAACTGAAAGTGGCAGCCAGGTTTAGATCTTGCGTTTGCCACTTTTAATTCCCACCCTTCCACCACCCGAAGCCATTCTACTCTTGGATGCTTAGGGGGCCATGACAGAGGACTGCTGAAGGGAGCTGCCGGCATTCCCTCACCATTAAGTGTAGTGAACTGGCAGCATAATTGCTTACTCCTCCCAATTCTTGCCACCGTTAAGAAGTGGCACAGCGTAACTGCCAAGAAAGTGAGCCATAAAGGTCCTGGCTTCAAGCAACTAATGAGGATGTGGCTTCGGGCAATTGCCCATCGCCCTCCCCTTGCAATATACAGACAACATTGGCCTACACTACAGGGTTATGGTAAGGGTGACTTGGCCAGTTTACATTAACAGCTTGGAACACTTGAAGTAATTGCTAAGTGGAAGGTCTATCTACCCCAAAGTGTCTCTCGGTAACTTAAAATGCAACTTGGGAACCTATTTTTTTACTAGTTTTTGGTGCAGTTGCTTGCGGATGCCATGCTGGTTGTGCAGCTTGAGGGCCTTGGATGACAGTCCCACAAACCAAACAAGTACCTGTTTCTCAATCAACCTGATGGTGTCTTCTGACACGGTGCTTTTGGCCTTCTTGGTCTGGCCGACTGCCTTCACACGGACTCGGCGCAGGGACTCCTTGGCCTTGTTTGTGAGCTGCTTGGCCAGCGTGGTCAACTTCTCCCTGTGCTCCCGGGTGACTCTGACAAGCGAGAGGCAAAAGGAACAAGGCCTCAGTGGGGAGACAATGGGCACATTTCAGCTGCCAGAAACCACCCTGAGAGCAGGGACAGAAGTTTTTAAATGCATGTTTGGATGGAGAAATGCAAATGGCATCAAAGCCAAGTGGCAAAGGGTAAAGGGCAAGTCTACTCTTAAGATAACCAAATAACCTTGGGTAAGGACTGATAGTAACCCTTCAGCCCCTGGTGACTCCTGCATTCTGGGACTGAAGCAGAGACAGGTATGATCTCCAAGGGTAAACAAGTCTGCTAATGCCAGGGGCTGGCAAAGGCTACGCGAGTGAGCTGACGCTCCCCTTCCAATGACTGGAAACAGCTCCAGAGAGATCCAGCCAGACTCTAGCTCTGTTGCATTGTAAGACAATGCAAAAGAAACAGTATGGCAGCCTTTCTTGCCCATTCCCGGGTTTCTCCTCCCCTGTAATTCAAATCGGAGGATGACCTGGGAACTCGCTAACAATCAAGCTGCTATGCAGCCACCCGGAATCCTCAGCAATTAGGAGGATAACAGCTGTCTCCTTCAGAAGGAGGTGGGAGAGGAGAAGGGAGAGAGGGGCAGGGAACAGAGAAAGGCAGAGTGCGGGAGAAAGTCTTGGAGCTGCAGCTAACTACAAGAGGGCTGGGAGAACTGGGGCAGAAAAGCCACGGTTAAAACACTGATGAGCAAAATGCATCGTCAACGGAGGGGCTGTTCTTCATGGCTCTGGAGTTGGGGAATATCTGACAAGCAGGGGGTTTGCTCTGCTAAAGCTTTGTGTGTGCTTCACTGCTGGAGAGACCGGAGCCAAATGTTGATGGTAACTGTAGCTTACGGGTACAATGGGGCAGTATGGAGGATGCTGGGATAAAAGTGGGCAGCTTCCAAACAGCATTCCGTCATATTCTTTCAAATCAACACAGCACAATACTGATCATGCACCATACAAGGAGGCAGCAGCCTGGCTGTTTACAGCAAAAAAAGTCAGGCTGCCCAAGACCTCAATGCAAATAATACCCAGTCAGAAAGAGCAAGACTGAATGGTATAGGTGAATGATTATAGAGTGACCGACTATGACCAGGCTGAAATCCTCACTTTGCCTAAGAAGCTCTCTGTGTGACCTTGGTCAGACAGTCACTCCGACTAACCCGGCATGCAAAGGGCCGTGGCTGAGTGGCAGAGCACCAAAGCAGCAGGTTCACTCCCTGGCACCTCCTGTTAAAGGCCCTTGGGTGTCAAATGCGAGGAAAGACAGTTCTTTGCTGGAGACTCTGCAGAACCCTGGCCCACGAGAGGAGGCAATCCGGAGTGGCCGGACCCAGTGTTTGGGAAAGGTTGTTATTCAATGGAAGTATGGAACACTACCCATCTGTCCCCAAGCTCCTTGGAGGAAGAAGATTAAAATGTCACTAAGAGCACAATGATGTTTTTTTTTTATCTGTCAGCACTGGTTAGCCAGAGGGATGCCTTGCTTGGCCTGCAGGAGATCCAAGATTCAATCTCCAGAATCTCCATGAAAGGAAATCTCTACCTGAGACTGGGGAGGGAGGGAGGGAGGGAGGGAGGGAGGGAGGAAGGAAGGAAGGAAGGAAGGAAGGAAGGAAGGAAGGAAGGAAGGAAGGAAGGAAGGAAGGAAGGAAGGAAGGAAGGAAGGAAGGAAGGAAGGAAGGAAGGAAGGAAGGAAGGAAGGAAAAGAGTGGGAGGGAGGGAGGAAAAGAGTGGGAGGGAGGGAGGTCCCTTCAAATCAATCAGTATCAATACCAGAACATAAGGGGGGTTGTACTGAAGTCCCTTCATATTGTCCTACTTTCCCCCACTTACTGGGAATTCTTAATCTAGAAGAACTTTGAAAAATGTCATCCCTCCTCTGCAGTCTGCTGTGGTACAGTCCATTCCACCACCTCCATACTCTCCCCCCACCACACTGTCACTTCATTTTGCTGTCTGAAGTTTAACAATGATGTCATTACAGCATTAAGTTATGTTTTTTAAAGGATCACTTTCCCTTGGGTAGTTCTCAGCTGATGTTCATTAGTTTCACTGGACCACCCTGAGTATCACCTCTCCACAGCAGCCAGACACAATTGAGAAAACTTTACCCGCCTCTCACACTTCACCAGAGATAACTGCCCTAGATGTTCCCATCAAATATTTGCCAAAGGTGTCGTTTCCTTTGTAACAGTGGTCAGAAGGTAGGACTAGAAACTTATTTCAGCTTCCCTCATCTGCAAGCATCACAAATGGTCAGCTCTGCAAAGAGCTGAAACGTGTCTCCAGTCCTAAGGTACCAACCTCCCCCTCCAAGTGCTGCAGTCCATTGGAACTTCCTAATTCATTGAAAGCCTCTTCTGTCCAGACAACCTTTTGGAGGAACAGAGTTAAAGTTGGCAGAAGGCAAGCTTGAATACTGGTTTTATTGAGCTGGGTTATAGGTGGCTGTTTCTGAAACATGTCCAGGGGTTGGGCAGGTTTGTATTTCTGGATTGCAAGCCAAGATTAGAGGCCAAGGTTTGTAGATGCCCAAAACACAGCACTTACCTCATCATGAGAATTTTTCAAATTCCCGACAAGAAAACTGAAGTCATGAAATGTAAGATCTTGAACCCGTAACTCCACCCAAATTTTGTTTCTTGGCTTCCCAAGTAAAGTTGAGCCAGCAGGACTCTGGGAGGCACAGCAGGTCTTAAGCCCCCCTATCGCCAAAATCCCACCTATGGCCCAGAGGAAACAGGAAAGGAGACAAGAGGGAAGGTCTCACCAGCCTCTGGCTCACAGCTCAGGTACCTGGAAGCCATTCCTCAAGACACATCTCTGAAGCTTTTGGGATGCCCCTCCTCCTACAGCAAAAACTAGGAGGTGAACTAGGTCCTCCCAGGATCACTTGTGACATCACATTCCCTGCCCTGCTCAGAGACAGAGAGTCATTGACATTGCTTACTTAGGAACGGGCACCCGGATTATTGGCCCATCGGCTTCCGGGTTCAGGTCCATTCCGCTTTCTCGGATGGCCTTGATAGCTGCAGCTGTGCTCTGCAAAGCCAAGATCAAAAAGGCAGAAGGAATTAGTAAATAATTATTACCACATGGCGGAGCTCTCCATCAATGGGGAGCAATCCATCTTGACAGAACATGGAAACATTTAGTTGGGTTACTAGCGAGACCAGGAAGTGACATTGGCGGGGACTGCTTTGATCAGGCTGAATTGCAAAGCACAGCCGCCCCCCTCGGTATCAAGGTATCAGTGAAGCGGCTGGAGTAGAGCGTGGGGGGTGCAGTGGAAGAAAGCGAAAACCGAAAAGGAAAACTTTTATTTTTTTTAAGATGGTTTGAGGCAACACAGATCAAAAAACCACAACAAACTCTCGAGGGGGGGAGGAGCGCCTGGACTTTGCAAAGCGAAGGGCCAAAGGAGATGAAAGATTCCGAGAGAGTATTCCGGCGTGCCAAAGATCCCACGTGGCAGGAACATAAAGGGAAGAGTCAAATTGTTTAACTCATTCCACATTGCGGCGGGCAAGTGTGAAAATAAGGGGGATTAGCACGCTGCCTGGTCCTTACAGCTGCAGATTTTCAGACCGTGCCTTAAAGGCTCACACGGCATCCACAGCCGTTGACAAGAGGCAAAGGTGACGGACAGGCTGAGATAGGGTGTGGCACTGGAGTCCCTTTCACTGCTCGGGCTGCCAGCCCTGTGGGTACTCCGTTCACGGGGGAGGGGGGATTTTTAATGCTTTGTTCAGACAATGCAAATTAAGCATCACAGAATGCTGGATTCCTCACCCGATGTTAACTTGCTATATATGTTAGGTTTCAGGAGGGGTAAGGAGCCAAACAGCTGACTGAAGTCCACCCCACCAGACAGCCACCCCTCTGAAATTTTAGCAGCTACTTTTAAGCATCTCTCTGCAGTCAAGAGTTCTTTTAGGGTCTCTGCCATTATTTAGCTCAGTGCTGTTCACTGCCAGCGAATGCTGGCAGGGGCTCATGGGAATTGTAGTCCACAGACATCTGGAGGGCCACAGTTTGACTACCCCTGCTCTAGAGTCTCAGGCAGAAAGAAGTCCCAGCGCCTTCTGCCCAGGATTCTTTACCTAGAGACTCAAGGGATTGAACCTGGGGCCTTATTTACATATAAGTGATTGAACCTGGGACCTTATTTAGATGCAAAGCAGTCCCTGTCCCTCTCTTAGTAATACTGTAGCCCCTCCCTTAATCATTCACCAATATGATGTAGAGCAGGGGCAGCCAAAGTGTGGCTCTTCAGATGTTCATGGACTACAATTACCAAGCTGGCAAATGCTCATGGGTACTGTCGTCCGTGGACATCTGGAAAGCTACAGTTTGGCCACCCCTGTTGTACAGAATCTCAAGGTGGGGAGGCATGCAGCACACTGGGTCACCCAGCAAGATCACAGCTATGGGGTCTGGCTGGCTCTCACAGTTCTCCAGCAGTTTTCTGGCACAACTCTGCATGCAAGCTGGAGCCTGGCCTTGTTGGAGTTCCTTCACAGTACTCACTTACTTCTGGGAAGCTGCTCATGTTGACAAGGATGAGCTGGGGAGACTTCAAGGTCAACTGTCCAAGCTGGTTTAAAGGAAACTTCCCATCTTTGGTTGTGACAATGACCTGATCGAGAGCCCCTGAAAGAAGAAAGTCATGACAATACCTGTCGACTGACCCTGCACTGAATAGAGGGTTGGGTCTAGATGGCCTGTATGGCCCCTTCCAGCTCTATGATTCTATGACACTTTGGCATTCACAGAAGCAAGTGGGGTGGAGGTCTTCTTTTCTGCTGACCAGCTGTTTTATTGGTAATGGGGTTCTGTTTAAATACCTCCCACCATTTTGCGAAATTCATCTTGATAATGAAATGGGGGAAAAGGAACTTGCAAGAGCTCACAGCAACGGTGACAGTGTAGTGGTTAAGAGCATTGGCCTATCATTTGGTGAACTGGGTTTGATTCCTCACTCCTCCACATGCAGCCAGCCGGGTGACCTGGGGCCTGTCACAGTTCTATTACAGCTGTTCTCATCAGAGCTCACTCAACCTCACGTACCTTACAGGGTGACTGCTATGGGGAGAGGAAAGGAAGGCGATTGTAAGCCACTTCAAGACTCCTTCAAGTAATGAAAACTGGGGTATAAAACTCTTCTTCTAAAACAAAATCAGGGGAAATTGCCCATACATTTTCCTTCCTGGAATCAACTCGGCACAGAACAATACTGTCCTGATAGAAACAGGAGCATCTTTTTGGTCCTCCTTCTCCCAAGATGTTCTCTAGTTACTGGCTTTATTAACATCCTTTACCCTGACCTCTTAAAGGAGAACAGATGCTGCGTAATACCTACCAATAATATGTGCATTTATTTAATGTTGATGTTGATGATCAGCTAGCCAACCACTAACAAGGTTAGCTGATTCAAACTTCTGCCAGGCAATTAAACATCCCTAAGAAGAGGAGCCCGGTCCAGAATGCTCAGGCCACCAGCTTCTGAAGGAACCATGAAGGGCCAAAAAGAAACCAGCTGAAGTGGCCCCTCACCCATCTCCTTGAGGGTCATTGTGCTTTGAGGGGAAGGCAAGGGAAAGATACACAAGATTCATCCTATCGACTCACAGCTAGAGAAACAACAGCCCAAAGTTTTTCGAAGCTGTTTGTTGATTGGTCTTTTCAAATGTGAATGGTAACCCACCCCATATGCCACATAAAGCTGGCAGATGATGAGTGCATTAAATAAGCCAAACCACTGAAACCTCTAATTGGTTGCTGACCCTATTACTTTGGTTCTGTAGAGGGTCCAGCACACTGTTACCGGCAGATGCAACCTGTTGTTATTTCAAACTCCTGCTCCCTCCACCAGTTCTTTTTGTAATCTGCTCCTGTGATGGCTGCTGCATGTTGCCAGCCAGAAAAGGAGGTCCTTGGAACACAGAGAGAGTTCAGCGGGTTGAGACAACTTGAAAAAGGGCTCCAGTAGTGTGTTCAGAGCTGAGCCTCACCCTTGCTGGTTATGTCATGTCAAGAACAGTCCAGCCAAAAGCATTGCATTCATTTTTATCAGTTAAAACTGAGTTGAGCTGGCTTTGTGGGACAAATTTCCTTAAAGACAATTAGGAGCTGTCCACTGACCACACCGTTCTAAGCTTTTAGCGGAATATACCTCTGTGTATCTCTTCATCCACCTCCCCCCCTGCCCACCCCAGTCCTGAAGGCAATTTGCAAGAGGCTAATTTAGTGGCAATTGCATCTTTCCTGCTTGGGCCCTGCTGGTAACTGACAGCTCCCTTCCTTGTCACATCTGCAAACAGTTTGCTTAGATGCTTCTGACATCTCCCACTTGCAACGGCCTTTGGCAGGAAGCTATTAGCAAAAACGGATCCTTCCTGGTCAAGCTCAGGGTGAAGAAAGATTTTGTTAAGACTCTTCAGCGGCGGTTGCTTTAGTGCCCAGTAAACTGCTTGGGGAGATGTTCTGGGTATTCCGATAGTTACACTGCAGTTGAAGCTGTATTGCCAGAACATCTCCCCAAGCAGTTTACTGGGCACTGAAACACTTGCTTCCTTCAGTAAGTTGCTGCTGTGAAAAATGATACAATTTGAAGGAGGAAAAATACACAAGAAATTCCTGACAGCACATAATGTGTTTGAAGAGCCCTCAGCATCCAGGCAGGGGGTCCCTACTTGCCCATGTGGAGTTCCTATGTAAACAAATAAACAGGCACTGGGAACCAAATTAATGCACAGAAGTGCACATGAAATTACTTTATTCTGAGTCAGATCATTGATCTAGCAAGGTCAGTATCATCTACCTTGACTAGGAGCACTCTCCAAGGACTTGGGTGTTTCATATTACCTGTTCCCTCATTCTCTTAACTGAAGGTGCTAAGGATTCAGCCTGGGATCTTTAACAAGCGAAGCAGATGCTCTGCTACTTAAGCATGGCCATCCATTCTGCCAATGCCCACAAAAGATTGCTGGACCAGGACAATGGAAGATAAAGGGGGCTTTGCCAGAGCTTCCAGTTATGTCAAGCTAGGTAGCTAAAGAAATAAATGTCTTTGTAAGTCCCCTGAGGGGCCAGAGCTAGCTTTCCTTCCTTGGTGGGGCTGCCATATTTCTGGGAGAGACGGGAGGCTTTAAAGAAATGAACTGAAATAAAGAATATTCTCTTTACCAAAAGAGGCCGAGTTACAACGCACAGAAAGCCAAGTGTGAAACCTTTCTTCACTGGACGATATGGACTGATCTTCTTGCACTGGAAGCATCAGAAATTAATGTGCTGAAGGAGGAGGAGGATTCTTGCGCTCCAAAATGTTTCCCTAGAAAGATTAATACCTCTCTTCCTCAAGATACTGCCTTTGAGCCCCTAGTATATTCACAGCCTTAGAACTCTTATTGTCAGAATAACTTAAGCCTCATGAGACTGAAAGTGAGCAAGTCACAAAGACGGAGGTTGGAATGGTGTTCTTTCCAGAGACTGGAAAAGAGTGGCCACTTTTTCCTCTCTTAACCAGAAACTCCTTCCTTCCTTCCTTCCTTCCTTCCTTCCTTCCTTCCTTCCTTCCTTCCTTCCTTCCTTCCTTCCTTCCTTCCTTCCTTCCTTCCTTCCTTCCTTCCCTCCCTCCCTCCCTCCCTCCCTCCCTCCCTCCCTCCCTCCCTCCAATGCAGACATTATGCCAGATTAAAGTCTCCCCCCCTCCCCCACCCAAAAAAATTATCAGGTAGGATGAATCAGAATGCAACTTGTACTATGACACCCTAGATGCAACTTGTACTATGGTTGTGCGCAGCAACGTTCCAATCGGCCGTTCCAGGCCGACGCAGCCAGCGCTACGCCGCAGGGGGGGAGGGGAGTTGCAGATGTCTGTGCATAACTCGGTGCACACACAGGAGCTCCGTGCCTGCGTGTGTGCGCAGAGTTACACACAGGTGCCAGCGCTCCCCCCCCCCCCCCCCCGTGCAGTCCGGCACTGGCTGTGTCAGCCTGGAACGGCCTATTTGGATGCCGCCACGCACAATCTTAACTTGTACTGCAAGGTATCAGTTCTTCCATCTTTTGAGTTAAACATCATTCTAGTCTGTAAGCTCAAACTATGGAGGAAGAGGGGGGTTTACAAAGAAAACACCACTTCCTGCCATACAGAGGAGTGTGACAAGAGATAGCCAGCAACTAACCTGCGTTGGTTCTTATGTTCACATTTTTCCCAAAATCCTCCTTCAGAGCTTCAACCACTGCTTGCATTTCCTTGTTGACTTCTTCCAAACTGATGATGTCCTCCACTAAAGCAGCATTGATGTTCACTCGAGTCTGGCCTTTCCCTTTCATTGAAAAAGCGCCCAGAGATTTACAATAGAATTAATATAGCACAGGAGTGGAATTGTTCTCCTATATCATAGTATTTATTTAATCATTCGATTTATATACCACCATTCGCAATGACATCTCAGAGTAGTGTAGTGATGGTTCTCATTCATTTCACTGGTACTTAGGCAAGAATCCCCCCCCCCCACCTGCGCCTTTAGTCCTCACAAAAATTCTTCAGCAATCCCCAAGAATAACAGAGCAGCTGTGTTGGATAACACCGTTAGACTATTTACTTTACCACTCTGTTTCCCCTAGTGGCCAACCAGAAGCCCACAGAAAGGGCACAAAAGCAACATTCACTCCCTGCTGTTGCCCTGAACAACTGTTATTAGTAGTACATCACCTCTGAACGTGGAGGTTCCATGCAGCTCTCACATCTAACAGCCACCAATGTACTCATTTTTGGGAATTTGTTAAATCCCCCTATGTAAGACAGTCACCATCACCACATCTTTCCATTAATTACAGCCTGTGCAAATAAGTATTTTATGTTTTAATCTGTCCTGCATCACCTATCAGTCATTCTCAGTGAATAGCTTCTTGTGCATTAAGCACAGACAGAAAGTTCTCTGTCCATAATCTGTGTACTTGTCACAACATTTAAAAAATCCCACTATATTCTAAACTAAAACCTTCAAGTGCTTCTTCACAGGGAAGGTCCTTCAACCTCTTTGGTAACTGTCATTTTCTGTACCTCCTCTATATCTGCTACCTTTGAGAACAAAGCTGGTTAGCAACACAAATAATTTATCAAAAGTAACATTATACCTACATGACCGCTTGTTCATCTAAGCTCAGAATTGTCTCCTCTGACTGGCAGGACCTCTCAGGCAAAGGCCTTTCCTAACAGCAGTTGCCCACAAGCAGTTGATGTACTACACAATTCTCTAACCGGGACCTGAACCTACACTGAACCACAGACCTTTTACTGAGTGAAAGAAGCTGGGAGGTCTTTCAGCCATGACAACTATGTGGTCTGAAAAAAAATTGAGCTAGTACATGACTGTACAAATGATACCCCAAAATAAAACTTTTGGCTTCTTACCTTTGGCTTTTTTGGCAGCAAGATGTCTGACCTGCAGCATCTGCCAGACCCTGCTTTGGCTGCAGTCATTCAGCACAGGACCCCACACATTCTGAGAAGCTTGTGGTGATGACCTCACAATTCCCAAGGCAGAGTAACGAAGGAGGGGAGGCAACTGCCAGAAACATCTCAGTGACCCAGCCATGGTATATTCTTTGCATCTACCTAAGAAGGGGAGTGACACAACAGGTGGTTTGTAAAAACAGCATATCTCAGTGGTCCCCAACCCCCGGTCCAGAGACCGGTATCGGACCGTGGATCAGTCGTTACCAAGCCGCAGCTCCTCCTCGTCTCCTCCCTGGCTGCTGCCTCAGGGGCTGCCCTGCCACACTGCTGCAGGCTCACCTTTGGTGCTCTCCAGCGGCCACCATGCCTGGGGCTCCCCCTTGGTGTGGCACTGCGCAGCTGCTTCTGGCAGCATCCCCAGCAAGCTGCGGGAAGTCAGGGGCGTCAGTGGGAAAGCAAGTGGAGCAGGGGCTCATGCGGCAGCTACGTCCCTTGGCAAAAGACTACCCCCCCCCCCGGGCCTCAGTAAAATTGTCAAGCGTTGAATGGTCCCCAGTGATAAAAAGGTTGGGGACCACTGGTATATCTGTCTTCAGTGGATGTCTATCTCACAGTCCGAGGAGATCTATCCCGTCCCCACATAATGGTTTGCTTATCAAACTCGTACTAGGATGGGTTCAGCTGAGGATCTAGCATGACATCATTGGATGAAGACTGAAGGCAACAATCCCAATTTCTACTGAGATATGTTTGCTAGGGGGAATCAGGGCAATTCACCAGCCATCCTACACATGCAACCCACCCTATGTTGTGATTGGTGAAGAGTTGGTTTTTGTAACCCCACTTTTCACTACACAAAGGAGTCTCAATGCTGTATACGATCGCCTTTCCTTCTTCTCCGCACAAGAGACACCTAGTAAGGTAGGTAGGACTGCAAGAGCTCAGACAGAAATGGCTTGCAAAAACTCTAACAGGACTGTGACTAGTCCAAGGTCACCCAGATGTCTGCATGTGTGGGGAATCAAACCTGGTTCTCCAGATTAGAGTTTGCTGCTTTTAACCACTACACCAAGCTGGTACTCCCCTTTTAAGACATCTCATATTCATTGACAGGTCAGTTTTTAATATGCATATATTTAAATGATTCATGTGAAAAAGAACAGTGGGACAACCCATTTCCCTTTGGGAAATGTAAGCATCCTAGTGCTGCTTCCAAAGGAGAAAGACTTGTCTTAGCCAGACCTGCTTTAAGAGAATATATTGTATCTTTAGTATAGATTAATAGCCAATGTATTTAGAGAGGTAGCCATGTCAGTCCAACAGCCCTGTAAAAAGTAATATTATGTCTCCCAGGAATCGCTGGCATGCACAGGCTGATTCTGGAACAAATGGCATTGGTCTTTGAAGTGACACTGGACTTCAGTTTAATTAGCAGCCAAGAAGGGCTAATTGAGAAGGTGGCATACACACTTTCTGCTGCGTCAGTGTTAAACACATTTAGAGCCAGTTGGACTGTGCCTGCGCCAGCCCAAGGGGCACATGTCTTCACCCTGTCATAGTATAGGGGAGGAAATCAGCAGTTACCAGGGTTCTTCTTTTTGCTAAAATTAACACGCAACCTCTTCCATTTGCTTCAATGAACTTGCTTCAAACCAGAGCTGAGCACAAAGTGCTCAGTACAACAAAGCCAGTTATGAAACACTTTCTTCTACCAGTGCCTTTTAGACAGCCCTTTTAATTTCCCTTTCTCAGAATTCCTGAGGAACGCAAAGCAACAGAGCGCGGAATGAAAACGGTTTCAGCCAGCCGTGCAGAGTAGACCTATCTGACCCGGATCTTCCATTAGGTCCTCCCCCCACCCACCAGAAACTTCTCACCCACCAGCCCCGCCTCTTCCCTTGCAAGCCCCGCCCCCTCTCCGAGGAAGCCTCAGCGCGCTCCCTCTTCCCCTCCCCGTCCTTGCCTTCAACTCAGCTTCTCCTACCCAACCTGCGGGCCGGACAAGCGTCTTCTCCGTGGAAGAAGAAAACCACGCTAGTGGCGCGCGCTTGTGACGTTTCCTCTCTTCTCGGCGCGCGCGCAAGTGACGGTGTCCCCAGCGGCCGGTCCTGCTGCGTTTCCCTTCGGCGCGGCCCGGTGACGTCACAACGGGGCCAAGAGAGGCGCTGAGGGGATGCCGGTGAGTCTTTTGTTGGGGGGGGGGGGGGGGAGGAGGGTCGCCATTTTCCTCCTCCTCCTCCTAGTTTTTTGTGTGGGGAGGGCACTCGGGTGGAGTCGCCCCGTCCGACTGTCCGCTAGCAGTACCGGGACCGAGGAGTGGAGTTCTCGGGGGGGATCGCGCACTGCAGCCGCCCCGGGGCCCCTCGAGCGGTCCTGGGAGCAGAGAAAGAGAGGGCGGCCGGGCGCTATGAGGCTGACCCTTCCCTGGCCTCGACGGGTGGCCCCAGGCCGCCCCCCCGCTCTGCGACCTCTTCCTTTCTCTGGAAGACGCTCAGGAATTATCTAAATGCGAATGCTGAAAACAACACCTGCGTGTTAAGTCTCCTTTGACTGTAATGATAGCCTTTTCCCTGCTCCCTCATTGTTCGTATTGGTCGGGGCTGGTGTATTTGCCGTTGCTCTTAGGGAGGGTTTCCATCTCGAGTGGTTGTGTTAATTGTAGGTCAGTTGTGGGGAAAGAAATATTCTGATTTTTTAAAACGGCTGTTCCGACTTTTGAAGCAGTTCACAGATACACTGACCAAAGGCCTTAAGGTGGGTTACCGTTTTAAAGGCTTGTGTTAGACAAGTGTTTATTATACGCTCAGTGGTCGGGCAGTGTATTTGCATATTTATTTATTTTTATTTATATACTGCCCTCCCCGAGGGCTCAGGGAGGTCTTCGATTCATTTAGGGTTGCCAGCTTCCAGATGGTGGCTGGAGTTATCCTGGGATTACATCTGATGTCCAGGAGACAGGGGTTGGTTCAGCTGGAGAAAACTGCTGCTTTGGAAGGTGGACTCTATTGCATTATTCCCCATTGAAGACCCTCTCCCCCAGCCTTGTGCTCCTCGGACTCCATCTCCAAAATCTCTATAGATATTTAGGAGCTGGCAACCATGACATCTCTGATTACAGGATCTTGTAGGGAATGACCCTTCACTACCAAAGGTCCTGGAGAACCATTGTCAGTTACAGAAAAGAAATTGGTGTGTGGTAGCTTTGTATTCTTATTATATTTACAGCTGTGTGCTTGTTCAACTGATGTTTGAGGATATATGGCCTTTTTCAATACTTAAGCCTATAATAATTGTTCTTCAAAGGCAGTAGCAGGTAAATAAACAAAGAATCATACTCTTAAACATAGAAAGTGAATATGGTCATTTCATCCTTAAAACCTTCAGAAGAAACTTTGTGCTAGTTCATAATGAAAAAAAGTAGATAAAAGCATAATCCAACAAAGTAGTGGACTACTCAATTTTATCTTTCTCTGAGGAAAAAGGGGAAACAGGATTAGCAGTGCCCATTCCTCCTCCTCTAGCAGTGAAAAGCTACTAGGGCCTAGCTGCGTGACCCAAGTTTTCTTCAGGAGACAAGCTAACGTACTAATGAGTAATTAGTTTGCAGTATGTATTATTTATTTACTTCATTGGAACCCCCATTTTTCTGCAATGGATAACCAAAGCAGCTTACATAGAATCCCTCCTTGCCTCAGTGGCCTCTGTTATCGGTGTGATCACCTTTCTCATTTTTTTACAGCCCACTTAAATACATGTAGCTTTATTCTGAGGTGTTTCTCCCTATCCTCTTGTTTTCCATAAATCCTGTTTTTAGATTGTAAACTTCACAAGGAATAGAGAGTTGTCTGTCTTTATCTGTGTAATTCTGTAAGCTGCTATGTATGCATATACAACCACTATATACGCAATTTGAACCAGATTTGAACAGTTCCTATACTTGGGCATGAGTGCATTTTATTGTGTTCCAGATCTGTGATTTCAGTTAGAGAACTGGTTTGAGCTACAGATCTTCTCGTGATGGTGCTGCTCACTTAAGCATTGAATCATCTATTCTTCTTTTCCAATCTCCAGTTGAGTTCCAACCAGCCCTTTTTTCCTCATCTCTTCCTCTTAGGTGCGGATGGCGGCCGCAGTGCCTCCCATGCAGAGCCTGCGCTTGGAGAACGCATCCATCTTGTCGGAGGGGGCTCTACAGGATGGTCATCGCCTCTGGATTGGCAACCTGGACCCCAAGATTACAGAGTGAGTGAGGGGTGGGTGAGGAAGGACTTGAGCCTGGAGTTTGGGAAAGGAAGTATGGAAGAAAACTTACAATTGTTACTTCTGCTGCTATGCAAGTCTCAGCTTGCTATGCAAGTCTGACACATACTGAGTCACAGTACTTTTATCTTAGCACTCCAAGAGCTCCTCCCTTCCCTGTTTTGTTGTCTTGTGTTGATTTGGTGTTTTTTTCCACGCTGGCTATCATTACCCACAGCTTTCTTCAGCTAATGGTCAAGAAAGGCAATGCGATCTTTGAGATGGTGGCAAAAAGGGCCTATGAGGTACGACGGCCCCAAGATATTTATGTGAGTGGTCGCCAGTAAGAGCAGCTGTGTGTGCCTGAGTTCCTTTTGTGGTGGCAGCAAATGTTAAGTGTATGTGTTTGACATTCCCTTGGCCTCTGAATGATTAGCACGTTTAAATTGCGTGCTAACACGTTTGAGCAAGTTGAAGTGGGGCAATTAAACACCAATGGAGGAGAGCTTGATTGCTCACAGGGAGATTAGATGTGCGAGGCCAGGATTTGGTTGGCCATTTCCCCCCAGCTTTACAAAACAATCTCGGTTTTATGCATTCCAAGTGGCTGCACTTGTTTTATTGCCCGGATATTGTGTAGCTCTCAGCTGTGGAAGCAATTTTTGCCCAGCTCCTTGTATTTCAGCAAGTGGTTTGGGTTTTTTGTTCCAAGTGCTGTTCCTTTCAGCCGGGCAGCGTCCTAACCATGCCTCTAAGTGGAGTCCATCATTAGCGTAATGCCCTCTTCAGGCAAGTCATTCAGCACTGTGCTAGTTGGCCTCTTCTTGGTTTTGCATTAATTACCATTTTTGCCCTGTGTTTATATTGCTCTGCCTTATCCGCTGTGAGTAATTGCGAGTGACGTTGGCTGCTCTGGCCTCTGGTAAGGGTCCGTTTGTAAAATTTTAGGGAATTGAAGTCCCACAAATGATTGGGGAGGGGGGAGATAAACGTTTGCAGCAGTTTGATCTACAGCAAGGAGTTTCAGTTCAAAACACAATCAAAACTTTGGTTTTGTTTTGTTGTACTGTTTGCTTTCTGGCTAAAAAGTAAAGGTATCCCCTGTACAAGCACCGGGTCATGCCTGACCCTTGGGGTGATGCCCTCTAGCGTTTTCATGGCAGACTCAGTATGGGGTAGTTTGCCAGTGCCCTTCCCCAGTCATTACTGTTTAACCCCCAGCAAGCTGGGCACTCATTTTACCAACTTCAGAAGGATGGAAGGCTGAGTCAACCTTGAGCCGGCTGCTGGGATTGAACTCCCAGCCTCATGGGCAGAGCTGCAGACTGCATGTCTGCTGCCTTACCACTCTGCGCCACAAGAGGCTCTTGGTTTCTGGCTATTACTGGTTTATTTCCCAAGGTAAGAAAAATCCAAGGCTTTTGGTTACGCAGCTCTGTAAAAATCACCCTGTTGCTGGAGGCTTTTGACACTCCTGTTCCTACAAAATCTGTCTCCAGCATCTACAAACTGGGAATCCTATTGGTCCTGTAAATCTTGCTCTTTGGGGTTATTTGCATAATACATATGGAAGATCAGCACCTTGGAGAAAAATGCCCAAGCCTAACCTCCCTGGTACACTTGATGTGCTTCTTAACACATGGGAGATGCAAGCATGCTATCAAACCTCACTTGTCTTCTGAAGTTCTGTAGTGAAGTTCTATAGTCTTCTGAAGTTCTTGCACTATAGCTTTTTCAATGGCTAGTTGGGTGGCTGTGGAAGAGTGTTTTATAGTTCCCCATCTGCCAAATAGGAGTAGTAATGGTCTCTCTTGCAAGGCTGTTGTAAGGGCAAGTGCAGTAAATGCCACACAGACGTTCTGCCCATTAAAAATACTACTTACAGTGGATAGTAGCTTCGTTTTTGTGGAAGACACTAACATGATCAATCATAAGATGATTTCCTGCTGGATTGGTTCAAACAGTGGCCAACCTGCAAGCTGGTGGGCTAACAAATGGCATAGCAGTCAAGGCCTTTCCTAGTGTTGCTTTCTAGTATCCAGATGCTTATGGCCTCTGAGTGTGGAGGTCCTCTTTGGTCACCATGGCTAGCAGATATGAATGAACCTCTCCTCCATAAATGTGTCTAATCTTCTTTTAAAGGCTGTCAAGCCTGAGTTGGAGGCATTGATGATGAGGCCTAGTGATTCCATTCTAACTTCCAGTGTATCTATTTTATCTGTATAGCAACCTGATTCCTTGTCTAGTCCTGCATTAATAAACTGTTTGAATGCACAGATGACAAGTGTGATGCCTTGTAAATCCCAAAGTTTCCTCCCTGTGTTGTTTGTGTGCCTTTAAATTTGATTTTTAAAGATATTTTTAGCAAAATATCCTGAAATCAAATTGATAGGAAGTGCAAATGTCATGGTTTGCTAGGCACAGTAGTCCACACAGCCCTTTAGAAGGACTTAAAGGGCTTTATATTCTGGTTCATTTTTGCCAAACACACCCCGGGGCCATTTTTCATTAATGTTTCCCATTTTAGAGATGGGGCGGAGAGGATTAGGAACTGACCTAAGGTAGTACAATCTTGTTAGATGATGTGAAGCTCCTATTTTCCGTCTTCTAGCTTTGTAGAGACTTTAACTAGCCTGATTCTTTTCAGTATTTAGCTTCTCACTTATCTCAGTGGAAATGCCATTGTGTGCTTGCAGTACATTTCAATACTTCTGTATTGTTGTGTTTGTCAGCGAATGGCATTGATCTTGGTGCGCCTGAGTTTATGCATCTGCAAGTTGTTTTTCACACAGATCATCCTAATGTCATAATACAACTTGGTATTAAAGTTGAACTTCTTTGGAAGACCTTTGAAAAGCACCATGCATCACTTCTCTGCATCCCATTTTAAGATCTCCTGTGAGGATTTTTGTTCAACAAACAATGTGTTTAACAACATCTTGTTGACTCCCAGCGGGCCAGAATTCCCAGCTCTAATGGCTTTAGCATGTGGCCAGTACGATTCCCATATCCTCAGGACAGCATTGTTCAGAGGAAGCCTCAACTCAGTGTTTGAATAGCTCTTAGGGTGCCAGGAGGAAGGCCGGAGGAAAAGGAAATCAGCCATGGCCAGATTGTCCCACACTTGCTTCGGATGACAGGAAGTAAGAACGAGGTCTGGCCACAGCTCACAGCAGAGATGTGACACACCCTCCCTCCCCAAGGAGGGATCACTCCCAAGTACCCCATCAAGATGCTTCAGTAATTTCTAACAGCCTGGTTTCCTGTCCCCTCTTCATGAAGCAGCCCTGCCATGCATATGAAGCATTTCTTGGCCCCTTGAACTATCCTACCCAAATAACAATCAAAAGTATTGGAGGAAAAGAACAAAGACATATGCAAAATTGCAGTTAGGAAATCCAAAATAACATTTGCTCTCAGGCACCAGCAGTTGGACCTCATTGTCATCGAAAGGCGTCTCTTGCCAGGGAGGATCTCCTTTATGGCAGTCCTTGTTTTTTTATATGGGTGCTTGTTTGAGATCCCTTAGATGAGATGTGTCGCTGCTGCTTGGGTCTCCTGTAACAGAAGCACAAAGCATAAAACATTGCCACAACACACAGTTAGTTCTTAGCTTTCAGAAATAACAGCAAGCATAAAAGTATTCACAGAATGAAGCAGGCATACACCACAGTATAATAGAGCGGATGTCTATAAAGACTCTGCCATCTCTCTCTGTCCAATGTGTTTGGTTCTCAGCCTGCTGAGCTTATTGATTAAATCAGTGTGGAAAAAGATTGGCAGACATATGGCTCAGGTGTAACATGTTAGGGCAGGTATTTATTGACCCCCAGATTTCTGTTGAAAAAGCAAGCTATTAAGCACGAAATATAATTTGCACTTAAACCTGCAGATACCTTTGAAGCAGTTGACAAGGTAGAATCTGAATGCAGTACAACTATTAAAACACAGTTGCACGGTGGCCATGCCTGCAGGCTCTCTCTTGTTTTCTGCATGACCTATTGTTTTGCACTGGCACATTCCACGGTATCCAGTGGTCTCCACCATTCTGGTCAACATGCGTTGGCCATGCTACAGTTACAGAATTGCCCTTTGTTATGTAAGTGGGTTTTGGTACACTGTGACTTCAAAACAGAACTCTTGCAATGATTTGTTGACAACCAAATGCACAACCACATGAGCAGCAGGCCTGAGAGAACCCAGGAAATGGGGTATCAGAGGGAGAAAAGGACATTTCTTAACTCTGCTTGCAAAGGAATGCTGCCATATCTGTGCTTGAGGGTTCATATGCTCATCTTGATCTTCTCTAAAGGTAAAAAAGGTAAAGGTATCCCCTGTGCAAGCACCGAGTCATGTCTGACCCTTGGGGTGATGCCCTCTAGCGTTTTCATGGCAGACACAATACGGGGTGGTTTGCCAGTGCCTTTCCCAGTCATTACCGTTTACCCCCCAGCAAGCTGGGTACTCATTTTACCGACCTTGGAAGGATGGAAGGCTGAGTCAACCTTGAGCCGGCTACTGGGATTGAACTCCCAGCCTCATGGGCAGAGCTTTCAGACTGCATGTCTGCTGCCTTACCACTCTGTGCCACAAGAGGCTCCTTGCGCCACAAGAGGTTCCTGTTCTTCTCTAAATTGGGGTAATTTAACATTTCTGTGCCCTGAAAGAAGAATGAAAATATATGTTTCCAGTTCAGTCTGTTTATAAAAGGACTAGGTATGGAACAATCCTCTTTTTACAGGCCAAGGCAGAAATATATCCTGTTAATAACATTATAATGGTAGAGGTACCCAAACAAACTATTATCCAAGACCAAGACATAGGAAGAAAAGTTGGGGGAGCTTGGTCTGTTTAGCCTGAATAGGAGATAACTGAGAGGGGATCAAGTATTTTAAAGGCTGTTATATAGAGGATGGAGCAGAGTTGCTCACTCTTGCCCCGGAGGGATGGACCAGAACAAATGGGATGAAATTAATTCAAAAGAAATTCCATCTAAACATCAGGAAGAAGTTCCTGACAGATAGAGCAGTTACTCAGGAGGTGGTGGATTCTCCATCTTTGGAAATTTTTAAACAGAGGCTGGATAGCCATCTGACAGAGAGGCTGATTCTTTGAAGGTTCAAGGGGGTGGCAGGTTACAGTAGATGAGCGACAGGGATGTGAGTGTCCTGCACAGTGCAGGGGGTTGGACTAGATGACCCATGAGGTATCTTCCAACTCTATGATTCTAAGACAACAGACACGCTTTATCCATTTGTATTCAATACTTGTATAATTGTTAATAATTCTGTCTATCTGTCTCTCTCTCTGTGTCTCTCTGTCTCTCTCTCTCTATCCATCCATCTATCCCTCTATCTCTCTATCTATCTATCTCTCTATCCATCTATCCATCCATCTCTCCATCCATCTAATTTTTATTTATATATATTCCTGCGCACATGCCCCCCCCCCCCAAAAAAAATCTGGCACAGTATTTAAGCTCAGTGACTCTGAGGCTGTGTGGCTTCCCAGCTGTGCTTTATGGAGATGCTACAGGAAAAGATGCATGCTGAATTCTGATGAAATCAACTGATGTGCAGCCACACAAACAGGCCCTAAAAATAGGCACTCCTCTGGGGCTGGCCAAAGGAAATCTAGTCGTGTTCCCTTTGGCAAGATATAAGACATTTTCATTTCAAGGACAGAAACGAGTCATGTTTTTTAAGGCGTCAGGAAAGCAGTCGGTGTTTGCCAAAAGAGAGAAGGCAGTTGGTGGTGGGGGACTGCATGTACATCTAACAATAGCTAATAAATCTTGATGATGACTTTCAAAAAATAAATAACTGAGACTATAAGAGCATATCTTAGAGGTGCAGTTATCTTCCTCTGGTTGTAGAAAGGGATATGACCCCGGAAGGTCTCTGGCAAGTCCAGAGAACAGGCTGGTACTTTCCAAAATATTAAGGTAACCAACACTCTCATGACTCTTTAGAATCCTTTTTTAAGATTTTGTCTTTAGAGTTGCTCACATACCTGCAAGAAAAGTTGAGTGCTGTTCATATGCTGTCATGTTCCTAGGAAGAGTTTTCCTCCTAAGGCAGGACTAACTGAGATAGGCCACTTTTCCCTCGTGGCTGCTTGGGCCTCTCCCAGGGATATAACCACAGTGACCTTACTTAGGAAATTCCTGGAATTGCCTTGCTTGTCCTGAAATTCAGAGCAAAACTAAAAGATACATGCCTGAATTGGAGGAAGTTGTTGTGATCTAGCTGTTTCTGGGAACCCAGAGTAGTTGCTGAACTTGATAGTTGAAGAATGGAACTGTGGGCAGTGTGGACCCCCTGCTACCCAAGGACTGGAAGCTATATTGGACCTGTTGAGCTGTATTCCATCTGGTGGCCATATCCTGTAGACCAGCTGGGTACCATAAGATCAATATCCTTTGGTGTCCTGAAGTGTCTTTTGGTGAAGGTGTGGACAGTGTCCTTTCTGTTCTGTCTTTGTTGCAAGTATAGATGTGAAGGGCCAAAGAAAAAATCAGTGTTCTTCTTTGGGATGAGTGAAGCTTTTTTAAAGACATTGTTTTAGTCACTCCACATGTGTAGCATGAAGGTTTCCATGTAAGACAGTCAACAGCTTTAGGGAATAGTAGCTTGTTTATACTTTAGATGTGTTCTACAAAGGGGTTTTACATGTACAGGGGCTGCTGCCTTAATTGAGAGAAGCGTATGAGGCTTTTTCCCCTGTGAGGTGCTGCCTTGGTAGCGTAGGGCAGCTGTTCCCAACCCTCAATCCAGGGACTGGGACCGGTTGGGGAACATTGGCATAGGGAACAGTGGCTTGCAGCATTCTCTTGCCTTCCTGCTGGCTTTTACGGTTTTGCTTGTAGAAAACTTAAGGTATTTATACTTTCTCATTCCTTAAATAAGCTAAATACAATTTTATTTTTTAACTAAGTTATAAGAAAGTATTCCTTATCTTTCATGTCCCAGTGTTTTCCATGGCTTCACTGTTTCTGGAAATGTTGTGTGTCCCGTCACATTGTTTTTCATTTCACTCCTAAGTGATGCTGTAACAAAAGAAGTGAGAGCCGCTCATGTTGAGTTAGTATTGTCAAACATCTGGACTCCTATCAAATTCAGTTTTCTTATACCCGTTCAGTAAACAGACCGTCTCTCTTCTCTTCAGGTACCACCTTCTTAAGCTTCTTCAAAAGTTTGGCAAGGTGAAGCAATTTGATTTTCTCTTCCACAAGTCAGGCGCTTTGGAGGGTCAGCCCAGGGGCTACTGCTTTGTGAACTTTGAAACTAAGCCGGTAAGATTTGGAAGGGGGGGACGGGTCTTTTCAAGCTCTTGGCTAATTTGTTGTCTTTTTCTGCTGGCCAGAGTTCCATAAAATGCCCACAGTAGCATCCTGACTGATGGGGTAGCTGCTGAGTGAACAAAGGATCTGGTTGTCAATAATAATAATAATAATAATAATAATAATAATAATAATAATAAATGCTGGGTCAAAAATGCTGAAGCTAATCAAAACGATGGCAATTTTTTAGACAGAAAGCGTTCTCTTTTCCATCCCACCACCCACAAGGAAGCCAATAGGAAGTGAAGGAACTGGGCATTTTGATGTGGTGGTCTTTTCTGACTCCACACCAATCTGCCTTGCTGGATGCTAGCAGAGGTCTTCCTTAAAGGAAGCATAAATCTGTAGCTTCCCTCCTGGCCCATTCCCAGGGGAGGTGGTATCAAATTACAGGGTTCAGGAAGGAATAGCTACTGCGTCATCCACTTAGGTCTGTCCAATGTTCAAGAAAAATGCCCTGTCCATGTGTGTCTGGAGCTTGCAGCACAGCTGGCAAATTGCATGCTATAGGTGCGTTCTGTGGATGGCTTGCCAGTATATGAGCCCATCATCTGAACTGCAGGCTCCTATGGCTATTTTTACTGTTTTGTAAAAAGTTAATATTAACCACAGAAATCAAAGGACAGAGGAGCCTTCATTCCTTGAGAAGAAATTAATTTTTTGATATTTTTTTCTCACACAGGAAGCTGAGCAAGCAATCCAGTGCCTTAATGGCAAATTGGCCCTGTCCAAAAAACTGGTAGTACGGTGGGCCCACGCCCAGGTCAAGGTGAGTGGAACTTGGAGTCTCCTTGCTCCTTATAGCAAGCAGCCTGAGTAAGCTTATTGTTGTTCCAACTCCAGAGGGGCCAGCAGCGAGCTCATAAACTCACACTTGGTGTTCCACTTTGTTGTTCAAGGGCTCAATCAATTTTTTCTTCCATTCTTGCAAAGTAATTTTTCTGTTCCTGCCTTTTTCCCCTCCCTCTTCCAGAGATACGATCAGAGTAAGAATGAAAAGATTTTACCCATCAGTCTGGAGCCCTCATCCAGCACAGAGCCAGCCCAGTCCAACTTGAGGTAAGACCCTTCCCCTTAGTTGATAATCGCAGTTTGTTGTCCCAACCAGAGAGCAGCAATGTCCTTTATCCCCCACCCCATGCATGGTGAGAGACACAAGGGCCTCCCCCACAGTGTATCTCTAATCTTCAGAATCCCCTTTAGAAGTTGCAGGAAGGGGGAGAGCATAATTTCTTCTGCTGCTTTGTAATGACTAAAGTGGTTCTGAGGAGCAGGAAGTTTTCGAAGAGCTTGAACCAGTCCCTCCCCTAACTCAAACTGATCCCACAGCTTGAGATCAACACTTTGGTGGGCATTTAACTTTTTGGTGGGCATTTAAATGGATCTCCCCTTAAATGCCCAGGGAGCTAAAAATATTCAGCTTTCCCAAATATTTTCTGAATCCCCATAGTATACCGATATTGGGATTGGGGATATTGGGACATATCAATACTTTTGGGTCCAATATACCTGGAGTTGAAAAATAGTGATTTTGTTTTGTGCATGCCTAAACAGGACTTTTGTGTCCTTAGTGATATTTCTGGTCTCTTAAAAACCTCGGACAGGCAACTTTCTCCATATATGTTCTCTTTCCTGCTTCTTCTGAAATCCCCAGTGGTTTCAACAGCAGTTTGCCATGCAGTATCAGAAATTTGTGACTGGTGGGGGAGTTGTTGTTCAAGAAACACAAGCCTAAAGCTGTCCTGGTCGCGGAGCCCTTTGAATCTGGGCCACCACGTGGCTTGATTTTGGTTGTAAATTCGCTTGGGGGAAGCTTAGTTTTTAAAGCAAACGTCTCTCGTCTCCTCCGCAGTGTTAGTGCGAAGATCAAAGCCATTGAAGCCAAGCTGAAAATGATGGCAGAGAACCCAGATGCAGAGTTCCCCCCAGTGGCTGCTTATTCCTATTTCAAGCCGCCTGATAAGAAACGGACTGCTCCATACTCCAGGGCAGCCTGGAAGTCAAAGAGATGATCTTGCTGAAACGGAAGCTTCCCCCCACTCAGTGACCAACGTTGTATATATTGCTAACTCGGAAGATCAGTGGACTGCCTGACGGAGAGTGCATTGCCCTTGGCCTGGCTATCTCACCCCATGACGTGTGGACGTGAACCTTCTCAGTGGTGGGGAGGAAGCCGAACAAAATACGATGCCGTCCCAAAAGCCGTGAAGAACATCTTAAAAGAGAACCCTGAGTTTGTTTCCAGTAGTAATACGCGAACAATTACCCACATCAGTCTGACCCTATAAAGTACAAAAATGTTATTGTCAATGGAATTCTTAACTGCTTGACTTAGTTCTTTTTTCCTAGCCAGAAAATACTATAGCTGTTATTAGTCAGCATAGAAAACAGATTTGTGTTAAAAAAAAAACCCTCTAATAACCCCCCCCCACTCCAAAAATACACACACACACAAACCGCCCAAACAGAATAGGGGGGCAATTTGTTCAGAAATAGCACCAGTAACCAAATTGGCTGGCCAGGTTGCTTCTGTTTCCTCTTGACTGTTGTTAAAACAAGCCTGAACTCTGAAATTGGGGTTGGCTCTCTATTGCTTCTTCTGCCCAGTTAACTGCACTTGGACATATGTATCAATACGTTCTTTTTACATGATTGTACAGGAATAAACTATATTCAGGACTGCCTATGTAGCTGTTTTTAAATGGCATCTTCTTGTAATGTATTTTATCGCTTTATTTTTTATACTTCTTTTCAACAAGTAGCCCCTGCTGGAGAGAAAAGGGTTCTTTATAAATGTAGACTTTTCACTTAATATCCCTCTCTCCTGATTTTGTGTCCTGAGGGGGTTTTTTTCAAGCTACCCACTCATATTACTAAGCAGATCCAAGCCCCACTTAGCAATATTTCCTGACCCATTTCTAGGGCCCTCAGCCAGATGTTTGCATTCTGATGTGGGTTACCTGGAAAAAGGTCCAACAACTCACAAAACAATGTGAATGCGGGGTGCATCATAGAGAACCCTTGGATATACATTCAAATGGAATTTAGAGCAAGCTCACTGAAAGTTAAGCATTGTAGAAAACCATCTGCGGAATCCCAGGATGTCTTTGGTGAGTTTTGAGTGACAGTTGGCTTGGAGCAGTTTCTGTTCTGCAGGGGGAAAGTGCTGGGAGCCACCCCATTAGTTTGTTTGGACAGCGAAAGGCTTACTTATGAGAAGCTGTCTTCCCGTAGCATTACCTGCCCTGAATTAACCAGGAAGGGCAGGCTATAAAAATAAAATTATGCATCTCCAAGATAAGGTATTGCTTTGCAATTCCACTTGCAAATTCACCTTTCTGTTTTTTGTTGAGCAGAGGTTGTGAAAGGCAGCCCTTCAGTTCTCTACTTCTCTCACTTTCACACAATGGAGCATTTTGTACACTGGGCTGCTTCCTCTGTGCAGTTTGGATTTTTGTTAGGTCACACATTTATATCGGTGACCTGTATCTACTCACAATCTACTCTTTGACCCGTATATGTCTTTCAAAGGGACTCCTAGTCCTGATTTCAGTCAGGGTAGCTCCTGAATTTTTATTATGTACTGTGCTATTTGGGTGGCTGTATTTAACATTTCTGTGATTGGCTGATATCTGTAACAGCTTTCGCTCTCAGTATTTGAGCAGAGGCCTGGGTAGAGACTCTCCAGCCTTCACTTCCTGTCTGCAGGCCAATCAGGACACACGCAGTGCATCCTGATTGACCTGGCCCTGTGGGCACCCGCCCCCAACGGCCCAGCAAGGGGCAGTCTGTTGCAATCGCTGCCAGTCTGCCCCTAACCACTGCTGGGAGAGTTCAGTACGGCTGCTGGGGGGCAAGGGGAACAGAGGTTTGGACAGGCCATGCCAGCCCTTTTTGCCCCAGGAATGTCCTGACTGTCATATCCAGCAACTTCCCTCACTTTGCCTCAGACCTCGGACAGAGCTGGCAGGTGGCTGGTGAGTGCGCTCCCTCCTTCCTTCAGGTCTTCTGTGAAGGAGCCTCTAACAACTTTCTCCTACCTAACCACTGGCTGACAGGGAGGCCACAGAAAAGCCCCTTATCACTTAAAATACTGCTCTGGCTGTCCTTGCTGCTGGAGGGAAGAAACAGCCAAGCCATGTGCATTTCTTCTTCATGACTCTCTGTAGATTTGAGGCCTACTTCACAGGGTTATTGTGCAGACGAAATGGGATGCTGTTGCGGAGGTTTCATCTGCACAACAACTCTGTGCAGAAGGCCTCAAGTGTTTCAACTCCACAGCAACCTGTGTGGGAGACCTTAAATGTTTTTCTCCACAACAACCCTGTACAAACTCCAAAGCAGACCTTTCTGCCTGGGAGCTGATTTTTATATTCTGCTGATGAGCGGTAATTCCAGGAGCTCTCCAGGCCCCACCTGGAGGTTGGCTACCCCTGGTCTGGAAATATTCCTGGAGGTTTGGAAGTGGGACTTCAAAATGGCACAGTGCCTCAGAGTCCAGCCTCCAAAGTAGCCATTTTTGCCTGCAGAGCTGATCATTATAATCTAGAGATGAGCAGTGATAGTTGAGAATGATGGAAGAGGCACAGACAGACAGACTGAACAGCATTGGTCCTGCGAGTCTGGAAAGTCCAGGAAGATCTAAATAAAGAATATTTACAGCCTGAAACTGTAAATAGTGAACAAGTAAACGGCTGGAGAGACATGGGAACTGAAGTGAGTTTTTTTCAAGCGTGGCCTGGTAAATGAAAAGCAGTATTTGCCAGGAAGGTCCTATGAAATCAAAGGCATAAGTGGCCCAGAATTTCAAGTGGAGTTAGCTTTACAGGAATATAGACAGTATGACTTTGGGCGGAACTAGGTGATCCACTTTTATTAGGCAACGACTTGGCTTTGCAGACAACAACGGGGACTGCAGTTTTCAGCAGTAGGCCTCAGGCTTCAGAAGGGCAGATATCACCAGCCAAGCAACAGACTGCTAGCCAAGGGGGGCCTGCGGCCACATGCATTCCTTTAGAAGGGCGGCATATGAGGGGAGAAGGCTTTCCCTTCAGCCTAACTGCCTGGAGATGAACTGTACTTACAGTAGATTCTCAGACTCCACCTGGAGGCTGGCATCCCTAAACCTCAGTGGGATACAATCCTACACAGTCACCCCTCCAAAGCAGGCGTTTTTGCCTGGGGAGCTGATCTTTATAGTCTGGAGATAAGCAGCAATTCCAGGAGATCTCCAGGCCCCACCTGGAGGTTGGCTGTCCCTGGTCTGAACATATTCTTGAAGTTTGGAAGTGGGGCCTCAAAAGTGTGTAATGCCCCTGCAGCCACCTAGCACCCTCTGACCTATTTCAGGTCAAAAAAGCATTGCAGAGAGGAGGTAAGGTTGCCAGTTTGATGCAGGTTCATGTTCTGGAATTCCACACTACCTAAGTGTGCATAAACCTGACTGAGGTCAAGACTGCTGTGCATAGAGAGACCTTCTCTTAGGGTTGCCAGCTCCATGTGAGGCTCTCTACCCCCACCTTCTTCATGGGGAGTCTGCTATGGGGAGAGGAAGGAACTGCTTTGAGGCACCTGAGGCCTGCTGGGTGACTGTGGCCCATTCCCAGTTCTCTCAGACCTCTCAGAGCCCCACATCCCTCGCAGGTTGTCTGTTGTGGGGAGATGAAGGGGGAAAGGTATTTGTAAACTGCTTTGAGACTCCTTTGGGTAGTAAACAGCAGGGTACAAAAATCCAGCTCTTCTAAGGAGCAACTGTGAAAGAAGCATGTGGACACATAACATTTTATGGAGACAGATGGAGCAAAGCGGACACTGTACTGTGACTATCCCATGTGGATCAGGGCAGGGGGACATTTCAGTGTCTATGGCCTAATTCACACAGGAAGAGAAATGATGATGAACGCAGAACTGACAGTAATTAGTTGCCATGTAATCTCCCCCTAAGAAGAGTCTCCTGTCTGATTTTCCCTTCACATATCTGAACGCATGGCTCTGCAAAGCTCATCCATAACCACTATGCCACAATTCCCAAAGATCAGTCCTCTCCCACATTCAACGAACATTTCCAGACACCCATCTCTCCACACCCATGCCACCACAACCTCCCACACAACACACACATTCAACCCCATGCCCTTACAGACTGGACGACTCCTCCCCTTCCTCTTCCCACCCCCAAGCTCTAGCGCCTGTTGTATTCCTGGGTACGACGAGCTTTGCCCCTAGTTCTTAATATTGTATTTAGACAAAAGGAAGACTTAGTCCCCTGGCCTAGTGGTCTGGCTTATGTTCAGGTGCAATTTATTTCTATGTACAGTCATTTTAAAGCTGTCTGCAACTGGGGGGAGGGGTGTAGTCTTAAATTCATTTTTAGTAAGTATGGAAGCTTTGCATAAGTACGGACAACTACTTAGATTTTCTTTTTCTGCTAACGGGGTGTGGAATTCATAATGAACAAGCATCTCTGGCTCTGTTCCTTAGCCTTGTAGTAGGACTGTGAGAGGGGGCAGTAGGAATGTTGAGGCTGGGACGAAACCCAAAAATTTTCCTTTGGATGCTGCTTACATTACAGACTCAGTTGGCTCTCAGAAGGGTTGTGTGTGAAAATCCATAGAAGTTATGACTTTGACATTCTTCCATGCTCTAAAATCCATTCCTCTGTGAGCCTGTGCTCCCAGCAGGCAAAGCCAAACCCTTCCGCCAAAACTGCAACCATTCTCTGCTCAGTGATCGCGGAGGACGGATGAGATCCTGGTTGCATACTCTGGACGATGTGGGAGTGGACTGCTGAAAGCTGATGTAGAGCGGGCCAGAAGATGATCATGTGTGCAATGGCCCTGTGCTTCATGGAGGAGGGGAGGGGCTGGGCTGCAACACAGCTAAGATGCAGGAAACAATTAGTGAAACTCAGCCGCCCTCTGTCTCCCAAGACTATTTGTATGCCAGTTTTCAAAAAATGGATAGTTGAAGAGGAAAGAGTCACACAAGAAACTTCTGTTCCTTGTAGATCCAATTCTGTGCTTGGGATTAATTATGCTGGTCAAATGGTGCATAAATAGTCTGTCCCTATCCTCTCTTCTTTCTACCTCTTACATTAGAAAGCTCAGGCCCTTAAAGTTGTGCATCCTGATGTCCGTGGACTACAATTCCCATGAGCCCCTGCCAGCGTTTGCTGGCAGGGGCTCATGGGAATTGTAGTCCATGGACATCTGGAGGACCACAGGTTGACTACCCCTGCCCTAGAGAGCCACACTGGCTGCCAGCATGAAAGGCAGCTTCAGAGGTCTTACAAGCCATTCTGCCATTAGCTGGAGAAATACGGATGGAGGGCCTGTTTTGCATGCTGAAGATGCCAGGTTCACACCCTGGCAGCTCTTGCCTAACAGCTGCTTTCAGTGGACTAGATTCCATAAGAGACTGACTGGGTAGACAAAGTAACTCCACATCAATTCTTCTTGAAGGATGAATGTGCTGCTGATTGGTCTCTGTTTCCTTCTCAGCACCAGCCCAATGGGCCTGGGCCACATTTGCAAAAGGGGAGGCCATTTCCTTTTAGATTGGACGTCAGACTCAGGAACTGTGACCTCCTCACAAGGTTTCATTTTCTCATGTGACTTTGCCCCAGTGGATGCAGGGAGAAGCACCCACCTACCTCTGGCTGAAAAGCTACTTCAGTGACTGACTCCTTCCACACAGGGACAATTCCTCATTCTGTACTCCTTGCGGCTGCAAATGCACCTGAGAATCCACCCTGGGGCATGTACCTTGTTTTCCTTGATATCCCATTGTGTCTCTTCTCCCTCTTTCCCCTTCACTTCTGCTGAACATTTTGCTTGTGTGTGTGTGTTTTTTAAGCAGTTGTAGCTGAATTGCTACAATGGTGTAGCAACTATCAATTTTTCTTTTGAAATCTAAAAAAAAGTCCCTCTGTGTGTGAGTGTGTGTGTGTGTGAGAGAGAGAGAGAGAGAGAGATCCCAAGAGAATAAAATGAATGAAGAGCCAATAGTACCTTTTTGGCAAAGAAAATTTAGAAATCTGTACTTTTCCACACAGCTAGCAAACCTGTTTTCACTCCAGTTTGCTCGGATTGAGGAGGTTGTAGAGGTCAGGGAAAGGATGAGTCATGCTCAACTGGGGGAAGAGGGTATGAGGATGGTTGCACTCTATGTGGATGTAGCCAGCCCCTAACTCAGGGGTAGTCAAACTGCGGCCCTCCAGATGTCCATGGACTACAATTCCCAGGAGCCCTTGCCAGCATTCGCTGGCGAATGCTGGCAAGGACTCCTGGGAATTGTAGTCCATGGACATCTGGAGGGCCGCAGTTGGACTACCCCTGCCCTAACTGGACTTTTGAAAGTGGGGCATGCTAACAGGCTAAAGGAAAAAGAGGACATTTGTTCTTGTCTTGCCATGCTAAGATAGTCTTGTGTAGACACTTTGTGCATGGGATAGTTTCAGAATTAGTCCAAGTCTTAGGAGGATAATCAAAACAGGGCCACATCCTTTCTGTGAACCAACCAGATCAGGTGTACGCTTGTTTCTGTGTAACCCGCCATGAGTCCATGGAGAGCGGCGAGATATAAATCAAAGATATAAATAAATATAAATAAATAAATATATTGAACCTGCACAACATTTGTCTCAAAATGTGGCATCCAGAATATTTCTAATTTTATTTTGCGTTTAAAATAAACTTTCTAATTCTGAAAGGTGCATGGATATCCTTTGAAACTACATGGGTGAAAATAGTCAGCTTGCTCATATTGTTTGAGGGAAATGTCTCAGCATGCCTCATAGCATGAACACAGGAAGCTGTCTTGTACTGAATCAGAGAGCCAGTTTGGTGTGGTGGTTAGGAGTACGGACTTCTAATCTGGCGAGCCAGGTTTGATTCCCCGCTCTTCCTCCATATGCAGCTAGCTGGGTGACCTTGGGCTCACCACAGCACTGATAAAACTGTTCTGACCGAGCAGTGATATCAGGGCTCTCTCAGCCTCACCCACCCCACAGGGTGTCTGTTGTGGGGAGAGGAAAGGGAAGGCGACTGTAAGCCTCTTCAAGCCTCCTTCGGGTAGGGAAAAGTGGCATATAAGAACCAACTCTTCTTCTTCTTCTTCTTCTTCTTCTTCTTCTTCTTCTTCTTCTTCTTCTTCTTCTTCCACCACGGCTCCACCAGATGCAGACTGGCAGCTGCTCTCCATGGTTTCAGGCTGAGAGCGTTCACATCACCCACGCCCTGGTATGTAAACTGCCGCAAAATCAAAGGTTCAGCCTGCCTGGAGCAGTTTACAATGATACTGACAATGCAAGGGAGGAACACCCAGGTGTGTGCCCCTGTTGCATCCCTATACACACGACACCTCTTTGCACGATTCTCTGCAGGACCTAGGTGCCAAAATATATGCAGACAGAGCAAATCTTTCGGTGTGTGTTTCAGTGCATGAATTCAAAGGGACTGATTCCCTTTCCCCGGGTAGCCTTCTAGTGGAAGGTAAGGGTTCTGGGTCTTCTGTGATTCTGCTCCCCTCCACCCCTTGGAGAGTACAGGGACTCTGCCCTTCTGGGTCTGCAGGGAAGGAAAGGGCTGAAAGCCTTGCAGACCTCCGTGCCTCTGGAAATATGCCTTGCGAATATCCGACTCAGACGCCCCAGTGATTCATCTCCAAGACAGAAAGAGCTGGGGTTTAGGCTACTTTAGGTAGCACCAAGAGCTGCTGCTGAGAAAGCACTCTGCATGTCCTCAGAGACTCTCTCCTTCCCACCCTTCTGACAGACTCTGGACCAAGCCCGGTGGAAGCGGGTTCGGCGCTCCTCGGCCCTCCTTCACTCTCCCCGCCCCGTCTAGATGCAGGGAAGGAAGGAAGGAAGGAAGGAGGAACTTGCAGGGCTGGGGGGGGGGGGGGCGTCCCAGGCAAAGCCCTCCGTCTCCAGGCAGCCGCCTCGTCGGAGTCCCGTCTGGACGGCCGCCGCGCAAGGGAACCGCCGCGCTCAGTGCTCGCCTGTCCATGTTCTGGAAGACGGAGCCGGCCGCCTCTCTGCCCGAGGGCCAACAGCCGCCAACCAAGGTGAGGCGGGGCGGGAGCTGTCCATGAACAGGGGGTGGGCTGTCGTCCGCCTGCCCGCCCTGGGCACATTCTGCCGGCCGTGGAGAAGGGAGAGGGGGCAGGAGGGGCTTTCGTGGGGGCGTTGGGGGGGGGGAGTAAAATGCTGGAGGTGGAGTAGGACCGGCCCGATCCTCCAAGCAGGATGGGGTCAGTTGGCCTTCTCTTCACTATCATAACTGGAAGGGGAGGGGGAGAGAATGGCACCCCCTCCTGTCGGGACAAAGATCTGAGGAAGACTTTCGGAGGGCTCTTGGGGGCGGCCCTCTCTGGGCCCCCATCCCCCAAATGAAGCTGTCAATTTGCCTACTCCATTGCTGGGGGGGGGGGGCTAGACAGAAGCCTCGCTTTTTCTCCTTGCAAGATGTCCTGCTCTTGGGGGTGGGGGGACACTCCTGGCAGGCTGTATGTCTGTGGGGGAGGGGGTGTGGTGTTCAAAGATGCCTTCGTTTGCTGCTGTCCAATTTTTTTTTGGGGGGGGGGTTGCTGTCGTCCTGTATCGCTGATTCTTAGCTAGGGGTCTGTGTGTGTGTGTAGGAGGGGGGGTTAACCAGGAGATGCTTTTCCAGACAAGAAGACTTGCCCCCCCTCCCCCGCCGATTTTACTGCCCTCGGGGGATCGTTTTCGGTTTTGCCTGTGCAGGGAGGATGGGTGATGCAGCAATTAGGGGGACTGGTGTGTGTGTGTGTGGGAGGGGGGGGAATGCCTGGAAGAAGTTTTGAGCAAGGGGTTGGTTCTCCTTCGCTCATTTGATTTGGGGGGGGGGGTCTCCACCAAGAGCTGGTTGTGGGGGGGGGGGAAGGAGGAGAAAGTGCCGCGGGAGGGGGGAGGGGGAGGTTGGTAGCTGCTAATTGCTGCCGCTGGCGGCCCAACCGACGGCAGCTGATTGACAGGCGGCGCCTCTCCGGCCGGGCAGCGGGGCTAATTGCAGGTGCTTCGGGGCGGCGACGTCGGAGGAGGCGGACGAAGCGGCGGCGGCGGCGGCTCTGGCAGGGCGCATCCGCGCGAGTGCCTGGAGAGCCGCTTCCCAAGCCACCCCCTCCTCCCCTGCGCCCCCCTCCGCCGCTACCTTCCGCGGCTCCGTTTTTTTTTTTTTTTTTTGATCGACGCCGTTTCTATGGCCACTACAAAGTTGGGGTTTATTGTTTGGACGCGGCTTATATAGGGGGGGCTGGAGCCCCGCAGATAGAGCCCTGCGCGGCTGTCAGCGCTGCAGCCTCCGGTCCCTGGCTGTCCGGCTCCTCTGCTGCCGCGGCAAATGGTAAGCCTTAGACGGGGAGGACGGGTCTGGGCACGGGAGGAGGACTGGGGAAGTTGAAGCTGCCCGTAGGGACCCCCTCCCCGCTCAGTCGCCCCGTCTGGGTAACCCACAAAGGAGCCTCCCCCTGCCAGCTCCGGGTCCCCCACCTACCCACTCCCGCTCCCTCCTGGGGTGACCTCCCGGTCGATCTGACGCCCAAGTTCCTCTTCCTCTGCTGCAGGCCCAGCCGGACGGGGAGGCATTGCCCGGTGCCTTGGAGAAGGATGAAGCGCGTTCGGGAGCCAGCACGCCCTCCACACCATCGGTCTGCTCCCCGCCCTCTTCGGCGTCCTCCTGTCTCCCGTCGGGGGCCAAGAACATTTGTTCCAGCTGCGGCCTGGAGATCCTGGACAGGTACCTGCTCAAGGTGAGCGGCGCCGGGGAGGGGACAGGAGCGGAGGGAGGCCGGATGGGGCTCCGCCGAGCCGCCCGCGGGAGTCTCCCCCCCCCCGCCTTACCTGGCTCCCTTCTGCCGGCAGGTGAACAACCTCACTTGGCACGTCCGCTGCCTCGAATGCTCCGTGTGCCGAACCTCCCTTCGCCAGCAGAACAGCTGCTACGTGAAGAACAAGGAGATCTTCTGCAAGATGGATTACTTCAGGTAAGGGAGACCCTGGACTCCGGGAAGGGCGCCGGACCCCTGGCCGCCCACACCTGCGGCGCAACCCCCGGACGCTGGACTCCAGAAAGAGTCAGGCCAGGCGGGGAAGATTCTTCTGGAGACAGGGGCCCCTCCGCAAAAACCCTCCCCGCCCCCCGTCTAGAGTTTTGAGTGGCGTCTGCAGGCGAGGCGCTCAAGATCTTGGCGGTGTGTTCTCCGGGACTCAGCCACGGGTTGTGTGGACAGGACTTCTCGAGTCGAGCCCCGTCTGGGAGGCTCCGGAGTGGGGAAGGGGTTGAGGCCCCTTTTGTTTGCAAAGGCCATTCGGATTCGCTTCGATTTTGCCACCTGCTGCTGCTGCTGCTGCTGCTGCTGCTGCGTGATCCTGCCGATTATTAACCCAGAATAAAGCGGCTGGAAGTCGCTCACGGGGCTGCAGGGCTGGCGGGCGCTTGGGTGGGCGCAGATCCTTGCGCTTCGGTTTCTCAAGACCGCTTGTCATTCGGTTGGAAGCCGGCCAAAGGGCCTTCCCTCGGGGAAAATCCCCTCCTCCGGAATTGGGTCCCTCTCCCCGCAGACCCGGTCGGACCTCGGGCGACGCCTGCGGCTTTCCAGGCGGTCTCAACCGCTGGGTTCGGAGCGGGACACCGGCGGGGTCCGACGTCGAGGCTGGGGCTTAGATGGCCGGGCACGAAAGGGACGGAGCCGAGCTGTCCCGAGGAGCTGGCCAGCGTGGCCGAGCCGCTTTCGTTGGAGGCGCCTCATCCGGCTCCGTCGGGCAAAGGCTTGCCCAGGAGGTCAGCGGGAGGCTGGGAGGACTCTGTCCGATGCCTCGCGGCGGCTTCAGTGGATCGAGACCAGCCCCGGGCCCGCCGGGAGCCCCGTTCGTAGGAGGCGGGAAACGGATTTCGTTGGAAGACTGGAGCAACGGCCGCGAAGCCACCTGGGACTGGACGGACCTATCCACAGGGTGCCGGCTGCAGCTCTGGGGTCCCGTGTGAACGCGCTACACGGATCGGGACGTCACCGAGGAGGACTCGCGACAGTGCAGCGTTTGTCACACCCGAGGGAACCGCCTGGGACCTTGAAAATGACCCCGACGGGCATCCGGCTTGGGACTCTTGAGCTGTTACTAGTTATCCATTCGGGGGCCCTCCCTCCCTCCCGGCCGCCCCCTCCCCGGCTTGGCTGACTTTCAAGAAACCCAATGGGGCTCGGACCGGACCGGATGGGGCTCGGACCGACGGCCGGGCGAAGCCGAATCAAGCAGGCCACTGTCGGCGGCCGCGATTTCCAGGCCAGGCGCTTCGCAGGACGGGCAGAAGCCGGGACGTCCACGAATAAACCGGGGGAGGGGACATGGCCCTCCGAAGACCCCCTCGAGAGGATCCCGGGCACACGGAGAGCTGCGAGAAGCTGAGAGCGCGGGGAATTGGGACCCCGGCTGCTCATCAAGAATTTGGGGGGGGGGGAGGTGCTGCTGCCTCGGATTCCTCGCACATCTGCATCCTCCACCGGGAAACGGATCGGCGATATCGCCTGTAATTTCCCCCCTATTCCACCGACTTCCCGGCCCTCCACACTTTCTGCCTGTCGGGTTTGGGGGGAAGGGAGGGAGATCTGCCCGGGGCTCGCTGCTCCGCCGGCCCTGCGCTCTCCCGCCCACTGACAGCTCTCCCGCTTCCGCCCTGGGAAGTGTGGCAGGGGCTGGCCGGGTGAGCGTCCCCCCCCCCCCTCTCGCCCTCGGGGCTGGCTTGGCAGCGCTGCCCTGGCGGTTCTCCGCCCTGGCGCTGGGACAGGACGGAGTCGTGCGCCGCCTTTCCTTGACGGAAACGCAGGCTCCCGGCTCCCCCTTCCCCCGCGGTGCCTCCTGGCCACTTCCGAGGCCGTCGAGTTTGGCCGGGGCCAGTGGGAGGCTGCCTGCCCGCGCCTGGCGGGGCTGGGAAGTGGCTGGCCCAGCGCGGTTGGGGTCTTGGCCCGGCGCTGGAGGTTCCCGGGGCTCTTTCCGGCTACGCTTCCGAGAGCAAAGGCGCTGCCCACAGCCCCGCTGCTCCTTCGCGGGACGCGCTGGCGAGGCCAGGCAAGGGCGGCCCGGACGCGCCCCTCTTCGCTCGGCACAGGAGGAGGCAGCCTGCGGCTGGGAGGGAAGACCGCTGCCCTCCGCCCTGGGGCCCCGGGCCCTTCGCACACGCCGTTTGTGGCGAGCCCGAAGCGACTCTCGTTTGCGTTTACACGCAGCCCGACCGACTTCGATTCCAACAGCGGAGAAGCAGCGGATGGGGAAGGCCACGCTCTCCGAGTCGTGTTTCTTGAGCCAAACCGCTGGAAACGATCCGACTGGGCGTCCTTTCCCCGGGTTCCAGCGAAGTGCGGCTCCTGCTTGGGGCACGAGGGGGCTCGGCGGCTGCAGCCTGGACGGCGGGCCGAAGGCTGGGGAGGGGGGGGGGCTCCCGGGTTCCGTCCTTCGGCAGCTTCCTCGGGGCCGGCTCTGCGCAGGGAAGCGGGCTGCTGGTGGCCGCCCAGGGCAGCGCGGGAGACGGAGCGGGAGGCGCGGGCCGAGCGGACCCTTGGCCGCCGCCTGACCCACGCGGGCCGGGAAGGAGAGCGCCCCACGGAGCCCTCGGCGTGCGTCTGGCGCCCTTAAGCCCGTCGGGGGAGGACGAGCGGGATCCCGGGGCGGCGTCCAGCGCTTGGCGGCTTCTTTCTGCCTCCTGGCCGCTGGGCTCCGTCCAGTTTGACGGGACTCGACGGGGCCCAAGTGTCGCGAAGCCCCCGCGCGTCGTCGCCACCGCCACCGCCACCACGAGGGCCCGGGGTCCGGGCGCTTGACTCCGGGCGTTTGTCAAGGACCGGGACGGAGGCGGAAAGGCTGGCCGCCCTCGAATACTTGAGGCGTGCGAAGCGTCAGTCTCCTTTGGAGCGCACCAATATCCAGATTTTTTCCTGGTCCTTGGGGCAAAGTCTGGACTCCTCTACCCCCACAGTATAAACAGTTCTCCCTTAAAAAAAAAAAAGTAGGACAGTCGGTGACCTCTATATTCCCATCATGAATGTTGCCCTTAAACACTCGAATAAAAAGCCCCAGGACGCCCGGGAGACCAAGCGGGTTCTTGAGCCTTGAGTCCTCTCCAGTCTATCTCAGGCCAGCCAGATGGGTCTATGCCTTAGAACTCACAGCCCCATCTATTGTTTTTTGTCATGATCTATTTCTATTATATCAGTGCTTGTTAACATTTCCCAGAAGGACTCCCTGCCGGCCAGTCTCCCCAGGGGCAGCTCTCCGGGGGCACCTGGCTTTGAACCTGTGGCTGCATCGCTCTCTGCACCCCAGGGACATTCGACATCCTGCTCTAGTCCTGTCTCATTTTTTGCTGGGCACAGGGGGTCCCAGAGAGCGAGCGCACGCGTGTGGCTGTCACCTAGTATTCCCTCCCCAGTCTCCACCTTATTCCAGATCTCCACATTATTCCTCCCACAAATTACTAAAAATGCCAGTGGTTAGATGCCGCCTCACTCTGGATTCTCCTACGAGAGGGAGTATCTCAGGGTACCAGTGGATGCCGGGATGGTGCTGATAAAATGGTCGTCTTAGGTTTTGCAGGAAGACTGAGGAAACGGCCCAGTGCTCGCCTTGAACCAGCCTGCTAAAGTTCCCCTCTCTTGTATCTCGCGAATTTGTGATGATTCCAGGGGATTCATATGTCTCCCTCCCATCAATATTTTGCTATCATCTGGTAGGGTCTAGGGAGGGAGAAATAAATATCAATGGAAACAAACCATAGATAGCAGTAGGGGAAGTGCCACTGATTTGTGGGGGATGCGTAGCTTTAAAGTGTGGGCTTTGGATGCCTTTGGTGGTGACAGAATGACTCGTATAAGATCAGCCAGAAGAGACATTAGGCCAAATGCGGGTTGATCATCGCTACTCTGCATGCAAAATCTCTGGTTACCCAAAATTCTTTGCTGGCTGGAATAAGGGAAAGTAGCTAACTCCCTACAAAGAGAAGCAGAGCATTACAAGTGCCTGCAGCTGTTTTGAGTAAATGCTTTAGAAGGAAATGAAGACCCTCTTTATGTTTACAGGGCTTGGTAGCTGATCTATAATAAACTTAAAGCCAGCATTCTGTGCCCTGTTGCAAAATGCTTTAATGGTCCCCTCCCCTTCAATTTGCTGCTGTATTGTCTAGAGAATCTGAAGTGGGTAATGGCATTCTGGCTTCCCTGGAACTGGGGATATTTTTTTGGTCTTTTAAATTGTCAACTCATTAGAGATTTTTTAAAATTAGACCAATCTTTTGGCTTTTAATTGGTTGAATTTACATAAATGAGCATATTGCTTTGCTATTGGTGTATCTTTAGAGGAGGAAGGTTGAGAACTTCTCCTGAGAGAGATCCATGAAAGCCACCATTCTGGGTGGGAGAATCAGCGCCATCTGCTTTTTCACGGGCTTTGACACAGCAACATGGCAGAGTCCAAATGGCTTTGCACACCACATTTAACAGACACCTTGGCGCTAAATTTGTCTGCAAACCATCCATTTTGACAGCCCCAGGCTACTGGGGAAGTCACAGAATTGTTCCATCCTGAAAGGCGAAATATCAGTCAGCTGTTATTGCAAACTGAGTTTGGTACCGCCATGAAAGAAGTGGCATGGCGGAACAGCCTGCAATCAAGCTGCAATTAAAAAAAAATCAGCACTATTTTGGGCACACGTGAATTGTGCTAATGAGATATAGGAAGCGATACGGAGTGATTTGAAAAAGGAAGGAAGATCTCAGCCAACATAGGTACACTAGGTTATAATTACAGATTTGGGAAATGGGGGGAGGTGAGAGAATGAGGTGTCCTTGAAATGGCTGCAGCTGGTTGTGTGAGGTAGATGTGACTGAACCACATCAAATCCGTTCACGTTCGATGCTGGGATGTCATCTTGTGTCAAGGAGAGAACCGGAGGAAGGGTAGCCACCTGGAAGCTCGCAAAGGTCAGACTTAGTACAAAAATACAATTAAAATGTATGTTAATTAAATTTATCTGACTATTTGTGTATCACAGTCCCCTTGGGAAAAGGAGAGATCCTCTGGGAGGAGGTCCAACTCTTGGTTCTAAAAACACTTTCTCTGGCCTAGCCTCAGAAGTGTGTGAACCGATGATGGAATAGTCCTTATTGGAGAGGAAAACACACAGGGGACATGCTCAGAGAGGCTCTCCCTTTCTTATTCATGTTCTCCTCATAGATTCAGGTGGGCAGCCGTGTTAGTCTGAAGCAGCAGAACAAATTTAGAATCCACTGTCCCCTTTAAGACCAGCGAAGTTCATGCACAATTACACATTGTATCTGAGGAAGTGTACTGTGCACACAAAAGCTCATACCTTGAATAGAACTTTGTTGGACTTAAAGGGGACACTGAATTCCAAATGTGTTATTATTCATGTTCCAGAATAAGCTCTGGCAGTTAAAAAAAAGAAAAACAATAGTATAGGAGCTTGACCCCCTCCCCTCATTTAAATTTGAATCGCTTCAATTAAACCCATTCCTGATTGCAAAGATGCTAAACTTGATGACAGTATTTAAACCTGAATGCTGGATGCAGAGCAATTTGTTTGAGCGGAATCCCTGGGACAAACATGGTGGTGTGGAGGTATTTGTGGGAGCATTTTGGTGTGGCCACAAAGGCTCCACAGTCTTGCAGGTTGGTTTCCTTGTGCTATGTTCTTTAAACTTGCTCTGGCCAGCGGAATTCATCTTCTTTCCATATGGCTCTTTAACAGAGGTGAATTGGAATGTCTCTTTAAAAAAAGTTCTAGTTCCCATACATTTCTCTTGATACGCCTCATTTTGCTCCTGCGGCATCCCACTGATTTTCTGTTGGTATTTCATGATGAGACCCAGTTTTGACTTTGTTATCAGCTTATTAACTTAAAAGTTATATGCCACGCTGTCCAGAGAGGCAGCTAAGAGCCGTATAAAAATACAATTATTATGCAATGTGAGTACAATTGACTAAACAAAACCTAGCACTTACAGTTGGAAGGAAAGGCTGTCAGTATTTTGGAATATTTGAAATGAAAGAGAAAATATTTAACAACAATGCTGTCTATGCTTGTCCTCATTGATTATAAATTTTCTCTTGCTGATCTATTACACTTTCTCCCCCTCCCCAATTAAAAGCCTGCAGGCCCAGGTAGTGGCAGAGCTGTCCACCACTGGTAAGCACGGCAGATTTAACCAAAAGCTGGTTCTTGCTTGCCAGCGAGCGACTGAATTGGGAATGCTATTTCCAACGACTGAATTGGTAATGCTATTTTGAATCTGTTGCAGGAATGAAAAATTAATTAACACGGCTCTCTTGTTTGTGCAGTTTGTGTAAACCAAGCGTTGCAAAGTCGGCTTGCCGCGTTCCCCATATGCAAGGAATTAGCAAAGACTCAGACGCGGCTGCTACGTGCTTTTCCTTCTTTTTTTCAAATTGGCACTGATTCTGCTAAAAAAAAAAAAGAAAAGTTAACTTGCATCTCTCCCCCCCTGTACATTCTGCCCATGTCAGTTTTTACACTTTGCAAGAGCGATATAGGATTGTACTGGTATCAACTTGGACAATGTTCTGTGGATTGATTTCTGTCATTTTATTGTCTGTGATGGTTTTGGTCCAAGGTTTTCTCTTGCTACTTAAGTCCAGGTTGGGCACATGGAAGTGGGAACTGCCAGAGATGGGATGATGTGCCAAAGCAGGCTGTTGTTCTTTGAGTCAGTTTCAGGGAGTTTTTTAGATGTGTTCTCTCCCCCCCCCCCCCCACCGCCAGTAGAATTCCCTTGCAGGAATTGGAGTTTCACATCCTGAAAATTTTGAGCAACCTCATTCTTGGGCACTACTTGGGTGCAAATCTGCAAAGTTAAAAGGACAACTTGTCCAAACCATCTTCAGTCTGAAAATAGGACTGTCTACTCACCGCAGCAATGTGCTTTAAGGGCCAAGTCAGCAACGAATTCTTAAAAATTTATGTCAGAAGGAAGTGAAGTGTAATGGACCAACATCTTGACTAGAGCAGAACATGCTGTGAAGGGCATCCTGTCACTGTGACCATTTTTGTGTAGGGGGGGGGGAGGGTGAGGGAGGTAAACCTAACCTAGGGGTCAGCAACTGGACCTTATGGGCAAAATGTGACTTGCTAATAGGTTCTGTCTGGGCTGAAGGAAAAGGTTATGTCCATGGCAAGGTGGCAGTCACTTCCTTCTTAGAGAACGAGTTTCTGGCTGGGTCCTTAAAACCATATGCAAGGAAGGTGGTGGATCCCTTCTGGATGAATCACGGAGAGCAGAAATATCAAAAGTAGCTGGCAGTGATGAAATGCCCCAGGACCATGTAGAGAGTGGTACCCAAATGCCCCAAATGTAGGGGACAGAGCATTGTCAGTTCATGACAGAGAGGTGGTAGGGCTCACTGTGAGCTTGGAGCTAGCTTCCTCAACCTGAATGTATAGTCCTTGACTTTTTGGCTAGAGCACATTCTGCATCATGAAAACAGGTCTCTAATACAGTGGTTCCCAGCCCCTGGTCTGGGGACCAGGACCGGTCTGTGGATCAGTCGGTACTGGGCCATGGCTCCTCCTCGTCCTCCTCCCCGGTTACTGCCTTGGGGGCTGGCCTGCCACTCTGCCGCTGGCTCACCTTTGGTGCTCTCCAGTGGTCGCCATGGCTGGGGCTCCCCCTCGGCATGGTACTGCGCAGCTGCTGCTGGCAGCACCCCCCCCGCGGGCAGTGGGAAGTCAGGGGCACCGGCGGGAAAGCAAGTGGAGCAGGGGTTCAAGCAGCGGTAGCAACATCCCTCAGCAAAAGACTACCCCCCCTGGGCCTCAGTAAAATTGTCAAGTGTTGACTGCCCCCCGGTGAGAAAAAGGTTGGGGACCATTGCTCTAATACAAGTGATGATCAAGTCCTAGGGGACAAACACTGGACTCAATCTAGTTAAAACAGCCCTGTTTCAGTTACTGTCGACTTTGCCAATACATTGATTTCTTGCTAGAACCAGGGCCTTTACAATTATGGCCCTGAGGCTGTAGAACAATCTCTCTCCCAAACTGTTGGTATTCTAGAAATACTGTAGAAAACTTTTATTTCCTGTCTGCAAAGGAATTCCCCTTTAAAGCTAATTTTGTAGGCAGACATTTTGGGTGATATATTAAGTATTTTGTTGGCTTTTACCTAGATCTTTAAAAATCACATTATAGTCGCAGTTTAAATTTTTCAGTGTTCATTGTAATTGTTTTCAACACATGAGGTGAGTGGTATATACATATTTAGAATAATCTGTCAGGAATCCCTTTGTACAAGCCTCACTCAGCTCAATGATCTTCTCGACTGCCACCACCGTGAGCCAGGCTGATCGTGATGACTTACCCTCTCCCACCCTAGAGATTATGCATTGTGATTTTCATGAAACTACAGTTCTCAGGATTCTTTGAAGGAAGGCAGTTATGACATGTCCCAATGGATTCAGATTACCAGTAGGGATATGCCTTTGGTGCATCAACTTCAAATGGTCTAATTTTGGGAAACCAGGCATGTTGCTATGCCCTTTTCTAAAAGGGCCAGGTGGCTATGCAACACACCCTTGTTCCTATGGTTATCCTCTAATTTCTCTGCCCTGGGGGAGCTGTTTTGGGTTGTGAACAGAGAACATAGTTTAATTTACCCTTAGAAGAAGATGACTTCTTAGCAGAGCAGCTAGTCAATACAGCATGCACTAACTGTTTCTTTGCATTTCTCTCCTTGCAGTCGGTTTGGTACAAAATGTGCCCGTTGTGGCAGACAGATCTATGCCAGCGACTGGGTCAGGAGAGCTCGTGGCAACGCCTATCACCTTGCTTGCTTTGCTTGCTTCTCCTGCAAAAGGCAGCTGTCGACAGGAGAGGAGTTTGGGCTGGTGGAAGAGAAAGTCCTGTGCCGGATTCACTACGATACCATGATAGAGAACCTGAAACGGGCAGCGGAGAATGGTACGTGGCCCCTCTGGGGTACTTGTTTGCCTTCTGTGTGAGTAGAAGAGCTGACCAGCAGGATTCCCCTACTAGACTGGCCTCCCCACTACATCTAGGTAATGAAGAATTGGCATACAATATCCTCCATGGAGTTTCAATAGGAGAAAAATGGTTACAGCTGGAATCGGTTTCCTTCCAAAAATTCACTTCTGAGAAATTCTGATTTCAAATACTCTTCAGGGATTCTGTCAGCAATACAATGTTTGCCAAAAATGGATTTGATTTCAGCATTTTCAACCCAGTTTTTGATATTTTGCTTCATTATTTTATATCTGACAGCTGACATGGTATACAGACTTTGGACAGTAGGTGACACCTGAAATCATAGTAGGTTTTGTATTTAAGACCTCCTGCAACTGAAAGAATTAAGAGATCTGGAGGTAAACCTTCACTTTCAAGATTTCCGTTTCAGATCAAAATTTCATATTTTGAGTTTGGGGCAGTGAAAGTAATTCCACCAATTTTAGAACAAGAACAAGAATATAGTCAAATACCCGGACGGAGGTGATGGTGGTAAAAACTGGATGTTTTATAAAGGCAATTTCCTTGAAAATAGCTGCAAGTGGTGGTTTTTTGTTGTTTGTTTTAGTTACGATCAGACCTTTATGAGATGAAAACTGAAATTTACCTTGGAGCAAATGGATCGGTTCACCATCATGTCTTGTCATTTGATGGGTGATTCATCCAGTTGGGATTCAAATGACAACACAGTAGTCACAGGTTCGATATCATAGGATAAGTTTCATGTTGCATGATGTCATCTCACTGGCAGTGCTTTTGGATGGGAGGCCATTCAGATGTTTAGCTGTGAGTCAGCAAGTGTAACACATGTGCATGTGTGATCAGCTTTGCCTCTGAACAGCCTTCTTCTGGAAACTCAACAAATGAGCACAGTTGGATTCAGACCTGCAGCCTTAGCTTACAAGATTGTATTTAGTCAATTGTTTTCGTATACTTGATTACAATCCTAAGAACCCTTTCCTGAGAGAAAGCCCCATTGAAGAGGTACAAGTATACCTGCTTGGGATTGCCCTCTTAAGTGCAACAAACACTAGACTCACTGCATTTTTGGCTGTAAGAAAACTACTAGATCATGTTAAAGATCCATGTAGGCCAGCATCCTGTTCCCAGCAGTGACCTGCCAGATGCTTCTGCTCTGGTTCGGCCTCACTTGGAGTACTGTGTTCAGTTTTGGGCACCCCAGTTGAAGAGGGATGTTAACAAACTGGAACGTATCCAGAGGAGGGCAACAAAGATGGTGAGGGGTTTGGAGACCAAGATGTATGAGGAAAGGTTGGGGGAGCTTGGTCTGTTTAGTCTGGAGAGGAGACGACTGAGAGGGGATCTGATAACCATCTTCAAGTATTTAAAAGGGTGCCATATGGAGGATGGAGCAGAATTGTTCTTGCCCCAGAGGGACAGACCAGAATGAATGGGATGAAATTAATTCAAAAGAAATTCCATCTAAACATCCGGAAGAAGTTCCTGACAGAGTGGTTTCTCAGTGGAACAGGCTTCCTCGGGAGGTGGTGGGCTCTCCATCTTTGGAAATTTTTAAACAGAGGCTAAATAGCCATCTGACAGAGAGACTGATTCTTTGAAGGCTCAAAGGGTGGCAGGTAACAGTGGATGAGCGATTGGGATATGAGTGTCCTGCATAGTAAAGGGGGTTGGACTAGATGACCCATGAGGTCCCTTCCAACTCTATTATTCTATGATTCTATGATTGTAGGAAGCATGAAGGTTTCGGTTATCTCCTGCTGCCGACTTCCCAGTAAGTGAAGGACATTGTTTCTGAGAGTGGAGATTCCATTTATCTATGAAACCTTATAGTCGCTGATAGTCATCATGTTTTAACCTAATCCAAGGTTCTAATCTAAGATAGCAGCCGCCATCACAGTGAATTCCACAATGGTAGTCGTCTGTGAAAAGCACTTCCTTTTGCTTGTCCTGCAAATACTACCTATCAGTTTAAATAGGTCATCCTCAATTCTGTTACAATGCGGATAATATTTCTATTCATTTTCTCTACCCTCTGCATAGTATTATAAACCTCTATCATGTCCTCCTCCTTTTGTGTTCTGATCCCTTGATTATTTTGGGAGTCATTTACTCTACCTTTTCCTGCTCTTTTGAGATTCGATGAGCAAAACTATATACTTTATTCCATGTGAAGCTGTGCAAAGGTATTATAATCCTGAGCATTTAAATTCCTTCCCCCCGCCTAATAATTCGTAGCAGAGAATTTGTCTGTTGAACACTGAGTAGATCTTTTCCTTGTATTGCCCATGCCGACTCTGAAATGCTTTATGGGAGAGATGCAGCCAGTTCAGCTCTCCTCAGTGAACATGTAAAGTAGGGTTGTTTGTTTGCCTAAAAGACATTGCTTGACACTTTAGATTTAATTTGCTGATTGATTGCCCATGGATCCAGTATGCAGAGGTCCTCTTAGGAGTCTTTTCAACCCATTTACATGTTTGTTGACTCTTAAATAATTCTAAAAGGTTGGTGAGGCAAGAGTGGCTTTTGCAGTAGCCAAGCTGATTCTTTGTCTAGAATGCTTGCGCTTCTCTGGTTGATAATTCAGGCTGTGTAGCGACATTTTCCATCAATGAGCCTGTGTTTTCTTGGATCCCTTTTCACAAAGAAAATGGTGATATACTAGCTGTTTTCAGTCCTTTTCGTGATGTGTGTTTTGTTAGAAAACCATCTCTTAATTTCTTTCAGAATTCTTGGGCACATATTCTGTCTGGAGCCAGTGAATGGTTAAATATGTGACCTGTCAATTAGCCGTAGAAGTTCATATCCTGTCCCCTCTATTTGGCTCATTTCTTTAGATTCTCTCCCCTCAAAGCAGGGGTTCCATCATAAGTCTCCAGTGTCTTCCACTGTGAAGTGAGCTTTAAAGAATTATTTTAACTTCTTTGCTTTCGCTTCCCTTGGTAAACCGTTCCCATTGTGCTGTCTAAGAGACCACCATCTCAGTGGCTGGTTTTCTGCTTCTGATGTATGGGAGGAAACATCCATGGTTAGTTTTATTAATTTGTACCCCAAATTCTTTTTTGTTTGTGTCATCAATTTAAATTGTTTTGTTCGGGTCTGTGCTCTTTTCTGTTCTCCTCATTTGGACAAAACATCATCGTCATAAAAAATAAAAGGATTTCTTAACAGTATTGCTTTTTTGACTGTGCCTCTAAACTATGTTGGCATCTTCTTGGATTTGTTAGCACTTCTCTTGATCTCCATTGTACCCTTTAGCTGATCATGGTTTTACATAAACGCCAAGCACCCTTCCGAGGTGACCCTCCTGACCTTCTCTTTCAACTTCCTCCTAATCCCTTCATTTAAAAAAAAGGTTTCCTCTTTGGAAGTCAAATGTGACCATGGTGGATATTCTGAGAAACCTACTTGGACAGTTGTTGAATGTTGGCCACTGTTCTGAGAAGTTTGGCTACACTTGCATCACATACTATGTGTGTTAAGTGCCATCAAATAACGTCTGACTTCATGAGCATCTTTGGATGGGTACGGATTGCCCTGGATAAAGGAAATGAACAAACCAACCGAGATCGTACATATATGGCTAGCTCAGCAGTGTAGATCCATTAGTAAACTTAGCCTGTGTTTATTGAGTCATTTACAATTTAGAGTGAAGGTGTGACTACTACTTAAACTATTACTGTTGGAAATCTTGAACAAGACATTGGATTCTGTAATTGAACACACTATCTAATAACTATTTTAGAATATGTACAGCTGGCATCTTAAGAACATTCACGTTTTCCTCCCTAGACACTACATTTTTCTAGTTTTCTCACTTTCCAAATGAATACAAAGGGGAGGGGGAAACAATTCAAGATTAGAGGCCATGTGATATTCCCCAGTCCTGATGTTTTCCTTCTTTTTGAAATTAATGTGCATGTAGTTCCCAAGAGAAATAACTCCTCCCGAGTGTTAAGAAGTTGTCTGATTTCCTCTTCTTTTTTCTTTTCTTTTTCCTTGAGCAAAATGTGAGTGGGGGCATGTGGCAGGCCATCCTGCACAACAGATGGAAACGATTTTGGAGGAGGAGAAGTAGAAGATTGGGGGGGGGGATCTCAAAATGAAAATAATCAGTGTTTCTGTTTACAAGATTTAAGCAAGGAGATGAAAACAAAATCAAAACAAGATGCCAGAGTGGGCTGGTGAAGAGGCTTGCTTGCAATGCAGCCTGGCAAGTGTGGTCCACCCACTTGTTAGAGGGTTGAACTTGGACCTAGGCTCAGATGCTTACTGGGCTGTGCAAACTCACTGGGTGGCCCAGTTCAAGCAAAGTGGGGAATCACTCTTTGTCTCAGATCTCCATGCGCAAAATGAGAATGTGAATGGTAATCCACCTTACAATACAGGAGACCGCAAAGGCTCCCTTTGACTCTCTTCTTCTTTGCTGGATGGAAGCTCTGGGTGCTTATGAGTATAAGAATCTCCCACTCAGTCTCAGAGATGACACTTTAAATACAGACAAAAATTAAGGGGATGGGAGTGACAGATGACCACAGGAAGCTAGAGTCAGACGTTAAGAGGGCTCCTGTCCTTTAAATGTTGCAAATAAGCCCATCTTTCCTGCTAGGTGGAATTATACTTTGGAATTTGCTTCCTGCAATGCAAGGAGGAACATTTGGGGTTCTTTTGCTGAAGGTAAAAATGTCTTTAGTCATCATGGGATGTCTCAGGAAGGAAGGAATTCCAACTGCACCTCTCACTTCACCCAGGTGCAACTGCAGGGCACTCTGACTTCTTTTAACACCTCCCCCCAATATTATTTGGTGCATTTTTATCTCACTTTTCAGCCAAGTTGAAAGAAATGTTGAAAGTATCTATCTATCTGTCTGTCCGTCCGTCCGTCCATCCACCCATCCACCCCACCTTTCCAAAAGTGCTTGGCATCTGTGAGGTGCTCAGGGTACTCAGCTGCTGCCTCCTCTCCCCTTGGCCACATTGCTGGATCCAGGAAAAGCAGATAACAGCTGGGATGTGCACAATATTTCCTTGGCTGCAGTGGTAGGAGACTGAGTTGGCTGGCTTGCTGAGGATCTCACTGATCACTCTGTCAGGGGGTGGGGAGGAAGCTGGTCTTCCTCTCTAAAATGTTGCTTGATCAAACCATTCAGAGGCCTTTGCTGTGGGTTTTCTTCTCACGCTTTCCTGTTTCTGGTTGCTTGTGGCATGCACCATGGCTTGGATTGGAGGCCTGTGGGTGGATGATCAGGTGACTCAGAGTAGATAGTTTTTGGGCTTTTGCAACTCCCATCATTTTATTTTGTTGATCACTCATACCTTGTTAAGCTTTTGAACAGCTGCTGGGCAAAAAGGAGATTTCTAACTTTCAGGAAGAAATACATTTGTAATGGATGGGGTGGTTTGGTGCAAGGGAAACAGTGCCATGGATGCTCAGAAATACACTCTTTTATTATTTCACACATTTCTGGCTGACATGTCCTTCTGCTGAACTTCAAATTGGCCAAGAGCTTCATAGAGGTCCATGTTAAGATGCCACCAGATCCTATTAATACATTGCAGTGAGGTTTATGGATTTTTAAAAAAATAATAAAATATAAAGCAATACATATTAGAGATGGAGATCAGCATTGTTTCCATTCTATAGACTGGGGACTGAGGCTGAGAATGGCCTCAGAGGCAGAGGCAGGACTTGATGAGGCACCCAGTTCTCAGTCTTGATCCCCCTTCTGCTCCGGTTCTCAGATTCCACAGTGGAGTGCTGTGCAGCCCTGCTCAGATTAAACCTGCTTAATTTGTTCAGAGAGAATTCTGTCCCTGCAGTCTGAACCAATAAGTTTTGGGGCACAGCTGTGACTGAAGTGAAGCCCTTGCAATGGTTGGCATTTGCTTTGGCCTCTGTATCTCCTTGAACTCTATCGTATGTGTTCCCTGCTGCCTGCCCTGCACTGGAGCTGCATCTGGAGCTGCATCTCTGTCCTGCCACTCTCTGCCCTGCCCCCTCAACCCTTCCTGAAGCTCAGGATGCTGCTTGTCAGAGGGCACAATGTCAGCTTTAAGGGCAGGCAATGGGCAGAGGCCAGGTGGCAGCTGGGTGGGGTGGCATGCCCTTTCCTGTCGGCTCCTGGGAGGGGATGTAAAGGCGAGCAGCAGTTGGTGTGCATGTTTCCTCCAGGAATTACAAAGCAATTTTGCCTGCACATGAGGGCTTTCTACAGAAGAAAAAATAAACAGATGTTGCCAAAGCCTGAATCCCATTAATCATCCTATAGCAATGAGTCAAACGGCTAAAAAAAATCCTTCAACTTGGGCCAAGATAATCACATCCCAAATCTTGCCTCCAAACTGAATATCTCAGAGGGCAAGGGAATGCCTGAGCTCAGCAGCTGCTGGATTCCCACAGTTGCTGGAGTCTCCCTCTGCAGCTAGCCCAGGTCCCTTGCATGGAACTGTGGCTTAAAAATGGGTGCTGATTGCCAGAGTCCTCTGAAGCCTGCAAGAGCAACGGGGGTAGCCTAAAAAGTGGCTCATGTCCTTAAGCCCTTATTCCTTGGCAAAGCTTCTGGCTTAATTTGGTTGCAATGGTGGAATGTTCAGGAACATTCTATCAGTGGAAGATGAAACACAGAATGGTGACCAACAGTATGCATTCTGCCAGAGGAGGGAAAGGTCAGTCTGTTGTCATCCAACAGCTAATGGAAGCTAGGAGGGATTGCAACATATGGGAAGGGAAAGGGGCGGTGCCAAAGGGCACAGGGAACTCTGGATCCTGGAAGAGCCATGGAGTTATATGCCTTACGAGTTCAGATCTAGGAAATGCAGGGTATTGTTTTTTCACCAACCCTTCCTCCTGAGCCAAATACTGGCAAAGGGATAGATCATGACCAGGACCCGTTTTTCACTAACAAAATGATATCAGATGGAACAGGATCAGCAGGCGTAATAATAGCCTTCCCCTACTTCTGTTATTGTCATTAAAGCCATTTTAGATGTAGATACCAATTGGGGAAGGGTGGTGGGGGGAGGCTGAAAATGACTAGTGCAGGGCAGCTGGGTGGAAGGAACTGGATGATCTAATATCCTAGGTCTTTATTTTCGTATTAATTTTTATGAGTCTACTCTCCAGGATGGGGGTTTCCAGTTTCTGGAGGAGGGAGGTTAAAAGGGCAAGGGTAGGACCAGAAAGATGGAAGTTCAAATCCCTAAAACGAATTGTGTAGAAATCTGAAGCTGGAGGGGAATTGATGAAGACCCTTCCTTGATTTCACCTTGTGACCTGGAGAACGACGCCAGCTTCATGATGGGTGCAATGAGCAGATGTCTAGGTTCAATCCACTGTCCAAACCTTTTATGCAGTGATCTGAATACATCTATGCAAGTGCATAGTGATTTGCCAACAAGAGATTTGCTTTCATAAGAGCTCAGTTGAGGAAGCACATCAAAGGCTCCCCCACCCCAAGTAGAAGTGTATCCCAGCTTTGTTCAGCAACATGCCTAGTTTTTAAGATGGTCTGTTTGTTTTCTTGCAGGTAATGGCATCACACTGGAAGGGGCAGTCCCATCTGAGCAAGACAGTCAGCCAAAGCCAGCCAAGAGAGCACGGACGTCCTTCACGGCAGAGCAATTGCAGGTAGAGCGCCTGGGTGGGTGTGGCAGTAGGATGCAGGAGGAGGATGCTGGCAGTGTGCCTGGGTTACTTATGGTATACTTCTTCACCTAGGTCATGCAAGCACAATTTGCTCAGGATAACAACCCAGATGCTCAGACCCTTCAGAAGCTGGCAGACATGACAGGCTTGAGCAGGAGAGTTATTCAGGTGAGGCCTTGAACCTGGCTAATGAATAGAATCAACTGTCTCAAAAACAGTAAAATCATGGGTCTACCTGACTTTGTACTGTCTCCTCTGGCTGGCGATAACTCTTCATGCTTCCACAAAGAGAACGGTCCTTCCAACACCTGCAACCTAGCATCCTTTAAGTGGAAATGACAGGGATTCAACTGGGAACCTTATACCTGTGCTTTACAACTGAGCCACAGACCTCATGGCAACCAAAATGGCTCCCACTGAGTAGAAAACAGCAGCAGCCTAACTGGATCAGACCAAAAAAGCACCTGGCTTTTGGCTCTGACAATGGCTAACAGGATGTTCCTGAGAAGCTTGCAACATACCATGATGGAAAATTCTATCCAGCTGTTTGAATAATGGAATATGTTTGGACATTGTAGTCTATGGAGGGGCGATCAGAGAATGCTGACCAACAGTACATATTCTGTAAGGGAAGTAAAAGTCAGTTTGGTGGAAGGGAAAAAAATCAGGCCAGGAAAGACTGTAAACTGTTAAAAGCTTAAGGCAGAATAATCTAATACACTAGACTCCTGGCAAAATGGCTTAGGGGTGAAGTTTGATTTAAGCACTGATCTGTGTGTTAAAGAAATACACGTGACATCTTTCTGGGAATTTATGATTATGAATGGAAGTGGAGGGATAATATATTTCCCTTATCTCTGACTCAGAAATTACACTTCGTCCAGAATGCAGCCACTAGGATCCTCACACGGTCATCTTGGAGGGCCCAAATCCAGCCAGTGCTGAGGCAGCTGCACTGGTTATCAATTAACTTCTGGATCAGGTTCAAGGTTTTGGTTCTTACCTTTAAGGCCATCTGCAGCCTGGGCCCTGCATATCTGAGGAACCGTTTGTCTCTTTATGCACCCGGCAGGGCAATTCGCTCTGTGGGTTTGAATCTGTTGGTGGTCCCTGGTCCCCAGGAGGCATACCTAGCCTTGACTAGAGCCAGGGCTTTTTGGTCCTGGCCCCAACCTGGTGGAATGAGCTCCCAGAAGAGCTAAGGGCCCTGAGGGAACTATCTCAGTTCCGCAGGGCAGGTAAGATGGAGCTCTTCTGCCAGGCATTTGGTTGAGGCTGGGCTAAGATCTGGTCCCTCCCTATATAGGCCATAATTGCCGGTCATCTGGGCAGGAGTTACCTCCTAAGATGGTGGTTGGGACTGTGAGTGGCTGCAGTGGTGTGTGCAAAGAAGGGAGAAGATTAGTTTTATCGCCAGTGCATGAGATTGTATATTTTTCTTCTGTTTTATGTGATTTTATCATTTTACTGTAAACTGCCATGAGCAGGCATGGCCGGGAATGGCAGACAAGTAATATAATAAAAATAAATATTTTAACACTCTTATGTAAAAAATCTCAGCCATGTACAAAGCTAGCCTATTTCTCCTAATGAGCAATATTTTTAAGTGCATAGTTTTTCACACGGGGAGCTTCCAAATGCATAAGCTGTCCCCTGTTTTAAATAGGGCAATTTTAGAAGGCCTGTACCACAAACCAGTGGTCTCCAACCCCTGGTCCGGGGACTGGGACCAGTCCGTAGATCAGTCGGTACCGGGCTGTGGCTCCTCCTCATCCTCCTCCCTGGCTGCTGCCTTGGGAGCTGCCCTGCCACTCTGCTGCCGACTCACCTTTGGTGCTCCCTGGCGGCTGCCATGGCTGGGGCTTCCCATCGGTGTGGCACTGCGCAGCTGTTGCTGGCAGCGCCCCGCAGCGGGCAGCGGGAAGTCAGGGGTGCCGTAGGGAAAGCAAGTGGAGCAGGGGCTCAGGTGGCAGCGGCGACATCCCTCAGCAAAAGACTATCCCCCACTCCGGGCCTCAGTAAATTGTCAAGTGTTGACCAGTCCCCGGTGATAAAAAGGTTGGAGACCACTGACACAAACTATTCCTGAGCTCTGAATCATTTTTGAGAATACAACAAAACAGCAGGTCCTTGGGACCTACATTTATAGGTCAAGACTAGAATGAAGCAGAAGGGAGACATTACAATGTTGTAACCTTTTATTTGTAAGAGAATTATGTATTATGCATCTTTACTATCACAAATGTGCATTAGGCTAAAGTGATATATAGAACCCAAGGCTACTGTTTCCAAGGATGAGGGCTTCCAGGACACTCCTTTTACCAGAAAAAAAAGACTTTTTGAGCAATCTGGTTTCATCTTAGCTCCATTACTGTCTCTCTCTTATCTTTCTTCATTCATCTTAATGACCAACTCCCATCCCTACATAGTCCAAGTAGTGTAGAAGTCTTTGTCTATTAAGCAGGAACCACATGCTGCTGTTGATACCAGCTTAGGTTTATATCAGGTCCTCCTCTCAAAATGCCCCTCGTTGTGGGTTTTCTCTCCTTCCAGGTTTGGTTTCAGAACTGCAGAGCACGGCATAAAAAGCACACGCCTCAACACACGGTGCCCCCTTCTGGAGCCTCCCAGTCCCGCATCCCTTCAGCACTGTCTGACGACATCCACTATTCTCCCTTCAGCAGCCCAGAGAGGGCCAGGATGGTGACGCTCCACAGCTACATAGAAAGTAAGTGTTGACATGTGCTCTCCAGGCACGACTCGCAGTAGTGTAGCGCAGGGGCTGTCAGGCTGAACTCCATGCCAGGAGGCACCTAGTTCACATCTCACTTCTGTCCCTAAGTGGCCACTCCTTTCCTCTCAGCCTCAGCACCCGCCTCCTCATTTCTGCCTCAAGGATTATAATACCAGCCTGCATCGCAACAGGACAATGCGAGGAGCTTTAAACCCTCAAGTGTTAAGTATTATCGCTAGGGCTGGTGAGGGAACAAAGACCACTCAGGGACATGTTGGCCCTGTCAAAAGGACATGTAATTTCTACGCAGATTGGAGAGGGGCATCTTGCCCAAGTTAGCTCTGTCTTACAGCAGCACAAACATGTTCACCTCGAGGATCTGAAATCTTGTTTTAGTGCTACATAGTGGGGTGGTCATATATGGTTCAGAAGGCTGTAAAGAGCCAGCTTTGCATGCAGAAGGTCCTTAGTTCAATCCCTGGGATCTCCAGTTGCAAAGGTCTCAGGTAGCAAGTGCTGGGAAAGATTTTTCTCCACTTGAGGCAGGGAGAGCTGCTGCCAGTTACAAGAGACTAGGTAGTCTGATCCAGTAACTTGGCCCGTTCAATCCGTTCTTGTTTACACAAACCTGGAATGGGCTGTGATAGAGACAGCAGGGACTACTTCCCAGCCCTAGGTTTCTGTTGGGTACCCTGTTCTAAGGAAAGCTCTCACTGCAGGCACTAGAGAAAAGTACAGAAGTTATAGCCAACATGTATTAAGATGAAAATCAACCAAGGAGGTACTGAAGTAGCAATGGAGGAGGCCACCTGCAGAGACTGAGCATGGCTACTGTGGCCCACAGGCTTCCAGGGGAGACACAGCTCCATATTTGGTACATGGCTCTGTACCGCATGTAGGATACTAAACTTTGGTAAAAAATCTCTTCTGGCAAGGCTTGTTTACTCTTTGTTAAGGATTCGTAATGTGTTTGTTTCTTACACATCATCCACTGCCCTCAGCACTGCTGGCTCTATTAATAACGTGCTGCAGAAGGGTGAGACGGGGTGGTGGTAGCTATCTACAAACAGTACTGCAGTAATGAGAACTTGATCTCTGGCACAAAAGAATAAGGCCCGAAGCTGCCTTCTCGTTCGCAGGTCAGGTACAGTGTGGACAAATGCACTGCCGGCTCCCTTACGCTGCCCCTCCTGTGCACCTCAAAGCTGACATGGAAGGACCTCTATCAAGTAGGGGGGAGAAGGTAAAGGCTATCTTTCTTTCCCTTCCAGTTGATACCAAAGGAATCACTTATTCACAAACTTGCCAGAAGACTTGCTTTGGATACACAAGCGGAAAGATGCTGGATAATTGCCAGCACAGCCTTGGACTGGCTAGAAACTCTGTATAAATTTCATCGTGTTAACCCATTTCTGGCCATTCTGCATGTACAAAGTGTCCTCCAAGTGTTGGCATTTAAAATGCTTATGCTGGCCCAATGTAGAAGATCTTGGGTGCCATTCAATGAACTTGTGGGCTGGGTCAGATTAATGCTTAACACTCTCACCTTGGGGGGGGACTGCCCATCTTGTGCTCTCAGGTATACTTGCAGCATCCTAGGGAGGCACAGTGACCAAGGCAGAAGTTATGGAAATCACACCAAATCACAGGCACAATGTTGATTAGAGAAGAGAAAGATGCTTGAATTAAGGCTTTGGGGGGGGGGGGGCTTTGGGGATGAAGGCTTAGTTTTCCATACAAAAAGTCCTAGGTTGAATCCTTAACATATCCAGTACCAAATATAGGATAGAAGGGTTGGGAAAGACCTAACTGCCTGCAAACCTGGAGAACTGCCAGCTGGGACAACACTTGGCTGGATGCTGTACTAGATGGACCGATGTTGCGGCTCATTCTAAAGCAGCTTCAGACATTCAGCTGGAGTGGCTTTGCCTGAGCACGAGCTCCTCACTTGTACACAGGCTACTTGGCCCGAATCTCAAATCCCAGTGAAGTTCTCCTCCCAATGGTGTTTGTCTTTAGAGGGGGAAGAGGAGAGCAGAGCCAGTGCCAGCTAGGCCTCTCGAAGAAAGGTGCAGTGGGAACAGCTAACACAGACAACTATGGAAGGTAGTATTTGACTACAAGAACCAGAGAGCTTAATCTGAAGCTGGCGAGGGCAAAAATAAGGCTTGAGTAGCATGGGATGGGAAGAAGTCTACTAATGTTGAAAAAGGAGCCGAACTGCATACTAGGGGAAAGGATAGCCAGCCCCTGCCTTCTCCTCTGTTGGTTTAAAAAGTCCTTAGTTCTCAATGAGTCATGTATGTTGCCTTCCAAAGCTGCTGAATTCTGATGTATGGTTTTCCTGACAGGTCATCCTCTTCCAGTACTGATGGCAAGTGTTTTTCCTGATCTCCTGGGGATGCTTGTGGTGGCACTTCTGCTCAGACACATGCCCTTCAATCCATGGCAACCATGGGCTGTCAAGATGTGGCAATCCACTCCTAGTGTACTTGGCCCCTTCTACTGATTGGACACCTCAGCCACAATCAGTCTGGCATCTCTAACAGCTTCTGGTGCTGCCTTCTGCTGAACACCTGGCCCTCATGAGCTGGTTGGCCAGCAAAGATTGTAGGGCAGTGCCCTCTCTGAACGAAACAACCAACAAGCCTGCCGCTCATGCTACTGTTCCTAGAACTGAGGCAGAGGAGACTACTGAAACCCAGAGGATGTATTTGTCTACCATCAGCTAACCATGATGAGGAAACAATCCAAAGCATCTGGCCTAACATGTTCATTCTAACGTGTTGACTGCCACTGGTGTAAACCTGTGTAAGAACCCCGTCTACTGACAAGCCTGTTCAGCCTTTACACTCTGGGAGGTTGAATTCTTTTTCGTTTTTTTGAGGTTGACACCCTGGCAGAGTTTCCATAGCAGGAATTCCTGCTCTCTGTCTGTCAAGTGCATTCTGATGTCTTTTGTTAGACTGCGCCTCTGGGAAATGTCAGTCTCCATCTTCAACAGACAGGGCTTGAGAATGATGGTTATTCTATGTTCTGCAACCAAACGCTGACAATTTGGAGCAAGAAAATATATTCTAGGCTTTTTTCAAACCATTAGGTGTACCTCTAACAATCTTCTAGCACAGGGCTGAGAGAGAGAGACCCTAATTCCTAGGACCCAAACTCACATTTTGAGGCACCAAGCACCTCCCTAGAAAGAAAGAAATTCCCTAGTGTCACAAATTTTTAGGAGCTGAGGAGGCTACATGACTGGGAATTTTCCAGCACTGCAGAGATTGTTAGCAAAACTGGAATTTTAATTTTTAAGCACTTGATTCTTGTAAGAAAAAGCTTTTGCTTTAATGAGCTGCTGAGTCAGTCACAGTATGCCCATAGTATTGTCTATTTTGGAGTCTCAGGCTCACCCCACTACACAGAGGTGGGTGTTGCATTCATCAGTGTATGGATTGGGCTTAAATTAGTGTGATACTTACGTCCCTCACTTTCAGATCCACTTCTTGCTTCTGCCAGGAGGGAGGGGAACTACTTTTGCACCTGAAAAGGTGAGGGGAGGGGTGAAGAGCTCCTGGGGCCACCACGCTGCACGCCTAGCTTGGATCAGGGCTCTGTCACTTGCACCTGTGCTGTGAGTTCTCTTGAAAAATATTGCATTCCCAAAGCCGTACTCCGATGACCAAATGCAAAAGTTGAGTACCTTCCAGCTACTTCTGTTTGGAACTGGGAAGGTTAGAATGGAAACTAGTAATTTCTTAGCCTCCTTTCTTGAGGTCTGTTTCTTGCCAAGCTACAGGGGGAAGAGCAGTTCCCTCAGCCTTTGAGATTCTTTGCTGTTTTGGGACACAGCAGATCTCCATGGTATAGGCCAGGGGTAGTCAAGCTGTGCCCCTCCAGATGTCCATGGACTACAATTCCCATGACCCACTGGCAGGGGCTCATGGGAATTGTAGTCCATGGGCATCTGAAAGGCCACAGTTTGACTACCCCTGGTATAGGCTCTCTCTGGTCTTTGTGAGGCCAATGAGAGCAGGGCCAGTGCGAACAAGCTTTCCGCAGGGGAAGTGGTCTCCTGAGGGAATAAAGTCCCTGCTTGTCTTGAATGTTTCTTATGTTTTCAGTACACTGCTGCGTGGATTGGCCCAGAGCAGTTCTGTGAACTGCACAGATGCTAGTGTGAAGGAGGAAAGCATGAGGGGGTTTATCTTTTGCTCCTAGTGGGAGAGCTCCTGGATTTTTAAACTACAGCCTGGCAAGCAAGCTACCTTTATTATCAGCACTCAGTAACAGAGGTTGGGGTGGAGTTTTATTTTTACTCCATTGCAGACACAGATCAGGCTGGTACATGGTACAATGTACCTTGTAAGGAAATAGCAGGGACTGGCTTGAGAATTTTGGCCAAGTCCTGACAGCTTTGCTAAACTGCAGACAATTCATCCTTGGAACATACAAACTATACTGAGAAGGTGAAACTTCCCAAGATTTCTTTCATTCAGCAGTTTTGTTGGTCAATGTGTTTCACATTAATTGATGGCAGTGAAATTCTTATCTCACTGAATGCTGAAGGAGCCTGTAGGACATGAAGGCTGACTATGCCATAATCCATGGTTTGAGGGTATGTATAGTACCTTTGGGCATGTAGGGGACTCCATGCAAGCAGGGGCTTTTCCATGACATTTCAGGGTCAGCAAACACATTGTCAACTGCATGGGCAAGTCCTTTGTTAGGCAGAGACTGCTGTGTGTTTTTCAACCCCCGGAGTTTTGGACTGCAGCCACAAATAATTTTAGAAAATCTCCCAATGGATTTTAGCAATACTGATTCAGATTAAACTCCCATACAACCAAAAGCTCTGGCTAGAATTCAGCTAGAAATAATCCAACAGCCAGGAAATGGAGTCATCTAAAATATGACTTGTAAAACATCATGGATTTTTCCTTCTCCCCAAACCATACCGAGGAAGCCCAAATGGCTTCGGGCTGGGTTCCGAGTAACCCATACAGAGGCAAAATTTGCAATGGGACAGAAAACTCAACTTCTTGAGAACATCTGTTTTCATTTTCATTTTCTAAGCCCAAATGTCTAGTCCTTAAAGCGGAGAGAACAATGAAATCTGGTGAGATCTTTGATGGCACAGAGAGTATGACGGATTTCCAGTGGCCAGGGAGCAAAGCTTCAGTGAAATGCACAATTCTTCAAGCAGAATGAATCATGCAGACGTACTTGACTTACATAATGTAAATAGGTTGTAGGGCCCTGATGGGGTTCTGGAAGCCTTGTCCCTCCTCTCCCTCTTAGCTTGGATTAGCTCTGTACTCTGGAACGTGGAATGCTTCTCAGCCTGCTATAAGCTGGGCTCTGGGGCTGGAAACAGCAGAGGTGCCCATTTTACGCAGCCAGGTCTCACAAGGCAATGCCAGCTGCAGACACTTAACCAAGTTGTCTTGGAAAAGGAGCAGATTGTTTTGTTTGTAGCATGTTGCGATAGTGCATGTCTTGGCTACAGTGGCTAAAAATATCCTTCTGGAAAGCAGGCAGTCAAGACGGATATATTTATTTAAAATGAGAGAGAGAGAAAGAAAATTTAAAAAATGTAAAGCACTTTTTTTTGTAAAACCAATGTCTGTTTTGTTACCTACTTTTAACTGTTGTGCTTTGTAAACGTCTTATTTGTGTAATAAATAAAGTTAACGAAAGTCGAAGTGCTGGCACTTACATCAAGGAAACTGTGCAATTCCCTTTTCTTTCATTTCTGAAATGCTTCTGCAGCTTGCTAATCAAAGGAGAACCCGCCCCGTCATCTTTTGTCTCCCCTCTTGTTGCTTGTTTCAGCGCTCTGACGCCGGTGGCAAATCGTTTTCATTTTCCCTGTCAGCACACCAATTATTAAAAACATTTGAGTTTCTGAGCTCACCGTTACCAACAGGCAATTAATATCCTGGCGTAGAGAGAAGGATCCACCAGCAGCTTGTGGGTGGATGTGTGACAAGGGTATAGTGCTGTGCTAAAAGATGGCTGTGGTATATCTGATGCAGCCTTGTTAGTTAATTCTTTTGTGTTCACAAAGTAGACTATGAAAAGCCCATGGCTTTACACACCTTGTGGGAACATTATGTTACGTTGAGGGTGATTAGTCGCACAATTTCCTCTCAATGCAGCTGATGAAGTGAGGCTTTAGATTTTATTTCCTCAGTAAAGGTAACAAAAAGTACCTTAATGTAGAAATTATAGGGGCTGCGTCATTCTACAAGGAAGTTAGGCACCTACAGCGCTTGTGATTCGTTGTGCCGCTGAGAGGGCTCATGCTTTCGGTTTAAAGCCAACATTCTCGTCCCAACCTTTTCGGCAAGTACGGATGATCAGCTCGTGTTCGTCGTCATCTGAAGGGGGGAGGGAGGACACACAAAGAAAGTTCACTGCATTCAGACGCACCCCTCGTACCAGCAGCTTCCCCACCATTTTTCTGCAAAATCAGCTAATGCATAGTTCACAAGAGTGTTTCCAGCTTATACGAACTACTTGGGTTACGCAAGATAAAACGAGCAGAGATTTTTGTGACATAAAAATACCTGAAAATGTTGAAGATACTGGAAGGGAAGAAAGAAAAGGGGGAGGGGGATTTGGCGGAGTCAAAACACCTGCAGAGACTGGTTAGTTCCAATAAATACTAACTGGTATTTTCGTTAGCGCATAAAATACTATTTACTAGGGCTGTTGGTTGATTAAAGCGTTTAGATGATTAATCATCTCCCTTTTAACCCATCAATTACTTAATTTAATCTGAATAATTTTGTGTATTGTGTATCTTGACTGAGGGGCCTTTTTGCAAATAGAAGGCAATGTGAGAGATCATACAATTTAACAGCAAAAAGCCTACACCATATTTTGAGTAGGAAACATCCTCTTTAATATTGCCAGTCCCATTACAGTGACATCCTGGTACCAAAAGAGCCTCAAAAATAACATATTCCCTTTAATTTACAAATTCAACAATTAAAACTGGCCCTTGCTGATTAATCAACTAAGATTTTAGATGTCTGGTCTACCAATAAATGGTCGAAACCCTGCTACTACCTCTGATAAAGTGAGTTTTCAACTCTTGAAGGCTGATGCTCACTTAATACAATACATAAAGACTTACCGCTCCAGGACTCAAGTTTTAATACATTTTCCATTTAGCAAATATAAACAGACCTTACAAGCTGGGGAACCATGAGGAACTGTGGTAAGAGGAACAGCCTGGAGAACCCATCATCTCAATGTCCCCCTTCATGATTCTTTAAACTTTCTGGAACTTGAGTAACCTGATCCCCTCCTGAAAAAAAATTTTTCTGGCCCACTAACTGACATTCAGCTACTCTCAACACATTCTCTTCTGTGGCATATGCCCTTTCACGAGGGTCCACCACTTTATTTAATTTGTGGTCATATTTTTTGTCTACACGGGGAGTGTCTAAGGAGGCAGAGATCCCCCAATCCCTGTGGCTTGCCCTGCATGATTTGCATCATTTATCTGAAGGCTAGATATGATTCCTGACATGTTGCTTCAGCTGAACACTCACATTTTGATCCTAAATTTCTCAAAAAATTATTTCAATGGATTTTACTTCCAGGCACTTAGGCTGGCTCATCGGCCTAAATTGGAATCGTACACTTAAAACTGAAATTGACTATAAAAAGGTCTCTTACACAAGCACCACTGAAGTGAATGGGATTCCAGGGGGTTTGTTCAATAGAACTCACTTCTGGGGCATGCCCCTTAACAGTTATCTGGATACACTTGGGAATGACAGCACACTTTATTCCATGTTCAATTAAATCAGTGCCTTGGAGAGCCATCACATCTGAAATAGCCACGCTGTATTCATAGTCTGCCTTTCTCTCCAGTAGGGGCCCAAAAGAGCTCACATCATTCTCTTCTCTATTTTATTCTAACAATATCCCTGTGAGGAGGTTAGGCTGAGAATGTGTAACTAGCCCAAGATCTCCTAACAGGCTTACATGGAAGACTGGGGATTCAGGACCTGGGTCTCCCAGATCTTAGTCTGGCTCTTTAGCCTCTGTACCACAGTGGCTCTTTTAGCAAGCTCCTGAGCCTTGCTGGTGGTAGCTCTAGTACTATGGAATGGCCTTCTTCCTTTAACCGTGTTTTAGAAGATGTGGGCATATATGTATGAGTTAGGAAAGGCTAAAGATTTTTTTTAAAGGTGGCACTCTGTTTTCGTTTTGTCTTTTGTGCTGGGTTTTCCTAGTGCAGAATTGTAAACTGAATTTAGGTAATGCAGGAAATAAAAATAGAAGATGGTTGAACAGGAATCGGGAGCCAGATTCTGAATCTATCGCATGATTCAATCTACTGGGACATCCTGGTTCCTAATGCCAAATTTACTTCATTCAGTTTATTGGGGAGGAAGGACAGACACCAACCTTATCCCATAACATCACCTCCTTTTAAAGGTGAATTAATATTTCTCCTTCCACTTTCTTGAGTATTCTTTTTATGCATGTGGCCCAGAATTCCCAGTCACTGACTGATTTATTCTTCTAGGGTCATCATCAGTGTGGCTAATGCTTTATGTAACAAAACGATTTTCTGTCCCAAGTAGCTTAGAGTGTGAAGCTATGGTTCTCAATCTGTGGGTGGGTCAAAAGACTGAGAAGGAGGAGGGGAAATACGGTAAATTGGGAGAGGATGCTCTGGGAAGCTTCAAGGTAAATCTGGATTTGCCCCTACTAACTGTGTGAAATGTCCATGAAACACCACCCTGAGCCATATTGGGAGGGCAGTATAGAAAATCAACCAATCAACAATATAGCCTCTTGCTCAATAATGCTATGTATTCATAAAAACTAAACTAGTTCACTGTTAAATGATGTGAGAGTCATGCATTTTTATATTTGGATAAAAGAAAGTGCTGTGGGCTTACTCTATTTGTTAGGCCCCTCCTGCAAAGTAAGTTTAGAAGTGTATCTCACTTCAGAGAGTTTGAGAATGGCTGGTCTAAAGTTGGATTGTGGGGGGGGGGGGAGTGAATAAAGTATATAATGTAACACTTAGCTCATTATGTTGTTCTGGTTGCATATGAATGGATATGATTTTGAATAGGTGAATTACAGAAATGCAGGCACCAGAGTTACCCTCTTGGGAAACAGCATGGCCTCTCCTGAGCTAAAAGATGACTGGGATGGGGACCAAGAGCAGGGAAACAACCATATAGTCGAGTTACATTGTCAGGCTATGTGTGAATTCATCCATGCCAGTATGAGCACTCCTTTGCCCTTCTCCTGCTGTGAAAAATGGGAAAGCAGGTCTACATATGTGTATATCAATTATGAACAAAAAAAAACAGAAAAGGGGTTCTGAATGCAATTGTCCCAGGTTCGTGAATAGAATGAAGGTGGCTTTGCCACTGAATGCCAACTGTTCTCTCCTTTACAAGGCACCTATGGATTCTGCCAGATTTCTCTGGAGGAGAACCAATGGTCAGAATTGAGTCAGGATAGCTCAGGAGCTTCAGTGCCACAGGTCTGTGTGCCTGCAGGGAATGGCAAAGTGCAAAGAAGCCGAAACCTGGTAGAAGATAAAGAGTTAACTGATGGGCTCGCTGTACTTTTGCCACCCTAAAAGAGGAGGCTGCCTGATAATCACTGTAGTTGTCGGGTATTTGAATCAGTGCAGCTGCAGCCTCTTCAGCAGTAACCCCTGAAACAAGACAAACTGGGTTTATTGTACTGAATAAGTCTTCAGACTCCTCCCTGATTGTTCGTAATTGGCGGCCAGGGACTTAACAGCCTCTCGACCACCCTTTCTACTCTCTACCTGACTGTGCAGCTAACAATTTAAATCACAGATGCCGATCCGGCTTGGCGGCAGCTGGTTGTTAACCACGCCAGTCCCCTTGTGCTGTCGCCGGCAGCTTCCGTAACCTTGCAACACCAGGGTGAGCACGGAAAAATCTCATTTTATCCATATTTAAAATGGAATTAAAGCCCGGAGTTTGATTAGTCCTCCCAGACGGCAAGTTGTAATTACTATTTTTTTTTTTTTTGCAAACGGCAATTGTTGGGCTATATTAATATGAACGGCAAAGCACATCATCACCTTCAAACGTGATTTCCCCTCAAAAAATGGTGGTGTGTGGGGGGGGGGAGAGAAAGATGGAATACAAATACTCTTTAATCAACTGGAAATTATCACCCTGGAGCAATTAGGCAGCTCTCCACATTGTGGGTGAGAATTGTATCTGAGCTCATTTCTCTTTTAAAAGTTCGTTTTCCCTATTGCGTCCCCCCCCCCCAGCAGCCCCCCCCACACGACACAAATTCATGCTGAATTGGTGTGTGTGTTTAGGAAGATGGCTTTGCAAATCAAAACAAGGAGAGCTTCTTTGTGTAGAAAGAGAAATGGAATAATTTCCATATGAGAATCCAGGTTCCTGATTGCCCTGCCTCACAACTCTAAGGTAAGGCAGGAGAAGCCTGCCCCTGGATGCCTTGTGTATGTTTTCATTCCAGTCAAAAGTCTCACCCTCGTTCTCTTACAGCAAAATGATGTGTCCAGCTAAAGGACATCTCATAGCATTGTCTTGCTTGGCTGTTGCTAGCCATGCCTCCAGGAGACAGAGCTGTGGTGCCCAAGATTTGGTGCCTGAAGCCTTGCCTTCTTCACTCCCTCCCATATACCGCTGAATGCCGCTTAGATGGCTATGCTGAGAACTCTGCATGTCCCAGTGCATAGAACAGGGCAAAGATAAGCAGGCCTGGGGCTGCATTTTCTGCCTAGCTTTTATAAAGCTAAATGTGTAGACAAAGAGAAGTTAAAAAGGCGCAGTACAGACAAAGCAGGAGGCAAAGTGATAATGAGCATTAAGTTAAAATTCCAAAATCATCCTCAAACCCGTGCACAGGTTAGATAAACATAAAACAGCTACAATGTCAGCTCCAGCAACCTGAAAGGCAGGTGAAACCAAAGGTTCTTCCGAAGTATGTTAATCTGAGCAACACACATTCATGGCCAGTCTGGTATCTTACAACTGGATGTTGCCTGGCCCAGCTGTTGAGGCTCATGTCAGAACAAGGGTGGCCTGGGTCACAAAGCATCTGAGTGACCCCACCTTCTCTCCTGATTCAGATGCAGAGCCTAAGAGTCAGAATAGTACCCAACCATACCTAATCTGGACTAGGAGTTTTGTGTACTATTTTGTTGGATATGTGGTTTTCAGCATTCTCCCTCCCTTGTTTTTCACTAGACTGCTTGTTATTGGTTTTCTCTATATATCTAGGTCCTGTTCATTTTTAACCAGTGAGATATCTATTCAGGGCAGGCAAGATGGAGGGAGAGCGCATACCATGATGAGTTTGCAAAAGGATAGTATAAGGAGGGATAGAAACCTGCCTGATTCTATCACACTCATAGAAACTATAACGCACAGCAGTATCAGGACTCAAGAATTATTTTTCTGGACCTACCACAACCTGCTAACACAGAATCCCTGCTCTCACATGCAGGCAGTCTATACACCTGGGGTAGTCAACCTGTGGTCCTCCAGGTGTCCATGGATTACAATTCCCATGAGCCCCTGCCAGCATTTGCTGGCAGGGGCTCATGGGAATTGTAGTCCAGGGACATCTCAGGGACCACAGGTTGACTACTCCTGCATACACAGTATCATTAGTTATGGGGAGGGGAATATGTTATATTTGTGAAAGGACACAAATAAATCATATTATGGTAATCATATTATGGTAAGGGATGTAGCCAACAGATCACAGTAAAGTGTACCTAATAGTGAAATGCTTACCTAATGTAGGCATTATATTCCGGTCACGCCGCATGACGTTGCCCACATTCAGCGTCTGGGCATTGACCGCTGGCTACATCCTCCATTTTAAAGTGCAAGTTGGGGAATTGCATAAAGTGGATTCCCCCAACCTATTTAGGGCTAGTTAAGGGAAAGCAACCAGCAGGCAACCAGTAGAGGGAAGGTATGGAGGGCTCATATGCACTAGAGTTCTCTGTATTGTCCCGCCCTCGCTCCTGCCTCCCTCTCCTGGGGACAGGGATTTCTTTTTAAAAATGGCTGACTTCCTGGAGCAACAAATAGGCAGACTCGTGTATAGGCGATGTCAGAAATAAAATAAAATGCTTTTCTGTGTTGTGCTACAAAGCATTCCTTTTGAAAGTCCCCCACCCCAAATCAGGAATGATTCACCACCACCCCCCATTAAAGTTAGTGTGGCCATTGGCTATAATGGGAATTTTAGCTTTTCCAATGGAAAATGGAGAGTCCGTCCCATAGAATATAATGGAGGGATGGGGGCACCCTCTTTGGGAGCCTCTAGACATGGATCCCTTGGACCAATAATTCTGAAATTTGGAGGGGAGTCAGGGAAGAGCCTCCTAGAGCTACCCTGAAACTTTGGAGGCTGTACCTCAACGCCCCCCCCCCCAGGTCCAGGGAAAGGCAGAAAAGCCGAAATTCCCATTATAGTTAATGGAGGAAGGGGATTGGTTGCCTGAATTGATTGACAGGTGGAAGTGCAATGTGTTTAAGGCACGTTGCTCTCTTCCGCCACTTTCAACAGCAGTTGTGAAGGCTGAGATGTGCAAAAGGGCAGTAGACAAAGGCAAGACAGCAAAAAGGTGAGGAGGGGCTGGAAAACAAGATAAAATTTAGCGTTTTGCCATTCAGATGCTGTAATGCTATTTTTACTAATGTGTGGAAATGCCTTAATAATTACAAGTAGCAATTGTGTGCTGTATGACAATCAGTCAAGCAAACACATTATCAGTCCTACTTACAACAGCCCTATAATGTAGGGTGATATCACCCTCACACTGCAGCTGTGGTAAGGCTGCTTCACTGTCCAAAAAGCCCAAGCAGCTTCGTGGGGCACCAAAATGGTAGTTGTGGGGTAAAGTGGGAGGAGGCAGCAGGGGTAGTGACATCTGCTGGCACCTCTTGTGCCAGTGTCGTTTCTGGCTGGGATTTGGGTGGGCTGCAAAAGAACTCCTGTTCAGCCTGCCTTGGATCCAGATCCAGATTCCCAGGGGGATCTTTATGTCTATTTTTTTTATTTAAGAAGTCTCAGTAACTCACTGCCAGAAGGCAGAGCACAGTCACATAAGTCCCCCTTACCACTGCACGGTAATATAAAACTACTCTTCCCACTCCTTGTGGTTGGAGTGCTTCTCTCTAAAGGAGAGCTCTTCGACAAGGTATATGAGCTGCGTATGCAGGCCTGGTAGCACACCCATCTCATTTGCTCTTCCTCACAGCAGCAGTGGTGGCCATAAATGCCAAATGTTCCCAGGTTGCACTGGAAGCAATAGGTGAGGCACCTGCCACCTCAGCTGTAGCCTGATGGGGCCAGCTTTGGCTTCCATTTACTCAATCTGGAAGAAGAGGTGAAGAGAAGAGCTGGCTTTTTGTACTCTGCTTTTTTGCTACCCGGAGGAGTCTCAAAGGGGCTAACCATTTCCTATCCTTCTTCCCCCCACAACAGACACCCTGTGAGGTATGTGAAGCTGAAAGAGCTCTGAGAACTGTGACTGGCCCAAGGTCATCCAGCTGGCTGCATGTGGAGGAGTGGTGAATCAAACCTGTTCTCCAGATTAGAGGCTGCTGCTCTTAACCACTGCGCCAAATTGTCTGAAACATCAGATAACTGGATTAAAGCCAGAGCCAACTCAGTGTCCAAGTAACCACCTCAGCAGCCTGCCTTGTAGCCTGCACAGGCAAATGTGTATCCCCCCCATATCCTGCACCAAGCTCCAAGACTGTCTGTAGCTCTGCTCTGCAGCCCATCTTGAAACCTGCACTGGATGCGTGGAATAAGGCATTCATCCCCCCCCCCCCCCCACACACACACTTCTGCTGTCACCACACTGCATGACAGATTGCATACCATTTCTCCAGTCTGCTTTGGAACCAGCATGGGCTTCGGAGGGGTGTTGTGTTTACATGCCTTGCCTGTGCCTGCTGCTGGGCTTCAAGACTTCTGGGTGCAGCATAGTAGGATAACACAGTACACTGGGTTAGACTCAGACTCAGCATAAGTGGCCCAGATGGTGCAACAAGTGATGGGCAAGCCAATATCTCCTCGTATGCTGTTGCTGCCCCGTCACTACATCAGTCCACCAGGAAATCTCTCAGTGACCTACGTAGTCAAATTTCCCTTGTGCCAGGGTGTGATAAGTCTAGCGATAAGTGGCCTACGATTGCCACTTGTGGGTTGGGAAATTCCTGGAGATTTGGGGAAAAGCCTGGGGAGGGAGCTCAGTTTGGATGCTATGCCAGAGTCTACTAAAGCAGCCATCTGTAAATCAGTTATAATTCCAATATATCTTCAATCTCCACCTGGAAGACGGCAATCCTAGGCATATGGCAGGGTGATATTTCCCCCCCCCCCAGACCGTGGAAGTAGAAGGTTATTAAGAGCAACCCAGCAGGAGAGATCTTCCATGGGAAAGTCCTTACTAAAGAAGTGGGCTGTGAATCCCACTTTTAGGTGTTAACAGGCTGGAACTGGGAAGTCTTTGGATCAGAGGTGAGTTTCCTACACCCTGCGGAGGAGAACATTGCAGAATGTTTAAACTGGAACACAACAGTCAGGAAACCAGTCCTAGGCTGCTATTGCTAACAAGTTCCTTCATCTGCTATATACACCCTTAGCCAGAGTTACTTGTAGCTGAGGGAATCACTCTTCATTGTCATACTGTTTGTTTGCCTTCCTTCTTTGGACTGTGACTTTAGAACAGCCTAGGAGCAAGGAAAGTCAAGTTCAGGGGATCAACTTGCTCTTGGCTGCAGGTCACCCTTCAGGGCAGAGACCACTTGGCAACTTAATTTGTATGTTAACAGGCCAGTCTGCCCTTGTTCCTTTCCTGCTCAAGCCCCAGGGGAAGGGGGCCACTGACAAGGAAAGAACAAATATTTTGATAACTGAAAGTGGCCGGGACAACAGACTCTCTTGGGCACTTTGCACAAAAGGCTGTCCTCTGCAGCTTGAATCCAAAGTTCTGGCCCATGCTTTCTGGCAGGGGACCCTCAGCTCTACAACAGAGAATCATCTTTGCATGCAGGAGCCTGGGGTGCTGGGTTACTGAAGGGAGGAGAGAGAAGACAGAACTGCCTGGGAATGGTTGTCTCTACTGTCAAGCTGTTCCTACTGCTTCCACTGAAGAGGCTTCTTCCTCCCCTTGTGGCCACCTTAGGGCTGCTGAAGAACCATCTCAACCTGAAGGCAGGAGAAGAAAAGTAGCAGTATGGAAAGACTAAACAAAAGGCAAATACTTCAGCCATCAATTTGCCTGGATGAGAATGGAAGGCAAGTTTGCATTATAGCCATTTTTTTAAAATTGTACATTGCCTTATGTGATTCTTATATATTTATAGTTTAGGTGATTTTAAATGCTGGTTAATTTCCTATGGAAACTGCTTTGAGTTTAGGAAAAATGGAAACAAATCTCTTCAGTAAATAAACAGAGCCAATCCTGGGAACCACCAGTTAAAGAACTGCAAACTGGTCAAACGGTATAGGGCCCTAGTATTGCTGTCGGTCCAAGTTGAAAGTTCTGGGTTTGATAATACAACAGCCTGGCTCTTTATGTAACAGAAAGAAACAGAAATTTGGTCCTCAGAAGCAATGAAGATTTACAAAGTCTCCTGCTGGAATTTAGTCTTCATTGTTATTATTATTAGATTTTTTAAACTGCTGCTCCCCAGCAAGCTGGCTTGCGGTGGGTTACAATACTAAAAACCCCACAATAAAATATAAATAATCCCTACATTAAAACCCATTCTTCCTTCAATGTCAGCATTAACCCCCCCCCCCATATCTGTTCCAAATCTCCACCCCATCTGGACCTCCACCCCATCTGGCACTAAATAGGTGAAAAGCCTGATGTCCTGGCCACTTTGATTGGGGGCTCCTGATCTAAGCTGTTACCCAGCCTCAACCAAATGCCTGGTGGAAGAGCTCCATCTTGCAGGCCTTGCAGAGCTGTGCAAGCTCCGTTAGGGCCCTTAGTTCTTCTGGGATCCTATTCCACCAGGTCGGGACCAAGGCTTAAATGGCACTGGCCCTGGTTCAAGCCAGGCATACTTCTATTTGGCTTGTTCCTGGCCACTGGCAGTTTGGAACGCCATTGCCTCCTGGATGTGGTGGTGCTGCTGGCCAGGTCTGAGCCGAACCTGGTGGCATCACGGAAAATAACAATGGTTTACTATTTTGCTTGGATGGACAAAACTCCTTGAACCAGCTTTGACTCCATCACTCAGCAATGGAGGTCCTCCCTAACGTTTCTGAATGTACCAAAACCTATATCTGCTCTAGCACAAGCAACTGAGATTGCCACGGTCTGAACTACTAAGCTGTGTTCCTGAAACAAGGCTAGTATGTATTGAAAGGTTTCAAATGTTCTTTTCACTTGTCCTCCTTCTATTTACCTTGTCCAGGTAGATAAGTTACAGCAGGTTGACAACCAACTGCATAGTCCCCCCAAATATATGCCATCTCCTCCATGAACACTGCTACGTGATGGAAAGCACTACAACAATTGGCACCATTTGTTTTGTTTTGTGCCCAAGAGCAGAAACAAAAATGCTCACAATTAATTTCAGCGAAAGCTGGAATTCTTGCAAACAGGTCTGGCGCCCATTCCTGGAAGAATACACTGATTACCAACAATTTCTCGGGGCTTGCCACAAACAGTATGTCTTTTGTTGCATTAAAAAAAAGCAGAATCAACCATCTGGCAAATGCCCCAAAGCTAAAATCTTTCACACGGCTTATAATTCACAATGATTAAATATACAAAAGCAACAGAAGCCTATTATGTGCGCAGAGCTTACTTTCGATTTTCACTGAAGTCGAATCAGTGGCTCTTTACTTCGAATGTTGAGCTTGTGATCTGAGCCTTTTTTTATCCAATTTTTCTCTTAGGAATCATGTGGAGTATATGTTCTGCCTACCAGTAGGAAAACCGAACATGTGTTGTGGAGCCAAAATTTCCTCTCTCTAACTCTCTCTCTTTTTTGTGTGGCATGGCTGATCTCTCATTATTCAGTTTCATGCTGAGCATGTTTTTGGAAATAGGAGATTCTTTAAGCTGTATTTACTCTCAGGTAGCTATCTTAGTGGAATGTTAATGGTTCTCCCACCATCGGTGTACAAGCTTCAATATTGCTCACTTTTTTGATCATGTGAAGTTTTGTTTTTTAGTGGCAGGTGTGGGTTTTAGTGGCAGGTGTGGGTTTGCTGTGTCGAGCAGCCATTATAGGTAACAGTTTGTTAAATGCATCTTTTAAAACTTTTAACTGCAGACATACACACTCCACACACCAGCTGAGGACTGGAGGCCACTGCACTCACTGCTGATCTTAACCCCCTCTCTCATGCCACCTTTCTATTACAATCCTCATGATTCAGTCCCTTGCAAGAAAGGAAACACAATAAAATGCAGTCAACCTGGATGCCATGACAGTGCAAATAGCAGAGAAAAACATCCAGTAGCTCCTGGAGAAAGATGGGGCAATGGAAAGAATGGGGAAGCTGAGGAGTCACTGGCACAGGAGGGGGGAATAATGCCAGATTTTGTGGGAAAGTGCTTGCTAGCCCATTCTGCGGGTGGGCATGCACACACACAAAACACCACTTCTGAATTGTGTTCTCTTTAATTTCTAAAAGACTCCCAGCTGTACCTCAAACTTTCCCTGTCAATATTTTTCTTCAGCGATCCAAATTTAGTGATAAACATATCACTAGACTCATCTCACTTGTAATCCTGCCCCTCCCCCAAATTAGCATGATAGAAATAAGCAATAGTGGAGCTTGTGCACCAATGGAAGTGGGAGGATGGTGGAAGGTGAAGAGTGGGAGGAACCGTCTCAATGTGGGTGGTGGAATGGCCTCTGAGGAGTGAACAAAAGTGGAAGAGTGGAATTCCAAGGGAATCTGTATGCTGTGATTTACCGTTGGCTTGGAAGCAAAGAAGAGAAAACAGGCACAAAATTGCTCTCCGAAAATCTGGGGAAGCAGCGACCAGACAGTGAACTTACCATTAAGGGAGGAAGACCAATGCAAGAAAAAATCCCTGACAGAGATGCATAGTGAAAGCAAGGGAAAGCACCCGGGCATGGCCTTAGTTATAGCATAGCATTTTAAAAAACAAACAAACAAGCAGCAAGGATTTCCATTGCTTGATTAAAACAAGACACTTTTCTCAAAAGTGTCTACAGGACTACACTGTCTTTTTGTCCTGAGGAGTTTCAATATGCAAGGTTGGCCCTCCTCCGGATTTAGCCTAACTATGAAAAAGGCAACCAGGATATCACTTTCACTGTTGCTCTCTGAAGATCCAGGACTGCTCCGGGAAGCCACTGGAGGAAGCCATGATACACACTAGCCCAATTAATGCAAAAATGAGGAGCCAGCCTTGGTATTGTAGGCTGTGGTACTGTGATGACAGAGTTGTTGTCCCAGTCAACTGCAGCAAAACCTGAGACTCCCCAATTCAAGAGATGAGGCAGGAGTGAGGAAAAAGCCATAAGGGAAGGATGCTCAAACAACCCTGGAAATGTGGTTTATAGCAGGTGTAGTCAACCTGTGGTCCTCCAGATGTCCATGGACCACAATTCCCATGAGCCCCTGCCAGCGTTTGCTGGCAGAGGCTCCTGGGAATTGTAGTCCATGGACATCTGGAGGACCACAGGTTGAGTACCCCTGGTTTATAGGACCTTCCGCTCTTGTGAGGTTTTCTACAACATTTTCTCCTCAGTGACTCACCTCAGTCCCTCAACCCAGTTTCTCCTACCCTTCTTTTCACCATCTGCCTATTCCACTTATCCTGTGCAGGGGCTTTTCAGCCTGCTGCTTACTGTTCGCTCTCTTCAGTAACCATGTCAAGAAACTTTTCTACCACTAAGCTTGCCTCTATCCAATGCCCTCCTCACAATCAGCTTCAAAGATCTCAACCCTCTATTTGTTTAGTATCCCAGATTCTATCTGATCCCATCCGTGCCAACAGGACACCACCCAACCTGCCCTTTGTTCTTTCTGAGCTTCAACTGTCTGTCTATACATTCCAGCTTAACAGACTTTCTTTTTCTCTTATGTGTTTTTAGAATTCCATTACTGCACCTTTCCCTCAGGAGTTGCAATGTTTGTGACTATTCCATGACATCAGGACCATTCAAGTAACAAAGGAGAGGTTAGTTTTTAGCTACATGAAAGTGCCTGTTTGTGGATATGTGAAAGTTTGAAATGTGGCTGAAGACCTGTAACAGAATGACCAACAACTGACAACCCAGAAGGAATGTTGACAGCTCAATATGATTCAGAATCCAATGGTTTGTGACTGAGAACTTGCATATATTTTTTATGGCTGTTCATAAAATTTATCTGGGATTGTCTGTACTTACACATATAAATCAATGTCACCATACTTTGGACAAATATATAGCAAATTGCACGACCTCCTTACTCAGTTTTCCAATATGCTCTGTAATGTCCAGGGAAAACAGAAACTGGAGAGAGAGACTCCTACTTCCCAATGAAATGAGAAAGCTCCATTCACAGAAATAAGGAAAAATAAGAGGAATAGACACAGATGCAATGAAAATGAATAATGTCTTTGTAGCTAAGTAAGTATCCCCATGGGATAAGAAATGTCCCTTCAAACCTGGCTCTTGAGGAAGAAGATATCATTTCAGCCAACCTGCTTGGCTCTGGCCCGAGGTTCTGCAATGCTTCCTGCCATCTGCTTTTGATGCTTCCAAGAGCTGGCCAGAAGCCCAGCGGGCTTTCCTGTCTTTCCTGTAAAGAAGCAGCCTTGGACTTGTTCCCTCTTCTACCAGTTCCCTTTCTTGGGTTTTTTTTGCACACAGCTCAGCTATTTACCCATGCATTTTGTCACCTCTGTAGCCTTGTGCCTTGAATGACTTCTCTTGGGGCTCCTGGAGTTTCTCCGATGTCATGCAAGCCCTGGCTCTTTCAATTGTGTCAGTGCCCTTAAAGGAAGGGATGGACTCCTAAGCTACATCCCTTCTTCACACCCATGTCCTCAAAAGTAACCTGTGCAGAGAAAGAGCTGGGGGCAAAAGGCCCCTCTTGCACATTTAACTTACAATTGTTTTGCAGAACGGGATATATACAATGGGCAATTTAATAGGAGCTGATACTAGTGGTAAGTTTATAGTAATAAAATGTAACAAAGGAGAGTTCAAAGCGCAAGTTTAAAAAAAAAATGAAACTGGAATTCCTAGGCGTTCCTGCCTGGGCTGATCTGTCTGGGTTCCTGTGTTTCTGGAAAGCGTATGCTTATCACACTCATCAGCAAAGCTGCTGAATTCCATTGACCTGGGTCTGTGCCATGAATAGCTATTTGTGTCAGATCATTTTGTTTAACATTTTGAAGTAAGGTAGACTTTGTGGCAAATGGTACCTGTAGTGCGCTGACCAACCTTCACCCTCTGCAGTACTAATGCCTCTAAGAACCAATATGGTGCAATGGAAGGAAGAACAGGTTCAAACCCTTGAACAGATGCACAACTCCAGGGGGTGATCTTTGGGACAGTCTATCAGGCTGTCCCTGAGACATCCAGCCTCTACGCTTGATTCTCAGGGCTGGGAAGAGTCTACCCAGGTCAGGCTGGTCAAGTGGGTCCAGGGGATGATGATGATAATAGGTTCTTATATGCCGCTTTTTTATACCTGAGGGAGTCTCAAAGCGGCTTACAATCGCCTTCCCTTTCCTCTCCCCACCACAGACACCCTGTGAGGTGGGTGAAGCTGAGAAAGCCCTGATATTACTGCTTGATCAGAACAACTTTATTAGTGCTGTGGTGAGCCCAAGGTCACACAGCTGACTGCATGTGGGGGAGTGTTGAATGAAACCCAGCTCACCAGATTAGAAGTCCGCACTCCTAACCAATACACCAAGCTGGCTCTCTAAGTGTAGGAGGGTGCAGTTCTGTCTGCTTTGAAAGAAGATGCCATCAGACCCTTCTTGATCTATGAATCTGAGTGACCTAAATGAGTATCTCCCAGTAGCCAACACGACATTTTTTAGCAAAGAAGCAGCTATGCATCTTCAGGTGAGCTTGGAGGAGATGGATTATCTAGACCCATTTCAATCATGATTCAGCCCTGGTTTGGCCTGGAAATGGCCTTGGTTGTCCTGACAAACTTTATGAGAGTACATTCCTGTTGATTCTTTCTGACCTCTTATCAGCTTTCAATTACTATTGACTATGGTATCCTTCAATAGATGCTGGTTTGGCTGGAACTGAGGAACATTCTTCAATGATCCCTCTCCCACCTGGCAGGACACCATTTACGCTGTGTGGTCCTACAGAGGCCAATCTTATCCCTCATGCTATTTAACATCTACATGAAGCCACAGGGGAACATTATCTGGGGATCTGAAATGAGGCGTCATCAAAATATGAATGACAACCAGCCCTGTTTTTCTCTAACAACCAAGTCCGGTGGGCCTGTTGAAGTTGCTTAAGAAAGACTTTAGAAAGCTACTGGGAACAATGAGCCCAGAGAAGTCTATCAGTCAATAAGCAGTCCCTGGGGGTAAAGGGACATCCTAACTTTGTTGCATCATTCCACTGTTAAGGCAGTGTAATGTCTTAGTGGCTTTGGTTTGTTTAACAAATTCAAGGGTACAGGCAATGTATCTTGCCATAGAATTCGTTCTGCGATCCTCACTGCTTGGTCCAACCCCAGGCTTTGAAGCATCCCTTCAAGGCATGGCCCGCAGGGTTATTTTTCCAAGGCAGGGGGTTGAGGATATTTTGGCTTTCTCCCTGGTTAATGCCTGGGGTTTCAAACCTGGCCCTTCACCTTCCACAGCAGACATATCCCCTACTTGACTGTGCCCCCTTTTATATGGTCATCCTACTTGGGAAATCGGCTGGAAGAAACCAACCATCTAATCCTGCCCAAGTTGCCCAATGTCTGGCCACTCCTGTGTGATCAGGCAGCCATCTCTGTGAGCCAAGCCTCCTGACTGGGAACTGCTCCTACTAGGGTGTGTGTGTGTATGTGAATCCACCGTGCTGATGGCTTATTGGTGCTCACTCCATCAGCAGTATCAGTCTGTTCCCTGGCAGATTGGGCAGTTACACTCAATGACAAAGCTGCTCAAGGAGACAGCCTGTTCTGGAGGGGGTTGCATTATGGATCCCAAGGACTACATTTGGACACTCTGGTCTCTTCCATTACATGTAGTGCCTTTTATCAGCTTCGGCAAACATGCCAGATATGAACATGCCTCAAAAAGCTTGATCTGACCATAGAAATCCAGGCAAAGGGAGAGGCTATGGTTCAGTGGCAGAGCATCTGCTTTGCACACAGATGTTCCTCGGTTCAATGCCCAGCATTTCCAGCCAAAAGGATCGGGTACTAGATGATATGAAATACCTCTGCCAGAGACATGGAGAGTTGTGGTAAGTAGTAAACAATATTGACCTTAACAGACCAATGGTTTGATTCAAAAATAAAGTAGCTTCATCTACCTAGTGTATCTACATTAGATTACCTATAATGTGCTTTATATAAGACTGTCTTTGAAAACTGACTGGAAACCTCAGTTAGACCTAACCGCTAGGATATGATCATGGGTTTGATATGGACATAGTATCTTCCTTATACTGAAAATTGTCTACTTGTTGCCCATTGGTTCCCAGGCAAACTCCAAGTGCTGGTTCTTATCTTTAAACCTTAAAGAACTTGGGGCCAGGGTACTGAAGCACTGCATTCTTCCATACTGACCAACCCACCTGCAGAGAGGAGGCTGGTGGCAAACAGTGACAGAGCTTTTTCATTCGTGGCCTCTCAGCTTTGGAATGTAACCCCTCAAAGACTGAACAACACTGATTTTATTATCTTTTAGGCATCAAGGCAAAAGAGTCCTTTTAAATCAAGATTTTACTAGAACACTTCCATCCTTTTTATTACCGGCTTCTAGCCTGATGATTGTTTTGTGGGGATAAGCTGCTGAATATAGTTTTATGCTTCTTCTTCACCTCCAGCTGTTTTATAGTACTTGCCTAAATGCGAAATGTGCAAAATTTAAATAGGAGTTGGACAAAATGTTCTAATATAAGCAATGATATATTCAGTTCGACACTGCTCTTTGGATAAGTTCAAATAATTTATCACACAGCACAGGGTGGCTATTGGGTCTTGGAGAAGCCAATAAAGGAAGTTCCTGTGAGCCCAGAAGGTTATAATTTCAAGGCAAACACGTCTTACGGTATTACTGAGCCAGCAGATAAAATTGTACCTGCATTCCTTAGAAACCGGTGTTTATAATCAACCACCACTCTAGTTTCAGGATTGTAGAAACCATCACCACAGTCATAGCAGCCATCTGGGATGGGCCGAGGAGGATCCAAGTTTGTAAGCTGAGAAATCCCTAGAAAAACAAAAACAAAAATATACAGGGCTTCAGAGCAGAAGAAATAAACAGGGCAGGTCATACATGGGGCAGTACCTGTGAGCAAGTGTCCTCACAAGCACAGACCTCTTTGTTACTTTTAGCAGTATGGGAAAAAACTCCATAGATGGTGTGCAAGCTGCATGCATAACATCGTAAGGGACTGGGCATCAGATGCCACTGGTTGCCAGCAGTAGCAAAGGAAGAAAAAAGAGAGAGGGGGTGAATGGTGGAAGAGGAAGGAAAAGGCAGATGCTTATTTGGCTAGTTGCCTGATGTCCTCATCACACTCAGTGGATCCCAAGAGGCCTGCTATTTTTTGAGGCTACCAAGCAGCCCATTTTGCCTCCTGCCAGAAAGCAATATTTTTACTTTGACAGCTGCTTCTCAGTATACCACTAACTGTTTTGTTGCTGGCTTCGAAATTCTGTTTTGCTGCCATACTGTGTTTTGGAGTTTTGAGTGGCTGTGTATTTATACTGATATCATAGACTTGTAAATTGATCACTAAACATATCCACCCCTGTGTGCACACATACCTATGCATTCTGCTTCTTACAAACTAGTCTCTCATCATGAACAAGGCTGGTTGATTTCATCTGACAGTACCTGCAGGCTTCAGGCCATTGCAGATTTCTGTATAAAACCGTCTGTCATAACCGTCACAGTAATGCCACTTGTCATCTTTGTATTCCAAACCATCTGCAAAGGTGTATTTTCCCTACAAGGAAAGACAGGAGTTAATTAACCATGTTCAGATTTGAAGATCAGCCTCACTTCTCACCTAGAGTTCAATGAGGGTAATGGGATTTTCTTATTGACATGAGAACATGGTAAGGTACACCATGTGTAGAATGGACACAGGTAACACTATATACGGCCAAACCATACAAATCACTGGAGTTCTAAGTCAGAAATTTTAGATGTATTTTTTACCCTAAAAGGCAGCTGCAGAGAACAATCTAGATTGGGGCAGGGAAGTTGATTTAATCCCTTTCTTTTCCAATTCCACCTTGAGTTGCTTTAAGCCCTACTTGGAAGACCTGCTTTCAACTGGGGGGAAACAGTGTGTATGGAAAAGTTAACTATTCCTCCCACAGTACCACGGTGCTGATCCATATCACATGTCTCCTCCCCATGCTGGTATTTTAGAGACAAATAATACATCTGGAACTTCTGTTACTGAACATCAGCATGATGTGTTGCTCGGCTCTATCTTTCAGCGTTCAAAGCATTTCATGTAATCCATCCATTCAACTTGCAAAGTTAGTCAGCATTATTTTAGCACAAATGGAACTCACCTAAAACCACAGAGTTAATTCATGGAAGAGGGAAGATTTGATCTGAGCACTTCTTGGCTTATAGATAAGTCTTATAGATAACCCTTCCACTACACTAGATCGCCAGCTGTCCTTTGAGTGGGTGGCTGAAGGTTTGAACCCACATTTCCTAGGTCAATACCACTATATGCTCCATTGGATTTATATTAGCTCTCTCCATATTACTGATAAAAAACCACCAGCACTTCTGAGTGCTGGATAATCAATGTGTAGAAAGAGTCAGTGGACATAAACATGCTGGCCCCACCTCCACTTCCACAGAATCATGAGCACTGCAACTACATGTGGAGAAACTATGTGCATATACACTCCTGCCCATGATCAGGAAAGCACTGTTGCCAATTATGAGGAGGGAACTACAGATTCACACCTGCTCCATGCATAGGCACAGTGCTAACAACCTCACATTCTTATAAGGAGGGGGAACAAAGTGTGATCATCCCTAATTTTCCCTCTATTCTCACTGACTAAGCACAATGAGGGTTGCATACTCAGGTATTACAAAGAACTCTAGAGGATCCCTGCATGCATTAAGGTAACTTGATCTCCGCAGGGAAAAGCAGTGGTTGAAAACAAAACATGGGCCCTACTCTACAGCACTGAATTAAATCCATTTTTGAACAGGGATCCTTCCAGCAGTATGTGACTCCTTCAGTCCTTCTCCAGACATATTATGACCATAACAGTTTTCATCAAATATGTGGTAGAGATTTTGTGATGGTACCTCTATGGCTATTCCGCAATCCCAAGTTCCTTCATATTTGCTCCCACTGGGGAAGTGCAAGGTGCCCTTGCCATGAAACATTCCATCTTTCATCTCACCAATGTATTTGGTTCCTGTTGGAAGGGTGTAAGTGCCATCTCCCTCCAATCTGCAAAAGTCCACAAGGAGAATCTGAAGAGGAGGAAGGAGAAGAGGCTGTAGCGGGACAGGGAGAGGAGAGGAGAGAGCTTTGGAGGAGCATGAGGGACCTGGCATCTCTAGTAAACAGGATCTAAAGCAGAATCTCTATATGAGATTCTGGAAATCTGTTTACAATACAGAAGCAATATTTTGCTATATATATATAAATATTTTATAAAGTGATGGTAATACAAATTTAATCCACATATACTATGACTGAAAGCTGGGACCACAAAATGGCTAATGGAAAACATTTTGGATGGTGCCGTCACTATCCCAACTTTCCTTTCAACCCATGGCATAATGCTGTATTTCAGCACGGGATACAGGTGGGCTTCACCCTTGCAGATACCGACTACTGCAATAAATTGCACCTGTGTTATGATTTGCATTAAAACGGGTGTCTCAGGCTGTACAAAAATCCAGAGGTACCTTAAAGACTAGCACATTTATTTCTGTGTGAGCTTTAGTGAATCACAACTCACTTCTTCACATGCTAATACGGCAGGGGAAACAATTTTGGGAATTCTTATAGGGAAAATTACAAATGGAAGGGAAGAGGTAAGGGTTGAGACAAAAGCAAATTAGCAGGGTGTATTCTTTTCCGTGTCTTTTCAGTAATCTGCAGTTACCTCCAGCTGTTATTTCCATTTCTCTCTTTTTACTTATGCAGAATTCATGCTCCAACTTATTACTTAAACAAAACCCTTGGGGTGCACTAACCGCTTTCAGTTTTCACCCACACGCCTCCTCGCTCAGCCACCCAGGAATATTATAATTGTAATAGTATATTTTCTTGTGCCTGCCCCATGTTCCAGCCTCCTTGCGCACGCTGAAAAATTTAGGGCTAGATCCACACGAACTCTCGTCTTGTCAATTCCTCCTCCCATTGCAATTGTCCCTCTAAAAATTCCCCGAAAGGATTCCCTCTGCCGTCAAGACTTCCTCTTCGAGGCATGCGAAGAAGTGAGCGCTGACTCACCAAAGCCCACCCTGTTGCTGTTACTCTCTAAGGTGCCACTACTGGTTTTACTTGACTACCCCTTTGCAACTAGACGGCACCCCAGCCTCGCGCACACGAGCGGGCCCCCACAGGAGGCCTGTGGGGCTGCCCCTCGCCATGCCATCCTCCCTTCTTGCCCCACCTGCCGTTGACGCGCTGCCCCACGTAGTAGCTGCCCGTGTAGTCCATAGCGACGCCGCAAAGGTGCGACCGCCTCAGGTAGGCCTCCGCGAGCGAGCGGCGGTCTCCATAGCAACAAGGGTGTACGCCACGGGGAAGAGCAGCGGCCGAGGCTGATAGGACGAGAAGTTTGACGGTCCTCTCCTCCACGCTTCCAGACACGCCCCCAAAGCTCCTGGGGCTACTGGGCGCATGCGTGTGTTTTCTGCCGGCGACAGGATGAGCATGCGCAGTAGTGGCGCGGCCTAGACTCAAGAGAAGGCGGCGAAGGAGAGGTGAAGGGGAGAGTGCCCGTAGGGGTCTGTGCTAAAGCTGGGAGGGTCCTTGTCATGCCGACTGTAGTGGAGTTGCCTTCGGCGGAGGAACTGGAAGTGCCTCAGGTGAAGGAGTGCAGGAGCTTCCCCTGCCGACCCCCCCCCCCCCAGTTCAGCCCCTTCCTGCCATGGTCCCCTTTTATTCCCTCCTTCCCCTTGGTCGCTTAAGGTCAGGGGCGACCCCCTCTTGTCCCCCTTGACAGACCTGGTGGTTCAGGAGTCTTTTCCTTTCTTGCCTATGGTTATATTTCTTTCTCCGCCTTCTGGTTATTGGTCTTGTTTATTTTTTTCTCTTTTGTGGATACAACGTGTTTATTGCGTTGGCTTGCGTCTCAGTGAGAAAAGTGAACTGTAGGCAATGTAAATAAATAACATTAACGACAGCTAATGTGATACTGTGATATTGATATGTTCCGTGGAAGGTTGAATGCAACAGGGGCAACCAGAATAAAATAACTAGTAGAGTAATTGTGTGCTGTAATAATATTATTTGGCTCTTATCTGAAGCATGTGCGTCCAGTGTAAATTCCTTTCCCCCCTTTTTGCTCATAAAGATATTGGTGAAGTAACTCGGGTGGCAAGAGAGATTGGCCTAAGGTCTACCTAGTGTTGATAATTAATTGGGAATCTCATAGCACTTTAAAGATTAATCAGAATAATTCTTTTGATTGTCAGAGATTTAGCAGGGTGGAATAAATGTTTTAAATCTTTAAAGTGCTGCTTTAAAGTATCACAACAGACTAGCATAACTACTTTTCTGGAATTATTATGACAACTTGCCATTCACCACTTTCCACATCCATCCAATTCAAAGATATAAATTCAATTTTTTTCTGTTATCCCTATTTTTGTACTTGCTAATTTAAATAAGGTTCATCTATACATTACATTAGCATAGAGGGTTTTTTGAGAGGGAATATCTGCTGTATAAATGCCTCAAATTGTTTTATATTTAAATTATATTTATGCTTTTAATTACTTTTATAGAATACATATGTTTACTTGGCTGCTATCATTTTGTGTCTTATTTGTTCATATGACATTCTGTAATTTAAGTGCTGTTCTGCCATTAGTTAGCACAGAATGTTGTCATTGGCCTGGTTTCTGCTGCTCCCATTACACAGATGGGAACTGAGTGTACATGGAAGGGACACAATCTGGGGCATGGATGTGTGTAGCCTGGCTTTGTTCAGTGATGCAGACTCAGAACAAGCTCCTCTTTGCTCCTTGGTTTGTGGTTAAATTGTCTGCTTCTCACTCCTCAGGTGAGAGTCAGCTCAGCAGTACTGAAAGCAGCTGCTCACCATTATGGTTCTCAGTGTGACAGAACCAACAAGGAATTCATGCTTTGCCGTTGGGAGGAGAAGGACCCAAGGAAATGCTTGAAGGAAGGCAAGGAAGTCAACAAATGTGCCCTGGAATTCTTTAGGTATGTCTTTTCTAGTGCACTGCTATGCCTGTTTGCTTTGAAACAAAGTCCCCCTCTTTTCACTAGGGCTGCTCCCATAGAAGTGTGCGAAGATCATGGCCTCATTGGCCTGTAACAAAAGTGCAGGGTTTTTTTTAGTGTCTTGCTCTCTCAATAGAATATTCTTGAGGCAGGTTATAATCTTAAACCAATGAAAACAGCAGAATGCCAAAAGCATAAAAATGCAATGTAACAACATAAAAATCTAGTGAGAAAAGCAGAAAATAAATGACATGAATAAAAGCAACAAAAAAGGCTAATTGGGATATAAAAATATCAAAACACACACAAAGCTTAGAACTATCCATAGACACTCAGGCCATAAAGCCCAGAAGAGAGAAAATCAGACTTCATGTTACAAGGAGGTTCCTAGTTATTCTAGTCATTTGCCTTTTCTTTGGACTGAACCTGTTATTTTTAAATTAATTTTAAAAGTTTGCTAGCTGCTTCTTTAAATGCCTGATGTGGCTTGCAACAAAAAAGGGCATAAATACTGAAGTTCAATAAAATGTTATCTAAATTAGAATACTGCAGTAGCATTAAGCTGCATTAATGCTAACATCATATAACACTATAAAACAATTCAGTTCAATCAATAATTGGGAAAGACAATTTAGCAGCAGCAAAATGGAAAAAATCAATTCTCTAAAGCTGCTGCTGCTGTGGTCTTGTTTAGTATTGGGGTGAGCCTGGTAGATATGAATATACAAATCTCGTGGCAGAATAACAAGCTGTGAACTTGTTTTTTTTTCCATTGCAAATAAAAACACTGAACAGAAAAACCTGAGGCATGAAAGAGTCCTATAAGAGCAGCTGACTTGCTCAACACAAGAAATTTGAACCCAGATATGCTCTCTGATCTGCCTTGCAGGTTGGATAGGCTGTGTATTTTGAAGTCTTGTGAACAGTAAATCAGTGCTTTTTTGTGCAGAGTGCTTCTTGTATCATCATACAAGTCTGATGAAACCTCTTGCTGTTCGTACAGGAAGATCAAGTTGCACTGTGCGGAACCCTTTACCCAATACTGGACCTGCATTGATTATAATGACCTATTGGAGCTTCGTCGTTGCCGGAAACAGCAGAAAGTCTTCGATGACTGTGTGTTGGAGAACTTTGGCTGGGTGCGACCTGATTTGGGTCAGCTGTCTAAGGTAACTGCATTGGGTGCCAGTTAGCCCATTAATTCTATTTTTCAGTTTTCCTCTTTGTATCATAGCACGTAGCTTTGTTCCCTTTTTTCCCTTTTGGAATGCTTGTCCCTAAACTGAGGAGTGTATTGTTGTCAGCTGACCCTTTGGCTAAACTTAAAGGTAAAGGTATCCCCTGTGCAAGCACTGGGTCACCCTTGGGGTCACCCTTGGGTGACGCCCTCTAGCGTTTTCATGGCAGACTCAATACGGGGTGGTTTGTCAGTGCCTTCCCCAGTCATTACCATTTACCCCCCAGCAAGCTGGGTACTCATTTTACCGACCTCAGAAGGATGGAAGGCTGAGTCAATCTTGAGCCAGCTGCTGGAATTGAACTCCCAGCCTCATGGGCAGAGCTTCAGACTGCATGTCTGCTGCATTACCACTCTGTGCCACTTAGGTGTGGTAAAATGCTTGAAACTTCCTGAAATGTGAAAATATTGCATACAGGGGTCTTGACAGATTTTGCACCTACACACAAGAAACCCCTTCTGGTTATCTAAGGTCTGTGTGGGGCTTATTTAAGGTGAAGAGCTTCTAGAGCTTCATAGGAGAGTGGCGTCTGATTCTTGGTGGGTGTCTATATCTTGGGTCAGCTGCATATGTGTGTATTGCAGACCCACATTCTGCTTGCAGTCGCTGCCTTTTCCAGTACTTGCTTGATAAGATTTCTGTGGAACATGGGGGCTAATCTGTGCCACAGATAGCTCTGCCAGTGGGGAGATCATGGTTCTTCTGAATGACTGCAGAATGGCCCAGAGCTTGTCTACATTTCTTGCACTGTGCTGCTCTGTAGAACTGCTTTGTTTTTTAAATGCTTATGCCACTTTTTTGCCCCTGGGGCAGCATCTTGGTTGATCTCGGGCAGAAAGCCTGAACAAACCTTCAGCCTGAGATCTTTGAAAGGCTGTTGCTGGAAATAATAGTACCAGTTGTCTGACTCTGTATCACGTAGATTTTTGTTTTCAGATTCTCACTGCGTGGTTCAACTGGTTCAGAGTGTGTCATCTAGACTATAGAATGGTGTATGCTATAGATAACTCATGCCGCCAGTCTTTGTTTCTAAGGAGAACTGAAAGTGTTGCTTCCTACGTTTCAATTCCTAAATGACCTGGAATCAAATTACTTGAAGGACTGCTTGCCATTTCATGAACCTGAGTGTCTGTTGAGATGGGTCTCAGAATCCTTGCTCCATGTACTCATGCCTTCAGAGGTGTGGTGAGTGGCAGTCAGAGACAGGGCCCCCAATTAGGGAGGACCCCCTGTTTAGAGGTTTGCCTGGCTTTGAAAAAATTATCCACTTGCACTTTCTGTTGAGTAATATTCTGTCTCTTTCTTGGGTGAGCTTGCTTTTCTGCCCTTGTATTAACCTGCTGCTCCTATTGTTGTTGTTGTTTTTTTTTTTTTGCTGTTCCTTTTGTCTTTTGCTTCATGCAATATTTGCTTTTCTGTCTTTTAGTTGAAGTGCCATAAGCATTTTTTTAAAGAATGAATGACAACCATTTTTTAATTAATTAATTGTGCTGATGGGGTGGTTTGGTGCTCTAAAGCTGTTGCCCCACTTTTTTGTTGTTGTTGTCGGTAACAACATTTCCAATATAATTCTCTATGTTCCAGGTCACCAAAGTGAAGACTGACCGGCCTCTCCCTGAGAATCCCTATCATTCCAGGGAAAGACCACCGCCAAACCCACCAGCGGAGGGCGAGTTGAAACCTGCTTCATACGGCAGCCGGCTATTTTCCTGGACCTTGTAAAAGTAAAATACAAAAGTGGGGGAGGGCCTTCTAAACAATAAAAAGCTGCTTGTCTAATAGAAATCACTTTTTGCTGGTGTATATTGGATGACATCCATACTTGGAAAATAAAAACATACTCTTGCTTGAATTGTCCCTGTCCTGTGTGTGTATATGTTTGTTTCTGAAACACAAAATGGGGGAGGGGGGGAAGTAGTAGGTACTAACAGCTTTTGTACAGGGCAATGCAGTTTCTTTGGGGAAAGAGTAATTGCTTTGTGACAGAGCAGAATCCCCAGACCAAGGGAATGGGTAGGATTTTGCAGGTAGCAGGTGTTGGGGAAAACCTTTTTGCTCTACAAGTTTATGGTAGTCTGACAGGGTAGATGGCAATGTTTATTATTATTTCCTTAAAGCTCCAATGAAGCAAACCAGGTGTGTTCTAGAATCTTGAACTTTACTCTGTGGCATCTGTAGTGGAAATATAAATCCCAGACTTGGATGCAACTTCTCCTTCCCTACATACACTTTTTCCATTTTGTCTGCATATGCTGCATTTCTAACCTACATGCAGCAACTTCAGGAATTTCACTGTCTTGTGTTCATTTGTGATTCCTTCTGCATCAGAAATACAAGGTCCCTTTGCCAATCTTACATGGGCTGGGTTGGTTAAATCACTGGAGAATTGGAAATATCTCTTCTCTGTTGCACAGATACTTCATACCAGTTACTTCTAACAGATTTGAAGTCTGTGATGAAGTTAACTGTCTTTTTTCCTCCCTCCCTGACAAATGAGAAGTATTATATACTGTTTGTTTGTTTTGAATATTAATATTTCTGATGCCGCTTCTGGGAAACTAGAGTACATTTGGGCAAAAATCCAATCTGGACAGAACACACTGACACAATTTCAGTAGTTTCACTTGCCTAGATTGTGCAGATCCAGTACAGAAATATCCTTGCCATCAGGTCTGCATTTCTGTCTCAACACATTGTCAATACCAAGTATACAAAATCAGCATAACCACGGAACACATGCAAAATGGATATGGGTAATTATGGGGCCTGCTCACAACTTGAGCAAAACATTCAAAGAGCAATTTATTGAAACTACCTTTTTTATTTAAAATATTTTTATCCTGTGTTTCCTAGGCAATCTATGGAAGCTTGCAACCCATCCAGCCCCCTCAATCGAGCCACTATATAAAACACTGTAAAACAAAAACACATGGCCTTCCAATTGATTTGTCTGGATTTTCTGCTCTTTAGTAGAAACGGGGCTACTTTTTCCTGAGTTGTTTTTTGTGTTATTAAATCCCGACTGCAAATGGTTCCATCTGATTCTTATCATGGTGAATTTTTGAGAACTTCCCTAATTTCAGAAGTGGGTGGGAGAGCTTTAAGTACTTCTAGTACAGTCACTCCTATGCTTATCGTCTCCCCAACCCCAGTACTCTATGTCATAGCTAAAAGTGCATCTTTGCAGTGTTTTGGCAGGTTTGAGCTTCCTGCCAGGATGGCTCTTTCAAGAAGATGAGCATCTCCTGCTTGTGAAAGGTTCCCTGCCTTACTATGAGATTCTTTGGGGGTGGGGTGTCCATAGCTCATATTGCATGCAGATGAGTTTCTGGAGTCTAAATTCAGGAATTCAACAGTGAAAATAGGGCATGGTGCATGTGTGTGTGTGTGTGTGTGTCCTGTTCTTCCAGAACATCATTAGCTGCTGATTCCCGGGAGAAGGGCAATCTGATACTGGGACCAACTAGACGTCATGTACGTTTGGCTGGTAATGTGACGTTAGCCAAAGGCAGGCAAGTTGAAGCAGATGTGAACATCTGCTATTGATTAAGCTAATGTGGGCACTTGCAGCGAGCCTTAATTATAATGGGGGGGGGGGTGCCTGGTCACAACACTCATTTCATTTGTTAACTTTTCAGCTAAATCACTTTTAAAAAATGTGCCCACTGAGTTTTGTCCTATCTAATGCGTTGAGGAAAGGTCACAGTGCCTCTCCTTTGGGACTCTGTGCCTTGTTGCCTGGGAGACTTCTAAAATGTTCAGCCTATAAAAAGCTGCCCCTATGAGAAGTGTGCAATATAAAAAGTGACTTGAGATGGCAATATGGTGGTTCTGAATATGGGAAAGCTGACTTGACATTCAGCTCCTGGTGGGACCCCTACTCTTCAGTACACTGTCAGACGCCCCCCTCATTCCCTGCAAAATTTAGCAGCTGTGCAGGTAAATCCTTGTTTGTCTACACATTCCTCTATAAGGGCTTTGAGTCAATAAATCCCCCGTGTTAATCAGCTTTTTCAAATGCTTTCCTACCTGGTCACCTGTGGGTAGTTCAAAGGAGCAGATGGTTTTCTGTCCACAAGGCTTCTCTGAAGTTTGATGTGAGAACCTGAGAGCCAATTTTTGCCATTTATATTGTAATGTAATTGTAATGTAAATTTCTGCAGCTATGAGGATGGGGCTAAAAGCTATGCCCTGGAGTATTTCTCAAGCTTTATGAAGTCTCAGTGCTCACCCAAAAATGTCATTGGACATAGCTGGTCTTGCACAGTTGGCACCAGTTCTTTACCTCACTGGCTCCTCCTTCTTCTCACCCAGCTTCTATATGTCAATTTGCTTCTGCCTTCCATTTCAGTTAAATGTATAGGTTTAAAACCATGCACCATTGCAAAGCAATATTTCTAAAGAAGGTGACTAAGCAGACATACAAATCACTTCTCCCGTCTCCCCACCCCAACTCTTACACTCCTATTCATGTTATGCATCATCTTTCCCTAAGCCTGATCCAGTTGGAGCCTCAGCTCCTCCCAAAGTTCCTTTATATATCACCCTGCAGTTATGACTTTGGAAACTCTCAGCCTTGACTTCTTTAGTCCTGTAGCCAAAAAGTAGTTTGTGTACCCTGGTAAGACATCCCATTGTGTTCCAATCTCAGAGGGATTGAAGCTCATTCCTGACCTTTTCAAGATCTTGTCCACCAATCACCACTTCTTTGATTAATCCTTCATTATATATCATGTTTTTGAGCTTATTTTTGTAGCCAAAAGGGCTGGAAACCTGTTTGTACCCCTTCTGGTTGGTCTGAATGAAGAGTGGCACACCCACTCTTCTGAAGTCAGTTCTATATGGCAAGATGTTACACTTAGCTGAAAACAAAATTGTAGGCTATATTCAATGTTAAGGGTCAAGGCCTACAGTTCTGGGGCCCAGAGTTGGTTTTTAAGAACACCATTACTTCTGTTTCAGCAGCACTCAGTCAAACGTGTCTGTACAAATTCATGTGGAAGTCTCTTTCCTAAACAGCCTTTCCAGCCTGCTCATGGAAGACTGCCTCAAAGTAGGTTCAGTGTTACATTGCCATCAAGATATGGTTGGTTCTGACAGAAAAGGCAGATTTTGTAGCATCCAGGTAGGTGTAAGCCCAGTAGCAGCTTACTCTGCCATAGTAAGCCATGAGGCTGGATAGTTTAAAAACGTTACAGTACAGGAACACATGGGCATTCAATAAAATTGAGCAGTAGGCTTATAGGATACATAAAAGTAAGTACTTTTCCCACTTAAGATGAATTACCATATAGAATTCACTGCTGCAGGAAGTGGTGGTGGCTATAAGCATAGACAGCTTTGAGTAGGAGTTGGATAAACCTATGGAGCAGAAGTCCATCAGTGGCTAATAGCCCCAAGGTATAGATGGAACAGTATGTCTGGGATGGTGATGCTCTGTTTTCTTGGTGCTTGGAGGCTTCTGGAGTTCTGGCCCTGCTGGTGGACATCAAGATGGCACCTGGGTTTTGGCCACTGTGTGACACATAGTGTTGGACTTCTCTTATGCTCTTAAAGGTAAAAGTCTGTGTTGCTGGGCTTGGTTTGAAACAAGGAACTAGAGAGGCAAGGGGCTGGCTAGCCTCTAGGGGTCGGCGGTTGGTTTGGAGCAATGTCTGTTCAGCATTACTTTAATGTTTTCGTCAATCACCAGTGCCCCCCCTCCCCCCATGGAACCCTAATGGTTTCATGGAAACTTTAGAGCAATCAAATGTCAAGAGTGAGTTAAGAACATAAAGCCATCTTGGAGGAATTTATCAGGACGTTTCCTTGGCAGAAAGAGAACAGACCCAGGCAAATTCGACATGGGGGTCTCGCCGGCAAGGTGGGAAGCTGCAGTTCATGCTGGGCTGCAGGCCGTAACCTTTGCCAGAGCTCATCACCGCATGCTTGAAACTAACAGAGTGTGTCAGAAAGCAGCAAGTTGGGCCCATGCTTCCTTGTTACGCTGAATACGTTTCCATGCTGAAGCCTTGCATGTTTCTGGAGGCGTGCTTCAGGAGCAAGAAGAGGAATACTCGACGATTTTGCCAAATTGCATGAGTCAGAAAGGACTCCCCGCTGCCCCCCCCCCATACACATGGCAAGCAGGTATTTCTTCCAGGCAGCTCTCTGAAAGCATGCTTTAAAAGTAGAAAGTTACATTCCTTAGCCCTCCAGTGTGCACCAACTGAATAATGCAGATATGTCAGGACAGATGAGCTATTTTTTTTGGTAAGCTAGCAGCATGGATTTATTTGCAGAACGATAGCCTATTTCTCTCTGTGTTTTTGGGTCACACTAAAGTCTTGAGAAGTGTGGATGAGTGCGTGTGAGATGGGGACAGGAAACGGACTCGTAGCAACATGCAGGCATCCAGGGCAGTGGTCCCCAACCTTTTTATCACCGGGGACCGGTCAAAGCTTGACAATTTTACTGAGGCTGGGGGGGGGGTGGTCTTTTGCCGAGGGACGTCACTGCTGCCGCCTGAGCCCCTGCTCCACGTGCTTTCCCGCCAGCACTCCTGACTTCCTACCACCCACTGGGGGGCACTGCTAGCAGCAGCTGCTCAGTGTCATGCCGAGGGGGAGCCCCAGCCATGGTGGCCGCTGGAGAGCACCAATGGTGAGCTGGCAGCAGAGTGGTCAAAATAGAGTTCATTCGAGACAAGTGTCCAAAAAGTCCGTTGTCCTGTTAGAAAGTAGCCATTAAATCTTTATTGCACAAGTAGGCTATAAAGCTATGTTAACGTTTCAAATACATGAATATAAATAGTGGGAAAAGAGCAATAAAACTAGTATATATATATAACTGAGATTAAAGTTGAAATCTATCTTAAAGAAGACAAATACATTGGCACAAATGTTCAGAGCCGCCAACATGAATTCAGTGGCAGTTTCTATAATTCTTCTGTTACCTGAAAGGATATTTAAAGGATGGAAATCTGGTAAGAAGAAATTGCCAGAAGAGGGACTAGCAGGGCATCTCAGGCTTTTGCACAAAATGTACAAGAAAAAAGGAAAGAGAGATAGACTCCAATATTTCAGAGCCACATATCCCTTGTCCATGCTTGGGGGAGTGGGGGGGAGGGCTGAAACCTACCATGAACCTCCACCAAATGGAGCATACTAAAACAAACAAATGAAAATAAAAGCCTTTGATGATAGGCTGTGAATTAAGGAAACTTCATACATTGCTTTCTGAATAGACAGGCAAAGAAGCCATGTGATTTAGGAATCACCTGTGATTTGCCTTCTGTGCCCTTATGTTATAATAGCAAAAATAATGAACTGGGAGGGGTGGGTCCCAGTGAAGAAACAAATATAGAAAAATATAGACGCACTGAGAAACCAATATGGCAATAAAATATCCAGATTGGACTTATATAGAGTTGTCTCTCTTCAGTAATTCTTTTATTCTTATTTCACACAAGTCCTGACGCGTTTTGCCTTACAGCTTTTTCAAGGGACAGTTTTTATATTTAAGGACCAACTTCAACTTATTAAGGAATCTCTTGATAGAGTATAAGGTAGCTAAACTTAGCTTGTGGCACTTCAGAAGTTGGTCCTTAAATATAAAAACCCTCCCTTGAAAAAGTGAAACGTGTTGGGACTTGTGTGAAATAAGAATAAAAGAATTACTGAAGAGAGACGACTCTATATAAGTCCAATTTGGATATTTTATTGCCATATTGGTTTCCCAGTGCGTCTGTGTTATGTTATAATAAGCTGCTCTGGGAGTGGCTTAGTGCTGGGGTGGCTGAGCCCCACTGGACGCTGACGGGCTCCCTCTTGTGGGTGCTTTGAGCTGAGCTGCTTCAGGTCACAAGTCAGAGCACTGATCTGCTCAGCTCAGCAATGATTGGTGGCAGCAAAAGGACTTTCCCAGCCTCGCTTTCCAGATCCTTTTAACTGGAGGGTAGGAGCTGTATATCCCCTGTGTGCCTTCCTTTGCACTGCTATATCTTTCTGGGAGTTTCCTAGCCTGAATATCATTAACCTCTTGTCTTGCAGTCTCTGCCTTAGCCTGGGATACTAAGGAACCTTCCTCCCCTTTAGTGGTTAACACATTTTACCCTGTAAAAGGTGTGAGCCTTTCCTTGGCTGGATTTCCATTATGTACTCATCAAGCACGCTAACAGACAGCAGCCTATTGGCCAAGTGCAGTTTCCTCCAGAGATCCAGCTGTTTTTTTCTCCTCTGTCTTTTTTTTAAAAAGTGCTGCACAAGGAAACCAAATTGCAGACATATGTTCTGAGCTGGGCTTGTACCTGAGTGACAAGCTGCGTTCTTTGATGTCCTTCCCAGCTCAGACATTATATTGTTGGTTTAAAATGCGTAGACTGACTTCAGTGCTATTAGGAAGCATGTTTTAAAACAATGGGGAGGACAAAGTGTCTGAGAGGTTGGGAAGGTGGTGATGGGGAAGGTGGTGACGGGGAAGTGACAAGAAAGAGAGGTTGCTTCCATGTCCTCTTATTTTGCCTCCGCATCACTGTCTTAGCCACCCACGTTTCTCACAAATCCAGGAGGTAGGTCTGGAAAACAGCACCTGGTGGGCAGAAAATTCAAGGCTGCCTTTGCAGAGTCATAATTTCAGAGAAGTAGCTGGGTTAGTCTGTTGCAGCAAAAATAAACACATTTCTTGTGACACTTTAAAGATCAGCAAGTGTATTCTAGCCTAAACTGTTGTGGATGAGATTCCACTTTTTAGATAACACTGAGTTACTCTGAATCACTCACTCTGCTGTCATTATATAGGACTTCACCCTGTATTTCATGGTCCTTAAACCCTGCTGGTTGTCTTAAAAATCCAAACCAAACCAAACCAAATATAAAAAGCTTGCAGAGTACGAATCCACTATTTTTTAATCATCAAATCATAGCTGACTTAGGGCAACCTTGCGGATTGTGGATCTTTCAAGGTAAGAGATGTTCAGAGGAGACATTGCCTGTCTCTGCATCGTGACAATGGCATTCCCTGATAGTTCTCCATTCAAATACTAACCAGGGACAGCCCTACTTAAGCTTCCAAGGTCTGATGCTATCAGGCTAGGATGATCCAGGTCAAGAAGAACCCATTTAATGTATCCCCTGCCCCCCCTCCCCATGGGCTCTAGATCACAAAAGCTTATGCTGGACGAAATGTTACCCTTTAAGGCAGGCTTTCTCATCCAGGGTTTTGTGAAACCCTGGGGTTTCTTCCCTGGAAGGGTTTCCCGAATGGGTGGGAGTTAATTAGTTGTTTAAACATTTATCAGGTGATATTTATTTTTTTATGGCTATAAATAAAGCATGTCGTCCTCAACGAGGACAAGAGCTTTTTCTGTCCCGTCCCCCACCTGGTGGAATGAGCTCCTTGAAGAGATCAGGGCCATGTACGAACTCCCAAAATTCCGCAGGGCCTGCAAAAGGGAGCTCCTCCACCAGGCATTTGCCTGAGACTGTCAACAGGTCCCCCCTCAGACATCCCTCCATGACCTGAACCTGTCTGTCCTCTTTAAGGGCCTTAGCTAAGTTCCGTTCCTGTTATATTGTTTAAGATCACTGAAATTGTGTTATTTATATTATTGTTGTTATTGTTGTTGTATTTGTTTATGTTATATATTAATTCATTCCATGTATCCCCCATGTTGTATGTAAAGCGCCCTGAGCCATATGGAAGGGTGGTATAGAAATCAAATAAACAAACAAACAAATAATAAGATGGTCATGTCAACCCACCCCCATATCCTAAAATGGCCAATCATGGGCCTGGAAGGGGTAGGAAGGGGAGGAGCCCAGGTGGGCATGTACACAGCTATGCTTTTCAACCATATTCTACATGGTCACGGCACTTCAGGGGTTTCTCAATGGTTAAAAAGTTGAGAAAGGCTGCTTTAAGGTATCACAAGACTCCGGTGTGTTTTTGTAGGGACAGTGGCCTTTGCAGAACAGGAAGCACAGTGTCTATTGTTTTTAATCTGCATTTACAAGGAGAGATGTGATCCATAGAATGGGTGTGGAGCACATAGTACTGCTTTTCCAAGCCTTTCTTGTCCAGCATCTAACTGCTTTTTCCTCCAAGGAAACTCAGAGTCTCACACGTTATTTAGCACATGCTCTGCACATGAGGCTGGGAGTTCAATCCCAGCAGCCGGCTCAAGGTTGACTCAGCCTTCCATCCTTTCGAGGTCGGTAAAATGAGGACCCAGCTTGCTGCTGGGGGGTAAACGGTAATGACTGGGGAAGGCACTGGCAAACCACCCCATATTGAGTGATGAAAACGCTAGAGGGCATCACCCCAAGGGTCAGGCATGACTCAGTGCTTGCACAGAGGATACCTTTACCTTTTATGCAAACTTTATGCACTGTCCTGCTGGTAAAGCCATTGTGAAAGGCTTGCCTCGAAATGGACTCTGACACTTGCATGCCACAAATCAGGTCTCATTGTACCAGTGTGATGTAGGGCAGGGATAGTCAACCTGTGATCCTCCAGATGTTCATGAACGACAATTCCCATGAGCCCCTGCCAGCAAATGCTAGCAGGGGCTCATGAGAATTGTAGTCCATGAACATCTGGAGGACCACAAGTTGACTACCCCTGATGTAGGGGCTAGAGTTTGGGACTAGAGAGACCCACCTGCAGGTATTCACAGCAGCAAAGCACACTGTGTGGTCTTGGCCAGCCATATTCTCCCAGATTCAGGTAAAAAGGAGGAGAGCTACAAACATTGGCTGAATCCCACTGGAAGAAGGGCAAGGCAGGAACCTGATAGATAGTGATGGTGTCTCCATGCATGATGACATTATGGATTAGGATCTCAATATACCCCAGTGTAATTGTTAAGGTTCATTTTTTATCTCCTGTTCAGCAAGCCACAGGACTTTTGTGACGGTGGCTAAAATGCAGTTTTAGTTTTGAATTTCCACCCCAGCAGTTAAATGAAAATTGTCCTCTGTTGTTATTGGAGAGTGTGTGTGTTTGTGTGTGTGTGTGGGCGGGATCTCCTGCTCTTCTGTAAGTGTTGTCCTTCTGTCTTGAAACTCCTGCCACCATCTCCCCCCTCCCCCAGTATCAATAGCTGTTTGTGGTTATCCTGGGAGGAGCAAAAACAATTCTGCATCTGCCAAGCAGTGCCCTTTCTTCCCCCTCTTTAGTAAGTCCGGGACTATCCTGAGAGCAGGTTCCGCGATTAAACCTTAGCCACAAATCAAACCTTTGAACTGTTTTATTAAAACCCAGACCTTATTAAAGGCCTACTAATAACAAAAGGGGCGATTCTCTTTGACTTAGTCTGATTTTTTAAAAACATTTCTTGCCGTCTTGAAGGCAGGATATTGTTCTCTGCCCTGCCTGAGCACTTCCCACTGTCCTTGGCTCTCCCTCGGTAGCTCTGGATGTTGCTTTCCCCTCCCTCTTCTCAAAAGCTTCCCCCCCCCCCCGGACTTGGAATGTCCTGCAATAAAACCTGTGTGGGGAGAGGATGCGGAGGGTAGTCAGAGGAAGCAGAGGACTTCTTGCCAGTGCCCTTGTCCTGCTGTGCTTCTCTCCCCGCTGGGTCGTCTGCTTTCTGCAACGCATTGTATTCCTTTCCTTTGCCAAAATGTGCTTCCTGAGGCTTGGTCAGAACTCACCTCCGCTGACCCTGGCTTTCCTGTGTTTAGCCAAGAGGGTGGGCCGGCCACGAGCCCCTGAAACCACACCCAGGCCCAGATGCAGCGCCTTGGCAAGAGTGCACATAGCTGCCCCTCAGCATCAACTTAGCCCAGGGGTAGTCAAACTGCGGCCCTCCAGATGTCCATGGACTACAATTCCCAGGAGCCCCCTGCCAGCGAATGCTGGCAGGGGGCTCCTGGGAATTGTAGTCCATGGACATCTGGAGGGCCGCAGTTTGACTACCCCTGACTTAGCCGCTGAGCGCTAGGCTGTGAATGGCTGGCCAGACCCCGGGGCTCTCCAGCTAAGTGAGAGGAAGGGCAGAAAGTACAGCCTTCTAGTTGAGGCTGGCCTGTGTATCTTGTTGGGCTATGAGTGCCAAACTCCAGGTGGCAGCTGGAGATCTCCTGCTATTACAAATTGATGTCCGGGTGATGCAGATTGGTTCTCCGAAAGGAAATGGCCACTTCTATACTCCATGGTAGTTCCTCCCCACAACCCCTCCTCAGGCTCAACCCCCAGCCTCCAGGTGTTTCCCAAAGCTCAGCTGATAACCCTATCTTGGGCCATGGGTCAGGTTTAGGCCACATGTTAAGGCAAGGCAAGCTTGCTTAGCACAGGTCTGTTGAAGCCAGGTGTGTGATTGCACTCAGACCAGAGATACCACTTAGGAAGGAAAAGGTCAATACCCTTTCCCCAGTCGAGGTTTAATTCAGGTTAGGAGGAGGATAAAAATATAAACCCAATAATGGCTCTTATTTTATGCTGCTGGTTTTGTAATTTAAGTGCATAATACAATCTGGGCCCAGATGCAGATAGCTCAGGCCATCCCCATGTCCTTAGATCTCAGAAGCTAAGCAGGGTCAACCCTGGATGAGACACCTCCATCCAAGGAATAGCAAGACAATGATAAGGAGGCAGGCAGTAGTAACTCAGTGCTGAAAATCCTATGGGGTTGCCATAATTCAGTTGTGACTTGGTAGCACTTTCCCCTGTCAAACATCAATGAGCAGACTTTGATCTTTTCCTGCCCCCCCCCCCGCAACTTGGAATAGCATCCTGGGGATGCCTCACAGAGTCCCTTGTATACCCAGGATGGCTGTGTTAATCTGTAATTTGGATGTGTGGAAGCTGAGTTCGAATCCGTGCTTGGGTAGGCAGCTCACCAAACAGCTAAACTCCCTGCACACTCACTCTTGATCCTCTGCAGGATTTCTGTGGGGCTGAAGCTTAGCTCAGTGGTGGTGTTTTCTCTCCTCTTGATGTAAAAGTAGAGACACCATTTATCTCCTTTCCCCTCCACCGTTGAAATGTTTGGAAACCCAGCTTGTCTGCCTTGGTCTTGAACTCTTCCAGATTGCCTTTGGCAAATTCCATCTCTGGAAGTGGGGGCTGCCACTCTCTAGTAATTAATAGCCTAATTACTTTTACCAAAGCAAAGAGGGAGTGGGCCAGGCTGGGGAGAAAGGAAATGATTTGACTCCAAAGCCTTTCATCCAGGCTAGTCTTTAGTGGCCAATTTTGGTAACCCCTGGATTGTGTCAAGTTTTCAACTGCTTCCCGCTTGTTGATTTTGCAATGAAAGCTCCTAGAGCAACTCTGTAAGTGAAGATTTCAGCAGAATCCGTACTCTTTACTTGCTAGAAATTGAGGAGTGGTGTGCGGAGGTTTCTGCCTTTGGAAGGCTAAGAACAACATGGCCATTCTCTCTGTCCTTCTCTCTCTTTCATCCTCTCGCTCTCCCACACGAACATCCCTGCTGGCCTGCCTGACAGTCTTTTATATCAGTTCCAAAGTGGCTGGCAAAGAACTGACTATGGATTTTAGACTATATTTCAGACTTGGCTAGATCAGGATGGAACAAGAAGAAGAAGAAGAAGAAGAAGAAGAAGAAGAAGAAGAAGAAGAAGAAGAAGAAAAGAAGAAGAAGAAGAGTTGGTTCTTCTTTTGTCTACCTGAAGGACGCTCAAAGCGGCTTCCCTTTTCCTCTCCCCACAACAGACACCCTGTGGGGTGGGTGAGGCTGAGAGAGCCCTGATATTCCTGCTTGGTCAGAACAGTTTTATCAGTGCTGTGGCGAGCCCAAGGTCACCCAGCTGGCTGCATGTGGGGGCGTGCAGAATTGAACCCGGCTTGGCAGATTAGAAGTCCGCACTCCTAACCACTACACCAAACTGGCTCTCAAAGATGAACCAAAGATGTTCATGCAAATTCTAAGATGTTTTTGCTTCATGACCTGCTGCTTGTGAGGTGTGTCCCCTCTCCGGTGTGCCCACTTGGCATGCAGGGTTGCCAGCTCCAGGGATATGAATTTCCTGTCTGTAGCTGAATGTAGTTCCCTCCTCTGTTCAGTCGCTCTGATGGCAAGACCCAGGAGCCAGTGCCTGAGTCCCTAAGGCTCTTGAGTCACTGCCTGCACTACCTGTTTGCAGGTAGCATCATGTTGATCCCTGCCACTGGCCTTCACCTTTACACACTGGAAACTGGTGCTGCCTTTGTTAAAACACGTTCATTTACTGATTTCACTAGCATGAAAGAATGGTAAGATTGCAACAGCAAGCAAAAAAAAAAGGAATCAGTCGACATCAGAGTGGGCTCCAAAGTCTAACGCACCAGGCCATCTCTCTAGGGCAGCCTTTTCCAACATGTTTATTGTTGAGAAGCCCCTGAAACATTCTTCAGGCTTTGAGACACCCCAGAAGTGGTGTCAGCAGGCTACACCTCCCTCCCGGAAGTCACATGTCACCAGAAGTGACATCACCCAGAAATTTCCTCTGGATGTGACATCACACTCAATTGCCCCCCACCCTCCAGAAGCCAGTAGCAACCCAGTGGTCTACTCTACTGTGTTGGGTACAGGGCTGGGTAGGCATCCACCGCTCTATCGCCCCCTGCCACAGTTAAATTAAAATGAGAGTATCTACCTTTCTGGGTTCTAGTCACTCCCACATGTGACGAATCTTGCCCAGCAAGGTTTTGTATAACCAGTGTCTCTCCCCTTTCGACCCCCTCAAAGCCCATGATTGACCATGGGGAGGGCAGGTTGACAAGACCACATCTGATCATATCGCCCAATAACATTTTTTTAATTTAAAAAATATGTAAAAAAAATGAACTCTCGCCCAGTCGGTACAAACCCATCGAGAAACCTCAGGGTTTCACAAAACCCCTGCTGAAAAAGCCTGCCTGTCCCAGGGCTTCTGCTCTGCCTCCCAAAGTCCCACTTTTGAAAATGCCTGCTTACTGGTCCTTGGGGCAGGGGTAGTCAACCTGTGGTCCTCCAGATGTCCATGGACTACAATTCCCATGAGCCCCTGCCAGCAAACGCTGGCAGGGGCTCATGGGAATTGTAGTCCATGGACATCTGGAGGACCACAGGTTGACTACCCCTGCCTTGGGGGACCCCTGTGTCCTCTGTGCTATTGGATAGCCAAAACTGATCAAGGGGTCATTGGCTTCTGTGGGACAGCTGGTCAAGTACCTTGAATTTCTCAATCCAGGGGCAGCTGCCCCAAAGAATGGTGGCTTCTCTTTGGGTAGTCCCAGTCTGCCCATGGCAACATGCCCATATGGTTCAAAAGATCTGAACTCGGCAGAATTATTAAAAAAACACACACACAACCATTTTGGCAGAATAGTGTTTACTGTTCCAATGATAATTCTTATCAGCCACATGTCAATATGGGAAGCTAGAAAGCAATGCACTTCCCTAGTTACTTGGTGCTTTTTTAGCAGGACGGTTCAGGCTGCTGTCTGGGATTTTTGCAGACTGCATCTCTCCTAGGTAGCCTTATTTGATGAGAGCAAAGGCATCATTGAGAATGCAAATCTTGACCCTTCTAGAGGGCTGTCCCCCCCCCCTTAAACTGCAGAACACGAACAGTAATTCATGTAGTAACTATGGCAACTGCCACGTACATTTGCATATTCTTCCACTTAATCACAGGGCCATCCAAGACAGCTCTTTGCCAGTTCTTTTGACATAATTTGCTGTTTTCGTTTGCTAAACCAAGAGCCGTAATCTGGAGGGGCTTTAAAAAAACATACACACACAAAACCCAATTGCATTTTTACTCATCTAAGAATTATGGGCTGATCCCCCCCCTTTCAGATTCTTGCTATCAAAATATATTGGCTTTCCTTGCCTGTTACTCAAGAATCTGTGCAAACAACTTGGTGCAGAGAAAACCGGTGCTGATGTTTGAATATAAGATGCTGGCCTCAGTCTTGCTGAACATCACATCCAGGTACCAAGAAGCCCTAATTCAAAGTACAGGTAGGTACAGGTAACCTGGCTGTGCTAAACTGAAAGGAAGAAACAAAGGTACTCTGCATTTGCTCAGTGACACTCTCTGTTCCAGGGCTGGGCTATGGCCAGAAGCTGTCAAAGCAGTCATCTTCTTGGTGCTCTTACAGGTATTAGTGAAGCAATGTGAGAAGGGAGGTACATTCTTTGCAATATTACCCAGCATTTTGGGGGAGTGCTCACATCCTTGATTGTGATGTGCAGCATTATGGGATGAGCAGAACTTTGTGAGTCATTCCCTGAGTCAAAATGAACAGATGCTGCACATCTGTTTAGGTGAGAATGAGGTTTGAACATGTTTTAGGGGACAATGACACACACACACACCTCGGTCCTTTATGATATCTCTTCTTACAGATGGTGCAGGGCAGGTGCTTTTGGAGGTTATGTGTTAGTCTACAAATTTGTCAGTCTCACAGTGGTTTAGTCGTGATGCTTAAGGCAACAATGCTGGGGATCTCTGAGGATGCCGAGATCATTCTTGTTGGGAGATCTCTTGCTCTTAGTTTACAAAAACAGTTTTCAGCCCGGTATTCCTTATTTTGGAGACCTAGTCTGAATTTGGTTTAAATTGTACAATAGACATGCCTTCAGTTATTATCTAAGATAGGAAGGCGGCCGCAGCCAGCCAGCTTGGTGCAGTGGTTAAGAACAGCAGCTTCTAATCTGGAAAGCCGGGTTTGATTCCCTTCTCCTTCACATGCAGCCAGCTGGGTGACCTTGGGCTAGTCACAGTCCTGTTAGAGCTGTTCTCACAGAGAAGTTCTGTGTGAGGTCTCTCAGCCTCACCTACCTCACAGGGTGTCTGTTGTGGGGAGAAGAAGGGATGGTACTTGTAAGCTGCTTTGAGACTTCTTCAGGTAGTGAAAGTGGAGTATAAAAACCTGCTGCCGCTGCTGAACACACTTCAGTTATATTGTGGAAGTGGGTGTGCCAGTCTCCAGGTGAGACCTGGGATCCCACAGTTTGACAGATCATCTCCAGGTGAGAGAGATCAGTTCCCCTGAAGAAAATGGCTGCTTTGGAGGGGGACTCCATGGCATTATATTCCATTGAGATCCCTCCCTACCCCAAATTATACCCTATTCTGGCCCCACCCCTTAAGTCTCCCAGTATTTCCCACCCTAGAACTGACAACCTTATGTGGAAGATGGGCCAGGCCTTTTCCTACCTGTCTCATTCTCAATGAAAGATGCTACTAATCTTGAGGAATCCTGTATAGCCCATAGCTTTGCTGAAAACTAGGAAAGCAGTGAAAGGGGTAGGGGCTGGGGAACCCTGGAATTCTGAGGAATTCTAACCAGTCTGACTTGGAAATATAATTTCTAGTGCATTCTGTTATGATGAAGTCAGTGCGAGACCCGGGGAGGGATGGAGGGGCCTGGTTCTGGTGTGGATTAGCACAGTGTAAACAGCTTCAAACATAAGCAGGCGTGCACTTTCTCCAAGACCAGCCAACACATGCCTTTTGCTCTAGCTGCGGCTTATGGGAATATGCAAAGAAAAAAAAAGGTTGGGGGGGGGACCTTCAAATTGCTATCAGCTTAAGGTTAGTGCAGTGCAATTGCCAAGTTGTCAGACTCGGGCATTTGATAGTCATTAGTTCACAGGAAGCAGACCCTGGGAATTGGGCGTTTGAATAAGGCAAACATCCTCAGAGGCTGTTTACAGCCCTAGTGTAGGAGTGATCTTAATTTGGACCAAAGAGTAGGTTTGGGAAGCCCATCATTCGGGATATCTGCCTTCTAAACTAAAGCGTCATCTCAGACACTTGGCAAACGCTGCAGGGACAGGAATATTCTCTGAAAATACTCAGAGGCAATCTGTTGTTCCCTGAAATGCTTTCAGAATCAGCTGTTCTCTTGTGGCTTGTCACAAGATGGCTTTTAAAAACTTATTTGACTAAGTAGCAGCAGAAATGTCTTTGCAATGTGAACGTTGGTCAGGTTCTTGTTTTTCCTTGTTACTGCTCCCTGTATATCCTGCAGAAGTATTCAGCACCTTGCAAATCTCTGACGCTTTTTCGCCCCGAGGGAGGTTTTTGACCTTATGGCTGAAAAGATGATAGGTGTGCAAACTGAGGCTTGTTTAAGTCCCAGATGGATCCAAGTGGAGGGGCTTTAGGATGTCACAAGGTTCTCTTCCCACTCTGGTCACTTTCATAAACCAAATAAATTATGCACATGAGTATGTTTGCCAGTATGCATAATTTATGCAAGTTGCAGAATAGAAGCATCTCAGATTTCATGTTTTTAACTTTTATATATAGTCATTGTCTCTCCACCCACAAATCCCTACGTGGTTTACAGCATATGTCCCTACATTTAAAGCCACACACACAGTTATCAATAAAACTACCAAGTGAAAGAACAGTATCAAAGAGAAAGGAGGAACAGGAGCAGGAAAGTAATTAAAACCATTTAAAAAGTGCAGTGATAAGAACATGTTGACAGAAGATTTAAGAAACCTAATTCACCGCACAAAAAGTGTTAAAGCCTCAATAAAAGTCCAGGAAAGGGTGCTTGAGAGGAGTTAATCAGAGACATTAAAACCCGGATTGTAAGTGGAATGAATGAATGAATGAATGAATGAATGAATGAATGAAACAAACCATGGGAACTGTCCAATAATAAAGGAGCATCAGTAAATGGAGAATATGCAGAGTGGTAATCTACCTTGGGTACTCAACTACGTATAGGTGCAAATCTGGGGCATCGGGTGGGGGCGTGTGTCTGCCTCAGGCCCTTCTCTTAACGAGCTGAAACAAAATCAAACAAACAGTTCATCTTGTCTTGTGAATGCCAGTTCATGACTACATTTTAACATCTATGCCATTCAACAAAACGGTTTGTGATAACATCGATACCAAACAGAGAACTAAGTATTGTGAGATTATTAAAGACTGAGATTGAACATTTAAAACAGCATGACTAAGCATAGATTCCCTGATCCTCGTGTGCACATTTCTCATAGGACAAGGATAAATCATGCACACAGACCAGTTAAATGGGCAACTTGCGCAATACAAAAAACCAAATCCCTTAGCTGGACAAAAAGGTCCTAAGAATGCTCTTCCCCAGGGGGCTATTTAGGATAGGTGGCCCCACATGCACCTGCTACAGGCGATCAAGGGCACCTGAGTTGGCACCCAAGGCAATGGCTGGCTCTAGATTTAAGGGATCAGTTGTACAACCAACACGTAGGCTGGTGGGAGAAAAAAAGATGGCAGAAAAAATGGTATAAATATATAAATGCAGGTAAGGCAGGCTGTTCCTTGGAGACAGGAGGCAAAGGATGATTACTCACTGTTTTCTCGTGGGGTAGGTAGATCAGTGCTACAAATATGTCTTTGCCGCGGGATTGAAAATGAAACTGCTAATGCTGTGCTTGTGCATAATTCTGTAGGATGGTTATGTTTAGACCACACTACAGCTTCGGTTACCCCCACTGTAAGGAGGTTCAGGTCAGAGTGGATATGAGCGATTTTTATCTGATAGTCCAAGTTAGCTCGGTCTTGTCAGGTCAGCAGCACTGGCAACTCCCCCCCCCCCCCCACAAAGAACCCTCAGTCACCAAGCTCCCCTCTCTCAACAGCTAGAATCTAGTAAAGCCCTTTGCTACTCAGAACAGTTCTGCTGAAGGAGGGTGAGCAGCATTTCTTCACCACTATCACCACCACTGAAAAGTCTTGGTGAATTTTTGCTCTTGGGTCAGTTCTACATTTCAGAGGCCAACCAGGTGTTGATGTAGGCATGCCATTGCCAGCTCTGGACTGGGAAATGCCTGGTGACTTAGTGGGTGGAGCCAGGAGTGGGCGGGATTTGGGGATGGACCTCACAGGAATATAATGGTATCGAGTCCACCCTTTAATGGTATTGAGTCCAACTTGCCATTTTCTACAGGGGAGTTGATCTCTGATATCTGGAGATGAGCTGTAAAGATGGGGGATCCCCAGATCCCACCTAAGGGCTGGCATCCCTACTTTGATGGAACCACCAACTGTGCTAGCTGAAGAAGTCTCTCAAGTCCATTAGGGCAGGGGTAGTCAACCTGTGGTCCTTCAGATGTTCATGGACTACAATTCCTATGAGCCCCTGCCAGCTCATGGGAATTGTAGTCCATGGACATCTGGAGGACCACAGGTTGACTACCCCTGCATTAGGGAACCTGCAGATCCCTCTGAATTCAACAACAACAACAACAACAATGAATCTTCAGAAGTACTTCAGATTATCCTGTTCTGCATAGGAAAATCCAGCTGCAAAAGGATATTGAAAGTGCATCCAAGGTGTGTGGAATGGGCCCTATTAAGAACCCCACATCTGCAGAGGTTATGTGTGAGCAGCTGAAAGTCTAGGGGAAAACGTGTTTTTTAATCCAGTTATGGGGGGGTCATCTGGGGGGCAGCCCTTACCTTTTGTTTCTAGGCTTCCTTGAAACATCTGGATTGCTGGATTAGATGGACTATTGGTCGGATCTAGCAAGTCTTCTCTTATACGGCTTCAACAGGCATAGCTTTCCTGAAGAATCTGAAGAACTGTAGTTATCTGAAAATGTTAGTTTCTCAGAACTACAATTCCCAGAGTTCTCCCATTCAACCCATTTAAATCTATAGTGTAGATGTGTGTGAAGCTGTTGACATATACATAATACTTTATGGCATGAGTAGACACTTTTCTGGTCCTCTTTGTTGCTGAATGAGGCTTGCAAACCATCTCCAAAAAACCTGGCCATGCCTCCGAGGCCAAATGAGAAGGATAAACAGTTAATCCAGCCCTGGGTAACATGCCTGTAGCTTATTGAGAAATGCATATGATCAGGATCTCCCTTGGCCTGTGTATGTAGCTGTGCGCTTCATCTTGAGGATCTCATGGTACTGAAGACCTCCAGCACCTCCCAAGAAGCACTCATCACCTATCATAATTTGGCCCACACCCCTGGAGGGGAAGTAGGGTCACCAGCTCCGGACTGGGGAAAGTTTGGAGACTTTGGGGATGGATCCTGAAGAGGGCGGGGTTTGAGGAGGGGAGGGACTTCAATGAGGTATAAATCCAGAGTCCCCCTTCTAAGGGACCTTTTCCTCCAGGGGATCTGATCTCTGTTGCCTGGAGATGGGCTCTCATTCCGGGGGATCCCCATGTTCCCGCTGGAGGCTGGCATCCCTAAGGGGAAGACAGTCCAAGCTGAATGAGACGCCTGTTGCTCTTTGCTGGGCAAGGATTTTGCTGCAATTTGCAAATTGCCGGCTTGCATGTCTGGACCCGAGAGTGCGATTTCCTCGTACTTTAAAGAGTCTTTTCCTCACATTAATCTTTTTTATTTTTATTTTGACAAATGTATGTTTCCAGGAAGCTGCAGAGGTCAAAGCCGCATCTGTTGCTGGTTACTTGGAGGGTAGGCTGCGGTGGGGTGGGTGGGGGGAAGCTCTTGTGGTGGTTTCCAAAGCAACGAGGAGCAAAGTCATTTTTAAGGGAGAAGCTCAAAAAGAAAGGTGGGGGGAGATGGAGAGATGGTTGGTCGACTCAAAGGCTGCTAATGATGATGGTGATGAAAATCACATTGCTTGTAATTCTTGCGAAATTGGATCAATTTTTCATGCGTGAATATCCATTTGACTTCAGCAGATGAAATTGTTGGCTTTGGAGCTGGCCGTCCATTGTGGCCCTTGGATCAGCTTGCCTGCTCTGTCCAGCCTTCTTTTCTTTGGCTGAAGCTCCTGGGTTAGTGCTAAGAAAAGGGTGTTGGGAGGACTAGAAGCTAGCAGCCAGCCAATGGGTGGAACTCAGCCCTCCGACTCATTGCTTCTTGGCTGAGTTTCACTGTCAGGGAAACCAAAGCCCACCTTAGTAAACCAAAGCCCACTTGGACTCTGGGGCCCACAGTCCCTCCCACCTTCCTCACTTTCTTCACCTGCCCACTTGTTTCTTCATTCCCCAGGCCCCATGGGTCATCTTGCCCCAGTCCTTGACTCCTCCAGCAGTCAGAATTTCTTCAGTTTTCTAGTTTTCTGGCTACTATCTCCTGCTACTTTGGGCCATCTTGTACCCTAACAGAAATTGCTGGGTTTCCTCTAACCCTCTCCACTAAAGCCAGCACCTCCTCAGAGTTAAGGATTGTGGAATCCCTCCAGATCTACCTCCTTATTTCATCTCTGCTCAATAATCCTTCATCTCCCCTTTCTGACACGGTCTCAATTTGTCCCCTTCTCCACCTCTTTTTTCTTCCTTGCCTGTGGATCCTCTTCCCTTTAGCTTCTGCATTGACCCAGAACCTCTTCTCATTCCTTGGTCTGGTCCTGCTTGACATTATAATCCCAAGCAAGCTTGATCCCCTTCACTCTAGGGTTGCCATCTCTGGCTGGAGAAACACCTGGATATTTTGGGGGTGGAGCCTGGGGAGGGTGGGATTCAGGGAGGGACCTCAGTAGGGTACAGTGCCATAAAGTCCACTCCCCCAAGCAGCCATTTTCTCCAGGAGAACTATTATCTGGAGATCAGTTGTAATACTGGGAGATTCACATTAGGGTTGGAAGTTGCCATCCCTCCTTCTCTCTCAGAAGGTAGACTGAATTGTACTTTGATTCTAGAACAATTAACATTCCATGCTGTCATGGGAGCTTAGCCAATTGGATTTTACCCAACACTACTACAGTCCAGTGCAGATACATAGCAAGATCATGTTTGTTTGTTAGTTAGATATTTATATCCCACTTTTCTCCCCAATGGGGACCCAAAGCATTTTAAATCATTTACCTCCCTCCATTTTTTGTCACAACAACCCAATGACTGGTCCAAGGACCTCCAAAACGTTGGGTGCCAGAGGGGGCATGTGAACCTTCGTTCCCCCAGATCCAAACATGACTGTGTAGCCATTTCATGGCCCAGTGATCTGATGGGGTGGGTTGTCTCTTTGGTGCATAACACAATCTTGGAGTGGGTGAGGGCACCCAACTGCTGTATCCAAGAAGAGACTTGGGTGGCAGGAGGATTTGTTAAGTTCCATTGAAATGACGTAGGAGGCAACAAATTGCCTGGTTGTGGACTTTTATGGAGTCCGTTTCACCTCTCGGGTTCTTTCAGTGGCACCTGTTTATCAGTGCTCCAGATCGTAGATTAAATAATTTTAGTGCCAGCAAATAAGTACCTCTTATTTGCTCCTGAGCCCTTCCCCCAATTGTTTCCTTTGTCCTCCACTTCTATACATCTCACTTAGGGTTGCCAGCTCCGGGTGGGGAAATACCCAGAATCTCCTTCTGCATTTCCAGAGAACATCCCCTGGTCAGGGTTGATATATATGTGGTATATTTTTCGGGTATGAGCCTAAAAACAACGATGTACTATGGACCACTGGAGAAGGGCCTTCGAGGTTGAACTGCACATGGTCTTGCGTTGAACATTTGGTATTCGTTATCAATTTTGTTTGAGGGATTAATAATAGTTTATGCGAAGCTGATTCCCAATGACTTTTAATGCAGGCTGATATCCTGATCTTATGTTTTTAATTACATTATGGTATACCCTATATAATAAATATATTTATTTTGATACACATTTTATTTGCTGTGAAGTATTCTCAGCTTTTGTGGGGTGGAGCCTGAGGAGGCTGGGGATAAGGGAGGAGAGGGACTTCAGTGGTGTGTAATGCTATAGAGTCCACATTCTAAAGCAGCCCTTTTTTCATAGAATCCTCAAGTCAGAAGAGACCTCCAGGGTCATCTAGTCCAACTCCCTGCACAATGCAGGAACCTGATCTCTGGGAACCTGATTTTCTGGGTGACCTGATCTCTGTTGCTGGGAGATCAGTTGTAATCCCAGGATAGCCACATCCACCACTTGATGAAGAAGAATTGGTTTTTATACCCCGCTTTTCACTACCCGAGGGAGTCTCAAAGTGGCTCGCAATTGCCTTCCCTGCCCCTCCCCTCAACAGACGCCCTGTGAAATAGGTGGAGTTGAGAGAGCTCTGAACTGCTCTGTGAGAACAGCACTATCAAGACTGTGACTAGGTCACTCAGCTGGCTGCATGTGGAGGAACGAGGAATCAAACCTAGCTCTACAGATTAGAAGCTGCCCCTCTTAACCACTACACCAAGCTAGTTGGCAGCCCTGCTCTTGCTTCCAAGACACTTCTGTAACTGCTTTCCTTCTCTGAGGTTACCCCCTCTCCTCTAGTTTTTTGCTTCCTTTGTTAAAATAGCACCGATGGTCAAAGCTCTGTTGCTTTGTTTCCCACTGAATTCCGTTTGCCTACTATTCTGTGACATCACGGCAGCTCAGCTAATGGATAAGGGGGTGTTGATGGGTAGTGGGCACTTTGTCATCTCTCCGCGAACAAGTTTGTGTGTGTGTTTCGCTCAGAGAGCTCCCTCCCCCCCCCCCCCAGTGATTTCTTTGAAAACAAGTCAAGGAAGATTCCCGGCCAACAAAAAGAGCCTGGGAGATTTATAGCTGAGGAAATACTTTCCCCAGTGCTGTGTACGGTTCCAGGAGGAACAATAGCTGATTTGCCGCATGAGCCAAGCTGATTGGGTCCTGGGGTTTTATCAATGCCTTTTCCTTGCGGTCCCTCCCTTCCTGGAAACGGGAGACACCAAGTCCCCCGCCCCCTCTTTGGGCCCCTGAGTGTGTAATCAGCAGGAATCGGAATATCCGGGCAGGGAAAAAATGGTGAAGAGGGTGTCACGTCTAGTGATGGATGGGTCCGGACAGCACAAGCCCTGTCAGTGACTCGGGTGGCCCAGTGGCAGAGCGCCAACATGTCAAGCAATATCCATGTATTCTTTGAGTGACTTGGTGAGCCCTCCGGGAGCTTTCCTAAGGAAGCCAATTGATGGCTCTATATTGCATGTGCGTGTACACACAAACACACCATCCTGCTGCCTTTGCTTTCATTCCCAGATCCCTTTGGCATGGCCATGATGACGCTGGAGTGTTACTTTTGGCTACCCTGTTGTATAAGGTCACCCAACGATGTGCTGTGTCTTTGGAGAGTATAAAGACAACAGATGCCTCAGCCCTGGCACCATCAGATGATGGAAATGCAGAGTTGGAAGCACTTGGTGGGCCGCCTGACTCCCACTGCCAAGGTTTTCCATGAGTCCTCATGGCCCCAGGATAAAGATTCCATTCGGGACCCCCGCCCCATGACAGCTAGACTCAGCCATAAACATCACATAGAAACAAAACTGCATGGTTTGTTTGGCTTTTTTGCTCCTCTGGGTGTATAGATTTTTGCCTGCCTAGTCAAGGCTAGCCTGATCTCATCAGATCTTGGAAGCTAAACAGGGTCGTCCTTGGTTAGTGTTTGAATGGGACAACACCAAGGAAGTCCAGGGTCGCTATGCAGAGCGAGGAAACGGCCAACCACCTCTGAATGTCTCTTGCCATGAAAATCCCGTGTGGCTGCCACAAGTCAGCTAGGACTGGATGACCCCAGAAGTGGCACCCATGGTTGCCCACCCATGCCAGAGGCACAAAAGCCATTGGCTGATGTATTTAAAGGGTGATGCAAGTCCAACAAATAGGTCCATTTTTTTAGGATTTAAAAAAATGCAGAAGATACAGCAGTAAAAAAGACTTGTTTGGCTGCTCCTCGATCTGCAAGACCACAAATCCTGCATTGGCAATTAGGGCTCCATGTCAAGAGAGGTTCTGCCCCAAAGTGAGCCATGAGCCTGGAGAATTCTACAGGATTCATCATGCAAGCTCAAAGGCCTCCAACTCAAAGCCTGCAGCATCACTGATGTTACACTGGAAGCCTGGGGACATGCCCCCCGGCGAAGGGAGGTTGTGGGCCTGTGGAGATCATGCCGCCCCATGCTCTCAACGCCTCTCGTTGGGATGGGGAAGTAGGTTGGGAGATCATCCGCCATGTTATGGGTTTTCAAGTCTTTTAATGGGGGTATTTTAATGGGGTTTTAAGACCATGTTACCCGCCACGAGCCCATTGGGGAGTGGCGGGATACAAATCGAATAAGTAAGTAAGTAAGTAAGTAAGTAAGTAAGTAAGTAAGTAAGTAAGTAAGTAAATAAATAAATAAATAAATAAATAAATAAATAAATAAATAAATAAAGTGAGATCTAGTGATGCCCCAGGCTCTATACTCTGGTCGGCATCCTGCAATATCTTCCAGGTTCTTCCACCCCTCCCAGAACTTGGATGATTGGGTATTGGTTCAATGGAAAATTGTTTCTTAGAAGGATCTGGTGCTCTCGCCCTACATTAGGAGCTCCTGCCATCGCCCTAGACTGCACTAGCCATGCAGGCTGGAATTTGAGGAACTTCCTGATGAATTATTAGGGGGAAAAAACTCCCCTACAATGTTCTGTCTTAAATGTGCATTGCTCCAATTTGAATATTTTATCGTGTTCTTCAGAAACTTGCACGCAAAGATTCCTTTCTGTTTCTTTCCCCTTGCACAGCAGACTGGAAAGGACGGGCTGTGCAAGAGACTCCCGGCCCCCTTCCAGCCTGCCATCTTGAAGGCGCTTGTCTATTGTTCAAAGCGGCTGAAAGCTTCTGCGTAGTTCTTGGGCTCCGCACTTGAGCGCAAGTCTGTTCTTTGGGCGTCTCTTCGGCTTGTTCCTCCACATTATGCAACCTTACCCAATACTTAGGATATGAAATAATTATCCTAAGTGATCAGATTTTAATTAGCCAATGCAGAGGATGATTATTGTATTCCAAATTGGTGCTGAGTGCTTAGTTATGTACCAGCCAAACTTGGTCTCTACTATTATACCCAGTGGGTGGCCGAAAGACAATCAGGAAGTGATTAGTTTGGCTGGGGGCTGCATCATTGCGCCCACCGGGGAGCCCTTGCTGAGTTCCATGAATGCAGGAGCTCTGGAGGAGCCTGAGACCAGGGTGGGTTTCTTGTAGCTTTTTTTTTTTTTTTGCAAGCGTGCAACAAAGTAACAAGCTGGCTTTGTGCAGCAGCCTGCAATTAGAGCTGTCAATATTCATTTGGGAATGAAGATCACACCGATGGCTTTGATGTTCTGCTTGCCTTTGTGGAATTTCTGGAGTTTGGAGGAAGAACACAAGAAGACAGTTTAGCGGATGCTCTCTGTAGACCATTTTGTAAAAGGAAATTGTGATTTGATAGGGCTGAGTCAGCAGCACTGGGTTTTGTAAGGCCATGGAAATTGTTGCTTTGGATCCAGTCCTTCTGGCCCAGCACACGGCCTTCAGCTATGGCCAGCCAGATATTTCTGGAAGAAAATGAGCAAGGGTGGTGCTGCAATCCCTCTTTGGCCCCAGCATCTGGTACTCCAGAGGTAGGCTGTCTCTGGCCATGGTCATTCTCTTTTGCCATCAGAGCCATGTCTGTTCATAAACTGTTCTACATGCATTTGCTCTCAAGATATCTTGTGCTTCATTCATTTAATTATGTATTGTTTGAAAACAATGTTTTCTGTATTGAACCACCATGAATCAGCTTTCTTGGTGTGGCGATAAGATCTATCGTAATATCAGGGGAGGGAGCGTAAATACTTTGTCTAGTCTTGAATTCAAATGCCACCTTTCTTGCTTTGTGGCCTTAGGCACATCAGCCATGGCTCTCCACCTGCTTTCAAGGGCTGCTGTGAAAGCCAATAGTATGCACATTATAAAGTGATCAGTGAAACCCAGTGTGATTCTACTGATGGGTTGGTGTGTTAAATCTCCCATTTCAGCTTAAGCTGAGGGTCGTTCAGCCCCGAGAGGAGCTGAATAAGGATGGGCATGAACCAGGAAAATCGGATTCTAGTTGTGGTTTGTGGCATGCCCAGTTTGCAAACCAGAAACTGTAACAAATTTTTAAGTTCCAAAGGAACTTGTTTTGTTTTGAGGTTTCTGAATTAGTAGAATCCCACCGTGGGTGCTAGAGACACCAAGCCCTCAAGGGATCTCTTGCTGACCATTCTCTATCTGCCCTCCATGTTTGGTGAGGATTGGATCTACTGGGTTTGAGTTATCCCCCCGCCCCCGAAAAAGGTGCTCCCAGGAAAGTGTTATCAATCTACAGACACCAAAGTCACAGTGGTCTTTCCCTGGGTACTTCTCTACATACCCTCCAAGTTCTGCCTCCCTGTTGCTTTGAAGTTTGATAAACATTTATCTTGAGTGGAGAAAGTCTGGCTGGAAATGAACCCATTCATGAACCACCACGAACCTCTTGAAAGTTCGTGGAAAGTTGGTACTGGTTATCCTGCCATGAACTTAAGCATTGGTGGAAGATCTCTATTCCAGCATCTTCATTGCTGTGAAGTGTGCACAAGGAATGCTCGTGCTTGCCTGTTTGACAGAAGGTTGTCCACTGCTGTGTATGGGACAAAGAGCAAGGCAGTGAAAATCCTGCCCAGTAGTGCTCTGCCATTAGAGTTCAAGCACATTCTTGTGCTCATGAGGGCTAGAAACTTTGTGTGGAATTGAAGATGGGGCATCATCAGGCAATGCACATATCCTTTTAAGGCCTGATAAGAGCTCTTTAATTGTTCTCATAATTTCAAGCCAATATTTTTAACTTGGAAATGGACTTTTATCCATTTTATTTATTTATTTTTGGATTTGTACCCCACCCTTCTCCAGAGGCTCAGGGCAGCATAAAAAGGGATTTAAATACATAAAGAAATTAACATCGAATATTAGGTTTTAATTTTTTTTTAAATAAAAAATAAAATAATTATGCCGGTTTCAAGCTGCCTCCTTCCCCAAGTGAGGGGGAGGAGTAATAAAATGCATCCAGATGGCATTTATTTGGATGAGGCGTAAACAGGGAGGCCAACAAACTACAAAGTATTTTCTAGGCCTCAACCATAGACCTGGCAGAACAGCTCTCCTCCTTTCCTCTTATTTCTCGTTGTTTTAAACGACAACACATCGGTACAAAATTCAGGTCACCATGTCACCCTCATTACAAAGTGCCTATGAAAAGAAATCCGAGAGTCTTAGAATGCTAGATCAAATGCCCAACAGAGATTTCAGCACGTCCGCAGATTTTTCTACCACGCCTATAGTGGCAAAGAAAGATTACAGTTTCTATTGGTCCCTGAATTGTGAGGACGGGTAGTTCTGCAGGGAACTGCAAAGAGGAGCTCCTCCACCAAACATTTAGTTGTGGTTGATGGAAGCTAAATAGCATCTACTGGACCCCAGAACTTCCCTCCCTTGAACCCATGTGGCAGATCTGACCATCCATGGGCCTGTCAGATTGTCTACTCTATTAGAATGTTATCCTCTCTGTTTATTGTTCTTACTATTAAGGTTGCCTTTCATTTCTTACAATCACTGAGTTTGATGTACTGTTTTCGTTTACATTTCATGTGAACTGCCCTGAGCCTCAGCAGAGGGCAGTATATCAATCAATCAATCAATCAATCAGCCAGAGTCATCTTCTAGCATGGCTCACTTCCACTGACCCCCCCCATTTCTGCCACCTGCCTGTGCCCCCTTTCCACATGTATTCACATGCAATTGTTCCATCCCCTGAGCTCCTGACAGCCAGCCTGAAATCTTTACATACGTATGCTGTAGCAAGTATGATCACTGTTAGCAGTTGTATAGACTGTAATTGATTTTAATCCTTTTTTTCACAATGATCTTTGCCTTAGCCACAACTGGACACGGGAAATAGATTCCAAGACTACAGCTCAGTTTAAATGGATGAAGGGCATTCCAGTGCTGAGAAGTCACTGCACAGGTGGCCTCATTTCTGGACTCATGGGGAAGTTTCCCTTCCTTTTAGGCTCCCTCATGTAACAGACTTGCGAATTCCCGGCCAGCAGGAAGTTTAGCAGGGACCAAGCTGGGCTGCAACTCTCCTCTTTTGCCTACTTGCAGGGAGAGGAAGGAGCAGAAAAAGATCCCACGCCTGCAGTCTGAAGCAATGGAGTCCGTTCTTACTCCAGACTTACATCTTACTCTGCTGTCCATGTAGACTTGAATAGGGGCAGTCAAAATACCTCTTGGTAAAGAGTAGTTGCTAGAGGGATGGGGGCGATGTTGCCTTTGGCTTGACATAGGATTACCAACTCTGGATTGGGAAATACCTGGAGATATGGGGAGGGGGTGGAGCCTGAGGACAGTGGGGATTGGGGAGGACCCTCAGTGGGTACAATGCCAGAGTCCACCCTTTAAGATAGCCATTTTCTCCAGGGGAAGTATCCCTATTTTCTGGAGATCACTTGTAATAGTGGGAGATCCCCATACCCCCCCCCCTTGGAGGTGAAGAAGGGAAGAAACTGACTGACAGGCTTGTATAGTGCAAATCTTGTATCTTTACATCTGAGCGTACTTTACTCAGAAGTGAATATACAACATTTGCACTATACAAGCCTGTCTGTCAGTTTCTTCCATTCTTAGCTGTAAGCTCCATGGACAGGTTGTTCTTATTTGGCTCACCTGGAGGTTAGCCATGCTAGCTTCACAGTGGTTGGTCTCTGGGAGAAACAGGATCACTAGCTAGATCAGGGGTAATCAAACTGCGGCCCTCCATATGTCCATGGACTACAATTCCCATGAGCCCCTGCCAGCAAACTCCGGCAGGGGCTAATGGGAATTGTAGTCCGTGGACATATGGAGGGCCACAGTTTCACTAGATGAAGCTTTAGTCTAATCTTGCCAGGTCCCTTCTTATGAAAAGAGAGGATGAGTAGACCAGGATTATCAGTCCAGCGATGTGACTGAGGTTTTGTGTTTGGAGGCATGGCAACCATATGTCTAGGATCCTCTTCTCCTGTATGGACCTACTAAGGATGCAAGCCTCCTGGAGCCTGCCCCCCCCTCTCAGAATTACAGCTCCTCTCCAGATTGCAGTTCCCCTGGAGAAAACAACCTCTTTGTAGGGTGGCCTTGTTAGATCTGCGGACACAGTGGACACAGACCACAAAGTTCTTCCAAAACAATCAGTTATTTCTTACTTCAACACCGACACCAAACACTGAACAGGGACACCAACCAAACTTGAACTTATACACATATTGGTTAGCCCGCCAAAGAACCTGATTGGCCCTTAAACGAGAGCAGTTCATTGGTCCATTCTCAGAGCCTGTTGATTAGTTGCATTTATGAGGGTCTCAAGCCCTTGTTTGCATACTGCCTAGTGGTGCAGAATCCGCACATACAAAGAGGTCCCTGTCCCCCCCAAGGCTCCATCCCCAAATCCCTAGGAGTTCTCCAACCTGGATCTGGCCAGTCTACCCCTCCATCTCCACTAGTGGCCATGAGGGACCTGGCAACCCCAATCAGTTCCCGAGGAGAAAAAAGATGCTTCGGGGGAACGGACTCTACAGCCGTGTTCCCCATGAAGGTCCCTGTCCTCTCCAGGCCCACTCCAGGATTTCACAGCCTGGAGCTGGCCACCCTATGACCCCCCCCCTTCTGCCAGGGACTAAGAGGGACCTGGGAATGTGAAGATCTACTCAAATGACCCTTCCTTTTTCTCAAGTCTGACCACAAACATTTGCTTATTTGTTTTGTTGTTTTGTATTCTGCTTTTCAGCTACACTGGCTCTTTAAGCTATCTGGAGGAGGGTTGGGGTGGAGCCTTGTCAGCGAGGGATGCCGCTAAGGTCTCTTTTGGTAGATGCTCCCTCCCCTCCTAGTGAACTATGGTGTGGCTTAGGAGGGCATGGTCTTATTAGTTGTCTCTTAAACACTTGGATTTTAGATAACTGATTTTAATTTCTCACTCCAGAACGTCATGTTTTCTTTTCTCCAAGATTTCATTCACCCCTCCCCTTACAGTTTACGGTTGCTGGGCTGTGGTTTAAAAGGGGAATCCTGCAGGAATGTGTGCGGAGGGGTATTCAGTTCTTGCCCCTCACACTTTTTACCTGCTGAAAAATCCTCCCTTCCAAGATTCCACTTTTGCTAGGAGAACCATCAGGTTTAATGTCCAGTTCTGTCCTCAGGTGGGCAGCTATACTCGCTACTGGGTCTTAGGACTGCACCATTATTGAATTTTTAATTCTGTATTTTTGATTTGTAAGCTGCTTTGAGAATCGTTGCTGAAAAGCAGAGTATAATTTTTGTGTGTGCAAAAAAATAAATGGAAATTGATAGTCCTGTGCAGAAGAAGACTTTTCCTTGTAGGAAATTTTATAGTACTTCTGAATAGGACAAAGAAAGAGCTAAGCATTTAAAACAACTGGATTCTCTCCCCCCCCCCCGCCAGCCCCTTCTTTCTCTTATTGGAAGTTGCCTGCAACTTTTACCTCTGTTAACACAAAGGAAACTTTCCTCTCCCCCCTTTCTTTCTTTCTTCCTTTCTTTTCTTTTTTTTTTTTAAATAGCAGAGATGCTCACTCCATTGAAATGATTGGCAGACTGGAGAGCTGAGAAAAACCAAATTGTTTATACCCTAATGAATAGGATCTTGATTGCAAGATCCTGTTTGGGAAATTATAGTGCCTGAATGGAAGCCGTACAATTACATCCCTCAAATGCTGCATATTCATTTCATCTGCTTTGCATAGAGATTAACAAGCGTGCCCCCTGATGCAGACTCTGAAATTAAAGCCAACGCCGATTTTAGTCACAGGTTACAAACTAAATGGCATTGTTGGATGGGTAGGAATCTTTACCACCTGCTTGCCAGATGATTGCTGAGCGGCTCTCTCCAGACAGCAAAAAGGAGGAAAACATGTTTCCTCTTCCCAAGCAGGAAAGATATATATATATATATGTATATATATGGATGCCACATATAAGGATGTCACAAAAGAGATATATAGAGACAGACACTGTCGTATGGAAGTTAGACACCCATCCAGCAACCGTACCCGTGGGTCACATGGGACTTGGTGCTTGGCATATGCATGGAGTGGAAGCACGGGGGCAAGTCGAAGCCAGAAGATCGCAATTTCAAATTCTGCTTTCTGGAAGAAAACTCCCTGCAGGTAGAAGAGTAGCACAAGAAATCTGATGTAGAAACTTTGTCCTTGATATGCTTTTTTTAAATAGGTTGCAGGAAGTTTTTTTTTTTTTAAATATGGGGGAGCACTGAACACATGAAGGTGTCTTATGCCACCTCTGGATGGCAGCTGCATCTTAACATCTCTGGCCAAGTAAGCAATTTCTCAGTATGTGAGGATATTTGTGCCACCTCTCTTACCCCAGGGGTAGAGCCAGCTTTCCTCACACAATACTTGCCACCAGAGGGTAGAAAAAGATGGAGAGCAGCATGTGCAGAGAGCCCAGTTTGTGAAGATCAAGTGTGCATATTTTTCCTCAATTGAAGCGTCCAGGAAAACAGCACACACACACACACACACAGGCAGTGTTTTCTTTTCCTTGCTTCGACTGATTTCCTGACCAGAAGGGTGAAACGTTTTAACTTGTGTGGGTGGGCACTGACCCGGGGACCTTGCCCCTGAGCCACGATCTCGCCTCCTCACTTAAAACAATAATATTAACAGTCTGGAGAAAGTTGGTTCTGGCTGCCTCCTGATTCTGAGGCGTGTGCCGTCCAGGCCTGTGTTCAGCTTCAGCTGCCTCCTGAATTCCACTGGGCCAAGGAGTACTCAGAGTGGGGGAAGGGTGAGTGCCCAGGTCAAATAGGGTGGTTCTGTTTGATTTGCCCTTTGGGGACCAGTAGGGTCCCTTCCTACACGGAGAGCCAGTTTGGTGTAGTGGTTAGGAGTGCGGACTTCTAATCTGGCATGCTGGGTTCGATTCTGCGCTCCCCCACATGCAACCAGCTGGGTGACCTTGGGCTCGCCACGGCACTGATAAAACTGTTCTGACCGGGCAGTGATATCAGGGCTCTCTCAGCCTCACCCACCCCACAGGGTGTCTGTTGTGGGGAGAGGAATGGGAAGGCGACTGTAAGCCACTTTGAGCCTCCTTCGGGTAGGGGAAAGCGGCATATAAGAACCAACTCTTCTTCTTCTTCTTCTACAGAAGAGAGGAAAGCTTTTGGGCAAGACAGACTCTTAGGCAAAATGCCTTTCCTTGGCGAAGGGAATTTGCTCCTGCTGTAAAAGTGGCTTCTGAGGACAGTGCCCCTGAGCATGTGCAGAGTTTGTGTTTTTCCTCCTCCAAAGCATCCAGGAAAACAGCACGCACACATGGAGACACAGTCCTCTTTTCCTTGCTTTATCTGATCACCTGACCAGAGGGGTGAAACTAGAACTTGTTTAGCAAAATTCTAGCCTCCCATTAACCTGATTCTACCATGGGGAAGCATCTCTGGACAAGGTGCTACCATTCAGCCTCAGTTTGTGATCTATAAAGTGAGGCAGTTAATGGCTGGGATCTGCCCGAGGGTTTCTGCAGATGGAAAATGTCCTACCAGTAAAATGTGACTTGGTCACCTTCATTCCCACTGCAGCCAAAATGGCTCCCCAATTGTAGTCTGTGAACATCTGGAGGACCACAGGTTGACTACCCCTTGTTCTAAGGACAGCAGGAATTCCATCTGTGGAGCACACTTCCCTCCCCCCTCTGCAGCCCCAAATGCTCCCCAAAAGCAGCTATTCCAGGAGCATTTGGGGCTGCAGAGGGGGGAAGGAAGTGTGCTCCACAGCTGGAATTCCCACTGTCCTTAGAACCAGGGGTAGTCAACCTGTGGTCCTCCAGATGTTCACGGACTACAATTCCCATGAGCCCTTGCCAGTATTAGTCCATGAATATCTGGAGGACCACAGGTTGACTATCCCTGCTTAGAACCATGCGAGGTAGTCCAAGCCCTTGGCTCAGTGAAGCTGGGCTGCCACTTCAGGTTTGAGTGACGACTACCTAAGGCTCAGAGTTTGGATTTACGGCTAAAAGGGGTTTTTAAAGCCTCTTTTAATAAAGATTTCCCACCTTTCCCCCCTCCCCCTAAAAGGGAGTCCTGCAACTTGTTCTAGCCAAGTTTAACTCATTCGAATTAGCTGGGACTTTCGGTCTTTACACAAAGGGATTGCTGTATTTTGATCCTTTGACCCGGAACACACTGGGGCAGCCTGAAAGCTCCTTCCGAACCCAGCACCATGGAATGTGCAAAGCATCCTGTTTTATGCTACTTTTCCACCATGCCCCAAAGACCCGTCTTTTCCCAGTCCTAATAAAAAGTATTAGACAACTTTTGTTTTAGAAATGTCTGGGTGGACCAGCAGAGTTAACCGCAGCCTTTGTCTGTTTAAGCTTGAGAGGGGTTAACCATGAAAGCGGAAGAGGAAGACATTATGGACACAGCCAGGGAGAAAGGGAGTCCAGACAAGGCTGGTAAGAGCAAGAGCCAGGAGTACTGAGAGAGCCAAGGAGAGGCCCCAAAGGAATGTCCCTGCTTCAGCATCTCCCCAGCAGGTGATGAGTTTGCATGCAGATGCCTTGGCCCTGGCAGCCCATTGGTATCTGCTGTCCAGGGTGCCACACAGAGAAAGGCCTTCCCCAGCACTGGCTGTCCGAGGTCCTTGGAAGTGCAGCTCATCCTGACCATGGGAGCCATAGACCCTCACAGGGCCCTGGCTTCCTTCCAAAGGACTCTGGCAATTTTAGAATTAAGAAACAGACCATGATTTGATTCTCTCTCTCTTTCTTTTGTAGAACTACATCTCCCAGGGTTCCTTTGGTGGGAAACGTGGCAGTGAAACTAGTTTGCCTGTTTTGTGCAGACAAAAGGCTGGGAACCTGACTGACTGGCAGGCCAGCCAGGGGTTTTCACGCCTCCTCTAATGAATGCCCCAAAAGTCACATCAAGCAACTGCAACCCTCTGCAGCAACTAGCTGGGGGTGACCTAAAGCCTCCTGCTGGACGGACTGTGGATATTCTCCTGGTGCATGGAAGATGGGAGAGCTTGAAAGCAGGCAGGCACCCCAAAGAAGGCGCTGCAAGCCAGAGAAATTGAAACGACACTGCCCTCTGCTGTCGTAGAGCAAAGGAAATTCACGAGGAGCTAGAAAAGGGCCAGAGTGAAGACGTGAGTTTTTAGGGGGCTGGGCAGTTGTTTGGGGTCTTGTTCAGGGCTGCCTTGAACGCGAGAGTACTTGTGGGAGGAGAAGAATGTGCTGACTGCTAAATGGATAAACTGATAAGGGAAATCCCTCTAAGCTAGATGGAGCATGCTTATTGCTCTTATCTTGCAGGCACTCCTTCAGCTGCCTATCAGTTACAGGGCTCAGATGATGGTACTGGCTTTCACGTGCAAAGCCCTTCATGGCTGTGGTCACTCATAGCTGCAGGATTGTCTCTCCCTTACATGCTGCCATGACAGTTTCACACATCAGAGAAGGGTAGAGAGTCTGACCTGAAATGGGCAAAATTGGGATTTTATTATTATTATTTATATTTATTAGCCGCTTTCTCTGTTGGGTCCCCTCTTTATGGAGTGACTTGGCTGATGATGATATCAGAGAGGCTTCTGCTCTCCCTTGGCGTCCTGCAAACTATTCAAAACTGAGTTGCTCAGGAAGCCTTTTCTATGAAAGTTCTGTACTGGGCATAATGGTATAGAAAACTATTTGAGTAAAGGTTTATTTATTCATTCGTTTAATATATGTACAGGTCTGCTACTACTGTGAATAGCTCATATTGCCTGTTGCTGAAAAAACAATCCCACTATGCAATTTCTACATTATTTAACATGTCATGTTTGCTTCGGTTATGTTTCCAGATTTCTGGTTGGCTTTCGATTTCTACAATACACAACCAATTGCACTGTTCACTAGATGTCACGTCCTCTTGATTGTACTGACTTATGCTATATAATTCGACTTTGTGGATGGTAAATGCAGGTTTCTGCCTGTGACCTTTTCCACATGAGGAATTCGGCTCAGTCCAGTGCTTGTCCGGTCGTGGGGGTAATTCCCACTTCCTGATGACATTGGCGCCTGTACGGGGCTGTCCCAGGCCTGGTGCAACACAGGCCCTTAGTTGGCCTTGCTGCGAGTTGCACCAGGCCGGGGACTGCCCCGGACCAGACTGGGCCAAATGCCTTGAGGCCTGCGTGTCTCAAACGAACTTGACACAAGTTTTGTCATTGCCTTCAGAACATTTTGGATGAGGGATCTGGATGGGACATTAAGTAAGCAAATATGTGTGAAGCAACGTAGCCCAACGTAGCTCAGTTCCTGGTTCCTTTTCCTCCTGGGCCCCCTCTACCAAAGCCTTCTCGTTATCTAACCCCTTGCCTTGTTAACACCCTCTCTTCAAATATAGATATCTTCTAAATCAGTGGTCCCCAACCTTTTTATCACCGGGGACCGGTCAGCGCTTGAGAATTTTACTGAGGCCCGGGGGGGGGGGTAGTCTTTTGCCGAGCGATGTCGCTACCGCCTGAGCCCCTGCTCCGCTTGCTTTCCCACCGGTGCCCCTGACTTCCCGCCACCCACTGGGGGGCGCTGCCAGCAGCAGCTGCACAGTGCCACGCCGAGGGGGAGCCCCAGCCATGGCGGCCCCTGGAGAGCACCAAAGGTGAGCTGGTGGCACAGTGGCAGGGCAGCCCCCGAGGCAGCAGCCAGGGAGGAGGACGAGGAGGATCCGCGGCCTGGTACTGGATGATCCACGGACCGGTCCCGGTCCCCGGACCGGGGGTTGGGGACCACTGTTCTAAATTCTAAACCTGGAAAATAATGTCAGATTTTCTATCTGTTCCCCTCCCCCCCAAAAAATCTGCTAGTAAATTTAATGTAGAACAGCTGGATTTTCAGTTACATAATTTGCAAAACTGATGCACACTGAACTCTTGCCCCAACTATGGGACAGTATGGAGCTGCAGGACCACCTTTTCCTGTATGAATTTGGAAGTGGAATGTGCTGTCAAGTCAAAGCCAAGCTTATGGGCTTTCAAAGGAAGGGCTGAATTGAATTGCTGTTGTCTGCCTCTGCCTTGTAACCCTGGCCTTCCTTGGCAGTTACTTATTCAAGTACTTGTCAGGACTGTTCCCTCTTAGCTTCCAAGATCTGACAAGAGTTACCAGTTCATTAGAATCATTTTACCAGTTCATTAAGATCCCCCAGTGAAGGTTAGACAAGCGGTTCTTGGAACAGCTTCTTTTTACAGTGTATTTAGCCCATATTTAGTGTTTATTTACTGTTGTTTGAGAGATCTTGTTCTGCTGCTGTACTATATTTTGTATTTTTATTATCTTGCATCTTGCCTCAAAGCATCTGTTGAATGTTGTTTTATAGCTTAATTTTGATGACAGCATCTGGTTGGCCGCTGTAAAACGGGATGCTGGATTAGATGAACTGCTGGTTTGATCCAGTACATATAGAGAGGTCCTTTCTAACACTTGGGATATCTTCATTTGTACAAAACAGCTACTGTCCGGCTGCTTTGGTCAAATGGTTTTATTTTGGTTGCAGATTGCCAAATGACAGTGGCTCACTTCAGCCGTCTTGTAGCATGAGGAACTGGAAGGTGAGAATATGCTTAGGTCTTGCCAGCAGGGGGCAGGGTAGGACCATGCTAAACTCAGGCATGGAGAGATTGGGTTTCATAAACCAATTGTTCCGGGATTTGAATAAAGATTATAAACAGGAGTCAATTTGAAGCCATGGGAGAGAGGGAAGGTTCCATTAAAGAAAACTGTGAACCAAAAAATGCACCGAAGGAAGTAAGTCCTGGGTGATGCAATGCATTCTGGCCTAACAAGCCCTTTAAAGACACTTTAGACAAGATGGGTATCTTTTAAAATCCCTTGATATAAGTATCCCCCCTCCAAAGCAGGAGTTTGCAGCCTAAACCATATTGAGACATAATGTGCTTCAATACATTTTTGCCCAATTATTAATATGACCCATGGTTTGGTTTTAAAGTGTATACTGAATAATAGGTCCAGCCGTAGAACATGTCCATGTGGTCTGTATTTGGAGATGCAGCTTTCTGTGTGTCACTGGGCAAAGAGTTTACTACACAGAAATACACGTTTACCTTTCCCCAAAAATGTTCAGGCAGGGGAAGGAAAAAGAATGGACATGTAAGAAATGGCCCCCACCCCCACTACAACATCAGTAAAACAGCAAGAATTACAAAGTATGTCAATGGGTTAGTTAAATCGAAACCACGGTTGGTGTGAAAATGGGTGGAAAGCCCCCCGCCCAGCCAGGAAGACTGCCTGCTCTCACCCACTGCTTAAAAAACAAAACCAACCAGACAAAATGAGGAGTTAGGAATCTGTAATTATAACTCATGGTCCCAACAACACTGATCAGCTTTATATAGTAAAAATCCATCCTTCTTTTTGTCTCTCTTAACATCTTTGATAAATTACAGAATACACTTGGAAAATACTCCCCCCCATTGATTCCGGAACAGTCTTAATTACATGTTGGGTAGCAAACCCTCACCCCCCCCCCCAATCTCTCACCAGTCTATGAATGGATTTTCTGCCACAAGCCTGGGAGAGACACAGACTTTGACTGTACATTGTGGTAAAGATTTAGTCCTTGGGAAGGAAAACCTGGCAAATGTTCAGGAAACATTTGATGGGGGTGGCTGGTCGGTGGCAGAATAATATCAGGCTAGTTCCTGCAAACAGAAAGATGCAAGGAAAAAGTTTGGCTGTGTAACCAAAGCAAGAGCTGTAATGAAAACTCAGGCGTAAAAACTCATAAAGGCATCAAAGGCAGACACTGTATAGATTGTAATTTTCTGATGAAGCTGGCTTGGTGTGTGTCACGATGGCCAGGGATATGATCCAACCCTTTCTCCTCTACTTAAAACAGCTTTAGGAGGGATCTCAGACAGGGGTGTCAAGAGAAAATGTGCTAAATAGGCGGGATCTGCAACTGGTGTTGGGTTTTGGGCCTCAGGTGGGTGCAAGCGCAGCAATGCTTCCCAACCATATTCTGCAAGAGCGTGTCATTTCTGGGGTTTCTCAAAGACTGAAGAACATTTCAGGGCTTTCTCAATGGTAAAAAGGTTGAGAAAGGCTGGTATATATGACATTAGTCTCCCTTCACTTGGCTGCTGGTGGGGGAGGAGGCACTGAACCTGAGAGCACAATTTGACAAATGCTCCAGAGGTCCCCTGGAAACTGCAACTTTATGATGGGAGAACACACACCTATAGGAATTTTGGTCCACCTTGGGCCAGATTCTCACTTGATGCTTTGTAAGCCTTCTTGCCTGCCTGCAACCCTAGGCTGGTCTGTTAAAAAATAACCTGATGTGCAGGTATTAATGTGAGCCTGCATTCATCTCTATGTCACACAAAAATTCGACTTCCTATTATGTCAAACTGCTTCTTAAAGGCACAAGAGCAAGCCCGCCTTTTCCCGGTTAGTTGGCAACCTGGATGCTTCATTACAGAGCTGGCCTGCACAGCTAGGCCTCTTGTGATGGTGGTTGCTAGGCAACGCTTGAGGTATTCCACATCCCACTGCAGGCCGTCCAGTCTCTGTGATGCTCCCTCTGCAACTCAAAGAACCCCAGTCACTGTTAAGGCAACCAGCAAGGGACTAGGGGATGGGGACGTGGGGAGGTAAGCCAATGGTGATAGTGTGGCATCCCTTCCGGGGAAAACCCGGAAAGGATGCCATACCTCTCTAGGAATAGCTAAAAACTCTATGGTTTTACCACAGAGTTTCTGCAAGCTTCTAAAGCCGTATGGTATTGTTTCCAGAGAAATCTGGACACTACACTATTGGCCCAACAGTTCATTATTTTTTAATTTTTTCTTCTGCTGCCACTAACAGGAACTGGGGGCTTGCAACCCTGTTCACAGTTTCTACCCCGTCTTCCTCCAGTACGAGCCCAAACTCCACCTTCAACTCACAGTCCACACTTTCTATGTCTTCCTTTTTCCTTCTTTCAAATGAAGGGCTCCCCTCCCTGGCTATTCCACTTTCAGCAAAGGGTGCCACGAGTAACCCGTCCTGACTTCTGGGCTTAATTCATAGTAATTATTTTTCCACTTTGGGGCCGTTTGCACCTTATTTTTCTCCTTAATGCAATTCAGCCCATTGTACATTCCTCTGGGCAAGCAAATGCAATGCCTAATTATGAGCTTGTGTTAGTGGGCCAGTGGGCAGTTTTGCAGCCCCAGAGGCTGCTTAGGAATCCGCCGCTGAGACTGTGAACGTTGCTCTTGTTCTATGATTTTTTTGGCCTACGTGTTACACATGCTCTTGGACGTCCTGGGTAATGCACAGAGGTTTTAACTCCGAGTAGCATCCAGAGCCACGGATTCATCCTACATCCCCCTGGGAACAAATACACTAGCCACCTGCTACAGCCCAAATTTCCCTGCTTTATAATACTTCCTCTCTCCCCCTCCTTTTCAACAACTTGCTCCTAACTCTCTTCTCTCTTTCTTGGTGATCACAAACAGCCTTTTGAAAAGCTCTGCGCAGCCATTAACCCTTTTCTGTCCTTGCACACATATCCCTTGTAATCTGTCCTGCAGCTTCCTAGCAGCAGTTACTTCCAATCCTTCCAGTACTCAGTCACTGAGCGTTGATTCACACAACTAAATTAGGGCTGATTTTCAATGAGATTACAAGATGTTTGCTCCATACCCATGTCCCACTCTTTCACCAGTGCTGCAGTGAAATATCGGCCTCTAATCCTGCTCTTTTAGTCATACAGGACTTAAGGTTAGGAGTGCTACCTTTTGTGCTTTAAAAAATCCCAGCACAGCAAGTTGAAAGGCCCTCTGAGCATGTGCAGAGCATTTTCCTCAACAGTGGAAAGTTTTTAAAAAGACTGAAAAGCAAAATACTTCTTAGATCCCAGAGAGTGACTTTTCCTCCTGACCAGAAGCATATTTTAAAGAGTATGTACCAAGGGTTTACTTCTTGAGAAAAGTCAGTTGTCCTTTAAAAAAAAAAAAAAGCACACCATGAAAAGGAAGGAAGGAAAACACTGAGTTTAAACTTCCCCCAGCTTATATTGGCAACTGTCCAGGAGGGATGCAGTCTGGGGCTTAGCCACTGAGCTCTAACTGGAGTGGCTGCACAGTCATTCCCTTAAACTTGTTCATTGCTTGTCCTGTCTGCTTTCAGAGGTGCATGAATCACACTAATCCACAACCCACTCAAAGATTGCATGAGGGGTGCATCTCACAAGCTGGTAGCCAGGGATCTGGAAGCCCCTTTGCTGGGATGCATATTTCTTCTGCCTTAAAGGAGGAGGAAAATAAAAGCAGCAGAAGAAAAAAGAATATGCTGCTGGGTGGGGTGGGGACAATGTTTCCTAACCAGCCTTGTCAATCATCAATTAACATAAACCCCAAATGCATCCTTTCCTGTAGAGCCCTGCAGTGGCCCGACTACTAGCATGTTAAATGAAGCAATGAGCAGGTCACTCTGTGTGTATGTGAAGAGCTGGGGAGGAGTGAAGGGGCATCTGGACTGGGTCTCCTGAGTTGGTGTGGAGCACTCCTGTCTTGGGTTGTTCCAAGGCATCAGGGCCGGCTTCCTCCCTTGAGAGCCCCTTGTGCTCTGCACAGCTCTCCCCATGTTATTGCCTTCCCTGCAAACACATTAATGAAGACTGGAAGAGAGGAGTTATTAAGAATGCTGCACTATGGCAACAGCTGCTTCTGCTCCAAAGAGGGCAGGGGGCTGCTGGGTCATCCTCATCCTTTACACTCTTCGCCATAGGTAGGGGTGGCAGTGAGATGGCTCCAGTCGTAACTCTCAGTTCAGGAAGGTGGGATTCCATAACATGCATGTTCGGTGTACAGAACAGGTTGCATGGCCCGCTCGTCTCCTCTCATTTCAGGGGAGGCCTCTGGAAATAGTTGTGCACGGAACCCTGGGCGCTGATCTTTGTGGGCTGTTCAGGGCAGGTCTCTCTCCCTTCTCTGAGATGCTGCTTGCTAGGGCCTTTCCTGGGTGTGGGGACCACCCCAAGCACAGTCTAGTATTCGGCAAATAGTGCAGAGGTCCCTGATGGGGCGCTGGGAATCCCTGCACTTTCTCAGTGGTATTTACGGTACATGGATTCTCAGGTGGGTACTCCATCGAGGTAACAGCCAGGCCCTCACTTGCATGGTGCTGGAAATTCTCCAGTGGTTACGGCGGAAGACTGCCTTGGGGGAGACTTTAAAGCCTCCCAATCGCCTTCCGTCGGTGGAAACTCCCCCTGTGCTGGCTTAGCAGAGCCACCAGCATCCAGCTGTGCCTTCCTCCCTGGACCTCCCCTCATGCTGCAGGGCCCTCTAGGGCCTTCCTGCCTCCCACCATTCAGGCCTGGCCACCAAGGGTGCCCCAAAGTTTCCTTAAGCACGAGCGATACAAGCCCCGGCATTGTCCAGCTCTTCCTCGGAGAGGCTGATGTGCAAGCAGGTCTCATTGCCCGCCAAGGAGAAGGGCCGCGTGCTGTCCAGAGTGCTGTCCAAATCCCTAATGGGGCCCTTGTCCATCCGGCCCAAAATGCCCTTCGCCAGCAGGGTGCATCTGTCCTCCCTGACCCGGTCCTGGCTTAGATGCCCTCGGCTTTCGATGCTGCCGCCAACGCGTCCTCCCTGTGTCCTGGACTCCGGCTCTAAGTCAGAGAGGGAGAAGATGGCAATGCTGGTGAATGTGGAGGCCCCGGGATTGGCTGCGGAGTTGGCGGGCGCGGCCTCTGCTTCCAGGCTGGGAGAGGTGGTTTTACTAGATCTCCTCCTCAGAGTGGGCGGAGGTGGGTTCAGCTTGGGGATGAAAGGCTGCAACCTGTCAGGCAAAGAGGGGAACAGGGTTAACGCCTGGAACACCCAGACTGCAGTCCCTCGCAGCTGTACAGGTGGAGACAAGGCTGCCAATGACCTTGTGCAAGGTCGAAAGAGGGCTGAAGTGAGGACTTCATCGCCTCAGGTTGTCCCATGCAAGGCACAGCCAACAGACCCATCCTACAATGTAACAGGCCTGCAGAGGCATCGTAAAATGGCTGCTAATATGTTGGCCTTCATTGATTTGGCCCCTACCAATTTGCCCGTTGAGGCTGCCTGGCCAGGCTGGCCCAGCAAAGCAGAGCTAGAAGCACTAGTGGAGCAACTGCAGCCAAGCTGGGGCCCTGCAGAAATCATCACATGATTGCTTTATCGCGGGCTAAAACCTGCCCAGAACTGTTTGCAACACCCCAGAGCCGCACAGATCAGACCTTTACACAGCTCTCTTCTGGCTCAGGCAGGGACGGTCCTGCCTATCACCACGTGAAGACCACCTACCTCTCCTCTCGCAGTGGAAAGCTTGAGCCGTTGCACTTCTGTGGTCCAGCCCCATTGAGCATGCTGCAGTCGGCGGCCTCCGAGCCCTCGACGCTGCGGAGCCCATCCGGGCCCTCCAGCACCACGAGGTGCTCCTCGCTCTCAGTGCGGCTGGGCAGCCCGCTGCCCTTCTCCAGGCTGGCAAGGTTCAGGTAGGATTCACAGATGCTCGGCCGCGTCACGGGGCTGCCCAGGACACTGGCAGGAGTAGAGGTGGAGGGCAGATTGATTTCTAGGCTGTAGTGGTTCTTCAAGTTGAGGGAGAGCGACTGGGCCAAAGTCAAGTTCTGCAGCGAGCGGTCAACTGGAGATGAGGGGGGCAAAGAGAAGCATTAGCAAGACAGCAGACCCAAGGGGGCAGTGAAGCCTAGTGGTGATACGAGGCCAGTTTCTAACTGGGAACGGAAGAGGGTAAGCAAGAAGACATTGTAATAAGGAGGGAAACATTAAGCATGGTGGCAGACGGCTGCAGGGTACAGTGTGCACCGTGGGTCTTTGAACAGTCCCCAGCAGGTGTTCAGCACAGAGGTCCCTTTCCTCACTCACCTGGATGCCGCAGCTGCACCTTAATTTCCAGCTCCTTGAGTTGCTTCACCAGCAAGGAAACATGCTGCAGCAGGTCCCGGTTGGTCAGGAGCAGCTGGCGGACGCGGGCCTGAGCCTCGATGCGGGCTGTGGTCTCAGCCGACAGCTGGTCCTTCAGAAGCTGCACCTGTTGGGCCAGTATGACAACCGACATGCTTAAGTGGAGAGGGCCGAATGTGAGGCCTTCAAAGCCCAGGACCTTTCTTTGAATACCGGCTAGAGTCTGATTCTTGGCAGCTGGTATTCAGTGGTAGGGTTGGTCAAACTGTGGCTCTCCAGATGTCCATGACCTACAATTACCACGAGCCTCTGCCAGCATGACTACTAATTGTAGTCCATGAACATCTGGAGAGTCACAGTTTGGCCAGTCCATGAAGTTCAGCTTTACAATTGAGGCTGCTGAGAGGCCTTCAAGTACAAAAATAAATACAATAAAGTAAATAAAGGGCCAGTCAGACAACCCCATGCCCTTCTTTGCAGACGCCCCAGCCTTCTTCACAGGGGGCGCCTCATTCTCCTCTGCTGGCGGCCTCCCCACATCTTCCGGCATGCTCCCTGAGGCGGAGCTGCAGATATCACGTCCGTACCCATTTCCGTCCCAGGGGACACGCCAGAAGATGTGTTCCACATATTTGCAAACCTCCCTGACACGGCAGTGCCCATAGGGGCAATCTAGAAATTTGATAATAAACAAACAAACAACCAAAGGAGTAAACGAAGGAATGAACAACCAAACAAACCAATAAATGTGAGTCACTTTAGGAATGTTTTGGCTTCTCAGCCCCCCCCCCCCCCCGCCCCTGCGTATGCCGAAGAAAGGGATCATGTCACTTCCAGACTCCTCGGGAGGGAACTGTGAGAGGTTCGCAGATCTATGGTGAAGGTGGAGGAATGGCCCAGGCTCAGGCCTCGGCCCTGTGGATGTGCAACCCTTGCAGACCGATGTTACCTGAGCAACGGCCACCTGGGTCTGCTGCTGTTGCTGGAGGAGCCGGTGCTGCAGGAGCTGCAGGCAGTGCTGGGAAGCAAGTGGAGTGACTGAGGCAGAGGCACAGGGGCTGGCAGGGCTCACCAGGGGCTGCAAAGCGGAGGGGTGGAGAGGGTGGCTCTCGCTATCCTGCAATCCAAAGAAATGCGGCAATGTCAGTATTTCTGTCACACAGGCAGCTCCCAAGTTGACCTCGAGCTCTTGCACTCTTTCCTATCGAACAATGTGATTGTGAGGGGAGAAAACCAGGGGAGCCCCATGCGGTGTTCTGAAGGAGGCTGGGGGAATGGAGGCAATCAGCAATTGGCTTGAACAATCATCTTCTGGCCTTCCGATCCCACTGGGTCTTACCTGGCTATTCCTTTCCTTCAGGCTCTGTCCAGGTTTCAGCACTCCCAGGTCTGGCATGGCCGAGGGCAGCTCACAAGCCCCGCAGTCAGGAACACGCAGGGCCTCGGAGTCAGCAGGGGTGTTCTCTCTGTCAGCCATGGGAGGCCCTTCCAGCTGGAGACCTTCAAGCAACACCAAAGGGGAGAGAAGCAAAACCTTACCAAGGAAAGGGCACTGGGGCCTAGCTGGCCTCCTTGTCCCCATCCCTGTAATTGTGTGGGTGTGTGAAGGCGGAGCTGTGTCTTGAAGGAGGATTACTGTGAAGGATATCTTCAATTTTAATCTAATTAAGACATTTGTTTACATGTGTGAAATGTGGATTCTGAGACTGCTGTGGAAGGAAGGAACTCCAGGGTGTCTTGTCTTCGAGTCTTTCAAAGGTCTGAAAGCCTGAGGGGGGGGGAGACATCTGGGAACCACCTTCCTCTATTTCCTGAGGATTCTTTTTCATTTTTCCCCAACAAGAGAACTAGACATCTGGGCAGCTCCAAGAAAACACACACCAAAAACCTTCCATTAAATATTCGCTTTATCCAAAAGGTGCTGGTCCTAATGACGGCATTTAGACTTCTACACTCTATCGATACGCAAAACAGTACAACTGCATAGGCTAACTAAATTATAAATCATGAATATTATGCCGTCCAAGCAGTAAAATAAATATATACAAGTTAAGTATTACATATACTTCAGCTCTTCCAAACATTCCTCTCCCCTCAACAAAACAAAATATCAACTCCCCACAGCAATTTTGTTGTCTTATGGCTTTCTAGTGAACAATGCATTTCTTTATGAACCTGTGAATTACACCCATGAAGGAGGAAGCCTTTCTGCTGATCATGCAATCTTCTGTGCTAGGCTGAGAAAGGAGGGGGGGGATAGCTACCATGTCTTGTCAACAAGTATGGACTTTTGGGTGTTTGCATCAACCTCAGGTTCACTCTTTGAACGTGTAAATGAATCATAGACTGTCTTCCTCCAGGGACTCAAGGCGGTTCACATAAAACGATCTCCATAAACCCCCCAATCTCCCACCTCCCACAGCCATCCATCAAGGGGTTCGCCTGATGGTATAGCGGGAGCCTGAGGGAGGCCCACTGATCTTAACTTGACCTCAAATGAAAACTTGGTGGAAGAGCTCCGTTTTACAGGCCCTGCAGATAACAGACACTTTCCTTCGTTGTGACTTTTACTTAGGACTTTCTCCATCTCAAATTATGAATTCTATTATTATTGTTATTGTTATTGTTATTGTTATTATTATTATTATTATTATTATTAATTAGATTTATTTCCTGCCACTCCCCGTAGGCTCGTGGCGGGTCACAATAGTCTTATCCCCATTAAAATACCCATTAAAAGACTTTAAAACAATCCCAACATGGCGGAAGTTCTTATTATTCCCACCCCTGCTATCAGAGAGGCAGGGAGGGTGGGGAGGAGATCTAACTTGGTAGGTCCGGGGGGGGGGGATGCTGGCAATATTGGAAACATGAGGAGATACTGAGGGGTGGTATAGAAATTAAATGAAGGAATAAATGAATAAAGGTGCATTCAGAAGAAAGAGTAAAAATTAAGGTGGAGGAAGTCACCAAATGATAATTTTACAACTGGGAAATTAATGAATGAATTTATCTTGCCACATGTTAACCAGGTGGTAAGCAATGCAGACTTTGCACACTCTGTCTATACCTGGCTTTCTCAACCAGGGTTTCCTGAAACCCTGGGGTTTCTTGACAGCCCTGGAAGGTTTCCTGAATGGGTGGGAGTTAATTATTTTTTAATATTTTTAAAAAGTTGTTAAATATTTATCAGGTGATATGACCATATATGGTCAAGTTAACCCGCCTCCCCCATGGCCAATGATGGGCCTGGAGGGGCGGGAAGGGGAGGGGCCCGGGTGGGCGTGTAAACAGTGATGCTCCCCAAAAACATTTGGCATGATTGTGCCGCTTCTGCGGTTTCTTGAAGCCTGAGGAATGTTTCAGGGGGTTACTAAACAGTAAAAAAAACAAAACAATGAGAAAGGCTGATCTATTCTATACCACTGACTTTCAGAAAGACAAAAATCAGCCAGCTTTTGCAGCTGATAAAACTGGAAAGGCTTCCCAGAGTTAGATGCATGGGTGACTACTCATGGACAAAAGGGCTGTTAAGAAATCCCAGTGGACCTGAACCTAAGTTCCTCACCTTCCAACGGTGGGTCTTCTACTGAGTTGTTGCTGGCACCATCAGCTTGCCCATCCGCATTCTGGAGTGCATGCTGGAGGCTCAGTTTATGGCACACCTCAAAGGCTTGGCCCACTGTCCGCACCACACGCATGGCCTGAGTCTGAGGAAAGAGGCCACGTCTTGTCAGCAAGAGCATGAGCAAGTGAAAAACAGGCCAGGCAAGTCTGGGACACTGCCCTGACAGCCCACCAATCCCAAGCATGACTGTCTTACCCCTTACATGAATCCCAGCCTGCCAGCATCCCCAGTGAGGTTCACGTGAAGAGCAGATGAGAACGGTGGCCACCCACAAGGGTGGGATAGGGCAGCAAAGGAGATGCTCACTTCAGCCCAACCCCACCCACCCCTCCGCACCTTCTTCTTAGATTTGAAGACGTTGCAGCGGAAGGAATTGTTGGTGCCATCCCTGGCAATGTAGCTGAAGATCTTGAGGTCCTGGGAATCGTGCGATACATAGAAGATTCTGGAAGATAGGGATGGGGAGCAGAGGAAGACCCCTTTAAGTGAGAAAGGTATAAAGAAGGTTGTGGCAGTTGTGTTGGTTTTTTTAGTTGCATTTGTGTGAAGGAAAGAAAATGGTGTCTTTATAAGGGTAACCTGGCAGTCACTATGAAATCCTGGCTTCCAAATCCAGAACACAAGTCCTCCCTCTCAGTACCAGCAGTTCTTCCTTCAAGCTCCTGATTTATATAGACCAGGGATCCTCAACCTGTGGTCCTCCAGATGTTCATGGAATACAATTCTCATGAGCCCCTGCCAGAAAATGCTGGCAGGGGCTCATGGGAATTGTAGTCCATGAACATCTGGGGGACCACAGGTTGACTACCCCTGATCTAGACTACAAGCAGAGGGCAAAAGTGCTTTGGCGAACACCTCTGGACACACCCAGATCTGACTCAGGGGCTGCTAACCAGCTAGCAGGCTCTTCCTCACTTCCTCTCCTGCCTGCCACTTGGGACCACTTGATGATGATAGCCAGTGGGATTTTATTCTTGTTGCTGCCAAGTCACAGCTGACTGGTGGCAACCTCACAGAGTTTCCAAGGCAAGAGAGGTGGTTTAGGGGTGGGTTGTCGTTGCCTGGCTCTGTATCACGACCTGGGTGGTCTCCCATCCAAATTCTAGCCAGGGCTAAACCTGCTGAGCTTCCAAGATATGACAAGATCTGGCAAGCCTGAGCTATGCAGGTCAGAGTGAAAGTGGGGTACAAATAAACAAAGAGAGCTGACTCCCTTTTTCCAGGCTGGGCCCAAAGTGGGCAGGAGCTGATTATTAACAGTGGCTTACCTGTAAACCGGGTCATGCATCACCACCATCTTGCCCTCGTCCCAAGACCATTCCTTCCTCTGGAGAAGAGGATGAAAAGCAAACGGTTACTAGTGAAATTTCGTGAGTTGCGATAGCTATTCTGCATGATGAATCCCGCGAGAATGGGCGGATGGATATGGCTCCTAGTTAGTGGAAAGCCAGACAGGCCAAGGTGACCCCGGAAGGGGCCTCGAGTCACAACAGAGGGCCTCTCTACACTCTGCGCAGATGCTTTTCTGGGCTAGGAAATGAGGGACAAATTAGATGGCTTTTAACGGTAATGACTGGGGAAGGCACTGGCAAACCACCCCGTATTGAGTCTGCCATGAAAACGCTAGAGGGCATCACCCCAAGGGTCAGACATCTCGGTGCTTGCACAGGGGATACCAAGCTGCTGTAGCTGTTCTGGTTTCCCGCAACGAACGGGGGGCTTGTTGTTTGGTGAGGGTGTGCAGGATTCTCTTGCAGTGACCCTCAGGGGTCTCCTCACACAACTACAATTTCCTGGAACAAGGAAATGACTCCTAAGCCCAGATAGGTTGTTATTCCATCTGCTGAGGAAGCACCAGAGTAAAAACCACTTGCAAACAGAAAAGGAGTAGTCTTGAAACAGCAACTATATGAACTAAACTAGCAAAAAATGAACCCACTGAAGTGCCAGGAAAACCGGGAAGATTCCACTCAGTGCCAATAGGAAAAAAATAAAATAAAATATAACAACAACAACAAGAAGAAGAAGAAGCAGCAGCAGCAGCAACACCAGGAAAATATCCCATGGGAGGGAGTGCTATAAGGCTGCATCCACATAAGCATTTTATTCTGCCTTGACTTCCTCACAGCATCACTGTTGGGGGGGGATGCAGTCCTCTGTTTGGGCTGCTTCTGTGTGCCCCCCCCCCCCATTTTGTAGTGATATTTCCTAGATCTGAATGTTAAGATCTTTTTGGAAACTTCACAGTCAAAGCTCTTTTGGGCAATCTGTGAACAGGAATGAAGTTTTGGAGGTTCAATGAACATCACTGTTATCGTCCTCAGTTCCCCTCACCACCATTCTCCTCTTCACTAAAGTGTTTTTTGAGGGATTTTTAAAAATCACTTCATTTATTTACTTACTTATTCATTTATTAAATTTCTAGCCCACGTTCCTTCTCAGGCTCAAGGCGGGTTACATATCAAATCCCCATAAAACTCCATCCTCAAAAACGACTCACATCTAAAATATACTGAGATGCCAAGATCCCTCCTACCTCCTGCAGTCAACTAACAAGGGTATGCTAGATATTATAACGGGACTTGAAGGGGGCCCATTGACCTTGCTAACCCAGCTTCAACCAAAGACCTGGCAGAATAAATAATAAAGTTATAATGATCTATCACAACAGCTTTTTTAAAAGCCTCTCAGCCTTTTCATTGCATGGTTATGAGGGGAAAAGGTACAGACTGTTGTTTAAACTAACTCTTGAATGAGGAGCTTCTCTTCTTTTGCACACTGAGGCAGCTGAGCAGAGGCCCACCTTCTGCTTCTTGCGCAAGATCACCTTCACCCCATCCACAGAGACGATAATGCTCACTTTCTTCTTCTTGATATTCTTGGCTTTGAATTCATACTGTAGGGAGAAGAGCAGAAGGATATGTTGAGGATGCTAGCTCAAAGTCAGGAGTTCTAAGCTACGCTCCAAATCTAGCCACTTCTTTAAGTTGTAATGCAATTCTATTTTATGAATATCCATAACAAACATGCAAAATAAAGTAAATTTAGGTACAAAAAAGTACATGGAATGGAGACCGAAATAGCCCTCTTCAGAATACCGGATGCTCTCAGTGGCTCAAAAAAGCCAGTTCCCCTACCACTCTTTTCTGATTGCCTTCGACATTCCATAGCTCCTGGAGGGCATGCCCAGGACCCATAAAAACTGACAATCTAGTATTTTGTTGCTTCAGGGGCAGAATATGCAGAAGCCACTCGTCCGTGGGTGACTCCCTCTGCAATCCTAAGGACACTGTCCTATGAGTAAACCTATTGGATAGACTGACCCATAATTCTGAGCATTCCTGCCTAGCATTTCTCCCTCTATTTCACCACCCTGCTGACAAGCATTTGACCACATTATGTTTGCTGCTAAATGAGTTTTCCAAACTCCTCCGCTGTGAGAAAGCCTCTTGTCTTGCATGCCCTTGAATCGCTTTTGCTTTTATAGTGCACGTAATTTTGAACTTATCCTATGAATAAATTTTGCAAGGGAGAAAGGGCAATATACCCGCTTAATAAAACAAAACAATCTGTGTTGCTTATTCATGAATCCCCCCTCCCCCAACAGAAGCCAAGGTTCAAGAATGTACTTCTTCCTAAAATCTGTGTACTTGACCCATGAACCCTTACCCAGGTTAAGGTAATGCTGCCCAACTCCAGCTTGGAAAATCCCTGAAAATGTAAGGGGTGATGCCTAGGAAGGGCGACGTTTGGCGAGAGAATCTAGGATGCCACACAAAGTCCATACTGCAAAACAACTCTTTCCCTCCATAAAAACTGATCTCTATAGCAGGTGCTCATTTTTATAAACTGTGGGAGAGGCGTTAAACCTCTGTATGAGCTGCACAGTGGAAACCTCCTCAACACTAAAAAGAATAATTTCCCCGTGTCTAGAAAAGTATAACATCAGGGTGAAAGCCTGAGATGCTAGTGTTCCACACGCAAGGAGGTTTTCTTTGAATTGAACATTTTTCCACCATGGAAAGCAAGGGCCATTTCCCACGGCTTAAAAATAGCACAATGGTTGCTAATTGAAAACGCTACTAATTTGGCATTACCCACGACGTCGTAGACAATCTGCAACACTCCTGAAACCGATCAGCAATAAGCGTTTCGTTTTAGCGCTTTCAGGGGAATCCAGAAAAGTGGATTCACCCTCCGGATAGCGATACACTCCTGCAACCAATCTGCAACACTAGCGCTAAAGACCTGTGCGTTACCATTGTTGCTGGTTCTTCAAAGTCCCTCCCCCTGGCTCTCTTCTCTGAGCTTCCGGCGAAGCGATCGCCATTTTTTTTTCTCGGAGCGAGCGGGGATAAACGCACCGGCGAGCCTCTTTCTGTTTAGAGGCTTCCCTGGCTTCATTCCTTCACCTTTAGTCACTAAGCACAAACCACTTAAAAGCCCGTTTGCTGAAATAAAGTCCCTTTATTTTTTACACATAAATTCAGCCGAAAATCGAGCCCGTGAGAAGGGGGGGGGGAATTTTTTTTTATCACTCGAGGCAGCGTGCAAACGATCATACAATCAAACGACAGCTCACATTAGGCAGCTGGATGGGTCTCTCCGTAGCAACGAATCTACACAGATTCGTTGCTATGGGTCTGTTTTTTTTTTTAAAAAACCTTTCTTAAAGGGAAAGCGGCTGTTTGGGAGCATGCTAACGGCTGCCCATTGGCTGCTTGACGGCCAGGGGCGGGACGAGCTTGGCAATAGCGCTTCCTTTCTAGCGATTTCTGCCGAGACCGGAAGCCTGTGGGAAACGCTAAAAAACGCAACTGATTCCACTACAAAGCCAGGTGTGCAAAACGACGAATTCCACTATTTTAAATGGCGATTTTTCATTCCGCAAACAATTTGCAACAAAGATCCCTGTGCGAAAAGGCTGCAAGTTTTGAGAAGCAGTTAGGAATCAGGCCGAGAATTGGGGGGGGGGGGGACTGGGATCAAGGCCTTACTCAGCAGTGAAAGTCCCAGGAAGGGGTGGGTCAGGAGGGAGAAACAGCCCTGGAAAAGGGTGCTCTCCCCAACCTGTCTTGCTCCCCTCCCCAAGCTTGCCCCAGCGCCACCCACCAAAGACAGATAAAAATCTAATTAATAACAAGGTTCCCCAGCTGCAGCATAAAGGGGCACAGCCCAAACAACAGTTTTCCTAATTCACCTGAAGGTTGTGGCAACTAGACCTCTGAGGGGTACACATGTTGGTTGGTTTGTTAATGGGATTTTTTAACTTCTGTTTCTGCCTAGCTTTTATTCGGTATAAAAAAGGCAGACTGTTTAGTTTAATTTTGACTGTAAGTCATGCTGAGACCACTGGGTAAGCCAGGCTAAAAAGCACAATTGCTGGCAGGCCTTTTGCCCTTGGAAAAACTCCCTTCACAGTGTAAGGGAAGGAATTATGTGAAGGAGACCTGAAGGTTGGAGGAAAGGTGAAAACTATTATTATTTCCCATGGGTTACAGGCAAAACAACAGCCCAGAATCTTTCATATGTTCAAGGAGTTCTAGTCTTGAGGCCTATTTCTCTCCTGCTAGGAAGATGAATCCAAAACACAATTTTCAAGGTAATCTCTTGGAACACGGACTTCTAATCTGGTGAGCCAAGTTTGATTCCTCGCTCCCCCAAATGCAACCAGCTGGGTGACCTTGGGCTTGCCACAGCACTCATAAAGCTGTTCTTACTGAGCAGTAATATCAGGGCTCTCTCAGCCCCACCTACCTCACCGGGTGTCTGTGGTGGGGAGAGGAAGGGAATGTGATTGTAAGCCACTTTGAGACTCTTTGGGAAGAGAAAAGCGGCATATAAGAACCAACTCTTCTTCTTCTAACCTGTAACTAATTAAAATAGCAACATGGGTATGTTTGTGTGGCAGATTTGAGTGTGTTGTGTTAGCAATAGGCAGGGAGGTAAGGCTGTACTTTGTGGGGACAAAGTTCTGGGCAGCCCCTTATACCATCAATAATTAAAAATCGTATTTCCGGTTTCCCGTCTGCCATTTGATGGAGGCGAGGCTACAAGGTCTTGAACATCAAGCGATCTCCAGCCTCTCATGGCTCTCCTTCTACTGCATGATTCTCCCTCTGATCTATTATTTGCAAGGTGCAAGCTATCATTTCCCCCCTTCCCCGGCTCACTTTCTGTCTGAGTGGAATGAGGCCCCAGCTCTTCTTTGACTCTGTTTCGAAGGCACAGCCTCAAGTCCCTGCAGTGGGAACAGGCAGATGCTGACAGAATGTTCAAAGGCTGTGGGATCAGAGTGGCAGGAGTGAGACAGTGGGAATGATGCGCCATTAAAATGCATTTGGGGTCCGGGGACAGGACAGCTGGGCTCCCTTTGCAATTCAAAACAAGGGTGTGTGTGTGTGTGTGTGTGTGTGTGTGTGTGTGTGTGTGTGTGTGTGTGAGAGAGAGAGAGAGAGAGAGAGAGAGAGAGAGAGAGAGAGAGAGAGAGAGAGAGAGAGAGAGAGAAAGCACATGCAAGCACACAAGGAAATAATTTATCTTCCTCCTTCCAACCCTCCCCTCTCGCTTCCTAAACCAAGCAGTTTTACTTATTCAAAAAAGGGATATGCCAGCTACCCAGAGACCTGTTTTTAAAGAATGGCAGTTTGGGGCAAAAATATCTGTGCCTTGGAATCTGAAGGACATTTTATTAAGGGAATTAATCTGCATTAGGAAACGTACTTTACACAGGTTCCGAAATGCCTATCTTATTGCTTTATGTGTTCTTTGCTGAAGTGCTGCTCCCAGGAAGAGGCTCCAGGGCTGAGACATGGCTCCGATTTGAACCCAAAGAGGCCTCATTCCCCCAAAGCAGGGCTCTCTGGACCCCCACCAGAAGGATGCCTTAGAGCAGGCTGCCTCCACCAGGGTTTCATGGAACCCTGGGGTTTCTTGACAGCCTTGGAAGGGTTTCTGGAATAGGTGGGAGTGAATTAACTTTATCATATATTTTTTTTAATTTGTTAACATTGATCAGGACCACATATGGCCCTCCTCCCCAAATGGCCAATGATGGGCCTGGAGGGGGTGGGAAGGGGAGGGTGTGCACCTAGCTATGCTTCCCAACCACATTCTGCACAATTGCATCATTTCTGGGGTTTCTTGAGGCCTGAAGAACGTTTCAGGGGTTTCTCGGTGGCACAAAAGTTGAGGAAGGCTGCCTTAAGGTGAATCTGCGCTGGCCCTAAAGCTCCATGGCTGAAGAAGAAAACCTGGCACCCTCCCCCTTCCTCCCCCGGGTAAGCCGTGACCCCCTTCAATGAGTTATTACTCAGGGGCAAGCTGTTTGGAAAGCTAAATATAGCGGCAAAGTGTGGGAAACCAGAGCGGTGCTGCTGGGTGTTTAAATGAAAGGACTCCTGGGGTTTGTGGAGTGTCAGAGAGGGCATCATTCCCTCTGATGGAGCAGCATCTGCTCCCTCCCACTGCAGCCCCGGCCCTCATCTCCACACCACCTTTCCTGGCAGCAGCACAGAAGGTTTTTCGCCTCCTTTCACAGTTTCAGCACATCATTACGAACAAGGGCAGAGGCAGGAAGGGCGAACAAAACACCACCATGCTGCTTAGTGAGGAGAAGAAGAGCTGCTCTTTGGTATCCCACTTTTTACTACCCAAAGGAGTCTCAAAGCGGCTCACAATCACCTACCCTTCCTCTCCCCTCAAATGACACCCTAGGAAGTCGGTGGAGCCGAGAGAGCTCTGAGATAACTGCTTTGTGAGAACAGCTCTAACAGAACCGTGACTGGCCGTCAGGTCACTCCAGATTGGAGGCCACTGCTCTTAACCACTATCCTAAGTGGGCTTCCCAATGGAGGCGGTCCTGCAGCAGCATTTGCCTAACCTGTCTCTGTGTGTGTGTGTCAATCTGCAAAAAGTAACCCCTAACATCTGGAAGAAAGCTGGGAGACAATATAAAAGCGGAGTAACACAGACTACTGGGCTGAAAGCTTAGGTGTTCTTTAATCTTGATAGTTTGATTAATGGACAGTTGTTGTGTTCCGTAGCTACTACTGTGCATTGGCCTCACAAGAGGTGGTGCTGGTGGGTGGGCAATCCAGCGGCCCACAGACAACATCTGGCAGGCCCAGTGAAGCTCTTCTGGAGCCTTGGAACTACTTAGGGCTGAAAGCCAGCACCAAGAGAAAGGGGAAGCTCTCCTGGGGAAAGGTCATTTCCAGATCAAAGCATGCTGCATTCGCATGCGCACGCACATCTATTCCACACACCCCTCATTCAGTGTGTTCTGCTTTGGGGGCTTGCTTTACAAATGTGTAGACCAGGAGCCCCCGACCTTTGGGCACATGGGGGTCGCATTAGCATGCCCAGTGCCTAAAGAGGGCCACATCTTAAACCAAAATGTAACAAAGTTTAGATCAAAGGTAAACATTCAAAGATAAATGAAGAAATATTAACATTAATGCAATCCATTTTGGAACAATATCTTACTGTGGGATCCTTTTATTTAGCTACATATGCTTCCCTAGTCAGTGTGGCTGTTTTTGTGGCTGTTTTCTGTTAGCCAAGGCATTGATGTCCAAGTCAAGAGCCGTGCAGAAAGAGGTCGAGGGCCGCATGTGGCCCACAGGCCTCAGGTTGGGGACCCACAGGGGATGCTCTGCTCCTTCCAGAGGAATTTTCCTAGGAGCTGACGGGTTCAGCTCTCAGCTCGGCACTAAGCAGCCCAGCCGCTCTGATTTCCTTTGGGGCTGGGGGCGGGGCTTCCCTTCCCATGGAATGCTGGCAGAGCAGGCCGCTGGGGATGGCGAGTTCTGCCAAGGCACGACAGAGGAAGCCACCTTCGAGCACTGGCAAGGGCTGCCAGTTGGCAGCTGCCACCTTCCGCTCTCAGGCGGGGAAGCTGGAAAAGTCACACGTACGCGCGTGTGTGTGTGTGTGGGGGGGGCAGTGGATATCAGCCACGATTCATCGGCTCATGCTCTGGGGTTGCGTGTAGGATTGAGGCTGCTTTTTAATGTTGTTTTAGGAGAGACAATTTGCTAGGCCATATGGCTGCTCTGATAGGCTTGCATGTGTGTGGGCAGCGCCTGGCATAATCTCTGATATTGGGGGAAGTTTGGTAATGCCTCCAATGACGGCGAGTTCAGTGCCCTAATCCTTAACTAAAGCAAAAATTAAAATATGTGCAATTAGTCAAAAACCTGCATGTTTTAAAATCTAGCGTTTCAAGGTGCAAAAATTTTGAAGTGCTAAAATCGCTCCGTGAAGTCACCTCTTTTCTACTGGCTTTCCTGCTAACTGTTCTCTAGCTTTTCGTGTTGGTTGTTTCTTCATTCTGTCCTTTTCTTATCTCCAAGCCATACCCCTTTGGCTCTGAGCTGAGGATAATGTTGCTGCTGCTGCTGCTGCTGCTAGGCTACCCAAATGGCAGGAAAAGCGAGGACAGCCTCTCCCACCCTCCACCTTAGTGCATCCTGAGTACTATGTTTCCCATGCTGGGGGCATCGGGCACCAGAGGAGAAAGAGGATCTCTTCCAGGTCTGGTTGGGTGGCTGTACCACCACCACTGCCAAGTGCCAACAGCACACACTGTATGTCCTTTTGGGGGCGGAAGAAGAGAAAGTTGGCATACAAAAGTAACACAAAATTATTATATAATAATGACATGAAAACAAAGGGGAAATACCACCAATCCTGGTTCTGGTCCTGGGTCACAATATTTCATCAGTATTTTTTAAAGCAACCTTCCCCCTGTACAATGGCTTTGACTTACTGGATCCCGTCTTTAAAAGGGTCAGAGCAGACTGGCACTAGTAAAGGGCTTCAAGGACCCTTAAAACGCCTCCATACTGAGTGTGATGATTCTGTGTCCTTAGCACCTTGCATTTTGAGGTATACTGTCTCTGTGCATGGAGGCTTTACTAAGCGCTTAGAGCTAATTACCATTTTAACATACCCTTCCTGCAAGAAGCTCAGAGTAGTCCATGCATTTATCTAAACCCTTCTACAAAGTCATCTGAGCTAAGTGGCCTCTTCCTTTGTCAGCGAATTCCAGTCAGTGTATGCATTTTGCAAAGAACTGCTTCCTTCTGCCACTCCTGAAGCTGCTGCTAATCAATTTTTCTGGATGATTCCAAGTTCCAATGCTAGATGCAAGAGCTTCCTCTTTTTTCCAAAGACCAAAACACATTTTAGGCTTTCCATGCAAGAGAAGTGCCCTTTGAAAATTGTAGCTGCCCCTTTCTGCACTTTCCCCAGTTCTGTATAATTTTGGGGGGAGAAGGCCTGGGAAATGGAAGGGCAGAACGCAGTTGTGGTAGGAGCCAGGGAAAAACTGTTTAATTAGCAAGATTCAACCTGAGGACTTTTTGCTGAGATGCTGAGGATATGGGGAGAATCCATAATGCTGGTGTCCTCCAGGGCTTAAAGCAGGAAAATGGGCACCAGGCTTCCAGGATGCTAAATAATGCATCTCCCTCTCTCTGCTGTTTATTGCAAAGAAACAATTTGGTCTGTATGGATTTCCAACAAGTTTAAAGTGAACTCACACACTTTTATGTATAATTCCTCAGATGATAAACTGGGCAGCAGCCAAAAACAAGAGGGGGACCTGGGAAAACAGACAGGAAGGAAGGAAGGAAGGAAGGAAGGAAGGAAGGAAGGAAGGAAGGAAGGAAGGAAGGAAGGAAGGAAGGAAGGAAGGAAGGAGAGTAGGAAGGGAGGGAGGGAGTGAAAATTTTTGCTCTCTCTAAGTTCAGTTTTAATAGACCTCTCTCAACCACACAGCCCTTGCTAGGGACACACATCCAGGAACAGAGGCAGGGAGCGGGCTAGGCTAGGGGACTGGTGGTAGCCCCTCTGACCTGGGATTATGGTGACCTGCCCTATAATTTGGCAGGTGGTGCTTTTGTGCCTTGCCACAAGCCATTGCTTAGAGATCAAGACAGGCAAGAGGAAATCTTACTGTCAGACCACATAAAGCCTGTTGTAGTAGTTACTGCACTGGACTAGGAACAAGGAAATCCAGGTGCAAATCCCCACTCTGAAATGGAAGCTTGTTGGTCACCTCCCGCAACCTAAGCTGCCTTAAAGGGGATGAAACAGAAGTGAGGAGAATGATATTGCATGCTGCTTTGGATATCCATTGGGGAGAAAAATATCTAAACACATACCTAATTCAGATATTGTTGATGTCCTCTAGCTTAAAAAAACACCTCCAGAAAAAATAAATCAACATTTATACAATTTCCTAGAATGCTATCTTGGTGCCGTGGTTAGCAGCGCCAACTTCTAATCTGGCAAGCCGGGTTAGATTCCGCACTCCCCCACATGCAGCCAGCTGGGTGACCTTGGGCTCGCCACAGCACTGATCAAACTGTTCTGACTGAGCAGGAATATCAGGGCTCTCTCAGCCTCACCTACCTCACAGAGTTCCCACATATTGCCAGCAAGCGGTACTGGTAGGAAGACGAGAATTTGACGCCAGGAGGCTAATTTGGGCACGAAAACTGGGCTTCGCTGACCATGGCTCCAGGCTCTTGGAGAGGAAAGGAGATAAACATCTCCCTTGTTTCACCCCCTGCCCCCCGCTTTCCCCAGAGCTACTTCCCTGCAGTCTTTGAGAATGATAGTGATTTTTGTAATATCTGTTTGTTTCGAAATATACATTCCGAGAGCAGGCAGGTTCAAAGCCCCAGTGGGTGTGTTGGCAGCTATTAGCCAGGAAAGCTAAATGGATCTTCCACGTCCAGGGGCTGTACTGCCACAGAAGGCCATTTGCTGGAGGAAAAGAGGAGTGCTGCTTTTCGTGTTATACTTCTGCCCACCTCAGAAGCACATGGCTAGGCACTGCTAGAACAGCATGATGGGCCTTCTGTGAGATCCGGAGTGGGGGGCTCTTCGCACGTTCTGAGAGATACTTCTAGTCTTCAAACGGAGAAGCCGTTCTCCCCACTTGAAGGCCCATATGCTGCTTCTTGCCACGTAGCTTTAGAAGCTCAGTTCTGTCTCTGACTACAGGAACAAGGCAATGTGTACTTCACTAGCCAGTAGCCATCCCCGCTCCTTGAAATGAGCCTCTTTCAGCCATCAGTGCCTATCAAACAAGTATATGAAGCTACAGAAAGCAGAGGAATGGTCACGTCCTTCATTTTTATAGTCACAACAATATGTGCTGGAAAGCTACAAAGATATACCCATCACTCCATGCCAGGATCACCTGCTCCTCATCTCCTTGCTCCTCATTCAAACTCTTAAACCAGTGGTTCTCAACCGCCCTAGTGCCGCAACCCTTACAGCAGGGGCAGTGGTGGCGGTGCATGCGCACATGCGTGCATGTGCCACTGCTGCTGCTCCTGCTCGCCGTGGTGCTGGCCTCCTCCGCGCAGCCTTGGTGAGCTCCGAGGCAGCGTGGAGGGCAGCACCATGCTGCCACCACGGCGACTCTCGGGAAATGTCTGAACGACCCCTTGAGGGGTTGCGACCCCCATGTTAAGAACCACTGTCTTAAGCCCACTCCATTACAGAGACACCCAGAAAGAAGGATGAGCCAAGTAAGATGGAGCCAGAAAACTGGACCTGTCAAACCGGTATGGATGTCTGCCATGTTTTCTTAGAATAATTTCTCATGTCATCGTAAGGACATTTGTTGGGTTAATGTCTGCCAAATGCATTTCTGTAATGGCAGCACTTCCTTCTGGTACAAGGAACCTTCTGCCGCCATTCAGCAGAATCTGACCCCCAAGACCCGGCTAGGGATGCCAGCCTCCAGGTGGGACCTGGGGATCTCCCGGAATTACAGCTCCTCTACAGACCACAGAGATCAGGTCCCCTGGAGAAAATGGAAGTGCTGGTGGGTAGACTTTAGGACACTGTGCCCCACAAAGTTCCCTTCTCTCTCCAGGCTCCATCCCCTGCCAAGCCAAGGGGGAACCTGGCAACCCTAGACCTGATCTATGGGATGGGGCAGTCAGAGGCTGGACACTTTAGGCCACGAGACACAGCAAGGCATTCAAAAAGGGCGTGGACAAAATGGAGAAGGCTCAGAGGAGAGTGACAAGGAGGATCCAGGGCCTGAGGAAAGGCCGAGGGACATGGAATGTTCAGCCTGGAGAAGAGGAGGTTAAGTGGGGACAGGAATGCTCTCTTTAAGTATCTGAATGGTTGTCACTTGGAGGAGGGCAGAGAGTGGTTCCTGTTGGTAGCAGAGGATAGAACCAGCAGTAATGGTACTGGTTAGATATCAGGGTTTTTTTTTTCCTATAGAGTAGTTCAGCAGTGGAATCGACTGCCTAAGGAAGTGGTGAGCTCCCCCACACTGGTGGTCTTCAAGCAGTGGATGGACAAATACTTATCCTAGATGCTTTAGGCTGATCCTGCATTGAGCAGGGGGGCTGGACTAGATGGCCTGCATGGCACCTTCCAACACTACAGTTCTCTGATTCATACCATCACACCCCAGTTCAAAGGGGTGTTAAAATTAGCGCTGCCCGCCAGGATCCTAGCTGGTGAAATAAAAGGGCGCTTTCCATTTTCCCAAGCTCACTGGAAGATATTTGCACTAAGAGCTGTTTCCATCTTGGTTACCTCTGCAGGCAAAAGGCCTGCAAGGGTCTGCCTGTCTTTGGGCTCTTCCACACACACTGAATAATGCACGTTCAGTCCACTGTGAAAAAGCAAAATCCACTGACAAGTAATCGCTGAAAGAGGGAGGCAGAGTGGGTCTGTTCTCCCATCTGCATCAGGACTTTTTGGGCACGGAGAACTTACAAGTGATTGCTAAAGTGAACGGCAAGCCAAGTGAAAGTGCATTTTGTAGCATGTGTGCCAGCAGCCTTGGAGTCAGCAATGCAGTCTGAACCCCACTATGGCTGACCACCAAGAGGGTGCGAGTCTGCTAGTCTCAACTGTGGTGAAAGCTGCTTGGTTTCCAAACAGGATTCTGTTGGGTGATCCTTAGCCCATTGCGTTTGATTCATCAGAACCCCAAGTCCCTGGGAATCTCTGTAACAGAATCCTTGCCACACACCCTTCCAGTTGAACCCTGACCAACAGTCACCACAATGGCTGGGGAAAGCCAGCTGGTCTTCAGTGTCCTTTTGGGGAAGAAGGTTCCTTGGCACCCCTTCTAGGACCACCCCCAAATGGCCACGCAGCCCCAGTGGCAGAAACTGTGAGTTGTTCATCCTCTTCTCGGTTCACTGTCAAGCTATGGACTGTGAGCTCAATGAGGCAGGGAGCTCTCTTATTTGATTAGGCTGTGAAGCACTCATGCGTTCAACTGTACTGCAGAAACAGTGCTGATTTTAGCTTCTGAGGTGAGGTTCAGTGGCCATCGTGTTGTCATGGCACAGGTGCCCGAGGGCTGCGTTCCAGGGCTTGTGCAAGCAGCAGTCACAAGCAGAGTGCAATGATGGGGGCCTGGCTCTGCAGTTTAGCCCTCCATGTTTGCAGGTGCACTGCCCCTGAAGGTGGAAGTTATCTATTTAACTCTTCTGACAGATAACAGCTGAGCGACATCTTTGTCTCTCAGCCTGGCTGAGGGGGCAGCTGGTCCCACTTTTTGTGATTTTCCAGAAATCAATGACAGCTGCTGCATTTTGCATCCTGATCTGGGAGGGGTGGGCTCCTGACGGAAGTGGGAAGAGCTTGGCCCACAGCCAACCCCCTGGGGACAGCCCTGATCTTGCAGTGTTCTTCTTCTGCCCACAGGTTGTCTCTATGGGGCTGGAATGCATAGCTCCTGCGCTGTGCGATTGTGCACATCCCCAGGGCTTCCATGCTGTATTGCTGTTATGCTTTGCGCCCTCTATTGCTGCAGGCGTTGGAGGGCCTTGAACTGCTGTGCTGCAGAAGCACAACTGTGGGAGCCATTCATCTATGGAGGAAATATGTAGGGAGCCTCTCCAGACCTGCCCGAGGCAGCTCAGAGCGATAGACAAAAGCAAGCAGGCAATAAAAACAAATCTAAGTCAATTAGAAATACCAATAAAAACAGCCAGAGCATAAAATCACATAGCACACAGTTTATATGGATAAACACTCTTCGGGTTAGGAGCAGATTATAAAAAGACTTTGAAAAGATGGCAGCCCTTAGATAAAAGCCTGGATAAAGAGATGGTTTCCGCCAGCAGGTTTTTGCAAGGAAAGTAGGTGCCAGGCAAGCCTTAAGGAGGAGACTGTTCCAAAGGCTGTGGGGCCACCTCCAAAAATGCCCTGCCTCTGGGCTAGCCACCCACTTCACCTGTGCAGGTTGGGGACACAGAGAGCGGAGGTCGAGAGGAGGATCTCAGTGGGAAGACAGGATAATACGTGGGAAGGCAATCTATTTAATTGGTGTAGTGCCAGTTTGGTGTAGTGGTTAGGAGTGCAGACTTCTAATCTGGCACGCCAGGTTCGATTCTGCGCTTCCCCAAATGCAGCCAGCTGGGTGACCTTGGGCTCACCACGGCACTGATAAAACTGTTCTGACCGGGCAGTGATATCAGGGCTCTCTCAGCCTCACCCACCCCACAGGGTGTCTGTTGTGGAGAGAGGAAAGGGAAGGCAACTGTAAGCCGCTTTGAGACTCCTTCGGGTAGGGAAAAGCGGCATATAAGAACCAACTCTTCTTCTTCTTCTTCCTTCAAATAGGCTCACCCTTTTCATTGAGCTGCCCAACACAACCCAATGACCTCCCCTCTGCTCAACCTCTGCCAGTTTAGTCCCTATCAATGTACAGATGAAGCCAGTAATATATTTTTTTTCTTTTGCTCTGTTGTGTGTTAATTTACAGTAACTTACACCGAGCCTCATTAGTGATGCTCTTTCCCATTAGTTCAGGCCGGAACAAGTCGATTGGGTTATCCGCTGATGTTTTTGCTTCTGCCGATTCCAACCCATCCCTCTTGTTCTTCCGTCAAGCAGATAAAGGGCAACTGAACTATAAAGCAGTCTGGAGCTAGTGACATTTCCGAGGAAAGGCTGGTGGGTGATTTGCAGATGCAAGGAGACGTGGTGCTCTATCTTGGAGCCTCTCCTCCCCAGGGATTATGCTCAAAATGCTCACAGGAAAAAATCACGATGCTGTTCGGTGTCCTAAGGCAGGGGTAGTCAACCTGTGGTCCTCCAGATGTCCATGGACTACAATCCCCATGAGCCCCTGCCAGCAGGGGCTCATGGGAATTGTAGTCCATGGACATCTGGAGGACCACAGGTTGACTACCACTGTCCTAAAGAAGCTGGCCATACCCTTCTTGTGTGCAGTGGGCAAGCCCAGGTCAGCTCTTCTATTTCTTAAACCTACATCTAACCTAGATCATCATTCATGCACCATGGTGGGTCTGGAAGCCATTCCTGCTTTTAAGATCTCAAGCATTGGCAATTCTGAGCCAGGCATTAAAAGCTCACCGTTGCTTGGAAATAACATGCTTTGTGGGCTGTTCCATGAGCCCATCTACTGTCAATCATCCATAGAACTTGATCTCATAACCCTGCAGCTCCCCCCCCCCCCCCCGCCTTGACTTAGTGAAATGCCAATCATTGTAACAGGCAGTGGAGAGGACTGTCTATTCCACATCAGGCTGGATTTGATTCCCAGTTCCTTACTCTCCAGCCACAAATACTGATCCCACTGGGAACTGAGTATAACCTTTGGCCTTGCCCATTAGAGAAGTATCATGATTCAAGTCTGTTTTTTTTTTAAGTGAAAAACTTATTTTTAAAAAATCAAGTTTCTAGCTCTTATGGTTGAAAAGATAAGCCTGACAACATGCAAACAAGGCCTGCTGGAAACTCCGGAGGGGATTCAGTGGGACTTAGCAGCAACAGGAGTACGGACCTGGAGATCTCCTGTGATTACAACTGGTCTCCAGACAACAAGGTTTGTTTGGGGGAAATGAATGCCATAGATTCTATGGCAGCCTTTCTCAACTTTTTTTTTTTACCATTGAGAAACCCCTGAAAGGTCCCCCGGGCTTTGAGGAACCGCAGAAGTGGTGCAATCATGCAGAATATGGTTGGGAGGCATAGCTGTGGACACGCCCACCTGGGGCCCCTCCCCACCTCATTCAGGCCCATCACTGGCCATGGGGTGGGGGAAGGCTGACATGACCATATATGGCAATTAATCTTTGCAGCTTTCTGAAGAGCTTCTCCCCCCCTATCATGACCATATGTGGACATGTCACGATAAATGTTTAATACATTCTAAAAATGTACAAAAAATTAATCAAGTTCCACCCATTCGGGAAACCCTTCCAGGGTCATCAAGAAACCCCAGGGTTTTATGAAACCCTGGTTGAGAAAGCCTGGTCTATGGCTTTATACTCTGCTGAAGTTCCTCTCCTCCTCAAATCCACCCCACCTCCCCCCAAATGTCCAGGTATTTCCCAACCCAGAGCTGGCAACCCTAGTGACATTGTCAAAGACATTTCAAAAAGCATGTACTGCAATGTACAGTCTTTTCTGCCTGTTTTCCTGACAGTCCTTTGCTATTCCTGTTTCAAAAATGCTTAACATAGAGAATGACCCTTTTTTTGATGTGGAACACATCTACTGGTGTGCTCTCTAAAACGGAAATGATAACAGACATGGGGCTGAGCTGGGAAGAAGGGAGACACTGTGGCCAGCACCAGCAGAGCTCTCAGACTCAGAGATGGGCCTTGGAGCTCTGTTACACCCCTGGCAGAAGGCTGCCCAACTCCTGCTACAACAGGTAAGGAGAGGGAAGGTGTGTGTGTGTTGGCAAGTGTCAGAAAGTGAGTGGGGGAGGGACCAGGAAGGAGAGGGAGGGGAGAGAGGGAAGGGGGAGTGTGGTGGGGGAAAGAGTTTGCATCTGCATGTGTGACAGAGAGGAAGGGGGCGAGGACAAATGAGATTCACATATCCTGTGATAGTCAGACTCTCACTAGATTTTCTGGCCATCAAGGCACAGCTGACTTATGGAAACCCTGTGTGGCTGCCCATAGACAGGGGGTGTATTTGAATTCTGGTCTCCGTATGTGATGGGAGACTCTGGCTCTCTAGTAGGCATTTCTCTTCATTTTGTTCAGAAGAAGCCCCCAGATTCCTACACACAACCTTTCAGGAATCCCCTGTGCAACAATTCAGAAAACATATAATCCTGTAGATGGTTAAATTACTAGCTTCTGATGCCAGCTTGGTGTAGCGCTTAAGAGCCGGGTATGATTCCCCACCCTTCCCCCACATGCAGCCAGCTGGATGAGCTTGGGCCAGTCAGTCTTGTTAGAGCTGTTCTCACAGAGCAGTTCTGTCAGAGCTCTTTCAGCCCCACCTACCTCACAGGGTGTCTGCAGTGGGGAGAGGAAGGCAAGACAATTGTAAGCCTGTTTGAGATTCTGTTGGGTAGTGAAAAAAGCAGGGTATTAAAAGCAACCCCTTAAAAAATACATATTTGGTTTCCTCAAAAAGTCCACCAGTTTATGTTAATCTCAAGGATCAGAAACTCCTTCAAAACAATTCAGCTCCAGTCATTTTGATGTGAAAAGAACCTTGCTTGTCCCCTGCCAGGAAGCACCTTTGATTTATTGGCAGACATAATTCAGGCAGAAAGAGCCGTGTGCTCATTCTGGATTACCCCCCCCCCCTCTCCCACAGCCACGAACCACAACAGGCAGCCTCAGAATTCAGCAGCAGCTCAGTATGTTGGTATTAGAGCTGAGAAGAAAGAACAGACTCTGTAGAACATGGCAGGGAAGAAGTGAAGTGCATAACTGTGTAGGGCACAGATATTGACCGTACAGTGTGACACACTAATATATCCATGTGGAGAGGAAAACATGTGAACCCCCCGTTTCCTTGCTCATGCCTGGGTTTGGTGCAAAATCCTTTTCTCAGGTATTCTTGCCTTGCCCACAGTTGTTGCAAATCTGAGAGTGGCAGCCACCACCATTAAAAAAAAAAAAATCCCAAATTGCTATCTTGCATTACTTTGCATTCTGTCGCTTAAATAGCAGTTGCTGTTGCCTTGCTATTACGAAAAGGATCAGATTATTGCAAAACAAAACAAAACCCCTCCCAGCAGTCTCAATTTCAGAAGTCTGTGCATGAATCACCAATTTTGGACAGCGAGCGGGGGCAGGGGGGAGGGTGTTAAAATCCTGAACTTGGATCTGCAAGACCCTGGTCCAAATTCCCACTCTGCCATGGGAATGCACTGGGTCACCGTGGACTAGTCGTGCTCTCAGCCTAACCCACCCGGCAAGGATTAAAAAAGAAATGGGAAGCAACGTTGCAAATAGCTGTGGGCCCCCATCGGAGAAAAAACTGGGGTATAAACGTTTAAAATAACTTTTTGGAAAATTACCATTATCAATTTGCCTGCCACACCAGGGTTTTAAAAACAAAAACAAAACACATTTACATCCCGCAGCAGGAGTGTTTTTGCTTCGGAGGCAGCTTCCCAAAAGGACTGTCCTGTCACCCCACCACCACCTTTATTCCGGAGATAAAGCGACCGTCGCTGAGCCACAAAAAGCTCATCCTGATCAGCAGAAGGCAGACTCTGGCTGAGACGTGCCCTCGCAGCTCCGTGACCTGACTGCTGCTGTTGTCAATTATTCCCCAAAGGACAGAAGCCCTCTCCGTTTGGGGGACGAAAATGCAATTTCCATTCCTATTTAGCACAATGGCTGATACGGAGGCTCGCAAGGCACCAGGATCAGCATCGGGTTCCTGGTGGCTGGCGGCAAATCCAGGCCCCCATGAATTTGCGCGTGTGGCTGCTGGGCCCTGGCCCTCTGCACAAAGGTGGGCACACCTCTTCAGTCAGGGTGGGCTCCGCAGCACAGGCCCCTGCAGAAGAACGAGCGTGTGCAGCCCTCCTCCATCACAGGAGCAACCCCACCGCCTTGCTCTTAGCAATTAGGGCCCCTGAGTGCGTGGCAAACTCATTGGAAGGCTACCTGGCAGAGAAGGGAAAGAATATCAAGGGGAAAGGCTGCTTCTTTGTCCTTCCTCAGGCGTCACCTGGATGTGGACTGTGCATGCAGGACACAGAGCTAAAAATAAGCAACAGCTGAAATGGTGCTTTCTGAAACCACCAACAGGCATGATTTACTCCGCTCTCACTAATCACTGGGACGCCCCACCCTCTGATGCGATGGAAACGCCTTCCAGCCACCGGCTGGCTTCTCCTACCACTGCCAGCGATGGCCCATATATTTTTTCATCTTATCTTGGCAACCATGAAGGTCAACAACTCCTTTTATCTGCAAAGTAAAAACAGAGTGTCTTGAAAGATGAATCCTGTGACTCGTGCACATTCTTCAGAACCTCTACACTTGTACACTTTAGCGGCGCGGATGCGTCCTGCCTATGGCCAGGGCTCTAGAATGGGACTGCCTGAATCCTGGAGTTCAGCAGCCACCAGGCAGCGCAGCTCGGCCTGTTCTCTCTGCCCCTGTGGCCGACCTCATGGAAATCTTATTTTAACTTAAGGTATGCATAGCCCACCTTCTGGTGCTGACGATTCCCAGAGTAGTTTTGCTTTTTGTGGATTTGGCAGCCTTTTCAACCTGGCCTCTGGGTTAAGCAAAACTTTGGGGCTATCTGCCCAGAGGCGTGATCTTGGATGGCTACAGATGGCCCCTTCCACCCCAATGGCCAGCCCTGGGGCCAAAGAAGACTGTGAAGCTGGTACTGTCTGTGGTACTGTGGTACTAGAAGGCTGCTGGTAGGAAAGTGAGGAAGACCACAGTCCATCACTCCCAGTTTGGTGTAGTGGTTAGGAGTGTGGATTTCTAATCTGGAGAGCCGGGTTTGATTCCCCACTCCCCCACATGCAGCCAGCTGGGTGACCTTGGGCTCAACACAGCACTGATAAAGCTGTTCTGACTGGGCAGTGATATCAGGGCTCTCTCAGCCTCACCCACCTCACAGGGTGTCTGTTGTGGGGAGAGGAAAGGGAAGGCGATTGGAAGCCACTTTGAGGCTCCGTCAGGTAGAGAAAAGCGGCATATAAGAATCAAGTCTTTGTTTTCTTCTTCTCCCCTTAATCTAGCTGCAGAACTAATGTCTGTGCTGAAAGGCTACCGGAGTCTCGCTAACAACTATGGAGCAGCTTTTTTCAGTGTTCCACAGCCACACGTGTGTCTCAGCCCTGCTGCCTGCCAGCTGCTCCTGGAGGCAAGATCGATGGAGGCTATCAAAATCGATGCCCCACGAGACCAGTTGCGGCATTGGCAGACAGAGAAAGTAATGCCCAGTCTAAAATGAGAAAAGCCTGGAGCAGTGGACGCCCCTCCTACACCCAGTGCATTTGCACTCGGAAGATTCCACCACAGATAAATCCCATTCAAGCAATATGGTTCCTTATTATCGGCTCACATTTTGAGCTTGCTTTGCAAAGCCTGTGTCGACTTCAGCGTGCTTATGTGCACCAGGAAAACACCTCACCAAGTTTGGGGATAGAGGGAAGGAAATACGACAGCCTGCCTTTTTGCAAGGAGTGGAGTGAGGCTTCATGGCCATAGGAATATCTGTAATTTCCAAAGAGTTCCTGGCACTTGCCCTTTGTTTTCAGCGCAGCCCTTGAAAAGGAAATTGCATCGAGGTTTCAGAGCGTTTACATTTAATTTTAGCTTCATCGACTCATGAAAGGCTCGGTACAAAGCCAGAACTTAATTAACGGGCGGCCATATTCAAGTTTCCCTTTCCTGCATCTTTATTTGGCATTGAAAGAGAACTGGTGCAGCACAATGGCTGGAGTGCTGGGCTTGAAGTGGGGAGACCTGGGTTCAAATCCCTCTCCAGACAATGTCGTTGGGCCAATCACTACCACTGAGCCTAACCTACATCACAGGATTGTTGTGAAGGTAACTGCAGAGGTGGCAAAGGTTTCACAGCCCGAACTTCACAGCAGCTGCAATCTATCCTCTATGGACAAGAAAAGGGGCTCTTTGCTTTATCTCTGCCTCATTAAACCAACAGCCTCTTTGCATTCTAGTCCAACCCCCTGCAGAATGCAGAAATTCGCAACTCCCTGCCCGCCCACAGCCGTCCCAATCCCATGCCCAGATGATGCCCATTTTAATCTGTTTTAAAGGTGCCACTAAGCACATTTTTTGCGCTTTGCTTATGGCTAGTACAATATTCTTATGGCTAGTACAGATCATAGAATAATATTGGAAGGGATCCCATGGGTCATCTAGTTCAACCCCCTGCACTATGCAGGACACTCACCTCCCAGTCGCTCATCCACTGTAACCTGCCCCCTTTGAACCTTCACAGAATCAGCCTCTCCGTCAGATGGCTATCCAGCCTCTGTTTAAAAATTCCCAAAGATGGAGAATCCACCACCTCCTGAGGAAGCCTGTTCCACTGAGAAACCGCTCTGACTGTCAGGAACTTCTTCCGGATGTTTAGACAGAATTTCTTTTGAATTAATTTCATCCCATTCATTCTGGTCTGTCCCTCTGCTCCATCCTCCATATGGCACCCTTTTACAGATGTTCTTACAACTGGCAGATGGCTACTACCCATGACGACTGAAGGCACTCTCCATCTCCAGAGGCATCAAGCCCCTCAATACCAGAACTAGGAGGCACCATCAGAGTACAGCCCTAGACTCTATCATTTAATTTATACTGTTCAATTTCTTGACCACTAGCAGGATCGAGGAAGCGTGCAACCTTTAAAACCAGCACTTGGTAAAATACAAAATACAGTAAAAGTCATTAAATATTTTTCATTTCTAAAATATCTTCCATCTTCCGCCATGCTGCCATTTTGTTCAAGTTGCCTTCGTCTTGTTGGTGGTTTTTCCACCCAGCCATATTGACGGTAGTGGGCCAGATCGAACTAGGGGAGATCGAACTAGGGGAAACAATAAAGGGAGGGAGGCCCAGTGCAATTATGTTCTAAATCACCCCAGCCTCAACCATAGGCCTGGTGGAAGAGCACCACTTTACAGGCCCTGTGGACCCTTGACAACTCTGCAAGAGCCCAGATCTCCACCAGCAGCTCATTCCACTAGGCAGGAGCCAGGGTCTTGCATTTTCCCCCACGCCCGGGGAACTGGTTAGCCCCTGTGAGAAGCAGGATGTTGAACAAGATGAATCAAGGGTCTAATCCAGCAGGACTTTTATGTTCTCAGCCTCTTTTGGAATTTAAGTCCAGCAGTGTCAATATCGACTGTAGGCCCTTAGAAGAGCCCTGTACCTAATGCCCTCGCACCACAAGCCTGGTGGTGGTGAATGGCAACATTTAAAGCTGCCTTACGCTTAAGAACCCAGACGCTCACTAGGAACTGGCACAGTCAAGAACTCACAGAGGGCTGAGTTAATATTAAGCTCCACTGAACACTGAAGAGCCAGGAATAGCACCATCAAAGTCTGGGAAAGGGGCGAGGGATTATCTGGAGCTCAGATGAGATTGCATGAAAAGTCTGCAACTCCAAGCAGCTAATAATAATCCAGAAGGAGGAATTGGAAAAAAAATTAAAATCCAATCTGAGTTTTGCGTTAATGACAAGCCCCGAACAGCAGAAATGACTCCTCCCCTGCTCCCAACCGTGACATTTATATTCCACTCCACTCTCCTTGTGCGTGCACTCCCTCCCTCCTTCCCTCTCTCCTCCCCTTGGCTTCATTTGTGAGAGAGCGTTTCCCCGAGAATCCAGTGCTCGCAACTGTTTTTCCTGCCCAAAATCTCTTTCTTGCAAGGGTCACAGCACACTCAGAGAGGGAGATGGATCCTGCTGTTGCTTTTCCCTTTCTAAAGAAAGGCGCGCTTTTCTTGTGTCTCTGGCCAAATTCACGTGCCCCCTGAGGGGGTCTGCAGCCCTTCTCCTGGTGTTGAGACAGAGGCAGGCTTAGAGGCACTGGTGCCAGCTTCTGAATACAGGGATGGTCCTGGCACAAGGTAGATTTGCAACATCCTTCCAGCCTCCCGACGAGTGCGTGACTTTGCCGCCCTTCATTCTGGGATGTCGCAAGAAGGACAACGGTGTAAACATGAAGTCCCCCCCCACACACACACTGTATTCTAGTTTATGGAAGAAGGTATCTCCTGAACAGAGAGTCGGCTTCAGTTTGGAAATGATTCCACTGCTGAACTGGGGGGGTGGATTGTGGCTTCTGGCAAGGAGCTGTCCCGGGCGGCTGAGAACAAGAGAGCTGTGATGCTTGCCTGGTGGCTGTCTTGCATGTTGATGCTTTTAAAGCTGCAGAAGCCAACCAGCAGCTGAGCCCCCAGCGGCATTCTGCTTTCAGCCAGCTTCAGAAACGACGGGTTTGAGCGACTCCTCCTGAGATGGATTAACTCCCTGCCCCATCCACCCAGGCAGTCGTATCCTGTTAGAGATGCGGTCTAAATCCGAGCATTCCGACTTTAATGAAAACAAGGACTGATGGGTGTGGCTTGACACGCCCCCCACCTCCTTATGAATGAATATAGTTTACTGCTCTAGACTGGCTCAAGTCAGGTAGCTCTGCTCCATTTTGAGTAATGCCCACTTGTTTTGTGATCTCCCCTTGCAAAATTGCCCTCCTGTCCGCTACAATGACCTTCTTATGCAAATATGATCACACATGTCCATCACCTTACAGCGCTCTCATACGTCTGATGTGGAGCTGGGGGGCAGCTGAAAAATGCGGGTACAAATATACTGAAGCTTAGGCCTTTAAAAAAATCTGCAATTCTGGAACCTGCTCCAAGACTTTTTACGGTTTAAGCCAAGAAATGGGTAGGCAAACATCCCCTTTCCAATGATGATCAGCTTGCGGAAGGACAGGAAGGCAGGGGTCTTCTCTTGCTTTGTCTCTAGTGTATTCAAAGGTATACTACTTCTATGAATGGAGGTTCCAATGACCTAACAGCTTTTAACAGGCTTCTTTTCCTCCATGAATTTGCCAATTTCCCCAAAAACTGGGGGGCAGGGAAAAAAGAGGCAAGGTTCAAAAGAGCCTGAATGGCTTTGCTCAGCAGTACAATGAATGCCCCAGGTTCAGTCCCCAGCATGCCCAGTTCAAAGGAGCAGGCAGTGAGTAATGTGAAAGCCTCCTGTCTGGGACCCTGGAGAGCTGCTGCCAGTCAGAGTAGAAGAGATGACCCTTGATGGGCCAAGCATCTGACTCAGTAAGGCAGCTTTGTAAATTCAGATGAATTAGTGACATGATTTTAGTGTCTCTGCCTTTGAAGGCTGACCTGGTGCAGGTGGCAGAGCCCTTACGCAACACCTTAATGAATCTTCTCACTGATGTTTTATTTAGATGTCTGCTCCTGAAAAACAATTAGGTCTACTCCCTTCACTTTGCCCCATATCTGAATAGCGGGCAAATTTGATGTCGTGAATGAACATGCATAGCAAGCCGAAACCAGTTTAATTGACACTGCTTCCCTCCACAAATGCCAGAGGAATGTTCTGTAGAGAGCTCTTCATTGTTTTTGAAAAACTACACTTCCCAGCATGCCTTGACTGGGAGACAGAGCCGTTAACCACGTTTGAAACTGGCTTTGATTTGCAATGCATGTGAATTCCTCACTTCCCTGAGGTATCTTCTCCCCCTAACAACGCTACCAGGTGTTCTGACCAGATTCTTGTTAATGACAATTTAGGACTGTTGCAAGGGGAGGACAACCACATTTGGTTTCCGTTGGCTGAGATCAGCAAAAGGGGGCAGGCTCTGGTTTCCTTAAGTCTCGGAAGCATGTTTGTAAAGAAGAAAAGAAGAGGCAGAAAACAGCTGGCCCCGGAACCCAAGGCGGCAGCTTCACAGAGCCACTCAGCACAGCTGATTATGGGATTATCGGATGTCAACGGATGCAGCATCAGGGGAGTGGTGGTGGGGGAAGCAAAATTAGACACGGGTCCTCACTGGTGCCGTTTGCTTTTCCAGGTGCCAGGCTAAGCCCGTGAGTACTGAATGTGACTAGAGAGCAGAGCAGTACACCTCAACCCTGTCGATATCCCCCCTATCTCCGCTCAGAGAAACGGGTAACTGGGGGGCTTGCTCAGGCACAAACAACAGGGGGGACAAAGAGGTGTGAATTATGTTTTCGGTCACACCAAAGCAGGTTGGCATGGCCCAGGGGTAACCAGCTTGGGTGACTCACCCAGCTGAATACAGCCTGAGAAGGACTCAAGAGAGCCTGTTTTTTGTCACCTGCTTCAGGCTGCAGAAATAGCAAGGTGTCTCTTGGGAACATGACAGGCAAGATGCTGCTGCCTCCTGAGGCATCCTTCTGGTCCAGGGCGGCCTCCCAGCTCATTCCCAACCAAAGTCCTTTTGCAGGAAATTGACTGCATAGGATCTTCCACACATGCTCTACCAGTCAGCGGGAGACCCATACTCACATTCAGGATTGCTTTGTCTCCACTGACTGGCAGAGGGTTTCTGGGCTCTAAAGGGGGCTCCTTATCTGGAAGGCCAGCAATCAATACTGAGATCTTCTGCAAACTAATATCCAGGCCCCAGAGCCTTCCTACATTCATGTGGCCCTTCCTTGCACACCCAGGGATTTGCTGATTAATACTGTGGGATGGAAGGTGAATTTCCTCCAGGCCAGGCTGGATTCTGGAGATTTTTGGTGGAGGGATCCCTTGGGCATGAAATTGGGGTCATTGTGGGTAGGCAGGCAGTTGTGAGTTCCTGCATTGTGCAGGGGGTTGGACTAGATGACCCTGGAGATCCCTTCTAGCTCTATGATTCTGTATGACCCTATGCCAGCTCATTATGGTCTGTTAAAGGCACAAAACTTGCCAACTTGCCCACCAGGCTATGTCTGTCTTGCAAAGGATGATATCTCAGAACGGTGGGCGGGGGAGGGGAAGCAATTTTGTCTCCCCACTGCCTCCACACAGAGAAGGGGTACCAAAAAAGACAACACCACCAAAGGAGTGCAGAGCCGGAAGCTGATGACACGGCCGCCTGGCCAGAGGCCTTTGATGAACATGCACCCGCCTCCTTAGCTGGCTTCATTCATTCCGAGCTAGCAATCTGCTTGGATAATTCTCACTTCTGTTCGGGAATAAAGCCCATCAATGGCTTGAGAGCAGAGGCAGAACATGGAGCTTTGCCGCCCAGCCTTCTGGTAGAATGGCCGCCAGTGAAAAAGAAGTCGGGGGCGTATTTGTGCATGTGTGTGCAAAGGGGAGAATGGAAACGGGAACAACGGAACATTGCCTCCCTTCCCAACTTCCGGTACATCAAATCTCTCCCTGCAAGAAGAAGGCATCGCCAGCAGAAAGGGAGAGTGGCACGCACACACTGACTCACCCGGATCTTTCTCATTGCTGCGACAATCTCCACACGGCTGCTGGGTCTTGGCACGTCCAAGCTTCCGATGTACTAGAGAGAGAGAAGAACATGAATTTCAAGTAGTGGTTAAAAGACAATTTTCTAAGGTGGCAGAGCTCTGCTGTGATGCACACGCAGTGCTAAGTACAAGTAATCATCACCCTATTTGCTTTAATCCAGGGACTGGAGATCAAGTGAGCACAACTCGCTCAAGATCCCTGGCCCCAAAGAAATTAAATTGGTCTCAGCCCTGGCAGAACACTCTGCCTAGCGAGATGAGGGCCCTGGGGGACCTCAACCAGTTCTGTAGGGCATGTAAAACAGAGTTCTTCCTCAGGGCCTATGGTCAAGCCCTTGGAGTAACATCTGTACAATTTCCTGGCCTCCCTAACAAAACTCTATTTAACTCTACCCAACCCAATTTAAATCCGGGGGTTTATTCTGTTGCTTTCCATATTCCTCCATTTGTAAATTATGTGGTGGAGCCTTCTGGGAAGGGTGGAATAGAGGCACAAAAACGAATGAATGAATGAATGAATGAATGAATGAATGAATGAATGAATGAATGAATGAATGAATGGTGCACAATGGAAGTGCAACAGATGAGCCTCACCATGGAAAACCAGCTTTTCGATCAGGTAAGATGGTTTCTCACATTTTACTTTATTGTGAATTCTATGGCGATATCAGTGATACTCTAATTCTGCTCCTGTTGACTTTGCATTTTGAACATTTCAGTTATTCCAATTGCCCTAATGGCTTATTAGTTCCCTTCTTACTTGAAGATAAAGCTTCTACCCTCTCAAACCAGGGACAAAGTTTTGTTACATTGCTGGCAGAATATGGCGTTCTCTAGTGTTGTCTGGTGGAACTGTCTGTCAATATTATGCTTTTTTCATATGCCTGATTTCTTTTTTTTTTATCTGCTGGTTCTTGTTTTGATGCTGATCCATTGACTGAATGAAGTACGATGATGATATGTGCCTAATGGCATGCATGGAAAAGCTCCCCAGAAAAGACACTGAATGGCAAAGCTGTAACGGGATGAAGTTCTGTATATGCACCGGACCCTCTGAGCCAAGGGAGGTGAATGACAAGCAGCTGGCCCAATTAGTAACTGTTGGAGTGTTTTCCTGATTTAAGATGGCCAGAATTTTTCTGCTTAAAAAAACAAAAAAACGTTCATTGCTGCTGATGTTGGCAGATCTGATGCTGCCCATCACCTGGCAAATGCAGGGAGTGGTACATGTGGCAAATGCTCCTTAAAGCCCCAGGACCCCATTTTTGAGCCCCTTCTGTAGTCCAGACCTTGTTCTGTGTGCTTGTGCAGTGGAGGGGTGTGTGTATCCCAAGTCTTGGAGCAAGGACCCATTGTGCACATGTTGGATAATGCACTTTAGAAGCAGATTATCTTGTTCTGCACAGGAAAATCCAGCTGCAGAAGCACATTGAAAGTGCATTATCCACTGTGTGCATAATAGGGCCTTTGCTTCCCATAACCTCAAAGTATTGGTAGTCAATACCACCCAATGGTTCTTGGGGCTTTTAGAGAGGTGTGAAGTCCCCCCTCCCCGCCATTGAATATTGCTCTGTGTGTGTGTTTCTAGGCTTGTCTTTGAACCTCTAAACAGGATATTTTGTTTTTAAGCTCAACAGTAACACTGTGCCCCTTCCTCATTCGTAGCGCAGTCCCTCAGCTAGCCTGACTCTCTCTGTTTACAAGGGTGTTAGTTTCAACTGAGCCCAACCACTAGGGTCATGTTAAATATATATATGTTTGAATGGCAGCCACCTTAAGCCTTGACGAGGGGAAATGCAGGATTTCTAAGGATGAAACAGCCTAGCTGAGGAAGCACCCCTATTTTTATTGATGATTTTCTACCAATGAGTTATTGCAGGTTGCCAAGGCTAGTAAATGGAACGGAAGTGCTAGAATAAAAAGGCTAAGATCAGGCTGGTGCTGCTCCCCCCGCCCCAGATGTGTCTCAACAGGCGCCCTGGAAGCTCTCTGGGTCACTGTGGCCCAGTCACTCCCTCCAGCCTCACATACTTGAGAGAAGTTGTAGTTCTGAAAAAAGTACTGGCTTTTTATACCCGGCTCTTCACAACCCAAATGAATCTCAAAGTGGCTTACGAACACCTTTCCCTTCCTCTCCCCACAACAGACACCCTGTGAGCCAGGTATGTCTGAGAGAGCTCTAAAAGAACTGCTCTGAAATAACAGATCTGGGAGAACTGTGACTATCTCAAAGTCTGGCTGCATGTGGAAGACAGGGAAATCAAGCCTGCTGCTCTTTAACTACTATATGATGTTGGCCCTCATGAGGACAACGCTGCAAGAGAAGAGCACACTTTTGTCAGCTGCCTAAATCAATATTTAAAGAAACAAAGCTGAGCTGGGGAGGTAAGCAGGATTCGGGGGGAGGGGGGCTGGCTACCTCTGGGTCCCCACAAACAACCCCAGGCAGAAGCTCATTTCAGTGAGCTGCACTAGCTGGGGTGGGATTCCCTTCCAAGTGGGATCCCCCTCCCTGGTCATCAGCACCCTGCACCTTCCTCCAGAGGTCTAGCACCTTAATGATGTAGTTAAAATAGAAACCTCTGCTGGGAGGGAGAGGGGGGGGGAGGCAGAGATCTGCAATATTCTGAAAAGGTCCTCTGCACCCTCTTTAGAAAGGCTTGAGGGGCACCATGGTGCTGATTGGGAGAGTAGCAGGTGCTTCCCCCATGCAGGGAACAGAGGGATGCCTCTCCCCCTGTCCCATTCACCCTCCTTGCACTGCTTCCCCCACTAGGCCTTCACTTGGTCCTAAGAAGACTATTTTATACCCAAGCCCTAGCTTTGCAGGGTGAAGGGCCTGTTTTTGGTTCTTGCCCATCACCCCCATTGAACAAAGGCAGCAGAGTTGTCGAAGGGACCCACTGGAGCCGTGGGAGAGCCTCCTCCCTGCTGCAGAAGGCAGTAGAGCAGGGATAGTCAAACTGCGGCCCTCCAGATGTCCATGGACTACAATTCCCAGGAGCCCCTGCCAGCATTCGCTGGCAGGGGCTCCTGGGAATTGGAGTCCATGGACATCTGGAGGGCCGCAGTTTGACTACCTGCAGTAGAGGGCTTGTCTGCTTCAGGATCACAACGCCCTCCCTAGGTCAGGGCGAAGCTCCAAGCCCCTTGTGGACAGCACCCAGCCCAGAGCCTGCAGAAAGCTCACAGGCTGCTCAAAACGGACAGTGCTCCTTCCCTGTCAATTTATGCCCCCCGGACCATTTATTAATAATTTGCTGAGGCAGGACCATCAATTCCTTTGGCTTGCTTCTTCACAGCATCAGAAAACGAGTCCCACAAAGGCAATTTCTGAGTCAAAAAAAAAAGTCCTACAGTCAGGAGGGAGGGAAGAGCCAACAAGGAACCTTTTAAGGTTCATTTTCCATTGCACGAGGCAGCGTTGCATCGTCCGGAACAACCCGAGTGAGCGCGCACACGTACACACAGCCCGGGGCTATTAAATACACACTATTTTTAAACCTTACAAACAAGCCCAAGGAGACATCCCTTGGCATCCCTCTCCCCACCACCAACTTCAGCGGGGCGTGCGCGCAAGCACTGGGACAACCGCACATTGAGCAAGCACAGAAGTTGTGGCCGGGAAGGACAGCTGGACAGCCGTTCAAGCGCAGGGCTCAGTTCAAGCAGAGAGAGGCCGGCCTCTGCCGTCTCTGGCACCTGGGCAAGGAGAGACCCAGCGGAACAAGTATGCAAAGCCTCCCTCTCCCCCTGCTCTTCTAAGAGGGAGCCACGTCCTCTCCTGCAGCCCGTCTTCTGGCAGCCCTCCCCCACATCCTGCAACAAATGGACTGGCAGGCAGAAGTCCTTCTTGGAACGCAGCTCCCTTCCTCGCTCTGCCAGAGAGCGATTCTGTATCCACCTGGGAAACCTGCAAAGATTTTAAGCTATCTTTGCACAAACTAGTTCTGGTCAGTGCCCTCCCCCAGTCCCTCCTGAGTTAAGTGCTTAGATTAGGGGTGAGGGTTGGCGGAGTAAAAGCAGTGGGGGCAGCAGGCCTTGAACTCAGACAAAACAGATCACTCCCTGAAAAGACGAAGTTCTGCTTGTGAGCAGGCAAAGCACGCAAGCTTTGGAGCAGCACAGAAGTCTTCAGCCCTTTCCATGTGGATGGCATGCCCAGGTCCAATGCTACTGAGGAGAATCCCCCCTCCTCCCGCTTCCCCCTGGCATCCTGTTGCTTCTATGCACAACCCAGGTTTTGCTCAATTCTGCTGTCCTTTCCCCCCACTTGCTTTGCTGCATTGTCTTGGGAAAGATCAGAACTGGCTGCTATGTGGACAGGAAAGTCTGCAGCTTCCCAGACTCTCTCTCATAGCAGCCTTTTGCTCTGTTCAGCCCTGCAGCAGCTACCCAAAGCCACCAGGGAGCTTTTGGAAGATTGGTTGTTGTTGTTGTTTTAAGTTGGCAACTAGCATATCAATATAATGGTATTGCTACAGCCAGTAACAGCTGCTAAAAAAACCCTCTTGGCAGCTGCGGTGACACCAGGGTTTCCATAGGAAAGATATTAGCATTTCCATCGACCAGAGCATCAAAGCCAGTTAGAAACCCACAGTGGTGCTTGACCTTGGTTGCTTGAACAGAACAGAGCACTGCTTGTAGGAATCTTAAAATGCGTTTACAGCCCTTTGCAGGGCTGGCACCTAAGAGGGGTTTTCCTTAAAAACTTCAATCCAGCATTTAGGAGCTTTTCCAGCCTTGCTTCCTTTGGTGCAAACAGTTCCACCTATTTTTTTCTGGTTTCAATGGATGCTTTCCCCTGGAGGCAGCTGAGAATTGGCTCTCCATTCTCTCTGTTTTGATGAAGAGGTCTGCATTAACTTGAAAACTCGCCTATTACTTCACCGTAGGAGGTTGGTTCTCAGGTCCAGGGAGTGATTGCAGCCACACAGCCAACCAGTCACCCCAGGGGAGATCTCCCAGTCTCTTGCAATTAAGCAAGTGCATATATTTCTAATCAGATCCTAAGACTAAGCAATCCCCGGAGTAAACTGCAGTTTTGTTCTGGTTGGAGCCCTTCATTAATCCTGCAGGAAGGTTTCCAATTAATTTACATTTACGTTTCCAAAACCCCAGAGATTAAAAATAAAACCCAGGGCCAAGCCAGTTTGTACCGAACCAAACCACGCAACCATTATGATGACCTTTTAAAAGTCCTTCGACTCCCCACTTCATCTGCCTCGCGAACCGAGCTTGGCTTCAGATCACTAGAACACAATAAAAATTTGTTGGCACTGATTTCGCTTCCTTGGCTGAGGTTCTCCTTTGTAAACCTGACTGCAGATTTTGAGATAAATGCATTTTGACATATAGGCCCAAGCGACTGGCCTGGGAACAGCAAGTTCTCAAGGCCATACAGAGGTGAACCCCCCCCAACCCCCCTCTCCAGTTAGAAACTCTGCCCCAGAAGGCTCAGGTCACAGGTGGCTTCACAGCGGTGCGCACGCCTCCAGAAAGAGCTGCACCCAACACGGAAGCAGAGAGGCACAAGCCACAAGTCCCATGGAAAGAACTTCCCTAAACCTTAAGGCTCAAGCCAAAGACCTTGTGAGCCAAGGATCTTCTCAGCCTTCCTAATCCTGTGACCCTTTAAAACAGTTCCTCATGTTGTGGTGACCCCCAGCCATAAAAGTATGCAAGTGTTCTTTCACAGAAATTAAACCGAAACTGATCAATGGCGTGAAGATGCATTGCTCATGATTGTATATAAATTGTCCCCCCCCCCAGAGTTTCTCAGTTCAGTTCTGCCTCTTGTCCCACCATGCCGATCTCGCTTTTTTCCGCTGCTCCAGACAGACGAACGCTCTATCTCGACTCACTCTGCAAGGATGTTGTGTACATGGCACCCCCGGGCCAAGGTGCTTGCCCTGCCGCAACCACTGTGAAAGGGTCGTTCATCCCCCAAAGGGATCCCTACTCCCAGGTTGAGAACCACTGGCCTAGGGTTGGCTGCCCCTGAGTGTTCCTTAGCCCTTCTCCCCTTAATGCATCATGTAGCGATGAATGGGGGGGGGGGGGTAGGGAATGAGTGGCTCAGGCGGCCGCTGTGCCCAGGAGCCTACAGGCACCTAGTTGGAAGCATCCAAGACCAATGAACCAGCCAGCCTGAAAGATGTGTCCTCTGACTAGCAGCAACCTTACTGTGTGTGTGTGTGTGTTGAGGGAGGGGAGAGGAGTTGCTTCCCCCCCTTCCCTGCATAAACAAGCTAAGGCTTCATAGAGGATATTCCAGCAGGATATGGGAGTGATGGGGGTGTAGGGTTGCCAATAGCCAGGTGGTACCTGGAGATCTCCAGAAATCACAAGGCATCTGCTACAGAGGTCACTTCGTCTAGGGAAAATGACTGTTTCGGAGGCAGACTCTCTGGCATTTTGCCCTCCCTTTCCCAAATCCCACCTCCCGCAGGCACCGCACAAATCTGGAATTTCCCATCCCGGAGTTGGCAACCTGTGGGGGGGGGGATGTCTTTCCTGCCTTTTCAGCCGGCTACGCGCGAGCGCCGGCCTCTGATGTGCGCTTCACGTCGAAGCAGCGCCGTCGAGCTCGGCTAAACGGGACGGACTTTCGGATAAGCGTGCCCAAGCGCTAGTTAGTTGCCCAGGCGGGCGGCGAGCGACCTCGGGAGGGGCTCTCTGCATATGCTCGCGGCACCTCTTTGCGCGGTGCGGCTAACTTTTGCAACGGGCGGCAGGGGCTCGGGCTCCGTCTCGCCCCCTCGGGCTGCGGCGCGCAAAAGGCCGCCCGCCCGCACCCACCTTGGCCTGGAAGTGGATGCCGTGCTGGAAGGCTTCCTCGTTGTGCAGCGGCACCCGCGAGTCGCCCGCGTCGTCCACCAGGTTGTAGCGGTTCTTGAGCTTGACCGGCATGGCGGAGGCGGCGGCCGAGCCTCCCCGTGGGGCGCGGGCAACCACCGCATCGCCCGCCGGCCGCCCCGCCGCCTCGACGGCCCCCCGCGCCCAGCGCCGCCCACGGGCTCCGCCGCTGCAACCCCGGGCGCTCGCGGCAGGCAGGCAGGCAGGCTGGCGGGCCAGGCGCGGCGAAGGACGGCGGCGGCGGCGGCGGCGGCGGCCCAGACTCCTCCTCCAGCCCCGCCTCGGCCCGCCCCGCCCCGTATGATGCGCGACGTCGGGGAGGCGGCCTGGCGGAGCCGCTGGGGGGGGGGGGGGAGAGGCTGCTCAGCCCCCGACGGCTCCTCTGGTCTCCTCGGAGAAGGCCTCTCGGGCCTGGCCGGGGTTGGAGGATAGGGAGGCGGGGCCCGGGCATGCTTCGCCGGGAGCCTGCTGGACCGCGAGGATCCCATCGCCCGCGCCCAGGAAGAACCCCCACCGAGGGCAACGGGGTTTCCTCCGGCGTAGAGGCGCGAGGATTAGGCTGCCTGGATTGTGGAGACCCCCCCCCCCCCAAGCGGACCAGCTGCAGAGTTCTGTCTCGGGCGCCGTCCGAAGCTGCTGATGCTCCCCCTGCGCTATTCCTCCGGATCCCCTTTCCAAGTTGTTCTTTGTGCCGCTGGAGAAAGCACATCCCCGTTGTAATGGGCCCTGCATGCTCTTTGCCACCCGTCCTCGAAGGAGCCAAGGTGCTTCCTGTCCTGGCTTTTCTATTCTCAGCAGCCCGGTGAGGAAGGCTGGGGGGTTAAGAATTATTCGCCCTGGGGGTCACCAGGGAACCCCAGGGCTAAGCAAAAGTTTCAAAGGGGATCCCTCTGCTCTTGTGCCCCAACACTCAGCCAGCCACATTTGCCTGCTTGCACTTTAATGCCCCAGGATCAGGGCCGGATTTTCCTATAGGCTAACTAGGCTTCAGCCTAGGGCCTCAAGATCAAGAGGGGCCTATATTCAAATTGTTAGCAAAATTAAAATTGCACTATTACGCCAATCGCAACATGTTCCATTTAACATATTGATATATGTCACAGTAATGATGTATTTTATTATCTCTCATGTAATTTACAAACTTGAAAATGGGAGGTGAAAGGGCCACATAAGTGGAATAGCCTAGGTCCTCGTTTCATGTAAATCCGGCCCTGCCCAGGAGATAAGCTTAGCAGAGACGAACTCCCCTTTGTCTGCTTTGACTGTCAAAGATTTTCACCCTGGGGATCCTGTCGGTCTCAAAGATGCTGCTGGTCTCCAGTCTAGCTCTCCCACTGCAGGCCAGCATGGCTAACCATCTGAAACGATTGGGTCGACTTGTGTGTGATGATCTCTGTCCATCTCAGATGGAGGGGGGGGGGGAGGCTGGCAAAATGAAGACGGTTGAGGCATCACCCCCTAGTGAGTGCCTCTGCCCCTGTCCAGCTCTGGCCAGGGAGGGAGCTGAAGGACTACCAACCCCCCCCCCCCCTGTGAGATGGGACAGGCTTCTGTGTGTCCCTGGGCCCAACAGCCTGCTTTCCCAGCTGGCTATCAGCAGCCTGGGCCGTGCTTGTCATCTAACTTGTCAGGGTTGTGGCTGGTGTCCTGATCTGACCTGCATGCGGCAGGAATTTGGTTAGCGCTCTCTCTTGGGGCTTGGGGAGTGCTGCCTGCGTTTGGAGGTCGTGTGTCTGACTCCTCCTTTCCATTCTCGCTATAATTATCTATCATGTCTCCCCAGCAAATCTGCCCAGATTTATGCCAGCCCATAATTTATTCATCAGATCCCGATGTGGCTTTGGCTTTTGCATACGCTAATAAATTAATTCCGCTCTGTACTGCTCAGCTGCAAGTTCTGGCATCTAATTTTCTTTGAGCGCTTTCCTTCTTTATCTGCTCCCTCATTTGCCTAATGCTGGCGGGTGTCTGATGGGGCTCTTGCGTCTTTTCTCCGTGTACCTGAGCCTTATTCAAACATGAGCAGGGGGAGGGGGGATTTACTTATCCCTAAGAAGAACTACCCTAGCTCGACTTGCTTGTAAGCGTCATTTCATCAAACAAGGGGATTTCGGGTGATTCTTTCTCCTGCCTTGGATCTTCTGTAGCTAGAGGTGCCCCAGTGGTCAAAAACCATCCTTTACAGTCATATTTTTCCATTTCTCCTCCCCCCCCCCCTCAGTTTCCTTGATGTTACCCTGCTATGAATTAAACACTTCATTCTACCACTTGTTAAAAACAACAACAAAAACATGGGAGAGCCAAAGAGATTAATGGGGGGGGTCTCCCTGTCCATTTCAGAGTCAAGTTCAGAGCTTTGACGTTTTCTAAATGTTTCCAGGTTTTTTTCACTCTCAAGTTTCAATGAAAAAATTCAAATGGGCATTTTAGCGGGGACATTATTAGGACTGTCACCTCATTGAAGAAATCTTAGCCAAGCATATAAATGTCAATCAATCGGTGGATTGACAATCCATAGCCATGTGTATCTGAATTAAAAACAGACCACAGTTCTAGGGGGACAGGACATCCTTCCTTTCCAGACAATGCGGTCATGTTGCAGCAAGCATCTTCACAGAAGAGGCATTCCTGTGGAAGAGGAAGGAGGGATGCCTCTTCTAGGATGCCTGGCCCACAGAGTTTATAAACACAGTGCTTGTATTTCCACTTTTGTACTGCATTTGGTGCACTGATGCTATGGTACAAACTACAGCTGCATCAAGGAAGAGTGGCTCTTCTATAGCCTGCAATTTATTTGAATTGTCTGGATTTTTTTATTGCAATTGTGCAATTTTTTGTACAATTGCAATTTAAAAAATTGTACAATTTTGGCCACCTCATGAGAAGGAAGGACTCCCTGGAGAAGAGCCTACTGGTGGGAGCAACTAAGGACAAAAGAAGAAGGGGATGACAGAGAATGAGGATGGAGTCACTAAAGCAGTGCAAACTTAAATGGACTCCGGGGAATGGTGGAGGACAGGAAGGCCTGGAGGATCATTGTCCATGGGGTCGTGATGGGTCAGGCATGACTTCGCACCTAACAACAACAACAATTTTTATTATTTGTCAACCATCTCAGATGGGTGCTCCTATTTATTATTTTATTTAAAACATTTACATTGCCTTTCCTCCTGTAGAACTCAGGGCACCTTACACTGTTAATAAAGTACATTAAAAATTAGAAAATATAACACCAAGATTTACAATCCAACCAGAATTTTAAACTCACAGTTTAAGACTGCTTTAATTAAATGTAGCCCTCACTAAAACAGCCTTCAGCTGCCTCCTAAAGATCAAAAGTGAGGGGGGCAGACTCTAATGTGGAGAATTGGGTCCTTTTCGTCCTCCTGCAACCAGCTGGGTGACCTTGGGCTAGTGACAGTTCTCTTATAGCTGTTCTCGCAGAGCAATTCTCTTAGAGCTCTCTCAGCCCCACCTACCTCACAAGGTGTCTGTTGTGGGAAGTGGAAGAGAAAAGTGTTTGTAAGCAGCTTTGGGGCTCCTTCAGGTAGTGAAGAGCAGGGTATTTTAAAAAAGCTTTCCTTCTGCCTCCCTGGGAAGGTTATTTTATAATTGTGGGGCTGCCACTGAAAAGACCCTCTCTCAAGGACCCGCCAAGCAAACGTCTTTAATAGACGGGACAGTCAGGAAGGCCTCTCTGTATGATCTAAATTTCCGGGGAGGAACAGATGTGAGTAGATAATCTTCAGACTGCCCCACAAGCTGAAAGGTCTTCTAGAGAAAACTTGAACTAATGAAACACCAACTTATCTGCTCTCCAGTTATCAGTTTCTTGCTCTTAGGCCATTAATACAACTTTGGCTTTTAGACATTAGCCACTAATTGTGAGAAATCTTTGTTGGCCAATTTCTGCAACTCAGACTGCTGTTAAAGGCACGAGAGCATCCTAACACTCCCACCCTGGTCAGTTGCCTATCTCTTGAATTTCTGGTCCCAAGCAGACGCTGGAGATGCTTACCAAAGACCAAGTGAACCTCTCAGATAAGCCTTGTTTGGACGCAACACTCTTCCCTCTTTGCATGAAGAAAATTACTTCTCAGCCACTGACACAAGATGGCTTAACAGTCACAATCTTCCAAGTGAGAAGGGCCAGGGACCAGGGAGGGGCAGTAGGCAAGTACCCGCTTTGATCGCTGAAGATACCCAGTTCAATCCCTGGCATCTTCAGCTGAAGAGCCCAGGCAGGAAGTGCTGGGGATGACCTTTCTCTGCCAAGACTCTAGAGAGGCCAGTTCTCCATGTGGCTCTGAATGCAAAGACATTAATTGTGGCTCCTGGTCATTTCCCTTTGTGATTGCCTTGCCTGAGCGCCCCCCCCCCCCCGCCATTCACTTCCAACCCACCAGGGAACATTTCCGGGCTCTAAAGGAATTGGTCATTGATCGATTCAGGTGAGTTGCCATGTTGGTGGCAGCTTCAAGACCGACAAAGGTAGAAGCTTTTGTGTGGCTGCACACTTCTTCAAGGTTTTCGTTGTATCCGAAGAAGTGTGCATGACCATGGAAGCTTTGTTGGTCTTAAAAGTGCCACTGGACTAAGGGGACCAGATTTTAACATTGGTAAAGCGGGACACCATTGACCGGGGGGGGGGGGTCTTGATTAAAACTTTAGTCTATATAGAGCAACAAAACGTTTCATAGAATGGATAGAACGCAAAAATTGTATTGTAATATATATTTTTAATTTCAACATAAGTACAATTTGCCAGCTACCCCCAGATGTTCCTCCAAAAGTGGGACAATCTGGTCACCTTACGCTGGACTCAAACTTTGTTCTGGTAATTTGAGATACCACTGTGCATTGTAACACTATGGGGAGATGTCTATTACCTTTAACTTTTGAAGGTGACAGGGAGTGGCATGCACTGGGGACTGGGGGGAACAAAATGGCACAAGGCCGCACCATATGTTCTCTTCTTAGCTCTTGACCACAGCCCAGTTCCCAGGATTATTGACGCAGCATAAGGGATAGAAAATGGAAAGAAATGGGAAAACCTGGGGGGAAAAGTTCTCCAGGAAGCTCCTGCTATCCTCTCCTACTTCGATGATGGCCCCCAGCCCCTGAGAAAATTGCTCGTTTAGTATCTTGCCTTTCATATTGTTTGTTTTGGGTTTGTCTTTGCAATTGCCAGGGGCCAGGAAATGCCTTGGCGAAAAGGTGGTGTAGAGCTACAGGAGACCAAATGGATGAAAAAAACAGCCATCTATGAAAAGCAAACCCCCAAAATTCAGTCACAGGTTATTGTGACCAAGAGAAGAGACCCCACTGTAGAGATGCCAGTCCCCAGGTGGGACCTGGGGATCCCCTGAAATTATAGCTCATCTCCAGGTGACAGGGATCAGTTGGCTACTCCGGAGGACAGGAGGACTCCATAGCATTATACTCCACTGAAATCCTTCCCAGCCCCAAATCCCACCCACTCCTGGCTCCACCCCCAAAGTCTCCAGTTATTTCCCAACCCAGGATTAGCAACCTTGGGCTCCCAACAAGTGAAATCTTTGCGAGCAGAAACAGAATTTAGTATTGTGCCGATGTAGCTGTATGGGTGAGGTTCACCAGGAGTGGAGAACAGATGTGTCCTCCACTGCAGCGATTCCCCCAGTGCAGCTTTGTAGCTGTAGATTCGCCTCAGGAATTGCAAAGTGCAGATCTGCTGCACAGGACAGAAAACTACCTTTCTCCCTAGCCTGGCCCTGGCTGACCAGGATCCCAGGCCTGGGACGCATTGCAACGCTGCATGATAGCTGTTTTGCTAGTGCAAGCATTTGTCGTTTGCGCAGCCTTATTACTGGCAATAGTGGGCAGCCAGCCTCCTTCACGGCTGGTCAGCTCCAGAGATCCTTTGCAAGAGCTCTTGGAATTGACTAAACGTCACCCGCAATTAGCCATCGTTCTGTCACCCTCTGTTGTTCTCATGGCCTTTCCAAGGCTGGCCGAGGGTGTTTGTAAGGCACATGTAGGTCACTCCCCCCTCATGCCCATAACTACCATAAACAGGGGCTTTGTGGAAACCAATTTAAAGTTAGCCTTGCTCCACCCACAACATGCCATTCCTACAGCAGCTTACGCTTTTCTTCTAACATGCTTGGATAGGAGAAGGGAAGAGGCAGCCGGCTTCTGACTTCTCCAGCAAGGCGGTTGGGCAGTTCCTAGTTTTTCTGCCTTCTCTGTAGCTGGCAACATCACCTCTCAGTTGTTGTCTCTTGTACCGTTCATGCTGCAATTTCCTTCCTCCTCTCTCAGCACATGAACACCAGGTTCAGCGAGGCCTCGTGCAGCGCAGCACATAATGATCCTTGTTTATCCCACCAGGAAGTGAAGATTTTTATTCATGCATGTCAACACGAGCTACTGGCAACCTGGTCTCTTGTTGCTTAACCGGAGCAAGTAAGGCCTGCTGGCAATTCCCTCTGCTGCCGGTAACAGCCCCTTCTCGACAGGTGTCCAAAAGGTCAGGGCTGCTTCTGTGGGGACAATGATTAGGTCCTTATTGGCTCATCCCCTCTAAAGCCTGAGATTACCAACAGCTTGAGCAACACCTGTTCCAGGGATGCTGACCAGGTGGAGGCCAAGGGGGCTCCCAGACCAGCAGGCATGAGTGGACTGGCCTCTTCAGGTGAGGTGGTTCTGCTGCAAGGGAAGCCCAATTCTGCAATCTGTGAAACTTCCTGGCAATTAACACCCCCCACACCCTTCCTCTACCTCTATGTATAGTTGAGGAAACTCTGATTCATTATATCCGAAGAAGTGGGCTTGTACATGAAAGCTTATATATATCTTTAATAAAACTTTGTTGGTTTTCAAGGTGCCACTAGGCTTAAACTTTATTCTGCACACGGTCAAAGAACTGAAGAACATCTGCATATAGGCACAAGCTGTCCAGCTTCTGAGACATAAATGGGGGGAGACTTCTCTGCATGGCACCTCAAGTTGTACTGTGGCGGGTGTCTGGGTGCTGCAAAGCACCCATGTACTAGTTTCTCAGCTGCCAAGATGAGGATACATGCTCTCTTTCAAAATAATGCCAAAGTTCTGGAGAGGTCGGGTTCTGGGCTTAATTTTGGCAGCAAAGGCAAGTAATCAGCCAGTATGAAGAGCCACTGGAAGGAGTTGGACGGGAGAGATTTTGGCTCATCCAATGGAAGCTGGATGGGTGATTGTTGGCTAGTTTCCTTACAGGATAGTCCGGAGAGGGGAGAGAGAGCTGTGTAGGCCATCCTGAGCTTCCTGGGGCAAGGTGGAATATGCAGGTGCAAGTGTTTTGATAATAGTTATTTCTTAGCCATGAACCGTGGTCAGGGAGGGGTTCAAGACTGGGGAGCCAGAGGACAGCTGCACCACTGCAGCACAGGCAAAGAGGTTGTTCACCCCGAAGACAAACAAGTTTTTATCTTGCAGGGCTCTTTTGGACCAATGCTAGCCACCTTCATCAGGTGCAAGCACCATCTGAAATGGGCCTCAGGGTATCTGAGTTTCTCAATGACTGCAACATGGCAAGATGACCTCACAGATAGCTCCTGAAATGTACATGTTGTCTTCTGCCCTGCCTGCAAAACACTGTGTATTCATCAATGCGCAATGTACCATCTGGGGTGGACTGGTTCTCCTGCGCTTTCTTTGGCCATAGTCACTCTTCTCTGAGCAGCCTTGTTATTTCTAGCATTGAAAAACAGCAACTCTAGTCCTGTCCCGACACAGAGGACACAAGAAGTCCAGAATCCTTGTTGGCTCAAGTCTACAGCACCAATTTTTTCTCCAGGGGGACTGATCACTGTATACTGGAGACCCCCGGGCCACACCTGGAGGCTGGCATCTTTGCTGAGGAAGGACCTAGAATTCCCGGGATTATTATTATTATTATTATTATTATTATTATTATTATTATTATTATTATTATTATTATTATTATTAGATTTATAGCCCGCCATTCCCTTGTGGCTCGTGGATTAGCCATATTTTTATGTCTCAAGGGAAAAGGGAAACAAGGAAAGAAACATTCAAATACAAATCTAGGGCAATACTTAAAGATAAAATCATCTTTCCAAATTCTTGTGTTAAAAATCACCTTCAATACAAAATTCTGCCAAGGGGAATTGGCTCTCAAGATCCATCAAATTCTTGTTCAGAATGGCCCTTTGGGTCAGTCAGTCCACATGGCAATGGCAAGGAGGTAGATACACATTAACAATTACTGGTGAAAGATCAATTAGTTTAAATAAAATGGGATGAACAAAAAAGAAGGTGGGGGCAGGAGAAGCAAAATGGCTACTGTATGGGTTCAGTGTTTAATATTAAACAGTATAAAGCCAGGAGAGAGAAAGCGCGCTGTGACCAGGAGAGAGAAAGAAGGATCTCCTTCCAGATGATGAAGAAGAATTGGTTCTTATTTGCTGCTTTTCTCTACCAGAAGGAGTCTCAAAGCAGCTTACAATCCTGCTGCTCGGTCAGAACAGCTTTAGTGGTGCTGTGGCAAGCCCAAGGTCACCCAGCTGGCTGCAAACTCGGCTTGCCAGATTAGAAGTCAGTGCTCCTAACCACTGCACCAAGCTGCACATAACTTCCCAGCCAGGTTTCTTGAAGCAGAACAGTGTCAAAGTTACTCAAAAAGGTCATAAAATCAAAGTCGTCCACTTTTCTCTTCCATCCAGCAATGTTGCAGGACAAGATTTTTAAAGCAGCAGCATTGTGGTCCCTTTATGTCAGTCCAATCCAGTTATCTTGTCTAGCAGCCCGACAGGGTCAAGAAAGGCATTGCTATTGTCATTATTTTTATCCGCAGGGTGAGTTTGCACTAAGGAGGCTGCATGATAAGTACTGTTAGTTCTACTCAGGCAAGTTTGAATACAGGAGTGGTAAAGTGGTCGTTTTCTGCATACCATACATGGGCTTGGCTCCCCATTACAATTGATTATTTGGGCTCTGGACACTGTAAGGAAGGTACACATTGAGTCGCCACTTCACCACGACTGTATTCAGCCAGGGTCTGCTGTGAGAAATAAAGAGGCCTCTGCAATTCCTGTTTAGACATATGCTGCAATCTAGTTATTTATTTAGAAATACAGAAGAAAAAGACAGAAAGTTAGCACAAATATCTTAGTCCACTACATTATAACTCAGCATGTTTTAGGAAGAAATCCCAGTGTTCACGAAATTCTTCAGGTGGTCTTCAGTTCATCAAGTTAATAAATGCTGCCATTGCAACGTATTTTCCTAATTTTTCAGTCCATGAATCCACATCAGATAATTCTCACTGCTTCCTTCTTGAGGCAATTAGAAGTCTGGCTGCTATTGTCATGTAGAACCATTCCCTAGCAAACACAGGCAGATTCTCAGGAAATATTAGCCCTCTGCTATAGTGTATATGAATACAAGTTCCATAATGTCCTTTCCATCATCTGATAGACTGTATTATAGGCCTTCAGCCTATGTATTTTACAATTTATGTGTGCAGTTCTATGCCTAACCGCTGAAGAATGCTGAGCACAAAATACAAACAAGCACAGTTAAATATCAAAGCAGCTCTATTTGGCACACAATCACAGCAATACAAACCTGTCAATGCACAAAATGCCTCACATTACGCACTTGCAGGCTCTCTAATTGTATCCTCAGGTCCAGAGTCCCAAAATATTTTAAAGTGCACAGTGCTCAGTGTTTTTCGACACCCTTCCACTGTTCTTTGGTTTAACCACTGAAGAAGGCTGTTGTGCTGAAATGTGTCAGGTTTAGGCTGTTGGGTCCTAGCTTGTCGATGGTTGTACCAACTTTATATGTGAGGCTAATATTGAGGCCTTTTAGTGTTTTTAACTTTAATAAAAAAACATATACTTTCATATATTGTAATATTTCAAATTCTTCCATGTAAAATACATTTAATATTTGGCCATATGTTTATATTTATTTGATCTTTTTGGTTCTTTGACCCAAATTAGCATCCATTGGGCACTCTTTGGCCCATATAAGGCCAATTTCTACTTCCAGCATTCTCAAAGGGTCATGTGATCAGACAGCCAAACTTTGTGAGCTAAGATGGATCAGTTGGTCAGATGGACTGACTTTAGAAAGTCAGGCTAGATGGTTTGTGCTGATGAGTTAAACTGTTCTCTGTAGCAGCCATGCAAGTAGCACCTGTGGTTTCCTGTGCTTTCCTCATGTTTGGTATTATGCCTCTTTCGAAGGAAGAATTCCAGAGGGTCAGCAATAGATTGTGGTTTATGAAGTGAATTTCCCAAGTACAATCAGAGTTCAAAGGGGCCATCTGAGCCATCTAGCCCAAACCACTGTTCAATACAAGATCAGCCTCAAGCATTCATGATGAGTATCTGTCCAGCTGCTTCTCAAAGACCGCCTCTGCTCTTCCTTATATGGGGCTCCTCAAGAGTCAATTGAATGCAAGCAAGTTGCAGCTGCTAAATTAGGTGCCCAAAGTAGACTGTGGGAGCTATTCTCAACAAGAGGAAGTGCAGACACTTTAAATTATTTGGAGCTATCATAAGTTCAGAGTTGGGTAAAGGAGCTGTTCTGCTACTGAATTTAGGCGGTCGTGGTCAAAGAGTTTCCTCACAAGACCCTGTCTACAAAAAGTTCAAAAGGGTTTGTCACTTGTAAAGCATCAGAGGTATTAATGGATTGTCAAAAGTTAAGCAAAATTCTCTTTCCATTTTTAACAGATAGAAAGTACTCAACACTTGCAAGGTCAATAAAGCAAATTTCAGTTCTGAGAAACTGGCTTAGCAAAAGAAGTATTTTATTTTTATTGGACCACCGCCCCCTATTCAAATAGTTATGTGTGATATAAATAACAATCTGGTTACTCAGAAACAGATAGATGGGCCCATTTGCTTTTTATTTCCTGCGTTTGTCACTCTGAGCACTTGATCTTAGAGTTGATGCTTTCTTGGTGTACCAGACGTAGCTCCCTTTGGTTTGATGTAATGTGCATGTTCAGAAATAGAGGGGGTTAAAGGGGATTTTGTTTTTAGACAATGCAAATCCCCCCTCCATTTTAAAGAGTCCAGATCATTGGAAATATAATTCAGTTGCTGGGAAATGACTATCACAGTTTCCCCACTGAGAAAGCAATAATTGCCTACGAATTTCAAGAGAAAACCCTTTTGTGAATCTCACATGTCTCATCCTAGTCCCCCATGTTCATTCGTGTGGGGTCCCTGGCATGTTCTCATTGATGTCTCTGAAAACAAACAAACAAATAAATAAAATGTACAGAGTTCGAAAAGTAACCTTCCAATAGCAGCAAAGTTACAGGCTCAGATTCCAGCATCAGACGGGAGACCTTCTTGTTTGAAGAAAATAAGAGGTCCCAAATTGCAATTTCTGAAACTGGGGGATGCTTTCACGCGCACAAAATAACACACTTCCAATCCACTTGCAATTGGATCTTTCTGTTTGAAATGGCAACATCCACTTGCAAAGGGTCTCTTAAGCGGACTGAAAAGGAATTGTGAATTAGCACATGGGAAAGTACACCGAGTCTTTCAGCTTTAAGAGGCAGTCAAGACGAGGCTGCTTGGCAAGAGTAGGCAGAGGCACGGGTGGGCAAACTGTGGCTCTCCAGATGTCCATGGACTACAATTCCCATGAGCCCCTGCCAGAGGCAGGGGCTCATGGGAATTGTAGTCCATGGACATCTGGAGAACCACACTTGGCCACCCCTAGCCTAGAGACAGCTGGCTCCTTTGTTAATTCCTCGCTTTAGCGGTGGCCGCGGCTCTCGCCAGGAGCTGCAGCGCCACCTGCAGGCTTCCCTTGCTCATTGTCCTTGGGCGTCTTTTGCGCGAACTCTTGTCTCATCGCCCAGGGGTTCTACTCTCACAGACGATGAAGAGGAACGAAAGAGCAACCAAGCAGGATCAACACCAACCCATACAAGGGAGGGCCAGGTTGAAGCTTGGTAAAATCCATCCCGATTCAGTTATGGTTATGGTGTGATGTAACGTGATAAGCACAGTCTACCAATGCTATTAGAAGTCATAACAAGTTAGGAATTCCTGATATCAGTTTAAGCCAGGACGACAGAGGCAGTTACATTTCCTGATGACTTCCTCCTCAGCACTTTGGTCCTGCCTTTTTGCAGTTCCCTCCCTGTAGAATATTGACTTTAAGATTGGCATCTGCTCAGAAAGATCACAGGATGAGGCCTGGCCAGGCTGCAAAGTGGAAAATCCAGCCCTTCTCCCTGGCCCATATCCCTGCTGCCACCAAAGCCCTTTGGTCTGCAGCTTCCTCTCATCCCATGGCCCCCCCTTGGTTTTTTCCTTTCTTGCTTCATCCATCCCAGTTTCTACTCCACCCTCCCTTCCTTCCTCCCACCCAGGTTCTGCTGCTGAACCTGCTTTAATCCCACCTTGTTTCCAAGCTCCCACCAGGATCTTTTTGTATATTCATCAACACCACTGTTCGATCACTTCAAGAAGGACGTAGATAAAATTGAAAGGGTACAGAGGAGAGCGACGAAGGTGATCTGGGGCCAAGGGACCAAGCCCTATGAAGATAGGTTGAGGGACTTGGGAATGTTCAGCCTGGAGAAAAGGAGGTTGAGAGGGGACATGATAGCTCTCTTTATTTGAAAGGTTGTCATTTGGAGGAGGGCAGGATGCTGTTCCCATTGGCTGCAGAGGAAAGGACGCGCAGTAACGATATAGGCTAGATATCAGGAAAACTTTTTTCACAGTCAGAGTAGTTCAGCAGGGGAATAGGCTGCCTAAGGAGGTGGTGAGCTCCCCCTCACTGGCAGTCTTCAAGCAAAGGTTGGATACACACTTTTCTTGGATGCTTTAGGATGCTTAGGGCTGATCCTGCGTTGAGCAGGGGGTTGGACTAGATGGCCTGTATGGCCCCTTCCAACTCTATGATTCTATGATTCTATGATCATTCAGTACAGATGGGCAGCACATGTACACTCAAAATAAACACACTATCATGCCCCTGCGTTTTTTCCATGAAGGGGTTCAAGGTAGCATATGAGGTACATGCGTCCAGAGGACGTTTCAGGCACGTAGCCAGACTTGCTTAGGAGGAAGAGTAAGGTATTCTGCATGCCTTTCAAGCATCTCCTGGGACTTACAGCAACTTGCTCAGCTCTGGTTTTGTAGTCAAGGGATTGCACTTGTGGCCTGTGAACCTAATATGGATGCCCAATTCATTGTACTTCTCATGCAGCCAAAGTTTTGAAGTCCTAAGATTTTGAGCATGGGATTCATTTTTCCTTGGTGATCAATGGGACTTAAGAGTGCAGCATTTTGGTTGAAACTTTGGTTGAACCAGCTGAACAGGCCAGAAATTAAGGAAGTATATTCCATGCTTTCCCATAAGAATGTACTCCGGTAGAGGTGCTTCCATGGAATGTGGCATGGAAACAGACCCCGGGGTCACCTGTAGCAATCTATGTGATTGAGAAGCGCATGACAGGACTCTGTGCCAGATTCCAAAGCAAACGGAGAGAGCAATACCCAGGTTGTATCCTGGAAATGTGTAATTTATTGCAAAGGAACGGCCTTACTGTAGAACAGGGGTAGTCAACCTGTGGTCCTCCAGATGTTCATGGACTATAGTTCCCATGGAAATTGTAGTCCATAGACATCTGGAGGACCACAGGTTGACTACCCCTGCTGTAGAACACCAGTGCAAAATCTAATAAAATGTTGAGAACTCAACACACAGGAAAAAAGAAGCAAGTATGTGCTGCGGAAATGGTTTGTGTGAATATTCCAAGTCCTTAAAAAAAATGGATTGGAGCTGGGTGTACTTCACGTTTGAAGGTTTAAAGTTCTCTGCCAGAACAATTCGACTTCTATGGCCTGTATATTGACGAGGCAGGCATCATTTCCCAGTTATGTACTGTTTAGCCTGCAAAGTGCTATTTAATGTATTCTGGTTCTTCTTTAAAGCCCAACATTCAACTGCAGGAAATCTTCTTCCATCACATTTGTAGTTTTGCTTTGAACAGGCATTACTTCATGCTCTTTCGAGGATAATTTTGCAGTCACTCATAAGGACTAGAAACTTGATGTTTTAAAATAAACTGTTTAAAATGGTGGTTGTTGTTAGGTGCAAAATCATGTCTGACCCATCGCGACCCCATGGACAATGATCCTCCAGGCCTTCCTGTCCTCTACCATTCCCTGGAGTCTATTTAGGTTTACACCTACTACGTCAGTGACTCCATCCAGCCACCTCATTCTCTGTCATCCCCTTCTTCTTTTGCCCTCGATCACTCCCAGCATTAGGCTCTTCACCAGGGAGTCCTTCCTTCTCATGAGGTGGCCAAAGTATTTGCGTTTCATCTTCAGGATCTGGCCTTCTAAGGAGCAGGCAGGGCTGATCTCCTCTAGGACTGAGGTTTAAAATGGTACATATTCAAACCAATATGTTTATTTACAATGTACTGTTTTCTGTGAGAATTCCACTGTGAACTGCCCTAAACTGCAAGGAAGGGTGGTATATAAATATAAAATAAATAAAATTAAAAAATTAAGAACTTTATTTCTCAGGAAGCTCAGTACCATATTCTGCACATGCACAGAATAATGATAGGCAGTGTGCTTACACAGTTCATTCTTGGTGAGGCAGACCTGCATGTGATATCCATCCAGTGATATGCTGGTTGACAAGGGAATTTTGATGGCTTTTGCAAAGGAAATAGAGATGAATAGCAGCTGAAGGAGATTAGGGCCAGTTGTGGGAACCTATTGGAACGGGCCAAGTTAAACACTGATTTATTTGGGGGGGAAAATTATCCCACTCTTGCAGTTTAAGAAATCCACAACATCTTAAGAAATCACATACAATACTCTACCAAGATGAATGCGGCAGTACACGAGAATCTTTAGAACTGCGCAAAACTTTTGAGACTAAAAGGCATTTTAAAAACATAACCAAAATGGTTAGGTACAAGAGCAAACAAAATAAGTCACAGTTAAGTCACAGTTAAGCCTTATTTGGTCAACAGCCGAGAGCTGGCAGGGGTTGGGCGCCCACTTTGCCTTCCTCAGGCCACTTCCTCAGGCCACTCAGTGAACGGGGGAGCGAGGCAGGATTTGAACAGCCCACCTTTGGGTCCGGGCTCCCTCTTTGAGCCTCCGGGTCACCACAATGGCCTTCATTATGATCGCACTTCCCAAACCGTCGCAACAGCCCCGTGAGGTAGGCCAGGGGTAGCTTAGCCTCTGTTTCAGAGGGGCGGGCGGGGAGAGGAGGGCTGGCGAAGGGGCCTTCGCAGCAGAGCGGGGAAGGCCTCGGAGCGCGCGGCGGCCGGGAGGGCCGGTCTTCTGGCTGGGCGCCTCCGGGCTCCTCTGCGGCTTCCAGGCGCCGCTCGTGGCGCTTCTTCCTGGCGAGGCGAGGCGAGGCGAGTCCAGGCGCTGCCGGGCCGTGGCGCTGCCCTTCCGCCTTGATTTCCCAGGGGCGGCGCGGCTCGGCCGCCAGGGAGGCCCCCTCCCCTCTCCTCCCCCCTCCCTCCCGCGGGAGGCCGGCCTGCAAGCGGCGGCGGCGGCGGCGCCGGGGCAACGGCTCGGCCGCGCGGAGGAGGCGGAGGCGGCTCCGGGGAGCATGCTCAGTTTTCCCGGCGGCGGCAGCCGGAGCAGCAGCAGCAGCAGCAGCAGCAGCAGGAGGAGGAGGAGTCCCGGCCCGCCGGGATGGAACCGCCGCCTGGAACCGCCGCCGCCGAGGCGCCTCCGGAAGCAGCGGAGCGGGCGGCCCAGCCGGCCTCGGCGCCCCCGGCGGGACTCGGAGCGGCGCCCCACGGGAAGACGCGAGGCGCGGGCGGGCGGCGAGGCGGGGCCAAGGCGCAGGCGCGCCACCGCCGGCCCGTCACCGTGGACAGCTCCAAGGCGCGCACCTCGCTGGACGCGCTCAAGATCAGCCTGCGCCAGTTGCGCTGGAGGGAGGTGAGGCCGGCGGGGGCGCGCCGGGGGGGGGGGGGGAGAGATTGACTCGGCCTGGCCTCGCAGGGCTTTCCCGGCCGCGGCCATCTGGCGCTGGAGAGCCCAGGGATTGAACCGGCGACCTTTGCGTGCGAAGCCAGCCCTTGAGCCCCGGCGCCACTTGCCATCCCCCCGCCCGGGAGAGGCTTGTCCCCAGGGCTAGGGGGGAGGGGGGGAGAGTGCGAGCCAGGCTCTTCGGGGGCGAGAAGCAGGAGCGCCACCCCGGAGCCCCGCGCATCCCGGTCGGTGTGATCCGCCTCGACTGGCGGCAGCTCTCCAGGGTGCTGGACTTCGGCCGCGGTCAGCCTTCGGGCGAGACGAGCGAGCTGCTCTTGGGGGGCTGCCTGCCACAGAGGCCCTGCTCAGCAGCTGGAGCCAACAACTTATCCACGTTCCACTAGTACAGCTGGTGCCTCCCCCCTTTCCATGGCCACGTTGCCTTGATAGAGATATAGACATGCCTGGGGAAGTCGCCACACACCAGTGCCTGGGCTGCACATGGATGTCCCAGAGTGATTGTGAGATCATCACTAGCAAATATATGCGCTGCTCTGGGTAGTTTGCTTAAGAAACCCAGCGGTCTTGATTGTGTTGGAGACTCTGTGTTTGAAAAGTCGCTCAGGCTTCTCCTGCCCTGCCAGCAGGGGTAGTCAACCTGTGGTCCTCCAGATGTGAATGGACTACAATTCCCATTAGGCCCTGCCAGCAAACGCTCATGGGAATTGTAGTCCATGAACATCTGGAGGACCACAGGTTGACCAACCCTGGGTAGTTAAGAGGGCTGGCCTCCCACTCCTCCACATGAAGGGTGCTGGGTCACCCAGGACCAGTCACGGTTCAAGAGTTAGTTGTTAAGAGCAGCAGCCTATAATCTGGAAAGCCGGGGTTGATTCCCTGCTCCTCCACATGCTGCCAGCTGGGTTTCCTTGGGCCAGTCACAGTCCTGTTAGAGTTGTTCTGACCAAGCAGTAATATCAAGACACTCTCAGCCTCACCTACCTCACAGGGTGTCTGTTGAAGGAGAGGAAGGGAAGGTGTTAGTAAGCCATTTCGAAACTCCCTCAGGTAGTGAAAAGCTGGGTATAAATGCCAGCTCTTCTTCCTCTCATAACTCTCTGAGCCTCACCTACCTCAGAAATTGCCTGATGTGAGGAGAGGAAGGTGTTTGTAAGACACTTGTGGTTTCCATTGGGAAATAAAAAGCAGGGTATAAAAGCTGAGCTCTTCTTTCTCCTCCCAGCAGGGAACATAGTAGGCCTGGCACCCTCCACTTACTTATAAAAAGACAGGCAAGTCCTTGGTGAAGTTCAGCCTGGGGATAGCTGAAGCTCTGCTCCCCAGATGCCAGCTGCATCTTCTGCCAGGAAGGGAGAGGGAGAGGGGCTTTGCTTCCTTCAGGTCCTTGAAAATGGAGCAAATGAAGGGTGAGGGTTTGTGAGCCACAGAGGGAAGGGTATCTTTAATTGGGGTGCCCCTTGTTCTAAGGCCAACCTGGCCTTTCCCAACCTTTGGCCTCTGTGTTGGGCTGCTACCCTCCTCATAGGGGGGATCACCTTCCCACCACCATGCTATGCCCCGGAGGGATGGACCAGAAACAATGGGATGAAATTAATTCAAAAGAAATTCCGTCTAAACATCAGGAAGAAGTTCCTGACAGTCAGAGCGGTTTCTCGGTGGAACTGGGTTCCTCGGGAGGTGGTGGGTTCTCCTTCTTTGGAAATTTTTAAACAGAGGCTGGAGAGGCATCTGACAGAGAGAGGCTGATTCTGTGAAGGCTTAATTGGGTGGAAGGTTACAGTGGATGAGCAATAGGGTTTTGAGTGTCCTGCATAGTTCAGGGGGTTGGACTAAATTATCCATGAGGCCCCTTCCAACTGTATTATTTTATGATTCTATGAGTCTGCGCTAGCTGCCCAAGCTCTGGACTGGGTAAGTGGGAATGTCAGCAGCTGTCAATGAGCCAAGAGCCAAATGGGGCTGGTGCAGGCAGCAGTGAGAGTTGTCTTTCCTTGGTCAAGGCATTGGGGCATTTGCGGCCCCTCCAACATGGAGCAGCTGCCCCAAGGGCCCGTTGGTTGAGTGAGCCAGATCCTTACAGGATCAACATGAGCAAGGAGAAGGGTTGGTCATCCCCCAGTGTTGTTCTTATGTGGCTTTTTGCTGGTCAACATGTGGGAAAGTCAAGGGATCATCCAGTTACCCACCTAGCTTCTGACATTTAAGTCGACATTGGCCCCTGCTTCCGAACATCTTTGAAATCCAAGGGCTAAATACTTGGCCTTATTTTGCAAAACAGAGCAGATGGGGATCTTCATCAGTTGAATTTTGTGACCCGCCTATGCTCTAGTAGAGTTGCAGCTGTACACACAAGCTGTCAGTCTTTCCCTTCCTTTTTCCTTTGCCATCTTTTCCTGCCTTGTGGCCTACCTTGCCTTTTCCTGCCTGCCCTCCTCCAGGTGCTGCTCTTGTCACTTTCCCATTCTGTTTTCACCTCTTCCTGTCCCTTGGTGACTGTTTCTAGGAGCCAGCTTTGTGCTCTGAAGTCCTTGTGGTCAGTTGCCAAAAGAACTTGTTCTGCTCTGTCGAGTCTTTATGGCAAGTTTCTACAGCTTCACAATCCTTTTGATAGACACCTTGAAAGACTGACAGAGGGCTTTGCTGAGATTAGGCAGATGTATTTCTTTCATCTTGTAGCAAGCGTGGATCTGTTGACAGCTGTGCATATGCCACATGAAAGGTTTTTAAAACATTTCCCCTAGTTACTCTAATTCAGTGCCAATCACCCCCTGCATTCTGCAATTGCTTCAAAAACTAAGCAGGGTTGACTCTGGTTAGTACCTGGATGGGAGACGGCCCAGGATGTCAAAGGTTCCTACCTGGAGTAAGGTGATGGCAAACTACCTTCATCTCTTCCTTGGAATGCTCCATGGGTGGGGTTGCTGGGAGCCACTTGTGACTTGACCACACCTCCTCTTCCTTCTCCTTCCAAGAATTTTTTTTTAAAAAACAGATTATTCTGAAAACAGCACAACATTTTTTTACTTTCTATTCATTTTCTCAGAGAATCCAGAATACGAACATGCAGCCTTGCTCTCTGCCCTGCTGTTTTAGGCGGCACTTGATCCTGGCCAGGCATCATTTTATTTGCTTCTCTGCTCGCTGACCCAATGAACTTTCCAAGGCTTCATGAAATTTCTTAGAATGCACTTCATTCTGCTTTCTAGAGGAGGGGTGCCTTTGTCCAGCATTTAAAAGGTACAACAATGATCCCTGTGATAGAGTTCTTTGTAACTCAAAGAACAGCAGTGGAGCCTGATGATGTCATTATGGGGAGAACTGCCCTGCCTCTTGCAGTGGAGAGTGAAGGGCGTGGTAGAATGTACTCCACAATGACAGCAGGGCAGACGCCCTGTTCAGCTGGACATTGAGCTGGAAAGAAGGGGAAAAGGTGGGGACTGGTGATAGCTCCATCTGCATCTCTCTTAACAACCAATCAGGCGTTCACATTGGAGTTTGCCCCAGAGCGGGAGGGAAGGAAAACATGCGCTGCTCTCAGGAGCCCATAACTGAGCTTACGGGGTGGCATCTAGGCCCATAAGGATTTTGCTTAGACATTTCCTTCCAGATGTTATGAGGAAAAATATTTTCACTCTCGTATGTTGGGATCATTTGGTGAGAGAATTTGACAGCAATGGCCACATTTATTCAAACAGCTCCTCATTTCTATCCTGTCTTTCCCCTGAAAAAGTTTGTTGCTTAAGGAAGATTCCAAGAAAACAATAACTTTGGAGGTCTTTGTTTTTTAAAAATGGAGTTTAAAAAAAAACTCTAGTCAAATCCTTATAAAACAAGAAGCAAACAAAAGCAGCGAATGCAAATAATAAACAGCTGATTATTAAATAACAGATGGTAGAAATAGCACATGGTGAGTGAGATGAGAGAAACAGAAGTTGAGATCTCGGCTTATAGGCCAGGGAACCGTTTCTAGCTTTCGCTTAAAGCATAGCTAAGAATATGCTGAGCAGAAGTCCTGGGAGAGGATTCTCTCCTGCTGGACGTGACCGTTGAGGTCTTTAAATGAAGCGTTGAGTGAACTCTCCCTGTTCATTTCTTTTTATAGCCTGCCTCTGTTTTTGTCCAACTTCCTGTCATTGGCTTTGTAGCTTTGTTTGTATTGTGGATGCATGTTCTGTTTGTAGGCATTACACACAGTACTTACACATACCTTGTGCCCCATTCATACCTATATTTATCAGCTCTCACATGACATTGAGGAAGGGATACATTTTATCTGAAAACTTCAGTCCAAGGAGTCAGAAACATTGAGCGAGGAAAAAAAGGAATCATGTGGGTGGTGTGCACAACACAGAAGAGAATTCAAAACAGGGATTTTCAAGCGAGAACAGCAGAGGTGACAAATTTGTAATCATCGCTGCTAAATGGTTTGGGACTAGGCTTCCTGAAGGGCTTGCCTTCTGCTGCCTGCACCTGATCAGCCACTAAGTTCTTCTTTGGAAGACCTCTGCCATCAAAACTTAGGCAAGTAGGAATTGCAGGGAGGGCATTTCCGTGGCTGGAACTCCCACCCAATTGAGGCTCACCTGACACTTCTTTGTTGATATGGAACATATCTTCTGACGCGCTCAGTGAAACGGAAGGACACGCGGACATGGCGTCCATAAGTCCTGCCCCCCAAGCGTGCCAGAAGACAGAAGCGGCCAGCATTGCCTGCGGAGGCCATGGCAGCCATGATGGTACAGGTCGGCCCAGCCGCAGAGGGCGGGGCAGCCACGGTGGTGCAGGCTGGCCCAGATGCAGAGGTGGCCCCTGTGGAGGCCGGGGCAGGCCTGCCACTGCTGGCCATGGAGACTGGCCTAGCCGTGGTGCCACGGGAGCCCCAAAGGAGCCACCCAGCTGAGGTGGCAGAGGACTGCCAAACACACTAAATGTAAGGAGGAAAAAGGTTAGGGGAAATGGGGGGCAAGGAGTCTGGCTGCGGGTGTGTGTCTGAGAGGGGGAAAGCAATAGGTAAGGGGGGAGAGGATGGGGACAAGAATTCTCGCTCCTTACGTGGATATGTTCCACATTAAAGGGTGAGAATCCTTGTTAGTCGATTTTTTAAAATGCTTTTAGGCTATCGTTTGGCACGTGGTTTGTTTGTGTGTATGTGTGTTTTGGTCCCACTTCATTTAATTTCCCGTAACATTGGATGTTGGACGTGTGCTTACCTGATCTGAAGACCCTCTTCAGTTTCATAGTGATATTTTAAATTTTTATTAGATTTTCAGCAGCTGAGATACCAGGCAGGATTGGCCTGAGTAAAGCCCCTCTCTTGCAGCCTCTCTCACCAAACTGCAATGTGGGCAGTAATAATACTGGCCGACCTTACAGGGTTGTTGGTAAAGGCTGAAACAAGATAACACACCTTGAACACATTATACATGTAATTGTTGCACAAATATTTGATACTATAACTAATACTAATAGCAGCAATACTAAGGCTTTTACAGTTAAAACCTAAATCCTGAGAGCCAGTTTGGTGTAGTATTTAGGTCTTCTAATCTGGCGAGCCGGGTTTGATTCTGCGCTCCCCCACATGCAGCCAGTTGGGTGACCTTAGGCTAGCCACTCCACTGATAAAGCTGTTCTGACTGAGCAGTGATATCAGGGCTCTCTCAGCCTCACCCACCTCACAGGGTGTCTGTTGTGGGGAGAGGAAAGGGAAGGTGACTGTAAGCCACTTTGAGGCTCCTTTGGGTAGAGAAAAGCGGCATATAAGAACCAACTCCTCCTCCTCCTCCTCTTCCTCTTTCTCATCCTCTTCTGTTCCGTGTTGTCTTTATGCTACTTGGGGCTTGGCCAGGTGGAGGCCACTGAGTGGGAGGCTTTATGTGAATTAAAAGCTCTCCTTCCTCTTTGCTTCGTCTTTCGGACAGTGGCCCCTCTCCCCGGCCACTGCATCCTGGATAAAGAGCTAAGACATTTTCTTGGCAATAGGAAAGAACATTGCAAACGGGGCGAGGTGGAGATGGAAGACATTGTTGGTGTATTTCTTAAACCACTTTGAGGACTTTTGGATAAATGTAGTACAGAATGCATAAGGTAAATGGCAATTAATGAATCGGGCCAACGGCACTCATAGTGTTACGGTGACAACAGCCTCCTGCCACCGATGAATCTGCAGTTAGCTGTTAGCCTGGCTACTGAGTTAAGTGTAAGCTGTCAGTCTCGGCTGAGAGTTTGCCTTTCTGATTGGCAGCATAACCAGGCGTGAAGTTTTCTCCTGCTGTGTTTGTGTTTCAGAGTGGCAGCACTTCTTAACAAGAGACGGGCAGGGGGAGTGAGAGAGAGAGAGAGTCCAGCATCTCTGGTGGGTAGCTAATTAAGAGAGAGGAAACATTTGGATTCCCAAGGCCAGAAGCACTTTGTATCCCACCCCTGCCCTCTCTGGTGAGGGCTCTTTCTCCGCCAACCATTCCCATCTTCGCTAATGGGTCAATGCTCTGTTTCCCATAAAGAGCCCAGGATGTCCCTTGTCTCCTCAGCCAAACCATAAATGCCCACCGTTTGCCCACTGTCAGTTCACCCAGTCTCTGGATTGGCTCAGAGCTGAACTGGAAGCCTGGGCTGTGAGCCACTCAAGGTGCAAGGTGGAGGAGGCAGGGGCAGAAGAAGCTGTGCGGTGAACAGCATCTAAAAAAAATAAAATACCCCCCTTTTCCCCTAGTTGTATCCTTTTTATTCACACACAAGTCTATACCGGTTTAATTTGCTGATTGATTAAATGCATAAACTAGGTGTAATTAGATAACAGTCTTCTTCGGAATGCTTCTGGTTTGGTCTGGCCCTGGTTTTGGCTTTGACTGGCTGATACCATTCACCCTTTGTCCCCGTCTCTGATGGCAGAAAGGTGGGGAGTGAGGAAGAGGGGGCCCTGCTGGAGCAACATCCGGGCATGTTGGCTTCTTGGAGTTAGGGAGGATACAGAATGTCCGTGCTGTCTCGGAAGGATGCTAACTTTTCTCTTGTGAAATACAGTCGCTAGGTGAATAACCAACAGGGTGGCTGTACTTCCCACCCCAACCCCTCTGGCTTTCTATCCTTCTGTCCAGGCAAATGGAGAAGCAGCTTTCAATTTGACGTGTAAAATTTTGGACTGGTGACACCAGTAGGATGGATGCAAACTGGGTGGTGCGAACTGTCAGGGATGCCCAGTCAACCAGTGTGCTCGGTGCTATATTCCAAGAACATGGGCTGGACACCCAGTGCAGTTGTGTTCGCATGCTCTTGGAAGCCAGGTGCAGCCATACTGTTGTTTATTTATTATAAGAACGTTTTTCTGAAGTGGTATACTGCAGCAATGTACAATAACATCAAGCAGTGATATATAATGGATATTTAAAAACAAGCAGCACATTAAGAGTACACACACCAATTTCAAACTAACAGGTGCCAGCCATATTTTTTTTTTAAGTCAGCATCCTAAAATAGCAACTCCACAATTCAGCTGCAACATCTTGAAAACTTAAAAGCCCCATGAAGGAGGACCGGTTTCAGCAGCTGCCAAAGAGCCAGTCAGGAGGATGCAGGACAAATTTCCCTTGGCTCGGCACTGCTGCCAAAGAGAAGAGCTGTTTTTTAAATATCTGCATTTTACTCCCCGAAGGAGTCCTAAAATAACTTACAAACACCTTTCTCTTCCTCTCCCCACAACAGACACCTTGGGAAGTAGGTAAGGCCGAGAGAGCTCTGAGAGAACTGTGACTGGCCCAAAGTCACCCAGCTGGCTGCATGTGGAGGGCACACTTGCTGCTCCTCCTGGCCAGCTGGCTGCCATTCCTCTCTTTGAGTCCTTGATGGGTTGTCAGGAGGCTTTGATTTTGCTCGCTGGGTGGTGCTAGGATTTCTTCTTGCAACGTCGAGGCAGGAGGCTAGCAGAAACAAGGCTGGCTAAAATTGGATTTTGTTCTAACACGATCCGAGTGTTTTAGGCTGACGCCGAAGGAGCCCGCCAAGGTGCGAGCGGGAACCTTGTTGATTATGCATGAAGGTGTTAATCAGAACGGATAGCGCTTCCGAGCAGTCCGCCAAACAAATCCCTTTGGAATGAGATGACACCGTCACGTGGTTCGCATAATATCACGGAATTAGCAAAATTAGCTCCCCAAAATCGGGAAGCTGCCAGTTAAAGTAGTTCTCGGTGGGGACAGTTGGGCCTGTAGGGGGAGCTCTCGTGTTTGCTATTGGGACTCGGAGGGAGAGCAGCCAAAGCACTGATTTGCCGAAGGGGGATTCAGAAGCCGCAAAGGCAATATGATCATCCCCATAAGGAAGCAGGGAATTGAGAGTCAGGGCAGAAGTGGGACTTGAACCAAAGGATGTCCTCGGGCATAGAGCTTGATTAAATAATTGCTTGTGGCCAAGTCACAACCGCCAACTCATGGGGCCCCCAGGACTGTGGGGTTTTCCAGGTGAGGGATAAGCAGAGGTGGCTTGCTGTTGCCTGCCTCTGTGTAGTGAGCCTGGACTCCCTTGGAGGTCTCCCATCCAAGTGCTAGCCACGGCTGAGCCTGCTTAGCTGCCGAGATCTGCTGGGATTGGGCTAGCAGGCAGAGCTAGTCAGGCTGCTACGTAGCCTCCCTTCTATTGTTGCTATTTTATTTTGGCTTTTGTGCTATGGTTTTCTTCCCCCCTGGGGACCCAGATCAGCTGACAAAAGCAGTCTCCCTCCTCCCTCCATTTTATCTTCACAACGACCCTGAGAGGGAGGTTAGGCTGAGTGAAAGTGACTGGCAGAGAGTCACCCAGCCACCTGACACGGCAAAGCAGGGATTCGAGGCTGGGTTTCACTGGGGCTCGTTTGAAGCTTTAATCATTGTGCCACGCTGGCTCTCGGCTGCCACAATACACTTGCTCAGTCCAATGTCACAGAGGAGCAGGGTTGCCAGCCCTGGGTTGGGAGCTGCCTGGAGATTTTGAGGACAGAGCCTGGGGCGGGAGGGGTCTGGGGGGGGGGAGGGACCTCAGCAGGTGAGAATGCTGCGGAGTCTGCCCTCCAAAGCAGCCATTTCTCCAGGGGAGCTGATCTTGGTCACCTGGAATTCGATTGTAATAGTGGAAGATCCCCAGATGCCACCTGGAAGTCGGCAGCCCTGCAGATGATACTGGATAAGAGACAGCTGGAGCTTAAGCGTAGCTATATCTCTGAGTTGAGTTTCAGCGAGTTGCCAATGAATGAGGGGCAGGCTGTGCCACGGTTTTCTTGGGAAATGTGGCCTGGCAGAAGGAATCTGAAGGAAAGGAGTGGTGGGGGGGGGGGCATAATACGGTTTCTGGGGAGGTGGTTCTGGCTATAAGAGCAGCATTGGTTGAGGGAGTCAGTCCCACTCAAGTCTCGTGCACAGGACCTGTCTGCACAAGAACGCATGGGGTCAGGGGAGCCACTTGCTGTGGGCGCTTCCTTCGTTTCTCCGTCCCTGTTGCCACAGCGATGGAGGTGTTGTCACCCACGTTCTGGCACTACTCTGCAACTCCCGCCCATATTTTCAAGCACCGGCTTCCTGGTGGCATTTCCCCATAGGATTACCTTCCTCCCCGGCATTCCTGACGTTCTCTAAGTTATCTTCCCTTCTTCCTTCCATCGGTGAGAAGAATTCTACTTTTCCTCGGTTGCAGTCAGAAGTTTGGGGCAATTCCGGGGAAACCGGCGGGTTGCCATTTTGGGGGAGGAAAGCCCAGCATGAGGTGCAGGCAGCAGGCTCCACAGGGCAAAGCTTGGCCCTAGCAGAAAGAAGCAAGTTCCGTTAGGCTGCCCATGAATAGACCTTCACAAAGGAATTGCCTTCATGTATTTTGTTTGCCCTGTGTGGGACTGTTGTTGGGCAGCATTTGCCTGCAATCTGCAAAGTCCTTAGAGAACACCTGGAGATCCCATTAATGATCCCCTTAATACCTCTGCTCAGATAAATGTCAGCTGATTTCCAACAAAGTTGAACGCTGGGTTCTAAGCTTTTGCAAGCATGCATACTTCTTCAGACGCATGGAAACCGGCGCCACAGGTTGCTTCAGACCAACACAGCTACCCACCTGCATCTAGCTGATTTCCAGTTGAGGGTGCTCTGTTACCTTGGCTTAACCTTTACCTATCTTAGCTGGCAACTGCTTGGCCTTTGGGACTGGCCATTGTGGTCACCAGAGTAGTCAGTATGTCACTGGGACCACTCTGGGGCCTTCTGCGTTCCCTGGCATCCTGCGGGGGCAGGGTATATGCATCCCAAATATGGTGGTAGTGATGGTCTGCTAGAAGATGGATTGTGTCTCAGGAGGTGACCTTGGTTTGCCAAGCCAACCAGCTGCCCAGATAAGGAGAGGAAAGCATTTCTCCAAAAGATTCTAGGTTTTTCAAGGAATCTGTCCCTGCTGGCTGCCCCCCCCCATTAAGATGCCATCTTTGGGCCCCAGTGACCCAGAGAGACCCAGTGACCAGGCTAATTCTGCACTTACTTTGTTTTTTCCATTGTCGATACTGCTGAATTCAGATCGGTTTGAACCAGGGTCTTCCTCAAACAGAAAGGGTTCTGCACTTGATTGGGGAAGCTCAGAGCAGGGAGGGGAGCAGTGGGAGGGGAGCAATTTTACCCAGTGACCCAGTGATCAGGCAGGGAGGTTCCAGCTGGTGGAGACTATAGCTTCTTCCCCTTGGAATTACCCCATGAGGTTCTCAAAAGTCAAAGGGACTCCCTGAAGCCCCTGGGCAAAATTCTCTGGAGATATGCAGCATGGTTTCATGGGCATACAGAAGCACTTCAGCTCCATTTTTCTTTCCCACCAGATCCAGACTCGTCAGGGATCTTCCATTAATGTGCACCTGAAATCTGTAAGTGGAAGGCTAGAGGAGGGTGAACAAGCTACAGCCCCCTCCCCACTCAGACAAGAAAGGGGTCGAGTCAGCTGTCTGTCTGGAACTGGGGGGAGGTCTCTGATGCGCTCTGCGGATGTGCTTGCTGACATTCCTCCTTGTTCTTTAGTGGCGTTCCTCTTGGCCGCTATGGGAATAGCTGCACAGATATCTTCCTCGTACTTCTTTCCATGTTAATTAACTTATGGCCGGGATTATCTGATTTGTTGCGATGGCGTGAGAGAGGAGCCCTGAATGCCAATCTGGCTGACATTGCTCTCTTCTTCTTTTCCCGCTGATTGCCAAAGCGGCAAAAAGGCAGGCTTCCATCTTTCCACTGTGCTCTGGATTGAGAGGCAAAAGCTCCATTTTAAACGTTTATCGAAGAGCATAAGACCAAATCAGCCTTGTCGAAACAGAAGGCTGGACAGTGGCCAAGCTAGATGCTTCCGGGATGATCACAAGCAGGACATTTGGCTGGTCCCCAGTACCTGGTATTCTGCGGTAGACCGCTATTGTAAATGGAGGTTCTGTATGGTTATTGTATCAGTTGTCATTCCCATTTTTCAATGTGATCTAAGCAACCCAGCCTCTTATGGAGGTGATGTAGGCATGCTCTAGATCAGGGGTAGTGAACCTGTGGTCCTCCAGGTGTTCGTGGACTACAATTCCCATGAGCCCCTGCCAGCATTTGCTGGCAGGGGCTCATGGGAATTGTAGTCCATGAACATCTGGAGGACCACAGGTTGACTACCCCTGTCCTCGATGAAGAAAAATTAAGTTTGGTCTGTCTCAAGCCTCCTTAGAACTACACACATGTATAAATAGATTTTCTATCATGTTCCTTCTTAGTTGTCCCCCCACCCAAAGCTGAAAAGACTCAAATGCTCCCCCCTCCGCACCACCGCTTTTAAGGACTCTATGAAAAGATTTAATAAAAAATGCATTGTTGATTTTAAACTGGAGATTAATACATCAAGGGGAGCCCGTTGACACCCACCTCTGGATTATTCTGGGTGTCTTGATGTGTTGTAGCCACCAGTTGCTTCTTGGGAGTGAAACTTTTTCACACATTCCATACCACACACTCTGTGTTTTGTTTTGTTTCTCTCTCTCTCTCTCTCTCTCTCTCTCTCTCTCTCTCTCTCTCTCTCTCTGTGTGAATAAAATGAAAACAACCCTGATGAATCGCAGATCCTTTCCCTCTGTTGTCTTCTGTTGTGAATGCCACCCTTTCCAATTAAGGAGTGGAGAAAGAAAGCATTTGCCCAATTAGCGTACTAATTAATTAGGGGAAAAAAACTTTTCCAAAGCTGGTTGCCAAGGAAAACTGTAGTTTGGGGACAAGTTGCGAACAAAGGAATCTGGTACAGTAGGACATTTGCAGGAGGACTATCCCTCAGCTGGAGACACAGCAAAGGAAGTAAACTGCAGACAGCCAGATGGGATGTCTCCTACCAGCTGCTGTTAGCTGGGCTTTTGGCTTGGTCCAGTGGTTAAAGTGCTTCTCAGCAGAGCGAGAGGTCCAGGGTCTATTCCTCCGCCTCCAAGCAAGGCCTCAGAAGTAACACGTGGGGTGAGGATGGATTTGCCTTCATGGGTTTTTGCTTGTTAATCTGGAATGTGGATTTGGATCAGGTGGAAAAGAGCAAATTGCCAAAAGGGAAGGCAGAAAGCTTTTCACATGGGTGGCGAATGCATGAGTTGGTCTCTGGACTGGTGAAACTCACTGCCCCAGTATGAGGTCATGCATTAGCTTAGATAGCTTAGATAGCTTTGAAATACATCATGTTCATGGAGGAAGAGAGGTCCACCAATGGCTATTAGTCCTGATGGCTAAACTGAGTCTCTGTGACCTTTTCTGCAACAGGAATCTGACCTTGTGCAGTGCTCGTCTGACCGCAGAGTGAATTTCCACTTCCAAATGACATTGGTGCCAGTCTGGGGTCTGCAACGTAGACTGGGACAACCTTGGACCATCACCAACATCATCCAGAAGTGGAACTTATCCCTGCGGCCAGATAAGTGCTGTGCTGGGCCGGATTCCTGATACAGAAAAAGATCCATGTTCAGAAGTGGTATACCTTCAGATACCAGTTCCTTGGGGGCAGGAGCAGGGAGGTCTTGACCTGTGCAGGCCTTCTTGGGACAACTGGTTGGCACTGTTGGAAGTAGGGGGTTGGACTAGAAGAATCCTTGCTGTGATCCAATTGGGTTCTTCTGATGTTCTGAAGATGATTGATCAGCAAGGCTGTTTTGTATGGAGGGGGCAGGATGAGGGCATATGGGAGTAGAAGCAGGGCCATCTCTCTATAAGGGGCAGGTAGCTTTTGTTCAGTAAATTTATTGCATTGATCGTCCTTCAGCTGGTATTTTCTGCTCTGGCCTGCCTGTACTTCATGCTAAGAACAATTAAGAACACCAAGGTTAAGTCAAATCCTGAAATCTGCATATGTGAGGCCAATTAGTTCCCCTTACGGTTCAAAGCAGGGGGAAATGACATGTAGGGAAAAGGTCAAATAGCTTGAATTTTATCCTTACAGTAATAAGCATGCTTGAATCTACAGTCGCAACCATTTTGGTGATCTTGTTTTGTAGTGTTGTTCAGTTATCTACAAGCTCCTGGATGACTAACACTTTTTGCTGCAAAAAAACTTTCAGAGTTGCTTTACCATGCGCAAAAAAACTGCTATTACTTTACATGACCCCAATTCAGAAGCTGTACTTATTCCAAGGTTTCATGCGGACACCCTGGATATCCAGAATTGCAGACAGAAATGCTGATTGAGACCATAACCGATTTTGCACAAGCACATCCTACTGTGGCCAATGAGGCTTATTTCCAAAGAAGTGATTGGAAGCCACTGAGGCATTTCGGTTTCTGGCATGATAGCTTTAAATTAGATTGTTCCTGCATGTCATTTGCCAGTTGGGTCACGCTTGGCTTTGTTTCACTTCCCTCTCCCTGTCCTCTCTCCCCCCAGTTTCCGTTTGGTCGCCGTTTGCCCTGTGACATCTACTGGCACGGCGTGTCATTTCATGATAATGACATCTTCTCGGGCCAAGTCAACAAATTTCCAGGTAATTGATTTCACGTTACTAATTAAACCGGTGATTTTACATGATGGGGAACTGGTGCGTTTTTGCATCTTCTAATAGAAAGGAAAAGGCGATGTTCTTTGGGTGAGGGCGGATCTTGTGCAAGAGGCCACATCTCAATGGGGAACATTTAAAATATGATACCCAAAAAATCTACTTGCGTGCGAATATATAACATTGCGGTACATTCAGCATGACCCTTGGTCCATCTAGGTCTTGGGCAGAGGAAAGGCTCTCCCAGCACCTCTGCAACATCCATGATTGATCCACAGTGACCCTACCTTTCCGCCGCGATATCCAGGAGTGGATACAAATCGCTATATTTGAGAAACCCACTTTTGAAAGACCCCAGTATAAGTGTAGATGCTCTGCACTTTGCCGGATTAACTTCCTCCAGTGCTGATATAGCAAAGCAGTCTTCCCTGATTGGCCAGGAGTCAAAAGACAAAACACCCTCCTTTAATGCTGGCTGGACTTCACCTTACTTCCCCCCCCCCCCACTTGAAATAAGCAGCTTCCACAACCACTGCTCCCCTCCCTGCTCTGAGCTTCCCCAATCAAGTGCAGAACCCTTTCTGTTTGAGGAAGACCCTGGTTCAAATCGATCTGAATTCAGCAGGATCGACAATGGAAAAAACAAAGTAAGTGCGGAATCAGCCGTAGACTGGAAGGACCATCAGATAACACAGACTGTCTTTCTGGATCAAACCAAAGGCTTGCATCCCCTTTCTAACAGTGGCCAGCCAGAGTGCAAACCCCCTTCTGTTCCCCTGCATCTCAAGAATCTGGTTTTCAGAGGTATCGAACCTCTGAGCATGGCGATGCCATTTGATAGGCCTCTGTCAGCTTGTCCCTCTGCCAAGAACTATCGCAACCTCTTGCGGTAGTGAGTTAACTCTGTATTGCGTGGCAAAGGAGATTCTTTGGTATGCCCTGAGGCAGTACCCATCGTTTCCATGGGATGACTCTTGAGATCTGGTTTTGCAAGAGAAAGAGAGAAACTGCTCCCTTGTTAACTCTGTTCTTAAGTTTGTATCCTTTTAATCAGAGCCCCCTCTTTAACCATTTTTCCTTCCCCCTCCATTTACTTAGAAAGGTCTGTTCATGTTGCCATGGCTATAGATGTCAAAGATGATAGTCCTCAGTAAATTTCCATGAACCAGAACTCCAGATTCTTTTAACAAAGCTCCAATAATTTGTCTCATGCTTCTGGCCAGTCAAATGGAGTGCATTTCCACATTATATCCTCTCTTCCAGCAAAGAACAAAGGTGCTGTTCTCTATTTATTTATTAATTTATTTCTGGGAGTGAGGGTTCCCCCCCTTTCATATTGAGGAGTTTGTGCCAACTCTCCTCTGATATCCAGGATATTAAACTTTTTAAAGCTCCCTTAATTCCCCTTTAATCCTCGTCTGGATCCCACTAAGAACAAGCTAAGGCTGCGGTGTTGATTTATCTCCATTCTCCGCTCCCCAGTTATTGCACTCTAAGAAGAGCTATAAAGCCCTTTTCTCCTGGAATGGAGTAGGCAGAAGGGCCTTCCCGTGGAAAGAAAATGAAATTCTGGAGGTTTGTTTTTCCACTGGATGCGAAGCAGACCCACCAGGTCTTCTTTCCATCTGTCTTCTTGCTCGAGACAAGGCCAGAGTGTGAAGGGAAGTCCCTCCGCTCTCTTCTTACATGAGGGATGAGAGGGGCAAAGTTTCAAGTTTCATCAATATCAATAAGGCCACCAGAGGGAGGGCAGCAAGGGGCCGGGCATCACCAGGCCCGGCTCCGGCTCCGGCTCCGGCTCCGGCTCCGGCTCCGGCTCCGGCTCCGGCTCCGGCTCCGGCTCCGGCTCCGGCTCCGGCTCCATTGACAATCCCCTTCCCGAGACTCATTTCCTATCGAGCTTTAATTCTCATCCATATTCAATTTTTGTTCCCGTGGACAGCTTTAGGAGCCAGCTTTTTGGCAGTCATAAATAAAACAAGGGGCCATTGTCCCCCCTCCCCCATCTCAGAGGGGAGATTTTGTGGCTCCCGCTGTGTTTCATTCAGCTCGAGGCCCCTTCCTGGAGGCCAGAACTGCCTCCGTAGGTTCCGGAGATGTTCAGAGAGCGGCTTCAGAGATGTTCACGGGGCTCAGGCCTGTTGGTTGCCGGCTTCCGAGTCACGGCTCTCCTTCCTCTCAGGCATGACTGAAATGGTGCGGAAAATCACCCTGAGCCGTGCGGTGCGAATCATGCAAGATCTGTTCCCTGAGGAGTACAACTTCTACCCCCGTTCCTGGATCCTGCCTGAGGAGTTTACCAACTTTCTCACAGAGGTGAGTTATTCCTTTGTTCTCTCCTCAAAGCTGCCAGACAAGGGAGTTGGATAGAGTTCCCCGTAAGTCCACCTTGGTCGCTGGTGCAGGCCTCTGGCCAGTCTCTGAGTATTCCCATTATTTATTTCTCGTATGGCTGTGTGTGTAGTGCTAGCCAGGAGATCCAAGGTTTGCCATTTCCTGCCTCTGCGCCATGACCCCTGGTGTTTCTTGGAGGCATTACCACCTAATCCTTGGAGGTCTCCCATTCAAATATTATCCAGGGTCAGCCCTACTAGTCTTCTGAGATATGATGGGATTGGGCTTGCCTGGGCCATCCTGAGAGTGAATGAAACTGATAGGCAGGAAGGCATGGCAATAGGTATCCACCCCCAGCCCCTTTTACACAGTCTATTTGTTATTAGAGGATCTATGCAACCCACATAGAGCCTCTTGTGGCGCAGGGTGGTAAGGCAGCCGGCATACTATCTGAAGCTCTGACCATGAGGCTGGGAGTTCCCCACAGCCAGCTCAAGGTTGACTCAGCCTTCCATGCTTCCGAGGTTGGTAAAATGAGTACCCAGCTTGCTGGGGGGTAAACGGTAATGACTGGGGAAGGAAATGGCAAAACCACTCTGTATTGAGTCTGCCAAGAAAACGCTAGAGGGCGTCATCACCCCAAGGGTCAGACATGAACCGGTGCTTGCACAGGGGATACCTTTATCTTTTATGCAACCCACAAAGGCTTTCACAGACTTGTCCCATTGGGTGGAGGAGGTTGGTTTCCTCACCAGCCCCGTATCTGGCAAGTCGGCTCAGTGTAGAGCCAGCTTGGTGCAGTGATTAAGAGCAGCGGTTTGATCCTCTGTTCCTCCTCCACATGCAGCCAGCTGGGTGACCTTGGGCCAGTGACAGTCCTGTTGGAGCTGTTCTCACAGAGCAGTCCTGTCAGAGTTCTCTCAGCCCCACCTACCTCCCAGGGTGTCTGTTGTGGGGAGAGGAAGGGAAAGGTGTCTGTAAGCCAATTTGGGACTCCCTCGGGTAGTAAAAAGCGAGCTATAAAAATCTGAGTTATGGTGACTCCATAGGGTTTTCAAGGCATGAAACATTGATAAGGTTTGCCATTGCCTGCCTCTTCATGGCATCCCTGGCATTCTTTGGTAGTCTCCCATGTCAATAACAACAAAAGCCAATTTTGTTTAGTTTCCACAACCTGTGAGATGGTGCTAGCCTAGTCTAAGTCAGTGCAAACCCTATATGCATCCCTCATGTGGGGTTAGTTTGCTCCTGCAGATTTATGTAACACTGACCCTTCTGGCAATGTCCCTCAAGGCAATTCTGCACCCCCATTTGCCAATGATGCCTGCTGGCCCATTTCTTGACCGAGCCCAAACACACAGCGCTTCTGCAGCAGGATTCTCACCGCCCCAGAAAGACTATTTGAATTGCCATTCCTGGGAGAGCAGATGGCCAATGAAACGTCTCTGCATATGGTCCTGTGTCTGTGTGGGTGGGGAAAGTAACAGGCTTGTTACCAAACATCACAATTGACACCACTTTTGCTTATGTTGGGAGGCTGGGAAACTCTGCCTGATGAAGTTTCTTAAAGGGAGGGGGAGATGCTGGCAGCAGCTCTTTGCTGGTGGTTTATTGAAGCCGCCTCCGGATGGGAAGTCTGTGCTGCTGGGCCTCCAAGGGAGAGGAAAATTGCCCTTATTATGCTTTCTGTTGTGTATCAGGTCTTTGGGTCTGAACTGACTTGTTACCAAGGGCAGGGAAACCTGGGAAGTGTAGTTCTTGGAGCCAGGGCTGGAATTCTTTGTCAAAGGCTTCTCAACATTCTCAGAAAAGTACAGTTCCCATAATTATTGGGAAGGTGGGGGGGTATCAGAACAATTGAACTGGCATAGGTGTGCAGTGCGGCTGCATCCCATATAGTTCTTTCTATCACCTTGGCTTCTCGTCCTCAAGCAGAGGGATCATGAAATCACAGATGCTGCTGGCTCATACTCAGATGTCAGACCCTACTTCAGACCCAGGTAACATGTAACACCGCCACAGGGACCTCTGTTGGGAGCTGAAACAGAGATCCCAAATTGGCCACCTGAGATAATGCCCTTCTGTGATAGTCTGTCCAATTCATTCTCCTTTTGGGAGTGTCTTATGTGTGTTTACCCTCATATATCCACCAGGGGGCAGTGTGCTTCATACGTTGGCCCATTAGGGACTGGGGTAGCCTGGAGCCCTAAGAAGGGCTGGGAGAAATGCCCCCCAAAGAACAAACAAACCAAGGAAGCTTTTAGAGTCTGTTGGCCTGAGGCAGCAGGACACATATTGAGTCTGGCGGCCCCTTTAAGGACAACAAAGTTCTATTCAAGGGATGACGTTAACCCTGATGACGGGATGACGTTAAACCTGTGGCTAAATTTTTGTCTTGATATCCATTAGACACTCCTCTTCTACTTATCAATGTGACAACTTGAAGGGTTTTATACCTTTTAATGCTATCTTATTAGTGGTAGAATGTTTTTTTAATTTACTATTAGTAAACGTTTCCTATTTGATCTGCGTTTTAAATGTGTTGTCCGGCTCCTCAGGTCAATGGAGTGTATTGTTATTGTTAATAAAGGCAAGGAAAGGATATCCTCTCCCCAAATCTTGTGGATCTCCAGGACTCAAACCAACCTGGCTACCCTCTGAAACAACCTACTAGAAACGTCATCCATGATTACCTGCCCTCTCCCTTTCTTTCCCAGATCCGTTTGATGAAGGACAACAACCCTTCCTGGAAGCCCACTTTCATTGTGAAGCCGGATGGGGGGTGTCAGGGGGATGGGATCTACCTCATTAAAGAACCCAGTGAGGTCCGGCTGATGGGGAACCTCCAGAGCAGGCCCGCCGTGGTCCAGGAGTACATCTCCAAACCCCTTCTGATCGACAAGCTGAAGTTCGATATCCGGCTGTACGTCCTCCTGAAGTCCTTAGAACCCCTCGAGGTCTATGTTGCCAAAGATGGACTCTCCCGGTTTTGTACGGAGCCTTATCAGGAGCCGACTCTGAAGAACCTGCACCATGTGTTCATGCACTTGACCAACTATTCGCTCAACATCCACAGCGGGAAGTTTGTGCACTCGGACAGCAGCAACACGGGCAGCAAGCGGACATTTTCCAGCATCCTTTACAGGCTCTCTTCCAAGGGCGTCGACATCAAGAAGGTCTGGTCTGATATAATCGCCCTCGTGATTAAGACAGTTATTGCCATGATCCCTGAACTGAAGGTCCACTATCAGTCTGACATACCGGCAGGAAAGCCAGGACCATCGTGTTTCCAGGTGAGTTCGGAATTCAAGGTGACTGTTCTGCTCTTGAGGCCTTCAAACCAGGCTCTGTAAAACAATGATTTCCCCCCACTCATATACTGTAAGCCTTTGTGATAGACCAGGGGTAGTCAACCTGTGGTCCTCCAGATGTTTATGAACTACAATTCCCATGAGCCCCTGCCAGCAGATGCTGGCAGGGGCTCATGGGAATTGTAGTTCATGAACATCTGGATTACCACAGGTTGACTACCCCTGTGATAGACCATCTCTCTATAAAGTTTCCCAATGGAAACTGAATCCTCTGGTTATTTGTTCCCACCTCTTTTCCAAAGGGCAAAAAATGGTGCATGTCTCCCTCTTCCACTTTCTTCTAGTATGTGCCCTGTGGGCATCTAGCTGCTCAGTGGTACAGACAAAGTCTTGGATCAACCAGGATGAGTCTCATATTTGCGCTTGCTTCTTCAACCGCCCAAGGGCCAGATTAGAAGTTGCGTACAGATGTGTGGATTTGAACCTCGATGGTCCCCTGTATAGGGAAAAGCAGCTTGGTGGGTCCGAAATAGAAATGTCACATCTCTTCCCCAAATCCCTGTATCACCAAACCGCTTTGCCCCAAAAAACCAGCAGCTGTGGTTTAAGTACTTCTTGTATATTATTTAGTTTGTCCCTCATCTCCTCTAGCCCCCTTCCTTTCTCCTCGTTCTTTTCCATTTCAGGAAATAATTTTTAAGAAACCGAAAAATAGTTTGAGAAACTTTTGTTTCCCGCGGCATGCAGCCAGATATCTCTTTCCACCCCACTGTCTCCTTGGGTCACATAGGTTCGGCAGGTTTTTGAAGCCACGCTAACCTTGCTCAGCCTGTTAACTGGAGGCAAGGAAGGTGGCATGAGGGGCCTCAGTCTGTCTCTCAACCTCGCCTGGTTCAGGGCTAGAGGCCTGTCTGGGTGCCCAGTTGTACCTCTTGGAGCCTGCCTTCATGGGTTCACTTAAATCAGGAGATTACTCCTTTGTTGCTTGCAGGTTTTGCAGCTGGGAGAGGTGGGGGGGGGGGAGGAAGAGGCGATCAGATGAAAACTGACCTTTGCAGAAGCACAGCTCCAGCAGGACTTCCCGGCAAATGGTCCCAGGCTGTGATTATGTTAGCCGACTGTGTCATTAAAACCAAGAGAGCTGCCGGAGAAACAATTTACCAATTAGCGTTTAAAAATCTACAGCGTAATGCTCTGCTGGGGGAAAAAAAATCCATCTCAGGCAAAGTTCTGATTCTTCCCTCCCCTCCCCTTCCCCTCCCTGCCACCTTCCTCCCAGCCTGCTTTTGAGAAGTGTTTACTAAGCAGCTGCAGCACAGTTTATCATCTGGCAAAACCAGGGATCTGGAGTCCACAGGATGTTGGAGCAGGTTCTCATTCCTCTCCTGAGCCCTGGATTGTCCAACGGTGCAGAAAGGAGTCTTTGGGAACTGCATTTATTGATCTGCATTATTTTAATGACATCTCAAAGGCACAGGGCAGAGTACACCCCCCGAAGAGTGCTTCGCTCTGCTAGCACCAACCAGTTGGTGGTCCCTGGCCCCAAGGAGGCACATATGGCTTCACCTGGGGCCAGGATATTCTCCATCAGCTCCCTGAGAGCCAGCACGATATAGTGGTTAAGAACATCAGCTTCTAATCTGGAGAGCCGGGTTTGATTCCTCGCTCCTCCCCTTGCAGCCATCTGGGTGACCTTGGGCCAGTCAAAGCCCTGTTAGAGCTGTTCTGACGGAGCAGTGATATCAAGACACTCTCAGCCTCAGCTACCTCACAGGTTGTCTGTTGAAGGGAGAGGAAGGAAAGGCAATTATAAGCCACTTTGGGTCTCCTTCTGGTAGAGAAAAGCGGCATATAAGAACCAGCTCTTCTTCTTCTTCATCTGGGCCCTGACGGAACCTGCACAGCTCCACAGGGCCTGAGGGATGGAGTTCTTCCGCCAGGCCTTTGGTTGGGGCCAAAGTTAACATCTCCTGAGGCCCTACCTATTTCCTATCTCACCAAAATGATGGGTAACTATTCCCTCTGTTTTGCACCTGGACTTGATCACGACATGCTTTTGTTTGATGGCCATATATAAATGAAATCCCAATTTGAGAAGTTCCTCAAAATTAACAATGATTGTTTATTTCTTACATTCTCAGCGAACAACCCCACAATACCAGAGCTGATGCCTTATTGATATCCTTTACTTTCAATTGAGAAATCATATAATTTCCACACTGAGAACATATTCAGGATCAATCACTGAAGAAAGTTCAAGAAAGCGGGACCCCGGTCTGATTGCTATATTTTACTAAAGTAGTTTATGAATGTAAGAAATAAACAATCATTGTTAATTTTCTGGAACGTATCCAATTGGAATTTCATTTATATATGGCCTTGTGATTTCCTGGGGTTCGGTGAGGATCATTGGAGGAATCGACAGTTCAGTCTTATTTATTTGACTAGCTTCAAAGCCTGTTCCTGAGAACGGGCCTTGAAAGGGCCCCCTCCCCTGGCCCCCGCCAGGCAGCTTAAGGTGGCTTTGGGCTGCAGCTCGCAGCCGGATCAAGTGAGACAGGCAGGGGCTGGCCAGCTCATTAGCAGGCCCAGGACAGAGTTCATTAGCAGGCCCAGCCTAGCAGGGGGCTTGACTGTTCTAGCTGCTGTCTGCTGGGAACGGGGGAGGTTTTGGAATGGTGACTCCTTATCTAATGGAGGAGATATTGGATGGGTCTTCCGCTGAACTAGCTGGGTCCTCCAGCCAGGGGTCATCATAATATAAAGGAGGCTTAAATGTCACTTTGAAGGGGAGAGGGAAATTAAAAATTTGTTGCTGTTTGTTATCTTAAGATTTTGGGGTTTGACATTCTCCTGATGAAGAACCTGAAGCCGGTTTTGCTGGAAGTCAATGCCAACCCCAGCATGAGAATTGAGCATGAAAAAGAGGTAACTCCCCCCCGCTTCAGCATGCTACTCTTGGGGGTCATTTTTGAGGGGTGTGTGGTCACCCAGATCCAGTCCCATTCGTCATTCTCATCCACTCCTGCTATCTGTTCCTCATTCCAATTTTAACTTGCCACCTAATAGCTTTCTCTGTCCTCCTGTCCATGTCTATATACGTTCATATTGATTAACAGAATCTCTGAGGATTTCTTTATATATTTTTTGGAATCGTTGCCAGTTTTATTGTCAATATTTTGGGTTTTTTTCTGCATTCTCATTTTCCTTGCTTGTAAGTTCCCACGTCTTCAGGCTCCCCCCCACCCACATGTGTTTTGCTCTCTCTAGTGGTCAATTCAATATTACACCAATTCACATCGTGTAAAAACTTGCAGTTTAAAACCTGTAGGGAGGTATGCTGGATATAGTGTAATGTCGAATCAATCACTAGAGGGAGCCAAACACATGCAGAAAAGAAGCGCCCCCCCTCCCCCCAAAAAAACAGGAACTCACAAGTGAAGATAATAAGAATGTAGAGAAGTCTGTAATTGAATTTCTGAAACCTTCTGTGCTCCATATATCTTTCTGTTTGCTATGAGCCCAGCCTTTGCTATAAGGTTACAATCCCCCCTTCTGGTCACCCCCATGAGTGCGATATTACAGCTTTTAAGGCTCACCCTACTAGCTGGCTCCTCCCCTGGAACCTCGATTTCATGCCCTCCAGGTCAGTTGGGTCCTCCCATGCCTCGGGGCACCCCTTCTCCACCCAGGGCCTGGATCCAGCCTTATCCAACGGAATGCCTGTCAGGCCAGCCAGACTGTCTGCACAGGGATTTCACATGCTTGCGGCCCTGAGCTGTGCTGCTCTGTGCTGACCTTGAAGACATAACCTGCCCACCGTCCTTGTGGTCCTTGGCCCACCTGAGGCTGGCAGGTCTTCCTGTCACTCCTGTTATTCCAGGTAGTTTTGCTGTTTGCAAAAGCTGAGCAGGAGGAAAGCAAGCCGATCCATAGACAAGAGGCGACAGGAGCCTGAAGCAGCAATAACAACAAGGCTACCAATCAGATCAGGCCAAAGACACCCAGCATTTGATCTCTGGCCAGAGCAGCCAGGTTTCTCCTGTAAGCAAACGAGCAGGGTGGCCGCCTTCTGAGTCTGGCCAACTCTCTGTGGATTTCCATGCTTTAAAAAAGAACCCTTCTGGATCCAGTTGCCAAGATGCTTCTGGGAAGCCCCCCCCCAAAGATGCTTCTGGGAAGCCCCCCCCAAAGAGCAAAGAGTCAACAGCGATCTAGCACTCAGGGTCAAGCCACCCTATTTAACTTTTCTTGAGTGGTTACCTGGGTGTAGTCAACAGCTGTAGTTTTGGTAGCCCTGTGCTGGTCAGGCACTGCAGTCCATGAGGAAAAAGGGCTTAAGCATCCACCCACACACATCGTATTCCTAACCTGAATCAACCAGGGAGACCTTGTTCTAGGCCACCTGAGAAAATTTGAAAATTTTAAAACAGGCTGGATAGCCATCTGACAGAGAGGTTGATTCTGTGAAGGCTTAAGGGCGTGGCCAGTTACAGTGGATGAGCAATAGGATTGTGAGTGTCCTGCATAGTGCAGGGGGTTGGACTAGATGACCCATGAGGTCCCTTCCAACTCTATGATTCTCTGATTCTAATAGTAAAAGGCCCCATGGTTCTCTTCTGAACTGAGCCCTTGAGCCCTTGGAAAGAATGAAACTCCAGGGACACCTGTCGGCCCGACCTGGGAATGTCACTGGGAGGCATATATTGTTAAGTCAGGCCCTCTGACATATCCCACTTCTGCACATGGAGGCTCCACCCAGCATCGTAGGTAAGAGTTGCTGACAAACCTCTCTAAGACCAGCCTTCTGCTAGGAAGCAAGCCTTGCCATCTTGAACTAGTTGCGGTGAGCTGTTTGGCAAGGAATATAGTGGGACGGTGGGGGGCCGGATGCCTTTGCCCTGACCAGCCTGTCCTTTGGATTCTTAAAGCTTTCTCCAGGAGTTTTTGAGTGTGTCCCCAGCCCTGTTGATGAAGAAGTCAAGGTGGCCGTGATCCGGGACACACTGCGGCTAGTGGACCCCCATAAGAAGAGAAAGGAAGATAAACTGTAAGCATCTCCCCACCACCACCCATTTTGTCTTTCTGTTCAGTGTTGGGCTCCTTAGTAGCGAGCTGCAATAAGGCCTGTGTATTCTTTTTTTTCTAAATTCTGCGGTAAGAATGGGGGGGGGATAGAGCCTGAAACTTGAATAATCTGCATCATTCTTTTTATTTGCATGATCTGCATTTTTTTAAAGCTCTTTTGCATTTTTATTCTGCCTTTTCTGATCATGGGAGGGGCAAGGTCTGTGACTAGTACAACTCTTCTTCAGCATCTCCTCTACCTCCAGAGATTTCAGCCGCTGTGGCAAAAGCCTTTGGAGGTTTTACAAGCAGCCTTAAGGACTAGAAACTTGATTAAAATGGAAAGGTGAATTTTGTCCTATCCCCTGCCCGTATCCATTGCTTTTCACTGTGCTTGCATAAATTTGCGCATACACAGAACCTCACGATCCACTAGGAGCATCTCCCACACAAGGGCTTTTTGAGCGAACGGCAGCTGTGTTGAGGGTGAAAGATGTCTCCCGAAATGAGTGACAGAGAACAAGCCGGTGAGGTCTTGCATTGGAGCTCCTTTTTTCTTGCTCCAGTGCCAGCTTCGCTATAGAGATTTAATTACCAGCCTGCCTCTTTCCTTCTCTACCATTTCTCTGCCCCCCTCCCCGCAGTTGTGTTTTCATTTTAATAGCCTGCTCTAATATTAGATCCAAGAGCTTTAGTAATTTGCACTTGCTGTTCTACACATTTTCGATTCCTGGGCATCATCTCCGACTCTTGAAATCCTGCAATAGAGGATTTGCATATCCATTCACTTTGAAAGCCACCCGAAGTGGTGGTGATGAATTGCTTATCCCATCCTGGCTGAAATGTGTGGAAATTGCATGTACAAAAAAAAATCACTCTCTTGTTTGGCGAGAATCAACTCGGCCTTTCAAACTACCTCCTCTTCTCCTTCCGCTCCTCCAAATGGGGTCTGCCAGCAGCAAGTGTGGGCACAAACACTGCCCTTGAGTGGGACCCAAACCAGCCCAAACCAAAATGGTCACCGGCCAGAAACAAACTCAGAGGTACAATTCTTCTTTTCCAGAATTTCCATGATATAAGTTGCCGGCCAGAACTACCACTGTTAATCCTTTGTACTCTACATCAGAGGTAGTCAACTTGGTGTCCTCCAGATGTACATGGACTACTATTCCCATGAGCCCCTGCCAGCGTTTGCTGGCAGGGGCTCATGGGAATTGTAGTCCATGGACCTCTGGAGGACCACAGGTTGTCTACCCCTGGTTTAGGACACGACTGCTTGGTCGGAGCGCAGGGCGCTGTCTTTGTGCCACGTCAGTCCAAGTGAGTCCATCTTGCTCGGAACAGTCTTGTCTCTTCTGACTGGTGGCAGCTCTCCAGGGTCTCCCAGCACCTCCACCTGAGATCCTTTATAAGGGGGTGCTTGGGAATGAACAAGGAACTTTCTGCCTGCAAAAGAGGTCTTCTAATGTTCTAATGGTTAGCCGTGTCTCCTCCCTGCTTCTTAAGCATGATTCATATAAAAAAGCCCAAATATCTGTATGGAAATGAAAATACCATGCTTAAGTTTACATTTAATTCAACTAAAAAAATGAAGAGTAGAATATGTTAAATACAAGAATTCCGAAATTTAAATGATTAACATGCACAGAATTTGAAGCAATTTGGTGCCAATTTTTTCTGGGTTTTGATAGGAGATTGTTCTGCAGGATGGCTATAATACCCCTTGTTGCTTTCCCCCAATATTTCATACTCAGAGGTACACTCCCTCTGATCATGGAGGTTTTATTGCTTTGCGCTACAGTGACCGATAAAACGCTTCTCCATGCATCCATCTAATCTTTCTAAAACCCTTTAATATTGGCAGCCACTGCAAACTCCAGTGGCAAGGAGTCCCATAAGCGGATTGTGCTGTCTGCTGTCTGCTCTTCGGGCTCCTTAGTTCCCAGTGCTGGATGGAGGCCCATCTGTATCTTTACGATAACTCAGGATAACTCCCTTTAAGTTCTCCTTGTTGGTTTGCATTTTGCACCTGTGCTTTCTGCTTTGGCTCTGGTGTCCTTCTGTGCATACAAGACCACGGATGAGGCTGCCTGCACAGAGAAGCCGTGCGAGAATGTTCAATTTTAATTAAATACCTTATTACAAAGCAGTTCTTCAGAGGCACAGAAGGAGCAAATGACGGCTTTCCCACCATGTTTCTAAGACATCGGTGTGCTTGAGGGTCCGTGTCTGTTTTGCTCTTGTTAGGCAAAAATAAGCAATCCCCTTTGACTCAGAATCTGTGTTGACCACAGGACTGGCTTTGCTCTTTGTTGAAGGTTGAAGCGGAGAATGGAGACCTGGTAAGAAAAGCCTCCGTTAATTTCAACTCCCCAGTTTGAACAGAGGCCAGCCAAACACCATTCATTCATTCATTCATTCATTCATTCATTCATTCATTCATTCATTCATTCATTCATTCATTCATTCATTCATTCATTCATTCATTCATTCATTCATTCATTCAGGACTAGACCTGTTTCTTTTGTTTGCTCCCTTGTAGACTGCATCTGCACATTGAAGTTCTGTTTAGATGTCTGTAATGATGCACTCCTTTTTCTTCTAACTTCTGTTTAAAAAGCCATCAGAGCTACAGAAGCTATGCCTACATCTTGTGCCAGGGAGTTCCACATGTTAATTGTAAGTTTTGTGGAGCAGCCTTTTCCTTGTCTTGAGGCCATTGCCAAACAGTGTGATGGAGTGACCCCGAGATCACTCTGTTCATAACTTCACTGCTCCCCCCCAGTTTTCTTTTCAAAAACTCTTTTGCCTTCTTTTCATGGGTCAGATGTTCACATGGTTTCTTTGATGGCTAATAAAGATGTGGAGGGCATCTTTGGTTGTTGCTGTTGGTCGCCAAATCGTACGAAAGTGGAAGCGGCAATCTTCCCTGATCCAAATGGTATATGGTGTCTGTTAGTGTTTGAGACAGGCCAAAAGGGTGTGATCCTGGACCTTTGTCTGTTTTTGTCCCCAAAGGGCATTTCCTATGGGTCAGTCAAGCTCTTTCAACTTTGCTAGCGTTGCAAGCAGCAGATTTGCCACAATCCGGCTATTGGGGGGGGGGGGGGACTTCACTTGCCTCTAATCATCTCAATTAAAGCAAGTGAAGCGTCAGAGACAAAAGTGAGTTGCAGATACTGCTCTAAAGTGCTTTATGATCTGGAGAAAAACATAATAGCTCAAAGAAATATTCGGTAGTGTAATTCCCTCCCCCCCCCCTTTCCCCTTTTATAGATGTCTGATATCTTTTCCCTTATGAAATTATCTATTACTTTGAGTTAATAACGTCCTGCTTTGATTACAAATTACAATATACATCTCGACCAGCTTTCTCTCTGTAACAACCTTCCCCAGCCGTTAGATGTGGCGAGAGTTGTGAGCAGAATTACGTTTGGATCACCGACAACTGTGGGTGGAACTGGCAGCCTGGAGTCTAGTCCCATGCCTCTTCTTTTGCAATATCTCCTCCAAGCAACCCACATCACTGAGCCAGAACTTTCCCCAAGTCCTGCTGCTTCATCTCATCATGTCTTTACTTTCTGCCTAGGAGTCTTGCAAACCCAGGTGCAAAGATAGCTGTGAGACTCGAGTTTGGGGAAATGGATAATTCAGAGAGTCATGCTTGGATTGGGGAGATCCAGGTTCAAAGACCCCTCACCTATCCCCATGAGGGTCACAGGCTGATTTGGGGCCAGTTGCTCCCTCTCACCTGAAAGTATCTTATAGGGTTGTTGTTTAGATCAAATGGGAGAGGGGGGGAACCCACATAGGCTGCTCTTAGAATGTGGGGAACGGTAGGGGATGGATAATAAGGAGCATAGTGGATAATGGGCATTGTGGAAGGGGAAGGAGAAGGCAGTGGGGAATCTCAAAGGCTCTTGGTGGAGACTTCTCAGGTCTGATGTGACTGGCAGGCTTCTCTGCCTGAGCGTTTGCATCCATAGGTTGTATCTGCACCATAAAACTACACAGTCCTGTGGCACCTGGAACACTAACAGCCTGTGTTCCAGAATGAACTTTTGTAAGTCAAAGCTCCCTCATATACGACAGTAGTAAGATGATTTTCCTCATTATTGCCCAGATGATTACAGAAGGAGAGGGACAAGAGGAAGGAATTTAGCAAAGAGATCCCTGACGTCATGAATCAGGGGTGATTCTCTGTGTCAGGAACTCAAATTGCCTGGGTAGTTTTAGCAAGAAGATGGGAGAGCTTGGAGGTTCCAGCCACTCTCACATGCAGTGAATAAAAAAAATGCATAAAGTAAGGTAAATAACAAACCAATTAAGGAAGAGGCAGTTTGAGGCACGGGAGAAGCGGTCAACATCCGTAAAGGTTCATGGTAGATGAGCTTAGTTTTTAAGGGGTCACTGGACTTTCTTATATCGCTACAAGAGACTAACATGGCTACCCCCACTGGATTTATCTGCGCAATACAGTTCTGTCATTTTTATAGCACTTTAAATGTTGGACTTCTCAAAGCATCCTGGCGATTGTAGTTCAGTGAGACAGCCAAGAATTTTCTAATGAGGTTTACGGAACCGTCCCCGAGGTTCTTGTCAATTGGTGTGGGCACTGCTAAACCAACAGAAGTCATAATATTTTCGTGGATAGTGGGCACCCACGCTTTCTCCTTCCAACTGTTTTGTGGAGGCGGAACAAGCCTTTTGAACAGCCGAACTAAGTGGGTAGCGCAACAAAGCTTTGAACTGTCCTTTTACATGAAAGTAGCAGTTTAATTAAAGTGACCCTTTGGGCATTGGGATTTGCTCCCCCAGCTGGTAATTGATTTCAAGAGGTTTCACAGCCTTTAGCCCTTCTGGGAGGTTTCTACCTCTATAGTGGCCACAACAGGCAAAGGCCTTAAGTATAAACCATGGAGGAAGCCTTAATTGCTGATGATTTCTTAGAGCGTTTTTAATTTTTTTTGGAACATGTGCATTTTCTGTAGGACTGTCAGGCTTAAATGGGGGCTGTGCCTCCAGTTATCAGGCATTAGGCTGTCTGACGGGTGTTTAATTGGATGCCATGTACATCGCTTGGGCCTGTCTGGGCACCAAACGGCTTCTGAAGATCATTCCATGTCAAGTCGAGCTTTCCTTCCCCTTGCAGCTCTAATAATTTTGCTTCCCTGTTGTGCCAAAAAGAAATGCTTGAGCCCTGCTTTATTAGTGCTAATTAGCCTGGAGAAAAACGGGAGTTTTTTGGGGGGGGGAAGAGAGACAGTTGTTGTTTGAGTAACTCATTTTCATCATTTTAAAAGGCTGCACTTTCTTTTCACGAGCTCCGTAACGACGGTGCAGAACTCGCCTGCCTACACTCAGAGGCAGGTGGGAGAGGGGACCTGGAGACTGAGGGACCACAAGCCGAATCGAAAGGGCTGTCCCCATGTGACAGTGATGGTCTTCTCCCACTTGTTTGTTTTATTATTTTTCATTTATTATTAAACTTATTGGTTGCCACTTTTTCGGCCAGCTGGCTCGCGGCAGTCCACAACAAGAGAGTCAATCAAACCTGACCCTCCCGCCCAGTAACCCCACTGGGCTCCAGCAAATTGACCTGGCTCCTGCCTCAAGGTAGGTGTGGATGTTAAGAGTTTTCTAGATGTGGAAAGATTAAAACAGGGGTAGTCAAACTGCGGCCCTCCAGATGTCCATGGACTACGATTACCATGAGCCCCTGCTAGCGAATGCTGACAGGGGCTCATGGGAATTGTAGTCCATGGACATCTGGAGGGCTGCAGTTTGATTACCCCTGGATTAAAACATTTGGAGGAAGGGGCCCTATAGATCTTCCTTGCCCTGGCCTCAACCAAACGCTTGGTGGAAGAGCTCTGTTTTGCAGGCCCTGTGGAACTGTGGAAGCTACATCAGGACCCTCAGCTCTTCCATGAGCTCATTCCACCAGGTAGTGGCCAGGACCGAAAAGACCCTAACCCTGGTTGAGGCCAGGGGTCGCTCATGTGGGCCGGGTATCACCAACCTGTTAGAATTCACTGAGCGAAGAGCTCTGCATGGTGCATAGGGAGTTCTAATAAAGTCATAATCCTTAGTAGGAGCTAATTCTATAATTTATAATGCCTTGCGGATCTATAACCATCTTTAGCTCAAACGTTATCAGGTTTGACACTAGGGGAACAAGCTGGGGGGTGGGAGGGAGGTTGTTCTGCAGGCACAGTGCCATAGTAGAGAAAGCCCTGAGCTTTGCAGCCACCACCCCCACCCCTGCAGCTGGGACAGGCAGAGAAAGAAAAAACCTAATATGGAGCAGTTGGTATTACTAGCATCCCCATATTGAAGAGCCAAAGGCCAATACATATGCTATATTATTCAATAGAGGTTGAATTTCACAATTTGGATATTCATGATATTTACATGCAAAGGACAGCCATTGAGGAAAATGTCCATTTGAAAATGGGACATATCTAGAAATCGTTCTGGTTGGATCCTATACGAGAATAAACAAGAACAAAGAACCCTTTACTTCATTTATTTTGTAATAATTTAAATAACATTTATAGTAGCCTTGGGATAGGTTTTCTCTTTCTCTCTTTGTATTCACTACAAATTGTCCCACTTGTCTATATTTGCTGGGACAGGCAGAGCTGGGCCCATGAACCCTAGACAGGCTTATGAGTGACCCTTCAAGAGTCAGGATATTTTCTCCTTTTAGTGGTGAAGAATGACTGACCCTTCAAGGCTTTTGGTCCAAGGCCATTAAGAGCTCTAAGGGACAGAACCAGCACTTGGAACTGACAAGTAGCTCAGGAAGCTTTTCTGGGACCAAGGAGATCCTTAGTTGAGTTGGATCCTGGCTAATGCTTCCAAGGACACAAGGATTTCCTCCTATAGCGTGCCATTTTCTCACCTTCCCCCCTCCGGCAGCAGCCTGAAATGCCCCCTGAAATCTCACTAATAGGCTTTCAGGGGGCATTTCGGGTAGCTGTGGGAGGGGGGAGGCAGGGAAATCATGCTGTGTGCCAGGAAGTCCTGCATGCATCGGGATCAAAGCCATGCTTATCATCAGCCCTCGGAAGCAGCCTGGCTGTCTCATCTTGAACCAGCGGAAACTTCTGAACTGCCTTTAATAGCAGCCCTATGCAGGGCTTCTACAGCCCTCAAGCCTGGATGTCATCAAGGCATGGGGCACTAGGGGTGAGTCTTGCTTTCAGAGGAAGGGTGGCAACTCATGAACTTTGCATACCACAAAGATCCCTTCCATTCACAACGGATCTTTCTCTACTGCATATCTCTCTAGAGCCAGCATGGTGCAGTGGTTTAGAGTGACAGCCTCTAATCTGAAGAAACAGGTTTGATTCTCCGCTTCTCTTCCGCATGCAGCCAGCTGGGCAACCTTGGGCCAGCCATAGTTCACTCTGAGCTCTCCAAGACCCACCTACCTCACAGGGTGTCTGTTGTGGGGAGAGGAAGGGAAGGCAATTGTACAGCTTGGTGTAGTGGTTAGGAGTGCAGACTGGGTTTGATTCCGCGCTCCCCAACATGCAACCAGCTGGGTGACTTCGGGCTTGCCACAGCACTGATGAAGCTGTTCTGACCGAGCAGTAATATCAGGGCTCTCTCAGTCTAACCTGCCTCACAGGGTGCCTGTGGCGAGAGGAAAGGGAAGGGGATTGTAAGATGCTTTGAGAGAAAAGTGGCATATAAGAACCAACTCTACTTCTAAGCCACTTTGAGACTCCTTCGGGTAGTGAAAAGCAGGGTATGAAGAAAACTGGTCTTCTTCATCCAGGGGTCTTGATGGCTGGGAGTGGGGCTCTGCAAACCACTGGGAACATCTGGCCTCATCCTTCTGTTAAGCTTAAAATCTTTGTGCAAATGCACAAAAGCCACAATATCAAAAGTTCCAATAACCCAAAATAAATCAGGCAAGAAAACTCCTGGATGAAGCAAAGAGAAAAGTTTATTTTATGCAAAATATGGAGATTAGAACTGCACAGCAAAGATGGCTGAAACCATGATCTCTGACCTCCCAGGGCTGGAGAAAAGGTTTCAATACTTCACATTCCTATACTTTTACAATACCCATAATTGATTGGTACATACACAGATGCTAAGTATTTAGGATGGCCTTGGGTTGGTCAGATACCAGATCCATTGTTTGGATTTTGCTCCGATAGGTCACAAGAACTCTCAATCTGGTGTTAGGAGTGGGCGTCAGAACATCACTTCCATAATCATTTGCATGGAAATTGCCCTTGGATGGGCACATCTTTTACAATGACGATACGAAGGAGGAGCAATTAGTCTCCTTAGAACCTAATTGGCTTCTTTGTATTACTGCTATGGGATTCCACGAGGCATGCAGTTTACGTGCTGTCTCTGCTTGCCCACCAGGGCACCTCCTGACCTTTTGGGTGAACTTTGGTCATCCTGGTCATACATGTTGGTCATACATGCTGGTTATGATTCAGCTGAACAACTATACAAAACAGTGACAGCATTCTTGTAAACTATGTAGGAAACAATCCCACAAATTCTACAAGGCTAGCTTTCCTGAGGCATCTTCTCTCAGGCCTATCACTACAAATAACTTGGATCTTCCCGTCTCCCTTGTTTGCTGCTTTAGTCACAAGGCTAGCCATGCTTGGAGACTGCCAGCCAATCTCAGGGGTGGGTGTTTCTCACCTCCCAGGGGCTGCCCAGGCCTGAAGACAATGCTGAGCCCTGAGCACATGAAGTCAATAGTCACTCACATACAGAGCCTGCAGGTCGGCCCAACTTATAGTCAAGTTTATTAGGGTCCAAAGCTGGAGGCTCCATATGTGAGTGACTGTTGACTGCATATGGTCAGGGCTCAGTGCTCTCTTCAGGCCTGGGCAGCCCCTGGAAGGTAAGAAACATAAGCCCCTGTGATTGGCTGGCCACACCGAGTCTTCTGATTGGCCAGCTCTAGTCCAACTCCAGGGATCTTGGCCTTCTGCCACTTCAGTCTCCTTCTCAAGAGGCTGACCCGAGGGGCCTTGGATTGGAGAGTGCCCCTTCCCAACTCCACAATTGGGCATAGCTGTCCCTGGCCCAGTCCTGACAAGCTATTGTGTGTCTCCACATCCAGGCATTTCTTTTTAACACTGCCGTGTGCTTCTGACTTTGTTAAAGGAGGGCATTGTAAATCAGGAAGGGAGGCGGGAACTGAATTAATTCGGGAACCGGTGCTGTGATCACAGCAGCCACCTTTCGGAGACGGAACGGTTGTCACGTCTCTGCGACCTGGAGCTGTCAGGACCGTCTATAGAGACGTCCTGAGACGCGGGTCCAGGAAATTAATTTATGGGGAGAAGTCATTAGTGGGGAATGCGGCACTGGCATCTGTGAGTAAACAAGCATGCGGCTGTCAAGCAGCTGTTGTTGTCTGGGATGACAACAAAACCCAGAAAAGCACACCTTGCTAGATTCTCTGTTCGAATCGTTGAGCCAGAGGGAGCTTGAAGGCCCTCAAGCAACATCCCTTTCCCTTGCCCCAAAGCCAGAGCACAGCAGGGGATTGTTTTGTGTTGATCAGGTAGGGAGCCCACAGGGCTGTGAGTTAGGCCTCGAGAGGACTGGCCCTAGCAGGGGCCACCTGGTCTTAGTAGAAAGGAGAAGGTGGCAGGTTCTAAATGGCAGGAAGAGATTCCAAGGCAAACTTTTCAGATGGTTGCCATGTTGTTCTGCAGTGGAACAGTTAGATTTAGGCCCAGGAACACCTTAGGGACCCACAAGCATTCCAGGCTGTAAGCTTTCAATAGTCAAAGCTCCCCTTGTCCGTCACAATAGAAGTGGAGATCTGAATCCTTATTATATATTGTACTTTTTCATCCTTTAGAAGCATTCTTTACAATACCCCTCCCACTTTCGGAATGAGATATAGAGACTCATAGATTTCTATACCTACTTCTCTTGGATGAAGGGCACTTTGACTCTTAAAACCCTGGTTGGTGCCCCTGGACTCAAATCCTGCTAGATTCCAAGCAGGAAGGCTAGAGTCATGTTCTTCAGGACCCGGGAGAGCTCCCAAGGAAAGCTGGAGAGTCATCCAGACAATCCAGCCAAAGCTGTGCTGAGATTGGGCATCCCCTGCGCAGGATGAGGCTGCCAGAGCTCAACGCCTCAAGAAACGTTGCAGCCCTGCTCCTTAATGGGGAGTCATCCCTGTGTGCCTTTTAGGGAGGGGGCGGGGGTGTTGTCCCTGAGCCTTGAGGAGCCCTCTTCTGAAAAATCCCCCATTGAAGGCATTCCAGAGAGAAGTGAAAAAATCTCTTTTAAAGTTATTTCCCAAGCTTTCCTGTTGTGTCCCCTGCTGTTCATTGGGTTTTTCTTTTGTGCAATGTGTTTAGTAGTGGGTTTTCCCCCTCCCCCTCTTGTCACGCACATTTGGACGTGTGAAAAGCGACGAATCTTGCAAATCATAAAATGGATGGAAAGGGCTGGGACTCCAGCTTGGGGCTTTGCAGAGTGAGCTGCCCTGTGGCCCTGGGAGTTGCTCTTTGCCTCTCAAGGACAGCCATCGACCTCAGCTGGTGAATGAGCTGATTCAAACCAAAGCCAGAAGGCCCAGCCGTGAGACTCCAGCATGACTCAGATGTCTCCTGGAAAGATGTTCAAGGCATAAAGGAAAGCAACAGAGACAATGTGCAATTGAAGGGGAAGCACATAGCAGGTGGAGCTGGTAAAGCAGAGGAGCAAGAGTTCTCAGTGGACATAGAGTAGAACCAGAAGAGACAGTGGGGATAAACCCACGATGCTGCCAATGCCCCCTTGGCCATGTGCATTGCTGCATTTTGCAGAATTCCTTCCTGCCTCTCCATGCTCTTTAACAGTGTATAGCATTTTAAATCCTCAGGGCCATCCGATGCACTTAAAGAGGGTTAGAGTGAGTCGCTGATTTGGACTCGCTAGTCTGTAAACATTAATAGACAAGAATGGATGGCCGTTTTAAAAGGTTTTAGTTTTTTCATTCCTCCCCCAGCAGTGTGGAATTGGCCTTGGCGGTAGCATGCTCATGCTGCAATTAGGGTGCTTGAGGTTGTCTCCTGTTCTGTTTCAGCCTGGGCCTCTTTCTAACCCTGTCAGGCTGTAGACGGGAACCAGCTTTTCCAATTAGAGCTGGTTTGACCCCTCTGCTGCTTGCATTGGCTGTGCTTTTTCTTTTTTAATGGCTCTCTAATGCTTTTAGAAATGGTTCCTACCCTTCTTCTTCTTTTTTTTTTTTTTAAAAGAAAGACTTCTTCTCAATGAAGTGTTTCTAATCTTGGTGGATCAAGGAAGTTTTTGATCCATCGCCTTGTTCCCGGCATTTGAGAGGGTATAAATCTATCTGTGCTATACGGGATTTGATCTGGTTTGATATTGCTGTGGTCTTAGACCAGCCATGGGCATTTACAAGGGATCCAAGTTGGAACTGAGCCTAGCCTAACATTCCCACCCAGGTTCCCCACTTTTGACGCATGCCCTGTGGACGTTCCAGGTGGGATACGGACGTATTTGTCATAGAAAGGAGCCTCATTTTGTTTCGTTGCCCCATGTTCTTGAAGCTCTTTCACCCAGCTCTTGTATGCTGCTCTCTCCCTCTCCCTCACACACACCCCTCCTGCAAATCACAACTTTTCTGCCCTGAAACCATCGTATACCCCAGCTTTCATCCCCAGTCTCAGCAAACTCAACGTCTGCGCCATGACCTTTCAGCTCATTCACCTCCGCTGCTTTCTTGCTGTTTCTCTCTCTCGGCGTTCTCAAACTCCTACTGCTATCCACCATCCACGCTGAAGGCCTTCTATAAATAAATGATGTGGCGAAGCTTCAGAAAGTTTTTGCTTCCCTGTCAGGGCATCGTAACTTGGATTGCAACCCTGGGCGGTCTTTGCAAGAGCACACAAAAACTTTCAGGCTAAATGCACCAGCAGCCCTTCAAATAGCAATGCAAGATCAATTTAGCAATGGCTAGGTGTCATGATAGCTTGATGGAGCCTCCATGTTCAGAGGCAGTCTACTTCTAAATACCAAAATGCTAGGATGGAATAAATTGTGTGTGTGTGTGTGTGTGTGTGTGTGTGTGTGTGTGTGAGTGTGGAAGGGTGCCTTCATGTTCTTCTTGTGAGTTTTCTGCAGGAATCTGGTCAGTTGTCCCTGGCAATGCAACAGGGTGCTCAGTTGGGCCCAATTCAGCAGGGCTCTCCCTTGTAGGAAAAGACAGTCTTCAGCTGGCTGTATTTATGGGGTTTTGAGCCAATGCTGGGTCACTCTTCCCCTGTAAATGCTGCTTTCACCCCCTTTATAGCAAGAGCCAAAGGAAGAAAAAATGGCAGATGTTTCCCACACTTGAGACCATTGTTCCTTTTTCTATGGATGAGGAAGCTACTCCTCCCCATATAATTGGTCTCTTGCATCTAAGATTCAGAGGTAGACTGTCTCTCAACCTGGAGGTTCCATTGATTCTTGTGACTAATTCCTGCCAGCAGACCTATTCCTCCATGAATTTGTTTTAATACAAAGGGATTACAGAGGAGGTCGCGAGGGACAGCTGAGTGTGTATGAGAGGGAAATCATAGCTTTCGCCCTGTCTTCACAGCACGAAATCTCGCTCTTCCTTCTGTCTCAGACATCCTTCAGGTGTCAGTTCTGCAGCCTCCCAAGTTTATTGCCTCCATTTCACAAGCGACTTAAAGGCCCCAGGAACCCTCGTCAAAGACAGCTGTTGAGCCTGCCTGGAGATTAGAAAAAGATCCTCTCCCATTAAGTATAAATTAACTTAATCACCAGGTATGGGAGATAAGCAGCATCAACATGGTCCCCAAAGCCTTCCTTAAAATTAAAATTCTATTTAAAAACCTGGATGGTATTTTCAACTCCCCCCCCCCCTCATACACTTCAGAGAGATTACAAGCGCCATAAAAGAAAAGTTGTTTTCCTGGAATCAGAGTGACAGAACTGGAAGCAATAAGGTGCTTATGCAACGGATCGTCTGCTGCTCACAGGAACCATTTGAGAGATTTTCAGGCAAGAATCAGTCTTCGGTTTCTTAGCCAAAGAGTTTAAGGCAGGAATGATCCAATGTGGAATATCTCCCCTCCCCTTTGTATTTTTTGTTCAGTTTTTGCTTTCGGAGATTTAATAGGTGTGGTGTACACAAGTGGTATGACTTGTAATGTGCAGTTTATACAGCATCTCAGCATACAGTGTATGCCAATGATATATTTAGAGTACATGAATAATTCTGGTTTATTGATGCTCAGATAAAATTGAGAAATGTACATTTTTATGGGGGAAGCGGTACAAGAAATGAGAATGATTCGCAGAAGGGAGAAGCAAAACAAAACTGGGCATTTTGGAGGAGACACATGAAACCTCTCCTCAGCGTAGACAATAAAACTGTTTTTCATTCCCGTTCCCAACGGAGAGCATCAAGTGACATGGCTTACAATGGCATGTAGTTCCCAGCAGTGTCGGGAGAAATTCTTCACACTGAACTCTGGAGAGGGGTTGGTGCTCCCATAAAAGTTATCCAAGCACCATGGTGATGTCAGAATTCTCATCCTTACCATAGTTCCTCTTAATATTTCCGAAATGGCCATCTGGGCGGCACTGTCCAGGACAGCAGAAGCCGCTGTCTGGGTCTAGCCGGGTCTGGCCAGCGCTTTGGCTCCAGCAGGCCAATCCGGATGCACCCGACAAAGCTGGGCACATCCGGATTGGTCCGGCCCCTGCAGCCACTGCCTCTGTGAGCCGCATGGCCAGCCTTGCCGCCAGACGCTTCCTGGACAGCGAGGAGGGCACTCCCACAGCTCAGGCCCTTCCCCGAGCCTGCACTCGGCCACCAGCAGCCACCCCAGCCCGCTCTTATTCTCATGGCCCGCTAGCACCCATTGCATTCCTGGATGCAATGAGTTTTTTTGCTAATAATATAATATTTTTTTATTTGTGTCCTGCTATTCCCTGGTCAGCTCAGGGCAGGTAGCAATAAAGTCATCATTGGCCATTCTGAGGGGAGAGCGGATGAACATAACCATATCTTAACACAGCCCGCGGCGCCGCGGACTAAATAAAGAAGAAGAAGAAGAAGAAGAGTTGGTTCTTATATGCCGCTTTTCCCTACCCGAAGGAGGCTCAAAGCGGCTTACAGTCGCCTTCCCATTCCTCTTCCATAAAGGCTTTGGGGGAGGAGTTAGGGCAGGCTCTGTCCGGGATGAGGAAGGGTGTCAATTGGCTCCTTCCTCTAGCCCAGCCGATTCCCGCCCTGGCAAAGGGACCAACTGCGAGCCGGAGCGCGGCTGCCAGAAGCTCCCTGCCCGGCGGCCTGACGTGACGCATCCGGCCGCCGCCCGAGGGAGCCCCCGGCAGCCGCGTGGAGCGCGGCTGCCGGGGGCTCCCTGCCCCGCGCCGTAACGTGGCAAGAGGCGCGAAGCGCCTCTCGCTGTGTCAGCCAAGGAGGAGGCCATCAGTGGAGGCTGAAGACACAGCATACCCCGCAGAAGACGGAGGATGGACCGCCACCGCCACCACCAGCGCGGCCCCCACCACGGACCAAGAACACCCGGGTAGGCTGCGGCGTGGGGGGGTGCCCACAACCAGCTAGCGCCCGCTGTATTGGAGTTACAGCGGGCTTAATTACTAGTATGGTCATATTGCCCCAGTTAAGAAAGCCTGGCTTAGGGGGGGTGGGAGCAGAGCGGGCCTCACTCACTCAGGCATGGCAGCCATTTTGATTTCAGAGGGTGCTGAATGAACAGGGAAACTCTGTTGGCAGACCTGGTTGTTTTGATCGCATGTAGTTATATCTTCTGCGTTGTTTTTCATCTTGTCAATGGATCTTTACATTGTTTTTAGGTTTCTGCAATCTGGTTTCTTTGTTAGCTGCCTTGAGAGATATGACCGGGTAAAATAAATAAACGAGAAAGAACATACGCTGTTGTTGGGAAGGACAGCTAAGGAACGAGCAAAACATATGAAAGGGCGGCTGGAGTGAAGAAGCAGGGGACAAAGGAAGGACGAAAGGGGGAGGCAGAAGGCAGAGGGAAAGAAGGTTGGGTGTGGGGCATTGTGGGAAGAAAGGGCATCAGAGAGAGAAGCCGGGGAAAGGAGCACATGTTTGCTTTCAGAGGAAGCTGGGAGCAGGTTGAGAACTTGGGAGTTTAAATGAGTGGAAGGCAGAGATGGATTTCTCTGGAGGAGTTAATTGAATGAATTTTATATAGCCCGGGGCACTCAGTGGAAGTCTATTACAAACCTTGCTTTCTGAGTGAGTTCCTACATTTGCAGTTGCATTCAGTGGCAGGCACAATATCCACTCACTCCAGGTTATTATTTTTGTTTTTAAAATAGCAGTATTTCTGTATAGCTTTATGTGTGCCATCCTGATGGAAATGACAGAGTCCCAACTCATTGTTGCATTTAGAATAGCCTTTCTCAACTTGTTTACTGTTGAGAAGCCAATGAAATATTCTTCAGGCTCAGGGAAACCCCAGAAGTGGTACAATTGTGCAGAATATGGTTGGGAAACATAGCTGTATACATGCCTATTTGGGGCTCCTCCCTTTAACGTATTTAGAAAATATGTAAAAAACAATTGTCTCCCTCCCATTTGGGAAACCCTTCCAAGGCTGTCCAGAAACCCCAAGGTTTCACAAAACTCTAGTTGAAAAAGCCTGATTTAGAGCCTTATTTTTCACACCATACATAAAACAGGGAACTTGTTGTTGTTGTTAGGTGTGAAGTCGCGTCCGACCCATCGCAACCCCATGGACAATGATCCTCCAGGCCTTCCTGTCCTCTACCATTCCCCGGAGTCTATTTAGGTTTGCAACTACTGCTTCAGTGACTCCATCCAGCCACCTCATTCTCTGTCGTCCCCTTCTTCTTTTGCCCTCAATCGCTCCCAGCATTAGGCTCTTCTCCTTTCTTCTCATGAGGTGGCCAAAGTATTTCAGTTTCATCTTCAGGATCTGGCCTTCTAAGGAGCAGTCAGGGCTGATCTCCTCTAGGACTGACCGGTTTGTTCGCCTTGCAGTCCAAGGGAAAAAACAGGGAACTACAAAAGATAAAAAGTTCAATTGACTCTTAAAGGAAAAGGGGAAATTACACAATTATTTATTTTTATTTCATTTATTTTGGATTTAGATCTCCGGAGACTCGTGGTGACTTACAATAAAATATTCATAATTTAATAACCCCCCCCAAAAAAAACTAACCGTCCAAGAATGGCAGCTAAAAAGATATCCTCTGCCTCCTGAGCAGACTAACCTAGGGGTGGGATGCAATGCTGTAAGTGCCGTAACCGGAAGAAGGGTCACATTGATCTTAACTCTGGCCTCGACCCAGGACCTGGCAGAAGGCGTATGTCCTTAGGGCCAGTGAGGTCTCCCCCTCACTGCACAAACAAAAGCTTTTTGCAGGCTTACTGGTAAATGGCATCTCGCTTTCCCCATTTTTGTCCCACTCCTTCCTGCAAGCAATTTAGGGCAGCGTAACCCCTTTTAATCTAAAAACAATCTTATGAGGTAGGGTAGACCAAGAAGGACAGTGATTGGCTCAAGTGTGCCTGGAAACCCCCGTGGCCCAGTGGCGATTTGAATTTTAATTCCAAAAACTTGTAGAGAACGTTCTCCAATTGTGTAATCCACTTTAGATGTCCAATTCTGCACGTTTACTAGTGCAACCATATTCCTTTTGAGATATAATGACCGGAACTACACCCAGCATTCCAAGTGTGGCTGCCCCCTAGAGCTATGAAAGGGCAATGTTAATGCTGGCTGTTTTTATTTGTGTTCTCTTTCTTAGTAGTACCTGGCATGGATTTTGCTTTTGTTCACATCTGAGATGGCATTTACATCAGGCTGTACACATATACCTTTAAGATGAGGTCACTGAGCACCAACTCAAGTCCTATGATCAAAGTTAGGGGTGGGGTTTGTTTGCTTGTTTGTTTGTTTGTTCCAGTATGCATCACTTTCCACTTAGATTGAACTTCATTAGCTTTGTTGTCACTTGCTCATCCCATTTGGATGCTCATCCTTTTGGTGCCATTTCCAAATGTGGCCACTAGGCATGTGCAATTTGATTCGATCCAGCCGAAAAGTCCCGGAATCAGTCTTGATTCAGGCACAAATTGGCCGAATCTGGTGCGGGTCGCCATTTCCCAATAAGTTTAAATGGCCGAATCAACCTTGCTCGAATTGTCGAATTGTGATTCGGTGCAATTCGACAATTCGAGCAAGTGGCCATCTAAACTTAAAAGGAAAAGAGATAGGGGAAAAGTTTTTAAAATCTTTCCTGAGCTTGGGGGTGGGGTGGGGTTGAGGTAGAAGCACCAAATTGTGGCTGTGGGAGCCTCTCCTCAAAAGAACCCCCAAGTTGCAAAAAGATTGGACCAGGGGGTCCAATTGTACGGGCACTCAAAGACCCCCATCCAACCTCCATTATTTACTTTGGTGAGAACAGGTGTGGGGGGGAGGGGAGTCAAGTCACAGCTGAGATATGATGACCCTGCAGAGTTTTCAAAGCAAGAGACATCCAGAGGTGGTATACCCTTGCCTGCCTCCATGTCACAACCCTGGAATTCCTTAGTGGTCTTCCATCCAAATACTATCCAGGGCTGGCCTTCTTAGCTTCTGAGATTTGAAGAGATCAGGCTAGCCTGGGCCATACAGTTCAAGGCACTAACAGAATGGGGACTAAACATTCTTCCTAATATTGGCTACATGGTCCCTCCTTTTCATCTACGTAGCTCCATCCTGATTCTTGGACATGCATCACTGTGGCAGAATATCGGAAACTGGGATTTAAATGCTTGATGGGCAAGGTAAGGGAAATCCCATTGGTCGCTTGGCACCTTTTCAGGGTTGTATTCCTTTATTTCCCTTGAGTTCTTGTTAGAGAGCTCTGACTAGTGCTGTGTCTGGAGTGGACAGGGGAATATAATTCTAGTTTATGAACCCTGACCAATACTTTCCCTTTTAATAGAGCAAAGTGACAAGCAGCCGATTAAAAATTGCAAAACAAGTCTCCCTCTTTTGATGGTCTCCCCCTCTCCCCCATTCCAATGCACAATCCACAAAGCGAGCATTTCTGTCTACACCTCTGCTTACCACTCGGGCGCTCAATAGCTTTGAACCTGTTAGCTGCTGTTTGGGCTGCTGGTACTCACACAGTTGTAAATCTCAGGGCCTTTAATTAGCGGTTGGAAATGTGGCTGAGGGACCCAAAAATGAGAGAAAGAAAATGTGTATTAGCATAAAGATTAAGGCCAGTGAGAATGAAGAGGATATAGCACCGACCGGGGGCGGAGGGGGGGGAGACATTAATAAATTAGTAATCATGTATAAAAGATAAGCAGCCTTGGATTTTCTGAAGCGTTGTTCAAATTGAAATTTCTTCTTTCTTCCCCCTTTCCTCCTCCTCCTTCTTCAGAAGGTCATTAATATTTTCTTCGCTGGTGATCCCTTCTGAAGGGAGATCTGTCGCCTGCCGCGGAATTAGAGAAGTGGATGGATTGGGGTCAGACATTAGTATGTAAATGAAGCGTCGCTTCTCTGGCTGGGGGGCACCGCAAGCCCCGCCTCATGTTTGACTGCTTCTTTCTTTAAAATCTGACTCTGCTTTCTCAGCCAGGGGATTTAATTCAGCACAGGTTCTGAAGACCAGAGGGCTTGGTTTCTGTCTTTAGTCCTGCTCACAGGCAGGTATCTTCTGTTAGGACTGTCCTTGATTGCCCTTCTGGTAAGAGAGCCAGTTTGGTGTAGTGGTTAGGAGTGAGTTCTTCTAATCTGGTGAGCCAGGTTTGATTCTGAGCTCCCCCATGTGCTGCCAACTGGGTGACCTTGGGCTCGCCACAGCACTGATAGAGCTGTTCTGACTGAGCAGTAATATCAGGGCTCTCTCAGCCTTACCTGCCTCACAGGGTGTCTGTTGAGGGGAGAGGAAAGGGAAGGGGATTGTAAGCCACTTTGAGACTCCTTTGGGTAGAGAAAAGTGGCATATAAGAACCAACTCTTCTTAGATACATGTGGGTTTCTCCAAATGGACCAGCTTTGGCACTACCGCAGGTCTTTAATTATAGTACAAACTGAAATTGGATAGAAAATGGACACAGCTCTGGGGCAAGAGTCTGAAACCCCTTCTCCATGTTGACCATGGTTCTAATCCAAATCAGGCATCACACACGTGGGAATGGAGGAGAACCTGCATGAACATCTGGCTGTGATTTATGATGCAAGGTTTCTGACACCAAGCCCACTGGGGTACTAATGTGTGAATTTAGTATATTGATGGTAGCAAATTGCCCTAGAACTGACCATCCATTGCCTTGTGCAGTCATGGGAGGGTGCTGAGTGGGTTCTCCTCCCCCTTTCCATTGCCTTTGGAGACCACAGGGAGTTGTTAGGAGGCCCAGCGAGGACCCTGCAGGTCACTAACTGTCTTTGTCCATGACCTTTTCTTGGTTCTTCCATCCCTCCCATCGCCCTCCAGATGAGGAATGCCTTTTTGGAATGTGAGAAGGTTGCTGGTTTCCTCCAAGCTTCTGCCATTTCCTTCATAATGCCTTTGAGGTCTTTTCTGTGAGAAGGAAACCCCCCCACTTTGATGTGCCAGCTCTGCTCCATGTCTATAGAAAGGGGCTTAAATATCATATCAAAGTGTGTGTCTTATTGTGCTTTATGAACCCTAACACTTTGTGTTCAATCACTACAAACTACTTATCAACTAAGGTTCCTGGGTAAACATGGGCACACAAGTGGTTTTTAATGAGCTGAGTTAGATTCACGGAAATCATTTCCCCAGATGCCTCCAGGCCCGATTCAGATCAGGACTGCAGCACTGGAAGAAAAGATCTGAGTAGCTTGAACATCATTTCCCGAAACAGGGGTTTCTTTCTTTCTTTCTTTCTTTCTTTCTTTCTTTCTTTCTTTCTTTCTTTCTTTCTTTCTTTCTTTCTTTCTTTCTTTCTTTATTTATTTATTTATTTATTTATTTATTTATTTATTTATTTATTTATTTATTTATTTATTTATTTATTTATTTATTTATTTATTTATTTATTTATTTATTTATTTACCGCTGCTCCCCAGAATGTCTCGTGGTGGTTTACATAATAAAATATTTAAAATACAATAAAACCCCCATAATTTACCCAATTAACATTAAAAAATAATATAACAGGCAGCAGTGGACATCTCTTCAATCCCATCTTGTTCAGCCTGAGGCCTGACCATCCCTCCAGTGAGAAAGGGAGCTGGTCCGATGGACCCTGGGATCCAAGTTGGAAACCCGGGACTCTGCCCTGGCCTCAACCGTACGCCTGGTGGAAGAGGTCCGTCTTGCAGGCCCTGCGGAAAGTTGGTATCTCCAGCAGGGCCCTCAGCTCTTCCAGGAGCTCATTCCACCAGGTTGGGTCTAGGACCGACAAGGCCCAGGGGTAGTCAAACTGCGGCCCTCCAGATGTCCATGGACTACAATTCCCATGAGCCCCTGCCAGCGAAAGAAAATGGACTATAGATACTGAGTGTAGCAAATGCTGTCAGGGGCTCATGGGAATTGTAGTCCATGGACATCTGGTGGGCCGCAGTTTGACTACCCCTGGTGTAATGGATCATGGCAAGCCAGATCAATTTAGCCACAGTTGAAGAAGGTGGGGATTCCACCCACCTTCATGCAGGTTTCCCACATAAAATGGAAATATATGCTGCAAACTGGAAAGGTCCTAATTAAAATCTCGCTTTCTAGACTTGGATGTGTCTGGCCCTGACCTACTGCAGCATGTATTTTCCACCCTAATTAGCAGTATCCTTTTGAAGTTAAATGATGAATAGTGTCCATAACTTGAACCAACTCAGTCTATGTAGAACCATCATATTTTCAGAGCAATCCCCGGCATCCTAGCACTGCAGCTCTGAGCCTTATTTTCAAGCTTTGGTGTTAAGGATGTTTCTGAATTTTGCATCCCTGCTGTTTTGGACTCTAATAATCCCAGTTTTGTTTTCGCTTTTCCCATATGTACATCAAGCTCACAAGGCTTTATTTTTGCTCCATTTCCTTGTGCCACTTTTTGTGTTAAATGTATGCAGAAACAAGGGGAAATAGAAGGGGAGTGGGATTGATAAAAAGGACAGTTCAACCACTGTCATTCTGTACCTTGACAATCACACCTAAGTGAGGTACCATGACGTTTTTGCCATAACTTGTCCGCACACATTAGTTAATGCACTTTCAATGCACTTTAGAAGTAGATTTTCCTGTTCTGCACAGGAAAATTCAGCTACAAAAGTACACTGAAAGTGCATTATCCTACACATGTGGAATGAGCCAGCTTGGAGGTTCCTGATGGGAACATGCAAGTTAAGACACTTGTAAGGGAGTAGGGGGTGATGATCAGGGAGAGTCTTGCACATCCCTAATGCAAACCTAATAAAGGAGGAAGTCCCTGTTTCATGGAAAGGAAAATATTGTTGGTCCTTTAAAAAAAATAAGTTAACTTAAAATCTAAAAAATGTGCATTGCGGTGCTGAAGCAGGAACGTGCTTTGTTCGGTTAGGCAATTGTTGCTAATAAACATTCCGAGGAGTGACAAGACCTTGCTTTTGGAGGGTAATGGGTAATGTTCTGGGTACTAGCCAATAGGTGCTTGCAATAGTTGTACACAGATCTGTGGAATAAGTTTTCATCTCCTTTCTGTAAGAGGAATTGTGCCGTCGTCCCGCCCCCCCAAAAAACCCAGCAAAACCAGTTTGACCAGAAATTTAAATTGAACAGAAAAACAATGTCATTTACTCCTAGAGTTGCCAGATCGAGGTTGGAAAATACATGGATATTTTTTGGGTGGAGCATGAGGAGAATGATATTTGGGGAGGGGAAGGACTTAACAGGCTATAATGCCATAATCCATCTTCCAAGGTAGACCTTTTCTCCAGGTGAACAAATCTGTACCACCTGGAGGTCAGTTGTAATCCCAGGAGATCTTCAGCCACTACTCAGAGGTTGGCAACCCTATTTGCTACTCCCAATGCAGTCTAGTAGTCAGAATATCAGAATGGGTTCTGAGAGACCTGGGTGGTCCAAATCCCTGCTTACCCATGAAGGTCCCTTTGGACCAGAATTTTCGCCTTGTCCTAATCTACTTCACTGGGTTGTTGTGAGGATAAAGTGGGGGAAGGAGAATCACGTACACCTCCTGGGCTGAAGGGCAGGATGAAAATGGACTATAGATACTTAGTGTAGCGATTGCACTATTCTATCTTAGATAGAAACCTGGGACCACTGGAACCCAGAGCTGCTTATCTGATTTGAAGGCTATATTTAGAAGAAGAAGATGAGTTGGTTCTTATATGCCGCTTTTCCCTACCCAAAGGAGGCTCAAAGCGGCTTACAGTCGCCTTCCCTTTCCTCTCCCCACAACAGACACCCTGTGAGGTGGGTGAGGCTGAGAGAGCACTGATATCACTGCCTGGTCAGAACAGTTTTATCAGTGTCGTGGTGAGCCCAAGGTCACCCAGCTGGCTGCATGTGGTGGAGCGCAGAATTGAACCCGGCATGCCAGATTAGAAGTCCGCACTCCTAACCACTACACCAAACTGGCTCTTAGAATGGGGAAATCACCTAGCCCTATTGTAAAAACACACAAATATTGTTCTAAAATAGATCACTCATATCTTGTGCATTAATACATTTCTATGAATTTTGTTGAGAACCAATGGGGCGGAAACCTGGCTAATCCTTCAGACTGGCTCTATACAGGCATTGCTTTTCTGGCATAGACACATCCAGTTGGGGCTTAAACGCTTCCATTTTGGAAGCTTTGTAGTCTGTTTTGTATTCCCATTTGTGTTCTGTTTTGTATTTCCTCGCTCTCCTTCCTGCCAGTTGGTCATTTTCACACAGCTTGTAGTTTGCCTGTAGTCACTCTTGTAGCCTTTTCACCCTTTCTGGTGTTCAGCAGCACCTAGTTTTGTTGTTGTTGTTGTTTTAGAGTGTATTACATTCTCAAGGGATTGGTGGGCAAAATTAACACTACGGAGCATTCTGAAATGGGAATTGCTCCCTTGGCGTTGTGTCTTGGTGTGCCAGTTTAGAGCTAAGGATGAGTCTGCATTTCCCATTCCTGCTGTTTCATCCTCAAATTCCCAGTTGCAATTTCACTTCTCCTTTGAGTGAATTACCCCTTTGTATCTCTATTTTGGTGGCCTTTCCTGCTTTCCTCACACCCTACATTAACCATAAAAATGTTTACATTTTAAAATATTGTAAAGGCATAAGTAAATCATACTCATGGGCATGTTATAGCATTGAATTGTGCTATACACAGTGTATAGCGAGCATACACAGTGCAAACCAATCTACAGCACCCACAGCAGATAGCAGAGAACCACAACCCCTGACAATAATATACATGAATGTAGAAAGATGCAAAATGGGGGAGATTTAACATCACCTCAAATTTCAGCTTCTGCAGTGAAAGCACCTTGAACCCCTTTAATAGCGAGAGAGGCCCATGCATGTTTCTGTATAGGACCAAGCAAAGGATTACAGATGGGTTGCTAGACATGAGATATAGAGTTTGACAGTAGTACTTATCCACAATATGCAATAGAGAACATTTGCACTGGAATTGGGGTGCCATCAGTCTCCAATAAGCAGCAGGCACATGAAATAGTTGTTGGCAGGACAAAATAACTTGTTTAACTAACTTGTTAAACTTGTTTAACTCTTGTCAGCACTGCTTGCTGTTTTAGGGTTGTTTGAATGATGTCTTCTTGGGGCAGCTGGTGGCACAAAGACTTGGGTGCTAATTGGGTGCAAGTAACCCTGCAACAACCAATGCTAAATTTCTAGATTGGAGTGATGGCTTAGGCATCTCCTGCCAATGGGAAGTGCAAAATGCCTCTTGCCAGTGGTTTGGCTCAAAATTCTACGCTCCCCTGCCACTCCTCACTTATAGCCTGCAGCAGGCTGCAATCTTGCCGTCTGGGCTACTTCCATATGGACTTCTGCTCTTATTAGCCCTGGCATCTTTGGATAGAAGCAGAAGGACAGAGGCCCAGCAAAACCGAAAGGCACGGGATGGAAATCACAGAGGGCTCACTTCCATATGATTGGCACTTGGTGAATCTGACATCAAAAAGCAAGTTGCCTGTGTGGATGGACCATCATGCACCTGCCATCCTGACTGACCTTTCTGTATTGCAAGGCTCTGGGGCAGCATCAGTTCAGGTCATGCAGTTCAGGTCATGCAAATTGCCGAATCTTGGTTGTGACAGCAGTCAAGTCATTGCATGTATCAATCTGCTTTTTGAATTAAACTACATTGCGGCCGAGGTCCCTACATGTCAAGGCTGGATGTCCCTTTACTCCTAAATCTTCAGTGAGGAAGGAAGAGTATGTTTAAAGAATACTGTGGGTGTGTTGTCTCTGAACGTGCCTAAAGTGGTACCTGATGGGGACTTTGTACAAAACGTTACTGTTCTTTAAAAACTGCAGAAAGTTGCTCAGTGGTTGGCTTGGTCAAGGGCCCACCAGAATTTGGGGAAAGGGTCCCCCCTTCAGCTGATGAGAGGAAGCAGATGTGTATGAAGAAACAGATGCTAGAAGTAAGGGAGAAAACAAAGAGAAGGGCCAATGGAGAACAGTGAGTCGGATGAAAAATAAAGAAACACATAAATATGTTATTTATATACTGCCCTATCCTTGCTGGCTTGGGGTGGTTAACAACATCTTAAAAACAATACAAGCAGTAATAAAATCATAGTAACGCTAAAATAATGTCCATTCATAAGCATCTCTTGTTGTTCATCTCCCTATGGGAATTAATTAGGGTCTGGAGGGGTTCTTATTGGTAGATGTTTCCAGTAGACGTTTCCAATGGAGAGAACAAGATTTCATGGATGCTGTTATTAACACCTCAACCATAGGCCTAGCAGAACACTTTAGTTTTGCAGGCCCTCTGGAATTGCTTGAGATCCCAGAAGGCCCTGCAGGCATAACATTCCACCAGACCGGGACCAGGGCTGAAAAAGATTGCACATCTTGGGGCGCAGCCTATGTCTGGGAGGCAGTACAGCATGGTGGTTCTGCTACCTTGAAGACATTCCTGTGCTCAGCTTCTCAAACATCTCAAGCCTTGGGAAAGTTGGGAGCAGGTGGCTGTATAAAACTTGCCCCCTGCTAATCCGATGCTACATGTAACCCCTGGAGAGGATGTCGCGCTGTGTGGCAGCCCAGTCTGGCCTGGACATGTCTCCTGGTTTCTCTGCCTAGAATGGCCAAGCATCTGGCTAGTGGGGTTTCACCAGCTGGGCAGGCCCCAAAATACAGGATGGGGTGCCTTGACATCATGCAAGAAACAGCACAAGGCAAAAATAAAGAAATAAATCTCCTCTTTACTTTGGAGGAACTGGTAAGGACTGCCCTTTTCCATTACACATTCTGCAAACTTGTTTCTTCCAAGTCTGATTAAACATTTACACCCAGCTTCTTTCCTAACCTTTGAAAAAATATATTTTTTGGATGGTACAAGCACAGACAGGAATGTTAATGTACCGTCACGATTGTTTCTGTGGGTGAGGAGAAAAATCCCGGCACACGTTTGACACTCTTTTTGTATCAATGTTTTGACCTGCAGATCTCAGCCTGCGGAGCCTGCGTCGCAGGAAAACAAAGACTTTCCTGAAGAAGAATCAATGGACAAATTGGAGCTGGAGCCCAGCAAGCCCCCCGAAAGCAACTTGCCCACCGTGTGCCTGAAGCAGGTGTTTCCAAAGTACTCAAAGCAGTTTAACTATCTGCGACTGGTGGAACGGATTGCTGTTTTGTTCATCCGCTTCCTGGGCGTCAGAGGCACGACCAAGCTGGGACCAACGGGTTTCCGGACATTTGTAAGGTTAGGTTTGGGGGGGGATCAAAATGGCCTCTTGCAAGATGCCCGAGGCAGAACTTTTGGGGAGACGCCGGACAGACTGACAAAGGCTATCATACCCTTCCCCCCACTAGTGTATTGATTTGTGGGCCTTTGGCTGGAAACTATTGAACATGTTGTTGCTACCCATTGGAGCAGAAACTTGACCTATTCCTTTAATGAAAGCCAGGAATTCTCAGGGAAACCTACTTCTAAAGTGCGCTGAAAATGCATTATTCAACTAGTACACTACTTGGATAATGCACCCTCAGCCCACTTGAGAACCAGATTTTCCTGTTTTGCACAGGAAAATCCAGCTGCAAAAGCACATTGAAAGCACATTATCCAACCTGTGCAGGATGAGCCTAGATACTGGAATCCATCCCGACCAAAATCAAGAAGCTGGGGAAGGATGCAAGGCAATTATGATCAGTGTTGGGATTCCAGTCTGAACCCTTTGGTTTCAATGGCCATATACTACAGTAACTCTAACATACTGTTGTGCTTTTGATTTGAGAGTAGTATAACCAGCAGCAGCAATAACAAAATCGAGCCTTTGCCCATAAGGAGCTTAAACAGTACAGACATCATTGGTGGGGAAAAGGAGGGGGCAGAGGAGAAATAAGGAGTGATAAGTGGGAGAAGTTCTCCTGTTAGCTGGTGGTTTGTTCATCTGTTCATCCCTCGATTAGAAATATTTCTATGCTTCCTTATAACTTTTGTGACAGCATATAGAATGTAATTAAAAAACACACATATAAATAATAAATATAGCCATCATCTAAAAATGGAAAGTAGTAGCAGTTTAAAGGATCTGGGGAGGGGGATTAAAAGAGGAATTAAAACATCAGCTATTATCCAGTGTCTTCACTTGTTCCCTAAACCTCAAAAGAATAGATGCCAGGCGAAAGGAGGCAGGAAGGATTTCCCTAGATGAGACAACCCCACAGCAGGGGGCCTGTCTCTCATTCAGCTCCAGAAGAAAACGGTCTCTGACAACTTAACAGTAGGACAGAGGTTTGCAGGCAGCCTTCAAAATTATCTGGCTCTTAAGCAGTTTAGAACTTTAGTGATAAGAAGCTGCATTTTGAATCATACCCAGGAATGCTGTTCTTCCCATTCTGGCAAATGGTCTTTCCTCTGACCTGTTTCAGTTAGCTGCTGTATTCTGGATCAATTGAAGTGTCCAAACAACCTCCAAGGAAATCCCCGAATAGAGAGCACATGGCGGTAGTCTCATGTGGGTGTGGCCAGGGTCATCTAGTCCAACCTCCTGCACAATGCAGGAATTCAAAATTACCTGCCCACCCACAGTGGCTCCAATTTCATGCCCAAGTGATCCCTCCACCTAAAATCTCCAGAACCCAACTTGGTCTGGGGAAAATTCACCTACCATCCCACAGTGGTGATTAGCAATTCTCTGGGAATTTGTTTGTTTGTCATTCATTCATTCATTCATTCATTCATTCATTCATTCATTCATTCATTCATTCATTTATTTATTTACTGCCACTCCCATACAATGGCTCATGGCAGATCACAAGGTCCTCATTATGCAAGGAAGGGCCACAAGAGGCAAACCCTGGCACATCCCTTCCTGCCCAGCCACTCACAATCTGCATAAGTTCACAAAATCCGCATTTCTAGAGGCTGTAAGAAAAGAGGGAGGCATGTGGACCATAAGACAGCAGGTTTCCTAAGGATGCCTCATCATGAGTTCTTGGCTGAGGGGTGATTAGAACCAAGGACTTCCATCCACTTTCTTAGCCACTGGGGCTGGTTCGGCTGACACTGTCAGCAGGAAGAATGTCTCTCTTTTTACCTTCCCAGATGATCCGTTCTTACTTTCTGCTGTCTTTTCCCTCCCACCTTTTCACGCTCCTCAGAAACTGCAAGGTTAGCAACAGCAGCTTCAGCATGGCGGCCGCCGACATACTATATATCGACATCAGCAGGAAGTGGCAGAGCCTTGGAGTAGACCAAAGAGAATCAGGTAATTCCCTTTTCCAACCTTAAGGAGACTCTCTTGCAGATTCTGTGGGCTTGTTAATCCCTTTCCTCAGGGGTTTTCTGTCTCTGGGTGTTTTGTTTTGTTTTGGTGGTAGCTGAAACATTAAAAATAAACCCTCTTGGTTCTAAAGATAAAGGGGACCATTCAAAAGCTTCGATTTATCAAGCAAGACTGCAATAAACAACACTCAGGGATGTAGGCCTGACATTCCAGCTGCCAAGGGGATGTCTGTGGCAGCAAAACAGGGTGGGTTTGGGGGTGAGAATCAGAGAAGGGGGGCTGAAATCGGAACCCGAGGAAAGGAAGTAGCCACATGAATGTTCACATTGCAGACTAAAATGTGTCACATCGCTAAAATTTTGCTGAGGCATATGCAGATTTCCCAGCCTTTCCCCTCAAAAAACTACCACTCAAAAAAAGCTTTTCCGCTGTCGCTGAAATAAGTTAGCAGAAATGTCCAAGTTTTCTGAATTTCATTAGCAAGAACTGAAATTGATCGGCAATCAGAGCCACAGGAAGCTATTTTTCATGTTTATTGCTTCAAATGAGCATTACCATCTGGCCCATTGTTAATTCTGGATTAGTGTTTGGTGTTTGGTTTGCATCTTAAATTGCTGCAGATAAGCAGAATCTGCTCGTGGGATGTTGCTAGAGCAGATTTGTGAGTGAGGGCATGTATGGTTTTATTTATTAGCATCATTCTTTTTTCTTGCTTTGTTTTACTGACCGGGATGGGCGATGTGAAAAATATTTATACGGCATCAGGGTAACAAAATTCTCCCCCTCCTCTCCCTTTCCCTCCAAATGCAGCTGTTGTGCAGATTTTCCTGGATCCTTTTATTTGCTTTTGTTTGTCCTGGATGTACTTGTTAGCGGTGCAGAGGTTGGCCGCTGTTGAAAGAAGGATGGTGGCCTAGAGGGACCCAGGAAGGCTGATCTTGTATTCATTCACAGTGGCCCAACAGACTGCTTTCCCCCAGCCCTTTCCCATTGTCATTGTCTCTGCACCTTTTCCTCTGACTGTGGTGGCCATCACATCATGGTCCTCCTGACTGCTCTTCTTAGGCACCTCTATGCTATGCACCAATTCCTATGGAAACATAACAGTCAGAAGTTGGGTACCAAGAGCCTCTAGCAGGTGCCCATGCCCTACCTGTTGGCCTTGAGGATGCTCAGGAAACAGACTGTGGGTCTTGGCAGATGACTTAACAGGAAAGAAGTAGCAATCAGCAATTTTCTATTTCTAAGGGAATCGGGGGGAGGGGGAGAGAAATAAAGACGGAGTCTCCCCTCAGACATGGTCTCTGGAAATTGCTCAAAGAGTGAAGTCCAACTCTAATGTTAGTTCTATGTTGTATAAAAACATATGTTCAATATGAAGAAGAAGAAGACTTTATACCCCACTTCTTACTACACAAATGAGTCTCTAAGTGGCTTACAATCGTCTTCTCTTCCTCTCCCCACAACAGACACCCTGTGAGGGAGGTGAGGCTGAGAGAGTGCTCGGTCAGAGCAGCTTTATCAGTGCTGTGACAAGCCCAAGGTTACCCAGCTGGCTGCATTTGGAGGAGGAGCAGGGAATGAAACCCAGTTTGACAGATTAGAAGCTGCCGCTCTTAACCACTACACCAAGCTGGCATTTGAGGAGTGTTACCCAATCAGGTGGTGGGCTGGGATGGCCAGCTCCTTAAACTGCCAGTCCTGCTGACAGGCGCCTATGTCCAAATAGTACCTGGAACACTGACCCAAGGATGTATCATCTGACACCTTGCATGATTTGAGAGATACGAGACCTTCAGGTTTAGAGGACCCCAAAGTAAAAGAAGCCCTGCTCTGATATACTGAACTTGTTAAAGCCCTTTTCTCGCAGAGTGTGTTGTGGGGAGAGGAAGGGAAGGTGATTGTGAACCGCTTTGAGACTCCTTCAGGCAGTGAAAAGCGGGAAATAAAAACCAACTCTTCTTCTATTTCGTCTCTTTTGTACTCGTGTAGATTTTTCAGCAAATCAAATGCAATTCACAGCCGTGTGCCGAGGGAAGTATAACCCACAGATGCCCTGTGCTTTCCAGACTGAACACGGATAAATTTGTTCTAAGGGGGAGATGGAGCTTAAATGGCCTCAAGCGGAGGGCCCGTAAAAGGAAGATGTGCAGGGGAAGGCAAAAATTAAAAACCCACACTTGGAAAATGATGACATTTATTTTGCAAGGGATGACTCCTCTCTGTTCCCTGCCAGGTTTTTAATATGTGCTCTGGGTCCTGATGAACCTTTAACAACGGGAAGCCTTAAACGTTCGTTTTGTATCTCTTGCATTGATTTTAATTGTCAGGTTTTATTAAAAATGGTAATGGATGAGTTTTATTTTAATATCCACGCAGACGTTTTATGCCAAGGAGTGCAAACTAGGAGGTTGTCTGCGGGGGTGGGATGGGAGGTTGTGGGGACGAATCCATGTCTCGCTCATGAGAGACAAATCTAGTGGCTATATTTTATTCTGCTAATATGGAGACACCCTTTGGATGGGAATTTTCTTTCTGGTCTACCCACAATTAAGAAAAGTGCCATGTCTACCTTCTAGCCATGCAAGAAGCAGAAGGAGAGGACAGGGTGCCCTGCTTGATTGTGGGACCCCACGATTGGTGACGTCATGGAATGCAGCTGTGATGTCATGGAATGTCTCCCAACATTTCTAATTCACAACTGCTGTGTTTGCTTCTGTTGACCTTGCATCCCCTGCCACCAGTCACCCCACATTTGTAGTAATAAAAATAATAATTGTTGGGTTAAACTGCTTCAAGCCTTCTTTGAACACCCAGAGTCACTGAATATTTTCTAAATGAGACCGGATTCCACATGAGCCAGTCAGGTACAGTGGTTAGAGTGTCAAGTTAGGATTTGGGAGCTCCAAGTTCAAACACCTGATTGGCCATGGAGGCTTGGTGGGGAGCCTGAGGCCAGTTATTTTCCCTCTTACACTAGCCTCCCTCACAGGGTTGCTCTTGTGAGGATAACATAGAGGAAGGGAGAACGTTTTTGGGAGCTACTTTGGGCCCCCGTTGGGGAGAAATGTGGATTATAAAGACCTAAATACATTTTGAACCACTGCTTATTCTCCCACATAACAGTGATCATGACAGAGCTCTGTACGGGCTTCAGTCTTACGAGTGAAGAGGCCAGGTCTGGAAGGCCTCTGGGTCTCCCGAAAATGCCACCTGCCCCTTGTTCTGTTGCCAGTCTAAGGAGCCTGTGGCATCTGTTCAGCAGAAGTCACCAAAGGTGTATTTTTGAGGGGCTGCCTGTGAGTTCTGGTCTGTCGACATCACTTCCTTTAAAAAAAAACCCTCGCCCAATTAGAGACCAGCCAGCCTGCCTAGTTTTAGGGAGCCTGTGATGAGACTGCGGAAAAACAGGCACCGAAATGGCCAAATAGCTAAGCCAATTAATGTGCCTTTTGCTTGGGAGATGGTGGCCTCTCTGCACCGCCTACCCTGAGGCCCCTTGGATTGCGGTCCTGCTTCCAGCTGTTCCGCTGTGCCGTGATTGCTGTCCCCTCCCCCCTGTAAAATAGAGCTTCGAATGTTTCCCCTTTCTTTCTTAAAAGCTCCAGGGGAATATCACTTATGGGGCAGTGGGGGAGGCTGTCATTCCCCTCCCTTTCCATTTCGCCACAACTGATAAAATATCACGCGGGACTGGCAGCTGCTGAGTTCTGATAAACCTGGTGCGTTATTTGCCCGTTGGTTCATCGCCCACCTCAGGAGTGACCCCAATTGCCGCCCTCGATGGAGGGAAATTATACTTCAGAGCGTAATTGTTCTGTTTCAAAAGAGGTCTTTCCCCTGCTGCCTCAAGAAGCCCAAATTGAGTTTACAAAAATAATACAATCCATGCACTTTGAAGTCTTATCTGGAAACAAATCCCCTCAAGGGTTTGCCCTTAACCGACTGAGCCCGTCAAAAGTTTCTTATTTTCGGCAGGTTACAAAAGTACATTGGGCACGGCGTTTTAATGAGGTACCAAGTCTCAAATTTTAATTCACCGCCAGGTTCGGGAAAAAGCAGGGATTATTGTTAATGAGGCAGCTTCCCCTCTCTTTCACCTGAGAAAATTACCAGGTATGAGCTTTTCAGAAGCCTGTTCTCAGTGAGAGGACAGCCTGGCTCTAGACTGTGTCTGTGCAGCATTGAGGAGAATTGTGCTGGCCCCGCAGTAGCCAAGAGAGTAGAGGCTTGGCAGGCCAATTGAAGATGGACAATGGCCTTGGCCAATGCAGACATTCTTGGCTTGTTACTCACCAGTTAAATGCAGCCCACCAGTGATGTCTTGAGTTGGGAGAAGTACTTAATGAACATCCCTTCCCCTGTGTTTTGTATTGGCAGACAGATGTCAAAATACTCTCTGCCTCATATTTTCCCTCACCTGAGTCTTCAGCTGGGGTTACTTCCCAAACGGGTGGCAAGCCACTTTGCCAAGGGCAAGAGTTGATGGTCAAGTGTACTTGGCTTGAAGGCGGTCTTCTGCTTTTTTGTTTCATTTTGGTTTTAAAATATTCATATCCTGCCTTTCCCCCTGACTTACTCAAGGTGGCTAACAGATCGTGGCATAACGCCTACAGCTTAAAATATGACCAAATGGGTCTGAGTTCACACCAGCTTCTTCGGCTGTTGAGGGGGTGCCTGGGAGTGAATAAAAGTCTGCATTTGGCTGTGGGCCAAAGGATAGACTAGGGATTGTCCCATCGCCCATTGGTGCGTATCGATCTAGGGGAGGAGTCGAATAACACATGAAAAGTGATTTTCAGAAACCACAGCAATGACATACAAAAAGCACCCATGGTGGGGTTAAACGTGCAGAAGGAATTTTAACTTGTTGGGTTTCGTGGACGCACTCTCATGTGCAGAGCTAAAATATAACATGCTGCTTTTAGCGAGAGTTTTGCGACTTTTCCATCATGCAGATTGCCCCCTGGAGTCGGCACTGTGGCTGTCCACTTGCTGTCGGCAGCCTCCAGGAGGAACGGGGTAGGGTCTGGCACTGAAAAATACTTCTGGTAAAAAATGGAAACAATGTCTTCAGATGCTCCAGGATTTTTGAAGAATGCTAGAGTGTGCACCATGTCACTTCCAGGCTTACTGGGCATGGCATAGACATGCCAGGCTGATTCTGTTGTGCCCTCCTTTTCCCTCACCGTTTCTTCCCGCTGGCCCCTGAGGCAACTAGACAGGAGGCGGGGCGGCCTCCAGCTCTTGGGTTTCCATGTCATTCTGCTGGGTTCCTCCTGAGAGCTCTTGTTTCCCTTGCTGTCTTTTGACGCTTTTGTGTCACTTCTGGTTTTGAACTCAGCAGCTTTTAAGGCCTTACAAATCAGTGACTCCTTAATGGTTTATTGAGCTAGGCTCCAAAATCAGATTTGTCTGATTGGCTGAGGCCTTCCTCCCCCTCATCTCCTCAGTCTCACTGTCTGCCTGTACACCAGAAAGACCCCCCCCAATGACCCTCCAGCTTGATGTTAGAGCTTCTGAAGCTGTGTGGTGTGTCAATGTTGTCTTGTTGCCACTTTTGCTCCTAAGCCGTCAGAAGGTTGGGGAGCGTTCCTTGACATCATAGCTGCTCCCTCAGAAGATGCATCTCACTGTCTTCAAGTTTAACAAGCCAGCTGAGCAGGGGAGGGGAGGGAGGGAGAATGTTCTTATGAAGGTGCCGGCTACAATAGCTTTAGGTCGCAAGGCCTCCTTGGGCTTCTAACGGTCTTTCTCTTCCTCTTCCTCTTCAAGGAATGGGCCTGCAAGCTTTTGTGGAAGCCTTCTTTTTCCTGGCGCAGAGACGGTACAAATCCCTCTCCCTCCATGAGCAAGTGGAGCTGCTCATCGACTTCTGTGAATACAACCTGGCTGCGCTGGACGAGAAGCGCCTGGCATGTAGCCGCGGGCCCCCTGAACGGCGCCCAGCCCTGGTCACCTGTCAGCACGACCGACTGCACCTCCGGCCCGCCTCTCGCACGCCACCGCTGAACCACCACCACCACCACCACCACCACCACCACCACGTTGCCCATAAGCTGGTCGATTATAGAAGTTCTCGGCCCTGAGGCCATTCGTCTTGCGTCATGGAAGAGCCGGGGTCCGAAAGACCCGAAGCTGGCAGCGTGCGCACCGAGGGAGGCACGCGAGACCCCTGCCTCAGAGCCACGGCTTCCTTAGTGTGGCTCGCCTCACGGAGGCCCCTCCACCACGACCCCCGCTGCTGCACAGCATCACACTTCCGAACAGCCACCGTCGGCCGCGAGAGCTGGCGATTCGCAACCTCCCCTCAGACAGTCACGGCAAGCGGACTCCTCTTTTGAGTTTATCCGAAAAGTCATCCGTGAATGCTAGGTCTGCCAGGTGGCCGCTGGAGAAACATCCCGCCAAAGAGAAGCAAGCCCAAATCCTGCCTTGCGGAGCGGTCTGAGAGGAAATGACGGAGGAGACGGGTGGGGGTGAGATGGGGAACAGGGGCATAGAATAGCCAGTGATGAGAGTAGGAAACGTTGATTTTGGTGAACTAAAATCCTATATATATGTATGTATTTCAGCTACCGTGTGAGGGTTCATTTCGTTCTTACTGAGCAGGAGGTAGAAGCAGGACCTTCTACTTATGGCATGCCGTAGATTTGCATGTAGCAGGTCCCGGGTTCAATTCCTGCCATCTCAGGCGGCAGGTGCAGGCTGGTTGGGACAGAGCTTCACCTGCTGGGGCCCCAGAGAACTGTGCACAAGCAGGGCGGGGAGGAGGGCTCTTCCTTTGCAATGAGGTTGTGGGTCTGACAGAGGAGTAAATTTAGTATTCTGAATAGGCACATCTGTAACAGTGCCATCTTATGCAGAGTTACTCCAGTCAAAGTCTGTTGATTTCTGTGGCCCTAGGCTGGAATAACTCTGCATAGGATTGTTCTGGAAATGCCTTAATCCTTGGTTGTTGGAAATGCTCGAGCGAGAGAAGAACAGCTGGGTTTCTTGTGCCTGAAGGAGTCTCAAAGTGACTTACAATTGCCTGCCCTTTTCCCTGTGAGGTAGGTGGGGCTGAGAGAGTTCCAAGAGAACTGTGACTGGCCCAAGGTCACCCAGCTGGCTGCATGTGGAGGAGGAGCGGGGAATCGACCCCCACATTCTTTGTCACATACTTTGAAGCCTGTTAGTTTATCATGCATGTAATATTTGGTAACATTGAGTGGCGCCCGATCTTCCCCTCTTCAGTTGGCAAGGCAGATTTAGAGTAATTTGAATACAATTTAAAGAAACACTGGGGCTTTTCGCTGCCATTGTTTTGGAGCATGGGTTAAATTTTGTAAAAAGTGATTCCCCCCGCACTATAGAGATGAAACAGTTGGCTCTGGGTTTTGGCATCTGTCACAGGGCAGACTCTGAAAAGGGTCACTCCCTCCTCCCTCACTGCTCTGCTGAACAGCTGAAGATGTTTGCAAGCTGGGAAATGCTTCCTTCACAGTAATGACCTCTAGAATTTGTCTCACGGTTGACTGTGTGTTCCCAGAAAACAGCTCTTTGCACTGTCCGACTCCTGTCTTTTGCAGATCGTCTTGGAAATGGGCTGCATCTGCAACAGGGACTGGGGCACACTGGTTGGGCCCTTCCCTGGCTCCGCTGCTGGTTGGGGCTCACCCTTTCAGTCAAACCAGCCAGAGGTGGGCAGATGCAGACCTCACAGGGGTGAGTCTGGGTGGGAGCCTTCTAAGCCATTTCTCAACAGCCAGGGCAGCTGGATTCTCCCTCTAGCTCTATTTTCTTTCTCTCCCCCCACCCTGCTCTTGCCTTGGCTATGCTGAAGGAGGAGTCCCATTCAGCCTTTGTCACGCTGCCTCTGCCTTCCTGTTAAACAGCTGGCTAACCATCATGGGAAGCCCACAAGCCCAAGCTTCCCTCTCTTCCCCATTCACTTGTGACTTTTGGCAGACCACTCAGGTCCATTTCCTCTATCAAAAATATGGAGGAGTGTGTGTGGGGTGGGTGGGGGGAGGGGGCGTAATAATCCTGGTCTACCTAGGATTGCCGGCTCCAGTTGAGGAAACCCTTAGAGATGCAAGGGCAGCACTTGAGGAGAGGTTTCATCTAGAATGTATGGCACATCATAGAGTCTGCTAACCAAAGCAGCTATTTCTGCCCAGCAAACTGATCTCTATAGTGTGGGGATCAGTGATATTTCTAGAACTCCATGCCTCACCTGGTGGTTGGCAGTGCTAATCCTCCTTTGCAGGGATGAACAAGCTCAGGTGTCAGACTTCATGTCTCCCGGATGAGAGATGAGTGTGTTTTCAAGTGAGCAGTGGACACATGGCAAGAGAGTCAAAGAAAGACACAGTCGTGTGGGTCTGTTATGCAACCCAAAGTATTTGGCAATGGTAGACGCACAACAGGGAGAAGGAAAGGACCCCATGAGTCTTCCCATCACATTTGTTGTGTGGATCTTGGCAAACATCGGTTGAGAACTAGTCACCGGATTCTCCAAGTCTGCCATCATGGATCCTGAAACAGGCCCCTCATCGCTCTCTCTCTCTTCCTCCCTCTCAGGGTGCTTGGGGTGACCGACAATAACTCCATGACACATCAATTGTTTTGCCAGGCTGGATTTGCACATAAAGGGAGAGTCCTGCAAACTTTTCCGATTTTTGGACTTTATTTTTAGCCTGTTTCTCGCTTTCGGAAGCAGGCCCAATTTCCCTGCGGTTGAACTAAGTGGAATCAGCGGTTCTCCAGCACACAGAATCCAAAGTCAGTTTATTTCCTGAAATTGCTCTCTTTGTCAGACTGCCAGGAAATACAAGTCTGCACTGGCCTGGGGGGAGTTGGGAACGGCAGCACTGGCCCATACTTTCTCTCAGCACTCCACCCCCCCCCACCAAACCTTAAGCCTGTTCTAAGTGTGGCACTGGCTAAAGCAAAGCACTTTGTTGTGAGTTTTTGCACCCGCACAGCGTCTTGTGTAAACACAAAGCAGTGACGCGGCACAAGGAGTCTCTTTGCCATGGGTAGAGCCCAGGTTGGCAGAGACGGCATCTTGCAAGTCCCAGAGGAGACTCTTTTTTATTTTCTTCCATTCTGCTTCTGCCATCATCCCATCTAAATCAGGCCTTGTAACAAACTCTAAAATGCTGACCACGAAAATGGCACCATCTGCTAAAGAGCAGGAAAGCTGGGTTGGGACCGGCCAGCGACTGGGCTGTTTTGCTTCAATTGTGCAAGATCTCTTCAGCTCCCCCTTCTGTCGCTCTCCAACCAGGACCACATGTGGTTCTTACCCGCTTCTTAACTGTTTTGAGCACCTGCATCCTTTGAAACAGAATTCAGGCTGCAAAAATACCTACCTAATTGTGCCTAGAGAAGCTTCCTTCTCTTTGCATACTGTGCATTTTTGGAACATGGTTTTGGTGGAGAAAGTGAGCATGTCATGTCTAAAGATGTGCAATGAGTCTAAGGAGACCTTTGTCTCCCATATTATGGTGATGTCTGGCGCAATAGGAAATTGTCACCCCCCCCCTTGCCTCTTTAACATTCATTGAACACGGACATTAATCCAGTTTTTCCTTCGGAGTGTTATCAGTTGAATTTCTCCACTTCAGGCTGCCATCGAAAGCCCAGGGAGACGAGGAGGCAAATCTGACTTGTCAGGATGCCCCACGGTTTGGGTTGGGAATCGTGGGAGTGCAACAGAGCCGAGCGTTCCAACAAATTAGCGACTGTTCATGCAAAGTTGGATGGATAATATGTACTGGCAATTACTGTAATTAGATCAGGTTGCTAATTGGAACCTGGGAGAAGGAAAGGCAGGAAAAGGAGCCTCCTTTTATCGTGCCTTTGGTGGCAAGATGGAGGGAGAGGGCAATGAAGATCCATGACTAAGCCCCTGCTGTTGAACACTGTAGAGCAGGGATAGTCAACCTGTGGTCATCCAGATGTCCATGGACTACAATTCCCATGAGCCCCTGCCAGCGTTTGCTTAAAGGCTCAAGCTCACCTTGTGAGCCAAGGATCTTCTGTCCTCCAATTGCAGTCCATGAACATCTGAAGGACCACAGGTTGACTACCCCTGCTGTAGAGGAAGGAGAATTGCAAGTGGTCTGTGGGGTTGTGGAAGGGCCAGTTGAGATGCTACTGCCCTTGCTGCTTTCCCTGCAGGGCAAACTTGCAGAGGCATAAGTGCCTTGAGGGCAGCTGGGTCTGGCAACTGAGTTTAGTTTTAGGAAAGAAGCCCATACCGTCCCCCTCAGAGACTCTGCCAGAGGGTCCTTTTGGTGCATACATGTCCTTTAGTGTCTAAGGGCACTGGGGGAGGGGCTGTGTGCTGGTGCACAGTGCTGGACCTAGAAGGCCAAGAGCTTACTAATGGCTTGTGCTGGAGATGTTTGAAGCTATGACTTGACCCCCTCCCCCCCCCCCGATTCTTCAGGCTGCAGTGCTACCACCTGCTCAGCTAATGTGGGAGCATTTGTTTGCTCTTGTCCACCAGCTCAGTCTCCCTTAACCCCTCTGAGTACAAGATCCTGTGAAGGCGTCATGACCAATCACCTTCTTGCCCCATCCACTACTGGAGACACCTGTTCCATCATCAAAGTGCTCCCTGGTTGGACCTGGCATGGGCCACTGAAAGGCAACAATTACTATATACAATAATTTCTATGCAAGTAAACATGCCCCTGGTCCAGGGATGGATGACACCTGAGACTTGCCCACACTGACACTTGGACAGGTCCTGTTGTGTGTGTCTTTCTGGCAGCCCTGGCCCTGTTTTAGAGGTTCTGAGTGGGAGTCTGGAACATGGCAGAGGATAGAGGAAGCTGGACCAATGGTTAGGGAAGCAAAGGCTGATTTACTGACCCCGACATCTAATGTCTGTTGTGCTAAGAGCCACTGCCCCTAAGAGCGACAGCCTCTAATCTGGAGAGCTGGGTTTGATTCCCCATTTCTCCACATGCAGCCAGCTGGGTGGCCTTGGGCTAATCAACTGTTCTCTTAGAGCTGTTCTCTGAGAGCAGTTCTCAGCCTCACTTCCCTCAAAGAGCCAGTTTGGTGTAGTGGTTAGGGGTGCATACTTCTAATCTGGCAAGCTGGGTTTGATTCCACGTCCCCCACATGCAGCCAGCTGTGTGACCTTGGGCTCGCCATGGCACTGATAAAGCTGTTCTGACCAAGCAGTGATATCAGGGCTCTCTCAGCCTCACTCACAGGGTGTCTGTTGTGGGGAGAGGAAGGGAAGGTGAATGTAAGCCACTTAGAGACTCCTTTGGGCAGTGAAAAGTGGGGTATGAAAACCAACTCCTAATCTTCTGTGAGTGATCCTGCTTGATATGGGAGGGGGAGAGGGGTGACAGAAGAGTTTCCTGCCTCTGAGAGCTTTGAATGGCCCAGTGTTTTGATGGGGCGGGGAGAAGATGGAGCGACTGTTCAGTCTGAGATCCAGGAGGGGGCTTTGTCCGTCCACAGGTGGACTGTCAGGGATGCATGGGGGTGGGGAGGCTTGTGCCTGACCCTATGCCATGTAGAGTAGCTTTCTTTGCACAAAACATCTGGAACTCTTTACTCTGTGGATACATTTTCTTTGCTCATGCTCTGTCCAGTGTGTGTGCCTGGCGTGGTTCCGACAGAAAAGTGAACCCTGGTTTGCTGCTGCCTAGGTGGACCTTGAAGGAGCTCTTTGTTCATTCACACAGAGGGAGAGGGAAGCGAAGCCTGGATGCTGTCCTTTCCGTAGAGCTTTTTCCATTGCAGGATTTGCAGCAAACCATGATTTTTCATAGACTTGGCTGGGGAGGGAAAGGGGGGGGCTTCAGAAAGATTAGGTCAAGGTAGTCAATTATCGGTGACGTCTTTTTGTAAAGCATTAACTTTATTAGGTTCCCCCTCCCCCCCCCAAAAAAACCAAAAAACCTTGTCATCAGGAGTAATCCTGAGATTAATTATGAAACTACATTAGGCAATTGATGCAGAACAATGGCATTAACTTTATTTAACTAAAAACCTGTAATGAATACTTTCCACAATATTAAGTGAGGTTTCTATAAGGGGGAGTGAGTCACCAAACTGTTCTTGTTGACTTTCATCTTGGAGCACCGGGTTCGGCTGCAGTTTCAAGATTTGGAAAGTGTGTGTGTTTATGGGGGGAGGGAATTAAAAGAAAAATGAAGGAACAGTTTGAAGCCTTTTTTTAAGGCAGTGGTACCAAACAGTGGACCAAATTTTGGAAAGGCTTGCAAATTCCTTGCAGTGGCCAGGGAGGAGAAGCTCTGCTGTGCTGCTTGGTCTTCCCCAGAGTTCTGCAGAGCTAGATGGACAAGCAGCCTGTTGCTTCTGATCTTGACACCAGAGTAGGGTTGCCAGCTCTGGGTTGGGAAATGGCTGAAGGGTTTAGGGGTAGAGCCTGGGAAGGACAGACTTTGGGCCGGGGAGAGACCTCAGCCGTTTACAAGGCCATGGAGTCCAGAACAACCTTTTTCTCCAGGGGGAACTGAGAGCAGTAGCCCAGAGATCAGCCGAAATACTGGCTCATCTCCAGCCATGACCTGGAGGCTGGCAACCCAACCCCAGAGTGCAATACCATTCTATTCCAATACTAGAATTAAAAGCCTGTTCCTAAGAACGGGCTTTGAAGGCTGCTCCCCCCCCCCGGCCGGTGAGCACATCCGGCGGGCCAGCGAGTCAGCAGGTGTGCTTGGCGGGCCCCAGGGAAGCCATTCTGGACCCCCTCCCCAGCGGTGAGGCGAGTGGTCGGACTGACTGAGTCCTTATGGCGGTTGGTTCAGCTTCTGGCCAGAGCTCTGGCTTGTGCTGGTGAGGGCCGAATTGGAAGGCGCAAAGTGCCTTCCAATTGGGCCCTCACCCGACTGGCTAGAACTGCTGTCTATCCTGGTGAGAGGCCCCTCACCCAGCCCGGCCCCGCCCACTCTCCTCCCACTTATCTCTTAGCCTTTTATGTTTATATAGCAACAGCCGTGTAAAGATGTACACCTGCTTTCCAATGGGAATCCAAAATGGCTCGTGGTGTTCTCCCCTTCTGTGTTATACCACACAACAAGAGTCCTGTGAGGTTGAGCGTGGGTGACTAGGCCAGGCTTCATCGCCCGGTGGGCCCCAGTCCAGTGTTCTAACCACAACACCCTCTTGGCACCAAAATGAAACTGCCACAGAGACAGCAGCTTTCTTCCTGTGCCCACAATAGGTGGTCCATCAACAGTTTCTGATCAGCTGACTGATGTTTGTGCCCTCAGCCCCCTCCCCCATTGGCTCTTCCGCCTGAATCACATGTAGGAAAATTTGGGTGCAAAGCTGGCCTGGCATGTACCATAGAAGATCGACTAGATGCTCTTCCAGTATAGCACAGCTCTGAGAGCCTTTGATCTTGCAGGAGAAAAAGAAATGTACAAGAGGCTGGTGTGAAGCACCCCAAGGGCACAGAACGTGAGCATGAGCTCCAAATTCTTGAGAGTCCCATCGTATAGTTTTTGTTCTTAGAAGCAAGCTGCTAGCCCTCATGGCTCGGGAGTTATCCTAGAGCAGCCCTTCTCGGCTTTTTTACTGTTGAGAAACCCCTGGAACATTCTTCAGGCTTTGAGAAACTCCAGAAGCGCTTGTGCAGAATATGGTTGGGAAGCATAGCTGTGAGCATGCCCACCTGGGGCCCCTTCCCTTCCCATCCATCATTGGCCATTTTGGGAGAGGTGGGTGGGTGAACGTGACTAATCAGAGTCCAGTAGCACCTTTAAGACCAACAAAGATTTATTCAGGGTGTGAGCTTTCGAGTGCAAGCACGAGTGCTTGCACTCAAAAGCTCACACCGTGAATAAATCTTTCTTGGTCTTAAAGGTGTTACTGGACTCTGATTTTATTGTTCTACTTCAGACCAACACAACTACACATTTGAATCTATGACTATATAGAGTCATATCACCCAATAAATGTTTAGCAATTTAAAAAATATATTAAAAATTAATTAGCTCCCGCCCATTTGGGAAACCCTTCCAGGGCTGTCGAGAAACCCCAGGGTTTCATGAAACCCTGGTTGAGGAAGCCTGCCCTGGAGAATGTGTGGGAAACACCTATGAAATCTCAGCCTGAGAGTCCATGTGACTTTATTTATTAAAATATTTGTAATCCCCCTTTCCTCTGGGCTGAAGAAAGCCCTGACAATTAAAAGTGAAAGACACGGATTGGAATTGCCACGCTGTTCTTGCACAGCCTCTCTCTGCATCCACATGTGGCATGAACAGCTTGAGAAAACCTGGGAGAAAAGTCAGTACTGGAAGGGACCCGGCAAAGGCTGATGCCTAATATTCTCGGAACGCTTAAATATGTGCTCAATATTTGCCGATCCCTATTTGACATCTGATGATATTTCATTTCTGGGTTTGATGCTATTGGGTTGCATTTGATGGTTGGGAGGTGATGAGATTTAGCATCTGTCAGCACGTGATAAATAACTTGCCACAGGGGCTGTTGCATTTGACAAGTGACGAGAGTCCACCTTGGGTGCTTTGATTTGTGTGAGTGTTCTAGAGAAGCCAATGACACAGAAGCACACAGATTTCAATGTAAAAGTTATAGCATTTGTGATGAGGGTTCGTGTTTTCTGTATTTGAACCTTGATGTGTGTCCAAACTGAGTTTTTCTTTTTGGGAAATCGGAACATCTGCAAATGTTTGCTTCTGCTTGAAGTCCTGCTTTCCGGCCAATTGACCAAGCATGGAATGAAGCACCATTGTGAGGCCTTTTGAGCACCAGCATGGAAGTATGTATCTTTCAATCCCCCACAGACTGCATTAAAGTTGCCTTTCACTCACTTGTGGGTTGTCTCCGTGATGACTTGGCTTCTTCCTTCTCAAAACATTCAATGGCTTTATCATTGTTCCCTTTGGGTTTTTATTTTCTTCTAGCTTTTTCAAGCCAAAAGTAGCCACCAAAGTGGCTATTAGGAACTTAAAAAAAAAAACGACACTGACCAACACAAAGGGATTGATCGAGACAAAATGGGCAATTTCCACAGCTTCCTCCTTCCCAAAGCAGACTTCTTCTCCTGCTGTTCCTCTGGGTTCCCAACTCCCCAGTTGAAGCACTTTGTGGAGATCTGTAGATGGAGGGAGACCGGAAAGTTCCATTCCACTGATGAGCAGTTTAGTGTGAATCCAACCTCAAAATTCCTTGGGGAGGATATTCTCACCTGAGCCTGCTCCAGCCAGGATGGAGAAACTTCAGAGGGGAGGGCATGAACTTGAATGGAGGGCACAGAGGAGGGTTAGGGTGTTGAACAGCAGAGCTGAAATTGGGAGAGTCTGTCACGTCCGAGACACTTTCCTCTTGCAGGTTGTGATGGCGTTTCCTGGAGTCCTAACGCCCAAACACGCAGGCCTGGGTAGAGGTGCTATAGCCGCTTTCTAGCCAGGGGGAGCTCTCTCCCCATCTCTGCCGCTCTGTTTTGGCTGTGGCCACCTTGGGAACACACAAGACCGAATTGAGGTTTACAGGCAGCTTTATTAACTTGGCTTTTATTAGCTCGAAAGCCGTGATTTAACTCGCACTGGATTCACCCAGGGTGCTGGAGCCTTGCAGGGAAGCTCGGTCACAGTCTACTTCGCCAAGGAGATTATTAAATGCTCATTGTGGGTGGAGGATTTAAAATGTTGGGCTTGGTGGTCATTTAATTTTTGAGGCCGGGGGGCGGGCGGGGGGGGGGGGAGAGATCATATTCAGCCTGGAAGGTGAGAGGTGTGGGAAGCAGTGACGGTTGCTTGCCGGTGAGCGAAATTCACTCTGCGCACGCTTAGGAGGTCCCCTTGCATTCATGCACTGCCTGTTGCAGTATCAAAACAGACCCACGTTGCGTCCTCGTGCCTTGACTTCAGACCTCTGGTTCTCACACCCAGAGTCTGCCGCTGGCACAACTGGGGAAGGCTTTGTCTTCTGTGCTGTCCATGGCCTCCCTCCCAGAGGCAAGGTGGCAGCTCAAAGCAAGCCTTTTGCCGGAACCTTGTCAACCTCTCTTTGAACAGCAGTTGCCTGGATTCTCCTAATAGGTCCCTGAGAGGCAGGAGCGAGCTGTCCAGGAGAGCGCCTGTCAAAGGAGCCAAAAGAGTGGCATCGCTTTGCCCGTCTGCTCTGGGCTGCTTCAGATGTTGCTGCGGTCAGGGCTGAGCCCGTCTGCCATTCTGGGCACGTGCCAAATGGGGGTCTGATTCTCCCTCTTCTTCTTTCTCTCTGACTTCTGGTCTTTTCAGAATGCAGCAGCTCGTTCTCGGTCTGGCCCAGCGGATCAGTTTTGGAGCAGGAACCAGTCAGTGGCTGCCAACTGCCATGTTTGAGGGCAGAATCCTTCCATCACGGCTGGACTACTACTGGTTTGGGGGGCGTCCCCTTGCCTGCTTTCTGTGGGTCCTCCTTTTGCAATTTGATTGGAACTGATACTTGTATTTTTGGTTGAGATATATATATATATATATATATATATAGTGCAGAAGCACCAGAAGTGTATGTGGAGGGGGATGGGCTTTGAAGAAAAGCACAAGAGAGAGCTTGGAAGCAGAAGGGAAATGTTTCTTCCCAAGACAAATGCCCGAGGAAGGTTCAGGGGAAAGTCTTCCCTTGCCCGTTGAGATAAGCTAGTGCAAAGTTGGGGTGGGGGAGATGCCTCCGTTCTCAGGAGAAAATACCCCCACGTGTTGTTAATCCCATTGTCCTGGGGATGGCATCCTCAAGCCAGCATTGCATCTGAGCAGGACCATTTGTTCAAGAGCCAAGGCCCTAGTTTATATGCAAGGGGTTCAATTCTCAGCACCGGTAGTTTAAAACAGATTGCTGGTACGGAAGACTCCTCTCTGCCTGGCATTCCGAGGAATCCCTGATCAAAGGACAACTGCCAGTCAGAGCAAAGACTGCAGAGCTCGGCGGACTACTGTCTGAGCCTCAGGCTGCTGCAAGACGAGCCCTGCTGGATCAGGCCCACCATCTGTGCACCCTCTTTCCCACTGCAGTCAATCATATGCCTCTTGGAAGCCCCCGAGCAGAGCACAAAGGCCCAAGCCTCCACCTATTGTGGCTCTCCCACCAGTAAATTTTCAGGGGTGCACTGCCCCTGAGTATGGAAGCTTTGTTTCCTTATCGTGGTTAATAGCCAAAGATGGACCTAATGTTTGTTCTGTGCAAGTCTTTGAGGAGTATCTAGACAACTCTTTGTGGGGAAAGTATTGTATTCGACAGAACCTCCTTGGTGTAATCAAGCCAGCCCCTTCCTATGACCTCTGAATCTTGGGGGGGGGTGGGGTGGAAATGGAGGAGGGCAGGCAAAGGTGTCCCAGAAGTGTTTGTCATCTCAATACCCTCGATGTGGCTGGAGCTGTGGCTGTTTGCCAGGGCATTTCCCCACTCCTCTTCTACAAGGTGGCTTACCCTCCATGGAGGCTTCTTCTGCCCCCCCACACCCTGTGCTCCCCCCCCTTGCCCATTTCATCTCGGCAGATTCTTCTAGCTCATAATAACAATGTTGGGAAGGCTACTGAGTCAGTATGGGAAATGTCACTGTGATAAATCAAAGTCAATCGGCACGCCACTGTTTGTACTCTGGTTCTCATTCCTTTCTGCTGTGGCACAGACTGGGGCTATCCAATTAAATCTCCCAGCAGCCCTTGGGAGATGGGGGCAGGTGGGTGGGTGGGAGGGAGCAGAGACACCTTTGGTTCTCTTCTAGGTGTAAGGAAAAGTCAACCTTTCGGTCTGGCAATTCCCCTCTACCTTCCCATTCAGTATGTCCCACTTGTCTTCTACAAGAGCCAAGGCGCCCTAGCTGCGATGATGGATCATGGCAGCTTGTGAGGATAGATGGAAAGACAGCTTTTCCTGTGTGCTGCCTTGATCCTGATGAAGTTGGATGCTGCCAGCAGGCTGAGTAGGTCTGAGCCTGGCTAGGCCCGGCATTGACATCTCCTGTTCTTGTAATCTTCCTAATTAGCTCTTGGATTTCAGGGCTGGCAGCCTGCCTGCTGGATATTTGTGTCTTACCAGTCCCCAGCAGCCTTGAGACACACCCTCACGTACACCATGGGTTAGGAGGATGGACGTCCTCTGTGCTAACCCAACTGCATGACCCAAAGGAGCTGCAAACATGCTAGCGCATATATGTCCAAGGTGCAATTAGCTCTGTGAGCTCGGTTCTAATTTGAAACCAAGCATATGTGAAGGACACTGGGAGTCATGCTTTGCTTGAGCTTAGAATTGCTGGGAAGTTATGAAAAGGTATAATGCCTCTTACTCAGGGTTACCAGGTTTACCAAAACTTCTGGCATTCATATACATCTAATTTGTAACCTCAATGTATGGATAAAAAAACCTGCACAATAGGGTCAGGTACAGATAGGAGATTTCCCTGGATATATGGGGGACAAATCCTCTAATCCCAACCAGGAGATGGGGGTGGCTTTGCTCTGCCTTTGATACTCTAATAACCTCCATCAGCTGACTAGCAGGGGTCGTAGCAAGAGACTTGGAGCAGAGAGCGCTGCAAGCAGAATCAGTTGAATGAGGGCAGGGTTAAAAGAGGGGAAGAGGAGGAGGAGGAAACTATAGTGGGAGAGGAAGAAAGGGTGGTAGCAAGAGCATTGGGGAAACAGAAAGGAAGCTGGGAGGAAGAGGAGCAGGCCAAGGTAGCCATGTGGGGGAAGGTGGCATTGGCCAGTGATGGTACGGGAGGTTTGGAGCAGAAAGCTCTGACCTCAGATCCAATCAGGAGGGGTCAGAGGGGAGCTTAAAGCTCCAAGTTCTCCCTCTTGCAGCCACTGAGGCATTTTAGTTCAGGTTCCCCTTTATCTGTTGCATCCTTCTCCAAAGTTCCGCTCTGGGTGCAGCGAGGACTCGCCTGATGTAGTGGCTAAAGCACTGGACTAGGAGATTCAGCTTTGAACCCTCACTCTGCCATGGAAGGTTGTTGGGCAACCCTGGGCCAGGCACACTCACTGAGCCTAACCTGCATCACAGGGTTGTCATGAGGTTAAAATGGAAGAGAACAATGGGACAATGGAAGGTGCTTTGGGGCCTCAGCGGAGGAGACAATTAGGGTATAAAGTCAATGCAATAGATACAATTTCCCCTGTAACTTTACTACTATCTTTTCTCTCTCAACCAATTTGGTTCAAGCAGTGTTGGCCTCTTTGGTACAAGGTTGATTTGTCTCACTCCCACATTTAGACCCTGCAGCCTGTCTAGCTTTCTGACCATGCACGTGAAGCAAGGCAGCATTTCGGAGAGGGGGGAGCTGCTTTTTAGCACCAAGACTTAACGGCCTCGCTAGCAATCTATATTTGGCTTCCAGTGTTGCTGGTGTTAATGTGCATCATGCTCAGTCCAGCAGCCACTAGGCAGGCAGCTTCCATGGCAGGAAGCAATAGGCATGAGTCTGAAAGCAGAGCAGCCAATATCATGATGTCCTTTTAGAGATCTACGTGGTCGGTGTGTTTCAAGTCCTCTGCACAGCTCTGGTCACCCCTCCTTAAAATAGGTGCTGCAGTGCAAAAGAGGGCAATGAAAATGATCCAGAGGTTGGAGCATCTTCTGTGTGAAGGAAGTCGAAGGAGACGAGGGCTTTTTGTAAGGGTTGGGATGGAGGTTTATGAAACGATGGGACGGAGAACATTTCTTCTCTCTTTCTGCTAATAATAGACTATGTAGGCACCCAATGAAGTCCATGGACAACAGATCCAAGAGAGACAAAAGAAAGGATGTGTTCACTCATAGAAGAATTAACTCGGGGAAGCCCCTGCTGCAGGATATAACTGAGTTGGTTTTAAAGGGCTATTGGATGAATTCACAGAGCAGCAATGGCTGCTGGCCACAATGGCTGAGCAGAGCCTCCCATGTTCAGAGGGCAAAATGTTCTGAATCCCAGTGCTGGTGAGGCAAGAGCAGAACATTTCTGGTCTACTCCAGCAGAGCAGTTGTTGCATTACCTCAGTCTTGTTCTGCTTTACTGACCACGGGCTTGCACTTCCGTTGCTGTCCCTGAACCCAGGCAGAAGGTGGAAGGTCACCGTCACTGGTGTAAGGCAACCAAAGGACATATGCTGCAGTTCTAGGTTTCAGTTCCAGTCGTTTAATTCATCAGACCATTCTATTAACCACTCCAAAAGTCTCCGCTTGTCTTCTGTCCTCTGACCTTTGCAGAAATGGGAGGCAGGAGGTGTCCGGTCTCTTGTGGAGGCACTGGACAACTTTCGTTGTGTTCCAGTGAAAGGAAAAGGATTTAAATTTTCTGCTGGATGAAAGCTCAATATCCAGGGATGATGCCTGGAGCACCCGGAGGGCTAGCCCAGCTCAGTGTGGGGGGGGGGGGGAGGGAGAGCAGGGGGAAGGAAGGGAGGGAGGAAGAAGAGGAGCACACAGTGAGCAGTTTGCCTTGGCTAATGAAGATGAATATGGTAATTCTGGGTTGCCATACCTGTGGGCTTCCCCCCACCCCTCTGACAGGGCCATTAGAGTAAATGATTAGTTAATTAGATCAAGGAGGCTGGTGAATAGGAGCTCCTTGCACGCACACACACACACAGGCAGACCTGGCCTTGCTGAGCTGAGGCTTGTGGACATTTCATCGAGGTGGGGAGTGAGTCCATTGTGCCCTGGCCCCATCCTGCTGGGATGGATTGTATGACAAAGCTGGGTCTGGGATGGCCAAACAGAGAGCGATGAGTCCTTTGAATGGAGCACCTCAGTCTGGCTCTGGTGGTGCCATTGTTTCACTGAGTAAAGCAGGGGTAGTCAAACTGCGGCCCTCCAAATGCCCATGGACTACAGTTCCCATGAGCCTCTGCCAGCAGATCTGGAGGGCCGCAGTTTGACTACCCCTGGAGTAAAGAGAGAGTGTGTGTGTGTATGTGTGTGCACGTGTACACTGTATCAAGGGCTGAAAAAAGAAACTATGAATGACGGTCACATGAATGCTAGAGGATCTTATACACATTTTGGAAAGACTGCATTCAGGTGTCTCTTGAAAAGATCATGCTAGAAACTTACATACAGAAGGTTTTTTGTACCCTGTTTTTTTACTACCCAAGGGAGTCTAAGAGAGGCTTACAATTTCCTTCCCTTCCTCTCCCCACAGCAGACACCCTGTGAGGTAGGTGAGGCTGAGAGAGCTCTGAGAGAACTGTGACTTGCCCAAGGTCACCAAGCTGGCTACATATGGAGGAGGAATGGGGAATGGAACCAGGTTCTCCAGATTAGAGGCTGCTGCTCTTAACCACTACACCCAGATGACTCTCTGTACCTATGAGCATAGAATCATAGAACCATAGAGTTGGAAGGGGCCATACAGGCCATCTAGCCCAACCCCCTGCTCCATGCAGGATCAGCCTAAAACACCCATGAAAAAAATCTGTCCAGCCACTACTTAAAGAGGGCCAAAGAAGGGGAGCTCACCACCTCCTTAGGCAGTTGATTTCATTGCTGAAATACTTTGTGAATTCCCCTCCCCAATATCTAGCTAGTACCGTTCTACACGTAGTTTGAAGCCATTCCCATCCCCTGCTGCCAACAGGAACCACTCCCTGCTCTCCTCTAACACAGGGGTAGTCAACCTGTGGTCCTCCAGATGTTCATGGACTACAATTCCCATGAGTCCCTGCCAGTGTTTGCTGATGGGGGCTCATTGCGATTGTAGTCCATGAACATCTGGAGGACCACAGGCTGACTACCCCTGTTCTAACACACCAGTTGCTTGCATCTGGACTCCATGCTGTGCTTGTCAGCCTTCTGGGAACATCTGTGAAACAGGATGCTGGATTAGATGGTCCCACCTTGGTCTGATCCAACAAGGCCATGACCATATTCTGGAGCAGTTTTATTGCTCAGTGGCTTCACTCTGACATTTGTGTGCCTTGTACATTGAATTGCTCGAGGATGCTGGTTTGAATACTGACAAGCATCACTGAGTAGGTCTGGGACTTCTGGCTCCCCTTATTGGTTTTAGGGCAGCCAAAACGTAGCCCTGAGAATCCAGACTCCCAGCTGCCGTGGACCAGGTGAGTCTTGAATCGCTGGAGTCTGGAAGGCAGCAGGGCCACACAGCTCACAAACCAAATGACAGTTGTGAATATCTAGCAGGCCAAAGCTGCTGCTAGGGGTGTGCAAAGGAAAAGAAAGTTGGACCATTTCAGATTTGGAGAGACCCGATTTGGACTGTTAAAAGTCAGCTGAATCAGCTGATTCCAATTAGGATCCGGATGAATCAATTTGGACATCTCTGAAGCGATTCGGCCATTAAAGTCAATGGTGCCATTGAAGTCAATGGCAATTTTCAGGTTTCTGTCTTCTCAGTAGCCTGGGGTGAGGGTGGGGGTTTGAGTTAGAGGCTCCAAACTTTCAGTGTAGCTTCTGGAGTTCTTCAGGGAGTACTTATTAAATTTGCAGACGATACTAAACTGGGAGGGGTAGCAAACACAGAAGGCAGAAGCAGAATATAGGATGATCTTGATAGGCTCAAGAAGTGGGCTAAACTGAATAAAAAGAAATTCTGTTTAAACATCCAGAAGAAGTTCCTGACAGAGTGGTTTCTCAGTGGAACAGGCTTCGTCGGGAGGTGGTGGGTTCTCCATCTTTTTAAACAGAGGCTGGAAAGCCATTTGACGGAGAGGCTGATTCTTGGAAGGCTCAAGGGGGTGGCAGGTTACAGTGGATGAGCGATAGGGATGTGAGTGTCCTGCATAGTGCAGGGGGTTGGATTAGATGACCCAGGAGGTCCTTCCAACTCTATTATTCTATGATTCTAGGAATCTTTTCTCTGATGACCCGTCAAGTTTCAAGAAGATTGGACCAGGGGGGCAAATTCCAGGGGCTCCCAAAGAGGGTGCCCCATCCTACCTCCATTATTTCCCTTGTCTAATGCATCAGTGAATGGCCTGCAGATGAACTGCCGGGTACTTGGGTTTGCCAGGTACACGGGAAATAGCGAGGGGCTGTGTGGTCATGGAAGTGGAGCAAACCACTTGGATTGGCTGGCAGGAGCTCATGGGAATTGTAGTCCATGGACATCTGGAGGGCCACAGTCTGCCCACCCCTGATTTAATCAGATGCTTTTCAAACAGGTAGAGTTCAGGAGCGCCATACTGGCCCACTCCATCCAAAAGCCATGATGCCCAGGCTGTGATTAGGACTTGAAAAGCACCCTTATTCCTTCCTTGCTGCCCTTTGACTTGGTCCCTCTACAAAGAGATTCAGCTGCTGTTGAGGGAGGGAGGGGGGAGTTTCCCCTAAGGACAGCCTGTGATATTGATAGGTTCAGTCATCTAACCTACCAAGCCCACAGAGCCCTTTGCCCTACCCATCTTCTGAAATGGAGGAGGGACCATGTGCAGCACCATGGTGCTAAGGCAGCAGCCCCTGCAGGCAGCACAGGCCCGGGGCCTGTGGCGATTCCATGCTTGGCTGGTGAGAGAGAGAGCCAGCCTGCATCGCAATGGAATTGTGCCTCAGTTTCCCCTTTTCTCAGGTGTCTTTGCACCACGGCAGAGAGGGGAGCAAAGTAGTTGTGCTTTTGTCTTCAGCACCAAGGACTCGAAGGCCGTGCTTGTGAAATCCGTTACAAATCCTAAATGGGCTGAATTAGCAAAACATTATTAATGCTGATGGGTCTGGGAGTTGGAGCTGCTCTCTGGATCCTTCGCCCTCCCCCCACTTCTCCATCTCCCCCCGCCCTCCCCCCCCCCCCGCACTGCCTTGGCTTCTTTCCTGCGTGGCGGCCCTGTCAAAACGATTTGCAATTCCAAGTTTCATTTCTCCCAACTGACAACTGCTGTCCGTGTGACAAGTGCGCCGGGAGAGTCGGGCGGCAGCCAGGCCTCAGCTGCCGAAGAGCTGTCTAAAGCTCGGAGCTGCTCCAGTTTTGTTTTCAGCCGAGATGCCAAGCTCTGCTCTAATGAAGCTGTTATGGAGCCCTCGGAAGAGATTTTATTCAAATCAAGGTGCTCCTTAATCCTCCCTTCAAGCAGCCATTCAGATGCCCTGGATTTCCTTCGGAGGCTTTTCTCTCCCTCCCTCCCTCCCCAGTACTCTGTACCCCCTCCCCCCCATTCAGTGCCTTCCTCCCTTTTCTTCTGATTGAGTAAAATGCTCTGAAATTGTCTAATTCTGCTGGATTTTGGACACTGGTGTGGTCAGGTTTGGGCTTCAGGCCACGAATCCAGGGAGTTGGTGACCTCCCCCGCCCCCAAAATAGGCTGTAACTTCACATTCAACATTCACCACCTGAAGGAGGAATCTGGGATATAAAATCATCTCACTCCACCCCTGATTCTGCCACTCCCCTCCCCCCATGAGACTAGTATGGGGAAGACCCCGCTGCTCTACTTTGAAAGCTCTCTGAGCGCTCTTTCTCTCTGCTTCAGTTTAGGTTTCCCATCTTCCAATTACAAAGAAAAAGAAGAGGAGTTGGTTTTTACACCCCATGTTTCACTGACCGCAGGAGTCTCAAAGTGGTTTATAATCACCTTCCCTTCTACTCCCCACAACAAACGCCCTGTGAGCTAAGTGGGGCTGAGAGAGCTCTGAGAGAACTGTGACTAGCCCAAGGTCACCCCACTGGCTGCATGTGGAGGAGGCATAGGAAATCAAATCCAGTTCTCCAAGCTCCTTGGAGCCCCGTGCCTCTGTGAACACTCAGGGGCTTCCAGCCATCCCCCTATATCCTGCCTTAATGGACTTGGCTACAAGCTATTCCTAGTATTGCCATGAAAGCAGGGAACCGGCCACTCCATTGACCTGGGGGTGGCCTTTTCACATGGGTGCCTCCTTTGGGAAAAGGGGCAGCACTGGGGGATCTACCCCTGTCTCAAACCACCTCCTTCCCCCCCCCCATCCTCCCCGAGTGTGGCAGAGAGGTGCGTCCTGCTGACCTCACTTCTGGCCTTGTTCCGGGGCTCCTCAAAGCCTGAAAAATACTTCAGGAGCTCTTCCCTGGTCAAATGGTTGAAAAAGGCTGGTGTAATGCCATAGAGTCCACCTTCAAAAGCGGCCACTTGGCCCAGGTGAACTTACCTCTGCTGCAATGGCAGGGGTAGCACACGGTGGAGGGCCTAGGAGGCAGACACTGACCTTGGAGAGAGGTCCCTAGTCAGTTGGGAATTTATTGGCCCAGGGGATGGATTCGATAGGAGGCAACCTCATCAAGCCAGCCTTCGCAAGGTGGCCCTGGCTCCGTGACACAACACCTTTCTTGCATGCAGAAGGTTCCAGGTTCAGCCCCCAGCGTCTCTGCTTAGGTGCTGGGAAAGTTTATGCTCTGCCTGCGAACCTGGAAAGCTGTTGCTGGTCAGAGTTGGCAGTGCTGGACCTGAAGGATAAGTGGCCTGAAGCTGTGCTAGGCAGCTTCACTGGTTTGTAGGTTCGCCTAAAGTGACCTTGCCTGCAACACACCAAGGGTAACCCCTGCCTGGTTATATTGTCAAAGCCAGAGGAGCTATTGCATAACCGTTCCAACAGGGGGCATCTTAGCTTTCACAACAACTATTAGGAAGACATTAAGACATCCCAAAACACTAAAATGTTGCGGGAAAAGGAGTCACTACAGTTGGGGCTGCTCTGCTCAGGTTGAATTGTACCGTGCAGCGTCCAATTCCCTTCCCATGGCGCTGCCTGGCCCAATATAGACTTGAGATACTGCAGAGATGTGAGAGCAGGATCGGTGCCTCTGCAGATCCTCTGAGTAGCAGGAAAAGACAGCGAGGTACAGCTCTTGCCTGTGGGCCACTGGCAGGGTGAGACAGGCTTGCCAGGATCCAAACACCAAGCCTGTCTCCATCGCCAACCAGTTGTCCTTGTTTTCTTCCCTTTTCAAATGTGGAGGGCAACCTTGGAAGAGGCTCATTAAACACTGGGAGGAATTGGCACCTGTGCCTCATTAACACCGAGATTAAAATGAGCCGAGCCTTGGCAGGCGCGGAAGGGGGGGTGAGTGTTGTGTTGCTAGGCCTGATGAGATGAAAAGAACGGTCCCCCAAGTCAACAGGGGCCCCTCTATTTAGCATGGGTGGAGCTTGCTTGTCCCTCTGGCGGATGCTGTTGGAAAGCCATTTCTGTGTTTCCTTGCTGGTTTCTGAGCCAAGGCTGAGACAGGTTTTGCCCTTGGCCAAAGGCCAATAGAGCGTTGGACATACACGTGGCCATGTGTATTCTGCAGCAGTAGTAGGTTTATTGTGGAATGACACCAGAGCATATTCTACAGTAAAGGCGCCTTGAATTATGCAACCCCTCAAGTGCAAATTGGCCCCACAAGGGGCAACGGCTGGTAAAGGTCACTGAAGGTTCCCTTTGTCATTGCTGGACATGGCCATCACCCTCCCCCCCCCTTTTTTTACAGGTCTCCTTAGTATCTGCAATTTATTCTACTTTTGTTTGTCATGGAGAAAATAACGCCAGATGCCCAAGGCTCAGTTTTGCCTCTTCCCAGCACCAGCAGCATGAAGCACAAGGCTTGTGCTGGGGAACACCTAGGGCTGGGTGCTGCTGCCTCGCACCACAAGCATCATATTTTGTGCTGTTTGAGCTTGGTAAGGTTGCCCATTGACTTGGAAAGTCCAGCGTTTTCAATGACTGCTCAGGAATACCTGAAAAAAATACTGTCAAATGTCCAAGGTTCTTTCAGTTCCCCCCTCCCAAGACCGTCAGTGAAAATACTGGACCGTCTGGGTCAATATTGGTGACCTGGCAGCCTTACAAGAAAGACGAGGAGCTCTGCGTGGTCTCAGAACCTCTTGTCCGCAGAAATGCCACTGAACTCTATGTGGTTCTTCTAAACCCAACTGAGGAAGGACATGGAGGGTCAGTAAATTCTAGAAAAATACCTCCTGTAGATGTTTAGTTAATAAGCGAGAATTTATATCCTGACTAGGGACCAAGCTGTTGCATTCAGGAATACAATGGGTGCTAGATTGGGGGTGGTGGTGAAAGAACTTTGTAGATGGCCTCTCCCTCCCCCAGGACCTCCCAGAAACGCTTCAGGCAGCAGTTAGGGAACTCATGCAGCAGGGATCTGCAGCCTCTGAGCCTCAGAGGGAAGTAGAAGGAGGAGGGGTTGGTCAGGGGTGAGGGATGGAAGGCGATTGGCTGGCTGCTGGACAGACAGGCAAGCTGGTTGGAGGAGGAGGCACTTAGGGGCAGGACAGTTGCCCTGAGTGGGTGTTAAGCGCTGAGTGGCACTGAAGCCACAAGACACACTCCTCCTCCAAGCCCTTACCAGAAATATTAAGTGGAACAGATATTTGGTTAGTGCTGCTGAATAAAATTATGAAACAGGCTAAGTTATATTGGAATGCTGTTTGGCATGCACTACAGAGAATTTGAGGGCGTCACCCCAAGGGTCAGACATGACTCGGTGCTTGCACAGGGGATACCTTTACCTTTACCTTACAGAGAATTTATCCTTTGGCTTCCAAGGTTTGGACTTGGAATTTTTGATTTACATATTGTATTATTGCACACATCTATGGTCACACAAACTATTCTTTTGCTGTCGTTCGGAAGGAGGCTGCATGTTCTGGCTAGTATTGAATTCTGTGTTTCTTCAGGGCCAGTGTGGCCCCCTGGCCTCCTTTCTGCAGACTTCTCAAGATGTTTCGGCAGAGGCGGAGTCACCTGCTTCCCTCCATTAATGGCCTTGCTTTTGGGGTGCTTGCGCTCTCATCTGGCTCACCCCCCCCAGCTCCACTCAGCAGCTCTGCAAAACGCTGCCTTTTTATACACCGTCCCCCTTTCCCATGTTCTACTCCTGAGCACTGTTATGCACTCAAAGAACAGCCAGAGGCCAAGTCTCATCTCTGTCTCCTCCAGAGAAGGAGAGAGTTTTCAGTGAGTTGTCCTCCAAAACAAATGGGCTGAAACCCTTCCGGCTTCCCGCTCCTGCAAGATGCCTCATGCTTTGCGCAAAGTTTGCTTTCCCTTCTCTCCACACCATCAAATATTAATGTGTTGCCTTTATGTATAAATTGGACTGTCTTCATTATTTAAAGAGAACCTTCATTTTAATATTCAAAAGGCCAGGGAATGTTCACGGCAAACGTTATCGGGGACTTCTCCACCTCGCCTTATTTAATGAATAATTTTGTACACAACCAGCAATGGTGACCTTTTGAGCAAAAGGCAAAACCTGAACCCAGCATGGGAGCGGGAGACAAAGTATTTGGATACTGCAACTCTGGCTCCAGATACTGTAGTGCAGGGGTAGTCAACCTGTGGTCCTCCAGATGTCCATGGACTACAATTCTCATGAGCCCCTGCCAGCAAATGCTGGCAGGGGCACATGGGAATTGTAGTCCATGGACATCTGGAGGACCACAGGTTGACTACCCCTGCTGTAGTGGGTGTAGGTTGGCGGGGGTGGGGGGAGGACTGAGATTTCTTCATTGTTGAGAACTAAACACATTGTTGAGGACAAATGGCCCACACTGGAATCCTAGGCAGGGCTGGAGCTTCTGAGATTCCTGAAAGACACATCTGCCTTGATTCATTTCAGTCCCGTTTCAGGCCTGTGTTTGGTACCATGACGGCTCTAGCTACACTGGTGGAAGAGCTTCATCTAAAACTGAACAGGGGATAATCTTCCCTGCTGAAGAGCTGTCAGGAGCCTTTAATGCAGTTGACCATTCTGTTCATCAGCTTTAATATCTATCTATCTATCTATCTATCTATCTATCTATCTATCTATCTATCTATCTATCTATCTATCTATCTATCTATCTATCTATCTATCTATCTATCTATCTATCTATCTATCTATCTATCTATCTATCTATCTATCTATCTATCTATCTATCTATCTATCTATCTATCTATCTATCTATCTATCTATCTATCTATCTATCTATCTATCTATGGGCTCACTATGAAGGGCATAGCCCTTCAGTGGTTTCCCTCTGCTGTCTGACTGTATGCAGTCTCTCCACGGGAAGTGCAACTTCATCCGATTTGCCAACTTTCGCATTACCTTGACTCAGCTGATCTGGCCACGCTGATCCATGCTTCTGTAACCTCACATGTGCCATGTGCTCTATGTCGGGCTGCTGTTCAAGTGCAGGATCAACTGGGTGGCTCTGCTTTGTCTTGTGGGGTGCTACAGGGTTATGTTCTTTTATCCAGGCTCCTTAATATATATAGGTGAGACTGCTGCATATGATTGTCTGAAGCTTCAGGGTTGGGTGTCATCACTTTGCTGATGACACCCAGTTTTAGATTCCATTATCCAAACCGCAGGTGCAGCCACCTTGATTCCTCCTGAATTAGTGCTTTGAGGCTGTGGCCAAGGGTCGACTGCAGGGAAAAACACCTAAGGCTGAACCCAATCCTGGTTGGGAAGGCTGACGTTCTAGAGAGACAGAACCCACTTATTGCAGATGGACTGACGTTGGCATTTCCTGAGCGGGTTGGCATTGTGGCCAAGAAAGCCCTCTATCAACTTCATCCGATTAGTCAACTTTCACATTATCTTGACTCAGCTGATCTGGCCATGCTGATCCATGCTTCTGTAACCTCACATGTGCAATGTGCTCTATGCGGGGCCGTTCAAGACCTGGAAACTACAACCGGTCCAGAACACGGCAGCCCAAAAGTTGTCAGAGGCTAGCTACTGGGAAGATGTGTTTCCCATTTTGAAATAGCTTTATTGGCAGCCAGTCTGTATCTGAGTTCAGTTCAAGTTACTACATATGAGCTTCAAAGCCCTTCACAACCTGGAACCTGCATAGTTCAAGGACCACCTCCTTCCACATGTCCCAATGGGCCAGCTACAGTCACCAGGCAGCCCCCGTGTCTGTCAGGGACCAGAGGCCAGGCCTTCTCCATCGTGGCTCCGTGGAAGGGGGTCCCTACAGAGGTGGGGGGAGGCTCCCCAGAGATTTTCAGCAGGTGCTGCAAAGCCTGCCAGTTTGCAAGGCAAGGGGGGCTGGGGGCCTGTCATTTTATCTTTGGATGTGTAAACTATCAGCATAGGCTGCCTTAAACCAACAGAAAAGGTGGGTTTTGTTTGAATACACAACTATCACCCAGCTTTGCAGAGGAGCCCTCCATAAATAAACCGGACCAAGATGCTATATTTTTAAGGGCAGGAGACAGGATGGCGTTTGAAAGAAAAATACAGCAAACTGGGGAGTAAGGCGAGAGGATTCATCCTTTATGGGGGGTAAAGTCCCAGCCAAAGGCTGTGTGTGGCAGTTACCCCCCATGGAGAGAGACCTGTGTGTTTTTTCAGTTATTGGTGTGGCTGCAGAGTAAACACAGTGGCAATGGGTCTTTCTGTTCCAGTCCCCCAGGGGCACCCACCCTCCTTGTCCCTGAGCCAGTCAGGCTGCAGCAATTGCGTGCACACACACACACGCACACACACACACACGTGCACCAGCTTCTGTGAATGCACAATTTTATTTAATAAAGAGTTTCTAGTCCATTCTGCTGTGAAGATTTACCCGTCCTTGTATTTCTGCAGGGAAAAGGGCTAAAGGCCTCCTTTAAAAAAAAGTAGAAGCCAAGAATGGCAGAGAACCTGGGACACATTATGTAAAACTAGTAATTGCGTTTATTAGCACAGATTTAAAAAAATAAATAAATAAAAAGGGGCCCAGGTGTTGGTGGGAAGGAAATAGCTGCTGCAGGAACAGGATCAAGGAAATGTTTGCCAAATGTGCAAGGAAATCCAAATTTTCTGACCCACACAGTGACATCTGGGCTGTACTATGGTCTGATTGAAAATTTTGCAGCTAAGTAGCTTTGGAAACATTGGAGAGAAACCAGGGAAGCCCCAGGAGACACATGAATGCAACATGATGCTGTGAAGCGGAGAAGAAAAAACAACTCTCACCCCAACAGTGCTGAACCCGGGGCAGGGAACCCATGTAGAAATGTTCTTCCCTCATATAACTCCTTCAAAATTAAAGCCAACCTTGGCTTTCCTGTGCCTCGCCGGCACAGGAACGGTTTCAGAAGACTCCAGGAGGCATCACCTGTGGGGAATTCTCCCTCCGAAAAAGCTGAAGAACATTTAGCTTTGAGCTTCCTGCCATTTTGTGATTAGCCTCCATCCCCCCCTGGCACTCGCTACCTGTTTCAAAATCCCAAAGGGTCCACAACCTCAACACTTTTTGGGTATTTTGCAATATACCCATGGGGGCAAGAAGCCAAGACACTGATTTGGTTCTGCAAAAGTGAAGTGGGCGTCAGAGTACCGGCCTAGGAAGGAGAGGTGCCAATTCAAAACCCAGCTCAGCCATGGAATTCCCCAGTTGGCCCAGTTGTAGGCTCTCATAGAGTTGGCCTACTTCACAATGGTGTTAAGGTATATTTGCGTGGTATATCCCTGTGTGCCCGCCTGATCTCCCTAAAAGGAGGATGGGATAAGAAACGAACAAGAGGAAGACACGCCTCAGGGGATCTGCAGTCCAGTCAGGATAGACAGACTCTCTTAACCTACCTGCTAGCAGCCAGTGCGGGAACAAATATCCCAAAGAGAGAGCTGGGTTAAAATAACTAAATAAATCTTTAATAATTTTTCTACTTGCAAATGTACATAAATTGCACAGCCACATCATTCCCCTCCCCTTGACACCAACTGCTTTCTCTGTACATTATTACATCCCCCTCCCCACTTCTTTCAAGGAGATTTGGGGGCCGGTGCTGCTGCTTAGCTTCAGAAGTTAAAAAAAAAACATACTTACAAAAAATATTTGGCCTCGTTTCCTTTATAAGAGGGTATAAAACACGGTGTGGCTGCATTACCAGGAACAAATATTGGCCCAGGCAGAGAATACAAAGGGCAAGAAAGAGAGAGGTATATCTTAAGACACAGTGACTCAGACAAGGGTGGGGGGAAATCAGACAGGGAAGCGTGCTGTCTTGCATGGAGATGCAATCAGGGAACATTTGCAGCTTCTCTTAATCTTGGCAGGCCTGCTTGGGTGGCTGGCACTGGACACTGTTCTTCTGCAGCAGGAACTGGCTGCATTCCTCTTCGCTTGTTTGGGGCCAGAAGTCCACCTGTTGGGGCCTGCAGAGCTGCCGCTTTTCCTTAGGTTTAGTTATTGTTGGTTTTGCTAAGGATTCCTGCCCCTCCCACTTCTTGGAATGGCTCTCCCAGTCTGATACCAGTTTGTAGAAGGGAAGTACGCATGTAAAGTGGGCCTCCCAAGGGTCTAACGATACCATCTGTAGCGTTCCAGCGAGGCCATTCAAGAAGCAGAACACATCTTTAATGGCACCAGGAGAGCCTCCCCCCCCCTGCAACAGGCTACATTATGCAGTTTTGGAAGGCTTGGGGGAGGGCGCATGAAAAGCATCCAACCCACTGCTCACAGGTGCTGAATTTATCTCTCCAAGGAATTCACATATTTTTTCCCTAAGGGGGAGGGAAGAGAAATCTTTCAGGAAACGTAAGGCCTGCTAACTTTCCAATGTTTTCTGCCATGGACCCAGCTGCACTTCTTTCTCCAGTTAGAATCCCAGCAAAAGCCAGTTGCTGGACCATCTCGGCAAGCAGCAAAAAAAGGCCAGCTGATCAATTGGATCTAAACAGAAGATGGCCTGCTGCCTCAGCAATCGGGAATGGTGGCCCCAATCACATGCCCTGGCGTTTCTACGCCCTTCCCAATATATCCAGTAGAGCAGGGGTAGTCAACCTGTGGTCCTCCAGATGTCCATGGACTACCATTCCCATGAGCCCCTGCCAGCATTTGCTGGCAGGGGCTCATGGGAATGGTAGTCCATGGACATCTGGAGGACCACAGGTTGACTACTCCTGCAGTAGAGAGATTTGCACACTATCCTTTTTAACTGGGGGTGTGTGCGTGTGTGGATTGTCTTTCTATTGCAATAACTTGGGTCGCAAATGATAGGAGAAGGGAGCACGCATCAGAGCACCACTGGCCTGCCTCTGGATCACAGTGGGAATGTCTCCGTTGTGCCCTCCTTTAAAAAAAGTCACTGTCTTGACATTACTAATTTCTTTTGTGCGTATCCACTGGTGTACTTGGTCTCAGTCTTGTCTGGTGTGGTCTACGGCAACATCTCCATCAACTGTGTGGTGCTAAAATCTACTTAGGCTCATCCAGCTGTGCCAGGATGTCAGCATGTGTCTCACACGCAGCAGCCACACTCTGGTGCACTTCTGACGGGAGTTCCCGATACAGCAAATGATGTGTTCACAGTCTCCTTGGCTGGAGGGGGGCAAAAGTGTTCTGATCATCGGCTTCCCTCGCAAACAGGGCCCTGGACAATACCTAGGGCGCTCCAAGTAGGACACATGGACGGCACCTGTTCATTTCATGCGCAGGATGCACTGCTGGTAGACTGGGCCAAGGTCTCTGCTGTGCCTTCCTGGCTTGAGTACCGCCAACTCAAACGCAGGGTAAAAGGCTATAGTGGAATAGGGACTTCCAAACACTTTTTTGGATTTCTTGGATTACAAAGTGAACCAGAAATGGCCCACTCAGGAAACTGAGCTCTTCTCCCTTTCTTCCCAGTAATCATACTGGAACTTTGGTCTAGATTGGTATTCTGGTAGTTCTGCTCCATCCCCCTACGCCCAGTAGTAATAAATCCCATCCAAAACATCAGTCAGCACCAAAACTGCAAATGGGCAAAACTCGAACATTACAATCATACACCTGGGAGTATTTTTTCCCCCACAAAAGAAAATCTGTACGACTTCTATTCAGAAAGATCTGTGTATTTTTTAATTACATTTTTTTTTGTTATATAACAAGTTCTTACGGCAGAAAGCACAAGAACGGAGAAAGAACCAGTTGCGTAAAGGGATCGATTATTGACTACAGGACCGTCTCTCTCGGGCCAATGGGACCCTGTCAGGGGGTGGGTGGCAACCGCACCCTGCCCCACTCACCCACATACAACTTTACAAATAACAAAACAAAACTGCGGCATTTTTTTGGGGGGGGGCGGGGGAGAAACGCCTTTCAGACCTTTAGATCCCTATGAGACTGGATGGAACCTGGATCAGTTTTTTAAAGACCTCTCAGGCCATGCATTGAGGTGGAGTCCATGGCGAACGGTCAGTGGCTGGATGTGACTCTGCTGAAGGTCCAGGCAGTTTGGAGGCAGTGGCAGAGGTCAAACTGCTAAATTGGCTTTGGCAAACTCTTCCCTGCACGGCCCTAGTGAGGCCACACACACCGCAGCAAAGAACAGGGAGGCGGTCAGGAGAGCCAGGGACATCCGTAAGTCAAACCCACTACTGAGCCCTTAAGTGACAGGCTGCGTTGGGTCCCCCAGTGTGCATGTGCAATTGGGGGGGGGAGCCAAAAAAGCCCATGCGCAGCAGGCTCCTCTCCTCTCCGCAACAACGTCTCGCCCACCATAATAAACCCTTGTAAACCTAGGCTGATAGCAGGGGCTAGGAGCGAGGTCTTGCTCTGCAACAGGAACTCCTGCCCACACACACAATGGATGCTCTTCCCAGAACCCCTTGCCTGACATCTTTAGAAATAGCTGCCGAAGGGCACAGGTCCAACCTCGGACAAAGATCAGCCGCTTGGCCAATGTATGCAGTCTTTTGGCCTGAGGTCCTTGGAGTGGGCTTCTGGGTGCGATGGCCGCCTGCATAATTAAAACTCTGTACCAAATACCTTGGAGCACTGTGTGGGGCTCTAGGCTTTCAGCTTGGGGGGGCCTGAACTCTGTCCACCGCCCGCTCTGCTTGATACAATCTTCCGTGGCATTGTGCATTTAAAACACTCCGTCCTACAGATGAGCTGGTGCACTGGGGGGGCTGGGTGGGTGGCGTTAGGAAGGGGTATTCTTAATGCTGACAATCACTGGTGCCCATTTTAAAAGATCCATTCTTTTTTTGTATTTTGGAGAGATTTGGGTGCAGCAAAATAACATGATTGTCTGAGGATAGGAGAACATTCGGTCCCGGGTGGGATAACGGTGCAGATTTGAGGGCTTCAGTTTTTTTTTTTTTAAACTGAGACAACAGCTCCTTGGAAACAAAATGTTCTTTCTTGTAACAGTCCACATTTGTGGGTCTGGGTGCAGCGTCTGCACTGGCCTGCACACTGGTGCTGGCCCATACGTCACACCAGGCAACTTAGAAACCTTTTTTTTGGAGCCACACAGAATCCAAAGGATGTCCTGTTTCTTTGAGATTCTACACACCAAAGTGCCAACCGTGTTTCTCTTACGGGGCGGACTGGGCAGTGGCCCTACCCATCGTCCTTCCCTGTCCTTGTGACAGACAAGACCCTGAGGAGGGGAGGGTGTCTCACCAGGACTGACTTTAAAGCAAAACCCAGGCTACGAGGTGGCTGCAGGTTAGTAGCGCGAGGCCCTGCCGTGAGTGAAGGTGACCCTTTCCACTAAGCCACGAGCAAGCAGTTAGGAGCGGCTAATCCTGGCTTATGGCTGCCCAGCGACTCTGATAAGGGGACAGACTTTTCGGAGGCTGCTGTTCTTGCCGGTTACTCCCTTTCGGGCCTTCGGGGTGGTTAACTTCCCACGCAGCACCCATTCCCACTTAAAAGAGGACAGTACTCCAGAAAGTAGCCTGCTTTGGTTTTGGGTAATTTTTTTTTCCTAATGCATACTGTGAAAGAAAAGAGATAGCAGTTACCAATCTTCGTGCTTCCCGGCAGCTGATTTTTCTCCTCTGCCTGTCGAGGGGCAAATACTTCGGACGGCACGGATACCCCACTGCGAACCCCTTTCCGCTAAGAAACCGTTTGAGAGCTAAGAGGGCAAGGCCTGGTGTTAGTAGAGGTTAGTTTGGCCAGGGGGCAGGAATGGGGTGCTGGGGGCCAGCTGAGGGGCGGGCGCTGGCTCCACCCTTCAAGGTGCCTCTAGGCAGAAGAGCATTTTTGGCATCAGAGGCCCTGATTCAAAATGAAAGAGCAGACTAGGAGATAAGCAGCACTGGTGTGGGGGAATTCCGCTCTAAATTCTGGGGCAGAAAACTACGTACATCTTTGTCGTTATTTTGTTCTGTTTTGCACATATTGTTTCACATTTTTGTGCTGAATCGCACAACCCCTTTGCTGTCCGGACACATCCTGAAAGGTCTCAGCAGCTGTGTCCTTAGGGGCTGAGCCTGGCTGTGTTCCCTAGCCCCCCCCCCCCAAAAGGAAGCAAAAACCTAATTTCTCAGGCCATACCTGCCTAGCCTGGAAAACAGGTGAGCCGCTCCCTGGCAAGCTCCTTGACCCCTCCCAATGAAGCCTGGACTCCAAGCTAAAAAAATGTAACCCAGCATAGCCAGGGGCTTCTCAAGAAAGACACACCAGAGAAGGCCAAGAGGCGCATCAATGGCGAGGCTAAGTGCTCTCCGGCACAGGGGTACGGCCATAGCCGGGGGCTGCTGCAGCACAGAATTTCTCAGTGCAAAATGCTCTTGAACACTCACTTCCTCATCCAGGAGAGAAATGGACCAGTGACGTCCCCACACGAAGGCACATTTAAGACCATGTCGGGGCAGAGTACTCTCTGGTATCAACTTTGGGAGATTGAGACCTGTGCATATCGGCAAGGGAACCGGTATGTCCCAGAGACTCTCCGCTTGCAGACCCCTGCTATGTTAGGGAACGACCCAAACTTAGAAGGGTTCTCGTTCCTTTAGCTCCTACAGGAAGCTCTCGCATCAACCTGGCTACAGTCATCCGATGGAGCTACCTTGCCCTGCATCTGAGCACTGACCCTTCTAGGCTGGCACTATCTAGTCTGAGCGGCAGCATCATGCCCGAGTCTCCGCCACAGGGAGAACTAACCTAACCCTCAAATCCTTTCAGACAGAGATGCCTGGGAGTCAATGCAGAACCTTCACAGCTGGGGCTCTCTCGGCCTGGTCTTCGGCATGGCACTTCTGCATGCAAAACAGCCCCTGCCCATTTCGAGGGAAGGAACAGATTCACTGGGAGGAACAGGGCAGCCCTTGGAAATGGGAAGGACTTTGATGAAGGGACGGAACAAATCTCAAGAACTGCTGGGTGGGCTTTTGGGGGGCAGAGTGTGGAATGTGGAACTGAGCAAGAGAGGAGAGCCCGACGTAGTGGTGGAGCACCAGAGGGCTCCCCAACTGACCTCTCCACCCCGGCCGCTGAGCGCGGCCTTCCTGCTTCCTATGGCCTTGTGCTAGCGTGTCCCGTGGCCTGGCCCAGCTCCTCCCTCTAGAACGCTTTCCATAGCGACAAGGCCCTTCCGACATCCCAGCGGTGTCCTTTTGGGCAGCTCGAGTAGGAAAAGGGCACTCCGTTTCCACCCTTTGGGTCGCCACCGTGTGGTTATATTTCCTCGCACGCGACTTGATCTTCCTGTCCCTTGAATGCACGGGGCGCAGGTCTTGACTGTCACGTGCACCATCTGTGATGAAGAGGGCTGCGGGGGATTTTTTGTCCCCCCAGTGTGGGGAGGGCCAGGTGGGGCAGCAACCATCTCTGAGCGTGGCTCACCCCTCTGCCTGCGGCGGCTGCTGCTGCTGCGTGCTCTCTTGGGCCAGACTCTCTCTCTCTCTCTCTCTCTCACTCTCTCTCCTGCAGCAGCCACGCCCGCGGGTTAGCAATTGCTGCTGTTTCGGAATTCGCCGTTCTCTGTAATCTGCAATTTAGTTGGGTTTGTGGGGGAGATCCCGTTACGTGTCTGCATGCTGTACCTCTCTTTCAGCTGCGTGAGGGCGCTCATGAGCCGGGCATTGGCTGCGTCCAGTGAGGCTATGCGCTTCTCCTGTGGCGAGAAGGGAAAGAAGATCAGGACAGAAACGTGGCAGGGGGATCTAGTTGGGGAGGGGGAGCACCCGGGTTTCTATTTTCCGGGCCAGGAGACCCCAGCCTTTCTGACCCTGCAGGCCTGCTCAGAAATCTGGCACGGCACGGTGGGTGCAGCCACCCAGGAGGCAGAGCCACCCACAAAATGATTGCCACAGCTTAACTTCCGTCACACAATGACTGTGGCTCTCCAGATGTCCATGGACTACAATGAAAATGAGCCCCTGGCAGCAGGGGCTCATGGTCACTGTAGTTCATGGGCATCTGGAGAGCCACAGTTTGGCCACCCCTGGTGCAGATCCTTGAGCTGTGGTAGCAGCTGATGCCAAAGCAATATTTGGCAGGGAGGAAACCTCAGGAGGTTTGCCTGGCTTCGAAGGGGTCAGGGCCTTTTCGGCCCTGGATCTGGTGAAATGAGCTCCCGGGAGAGCTGCAGGAGCTCCTGCAGTTCTGTGGGGCATGTAAGACAGAGCTCTTCCACCAGGTCTTTGGTTGAGGCCGGGGCGTGGTAGATCAGAGGGGCCCCTCCTGTCTAAACATTTATTGTAAACTTATATGGACGTTCCCCTGAGGCAGCCGGGGGGGGGGGGGGAGCTGCTGGAAATAGGGGATGAGGGTGGGGTTTTATTCTTTTGCTTCCATGTTCTGGTTTTGTAATGGAGGGGTCGGAATGTGGGTTTTTTATCTTTTATTCTTGTAACCCACTGCGAGATGGCTCGCCAATAGCAGCGGGGAATAAATCGAACAAACACACAACCAGAAGATCCGCACAGCCAACCAAATCTCCAGTAGTTAACTGGGAGCCCTGCTGCCCAAAAGTCCTCCCTGACTCCACCTGCTTCCTAAAAACAGTCAGCAGGTGCCAGAGAATGTATTGGTGGCCAGTTGAGGATCCCTGCTCTTGGCTATTTGGATTATGGCCTGTTCCTGTCACAGGGAGCATGAAGACAATATGATCTAGCAGAGGTGCCCTTTGGCTTATTAAACTGTCAATTATCCTGGTCCAGTATACCTAGTAAACACTTGTGTGCGTGTGTGTGTGTGTGGGGGGGGGAATATGCAGTTGTAGATTTCATCTTGTATAAAACCCAGAACGTACATTTAATCATCGATTTTAGAAAGACTGTCCACGACCCCAACCCCCCGCTCTCTCTCCTCTCTCTTTCTCTTTGCCATGATCGGTGAATGGAGCCTAAACGTGCAGGGACAGCATAACCTCTGAATAGCCAATTCGGCCTGTTGTTGTGGTTGCTCTTCAGGGGCCCCTGGCTGGCCAGTTCTGGAGACAGAATGCCCCTCGGAGACAATCCAGCAGGGCTCCCCTTATGACCTTCACTGATCGACTGAGAAGACAACTGGTCAACGCAAAATTCCCTTAATGGGCTAGCAAAGCTACACCGAAGCCAATTGCCTGTGATCGCGACCCCTGTGACTCTGGACCGAGCAGAGCCATCAACTCCCTTTTGGTCTGTACTGAGCACAGCTCACCCGGTTGCCTCGGCCCAAAATGGCTTTGCAGCTCACTGATGAAGATCTCTCGGTGGCTTGTCTGATTTTCGATATTGAATAGTGCCCAGAGACTAATTAACGAGCCAGCCGAGTGGTGCCTTTGCACAGGCCAGCAGATTCTCTGATTGCCTGCTAATGACGCTGAGCCACAGGGGAGGGGCACGCAGTTGAAATGAGAAACTCTGCAAACCCCTGGAGCGGCTTGCATCGCGCTTTCCCCTCCCCAGCCTCCTGCGGGGAGAGCCGCCGTCACCTCTGTCTCTCTGGCAGCCGAAAGGACAGGAGACGAGTCAGCAGAAGTCGTTCCCACCTTAACGCTTGTCCTGTTACCTTTCTGGTCAGGAAGCTGCCACAGAGGCCACAGCGGCAGGCCCTCGTGGGTGGGAGGGTTGGGGAGAACTGCCCATACTTTATGCGTGACGGAAGCACTTGAGGAAGAGAGTGGGGGCAGCTCTCATGCTGCTCAGGTGGGATGGTCACATTGGGCATCCAGCCCCCGGGACCCACCTGTGCATCTATGATCTTCTGCTTGGAGTCCACAGCCGCCTGCATTTCCGCATGGTCTTTCTTCAACTCCTCCTCCACGGACATCAGCCTGTTGCCGGGAACCAAAGATTACGGTTAGGCCTTCGCTGCTTCGGACTGCTTCCTCGTGGGCATACCTTCTAGCTACGGGGCTGGGCAAGAGCTGATCCTACTGCAAGGGGTGCAAAGCATTGTGTCACACAACTAAGACAGGCTGCCAGCGGGGCTATCCTGGGCCGGATGGAGAAATCGCTGAGGACGCACGTGACCAATTCAGCCTTCAGTCTGCTGGCAGGCGCCCCTCCCGTCTCGTTTGGGAAGCTGGCAGACAAGGGGCCTGCCGCAAGGTCCCCCTTTGCCGAAGTCTGTCCTTGACTCTTCTGGCGACGAAAGGTCTAGGACAGGGGTAGTCAAACTGCGGCCCTCCAGTTGTCCATGGACTACAAGTCCCATGAGCCCCCTGCCAGCATTTGCTGGCAGGGGCTCATGGGACTTGTAGTCCATGAACATCTGAAAGGCCACAGTTTTACCCCTGTTTAGAAAAAGGGGCTGGCCTTGCCGAATTCAAGCTGTGGTTCTTGGGCTGGTGATTCAAGGCCAGGGGGTGCAGCTGGGTGGGTGGAGGGATCCCCTCATCCCCTACCTGCTGATGATCCCCTTCATCTGAATCTCCTTGTCCTCCTGCTGCCGGCGCAGCCTCTCCTCGCTCTCCTCCAGCCTTGCTTGATACTCCAGCATCAGCTTCTGGGTGGTCTCCTCCTGGCACTTGAAGCGGGCTTCGTAGTCCTCCAGCTTCTTGTTGGAGATGCGCAGCTTGTCTTGCAAGACCACCACATCCTGCTGATACTGAAGAGACAGGAAAAGCTCAGGGGACGATGTCTCCTCGCCCCCCCCCTGCAGCCTTCCCTCCCCACCTGGCCCCCTTCGCTGCCCCCCTGGAAAGCCTTTTGCAGCCAGCCGCCTCTCTCTCAAGCCCCTCTGGGAGGAAGGCTGCGTGGCTGCCCTGTGGAGAAGACCCCTTGCAGAACTGCAGCAACACTGACCCGGGAGTCTGGGAGAAGGCAAGCGGGACACGAGGACAGGAAAGGTGTTTGAAGGTGCATACGCTGTGCACTGCCTTTTTTTTTTTAATGCCATGGGCATGCTCTACAGATGCGAGATTTGATCCTGCAAAGCATCTTCAGACCTCGTGCCAACAGCTGTATCTTGGCAGCAGGGGCAGGGAAGGCAGAGTGCTGAGACATCGTGCTTTGCAGCGGGTAAAACGAGACGCTCTCAGGAAGGAGGGGAAGCAGGATATGGGATGCGTGGGATGCCTTTCCCCCTGATTTGACATTGGGGAAGAGGCTGGCTGGCTGGTCCTATAGTTTGGTGGAGTGGCAAAGGGGGGAGCGGGCAGGGCCTGCTGGGTTTTTTGTCTGCCTCATGGACAACAATTCCCTTGGGACGGTGGAGGCCTTTAAAATGATCTTGCAGATGCTTTGCAGGGGACCGGGGCAGTGGTGGCTGATTGGGTACAGAAAGCATTCAACTAAAAAGAAAAGAAGAGAAAAAGAGATACCAACGCAAACTGATTTTTGAATGCATGGTGATCAGGAGAACACTGCTTGGGGGGGGGGGGGGGGGAGAAGGGGTGGCCATTTGGCCAAAGCTGTAACTAGCCAGGAGAGCCTGGTCACATTCTGGCCTCTGTTACACAATGAGCCGGTTGCTCTGAGCGGTCGGCAAAACGGCACATTTCAAGGCCAGGAAGGATATTTTAAAACTGATTATGACTTCACGTTAGGCAAGATGCTCCTTCTCCCCCAAACTGGCAATTGATATTTATGTCCATGAGCTGGTTCCCAAGAGTGCTGCATTTCAGGGTGACTAAGGGTCACTATGGGGGTCACTATGGACGGGGCAGTAGTGTCCGTGCTCCTCATTCTGAAGACAAATCTAAAGTTTTTGGAGAAAGGGTCCTTTCTTGTTTTGGAAGTCCCCATCCCCAACTCAGACCCCCCCCCCCACTGAGGAGAGTGGGGGAAGAGGGTGGCAATGGAGCAACATCTCAAAGGGGGAAGAGCAAACGACTTCTAAGAGGGTCAATGCTGTAGGGAACGTTTGGGTAATAAAGCACCGGTTTGAAAAAGTGCTTAGGTCCTTGGTGAGGTGGGCGGGCGGGAGACTGCAGAGGTACATGCTCATTTCTGGAGGCCTTCCCTTGGCAGCTCCACTTCAGGCGGGAGGCGACTGGGAGAGGGCCATGTACTTGCACGCTGTCCATCCGACTCCCTCCCAAAACAGACCCGCTTGGTGCCTTCCCTCGTGGTCAGGCAACGCCTCCTCTGGTTTGCCTGGCTATTTGTACTAGACACAATGAGTCGTTCTCCCTGCCCCTCCTGGACGGAAGCAGCTGTAGCAAAGTTTCCTAGGCTGCCTTGGATCCCACACCGGGAGAGAGACGTCACAGAAATGGGGACGGAGCAGATGAAGCTTTTGAGTGCTGGCGATTGAGAGACCGACTGCAGCCTCTGAGAGGTGACGGGTGGAAATGCCTGCCTCTGACCCAAAGCACCACCGTGGCTCTAGACATGGGGCAGCATGACCAAATCGGCACCCATGAACGGCGTTTGCTGCACTTCACGGGGATGGAGGGTCTGCGGTCTTCTTCAGCGAGCAAATGGAGACAAGCATGATGCGCCAGCCACACGTTAAGGGCGAGGGCGTGGGGTTGAGGGTTGTGCCTCCAAAGAAAGCAGCTGTGGCGGTGGTCGCCCATGCCTCAGGGTTTATGACGCCCTTTGGTGACAATGGATATAAAACTGAATGCGCACAGAGTGATGCTTGAAGGGGAGCAGGGGGCACCAGGGGTAGTCAAAGTGCGGCCCTCCAGATGTCCATGGACTACAAATCCCATGAGCCCCTGCCAGCATTTGCTGGCAGGGGCTCATGGGAATTGTAGTCCACGGACATCTGGAGGGCTGCACTTTGACTACCCCTGAGTTAGACAGTGACCTGCTTCTAAATTGGGTGGGAGGTCTGTAGAAGAGAAGAAATCCCCTTTGACAGCACCTCCTATGGTGGGCCCTAATGTTACAGGTAGACTTCTCCCCTGAAGAGGGTGGCTTTCTACTTCTTTCAAGCAGGGAACCACTTTCCCTGCAGGTCTCCCCACTCAGTGGAGGTTAACTCCTACAGTGCTGGCAAGGTGCATCGTGAACATGTAAGCCACCAGATTGGCACTCTGCAACCTGGACCCTCGCTGACCTCCTCTCTTAGAATGGGAAGCCCTGCTCTGGCACTGTGTCATGCCCAGCAAGGGCCATCTAGTGCCACAGTGCCTGCTCTGACAGGCTCCTTAAGGTCGGTGGCAGAGAAGGAGCCTTTTGCAAACACCATCTGCCTCCCAGGTCCTTTGGCATGCAAAGCATGTGCTCTGCCACTGAGTCACTGTTCCCGCCCCAATCTATGGCCCCTCTTGTTCTCTTGTGCAGGAGCACTCTGTGCTGCTCTGGGCCCAATCAATCCAAAGTGCTCCTGTCTAATGCTGCATCCCTGGGGCTTATGTTCTATTCCAACCACCCCGCTTTTCATGGAGAGGCACACGCTTGGCGCGTAGGCTGGAGACCTGGGTTGTCTGGAAGGCCGCCGTCTCACACGGGCGCTCTTTCCCTCTTTCGAGACGCGACTGTCGCGTCCCAGCCGCCGTTACCTTTTCCCCTTGGCTGAGCTCGTCTTTAGTCCGGCCCTTATCCCTGCGCTTGGGCTCGGGGTCGCTGCTCTCGTCTTCCAAGAGCTGCACGTTCATATTCAACAGCCAAGCGGCCGTGCGGTCCAGGGCATTGGGGTTCACAGGAGAAGGGGCCTAAAATGAAACATATAACCATAGCGAAAAGGGGGTGGAGAGGGGGAAGGAGGGGGAAAGAAAGCGGAAACCAAAATGGACATGAAGCGAAGTACGACTACGAGCCCCAAACACTCATGGTTTGGCCTGACCCATCCCGATTTTAAATCCAGGAGGCCCACTCCGCTTTTGCGCCCCCAGCAGCTTGTGTTCAGAGTGTAAATTGTAAAAACTGAGTACAGAGAAACCCATCCCTGTGTTTCTGCAGCGGTTGTGTGCATGTGCCTCCTGCGTTCACGGAAGCCAGTAATGCTGACAACTCATTCAGAGATGCAACAGGCAGACTCTTCCTGCAACAGTTAATTCTGCTGCAGCCTTGCATCACAAGGAACTGACTAATCCAATCAAATACAGTGCAGAAATAGGACACGGCTGACTCTCTGCTTCCTTCCTCCCCCACAGTGATTTGTCCAGAGATGCAATGGCCAACCACCTCCCTGGGTGGGCACTTCAGACTCATAGGCCGCTTGGCCCTAAAAGTAGACCCTAAAAGTTTCTTTGTGGCAAGCAAAGTTATTTTTGCTTGCAGGATACAGCCATGGCATGAGCAGCAGTCTGAGAATATAGCGGTTCACAGAGTTCACAGGACGACAGATTGCCACTGTGTCCCATGGTGCTCTTTTCATTGGTGCTGCTATAGTCTCTGGTCCACTGGTTGTGTCTCTGAAGCCACATAGCCAGTCTGCCCGGAGACCACAGCAAGTAAGACTCTATCATACCAATGTCGACACCCAATAAAGCAAAAACTAGCATCTTCTGTCTCTGGGGCACAGGCTGGGCATAGGAAGGATCGGCTTACCTAGGGAAATGTTCTGTCTTACCACTACAGATGCCATATTGCTGCTACAGCAACAAAATCACCACTGAAAAGGACATGCCTGTCAGGGGAGAGGTGAATGCGGGGAGGGGGGTGCTCCCCTTTCCTGGGGAAGAAGGTCGGTCAGGCAAGCCTCCCTCTTTGGCCCACGAGAGGCCACCACCAGCTGCCCCAGGCATCCAGGCCCTTCTTCCTGTCCCGCCTGTGCTCTGAGGCTGCCCTTTGGGATCTACAGGGGCAAGCGATGGGTTCCAAGGCATGGCAGTTTGCTAATCCCAACGGCCCCCAACAGAAGACAAAGTGGTTTGGGGCTGGCCGGAGCCCATGAGATGGCACTGATTCAGCATGGCATGGGATGGTCAAGCTGGCACACGGAAGGGCAAAGCAGCACTCGGATGGAAACAGAGGGACTGGTTGCTGCCATGGAACACAGACCTGAGATGGAGCAAGGCTTTCCTGGAGGTCCTCAGGCAGGGATGGAGGCCACAGCACACAAGGCCACGCAACCCCTCAGTGGATCAGAGATGGAAGCGGGCCACTGGAAGCCCCTCCTGGTCCAAGGCACGTCCCCCTACCCCCCTTCCAACTCTTCAGTCCAGTCTGAAGGCTGGCTCTGCCTGGCTCCCCATCACTGACCTGCTTGTGCATGGTGCGCTGCTTCATCTCCGGGCTGTCGCCCTTGGAGGAGGAGGACTGCTGCCGGAGCCGTGCTCCACTGCCCGGCCAATCAGGCGAGGAGGAGAGCATGCCCCCGCTGGACGGCCTTGGGTACTGCATGGTGTTTAGCAAAGAGGGCGGCGTCCGGCCCCGTGTAATGGGGGGTGGTGGAGGAGGCGGGGGCGGCGGCTGGTCTATCCGCCTCTGGGGGCCGCCACTGTTCTGCCGAGGCATCGTTGGCTGCCCCACCTTGTCCGTTAGTGAGAGCTGCCTGCGGGCCAATTCCCCCGCTCGCCGGTTGAAGTCCTCGGTGGCGGCTGGGTTGGTGAAGCCGTGTTTGTTAGCTGCCAAGTCCTCACTGTTGCTGTGAGAACTGAGTGAACTGTGGCACTCAGACCCGGAGTCTGCCAGGCCCCGGGGCGAGAGGGGCAACCCCGCCGCCATCTGGTAAACTGGGTTCTGGAAGGAAAGGGGAGCCAAGAGCTGGGGCCTGCCAGGGGCACTCTCGGCGTTGGGCGTCGTTGGGGTTTGGCCCACCCTACGTACAGTGGCCATGCCAGCCACATTGTTCTGCTGAGTTCGTGTGCTCCAGACACCTGGGACCTGCCCGATGGAGGACTGACTGTCATTGAGAGAGTCGGCCATCCCTGGTATGGTGGCCCCACTGTCCAAAATCCGATTGTCTTGCAAGTCCACCATGGAGAGGCTCTTGCTGCCGTTCGGTATCTGCACATCGGGCTCATTGGCCTCCGAATAGCTGGAGCTCCGGGCAGGAGAGGGCTGTGCCCCCGCAGACCTTGTGACAAAAAACAAGTCCTTGTTTTCAGGGGTTGGAGACGGTAACCGTGTGAAATCTATCAGACTGTGAGGAAATAAAAATGCATAAGGAGAAGGAGGAGGAGGAGGAGGAGGAGGAGGAGAAAAAAAGAGGAGAGCTGTAAATGCTACAAAAGGCAGCAGAACCTGGTCACAGGAAAGCAAGCAAGCAACAACAAAAAAAAAACAACAGCATTACTAATGCTCATGCATCAGCATGCACAATGCATAGGCTGAGGGTGGGAAAGGCAGGAGATTGGTCCCCATCCCAACCATCCCTCCACCCTCTTCCTGATCATCCTGCATGTTTTCCTGTTGCTCTCAGTGGCTGCCTCAGCCTGGAAAGCCACGAGTCTTGCAGATGCTGCGCATGCGCAGAAAAACACATGCACATGCAGCATCTTAAGAAAACATGGGGGCCAGGAGTGGAGAACTAGGATACTGCTCAGCGATGCCCCTCCCGCCCCAAATAATGATAAGATTACATCCAGAATTTCATCCACACCTTTCAAACATACCATTGTGACCCGAGAAACCTGGCTGAGGCCTTTTAAGGCCCTACTGATTTCAATAGGAGGGACTGACACCGCCCCCTCCCATCCTCTGGTCTCCCACCACCACTAAAGGAACTTACAAACAATTCCCTTGGGGTCAATCGTTCCCTTCCTTCTTTCAAAAATGAAAACTGAGGAGCCAAGTCCTGGGCACAACATCATGGATGGGTTTTGATTGGGATGGACTCGTGCTTTAGCGCAGGCTGAGCTGATTTCAACCAAGTTTATTTATTCATTTGTGTGTGCCGGAATACCTGTCCTCCACAGGTGTCACTTATAATTTACACAGCCAGCCTAGAAACTGAAGGCCAAAGGACATGGGAAGCCAAACTGAGGTCCAAAACACATGGACCTGATACCAAGACAACAAGTGAGCTGTGAAGGGCACTGAGAGTTATTAATACCCCCCCCCCAGCCCGTGCCATGTCCCCCGCTGGAAACAGCCTGCCCCCCCACAGTCTATTTCATGCTTTGGTGTGGCAGGAAGACCAACATTCACATAGAGTCTGTCCAGTTTCCCTGTTGGGGCTTAGCAATGCAGGACGATGGGGGTGGGGGTGGGGGTGGGGGGGGTGGGATGGGGACATTTTAAATTTAGAAAGATCATGGTGCTGGAGGGGAACAATTAACTCTCTCTTCCCCGCTCCATGCAACCTTCCCCCACCACCCATCCTGACCAGGAATGCTTTTTGTCATGCCATGTTTGACCCTGAGGCCCATGGGCAAGTCTGCAGTTGAACTTAAGAAATGCCTTACAGCAGGGGTAGTAAACCTATGGTCCTCCAGATGTTCATTGACTACAATTCCCATGAGCCCCAGCCAGCAAACACTGTCAGGGGCTCATGGGATTTGTAGTAAGTGAACATCTGGAGGGCTACAGGTTGACTACCCCTGCCTTACAGAGCCAGAACAAGCCCCAGTTCTGTATGCACAAACCCCAGAAGTCCCAAGGGAGCCCCCTGGTAAACCGCAGTCTACCTTCAGCCCACTCCGGTTTTACTGGGCTACTGCCCGACCAGAGCCCCTCAAACGGGCTCAGCCAGAATTCGGCCTGCATGTTTCCTGCCACTGTCGGCTGTCCTGCTGCCAACGGCCCAGCTGGGTGAACCATTGATTTCCAGCAGATGAAGAAAGGGCTTTGCAACAGATAATGCTCTTAGCTCCAGATCAAAGCTGGCTTGTTTTTTACAAGGCAGGGTTTGGGAATGGAGTTTTGTTCACAGAAAACTACCCCTTTGTGCATAATGTAAACTGTCACACCCCCTGCTGGGAAGGGCAAACTCCTCTGACTGCCGAGTGGGTCTTCCCTCCCACCCCCGCTCTCATTTCTAATGAAGGAGTTACATAACACAGGCTCCAGTTTACGATCTCTTTCACTTAAGAGTTGCCTGGGCTGCCGCTGGTGCTGCATTTTAAAACCTGCATCAGACAGGTGCAGGAAGAGCACAGGGCTCCTGCACACAAGGGATTGGCCACGGCTCGGCTTAGCTTCCTGTGGGGGGTGGGACGGGGGAATAGTCCCAAGGCCCCTCTGGGTGGCCCTGTTTCGTTACTTGGGGAGGAGGGGCTTCTTCAGCCAGCTCCTCCGCAAGAGCGGCCCTGTCCGGCAGAGTTAGTTTCCAATTACCCCTCTCTGCTCATTCTTACCCAGATAAATCATTCTCGATCACCATCTTCTGTAGCCCCACAGAGATGCTGTTGGCGGCGTTCGGCGTTGACACGGCATGATCGGCGCTGACGGAGACTTGCATGCAGGATGGGTTGCTGAGAGCCGTGTTGACGTCCCTAAGAATGCGCGGCAGCGGCCCAAGTTTGGTTGCTGTGCTCTGGAAGGGAACGCGGGCAGGAGGGATGAGAGGCTACCAAGGTCGATGCAAGCCAGAGCCGGGGCTGGAATGCTCCAAGCTCTCCAACCCTTCCTTGCCCACTGCATGCCCAAGCGTAGAGAGTAACTTGCTATCCTGACACCCAGGGGAAGAATAACCAGGGGGACTCTTCCCACGCGTACATCCTGCCAAAGAGGGACAGACCGGGTCTCTCAGCTGCACAGAACTATTTTATTTCAAGCCATTTTATTGATTAAAAAAACCCCAATCTGTGAAACATATATTAAGTGAATCTACCACTCCGACATATTTCCCTGTGCTATTGTGCATTCTGTCACAGAGGTGCATGCGCAATGTGTTGTACAGAAACTTGACAGCGGAGTTCATGGGAAATAGGAACGAAAGATGTGGAATGTTTGTGCTGGGGGGAGGCAAAAGCCTTTGGAGAAGGTCAGACCTCAACAAGGGCCAGAGCCTTTTCAGTCCTGGCCCCCACCTGGTGGAACGAGCTCCCTGGGGAGATCAGAGCCCTGCCTGAACTTCCACAGTTCCACAGGGCCTGCAAAAGGGAGCTCCTCCACCAGGCATTCACTTGAGGCCGACCGACTCAGAACATCTGCTGGGCCACCCTCAGATGCCCTTCCGTGACTGAACCATTTGATCTCCCCAGTGTTGTTGTTATTTATGTTGTGTTGTGAATTGTTACTTGATTGTTGGTGATGTTGTATTGAAACTTGTATAATGTTATAGATTATTATAATGTTCCTTGTAAAGTTACAAAATGTTCCATGTAAACTGCCCAGAGCAGTAAAGAATGGGTGGTATAAAAATCCAAACAAACAAACAAACAAATAAAGTAAGTTGCGGTGGCCGGTGGGCTCCCAGGACTATAAGGGAGAAGTCAGTCTGCACACAACTCAGACTAACGATGGGAATTCACTGTCATGAGGTACAAGGACGGCCACTAACTTAGATCCATCCTCCAGGAATCTTCCTAATCACTATGCCTAACATTAAACTGGCTGTCCCAGGAGAACATATTCAGGGGACTTCCCAGATATGAAACTTCATGACTTTGCAAATAAAGCAGAAGGGGAGGAGAGATCCTTTAAAACCCTGCCTGGTGAGGCCTGAGGAGGCATCGCGAGGGGCTGAACATTGAGACTGGGCATTGGGACCAATCTAGCAAATCAGTTCAAAGGCTCTTATTTGTTGAATGGCAGACCTGTCTCTTTGACGGTTACCTGATCCAGCTGTGAAACCACCTCCCAGAGCAGAGAATGCAAGGTCGACAGCTCCCGGCCCAGGTCAATATACCCTTCAAAGCCCGCTGTGTTGGAAAGAGTCTCGGGATTGGAGATCTCCAACAGGAACCGCTGCATGTTCGTCCATTCATGTTCCAAGAACTGATTCATGAATGACATGTATTCTTCTTTGCTGCCGAACCTGTGATAACAAACAGAGGAGTCTGGGACACAAGTTGACAACTGGTCATGTGTCACTGAGGGGTTTTCGAAGCCAGGGACAGGAGCAGAATATGTGCCACTGCCCAAACATGTGCCAGCCAGCCAACTATTCACTCCTAGAAAAGTCAAGAGACCAGCTTGGTGTTGTGGTTAAGGGCAAAGGCTTCTAATCTGGCAATCCAGGTTTGCTTTCCCACTCCTCCACATGCAGCCAGCTGGGTGACCTTGGGCCAGTCACGGTTCTGATAGAGCTGTTCTCACACAGCAGTCCAGTCAGAGCTCTCTCAGACCCACCTACCTCACTGGGTGTCTGTTGTGGGGAGAGGAAGGGAAGGTGATTATAAGCTGCTTTGAAACTCCTTTGGGCTGTGAAAAGCGGGGTATAAAAACCAACTCTTCTTCAGAAGCCTTCGATAAGTTCCACAAGGAAGAACCATTAAGGCTGCAGTTTCCTCTGCTGCAGTCCCCATCTCTGCATACCCAAGGCCAGGTATTAGAAAACTGGGCCAAAGGGTACTGAATGACACAACCGGGGGGGGGGGGGAAACCCACTCCCTCTATACTTGTTTCAGTCCATAAGGTGCCATCCATAAGGTGCTTCCGGCTGCGGCAGACGAACAGGGCAGCCCTGCTAGAGAAATCAATCGGTGGCCGATTTTGTCCAACGTGCCCATCCTTCCTTTTGCATTTGTTTGGAAAATGTTTTGAGGAAAGACAGCTGGCACTGGGAAGTCATGTGGAGACATGACCCGACCAGTTGCCTTAGACGACTGGGCCATGCAAAGGCAGCATCGTGTCCTCTGCCTGAGACCCCGTTGGGCTTCTGCCAGTCGGAGAAAAGGCTTCCCCACCACCCGCTTGGGTCCTTCCTAGCCGAGAGGCTGGGGATCATCCCTGTGGCCATGTGCTCCTTCTGCTCATGAACAGCCGACTCTGCCCGTCAACAACTCTCCACGGTCTCGTGATGCCTGTGGGCTGTGACCTTCTGCGCACAAAAGCAAGGACTCGGCTGCTCCCTGAAGCTCAAGCCCATGTTGACTCAGCCTGGGCAAGGTGGCATTTAAATCCATGGCTCCCTCTGCCCAGGCCACACCTAAAGCAGAAGAAAGGCCATGCGCTGGCCAAGCAGCCTGGATCTGCAGATGGCTCTAGTGGGGATGCTTGCTGGGCAACATGATAGATTGCCTGGAATAAGGAACACTTTATACAGGGGTCCAGGGACAGGAAGCTCTTTGCACAGTTAGGGGGGGAAGAAGAAGAGTTGGTTCTTATATGCTGCTTTATTCTTCCCGAAGGAGTCTCAAGGCAGCTTACATTTGCCTTCCCATTCCTCTCCCCACAACAGACACTCTGTGAGGTGGGTGAGGCTGAAAGAGCCCTGAATTCACTGCTCGGTCAGAATAGCTTAATCAGTGCTGTGGCGAGCCCAAGGTCACCCAGCTGGCTGCATGTGGGGGAGTGCAGAATCAAACCCAGCTCGCCAGATTAGAAGTCCGCGCTCCTAACCACTACACCAAACAAGGAGCCCTTTGTCAGATGGGATCTGGGAAGGGGTGGGGAAGACTGCAGCCAGAAAAGGAGGACAATCGAATGCAACTGAGGGCTATTGGAGGTGAACCAAAGGAAGGTTATGGTAGGGAAGCCAAGGACAAAACAGAAGGTCATCGAAAACCCGACACACAGCCGAAGGGAGGCAACTGCAGAGGGAGACAGGGAGGCTGTGAATCCAGGCACAGGGTGGCGAAAGAGGCTGGGGGCATGGCAAGGGGTGTAATTTCATACCCCAGTCTGAAGCTTCTTACTCAGAACTATCAAACCACTAGAAGAGTGGGATTCGCCGAATCAGGGGTCCTGCCTCTTCCCATTCTAAACACTCCCAGACCAGGTGCAGAAAATCTGAACGCCTCTTTGGTGAGAGGCCAGAATCACAGAGCAGGTAGATTCTGTCAACCAACGCAACATAGCCATACACCTCCTGCCTGCGAGAAATGGCAGCCACATCCGACTTAGTGATTTTGCCTGAAAAGTATCTCTCTGCGTAGCGTAGAGACTGATGGAGGGAGTTTTGCCTGCCCCCAGCGCAGCTCAGGATAAGCAGCTGTCGGCGACTGAGCAAAGCCAGCGGAGAGATTTCTCCAAATCTTCTTTTGTTTCCGCCAACTCTCTGGGCTTAGTTTAGAAGTTGACAGCGTTGCTGTTTCCTGAACTGATCCTCTCCGCTCCAGCGGCTTTTAAAAAATGCACAGCCACGAGAAGCTGAGATTGGGCAGGGAGGGCTTGAGCCAACGCGTGGGCACAAAAGCCACGCCCTCCTTCTCACCATCACTGCAGGCATTAGCAGGAAGGAGGCTGCTAGGTCTACCGAACCCAGCAGAGTCAGCTTTGCATCTGCCTAGTAGCCTGGGAAACACTCTGCCCCGACAGGCTCTCCTCTACCTACCCCCGGCCTCGTGGAAGCTTCTGAAAGCACGCTTGCTCTGGAGGGCATGCAGCGTCTTCAGTTCCTTCAGCACTTTTTATGTATAGATCCTGTTCATAGAATCACAGAGTTGGAAGGGACCTCATGGATCATCTAGCACTATGCAGAACACTCACATCCCAATCGCTCATCCACTGTAACCTGCCATCCCTTGAACCTTCATAGAAAGTTGCCAATAGCTGTATTCACAACTGACAGCCATGTTTGTTCGCGATGGTTTTGGATGTTTTGTGGCTGTTTTTATGGTTGCTCTTATGCTGCTGTTGCTGCTGCTGCTTTGGGTTTCTTTTTTTTACACCTGTTTTACACCCTTCCCCCGTATCCATCATTTCTGTTTAGGCGGTGAGCTATCTCGCACGCCATTTGTATGGCAGAAAAAGAGGAGGTATTAATCTTCTAACCACAGTGACGGTCATTTTGTTAGCTGTCAAGGGTGAGCTGGTTATAAATCTAACCAATAAGCAATAAATCAATCGCTGGTCGATTTCCACCACGGCTAAACAGGCATCCATCAAAAGGAGCCTGTTCACGGATTTCCTCTCCCCAAAACATGGCTGGAAGTTGTACATCTCTCCCCTGAAAAAGCCCGGGGCAATGCATTCGCTGTCGTCCCATTAATTTTGCCCCTGCTGGTCAGGCTATTAAAAAAGAGACCATAGCTTATAAGAATCGCATGGTGATATCCCCCCCCGGCACTCCTGGTTCAAAAGGGCCTGCTTGATTTAAACATGATGCTCGTGAGGCAAGGCTCTTTCCTGTAGGTCTTTTCCCTTGCATTAATTCTGCCTTCTCCCACATGGGTGGCAGTCCAGTTTGAAGGACAAGCTGTGAGGGTGTGAAGTCCCAGCGATTGGTTCTTCACAGCCTCACAAGCATCACATTTTTAAACAAACTTGTGCAAGTTCACTGGCACAGACCAGAAACTACGAGATGGGCTGCTGGGTTGACTTTGGTTATGGGCTCTGCATAATTGGGAGTGGCTGAATAGTACTGGGAGCACAGTCTACGATTTCTTTTTAGAAAGAAGCCAGCTTCTAGGTCATAGGCCACTTATGCAGGGTTGCCCAGCAGAAGCCAGAGCAGTGGCTGAGTAACGTTTCACGCAGTTACAGCCCAAATGTGAGCCAGGTTTCCTAGGAGCCAGGAAGCAGATCTTCAGCGCCCTGTGGGGCTTTCTTGCTCCATCCCCAAACTAAGAAATCAGACCTAATTATAGAAGATACGGTTTCATTCAGACGGATTTGATTACTGAGCACAGGTTGCATGACTTGCTCCTTTACAAACAAGCGAGCCCAGAGGGCACGCTGGCCCACGAAGGCCTAGGAAGGAACTGGCCAAGGATAAGGTAAGCGGAGTTACTTGGCGAAGTTGGCCAGGTTCTGCGTGACCTTGGCAATGAGGGTCAAAGTGCGGGCGGTGCGATCGTCGGGATATTCCTGCAGCAGGTTGAAGAGCGACGGGGACATGATGGCCGGGCACAGGAAGCGGAGGAAGAGGGAGGCGCTGATTAGCCTCTCGCTGATGTCTGGCCGGCCGCGGCTGCTGCACTCCTGCCGCCAGGAGGCAAAGACTTCCTTCAGCTCTCGCGGGAACACGCTGCAAAGACAAGAGAGAGGCTTCAGGTGGGCGAGGGGTGCTCCCTGTCCAAGGGGCCGCTGGGGAGGAGGAGCGGCTTCAGGAGGAAAGGCGGTCCACCCCTCTGGCACCCAAAGGAGTCTCTGCTTTGGAGTTAGGAACAGTGATTTGGGCAGGGTAGATGTTTTACCAACAGGTCCCCACATAGTTTAAAAGATGAACAGTCTGGGCAGGTGGAAGAGAGCTCTCAATTCATTGAAGCCAGAGAAGGCCTTAATTTTACAGCTCAAGGCAGATTTTGTTCAGCAGGCCATTTCTCCTTCTGGAGCCCTATCTGTTACTCTGCTTCCTAGCAACCAGTTTCCTGGTGCAGGAGGGAAGCTCTGCTGACACCCCAGAACCTCCAGATGTCCAAATAATGCAACAAATCAGAACAATTTCCGCTCATTGTAAAAGCACAATCCAGTGAACGGCTTGACAGGCATTGTTCCTCTAGCTATTCATCAGATTCTTTTGTTCTGTACTTCCTTCACAGAGCATTGAGGTCAACCTATGTGGGTAGTCACTCTCTTTTTATTTTATCTTCACAACAACCCTGTAAGGTAGGTAAGGCTGGGTGAGCATGACTGCTCCATGGTCACCTAATGAGATGCATAACTGGGGGCAAGATTTGAGCCTGGGGCTCCTGGTCCTGACCTGACACTCTAACCGTGTCTTGGTGAGTGGACCAGCAAGCAGATTCCCATCGCCAAGTTAACACTCCACACTATCTTTCTCTGAACTGTCTTTAGAAAGCTGCAAATTCTTGAAGCAGCCCTTGGCAAGCAATTTCCTCGCAACGTCACTGCCCCAGGCTGTGATATGGGGAGCAAACTGACCAGCCTTGCAGGGTTGTTGTACAAACACAAGTAACACACTCTGCAAGAATATACTGGAATACGATGTCATTTCTATTATAGTATTTCTATGATTTTAATCTAAATATTATTAAAATGACCAGGCAACCAGGTTCCTCAAATGAAAAGCACATCCGGTGGCTGGTTTTTCCCCTTCTAGGCTATGCTCAGCCCTACCCAGTGGCAGCATGACAACATTAGACAAAAAAGAACACGTACTCAAGCAAGACAGCTGGCAGGATGTCACCAAAGATTGCCCACTCCTCTTGGCACAGGGCGAAGGAGAAGGAAGGATCTTCCTGCCTTGGATGGGGACCACAGCACCGTGCAAATGAACACCTCTGGAACTGACCCACTGGATCCTAGCTTTGCTCACCCCCAAAGTTGCCAACTGTCCACCATCCCCTGCTGCTGCTATGCCTACTACTATAGGATGAACTATAGCAGCTATCATCAGGTTATACTGACAGCCATGCATGCAAAAGGTTTCCTCGTTTGCAGATCTTTGCACACAAACTGGCAACAAAACTCTCAAGGGCAGAACAGGCCATTCATTCCTGGCCAGCTGGCCACCCTATTGGGAGCCCCGCCCCTTTCCTTAGACCACACCCACTGAGCATCCTCTCTTCTCCCCTTGGGCCATGTTCCTTCTTTAAAGAAACAGGTATGCTGTGGTTGCTGAGCAGGTGCCAAGGGCCTTTGCCTCAACAGTGTGAAACTGCCGCTTACACTTAAAACTGAGGGGCAGGGGCTACTTCCCAGAGCATATGGGAGCAGGATTTTTCTGCTGAGAATTTTTTTAAACAATTTAACCACTTTTTTTTTTTTTAGAATTATCACATGCAAAGCCTTAATTCAGGAGAAAATTTCCTCTGCTATTGTTGGGATGAGTTTGGCTTTTTTTGTTGGGAAACTGGGTCACGGAGATAAACAGAAGCTCAAGGCAATGTTGCCATTGCCCTGTCAGGGCACACTGACCAGTACGAGTTGATGATTTTGCAAAACGCCAGTTCGCAGCACATCTTCAGATTGCTTTGGTGCTCCAGGAGATCTGAGGAGGAGCATTTGCTAGGATCTACTTCGCAATTTTCATCCGATTCGTACAGAGCCTTGATAAACTCGCCTGAAAACAACACAGGGGCGGAAAGACAAAACACGCTCAAAGACCAGATTTAGAAGGCAGAAGGGAACGCATTGCGGCATAACTGCATTGGTTGTGGATCCGTTTCAGGGTAGCAACCAGAGAGCAGCTTTGGACTTTCCATAATGAACTAGATTTAGGATTACCAGAACCTCACCGAGTTGCAGATAGGCCTCAATTAGCTGCTGTTCAAAAGAAGACCCCCCCCCGCCCTCCCTGTAAAGTGGCAGTGTATTTCTGAATACCAAATACTAGGGACCCAACACTGATTGAGATAAAACTCAGGCCTGATCCTGCAAAACAATGCTCACAGCAGCAGTACACCCCTTTAAGGAATTAACTCCCAGCACCTACCTAAGGCATCCTGCAAGTACTTCTGCCCCACCAGCTTGAGGTATTCCTCAATCGCCTTTGTGGCAAGGGTGTTCTCTCTGAAAATAAGGTGCTCATTTTCACCACAGCGGTCCACCTCAGACATCATGAGGTCGGTCAAGAAATCCTGGGGGGCGGGAGGAAGGGGAGAGAGGTCAGTGAGAAGCAGAATCTAGGGAGGGTCCAGGCAGTCGATCTAAAGTTGGTCATTTAGCCAGTCAAACTTTTAAAAAAGAAGGCAAATCTCCCTTGGAGCGCTATTGGAATATTGCCAAAAGATAGTCAAATATTTGAAGCGTTAAATTACTGGGGCAGAAGTAATTATAAGTCTTAGAAAGGTGTGCCTTCTCCAAGGCTCCGATGCCCAACTGGAAGCTCTGGAGAAGACGGTCGGGCTAGGATCACGTAGCAGCCCTTACTTCTCCCAGTTAATGAAACCAACATTTCGGATGCACTAAAGCAGGGGTAGTCAACCGGTGGTCCTCCAGATGTTCATGGACTACAATTCCCATGAGCCCCTGCCAGCAAATGCTGGCAGGGGCTCATGGGAATTGTAGTCCATGAACATCTGGAGGACCACCGGTTGACTACCCCTGCACTAAAGGATTTCTCACAACACAGAATTGCAGAACTCCATGCTGTCAGGTGTGGCAGCGAAATGAGGACAGGTCCCACCAACGACCCTGAGTCACGATGGCCAAAGGTAATGTTGGCCGCGAGGCATGCAAAGAGGTAGAAATGGACGTGGGGAGGGGTGCCAATGCTGCCGAAGCCACAAAAGCCACTGTGAATAGTGGCAGAATAGCCTTTAAGCAAAAGGTCAAAGAGGTAGGGGCTTCTCTCCTTCAGGTGAAAGGAGGAGCCTTCTGAAGTCTCTCTCTGGGGCCAGTTCTCGTATTTTATTTATTTATTTTATTTATCATACTTCTATACCGCCCTCCCTGGAGGCTCAGGGCGGTTTACATTATAACAGAGAACCATACATAAAACAGTCTGTAGAACATGTACATCGATAACCAACAATTGCAACCAAACACAACACAGTATAACAGTAAACAATCGTAATACAAACAGGTCCAGGGCTTGTTGATTGAATTCTGAGGGGGGGGTGGGGGGGAGCAGGGGCCCTTGGTCGCTGTAGATTACGTCTGGTCTCGACCAAATGCCTGGTGGAGGAGCTCCTTTTTGCAGGCCCTGCGGAACTGTTTAAGCTCCGTCAGGGCCCTGATCTCCTCTGGAGATTTGCAAAGTCCACAGGGAAGGCATGCGCTTGGATCAGCTGAGCACCGGGAGTGTGGTGCAAATAACTCACTTCAGGGGCATGTGCCCCTCCCCCTGCCCCAAAACCACCGCAGCAAGCACTGGTTCCCATGTCCGTTTCAGAGAGGAGGAAAGCTTAAGCACTTTCCCCTGTTCGTTGTGCTAGCGGTTCAACTCAGACTCCAACGGATGCCTGGGAACTGAGCTCCCAACGTGGACATCCAGGTTCCTGTCTGTCGACAAGTCCGTGCATCTACCATGCAAATTCTGCAATGCGCCCACTGGCCCTTCAGCCTTCAATACGGTTAAAGAAAGCAGAGAGAGCGCGTTGCAATCTCTGGGATGATGCTTTAATAGAAGGTAGCCAGCCCGTTTGATGAGCTAGAAACCTTTGCGCCCTCTTCCTGTTGCGCATACACTCCTGGCTCTGGTCATGCTTGTTTAGTCGCTTGAAGAAGTTTTCTTCCTCCTTGCGTCTCGGTCAGCCACGTGCCCCTTGGAGGCAATCGCTGGACCAAGAGTACCACAACTGCCTCCGCCACACACACACACACACACACACACACACACACACACACACACAGCCGACCGCCGGGAACCTGACCAGTTCTCAGAGCAGGGCCAGCGACAAGCAGCGTTCTAGCCTCTTGCGCATGCAGCATGCGCTGAGTGGAGCAGCAGACACCGCAGCAGGCCCTGGGTCGCCCTGCCCTCCAAGCCAGCCATGTTCTCACTCTTGGCAGAAAACCCTCCATCCGACAAGACCGGCCAAGCCCTGGGTTCGAGCCGAAGCCATAAAACTCAATGTTCCCAAGGTAATTAGTATGTTAGGGAAGCGACAGGAGAGACTTGCCGGCAGAGCCAAGGTCGGGCGCTGCTAATTAACAATCAGCACCTCATGTCAGCCCGAGCTGCTGATCGGAATTGAAGCCTCCATGTGGGGAGGGGGAGAAGAGGCGGCAAAGGGGCTGCAGAGATAGCAGCAAAAGGGAGCTGACGGAAAGGTCTGAAGGCTGCGATTTGCCTGATCAGGATGCAGGCAGGGAAATAGAGACCTCCGCTCCCTAGGAGAAATCTCAGTCACCTGAGTGGCAAGAGAACGGAGCTGGGAAAGGGGAACTGTTCTTGCTTAAAAAAAATTCAGTGCTTCTCTCAAGGAGGAACTGTGCATCTCCATGCTAAGCAAATATGCCCCTGTTGCTCACTGGCTCCTTCCTTCAACCCGTCCCCCTTAAGCTTTCCCATCATTTAGGATCTCCTTCCAGTCCTCAGCCTGCCCTATGAAACCATTGCTATTGCTAAGGCCTCTAAGGTAAAGGTAAAGGTATCCCCTGTGCAAGCACCGAGTCATGTCTGACCCTTGGGGTGACGCCCTCTAGCGTTTTCATGGCAGACTCAATACGGGGTGGTTTACCAGTGCCTTCCCCAGTCATTACCATTTACCCCCCAGCAAGCTGGGCACTCATTTTACCGACCTCGGAAGGATGGAAGGCTGAGTCAACCTTGAGCCAGCTGCTGGGATCGAACTCCCGGCCTTATGGGCAGACAGCTTCAGACTGCATGTCTGCTGCCTTACCAATCTGCGGCACAAGAGGCTCATGCTAAGGCCTCTACTAGGTTTTAATCCTAGAGGCAATGACAGCTTTGTTTCCCAAGTTAGAAGGGTGACAGCTCTTTCGCTTGAATATTTGCAAACATTCCATGCCCTTGTGTTCCAGCTCAGCCCTTCAGAGGCAAACCTTTCACTCCGAAGGGCCAAGGCAGGGAAAATACGATTTCATTGGCCTTAAATGCGGCAGTTCCAAGTTCACTGGGGGACAAATGCTACTAGGTCACAGAGGACAACAGTGGGGCATAATGCCCAGCACCAATAAGGAGACAGAAGAGAGACATAACTTTTAGGGCAGTGGAACTTTTCTGGAAGAGCTCTCTCTGCTATTGGTCCAAATGTCCTTGTTCCTTTCTCAGGCTCAGTTTTTGGGAAGGGGCAGTCTACCGCTTTGACCAGGGGTAGTCAAACTGCGGTCCTCCAGATGTCCATGGACTACAATTCCCATGAGCCCCTGACAGCAAACACTGGCAGGGGCTCATGGGAATTGTAGTCCATGGGCATCTGGAGGGCCGCAGTTTGACTACCCCTGGCTTTGACAAACAAAAATAAATACAGCTACAACCAACCAACCACGTGGAAGTACAAGTGTCATTTTTATTATTCCTGGACAGCCTTCCTGAACAAAGGGGGAAGGGAGGGACGGCTGGGCCTGCATTTGATTCATTGGCACGCATGCTGGTCAAACCAGAAGCCAGACCTGGTCCTGCCCCGGAACTCTCGGTGAGCGCTCTCTTTATAACCGGTCTGGCTTCACTCCTCGTAGCCGACTGTGTGCAAAGGCAGGCCAACACACACCCACAACAGCAGGGCTTTCTTTTATAGTAAGCTGCATCACAGTTCTCAAGGTGAGCAGCGGCAGCCAGCCACAGAGCTCTAGTATTGCTGTGGCCTGCTCGATTATTTGCTGACCCAAAGAAGAACGAAGAACTTCCTTCTCTCCCTGGCTGCAGACGGAGTTGCCCCAGGAAATCTGGAGGGGGGGGGGAGACAGAAGAAAAGGGCACGGCAAAGTCCAATCCAGAAGCCGATATGCCCGGCTCTTTCCCCTCCCCTCCCCAAGGACATGGCAAGCGGCACGGGATTGCAGCTGCAGATCAAATGTCCAGTCTCCTTTCCCTTCATCTGTCTCCCCTCCCCATTAATTTTGTAAGGGTGGGGAAGAGAAGGGAGGAAAAAAGGAGGCCAACGTATTTCTAGGGCTGACTGCAGCCCTCGGGGGCTTAAATGGATTTGCACTGTTAGCAGATTTTACGAGTAGCGCTGCCATTAGTGCCGGAATGCATTATTAGCACTTAAAGTGGTGGAACGATCTGCTTGCGCTGGCTGCGGCAGCTGCAGTTTCAGCCTTGCAGCTCGGAAGAGATTATCGCATTCCTGGTGAAGGTAGGAAGGTGACCTGCAATCCCTCCACCACCCCCACCCACCCACCCCTTTTTTTTATTCCTCGTGTTTCAGTGGATAAATCTCCTTGGGAAATCCCAACAATGGTGGTGCTGAAACTGGCCAAATGATGAGATGGGATTGAGGGCGTCTGGCGTGGCTTTGAGGGCACACCCCTTGAAAGCTGGGAAAATTCAACCGCCTCGCTAGACGCCTCTCCTTCTCCACCCCCAGAGGAGTAAGAAGAACCTGGGCAGCAATGGTTCCTTCCCATCTGCCTCTGCCACTGCGACTTTAGGGACTGTGGCCTGCAGTAGAGAATAAGGGTGCCCATTTTGTGCTCCTGCCGCCAGAACCTCTGAAGTGCTGTTCAGGCCGCCAGGTAAGATCTGTCTCCCAAGGCCTGCCGTCTGTGCTTCCCTCAAATGCAGAAGTGAGCTAGGTGGCAACTACAGGCAGGTATTTTGCAGAGGTAGCGCTCTCTTTGAAATGCCCTTTTAGACACCAGGCCAAGATTACCCAAGCTTTTCACTCAGGGGTTTTAGTCTATTTCAGTGGGGGATGGGGGTGGTTGTGGGGAGGTGTGGGGAGGTGGAGGTCTTCTAATCTTACACCTGCTTATAATTTAATAGGCTACTTTTTATCGTCTGCTGTTTTTATGACCTGGTTTCATTTTAACGTTGATGACGACTTATGTTGTGGCTTTTATGATTTTATGGCGTTTTAATACTTGTGAGCCGCTTTGAGCAGGTCTTGGGAGTGGTGGCATATAAATTCTCTACCTTACAGAAATTCTGATTCAACACAAACAATGCACAGAAAGCAAGCCTCATTCCTGAGCAACTAGGCCAATACAGGAACCAAGACCAACTGGGCGAACCTGTAGATGCCTGGAGGATGCCTTCTTTCAAGGAGTTCAGGGAGCTGATTGAGGAGACCAGCTGGCACTTTCTGAAATGTGCCTTCTATTTTCCTCCAGAAATAACTAACTCACCCTGCACTTCACATACGGAAAACGCTGGCCTATTATCTGGACTGTCAACAGAGAGCCTGGAAGGTCCTCCCAGCACACCCGCCCCCCGCCTCCATGCAGTCTCTCCAACTGGCTGCAAATCTTCCACATCCTCCCCTCCTATCACCATTCTGATGATTTACTCATACGGCCTTACTGGCATACCTGGTGCCTTCCAGAGCCACATAAGCCAATCAGACAGATCCCTGCATGGAGGAGCATATAAATGAATGTGAAATCACAGAGAGAGAGAAGCAAGGGGTGGATACAAGCCAGTGTGGTATTGCAGACTCGTCTGGGGGTACAGACTGAGGGGCAAGGCCAGCAGTCTCTCTGAAGAGTGATTTCAAGGGAGACAAGGGGTGAGGGAGAAGAGGGGCGATGTCAGAATGAGTCAGGCACAAGGAGGAGCAAGGGAGAAAGAGGTTTAGCCAAACCTCCTACTTATTTATTTCATTCGTTTGTACACTTCTTTCTCTCCCATAGGCACCCCAAGTGACTTACATCATTCTCCTCACCTCCATTTCATCCTCACAACAACCCTGTGAGGTGGGTTTGGCTAAAAGCATGTGAGTGACCCGAGATCACCGAGTGAGCTTCCATGGCACGAGTTGGGATTTGAACCTGGGCCTCCCAGATGCCAATTTGACACTCTTAAACACCACGTCACACTGGCTCTTTAGCGCCTGAGTTTGGTCTTCTGTGATGAGAATGCAGAGGACACTGTAACAATGCCTCTTGACCGCGGAGCAGCACGTGGAGGTCCCTGGTCATGAGCGTCTCCAGGCCTCAGCTAGGGAAGATCGAGGCACGGCATTTCCTAGGAGATGTGCCTTTCAGCACCTTTGGGTTGCCATGTTGGCCAATGAGAAGATGGACTACAGTCCTCCAGGAGACTCCTGGCCAGTTTCAGATGGGCAAAGCTGGGATTCTGGGATTCTTGTTACACATGCTGGACTTTGTGGACCTCCGTTTGATCCTGGAAGACACACCCCATGTCCTTAAGAGCACTATGATTGGCTAATTCCAGCCTGCTGGTGGCCCTTGGTCCACAGAAGGGCATTTGGCCACCACAGCCAGGGCCTTTTTTGCCCTGGCCCCATCCTGGTGGAATGATCTGCCAGTAAAGATCTGGACTCCATCAGAGCTACCAAACTTCCAAAGGGCTTGTAAGATGGCAATCTTCCATCAGGTTGACACCAAGGCAAGCACATAGTAACAATGGAACAGGCTTCTCTGCTCCCTCCTCTCTACCTCCCCCCATGACAGGAGTCCAGGTACTCAGACCCTAAACTCAGCCTAGAAATTTTACTTAGAGGGATGGTTGGAAAACTTTTAAACAAGAACTTAGATTTTAACTGTTTATCGTCTTTAAAACCATGCATGTTGGGGGTTTTACATGCTGTTAAATGCCCCAAGAGACTGTTGCCAGAGAGGAGTGGCCAGCAAATAAAATAATAATAAAAATTATCAATAATTATTAATATAATTATTAACAATTATTAATAATGTATAATAATAAAACAAGAGTGAAGAGTGAGGATTACTTCAAGTTACCCTCCTCATCTACTGAGCAATGCTACTTGGTTTGGATTGTGTTGAATCTTTACCCAGAGGACAACCTAAAACTTATCTCCATTTTGATAACTATAAGATAAAGGTATCCCCTGTGCAAGCACCGAGTCATGTCTGACCCTTGGGGTGATGCCCTCTACAGTTTTCTTGGCAGACTCAATATGGGGTAGTTTGCCATTCCCTTCCCCAGTCATTAAGGCTGCAATACCTCCTGCACCCTGTTTTAAGATGGCTACAAAGGGCCTAGATCCACCTCTCCTTTTCCTACCACCTTTCTCTTCTTTTGCCTGATGAAGAGTTCTGGGGACAGTAAAAGCTGGCACAGAACTTTGTGACAATTCGGAAGGATCCAACAACAGGGGGTCACTCTGCTGCTGGGTATGGTGGTGACTGGTCAGTGGGGATTCTAGCAGAACGAATGGGAATCATGCAAAGCTGAAGTCAACGCTTTCCACCCCTGCTGCCGCCTAAGAGACTGGCCAGCAGATTGACTTGGAAATAATAAGGCTTCCTCTCACAGCAATCCTGATTAATGGGATTGACCTAACCTTAAAGAGGCTTTAACTGATAAGCGTAATAAGATTAATCTGCATTTCAGGAAAAAAAAAACATAAGCCCAGCTTCCCACTGGAGGAGAGGAGGGGCGGGGCACCTTCTGTGCTGTTCTGGGAACAGGGTGGGTCATTTGCAGCAGCCGATGGGTTACGAGCACATCTGTAGCAAGGAATGTCCAGCTGTTGCCCTCTTGCTTGCTGCTGGGATCAACTGAAATGCAATACTGTGTTTACTTAAAAGGAAGACAATCCTGAATGCAAAGATGGTCTCCTTTAAAATGTTATACGCACGCACAAAAATTATTGGACAAAAATGTAATTTGTATGCAAATATAAAACAACCTCTTTTTCTTCTTTTCTTCTGATAGCATATTTAAGGAAAGAACAGTCTCGCTTTGGGGTAAATACCGCATGAATCATCCATCTCCTGAATGGAACTAATGTGGCAGGCAGGTAGTGGCTACTCCCTCCCTTAGGACCACCATTCAGGCAGGGGCTGAGTCTCTTGGGACAGCCTTTCTCAAACCGTGGGCTGCAAGAGACTTCTGAAGAACCATGAAAGTGGAGACACCTATGAGGCTGAAAGCAACAACTCATGAAGGAGGCTGCCCGCTGTCTCCCTGCGAGAGTGACAGCATGTGTTTGGACCAGGCAAGAGTGGTCCCATATCCCATTGGATGCAGCTGGATCATTTAGTCACTGCCATTCCAGAGGAGGTGGCAGAATCGTCCATCCTCAGAGGAAGACAGTCCATAGTATGGAAGTCACAGATCCTTCTTGTACCTTTGTTCTGGGGTAGCTCATGCAGCTGACCGAAGCCAGCCCAAAAGAGCCTGAAGAGAAAGGGTGAGTAACAAACGCAATAAGTAATATGAATAATGCTGGGCAGCTCTGAATCTTATATTCTCTAAAGGTAAATCTGGGAAAGCCAAAAGAAAATCCCGCTCACACAGTGCATAATTCACTTATGCAACTTATGATGCCATAAGATTGGCACACTGAACTTACAGTCCCACGAGACCTGATAATGACCTCAAAAGAATTTTTTTGAGATACTAGGATCAGGAGTGGCCAAAACCAAGGTTCTCTTGATGCCCATGTACAATTCCCATGACCCCTGACAGCATGGGGCTCATGGGAATTGTAGTCCATGGACATCTGGAGAGCCAGTTGGACACCCCTGCGCTAGATAAATCCATGGTGGAAACAGAGCATGTGTCTCTCCAGTTCCCTGCCAGAGCAGCCAAACGGAGCGTCCATATTCAGACGCAAGATGCCTTGCGAGGCCAGCTGTGGCTGTGCATCTATCTGGTCACTGCTGGAAACAGGAAGGGGGATTGGAGGGCCTGATCCAGCCCGATCATTGCAGTGCCCTGAGCAGAGCCCCTCTCTTGTGGCTGAGAAATGGCTAGCAGAAGAGGACACGAAGGCATGCGGGCGCCTCTCGGGCTCCCTGAGGACAGAGGCTGCTTGAACAGCGCACTTGTGTGAAGCAGCACGGCTGCTCCTGGAATACAAATCACTGATAAGAAGCAAAATGGCTCTTCCAGGAATGCTCAGAACGGCCTCCTTGTGATACAAGACAACAGAGAGGGACGCACACTTATCTCCGGAGCCGCCACTCACTGTATCAGCATCCTCTTCAAACAACGTAATTACCACCAGGAGGGGGGGAGAGCTCGTTTGTGTGCCTGCGTGGACATGTTGCCTGCTCGTAAAATTGATTAAAGTCATAATTAGCTGGACTAACGGCTCTTATAAAATGTATTATCGGCTCCCTGGTCTCTTAGGGTGAATCGGTGGCGTGGGTGGGGAGGAGGAGCCTCAAGGCAGCGGAAAGGCTAGTCAAACCGGCACCTTTGGAGATCTGAACAGCAAAGCAACCCACCTCTCTGCCTGGCGAACCACTAACCAGGAAGCAATGCCCAAGACATGTGCAGAGTATCCTTCCTTCATTCCTAGACACTCCCCCCCCAACATACACACACACACACACACACACACACACACAATCATTTCAAATTGGAGAGGATCATAAAAGTGCAAATTCCAGGCTAGTGGAATCACTGGCACTGCCATTTTTTGAAAATAAACACCTGAACACCACTGCAATTGAATCTATTCAGTGTCTAAGCTACAGCACGCTAAATACTCTCCAGGGGGCTTAGGGCCCCACACTGGGATTCTGGGCACCTTTCACCACAAGGGCACCTTGCCAGGAGCGGAAACGGCACTGGGCACTGTCATACCACCACCAGAGATGGCCATAGGTCAACTAATGTACCAGCTGGTAGCTACCAACTACCAGAAGGTGCCAAGCAGCCTGACTCTGCCTTGGTTCCTTATTCTGAGCAATTCTGTCCATTTTTCATGGCTGAATGGGTTGCTTGGCCCAGTCAGGTATAACCTATTCCAGTAACTGGGACTGGAAGATACTGCTCAAGGGAAAGCTGAAGAAGATTGCATAGGCACTTGGTAACTCTCCAGATGACAGCTCACTTTCTCTCTCACCCTCTTTCAAATTTCTCCCTAACAGATGCTTTAATACATAATGCAACCCTTCTTGATCCCTACGGTTAAACACAGACAAGAGAGGTCATGCAATGCAATGCAGTCAGATTCTAAGAAAATTAAAAATACAACAACAAAAAACAAGACTTTCATACAAAAGTGTCATTTCATTGGGACACAACTGCATTTCTCAGTCTACACAGCTCCTTCGTGGCCCACAAGAATGTAGCCAAATCCCACAAGATCATGGACAGTCAGTGTGGAGTATCGTTTAGAGCAGCCTTTCTCAACTTTTTTACCATTGAGAAACTCCTGAAACATTCTTCAGGCTTTGAGAAACCCCAGAAGCGGTGCAGTTGTGCAGAGCATAGTGGGGAGCCATGGCTGTGTACATGCCTCTTCCCTTCTCACGCCCTGCTGATCTATCACTGGCCTTTCTGGGAAGGGGGGGGGTGTCAACATGACCATATTGGCCATATCACTGATAAAAAAAAAACCTTCCAGGGCTGTCAAGAAACCCCAGAGTTTCACAAAACCCTGGTTGAGCAAGCCTGGTCTAGAGTGTCAAACTAGGACTGGGGAGATCAAGGTTTAATGAAATCTCCACTAAGCCATGAAACTCACTAGATGACCTTTGGATAAGTTTTTTTTTTTTGGTGGTCACCCTAGCCTACCTCACAGGGCTGCTGTGAGTGTAAAACTGAAGAAAGGAGAGTCATGTATGTATGCGGAGTTTTCTGGAGGAAGGGCTGGATGAACCCTCTTCCCTGTTCTTGATCAAGTACAAAGGAGAATGTAAAACAAAACAATAAAACATCTAATCATTTGCTTGATGGATGTGGATGAGCACATGCTGCTTCCAAGAGACTAGAGACTTGGATTCTAATAGGTTTCTCTGATGGTTTTCCATCCAAATACTAGCCATGGCCAACCCTGCTTAGCTCTCAAAAGGAACCACTTGTTCTGATGCACTGAACATTTGAACAACAGTGCTAGAAGGCCTTGGCTTCTGTATTTCTACGTTTCTCCAGGCTAACTGGTTGGTCACTGTGTGAACAAAATGCTGGATGAAATGGACCACTGGGATTCTTTATATACAGCTGCAAGAATTATTCAGACTCATGGTCCAAGCCCAAGAGGCCAGCCCTAGAAATATCAATGTGTCTAGCTGAGTTGGTGAAAGCTGTAAGTTTGAGGGAAATGGGAAGGGCTTACCTTGGCCTTTCCAGTGCTTTGTAGGATGTGGACCAAAGCTGAGGCCATCTCTTCCTTGTTCTTCACACTCAGCACTGGCTCCAGGACTGAGCAGAGAGCCAGGTAGTTGTTGGTGATGTACTCTGCAAACTCCTTGTACATCTCCATGGGAAGGATGCTCATGCTTTGGTAGCGTGACTTGATGCGGATCATGGGTCCCCCAGATTTGCCCTTGCTGGGGTTGGGCGTGACGACAGGGTACCACTTCTCAACAAACTGCCGTCCTGTGACAGAGCCTGCTGGGATGTTGACCAGCCCGATGAAGTTGGTCTTGTCTTTCTTCTTCTTCTTGTCCGTCTCTTTGTACAAATGGATGGTGATGCTCCGGAGCGACGGGAGGTTGTTGAACTCAAAGTGCTCCCCCCAAAAGACATTGTCTGTTTTCAACTTGCACGTTGTCCGCGCATAGAGAGCCTCATCCAAGCACAGTTCACACAAGTATTTCTTTTTGGCTGGTACGTCTTTCGCTTCAATAATCCATAACTTGAGCATGTTCTCGACTCGCCTGCTATTGTCCTACAAAAGAGACGTACACAAAACAACAAAAGGTCAAGAAGGAGGGGGAAGCAATTACACACAGCAAGGATGGAGGAACAGCTTAATTGTTGGAATGCTTTAGAACAGAACCAATTCTTAATTATGTTTTTACTTTAAGGAAATTACCAGCTCATGGGAATTTGCATAATAACCCCTGCTTATGCTCATTTTCCAAATATCACCGTGCTTTCTCGTCTCACCAGTAGGAATTAGAAGAAAAAGAAGCTGATAACACACACACACCATCCGCTATTTAAAAAACGGCACCGTTTCCAATTTGGCTGCCAGAAGAGTCTAAAAATGAAAGCAGAGAAGCTGTCGCAGGAACGAGTGCAGCAACAGAAGCTGCTCCAGAAGTGCTGTGCCCCCCCCCCCCCCGAATTCCCCTTGTTGGATTTTAGCCATGGAACAGAAAGACATGTTCGTCTCTCACAATGCAATAGGAAGAAGAAAGCTGCAGGGAAAGTTAGTCTTGTGTATGGTAGAAATACAGCCAGCTCTGGGGTGGAAAGGCAGTGGCAAACCATACAATATCTCCCCCTGAAAAAACAGGGAAAGGGGCAATGATTCCTACCAACAGGGGAAGTCTTGCTTTAAATGAAGGCTCAGTGGTCACAATAGCTGCCTCCTGTGCAGAAGGTCCCCAGTTCTCACTCTGCCTGAAGGCTTTCAGAGAAACTTTTCTCTGATTGACATCCCTGGAGAATGAATGCTAGTCAATCCTGAGCTAGTTGAATTCACTGTGTTGAATTCACTGTGAGGCAGCTTCCTATGTTTGTAAGATGTGTGATAGCCAACCTGGTGGCCCAGGCAGAGGAGTCTTCCTGGGCAACAGGAAATCACCCCAAGACTTAATGTTTGAGCTAGCACCCAATAACATATGCAGGGAACAAATAAATGTGAAAATTCATTTACAGATCGATTTCGGGTGTTGTTTTTTCCCACCCAATTGAAAGTACTGGTCTTTGCATCTAATTCTTTCCATCTAATTCTGCCCCTCTTTTGGAAACCAACACGAAAACCTGGAAAACCTTCTGTCCCTGAACAAACGTGAAAGGAGAATCCTCATCATGAACAGAGATTCCTTTTTCAAACTTACTTTGATTCTTGCATTTCTGTTCAAATTCTTTACATTCATTCATTGTAGCACTGATACCCCTGCATTACCCTCTAAAGCAGTGGTCCCCAACCTTTTTATCACCGGGTCCAGTCAACGCTTGACAATTTTACTGAGGCCCGGGGCAGGGGGGAGAGTCTTTTTCCAAGGGACGTTGCTGCTGCCACCTGAGCCCCTGCTCCACTTGCTTTCTCACCGGTGCCCCTGACTTCCCACCGCCCACTGAGGGGCGCTGCCAGCAGCATCTGCTCAATGCTACGCCGAGGGGGAGCCCCAGCCATGGTGGCCGCCGGAGAGCACCTAAGGTGAGTCGGTGGCAGAGTGGCAGGGCAGCCCCCTATCTGAGGGACCGCTTGTCTCTTTACGCCCCCTGTAGGGTAGTTCGCTCTGCGGGTCCTAATCTACTGGAGTTCCCTGGCCCTAAAGAAGCACGCCTGGCCTCAACCCAGGCCAGGGCCTTTTTGGTCCTGGTCCCAACCGGATGGAAAGAACTCCCAGGAGCTGAGGGCCCTAACAGTGCTACCAGATTTCCGCAGGGCCTGCAAAACTCTTCCACCAGGTCTTTGGTTGATGTCAGAGCCAGGAACAATGGGGGACCCTCCTCAGGCTACGTGGTAACATCCAGCGTACCCCACCCTGGGGGGGGGTGGCTGAAAGGATGGGGAGGAGGGACTATGCTGCCAATCTTGTTTTATCTTTTTCTTTCTTTTTAAAGCGATGTTCTATTGTTTTGTCATGGGTTTTAAAGCATATTTTTATGTTTTTTCTTTTTATATTGTACCCCGCCACAAGTCTCTGTAGGGTGGTGGGCTAAAAATCTAATTAATAAATAAATAAATAAATAAATAAATAAATAAATAAATAAATAAATAAATAAATAAATAAATAAATAAATAAATAAATAAATAAAATACAATACGGGGGATCTAATGTCTTCCTGGAGGGAAATACAATAAGCTTGCTACTCTTAACCATGAAAGACCAGCAGCTTCAGGCAGCCCAGGAAGGGGGCCAAGACCCACCCACCGCTACCTTGTTGGGATGCACAGCTCTCCGCAGGTTCTCCATCCATTTGTCCCGTTCTGCAGCAGAGCGGCACGAGAAGCATTTGCTACCTGATGCAGTCGTCACCTGAAAGAAAAAGGGAACAGGGATTGTTTCTGACAAACACAGCCCGTCATGGTTTCTGCACAAGAGATGGAAGCCTTTGGGTGAGAACAGAAAGGAGATCTGCAGAACCTAGTTTCTTACCACAGCATTCTGTTCGTGATCGCAGTCAGCCAGCTGTGCATGGGAAAATCACAAGAAAGGAAAGGTCTGCAACATGTATAGTGTCTCTGGATCCTGTTCATGTCCCCGGAGGACAGCAATCCATCACGCCTGGATCCGAAGCAGAATGTTGCAACAGTTCAACTCCTAACCTGATCCAGGAAGGCCAGAGACTCAAAGGTCCAGTTTTCCACTTTTAGGCAGGGCTGCTGGCTGCTATAACCCAATCACCAGCATGTCTGAGAGCTTGTGCAGGTTTCATAGCGAGGACGCGAACTCTCTGCAAATAATCCTGATGCTTGCCCAGTGCACAAACCCAGATTCTTCAGTCCTGCTATTGCCTCTGCTCAGGCAGGTTCTGCTTGGTCAACCTCACATTTTAGTCAAAGTACCCCACCCCCCTTCTTCTGTAGAAAGCCTGCCCAGCATGTAGAAATCATTGAAATATGTTATTTTCTCACTGATGCTTTGTTGTTGTTGTTATTAGGTGCGAAGTCGTGTCCGACCCATTGTGACCCCATGGACAATGATCCTCCAGGCCTTCCTGTCCTCTGCCATTCCCCGGAGTCCATTTAAATTTGCACCTACTGCTTCAGTGACTCCATCCAGCCACCTCATTCTCTGTCGTCCCCTTCTTCTTTTGCCCTCGATCGCTCCCAGCATTAGGCTCTTCTCCTTTCTTCTCATGATGTGGCCAAAGTATTTGAGTTTCATCTTCAGGATCGGGCCTTCTAAGGAGCCAGATGATGCTAGGCTGTTTAAATCAGCCTTCCTCATGCTCCCAAGTGCCCTTTTTGAAATGAATCACCATAAAATGACTCCCCACTCCCCCGAGAGCTGGAGGAGCACCTGTGGCCCATGTCTCAGCCACAGGCAGTCTCATGCTCTCCCTGCCTGGCAATCCATGGGCCCGTCATGAGAGGGTGCCGCAGGACTGCTTTGATTCTTCTTATGAACATTTTGGGGAGACAGTTTGTGGGATGGCTGGACTTCTCCCATCTTATGAAAGACACCTTGCACAAGTTTTAATTTAAAGGCTGTCTAGAAATGCAGCAAGCCATCACCATTAGCCTGAGCCAGTCTGGGTGAATGGATTGAGTAGCATGACTCCCTAATTTCCACCAGTGCCCTCATCCCAGCCCAAGATGGTCTTAAGGCAAAGACTGATCTCAGCTCAGTTGCCAACAGGGAGCAGGAGGTGAACTCCTGTGAGCTACCAAGAGACAGGCATCATGTCTGCAGAGCAGTGGGGCTACTGAGGATGTGACTCCACTGAGATCAGTCCAAACACATGCCTAGAAAACAGGGGGGTGGGACAAGATGGATGGCAAAGTTGGCATCTGATTTGCTGGCTTACGTGTTTGTTACTTCAGCTGACAGGAAGGGGAACTCACCTTGAGTCTCAAGAACTTGTTGGGAATTCACGTTTCTTATCATGTCTCCCTTCACCTCATACAGGTAGGGTGAAACGGCAACAGTGGCAGGATGGGCAGGGAGGAGGCAGGGGGCTTCTTGCTAATCTTGGGCACTTGGCAAAACTACTGATCATTCATGAGAACCAGCCCTGCAGGCCCACCAGTGGGAAATGCTGTAGTCAAAACTGATTTTTTTCAAGTTGTGGGGGGAACGGCATTAATTTACCAGGGCAAAATTCAATTAGTAGGGAAAAAATCATTAGTTTTTCAAATTTAACTCATTTTCACTCATTATCCACATTGCATGGCTGGGTGGCTCCCTCAGTCAGGCAAAATTATCCTGCAATTTTAGGTGCCGAAAGAAATCAGAGCTCTTGCTGTGCTAGGTGCACAGGCAGGAGGCTGCTGTGGCTGCAAGAGGACCTGTTTATTTGCATGCAGGGTCCATGTTCTCCCAAGAACATTGGGGATGGGAGGGTGGGGAGGAAGAGACCTGGATGCTGGGCACAGGCAACAGGTCATACTCCCCCAGCCCCCTGGGGCAGAGTCACAGGCTCTCCCACTCTCTGGAGAAGATGGCAGGAGGCCAAAAGGGATGGGGGCAAAGCCGGCTTTAGAGAAAGGAGTATGTTGCAGTGCACAGGCCAACCGGCCTTCCTAGGACACACAGTACAAGGCAGTGCAGAAAACAGCTGCCACGTGGAATCTTCCTTGAACTGGGAGCGGGAAAGGAACTCAATCATGCAACTGCAGAATTGTCATTTGGAGTTATAGTATTTTATTTAAAAAATATTAATCTAGATATGAAATATATTTACCCTCCCTTAAGGGGTATTTACACCTGTCCTTAAGGAAACTAACGAAAGACTGAAAAGGGAAAAACCAAAACCAAGATGCACAAAAAGTTACAAAGCCATAAAAAAGGTAGTAATTACGGACCAAACAGCAGTTCGAAATACAAACAAGCCAGAACTGAAAAGCAGAATTCACTGAACAGTCAGCCCTGGTCTACCAAAGTAACAGCACCTTGGCCAGGAACGTGGATGCAAACCCATCAGGCAGATCTCCTGAGGAAGGGAATTCTGGGAGTCAGGCAGCCCAGCCCTCTCTTGGGTGCAGGACATGGGGCAGGGCTTCTGCTGGTGACTGAGGGCAGGTAGGCTTAGAGGGGCCAAGGGAGTCCTTTGACCGTCCAGGTCCCAAACCAATAAGGCTTGAAGATGATGTTTGAATCAGGCCTGGAAATGAACCAGAAGCTGATGCAAAGGGTGCAGTCTTGGCATAATAGCCTCAGAGGCAAGAGCCCGTCTTTGCTCCAGCTGCAGCATTTTGCTACCAGCTGAAGAGTCGTGGTGGCATACATTCAAGAGCTCCCAACCTGGAAGGCAATCTCAAGCAGCTGCCTCTTTATGCGCGGGCCCAACATGTCCCTGGAGCGGAACTGATGAGCCACAGTACTTGCTCAGATCTGGATAATAGGAAAAGCATCTAGGGCTGAGAGGTTGTTACAGCTATGCACAGTGACCCCGAAGACAGTGAGGTACTGGTGCAAAAGGTCACTTCCTGGGAAGGCTCAGTTTGCCTTTAAAACAAGAGGTGAAATCGCCAGTTCTTATGGCTGCTCAGGCACACCTAAAAGTGAGCAATGTCTGAATAAATCAGGGGTGGGCTGAATCAGTGTCCTAGAGCAGGGGTAGTTAACCTGTGGTCCTCCAGATGCCCATGGACTACAATTCCCATGAGCCCCTGCCAGCAAATGCTGGCAGGAGCTCATGGGAATTGTAATACATGGAAATCTGGAGGACCGCAGGTTGACTACCCCTGTCCTAGAGGCTGAAAATGTCTCCAGTTCTCTCCCTGCTACTAAATAAAGGGAGGATTAGGCGCAATAGGAACAACTGGGCAAATAGAGAAGCAGGCAAACCCAGGTATTTTGTCTAGGTTCAACTTTCTTCGTGTCCTTGGCGCAGAACTGGAAAACGGGACAAGGTGGCCTTGTGGATGGACCGAGGAAAGAAAAAACCCTGCAATTATGTGGCCCCAAATCACAAAATCTGAATAGCATGCAAATCATGGGTATCTGCAAACCGTCTGCAAACCACAACAGTGCCCAAGCGCTGAAGCTCCAACCAATACTCTCACGCCTCTGTCTTGTTTCCCCTGTCCTCAAAGACACCATCTTCCTATGCTCAGTATCTGTTAACTGGATTAACTTCTATTTCCGGAAGGGTAAAAACCCTGCTTTTCTGTTTATATTAAAAGAGCTCATGCAGAGTGAGGAAGGGAACCAAATATGAATCTGGTTTGAATCTCACTTTTGCCACGACCTCACCATGTGGCTGTAAGCTAGCCACTCCCCCTTGGCACCCTCCCACCAATTTGCAGCAGGAATTACAAGACTGGCTTACAAGATAATTACTAGACTAAGTGTCAGCGCTTGAAGGGAACATCCAAATGCCTAAGTAAACAGTATTAGTTAAAAGGGTTGGGTTCTCTTCCTTGTAGGTGTTCTTTAAGCAGCCAGGCACAAAGGTGTAGCCAAAATACACCACTCAATTTTCAGTGCACAAACAAGGAGATTCACCACATGCATTGCCTATGTGATTTCCAACCTGCCCCTTGCTGCAACTCTAGGGACTAGCGCCTTATTTATTTATTTACAAAATGTATACCCTTTGTGCCCTCACAAGGGTCCACAAGGCAGCTAACAATTTAAAACACACTTGATACATTCACATTTTAGCAGCACAAAAATCAACGTCCCCCAAAGACACATCATTAAAACAATTAAAAGCGGAGTTAAAATGAGGCACAAAGACATAAAAACAGCAACTGAAGCATTGGTCAGGAAGGAGGGATCACTGAAGGAATGCTGAATGGTACAAAGCAACCTTCAATCACCGCTGGGGGAAAGACAGCAACAGAAGGGGACAGATAAAGCTCCTCAGGGAGAGAATTCCAGAGCTTTGGTGCCATGGTTGAGAATGCCCTTTTCTTGGTTGCCATCTGCCGAATGTTAGAAGGATGGGGTACTTGAAGATGAATGTAAACCGCCCAGACCCCTAGGGAAGGGCACTATAAAAATAGAAATAAATAAATAAACAAACAAACAAATAAATAATGGTTGGGTTCATATGGGAGCAGGCGGTCCTTAAGGTATGCTGGTCTCAAACCATACAGGACTTTAAATGTCAGCTCTGGCATCTCAAATCATGTTTGGGAAACAAACTGGGAGCCAGTGTAGGCGGGTTAAGGCTGGAGTGATATGAAGAAGACGACTTGGGTTTTATAGCCCACTTTTCACTACCCAAAGGAGTCTGGTCCCTACAACCCACTCAAGTCAACATCCGGCAGCATTCTGTACCAAATGAAGTTTCTGAATGCTTCTCAAGGGCACTGCAGGAAACTACTCAAGATGTCACCTGGGCGGATGCACCACAGGGGCCAGATCTTTTCTGTGCAGGGAAGGCCAGGCTGGTTAACCCGTTTTTTTAAAAGCCAAAAGGCTGCAGAGGGTCTTCAGAACGTCCAAGAGACATACCAAATTCTGCATTGGTACCCCGAAGGCATCACACGCCCATCCCCTAACCCTGCTCCACTGTGATCCAGTCCTGTCATTGCCTCCTTATCTCGGTGGTTTTTGTGGGTCAGGCTAACTTGACATCTCTTTTCCCAGACTCATTTTCCAGGATGTCGGTTCAATTTCCCTACTTTCTGGTGCTCAGTCTTGAGCAGAAGATTGTCACGTCCCTCGTCTGCCTTCAATTTTCCTCCCTGCCTCCTGCAGTCTCGCAGGCTGGCTTTTCAACGTTTTCAGCAGCAGTGACGCTTGTGGCTTTCTGCGCCTTGTGCCAAGTCAGACTGACATCCTGTCCTAAGCGGCATGCCTATCGCCTGACTATAGGACAATACAGAGGCACAGAGACGGAATGAGGGGATGGTCAGGGGAGTTGGTCTACTGTTTCAAGGACATCAAGACACTCTCTGCAAAACTCTACAAAACCAAAAACCTCGAATATTAAAAACAGGAGCGCTGAAGACTTATACAGAGCACTTCGCAAGCATTTAGAAGCAAGTGCATTTGGAGAGGTGGGGCGAAAGGCTGTTTATTCTGCAGGCTGCTGGAAGTTTTCTTCCCCATTGTTGTTTTAGAGTGTCTTTTAGAGAGCCAGTGAGGTGGAGTGATTAGAGTGCTAGACTAAGATCTGCGAGACCCAGGTTCAAATCGTCATGCTACTCTGCATGCTTGTTGAATGACCTTGGGACAGTCACCCTTACCCAGTTTATTCTACCTCACAAACTTATTGTGGTAAGGAAAAAAGTGAGGAGAGGAGAAGGATATTGTAGCCCACTTTGTGCCCTCACTGGGCTGAAAAAAAGGGCATACAGATCTTTATTGCTGACTGCTGATTTTTGTAACCAATTGTTGCTCATAATTTTTAAAATCTCTGTTCCTTGTAGGTGTTCTCGAGATCCCTTTTATTGTGCTGCTGGATGCTTTTAATTTTTTTTTAAAATCTGCTTTTAGAATGTATTTTGTTACATATTCACACTGCAGGTTGTTCTTTATGCCATCAGGATGGCAGAAAATAGGATCTCAATCTTTCCGATAAATTAAAGCGGTGAAAATGTCCCCAGAGAATTTGCGGGTGTTTAGAAGTCTACTCCTGTGCACTTAGAGGCCAAATTTTAATCACACTCATGCTCCTTGCTGAAGCCAAGTCGGCTTGCCTCAAGTTGGGAATGCAATACGAAATATACCCTACATTGACTGGCAGCTGGCACATAAGTCCTCGCTGATCTCTAGGCATGTATTGGTTCGGTGATGCTGAGGATAAAAGCATTCACATCCACAAGATCTGGGGTACAACATATTTTTGGCATCAGCAAGATATGGCACACTTAATTCAGTTCTGCAACACTAAAATCAACAGGGACAGACCCAGTTTTGTGCCCTCTCAAATTTTGAAGGCTCAAAAAATTAAGCAAATCTGCACTGATTTTGTGTTTTGCACAAATTATTCAGGGTCTGCTTATAGCAGCTATATAACACAGAAAAAAAATCCGGTTTCTTGATCACCACAAAATCTTTCCACCAGTTCCTGAGATTTCACAGGGCACGAACTCGTGCTTTTCCCCTACTGCGATAAGAACAGAAACTTCCTTTTAAAAAGCAAAGGTAGATTGTTTTAGGGTGTGTTTTGTTGCAGATACTAAAATTCACATCTGTGTAATGTGAACCCAGAAACAGCCAAGTATTTCAACTGTGGAGTAGTACTGTGATCAAATAAGAAGAGAGAACCCCCTTCTATGCTCACAGTCTTGTCTGTGGCCACTGAATGGTGTCTCAGTGCTTAGCTTCCTTCATGGACATTTTCAGAACAGAAATGACGTTCTTCTTCATCTAACATACCAGACAACAAAAAGCTGGCTCCCTCCCTTTGACAAGTGTGCAATGTGGGTATTTCCCTGTCTGTCAACTTTCTCCAAGCACCATTCATCTCCCTCACTCTGCTTTGAGTGATGAACAAAATTGGTAAACAGCTCTGATATTACAGGTGTCAAATCTCTCTTTCATCTAGCTCCATTTTTTTTTAGTGGAACGTAATTTAGGCAGTGTGGTTTACACAAGTCTTCTCCTCCTGACCCTCTGTGCTATCACCAGGAAGATGCAACTTGCATTCTTTGTGCCAATCTGTTCTTCTCTTAAAAGAAATTTCCATTTTGGCCTACGTGCCTCTTAAAAACTCCTCCCCTGGTCCTTGCTAAGTGGAAAGGGCTAATTGAGAAGGGGGGTTGCTGGGAACTGATTTCTCCCTTGCTTAATGCTACCGAGACCCAGAACTTGACTACGAAAGTCAAAGAACAGCCTCCAGTTTCACAGAAGACATGAACACCTGCTGCTCTGCTTCAACCCCTCCATTACCTGCCCACCAGCTTTCCTGCAGAACCGTTCTGCTGATGCTGCTTCCAGATTGAGGAACTCCCTGCCACAGGAAGAACAACTGGCAGCACCATTCTTGGTTTTCTGACTTTGATTGTTCCAGAAAGCCTTTAGAAATGGATTTTTAGCTGCTTGTCTGCTTTAGATCTTTGTCAACGACAGCATTTATTGCTCTTTGTTGTGGGCTACTTTTTAATGGATGTTTTAATACAGTGTTAAATTGACTGTGTTGAAAATTGGTGTTAATTGCTTGTCTCATCCATCATCTGTTCTGCTGGACCGATGTCTTGAAATATATTATTACATTGTGCATGTACCCTACCACTTCGCTCTGCCATGTCTTCTCCCAATCTAAGGAAGAGCTCCATTTCCCGCAGAGGAAGGTTCTTTAGGCTCAAGTCCTGCTGAGCAGAATGGAAAGATAGATGCCAAAATACAGGGGGGTTGTAAGATCTTTCTGGGGAAACAGGCAAAATACAAGCTCTCAAAACAAATTGTGACTGAGAGATCTGCCAGTCTGAGTTACCACATGCATGCCTGGAGGGATACCCCTCCAACCCAAGTCACCCACCCTGAGCACCCCTAGCAATTGTCACTGCTGGCTCACCTCAAAGCAATAGTCTTGCCCCAGGATGCTGCTGTGTACCGGCTTAATGACCACCTCCTCCTCCATGCTGAGATCAAGGGCCTCCACCGCGCTACTAGGACTGAGCAGTGACTCGTGGGAGCGTGATTCCTTCAGCCTCGGCATTAGATGGGATCTAGAGGAGGAAGAAGACGATGACACAGACCATCAGACAAGAACAGTCCTCCCTACAGATCCAAAATGGCACTTTTGCAATCAATTCAGCATTGTGTGAGCCTCTGTTCACACAGTCCCATGCACAGACTGAATGAAAACACAGAAGAGTTATCGTATCGTCGGCCACATTTTGGAACCTAGCACATGCTTGTTTATGCTCACACCAAGCCCAAGACATTCAAGAGTTTTGTAGGTCCAGAGAAGGAGCAAACAGAAGAGATTTTGTTGCTTCTGATAGACCTATTATGCATGGCCACCAAAACGGCGATTTCGGGTCACATGGAAAACGTGGAGGGGGAAGACACAAAGCAAACCGCTTACGCACGGGATGGGACGTAACAGCGGCAAAACCCAGAGTAACCAATTATGCACGCAGCGACCCCGGCGCTGCTTCTGGTCGCGCCCCGGTCGCCCGGAAGCTCCGCTTTTTTCTGCGTTTCGCTAACGCGGCTTTTTTGGCGGCATGCACCGAATCTGCAGCCGGTTGCAGCTGGCGCTGTACGTTATCAGTGATTTTAGGTGACGCCATTCCACCCTGAATGCGGACCTTCCCCTCCGTGCATAATGGGCCATAGCCAGACAAGATTGGGTTGATTTGGCAGATCACAGACAATGCAGGCCCATTTTTGTTGGGAGATACCAGGACTGGTGCTAAAGGAGTGACCATGGCTGATGCACACCCATTCCAGGGCTGTGGCTCAGTGCTTGACCACCTCTTGCTTTGCATGCATCCCTGGCTCGAGTATCAGGTGTCGGGAAAGACCTTTCACTGCCTGAAATCCTGGGAAGATGTTCCTGGTCAGGGGAGACAATACTGAACCAAGTGAACCAACAGCCAGACTCGATCCGAGGCAGCTTTATACGTCTCCTGGCAAACCACTGTTAATGCATGGATATGAATGGCAGAACCAGTACCAGCCTTAATCCCAAATGTTCAGATTACCTAAATCTGTTGAGTACAGCATTCCATTTTCAACAGTGACCAACCAGCTGCCTCTGGGAAATGCTCAGCCAAGGGGGAAAGCCGTCATGTTCTATCGTTGCATGCCCCCACCAGATGATATAGAGAGGCATACACTTTCCCTGAACATGGAAGCTTCGTGTAGCTGTTCTGGTGAACTGCCATTCGTTGGCTTGTCCTTCATGGAAGCGTCTGACTCTTTTCAAAAACCTGCCTTTGCATCTCGTGGCACCGAATCCCATAAGTTAATTACATGCCCTTTTGCCCACCGCATACTTGTTGCCACTCCATTTTGACTTGTGAACCCGAGCCCTACTAATAGGCGAGAATTTTTCCCTCCACACCAACCCTCATTTGATAAACCCTCTTCAATTACTTTTTAATCCCCGGGCTCTTATTCATCTTTTCAAGTGCAATGGCGACCAGGGCAAGTACAGGCCAGGGCAAATAAATGGCACCATCAACCTATCTGGTGGCAATGCACCCTGCCAGTTGAGCAACGTTAAGAAGGGATTTCCTCCTGCCGGCCTCCTCGCCTTGAGTGACCCCAAGGACATGTTCAGAGTCACTCTCGTCTGAAATGATTGTTGAGATGCTCGGCTCTTGCTCAGAATGAGATCTGCTAGTACAATTGAGCTGCAGCTTGTATCTCAAGGCAATTAAGGAGGGGTGGGTGGGGAGAAGAGCTTTCTGAGATCCTTTCCCTTCCATGAGGAAGGGAAACTGGCTCCAGATTGCCTGACCCGCCTGGCTGATCAGGACAAAGATGGGAATAATGATTAGGCCAGGAGACAATGACATGGAGAAAGAATGGGCATTGTTGTGCTCCCCAGCTTACTTAAAACAACAAATACCCAAGACAGCCATCAGTTGCAAGCAAAGTCCCTAGTGAAAATACAAAGCACAGCAAGTGCTGGTTCACACACAACCATTCCCTCCCACTCTTATTCCTTGCTCAGACGGCAAACAGGTCATCATCTAAACACAGACAGGGTACTGGGGATGGTGGCATACAAAATTAGGGGCTGCAAGAGGGCCTATAGGCTGTACATGAGATGTAAAGACCGAGGGAGAGAATGGGCATTCCCCAAAAGACTTTTCCCTCCCAGTTTCTGGAGCATTTGGGTGAGCCCTGAAGAAACCTCCTATCAAATATATTTCTCTATCCTTGAACGAGTAGAATGTGCCAAGGTTGCACATGGTCCGGAAGCAAGCAGCTCTGCTCACAGAAAATTAAGGCATTCTATTAACATCACCACTAATACAACTGTATATGCAAGCCAGGTGATAAAGGATATTCTGCATTGTTAAAGCTGCAAAAAGGGTTAGGTGTGAGCGGAAAATACTTTTTGCTGTAACTCAGCAGCCGAATTATGGCAGCTCTGTAGGATTTTCAAGGCAAGAGATGTTCAGAGGTGGCTGGCCATTGCCTGCCTCTGGGCAGCATTCTTGGGATTCTTTGGCCATCTCCTATGCAAGGCTAGCCTGGGCTACCCAGACCAGGACAAGTAGAGTGACCATCAAGCTATCTGGTGGCAATGAACCCTACCAGTTGGGTGATGTTGAGAAGGAATTTCCTCCTGCTGGCCTCTTTGCCTTGAGTGACCCCAAGTTCTAGAATTCCAGGGAGAAACGTCTCTCTCCATAGGCAGATACCACAAGAAGATGCCACTGAGATTTGCCTACTTGTTCGGGTTGCTGTTTCAAGAACACGTCATTCTCTCTCACACACATACAAAATAACCTTATTCAGTTCTGAATTCACCGGTGCACAACTGAAAACCCAAAATTCACCTACCGAGTTCATCTGCCCTGGACAGCCAACATGAATGTTGTCATGGCCATCACTTCATCTCACCATTCCTTTCTGGGGAAGCTCAGGTCACCTTTTTCAGAAGCCTTCAGCATATGGTGGGGGCAAGCTAAAACCCCTGCTCCCCACAGGGCCAGCCAAGACTTGCCTTGCTCCAGACTACAGAACCTCAGAGAAGCAGCCACCACTGTTATTCCCAAGTTATTTAAACGAAATTTCCACCTGTGTTTGTGGCACTTTGAAGAAAAGGCAAAGAAGGGGGGGGGGAAGAGTGGAGATGTCTCTGCCCCAAGGAGGCTAGTCCACGTTCAGAGAGATGGAAAATACAAGCCTAAAAAGGAGAGGTAAGGATGAGCATATATAATGTTTTGGGGAGGAGGGTGAAGACAGGGGTTAAGCTCTACTGGATTTGTCTCCCTGTCCTCTCCTTCCTCCTCCACTTTCCCCTTCCCAGGCTTTACCCAAAAGGGGAGTCCAGCCCCGCAATGCCCCTAATCTGTACCCTGCCTGCCATGGAACATTGGCTGTTGCAGAACTCACGCTAGCTGGGTCTCTCCATGCAGAAAGGCTGTCTTTAAAACACCCAACATACGCACGCGCCCGCACATGCACACGTGCGCGCACACGAGACAGCATCCCACCCCGTTCCTCTGCTACCACCCGGCTTCCCCCTCCTTGTCCTGCCTATTCCAGGCTTCTGTGCCTCTTGCTTCTGTGCCTCACACTGCCAAACCGGCAGAGGCACATGCATTGTGAGCACGGCGCTTGGCTCCTGCGCCTGCTGATTGGCTGCCCTGTAGCTGGGTAAGGGAGCCACATCTGCCGTAAATGTCAACATCAGTATGCTTGCAAGAGAGCACCCGCTGTGGAGGCCTGACATGCTGCTCGCTCCGAGTGTGCGCCACAGAACACAGCGCATTAATCCAGAGGCAGCAACGCTGCTGCTTCCACAGGGAGCTGCTTAAGTGACGATCCGAGGACGGTGATGATTAGTGAGGAAGCCATGTTTGCAGATGATGCTCAGGGTGGCGAAATCCCAAGGAAGAAGAGCTGCCTTTTTGTATTCCGCTTTCTACTACCCAAAGGAGTCTAAGCGGCTTATAATCGCCTTCCATGAGAAAGCTCTGAGAACTGTGGCTGGCCCAAGGTCAACCAGCTGGCTGCATACAAAGGAGGAGTGGGGAATCAAACCTGCCTGTTCAGAATAGAGGCCACTGGTCTTGACTACTACACTAGGAGAGCACACAACCCTCCAAAGGGGTCTCTCCAAACTGGGTGAATGAACAGCAGGCTAACTGTGAATCAAAACTAAGTGTAAAGTGGATTATGGGATAGCAAAAGGATCTGGATCTATCTTATTTATTTTAAAAGCAGTATACACCTGTCTTTCTCCCAAGCAATTGGGAACCAAGATGGAAGACAGATAAAAAATCATACATATAAGAAAAATGAACTCTCCTTCCGTTAAAAATCCGCTGAAACCTTATAATTAGCATCCCTAAGAAATCACTGACCCTGAAAATGTACAAGCCACAGAAGCTGTCAGGAGACCCTAAAGCAGGAGTGGGCAAACTGTGGCTCTCCAGATGTCAGTGGACTACAATTCCCATGAGCCCCTGGAGAGCCACAGTTTGGCCACCCCTGCTAAAAGGTCCCACATGACATGAAAGCATTCCTGAATGTAAGATCACCTCGCTTAAAAAAAAGTTATACACCCTATTTTCTTTTAGTGCAGGTAACTGTAACCTTTTTGCACATGTAAGACAACACCCACTTTTTTTTGATGGTGTATCTTGGAAAAATCCAAGTCTTCTGTTGGTATAAACTCTCTCTCTCTATTTATCATCATCAAAGTTAATAAAAGGAGTCCAGCTTTGCTTCCTTGCATTCTTCCCTGTTATGTGGGTGGGGGTGGAAGAGGATTTTTGCTTTTATGATACATTGATTGATGAACGGGAGCTGAGGACTGCTGTCCTGAAGCAGTATAAACCTTTCTCATTAGCAAGAAGAGTCAAACCAGTTCACAACATCCCCCTACAGCGCAGTCCAAAAACAACTTACACCTTCCTAAGTCTATTAAAGTTAATGGGCTTAAAAAGGGTTAACTCTGCTTCACGGTGGTCATCCAAAATCCTAACGGCACATTTACCAGATTATACACAAGATGTTCTAGTTTAATTAATTTAATTGCGCATATTACATTTCGCCGAAAAAGCCTCTGATCCTGAAGCATGTCCATTGTGCATTTGTTTAATCTGCTGTGACTTTTCCACACCACCAACAAACCTTACTCGTGTGAAGGTGCAAGTTACCCCTGGGGCATGATTTGAATGGGTTTCCTTAAAATTCTCCTAACCTTTTTTTTTTTTAATGACAATTAAAGGGATGACATTGCCTGACAGTACAAGCCTATGAATGCTGATTTAGAGGTAAGTCCCATTTACTCAATGGGCTTATTTCCAAGCAAGCGTTCTTAGGACTGCAGCCCAGCTTGGAGAATTCATCACTGCAAGCCAGTCATGCAGCTAGCTGAGATGGCTTTAAAAAAACTGGGGAGAGAGACGATCAATGAGTATCAGCCGTAACAGCAAAACAGAGATCCGCTCTCTGCACTTTTCAGATTTCAGCAATCCCAATATAATGACTGTCAATCTCCAGAAAGGATTGCCTTTGTGTCAATCTCCCTGGCAGCTGCCCATCCGGTAGCCGGAGTTCAGGCAGTGTCCTTAAAGCACCTTCGTGCCGCTGTGGCTGGAAAGCGCAAGGAGATTACACAGCCTGATGGCGTGCTCCGGCCAATTGGAGGGATGACTCCAGGCCTGTCATGGTGCTCATGGTCTTTGCTTTGTAGATCTCCAGGCTGAAACCTCACCTCTGTCACTCCTGCAAACAGAGAAACACCGTCCATCTCCTGGCAAACATATACGCAAGCCAGGTCCTTGGGCGTATTGAGAGACCGCAGCCTTCTCCAGCCAAAAAGAGGATGGCATCACCAGAGGAATTTGATCCATAAAGGAGGTGATGGGAAGACCAGAATCCAGTATCTGGAAAGAACAACACTAAATATTTATAAAGAGCTTTAAGCTGTTCAGAGTGAATCATGTATGACATTGTGCAACAGGGATTCTCCCAAAATGCCTCTAAACGTGTTAGACCAGCCCTCTGGCACGTACAAAGTGCTGCTGCTGCTGCCCCGGTTCACCCCACTTTTAAAGGAGCAGCCACAGCTGGAATGGTGAACCAGGAAGTCCTTGACACGAATCTACCTTCTGTCCCCAACTCACTGCACAGACCCCCCCCCCCAGCAAAGCCACTGTTCATTCAACTTTGCTGCCACCTACACCCACAATATGAGTCTCTTGTGGTGCAGGGTGGTAAGGCAGCAGAAATGCTGTCTGAAGCTGTCTGCCCATAAGGCTAGGAGTTCAATCCCAGCAGTCAGCTCAAGGTATATTCAGCCTTCCATCCTTCTGAGGTCGGTAAATGAGCACCCAGCTTCCTGGGGGGTAAACGGTAATGACTGGGGAAGGCACTGGCAAACCACCCCATATTGAGTCTGCCATGAAAACGCTAGAAGGCATCACCCCAAGGGTCAGACATGAGCCGGTGCTTGCACAGGGGATACCTTTACCTTTACCTTACACCCACAATAGGGAGATGATTATTAACAATTGGACCCCACTCTTTCTTTATGGAGCTCAATAGCAAATTACTTAACAGCATCACAACATCCGAAATATTCACATTTTGATTGTTGTGATGCTGTTTATTATTTTGCTATTAATTTACTTTTTCCATATAACTGTCCTCTTATGATCCCTGTTCCATTTGGGGAAGTGTACCTACACACGAAAGCTCACACCTTGAATAAATCTTTGCTGGTCTTAAAGGTGCCACTGGGCTCAACTTCTGTAGAAATGACGTTTATGATTATGTTCACTAATGAGTTTGGGATTTGAACTCTGGCCTCCAAGTACAAGTCAGGTCCTGGGCTATCCTAACATGACTACTTTGTTTTTTTGTGGCTCCCAGGCAGGGAAAGGTCTTTCTCAACAAACTCTAACCTGAGACAGACAGACAAGGTAACATGGTCCAGTGCTGGCAGGTCAGATGGCACAAGTTTGGCAGGGCCATCTTTCAGGATTCGAACTGGAGATGCACTGTCTAAAAGGCTGTACCATTGAGCTATGGGCTCTGCCAAGGGTAAGAAGCTGCTTTATAACACCAAGTTCAGCATTGCTTTCCCCCAGCAATCTGACCCCAAGATTAATTTTTACTGGGACCAAACCTTCTACACCAGGGTATTGGGGGGGGGGGTAGGGTTGCCATATCTAAGGTAAGGAAATACCCTGAAATTTGGAAGGTTGAACTTCGGGAGGTCAGGGCCCTTGAAGAGGTATAGAGGCATAGTCTACCTTCTAAATCAGGGGTAGTCAAACTGTGGGCCTCCAGATGTTCATGGACTACAATTCCCATGGGCCTTTGACAGCATTTGCTGGCAGGGGCTCATGGGAATTGTAGTCCATGGACATCTAAAGAGCCACAGTTTGCCCACCCCTGTTCTACACACTAGGTAGATGCTCTGCTGCCTCTTCCCCAGCCTCAATCTCGTATAATTACTGAAAGGGAAAAGGCCCTTTTACAGCCCAGAAACATCCACTCCTTGAAGGCAACACACTTTCCCAGTAAATCAATCACCCAACTCCTTCTTGACACATCCATCCTTCTTTCCGACTTGCAGAGAAAGTTCACTCATGATGGATGACTCTTTTGCTACTTATTAAGGTAACCTAGGAGACCAAAGAGCACCCAGCAAATGCAGGATGCATCTTGCCCATACCTCAAGCCATTGCTTAGCAGTGACCTCCTTGGGCTGACGTGAAGCACTCTGGTTCCAGGCGCTTGTTCGAGGTGTGCCTGTGACATGACACAATGGTAAATGATTTCAGCAGGGAGGCAGGCTGCTGAAAGACAGACACGGATATCTGCCAGTCCTTTGGTGCTGGAGGGGGCCAAGCTGTGACCCTGCAGATTAGGCACTGGCTTGACGGGCTGCTCAGAGGCTGTGAGGCATGGCTGCTACAATGAGGGTGGCCAGGTCCCCCCCTGGACATCAGCTGGGAATGGGGGGGGGATAGGGCTGCCATATCTAGGTCAGAAAATACTAGGAAATTTGGGAAGTTGAACTTTGGGAGGTCAGAGCCCGTGATGGGGTACAGTGGCATAGTTTACCCTCCAAATTACCTATTTTCTCCCAGTCAACTGATCTCTCTAGTCTGGAGATGAGCTGTAAAATCATGGCGTCCTCAGGTCCCCTCTGGAGGCTGACATCCCTATTTACGTCAGACCAGCACTAAGAGGAGGAAGATACCTTCTTCAGAGTCCCCACAGAGCCAGGAAACTCACTGTGTGATCTTGGATCAGATCAGTCACCCTCCCGGTCAATCCAAATTACCTCACAGTTCTGACACAAAATGGAGGATGGGAGAGCCGTGTATCCGGTCCTGTGCTCCTTGGAGGAAGGGCAGGGTGAAAACATGATTGAGAGACAACCCGTTGCCATGAGAAACCCTTTTAGGCCTTCCACTTCCTCCCTGGGGTCAGCTGGTACTGATACTCAATGCTTGAGGAGCCAGGCGCGATATTCCACGTGAATCTTCCTAGGACTATTCCCCATGGCACTTGGCCAAGTTGCCGAAAAGGTGGCAATTTCTTTAGAAATTGGAATGATCTCTTCTTTGCCATGGACCCAAGATAAAACTTTAGTTTTAAAAACATCATGCAACTTGCCCATGATCATTATATTAAGGTTGTACAGATGTAGCGGGGTTTTGTTTGAGGTTGGACCAACATGAGCTGCTGAATAAGATGGTGGTCTGGGGTGTAATCCCAAGGGAATGCTAGTCCATGAAACTGAACTCCCAGTAGCGGGGAACGATAACACAACATGCTCAGAGGTACTCTAGTAATTAATAATTAAAAGGGTTATATTTGATTGTACTGTTTTGGGTGGTGTGCTGGGCATGCAGTAGTTACACGGCTCTTTTGGTTGACGAACTGCAAATGACGCTCTCCCTGATCTGCAGAGTGAGTAGCGCTGTACTATAGCCTAATGCCTCTCCATGCATGATGTTTTTGTTCCACAATTCCTCCAAGGCCAAGCAGCATATAAAGCTTCCTTGTCCCTCATTTTAATCTCACAACCACCACATGAAGTGCTGAGGCTGAGACGGGTGTTAGGGATTTGAACGTTCAGTCCGAGTCTAACCACAACGCGGGCTCAAGGGCACTTGGCACCAGCACAGGTTACATAACTTCCAGATGGGAGCTCAAAACTTTAAAATAAAACCTTACACAAAATGCGGCCCTCTTCCGACGGCTGAAACCCCGGCCATGCCTTAAATCAAATTAATCTGCCAACAGCCAGGAAGATTGTGAATAAAAAGTCTAGCAAAACTTAAAGATTGGCTCTTACGACCCTGTGCATTACAAAACAATTCAGATTCCCACACACAGTTCATGGCCTTAAGGTTAAGGCCCGAAAGGGGTTATAACATCATTACTCCATCGCACAATTTACAGAGCAGGGGCTCGAAAAGATACTTCAAACAGAGAAGGAATGAGAAAGCATGTTTATACTTCCTCTTGCACACACCAGAGTCCCAAAATAGACTCTCCCATGTCAGAATGCTTGGGAAGGGGTCAATGCTGGGGTCCAGCTTGTCTGAAGAACAGCGGTCTATAAATACTGAAATAAACAAGGACCCTCTTATACAAAAGGCAAAACAAAAACTTCTTCCCTGTATATTGAAAAAACAATCAATCAGGGAATCGAGTTCTAGTTCTCCCAGGAAAGATCACTTTCTACAAGCAAGGAATATTTTGAAAATGCTTGAGAATTTATAATTTTTTTAAAAATTTAACATACACCATGCAATAGATAAATAATCGTGATGTGATATAACGTTGCGGCAGCCAAGTCAACGCAGGAGTCACACCAGAAGATGAATGGGCCCTGCTTTCTCATGAAGCCATGGAGCATGAGCCACTTGGAGTGAATCTATTATGATGTCATCTCTCTTCGCTGACCCTTATACAATTCGTCAGCTGAGACATATTGATGTTACTTATTTCCTTATTCATTTCTAAGTGGAATGACCTCACAGAATAAGCATGCATTGAATGGGTATGCTTTCATAGAATCATAGAATCATAGAGTTGGAAGGGGTCATACAGGCCATCTAGTCCAACCCCCTGCTCAACGCAGGATCAGCCTTAAGCATCCTAAAGCATAAGGGTCAATAAAAATGTCAGAAGGCCCAGTGCTTACTAATATCCTCCCCAAGCTATGGCTAGCTTTAGCTTACTGTCAATGTAGGGTACTAGTTACAGTGCCATACTGGGAGATTTGGGTGGCTGAACCCCCACTTTGCTAAGGAAGTTTGCTGAGTGACCTTGGGTCAGCCACTCTATCCTGCTTCATAGGGCAGTTGTTAAGATAAACTGATGTAAGTCACTGTAGGACTCCTTTGTGAAAAAGAGGGGAGTGCCAAAAAAAATCTAAATAAAAAATAAAGCTCTGTATAACTACCACCACCTGTATGTCAAAAGAACCATCTATCTTGGGGAATTTACAACAGATCATGGGTCCTTTTCATTTTTTTTTAAAGGGAGTTTATTTTTTCATGTAGATTCAAATGGGTAGCTGTGTTGGTCTGAAGTAGCACAATAAAATCAGAGTCCAGTAGCACCTTTAAGACCAAGAAAGATTTGTTCAAGGCGTGAGCTTTCGGTGCTTTTATTTTTCATGTAGGAGAGGATCCCAAAATGCACCAACCGTCTACTCATAGTCTGAAAGGATTCTATCACTTTGCTTGGCTGTGGTGGGAATCCAAGCGCAACATTGATCCATCTTCCAAACATTCTTGCAGGAAGAGACAGAAAATACTTGGACTCAGGTAAGGGAGAAAGCAATCTGAAGCAGACATTTCCACAGTCCTCCCTTTTCGGTCTCCCTCTCCCTCCCTGTGCAGCTGAGATAAAGGGAGTTGGAGCTTTTGAAGCATACTTAACCTCTATGGAGGGAGTGTGGCTTCTCATACCTTCAGGGCAAGGAATTTCTGGTGGGCCAACCAGTTTGTCAAGTCTGTGCAACTACCTCTGGCAGAATCCAACACAGAGATGCAAACACAGCCTTGGAAGAAACAGGAGATCCATAAAAAGTCTGAAGGGTGAGTGGATTGTGGACAAATAGCTGAAGGAATGGATCGTGTAGCATTTTTGTGCATGTAACCGATTTCGCTCCATTATGTGTCTACGTGTAGAAGGATAGAAAAGAATGAGCATAATCAAAACATGTACCCAAGTCACATCCTTTCCATTAAAGATGCAGGACCAACTCTGATAACCAAAGGGTGCTGGTAGCTTCCCAGTGATTTTAGTTTAAGCAAAAACAAACAAACATGGTAGAGGTTCATTAAATTATAAACAGTGGGGGCCGAGGGAGGGACAATCTCTCTTTCTCAGGGCTGCCCAGTGAAATTAATGGCATTACATTAAGTCAGACAAAATAAAGTTCTGCTTCCCACAGTCATATTATTTCCCCCTCACGTTTTAACCTTGTCCTACCTCTATAAGTCTTATAGAGTCAGAAATGTATATGGTTCTCTCCTTTTTTAGCCTCAAGCAATCTGAAGTTGGAGGTTGCAGCGGGAAAAGACAAAGACTGGCCCAAGGTCACCCTGTGAGCTTCATGGCAGAGGGGAGATCAGTATCAGTTCTCCCCAGACCCGACCCAATAGTCAAAACGCTATACCCACCTATGGGACACACGGCCACCAGATGCAGGGCTGGGCACTTGCATAGATGGTTACAAAAGGGGATTAAAGTAAATCACAGACAATCATAGGGGATTGCCAAGAGTTATCAGGCATGACAGCTAAATGGAACCTCCATATTCAGAGGTAGCATAACTTTGAGCATCATTGTCTGATAGTGGAAACAGTGTGGGGGAGGTTTCTGTCTTGAAGCTTTCCTTGTGGCCTTCCCTGAGGCATTTGGCTGGCCACTGTCAGAAACAGGAAGCTGGCCTACATGAACCATTGACTTGATCCCGAAAGACGATCTTTATAAATGGGCACAAACGTGGCAGCCCGCATTAGCACGTGGCACACGCATTTCCTGCCTCTGCCTTTTCAGGAACAAGGACATTTGTTTCTGAGTTTAAAAGTGGCATTAATGGCTATTTTTATCCCCTGCTTATTTCCCATGCAGGGCTAAAGCCTCGGTTGATGTTCAGCCTGACAGAACGGAATGCAGTTGGATGCCAACAAAAATTATGCAAGCTTCTATGAAGTGGGAACAGAATGGGGGTGGGTGAGGGTGGAAATGCCGATTAGACCGCAGACAAAATACTGATGAGCAGGAGTAGTCAAACTGCGGCCCTCCAGATGTCCATGGACAACAATTCCCATGAGCCCCTGCCAGCATACGCTGGCAGGGGCTCATGGGAATTGTAGTCCATGGACATCTGGAGGGCCGCAGTTTGACTACCACTGCCGATGAGACTGAAGAAGGACCCTGCATGGGTAGGCCTTTCACTTGTCAGCTTGCATATTCGTAAAGTGGGCTGCCTCAATGGCACAGGACAGAAATATTTGTGGAACAACCTGAGGATTTTCCCCTCCACCTCCTCAGCGATGCCTGGCAAAAACCACAGATTACAGCCTTGTGAACCACCAAACAGTGACAACATGGAGAAGACACCTTCGCAAATCAAACCCACAGGAGCCCAGAGTGGCTTTTAGGCGAGAACTCCTGGATATTCTTGGGTTTCCTCTGGTCATTGCTCCACAGGGAGGGGATGAAGCAAGGCAAAGTAAACAACAGCTCCTGCACAATTCAGATCTGGACTCGTGGGAAGGATAGAAATCTTGGGTCAGGAACAATTACAGGCTTTGGGGTTTCTTGCCTATGCATTTAAGCTTGCAATTGTGGGGAATAACAAGCATTTTGGAACACCCATTCTTGGTTTTGGTTTTTTGAGTAAACCCAAGGTGGAAATCAAACGAACGGACCCAAGGTGACTTCAGAGCCAGACAAGAAAGCTCACCTGTTTAGCCAGCTAGACGGACTCCAGGCTAATGCCAAGGACACACAGAAAGCTGGGGGAGGCTGCCATTGCAGAAGCCATTGCAGAAGCCAGTGGTGTGGGTAAGTGAGGCATTGCAGAAGCCAGTGGTGTGAGTAAGTGAGCATGGCCCCCCTGGCCTTTGCACAAGAGGGCATGGACATCGCCCTGCCCACCTTCTGCCCTCCCCTAGGAAACCTCTGCATTCTCAAGAGGCACTGTGGGAAAAGCCAAACCTCAGCTCAAGCCCTGCCTGCCCATGGGCTGCTCCCCCTCCTCTCCCATGTCGCTATTCGCAGGGCTCCAAGAGCAGACAAGTCATTTAAGCTCACTGGGGAGGTCCTCGGTGGGTCATGGTCCCGTAGCACTGAGGAGCAAGCAGAGTCCGGCCCCTGAAGCTCTGCCAGCAGTGCCGGGACCCCTCAGGATCTCCAGGGGCAGCAGTGATTATTCCTCTCAGCTTGACAGCTGCTTCCTTCCCTCTTGCTGGCGGCTGGAGGCTACGGGTGAGCCAGTGCCCGTCTTTGGCTCTGCTGGCTGGGCCCCCTGCAGGGCTGGCTAACATTGCAGGGGTCACTCAGCTTGGCTCATACCTGGGCTTTTTGAAATTTAGGCCACCCTTGGCCTGGAGAGATCAGTCTGGCAACAGAGAAGGCTAGTTGTCAAAGGGGACATTGAGAACAGCAGAGAGCAAATGCCGACTCTGTGCTCCTTCACAGCGCCCATGCCAGCTGCTGAAGGTCTGAGGAGATCCCATGGAGACCACGACTGCCAAATGTATGCAGCGAAGGCCACTACCCTTGATGGCTTTGAAGGGAGGGCATCGCTTTAACATGGGATGCAGACTCACCAGTGGCTGCTAGCCGTGGTGACTAAAGGGAACCTCCACATTCAGAAGCAGTAAAACGTCAAGGCGACATCAAGGGAAAGCTTTGGTTTGTTGGTCCTCCAGGGCAGCTGGTTGCTCACTGTGTGAAACTGGATGCTGGACCACATGGGCCTCTGGTCTAATGTGGCACGGCTGTTTTTATGTTCTTGTGTTTCCTTCTAACTGCAGCTGAAATTCACATCACAGCTTGTCTAACTGGTGACCATTTCAAGCTTTCCTTTAGCATCACAAGCTTATGCAAAGGTTAAAGTGGTAGAGTCATTGCTGCATTCCATGGAATGCTGGAAACTGACTTTTTTCGGCGTGGTGGTGGGGGACTAGGTGGGAATTTTTAGCGTCCTTGCCAACACACCCCAATCCAGACCTGAAGTCTGTGTCCTCATGCCAGGAGACAAGTCACTAAAGCTGCCCTGTTAACCGAACTGGCTAATCCTGAGGCTTCAAACTGCCTGTCAATCCCAGGGGTGGTCTTGGCATGCTTAATTTGCACAGTCAAATCATCAATTTGTATAAGTTGGGTTTCAGTATAGAAGGAACTTGTTCTATTGTTCCATGCACAGCAACCCAAGATGCCACAGTGTGTGTGTGTGTGTGGGGGGGGGGGTGGTATAGAATCACAGAAGCATAGAGTTGGAAGGGACCTTCTGGGTCATCTAGTCCAACCCCCTGCAGTATGCAGGACACTCATGGCCCTTTTGCTTATCCACTGTAACCTGCCACCCCCTTGAACCTTCAGAGACTCTTCACATAAACTAAATGAATACATAAATATTAATAAATAATAAATAAAGCCTGGGCTATTTGAGGGCCAGAAACTACAACACAATTTTAAAAAGCAAATGCACAAGACTAAAACCTGCAAGTGATTTGATTCAGAGCAGATCTGAGCCTGGTCCTGCTTCTATTTGCATTCCTGTGCATTCCCTCCTCAAAGCCAGCACATGGAGCTTTAAAAAACACCCACCACAAAAATATCCTAATTAAGGAATCATGAGAATCATTCTTGACAAGCTTTTTTCTAATTCCAGACACAGAGCTCATCTGGCCGCCCCATCAAATTCTGGGAACGTCTGTGAGGTGGGATATGGGGCCAGCTGACCAGGAACGTGAGTCGCAGCCATCAAAAGGCAGCAGCTGAGACTGAAGCATGAATGGATTCTGTCGGCAGACCATGGCACAAGGGTGGGCCTGCTTGGGCCTCAGGAGGAACCTGAATTGATCATGCCAGAGAATTTGACCTATTATTTCCAAACGTTCTGTGATCTTTCTCACTTCTGCACTACCTCTGCTCTCTTTCCCCATCTCATAGTTCTCCCAGTAGTGTCAACCTCCTCTACTTTTGGAGTTCTCATAAGAATCAAAGGATCAAGACTATCTAACTCAGCATCCTGTTTCCAGTGGTGGTCTGCCAGAAGTCTCCAGGAAGCTCAGCAAAGTGGTATTTTTGCCCTGTGGCTTGCCTGTCCCCAGCATTTAGAACTTGGAGGTAGACTGCCTCTAAACACAGAGGTTCCATTTATGTTGAACAGTAGCTGTGGATGGACCTCTCCACAAATTTGTCTAATGCTCCTAGCAAGACAGTAATCATCTCCACAACTGGTGGCAGTTTGGTGTAGTGGTTAGGAGTGTGGACTTCTAATCTGGTGAGCCAGGTTCGATTCTGCACTCCCCCACATGCAACCAGCTGGGTGACCTTGGGCTGGCCACAGGGCTCTCTCAGCCTCACCTACCTCACAGAGTGTCTGTTGTGGGGAGAGGAAAGGGAAGGTGATTGGAAGCTGCTTTGAGACTCCTTTGGGTAGAGAAAAGAGGCATATAAGAGCCAACTCTTCTTCTTCTTCTTCTTGTAGGGGAAAGCCCATTTAGCCTACTGCCTATGTAATTTGTTGGGGACCCTAAGATCTTACATTACAGGATAGGGAAGGCCATCCCACTCTTGCCAACCCATGCATATTTTTATAAACCTCTATCATATTCTGTCTTAGTTGTCTATTACCTACACTAAGAAATTCAGATGCTTGGGGGTAAAGGTAATTGAACAGAAAAGGCTATTTCACCACACACATCCCTCCATGTCTCCTGGTTTGCTCCTGAAGTAGAGATACCGGAGAATTACTTGCCACAGGGCAGCATTTTATGCTGTTCCATGAGTTACTGCCTTGGGTTTGAGCCCTCCCTTGCTTGGGAAACTCACAGAGAACCAATCAGAAGCAAACGAGATAGTTCTTACTTCTTACTTCAAAGTTTTTCAGGCTTACAAGGAGAAAACAGGCCTGCAATTTTTATCCTGGAGGATCAACAGTCTGAGGAATGCTGATTCAGACAAAGGAGGTTCCCTCCCATATGAAGCTTTCAAATCAACACAAGTTGTGGCCAGGGAGGTGGAATGACCATGACTGAATCCCATCCGGCAAGCTAAACAGATGTTGAGGGCAAGCTGAACAGATGACGCTGCCTTGCACTGAAGTCAGACTACTGGTGCATATGGTCCAAAACGATCTACTCTTATAATAGTTCTTCAGGATCTCAGCTCTTTCTTGCCTTTGGGGATGGTAAGGGTTGAACCCGGGATCTTCTTCCTCCAAAGCTGGTGGCTCCACGACTAAGCAAAAGCACAGAGTTTTGTTCATGAGCATCTTCAGTTGCCTTTCCGCTGTGACTGTCTAACTCTGCACTGCTCTGACAGGTAAATGCTCCCAATAATGGAAAGCATTCGACTCCCGAGCTCTCTTGCATGCAAAAAAATAATAAAGCTGCTCTAATCATTGTGCCACAGCCCCATCCCAAGAGGAACATCGGACACTGCCTGAGACAGAGGCTGACTGTGGCTTGAAATTCTGGAACCAGATGCAAAGAATAGACTTGAAGCAACAAGCAAAAGTTTGAATAAATGGGAAATAAACAGAAACCATTTCAATTGAGAAAGGAATGTGGCAGGATAATTCACTGTCACCTTTGTTAGTTGTCATAGCCACAGAGAGTCTAGCGATAAAGAACAGACAAGACGAAGGAATAAAGGAATAAAAGTGGATGACACAGAATTTAAAATGAACATTTATGCAGATGATGTGGTTTTAACCGTTTTAGATCCACCAAAATCATTACAGTGTGTAATGGAACATATTGAAGAATTTGGATCCCAGTCAGGATACAAAATTAACAGGAAGGAGAGAAAGATGATAATGAAATTCTTAATGCAACAAGAAGATATTATAAAGAGTACAGAATGTACAGTAGCTGCTGATTCTATTAAATATCCAGGGATAAATGCGACTGGACAAAATCATAATGATTTCAAAAATGATGATCAAAAGACCTGGACACTGACACAAGCACGTCTGTCTAGATGGGAAAACATTAAATATCAAGGTTGGGTAGAATTTCAGCAATCAAAATGAAAGTATTGTCAAAATTAATTTTTTATTCCAAATGCTACTTACACATATAGGAGAATGAATATTGACAGACTGGCAAAGACAGATAAATTTATTTGGAATGGCAAGAAACCAAGAATAAGTTTTAAAATACTCCAAGTTTAGAAAAAGAGAGGAGGGTTAGGAGTTCCAAATTTAAAATTATATTATCAAGTGGCAGGTTTGGTCTGGATTGTGGACTGGATTAAGACAAAACATAGTAAAACCCTGAATCAGCAAACCTAGAGGAAGGTGTACACAATTATTAATGGATTAAAAATCAACCAAAGCAATCATAATACAAGAAAGGAATCATATATTTAGAGATGGACCTCTGAGAATATGGTTCACATGTCAGAACATATTGAGTCATCCAAATTCACTGCTTATATCCCCAACAGAAGATTATCATGATAAGAATATAAGAAATAACGGAGTTTTTAAACATAAGGCAGCATGGTAAACGCTCAGGGGAAACTCAAGTCCTGGCAAGATATTAGAGAAGGAATCAACATTTAATGGCTACTATATTACCAATCAATTTCAAGATTAAAGAAGATTGTCTACATAGAAGATGGCACTTACAAAGAGATGGAGTTTGAAAAGCTGATTACAAATCAAAAAGATCACTTATTACAATAGGTATACAAGTAATTCAGTTTGAAATATAAAGAGTGAAAATATATATGATTAAACAGATGCAGCATTTTAGAGAGCAAATACCTATGCACCAATGGGGATGATTAAGGAAATTAAGTTCACAGCCAGTCAGGTGTTAAGAGAAAATTGGTATAAAATATTTTCCAGATGGTATATTATCCCTAAAGATATTGAGAAAATAGATAAAAACTACGAAGAAACATTGGAAATATCAAAATATAGACAGAACTTTTTACCATATGTGGTGGACTTGTAAAAAAGTAGGGGGGGAGGGGGAAAACGGAAATACATGGGGAAATGCGGAATATATTAAAATTTAAATATCCCATGGAAGCTAAGCATATTAGGAATAATGTCTAACAGATTACCATTAATATTGGAAGAGATATTTGAATGCACAGTTACAGTGGCTAAGATCATTTATGTAGTAAAATGGAAATAAGACGTCTGTCCAATCTTAGAAGAATGGGAAAATAAACTTGCCAATTATGCAGTAACACTGAAACTAACAACCTATTTGAGAAATTGATCAATTTCAAAATTTGAGGAGAAAAGTTTATTTTGCAAGGAGAAGACAAACTTGGAATAAGAAACAATTTTAAAATTGTATATAAATGTACTGTAATGCATATAAACGTTTTGCAATTAAGAAAAAGAGTAAGAATATAAAATGCATAAAGAAGTGGATCCTGAGTAGAAAAATCCTCTACCTTCTTATTATGAGATATATAGGACAAGATTTCTAACCATACTCTGATATACTGCTTATTGTTAAAAGCAACACAGAGTAGGTAGAGGTGGTAAAAGTACACAATAATACCAAATAGATAGTAAAGGTGAAACCAATTATGTGGATGTAAAACAGATTAGTTATAGAATTTGAAATTTAAAATGTTGAATATAAATGTACCCCAACAGAAATTATTGTATTCTAAGGATCGTGTTTTGAAAATTATGAAACGGGTACTGAGGAGAAATGTTCTTTGTTTCATATACCCTGTGTTACATAATACAGAATTATGATATGCAACCTCTTTTTTATTTCTGTATTCCTTTCATATCTTTACCTTTGTTTTCCAAAAAATATCTTGGGAGACAGACCACTGGGCCATCTAGCTGACAGCTAGTCCTACTGAATGTCTATCATGGCTAGCAGGGGCTCATGCCGAGCCGTAACTGTCCCAGGAGGAGATCCCGGGGGTTGTACCTGGTTGAACCTGGAACCTTCTGCACACAAAGCAGGTGCTCTGCCACAAAGCTACTGTTCCTTTGCTGCCCAAGGAGACCAGTGCTGGAAGAAAGGGATTCAAGCAGCCAGAGTGAAAACCTACGTGCAATGATCTCATGCTCCAAAACAAGCAGGGGGCATCTGGGTGAACCCAACCTGCTCAAGGGCATACCTGTTAGCAATTATCTGGCTTCTGCACGCCATTCAGTCTTACTCATTTGTTGCAACTCCTCCCTCTTTTAGAAACACGAGCGTACTTTGGCAATAAGATCAGCAAAGCCAATAACTGAAAAACTTAACATTTCAGGTTTGGGTGGACTGTCAAAAACCATCAGGCTGTAAATTGGGTTGATGAGTAGCAGGGAGGTAGCGCAAAACATGATATGTGCATGCTCACCCAAGAGCCCAGCAATACACATGCTCTCTCTCTCTCTCTCTCTCTCTCTCTCTCTCTCTCTCTCTGAACCTTTCTAGCTATAAACAGAGAAAATCAGTTACTTTTGTTTTCAACCACATAATCTTCAAATGTTAGAATCGTCACAGGTGAGCTAAATTGCCTTGAGTACTCAGAAAACAGTTTATCTTGATAACTCAGCTGGATGGAAGCCAGCCCAGAACAGTGACTCATGCAGAGACGTACAGGGAAGCCTCCTCTGAGAATAGGTAATTATGTTGTATCTCTGAATCAGAAGTAATTGAATGATCCAATCACACCTAATACAGAGAAGCAGCAGAATTAACCTCCTTCTGTGGTAGAAGCTGATTAGGGAATCATGCAAGGATACAGCAGCCAGCCTTCTTTTACTGGGGCTTTGGCCTACCAGAAACCTTCTATTTCCCACGGTGTATTCACTGCACATTAGTGTACATCAGTTTATATTTTGGGAATTACTGCAATAAACCTGCAAAGTGAATTGGAATTATTCCCATATCGCCGGCGGGGGTGGGGAGGGGAGAGGAGGATGAGACCAAGAACCTCACAGGGCCTGAATTCTGATTTTCACACACTATATTCCAGCTCACAGCACACTCTCAGCATCAGTTCTGAGCAGAACTAGAATTGTAGGAACAACCTACAGACTGACACGCTCGGGGCCTTCAGCTTCCAGTAGTTCACAGTTGCGAGGCAGGTTCTTTTCGATCTTTGCTGGGCCTGCCAGCTGCCTCCCCAATTTGTTTCAGTTGGACCTGGGCCCAGTGATCCATGGCAGGGCCACCTCCAGAACAGACGAATGCGACTCATTCTCCGTAGGGCTTCCCTCGAAGGTGCCTTGAGGACTTCAGGTGGTCCAAAATGAAGCTGCCAGGCTTCTGACAGGAACATCTTGGTCTTCACATTGGCTGCCTGATGGTTTACGATCAAATTCAAAGTTTTGACCTTTAACGCCTTTGTATTTTTATACTGTTTTAACTGTTTTACATTGTTGTGAACCCCGCTTTGTGAGGGAGGGGCAAATGGAAATAAATACTGTATTTGCCGGCGTATAAGACGACCCCCCAACATTTCCACTCAAAATACAGAGTTTGTTACATTACATTACAGTACCTGTCATTGTCACCATTGTACGGCCGCAGAGCATCCGGAGGCCCCTATGGGCACCGGGAGGCCACTATGGGCAGCTATGTCTATCCCAACTGAAGTGCGCCCGGCGTATAGGACGACCCCCCCCCCCCACTTGGAGGCATGTTTTTCAGGGGGGAAAAGTAGTCTTATACGCCAGCAAATACAGTAAATAGACAAACTCCTTGAAACTGGCAAACTGGTTAGCGGAAGGGGAGTATGTTTTGGAATCACCGCTGGAAGTGAATTTGGGAATCTAGTCGGGAAATATGGATAGTGCTCCTACCCCCAGCTTGTTTGATTTGGCTCTCCTGGGGAAGTAGAGCAATTGCACACCTTGTCTAAGGTAAGAGAGGCATCCAGCCAGACCCCCAGACGCTTCACGGAGTCTGCTAACGAGACAGGACTCCATTCAGAGCTGGTTGTAACTACATGTTATGACAACCCCACCCCAGTCAAGCCCTCCGGTTTACCTTACAAATTCTACTTGGGGAACTTAATCCCAGGCATGAAAGGGTATGACTTGGACCAGGACCCGGGCGTGCAACATCAGAGGGCTTCAGCCTCCCTCATAGCAGTTTCATGATCGGAAACATTCTGGGGCATTATCTGCCTCGTTGGGGACTCCATGCACACTGCCTGGGCAACGAACACCCTCTCCCAGGGCCATTTCAGGTCAGAAGAATGGTACGGGGTGGGCGGAGGCTTTAGCTCAGGGGTAGTCAAACTGCGGCCCTCCAGATGTCCATGGACTACAATTCCCAGGAGCCCCTGCCAGCGAATGCTGGCAGGGGCTCCTGGGAATTGTAGTCCATGGACATCTGGAGGGCCGCAGTTTGACTACCCCTGCGCTTCATGAAACAGGTAGCTATGCCTACAGCTCTCACAGCAAACTAAGGCAACTGCAAACAAGGAAGGGGCATTCGCATATAAACACTGCGGAGTGAGAACATGGACCCCTCAACACATTCCTAGCCTCCAAGATGAAGTCTGTTTATGAGTTCCGGTGAACTGATCTTTAATCGCTATGTGACACGGCTAAAGGGCTCCTAACTTTAGCCGTCTATCTGACTGCATTCTTCAGTGCCTTCCCATACTCAGACAATCAAGGGCACAGCCCCCCCCCCCTTCGGAACCAGGGCACTTGGAGTGACAGAGATCCTGCAGCATGTGAACACACTGATCCTGGTCCTCCCAAGGCCGGACACGTTGCTCTACAGACCCCTCGCCAAGTATCTCATTTCAATTTAATTTCACAGTTGTAATGGATTTTTCAGAAACTATTTGAGAACATATTTACTTTCCTACCTCTTCCTTCCTTTCAGGTTTGGAGTAACCCCATCCTCTCCCTCCCCCCTAGCAACTTTCCATCTAATTCCCCAAGTCATCCTGGATCTTGAATAATTCCAGGCTGTTGTGTGTGTGTGTGTGTGTGTGTGTGTGTGTGTGTGTTTTAATCAATAGCTGACAGACTTGTCAAATTACTTGAGGGACGAACAAAGCAATTTTTAAACATTCATAAACCCTCATAGAAGCCATTCGGCGCGCAGAATTTTAAGAGAGAAAAGTGGGGCTGAACAACACCGATCAAATAGGATTACGGTTTTGTAAACGAGGAATTAATTTATTTTTAATGAATCAGCTAAGAGCCACTTGTCTGCGTTTTCTGTTTCAGTTTCCTGCAAAAGTGTTTATTTGCTGTTAATCTTGCCCGCCCTCTCACCAGCTGCTCAGGGCAGAGGGCATGGGTCTCCCTTGGTCTGATGCACCCTTCCAGCTCAATTATCTCCAGAATAATACTGAGTGGTAGAATGACACATGCAATGGGCCCAACCTCACTCAAGAGCTTCAGGGAGAGCAAGGATCTGTACCTGCTCCTAGTTTAGCACTCTAATGACTGCCCCACACTGTGTCATCTCCTGCTTTATGGGAATCCAAAAAGCCTGGCAGGCAAAGTCTAGTTTCCCCAGAGAGGTCTTTCAGGAAAGAAGCCACGTATATCGTCAGTGGTTCATTTCCAGGTCCCTCACAGGGTAGGCACAAGCCCCGTCTTCATAGCTGTCCCACTGCTCAATTGCTTATGTTTCCAGGTTGGCAGCTGGAGGGCCACAGGAAATCTCTCCAGTCCAAACATGCCTTTACATTTGGCACAAACTGGGGGAAGAGGGTCTCCTGACCCCATTCTGACCTTTGCACAGCCAAACATGCCATCAGGGACACAAAATGTCCCTTGAGCAAGCCAAGGCACAATCCAGCTCGTATCCATCCTTCCTCCTCATGTGCTTTGCCTTAAATCAAAATGGCCTGTTTGTCCTGCTGCAGGATCTCATAAGTGCTGAATGGGGACACTCCAGCCATCTAAGCCCTGAATAGTGTTTCTCCCTTCCCATGTCAGCTGTCCAGATTCAAACTAAAAGGAACCCAGTTTTATTTCTCTTGCCCTGGCAAGAGGGTATGATTCAAGGTAAACGCCATGGTGGCTCTGCCCTATCACCATAACTGTTCTCCACTTTGTATGGCAGGAGAATCAGGATCATAGCATTTAGTACTAAGATAGTTCTATCGGTTTATCATTTTATCATTTTCATTCATTCATTTTCAAATTTTTAGACCGCCACGCTTGGGAAACCGACTCGTGGAGGTTTACATGAATATAAAATCACATAAAACAGTAAAACCCAAATAAAATCCAAGATGGCAGTAAAAACACAACAGCAGGATAAGTCACTAGATCGTTCCCACCTCCAGCCCCCACATCCAACAAATCCACCAGGGTGCAGCTCCAGATATGTCCCGGCAGCTTTTACAGGCCCACAAAAGGCCTGCTCAGGGATGGAGCAGTTCTCTCTAGCCCGGCCTCAACCAAACGCCTGGCGGAATAACTCCATTTTACAGGCCCTGAGGAACATTGAAAGCTCCGTCAGGGCCCTCAGCTCTTTCGGGAGCTCATTCCACCAGGTAGGGGCCAGGACTGAAAAGGCCCTGGCCCTAGTCGAGGCCAGGCACATCTCCTGGGGACAATCAACAGATTCAAACCCGCAGAGCCCTATGGGGGGGGGGGCATAAGGAGACAATCTGTCCCTTAGATATGTGGGACCCAGGCTGTGAATGGCCTTGAAGGTAAGAACCAAGACCCTGAACCTGATCCAGAATCTAATTAGAAGACAATGCAGCTGCCTAAGCACAGGCTGGATAAGGGTCCTCCAAGATGACTTTGAAAGAACCTGAGCAATCTGCATTTTGCACCAGCTGCAATTTCCGGGTTAGAGACAAGGGAAGGCCAGCATAGAGCAAGTTACAGAAGTCTAGTGTGGAAGTCTAGACAATTTACAGAAGTCTAGTCTGTTTTCTAAATTTATTAGAATGAAACAACTAATGAAACAGCAAGGCATAATATTACCTTTAATAATATTTAGCTTTAACAGTCTGGACTGGACACTAGACTGAACATTTCCTGCCTGGAAGGTTTGGTGTCTGAGCTTTGTAATCTCCTTCCTGCTTCTCTATGGTAGCACAGCTATTCACAGCTGTTGGCTAAGTGAGCTCAACCTGGCCACATTATTTGGTAGATGTGCGTTTGACTCTTTGTCAAAAACTAAGGGTGAGGTGGGTTGGGCTGGAGGACAGCAACTGGCCAGGGCCTCCATGTGACCTCCATGGCTGGGCTGGGCTTCTCCCAGGATGCAGACCGATGGAGCCATCATGCCTCTCCAGGACCTTAGGTGGAGCAAAGGTGTTCCCAACACTTGAAGATCCTTTCCCTGGAGATGCCAAGCACTGAAAAAGAGACCTCCCCAGATGGTAAGCAGATGCCCTTCTGCCAGTAGGATCTGAAGTTGGAATTTAAACCCAGGCTTTCCTAGTCCAATGCCAAATAATTTTTTAATATTTGACTTCAGAAAACCAGAGAAGGAAGAGGGCATTGTCATGAGAGAAGTTGCAAATTCACCATCTTACTAACAACAGGGCAAGGATGGACATTCTGGAGGGGGGGAAATGCTGCATCCGCCTTCATCTGTCTCAAAACTTTTGAAATGGAAAAGCCTTAAGAGGGATGCACAGCCTTGGGCTTCTCTTTCCTTTTAAGTGGTACCCCCACCTTGCATACAGATTGCTTGTTGAGGACGGAACCGGCCGTGATGATGGGAACGTGGGAACAGCTGCCTCGCCCAGCTCAGTTGTTCCAAAATGACAGCCCCTGAAAGGCCGGGGATCAGCACAATTTGAAAATCCCCCAGACAAAATATTCTTTCTTCCAAATCCAAAGATTTTACTCCTTCTCATCACCCACCATATCCGAATGATCTAGTTTTGTCAGCGGTTCGAAAGTATCTCATTCCAATGCAAGCCTTTTCAGCGAGGGACTGGTTGCTCCAAGCCCCTTCGTCAGCCAACATCTGCCCCAATTACTTCCTAAGGCCGAAAAACGGACTTTATCTGGAGGGCTGGAAATAATTAATGTAAACAGCTTTAGTAATGGAAGCAAAAAAAAGAAGGGCTTTTTTGTTTGCGGGGGGAGGGGAGGGGAGGGAGCGATCAACTTGACATTTTCAATACATTGCATTTTCCTAAAAGTGACTTGCACTGCCGTTGTAAAGAGCAGCCAAATGATGGGGTGGCAGGGGGGTCAAAAAAAGACCAAGAGCTCTCAGCCTCCCCAAACCTTATTTTTACGGCCGAAGCTGAGTCATGAACAGGCAAGAGCACCAATGAGCATGTTGAAAGGGTCACATTGTCCTGATCCCCAACTGAAAGGAACAACGGCCAGCCCAAAACACAGCTGGGACCGACATCAATGTTTCCAGGTCAATGGCTACAGCTTCCTGGCGGGGGGGGGGGGGGAGAGAGAGACTTTAGTTCCACTCTGTTTAGGACCCCCCTCCTCCCTTAACCCTGCATTTAGTTTTACGAGCTACGTGGTACAGCTGTCACACTAACAATAACATCCTACAAATTAACTGGACTACACCCAAGAAGGACCCTCCGACCATGAGATCCAATTATACACAGCCCCTCCCTCTGGAAGCTCCTCATCCGAGCCCTTCGTGAGCCCTCTGCCTATAATAAACATGGGACCACACACTACATCATTTTAGAAATTAATCACCGAGACCCCTGGACTGGTTGGGGGAGTCTCGTGAGCTCCTTTCCCAGCATCTGCTCTTACAGTCCAGGATTGCATTCTTTGGATTACTTATTCACAATTTATGCGAACGTGAAACACCTTGAGTAGCCAAGAAAAGACGTTCAGAAATGTTTTAAATGAATTATTATTCACAATATTTTTACCGTGCACAGGATCAGACCCATTCTGCGGTCACAGCTGGTAGAGCACAAACGGAACCATCAATCTCTTGTCTGCCCCTTCCAAAGCACAAAACGGCAATGAAATACGGTTAAGAATAGGCAACATCATTTGGGAAGCTAGAAATCCTTGTTGCTTTTAGGTGCAAAGTTGTGTCTGACCCATCACGACCCCATGAACAATGATCCTCCAGGCCTTCTTGTCCTCTGCCATTCCTCAAAGTCTATTTAAGTTTTGCACCGACTGCTTCAATGACTCCATCCAACCACCAGAAATCCTACAGATGCCCAAAGAGCTGGAATCCCAGTTTTACCGACTTGGAACAAAACCTAAGTCATGAATTCATCAGGATTTACTTCCAGATCAAGAGGCACACAGTCTTCCAAAAAAGGGTAGTTCTTCTGCATTAACTGATATTGAGGATATAAAAAAATAGCTAGAGTGGGTTCAGTAGGAATAATTAAACTGTGCTGTCCCTTTGAAGATGCTTCTGAACTCAGCAGGTCCTTCCCATCAAGTGTTCCCTTCTAAATCTCTCTGCTCTCTCAAAAAAAACCCAGTTCCTTGATGGGACACATGCAGAAGATGGCACACCTTTGGACACTGTTCTTAATATGGAATAAAGACCTTTCCACTTCCGTCAACAGAAGAGAGAATATTAAAATCCCCAGTGGTTAAACTGTGGCTGGCGCAGGGAAAACCCATCTTTTCACTGTCCTGGTGGTGAGAATTACAGTGTCCTAAAGAGTAACCAAAGAGCCTCTTGTGGCGTAGAGTGGTAAGGCAGCAGAAATGCTGTCTGAAGCTGTCTGCCCATGAGGCTGGGAGTTCAATCCCAGCAGCCGGCTCAAGGTTGACTCAGCCTTCCATCCTTCTGAGGTCGGTAAAATGAGGACCCAGCTTGCTGGGGGGTAAACGGTAATGACTGGGGAAGGCAGTGGCAAACCACCCCGCTTTGAGTCTGCCATGAAAATGCTAGAGGGCATCACGCCAAGGGTCAGACATAACCCAGTGCTTGCACAGGGGACACCTTTACCTTTAAAGAGTAACCAATAGGATAGGATAAGAATAAAAAACATCTCTTGCAGATGCTCAGAATTCTATAGCCCCACCCACTCTAGTTCTAGCCATTCCTTAACAGCCCCCTTCTCCTATATATGCCTATTTCCCTTCTCTAAACAAACAAACAAGCAAGAATCCTCAATAGCGATGTTTCTGTGCATATCCCCTCACTGCTCAGCTATTGCACAAAACTAAGCAGCCAAGATTTCCACTCCCCCCCCCAAGAGCTTAAGTGCAACCATCCCAGGGATTTCACAGTGGAAAGACAAAAACTTTAAGAAATCTCTTGCAATTAATCGAATATACAGACCTGAATATCCGCCCCCCAGCACAGCTTCCATCGGTCCCGAGAACACAGTACAAAGATTCTGCAAAGGGTTAGAATGTATTTGCTTACAGCTGAGCTCCAACTGCAGGGCTTTGGTGAGACATACCTGACCGTATTCAATCCCTGCCACTATGGCAGGAGGGACTAATCCACATTACGTGAACTGGGGGTGTCCAAGCTACAAACCAGCTTCTGCATCTATCATTCAGTTCCTTAACATTTCCTTTATTTCTATGAAGAGTTTGTGAAAGCCAGCTTGGAGGAGCCCTGTGTCAAAGCTCATGCTCAAATATTCCCACGCAGCGAGCAGATATCCTAGAAAGGCAAAGCACACGCGGTGCTTACCAGCCCAGAAGATTGCAGCACAGAGCAGAAAAGGAGACAGTCGGCCCTTAACCTTGCCCAACTGGGGAAGCCTGGCATTTCCTCCTTCTCACAAGTCGTTCACTTTGCAAATGACTCACGCGACAGTGAAGATGGAAAGCGAAGGAATCCGGTGCTGGTGCAGAGCAGAGCAAGGCCTATAAAACAGGACAGCCCTTTCCTGACACGTGATCTTCTGTCTGAGATTTGCAAACAGTACCAATAACATGAGTAACCAACAATAGGAAGGAAGAGTAATTGAAGCAAGGAGGCAAGCTGGGAGGGCCAAACGAGCACCTGAAGCCCCAAGGAGAAACATTAGCAAAGCCCACGCGCACCTTGCATCACAGAAAGAGCTCGCCAGACTTGTGCCTCCTGACCCGTTCAAACTCCTGAGGACAAAACCTGAAGCACCAACTCACCATGGCGATCTTTGCTGGCCAGCCTTTTCCAGAAAATGATGGGGAAGGTTGGTCTATCCCCCAGTCTCCCCTCTCCCCACTAAAAGCAGGAAATGAGCCCGCTTGCTCTCAGACCTCCTTGTATGGTGTGAGCTGTCGGGCTCAGCATGCCGGTTGCTGGCCCCAAGCCCAGGCTCCCTCTGGCCTCAGGAAACGGTTCCAGCCTGCCGTCCCCTGGGAACAATCCCTTGCTGCTTTTAAACAAAGCCAATATTCTTAACTCAGCGCACTGGGCCTTTTAAAGGGACAGGCGGCCAGTGGCCAGAGCCTTTGACTACCAAGCGCACAGATGGTGGGGGAGGGGGAGGTAGAAGACAGCCATCTGCTGTGGAGTAACTGGAACCTGTCCTCTGTATTGTTTTTCCACATGCTGTGGAGACTGAATTAATAACAACAACAATAACAGCATCTTTGCCCTGCCTTCTCCTAAGAACTCCGGCTAGGACACCCGGTTTCCTCTCCTGCCTATTTTATCCTCACCTGTGAGGAAGATTAGGCTGAGTACGCCAACCTGGCGCCATGAACTTAAGGCTAAAGAGGGATTTGAACTCGGGTCTCTTCAATCTTGCAATGGAGGATTCAAGAGGAGGGAGAGTTCCATTCCACCCCCCCCACACACACACACAAAATGCTCTGTAACTGCCTAAGAAGCAGGAATGCAAGAGTCAAAGTGAGGCCTGTTGTGAGCTCCACGTGAGAGAAGAGAAATGCTGCCTGTGTCATTTCTGCTTATTGATACAGGCACTTAGTTGAAGAAAAGGGTGGCAGTTCGAGATAGAAAAGTCCCAATCCTTCTTGCTGCTTGGCAGACTGAGCCCAGCCACGAGATCATGGGTTGTCCAGGAAATCATATTAATGAAACTATTTCTATATTTGTAAAATCACATTTACATACATGTATTTTTAAAAGCCCGTATGAGTTCAACACTCTGATAAAGGTCACTGGAGCCAGTCAAGCTCTCTCTTTCCCGTATACCCAAACATACCTCGCAAGGTTGTTGTGCAGATAAAGTAAATGAGGGGGGAGGAGCCACGTATGCCCCATTCCATGCTCCTTGGGGGAAAGGGGGTGTAAGAATGCTACCCCATTTCTCCAAGGCGGACCAACTGGCTTACAGCTAGATTTTTTAAAAGCATGAAATTGATTATGTGAATTAAGCTGAACAATCATTGTGACATTTTATAACATAGCGGCGGGGGGGGGGGGGGAGGCAAGAACAGTTAATAACAACAGCAACACAAAGAAGTGAGCCAGCATCAATCCAACAAGGAGAAACTTAATCAAATGTTTGGGGGTGGGGGGGGTGTAAAAATAGGAAGCTGCTTGAATGAATGCAACCAGGGGAACCAAGGTGGTCTCTCACGGTCTACTGTCTCACAGATGTTCCACTCAAGCAGCCCATTCCTGGTCACCCACTGGCAGCATTCCCACAGAAGGGCCTCAAAGGAAGACCTCAGCAAACAGATAGAAGGGCATGAGCTGTCGGGAGACCCTGGGCCCCCAGACTGTTTGCAGGGGCAATGCTGCCGTTTGGATAACTATTTTGTAAACAGTCCCAGGAGGCCAGAAAAGGACTTCCTAGGAATTGCCCCTTGTATGGGTTAGTGTGTCGGAAGCTGCAATTTGGGTTCTTCACCCAGTACTAAATCATTCCTGATAAGATGGGCCAAGGTCCAAAGTTCAGGATCTAAGCTTTTTTTTTGGGGGGGGGGGGGGTCTTTTTAAATGTAGTTTTACAAGCCCAGACCTTGAAGCTTATCTTCACCTTCTCCCAGGGCAGGTGGCTACTTTCAACATGCAGAATCTGTGATCAGAGATAAGAGGAAATGACACATCTTGGTAGCTGTACATACCCCCGGCCAGGGTTCTCTTGCACCCATAAACACACACCTGGCAAAGGGAAGGAAAACAGAGCCTTGGTTTTCTAAGATCCAGGTGGGTAGCTGGGTTGGTTGAAAGCTGCAGAACAAGGTTTGAGTCCAGTGGCACCTTTAAGACCAACAATGTTTTATTCAAGGTGTGAGCATTGACGTCCACAGCACACTTCCTCAGATATGATAAAATGGGAATTACAAATCCACACATATGTGCAGAGGGTGGGCCATGAATTAATACACAGCATAATGAAGATGCTTACCAGATAAGTCCCCTGCCGTACGGGAATAACAGGCTAAATATATTTATAAGGTTATCATCTGTTTGGGTTCAACTCTGGGGGGGACATAATGGAAATTAAAATGTCAAGATTAAAGACTAATGGACAGAGGCATCCCCAGTTGTGGGATGCTGAAAGTAATTAACAGAGAAGCTGTCTCAATGGTCCATCCATCTCCACCCAAGCATGTAGGCATCCCCACAACTGATTAGCCATGCCGAGTTATGTCTCCTGATCTCAGACCAGAGATTAAATTCCAGTCTTCCATTCAAAATTACATTCTACTATTCATCATGTTACATTGCACTCTACTATGCAATTCTATTATTCCATCCCAAATAAGAAATAAAATAAAATGAAAAGGATGCATAACCCTCATGGGAGATGCAGATATAAGAGCTGAATGAGGTTAGCTTATGTAGTGAGATAAGAAACCAATATCCTTGTTGAGTCCCAGGGATTCCACTGTTTTGAGTGCTGTAATGACTTATAACTCAGAAATTTCCTTTTCCAGGCTGTTCTTGAAGTTCATGTGTAATAAAACAGCTAGTTTCTGACTTACATATACAGCATATACCCTTCCCATACCAGGGGGAAATTACATAACTTTTCTTTTATCAACTTCTAATGCTGCACATGATCTTCAGTTCCCATGTATGGAGTTAGTCATGACCAATCTGATGTTTATAATAAGTCCAGAGTGAGTTTTTCAATCACATATTCCACACTCAAAACCATTATTATGGTAACGGTTATCCAGCAAATTGTAACACTAACTGCAGGAAATGTAAAGAGCCAAACTGAGATTAAATGAACCCATATAGTTGTGTTTTGAGATATACTGCCTCTGAACACAGGTTCCACAGGACTATCATAGGTAACAGCCATCCACAGACTTCATGAATCAATTTTAATAGTCAAAGGGGAAAAGGAAAAAAAATTGAATCAAGAAACCCAAGAAATATGAACTTGAAGTCTAATATGTAAAAACCGAAACATTTAAAATATACAAAAATATATCGTTTATAGTGAAAGTTAAAACAATATGTGATCTCAATAATAGCCTCAGTGCAAAATCAATTCTCAGTCCTAAATGCGCATGCACAGACCAAATGGCCCAGACCAAACACATTAAAATGCACAGCCTTCCTCAATGGACAGGCATACATAAGCATACATAAATTGTAAAATACACAGGCTCCAGACATATACAGTCTGGAGCCTGTGTATTTTACAATTTATGTATGCTTATGTATGCCTGACTATTGAGGAAGGCTGAGCTTGCATGGAGGCTATTATTGTTTTGAAACTTTCATGATAAATAAATACATGCATTTTAATATATTTTAAATTTTTCATTTTTAAAGTACTTCTAATATCAGGCCTCATATTCATATTTCTTTAACCTTTTTGGGTTCCTTGATTCAATTTAAGCGCCTTCTTGCAGAGTTAACTAAGTTTCCTGGTCACCATCACAGGGGGCCCCCAGGGTATAGCTGTTTGAAAATCTTGAGGCACACAATGCAGCTATGTAGGACTAGATCGGGTAGATGCCTTGATGGGAAACCCTCCTGGGAATCCCACCTGCACCACCTTGTTTCACAAACAAAGGTCAGGGACCAAGTACAACATAAACAAACAAATACATCTGACAACACTCAGGATACCACAACCTTCCAGGAAACCCTGCTGCTGGCCAGAAAGTCACCACTGCTCGACAGAAGAATTTCAAAAGCTTCTGCATGGAATGACTGAACTAGAATTGATCAGGCTGTTTTGATTGTATACGCCATGGGCTCAATCGAGATAAAGGTGTTCTCACTCGCTGAAGAAGGTAAGGCTTGTGTTCCTGCTAATTATGTGCTAATACCAGAAAGGTCACGGTGCTCATCAATGGAGCTTTGAATAGACCTTGAGCATTTCTTGGCTCTTTGATCCGACAGGTATGTCTTTTCCCTTTTATATAAGGCGGAGTTGCAACTCCATCTGTGGAATGTAGAGGGCTCTCACCTGCAACCCATCGTTAATCTTTGAAGTGCCCCAAGTAATCCTCCAGCAGCATCTCTCCAACAGAGAACCATCTTTCTAAGCACCTGCTACTGGCCGATGCTCTATTGGGAGATGCTGCAGACTGAAATGGGGGCAAGAGTAGGGGCCTTTCTGGATGCAAGGCAGGTGCGCCACTGAACCATCCCCTGGAAGTTCTCTCCAAAAGTCAAGTCTCTTGACCTGAGTTTCAGACAAAGCTGCAAAAATCTATTGCAAGGGCACAACATCAGCCCCTCTGCTGTATTGATCCTGTCCATGGAGGTGTGCCCTTTTACCTCCATCAAATGCACCTGTGTGCAGACACACTGTTGATGCAAGCAGCAAATAAGAGTAGGATCAGCTTGCTCTGCCAAGCACGCACCCAAACAACACTGCATACAGCCACAGGCTCGCCAACGGGCAATTCCGACCCAGCTCCCGGCCGGCCAGAGAGCAGCAGCGGAGCAGATGAGAATTTATGAGCTCTGTCATGGGAAGCGAGGAAAGGCGCTCACGACAAATTAATCACCGATTGCCAAGCTGACGGGGCACTTTCCACGCCTGCTCCTGGAAGCCATGCCATGTTGTCTGCCACAGCCTGCAGCCTGATAAGAGGACCTTTCGAATGCCATAATTTGTGTTCCTGACTGTTATCTGCCAGGACCTTATAAAAGCTGCTGGATGCCCACTGCCAAGGGACTTCACTGGCACCTTCATGACAGCTTTGTGATACACGTGTTTTGATCTCACCTGGTTTCAGGAATATCGAACTATAATCCACACCGGATCAAACCAAAGGTCCCTTTCCCCCAGCACCTGTTTCCTAAAGCAGTCAGATAGATGTCATTCAACAACCACAACAGGGCAACCACCTTTCACTGTGGTTTGTCCTCAGCATCTGGCACTGGCACTCAGAGGAACGCTGCCTTTGCACATGGAGGTTTCATTTAGCCTGGGGGCCTCTCTCCCTTCAGGAAATTGTAGAATCCTCTTCTAAAGGAAACTCGCAGCACAACCCTAAACTGAACACCACTCTTCAAAGCCTTCAGTAGGTTAGGAAAGGCAGCCTTCTAATTCAGGTTGCGCTCTAAGTCAGGAGCGCTCGCCACATCTTGCAGCAGAAAAGCCCACAAGCAAATTACAGAGAACTTTTTAAAAAGGAAATCTTTTCTTTTGCTGACCCTGAACCTGCTGCCCATTGATTCTGCTGGCTTAAATCATTCCACTTCCAGAGTGACTTCAGAACTAACTAATAAGCCATTACTTCATCTCTCTGGATACTGTTCAGTTCAACTTGAAGAGACAAAGATGTAGTGATTAAAATGTCAGATCTGCCCTAGAAACTCACTGTGGGACCTTGGGTTAGTCCCACACTCTCAGCTTAACCTATACCAAAGTGGTTAGTTGTTACAAGAATAAAATGGGTGGGGGTGGGACGGAGAATGGCTTTGTAAGCTGCTTTGGATGCCAGCTAGGGAAAAAAGCGAGGTATAAACAACAAAACACCTCAGCAGTTCTGACCTCATAGCCAGGCCAGGCCGTGTGCTGCCCAATTCCATGCAGAAAAAGAACATGCAGAGAAGCACGGAGTTCAGGCTCCCATGAGCCTCAGCTTTCTTTCTGGAAAAGCGTGCCCCTCCCTAGCCCTGATGGCTGGAAGTGCATGGGCCTGGTGACATGCCCAAAGCCAAGGGAGCGGCAGGATAAGATTTGCAGCAGTGCGGAGGGGTGGGAGGTTGCCCTTTCCAGTGACAGCAAACAAAGACTTAATGAGCACTGCAGAATAAATTAGGACAAAATAACTCTACAATTTTGTATGATTTATACAAGCAACTATTTTCAAACGCTGCTGGGGTGGGGGTGCCATAGCTATGAGAGGAGACAAGGACCTTCTTGAACTGTAGGGCAAAGGGAAACAGTGTGAGAGGAGAAGGCCCCAGAAACATAAGCATACAAAGGCTGCCTTTGATCGAGACAGAGCCCTCCAACGCACCTAGTGTGACATTGCCGACTCTGGCTGGCAGCGGCTCTGCAGGGTCTTGGATAGAGAAACAGCCTTACCAACATATGTCAAAAAGGATAGCTACATTAGACTTTTTGCAAAACAAACAAGGCACCTTTATTCTTGTGTTTTAGTTCCCCCCAGAGCATTTGCAAGAATGAAAAGTGGACAGTCAAACAGGACTCCTGCAGCACAGGACTCTGGTTCGGCATCAGAGCTTCCGGCTTTGGATGCAAAAGGTTCCAGGCTCAATCCTCAGCATCCCCCTTTAAAAGGATCAGGAAGCAGCTGCCATGAAAGAACTCTTCCTGAGATCTTGGAGAGCTGCTGCCAATCAGAGTAGAACACACCAACCTCGAAAGGCCCAGGCAGTTTCATGCGCCAAAGACCATATCCATCCCAGTTATCTGTTTGACTGGAGACGCGACCAGGGACCAACTGGGGGACCTTTTTAATGCAAAATGTGCACTCTTTCACTGAGCCACAGCCACAGATTCATAGAGTTGGAAGGGGCCTCCAGGGTCATCTAGTCCAACCCACTGTAGAATGCAGTAAATTCACAACTAGTAGTCCCTCCCCTACAAAGGACCTCCCCAAATAAGAGACAGTCTCCAGTCAGGCCGCCCAAGGGAATACATCTGTTGTGCCTAAGCTTCCTGGGATGCTTTTTCCAGCAGCATCCATACAATCAGAAGACAGGAACACTGACACCAGCCTACCCCCAATAGTCTCCAGCAGACACTTCCAGTTGCCTGGCTGTGTGATGAGGCAATTGCCTTTTAAAGGCGACTGCTGAAGTCAGTTTGGTTTATTACTTTGGCACCCATTCCCTCTTCCCTGCCATAAATCTGTTGGCAGCTGCAGCCCACAGCTCTGGGCCCTGCTTCCTCACCCCCCTCCAATCTCAGCAAGGACATCTGTCCTACCCACAAGCCACAACTCCACTTGAAATCCGTGCTGTAGCCAAAGCACTGGCAAGCCCCAAAAACTACCTCCTGGCTTTGGGCAGCTGCAAAAGATTTAGAGCTAGGACTCTGGATGCCGGGGTGCATGTGCCCACAGAACCCCGCTCCCTGAGAAAACTCAGTCACCACTGAATCAAAGAAAATCTCTGGACCTCATGGCTTGTAAAGGTATGCCAATTAAAACTCTGGCCATGGAATACTGGGCTTTCAGCTTTCATGTTTTTAATCCTCATGGTGTGTCTCAGTACACTACACCGCTCTTTACACACACCCATAATTTGCAGTATTAGAAAGTATTACACAAAACAGCAACAGTTGCAGAATAAGCCAAGCCATGTTAAAAGGAAATTATTCAAATCAGCCCAGGGTTTAGGTTGGTTGGGGGTGCGTGTGTGGCATCTGAAGGCAAAGAATGCACGGACTTGTCTGTGAGCTGGACCTATGGCAATGTCATTCAACAACGGTAAAGTGCTGAAACCAAGACCTTTTGCTATGGAGCCCTGATCTCCCAAGCATGGAGATGAGTGGCCAGCAAGGTCACAGTGTATTGTACTAGGATGTGGGAAATCCAGGCTCAAAGCCTCACGTTCCTATGAAACATGCTGGATGAACCTGGGCAAGAATCTTAGCCCACTCTACCTCAGAGGGTTATAGTGAGGATAAAAGAGAGGGCTGGAAAACAGTATACACTGCATTGATCTGCTTGGAGGAAGGGCAGGGGCAAAAACACACTATTTACATATATATAGAGAGAGGAGCTTGCACTCTGCACATGCTCAAAGGCTCTGTTCATCCCAAAGCTAAACAGGACTCTAGCCTGGCTCAAATTAAATTGCAATGGAGGGGGATAGAGAAGGCAGAGTGCGAAGCAGAGAGAGGCAAGTTCAAATCCCAGGACAACTGAAAGTCTAATGGAGGCCACTTGCTAGAGAACAATGGGCCAGGAAGATGCCACTCCAGTCCAGTTTAGCAACTATCATCCAGCCTCAGCAGCCGACCCCACAATCTGCCCTTCTTTTCAGAGCTGTTGTGAGTGAAAGAGGGATAATTCATTTAAGTGATTTTGCACACTCCAAAAATGAACCACCAGGAGTTGAACTTGACAGCCCCCACGCCTCAGTTTCCCACCAGTCAGAAAGGGAGATGTATGAAGAAGAAGAAGAAGAGTTGGTTCTCATATGCCGCTTTTCTCTACCAGAAGGAGTCTCAAAGCAGCTTACAGTCACCTTCCCTTTCCTCTCCCCACAACAGACACCCTGTGAGGTGGGTGAGGCTGAGAGAGCCCTGATATCACTGCTCAGTCGTAACAGCTTTATCAGTGCTGTGGCGAGCCCAAGGTCTCCCAGCTGGTTGCATGTGGAGGAGCGGAAGGAAGAAGGAGAGGCGAAGGAATTATGGTACTTTACAAGCAGCATAACGTGGTGGCACCTCCTTCCCTGCTGAGCCAGCTGGGTCACTCTCATGTGGCAGGAGGGCCACGCTTCAAGCCAAAGAGTCACCGCCAACAACAGCTTGCCGAAGGACGCAGAAGGGCCGGGGCCTGATGACCAAGTGAGGAGCGGAGGGAGTGGCAGGCCACCCCCAGTCCCTCTCTGAAGGCACCCACACCCCGTACTGGTCATGACTTCCCTCAGGAAATGTGCCGACAGTTCAAGACCAGGTGAGCATGAGGGCTGCCCTCTTTGACAAATAAAGCCTCCTTACCCTTCAGCATTCACCTGACAGATAGGAATGCAGGCAAGGCTCTTCCACTCCCCAACATTATCTTCCTGCTAGGGGAGAAAGCGACACCTACTAGATTACTGCCTGCCATGGGCAGAACCCAAGATGGCACCCAAACAACCCTCCAGATTCCCAAGTCTGCAGTTTTTGGCCAGCTTTGGGTCAGAGGGTACTGTGCTCTTTCTGAGTCCTGTACACCACCCAGGGCATAACATAGCTCTAAACGACAAGGCAGGAGGAGCTCCAGGGGAAGACGTGGACCCTGAAAACTAGTTGTCCATTTGCAGTGCACACATGCTCCCACTGAACTCTACTTTTTCTGCAAACTTCTGCAAAACAAGGAAGAGTTGCCGGAAAGTCCCACAGGAGGCAGTCTGGATCACTCTGGAACATTCGGACTGCACACCTGAAGCCTTGCTTCGGCCACATCTTCATTCTTTATGCCTCCCAGTTGAAGTTGGGAGATTATTTTATTTTTGTATTTTATTATTTTATTGTTTTATTAATATAATCCATGAATTTCCAACCAGGGGCCCATGGACCTCCAGGAGTGCACAAAAGCTCTGGAGGGGGCCCATCGTCTTTCCCCTCCTGCCTTAATGGACTTGACCACAATCCAGGGAACCAGTCGCTTTCACTGCTTCCCACCCCCCTCCAAACGTGAGTTCTGTCCTACTCCTCGCCTACTTCCACCTTAAACTACCTCTGGTCTCTCCCCCTCCCCACTCAGTCTTACTCGAGCATGCCTGTTAACGCAAGCAGTAATGTCACTTCCGGGGGCGTGTTCACCTGACATCACTTCCGGGGCTCCTTGAAGTCTAAAAAATTATTTCAGGGGCTCCTCCATGGTCAAAAGATTGAAAAGGGCTGACATAATCCCTCCAGCCCACCTCACAGAGCTGTTGTGAAGATGGGCTCAGAAGCGCTGCTAAAGTGCTGAACATTCAGATTAATTATCACGCAGCTCAATGAACATGAGCCACATGTATGTAGCCAAACCCTGCTCGTTTGGAAAGGCAAGCATGTCTCCCACTTGGACCAGCCGCAGTCACAGCTGGGGATGCTTCGTTTGCTCCCTCTTCCTCTCCCTCTCTCTGACTTCCTTTTGGCCTGATTCACGGGCTGCTTGCTCTGAGCATGCAGCCAAGAAATTGAGGAATAATAGAATCACGTCAGCAGATTGATGCCTCGGAGAAAACAGTCTCCCCCTTCCCTTCAAGCCACATCAGCTCAGAAGTCACAACAATATCATCTCGAAAACAGCTGGAAATCAGGTCCGGCTCCATTGCTGAGACATGATACAGTAACAGGGTACAGTTTTGTCTAGCTGGGAAATATCCCCACTCCCCTTCGCCCTGGCAGGAGAACAAGATGACACTAACAGTGAAAAAGAGAAAGGGGCCTGGCCGCTGCTTCCACTGCACCAACAGTGCGGAGAGATGCCTGCATGACCATTTCAGCACTCCAAGGCCTGGGCATTTTTCTAAAAAATCTTCCCAAATGAATTTATGGGGCTGGAGATCATTCTGGAGCATCCATGAATCAATGGCAGCATGCAATAGTGAGCAGAGTACGAAGACATTGGGGCAGAGAGTTCTGGGTTCAAATTTATTTATTTGCTTCATTTGTGTTCTGCCTTTCACCCCATGGGGCCCCAAATCATTCTCCTCTCCTTGGTTTTATCCTCACAACAACCATGTGAGGTAGGCTGGGCTGAGAGTGTGTGTGGCCCAAGGTTGTTCAGCAAGTTTCTATAGCGCCAGAAGGGATTTGAACCTGGATCTCCCAGATCCTAGTCTGACACTTGACCACACTCGCTCTCCATTCATTTATCATGTCCACCAGATGAGCACTGGGCGTGGTGGACACACTTCTGGGGAATAGTTTCCGTGTGACCGTCAAGGGGTGGGGGAAGGTACAACCACAAGAACAAGAGAGACTTTTACTTATTTATTATTTAAACTCTTTGTGTGCTGCCACAGCCAAAGCTCATGGCAGAATGTAGATCACCACACACACACACATTCTAAACTGCACAATAGGTATTTAAGAAGCCTGTCAAAACACAGCACAATTGTCAGTGTAAACTGATCAAACACCCCAACCCAGTAAATATAGCAGCAGTTAAGGCTTATAAAATGCCACAGAAAACTTTAGGAACAGATAAATAAGTAGCAAAGACTTATATTGGGGTGGGGTGGGGTGAGCAAATAAAACTATTCGGCAAACCCAAAGTTAATGGCCAAAGGCCACCCAGGAAAGGACGGGGGGGGGGGGGGGATCAGGAAGGCTTTTTTCCTGGAACATTGTTCAGCAAAGGGAAGAAGAGGCAAAGAAAAACACCCAAATTGTGATCCTGACGATACAATCCTAAGGGCGCTTGTCTGGATGTAAGGCCCACTAACCTATGTAGGATTCCGAGGAGACCTGCTTAGGAATGCTTTCCGCCTCCTTTGACTCAAACGTGGATGACCTGCACACCCTTGCAGGCAGCTGCGGATCTGGAATTACCTCCACTTCCGGGTTCCAGGCATGGAAAAAAGGCATGCTAATACCCCCACTTTGCTCTCAAGCATGCACAGAACGGATGTGTGTGAGAGCCTGTCAGAGAGGGATCCTTAGAGCAACAACCAAAGTTACGAAGCGTATTAAAGAGACCCTGGGAAGGGAAGCAGGACCCCTCCAAATACAAAACAAAGCAAGCTCTTGCAGGTACTCCTAGTCCGACAGGCCACGTTCCAGGCTGAGCTGCCTTTTAAAGGCTTGAGTTGCAGTTTATCTGAGTCTATATCAGAATCTGTCTAGCGGGGTTCACACAGATCATTAGACGCATACCCTTCGCGTGCAGAGCCAGGAGACGGCTGAATCTCTAGTTCAAAAGCTGCTTTGATAACACAACATGCACCATGTGGAGTCACCCAAAGATCACAGAGGCTTCAAGTACAAAGGACATTGCCTGCTTTCCCAAACGGCAAGGCCCCTACCGAATCACACAGATTTGGCAAGAAGAGAGCCAGAAGTCCTTCCCGGCTACCGTGGCTCGGTAGAACCTCAATAGCCAGAGGCAGTGTACCTCTGAATACCGGGCGCAGGGAGCATTCACAAAGAGCCTTCGTGGCCTGATTGGGAGGGGGCGCTTTCCAAGGTATCTGGTTGGATCGCAGGGCGGGGGCGAGGCGGCCCGATCCAGCATTCCTTGCAGGGGTCCGAGCCAGACGCCAACGCGACCACCCGTCCAGGCGACGAACAAACCCGACGGGCACCCTCGGCGACCACCCGTTTTCGGCCGCGGCGCGCCGGGGGAAACCCGAGGACTGGGACTGCGCGGAGGAAGGGCGGGAGCCGCAAGCGGGGGCTCGAGGCCCGGGCGCCAGAAGGCAAAGGCGGCCAGGCCGAGCCAAATCTTCTCCCTTTTCCTCCCTTCCGAGGGCGGGCGCAAGATTCGCCCGGGAAGCCCCAAGCGGCTTCCCGGGCTCCAGCGCGCCGAGCGACCGGCTCCACGCGGAGAGCGGCTGTGGCAGCAGCCCGGGACGAGCCCCCGTTCCCGGCAGGCAAGCAGCCCGCTGCTCCCCCCAGCCCCCGGTGCCGGCCCGCCGTGCCGCAGAGCGCTTACCTCGGCCGGCCCCCATCGCTCCTCGTCTGGCGCCGATCCCGGCCGAGGCTGCGCTGGGCTCCGCGAAGGAGGGACAAAGGCCCGGCCCCGCCTGCTCGGCTCGGCGCTGCTGAACGCCCGCTGGCCGCCCTCTCCCGCCCGGCCCCGCGCCTCCTCCCTCCGAAGCGACGCCGCTCGGCCGAGCCGGTTCGCACGGCCAAGCGGCTCCGTGCCGCCCCTCCAGGCCGCTCGCTCCTCCCCTTCCTCCTGGGCGCTGCAAGCGGAGTCGGGCGCCGCGCGCTCTGCCGCTGCTGAGTCGACTCCTAGGGAGCGCGAGCCCCCTGGGATCGGGCCCTTCGAGTCCCGCGGCCGGCGCGCCGGTGCTGACCAGACGGGTGGAGAGGTTTCATTCCCCAGCGAGCGGTGCTCAGAGTTACACTGCTCCTGGACACGGAGGCTCCATTTGGGATTCAGCGCTTAGCACTAGCCAGTGCCAGGGATCAACCCACTTCACGCCCCCCAGCCCCAGCCGGGGGGTAAAGCCAACGAGACTGCAAATGGCCCAAAGAGAAGAAGAATATCTGGGGCAATGAGCCCTGTTGATACATGTGCTCTGACCCAGAACTCCCTACACACAGGGCGTGTTTCCTCAGAAATGGAACAGCAGCCCTGGGCACCTACCCAGGGATTGTCTTCTGCTGGATTGCACAGCATATTCCAGGGATGAGTCATGCATTAAGAGGTGCCCAGCACAAATCCACTGGGAAACCCCTCCCAGTTCCCAAACTCAGCGGGACAGCTGGTTAGCCAAGGAGAAGGAAAGGATGCACTCTGTCCATCCCCAGAGGCACATGTTTACAACCATTATTAGAATACATAATTTTGGCATTTAAAATTATTTCTGGAGGCCAGAGAAGGTAGTCCTGTGCTAGCACAAATGACCAGCATGGTCCAAACACTACAGGTCCCACGCACTGTCTTCAAAGCATCAATCACATCTGTGACATTCATCCAACCACAAACCTCACTTCAGGTTTCTCTGGATGAAGCTGATGCACAACAACTGCCACAATCTAGTTCCAAAGGCCCTTAGAAACCCCACTTCTTCTTCAAAAGGGTGAGAGAAATTCCAAACCTGAAGCCACCTTGGTTTTGAAGAGACAGGAAGATGACAGGGAAGAAAACAATCTGGCCACAGAGCATTTCTAGCATGCCGAATGCTTCGTCTCATTCAGGAGCCTGCCCCATGGTAATTCAAAAGCAAAACGGGCAATTGTTCTTTTGCTAAAGGTGTACACAGTCGACATCGTGCCCCTGAGCATCTTCCAACAGTTCAGCATCTATAGCAGTGGTCCCCAACCTGCGGGCCGCGGCCCGGCGCCGGGCCGCAAAGGCCATGGCGCCGGGCCGCGGCTCCCTCTCCCCGCCCCCCCCCCCCCGCAGTAAAAAACTTCCCAGGCCGCAAGCTTGCGGCCCGGGAAGCTTCTTACTGCGGGGAGGGCGGGGAGAGGGAACCAGGGCCGGGCCGGGCCGCGCCCGCGCGGCCCGATCCACGGGTGCGGCCCGCGGGCGCGGCCGGGCGCGGCCCGATTCGCGGGTGCGGCCGGGCGCGGCTCACGGGCGCGGCCCGATCCGCGGGTGCGGCCCGCGGGCGCGGCCGGGCGCGGCCCGATTCGCGGGTGCGGCTCGCGGGCGCGGCCGGGCGCGGCTCGTGGGCGTGGCCCGCGCGGTCCCTGCGGGCGCGGCCCGATGCCCTGCCGGTCCCCAGCCTAATAAAGGTTGGGGACCACTGATCTATAGGGCACAGAAGTCAGGCTGGGCACCAGTCAAGAGGTAATGTTCATGAGCCAGGATTTCTATTCTTAAAACTCTCCAGATTTTAACTCTTGGAAACGGCAATTTGGGGCTGACGTGAACAAAAATGATTTATACTGACAAGACTGTAACAAGACGTCCCCTCCAAAGGCAAAAAGTGAGATGAAGTTAGGATTGAGACAGGAAAAGGGATTTTAAAAAATTGTTCCCCAGTCAACAGGGACTGTACAAACTGATCCTGAATTACACACACACACACAAACACACACACATGGATTCAGTCTCAAAATTCCAGTTTCAATCTCCCCTTTTCCTTCAGTGACTTGAATTTGTGAGTCTTTATTTTGGTGCCAGTTTCAGTTCCCCCCCCTCCACCCATTACACAACCCTGTTTGTGCACCAATGAAGAACACCAGCAAAGGATCCATCAGAACAGAAAGGCTCCTGAGGAGACAATGCCAAGGGGAGTATTTGTGCTTCCCTCTGTGCATCTCCAAGCTGCATCCAGGCACCAACCATCACTGTGTGATTAGCAAGCTCTGAAAAGCAACCTTGTATCATCTTTAAGAACGCCTCACAAAGCCACAGCCTTCCTGTTTGGGTCAGGCTGAGATTGTAGCCGTCTAATTTGCAGGGCTTCCAAAGTCAGCCCATCCCTTACCCCGAAAACACCACTCCGGCTTCAGCCTAACCAGTTTCTTGCTGCAGTTTGTTCCTGCTGATAAGAAGAAGAAGAAGAAGAAGAAGAAGAAGAAGAAGAAGAAGAAGAAGAAGAAGAAGAAGAAGAGTTGATTCTTATATGCGGCTTTTCTCTACCAGAAGGAATCTCAAAGTGGCTTACAGTCACCTTCCCTTTCATCTCCCACAACACACACCCTGTGAGGTAGGGGAGAGCCCTGATATTACTGCTCGGTCAGAACAGCTTTATCCGTGCTGTGGCAAGCCCAAGGTCACCCACCTGGTTGCATGTGGGGGAGCAGGAAATCAAACCTGGCTCAACAGATTAGAAGTCCACACTCCTAACCACTTCACCAAGCTTGACTGACCCAGACTAGCTTCCTGGCATGGCTCTCCTGTTGGCTGGTCTGTGCCACCAAACTACCATGCTGACCAGAGCTCCAGCAGAGGTACCTATTGTCTGAGGAAGTGTGCCTGCACATGAAAGCTCATACCTTGAATAAGCCATCATTGTTCTTAAAGGTGTTAGCGGGCTCAAATTTTGTTGTGCTACTTCAGACCAACACGGCTACCCACTTGAATCAATTGGCTCGTGTTTTTGTATGCAAGCGTTTTCCCAGTTGATGGCAATGTTTGATAAAAAAAATTCCCCACATGCTTGTGATAAAATTTCAAAACCAGCATGAGGATAAATGGTTTCCCTGCTCCCAATCGTCTAGCTAACAGGGTGAGTGGGAAGAGTCATTTTAGGGAACATCTCTTGGCATGTACAAGTAGCCTGCCTATCTTCTGCTTTGTAATTGTATAGCCCTTTGGGATGTTCAAAATACTTCACACATATCTCAGTGCAGATAGTTTCATGCTGCTCTGCCATAGAACAGCGAGATTCAAATCCAGTGGCACCTTAGAGACCAACAGAATGTTGGAGGCATCAGCTTTTGAGCATTAAAGCTCTCCTCATCGCATCCAAGCTTCTCAGTGCTCCTGACAATAGCCCTCTTAATAGAGCCGTAGCACAGAGAAAGGACAGCAAGGCTACCCAAAGGCCACCAGCTGAGAAGACAGCAAAATAGTGTTGCCAGCTCTGGGTTAGGAAGTTCCTGAAGATTTGGGGTCTAAAACTGGGAAAGGTGACGTTTGGGGAAGGTGCTCAGAAGATGATAGAATTGAAAATCTGGACTACCTTACAAGTCTGTTGTAGCAATTACCACAAGATGATGCATGCCCTGACCTGGATGGCCCAGGCCAGCCTGATCTCATCAGATCCCAGAAGCTAAGCAGGGATATCTCTGGTCGGTATTCAGATGGGAGTCCCTCAAGGCAGGGGTAGTCAACCTGTGGTCCTCCAGATGTTCATGGACTACAATTCCCATGAGCCCCTGCCAGTATTTGCTGGCAGGGGCTCATGGGAATTGTAGTCCATGAACACCTGGAGAGTCACAGGTTGACTACCCTTGCTTCAAGGAATACCAGGGTCGTGACACACAGCCACGTAACTCCGAACCACCTCTCCTACCCTGCAGGGCCATCCAAGGTCAGCTGTGAATTGATGGCTAAAAAAAGGGCAAAGCACTTGAAGACTGCAAAGTGCTAGAAAGTGGTCCATAAATGCTACTGTTAGTCCTGATGGGACAAAGAAGGCTGGCCTTTCTTTGTTAATGGCTTTGTTGGAAGGACCGTACAGCCACTGAATCCCTCTTCATTATGAAATGGGGACTGCATTATTATTTATTTCATTAATTTCTATACCACCCTCCCAGCAGACCGGCTCAGCATGGTGTGCAACATATTTACATAAACAGTTAAAAACAATTCATCGATTCAATGAAAACATTTCAGCAGCAGTACTTTAAGGATTAGGTCTTAGTACCAACCAGCGGCCTCAGCAGCCCCAGTTTATAAACTACAACTGCTTCAACCCCAGATAATTATGCCATTTTTGGCATAACACTGGAAGAGGCAGAAAGTCTGCTATTCCCCAACTGCTGTATTCACAAGAAAGCCAGCCCAGCGGGGGCACAAGGCCGAGACAATGACAGATTTCATCTCTCCCCCCCCCCCTCTGTTCCCCCCTAAAATGCAAACTGCAGCCTGAAGTTGGTTCCTTCCGAGTTGGGTTTCCTTGTGTTTATCCAGACTGCTGGAAGAGAGCAGACACCAATCTGCAATTAATTGGCAACCGGCGAGAGCAGACTGCCGGAAGGTAAACAGAGTGGGTGAGCATGGCATATGTGAATTGGCAGAGAGTGGCAGAGACAGCACACTGCTTTTTGGTTTGGTTTTGTTGTTGTTGTTTTAAATAAAAAAAGGGATTCTTCATCAGGAAGGGGGGAGGGATTCGTCTTGATAAATGCAAAAAGTTTTGGAAGCTTCCCAAAAGCTTCTCTACATGGCGTGCATATGTGTGCTTGGCTCTTGTTTTCCAGAAGTACTCTCTCAAATTAAGAGAGCTGATTGAGGACTTTCCGTGCCGACGCCAGGGGAGTGTTCTGCCGGGAGGTACTTTCGGGCAACAGACGACTTAGCGCTCTGCTAAGACCTATAATTGTTAAAAGGCTCCAAAATGGGAAAAGATGAGATGGGGTGCCTTGGGATAAACATAGTCAGTCCCCTGGATTAAAGAGGATGAAGGGAGAGGGGCATAATTCTCAAACCACAGACCATGAGAAATAAATAAAATCAAAGGTTGCTGTGAACCCAGGAGAAGCTGACTGTTGTGTCTCTGCATGATTGAGTACTTTGGTCTTCCCGTCAGACTCTGCAGAAGGCAGGCTTGCTACATTATTTGTTATGAAGATGATGGCATCATTCTATTACCACTGATGCAGAAATCCCGCAGAAATCCCTGCCTTCAGAGGAGACTCCCTCTGCTTGGGAAGCTGCCTGAGGCACTGCAGGGGGAAGGGGACTGCGGGCAGGGCTGGAGGAACCCAGTGGTCAGCTGGGACCACAGCCAGAAAGGACAGGAAGGCCAAGAGGTGTCACTAAAGCCCGTTATGTACGGAGGGGAAGGTCCGCATTCGGGGTGGAATGGCATCACCTAAAATCACCGATAACGCACGGCACCGGCTGCAATTGGCCGCAGATTTGGTGCAGGCCGCCAAAAAAGCCGCGTTAGCGAAACGCGGAAGAAAGCGGAGCAACCACGGCACAACCAGAAGCGGCACCGGAGTTGCCACGTGCATAATCGGTTACTCTGGGTTTTGCCGCCGTTGTGTCCCGTCCCGTGCGTGAGCGGTTTGCTTCGCTTCGTCTCCCTCCGCGTTTTCCATGTGACCCGAAATCGCCGTTTTGGCGGCCGTGCATAATAGGCCTAAAAGGTGCCTCTGGTTCCCCGGGTCTTCAGACAGCCAGACAACCCAAAGGTAAAAGCCAGCTCCAGGATTTTGGGCCCTAGAAAAGGCCCTACCTGGGCCTCACAGACCACGAAGGCAGCGTCTGGAAACCACAAAAGCTATTCATTTATTGGTTAAATGTCTCTCAACTGAAGTTTACACAAAAGCAGCCATTAAGAACCACATGAAAACAAACACACCACTACAAAACAACTCCTGGCCAAATCAATATACCTAACAACCAGCTCATCTATCTGTATTTCAGCTGGCACCTAGAATGAGAAAGGCTACAGGCCAAGCAAGCAACTATGGAGAGGGAGCTTTTGAGGGGAGGCACCAATGTAAAGAAGGTCCCATCTCTGGGGGCCACCAGCAGCTCTCTGTGGGTGGTGATGTACGAAGGAGAGTCTCCACCGAAGTCTTCAACTGGTCAGGTTGTCAGCCCCCTCCTCAAGTCTGAGCAGCCAGAATTTAATGAAGGACTCTTGACGTGACGCTCCTGCTTCTGAGGACAAGCATCTTTCTCCCGCAGAATAGAAGTGAGCCTCTGTTTTGCCAAATCAGATCCTGGGTCTGTCTAGCAGTCTAGTCTACACTGGTCAGCGGTGGTCCTTCGAGGTCCCAGGTAGAGAAGGGTGCCTGCTAAGCCTCCAACTCGAGATTTTGTTAACCCAGCTGTTCTCAACCTTCCTGAAGTCGTGACCCTTCAATACAGTTACTCATGTCGTGGTGACCCCCAACCAAAAAATTAGGCAAGTGTTCTTTCCCAGGAAACTGACCAATGGGTGAACATCCATTGTTCATGATGACTGAATATAAATCGGGTTTTTTTCTGAGTTTCTCAGTTCAGTTCTGCCCCTTGTCCCACCATGCCGATCTCGCTCTTTCCCACTGCTCCAGATAGATGAACCATCTATCTCGATCTACCCCGCAAGGCTGTTGTGTGGATGGCGCCCCCCCCCGGCCAAGCTGCTTGCCCTGCCATGACCCCTGTGAAAGGGTCGTTCGACCCCCAAAGTGGTCCCGACCCCAAGGTTGAGAACCACTGTGTTAAGATGTCAGGAACTGAACCAGGGGCCTCTTGGCTTGCCCTACCACCGAGTGCTAAATTGGAGGAACCGCAGGAATAGCCAAAAAAGAGTCCCTGCATTACATGAGCCAAAGAGCAGCAGATGGTCCAACAGCAGGCCTCTGAGAGCATGACGTGCGGCTGCATGTGGCAAAGCAGGGAAGCCAAGGGAGCGGGGGGGGGGGTGCACTTTCCAGGTGAATTCCCTCCAAATCGGCAACTCCCTGCCAACTTGGGCCATGTGCCAAAGGATGCATGGGAAAGCAGGCAATTAAGGGAGGTGGCCCCACGCTGACCTGGGCCGCTGCATGAAAGAATTTCTATCAGACCTGCCAAATTGTGAGGACAAGGCAGAGGATGGGGGGAAAGCACCTGCTGTACTAGAGAGGGACCGCAGTGGGCCTTTTTCCGAAGAGTGAAGCAAGTTCTTGCCGCAGCTGCAATGCGAAACCACAGTCCTGTCCCAGTGCAGATTCATGAACTTGCCATTTTTACCCCAAAAATGTCATTATTTTACAAAAAAACGAAAGAAATGAAATAGTTTTCGGAGGGCTTGAGGGTAAGCCAACGTTGACTGTTCTTGATTACAGGGCTCCATCCCAGGGCTGTTCGTGGTCACGATCTCTCTGTTTCTGCCTGGGAAGGCCACTGTGCCGGATTCCAGATGTCGAGGCCAGATGAGGGGGAAAGGGCAGGAAGTGACAGAGGCGCCGGGCCATTTTCCTTCTATCTGCACGATTTAAAAAGCTTTTAAATTGAAATGCTTCCTCTCTGATTCAGTTTGCATTGTGGGTTCTCTGACACTGGGGTGGGACCCTGAGGCCTATGCCACAAAATTGTGCTGGGAGGTGCTCTTTGAATGGGTCAGCCACATTCTAGCTTCCCAGACAGAAACACACACTCCATGTTAATAAATTCCCCTCCCCCTCCATTTTGAATTTGGGCTGGCTGCAACCTGACTTCTGCAGTCTGTTTTCGAAACCAAAAGACACCGGGGCTTGAATCAGCCGGAAGTCACACTGGGTCCTCTTCCCTAATCCCAGAAATGTGGTTTGTGCAGGAACTTTGCACAAGCTCAGAGATACTCTTCTGTGCTTCTACTGCTCCCAGAAGTAGGCACAGCAAACAGGTACTGGGTTCTCAGCTAAGTCCTACCGGGGTGAATCCTAATGAAACACTCCAATTTGAGCTGCCAATTACCCCTTCTCACATGGCTAAAGTGGAGCGATATCTGGCTACCTCAAAAACCTGCCTGCCTGCCTTTGGTGATTGGTGGCTCCCAATTGCTGGACTGAGCCTGCCTACCTGTGGGCAGGATGAAGCTTGGTGGCTTTGACTTGCCTGGCTTGTACACTTACATTGCACAACACCCACCTACCCCCACGAGTCTCCAGGACCTGCCCTTTGCAAGGAAAAGGCTATGCTGCCTAGGGCTTCCTTCTGGCCAAGGAAGCAGCGTAATCCTATACAGTCATTATCTTCTAGACATATGGTATCTTGGATGGAGACAGCAAGGTGCAACTCTGCTTAGGATTGCACCATAAAACACACACTGTGCCTAATGGAGCCAACGAGTAGAAGACACTGTGAAAAACTACAGCCAGCACAACTGCAGGCCCTGATGCTGGTCACAGCTCATGTTTCGAAAGGAAGAAGAAAGGAGCCAAAGGCATTTTTTACCATCTGAGCTAGACTGGAAGCTGCTGCCTTTGCAAAGTGCCAAGAGCTGGAGGAAAGGAAGGAGGGCAAATACCCCCCCCCCCCATGTGATAACAAGTGTTGTGAAAAAAACCTGCAAGCCTTTGTTGCACTGACTGTATACACTGATGCAGCACCAGGATTCACAGCTGGGCTTCAAATCTTGCATCAAACATCATCTCAGTAGGAAGTCCTAAAGGAAAGCACTCTACACATGCTCCAAAACACTCTCTCCTCTTTTCATATTTCTATGGTCATGGGCTTGTTTTTCTATTTATCATTTATCTTTTTGCCCCACACTTCATCTAAGGGACATGAGCCTGCATATGAGGCACCTCGTGCTCTTTCCCGTTTTATCCTTACTATAACCTTTTGAGGTAGGCGGCAGCAGACATGCAGTCTGAAAGCTCTGCCCATGAGGCTGGGAATTCAATCCCAGCAGCCGGCTCAAGGTTGACTCAGCCTTCCATCCTTCCGAGGTTGGTAAAATGAGTACCCAGCTTGCTGGGGGGGTAAACGGTAATGACTGGGGAAGGCACTGGCAAACCACCCCGTATTGAGTCTGCCATGAAAACACAAGAGGGCGTTACCCCAAGGGTCAGACATGACTTGGTGCTCGCACAGGGGATACCTTTACCTTTACCTTAGATGGGAAATGCACAACTGGTCGTGGCCAAGTGGGCTTTGAACCCTTGTGTGTGGTCAACGCTGTTCTCAAAAGAGGTCCCTGGTTTTCAAAAAGCACTCTGGAGGAGACTGAGCTTTGCTTGATTCTGTAGTGAGCCCTGGTCCAGGCCAGCTGGAAGTGGCCCTCACGTAATCTGAGTAAATACATTATTCTCTTCATCAGACCATATTTTAAACAGTCTCCTTTTCGTAGTGTCTCTCAGCGAGCCCCCCCCCTCCGCTTTTCTGTTGTGCATAAAAAAGTATCACCTTGATAGATGTGCCTGTCAATGCACCTGATGAAGTGAGCTCTGATTTCCCAAAACCTATGATGGAATGCGTTTTGTTGCACTCTGTGGTGCCACGGGACTCCTTTTGTACTGTGCTGGTCAGGCCCCGGCATAGCATGGAATGGTAGGAAACCCATCCCTCAAGCCCCCGGGCAGGTCGCGAGGGAAGCGTTCAGATTTGTCCGAACTGCAGTGTAACGTTCTTGCCATCTCCAAGGAAGGGAGCCGCACATGATTTGAGGGCAGGCTGGAAATTATAGGGCCACCCTGTGGCCATTGTGATGTGGAAGGCTAAATCTGGCAGACGCAGCGGTTTGCTTGGGCCTTTCTCAGACATGCAATTTCCTAACCTCACAGCCGAATGTTATCGAGAGCAACTCTGGATAGAGACAGGCGTGGCAACCTGCTCTGCAGAGCCCCCCAAGCCCCCTCGGGCCGAGCTTGCAATGGACAGAGCAGGGCCTGCTGCAAGAACCGGGTCCTTGCCAGGCAGTTGTGATTGATCTGGGCCCTTCAAGGCAATTTACGGCGAAACAAATACGGCTTTCGTTCTGGCCTGACCCTTTTTATACTGCTTGCTCTGAGATATTTTGTGTTTTTATATATAATATTATTATTGTGATGAAGGTAATTTCGAAGTTCAGCAAGCAGCTTTATTGCACCTTGATAGAGTGGCCTAATATGGTAATAAATCAGCGAAACATCAGCCCTCAAGTCCTCAGGCCTAAACTAAACAAAGCCAAACCATACCAACACGCTGTCCTCCATGCTTCCCTTGATTTTCCCTCCCCAATGCCTCTCCAACAGGCCAAATTCTCTCTCTCTCTGTATATATAAGTATGTATATGAAAATAACAATATAAAAGGATACAAAAGGGTGAAAGATCTATGTGATCTGAAGAGAAATCAGAGTATGGATACAAAAGGGGGGAAGGGACTATATAACAAATGATATACATCCAAGGTTATTTTACATTACAGGATATATATAGAACAGAGAATATTTCTCTCCCCTTCGTTATAATGTTAAGCCATTTGCTGTAGAACGCAATACTCCTTGCTGCAAACATTGTACATTTCAACTGTCATAACCGAGCAATCTTGCAACTCTTTTTAATGTCATCATTACCACACATTCTCTCCCATGTTTCGTCATTTCTGCATACTGTGGCTATAGCTTTTAATATACAAACTTTTAAAGAAAAAATCTATCATACAATAAGCAATACAGGATTTTTTTTTGTTCAAAATCCTTATAAATTTATATCCCAAAATTGTTCTTGTTCTGCTTCTACATTGGAACACATTTATATGTACTCCAGTACATTTATATACCCTTTAGGCACTTTTTCCTCACTCTAAGCTTGTCTCCTGCTTGCATAACAGACCCTCCATCTCTCCTTTCCAACAATCCACATTCCGTTTGCAAATGCCTTGCTATGTAAAGTGTCCTGTGCACCAATGGCACCCTAGACAAGTGATGTTCAGGTAGCACCTACTGCCTCAAGGGATGCCAGCTGTCCTCCTTCCCTTTCATCACCCCCTTTCCCCTATCCTTGAGAAAACATTCCACCTTCTATGGAAACAGGCTCCCCTGTTCTCTCTGGAGGTACCAACAGGCATCTGCCTGGCAGGACTGCATGGCCAGCCACAAGGCAATAACAGAGGGCCTCCAGGCAGAAACTACAGCAGGGAGTCCAAGCCAGTAATTGTCGGCCTGGCTGTCTTTGGGAGGGGTGCCGTGGCAGGCATTCCATGCCCTTCTGCATCACACCCCGCCTTGCCCTGGAATTTGTGGGCATCCCAGGAATCCCTGAAGAGGGCAAGGAGCAAACGTACCTCCCCCCCACACCCCACAACCATCTTTCTGCCTCCTGGCTCCAGCATGCCTTACCATCCATCTGTGATGCAAGGCAGGCTGCTGTTCCAGAGGATTCATCTCCCTGGCACTCTGATCAATGTCTTCTCTCCCTCATAAGTTCACATCTGCAAGCCATTTTTCCTCACACACGCGATAACAGGAGGGCGAGAATCACACTCTGATATTTTGGCTCCGCTTCAAGGCCACTAGCAGTAATACGCTGGGACAGGTCACTGTACTTTGGGCTACTCAGGGCTTTCTTGTGTTGGACTTAGAAGATGGGGGTTCAAATCCTGGCTCCAAATTAACAGGTTATGCTGAGGAGCAGTAATCAGATCTCCCCATCTATAACTTTAACTTGTAGAACATTAACTTGGTCTGAGGAAGTGTACCTGCACTCGAAGGCTCACGCCTTGAATAAATCTTTGCTGGTGTTAAAGGTGTAATAGGACTCAAGTTTTGTTGTGCTGCTTCAGACCAACACAGCTACCCACTTGAATCTAACCTGTAGATGCAGCCATGGGGTGGTGGGGTGGGAATTCACAGTGAAACCACAAGAGTAAGCCAGAACAGATTTAACCCTCCCCGTCATGTCGCTTCCTCAGCAGAATCTCTCACAACTGTAATCATCTCCACTGACAAGGAATTTTTTTTTATACCTGCGTTTCACTACCCGCAGGAGTCCTAAGGCAGCAAACAAACACCTTTCCCTTCTCCCCACAACAGACACCCTGTGAGGTAGTTAGGGTTAAGAGAGCCCTGAGAGAACTGCTTTGTGAGAACAGATGTAACAGAACTGTGACTGGCCCAGGATCACCCAACTGGCTGCATGTGGAGAAGTGGGGAATCAAACCTGGCTCTCCAGAGTCTGCCACTCTTAACCACTACACCATGCTGGCTCCCACCTGCCTTCGTCATACCAAGGCTAAAAGCAGCTGGGATTTCTACTAGGGAACGAGTGTAGGGGAAAAATTCAAATGTGCCTTGTCTCAATTCAGGCTTCCTCTCTGCTTCTTTTTAAGGTTGATGTGTATGTTGGAAGATCTCACAACACCTTTAACATCATCTACCATTTTTCCTTTAGATGAGGGTTCAAATCTTCCAGCTCACTTTGGGACAAATGATAACTCTCAGCCTAATTCGGTTATGGTAAAGGGAAGGGGAAAGATGGCTATTCTTGTTGCCCTTCAGGACTACAGAGGAGGATAAACATATAATTGTGAGTAAACATTTTTGGAACCCTTAAAAACGTTACCCCTCTGGCTCTGACAAATACTACTTGAATGGGTACGTACCAATAAGAAGACAACGGGACTACCAATGTTCAATGTGTTTTTCTGACATTATCTGATTACAACAACCCTTTAAGGTAGGCCTATATTACTCTCCCAGTATTGCAGAAGGGAATATAGTGAGATAGTGACACAGGTGAGATTTGAAGCAGGGACCACCCTGAACTCTGCTTATTTGCTCAGAGACAAGCTCCATCTTTTAGATCTGTTATAGATGCAGATGATCCCTGCCAAACCCAGAGAAACTTACCAGACTCTATCTCTCCTGAATTTTAGAAAGAAGGTTAAAAAAAATGGCTCTCTTTCTAAAAGCTTGTTCAGCTAGAACACTGAAATCAGACAGATCTTGAAAGGAACAGGAAATTCGGGATGTAAATTCCTACACAGCCATAAATCGGTTCAGAAAAGAGTACAAGCACATTCAATGTGCTGTTCTATTTTTCCCACAGGAGAAGAATCACTCTCAGCCGCACAAGTGATTTTGGCCCACAATGGCTGCTGATTTACTCCTTGTCCGCTCTCAGTTCCGCTCAGGATTTGGAAGGTCATGAACAGGCAGAGGCTGGTGTGCTCCCTCTCCCTTCTTCACTACTTGTGCACCACTTTGCTTCCCGTTTCCTGCTAAGTCGCCATGGCCTCTGAATCAGCAAACCAGGTTCACCACTGAAGGGCAAACAGGAAAGAATCACAGGGCAGTGGGTCCGGTTAGAAACTGAATGCCGGGTATGAGTTAACCAAACCTGACAGAGCACCACAAATGCTGGCAGGGTAGAGGAGCCCCTCCTAGCCACATTTTATTCATTCATTATAGAAAAATTCCTGTGCTGCCTCTCCAAACCTACTGGAGGCGGCTCACAACAATAAAACAAAACCAAGTAAACAGGCAATAAAAACAAAATGCCCAGATGGAAAAGTATAAGTGAAACAAGCCAAGACAACGACACGAAGGACTCCAAGCAACATGTCAATAAAAGCAAACCCAGAGCATAAAAGCACATAAGGTGGAGCCATAAAGCAATCCTGACACACTGTCCTCCCGCACCCAAGAGGGCGACTCCTCACTGAGAAGCAGGCCCCCGTCTTTCCTGCCTCTGTGGAGCCAACCAGCCTTGGTCCCCTTCTGTGCTTCTGCTATTCCACAGGGTCAGCCAAAGAGCATATCTGACTGTGAAGCCAGCTGCAGTGAAAAAGCCCTGGAGCCCAGCAGCCCTCCCAAGTCCAAAAACGCAAACCCATGTGCTGCTGCAGCTGCACCAACCCGTGTCCCTGTTTCTTAATGACACCGTTTATCTCACACATTGGCCCCAAAGGCATCCCTCTTGGTAGGGGGGGGGGGCGCAAGCTGCCCTCAGACACAACAGAGACCTCAAGAAGTGCCATCAGCCTGCTCTTCAGACCCCCTTCTCTGATTTCTCCTTCCAGAAGATTTGTTGGATGACTCATTGTGTGTGTGTGTGGGGGGGGGGGGGGATAAAAGAATGAATCGGGGAAGCAAATCCAGAGTCTTTTGACAGAGGTACACAATTTAGAAGTGGTTCCTTTTACCCTGATCTATTCTTTGGTCAGCTGGGCAGAGAGGTGTGGAAATATTCTGTGGGTGCCTGAGGAGTTGTTGGTGGTGGGGACAGCATTAAAAGGTTGCTCTAGGCTGCCTCCACTGTAATGATACTCTGATTCCAGCATTCCATCTGAGTCTACCAAAACCAACAACCAATGGAAGGCAGTGGAAATCCATGATAAACATGCACAGGGAAAAGCAAAGGGTTGGTAGCCGGGCGGAAGGGTGCCTGGCTGTAGCTTCCCCTCTGTCCAGCAGCTTCAACAATAATAAATAATGACTCATCAGAAAAGGCTACCCAAAACAAGAAAAACCTGACAATAGGAGGACATTACAGTCTTATATACTGGTAACAAAAGTGAGGAAACAGGTATCCTGCCTACCAAAAAGATGAAACCTGAGATCCCAGACACAGGGAGGGGAAAACAGGCCACGGCAAAGAGCCTGGCATCAAAAGAGTTTCATGAACCATTCTGATGTTGCCCACATGCACCGTTCCCTGTGTGGAGACGTCCTCGGCAGTCACCTGTAGGAGCCTCCTGGCAAGGTCCGTCCAGCCCCCTTGGCCTCCCCCACTTTTCAAATGGGAAGACTTGATTCCTTCTCCTCCACCTCCCCCTTGCTCAAGAATCCAGTTCACATCTCTGGTTCAAGGAGACCTTTTCAAACACCAGGATGCCTTCCGGATCCTGCTCCACAAGGAGCCATAAGATATTCACACAGTCCTGGAAGACCTTCAAAACCCTTCAGTTTGCCTGCACTATACAAAAGAAAAATAACTTTTCCATTAGTTGAAGGGAAGGGGGGTGGGGTGGTTGAATCCCCTTCCCCCAAATGCCAACTTAAAAGGTGTTAGAGACTCTTAGTGACTGTGCTACGGGTGGGGAGGAGGGAATGAATCGGAGACGGGCCCAGGATCTGTTCTTTCAAGCTGCTCAACTTTACATTTTCCCCTTCTTTAAGTTGGGGGGCAGGGGGGGGGATGACAACCCTCTGCTGTTTTCCAAGGTCGGCAAAAGTTTGCATGAAACAATTTTTAATTCATGACTTTGACTTCCCAAAATACAGACACTTGTTAACCTTAGAACATCTGCTTGAAACCGAATGTAATTAGCAAGGGAGAGAGCAAAGGAAGATTTGAGCTGGGGGGGGGGGGGCACCTTTCTGTGAAGAGAGGCTGGGAGCTCCAGCATGCTTTGAATACAGAGAGAAGACAGGGGGGGGGGGGGGAACTGGGCTGCTTTCGTGAATCCAGTGGGGCTCTTGCAGACAGAAATATTAATGGAGACATTTAGAGAGCTTGGAAACAAGCTCTTTTAAGCTGCCAGTATAAAGGGTCATACCGTTTCAGACCTGTAGTTCTACTGGGATGGTAAATGCCCTATGCTCTTAGAATCTACTTTCTTTTTTTTAAGTCACTGTGAATATTATTAATGTATTATCTAGTGTCCCCAAACACCTTACATACATTATAGTCTTGTAATCTTACAACAGCCCTGAAAGGTAGGCCAGAATTATCATACCCACACTGCAGATGGGGAAAAGAGAGACAGCTTGCTGGGAACAAAAGGGGAAATTCCTGGGTTGTACCCTTTGGGTGGCCACTTTGGGTGGCCCTCTGGGTGTTATCAGGATGGAACCAAATGGGTCAGAGCTGATTTCAAGTCCTGATTTCATGGACTTTCTTCAGCCTTCAATAGAAGCCATTGGGCAGTATAGCGGTCAGACAAATCCAGGCCTAGTCGGTAGCAATGGAACTGGCTATAAAGTATGTTTCAGGGTGAAACCTGGCATTAACTGCAATGGTTGGTAGCAGCTAAGCAGAGCCTCTTTGACAGGGGACACATTGCAGGGGGAGAGGGCTTGCCTACAGCCACTGCTGTCCCAATCCCACAGGGAATCTGATCCCACATCTGCAACATAATATATTTGGGTCCTGGGCCGCTATTCGGTTCTCTCTAAGGATCCTTGCTACATAAGAAAGACCCTCATTTTAGAGGTGGATGGGGTGGCTACAGCAAGCCAATAAGAGAATGTTGTTGTTGTTGTTGTTGTTGTTCTTCAATTTATATCCCGCCACTCCCCAGCAGGCTCGTGGCGGGTATTTACAAACGATCTCAGCAATTCGATTTGGATCTCTGCTTCTAAAGGGCCAGTAAATAGGTAGGAGGATCCTCCAACACCACTTTTATTTTTTGTAGAAACAGCCCCTCCAGTGTGCCGAGTGCCACAAGGTGAACCCTTGGTGCAGCAAGACTCCGCTCCCACTGGGGCACATCAGTAACTTTCTTAACCTGCCCTTGGCCCCTTTTCATTTCCCACACGCCATCTCAACTCCACAGTGGGAGGGGGAGGGCTACTGTGCAAGCAGCACACCAGACTACAAACGGAATATCTTGCTGCACCAGAGTGCTCCCTGCCAGTTATGCTGGGCTTCCCTAGATACTCCACAGACTGCTCTGATGAGTGGGAAAATTCAATATGCCCAGGGCTGTGTATATTGTGAATTTAAAAGATTTATTTTTTAAAAAAAGAGCAGGGGGGTGGAATAAAGGAGAAATTCAAATTCTGCATCCAAGTAAATCATCTTCTGTACCAAGAACATCTGAATTGCACGGCTGCTCTTTGGGTGTCATTGATTCCGCAATCTTTTTACCATTTTATGCAATTTTGCTACACATCTTAAAAGGTATACTGGGCACCAGTGTTCTTCCCACTGGACCTCTGGGATTAATATTTTATTTATTTAGGGAAACAGTACATTACCTTTCGTTTCTAAATAATTCTCAAAATGGCTCAGTATGTATTTTTTTTTTGTAAAAAGAACCACCAGCACAAATATGTACATATAGCAGTTTCTCAAAAAGAAGCCAGTTACAATAAGAACAAACAACAACCTGCAGTGAAAGTGAAAATCATTTTTTAGAAAAGAGTCCTGCCAAGTCTGGAGAAGGTCAGAACTGAAGAAATGGACAAACTTCAAGGGGCAAGATGTTCCACAGTTCAGAGGTCCCAGCTCAAAAAGTCCTCCTCAGTTCAACTAACACAAGGCCTGCAAAGCAAGGCACCAACACATAGCTAGGGTCGTGGGAGCAGATGGGACCCTCCAAGAACCCTGGTCCCATGCCACGGTTCGACAGCTCTGATAGCGCCCAAGATTTCCGCTCACATGGCCCAGATATTTCTAAGCACATCTTTGTAAACATGAAGGCTAGAATCCCCCTCCCCCCAACCCCATTCAGAAATGAAGGCAGACATTCTGAGAACTCTGTGGCCAATTATCACATCCTGTGCTTTTCCCCCCCTTCAGTTTTGGCTAGAAGAGGGGCTCACACGGGGTCTTGGATAGACCCATCCTGGAAAACTACAGAGAAATGGTGTGCAAAGTGTGTAGTGACAGCTAGGGGACTGTAAATGGATGAGTTAAAAAACACATCCCGCCCACTGACCAAAGGCTGCTGCTTCAGCTCCTCACCCATCAGAATTGCAGGACCTTCCCCACCAAGCGGCTAATGCATCCCAGCCGGTGCTCTCCCATTCCACACTTTCCAGTGAACAAAACAGTTGCATTTGTCTTTTCCGTAAATGTCCTCAGAGACAAAGGCGAAGAATGATCATTGCTGCTTGTTTCTCCCTCCCATCATCTAATGGACGAAGCAGCCCTTAGTTGTATCCCCCCCCACCCTCCTTGCAGGAAGGATTGCTTGCTATTTCCTGCCTGGAGAAACAACAGCCTAGTGCAGTCATGGCCTTGATTTCAGTGGCATTGAAACCACCACCTGGACACCAGTGCATGGATGCAAGGCTGGCCTGTTTAGCACTGGGTTGCCAAGCTGAGCTCCCAGAGGACTCTGAAGTTCCCCAGAGGCCAGTCAAAGAGGTTCTCCACCTGGAAATCTGCCAATTCTGAACAGTTTTCTCTGAACAGCAACATTGCCCACCATGGCTGATCTCCCCCTTTATGATGCACCTGAAGGAAAGTGGGTTGTGCAGGCAATGTGCTAGAGTCCCTGGGCAGATGAGTCAATATGCATCTCTCCCTGCCCCCCCCTCCCCAAAAAAAGAAGATTGATCAGAAATAGTAGCATTAGTCTGTTCACAAGGATGGCAGGCTCAAATAAGAACAAGCAGCCCTGCTGGATCAAGCCAAAGATCCATCCCATTTTCCAAAGTGACCAAGCAGAGACCTCCAAGCAGAGACCTCTAAGGAGGCATGGAGGCCCAAGGATTCTCCTGTTGCTGACCCACAACAATTGGCATTCAGAGATATTCTGCCTCTGAGCTGGTTTCATTTAGCCGTTGTACCAAATTGCCAAGGATGATCCTGTGCTCAGTGACTTTGTCCTAATGATAGTCATCTAAGCAAGTGGGCAATCCTACAACTTGTAGCAAAGAGTTCCAGAAGTTAATGTTGCCTTGCTTGAAGAAGTGCTTCCTTTTGTCTGTCCTGAATCTAACCACTCCCTTAGCCTGCAGTTCTCCCCTAAATTCCCCACAAAGGATAAATCTGAAGGAGGCTGGAACTGTTCCAATAGTGGCCGTACGCTATATCCCGAACAGTACTGGAGACCAAAAGAAAAGACAGGACCACTGTTGACACTGTGAAACGTTCCTTTTCACTCATCTGTCAGAGTACACTATCTGGTTCCTGCTCCTAGATTTACACAGCTGAGATGGGTGTGCTCAAAACAACATCTATTTAGTAACAAGCAGATAAAGGGGTGGGAACAACCAGTTTCAGGACAAGGGAGCTCATGCAGTCTATACTTCTAGCCAACAAACAATACTAAGAAGAGACTTCACCCCATGAGACTAAACCAGCCCACAAAATTATGGGGTGGGGAGACCATTCCATTGCAATGTAAACAATAAACTACACGAATTTGAAATGAGCTATCAGAGGAGTTCACCATCTAGACTGGAGTCCGCCAAGGAGAAATGGCCTCTCCCCTAATTTTTAACATTCTAGTTGATGCCATTATGAGAAAAGAACAGACATCGAGTTTAATATGGCCAAAACAACTTCCTGACAGATCTAATGTTTGCAGATGATAGTGCCATATTTGCCAATAGAGATACAGAGGCTACTAACATCAGTGGTCCCCAACCCCCGGTCCGTGGATAAGTCAGTACCGGGCCGTGGCTCCTCCTTGTCCCACTCCCCGGCTGCTGCCTTGGGGGCTGCCCTGCCTCTCTGCCGCTGGCTCTCCAGTGGCTGCCATGGCTGGGGCTCCCCCTCGGTGTGGCACTGCACAGCTGCTGCTGGCAGCGCCCCCCAGCGGGCGGTGGGAATTCAGGGGCACCAGCGGGAAAGCAAGTGGAGCAGGGGCTCAGGTGGCGGCAACATCCCTCGGCAAACGACTACCCCCCCCCCGGGCCTCAGTAAAATTGTCAAGTGTTGACCAGTCCCTGGTGATAAAAAGGTTGGGGACCACTGCTCTATGACATTGCCTACATTAGCCAATCTTACAGCTTAAAAATAAAGGTGAACAAAACCAAAGTCATAACCACAGATGGATCACAGACAAAAGTATACCTCAACAGAGCCCAAATTGAGCAAGCCAAAGAATTTAAATACTGATGCTCATTGATGCAAGAAAAGAAAGTGTCATCTACCACAGAATACCACAATAGGATTGGCCACGCAACATCGCCCTATGCCTTTGTGCTCTGCGGGTGAGAATCTACTGGTTGTTCCTGGCCCTAGGGAAGCGTGCCTAGCCTCAACCAGGGCCAGGGCCTTTTCGGTCCTGGCCCCTACCTGGTGGAATGAGCTCCTAGTTGAGCTGCAGGCCCTGCGGGATCTTCCAGCGTTCCACAGGGCCTGCAAAACGGAGCTCTTCCACCAGGTCTATGGTTGAGGCTGGGGTTGGCGAGGTACATCTCCTGCCCCCTGGGTTTTTGAAGTGAACATCGTTGGACCTCCTTTCCACCCTCCTTAGTAATAAGGGGTAGGAAGGGGATTTTTTTCCACCATGTTGTGATGGATTTTAAGTCTTTTAATGGGTTTTTAAAGACATTGTGACTCGCCTAGAGCTGCTTAGGGAGTGGTGGAAAATAAATAAATAAATAAATAAATAAATAAATAAATAAATCAGCCTTTGCTACACTCAAATGGTGCCTTTGTAAGAAGACAAGCATCTCTCATGACCAAAGATCATCTCTTCTGGACACTAATCCTGCCAATCCTCCTATATGGATCACAGACTTTACTAAAACATGACATAAATAAACGTGAGACCTTCTAAATGTAAAGCCTGAGGCAGATTCTGGGTGTCTCTCTATGCGATCTTAATAGAAACAAGGCAATTCATACAAGATGTGACAAACAGCTGCTATTTAAAGAAGAAATCCAAAAGCGCAGAGTGCAATGCTTTGGCCACATCTGCAGAAGGAACACCAGCAGACCGCCTCATCAATTCTTCTGGCAAGAACAACCAACTGAATGGAAGAGCCAACAACTGGTGCCAAAGAAAACATGGCTGAAACAGATCAAGAAAGACCTTAGAAACCAGCGACTGACTATCCACAAGGCCCAAACTACTGCCACCAATCGCCAAGAGTGGAAACATATTATAAACAAGGCAGAAAAATCCAGCGGCACCTACAGCAGCGTATTGGCTGAGCGGACAAACCAATTGCCAGCTAAAGAAGAAGAAGAAGAAGAAGAAGAAGAAGAAGAAGAAGAAGAAGAAGAAGAAGAAGAAGAAGAAGAAGAAGAAGAAGAAGAAGAAGAAGAAGAAACTATATGCACTGTTCTACAATTGCAGACAAGCTCTACTATTTGGGGAGGAAAGTTATCTCTCTCCACTTCCCACATTCTGTCCACAATTTTATAATTCCCTATCGTATCTGGCCCTTGTCTTTCATAGATTAAAAAGCCCAAACTTCTGTCGTACAGAGGGTGCTCTCCAGCCTCTTGATCTTTGAGAAATCAAGTATTTTGGCAAAAAATACATCAGGGAATCCCAGGGAGAATTTAGGGAACTTGCAGTTTGTAACCCCTGTCAGACTGCAGGCTATGGCAGCTCACTTCATGCTCTTGAGCCAGGAGTGTATTTCATGTGTCCCCCCGCCTTCCATCCACAATTGAATGCACTGGATCGGCAGTTGTACTATCATGAGATGTCAGCTTCACAGATTTATTTATTTTATCTTATTCTTTATTAATCACATTTGTATATTGCCCTCTCCTAAGGCTCATCCTCTTGATCCCCAAGGGTGTTTCTCAGGCTGCTGGGAAGCCACATCCCCAAAGGCTGCAATCTGACAAAATTTCCCATTCCTTAATCCTGCAGCGCACCCAGCCCCGTGTCGTTTGCAAAACCTGCAAGCCGAGAAGAGATGGCGGCTGGATCCCCGGGGTCAATTATCCCCTATCGTCAGACAAAGCCCAGGCTCTGTAATAGGGCCCTTAAAAAGACGAACGGTGGGTCCGAGTCGTAAATTTAGGCAGGCGGCATTAAAAGCTTCGGCTTCTCAATGGAAACACTTACGAGTGTGGGGCACGTTAACTGTTCAATCCATACATATATATATGTTTTAAAAAGAGAGTCTCTTTCGCACGGAGGATAACCTCCCATGTAAATTTATAGGCCTGTTGCTGCTGGCGCTTCCACTCTTATTTAATTTCAACTTGCTTTATAGCAGGCAGGTAAATCCCAGCCAGCAGCACTTTCCAAAGTAATTCCGCTTAAATGCAGAGCAGCGAGAAGCGTCTGGCGTCAGGGGCCCAGAAGGGACTCTAGTCGAGAGCTCTCCTCTCTCCCGCAGGTCTGTCCATGAAACCGTCGCTTTCAAAACCAGGCTCCCTGTCCCCGGGCCCAACACCACCAACCTGCACCATTGGTCTATCCCACCTCTTCTTCAGTTTGGTGTAGTGGTTAGGAGTGCGGACTTCTAATCTGGCATGCCAGGTTCGATTCTGCACTCCCCCACATGCAGCCAGCTGGGTGACCTTGGGCTCGCCATGGCACTGATAAAACTGTTCTGACTGAGCAGGAATATCAGGGCTCTCTCAGCCTCACCCACCCCACAGGGTGTCTATTGTGGGGAGAGGAATGGGAAGGCGACTGTAAGCCGCTTTGAGCCTCCTTCGGGTAGGGAAAAGCGGCATATAAGAACCAACTCTTCTTCTTCTTCTTCAAGATGCAGCATACGCCAGCTTCCTTCCCCCATTTTACCAGCTCAGCTGTGATACAACGTATACTCCTTGGAACCCGGCTGATCAGGGATTCGAATTCAAGCCTGAGCCGGCAACGTCCAGCATTCATGCCACACTAGATCTCAGGATCAGTACTTTCAGCAGAATTCAGTAGTAAACCTTTCTTCAAACTGAAAGCCTGAAGCTGCCTTATCCTGAGTAAGAGACCATTAAATAAGCAAATTCGAAGTCAGTATCGTCTGCTCTGACAGGGTCTCAGTCTCTTTCACGTCACCTACTGTCTGTTCTTTTTAACTGGGGGTGCCTGGGATTGAACCTGGGATCCCCCACACGTAAAATTGATACGGCCAGGCCACCTTCCCCCACTGTTACGGATGGCAGAAAGATAATACACCATGAAGTAACGCTTAGAATGGTCTTCCAAATGTGCTCTTGGCCGAGGACCAGCATTACAAAAAAAAAAAAAAAAAAAACCTGCATCACTTGATTCTGCTGAACTGGCATTATCCTCCTTCCCAGAATTTCACAAACAGGACATGCTGATGGTCATTTCCTGTTTGTTCTGGCACTCCAAGATACACTGCCTCTATACCCGGAGTTCCTTTTCAATGTCATGTAGTAGCCACTGGCCGACATAATTTTTGTGATCGTTCTATGATCTGCCAAGACAGCTAAAAATTACTTGCTACGTTCACAAGCGGTTGACCTGATTCAGAGGATAATGCTTTGATGACCTGCTTGTGGGCTCCCCAAAATTTTGAGGGTAATCAAATAATGACAGAATCAATGGACCCTGATTCTAATCCAGCAGGGCTCTTATATTTTCCCTGGATTTCTTTAGTCTTTTGAGAGAACATTGTTGGTGGTTATAGCGTGTATTGTAAGAAAAGTCACATGCATTAATCCAGAGGCCCTCATGTGCTCTGATGTTCCCGAACATGAAGGTCATCCTATTCACTTACAGCAGAAAGGACAGATCCCTGTGTGAAAAGACATATATGCAAAGGCTACCTCCTGGAATGGTGCTGCTCTTGCAAGTAATTCTGTCCTCTACCCCAGGGGTAGTCAACCTGCGGTCCTCCAGATGTCCATGGACTACAATTCCCATGAGCCCCTGCCAGCATTTGCAGGGCTCATGGGAATTGTAGTCTATGGACATCTGAAGGACCACAGGTTAACTACCCCTGCTCTACCCTGTCCTGAAACAATACCAGAAAAGAGTAAACAAAAACCATTATACCAGAGTATCTAGCAAGCTGTTAAATACCTCAAACTCCATGTGAAAATCAAGGCTACAAACCTGTATATTAGAAGAGGTTGGTTTTTATATGCCACTTTTCTCTACCGGAAGGAGTCTCAAAGGGGCCTTCCTGTTCCTCTTCCCATAACAGACACCCTGTGAGGTACATGAGGCCGAGAGAACTCTGACAACTGCTCAGTGAGAACAGCTCTAACAGGACTGTGACTAGCTCAAGGTCACCAAGCTGGCTGCATGTGGAGGAGGAGCAGGGAATCAAACCCGGCTTGCCGGATTAGAAGCCGCGGTCCTTAACCACTACACCACGCTGCCTCTCTATTACGTGCTTGGGATTTCCTTGGTAGAATCTATACTTGGATGGGAGACCACTGAGAAAGGCTAGGGTTACTACTCAGAGGCAGTCAATGGCAAACTACTTCTGCTCATCTCTTGCCTGGAAAATACTACGGGGTTGCCATAAGTCGATGGCAGCTTGTCAACACACTTTACACACACACGCTCCACGCAGCCCAGTGGGACTTACCCCCAAGTGCCCACACCTAAGGCAACTCAAGTGCAACTCTACGCCAGGCTCGGAAGGAACAACTCACAAAGCAGCCACAGAAGAGGCAATCCCCCCAGAGGTCAGAAGCTGATACAACCTGGCCGAGAGCCGCATCTTCCTGCCTGAGGAGTACTGCCCTCTCCAACACATTGCTCACAGCGTCCTTCCACCACGCGAGGAAAAGAAAAGATAGCTGAGTTCTCGGTTTCCTCTGGATTTGTATTCCACCCGCTTATCGGCAAGCAGGAAAGTCAGGGCTAACAGCCAGGATTAATTTCCCCGTGGCTTGCCAAGCGGACACCCCCCCTCCCCGATTCCATCATTTATCATTCCACAATCCACCCTACAAAAATATTCCTCCACCTCCTCATTGTTGACACAACTGGAGAGGACAGTGATGAAACCTTTTCACGTGGTATCTTCTGGCCAGCCAACATATCAAAACCTTGCCGCATCTTGCATCTGTCTGTCTCTCTCGGGAATGGGGATGCCTCCAGACCTCACTCTCCTGTCTCAATGGAGCTTGTGCCTCTTACTCCACATAGCCTCACCTCCTGCCCCCCCCCCCACTCCCCCTTCCAATGTTTGCAAAGCCTTTGCTGCAGAACTGGTTTTCCGCTCCAAAGCCTTACCCTGGAGCATGTGAAGCAATGAAAATAATGGCTGTTATTGTTGACATTGTGCCTGCAGTTTACCTGGCACGGAGTTGCCGGATCCTGACTCAGAACTCTGGCCCTTCCAGCCTGGTGTTTTCCGTATACAGACAAGCTTGTGTGGTCTCTCCATTGTTGCTGTGGCTGCCGACATAGTAAAGTGGGCAGCACAGGTTCCACATGGCAGGTTTCCCAGCATTTCCCCCGCTTTAGTACCCTATGGCCATCACTTTCCCTCCAGAGAGCTTTTTCATTTAAAAAAATCTGCAATTGACATTTAATTACAGTGTTATGATGCTATCACTATCCTTTTATCAGGTTCTCTCAGTTTCCAGGTTTTATTTTTAAAAGCATGTCTCCAGCGCGTTTCTTTGTGGAGATATAAAGGGAAAGGTATATCTTCCCAATGAAAAGGGCGAGAGGCTTTTTTTTTAAATGAAAGATGGGAATTCAGAGAGCTTGATGGACAGGTTGTTATTACGTTATAACACTAACAATACATTAGCTGGTGATTTTGTTTAAAGCCCTCCTGTGGTTGAGCTTGGGTGCCTGGGGCAGTGGAAATGGTGTGGATGACAATGGGACCAGTAAAATGCAGGCTTTCCTACCTACATGGGTGCCACCCCAGTTTGGCAGTGAACTTTCTCAAAACTTAGGAGCAAAACGGCCTTGGTAAAGCTCACAGGGAAAGAAGGGGGGAAAGATGGGAGGCACACAGTAGCACCATAATGCTGTGGGAAAGCAGGGGGGAAACCCTGCTACCTAATAGCACCAATGCTAGGTCAGACAACCTGGGTATGATTGACCTGCATGGTCTGCTCTGACCAGTAGCAGCTCTCCAGGGTCTCAAGCAGGAAAATGCTTTCCCCAACTCTTGAGATGCTTCAACTTAGCCCAGAACCCACTTTATATACAGAGCAGAGGAACATATGGAGCTGCCTCTTCTCAAGTCAGGCTGTGGGGTCATCATCTGGGATGGACAGTGTCCCTCCAGGGACTCACCTGACCCTTGCTACCTGAGATCAGGATTTCCTGTCTTCACATCCCTCTTAATTTCAAAGAATGGCTTGGAATTATGCATCAGCCCTTCCCTTCCCTTTTCTAGCATTGCTTCTTTTTCTTTGTCAATTATTGCAGTCTCGCTTCTTAATTTCTCCTCATGCCTGTGACTTCTCCCACTGGTATACCATCTCCCATCTCAGAATGATCCTACCGACGCGTTTTGCAGGCTGTACAGTCAGCTCTTTCGGGATACGCACAGAGGCATATTACAGAAGCGGACTCGATATTATACCCCTGTCGGACGGCTCGGAACATTCTGTTTCCCCGCTTTGGAATTCTTAAACCTCATATCAATTTTAGAGTTCATTATTTCCTACTGGCAACGGGAGCGGGGACGCAGACAGCTGGCAAGCGGTGGGAAGGAGAGAAAGGTTCAATTTATCTACCCATTTTTTTTAAAAAACAACCTCACACTGGAATGCATTTTCCCCGGTTAACATCTAGCCTCACAGAAACTCACGACTCTCCTGCCTGATGCTGGGTGTGAATCTCTCCCTGTAGGCACGTGGGGGAAACTTCTCGGGAGCATCTGTCGGCACACAAACACAGCCCGACCTAACTTGCTATTTGGGCTGTTGATAAGGAGGCCTCTTCAGACTAGCAGTTGAAACGCTATTAGAAACGGGAGAGCGACACAACTCTGCTCTCTTATCAGGCAATCGCTACTTGCAATGCCTTGACATAAATCTACGGCGCAGCTGCAGTCTGACGCGAACACTTCGGTTTGCTCCAGTACCGAATAAGGATGACTGAAGGAGCCAGAAGAAGTATGGGAAACGCTCCCCAGCTAATCAGCGGCCTTCCTGAAGGGGGGCAGTGGCTAAAGAGGCTGGCTTTTCAGTTTAGGAAAGAGTCATCATAACAGAAGATGCGATAGAGCAGCCTCTCTCAACTTTTTTACCATTGAGAAAGCTCTGAAACATCCTTCAGGCTTTGAGAAACCCCAGAAGTGGCAAGATCGTGCAGAATGTTGTTGGGATGCAGAGCTGTGTACACACCCACCTGGGGCCCTTTCCCTTCCCACCCCCTCCAGGCCCTTCAGTGGCTATTTTGGGAGGGCCGGATGGGTCAACATGGCCATATATGGTCCTTTTAAATCTATGGCCTAATATTAAATCGCTCCTAAAGAAAAAGCTCTGGACTGCAGGAGATGGGGGATGCCATCTTTTATGTCTTTTATGTCCGGGGATTCTAAGGGTTGTTCTTTTATTCATTTATTCTAAACTGCGATGAGTCTTTGAGAGCAGTGGTATATACATTAACATATAAACAAGCAAACAAGCAAACAAGCATACAAATAAATGTCACCTCGCCAGGAGTGGCAGGGTGTAAGTCATGAAAATAAATAAATAAAAATAAATGTTTAACAAATGTTAAAAATGTATAAAAATAAATTAACTCCCACCCATTTGAGTAATCCTTCCGGGGCTGTCAAGAAGCCCCAGGGCTTCATGAAACCCTGGTTGAGAAAGCCTGCGATAGAGGGTTACAAATTTATAAATGGTGAAGGAAGAGTTGATGGAGAGACCTTTTTCTCCCCAAATACTAGAACTTGAGGGCACCCCATATAATGGATACGCCATAGATTAAAAATGAGCAAACACAAGTCATATTTTACAAAACATATACAATTAAGTTACGGAACTTGTTGCTTCCTACTCGTGGAATATAGATATCTGTGGCTATTTACACTAATTGATAAATGGAGCCTCCTTGTTCAGGGGCACTGGATCTTGGAATAATAGTAGGGGAAGGTTTCTTCTGCGCTTCCAAGAGGCATTTGGCAGTCACTATTGATCTGACCCAGCAAATCTTCTCATATGTTAAGCACAAATCCGGGGGAAATGCAGCTGCTGTAGGATGGAATGGGAGGCACATTAATGTGGGCTTATGAAAAATTAATTGTTTCAAACCAGCAATTGCTGCCAAAGTGAACTGCAGCCCAGAATGTGCACACTACAGCCCAGTTCCACAAGGCAGTTTTGGAGACTGGGAAAACAGGAAAATATTCAATTGCACTCCTAATCAACTCCCTTAAGAAGCCTCACTGGATCACCCTGACCACAGTCCTGTTTCCAGCAGTGGGTGGCAAGATGCTCCTGGAAGCCGACAAGCGGAGCACAACACTGAGGGGCTTCCTTGTTATCTTCCTCCAGCAGGGGTACTCGACCTCTGAACATGGAGGCTCCACTTAGCTATCATGACCGTGAGCCATTGATAACCCCCTCCTCCACAAATGGGGCAGCTCCCTTTTAAAGCCAGAAGCTGCCTTCGTATTGATATTCTGGAGCAGGGGTAGTCAAACTGCAGCTCTCCAGATGTCCATGGACTACAATTCCCAGGAGCCCCTGCCAGCTTTTGCTGGCAGGGGCTCCTGGGAATTGTAGTCCATGGACATCTGGAGGGCCGCAGTTTGACTACCCCTGTTCTGGAGAGTGGTGGTGGTTGTGAATCCCCGAAATTCATTCTGGATTTCCATATGTGCAGTGCCTGCTGGATTGTTAGCACATAGTGACTAAAGCCAAGCGTGGTCAGCAGGGGGTCAGACTTCCTTCCTGTAGATGCAGTGGGACTCCTTTGTTCCAGCCGCCCTGTCTCGACATTCAAGATCTGGGCCTCGTCATCAAGGGGGATGGAGGAGCTGCTTAGTATTGGCTAAAAACAGCTGGGATGCAGGCCAGCAGGTGGGACTTCTGAACTGCCAGAGTGCCTGGCGATTGGGAGGCTGATTGACAGGACCCCCCCCCCTTTCAAGTTGTGCAGCACAAGGGACCTTGCTAGGCAGTTCCAATATGGCAAGGACAATGAGATTTATTTACATGTGAACAGGAAAGCAAATCAAGGGGGAACTTGTCCTCCAGCTTCATCTTGCACAAGAAAAAGCTTCTGTTCCATGACCACTTCTTTGCCAACTCCCCACTCCACCCTCCCAGTCACCCATCCACTTTGCGGATCTTTACGGTTGCAAAGTTATTTATTTATAATTTTGCTTCTCTTCACAGCTCATTACACAATGCATGTTATCAATTATGCATTACAAATTCTACCAACCTATGCCCATAAATAACCCATTATTCCATTATGCATAGCTTCCGTTCCCCCTCCCCCTTCGCTACTAATTCATTACTAACCAGACTGGATCCAATCCACTTATGCATCCCCAAACGGCATTTCCATAGGAAGATCCTGGTGGAAGTAATTATTCCGATATAATAGAAAAACACAATATTCCCAGTTTAATAATCTTTCCTCTTCCTTTCCCTGTCTTTTCCGAATTGAACCAAATGAATCATATACAAACTCATATCCCAAGACAGTCTTCAACCAATTTTTAAGCCAAGGACCACAACTGTCTTTCCGTTTAAAAGTTCCCCCCCAATCCTTGGCATTATTATTATTCACTATTTCCTGATGCCTTTTATCATCTTTATAGCCTTAAAATTTACTGGAATCTCTGCTAAGGCTATGAACCTACTAGATTTAAAAGACATGATTTCTCAAACAGGGAACCTCATTTCCCTTCTCCTTCAGAGATGGGAAAATATGCCTGATTTCAGCCGGGAAACTGGCCAATCGCAAGTCTTGACATGCTAACAAAACACAGCAAGGGTTGCAGTCCCCCATCATTCCTCAGCACTCAGAGGTTGGTTAATTAATTATATTTATATGCCGCCCTCGCTTTCGGCTCAGGGTGGTTTACACCGTAACTCTCACAAAGCAATACACCACAATAAACCTCTTGATTCAACTACAAACACATTTAACAGTGAAAACGTGTATCAAAACAGTGTTATTTGACAATCAACAATTTAGTTTGTCTGCATTGTGGTTCCGTTCTTCTGTTGGTGCAGTCGATGGGAGCTTCTGGTTAATGGTTGGTGGCTTGTTTACTTGCCTTGAGCAAATGCCTGGTGGAAGAGCTCCTTTTTGCAGGCCTTGTGGAATTGTTTTAGCTCCAGCAGGGCCCTGATGTCATCTGGGAGCTCCCCCAGGTGGGACCAAGACTGAGAAAGCCCTAGCTTTAGTCGTTGACAGACCAACTTCCCTGGGGCCTCTATTTTTTGTTCTCAAGGAGAATAGTGAATGGTAGAAAATCTGTGACACTCCATGGCTCTGTCCACGCACTGTAGCAACGGAAGAAATTGCACCCAGTCCGCTCATGGGTTTGATTAATACAAGTTACAGAATTACACTTTTCTTAGCACAGATTTTGAGTTTTTCTGGAGCTGCACAGAGTGCAGCCAAATCTATGAAGCACCCTGATGGATGAGACTAATACAGCATCCCATGTCCTGCCGTAGACAGCTAGATGTTCAGTAGGACATGGTACCAGCCCCTTCCCAAACTGGTGCTGAAAAGTTACATCGCCTCTGAAAAATGGAAGCTCTAGTTACCTGCAATGCTAATGGCCATTGACTCTCTCTCTCCCTTCTGCTTTTAAAGACATCTAACCTAAAAGCAAAGAGCCTCTTGTGGCGCAGAGTGGTAAGGCAGCAGACATGTAGTCTGAAGCTCTGCCCATGAGGCTGGGAGTTCAATCCCAGCAGCCGGTTCAAGGTTGACTCAGCCTTCCATCCTTCAAAGGTCGGTAAAATGAGTACCCAGCTAGCTGGGGGGTAAACGGTAATGACTGGGGAAGGGAATGGCAAACCATCCCGTATTGAGTCTGCCATGAAAACGCTGGAGGGCATCACCCCAAGGGTCAGACATGACTCGGTGCTTGCACAAGGGATACCTTTACCTTAACCTAAAAGCCATCCCTACATCTAGTGGTAGGGATCTGCATGTCTTAAGTACGTATGGGATGAAGATGTCCTGGAGCTACCACCCATCCAATTTCACTGGGTGCTTCCAAATTCTAGTATTTTAGGGATAATGAAACTTTTCTCTAACCACTTTCTCTACACCATGCATAATTCTACAAATCTCTGTGCCGTTCACTGTGCACTGCATTTTTTTTCTAAACTGAAAAGCATTCTGTCCTCCTCGGTGAAGCAGAAGATTTGTTTCTTACCATCGAGATACAAACAGACAGAGGGATACCACTCTGCACCAAGGAAAGACTCACAGGGCCAAATGAGGCTTCCTATTTCTACCAGAAGGTTCAGGTTCTAGTTTATTTCTACTCCATGCAATCTGGTCCTTATAGCACTGAAAGGTGGATGGTACCATCCTGTAGTCCAGGGGTAGTCAACCTGTGGTCCTCCAGATGTTCATGGACTACAATTCCCATGAGCCCCTGCCAGCTGGCAGGGGCTCATGGGAATTGTAGTCCATGAACACCTGGAGGACCACAGGTTGACTAGCCCTGCGTGTAGTCCACCAGACCCTGATGGTCAGGCAGGCTCTCTCTCCTCTGCCCTGCTCTTTCCTCCTCATCCCTCACCGCCCCATCGCATTTTCCCAATACACTGGAGTGGGTTGTTATTGTTGTTGGCGTTCTGCAAATTACAGGCTATAAAGAATTAACGGACAATTATGAATCAATTTTCTTGCTGGAAAAACAGACATGTTGCATGGGGGCAGCTTTTCAAAAGAAAAGTAATTAGTTTGGTTCACATTTTAATCTTCAGAAAATTAGAGAAGGGTTGGTTCTTTTGTCTGCTAAGAGACCAGTTCAAATGTGTGTGTCTGCACACACACACACCCACACAGAGTACACATTGGCATCGTTACAGTGAAATACTGCTCAGGTGGTACATTAGCTAAAGTCTGACTCTTGTGTAATGTTCTCTGCACACAGAAAACTAGCCTGCAACGCAGGCTGCAGTCTTTTGAGTTCTCTGGATTCCTTGAATGGCTGGATATTAAATGAGGAAGGGATTGTTTAGCATTACAGAGATTTGGCAGACTTTTAGTTTTTCTTTTTTAAGCATGGTCCCTCCATTGTCTGTTTCTTGGTTCCAAAAGCATGCATTCCAACATCGTAACCCTGCCTCTGCATACCTGCTCAGCTGGCAAGATAAGGCTGAAGACCACAGTCTGATGAAGAGCTACGGAGAACTCTAAAGCTTGCAAGTTGTTTTGTGCCATTTTGATTGCCCCTTATACAAAGTTATTACGTGGCTTTTGTTTTTGAATCATGCATATCTGGATAGCATGATCGAGACTGGGGAGGGGGAGGGATACCCTGGGTTCTGTACTTTGAGTGGGCCTCCTCAGCCACAAGCCAGGAAGTCTCTCCTGCTGTCAGAAATGTTCCAGTGAGCTCTGTGCATAACCAGGCAGAGTGCTTCCCCTTCCCCCAGTCCAGTAGAAACCCTAGCAAAGATCCCCGGGAGCTGTCAGCTCTGGGTAGGCAAAGACCTGCAGTAGGGTAGGGAAATACCTGGAGGAATTGGGAGGTGGAGACTGGGCAGGGTGGGGATTGATGAGGGAAGGGGTCTCAGCAGGATATAATTTCATACAGACAACCCTCCAAATCAGCTGTTTCATCTGCAGTAACTAATGTCGGATGTCTAGAAATCAATTGTAATATTGGGAGATCTTCAGGTCCCACCTGGAGGTTGGCCACCCTAGTTGCCACCCGTGGGGTGGGAGTGGGGGTGGAAAACCTTCATTTCCCTGTTTGATTCTTGATCCTTCAAGGCCAACATAAAAACATCCAGAACTTTGTTTTTCCTTCAAAAGCCAACTCAATACCTCCAGGGAAACTTTTATTGAAACATGTAGCAGATTCAGGTCACTGGTTTACAGCCAGCCCCCTTTGGATGGCGACAGAAATGCCCCGCTTTTGATAAATGCTCAGTCGCCTGTGCAAATTTAATTGGTCTCTGTCTTGGTTTTGTCTTGGAGGAAGGGTTTTTGCAAGCCCCCTCTCACTTCCCCCATCACATCCAAGGGTCTTTTTTATTGCTAGCCTAGACAAAGCAGGCCCTGAGATTTTGCCCTGGTGCAAACTGGCCTTTGGTGATCCATACGTGCCACCCCCTTTGCAGAAAGAGAAAACCAACTGCATATCTAATACTTGAGCGATAATTCTTGAACGAAGTTTGAGCCCTGTGGCACTCTTGAGACCAACCAAGTTTTGTGTAAGGTATGTGCTTCCACGTGCACGCGCTCTTCCTCAGATACAACGAAAGGGAAGTGAGCAGTCTACACAAATAGGAAGAGGGCTGAGCAGTAAATTAGCAAAGAGCATAATGAAGAAGTAACAGCTAAGGCAGTGGTTCTCAACCTTCCGAATGCTGTGACCCTTTAATACAGCTCCTCATGTTCTGGTGAACCCCAACCATAAAATTAGGCAAGTGTTCTTTCATAGAAATTAAACCGGAACTGACCAATGGCATGAAGATCCATTGTTCATGATTGTATATAAACTGATTTTTCCCCCCTGGGGTTTCTCAGTTCAGTTCTGCCTCTTGTCCCACCATGCCGATCTCACTCTTTTCCACTGCTCCAGACAGACAAACACTCTATCTCAATCTACCTCGCAAGGCTGTTGTGTAGATGCTCCCCCCCCAACCAAGCTGCTTGCCCTGCCGTGACCCCTGTAAAATACCCGTTTGATCCCCAAAAGGGTCCTGACCCCCAGGTTGAGAACCACTGATCTAAGGAGATAAACTAATTATTGAAATTGATTTCACCTTAAGAAAAGGTGTCTGAATGTGTATTTTCCTAATTTCCTAGCAGGGTAGCTATTACAGTCTGTTCCTGCAAACAGCAGAGATGGGGTTGGGGAGTGACACCTTAAAGATGAATGGATTTTTTATGGCAGACGTTTTTGTGGGCTAGAGGCCACTATCAGCTGCCACATGCAACTAAGCTCTTTCTGCCGAGTATAGGAGCAGCTGGTACAATTGCCACCCCGAATCTGCAACTAAACACCACTGCTGTTCTAAGTGGCAGGAAAAATGGCAGGAAGACAGCAAAGGAAGATAGGGAAAAAGTCAGACTGGATTGGGATGCAGCAAATCACACACACACACACACACACACACACATACACACACACACACACAGGCCTTTATGTTCTGCCACCATGCCAAAGTTTAACCCTCTCCTTTGAAGAAGAGCCAAGCCAGAAGCACCTGCCAAGAGATTTCTCCCCACACCATTGGATACTTTTCCAGTCGAAGAACCCTTGCAGTGCAGAATGGCAAAAAGCAAGCAGAAGAGAATCCTTCCCAATGCCCAACTTTAGGGCGTTGCTTTAAGGATGCTGCAGGCCAGGTGTACCCATTGCCAAGAAGAGCCACACCTCAGTTTCTGCTGCTGCAATCTATATTTAGCACCCAGCAGGGTTGCTGCCAGTTCTGGTGTTTTTGCGTCCAAGAGGCAGAATGGTTCAGTTCCCTGTTATTTCAGATAAGAGCGAAGGGCTGATGGTTAATGAGAGTCACAGAGGAAAGAGGGCAGAGATGGGAATGAACTCCAGGGTAAGGCAGCCCAGGCAAACAAAGCCGTTCCAGGCTGTTATCAACTGTTCAGCACCCAATGACGCCTCTTTTCACCAGAACTGCACCAGGATTCTCTCATTCTTCCCGGGGACTGCCTGCGAATCCTTGCATGAAACACACACTCTCTCTCTTTAATGCAAAGAGATCAAAATATGAGGTCGGGAGAAAGAGAGGGGAAGAAACATGGGAATATTCAATAGGGCAGGATTTGCCTCCCAGACCAAGTTTCAGCACCCATCCCTGATGACCCTAAGATTTCCTGCAAAACGTTAGAGAAACCGAACTGGGATTTGTAACTGTTTGGCCGTTCAGCCTTGCCAAGGCTACTCACCTCATCCTGATTCTCCTCCCCCCCCCCCCCAGCTCATCAAAAACAGTACCCAGAATGCTTTAGTCCCTGCCAGGAGTAGTCACTTTACAAATTGAGACTCTCATTTTATATGCAAGCATGTGTTCTGTTTATGGGTCAATACTGATCAGAGATGAAAGATTTGACCACTGTTTGTACCAGATCCCCACTGGCCACTTGTAGATGACTTCTGATATTCATGGTTGCCTTGTTGTGTGAACAGGGGCAATATGTGTATGTACCGTCCATGTACACCACTAGTACAAATGTGATCCAGTTAGTGGATTTTTCAGGATCCACATTCACATGTATTAAGGCTGTACATGAATGGTAAATAAGTGCAGGGCCCCTAATCATCATGAAAAGCCTTCAAAATAAAGCTGCTTGGGCCTTAAACAAATGAGAGTGACTGGATGAAGGGGGGAAACTCCATAAGGGAGGTGCCACAACAGAAAAGGACCTGCCTGACTTCTGAAGATGGGGGGCACATGAAGGAGACCTTTAAAGGAGATCTCAGCATGTGGACCATTAGTACGAAGAGTAGACAGTCCTTATATTATGTCTATGTCTGCATGCTCTTTTGGTTTGACTTAGGATAGCAAGGCAAAGTTCTCTTACCATTCAAATCTAGCTTTCTTGGGTGCCCCATTGAAATTGTGGCTTAGAGGCCCCTTCCAGTTACAGCAAAGCCTTCTCCTGCACTGCTAAGCTCATGGAGCTAGAGGACCCCAGTGGCCGTCACCCGAGAGGCCAGGGTCAAATGTTGCTTTTGCCACGGACTTGCTGGATAATCTCACATAAACGACTTTTTAATCTCTGCTGCCCCATCAGAAATATAGGGGTTAAGTAAGTACACCGGTCTATTTTTCAAGACTGCTGTAAGAATTACAAGATTACAGATGTGAAGCACTCTGCTCCCTGCAAGTGCGAGAGAAATGCTAAGCGTGATCGCGATAAACTTCTGATTTATGAAAAGCGGATTGCCAAGCTGAATTCTGGCAGATCAACTGTTTCTTGTCTGTCGGAGACGGAGGCCCCAAGGTGTTGGAGGGAACCTAGGCTCGGCCTGCTTCTTGAGCAACCTGGACTGGTCCCAGCCTTTCTGATCTGGCAAGGCAGGATCTGCCCCCCGAGGGTACGCTGGCTGTTCCAGTCCACGGGCAATTGGCCAACTAACAAAAGAAGCGCCCCCCGGCTCACCCTGAAGCCACCCTTCTTTGTTAGGAAGTGGCACCAGACGCGATTAAAAAATAATGCCACTGCTCTCTGCGAACCTGTTCCCGCCCTTAGCCGCTGGCTTATCACCCGTGATATTTGCAGGAGCTGTGTGCCGAAGATTGCTCCCCTCCGGTTCCCCCTCTCCCTTATAAAAAATGCCTTCGGCTCCTGTTATTTTATACTAAAAGAAAAAATAAAAGTGTGGGGGGGAAACCCTGGCAGGCTCCTGCTCCAATTTAATGACAAGATGTTCTTGGGAGCGCATGGGGATTTCCCATCATGGAAATTGAGTTAAAAAGACAAAGAGAAAAACCCAGAACCCCATGAGAGCACCTGAGACCTGAAATGCCCTCGGATGCTGGAATCCCGGTTTGCTTCCTTGTGTTGTTCAGGGAGGAGTTGAAGAGTAAAGAGGTTGAGGGCTGTTGAGCAGAGTGGCAAGAGGGGAGGAAAGGGGGCTGAGAGACAGCACTGTGGAGGTGGAACCAAGTTCAGCTCAACTGTTCAAGATGGGGTTGCCAGCTCTGGGTTGGAAAAGACCTGGAGATTTCAGGTGGGTGGGTGGGTTGAGACTGGGGAGGGCAGGGTTTCAGCAGGGTATAATTCCATGGAGTCTACTATCCAAGGCCATTTTCTCCTGGAGAACTGATCTTGGTTACCTGGAGATCAACTGTAATAGCAAGAGAGTTCCAGGTGATTTGGACTCTGATGGCTCCTAAGATGGAATCACAAATGGAGAGAAATTGGGCTCTTAGTTGTCACATTTTTGTGCAGTTCTGACTTGGACTCCGATCTATCCGTAGGCCATGTGGCACTGGGGTCTGTTTAGCCATCTGGTTCTTTTTAGTTGGATCATTTCAGATCAGGATTTCTGGGTTCTGTCAAAGGCATGATCTGTCACTTGTACCCTGGCCCACTGTGCTTTCTAAAAACTCGTAACAAGTCACTGAACAAAGAGCTCCGGAGGACTGTGAACTTCTCCATGGACAAGCAAATTCTTCCTAAAGCCTTAAAAGAGGTCATAATTAGATCTTTATTAATAAAGGCTATTCTTTATTCTCAAGCATTGGCTAATAAAATGAGTTTCCAATCTGTTTGTTTGTTATTTCTACTGGGGACAAAACTTGTTTCATTCAGGAATACAACAGGCACTAGAATGGGGGTGGGGTGGAAGAACTCTGCAGATGGCCTCTCCTTCCCCCCAGGGTGTGGAAAGTCTGCAGACTCCCAGCCATGGAACTCACTGGCAGGAGCAGCTCTCACGCAGCGGGGATCTGCAGCCTCCAATCCTCAGAGGGAAGTGGAAGGAGGAGGGGGTAGTTAGGGGTGAGGGATGGAAAGCGATTGACTGGCTGCTGGACACACAGGCAAGCCAGTTGGAGGAGGAGGCACTCAGGGGCGGGACAGCTGCCCTGAGTGGGTGTTAAGCGCTGAGTGGCACTTAAGCCATGAGAAACACTCCTCCAATCCCTTACTAGAAATATATAGTAGAACAGATACTGCCCTCCTTATGGTTCAGGGCAGTTTACAATAAGTGCTTGCAGCTTACATAATCATAGCTTGTAGCTCAGGGAATATAGAACATAAAACACAGTAACAGTTTGAATGTGTAACACTTTCAATTAAAAACCAATAAGTGCCCCTTTGGGGCACAATTATGCAGAAGTTGGCAACTGGGCAATTACAGAAATATATGGAATGCAGATGTGCCCTTGCCCATTTCGGTCAACGTTTAGAACAGAGCCAGCCCTGGTGGCATCGATGGACAATCTTTACATACTGCTTGATAAGAGGGAAGTTCTCCTTGCTGGGCCCTTCTGGATGTGGCAACCACATCAATCATTCAGTAATCTTAGGAAGATCTGAATTAGGAGTTTTTGGAATGGTCAGACATAGGGTATCCCATAAAGATGTGCTCTCTTTTCAGAGGTATGTGTATTCAGTGAGTGTCCACCATGTATGCAGATGATAGCCAGATGTACATGTTACTAAACATACCACTGAATGTTACTGTCTATCCTCAGACAGTACCTGACTGCAGTGATTCAATGGCCAACCCGGAATACGCTAGCAAGACCCAAGTGATGTTGGTTGATAAGGTCGATTGGCATAGACCTTAGGGAGTCTTATTGGATCAGTTTTTAAAACCAGGTTTACCCATAAGTTTCCCCCCTACTGGGAGACTGCTGATGTGGTCTTGATATTCAATGCAAAAGGAACTGTATGGTTCAACAACTATAATACATTTGGAAAAGGGCTGCCCTTGAAGATGCAACACCCGTTGTTGGGGTTGGTTGCAGGAATAGTGCCCATTTGACTCTCTTTGGCTGCTTCCTGGTTTCCAACTCCAACTCCGGGGGCTGGTGCTCATCTTTAAAGCCCTTCAGAACCTGGAGTTCCCATACCTCCAAGTGTTTTCTCTCCAGCTAGGAGCCCCTGTAGCAGCCCTGCTCAGAACAGCAATGCCGTCTGATGGGTCTAACCCCTGGGAGAGCACAAGCAACAAGCACCAGCTTGTGAGGGTTTTCACAGACATTTGTGTTGTTGTGGAACAGGCTTCCAGAGGACAAGGGAAGATCTGCGTGTCTTCTTCCATTTCAGAGGAGATATTTTAGAAGGGCTTTCAGATCATTAGGAGAGTGCTTGTTAACATAAGGACAATTGCTTGGACTTCTAAATAATTGTTATGACTATTTAAATGTTTTCTTTAAAAGCATTTATGTGATGCATCGGTTCTATTTTCGTTACCCACCTCGGGTCCCAGTTTCCTGAGGAAAAGGCAGCTTTTGGAAAAATGTGTACAGACAAATCCAAAGGGTCACAGTGGGCCAGAGGTGCTGGCTGATACAGGGTTTTCGGCTTTGGCTCAGGGAATACCTGGAGATTTGGGGGGCGGAGAATGATATGAACAGGGTTTGGGGAGGGGGGAGACCTTATCAAGGTACAATGCCATAGACCCTTCAAAGTTGCCATTTTCTCCAGAGGATCTGATCTCTGTACTCCAGAGATCTACTGAGGAAGTCCTCAGGGGCAACCTGGAGAGCCAGGATGGTGTAGTGGTCAAGAGCAGCAGACTCTGTTCTGGAGAACTGACCTTGACTCCCTCCTTTTCCACATGCAGCCAGCTGGGTGACCTTGGGCCTTCATGGTTCTCTTAGAGCTCTTTCAGCCCCACCTATCTCACAAGGTGTCTGCTATGGGGAGAGGAAGGGAAGGCAACGGTGAGCTGCTTTGAGACACCTTCAGGTAGTAAAAAGCAACTAACTTTTCTTCTGGACGTTGGCAACCCTAGTTGAATACTTTGGCTGCTTTTCATTATTAATTTATTTTCATTGTGTTTACAGGAGGTTACTTGGGGACTGCCTTAAACATACTCTGTAGAAAATCAAAGAATTCCCTCCCCAGGGAGATTTGTCTAGCCTCTTTGATCTTTGTCTTCCTTCATGAAGGCCTTTTTCTTTCATCCGGCAGACTCTCACTGACCCTCCTCCTTGTGTGCTTCTAACTGCTGATTTTGTGTTTGTGCCTGTTTGAAAATTGATTTGAATGTCTTTCCACGGGAAGGACCCAGTGGAAAGGTGGCATACAAATGTTTTAAATAAGCAAGAAACTAAGCGGCATATTGCAATTCAGTGGAGTATTCGCGTTAAGAGGGTCAAAAGGACATGACGGCTGGGCATGGAAAGGATGCGGAGAAGCAACTGCAGCGTCAAGAAGCAAAATCTATCTATCTATCTATCTATCTATCATCTATCTATCTATCTATCTATCTATCATCTATCTATCTATCTATCTATCTATCTATCTATCTATCTATCATCTATCTATCTATCTATCTATCTATCTATCTATCATCTATCTATCTATCTATCTATCTATCTATCTATCTATCTATCTATCTATCTATCTATCTATCTATCTATCTATCTATCATCTATCTATCATCTATCTATCTATCTATCTATCTATCTATCTATCTATCTATCTATCTATCTATCTATCTATCTATCTATCTATCTATCTATCTATCATCTATCTATCTATCTATCTATCTATCATCTATCTATCTATCTATCTATCTATCTATCTATCTATCTATCTATCTATCTATCTATCTATCTATCTATCTATCTATCATCTATCTATCTATCATCTATCTATCTATCTATCTATCTATCTATCATCTATCTATCTATCTATCTATCTATCTATCTATCTATCTATCTATCTATCTATCTATCTATCTATCTATCTATCTATCTATCTATCTATCTATCTATCTATCATCTATCTATCTATCATCTATTTAAGATTTTTATACCGCCCTTCCCTATGGCTCTAGGCAGTTTGCATAAAACATATAGAACATTTACATGGAACATTTACATTGTCTGGGCATTGACTAGGAAGTTCCACTCTTATGGTAAATGACATAAACATGTCTTTTGGACCCAGGTTTTGTGGTTGCCAAATCAGGGTACTTTGTATGTGTTGGGGAGGGGGGGGGGAGCCTGGACATCAAGCTTGCAGGGAACGCTCCCAGAAGTGGCAACAGCAGCACTGGGGCTGCTTAGACCCAGCCAGCAGCTGCAACGACAGGCTTCAGCTTGCCCATCTCCTCCTCCCATGCCGCTGCTACCACCTGCGCCTGAGCCAACTACAAAGCCAACTACAAAGCGGGGGGAGGCGATAAGCAAGCCGACTCTTGTTGATGCTGCTGCTGCTGCTGCTGCAGTGACTGAGCCTCAGCCGAACGGTTCCCGAAGGCTCACTCGGGCCGTGTTAACAACCCAGCTCACCCAAGCGCAAAAGAACACAAGGGCCGAATTCCACAGACCGGTTTAGAACCACCCAGCCTGATCTTTGGCTGCAGATCTTCGGTCTTAATCTACGGTGGAACAAGAAGCCCTTCCAGCAAGAACAGCAAGTGAATTGCGCTGGGCACCAGCAAGGCATGCCGAGTTCACAGAAGCAAGAGCCTTTCAGAAGGCTCCTCCCCCCCCCCCCCCCGCCCGGGGAAAGACTCTAACAGGCTTGGAACTGGACAGGCACAGGACTAGGGTTGCCGCCACTCGATTGTACAGGCCATCTCTGAATCCCAGAGAAGCTTCATGAACCCATCATAGCATGGAAGGCGACAGGCAAGATCTGGACCACAGTTCAGTGAATCCTGAGGCATATGTGTTTTGTGAATCATTCCATCTCCAAAAGCAAACATTCATCTTCTTTGATTTAAAGTGCAAACATCTAGCAATCACTACTGGATACGAAACCAGGCAGCAGCAGCAGCAGCATTTTAACACCTATCCTCCTGTGCGGTGTAGTGATTAAGAGCGGCGGACTCCCCTCGGAAGAACTGGGTGTGATTCCCTGCTCCTCCTCCACATTGTTCTCTTAGAACAGTGGTCTCCAACCACCAGGCCGCAGCTCCCTCTCCCTGACCCCCCCCCCCCAGTGAGAAACTTCCCAGGCTGCAAGCAAATCGGCTGCCAAAGCAGAGCTGTGGACGTGCCCACCTGGGGCCCTTCCCACCCCCTCCAGGCCCATCATTGGTTATTGAGGTGGGGGGGGATCAACATGACCATAATAAATGTGTGACACATTTTAAAAAGATATTAAAAATTAATTAACTCCCACCCATTCGGGAAACCCTTCCAGGGTCATCAAGAAACCCCAGGGCTGAGAAAGCCTGTTCTATCCTCACACACTGTATGACAATAATTTCAACATTTTCAAGCGCACAGAGACACATGAGTGACCTATTGACACATGTGTTATCTGAATGTAGTTCCTGACATGTCCCTCTCATCTTGGCCACTCATGAACCCTCAGACCCCCACCCAATCAGTTTGCCTTCCTGGACTTGCTCAATCCCTTTCTTCGCCTCTTTCCGTGGCTTGACTTTCAACGATATCTGGGCTGGCAATTTAAGCAGGAAGCTGCACTGGTATGGCAAGGAAACTCCTAAATGAAACTTTATTAGGAACTTCTGTGAAGGCTTAAGGGATGGCAGGTTACAGTGGATGAGCGACAGGGTTTGAGTGTCCTGCATAGTGCAGGGGGTTGGACTAGATGACTCAGGAGGTCCCTTCCAACTCTATTATTCTATGATTCTATGAACTTAAACACACACACACAAACAAGGTGGAGAGTAAACCTTTTGAGTTTTACAGAAACCATCCTTAGGCATGAAAAGAAAAAAGAAAGAAAAACAAAGGCACTGGGGGATGGGTGGGAATGTGGCAAGCAGAGGACATCACAAAAGCCCAATCTGCTACGGTCTGAAGATGGATTAGGGTAACTTCAATACCTGCATTGACAGCTCAGCATAGTGATGGGAGGCAGGGACAAGATTTGTTCTGCAGGCATCCTCTGCAGATAGACAATGTCAAAAGAGATTGTCCCGCGCTCTGGTAGAATTCGGATGGTGTCTACACACAGCGTGGGTTTGCACTGACAAGCAAGAATAAGCAGGTGTCAGCCAATGACACAGAGATGTAACAAGCCCTCCTACCTACAACTAATTCTCCGAGATCGTCAAACATGACCACCTGACAGATATCATCTCCAAAGCGTGAGACGCTGGGTGGGCTGTTAATACAAGCTAATGCAGAAAAGGGAGAGAGGAAAGCGTGTGTCTCCTGTTCTCTCTGCTGCATTTATCATAGATGGTTCTGTTCACAGGAAGATGCTCTCTGAGTTTGGGAGGCCCACAGTTTCAATCCAGACTCTGGGGAAAGTGTTTCTGGCTCTTGGAAACCGGCCACATTTCAAATTTGTGATTTTTTTTATCATGGATGTTAAAATTATGTTTAACACTAGAGGAATTGGCTTTTTGTACCCTGATTTTTACTACCCAAAGCAGCTTACAATCACCTTCCCTTCCTCTCTCCAATAGACACACTCAGCGGGGTAGGTGGGGTTGAGAGAGCTCTGAGAGAACTGTGACTGGGCCAAAGTCAACCAGCAGGTTACATATGGAAGAATGGGAAATCAAGCCCAGTTCTTCATATTAGAGGCTGTTGTTCTGAAAAACTACAATACACTGGCTCAGGAATTAACTAGGGCACCATACTAGCGACTGGGATTGCTGCCAGATCCCACTGTGTTTTTTTCTCAGGTCTCAGGTCTCAGTTCATTCAGGTATCTCTCTTAGGCTTGACAACAATGATGCCCTCACAGAGAGATTCTGCGCCTACACTTGTTGACTTAAAAGAAGGTCTAGTTACCCTGGCAAAAGACCATTCTGATCACTGGACCACGAGATGGCCCTCAAGGTGCCCACAGACGTTGGCCATCACCCATTCAATTAAGACTTTAGTTGAGTTAATCTAGTTTGTCAATACTGAGGCTCTGAGAAGCTACAAGAAATAACATACCTCTCTTCATCAGGAAAGGCTCTCACCTAAAGAACGTTGAAACAACAGTAAAATATAGCTCAGAAACATTTTGAACTTCTCCGCTCTGTCCTTTCAACTCCCTAAACCCCATTTTGGGTTCACTTCCCCTTTGCACGAACTGAACCTGTGATTCTTTTATTTATTTTGAGAGCCAGCTTGGTCTAGTGGTTAAGCATGGTGGCCTCCAATCTGGAGAACAAGGTTTGATTCCAGATACTTCCAAATGCAACCAGCTGGGTGACCTTGGGCCAGTCCCATTTCTCTTCAAGCTCTCTCAGCCTCACCTACCTCACTGGGTGGCAGTTTTGGGGAGAGGAAGGGTAGACAATTGTAAGCCACTTTGAGACTTCTTTGGATAGTAAAAAGCAGGATACAAAACCTCAGCTCTTCTTATTCTTTCCATGCCATTTTCCTCACACCTACTTCCTGTGGGCCCCCCTGTAGGATTTGTAACAATGATTTGCGCATCAATACATCAGCACTGCATATGCATCAGTATGTATGTACAGACCTAATATAAATAGCACACGAAAACAGTACAGCGTGCACACAGCATACAAAACAAACGTACAAAACCAGCCGTGAAAAACAGAGAGCCGAAACTGTTGCGAAAACAAGCAAGTATAAAAAAGAAACGAAACTGGGAACATTTGGCGTATCCCTAAATATAATCTAAAATCCAAAACAGGCAGCAACTCAGCTGAAATTTACAATCCTTTAGGCAGCTTTCTCAGGGTGGAAAATGTCTCAGCACAGGGCATGCCGGATTCTGCCATGTTCACCCAACAGGTGAAGCCAAGCTCCTCCCACCACACACCAAGCCTTTATTGCTGCTGTCCCTGTTAGCAGGGCAGATAAGTCATAGATACGCACACGCTGTAATTTAGGTTAAAGGAGGAAAAAGGTTTATTTACGGACGGACCATTGTGATAATGCAGAGAGAGATAGGATAGGGTCTGCTCTCTACACGGCTACCTAGGAGAGACTGAGAGAGAAGCTGCTGAGGAGGAGGAAATTGCCCTGAGAGTAGCGATCTAGGGACAGACAAAAGGCACACTTAAAAGATAGAGAGGTCCTGAACACTCTGGCCTATCTTACAGTCTTCTTGCTGCCCCCTTCAAGGTCTTCCTCTCTTCTTAACTTTGTACACCAGACATTGCCTATTCCAACAATCCCAACCTATCAGGTTCCTCCCCAACTCTAACGTTGCCGTACTTCCTCATATTGGAGAGCCACCTTGCCTCAGTTTCCCTTCCACTCCTGCCCAGAAGTGCTGAATTCCTGAGACCAAAGTTGCAGGAATCCTGGTTAGAGCAACAACCTTCAAAGGATTTGAGGGGAAGCCACAAGAATAACGCCCCCCACCCCCAAATGATTGCAAATGTCAGAAAAACAGAGCATGAAATTACAGCATCCCCCATAGTCCTGCAAGAACCAGCAGGGGGGATGGCGGACAGGAGGTAAAACAGCTTCACGCTTCACTGAACCCACGCCCTGGGTAGGAAAAAAACCTCCCCCTCCAGGCCTGCATTGTGATGTCTTGTCAAATTATGGCGGACAATAGGGGGGCGTCGTCTGTATGTGTAGGGTAACGCTCCGTTTTGTAATTAAGCCCGGCATCCAAACAATGGCTTTGCTTGTGCGGGAGAAGGTCAGGAATGGCGGCCATCTATTTTGCCAGCTAATTGCAAGATACATGGAGCCAATTATCGCAGTGCCACTGCCGTTGGCTCCCCTGGAAAGGGGCGAGCAGGTTTTTTGCTGGATGTGATCAAGGCAACACAGCCGTCGCTGCTCTGCCCCCACAGGGCCGTGGCGGGAGGAGGGGGCGGCCGTGTTTTGCTTTGTTTTGGCTGCTGGGAAATTAGGGATTCAGAAGCAAACCAGCAAGGGGAGACAATGAAGGAAGGAGGCCGAAGCCGCGTCTTCAGGCTCAGAAACGAAACCGAGTGTCTACCCTTGCTTGTTTGCTTCTGAATCCCTAATTTCCCAGCATCCAAAACAAAGCAAAACACGGCCGCCCCCTCCTCCTGCCGTGGCCCTGTGGGGGCAGAGCTCTCCCAGAATTACCACTGCTCTCCAAACGGCAGGAAAGGGTGGCTTGGGTGGGTGGACTCTGCTGATGTCCCTCTCTTTCCCAGGGTCCAACCCCAAATCTCCAGGCATTTCCCAAATCAGAGTAGAGACCCCTCACCCTCAGATACCCTCAGGTCACTCAGACGGCAGCGGGCGGGAAGACCTCCACTCCTCTGGGTACTAGTGCCTCCTGTTGGGGCCTGTGATGGCCTCAAAGAGGGGGCCTTCTCTGGCACACCTCCTTTTGAGCCTCCCCGCCCTTTCCATAGCCCCAAATTTACACACTTGTTAGTAATTTAGAGACTCAACTTTGAGCTGGATCAGATCAGGGCTGAGCGACACACAGCTGGCTGTCCTATGCAAGGGCTTATGGGGGAGGTGAGGAAGGGTCTGCACCAAGGCTCTCACCTCCATCCCAACCCTGCTCTGGGCACTCTGTCCACATGGTTGGTTCAGTTTAATACTGAGTTGTGTATTTAACAGGGCCTGTCTAGCGTCACACAGCCCTAGTCTTGCTGCCTTGCCCTGCTCACAGCATTGGGGTCTGGGTTGAGGAAAGAGGCAGCCCAAGGAGATGACCTAGCAGCCCTTCTCCCCCAGGTGTCTTCCTGCCACCCCCACAATGTCTATAGAGGGTGGGCAGGAGGCTTTCCCCTGTTTTCCTGAGGGCTGTGTGTGTAAGAATAGATGGTAGGCTTGCCTCCTCCCTCCTGGGGTGGGACAGGAAGGGGAACAGGCAGCAGCTTTGAAGCACAGGGAGCTGATTTAAATTCCAGAAGCTGTGCCGCCATTTACCATGAAAAACAAATGATTCTTTGCTGACAAAACCCAACAACACCCCTGTAGGGTTTCTTGAGTAGTATCCACCAGGCCACTGATGCTCATGAATGCAAAGTCCCCCTCACCCTCCAAAGCTGTTTGAGACTAGCCTGGGGATCCATTACCGACCCAGCAGGCAAACCAAACAAAGCAACACTTCCTATTATGGGATGTGCTTCCAGCCAGAAAGTTCTATTGGCATTACAGTCTGTTATTTATTGCAAGCCATTTTACATCCCACAAGGCAGGATAACATTGTCCTAAGCCAGTGAATAAATACATGCCCGATCAGCACAGCCTCTGTAACTTGTCCTACAGAAATACCTAAAAAGGGTGGCCTTTGCCTATGTGAACATAGACCACCCCCTGCCCCAAGCTTGGGCATCTTTAATTGCCAACTCAGAAGGCTTCTTGGTTCTAGCTTGTTCGGGTTTCTCTTTGGAAGGGCAGACAATTATTGGAAGCACTCTTTTTATCGGTGAAATGTTGGAGGGCAAACCGATAATAGATTTTATTTAACAAATTGTAAGGGTGTTATCTGTCAACTGAAATCTATTTGTCATTTGCCTTTCCCCCGGGAACATATGTTCTGTAAGAACCTGAGCTCTCCAACAGAGGAGTCTCGCCAAACTACAGTTCCCAGAATTCTTTGGGAGCAAGCCATGCCTGTTAAATAGGCATAAAATAAAACCTGCAAAGAAGACTGACACCTCCCTTGCCTTCAGAGAAACTGTTCCCTTGCCTCAAGAGCCTCAGAATTGCCCTTTTGCCTAGGTTTGGCTACGTTTAATGGATTAAAAGTTAGACATTAATGGGCTTTTTAAATGCAACCAATTTGCAGTTCCAACATTCATTAAAACCTTAGGGAGAAGGAGAAAAGGAGGCCCTATTTCCAGACATTTTTCTCACACAAATCTGCCCTCTTTCCTCACCTTGTTCCACGATCACTTTTTAAGACTGTCATTAATTAGAGACTGTAATTAACTTTCTGGTTCGAGAAGCGTTCCGCCAACGAGTTCCATTAAAAAGTCAGATCTGCAGATGCCGCAACAAGGTGAAATAAACACAGGTGTTACGGGAAAAGAAGCCAACAACCTTCTAGCTGCCCTTGAGCTGGCTCCTCTGGGCTGGAGGGAACAGGTCCCTTAGGGCAGGGGTAGTCAACCTGTGTTCCTCCAGATGTCCATGGACTACAATTCCCATGAGCTCCTGCCAGCCTAGTCTTCTGCCTGGGCCATTTAGCTTCGCATTGTGCAGGGCACTCTATAGGTTGGGGCCCCATTTACCTTCAACTATGCCTGTGCGCGCATGCGCATGTATGCATACACACACACATGCATATTTAACTAGGGCTGGCTGTTCCTGGGGCTGGGAGAAGGCGTTTCCCCCCCCCCCACAGCGATGTCTGGCAGCCCCCCTATGGGCAGGTTACCTGGGGTGGGAAAGGAGCAGGGATGCCGCGTCTTCGACGCAGCGTCCCTGCTCCTTTCTGAAGGTGGAGGAGGGCCAGGCCAAGCAGCCAATGGGGAGCCAACGGCTTGGCCCTGGATGGACACTCAGAGGGTCCAATCAGGAGCCCCAACTCCTCCCCAACAGCCCTTACCCTTTTATTTAATCTGCTCCATGGGAGCGGTTTAAAGATAATGTACCAATTTTGGTTATAATTAACAAATATAATTTTTCCTTCCTTCCTTTTCTTTTAGAGCAATTTCAACTGGGTCTAAATTTTTGAAATTAGTGTTCAAGTTGTACAAAATTTGGAACCATAACATAATACATAATTTGTATGTTTGACCAGCGAAGAAGGCCATTTGACCAAAATGTGGTCAAAGGGTTCTTATTTGATAATATTGAACAATATTATTCCATTTTGAGGTATTTGGGTGTATAAACTGCTTTTAATCATTTTGTAATAAATACATGTATTTTTTTCCAAATAATTGATGTGTAGAATTCAAATAATTCGGTCTTTATTTTGATTTCTTTAATCTTTGGGTTCTTCACTCATGTTTGTGCATTAAGTCCCACCCTTCTTTTTGATTGGCTGTCTTGCTCTGAGTCAGTCCATTGGTCTATGTAAGGACTGTAACTTCTACTCTGACAGAGGGTAAGCTGGGGTCTCCAGCAGCAGAGAAAGCTAATTTGGAGCACCTCCTCCTTGCAAGAGCTTTTAACTGGATGTGCTGCCGGGGAAAAAAAATATTGGGACCTTCTGTAAGCAAGGATGGCCTTTCTTCCATCAATCAATGTGTTTGTTCACACACACACACACACACGATTGGTCACACACAAGATGTGTCACCGCTGAACATGAGACTGGGCTGTGTTGGACAAAAGCAGAAAAGTGCTCACTCACACCCATGAGCCCAACCTGGAAGCTGCCCTAGGAGAAAAGACTGAGGGTCTTGGGAATGTTCAGCCTGGAGAAAAGGAGGTTGAGAGGGGACATGATTGTTCTCTTTAAGCATCTGAAAGGTTGTCACTTGGAGGAGGGCAGGGAGTGGTTCCTGTTAACAGCAGATAGGACCTGCAGTAAAGGGTTTAAACTGTGCGTAGAATGGTACTGGCTAGATATCAGGAAAAAATGTTCACAGTCAGAGTCATTCAGCAGTGCAATTGGCTGCTGAAGGAGGTGGTGAGCTTCCCCTCCCTGGCACTCTTCAAGCAGTGGCTGGACAGATACTTATCAAGGATGCTTTAGGGGAATCCTGCATTGAGTAGGAGCCGGACTGTATGGTCCCTTCCAACTCTATGATTCTATGAAAATGCTGGATGGAAGGATATGCATGATTTGTTTCCTGTGTGTGCTTCTCCTCCTTCCCATTGGTGGTGAAAAAACACCTTGCATCAAGAGAATAGATTGCTCCAAACCAGTCCAATTGTCCCTTGGCCTAGTGTTCTCTCCTGTTACAAATGACTATTTGATAGATCAGGGGAAAGGTTACACACCCAGAGGGAAAAGCCCAGCTATTACTTAATTCCTTCCTAGACTCTTTTACTGAGTAGCTTTATACCAAGACATTGCACCTAGAATGTTCTTAGCAAGAAAATCGGAAGGGGGGAGGGTGGGGGGAACCATCCGGGGGGAGGCGGAATATAAATTAAATAATTTTTTAAAAATGATAATGCATAACTTATTTTTTTCCATAGAAGACTTACCCACCTTCCTGTTACCATAAAGCTCAATGGCTTTCATCACCAAACAAACGCTGTAAGAATTTTAAAAATATGCAGATCATATCTAGGCCTATCATGTAAGATACCTAGTAGCCTAGTAAACAAGTCGCATGTCAACAAGAGAAAAGTTTAAATTAAAATGCACAGCACACCTTCCCAATAATTAAGACTCCTTTTCTTCCAAATTATATCTAGGCCTGCACAGAATGCAAACTTCTGCCAAAGTGATCGATGCAGTAAATTAAATCATTGGGCTATGTTTTTAAGAACAAGAGATTAGTTACAGAGAGAAAAGCATAGCGAAAACATGGAAAGACACGCCAAAATAACAGGCTAGATCCAAAGGTGGATGAACTGCGAGCCAAGGAGGGCACTGCAGGAAGTTCAAGCGTAACTCATGAACAAAGCCTCAGGCGCATGTCTCGACTATGGGTCAGAGAAGAGGTCAGAGGTTGCTGCTCGGGACGTGTGCCAAGACCACATGGATAGCTGCATATTGGTGTGATGCCTGGCAGTGAAGAGGCAGTACTATCCACGGCGGCTTTAAGAGTGTGTAGCAACCACCAGTGCTTGGGGTGACAAGCAATGGACATGAATCCAAACCCAACCCTTCGCTGTCATTGTTTGCTGCCTGGCCAGCAGTGGCTTGGGTCCAGCGGGACCTCCCACATCACTGATGGCCAAGAAGAAGAAGAAGACGAAGAGTTGGTTCTTATATGCCGCTTTTCCCTACCTGAAGGAGGCTCAAAGCGGCTTACAGTCGCCTTCCCATTCCTCTCCCCACAACAGACACCCTGTGAGGTGGGTGAGGCTGAGAGAGCCCTGATATCACTGCCCGGTCAGAACAGTTTTATCAGTGCCGTGGCGAGTCCAAGGTCACCCAGCTGGTTGCATGTGGGGGAGCGCAGAATCGAACCTGGCATGCCAGATTAGAAGTCTGCACTCCTAACCACTACACCAAACTGGCTCTCTGAAGTGAAACCCAGAGGGGCATCAGCGCCCCCTTGCTACGTTGCCCCAAGCAGCTGCTCAGGTGGCTTGGCTGGAAAACTAGCCCGGCTCACTGGCCCATGCTAGAGTGAGCCATGAGCTCGAGATGTAACATCAGTACCAGGGAGGCTGCTTGGTTCTTCCCTTTGTCTGAAGCTACCATTTTATTTTTAAAACATATATTCTGCATCCTGCTAAACAAGACATAGAATCATAGAATCATAGGGTTGGAAGGGACCTCCTGAGTCATCTAGTCCAACTCCCTGCACTATGCAGGACACTCCCATCCCTATTGCTCATCTACTGTAACCTGCCACCCCCTTGAGCCTTCAAAGAATCAGCCTCTCTGTCAGATGGCTATCTAGCCTCTGTTTAAAAATTTCCAAAGATGAGAACCCAACACTTCCCGAGGAAGCCTGTTCCACTGAGAAACTGTCAGGAACTTCTTCCGGGTGTTTAGACAGAATTTCTTTTGAATTAATTTCATACCATTCATTCTGGTCCATCCCTCCGGGGCAAGAGAGAACAACTCTGCTCCATCAATTCAGGCGAGCAGCTCATGGCTATTCACACACACTGGCAAGCAATGACTTGGCTAAGTGGTCAAAAGCCCGTGTCCAAAGAAAGCCACCTCTGTTCATCTCTTGCTTTGAAAACCCAATGAGGCAGAACTTTCACAGGGCCGCCATGAGTCGGCTGTAACTTGACAGCAAACTGCACCTGACATTCATCCAAAGACCCACTTGGAAAGGTAGAATTCCAAGCTCTGTAGGTTTGCTGCAACCCAATAACAAAGTGTGACACTTCAGTCTTTAAAGCATCACAAGCCCTCTTGTTGTTTGGGAAAGGAAAAGTGGCTGAAAGAGTCCAAGGGCTGTTGTACCTTTCTGATGGAGAAAAGTGGAACTATTGATGGATTTTCAGCACAGAAGAAAAAACACTGGTGCGGGGGAATGGCAGACTTCTACTACAAGATGAATGGTATGAAGGAAGCAGACAGACGGGGCTAATCGGTCTGCCATAATGCCAATAATCAGGGTCAGCCGGTGAAACCGAGCAGTTCAAAACCTTGCCTGACACATCACTAACCTGTGGAATTACCTGCTGCAAGGTGCGATGACAGCCCCTGGCTGAAGATGCTTTGAAAAAGTTTAGACACAGAAAGGTCTATAAACCGTGAAAAGGAAAAACAGCTAATTGGATCCTCCACTTTCTTACAAACCCCCTGCAGGAGTAACCCTAAGTTCACTGGAGTCCAGCATCCCGGTTCCCATAAAGGCCAGCCAGGTACAGCCCTGGAAAGAAAGGTCCACAAAGCGGTCTGCCTCTGAATGCCAGACTGCCCTCTTTCCTGATCCTCCTAAATTTAGAGAATGCTGGAAGGCGCACAGTGCAATTTTCTCATGCTTCTCTCAGCAGCAACAATTTGATGTGCAGGGGCACAATCCACTGTGCGGTTCTTCTGCACAAACCCCATTGCAATGGATTGGTGCTCTTTCCCCATCCTGAGAAAACTGGCCAGATTTGGAGGGCCTTTCTACGCTGCATGTGGCTAGTGCATTGGATCTTCGCAGAACTGGCTTCAACTCCCAAATCTGTAAACATTTGTTTAAAAGGCCTCAAAAGGAGGTGGTGGCCCAGGTAACAGCAAAGCTCAGAAGATCTATTCTTTCTGCCTTAGCAGCTCTGAATTGGGGCCATTATGGCAGTGTCAGGCCTCCTGCTGAGAAATCAGGCGTCTGTTTCCACCAGAGAGCTCTTGAGGTCAGCGAGACGCCTTGCGCAGACACCAGACAGGGTGGCCCCTTCAAGCATGGCTCCAAGCAACAAATAGGCAATTTTACCTCTCAGTCCTGCCATTTAGCACAACAGCCGTGTCAGCCTGGCAAGGGAGATGTGGGGAACGAAGCCACCTGGCTGCTGCAGCAAACACATATGGAGAAATCTACCAACAGGCCAGCAAATGGGCTAGGACACTGTGGCACGGTGGGAGTGCAGACCCGAGCCACGGCTAGACGGGAAAGCCAAATAAGCCATGCTGAAGGGAGGATGTAGAAGTAATGGCTGGGTGGTTTTCTGTGGGATGGCACAGTGCTGGGAACGCATGGCTAAAATCTGGGGGCATGAGGCAGCTTTATGCACCAGCAGCTCAGTCTATGTAGATCAGTATGGTCTTCTCCAAAAGACTGCAGTCCTCTAGGACCTCCAGGGATAACTTGAGAAACAGGGCTCTAAGCCTTCTTTGCCACTCACCTCCTTGATGCTCAAGCACACAAAGCTGCAGTCTTCAAAGGCTGACCCTCTGTCCTCCAGAGCCTGGTAGTCTATGCTCTGGCAGCAGAACTCTGGGTCCAAAGGCAAAGGAGGGTCTTGCCCATTATTTTCTTAATGGACATGCTGGGACCAAAACGGGGACCTTCTGCATGCAAGAGAAGGCCTCTGCCACTAAGCTGTGTCCGCTCCTGTCTCATCCCAAGACGTATCCTTGGTTCATCTAGATCCGTAGCATCTCTTTGGAACGGCAGAGGCTCCCCAGGCATCCCTCCCAAGCATTCACCCTGTCAGTGAACAATCATCCCTGCTCCCCCACTCAGCCCTGCAAGCCGTGTTGAGGTTGCCTGGGTCTATACAAAGAACGACCAGGCCGGCCTGGAGCATCTCACCACCCATGCCGCTCCAGCACAAAGGGATACAGACATCGAAGCCTTTAGGAATCACAATGGCCCTCCATTGCTACTGCTGATCAGCAAGATGCCGAGAAGGCTTAAGCACCTTGGTCAGTTCTTTATCTCATGAGAAAAATCAAAAAAATGTTGTGACTAATTTTTTTTTTTTAAGGAATTAAAGCAACACACTAGACAAAAAGTCTCACACCACTCTGTATTGCAGCTCTCTGGAAAGCAATTTTCCTCTGCCCTGCCAAAAAGAATTGGGGAAGGCCCTCCCTCCAACATGGTGTGTGGGAAAACAGTGAACATGGTCCTCAAGGTCTCTTTGCAATGGTCAAGAGAAAACAGAGGGTGGCCAGCAGCCACTGGGTTAGGGTTCCCAGATTCACTTTGGGAAACTCCAGATGTGAGGATGGAGCCTGGGGAGGACGGGGCCCTCAGTGGGGCACAGTGCCATAGAAGCCACCCTCCAAAGCACCCATTTTTTCCAGAACTGATCTCTGCAGTCTGGAGAGGAACTGTAATGCCTGGAGAATGGCACCCCTAAGGAACTGTCTTGAGTGTGGGCCATGCTGCCCCCTTGGAACTCAGAGGATCTGATCTCTGTAGCCCAGAGATCTACTGTAATACCAGGAAGTCCTCAGGGGCAACCTGGAGAGCCAGGATGGTGTAGTGGTCAAGAGCAGCAGACTCTGTTCTGGAGAACTGACCTTGACTCCCTCCTTTTCCACATGCAGCCAGCTGGGTGACCTTGGCCCAATCACAGTTCTCTTGGAGCTCTCTCAGCCCCACCTACCTCACAGGGTGTCTGTTTTGGGTAGAGGAAATGGAAGGTGCCTTCAGGGAGAGAAAAATCAAATCCATTTATCTAAACTGAAGGGAAAGGTGTTTGCAACCTGCTTTGGGTCTCCTCTGGGTGGTGTCTATAAAAAAGCTTCAAAACGGGCCCGAGTCTCTAACGAACGCGGGCAGGAGGGCCCCCAGTTCAAACGCCGGATTCAGCGACCAAATCCCTCTGCCAGCGGCGGGCCAGCCTGGCTCAAGCCGGCAGCGGTCACTAGCGGCCCCTCCCGGTTCCCGGAGCAGCGGCGGGGCGGGGCTCGCAAGGAAGGGCCGGTGCTTCTGCCAGGGGCCTCGATTTGCAGGCGAGAGCGAAGGCGAGCGTCCCGCCCGGCGCGAAAAGGACTTTCCGCCCGCCGCGCCCATCCAGCAACACGCCGAGAGCTCGTTCGCCCCCAGCCGCTCTGACGGCGCCCTCCGCTCGTGCGGAACCCGCCGCGGGCCCGCCCGGCCAAGTGACGGGAGGGGGCGGGCCTCGCCTCGGCTGGTCGTGTTAGGGGCGGCCCCGCAGCCCGGCTTCTCTCTTGCGTCCCCCTCGCACCCATCGGGACCCTCTCTTGGCCAGGCCTTTTTTCTGCGTCGGGCCCTGCGGGTCTGTGCTGCACGTGGCACCTGGCAAGGCTGCATGCGCCAAGTGGAGAAATCTGGCTAATATGCGGGAAGGGGGCAATCTACAAAGCCAGCAGAGAGCGGAACACCAAAACCGGTGCGACGAGCATATGCTCATCCCTCCCTTACACAGCAGGAGACTCTAAAGTGGGGGGAGGATACCCCCTATCTTGCAAGCCGCCCACTTCCAACCTCCTGTCCAGTAAGATCAGCCACTATCTCCCATTCAATTCCATTCCTACTCATCAACTTAGGACAGGTACCGACATATTTCAGAGGGCCAAAACATACTTTAAAAAAAATCAAAGGAGAAGCATAGAATCATAGAGTTGGAATGGGCCATACAGGCCATCTAGTCCAATCCACTGACTAAACGCAGGATCAGCCCTAAGCATCCTAAAGCATCTTTTACACTGTTAAGAAGTTTCAGCTTTTAAGGACCTCACCCGCAGAGAAGACTACTATCTGTGTTTCTGGTCACACCTTTTGAATGGAAAAAAGGCAAGCTCAGAGCAGCAACTCATACAGAGATGCAACAGGCAGGCAGTCTTCTTTTCAGGGAGGCAATATTTCCCCCTTCTGCACTGGAACAGATTGCACAATCCAGTCACCTCAAAAGCAGAGATGTGAGAGTTACACAGCTGATGCTAATTTGGAAGATTGCAGGCAGGTGCTTATTTGGAAGGACAGCAAAGCATGCAGAGAAGTGGCGGGCAGCCTCCGCTAAGGGTGGCTATTTTAGAGTCTTGGGAGCATCTTTCATTGCCTGATTAGTCCCATTTCTCACAGCATTTGGCAAATTATTACTACCAAGCAGCCTTTGCTTTGGGTGCAATCTTGGATTCGTTCTCACAAGCCCAGGGTGTGAAGGAGGAGCGGAAGTCACACAGAGAATTCAGCCACCCCTAGCGAAGGACAGCTGCTTGCAATACTTTTCATAAAATGCAGACAAAAACAAATACACGTCCTGCTTTTCTTGCTAACGTACCAGTTGCTAGAGAAAGCAGGAGATTCCCTCTAATCTATGACTCCCCTTAATCACATACCGTAGATCTGAGCAGTGAAAGTAAAAGACACCACCTGAGTAATTCAGCTATTTTTTAAAGTTCCTAGTCCTTAAGAAAGAACGTGGCGCAGAGTGGTAAGGCAGCAGACATGCAGTCTGAAAGCTCTGCCCATGAGGCTGGGAGTGCAATCCCAGCAGCCGGCTCAAGGTTGATTCAACCTTCCATCCTTCCGAGGTCGGTAAAATGAGTACCCAGCTTGCTGGGGGGTAAACGGTAATGATTGGGGAAGGCACTGGCAAACCACCCCGTATTGAGTCTGCCATGAAAACGCTAGAGGGCGTCACCCCAAGGGTCAGACATGACCCAGTGCTTGCACAGGGGATACCTTTACCTTTACATTTAGTCCTTAAGACTGCATATATAGGTTTGAAAGCACACCGGCTGAAATCGCAAATCAGCCCAGCGGTAGAAAGTGTTGAGAAATATTCTAGCAGCGGAGGCGGGTCTGGTCTCCTCATTCCCCCTTCCCTCTTCTGCCAGAAGCAGAACACCTTATACCATATGCACATACCTGTTGGAGGCCCAACAACATCCTCTAAACCAAAGCCACTTCATCTCTGTGACATGTACAGGCTGCAGAATCCAGCTGCTTGAGGGCAGACTTGTCATTCAGTAGAACACACAGGCAGCCCTGATCATCGCAACCTTTTTACTCTCAGGTCTCCTCCCCCCAAGGCACACAAACCCAAATGCTATTAGTACGCTGCGCTTTGGAACAATCCATACCCGGAAAAGAGCCACACTGGGTTCTGAAGGAGATCAGACTCACAACACACACAAGCGCACACCAAAATCCCCCACCCTAGATACATGGTGGAGGCCACAGCCAGGATCCCAGAGGGGAGCTGGCTGGCCCAAGGCATAACCAAGTGCAACAACGCTGGCCAATTGGGGGGGGGGGATACCAGACCCTGATCCCAACTTATTATAGAATGATGATGACTACAGGCACCTCTCTGTGTTGCAAAGGGTTGAAGTCAAGCATTGTTAAGAGAGACACCAAGGAATGGTCTCGCAACTGAAGCAGAAAAAGATCTCTTGCTGGCTGCATTTGTGGACCTAACAGGTAAAGTGTGTGTGTGTGCGCGTGCATGAGTGCGTGCGTGCATGTGTGTGTGTAGAAGGAGGCACTCTTTATCCCCAAAAGGACAGGCACCCAAGTCAATTGCTTCCAGCTTGCAGTTAATGGGGCAGGAATAGAAGATTGATAGGTCTGAGATGAAATTCATTCCTTAAAGTGTGTGTGTGTACTGGGGTCATGGCCTATCAGAAATTCTGAGTTGGAAGCTCCATCCCTCCATTCTCCGTGGGGGGGGGGGTCTGAGCCTTGGAACCAAGGCAGCGGTTCTTCCTAAACGAGGCAAATGCAATGGTCTTCCAATCCAAGCCAATTTATTTCTTACATTGGTTTGCCCTAACCAGGAGCACTTTCTGCTGTACCCCATTCCAGATGGGGATAAAACTTGTGTGTGTGATCTGCATGCGCCGACACCACGCAGATGTGCAACGTTTACTGCAGGCAGCCTCCCGATCAGGAGGCCTCCTTTCCGCCGGCACCTGACTTTGCGCTTGGAACGCCCACCCACCCCTTACAGCACAGGCAAAGATATTTTTCAAGCCGCTGCATCCAATCTGCTCCATTCCAGATGCCAACTCGGAAGCATTACAATGCACTGACCAACTAGCAGTCCGTCCCCCCCCGCCCCTTGCCCTGCTTCAGATGAGGCTTAAACCAAGGTGGCCAAACGCTCTTCAAAGCAGGCAGTTTCCAAACTGCCCACATCGAACCCCCTTGTCCTCTCCAGACTGGAAAAAGACACCCCAAAAACAAACACTTGAAAATTCCTCCCCACAAACCAACCTCGCGGGGCACACGTAGGCACATGCCAGACCAGCGCCTGAACCCAGGCTGTTGGACAACTTGACTCAATGCACTCTGGTTAATTAAATCTCCCTGCTTGGCAGGCACAGATCTCAAGGATCGGAACTGAATCATGTTGACAAGGTACATAATGCTATTGTGCTGCTCTCTGCAAATATTTGCATCGCAGCCAAGGAAAGCCAGCGTTTTGCAGGAGAGATTTCCACTTCCCAAATCTGGAAAACTGGGTGTCCCTGAACAAACTGATGCCCTTGACTCCAGCCCCCTCCCCCCCAGTTCAAAAATCAAAGGTCACTTTATATTTGGGTGGGTGTGGCAGGCATACACTGACTATGGAATAACACTTCCTTCTCCCCATGAAGCACACATGCAGGACTAAGGTGCCATTCCAGGCACATCTCACATAGGCACATAGGAAATGCATCCCTATGATCTACCTACACATCTCTCCACACAACACACCCATCTCCTGACTATAAGAAACATGCCGTATCAATATTGTCCGGGGGAGGGGGGGGGAGCAAACAAGAGCCCTGTCCGACAACAAGGAACCTGCAGTGGCTTGACCCTCAGGATCATTTACAAAGGCAGATCCAGAGATGGAAATTCTGAGCAACATCTGGCAGTCCCCAATTCTGTTCCCTTTCAGCAGCAGCACCTGTGCCAGAGCTGGTCACCAGCAGAGAAGGCATCATTTGACGAGCACCCGATCCTCTGCCTCCCCAGACAGATTTCTAGACCACGCTGGATTAATTTTTTAAAAAACCCTCGAAGCTTTCAATTGCAGGCTCTACCGAAAAAGGAAACGAAGCTACCAATTGCCGTAATCAAGTGAACCGCCCCCCTGTCATGTACCAGGCCTTTGGCTCCGAACGCCTGGGAGGGCGATGCCGGCATGCAAAAAGAAAGAAAGAAAGAAAAGCAGGCAAACGGATCTTTTCTCCTTCTGACCCAGATGCAGACGCCTTACCTCTCATTGTCCACGTTTCTGAAGCCAGGTAGAATGTGGCGGAAGCTGCTGTTTCTGTCAAGCTTGGGCTGGCTCTTTGTCCTTTTAATGGAGCCTTTTAGCCGGCGGCTCAGGAACCCCTGTGGGGTGAGAGAGGGAGAGGGTGTTACCAAGCAGGCACCGAAGACGCCCCCAAAGCTACACCCAGGTGGCAGGCAAGCTCCTGGCTCTGGCTTGCCTCGGTCGCATTGAGATGTTCGCTGCCGTTCTGCCGAGGCACGGAGATGCCATCCAGCATCTGCTTGGAGCGGCCGGCAAGCTACGTCGGCGCGAGACTCCCCTAAGCCTCTGTTTCCCTGGCAACCATCCGCTCACATTAAAAAAAAATCGCTGTCTGAGATGCAAGATCCATCTACTGCCACCCCAGGCACACCGAAAGACTCTGGGCTTGGGAGGGGGTAGTTGGGGGGGGGGTTGCAGAGCTACGCCTGGCACTTGGGGACCTCCAGCACAAAGGTCAACTCCTTCCAACATAACGGTGGGCAGATCCTTACTCACCTGGGGGGCTGGTGGGAACATCGCCTGTCCTGCCCCACGCTGATAGATAAATACATCCTTATAGATCAGTGGTGCACAAATTCACACCTGGCTCAGCTGCTCCTTAAACTTAAACCAGCTTATTTGCTATCAGTTTCCTGGAGGAGTCTGGGAACTTCAGTGTTCTCCAGGTGGCTGGCAGGTACACTGCTTCAGGAATGGGGCAAAGAGACTGGGGTGGGGAGTGGGATTCCCAGCGCAATTCCAGTCTTGACTGTATTTGAGATTATACGACAACATAACCACATATTTTAAGTGATGGCTTCTCTTAATACAAACTCCTCATCCTTACCTTCGAAAACCTTTGACCCCTTTATGCTCTGCTCTCGTGTCCCGGTCTAACTTCTCCAGTTCCACCACCCCTTTATTGCTTCCTCCAGTAGGTGTCCTCTCCTTTGGTGGCTTCTTATTCCTGGAACTGCCTCCCAAGCTGCTTCCACACAGAAGATTCATTCTGCCCTGCTGCTCAAATCAGAACAGAGTTTTTCCACGGCATCCACATGACCACATGCTCCAGTCGTTCTGCTGTCTCCATCGGTAGTTTTGCCTGGTTTGCCCCGTAGTTTCCCAAAACTATTTTAGTTCTGGTCACCCATGTGGGTGGGAAGGTTTCTCAATCTCCCCACCCCTACAAATCCAGAACTGTCACTCATCTGTGCCCCATTGTGTCCCATTGTGCCCACCATCTGGCCCACCACGGGTAAGATTTTTCTGACAGCTGGCGGGAGGGGGGGTATTGTCCCAGTGAGGATGTGCAGTTGCCGCTGCCAGTGCCTTCCCAATTCACAAAGGCAGTGAGTGCACAATGGCAAATGTGGAAGCGATGCGGAAACATCCAAGCCAGGGACTCTTGTTTCCTTCAAATCCCTCCTAAATCCCCCATCTTTTCTATGAAACTTTTGGCACAACTGAAACTTAGTCTAAGCACATGAAACTGCGCCTCCTCCTCTCCCTCTCCCCTCCACATCATTCGTCTAAGCTCCTCGGAGCAGGCCTTGTAATCTGTAAAGTGCCATGCCAGCTGATGGTACTACCAAAAAGTACCACCATGTAACCTGCTGTATGGTGAAGAACTCCTCTGCGCTGCTGGAACTCCTGCAGGACACATCCCAGGGCATGCTCTCGGTTCATTCCAGCAGGCAGCAAGGCTTCCTCTGGTCAGCAGTGGCTCTTTATTATTTATTTAATTATATGTATATACCGCCCTCCCTTGTGGCTCAGCAGCCAACACTCTTCTGCAGCTGCCCTGCCTCCCAGCAAGACCCATGAGGGTGATGGACAAGCCATCTTTTGAAGATACTCATCAACCATCACCAGTGGAAACCCTCCCCACCCCCCACCCCACCCCCGCCAGTGACCTTAGAAATCCTAGAGGCCCCCAGCAGTTTAAGAGCAAGACAGCCTTACAAAACTAAAACCAGCATGCCCTCAGTGGCACAAAGTGAAGCCGGCCCACAACCCCTTCCCTTACAAGTGCAGCTCTTAATGCTGCTCAACTGGTTGTCATCGCCAGGCCAAGGCCGTCTCTTGCCACGCTCTCTCTCTCTCTCTCTCTCTCTCTCTCTCTCTCTCTCTCTCTCACACACACACACACACACACACACCACTGTATTTCCAGCAAAGAATTCGGGATTCAAAAGGATTTCTCAAAAGGTAGCAAAACACAAACGAGCAGAGGGGCCGTGCCAAGAGAGACAGGAGATATCACTGAGCAGGGAACTCAAGAACAGGACACTGTCCGGCACAGATGCTTCTGGAGTTAATAAATACTGCCCTCCCCCAAACACATGCTGTGGGGTCACCAGCTGGCTTGTGGCCTCGCTCCTGTGCTTTTAAAGAGCTGTCTGAGAAACGCAGAAGGCAAATCGTTATCTGGAATGGAGATAAATGGGTGGAGATTTGCTCCAAGAAGAGCCAAGTCACACAACCTAGGTCTTCAAATTAAGCAACTTGGTCTCTCTTTGCCAATTGGCATCATTTATCCCACCTCTGCAAGGGGACCTGGGTGGGGAGCAGGGAAACACTGTCAATGCGGATGAAGCAGCCACACCAGTAAGGAACACCAGAATAGACCCCCAGGGGGTCTATAAAAATGCCTGGGATCGTTTGCAACTCAATGGGCTATATTTTGCATTTATCAATGTCAGAGCTTAGTCTGCCCCTTCTAACACTGGCAAACTGGTCCTCCTTACCAGGGGCAATCCTTCTTTCCTGCCCCCTGCCCCTATTTTTGCCTTTTGCTGAGGCCATTTAAATTCTTGAGTCATCTTTCTGGGTTCAGCTCCCTCCTGGGATCTCGAGAAGCTTTGCTTCTAGATGCATCTTGCCTCTGGAGCACAGGTATGCCAATGCAGGCACATGAGCCATAAGGCACCAGGCAGCAGCCACATCCTACCTTTGCAAACCCTAGAGGAGCTAAGGTCTATTTCTGAACTGTGATAGCACAACGCCAGATATCTGGGTGATTCTAACACATCCTTAGCCAAATGAACAAATGCTGCCTTTTCTTCTAAATCTGTAATAAGACATAGGGGGAAGGCAAAAGAGACCTGTGCTACGAGGCATTGCAAATGTGTCCCTATTTTGGACTATGAAAAGTGTGCTTGTGTTGCTTTTGTGGGGAGAGAGACCAAGGAAAGCCAGCTGGTGCTTGAACCAGGAAGAAGCCCCTTTGGGCTGGCGTCACAAAGTAAAGGGGGAGTACGTTAGAGTATTCTTTAGGCTAGGTTTCTTTCTTTTTCTTCTGACTGCAACCTGGAGGTGAGCCAAATATACCTGAATAAATGCATGTTTTCTTTTTCTGCAATTTATTTCTTGGGAGGTTTATTTACTGCACTCAGTATGACGCTGCTATGATTGGGCAAACTCTGCTCAATAGAAGCTTTCCCAGGCTCCACCCAGGACTGACCACACACTCACTGGGCCTTGCTCATGACCTGGCCCTTTTCTCTTCCCACCTCTCCCTTTTTATAGGTGGAGGCAGGGTGGGGACAGGGCATACATTAGGAGCTACTCATTCACCTCAGCCCAAGACATTTAAAAACATCAGCCTTTTAATTTGGGTCGCTGCTGCTTGAAGTGAAAGATTGGAAGTTCTTTTTGTTGTTCAGAAGAGGAAACTTTCTGGTGTGTGTGTTAAGAAGAGTTAGTTCTTATATGTAACTTTACCAGAAGGGGTATCAAAGCAGGTTATATTCACCTTCCCCTTCCTGTCCGCACAACAGACACTCTGTGAGATAGATGAGGCTGACAGAGCCCTGATATTACTGCTTGGTCAGAATATCTTTATCAAGGTTGTAACAAGCCCGAGGTCACCCAGCTGGCTGCATGTGGAGGAGGAGCGGGAATCAAACCTGGCTGCCAGATTAGAAGCTCCTAACCACTACACCAAGCTGAATATATATATATTCTCCTCCTTGAGTGACTGTGAAGATTGTAAGGTGCTTGACAGGGGATAAAGCCAGCTTCTTTTACCTGGGACCAAACCACAACATTACTGCTTCCCATCATAGAAAGTGGCTGAGGATCGTCTGGTTTCACTTGGAAATGATGCTCACCCACTTAACTGAGGACAGAATTATTGACATCCAGTGGGACTTGGAGTTCTCCCAGAATTACAACTGATTTTCAGACTACTGGAGTCCATTTCCTTGGGGGAAACTGCAGCTTCTACAGTATACCATAGAGACTATGTAAAACCTAGAGTGACATCATATCACAGCTGAGCTCCTTCCCCAAAATCCCCAAACATCACCCCTTAAATTTCCAGGAATATCCCAAGCTAGAGCTGCCAGTTTTAACTGAGGAGTGCTGGATAATGGCCTAGCTCCCTTTGAACTAACAGCTTGGCATCAACGTTCACCAGCCGCTGGCTCAGTCTGTGCAGAGCTGCTTTCTACTTGACACCTCAAACCACAGATTGATGGCTGTTGGAAGCACTAACCCTTACCTTTGAAGATGCTCCAGCTTGGCTGTACCTTGGCTGTGTATGGCATAGTTCAAGCACAACATTTGGACCTCCTGATCGAAGAGTGCCCTCACAGAAAATCCCTTCCAGTGTCTCCAGCAAGCAAGGCCAACCACATGGTACAAGGGGGGTGGGCTAGATTGTAAAAACTTGAAGCTGCTGCAGGTATTGGTGACCTGAGGAAGGCCAAGGAGATGAGCTCCCATCGAGATTTCAGCAAAGCACGGAGGACTGTTTATTTACTTTACTTATATCCTGCCTTTCCAAGGGAGTCCAAAAATGGTTTTCATCATTTGCCTCTTCTCCATTTTATTCTCACCACAATAACCCTGTGAGGTGGGTTAGGCTGAGAATGTGTGACTGGCCCAATGTCACCCAGTCAGCTTCCAAGGCAGAGTGGGGATCTGAACCCGGGTCACCCGGATCCTAGTCTAACTCTCTAACCGCTACACTACACAGGCTGTCCACACTACATTTGCCAAATCAGTGCCCTCATGCCAATTGCTCAGAGCAGGCCAGGTTCTTCTGGGTAGGGTTCCCAAGTCCCTCACAGCAAATGGCAGGGGAGGATGTGGATTAACCAGGAGTGGGAGGGAGGTCAGCTGATGCTGCAATGATGTGTCTACATCACTTCTGACGTGACCCGGAAATGACATCAGCATGCAGTGTCATTGGGGTGATGTTCTGGTATTGGGGCAAAAACTCTATGGTAAATTTGGCTACTACCCTAGAGTTTTTGCTCAAACACCAGAGCATCACCCCAACATCACTGACATGATATTACTCCTGGGTCACATTGGAAGTAATATAGACACATCTCTGCACCGTTGGCAAGGTCTCCTCCTTTTCCAGGTAAGTGTCTCACTCCAGCCGGCTGATGGGGAGGGGGCAGTGTGGCTTGGTGGTAGGGTATTCCGGCCTCCACCAGGACTGTTTCCACATTAGGGGACAAACCTCGTTTTAGCTTCGCTCTGGATTTCCTTTGAATGCTGCAAGTTGACTAGCATTTCCGCATTTGTGTTCCCCCCCCCCTTATCTCCCAGGGTAAAATTCACAATTTCTTTTTTTGCAAAATGGTGCCTGCTTGCACCTTTGTTTTCATTGTGCTCCTTAATCCCACTATACTGTGCCCTTCATCACCTTCCCTCCTCCCCCCAAAGTGTCCTGAATGTAATTTGTAAAAAAATCTGGGTTAAAACATTATAACATTATAATGCTGCTGTGTAAATCTGCAATGCTGCTTTTTAAAAAACGTAGAAAAAGTGTTCTAACACGATCACCCCATTTTTTTTTAAAGGCAAATTTTTCAGAACGGAGGAAGGTGGAGGAAGGCAGGGAGAACAGCAAAGAGACAAGGGGCATTCCCAATCGACTAAAAATGGCATGTGTGGGGGGAAAACCTAACTGCATTTTCACATTGGGCAGCCTCGATTTAGACCCTGTTAGCCCCTGCTTGAAAAGATGCCATGTGGTTTTCTAGGGATTCCTTTGCTGAGGACAAGTGAGGGGGAAATTCAGGATTCTGCCTGAAGAAGAAAATTTTAGTGCAGAAACAGGTTAAAAAGTTGAACCTTTAAAAATGCAAATCCAAACGATATTGCTAGTGCGGAAACAGTCCAGCGGTCTGGCAACCCTATCTTGGGGTCAGGCTTTCAGACTAGGAAATGCAGTTTGCTGCCTATATTCACATCTCTGCTCTTTTTGTCTTTTCCTTGGCCAGTCTTTAGTATCACAGGAGTTAGTCTGAGGCTCTCAAGGCTGTGCTCCTCTACAGGACCACATGGACCAAGCAGTTACATTTCCCCAGATGCAGAGAAGGAAGACACACTGGCACGAGCTTTTCGGTGTCAAATTGTGCAGCCTTCTGCCAACGACCGCCTAGGGTGGCACAGAGCTCCATTAACCTAGAAAATAAAAACCAGCCCCAGTCAAGCATCTTGTTGCCTTACTCCCTGACAGGAAATTTAGCAAAATGCTCGGGTATCCTGCTTGCGGTCTGTGCATATTTGGAATGTGTTTCCTCATGGCAGGGAGCCAATGGGAATTGTAAAGGGGTATCAGGAAACTGGGACAGTGAGGGAGATAGAAGCACACATGAGGGGAAGGCAAAGCAACTGCCCTGGTGACAGATTCCAGGTGATGGCCAGGGTGGGAAACTGCACTCCAGCTTAAAGCAGGCCTGGAACCATCAACCTGAGAGAGCCTGATATGCCACCAACTGGCTCCGGCTGAAGTGGAAATATGCCTGTTCCCAGGTGGGACCTAGGGATCCCTGAAATTACAGCTCATCTCCAGACTAAAGAGATCAGTTGTCCTGGAGAAAAGAGTGGCTTTGGAGGCTGGGCTGTAGGGCCCACCCTCCCCGCCCCAAATCCTGCCCTACTCCTGGCACCATAGCCAAAGTTTCCAGGTATTTCCCAACTAAGAGCTAGCAACCCTAAACATGAAGGGAGAGAAACCAAGTAAGCTTTCTCATGCTGTTAGAAACCACAGCCTGTGTATACTGGATGAACTCATAAAGCAGTGATCCCATGGTGCCCACTGATGCATTTCTTGGTGCTTGCTTGTTTCTGCCACAAGGGGCTTATTTTCCGAAGCTAAAGACCAAACCTGGTTTTCTTCTACTTCACTAGAGTAAAAGAATCCAGGAGTTATCACTTTTGGGTCTGCAGGGAACACCCATTCTGAAACAGCTGTCCCCATCACAGCTGCCCAACATTTTGCTATTGCCCCCATGGCAGCCATTTTGTAATTGGTCCTGACTCCTGAGGCGGCCATTTTGTGAAGCACTTACAACATACTCTCAAAATTCTGAAAGTGACCACAGGCTCAACAAGGCTGAGGATCCCTGCCATAACGTGGCTGTTATGGCATGGATCCCTGCCAGGACATGGCTGAGATCAAAGCTGCTCTTGTTGTTGCCTGTGAACTCCCTTCTCCTTTCTCTCTCAACCTCACCTTACCCTCAGCTTTCCAACAGCCTAGCCTGAGAGGCAGACATGCTGATCTGCTGGGAAATTCTCCTGTGCAGCAGCCAGGTGGAGTCTACATTTTCAGTTTCAAGATACGGGATCCCCCCTTTATTCAAATTAACACCCACAGAAAACTACAGCTAGTCATTCAACATTGCGGAGGCCGTAAATGGCAGCTAATCAACCTCAGCAAAGCAGCAATATCTACCAGCACCACAATCAAATTGAAAAGGGCAAACTTTGGAAATTAAAGAATTTTGTAAAATGCAGTCTGCTCCTGACCCAGTGGTATTAGCTCCTACACAGAACTTGATGCAAGCAGGTGCCATGCTACTCTCGCCTACACGGGGCAAGACACAGTGTCCAATGCGCCCTCAAATCTTACTGATAACCGTCAATGTAGGCTCATTAAAGGGCAACACCCCCGCTAAGTTCACCCCAAAATGCCCAATGTGTTAGTGAAACAACTAGAATATGTGACTCTACTGGGGCACTTCAGTGTGCAATTTATTTTTGACAATGCCCTCTGCTCTGAGGGAGCTGCTAAGTTAAAGTGGCAAAGATTGCAGAGGGAGGGGGGGAGTTTGGGAATGGTTACATGAGAAAAGCAAGACTCCAGGTGTCCCCACCTCCCTCCTTTTTGAGGGAGGGAAGGAAGTATGAAACATTCGGCTTCCTTGCTTTATCTATCTGTCTCTCGACTCAGGTAATTATCCCTTCCTTATCACCATGGCTACAGAGTACCTGTGGAAATTATATACAGTCATTGTGTGGTGCAAGTCGAAAGATGTCACTTAGAGAAAAGAAAGATCTTTGATCCTCATCTGGCACCCTTTATCCAACCAACTGAAAATTTTACCTACGCAGCAGTGTTCGGAGTAGTTCCCATTTTCCTCCCTGTTCTTTTCATGGCTGTGCAAGAACAGGAGTTCCACAGGTGGAGATCTCCTCCCCTTGGCCACTGCGCATCAGAAGTCAGGCTGGAGACACCCAAAGTTTCACAAAGAGGGGTTGCATTCCCCTGGGTATTCCTATGGCTGTGGAAACCTGGGTTCGAATTCTGACTCTCCCATGAAGCTCACGGGGATGAGCTGGCCCAGTCACCCTGCCTCATTTCAACCTTCCTCATAGGTTTATTGTAATTAAAACATTAACTTTATACATGCCTTGCTGAGCTCACTGGAGAAAGGGCATGTGACCAGTGGCTCAGACATCACATAAAACTGCAGTTAAATTAAACCAGCTGGGGCTAGTATAATCACAGGAAAATGGTCACCCCACTAGCTGAGACTAGCTAGACCATGGATTCGTGATGCCCCTGGAAGGGTTTCCTAAATGAGTGGGAGTTAATTATTTTTTTATAATTAAAAAAAATTTGTTAAACATTTATTGGGTTATATGACCATATATAGTCATGTTGACCTGCCCCCCCCAATGGCCAATGATTGGTCTGAACAGGGTGGGAAGGGGAGGGGCCCTAGGTGGGTGTGTACATAGCAATGCTTCCCAATTCTGCATGATAGTGCCACTTCGAGTTTTTTTCGAAGCCTGAAGAATGTTTCAGGGGTTTCTCAATGGTAAAAAAATTGAGAAAGGCTGAGTTAGACTATGTCAAAGGACTGCCAGTGTCACAAAGGGGGTTGAGTGTTAAGACTAGGATCTCAGAGATCCGGGTTCAAATTCTCACACTGCCATGGTAGGACGCAGGGCAGCACTGGCCCAGTCATATGCACACTGCTTAATAGCACTGTTATTGTTAGGATACAAGGAAGGGAGGGGGAGAATTAGGTCAGCCATCATGGGACCCCACTGGGGAGAAAATCAGAGCTGAGACCATGGTGAAATTGGCTTACTGGTCAGTTAGTCTGAACAGTGGTTCCAAGTGATATACAAACAGAGACACCCTTGTTCCCTGGCACTGCCCTCTCTACAATGCAGGACAGGATACTTACCTTGTCTCTCTGTGAGAGAAAAAGCAAAGATGAAGCAACTAGGATCTGTTAAGTCAAATCAAGACTGGAACGATTATCTGCAAGCTGTATTCTGGTTTCACAAAACCAGCCATAGTTCAAAAAATAGAAGCAAGAAACCCATGATTTTGCCTTCCTAAAACATGTTTGGAGTCTCGGTCCTGCAACGTTTCATGGGCTTCCGGAACAGTACAGGATTCTGCACCCTGCCTGACCAAAACCAATCCTGGGACATGTACTGATGTCTTGGGCAGTGACACCCTGGTACACCCCCAGCCTGGAAAGAAATCCCCACCTAACCTACTCAGCCTCCATCTCAGGGCCTGCTGCGGCACACGCCATCCCAGGGTTCCAGAAAGCCTCATTTCCCTTTCTTTAAGTCATCCTTCAAGGATTAATTTGCAGACACATCTCCTTCCCACACGTGAAGACTCCTATTAGTCATGCCGCGGAAGTCTGGCTTTCTTCGTTTTCCAAGAGATGCACCTTCCTTCGCAAGGCAACTGGGAACAGAGTCTGGAACAAGACGCTGCAGAGGAGATGTGGCTGCCTCCCAAAATGGAAACCCTGCATTGTGTTCTAGCAATCAAGACGACAAGATGTGACATCATGACTGTGTTTCCCAATTCTCCCTGCCCCCCTCTGGCAAGAAGATGGGGGGGAAGGGAAATCAGAAGCATAACCCTGCTAGTCAACACATTTTGTGCAGTGATAAATTTTACCAGGTAAGAAGGGAAGAGATTTTGCTATTTTTGCTATTTTGAGTGGCAGCTGCACATGCTTTGCAAAGTTGAGTTCTGGAATAGGAAACGGGGATCTCTATGAATAGCTAGAGGCCTAGAGTTTGCTCCCCTGCTCCCTTTTTCCTGTTCCCTTCTCATCTGCACAAGGACACACATGGCCACTTCCCTAAAACATCACCTCTCTTTCCGTTAGAGGCAGAGAAAGGTTTTTCCTAACTGCTCCTATTGAAGAGCCCTTAGCAAGATGCCAAGGATTGAATCTGGGAACTTGAATCAAACTGCCCTATATCAAGTCAGGGGCAAGATCAGAAATCGTGGCTGCGGTTGTGCCATAGGATCACCAAGAGTCAGACTTGACTGAATGGCTAACATCCTCCTCCTTTTCCTCCTCCTCCTCCTCCTCCTCCTCATCATCATGTCAAGTCAGGTCATTTTGTCCATACAGAGATCTATTGCCTGCTCTGACTGATGCTACATATGACCCAAAGCTCTGTCCTCTAGTGCTTGTGTGGAGCTCAGGGAGGACCGGCCTAAGAGGAACTATTGGCTGGAAGATCTAGGAATGGCATCTCCATGGTTCATAGGTCAAGCATCTCTCCTGTTTCTGGGATCAAAATATGTATTATTGTGGACTGCCAGGCAGGGTCCTTGCTGAGTCATTTCAGACCAGTCGCACACCCTTAGCCTGATTTACCTCACAAGGTTATTGTGAGGATAGCAAATGGATCAGGTGCACCATCCTGAGGGCAGAAGTTTCATTTCACTATTAAAGCAAAATACTTTTGCTAGATTTATCCGCCACAAATTTGGCTTTTATTATGGGAAGCTGCCTGATAATCAGTCAGGACTGTCCTACCTGGTTAGTCACAAGCCTTAAGCACAGAAGGGTCTTCTCAACACCTCAGATCCTTGAATGCTGGTACACTGGAATTGCAACCTTCTGCATGCCAGGCATGTGTTCTTCCACTGGGCCACAACCCCTCCCCTCAGCCTCTCACACAAAAACTACGTTATATTCATATTTTATGATTGATGCTTATACTTATTTAGAAAATATTCAAGAACAGCTGGGATTTTTTGTACCCTGCTTTCTACTACCCAAAGGAGTCCCAAAGCGGCTTATAATTCCCTCTCCCCACAACAGACCTCCTGTGAGGTAAGTGAGGCTGAGAGAGCTCTGGGACTGGCCCAAGGTCACCCTGCTGGCTGCCTGTGGAGGAGGAGCGGGGAATCAAACCTAGCTCTCCAGTCTAGAAGCCACTGCTCTTAACCACTATACCATGTTGACTTGCAAGCTGGTTCTTCAAGGCAGGTTGTCAAGAAGGATGGTTTACAGGCAGCGAAAAAGAGTGGGTTTTTATAACTTGCTTTTCTCTACCATAAGGAGTCTCTACGCAGTTTACAATTGCCTTCCCTTCCTGTCATCAAAACAGTCACTTTGGCTGAGTTCTGAAAGGTTTTGAGAGAACTGTGACTGGCCCAGGACTTAATGTGGAAGAGTGAGAAATCAAACCGGGTTCTCCAAATAAGGGTCTGCTGCTCTTTACCACTACAACATGCTCGCTCTGAATGAACAGCAGATACTATTTCAGGTGACCAGATAGGTCTGGAGACCCTCTCCCGCTCCTGCCCAAACGTCCTGTGAGATTTCAGACCATTCACATAGAATCACAGAATCATAGAATCATAGAGTTGGAAGGGACTTCCTGGGCCATCTAATCCAACCCCTGCACTATGCAGGACACTCACATCTCTGTCGCTCATCCACTGTAACCTGCCACCCCCTTGAACCTTCACAGAATCAGCCTCTCTGTCAGATGGCTATCCAGCCTCTGTTTAAATATTGTCTCAATATTCTAAAGTCTTGTGTCCTTTCCAAATCAGTCTTCTAAGTTGGGGAGGCCCGGGTGCTCTGTATGAAATATGGGAGAGTTATTTCCCGACAGAGAGCACTAGATTCCAATCAGAAACACGCTTTTGAAACCCCAGACACAAGCAAGGGAGAGGACGAGAGTCTTTGAGATTAAAGAAGATAATAATCGCCCGGTGACAGAAATTTATTCACACTCCTATAAATCTAAACTTCTACAACACTTTCTTTGAGCATAATCATCCTGGCTCGAGCACTTGCTATCAGCACTGAATCATTATGCCTGTCCTGCTGGCACGGCTTTAAAAGAAGGGGGAGGGCAGCCTTAGCTTGATGGAGGATGAAAGTGTAGAATTTATGGGATCTAGTGGCCACGCTTGCCCAGCCTCTTAAGAAGACTCCAGCCACGCAGCATCCCCTTGGGAAGGCAGGAGCACACCTGTCACTTGTTTTGGAGAACGATTCATTGGCTCACGAAGTCAGTGGCTACAATTCAATAGCAGCCATTTTCTTGTGACGATGGCCCTGAACTGCTGGGCTTCCATTGATTCTTCACCTAGTGTGCTATCGAAAACGACTCCAAATGTCGCTAATAATATTTTCAAAGCAGAAACCTCGATGGCCACGTGAAATGGAGTTTGAATATTCCCCCAAAATCGATTCCACTACATCTTCTAGAAGAATAAAAGCTTTAGAGCATATGCCACTGGTATTTGACACCAAACAAGCCTGTAAATATCTTGATTTTTGTTGATGTTATTTTCCACAAGTAGATCTGTTGCTTTTTTCACCCACCCCCTCTCCTCTCAGATTCAGACCTTTAGAAGGCAGTTTTTGAAAAAGATCTTTGAGACAGCTAGAGAAAGGTTGCCTTGAGAATCTCTGGTGCTCCTCTTTCGCTTTTTGGAAGGTAATGTTGAGGATCTAGATTTGGAATGGACAGCTAGTTTACTTGTAGTGGCCAGGTTTTTTATTGCAGCTTCTAAATGTGGCATTTTGCCTTAGTCCCCATGGCTCATAGCCATTGACAGACCCATCCTCTATGAATCTATCCAGTCCCCCTTTAAATCTGTTTATTCCTATGGCCATCACTACATCCTCTGGTAGTGAAGACCACATTTTAATCACTCTCTGTGTAAAGCAGTGTTTCCTTTGTCCATCCTGAACCTATTGCCGATCAGTGTCATTGTTTGACCTCAAGGTGTATTTTGGGAGAAAAGCCTGTAATCAGTCCCAGGCAAACAGACCTTGCTCAGTGAGCAACAGACCAAACAAAAGGCCCAAACAGACACAGGCAAAACACCACTCCAGCAAGCTATAAGCACCCACAAAGCAACTTCAGTTAATGCTCCCCAGTAATTTAGCAGTTTAGGAAAAAGGGGGGGGGGAACCCCACACATTCCCAGCAGTTCTCTGCTGAGTTCTTTCTCCTAGCCCAGTTGTCTCAGAACTTGACTGTATTTTTTTTCAAACATTTTGTAGTTCTTTGTATTTGTTCTTAAATGTAGGAGCATTTCCCAACCCCTGCACCTGGTACCATTTTTAAAAGGGCTTTCTGACCTTGAAAAGTGCAATTGGTTCAGAGTGCCACAGCCAGGTTTTTGACCAGAGTGTACTGCAGGGACTATATCACTCCAAGACCTGGCCCATCTACACTGCCTCCTAATTTGTTTTGGGGCTTAATTCAAGGTGTTGGTGCTGACCTTTACAGCCCTCTATGGCTTGGAACCATCGCACTTGAAGGACCACCTACTCCCATACTAACCTATCCAACCACTAAGGTCATCTTCTGATGACCTGCTTGGTACCTCCACCTTTTGATATTAAACAGGTAGCAACTCAGGAGATTCCTTTCTCATCCATGCTGCCAAAACTATGGGATTCCCTTCCAGGGAACATTTGTCTGTTCTCTTCTATTATTGTCTTCCTCCTGCAGATGAAGATTTGCTTTGTCTGCCATTCCCCTAATGATAAATAATAAATAAATGTAATTAATAAATAAATGATCCTACCTTCCTGCTGAATGATTTAATTACTTTATATGTTTTTATATAGGTATATAGTTTTGGTTTTAATCGTTTTTCAGATCTATTATAATGTGCTGTTTCAACTGCAAGCAACATCCAAATCTTGTAAATAAATAAATAAATAAAGCCTGTTCTTTGCCACTGAGCCACAACACTCTCTTGCAAAGAGGAGCACATCAAGATGGCTTTTCTTATCCTAGCTCCCTCCTGCTCTTTGCCCACTTTGACCTGTACTGGCTACCTGGGAGTCAGGGTAAGGGGAGGCCTTCCAGAACCCCTGTCACCTGAGCTCCTTGAAAAGGCATTCTCGGGGCTTGGATCTGGGCCCTTCTGCACGCAAAGCAGATGCTTGGCCACAAAGCCTCAGCCCCTCCCGATCATCTGCCATCTGCCTAATAAAGGTCCCCTGTATTCCGATCAGCAGGGGAGGCAAAATTATTTATTTCTTGTTTTCTTTGCCTCAGCAGCCTCTGGGGGCTTTTGAAACCTCTTTCACACCTACCACCACTTCATCTAATTAAAGTCTGCAACGCCTTCTAGTCTCCTTTGCAAGCAGGCTGGCAATTGGAGATTGTGAACTGTCCTCCCCCCCTTTTTGTAATGACCATCTAGGAGAGCTGGTAAAAAGATATATTTCTGCTACCTTTAGATTTTTCGAGCAGATCAGTATAACCTTCCACAGGCACTATGTTAAGATTCTGTTTGTTTGTACCCAGAGCCCACCAGCTGCCAAGTACCAGAAACCATAACTCCTTGCCGTGTACATGATATGTGCAGCTGTATCGCATGCTCCTGATGTGTGTAGTTGGCAGATTCCTGGTTCATACAAACAGAATCGAATGTATTGTCTGCAATGGGCTTCTATCTAAAGGAAAACAATGATGTAAGTTTGCCTAAACTAGGTACTGCCCTCAGTTATATAAGCATTCCAGGCTGGCTTGCCCAGGAATTCACAGCTGGTTGATTTTTATATCGCAGAGACTGGATGACTAGATATTGAACACGTGGCCCAGCTGCAGTGAAAACTAATGCTGTATCTGAGATGCCACACCAGAGTCCTCTCTTACCCAATGGCCCATTCACACACACAAGTCAACCCTGGTTGTTATGATCATCAGTTAATGAATGCGTATATGAAACGGAGGGAGCCAATGACCTGTTCCAGAGCTGAACAGGTGCCACTGCAGATTTCACAGAGGGCTAATTCACCTGATAAAAATATCCATGTCTTCCCCCAAGCTGATGGTCAACAGATGTACTCCAAGAGTTCCTTGTGGGGAACTTGGCCCCCAGGGAAAGAGAGGCCCAATTCAGATTGAAACCACTCCCCCCCCTCATGTGCTGTCCATGGTCCTAAGTCTTATCTCCTCCTCCCTGAGGGCTTTTCCCTACCCAAGAGCAACAGGCAACTTACTCAAGGGGCAACCTGCAGCTCCCTGGATGCATTTTAAGTTGGGAAAATAGTACCAGTGGGGGAAGATTAAGCCACTTCACTCCGCAGTCCTGATGGGAATAGGGCGCACAAGCACCCGGGAACTGAGCTCACAGTAGGGACCTCCAGCTCCATATCTGTTCCAAAGTCCTCAGGGTGGCCACAAGCACACCACATAGACTTTGTGAACTGGCCCCCTGGAATGGGTGGAGCAGATGTCATATTGGAGGGGCCATATCACATCATTTGACTCTTTTTATCAAGGGCAGCTCCTACTTCCTTGTCCCTTTGCCAGCTAAATCAGGACCTGGCTCCCCCCTCCCCCATTTTGCCTTTCTACTTCTGCTTTGTTACTATTTCATTGGCAGGCATTGCTGGAGTTTTCAGTCAAGCTTCAGTTCCCTCTCCAGGGTCTCTTTAGAGGCTGATTCACACATTACCAAGTCCATATAGTCAATTTGTAGCTGCCCATACAGCTGATGCTCCACGCTGGGAGTGGAACTCTCAGGAATGCATGGTCCCGATTCAGATCAGCCCCCCACCCGACCGTGTATGGCTTTCGTGACCCCCAAGGGCTCCAGTGATCCACTACTTGCTCTGATGTGGAAACATACATGCAGGCATTAATACATGTACGTTTCCCAACAGGGAACTAGGATCCCAAATGAGGGTGCTTCAGGTTGCAACAAGAGTGTGGGGAGGCCAACGTCCTTTCTCTTTGCACACTGTGATCCAGACCCAAATGCACACTGGGGAACTGAATTCCCAAGAGGGAACTTCCAGAACAGAGCTACAATAAATCTGTGCATTGGTCCTTAGAAATATAATAGCAAGGTGGCCGATGGATCTCATCTCTAGCACACATCCGCATCAAAGTGCGTGCATGAGTGTTAAGGCACCATGCATTACACAGCCTCCCTTTTCACACTCTACAACTGCTGAGGTATATTTTGAACTTCTGAGGGTATTGTAAGGTGATGGCATCTTTCTAATGCATCCCAAATGACAAAAGCACGTTTGTCTTTAAAATCGGTGTAGAGCAGCCTACGGCACAGTAAATGGAAACAGGCAGATAGAAACTTCTGCAGTGCACTGTTTGGGAAGTGGCAAAGCAGCAGTCTTTGGTGGTAGGAAGCATGTTCCTCTTTTCCTCTGGAAAGGAAGGTAGCTGAGGTTGATAGCCAGGTTCAAAGACCCGCTATGTTGTGTGTCTACAAATTTAATTGCAATGAACACCATCAAACAACTCCATCAAACACCTTCAAGAGCTACTCATTCCATGCCCTCAAAGGGTCTCTGAATGTTTGGGTATTGGCCAGCTCAGTAAGCTGTTTCTCCCTTCCTCCTTGAAGGAAGGGGAGGAACTTTTTCTAGGGCCCTTTTTTCTCACTGTCTGTCCTTGCCGGAAATCCAAAATACCCCATGGCTTCTTTCTCTTTCTGTCTCTCTCTCTCTGATATCTTTCTGAGATCCAGCTTGGTGTAGTGGTTAAGAGCAATGGCCTCTGATCTGAACAACTGGGTTTGATTCCCTACTCCTCCACATGGATCCAGTTGAGTGACCTTGGGCCAGTATCAGCCTCATCTACCTCACTGGGTGTCTGTTGTGGGGAGACAGGTGATTGTAAGCTGCTTTGAGACTCTTTTGAATAGTAAAAAGCAGGGTACATAATCTAGCTCTTCTTCTTCTTCTTCTTCTTCTTCTTCTTCTTCTTCTTCTTCTTCTTCTTCTTCTTCTCCTTCTCCTTCTCCTTCTCCTTCTTCTCCTTCTTCTTTCACACCACTCTCACATTCTGAAATGTTCCCAGACTGAAGCTTATTTTTTGAGTCATCAGGACTAGTAACTTCTCTTGTTTTCTGAAAAAATGCTGAAATTCTCACAGATTCCAAATTCTTTCTTATGGCCGGACATTCCGTGTCTGCAGAGCAGGTGCTCAGAGCACATAGCTGCCCTCGTATTATAAGCAAGGACATTGTGCATTTCACAAGCAGAGCAGTGTGAGGAAGGCAGCAAAATTAGTCAGCCCCGCCTTTCGCATTGTCAGAACATAATGTCTTAATATCAATGGCCAATTTCAATTTAATAGGATGACAAATTGGACTCGCTCTGTCAGAGCCGTTTCTGCATTCCTGACCACAGCACTGCTAAATTGGCCGAGCATACCAGACATACATCCTTACAGTGCCCCCTCCTGGTAAGGGTGAGTGGTGATAATAAATCCAAACCACCCAAAAAAATGAAGAGTCCTTGCACCAGGGCAACAGGCCATAGCAGCCAAGTATCATGCCTCTAGCAGTGGCCAGTCAAATCCCTTAGGAGAGCCCACATGCAGGTCATGATGCTGACTGCCCTCCCCCCAGAGGCCTAAGCATCAATCTTGTAATATGCTCTCTTCCCCAACATGCACAATCCCATTCCTTACATGCAATTTCATGAGGCACTCATTTCTGAAATGACACAGAGAGGGTCTCTTTGTCATATGACCCTAATGGCATTTTCTAGGCCAGACTCTTGGTCCCCTATCTGCCTTATAGAAGATGTACCAGCCCCATCCCTTATTCAGGCTTTGGCTCTCTCACAATTTGCTCCTTCTGGAACTGAGCAAAGGGTCCATTTAGCCATAGCTGCTATCTGTATACCTCTCCTTCCTGAATGGGTCTAATCTAATTCTGAAGCCTGTCCAACCCTCTGGCCGCCAACCACACTAGCTTTTTCCACTTAAAGGCAACAGATTGCTACCGTATTGTACAATCTATGTACTGTGCACACTTGATTCTTCTTAGATGTGGGGAATTAGCAAGTTACACTCAATGCATGTGCGGCTGACTATGTGACTGAAGCCCCACATTCATGCGGGTGCTGGTACCAAGTTCCGTTTGTACAGTGAACACGTGTTGACTCTTTCTTGCAAACGGATGGACATGTGGTAGACTGCCTTTGAGCTAAGAAAACCCTGCTTGCCATGAGATGTAACGAGTGACCCTGACCTTGGACCAACCATTCTCTCTCGACTTGACGTACCTCACAGGGTTGTTGTGATGATTAAAAAAACAGAATTCCTTGGAGGACCGGCAGGATGAAAATACACTAAAACAAGCAAAGGTTTCCTTAAGACATCACTGCTAAAAGTCAATGACAGACCTCCATCAGTTTGGCTAGCTGTCTTTTAAACCCATCTAAGCTAGTAAGTCCCACCCCATTGTGTGGCAGCCACCCCCAGATTGGCCCTGGTTTAGATACCTCTTGGCTAATATTTGTCCACCTTAACCCAAGCCAGCAAAATAAAGTGGGGAGCAGATCTTAGAGGGCCACTGCAGCCCAACAAGGCAGCAGGCGCTGTGGCCACCCTCAGGGGGTAGATGGAGCAGGATCAGCTCCCTGGCTTTGGGCCAGAGCTGCCAGCCCTACAAACTACTTCTCCAAAAGAGAGAGAGAGAGCGCTATTACGGCCCCTTCACACCATCGTTTTGTCAAATTATCCGGGCAATCGCAACCGCCATTATCAACAGCAGTCGCTAGGAGAGAGCTGAGCCAGCCCCCCTCCCCCCCCCCCGCATCACCTCCTCTCCTCCCCAAACAGTTCATCTCTTCAGAGCGCGCCTAACTGGAGAAAAGGCACGGCGTGGAGGAGAAAGTGGATCCTGTTGCTATGGCAACCGAAGTTGGAAATAGTAGACAGGAATCAATGTCACCTCAATGTGCAACGCGACACAGCAAAGGGGGAGGCTCGGACGGCCGGGAGGACAAATGCCCCTGCCTGGGCTGTCCTCGGGCTTGCTCTGCAGAAAGGCTATTGGCAGCACTCAATGGCTCCGGGACTGGGAAGCAGAGTCCTTGCGGGAGTTTATGCGATAGCGACTAATCAGGAAGGCAACCCTTGTGGGGTCTGGGTGCGAGTCCTGGCTTCCTTCTCACAGCCTCCAAGTGATGATTTATGCGTTCCCAGACTTGTCAGTCAGAGATATCCTTATTTATGCAGTCTACAGCCTCTCTGGTCCTATGAGGTCAGGCCATGCTCTGTTTCAGATCTCCGTGGGGAACTCTGCAACGGAAATTGCCAGGGACTTAAGGCTGGGAACCCAGACACAGCTAGAAAAGATTGCACCTGAGAGACCGCCTCTCTGTGTGCACCCCTTGAGGAGCACTTCACTCTGCAAACTCCAACTTACTGGTGGTCCCAGCCCCAGTGCGGTGCACTTGGCCTCCACCAGAGCTGGGTCCTTGTCAGCCCTAGCTCAAGCCTGGTGGAACAAGCTGCCAGTGGAGACCTGAGTCCTTACTGAACTCCCTAAGTTCCAAAGAGCCTGCAAAATGTCACTCTCCCACCAGACATTTGGTTGAGGCCAAGGGCTGCACCCTTACCATCTTTACGGGCTCCCTGCCTAGTCCCCGGCCTGGGCCAGAAACTGAAATTCCATCTGCTGTGTGCCTTGGCTCATCAGAGCTAGTCAGTTCTCTCCCCGATCCTACTTAACCTCTTTATGCATCCTCTAGGCCACCTTGTCCAGAGGTAGGGGCTGGGTTGTCACCAATATGCAGATGACACCCAGGTCTATCTGCTCATGAGCGGATGGCTGAGTACCCCCCCCCCCTTGATGAATTGGCTCCCACAAAGCCACCTGAAGCTCAAACCTCTGAAGACGGAGGTCCTGCGGCTGGGAAGGAAAGGACCAGATGAGGAAGTGCACCTCCCCTGTCTGGGCAGAGTGCAGCTACAGACTGCACAGAATTCAGGGGTACTCAAACTGCGGTCCTCCAGATGTCCATGGACTACAATTCTCATGAGTTCCTGCCAACAAAAACTTTCAAACAGATAATTTTTTAGGTTTTATATGTTTTTATTGTATTACATTTAGGGTTTTTATCTATGAACTTGTAAGTTCCAGTTTGAGACCATTTGGGGGGGGGGCTAGAAAACTTACAAATAAATAACATTATCTTATTATTGCAATATAGTTGACTCATTTTTTTTAATGCTTGAAAATACTACCACCTCTCTGCCCATGGGGGGTGTCTATTACCCGGGCTGAGGTGTGGAACGGCACCAATGCATCTTCCCATGAACAGAATGTCCAAAGGAGCTTTGCATGTGATCTTGCCAAAGAGATTATGTCAAACCAAAGTAAGTTTGAACATTCAAATTTATTTATTAACAACATCTATTGTCCACCTTTCCCACTTGGACTCAACATGGATCCTGCCCTTCCCTCAGTGAGTGTTCTATTATTCCCTTATGGAATGTTTGTACTGTAGTTTTATGGCAGTAAAGAGTCAGCAGATAGTAAAATACAACTGGATTCAAATATTCAAGTGACTACACCATAAAACCATGTGTCCATCAACATTTCTGCGTGTGAACCCGGCCCACAAGCGCATCAACAGAATCAGGCAATGGGGCCAGGTTCAGAAGGGACACAATCTTCTACAAACTTGGGGCGACCCTCAAGTTTGGAGAAAAATGGCAACAGTAAATAAAAAATGGAGAGAGAGTTGAATTCCCCCCTTCCCAAACACCCACAGGTGTGCTACTTGTGTACGTGCAGACAACCCAGCTTCTACCAGCTGCTGCCTGATGGAGAGCTGGCAACACTGGAGGTGGGCAGGGGAAGGGGATGGGAAGAGAGCCATCGATGCCCTCCTGCTGGGTGATCTGGGAGGGAGAGGAGACGTAGCCACCAACAGTGCTTCAAAGAGGTGGGGAAGGGGAGCCATCTCTTCAAGCAGCTGGCCCACTGAGTGAGGTTGGGGGAAGATAAGAGGCTGGACAGAGTGGTAGGAGAAGGCAGGCAGGTGGGATGGTGAAGAAGAAGAGCTGGGTTTTTGTACCCCTCTTTTTACTACCCCAAGGAGTCTCAAAGCAGCTCCTAGTGGGTCTAAGAGAGCTCCGAGAGAACTGTGACTGGCCCAAGGTCACCCAGCTGGCTGCATGTGGAGGAGCAGGGAATAGTCTAACAGTTCTTCGGCTCAGAAGCTGCCATCCTTAACCACTACCACCAAGCTGGAACCAAGGAGGTAACAGGGAGGGGCAGCCTGAGAAAGTGTATTTTCAGGGATATGCTGTGGCCAAGTCATAACTTTCCAGGGTATACAAGTAATAGCTGAGTGGTCGGGCCCCTTCAGCATGTCACCTCTCCTGTGCTGGTTCCTCTCAGGTTCCTTAAGCACTGGGCTGGACAATGGAAGGCTCTGGTTATGACACTGTTAAACATGATGTAGCATGCAGCATGGCAAAGAAGCATGTGACACCTGTATTCATTTTTTGTGCATGTAAGAGACAAGCACATGGATGCCATCATAATGAAACATGGAGACCCAGTCTGGGGCTATGGGGAAAAAAACCAGGCTTGGAGATGAGGCAGGAGAACCTCAGCAAGCCTGATTATTTGGGCAAACCACAATCAGGAAGCCTCAAAAGCACAAGTTTTAGAAAGGGGATCTACTAAAGTTCACAAGTTCTTGACTCGAAAATTCCCACTTTCATTTTGCATCTCTTGCATATCTCAAACCAGGAGTCCGAATTGTCAAGCCAGTTCATATTTCCTGGTGACAAAGGTTTCCTGTGATTTTTAATTGTGAGGGACCTACCAGTGGCAGGAAAGAAACACACAAATTCAGCTATGTCAAGGCTGAAAATACTCAACAAGGACACTATTAAAAAACACACCAAAAAGGGGGCAATTCTCTTCCTCAAATGGGCAGTATTTAAACAAGTGTGTGGCGAGTTGTCACTTTAAATTCGCACCAATTTGCAAATCACCCCGCCAACCTGTGATGAAAGGTGCTGAAGTAGTGTCAAGTATTATTACCACAATTATGTTTCCACACACACTGATCAAAAAGAATAAAATGAGGATTAATATTCCCTATTAGCTCCCCCGTACAGCCTCGCTTTTGAACTGCCTTTCCCCATGGGCTTTGGGAAATGAAAGATAATTCAATAATTTCAGGCTTGGTAACATGAAGAGTGTCTGCATGAGTGTGTATGTGGGTGTGTGGGGTGGGGGAGTGCATCTTCTGAGCGCACATATCCCTCCCCCTAAACCATCAGTTGGGATCCCAAGCTCTCCTCTCTTGAGGCCACAAACCTTCCAATATCCAGCCTGCATACATGAAGGATCTGGGGGGAGACAGAATCAGGATCCTGCCTCTGTCTGGAAGCTCATAGGGCAACTGTGGGCCAGCTGCTCTCTCTCAGCCATACTTAACACAGTCTTTTTCAGTATTTTGACCATGGAGGTACAGCTGAAATATTTTTCTGACTTCTAGGTACCAAGAAGTCACATGAGCTGGCTATGCCTCCCTGCCACGAACCTGGAAGTAAGAGGAGCCTTGGGTGGCAAAGGTTTAAATGGCCGGGCCCCTCCCCTTCCTACCTCCTTCAGGCTCATCATTGGCTACTTTGCGAGTGGGGTGGGTAAATATGCCAAAAGAATGGTAGATTTTATTAAAGAAAACATTTTAATCCCTTTTTCTTGCCTCTTTTCTTGGAGCTGGAAATGGCAGGCACGGGGTGGAATGGCTTTCCCCAGCCGCCATTTTGAAAACCCCCACACTGCAGTACCCTTGAGGGGCCTTCATGGGACTGTGGTTGGGAAGCCCTGCCTTGCAGGGTTGTCATTACAATAAAATAGTGAACAGCCCCATCTACTTCCCTGAGTTCCTTGGAGGAACAGTGGGATGCAATTGGCCTAAATAAATAAAGGGTGAAGCAGTTATGGGAATTCCTCCCTTGGTGAAACAGCCGAGGAATTCAGAGTACTGCTGAGCCAAACCTTGTTAGCAAACATTTTCAGCAAGACAGCAGACATTTCAAAGAGCTGAAATGGCTACACTGAACACACCAGCATTTAGCACTTTTTGCACCTTTGTCCTACCCTTAGCGGAGGCAAGCCTTAGGAGGAGGCTAGGTGGCACATTCCAAAGATGCATAACAGATGTCCTTAATTTGCATCCCTCATACATGTCCCAATTGCCCCTCTATCCTTATAAACAGAAGATGCTGTTATATGTTTGTTGCCTTGGGTTTCTAACACAGTAGGTAGCCGAGATGAGAAATAGAGCAGAAAAAAGAGGAGGAAGAGAATCACAGACTTCCTAGAAGGTTTTCTGCCTGCAACTCAAGCAGCCCCTGCCCGTAAAATGTCGCTCTTTCTCTGCCGTTGTCCCTTGCCACAAAGGAATCATTTGGACAGCCAGAAACCCTGGTGAGAATCCCCTGAAAAGGGGGGAAATTATCCACAGTTCTGCCATGTGCTAGCCTTTTAACAAAACAGGTCACAGTCTTCGGCACTGCAGCCTGTCATCATGTCTCCGACTTGATACGCTCAATAAAGCCACCGTGGATTCTACGATGCGTGCCAGCACTTCAGTCTCGTCAGCTCCGCGTTCCTCATAAACAGCCATCTAATGGCACATCTGGGCTGCCGGCAACTCAGGATCGACTTGATAACAATGATCACAGTGAAAATGAATCCACGTGCTTGTACTTTGAGGTACACCGAACACGGAGGTGCCAGACAGGGCCCAGGAAAAGTAACCATCCTCCACGAATTTACTTAACCATCCTTTCATATTCCTGAAGCAACTTCCGATGAATCAGGCCAACAGTCTATCAAAATTGGTATTGCTTGTCCTGACTGGCAGTGGCTCCCCAGGGTCTTTAGCATCTCATACGACTTGATTTTTTGAAAGGAGATGCCAAGGATTGAACCAGGGTTTTTCTGCATGCAAAGCAGATGCTCTGTCAATGAACCACAGCTCCTCACCATGTTAAGCCGTCGAAGCAAGTGGCCATCACTGGTATATGGCCCTAGACAGGGGTGGCCAAACAGTGGCTCTCCAGATGTCCATGGGCTACAATTCCCATGAGCCCCATGCAATCCGGTGCTGGCAGGGATTCATGGGAATTGTAGTCCATGGACATCTGGACTTAGTTGGAAGCAGTTACCTAGATGCAACTTAGATGGTCCATGGGACACAAATAGATCTGTATGAGTGGGGGACCTGCAAGGACTTGTGGGGGGTGGTCACTTCATTTCCCCTTGCATTGCTTCCCTACAATGGCCTCCATAGTATTGCCTATTACTGACAGAAACCAAGGCCACATTGGATGTGACTGCATGCTTGTCGTGGCCATGAGGGCACCACCGCCATTTTAGTCATTTCAAAATGCCATGAGGGTCTGACCCTGCGGCAGCCTTATTTCCTTCACCATTCACTTTACTATTGACATAGCTACCCCACCACCAAACTTGTGGAAAGATCTACCTTGGCCTGCCCATGTCTCCAATCTTTGGATTTAAGTATCCACAGATGGGGCCATGCTGAGAACTAAATAGAGTGGATTGATAGCCAATCGAGATTGTGATGAACTTGGTCATATTAACATGTAACCAAGAAACAGAAACCAAGGTGGAGTATTATTCATTTATCATGTGGCGCGTGTAGTGTTGCCAGAAGCTTCTAGGATTGTCTGGCAGCCAGGCAAGGGCCGTTCAGAGGTGGTTCGCCATTTCCTGCCTTTGTGTCATGACCCCTAGCGTTCCTTGGAAGAACTCCACCCAAATACCAGCCAGGGTCGGCCCTGCTTAGCTTCCAAGATCTGACAGGATTGGTCTTGCTTGGCCTATCCAGGTGAGGGCACCAGGATGGAGTCATGGAGATAGAGGTGCAAATGCAGCCACTTTGATTTCTCTCCTGAATGCATCCTTCTATTTCCTCTTGCATAAGGGAACAGTTTCCATACTTTCCTACAGGGAAAAAAGAGTGTTGCACTTGGCAAAGCTTAGGTTAACTCCTCTGCTTGAGGCAGTGCTGGAACCCGAGTGGAGCAAAGCAGGCAGCTGCTCTGGCACAGACCAGAAGAGGACTCAGGTGTTACTCACTCCGAGGAGCACTGGCACGAGCATGATGCAGCCAGCTCACCTGAATGTCAGTGCATTCAGAACGAGGCCCTGCTCTCAGTATCTCTGGAGTCTTCCTCAAAATGCTGTCACTATGCAGGCTTGGGGTGTTGGCAGTGAGTGGGGATCAGACTGGCTGATCATTCCTCTCCTCTTCACCTTTATGTTAGCATAAAACAACTTGCATTCCCTTTTGCACTCGGCTAGAAGAAACAACCTTATCTATGGGGCTGGATTCTGCCTGCAGATCTGCATGCCGCGGTGGAGGTGACCTTGACCGTTGTCGCTTTCCTGCCCTCGCCCCCGTCCTCCCACGATCCATCTTCAATACTTCCCACTTCACCTACCCATGGCTGAAGCCCCTGATAAATCCTCCAAAATCATTTACATATAATTTCTCACCAGCACCAAGAGTCGTTATCTGAATCCCGTTGCCGTTGACAGTTTAATGATAATCGCTTTCTGTTTATGTATCATCAAGGATAATGTTCTTATTCTTCTTAAAATTCAATCCTCAGGTTTTTTTGGGGTGTGTGTGTGTTGTTTTTTTTTTAAAGGGAAGCAGTCACAGACCAAAATTACAGTAATTTTCCCTTCTGGTTCGAGCGGTTTAGTAAACAATTAGGTTTCAATTAAAGACCGGGTGTTCCTGCTGCGGGGAGCGCCAGTTCATTCTGTCTCGGCTCTCCCCAGAAGCCACGCAAGGCAGAATTCTCCAAAAGGAAATTGTGCCATTAAAATATAATTTACTTTTGAACACATTGAGGGGTGGCGGCAGGAGAACTGATTTGAAACTAAATGGCAAATTCGTCTAGTTCAGGGGTAGTCAAACTGCGGCCCTCCAGATGTCCATGGACTACAATTCCCAGGACCCCCCTGCCAGCAAATGCTGGCAGGGAGCTCCTGGGAATTGTAGTCCATGGACATCTGGAGGGCCACAGTTTGACTACCCCTGGTCTAGTTTATCGTATGGCGGCTTTAGAAAGATCTTTTTGCCAACCATATGGATCCGGGTTCATCAGTGGAAGGATTTGGTTCAGGAAGGGCAGCTAAACCACGTTTTCCATCCTGGGAGTTCTGCTCAGTATGACTGACACTCAGGTGGAAGGAGGCAGAGAAACCTGTCCTTGCAGCCGTGGCCAGGAGGCCTCTCAGGCAGACGGCATGGAAGAGGCTTACTATGGGAACTCTGAAGCTATCGTGGACCATCTACTCTGCATTCGGAAAGTCCTGGTTTAACAGGATACAGATTCCTGACAGGCAAAAGGAAATGCTTTTTTATCTCAACGATAATTAAATTGCGGGATTCCTCGTCAGTGGGTGTAGTGATAGCCACAAGCACGGATGGCTGCAAGAGGGGACTTAATAGATTCACGAAGGAGAGGGCCACGGATGGCGACTAGTCACAGAGACTAAAGGGAACTGTCAGAAAGCCATGGAATACCATTTGGCACTTGAAGGCAACATGAGAAGCCTTGGACTTTCTGTCTTACTGGGCTTCCAAGACAACAGGCTGGCCCCATTTTTAAGCAAAACTGTGGACCACTGGTCTGATCCAGTAGGTTTCTTATGTTCTAACCCTCAAGACCTCCCATTAAAGGATCTCTTTTGGTGGGGAAAGACTCTTTATCGCCTGAGATCTGACCTGGAGCATCACTGCCAAGACTGAGATACAGATCAGCCTACTGACTCTGTTCAAAGCAGCTCCCTCTGTTCCAGGGACTAAGGTGGACAGGAATCTCCTGATTTGGGTTTTCCCAAAGCTCCCAGCCTGCAGTCAAGGCCTGCAAGATCCTGTATAGGGACGACAGGTGGGGTCGCAAGGTTTCCTGCTCGTTGCCTGCCGGAGCCTGTGGAAAGAGGTGGGGAAGAGGGATGCGTGTGGGCATTGTGCCACCACACTGATGTCATTTCCAGTGAAAACACTAAGTCAGGTCATGATGACCTGGGGGGGGGGGGAGGACACACTAGGATTTGCCAAGAGCATTATGGTTTAACCGTAGAGGGTTTTTTAAACCTTAGACCGTCCCCCTGATGTCATGATAACACTTCCAGAACTAGTATGATGTAGTGGTTAATGAGCGGTGACTCTAATCTGGGTTTCCTCACTTCTCTATGTGCAGCCAGCTGGGCAACCTTGAGCTAGTCACAGTTCTCTTGAAGAGCAGTTCTCTTAGAGCTCACTCAGCCCCATCTACCTCACAGGGTGCCTGTTGAAAGGAGTGGAAGGAAAGGCAATTCTAAGCTACTTTGGGACTCCTTCAGGTAGTGAAAAGTGGGGCATTAAAAATACCCACCTCTCCTTTTGCACACCAGCTGTCCCTGCCTCCTGAACGTTCCCAGAGCTTGCAGGTTGCAGCCTGGCAACTCTTGCGGTAGGTTCATACATTTGCATGATTTAGTTACCTTATGAAACTGACCACCACAGGATACAGGCTTAGATGGCTTTTAAAAAGGATCCGAGATCTTTACAATGGATTGGCCTCACCATTTCATGCTCACTTTAGTTATCCACAGTACATTGCACAGGTCTTGATTCACACAGCCTTAAAAGAGGGAAGCACAGTTCTCCCTTCATGCCCTTTAGTTACATGGCCTGGCCATCCATGTCCCCAGATGGAATCATCTCTGCTACAACACGTATGCAAAAACCCCTCCAAGCCTAAGAAGAAGAAGAAGATAACAGCTGTTGTTCTATACCCTGCCTTTCACTACCCGAAGGAGTCCCAAAGCAGCTTACAACTACTTTCCCCTTCCTCTCCCTACAACAGCCACCCTGTGAGGTAGGCGGGGCTGACAGCACTCGACTGATCTGCGAGAACAGCTCTAAGAGGCCTGGCCCAAGGTCACCCAACTGGCTGCATGTGGAACAGTGAGGAATCAAACTGGGTTCTCCAGATTAGAGTCCCTCGATCTTTAACCACTACACCACACTGGCTTTGAGTAAGCCAGTAAGATGTAAGACTCTGTCATGATACCTTCTGCACAGATGTAAAACTGTTCAGGATGGATGGAAGGCAGGCAAATAGACAGAAAGGGTGAGCCACGAGTGTCGACAGCTGGCAAGCACGACAGACACAGGTAAGGTCTGTGGTGTCCCTAGGAAGAAGCTGGCTTTTTCACTAAGGCTCCAGATCCTCGTACCAGAGCTTCCCGGTTGCTTTGCTACCCAAAACTAATAATAACCCTATTTACGAATAAACAGTGGTAACAACAGCTGGTCCCAGGGGGTGCAGCGGTGCAGTTCCTTATACTTCTTCTCTGGTTAATGAGGGGCGATGCTACAGAATACAATTGTCCCCTGGCTAATTTTTACTGGAATCTGGGCCGCTGTTCAGCCTGAGCTTTAAAACAAAAAAATAAACCATTCCTCTGAAGGGAGGCATCTCTCCTGGGACTGCATGGAAATAATAGCTGGACGTAAAGTCGCAAACTATCCCTCTCCAAAGCAAAAAACTGACTCCTCTCATCAAAATCTCCCTCTGGGCGATTTCTTTTCAGATGGTTTCTTCAAGTGGAAGCCTGCAAAAATACGGCGCTGCGGAAGAGAGCCTGGATTGGAAGAGGGACAGAAGGGAGCCAGTTCCAAAGTTTTCTTCAGATCTTGAAATCTCCCCCACCCCCACCCCCCTGCAACCCAAGGGATGGTTAATTGGGAACAGAACCCCAGAAGCCGTTCATCTGGGAGAGCTGCAGCATGAATGCCTTCCACCACCTTCTCCCTAAGTGTGGGCCTTTTCATCCGTCCATTGGCTCCACCCTTTAAAGTGGTGTCCCTGTCCTGGTTTAGGGTGTGCGGGATAGATGTGATGGACAGACTCATGAGCTTTCCAAGTCAGGAAACCCCACTGATCCACTGGGAGGTACAGAGTATTAAAATTCACTTTCTGGGGGGATAGTCAGAGACCCTTGAAGAACGTTGAAGTGACACAGGCAGAACACGGAAGGGAGATGATACGATCTCAGCTGGATTAGCTCCTGAGAAAAGGAGCTCCCTCCTTTTCTGCATAGCCAAACTGCCAAGTTGGTTCTTCTCATCCCAGAATGTGATTGGCATGGCCCTTCGTTAAGAGCTTGGCGACTACGTTTCTGTCTCTTTTCTCCTAGAGCTGTTGCATTGTTTTGCTGCTGTTCTGGTTTTCTTTGAGGGTTTAATTAAAATATATCAATTTCACTGGATGCCTTTATTCAAACAGTTTTTGGGAGAGCAAGAATAACATTATATAAGCGTTAACAAAGAGCTTTGCCGCTCTTCCCACCATGTTTCAGAACATGTGAAGGATTACCAGCTTTGGCGTGGTCCTTCGGCTTTTTCTGCCCACGGATGCTTCAGAACCCTGGAATCATGATGAAAGGCCTGCTGGTTTCTCAGATGCCCAGTTCTTTTGCCTCCTGGGTCTGCTGGCTTCTCAGCTTCCCTTGACTCCCTGTACGGTTGCCAATTTGTGTTTCTCTGGAAAGGCTGTTCTTCTAGCTGGGATGAGAAGATATTTTCTTTCCACCAGGCACCCAAAGTGACTCGCATAATCTCCTTGCCTCCATTTTTTCCTTACAACAACCCTGTGAGGTAGGTTCACTTGAGACTGTGTGGTTTGAAGTCATGCATCAAGCTTCCAGGCCAGAGTGGGGAGTCAGACTGCCCCCCCCATCCTATTCTGACAGTCTAACCACACCACATTAGCTCTGCCTTCCCTGGTTTTTCCTTCTAGGAATCTGAATACTGCTCCTTCTTTGCTTGATTATTATTTATTACTGTTTAATCAAGTCACAAGCATGACCAGAGTGTTGGATTAGGGCCAGGTTTGGTTCCACGCTCTGCATGGGTGACCTGGGCCAGTCTTAACATGGTGTTAACATTCTCAGGCCTACGCTCCCTTGCAAACTGTTGTAAAGTGGAGAAGAGGAAAACAAATACCTAGATACTGCAAAGTGCAATCCTACCTCTTCCTTCCTCCAAGGAGCTCCATGCATGCAATCCATTCCATTTTGCCCTCTCCTCAGTCCTCTGGGGTAGGCTAGGCTAGGCCAAGAGGCAGGCGACTTGGCCAGGGCTGCATGATGACCTTCACCGCCAAGGGGGGCTCGGGGCTCCGGCCTTCCCTGCACAGCTCCCCACCCTCCCTCTGCAGCTCAATGTTCCGAACACATCAAGAAGGCAAGAGCAGTAAAAGATCACCACGAACATTCTGAGATTTTTCTCCGCACGCCAGTGACAAATATGTATCTTGACAAATTCGGAAAGAGGCTGGAATATTGGAGCCTGTTTAAGAGGCTGCTCAAGGCCTTCATCTAAACGCTTCAGCCGTCTTGCGTTGCTATCAGCGAAAATCTTTTCTTTCCATTCTGAGCTGTTATAAAATCCTCAGAGCTCCCAGATCTGCCCTTCTGTGCAAATAGGGAGGGAAGGCAGAGCTGGCCCTGGAGGGCATCAAGGTCAGCCATGGGGGAGAAGGCAGAATTGGCAAAAGGACTGCCACACACCAGGGGGAAGGGCCAACATGGTCACTTGGCATGCAGTACCCAGCACGGGCAAAGACAGGGCAAGGGAATTCCTGCGTCTCTTTCACATAGCTTTCACTCCCAGTTCAGAAACCTTCCCCCTCTTCTTAGACCTGGCACTGAATCAATAGACAGTTTGAACAAGAAGCCGCTGGACCAAACATCCATTAACCAATCTGATGTAAATTTCATCGATAAAACTAATAAATGGCTGGATGCCATATGCAGCATTGTGTCCAAAAGGGGAGGGGGGAGCTACTTTTAACCCCCAAACTGAATGATGGGAATCAGTATTGGCATCAGTTCAGCAAACTGTATTGTCATGTTGCAAGTTTGGCACATGGATTAAGAGAACCCGCTTGAACCTTCAACATTTCAGCAGAACAAGGATGCTTCAAAATTCAGACATGATCCTAGTTGCAAGCAAATCTAGGAAAAGAGCCACAGCCAGTCAGACTCAGCCATACTGAGGTAGGCCGACCAGTGATCTGCCTCGGAGAACACAGTTTCATGTGCTCCGAGAGGGAACACACACTGTGCATGCAGAAAGCCCCAGGCTCAATCCCAATATCAATGTACCTTTACTACAAACTTTTGGAAGCAGAAACAGACCGCACTGAAATAAACTGACCTACAGTCCAATGCTGGAGAGACCCAGATACTCCTTCACACAGGGGTCATTGATATAATCTGCAATAAAAAGGTGTGGCTTTTACACAATAAGATGAATTCATGGGAGGTCTACCAGGGGCTGCCATTCATTCAAGAAGCCTCAATGGAATCTCCATGAACGGAGGCAGTTTCTCTTTGAATGCTGGGAATCAACAGGATATTACCCTCGTAGCTCACCTTGCAGGATTTCCAAAAATGACTGGCTGGCCACAGGCAAGAATATTTGGCTTAGTTCACTCCTGGGAATGTTTACACTTGACACTACAGGCTCTACTGATGCAATGACAGAGGATCATCTCCTCAGCAGCCCACTGCTGGATGGCAACATAGTATCCCGCAGATTTAGTTGTGGGTTCCAGTATATCTACTGTTCACCTTCCCACTTCAGTACTTTGCCCTGTGCTTGGTAGAATGCATCCCCATGTGATTGCCAAGCTAAAAACTCCCAAAGATCTTTGAGAGCCAGAGCAGAAGGCCTTCCTACCAATAACATCCTTGCACTTTGGCCTCCTTGGAATTCAGAGGAAACCAAAGGGAATCAACCTCCTTGACACCCAAGCCACCCTTAGAACATTACCACCATCCTATACCTGAATCAACACCTCCATCAGACACAGGGCTTGGTCTTCTTTGGACACCCTGTCTTGTGTGCACATCTCCTGCTTGTGATGGCAACCTCAGCTGTGGAAGGCCCTCCTACTCTCAGCTACTCACCTTGGTACCACTGGAGATAAGGCACCAGGAAGATGTTGGATTTTGGTTGAATAGGATAACGCGGACCTTACACCTCTGACATCTGTAAAATCTGGTTCCTCCTTCATAACTTCAAATAGTCTTGCTCTCCTGGCATATGTTTCATTCATTGATTAGATGCTAGGTTCTGACTTGTAGGGGACATGACTGACAGTTCTTGTCAGAATTGTTCTATTTTTGAATTAGCTGCCTCGGAAACTTTTTTTTTTAGGTAGAGAAGCAGGATAGGAATGCTTAAAATAAAGCAAGAAAGCTCAGGAGAATGGCTCACAGAAGCTGGAGTCTCCAAGTGGCTTCCTCCTCCCTCAGCAGGCCCTGGGGCAGTGAGGAAAGGCTAAGCCCACAGAAAGCTGCACAGGACTCATGAACACTAAAAGGCCTGGTTGGTTAGACCATTTGTGGTAGGACAAGCAGTTCAGGCTCTGGGGTCCTGAGCAGGAATGCGACTTTTCTGCACAGGCAGATCCCCACTTTGCAATCCCCATCCCAGAGCCTCGATGTTCTCAGGATTTGCCCACCACTCTTCCATGGGGTCTTGACCAATTCTACCCATCCTCTTCCTCTCACAACATCACCACAAGTCACTTCATCCTTTGGAGAAAAACAACTGCCACGTCCTTCAGCAGCATTCCCCTCTCCCCTCAGCAAGCAGTGACCTCAGGAATAACTGCTGGCCCTCACATTCAGTTTCCACAGCTGCCTGACAGGACCCCTCCTCATATTTCATCTCTCCCTACTTCCCTTATCCAGTGATGTTGCCTGAAGGTAGCAGGCTAACCGAGCCAATGGCTGTAGTCTACGTACCACCCCCAGGAGATTTCTGGGGTGAAGCCTGGGAAAGGGTTGTGTCTAACCAGGAAGTGATGTCACTTCTGGATGACGCTCTTAGACTCCCCAAACCAACTGTAACTCAAGAGTTACGTTGCTTCCTGGTCAGATTGTGTCTCCCCGAACTTTTTTGCTCACCATGAATATCAGCAGCGGTGGGAATATAAATACATTGGTGGGGGATCACCCACAGGAAGTGGATACCTCATAATTCTAGTAGCCACCAATGTCTTTCTTGATGCCCATTGCTTCTTCTACAAATCATGGAGCGAATCCTGATTTTCCCCCACCTTGATGGAGCAGAAGGTACTTCAACAGGAAAACACACAAGGTATCATCTTTGAGTCAGTAGGAAGCACCTGTTCAGAAACATCAGCCTACATGGTAGGAAGATGCTTGAGTTGCAGCCTTCTAATATTTTGCAATTGGCTCCAGCTCACCATGGCAGCTATTTTGTAACAGGACCTACTCCCTATTCTCAAAATGCCAAAAGTGCCCACTGACTCAACAAAACGAGGGACCGTGCCAGAATCTGCTGCCACTCAAGTACCATTGGCATTTGGATTCCCAGAGGCATGCTGCCATTCTCGCATGTTCCCCGTGCCGTTTTCATTTTATGTTCATTAATTAATAAATAATATTTCAGTCAGCAATGTTTGATTTTTCTGCTTTTCACTCTAGATCTGTTTGTATTGTGCATGCATGTCGTATTCCTTCCCCCACCCCCCCGCCCCCAGTTTGTGCAGGATTTACATGTGTGCTGTGCATATTGTATGCATTTAGGACCCGGTCCTTTGCTTGAATCCTTGCTTGATCTTGGTTGATCATGTCTCTTGGCAGGTTCTAAAACAGGGGTAGTCAAACTGCGGCCCTCCAGGTGTCCATGGACTACAATTCCCATGAGCCCCTGCCAGCATTTGCTGGCAGGGGCTCAAGGGAATTGTAGTCCATGGACACCTGGAGGGCCGCAGTTTGACTACCCCTGTTCTAAAATAAGGTTCCACCCACTAAGGGCATCCACCACTTGCTGAAAGAGATACTCACCGTGACGCGGAATGGGGCTGGGGCAGCTGGCTCCATGCTGGGGCTCTTTTCTGGGCCCCCGCTGGGCATCCCACGCTTCTGCCCAGGCCTCTCGGGTGGGGACTCTGAGAATAGAACAAAGGAGAAAAGGAGATGAAAAAGCAGAGCAAGCAGGAAAGAGAGAGAGAGAGACAGAGAGAGAGAGAGAGAGAGAGAGAGAGAGAGAGAGAGAATGTGTGTATCTGAATGCAGAGATGTGTGTGTGTGTGTGTGTGTGTGTGTGAATGCAGAGATGACAGCCACAATGCATAAATGCTGCAGGCAAGGTACCCTTGGCAAAGGAATAAGGAGCAATGTCTCAACCCACCAGAGTCCTGCTTGAAGCCAGCAACCTGAAAGAGCTTAACGTCCTCCACAAGTAAGGAGACCAGAGAAACAATTGGTGGAACTCCCCTGCATAGCATCAATCTGAAAAATTGATGAGCAGAATGCCCAGTACATGTAAAAAAAAAATCTTAAATTTAATTTTTAAAAAGTGAATGAGTCTTAAATTGGCAAGGTTTCTGTCCCCATCAGAAGGAGCAAAGTGGCCCAGAGAACTTCCCGTGCTCTAGATCCTTCCCGCTTTACATGGAAACTCCTCGGAGTCCTTCAGAACTTCTCCGGGCCAGAGGCTCAGCAGAGCTGGTCCTCTCCCAGTCAGAAGAGGTGCAGGTTGAAAGGAGTCTGATAGGCCTTATCAAGCTCCCACTGGGAGTTCCTTGGGGCCTCCAGGCTTTCCACAGACTTGAAACCGGAGCTTAAAAGATGAACAGGACCGGCCTTCCTGAATGCAGGGAGCAAATCTTGATCCAATTCAGATCCACCCCATTTCTAGTTATGAGCAGGCTTAGCAAGTTGCTTCAGAATGTCTCCTTCCAGAGCAGGTTCTGCTTACATTCCTGTGACCTGACAGCCCTTTCTGGGCCCAGCTCCAACAGCTGTGCAACCGCACAAGCAGATGTGGGCTAAACTGCTGTGATGTCACAGAAGGTTATGTCACTGATAGGAGAGGCAAGTTTAGGTATAGGTTCTTGAAAGAGCAATGCCATGTAATTGCGGCAGGAGGGGGGGGCAAATGGCACTGTAACCAAGTGGCTGTTGCTGCAACAAAGCAAGGGAGATTCAAAACAAATTCACTGTATTTGGGAGTGAAATTCTCCCTTCTGTTCCTTAGTTTCTGTGGCAAAATGGTCCTTTATTCAGCTGGACCCAGGTGGTCACTAAGGCATCCAGTGCAGGAACTTTATTTAGATCGCATCTTTCTCCGCAGTGGGGACCCAAACCAGCTTGCCTCGTTGTCTTTGCCCACGTTTTACTCTCACCTTGACCCTGCGAGGTAGGCTGGGCTCCATGAGTGTGACTCACCCAAAGTCCCCCAGCAAGCCTCCGTAGGATATCATGAAGGAACTCTAACCACTGAATTTAAACCTGCTCTCCCAGTTCCGACTCTGACACTCTTTTTTATATCACCCAGGCTGAAGCTAAGATAGTCAAGGTCTGGTCACTGCCTGGATAGGAGTCCTCCGAGCTATATGAACCACTCTGAGTTCCATGCTTAAAAAAAATAAGACAGGGTAGAGAAGAAGAGTTGGTTTTTATCACCTGCTTTTCAGTACCTAAAGAAGTATTGAAGCGGCTTACCTTTCCTTCCTCTCCCCGCAACAGACACCCTGTGAAGTACGTGGGGCTGAGAGGGCTCTGAGAGAACTGTGACTGGCCCAAGGTCACCCAGCTGGCTGCATGTGGAGGAGGAGTGGGAAATCGAACCCGGTGCTCCAGATTAGAGGCCACTGCTCTTAACACCATACCAACTAATAATGTATTTGGGGGGGGGGGGAGATAACTGAGAACAAGACCACGGGCAAATTTCTAGGATAGCTAGGCAAGTTGTTCTCACTTTATGTTGTTCTCACTTTATGTTCATTAATATTTCAGTTAATCCTTTGTTTTCTGCTTTTGAGTTAGTGTAGTTATTGATTAAGAGCGGAGACCTCTAATCTGGAGAACTGAGTTTGATTCCCCCTCCTCCTCCATATGTAGCTTATTGGGTGACCTTGGGCCAGTCACAGTTCTCTCAGAGTTCCCTCAGCCCCACCTACCTCACAGGGTGTCTGTGACAGGGATAGGAAGGATAGGCAATTGTAAGCCACTTTGAGTCTCCTTCGAGTAGTGAAAAGCGGGGTATAAAATAAAGCCAGCTGCTGCAGCATTTGATTATAGGTTTGTTGGGATGATGTCTGCATGTTGGATGTGGCCCCTGCCAAAGTTCACGCAGTGGTTCCGTGCATGACGCACATATTGTGAGCCCCAATAATTTATTCACACAAAAAATGCATTGAAAAATGAGAAAAGTTTGTTTCAAGGGAAATAGGAAATGATGCAAAAAATAAATAGTTTCCACAAGGGAGGGGAAGAACCAAAATAGGGGCTTTCGAGCCAAAAATGGCAGGAATGAGACATTCAATAACAACCTCTAGCCGAAAGTAGCTCCTTGGATCATGGCCCATAGTTAAATTTTATGTGAGCTGTGTGTGCAAAACAATGGTGGGCCCATGGAAGAAGCAGCAGACCCGCTTAGAAGCCTGCAGGAATCTTGAGAGAGAACCCTTCCATTTCCAAAGCGATCAGTATGCAAGAGGAGACGGGGAAAGAGCGAGAGAGACGGAGATACACTCAGAAGGCATTACTAATCACGGCGCTTAGCTAAACACTCGCGAATATCAGTCAAGTACAATATTTCACTGGCGGGCGTGCCTGATCACCAATATTATGACATTGCGACGACCCACAGCTGGGAATGTCACCGCGGAGAACAATGGCTGCTGATGTAACACAGGGGGAAAAGAACAGCATGTGGGGCAGAGCCTTGGAGGGGAGGGCAGCACAAATTGGCACATAGGGAGACGCAAGCGGCAACCTATACTTTGAGGGGACTGAAACAATGCACCGCGCAAAACGGGCCAAGCGCAGAAGGCTCTTTCGTCAGCCAATGGGCCACCCCTCCCCCTTCGATGCTCCCTCCTTTTGCCTTTTTGAAATCTTCTCTCCAGCAATACGGCTGCTGGCTGCGGGCACAAGCCCTTCTCCTCCTCTCCAAACAGAGGCCAACACCCCATCTCCTTCCAGCATCCCTCTCCTGTCGACATTCAAAGCACTTTGAAGTCTCCCAAAGTCTCCCGTGTCTCTCTGTGGCACTCGTGCATCGTGGCCACTCGTTTTGCACTATCACTGCCACAAAGTCCCTTCTTGACATTACAACGTGGACTAGAAACTTGCAGCAGCTAAAGAACCAGCTGGTTAGTTCAAATCATTATGAAAATGCCACCTCACTCACTTACTCCATACTAGCTTTTGGTCCTCAAGAAGCCAGAATGGGATGAATCGTCCTGCCAGGGTTTCAAGCCTAGCCTAATGACCCTTAAGCATCCACCTGTGCCTACCATCAGTCACTCCTGTGCCTGGGAAACCTACATGCACTTCTTTGACAACATTCTTTTCAGGCCGTCTATGAATAATTCAACAACAGAACTGAGAGGTGCAGGGGATGAGCCAGCCATGTGCTCCCAAAGAAAGCCCTGCTCTTTCTTTCCATGTGCACAGGACAGGCTACAGTAGCTCACTGATCAGGCAACAGCTGTCTGCACATGCTCAGAGGTACTCTTATTAGACAGCTGCTTCAGAGGAGAAACATGGCTGAAGACGGTAGGGGTACTCATGGCTACAGAAGGGGGTAGGGTCTCTAGGCCAGGTCCAAATGGGCCTACAGGAGATTTCCTTCCCACTTGAGCCTTTGTCTTCACCCCCCCTCCTCCGCTCACTCTGCCACAGCTGCTTTGCAAACAAATAAATATTGCAATGGTGTTAATTAAAAATGAAATAAATACGCCATATTCTGGAAGACTCCGTGACGTTACCAATTCCCAAGGGTCTGCTTAGATTTCAAAGCAGCCACTCTCCCAAGCACTGGTTTCTAATGACGAAGATTCAAGTTTTTAATTGTGTAGCAGAAGAGTGAAATGATGGCCTCTTGAGGGCACACCCAGTATACAGTGCCAAATATTAAAGAACAACAACATCTCAACAGAATTTATTCTCTGCATTTCTCTAACTTTTCAAGACTCTTCAAAACAAGAGTGAAGAGTCCCTTCCTAGTAAGGTCGTCAACACAGCATGTTCAAGCAGCCCCAAACTAAGGCATGTATGTCTTCCAGTGATCCACCGAAGTCTGGATTTTGGAAACAAGCGGAAGCTGCAGTCAAGGAAGGGAGCTGCCTTCTTGGCCATCTCAGCCCATCTGTCACAGTACTGCCTGCTCTGTCCAGCAGCGGCTCTCCAGGGTCCTGGCAGAGGAAAGTCTTTTCTGGCACCTGAGATATTTCAACCGAAGATGCCAAGGACTAAACCCATATGCTCTGCCACAGGGACAGTGAGACAGACCATAGGCTTGTCTAGCACAATTTTGCTTGGCATCAGATTTCCCAGAGCTCAGGTACACAAACACACACACAGATAAAACAGAGAGAGATCTTCAAACTGAGGATATCAGGGATGCAAGGTGGTTTACCCCTGAACTGTGGTCCTTCTCTGCCCTGCATTTTGGGGATGCCATCCTTGTCTACACAGCGCAGAAAAACAGCCACTTAAAACATGCACCAGTTGTAGCGTGGTGTAGTGGTTAAGAGCAGCAGCCTCTAATCTGGAGAACTGGGTTTGATTCCTCACTCTTCCACATGCAGCCAGCTGGGTGACCTTGGGCTAGTCACAGTTCTTTTAGGACTGTTCTCCCAGAGCAGTTCTCTGAGAGCTCTCTCAGCCCCACCAACCTCATGGGAGTGCCTGTTGTGGGGAGAGGAAAGGAAAGGTGTATGGAAGCTGCTTTGGGATTCCTTCAGACAGTGAAAACCACGGTTTTAAAACTCCAGTTCTTCTTCTAATTTGCTGCACATGTATTTTGGAGACTGCTATCCATATGTAGGCGAGACAAAGATTGAAAAGGCTGGTTCACATATGCAAAAAAATCCCAAGATTATCCCACTCACCAGAGAGAGCTGAAGAGTCTCAGCTGAAGAGTTTCCTTCAAGGTTCTATGAATCTTGTGGTGGTTTTATCTTTTGAGGGCTGCGTGTGTATCAACCCTCACAAAGCGAAAAGGGGAAAGGGACACCAAAAGCCCCAAACGTTATTCAGCAGGGGAAACCAGTCAAAATGCATCCCAACTGTAGGCTGCAGTGGAGATTATGTGCACAGGAGTAAAACATTGGCAAGGACCTTTTCACTAGAATGTATAAAATCGGAACACCCAAGCTAATGCCAGTGGGTCATGACTCCATGACAGGGCACCTGCCCTGTCTGCAGAGGGTCTCAGGTTTAAATGGTGAGCCAGCAGCCCCCTGAATTCCTCTTGCCCCATCAATAAAAGAGCCAGCAGTGTGTACTGATTGGATCAGTAGTAGAAGAGGAGTTGGTTCTTATATGCTGCCTTTCTCTAACTGAAGGAGCCTCAAAGTGGCTTCCAATCGCCTTCCCTTTCATCTCCCCACAACAGACACCCTGTAAGGGAGGTGAAGCTGAGGGAGCCCTGATATTACTGAAGAAGAGTTGGTTCTTATATGCCACTTTTCTCTACCATAAGAAGTCTGAAAGTGGCTTACAGTCGCCTTCCCTTTCCTCTCCCCACAACAGACACCCTGTGAGGTGGGTGAGGCTGAGAGAGCCCTGATATCACTGCTTGGGCAGAACAGCTTTATCAGTGCCGTGGCGAGCCTAAGGTCACCCAGCTGGCTGCATGTGGGGGAGTGCAGAATCGAACACAACTCGCCAGATTAGAATCTGCACTCCTAAACACTACACCAAGCTGGTATCAGGCTAAATCCAGCAGATTCAGGTTATCGGCTATGGAAACTTGCTGAAAAGCCCAGGACCAGCCACACAGTCTCAGCCTAACCAACCTCCCAGGGTTGTTGTGAGAATAAAATGAGAGAAATTGAGATCTCTGAAAGACACTTTGTGTCCTTACTGGGGAGAAAAGAGGGGTATAAATGCCGTACCTAGTTTTAGAAAGGCATTCAAACCATATTTAAACTGCCTCTTTTCCACATCCATATGCATGCACAAACAAGCCCCAACAGCAAGGGGAAAGCACTGTAAAGTGACACCTGTGTTGAGTGATACTCAGTTCCAGGGTCTGCCTAGTCTGCTTTCTATACCTCCACGGTTTTTAATAAACATTTACCTCCAGGGAAACTGTACTGATCCACCTGCGAGGAACCCACACAAAACACTGAGCAACAAGGAAATATATAGTACATAAACAAATACATTGAAGCACATTCTGGGAACAGGCTCTGGAGTGAACATTCCGTTTGCCCTCAATGCTGGCTATGCCCATTAGGAATCACTGCTATGCCATACGAATGGATTATGCACTCCTCCAGGGTTGCTCATTCCTGAGCACAATCCAGCGGGGGCAGCCTCACTGCCTTTCGGGATTGCCAGTGTGCCAGTTCCTTGCTGCACTTAGAAAGCCTTTTGTCCCTACACAAACAAAAATCTTGCACAGTGCCAAAATGTTGCTGTGCATGCCAGCACTATCAAGAGGGCTGTGGTTCAGTAGCAGAGGATCTGCTTTATATATTTATTGATTTATTTATTTCATTTGATTTCTATACTGCCCTTCCATATGGCTCAGGGCGGTTTACATGCAACATGGAACGAATTCATATATAACATAAACAAATACAGCAACAACAATAATCTAAATAAAACAACTTAAGTGATGTTAACGGAATGGAACTTAGCTAAGGCCTTTAAAGTCTCATGGTTCGAGCCCCAGCAGAAAGGGTCAGGTAGTAGGTGATGTGAAAGGCCCCTGTCTGAGACCCTGGTGGAGAGGAGCTTCCAACAGGAGAAGGCAGTGCTGACCTTGATGACCTTCACCTTGATATACAAAGGTCAGCTACAGGCTAAGGAAGGTTAGGACAGAGTGGTCACCAGGGATGGGGCGTTTTCCATGGGGGTATTTGCCACCACACTCATCAGAAGGGCCACTTTTGGGCAGCAGTTTACAGACCCGGCTGGTTTTTATTTGGCTGGTTAGCTGGTCCATTCTCCCCTCTCTCCTTTGTGATCTGGGCCTATTCTGCACATGTTGGTTAATGCCCTTTTGATGCGCTTGAGAAGTAGATTTGCCTGTTCCACACAGAAAAATCCAGTTGCAAAAGCACATTGAAAGTGCATCATCCAACATGTGCAGGACACACCATTTATATATCACAATGTGATATATTCATGCTGCTTTTTATTGAGGGCAGTTGAGATTGTCATCCGCCTCTGAAACCGAGTGGGCCACAGCGTCTGCAGCGATACCTCCTATCAAATCAATAAATCTCATCAAAGGAGCTCCTGACAAGCTGCTCCAAGTTCTGTGCAAAGCCCTTGGAAAGAAGACACTTTGCCATCCATCAGTATTTTGCATTGCTTTTAGCCGCAGGCCACTCCAGCTTTATTATCACGAACGGGTGTGTGCGCAGGAGGAGGTGGGCACTGCTTCCTCTGCTGCTATAAACAGGGCAATAAAATTAAATAAGATCCATCATAACGGGAGCCAATTTGAAAACAGAGGGGGGGGGGAGAAAGAACGACAGTTCGGCATCCACGGCCCAATTCCTGCCAACAGTATTGCACACGTGATGCCCACCACGGACCCAAACCAACCACCCCACCAGCACATAATTGCACATCATGATGAGACGCCAAGCGGGCCAGAAGTCAACCTGCATTTCTCTCAGAGTGGGTGGGAAGCAGAGCCTGAGATCCAACAATACGCCGGTAACAGCAAAGGGCGGCAGCAGACAGGAGCCCACGGACGGACGCGCGACTAGTCCGCCGTCTCCGAGACGTTCCCAAGCAACACACTCAAGACTCAAAAAGGCATTTGCAGCCTCACTTGTAAAAACATCCAGCCCCAAAATTAAACGTTAGCTGCGCTGCTCCAAAGCGAGTGGAGTGAATCTAGCAGCAGCTCATCTTAATGCTTCTGCCCTCGTCGGAACGGCGGAGGGAAGTTGGCAGCAGGTTGCCTTGGCGGCCTGGGAGCGTCTCGCGCCTGGCACTTATCCCTTTCTGCCCGGCGTGGCTTCTGCGGAGTGCTAATCATGCCCTTCTGCCTGACGGGACTCCCAAATGGGATCCTCTTTCATATCCCAACGGCTGGCATGGCTAAGCCCGTCTTTACAGGCTGTTAACTTCCCCGGTTGCGGAGGCCATCCGTGTCATTATGGAGAGATTGGAAGGGTTTTAAGTTAATGACATGCCGCGGACTGGCGTATGGCAAACGCCATGTGGGTGACTAAGCCCCCTGAATCAGCTGCGATCTGGATCCAATAAGTGGACAAATGAAGGTTTAATCTGAGGATTGCTGTGAAAGGTGCAGGAGGATGTCTGGAGGGACGGGAGGGGGTGGAGGAGGCCGCCGGTGTCTCCGCCTGCCTGGCTCGGCCCTGTTTGCTTACGGAGCCCCTTGCTGGAGATCTGGCTGCTAATGACGGGGCAATGTGGATGAGGCCCAGGAGGACCATTTGCATTCTCCAGCCCCCCCAAAGAGAACAGCTGGGCCTTGTCTGCAGCCGCTGCTGCCCAGGGATATGGATCTGGGATTTATGCCAGGAGCCATCCTCTCTGGCAAGGAAGCTAGGGAGGGGCGAGGTGGTGCAGGCTAGAACCAGCCTGGCATCAGACCATGACTCACTGGTGCCCCCAGAGCAGCTGGGCAGAAAGGGGAACTACAGAACCTCCAACAGCAGCAGGGCCCTTTGCGAACCCGGAGGAGCATCAGAAACCACCAACTGCAAATATGCCCTGAATCTACTGATGGAGGAGGCAGCAAGCGAAAGCCTCTTGGAAACTTTGCAGGACTTGTTGGGGCCACCTAAATACACCAGCCTGAAGCAACTGGGGAAATGACTGCATGCAGCCAGGCACTAAGGAAGAAAACCGTCAGGAAAGCCAGGTGCTGCCTTGGGCCAAGCTGTTCAACTTTAGAGAGGGTTGGGCTGGCAGGGGAAAGGCTAGAGTCAGAAGCAGGAGGAGAACTTAGCAAAGGAGGGGGAAGAGGAAGCTGTCCAGGAGTATGTAGGAAGAAGCGGAGGCAGCAGAAAGCAATGTAGGAGGGATCAGGGGGTTTCTGGCCACAAGCCATAGAGGAGAGGAAGAACCTGTGCCCTTGGTTCAGACATCTGTCAGAGCAGTCTTCTCCAAAGGACAACATCAGCAACTGCCCCGTGTCCCTTCCCACACAAAGGACAGTGGAAAAGAAGACCAGGCTCTTGCCACCATTTGCACTGGCCCCATCTAGGGCTTGGGTAACTGGCTTGCAGTGGCTCCTGCTCACCTCACGTAGGGTGAGAACTACGCCATGCCTGGTCCCAGCCAGAGGGGTTGATTTTGGGGTTCTGACCTGGATTTTTGCCCAGGGACCCAGATTCACAAAGTCCTCCTCTGTGCACAATGAACTCTGGTTGGTGTTTGCACGCAACCCCAAGCTGTCTCCTTCTTGCCCCCAATCCAGGATGGACCCTTCTATATCTGGGCAGGTGTGAGTGGTGTACTGCTGCTCAACAATGTGTCATTTTGAATTCAGATGTCACAACAAACCACAAGTGGGACAAATTCTGGTTAATCTGCCAGTTATAAACCCTCACTGGAAATCCCAGTAAGGTGCCAACCAGCCAATCCCAGTTGGTTGGTCCACCTGCATGCAGACATCACAGGTAACATCACAAGTGGTTGTCTCAAATCACCATTTGCGTACTGTGATACATCACTGATTTGAAATAACCCACTGGAACTTGGGCTGCAGACCTCAATTTGGATTGTACAGTGCTTGGTCCTCCAGAGGTTTGACCCTCGTTTAGAGCAAAGATTCTCCTTGCACTGAAAACACATGAAACTGTTTTATACTGAATCAGACCCTTGGCCCATCACATTCAGTACTGTCTGCTCAGACTGGCAGCAACTCCCCAGGGTTTTATGCAGGGGTCTTTCACATCACCTACTGATAGATTCTTTGAAATGGAGATGCTGGGGATGCACCCAGGTCCTTCTGCATGCCAAGTAGATGCTCTACCACTAAGCCACTGTCCTTTATGGAAAGACAGGGTGTCTCACTCCTTTCTGCTACGTGTAAAGCTGTAAATGAGCCAGGAGCAAGCCGAACCACATAAACAACCTTGAAAGCAAAGGGATGGGTTGGTATTAAGCACACACCGCAAACTGTGGTCTTAAGAAAACATCTTTCAGCGTCTAGAAAAACAGCCTGTTCGTAAACCCAGCTGCAGGGCAGTTTTGCGCACTGCAGTGTCCCAATGGCACCTATCCATAATAATAATTAGCCCTTCTCAAAATGCCATTTTGGTTTCCCAAAGTACACGTGCAATACTTTAGAAGGTTATTTCCTGCACCTTAATGAAAGTGCTGACCTCAGAAAACCTTGGCATGACTGGCGCATCGTTGACAGATGAACTCATCCCTCATTGTATAAGAATGAGATTAATTACGGGTGGCTCAGTCTACCTCCACAAACAAAGCTAGTACACCTCTGGAGGAAAAACAAAGGTAGACCTAGCACGTTCATGCTCTGTGAGTGATTTTCCAGAGGCATCTGGTTGGACAGTGCTGTTGTTGATGTTATATTTTGTTTATAGGCCACACTTCCTTGCAAGCAGGCACGGGGCAGTTGACAATGCACTTAAGAATAACTTTGATAAAAACACCTTTAAAAACATTGCAGTTTAAAATTGTATATCGCTGCTTCGTTCCTCCATAGCTCCACTGGCATGGCTATATCAAGCCATCCTGAGCCTGCAGCAAGAGGTCTCTTGGTGTGGAGGAGTAACCGGTGTACCCAGAGATGTGGAGATGGGAGAAGCAGGAAGCAAGATGCAGGACAGGCTGGAAACTTGGCTCCAGCAAGACCCTTCTGATGATGCCTGGCATTTACTGGGAGAGGCCACCACCCATCCCAAAGGACATGCCATTAGCAGATTGAGACAGGCCCACGAACCCTGCAAGTAAGCTTTGAGGGTCAAAATCATGCATTTCCATTTCATCTATTTCAGTAGGCAAGCAGGCACAGTAAGAACAGGGAATCGGGTTGCCGGCTTTGGGCTGGGAAATACGTGGAGCTTTTCTGCACATCAGCAAAAATAGCATTACGCCAGCTGAATGGCATAGCACAAAACATTATTGCACCTCCTGGCCTCTCCTCACTTTTTTGCTGTCTCGCTCTAGTCTGCTGCCTCTTTGCACTTCTCACCCTCCTCAATTGCTGCTGGAAATGGCGGAAGAGAGCAATGCACTTTACATGAGACTTTCTTCCGCCTGTCAATCAAGCCAGGCAGCCAATCCCCTTTCTCTTTGTTTTAAGGGTCCCACGACGCCCGCTAACTTTTTATTTTAAAAAATCATAATTCTCCATTGAAACACCTATGCATCTAGTCATAGATCCTTAATGCTTTATGAATGCCATCACTTATGAAATCATGAGTCTTGATACTTTAAAAAATTAAACTTGTTCCTGATTTTGGGGAGGGGGTACTTTAGAGATGCATGCTTTGTGTAACAAATTTGGAGAAAAAATTATTTCACGCATTGCCTGCACGCATGTCTGCCTATTCGTTGCTTCAGAAAGTCAGACCTTTTCAAAAAGACATTCCCATCCTCAGGAAGAAGGGAGAAGGGGGTTGCTGCAAGGGCGGGATGAGTCAGTTGCCTTTAGCGCATTTGAGCCCCCATATCTTCCCTCTGCTGGTTGCCTGCTGGTTGCTCTCCCTTAAGCTAATCCTAAATAGGTTGGTGAATCCACTTTATGCCATTCCCCAACTATGAGCCTCTTGTGGCGCAGAGTGGTAAGGCAGCCGTCTGAAAACTTTGCTCATGAGGCTGGGAGTTCAATCCCAGCAGCCGGCTCAAGGTTGACTCAGCCTTCCATCCTTCCGAGGTCGGTAAAATGAGTACCCAGCTTGCTGGGGGGTAAACGGTCATGACTGGGGAAGGCACTGGCAAACCACCCCGTATTGAGTCTGCCAAGAAAACGCTGGAGGGCGTCACCCCAAGGGTCAGACATGACTCGGTGCTTGCACAGGGGATACCTTTACCTTTTACCTTTATCTTCCCTCTGCTGGTTGCCTGCTGGTTGCTCTCCCTTAAGCTAATGCTAAATAGGTTGGTGAATCCACTTTATGCCATTCCCCAACTAGTGCTTTAAAATGGAGGATGCAGCCAGCCAGTTACTGCCCAGATGCTGGATGTTGGTGATGTCATATGGTGGGGCTGGAATATAATGACTACGTACGGTAAACATTTCACTAACGAGTGCAGAAATGCCTCTGAAGACCCTGGGGGGTGGGGTTGTAGCCAGGAGTGGGTGGGATTTGGGGTGGAGAGGGACCTCAGTGGAATATATAACTATAGAGTCCATGCTCCCAAGCAACCATCTTCTCCAGGGAACTGATCTCTGTCGGCTGGAGATGAGCTAGAATTCCAACGGATCCCCAGGTCCCACCTGGGGACTGGCATCCCCAGCAAGGAAAGGGGGAGCAGATGGTAAAGGGAACAGCCCCACACCTGCCAACATTTCTCTGCTGAAAAGGAGAACATGCTTGCAACTCTTCCCTGCCCCGCCAAAGGATCTAGCATCTAGCATTGGTGCACGTTACGACACACTCTTCTTGGCAGGTTGTTTGCTGTAATAACCACAGCTGCCCCACCATCATTTTAAAAGTCAATGTGCTGTTTGCATTTCTATTTAATAAATATATATAAAGTTGCCCAGCGACATATTCTCCGATGAGGAAAATATCCTTTAGCATTTCTGAGACATGAGGAAGCAGGCTGAACACTCCTCAGTGCCTCGGTGCTCACCCTCACGAACGCACCTGTGGTGTGTCCAATCTGGGCCACTCTAAGGACCCAGGAGCAAGCTGAACCAAGCTGCGTGGCCCAGGTAGGCTGGGCCAGTGTGGCCCTTCGAGTGCTCCTGGCACCACTGGGACTGGCCTCGGCATGCTGCTGGTCAACAAGAGTTTTCTGGGCATGTTCAGGATCAATCCCCACCTAGGACAGTTGGAGCACATACCACAGAGTACAGCAAACTGGGATTTGATGTGACGTGGAAAGATTTACCTGTAAATGTCAGCCAATCAGCAGACCAGGCTGCAAGCCAATCAGACCCTGTGATGCTCTCCGAAATAGCAGGGAAAGAGACATTGTCCACGTTTGGTATTGGGGGGGGGGCTTTTCTGACTGCCTAGGTGTCTGGGAGCTTGGCTTCTGGGTCTGAAGAATCCTAGCAGAACAGGTCACCCCCCTCCCAGTCACCAGCGGGGAATGGGGGAGGGGGGAGGGTTGCCGTACCAGGTTGGGAAACTCCTGGAGGCTTGGAGGTTTTGCTTTGAGAGGCGAGGGCTCTCAGCGGGGTACAGTGGCATAGAGTTCACCCTCCAAAGTAGACATTTTCCTCCCGGGCAACTAATTTCTATAATTTGGAGATGAGATGTAAAATTGAGGGATCTCCAAGTCCCGAAGGAGCCGAACCAGTAGTCTCAGAGAGGTCAGAAGAAATACAGCTCGGCCAGATCAGGCCAAAGGTCAATTGAATCCCGCACCCTATTCCACACAGGCTGCCCAGATGCCCCTGGAAGGTCTTCAGACAGGACACGGGGGGGGGGGAAGGGGGGCAAAGCCCTCCCTCGGCTCCCTCTCCCCATCAAACAGCTTTTTAGGGCACTGAGCAATGGAAGCAGCAGCCGAGAGCAGGCAGGCAGGCAGGCAGGCAGGCAGCAGGAAACAAAGGGCTACAAAGAGGCTCTGCAGAGGACAGCTGGAATTTGTTAACCGAGAAGCAGAGAGGCCTCTGAAACCCTTGTTTAAAATGGGGGTGGGGGAGGGAAAAGAGAAACTCCAAGCTGGGAGGGACACCAGGGAAAGTTAGTGCCCCCAAATGTTTAAGCGCAACTCACCTAAAAGAAGCCGTGCTTGTCAGAAACCCACATGCCATGACGCTCGGCCGAACAAGTTCGAAGAAAACTGGGTGGTGGGAGGGGATGACTTCATCGGAGGCCGAAAAGGAATTCAGCTCTGGGAGGAATGTTGGATTAGCTTGGAAAGGTGGAGAGGCACCCGGGGGCAGGCAGGCAGGCAGCAAGCGGAGGCCAGGGAGACCTCCTTGCCAAGATGGGAGGGCAGTGCAGTTCTCCAAAGCCCCTCCAGAAACAGGGGCTTACAAAGTTAAGCCGGCTGCCATCTGTTCAGTGAGAGTTACAGAGGGCTCGACAACATTTCATGGCTCACACCCGTAAAAAGTTCAGAAAAACTGGAGCACCCATTTCTCCTTCCAAGCCAGCCCAGCCAATGAAAGACACATGCTCTCGTCATCTGACTCTTTGTTCCACTGTGATCTATTGGTAGATGGGTTTTGACACCTTCGGATACTTAAAGGGGTGGCGTTTCGGCTGAGCAAGGAGGAACAGGATATACCTGTACCCTCTTCGCTCCGCCCCCGTGAAGAATCCTCGTGACTTCAATGAATTCAGGCGTTTCCCGGCCAGCTAACATGTCTGCTGTTTAATTGTTCTTTGCACCAAGGAAAACCACAAGAAAAGAAGATGAAATTGTCAGTTTTAAAATCCATCCTTGCCAAGCAATTAAAACTTCTCTGTGCTTAAGGGCCTTGGAAATGCATCACCTGGAAGGGGGGAGGAGAGGCAAAAGTGGAGGAACAGTTTCACCTCTCCTTGTCTTCCATCTCAGTGGTGGCATTTAGATTGCAACTTGCGGCGGGACCCATCCCTTTGGGTCAAGAAGCAGCGTTTCCATGGATGATTCTAAGGTTTTATGGTTATCAGCAATGCCATACAAGATGCAGAAATGCTTGCTTTTTTAATGGGGGGGAGGGATTACAGGACCTTACAGGGGAAAAAATGAAACTAACTGGAACCCAAGCTTTATCCAAAAGAAGATGAGTTGGGCTTTATACCCCACTTTTCTTTGCCAGAAGGAGTCTCAGAGTGGCTTCCAATCGCCTTCCCTTCCTCTTCTCACAACAGGCACCCTGTGGGGCTGAGAAAGCCTTGATTTTACCGCTCTGCGAGAACAACACTCTCAAGGCTGTGATGGTCCCAAGGTCACCCAGCTGGCTGCATGTGGAGGAGCGGGGAATCAAACCCGGCTTGCCAGATTAGAATCTGACGCTCTTAACCACTACACCACGCTGGCTCTCTCCACACATTCTTGAATACTGTACTTTTGGAGCGCTACAGCACTTGCAACTGAACTGTCTTGTCCACACAAGAAAATCCATTTGTGAATGACTGTTCTGTTGCAGTGACAGAGGGACATCCAATGATGTGTAGTTACAGCCCAAATATAATAGCAATAGTTAGGATTGCTAACTGCATACCCCAGAGCAGTGGTCCCCAACCTTTTTATCACCGGGGACCACTCAACGCCTTTTACTGAGGCCCGGTGGGGGGGGGTAGTTTACTCCTCTACTCTCAACCACTGCCCTAGCGCTCTCTGATCACTATGGTAATGTTTAAACATCCCTTCAAAATAAGATACAAACAATGAAGTGTGTTGTAAAGGGCTGGAGGGGGGATGAAGTAAAGGGCCAGGAGGGGGGGAGGAGGCATCCTTCGGGGCCCACCTCCAATTAGTCGAAGGACCACATGTGGTCTGCAGCCCACAGGTTGGGGATCGCTACCCCAGAGAACATTTGCTTACTTCTGTGCTCAATGTCCCACAGCCACTGATGGTTGTGGTGGGGGAAAACAGGAGGCAGAGAATGGCATTCAGCTTGAGCAGCAATGTCACATTCAGATGACTCTCTAGGAATCCCTAGAATCTCTATGGTTTTTACACAGAGATGGGGGAGTGGGATTCCTAGAGCACTGATTAGACATGACTTCACTTTCGGGGTCAAATGCAGTATCACCCAAAACATCTCCTGGGGTCTGCAAAAACTAGCACTGCAGTCCTAGTAATACTTAGCATTGGTGAATGTACTTTCAAGGGGTTCAGTGCATTTATATGCATTTTGAATTATTGTAATCCTAGAGGGGCAGGTCTGGTCTAGTAACCCCCAAGTTGCATATTGGGGGGTGGGGGGTGAGACAGACATTTTAGCTTGCCGAAGGCCATCCTACTAAGTTCATGGCACAGGTGACATTGGAACTGAGGTCTTCCCAATTTGTAGTTCACTTGCTTTGCCATTATGCTATACTACTTCCCTCAAAGCAAGGTGTGACCAGATGCAAAGGAGGAGGGCATTGCTCCTGCCATTGTGCCCCAGTGCGAATTTTGGGAAGTCTCACCTGCATGTGACAAGCCAAACCTGCAGAAATTCTCTCCAAGGCCCAGTATAAAAGAGGTGGGTGCTGGATGTGTGAGAAAACCGCGGCCAGTCTATTGTGGTTGAGCCAGGCAACATCTGTACATGGAAGATAAGCATGCCTGTGCCATGTGCCCGCAGGACACACAGGCATGCATGCATAAGTGCCAGTGAGCTGGTCTGAATGTGATGCCAGCTGGGTTGAACTTGTCATCATTCTTACGCATCCAACCTTGCATCCAAATGAGGTCCAGAGTGCACTTCCTCAAAAGTGCAGGAGGCTGCAATCTCCTGTTTCATCTCTGGCCAACCAATCTTTAATGCAGGATTTGTGCTTCACTCTGTGCTCCTCGTCTATGCTTTGTTTCCTTGTCATGCACATTTATGGAATGTGCAATGCAGAACGGAGCCCAGGGATGCCGAAGGAAATTAAGCAGCTGCCTCGCTAGAGGGCACTGATGGTTCTTCAGTAATTCTTGCAGAAAAAGGGAAATGGAATCCTAGAACTGCTGCTATTGCAAAGGCACAAATCTTGTTGAAACGTTTGGCTCCTCTCCCCTTTAAAAACTCTACAGGCCTTGGCCCAAGCAGGATCCAGAATTCATCTGAGACACTGCCATTTCTGAAGATGGGTGGGAAAGCGGTGGACTCACCTGTATTTTAAAGAGCATTCACAGAAACCCAGCTGGCGCAGACCATGGGTCCATCCAGTCAATCTCTGGTTCCTAACCATGACTGGCCAGATAGGTTCAAGAAGCACGAGTGCAATACAAAAGCAGAGACTGCCTCCTGTTTCCCCACTGCCTGATATTCAAAGATACACTGCCCCTGTGTATGGAGGCTTCATTTAGCCAAGATGGCTAATCACAAGATTTCAATTGCACAAGGAGGAAGAGAAATCAATGGGGCGGTATAACAAGGACGGAAATTTTAAATCATCCCAAAATGCTGCAAAGCTTGTTTCTGAATTCACACACACACACACACACACACACGGGGCTCCATCCATCCAGACATTTTCTCCCAACCAATCCACTGCAAAACCTTCCCGGAGCTTTGTAATGTTTGGTCTATTATGCTGATGTCTAGGAGCCAAGATAACACAGGTGACCCCATTCATCTCTCTAATGAAGTGCTGTCAATAGAACAGATGTTTTCGCAGGCAATGGGACAGGACAAACAAAAAAACCCATCACATCACACCGACATGTCAGGGCGGCATTTATACACCTGGAACAGCAGAACCGTCACCGCAGCGGTGCTTGGCAGCAAGGAATCAGCTCCCAGCGAAAGGGTGCAAAAGTTCTAGTACAGCCCATTCTGCTCCCCCAAAGCCTTTCTGTGCTTAACGCTCTCCATCTCAAAAGCATCTTTGATGCATTTTCCATCCTTTGAACTTGCAAGCTCCCACTGTGCCATTTGAACTCGGGAAGGTTTTGTTCCTAATCCTTGGGAGGTCCTAATAGTCTGTGGTAAGCAGACAAAACATAAGAAGAACCCTGTTAGAGCAGGTCAAGAGGCCTATCTAGTCCAGCCTCTAATTGCCAACAACAGCCTCCACGAAATCCACAAGCAGTGAATGAAGGCAAGAACACACCAGCATTGCTTGTCCCCAGCAATTGGCGCTGGCAGATAGACTGCCTCCGAAACTGGAAGTTCCATTTATCTAACAGCTGGAGAACAACCAGTTCTCCACCAATTTATCTGACATGAAAATACCATGTGGGAATGAGTTTTGGGCCTGATCATAGCATTCGAGTGAAAGTTGTACATAAGACATAGCTTCCTAAAAATCTCAGTTTTCAGAAAACCACATTCTTCGCTTTTATGCATGTGAAAATAGGTTGAAATGCATGTGACAATAGCCAAAGAGACACTGAATAAGTCCTCTAGTGACCAGCTTTTGGATCAGAAAGACCCTCCCAGCTAACAGATGCCAAATTAATTATGCACAACAGGAAAAGTTAAGCACATCTGCATCTTATATACAAGTTGCCAAACTCAAATTGTCCTGGCCCTGAACTTTGACATGTTTATTAAAGAAAACAGAGGTCCACATCTCACTGCAGAAAGAAGAAGTGAAGGAAAGACCCTTTGCTTCAGGGGTGCAGCACCAGGACCTGGAGGCTGGTGCTCCAGGTCCATGTAATATTCTTGTTGACAAAATGGTATGGATCCTAATTCTGTCAGGTGGATTGATAACTGGTTGACAGATCGTATCCCAAGTGTGCTTGTTAATGGTTCAGCATCCTCTTGTGAAAAAAATGACAAGTGGAGTGCCCCAGGCATCTGTCCTGGGGCCTGTGTTGATCAACATATTTATAAATGATTTGAATGAGGGATTAGAGGGGGTACTTATTAAATTTGCAGATGATACTAAACTGGGAGGGGTAGCAAACATAACAGAAAATAGAATCAGAGTACAGGATGATCTTGATAGGTTTGAGAAGTAGGCTAAACTGAATAAAATGAAATTCATAGGGACAAATGTAAAATTTAGGTAGGAAAAAACAGTATAGGATGGGGGAGACTTGTCTTGCCAACAGTACGTGCGAAAAGGATCTGGGAGTCTTAGTTCACCATACATTGAACACGAGTCTGCAGTGTGATTCGGTAGCTAAAAAGGCAAATGGGATTTGGGGCTGTATCAAACGGAGTATCGTGTCCAGATAACGGGAGGTGATGGTACCGCTTTACTCTGCTCTGGTTCGGCCTCACTTGGAGTACTGTGTTCAGTTTTGGGCACCCCAGTTGAAGAGGGATGTAGACAAACTGGAGCGCATCCAGAGGAGGGCAACAAAGATAGTGAGGGGTTTGGAGACCAAGACAGATGAAGAAAGGTTGGGGGAGCTTGGTCTGTTTAGCCTGGAGAGGAGACGACTGAGAGGGGATCTGATAACCATCTTCAAGTATTTAAAAGGCTGCCATGTAGAGGATGGAGCAGAATTGTTCTCTCTTGCCCCAGAGGGACAGACCAGAATGAATGGGATGAAATTAATTCAACAGAAATTCCATCTGAACATCCAGAAGAAGTTCCTGACAGAGCGGTTTCTCAGTGGAACAGGCTTCCTCAGGAGGTGGTGGGTTCTCCATCTGACGGAGAGGCTGATTCTGTGAAGGTTCAAGGGGGTGGCAGGTTACAGTGGACGAGCGATAGGGTTGTGAGTGTCCTGCATAGTGCAGGGGGTTGGACTAGATGACCCAGGAGACCCCTTCCAACTCTTATTTATGATTCTATGATTCTAGACCATGCAGGCAGGAGACTCTGTGCTTGCATCTGCGGTAGGAAAGCACCATTTCTTGGCATTTGTGGGGTTAAACGGTTATTTGTGTTAGCTGTTCTAGTTTGGGACCATCATCACTGATGTTTTTGATGTTGTTGGTTTCAGTGGGGAAACTCACAAGCCGGAGCTCCTCGATGAACTCTCTAAATCAGGCTGGGCACCAGAGAAAGGAACAGCCATCACTCTCTTTATTTTTACCCTGGGGTGAATTTACTGGGAATGGTCCCATGGGCTTGGCCTAAAGCAGCAGGGTCCAGGAAAGCCAAAGCCCAAGACAGAAGAATGGTAGCATTTCTGAATGATTGTCAATAGCTCCTCAATGGGGCTTAATTGTTAGGAAATAGCTATGGCCAAGAAGCCATCAGGGTTTGTGGACCAGATCCCCTGGCTCAGCAGAAGCAAACAGGCAGATAAGTACCGGCAGGGATGTGGGGGGGGGGGGGAAGAGCCCATTTAGGTGCTGGGATGGGGGAGAAGATAGATATTGTTGGCTGCAGCATCTAGGTATGCAAGATCTCTCTCTTTGGGGATCTGCTGCCTTGCAGGAGTGCTTCTGTGCACCTGGAAATAAAACTGCTAAGACATCATAAGCTTTCAACACAGTCTTCTCCTGCCCAGGTAAGTGACTCCCATGGAAGAGATTCACTGCTCAAAGGCATGGGATATGCACAACAATGGCTTGTGCTATTCCCATTCAATTACCGTCGCACTAATGGACACAGCATACGGAGCTTTTTTGCTTCCCCCAATGTTTTATTCATTACATGAGAATCCTGCCTTTCTTCCATCATGGAACTCAAGATGTGCACCATGGGATGTGGGGGGGCACAGGGTCCCCGGCAATCCCCACCTCCAGTGGAGCCCAGACTGGCTTAGCTTCAGTAAGGTTCTGCCCTGCAAGACCCTTCAGCTGTATCCTAGGGACACACACCCTCCACCATGAACAGAGGAAAGGGTCCTCCTATAGAATCAGACCACTGGTCTATCCGGTTCCTTCGGACAGAGGCGTGTCAGCCAGCCTGGGGGTTGCCTGCAGGTCCGCAGCCAGGGCTGCCCTGGAGGGGGGAAAGTGCACCAGAGAAGAGGGCCTGAAGATGCAGAAGGCACCTGTCCAAGCTGTGGGTTTCTGGGTGGGCATCCGTGCTAGCCAGCTGACTCGGGAAGGTTGCAAGCTGCCATTTCAAAAGACCTGTTGCTGATGTGATAGATGGGACCAATTTTAAACCTCCCCAGAGCTGCCTTCCTGGTCACCCAAACGCCACCCGACACAGAGGAGATGAAGCCGACATGCTCCCCCGTCACTTCATCATCCCTCTCCTGATCAACCGGGGTGCACCCCATCTCCCCATCTGCTCCCCCTTGGAAACCAAGCAAGGATTTTCATCTCGTACCAATGTATTTTTCAATCCATCTTCCTATTACACCCTGGAGAGGAAAGGGGGAACGAGCGCTCCAGTGATGTGCTGCCAAACCCACGGCAAATTGGTTTGCCCAGCACCACTCCGCATCAAGATAAATATCATACATATTTTATTGCGGGGGAGGGGGGGTATTAATAAATAAGTCATTTCGGTAAGAAAAGACATGCTTGGCTTTTGTGTATTCACATAAAAGAGAACATCTGTTCACTGCAAAATATGAAGTCTTTTCTTTAGGGGGAGGGGGAGTGCTTCTTGACCACACTTTTTATAGGGACAGCCTAGGAGCCATTGATACTAAAGGAAGGCCAAACATACAGAATCCACTCCAACCTGGATGGGCCAGACTAACTTGATCTCAGCATGTGAGGCATGGGGCAATCCCCACCCCCAACCTGCCTCATAGTGAGTGGAATCAAATCAGTGGTTCTCAACCTTCCTAATACCGCAGCTCTTTAATACAGTTCCTCGTGTTTAATACAGTTCCTCATGTTTAATACAGTTCCTCATTATGTAAGTTGTCCTTTCACATAAATTAAACTGAAACTGACCAATGGCGTGAAGATCCATTGTTCATGATTGTATGTACATTGGTTTTTCCCCCGGGGTTTCTCAGTTCAGGTCTGCCTCTTGTCCCACCATGCCGATCTCGCTCTTTTCCACTGCTCCAGACAGATGAACGTTCTATCTCGATCTACCCCGCAAGGCTGTTGTGTGGATGGCGCCCCCCTGGCTACGCTGCTTGTCCTGCCGCAACCCCTGTGAAAGAGTCGTTTGACCCCCAAAGCGGTCCCGACCGCCAGGTTGAAAACCACTGAATTAGATCCTCCTTCCACTTGTAGGACAGGGGCAACAGAGAAGGGATGGGGCAGAAACAGAGGCAGGGCTGAGCCAGCTGCAAGCAAACCAAGGGCAGCACTGAGAAGAGGGCGGCAATAAGGGGGGAGGGTATACAACCGAGTCTCTTCTGGATGGCAGCAGGTCTCTGGCAAGGAAAGGTCTTTCCTGCAACATGCTGCTTGCGATTCGTCCAAGTGGAGTCGCTAGAGGTGGAACTGAGGACTTCTGAGTGCAAAGCAGGTCTCTGCCTTTTAGGCATGACCTTTCCTCATAGAGGACAGGGCTTGACTAGCCAGAGGAGGGCAGAAGAATATGGAGAACAAGTCTGCAAAGCTGAACTGGTAAGATGCCAAGCAACAGGCAAGAAATCCAGCAGCATACACACGCCTGTGTGAACCTTGCCAAAGTCCAATGGGGACACAGAAGGACAGTGCAGAAGTACAAGGAGAAGTGGTGCAAAGAAAGAACCTGTTGTGCTACTTGGGGCTGGGTGAGGAATTGATGGCTCTTCAGTGGGGGCACGATGGCTCCAGCCCAGCTGCCAGAAGACCCACTGCATGAGCCCACCTGTGGCCAATGCACAGGTGGAGACAATCCAATCCAAAAGTTTGCATAACTTGCAGCGAGGCACTCTCTCAAAGAGGAGAAACATCCCATAACCTTTCTAAGAGAAGATGGTTGCTTGGCAACTGGTGTGCTCATTCCACCCCATTCTCCCAGCAAAACAGCTTCTGGTGGGGAACCAGGGATATGGAGGGAAAGAAAAAAAGAAATGGGATACCCTCCAGTATCTACAGGTGTTTCTTCAAGAGGTTACCCTGGATGATATGCTGGTGCCGGCTATATTATCCTGCAAAAAGATGCAGGTGGGGGGGAGCAAAGAAATGAGGTTAACTTCAAAAAATGTTCGCATGGTTACCATGGATACTGTTTAATCATAAGGAATGAATGCCATGGGTTGCCATGGCAATCCAGAGGCCGAGAGAGCATCCAGATGCGGCAGTGCGTCTATGGGCACTCCAGCTGCCAATGGATTTGTATCAGGCAGGACAAGGCCGGGCCCAACCTGTGACCTATGGAGACAGATGTCCTGACGGAGGGCAGCCTCCATACACAAATGGCAAACTCTAACTCCCCTCCGGACTCCAGCTCTGCAAATGTCCCTTTGTCCGACAGAAACGACTGGCGTGTCAAGAAAATGCATAGCAATTTGCCCCAAGTTGCTGACAGTGCTTTGCTTTAAACAGACAATTTCTCACTCTCTCTGTGAATATACAAACAGTTTATGATTGTCTTAGCAAGCGATGACCCTAAAAATAAATACACGTCTGATATGTGCGGGAAGAGATTGCGACCGAAGTGCTGACGATCCTTGATCAGGGGACTGAAGAGCTAGATCTAAGAATACTCTATAGGGCCTCCACGATCTCTTTATCTGGGCACTGTCTCTCTCCCACCCTCCCCCTCCGGCCATTTTGCCCATCTCATACAATCTCAAGAGTCACGGTAGAAGATATTTCTGAAATTGAAAACATCCCTATCATAGTTATGGGTCTGTAGCTTGAGTGGGGGTCCCCAGGTCCTCCTACTCCCCCCCCCCTTGCTCGGGGCCTGCCAAACAGTTTCCAAGAACAGCAGAACAGCACTCTTAGCCCCACCGGTAACAGGAGTGCACATCATTTATACAACTCCCCTCAAATGCTGCTGAAAGGGAAGCCAGAAGGCTCAGTCCAGACATTACTGCCCTGGTGTGGGAGCTCCCTCCGCCTGCCTCGGTGCTTTGTCATTGCAGCAGTCTCGGGATGCATGGGTGGGTGAAGGAAACATCTGGCTTCCTGGTAAGGACCAGGTCACTTGTCCCCATCTATGCAGTTCGCCAGGAATGAACAGGAACATATGAAGGTGCCTTATGCTGACTCAGTCCATTGGTCTCCCTAACTCAGAAGCATCTGCTCTGGCTGGCAGCAGCTCTCTGGGGTCTCCAGCAGAGAAAGGTCTGTCCCAACACCTGCTGCTTGCAAAACGCTTTCATTGCAGATGCTGGCAAGGACTGAGCCCAGGGCTTCCTGCAGGCAAAGCAGGCGAGCTCCCACTGAGCCACAGCCTCTTTCCGACTGGTTACAGCAACGATCATCATTCACTTTGCACCAACACCTATTGCTTGTTCCCTCCCGTAGGGTAGTGGGGGGGGGGCAGCCTGCAAGCCCATTACTATGAGAGGGTCTTCCCTTTTCATTTCAGAAATTTAAATATGGGCTTTTGCTATCCCTCCGTTCCTGGAACGGTGTCCGATTGGAAACTGAGAAGAGAAATTGCTGTGGGTACACAATATCTGGGCTTTGGGGTGCTTTTAAAGCTCTCCACCCAGAAATGCTGATGCCAAGGGAACCACATTTCTGTCTCATGTCCACAGCCCACAACAGCATGGTCTTGTTTTCCCTTAAACAGCAATATGGGCAGACACTAGACCATCTTCTGGATGCCCCGATATTAATTCCAAGACCATCACAGCCTTAATTCTCCTCTCTGCATGGGTTTCTCCTTAATTTTATGTCAGGGTTACCTGATGCCCTCTTTTTAGAGGACATGTCCTCTTTTTTTTCTTTTTCTGGTGCTCGTCCTTTTTGTTAGTCTTAAAAGTGCTGCTGGACTCAAACCTGGTACCATTTAAGCTGTGATCATTGCTACTAATTAGGAATATTCCTAACCTTCCATCTTTTGGGGTTGGAAGGTTAGGAATATTCCTAATTAGTAGCAATGATCACAGCTTAAATGGTACCAGGTTTGAGTCCAGCAGCACTTTTAAGACTAACAAAGCATGATTAATTAAATAATTAAACTTCTTTGGTCTCAAAGGTGCCCCTGGACTCAAACCTTTTTCTATTGCTCCAGATCAGTGCAGCCCCCAGCTGAATCTAACGCAGCTTAAACAGGAGGGGTATTTAAAATGAGATTTGTTATGGTGATCACTTGTTTGAAGTAGTCAGTCAGGAAAGTCTTTTCTGCTTTTCAAAACAGGGTGACAGTGTCAATGCACCAGGCCAAAGAGTCCATGGGAAGCAACCAACAATGGCCAGCCACCCTTAGGCTGTGTCAGAGGAGATAAGCCAAGTGAAGTTTTAATTCCATGCATCAAAAGAGAACTGAAATTGCTAGACAGGGGGACCTGTTGCTTGTAACAAGAACACCTCTTTTTCCGCTCTAAAGTGATTCCTATGACACTCCATGCTCCTTCCCTGCACTTCACATGGGAAATCCCAACCTTATGTTCTCTTCCTATTCAGCAACAGAATACCAGATACCAGCAGTCAAATATATGTCTGCTGAGTTCAAGGTCAGTAAGTAAAAAGACTCTGCAGGGCTCTTGTCACTGGACACATTCTTGCCCCCTAGCCCAACCTTTCTCAACTTTTTTACCATTGAGAAACCTCTGAAACATTCTTCAGGCTTTGAGAAACCCCAGAAGCGACACAGTTGTGCAGAATATGGTTGGGAAGCAGAGCTGTGCACATGCCTACCTGGGGCTCCTCCCCTTCCCACCCAGCCCCAGGCCTATCATTAGCCATTTCGGGAGATGGCAGGGCAGGTAGACATGACCATATATCGGTCTATCACCCAATAAATGTTTAACAAATTCTCAAAATATACCCCCAAAAATGAATTCCCGCCCATTTAGGAAACCCTGGTTGAGAAAGCCTGTCCTAGCCAAACTGACCTTTCACTTATTCCACATAAATTGAGTTGTTTGTTAGCATTATAGATTGCCAACACGGATGGCAGATTGGAAGGTAAGAGAGCACTTACAGTTCTGAGCAGGGAAATGGGCAGTCCTGGGCTATCTTAGCCTAGAAGCCAGGACAGCGTACAGGAGATGACACAGAGTGGTCAATGGAGCTCCACCTGGCCTTAGAAGCTGGAGATTCTGGCCCTCAAAAGTTGCCCCAACTGAGGAGCCAGCCTAGATTCTCCACCTTTCATATTATGGCCCCCATCCCTTTTGTCTCTCAACAAACTGCATTTCCAGCTGTCTTGGTGGCATCAAGACTGAACAGAAAGTAAGTCAACATCTCCTTCTGCTGGCATGCAGCGGCAGCACCTGGGTCAGGGTGCCGGGGCCACTGATGCCCCTTCTTACACCCACAAACTGTGGACCCTGCAAGGCACCTAAGCTGCAAAGCTAAAGGCTGGGGGGGGGGCTGGAAGGTAACAGCTGGATTTAATCAGAAGTAGAACAAATATACCAATGTCCAGATTTGATAAAGGTGCCCTTTGTGGATCTTGCTGATGGAAAGGACAGAAGGGGCTACTCCAGCCCCCTGAATTTATCTGCACTGTTGGTTTACTGTTGGCTTTCCAAGATGCCTAGTGTGCTGGTAATCCTTAAACAAGATCTGCCAGCATTTCTCTACAAAAGAAAGGGAAAGTGACCTGGCTGAACTAATGGAAGTGCTCATAAGCATTTTGTGATACCACAACTGTTCATGAGAATGAGGCATATTAGCCATCCAGTTTCCATGAGGGAAGGTATCCTGACATGTTTGGCTTGGAATAAAAATCTCATGTAGACTAAAAGGACAGGGGATGGAGCGTGGGGAGTTGGGTGGAGGAAACTGAGCAAAAATCTCTGAGAAATATAGGAAGGTGGAGGTTACGTATCTTGTTCCATCCTCAAAATGCATGTTGTAGGCTCACTGGCGCCTCAGTTTGCCTTGGTAATGTGTGGGGATAAAAGAGGACATTTAGCTCTTTTGTTTGGTTTCTCAGCTCAAAACCGCCTCCCCCCACAATACTATTAACATTTTCCCCGGGAAGGTAACAAGTATTTTCTCCTTTAAAATGCTGATTGCGGAGCTAGACAGCCAATTTCAAATAATGGAAACAGAGTGAAAGTCAAAGGGTTAAATGCGCTCTTTCTTCTCCCTGAGGTAAACTGGAATTTGCAATTTATGGATGGAACAAGATGCGGGATGTTTATCTGGACGGTTTTAAAAAACAGGACTTCAATAAGCAGGGCGGCTGAAAGAAGGGAGTACAGTCAGTCCCTGACAGAGAGAAGGACGAGTGGGGAAAAGGGTATTGGGAGGTCATGGTTGAGAAAATGGCTGAGGGGAAAGGGCTGGAGCTAAGAGGTAGGGGTGTGGGGTGTGATACGTTGATTTAAAACTCCCCTCAGTTTATTCTGGGTACCTTTGGTTTGTTAAGAGGGTTGCCAACTCCCAGTTGGGAAACTCCTGAAGATTTGGGGGTGCTGAGCCTGGGGATGGCAGGGTCCTCAGCAGCCACAGAGTCTAACTCCTGACGCAGCTATTTTCTCCAAAACTGATTGCTGAAGTCTGGAGAGTTGTTCCAGAAGACCACCAGGCTCCATCTAGAGGTGGCAGCCATATTTGCTCCCTACTCCACCTGTGGCCCCAGACACCAGCTGGTTTCCTTGCCTCAGCTCTTACAAGTTAAGGGAAGCCCACTTTAAGGGCCTTTTTCATGACTCCTCAAACTCCAGCACCAACCCCACATTTATCACAAAGGAATTTAGAAGCAGGGGCAAAAAACATCAGGCAAGGCAGCATTTCTAACTGAACTATCCCAGAGCACTCCCCTGATAGTTCCCATGCTCTGTTTGGATTTCCGTTTTAGCACCAGAAGCGAGTCACTTGGAGGGAAAAAGCAGGGGGCATTCTGAACGCATCTCCTCACGCTGCCAAGCTTTCGGCTGATGTGACTCAAAGAAGAAGGGCAAAAGAGGAACCTAGGCCCATCCAGGACTTCCTGACAAGGCCTTGTGGCTGCCTTTCTAGACAACAGTGATGGGATGGGAGAGACCGATTGCAGAGTCACTTTGTTTGCAAACTGAGCATCTGAGTTTTGTGACAGCCCCAAGTCTTGCTTAGTCACACAGTGACACAACAGCTGCCTGAGGGGGCATGAATGTTGGCAGGCACATAGGGAAAAGCTAAACTCTCAGTGCCAGATCACCTGCTTTGCATGAAAATTGTCCCAAGCTCAGTCCCTGCATTGCCAGTTAAAGAATCTCAGGTCAGGTCCCAAGCACTGGGAAAGGGTTTCCCTCTGCCTAAGACAGGGGTAGTCAAACTGCGGCCCTCCAGATGTCCATGGACTACAATTCCCAGAAGCCCCTGCCAGCATTCGCTGGCAGGGGCTTCTGGGAATTGTAGTCCATGGACATCTGGAGGGCCGCAGTTTGACTACCCCTGGCCTAAGACCTTGCAGAGCTGCTGCCAGTCAGAGTACAGCATCCTTGGCTGGATGGACCTGGTCGGATTCAGCAGAAAGCAGGGTTGCACAAGCACACCCGCACTGGAGCCTAGGTGATTTCTCATGGAGCACCAGAACTTGACAACAGAACAATCTAACCGCCAGGCACTGCCCCCTTCATTTCAACCCTCATAATCTACTGAAAAGTTATTGAGCCACGCTGAAATAAATGGAATCTCCTGTGAGCTTCCACATCAACCAGGAAGGGTGTCTGATGAGTCTAGCCATGCTGTACTGCCCTGCTACATCCTTGCCTTCTTTCAGTGGACCTCTGCTGGAAGCAAGTTAACAACCCCCCCAGTCTCTGCATTGGTATGCTTTGACCAGTCACTCCTGGCGTAGAAGCACATCAGAATTCTCAGTGCCCCCTTGAGGCTGACTGTCATGTCTCTGCCTGAGTCACTGCTCTGGCATTCCATGCTCAGAACAGTGAATTCATGCAGAGAGACAGAGGCTGGGCTCCACTGAGGGCAGAGAGTTCTTACCAAGCCTCCAGTTTTAGTTCAGACACAACACTATGTTTCAACTACCAGCGCCTGGTTTAAACAAAACTGATTTGGGGAGGGGGGGGGGCTGAAAGTGAAAAAGAGCCCAGAGTTATAATCCAATAAGCTCTTATACACCAGAGCTGGACAAATCCAAGTGCCACCTCTCAGCCATTAAAACAATCCCCCCCAAGCCCTGTGAAAAGCTGAGGCCTAGAAAATCCAATGCTTCTTTCCAAAATGTTGAGTCTGGCAGTCACAAACTTCTACCCGCCTCCCCACCTCTGCTGCACAGTGTCTCGGCTCCCCCCTCCCCCAGGTCTGAATTAGCGGATCTGCATAGAAAACAGGGAGATGCTGAATTTCTCCTTCCCCTTGCTTTAATTTGTGCACTGGAGGCAAAAATCAAGCACTGCCTGTCCTGGAAGAGAAAGTGCCAGAGAGGATCTTATTTTTAAAACTGCATCTGGGTCAGTAGCTGCCTGGAGTCGAATGAATGAATCCTACGAGCAGGCGCATTAAAAAAAAAAAGAAACAACGCACACATCGGCTAAGCCTGCTGCGGCAGCCGCCAAGGACAGGACTCGGCCTTCCGCTGTGCCCAGAAGAACCTCGAGGGCCAGGCCCAAGAGCAAAAAAAGAAAGGGAAGGGGGAGGACAAGAGGTACGCTCTGAGACGATTGCCATTATCTGAGGCTGAAAGTCAGCAGGGAGGGTGCATTTGCTCCCGAGGTAACAAAGAACAAACCCCAGAAGACGGATCTGGCGTACTCATTAAGGGAATGAAGATGACCGGGAGAAAGAACAAATCAATGAAGAATATCATTGGCTCTTCTGCATTTCTACTTCCGTAGTCTTCCAAGTTACATGCAGAAATCAAAGGAAATTAAACCAAAGTTTTTGAACTGAAAAATGCATCTCTCTCTCTCTCTCTCTCTCTCTCTCTCTCTCTCTCAAATAGCTCTCACCTGCCAGAAAGGTGGCATCATGGTTGAGAGATCCAGCAAGTCCCCAGCTTGGCCTCTGCCACTAACTAACCATGTGGCCCCAGGCTAGTCACCTGTTCATAGTCTCCAGTCCCTAATATCAGAACATTAGCAGTAGTGTACCCCTACAAGGCTGTCATACTCCAAGATAATGTGTATGGAGCACTGGGGAAACACTGCACCCATAACAGCACACTATATCGTGAAGAAGGCTGGTACATCCAACCCAGGGTCAGCAACATTTATGATTAAAGAGCTGGATTACATCCACAAAAGGATCCACAGAGAGCCAGTGCACTGAACACAATTGATCACTGACATTTTAATTAATAAAAAAAAACAATTCTGCAGACTGAACAGAGGGGGCTGTAAGTTCTTTATTAGGAAGTGAAATGATCAAGAGTTCACAAGGGATAAACATATACAAACTCACCCTGCACAATCTTTTCAGCACACTGGTTCACACTTGGGTGACTGACACCTGTTCCCCTCTATCATGTCTAAGGAAATAAGTTTATTGTTGCAGCTTTAGGTCATAACAGCCATGACTACCAAAAACTTCTATCGTGTCCCTTTCAGTAGAGCAGGGGTAGTCAACCTGTGGTCCTCCAGATGTTCATGGACTACAATTCCCATGAGCCCCTGCCAGCGTTTCAGGCTCCTCCCAACAAAGGGAGGATCTCAAGGTAACTTCCAGGCAGCCACTTGAAGCAAGATCAGCCCCAAATTCCCAATCAAGCGCCTCCCAATCAAGACTCCATGGTCAACCACCACTGAGCCGCACCAAGGCTAACCAAAGAAGGCAACAGCTAACCATCCATTGGTCTCCAAAACATCTAGCAGGCTTGTCGCCCCATTCAGGACCCACGACCTTGCGAAGCCAGCTGTTTGGACGGTTTTTAAATACTCTGTGTAAGACCATAGCCACGAAAGCCACACAGAACGACGAGACAGGCTATCAGACTCCTAAGAACGATGCCAAAGAACGAATTTGGGTCAGGTCCTACATATCCCACAACTCCTGAAACCGACCTGCAATGTTTCTGAGAAAGCACTTAGAAGAAGAGTTGGTTCTTATATGCTGCTTTTCTCTACATGAAGGAGGTTCAAAGCGGCTTACAATCGCCTTCCCTTTCCTCTCCCCACAACAGACACCCTGTGGGGTGGGTGAGGCTAAAAGAGCCCTGATATTCCTGCTCGGTCAGAACAGCTTTATCAGTGCCCTGGCGAGCCCAAGGTCACCCAGCTGGCTGCATGTGGGGGAGCGGGGAATCAAACCGGCTCCCAGATTAGAAGTCCACATTCCTAACCACCACACCAAGCTTAGCCAGAGCCACGGAAGCACACAGAGGCATGTTCTTGGCAGCCGCCCCTTAGCTTCCGAATGCCCTTTCCCAGGAGAATTGCAGAGTCCAAGCCTGCCGTCCTCCAGACACTTAACCACACACCAGTCGCTCAGGGGGGCTTTCAGGGTCCGGGAGAAGAATGACGGACACACCTACCGGCTTCCAGACCTTGGGCCAGTCCCGGCCGGCTAAACTTTCAGGTGCCCCCGCAACATACCCAGGCGCGCTTCGTGCCAGCCCCCCGTGCCCGCGCTCGGCGTCCTGAGCCCGATTCCAGCCTCACCTCCCGGCGCCTCCCACAGCAGACCTTGGTCTCGGAGGCGAGGCGGCGGCTTCTGAAAGATAACCTCTCCTTTTCTCAACCGTTTAGATCCCATAAACATTTGGCGAGAGAATTACCCCTGCTCAGCGGCCGGTTGCGGCTCCGGGATCGGCTGCGCTGCCTCTGAAGTCGGGACCTCCGGAGGAGTCGGTAGTAGTAAGAGGGTCTGCCACAACTTTTCTTGCTGTTTATCGACATTTTTGGGGGGTTCCTTCGCGCACGCACGCTCCCTCCCCGGATTCTTCTACTTTCCCAGTTGGCAGAGAGAGGGGGGGGGGAAGCCAACTTTTTTAAACAGGGGAGGGAACTGCGTGGGAAGGGGGGGAAGAATGATAAAAGTTGGAACTCCCCAGCGCAGACATGTGCGGTTTCAGAAATAAGAGCCGGGAAGGCTGTGCAGGATTTCAGAGCCAAAATTCTCAGCAGGCAAGATAAACACAAGCCCGCGATTCCTGTCCCCCCCTCCCGCCAAAGATAAGCTTTTTTGGACTCGGGAAAAGGAAACAGGAGTTGGAAACGTGCACAAGTTAAGAGGGGAGGAAATCCTGGAGTGGACTAACTCCCAGGTCTCCTTATGAAGTCCAGCTGTTGTGCTTTTGCAGCCCAACACACCCTGCCCTTCTGCCAAGGAGTAGGGAGCTGCTACAAGGGGCCCATCCTTTGGTCCTCTTGGAAGGAAATAGAGACCCTTTGCTGTCACTGAACATCCCCCCCCCAAAAAAAGAAAAACGCTGGACTCCAGGGCCTGGAGGGCAATTTGGGCCTCGTTAGACAAAAGAATTGGCATCCATTTCAACAACAAGCTATGGTCTGCTATGATATGTCTCAGCACAAAAAGCTGTTCCCAGAAATCTGGAACAATGTTATAGATTTCCCTGCATCGATAGTCTTTCCAAATCCTAGAAAGGTCTTTCTGGACAAAAGCCCAAAAACAGCTCTACTAGACAAGTCTCAGGTTCTGATCTGAAGAGCTGGGTTTGATTCCCTGCTCCTCCACATGCAGCCAGCTGGATGACCTTGAGGTTTTCACAGCTGTGATAGAGCTGTTCTCACAGAGCAGTCCTGTCTGAGCGCTCTTAGCCCCACCTACCTCCCAGGGTGTCTGTTGTGGGGAGAGGAAGGGAAGGGAATTGTAAGCCCCTTTGAGACTCTTTTGGGTGGTGAAAGCAGGGCATAAAACCTACCTCTTCTTCCTACTAGATGCCCAAATGAATGCTTCTTCCCAGTTATTCAGAGGTATGGTTGTGAGTCACCAACTGTCTTCTAACACAGCTGTACCCAACCCCCAGGCCTTAGACTGGTACCGGTCCATGGATCAGTCAGTACCGTGCCGTGGCTCCTCCTCATCCTCCTCCCCAGGTGCTGCCTCGGGGGCTGCCCTGCCACTCTGCCACCGGCTCACCTTTGGTGCTCTCTGGTGGCCGCCATGGCTGGGGCTCCCCCTCAGCGTGCCACTGCACAGTTACTGCTGGCAGCACCCCCCAGTGGGCAGCGGGAAGTCAGGGACGCTGGGGGGAAAGCAAGTGGAGCAGGGGCTCAGGCAGCGGCAGCGTTCCTCAGCAGAAACTACCCCCCCCCCGGCCTCAGTAAAATTGTCAAGGGTTGACCGATCCCCGGGACCACTGTTCTAACAGGCCTCTTAATAGGCAAGTGACAGGCAGGAATGAAGTGTTCCTTAGTGACCCAGAAACAGCAGCAGGGCTTGTTCAGTTTCTTCCCATTCCACCACGAGCAAAACACAGGAGACGCCAGAGGAGGGGACAGTGACAATGGGAAGCACAGGCTCTTCCCTGAGCAACAGTTCTACAGATAGTTTGCAAAGGGTTCTTTGAAAAGAATTATATTGCAGTGTGCTAGCCATAAAAAACACACCTGCTGCACTACAGTATCGCTTCTCATGAGAAGCCCTAAAAGAAAATTATGCTCTAATTGTGGTTTGAATTCCGCTGGTGCCAAGCTCAACAGGGTTGCCATTAGGTTGAAAGGGAGGGCGTCTTGGGGGACGGAGGTAGCTGTCAGGCTTTCTCAAGAAACACACTTGGCACTAGCAGCAAAGCAGCTTGTTTAAAAGCCGAAGGAGTGACAGGAAGCTCATGATTATTCTTGCTGAAACTGATTTGACAAGCAATACACTGATCAATATAACCCCAGAACCTCAAAAGGTGAGTCCCCCCCCCCCTGGCATGCCTGGGGAAAAACACACAAACTAGTGCTACATTCAGGTGCAAATTACATCATCCGTGAAAGGCTGACTGAAAGCCAGCCTCACTGATAATGCCCAAACTCTCTCACATCTCCATCCTTTGGAGAGAAAGTTGGCAGACTATACAGAGATGAGCCTCTTGTGGCGTAGAGTGGTAAGGCAGCCATATGAAAGCTCTGCCCATGAGGCTGGGAGTTCAATCCCAGCAGCCGGCTCAAGGTTGACTCAGCCTTCCATCTTTCCGAAGTCGGTAAAATGAGTACCCAGCTTGCTGCTGGGGGGTAAACGGTAATGACTGGGGAAGGCACTGGCAAACCACCCCGTATTGAGTCTGCCATGAAAATGCTGGAGGGCGTCACCCCAAGGGTCAGACATGACTCGGTGCTTGCACAGGGGATACCTTTACCTTTTACTTTTACACAGAGAAGCAAGCAACACAAAGCAATGAAAACAGTCACTATCCGTTAGCTTTCTCAGGCCCGCTCCCCACTGACAGATGACAATCCACAAAGTGACAAGGGATATTGATAGGTCATTGACAAATGGCAATACCAAATGATCATGGCAGAAGGCTGGCAACCAGACAGATCCTGACTGTAGCATCCTGAGCACAACCCAGATTCCCTCCGCAGAAGATTTCCACATCATCAAGCACACCCTCAAAAATTCCCTGACCATGCTGCAGAAGACCACTGCTATGTGTCCCTTAGCACAGGGAAGCCCAGAACAGCCTCAGTCTCCCCTCCTTTTGTCAATCACTGGGACAGCAGCATTATCCCAAGGGAAGGACAGGAGGATGCACCTGGATTCCTTGAAGCAACTCACAGGTGCAGGGTGACACTCAGAAGCATTACCCTGGCCCAGAAAGCATGCAAGTCTCATCCTGGAATCAAGGACAAGGAGCACACAGAGAGACAGACAGCCTTCTCAAGGTTATTACTGGGAAACACAAAATCGACAAGCAAGTGAATTTTCAGGAAATTCTCTTGAGTGGGAAAAGTCACTAGATTCAGGTCAATAACAGCTTGAAATTGACTACCTTTCTAATCCTAGAGGTTTTTTTTCTTAGCAAGAAACCTACATTTCTTGCAGGCAACAATTCAAAGAGAGAGTCAAACACACACACACACACAAACTAAACTGTGGAGGTAGGGCAGGAATGATAAGACATCTTATTCTTAAGGACATGCCTCTTTTTAAACAAATGGATTTCCTATTTCGTTTTGCTGTTTTAAATGCATACGGCTAGCAAATACCTCCGATTTTACAATTGATTTAGTCTGTGTTGGTGGCATTCGTACAAGTGACACAGAGGAGTTGAAGATGCTGCTAAATGGGCAGATGTTCCCTAGGGGTGCCTTCCCTTTGAAGTGACCCGGCTCCTGTGCCTTTAAGAACAGCCTGGCACGCAGGAACATAACAGCACACCTTGTCCAGGTATGAAAACAGCTGCTAGAACAACAGAAGGGAAGCCCTGTTGGAGGCCTTCCCCTCCTCAAACCTCACCCTCCTCAGGCTCCACTCCCAAAAGCTCCAGGTAATTCCCCAAACTTGGAGCTGGCAACTCTACATTACAACAGAACACAAAATCCACCACCTCAAAATCTACCGGGTTAGTCAAACTGCGGCCCTCCAGATGTCCATGGACTACAATTCCCATGAGCCCCTGCCAGCATTCGCTGGCAGGGGCTCATGGGAATTGTAGTCCATGGACATCTGGAGGGCCGCAGTTTGACTACCCCTGTTTAAAATCAATGACAGCAAACAGCCACACAACCAAAGCAGTAACTAGTAAAGCCTTTACAAACAAGTTGGTATCTGTATGAAAAGAAAGTGGCGTGTTTGCCAAAGGTCCCAGGCTCAAGCCCCAGTATTTCCAGTTCAAGAAACTCAGGCATTGGGATAGATCTTTCTCTGCCTGTCATTCTGGAGAGCTGCTGCCAGTCAGAGAAGCCAATTTTGGCCTGGCTTTGGATTAAACTTCTTACAGTTAGTAGAGGGTCAGTAGCTCAGTGAGAAAGAACATGTTCTGTGCTCAATTCCTGTCCCGGAAACAGGACCTTACAAGTAACCTTGTTATGACTCAATCAGACAGTGTTCTGAAAGGTGAGCCAACAGGCAGCATTGTGTATTCAGCAGCCGCCTGGGGACAGTCCTCTTCTGCAGCCAAGAAACGAAAAAGCACCCCAACTTGTCTGCTGAAAATCCATGTCGGGTTTTGCGGCTGCACAGAAGAAATCTGAAAGTAACTTTCAGAAGGCACAGAAACCGGCCAATGACACAGCAAGTTCAGGTCAAAGAGGCAAGAGCACAGCTGGAGGACAGATGACTCTATCCAGGGGCACTGTCTATGGGGCAGCGCCACCCACTTCAGAACAAGGGGTCCCAGTGGTCACTAGCGGTGTACTTGATCAAGGAGGAGTAATGTGTTGGGGGTTTTTTTTGGGGAGGAGTGTATGTGTGTTGTATTTTTTAACAAGAGACACATTTATTTGCTTTCTTCTTTTTAAGCCAGAAAGAGGCAATAACCCGTCAACCTCACAGAGGTTGCTGAAGCAGATAAGGAACATTCAAAGAAAGAATCTGCTCATTAAAGCAACCTGGAAAGACTATGGAAATGATTAACTGCTAAAGCAACAGAAAGGTCTGAAGATCAGGGATACGGATGGAATCCAGCCCTTCAAGTCCCTGGCAGAAACTCTTGAGTCAGGAGAAGCAAAGAACTCCTTTGCAGAGGAATCGTAAATGGTAACAACAATAACAACATAATGAAATGCCATCAGAGTGCTTGGAGATTTGCAAAGCACAAGATGACAGATCCCTGTTCAGATGAATTTGCCGCTAAAAATATGGCACAAGGGAGGCAACAAAAGGAAGAAAGGGAGGCATTCATCCAGGTACAGGTAAGGAAGGATGCCGCAAATTTTGCAGCAAATATGTCCAGCTGTTGTACTGACTGCGTGGATCAAACACAAGACGATCAGTAGGGCTGCTTGGCGCTTGAGTGACTCTAATCCTGCCAAACAAGTTAGCATCGGATTTTTGTCGAACTGCGCATCCGCAAAAATGCTGCCAATCTAAACAGACTGGCAGCCATTAATGCCAGTAAGGCTGACATAGATGAACACAAAATGGTAAAAAAGAAGAGATCAGCACAGTATTTATGATAGATTTATATAATCTGCGACTGATTTAACCATTTACACAATTGCCTGCCAAGTAGTGCCATGATGCAGCAAGGATGAGGTTGAAGGGAGAGGAGGACTCTATCAGGTTGTATAAGAACTCATATGTGTGAAAAGTCAATTGCGTTTCACTCAGGACTACCTGAAGCAATCCGCCAAACAGCTGTCAATGGGGTGACTCAAGTATGAACAGCTTGTTAGAAAAACTGGCTCCCTACACACAACTGGCAAGCAGGAGGAAATATGAGGATCCCTGGCCTGGTCCTTAGGCTAAATTTCAATTGGGAAGCAGACAAGTAGGAATAAATATATTTGTTGTAAGCTTATTGTTGCACCCTGACAATTCATTGTAGTATAAGCTTCTGTGACCCCAGCTCATCAGGTACATGACATGGCATCTTCAGATGGCAAGTAACATTGGACAGTTCATACAAGAATTTGTTTCCCTGCTCTCTGCTTTGTATCCTGGCAGAAGGCAGAGGACCCCTGCCATTCACCTACCTTTAAAGGAAAAGCATTCCTATATCATCCAAATGCATATTATATCTGTGAAAACCTTACAGTGCAATTATAGACTCTGATCATCAGTGAGGAGATTGGATTGTTACAGCATGTTTAGCATCTATGGTATAGATTGGAGAATACCCAACTTGGCTGTTCCTGTTTAAATATCCAGCGTCAAGACACTGGCAGGAAGCAACATGACGGCCATGTGTGTGGTGGGAGGCAAATGGTAGTAAGGCCCCTCAACCCATCTGAAATCTAGATCCTGCTTATAACTTTGACTTTTAGTTACACAGCATTGGGGGATGGACAAACTTGCATGCATCTCCTAATTAGTTGGAGCAGGAGCATGTAAGCTTCTAGGTTACACAGAGCTCTCCCTCAGGCTCTACTCATAGAACAGTATTTTGTAACGTAAGTTCTTGCAAACTCCATTGATGCAACATGATCATATGAAAGAAGCCCTCTGATCTATTGGGCATGTTTTATTCTATTTTGCATCTAACTTCTCAGCTGAAAAAAGAACCCAGTGGTCTATTTAAGCCTTTTCCTGTGAATGCCCACTCCCTGAGTTTCTTGAACCAAGAAGGGCTGTGGAAATCTAGTAACAAAGTTCCAGTGATCACAAAGATATGACAACATCATCTGTTTCCATAATGTCATTGAAGGTAGACCTTCACTACCCAAGGTCTCCAAGATTTCTTCAGTTCTTTCAGGAAGACTCCTTCTGAACAATTTGTACCCCTGCCAGGGTCCAATGAGTGCAAACGTGCAGACACTGTTCTATGAGGAGTAGAAGTTGCTTCAAATAAATGGGCCACCTAACTCAGTCATAGTAGGCAGCAGCTCTCCCCAATCATAAAGATCTTTTCTAACAGTTGATATCCTTCAGCTGAGGACCTTCTGCATGAAAACATGTAGGTGAACACACACATGAACACATGAAGGTGCCTTCTATTGAATCTGGTCCTTCAAGGTTGGTATTGTCTACTCATACAGGCAGTGGCTCTCCAGAGTCTTTCACATCAGGGGTAGTCAACCTGTGGTCCTCCAGATGTTCATGGACTACAATTCCCATGAGCCCCTGCTAGCATTTGACAACAGGTTGACTACATCACCCATCCCCTGATCCTTTTAACATGAGATGCTAGGAATTGACTGAAAACAAAAAAGGGAAATGAAAAGAAACAAACCCAGCCTGTAAAACAAGTTAGGAACCAAAAAGGTTGAGAAGTCTAAAATTATGACCATAGAAATCTATCAAATACACATTTTATTGCACAGTGCCAAAGGCCAATTTAAAAACAGTGCATTGAAATATAGGTAGAAAATATACAAGAGCACTATAAGTAACACAAGACATGACACAGATAACAAAATGACCTGACCCATTTTGATCCAAATGGATCTTCTTCAGAGGTCGGTCACAAAGCACACATACATAAATATCCATAAACAACAGCAAAAAACAAACCATTACAGACAAGAAGACTGAATAAAAATCTGTACTACACTGAGGTGCCAATAAATATCCTAGATCTATATTGCGTTGGACAGAATTCGTGATCACCTGGCTGATTTTTCAAAAAGGCACCAATCTGTAAACCTTTCCTGGACTGAAGTAAAATTTCTGCATGGCTGCGTCCATATCAAAAGAAGCTTGTTCTAAAGTTTCTAATGTTCATTACTTCACTGTATGCTTAAATTCAATCTAGACACTGGATTTTATGTGTGTACCTGCTCAAGGCTGCCACACATCTTGGGTTTGTAGACTTAAGTGTATGTGCATAATACGTACACACACTCAACACTGATGCTTATTTCAGCTATTGTCACCCGGTCTCAAAGCTATAACGTCAACAGATGTGTAATGCATGCCCATTATGCTCAAGGTCACATTGCATCAACAATGACACTCCCAGAAAGTGAGAGTACTTAAAAATTCCAGTCCGGTACTTCTCGCATCTAAGCCCCGCTTGTCTTCTCCTGGGCCATACAGAGTTTATGTTAAATAGCATGTGGCTGCAAAGAGCCTTGCAGATTCTACAGAAATACGAAAATTAGCTACAGTTCTCCAGCTTGCAATATATTTCTAATAACCAAACACATTCTCTGCTTCTGTCCCTATGGGTTTTGCTATAAAACTCTTTTGTTTGGGAGGGGCAATTGTTTGTAATTGGGCTTCAGAGAGCTAAGATTTATTTCTCATCCTTTGGTGGTTCTGCGAGATCTACAGAAACGCTGGGTCAGCACAGACAAAAGCTCTAAGATGGCTGCAGGGAGACACTAACACTGGCATGTTTACCTTCCCCACAACAGAACCTCTCATAGCCCGAGGGCTCGGAACTGCTAAGAAGCTGTGAGCCATCATCTACAGGAGCCAACAAGGGACAGTATTTCTACCCAATGGCTACTGACACCATGAGCAGTATTTCTACCCTCTATTGAAGTTGGATATACCTCAAAGCCCTGAAGGTCAAGGATACCCCAGGATGCTTCTCCCCTCCTTCCACTGGATGCAAATCTCCTCAAGCCTTGTGTGAGGGACAGCACTATAAAATCCAGGTTTCAAGTGAAAGCAAAAAGTGAAGGGTTACAAATCCTCACTAGGCAGGGACAGTTGGAGTGACAATCTGCCCCAAGTGCTCTGATCAGCCAACAACAGCTGAGAAGGAAGTGATATTGAAGCTGTGTGCTGGAGGGAGTTTGATTCTGATTAGCATACTGACAGAACTTGTCTGTGCCCAGCTGAAGGTCAGCTCAGAGGAGAAATTTTAGTTAAAGGAGAGAATCTTTACTAAAGACTGAAAGCTCATCTACATAGTGTCTGGAGAACTGGGACAGATATTTTGGCAGAGGGAATTAAGGTAGTTAGTTGATACTCCAAATTCAGGCCAAAAGGAGAAGGGAAAATACTTCTAAGGAGAGAAGGAAGAACCCTGTCCAGTGAGAAAGGGGAAACTGGGTGTGGGGATTTCCTTAGATATGTGTGAGAGAAAGCTTGCTTCAGTCTCCTCAGAAGTCAGAGAGAAAGTGGAAGTACTAGCAGAAGGGTACTCACCTTCTAGAGACCAGAGAAGTTCAGAGGAACTCACAAAAATAACAACAAACAGGCATGTTTTGGATAAACAGAGTGACTACAACCTCTCAGTGCTAAGAAAGCTTAAGAACTAAAAAAGCTTAAACTTCTCAAAGTCTGTGACAAAGAACTTTTAAGATGTAAAATAACTGATTTTAATTTAAAAGCTCAATCTTATTTAAATTGCATTTTTCCTGTTTATAACATTTAAAAAATGGCCTCAGAGCCATTTTGACAAAGAGTTTAAGAAAAGTGGGCCTTTCCCAAAAGTTCCAGGTCAAAAAGTCTGTCAGTGACAGATGGGATAGTCAGCTTTATTTTATAAGTAAGAAATCATGCTACAAGGGCTGCTCAGTCTGGAAGGACTTGATTTGGAGGGAAACTTTGACACTTGATTTGGAGGAAAAATTTACCTCAGAGTGGGGAAGTGTGTGAGGTCCATCATGCCTTGTCACAGAAGTCCCTGTATCAGCTGTATTGTCCTTCTTAAAGCTGTATTGTTCTTCTTCTGTGACAGTTTCATTGAAAGCAGAATTCCAAGGCAGTTTTGAAGTTGCTGGAAGAATTCCCCATTCAAGGAATTCCAGACAGTTTGCACAGCTTGCTTGTCAGTGGCCACACTTCTCTGATGGGCAAAAATGGTCTCCAGGCAGGTTTTATAAAAGTTGACTTTTAGGTCACACTCTCCTGTCCTCCCCTCGCTCGCAACAGATTTTCATAGGTACTCTGCCTCTGAACAGAGATGATTCCCTTTTCGCCAAATTGCAAAATTAGTGTCCTACTGTGCAAAGTACATTCTTTTATCTGAATCTATCATCTGGTCAGTTTCCGAGACTTAAAAAAAATAGCTTCTATGATTCTCTGACTTTGCAAGATGGAGGGAAGGAGGTTCAAGCTCCGGGTTTCCTGGACTCTCCATCCTCCTTCTCTTAAACAAAAATACTGGAGCAGGAACTCATTATGGCCCTCTTGGGCCTCATTTCACCATTTGTCAGTTAACTCAATGTACAGCCTGATGGAACTTTCCCACTTAGCCTTGTCTCTCCAAAACATGCGGCTATTTCCAAGGTCCAACAACCAGACATCTTCTGGGATGCTGAGGTCTCGCAGTCCTTCAGAATGAGCCATGGTCAACCCCACCACCTTGCAACTTTAAGACCACTCCTGTCTCATAATATCCTTAACCCTAGCCATCAAAATCAATTCTGAATAAAAACATCTTGTACTACCTTGAGAAGTGAGTCATGCCTGGTTTTCCTTGTGTCATTCCATCTGATCATTGCAGGGTGATGTACACAGGTTATGTGCAAATGGGCCACTGGAGATACAAGCCATATGCAACAGTGAGAACACCCAGGAAGGCTTGTAAAATAGAGTCCATTCACCCAGTTCATGCTGTGCATTATCAGAGGCAACAAGGACAGACGTACATGTGTGTGTGAACCAGCAGCACAGATTCCAGGTTTGGAGAGTCTCCAGGAAAGGAGGTTTACACCACTTGCAGGACAGCCACAAAAATGCCTTTTTTGTGAACCTTTGCAGATGGGACCATTATATTTAATGTTTTATGGTATGTTGTAAACCGCCACGAGCCAGCGATGCTGGGAGTGACACTACAGAAATAAATAAAACAGTCTCCTAAGCACCATTTCACGAACCTACCTACATACACTCTGAGCCCCACCATCCCTTGAGATGTGATTTGTGGGTCCACAAGAAAGAGAGTTCATTTTCAGCTGTGGCCCCTGAAACTCCTTGCCCCTAAGGATTTACCTAGTACCCACTGGGCTTTCATTGGCCTGCCAGGTCTAATTAGTCTTATGTCAGCTTTTTTCAACCATTGAGAAGCCCTGAAACATTCTTCAGGCTTTGAGAAACCCCAGAAGTGATGTCAGCAGGCTACACCTCCCTGCCACGCCCCTGGAAGTGACATCATCCAGAGACTCCCACACCATGGTCCGTTTCCTCCCCTCCCCAATGTCAGAAGCAGCCCAGCAGCCTACTCTGCTTGGCTGGGAACAGGGCTGGGGCAGGCTATGTCGTCCCATGCCACTAATGCAGTTAAGTTAAAATGAGAGTACTTACTTCTCTGGACTCTAGTTACTACCACGTGCAACAAACCTTGGCCAGCAAGGAATTTTATGATGAGGGTCCCTCCCCTTTCCACCCCCTCCAGGCCCATCATTGGCCAATTTGGGTGGGATGGGTTGATGTTACCATATGGTCATATCACCTGATAATTTTTAAATTAAAAAATATATATGTATATAAAGTTAACTAACACCAACGCAATTGGCAAAACCCTTCTGGGGCCCTCAAGAAACTCCAGGGTTTCACAAAACCCCTATTGAGAAAGCATGGTTTGTGTTCTTTGACCTATGAAATGAATTCCGATACTGATTTTTAACTTGTGTTTTGGTCTTCCAGTCAACCTTTCCTTGTTTGATCTTCACTGGGGTTTTTTTTACCCTTTTTGCTTCAAAATGGGTTCCTAAACCTTGTTAAATCTGGAGACACTCTTGGAATTTGGAGAATCGGTAATGGACACCATAATAAAATGGCTGCCGTGGGGGCTGGGCACAATACGATTCGTTCCCACACTCCCATGATGGAGGCAGAAGGGGAAGCTTCCTGCAGACGCAGAGGGGACTCCTCCTGGGCTCTTTCAAAGCACCTCTTGTTCCAGTAAAGTAGAGAGAAAACAGGATTAGTGCTTTGGTTTGGGGACAAAGCAAAGAAGGTTCTGGTGGACAGATCAGCAGACACCACATTGGGGATCAGTTTTAAACTTTTGCCATTTAGCCACCTTTAGAAAGGCAGGACAGCAAATATCTTAGCAAATTCAAAACAAATGAAAATGGAAGGCGGTGGAATCTAAGAATGTCTCTAGTGCTCAGAAGGGTGAAGGACAGAGCGGTGGCCCAGACATTAAACAAAGGCAAGCCAGGAAATCTTTGGCTGAACTCTCACCGTAACGAGGGGGAGGGGGGGGGGAAGAGAGCTACTCACCCGATTCCTGTGTTCTCAGTTGGCATTAAGAAGACTTTTTACCAGAAATTTTAAGAGTGTTTCCATTCCATGTTATTTAATCTCCATGTTCTATCATTTTAAATAAGTCGCTGCCTCTCTTGAGCCTCCAGGGCTTAGTAGTAAATAAATGTTAAAAAACAGGGGAAAGACGCCTCTGTTTTTACACCCAAAAATCTGCAAGAGGCTCTTAAAAATTTAATGCAGAAAAACACTGCGGCGGCGGATCCCTCTTGCATTAGAATCGCCAGCCAGCATTTACTGGAAGAAGCGGGAGGGAAGGCTGAATGCTCTATACAAAGTGATGCTCGGATTTAATGATCAATTAGCAGGTGAGGCCGTTGCCAATCTCCTTGTAAAACGCTCCTTAACAACCTCCCTTTTGTGTAACAAATTGCCTGTTTTCAGGCCTCAAACTTCAAGACCCTCGGTGCCCTTCCTCTCTCAGTCCAATAATTCAAAAATTACCCTTGCTGGACCGGCCACATTCTGTTTGCTTCCTGGCACCAGAAATTATTTATGCACAAAGCAATTCACCGTAGCCTGCCCGGGCTGGAGCGCCAGACACACCGCTAGGATTTCCTTGCAGGACACGTCCCTGCGTAGGGCAATGTAAACTTTAGAACGGACCTGGTGGCAGAGCAGGCCTGGCTTCCTGCCGCACAATGCATTTCTCAGACATCCTCCACACGTTCAAACCTTGGCCTCAAGGCGTCTTTCTCTTACTCCGGGAAGGCTGTCTGCTCTTGAACGGTGAAATGAATAAATGCTAAATCCACTTTAAGAGCTGTCAAAGTGGTATGAGGAGGGAACAAAAGAGAGGTTTGCGATGCCATAATTACCAGCCAAGCTGGGTAGCCAGCTTCTGCTGCTGCCGCCAGGGCCAATTTCACCTCAGCAGTGATCCAGGCAGGAAGCTGTGTGTTGGTGCTCGGTGGGGCAGGTGCGTGTCTGAATCACCTTCCCCCTCAAACAATGTACTTCTATAAACAGCACGGGCTCTTTAGGAGACATGCATGCAGTAAGCATTTCCTAACCTTTGGGACCAATGTGGCAGGCACTGTCTAATGCAGTGGTTCTCAACTTGGGGGTCGGGACCCCTTTGGGAATCGAATGACCCTTTCACAGGGGTCGCGGCAGGGCAAGCAGTTTGGCCGGGGGGGGGGCGCCATCCACACAACAGCCTTGCGAGGTAGATCGAGATAAAGCGTTCATCTGTCTGGGGCAGCGGAAAAGAGTGAGATCGGCATGGTGGGACAAGAGGCAGAACTGAACTGAGAAACTCCAGGAAAAAACCAATTTATATACAATCATGAGCAATGGGTGTTCATGGATTTTATGGTTGGGGGACACCACAACATGAGGAACTGTATTAAAGGGTCTCGGCATTAGGAAGGTTGAGAACCATTGGTCTAATGAATATACTGTCCCAACTTCCATCCAGGCGAGGCCTTTGTTTTAACTATTAAGGAGCACTGTTTGAGAAGCGCAGTTTAAATATCAAATTGCTCTGTCTCATATTGTTTTTCTGTACCTTACATATTGGTCACAGTGGCCACACTCCACAGAAGAGCCGTACAGTGCAGAGGTGGGCCACATTCCACTCAGATTGCTCAGCACTTCAGAGATAATGTGAACAAGTCAGCCACTTGAGAGAATGCCAGACAGGCACATTAAGTGTGTTTATTTTTAAAGGATGGCTGCAGGTCACAAGATGAGAGCCCTCTTTGGGGACAACCGACTTGTCCTCAATTTATACCTAGCCTGTTGTGGGGAGAAGAAGGGAAGGCTATTGTAAGCCACTGTGAGTCTCCTTCTGGTAGAGAAAAGCAGGATATAAAGACCAACTCTTCTTCTTCTACAACTGGAGGCCCTCAGCAGCCTCCTTTGAGGTCAGCTAGGTGGAGGACGTTACCCAACAAGCTTCCATGCCAGAGTGGGGATTCACATTCGAGTCCTGCCGATCCTAGTCTGGCACTGTAAGCATTATGCCACATGGACACTCATGCCCTCATCCTGCAAAAGGGAGTTTGCAAGAAACTGATACATAACATAAAATCATGAGGAAAGTCCAGATGCTTCCATCTACCCCAACATACTATTGCCAATACACGTCAGCCAAAATGCCCCCAGGAGGCCAACAAGCAGGGCATGAAGGCAGCTTCCCCTCACTGCTCATGCCCCCTCTCAACAATTGGTATCCAGAGGTTTACTGCCTCTGAACATGCAGGTTCTATTTAGCCCGTCTTGGCTAGCATCCATTGACAGACCTCTCCTCCTCTGTGAATTTATCTAATCCTCTTTCAAAACAGGCCTTATTGTATTCATCGGGCCTACATGGAACACAGTGGATGGTTCACATCCAGATGTGCAGCTCCAACTGAAGCCACCAAGTGTGAAGAGAGAGCTCAGAGTAGGTTCTTTGGCCATAGGGCCAGTTTGGCATCACAACCGAGATGACAGAGATGCATTCTAGCAAAGTAAAAGTTGACTCAGGAGTCCCTTCTACCAATAAGTCTTATCTACTTTCAAAAAAGTATATTAAGTACCCCATAAATATTTTGATGTCCTGGTGTCTTGCTGACCACTTGGGCACTAGCCACTCAGCCCTGCACACTGTTTGTTTCCACTGCCAGCTTTTACAGATGCTAACCTCTGAACTGAATGATGTCCATCTTCTCTCTTTACTTCGAAAAGTGTGAGCAGAGCCAGACCGGGACTGACAGGGTTTATGTTATAAACAGTGGAGAAGGGCTCGCAGCCAGCCAGGGAGCACCTCTGCGATCCAGGAGACGCTACGCTCCCAACTCCAGCCCCCTTTCTGCTTTCCAACATCCTCTCCCTTGGCGAGCCCAGACTGGAATTCCTTTTGAAATGCAAAAAGCTCGTAATGAAACTTGGAAACAACATATGGTACAAATACTGAGTGAGAGCATTGCTTCCCCGCTTCCCCCATCTCGAATGTTTTCAAAGACTGCACAATGGCATCCCCCCCACACTGTGTTTTGATCCGGCAATGCAAATCAGGAGGGGGGGGAGTCATCTGTGAGCAATTTGGTTTCTGGCAGAGGCCTGGCTGGTGCAGAATGAAAGGAAACTTTTGACGGTGGGAGCAAATGGTGGGTCGGCCCAGGCGGAGGCCACAGACAGAAACATGGGGCCTGCTGCTTCCTTTCCAGCCAGACTCCAAAAGGAGACAAATGCCTGCCTCTCTCTCTCTCTCTCTCTCTCTCTCTCTCTCTCTCTCACATAAGGTTGATCTGCTCAAATGATGCGCCTACTGCAAGGACCCCCATCATAACATTCATATAGCATTGTGCATACTCAAACACATATCTTTGGATTCTGCTGGTTCCGGGGACAGCAAAAGTCACAAACAAGGAAATACTACAATGCATAAAGCCTGATCTATCATTGGTGGGCAAAGTCACGAAACTCCGGCTCACTTACTTTGGCCATATCTTGCAATCCAACTCAACGGAGAAAGCGATTATGCTAGGATTGGTCAGTGGGAAAAGGAAACCAGGCCGACAAAGGGCACAGTGGCTAGACACTATCAGAATGGACACCAACCAGGACGTTGCACAGCTGATGGAGGGGGTGCAGGATCAGGGATCGAGGCAACAGCTGGGCCATGGAATCACCAAGTCAGACAAAATTGAATGGCTGACAACAACAATAACGAAACATCTGGGCAGATAGCCTTGCAACAGAGGCTGCAAACTGTTAACCCAAATTACAGATGGGGGAACTGAGGCTGTGTACGTAAGCAAGGCATGCCAAAGCTTCTTGACAAAGTTGAGATCTGAATGGGACACTTCCCAGCTTCCATCACCTAGACACAATTCTGAGAGCCACGATTCTGGGAGCCACAATTCAGCCACCAGCTGGTGCATTTCGGCCACAGATAGTCAACACCAAGTACAAATGGGCCCATTCAGAGATTAAGAATTCTGTGAAATATCCATATACTTTATAAATATCCTTATACTTTCCCTGCCTTTTAAATAGGGTTGGTCTGAAGTAACATAGCAAAATTTGAGTCCAGGGGCATATTTCAGACCAGCAAAGTTTAATTCTGGGTAGAATGAAGTGCTGATGAAGTCTGCATGCTTACAAAAGCTAACCCCAGAATTCAACTTCATTGGTCTGAAAGGTGCCACTGGACTCGGACTTTGTTCCTTGCTTTTAACATTAGTGGCTTTGGAGTAGCAGCTGGCAGAGACAGACAATGCCTAACTGGGAGGTGGTACATAGACATTGCAGCTACAGGTAGTGCTCATCTGTGGAATATGTATGTGTATGTGAGTGTGTGTGTGTGTGTGTTGGGGGGGGGGGAGGCTGAATTAGGCCTTCCTAATAAATCTTAAACCAAAGGAACCTACACACGCCCACCCAAATCTGCTGCCCTGTTCTGTCTCAGTTCACACTCCAAGCTTGAATGCACTGATTTCCATTGCCATTTCTGAAGCTAGCCAGAGCCAACACCTGCTCAATGGTTTTGAGTGGCCTTTCCAAAACTCACCTGCCATCAGGATCACAACAACTTCATAATTGTGTCCCAAACTCTCAGCTCTTTCTATGAAGCAAATGGCGGCCTGTGTGTTCGTGCGTGCGTGCGTGTGCAAGAATAACAATGTGGAAGCCCAGTCTACATAGCAAGAGACAGCTGGCATTGCATATCCACCCATTCAGGACAATCCAGGGGGTGGGGTGGGGTGTACAGAATGTTTTATGCAGATGGCCTTAATTTAGATCATGTACTCTGCTTCTGCTGACTGGAGGGAGGGGGCAGGAGCTACAAAGAGCACTAAAAGACCACCTCTTTCTTCCTCCCTCCCCCCCCCCTCCAGCCTGAAAGACAACTTTAGAAAAGGTTTATCCTTGGTGACAATTCTTTAAAGTTCTGCTACCCCCTGGAGGAATAATCGTGTATTACGACCTTGAAATGTAATTCCTCCTCAAACAGGTTTTATAGAAGAACACTGAGAAAGAAGTTCCTTCAAGACTTATTTTGGGGGGGATTTGGGGAAAGAGGCAGGATACTGCAATACTGTTATGTTATGGAAGGCAAAACAGTGGCCATATTTCTGTGCTTGTCAGCTGCTGAAGATACTTGTTCAGTAGCTTTTGATGGTAAGAAATTCCTGTCAATGGTATCTTATGGCTATTGGTTACTCTTTATGTGTGTCTGGTGATGAGCTAGAAGGAATAGCCTGGAGCTGGAAAAGCAGCTAGTAAAGGAGACCAAAACACGATTGGCAAGATGCAAACTTGAGAGCCACCTTGGTGTAGTGGCTAAGTGCAGCAGCTTCTAATCTGGAGAACCAGTTTCATTCCTCACTTCTCCACATGCAGTCAGCTGGGTGACCTTGGACTAGTCACAGTTCCCTTAGAGCTCTCTCAGCCCTGCCCACCTCACAGGGTGTATGTTGTGGGGAGAGAAAGGGTGAGCAATTGTAAACTGCTTTCAGATTCCTACGAGTAATAAAAAAGCAAGGCATGAAAAAAAACAAAAGCTCTTCTTCTGCGATCCATTCTTAGTGGCAAGGGCAGGGGCTCCTAGTGCCTGCAGGGCATTTGAGTGGGAGGGAATGATGCTGCTCTAAATATCCTGTCCAGGGCACCAGTCTCTCCTTGCTGAATGTGCATCACACAAATGGTGATCTTCCATGGGGCATGACTCCTCTGGCAGGGGTCCTCCTTACCACTCAGAAGATGGGAAGCCACCTGGCCCTTGCCAGCTGGGGTACCTGGGATTTCCCCAAGAGTTACTCCTGGATCAGCACGGCCATGAAGGAAGCCACCTGGGGATGCTGTCAACCCCCCTTCCTTGTTCAAGGCTGAGTGGGCACGTCTTAGGAAGGCTTCATGGGACTTCTTCACCCTACGGTTGGAGTTTGAAGTCAACAGCCCGTTTCCTCATTTTTATCAAGAAGCAGGCCTTCCCCAGCCCTGATTTAGATGGCCAGGCTAACTTGATCTCATTGGATCTCAGAAGCGGATGGGAGACCACCAGGGAAGTCCAGGGTTGCTATGTGGAGGCAGGCAAGGACAAGCCACCTCTGTCACCAGAAGTCAGCAGTTTCCACCACTATGCTTTGCCCAGTATCATCCCTTCCAGCACAAGGGAGCTGTCGCCTCCAGGTAGCCCTCCAGCCCTTCATTCGAGGGATCCTGGCGTTCAACTGCAAAATTAACAGCCTGGGGCTGAGCCAAAGCATCCATTCCTGTTCAGAATTCAGGCATGGAAAGGGTTCAATATTAAGCTGTGTGTTTGGCTGGTAGCACCTTGGGAATGGCCAAGTTTGCTTAGCAAGAGCATCCGAGGCTGCCTGAAGCCAATTCACATCGTTGGTCTATCCCAGGGGTAGTCAAACTGTGGCCCTCCAGATGTCCATGGACTACAATTCCCACGAGCCCCTGCCAGTGAGTGGCAGCCGAGAATGCTGGCAGGAGCTCATGGGAATTGTAGTCCATGGACATCTGGAGGGCCGCAGTTTGACTACCCCTGGTCTATCCTGAGAAGAACTGACTTCTTTTGACAGGCAGTGGCTCTCCAAAGTTCTGAGATAAGGATGGTGTTTCCCAATCAGGGGCTATTGAGTCTTTTTTTTTTTTTTTTTTTTTTGCAATACATATTAGCCACTCTCTCCATCAGATGTTTGAAGAGCCTTCCAACAGCAGTGGAAACAATTGCTAAATTTTTAAAAATAAATCAACTACCATAGAAGCAGCAGGATAAGACAGACAGACAGAGGGAAAGTCAAGCCTCTGCTCCACCATAAAACTTTTGCCTGCTCAGTTCCAGCCAGTGGCTGTGCAATTCCCTGACTGTAGAAACCTGGGAAGTGCTGTAAGAGTTTAACATTCACTCCATCCTGGTTGGCCCTCAAATCCTTGGCGAGGCGGCATGAAGTGTGGCCACTGTGGGCCCAGCTCCCAGTCTCACCCAACATGCTTATCACAGAGACGTACATCAGCCCCCCCCCCCCCCGCAGCTACCTGAGGACCAAACCAGGTGAAACCAGTGAATCTTATACCCTTTCATAGGCAGTGTTGTGAGCTCTGGTACTTCCCCTGAAGGCTGTTTGACATCCAGACCTGCTTTCCCAAGACTCAGCCAAGACAAGCAAAGAGGGCTTGGGGAGATGGGGAGAGCAGCAATAGTCTCACCAACTTGGCCAGAGCTGTAGAGGATGGGTGTGTGTGTGTGCTGGGAGGGGGGGGGGGCTTCTGGCTCCCATCCAAGGCTCTGCAACACCAGCCTCCTCTGCTAAGTCTCTCTCTCCCCCCCCCCTCTTTGTTTGGGAGAAGTTTTCTGTTTTACTCTGAGGTTTCCAAGGCAACCACATTTCTCCCTCACCACTCAGTTTGTGTGTCTCTGTGTTTTGAAATTTGGGCTCGCCTGCCTCACCTCCTCAGTCCACCCTGCATGCTCCCAGAGACAAGCTGCTCCTTCTCCCCTCCCCTCCAGAAAGGATAATGGAACTGTTACTTTCCCTGACAGTTCAATGAAGTTATTAAATGAAAATAACAGAGCGGCACCAAGGCAAGAGAGCTTTCCAAAGACTCCAAGCAAGAACGGCAAGCGACAGGCCCCCAGGTGTCCAAGTGGCTAGGAATATACACAAATCCCCCCAGAGCAAGGCCTTTCCCCTGCATGTCCTTAAACGTCAAGGTTTTCTTTCTTCGCTTAGAGTTTTGTTCCACCTTTCTGCCTTATGCACTACATTTAAATCCTGCCATTCCTCTGCAGAAATTAGCCTACAGCTCCTCGCTCCTCAATTTCTTCTAACTCCCTCACGACAACCCTGTGTAGTAGGACAAGTTGGGAGATCATGGCAGAGCAAAGACCTCAACCCGGGTCTCTCCAGACCTCACTCCCTCTTAGCGTTACACAGCATTGGCTCAGTATCCTCAAAGGGTTGGACAAGTATCGTTACAAGTGTACTGAAGCACAAAAAGGCTGACTCTTACAATTATACTGGACAAAATCCAAAGGCAGACCCAGTGCAAAGAGGCATGTTGGGAAACAGCACCTCAACTGAGCATCCAACAGGTGCAGAAGGGGAAGTTGTTGGCCCTCAAACAAAGGCCAGCCAGGCAATATAATACAGATGTCCTATCCAATGTATTTGTCAGGTGTCTCTTGGACCACATGACCACAGGCAGGAGCAGGCTGGGGTGTAGGTCCCCAACTAACCACTGCCCTGAAGGGCCACCTGTAATGGGCACCACTGTCCAGGTTTGAGCCAAAGGGTACTTCTGGTGCTGGCCTATAGTATAGCTCAGCTTGGCTAGCACCTGAGCTATCTCCAGTCATCTTCTGATGACTCCCCCACCCCCACCCTGGGCCAATTCAGCTCAGGACAGTAGCATCAAAAGTCCCTTATCAATCCCAATCTGAACTGGACCCCTGCAGTGCTTTAAAAATGAGTTCTTCTCCCAAGCTGTCAAGCAGGTGCAGCAAAAGCAGTGCAAGTCTAGGGAACACAGTGTGGTGTTTGGGCATTATAAAGAGTTCCAGCAATCTAAGCGGAAGGTGAATGAGGCACATATGACAGCAGCAGATCCATTGGTATGAAGAAGGACCCTGGCCAGGTTGGATCCTTGCTATTGTAACCCACCCAAGTCTGAAGAACGACATTCTGTATTGCCAGCAAGCTGTGTGTGTGTGTGTGATGCAACAAACAATCCATAAAATATAGAACTCAAGAACCCTCTGGCTGGATCAGAATAAAAATATCACATTCTGCACATCCACTGGAAGCCTTTGGGCAGAACACACAGAGAGTGGTCATCCATTGGCCCAGATTTGGGTGGACTGTCTCTGAACATGCAAGGTCCATTTAGATACAGGCCAATATCTGATTGATCCGATCCCCCCACCCCTTGATCTTGGTTCCAGGAACAACGGACATCAATAAAGTTATTGAGAATAAAGACTCCAAAATTAAGGACGGTCCTTGTTCATTTCTTCCTCTGGGCAAAAAACCTGGGGTGGGGGGTATCTTAGCTCAGTATGGAAGCACCTGCTTGCATGTGGAGGGACTCTTTCAAAAGAAGCTTTCCTCCAATGCCTTATAGGAGCAGGCAGAAATTCAACTGGTGAGGCTGTTACCAGGACAGAGGTAAGTTTAGCAGCACCTGTGAATTTTGCACGTGCCCAACTGGAACTGAAGGGAAGCCAAGACACATGTCAACTTTAAAATAAATGTTATCAAAGCCTTTCTCAGCAGCCGCAGTAACAGAGGGGGCTGTGGTGGGAAAGGAGTGTAGAAAACCCACCTTCTGATCCAACACAGAAAGAAACACTCCTGCCAGGTGGTTTTGAAAGTTGCAGATACTGCAGACAGGCAGAGAGAGAGAGGAGCATAACTCTTTTATATACAGGCATAACTACTCCCCTAATCAATCCCTGTGTTTGAACTGCTCTCATGAATTTGCAAGTGTTTAACAAACAGCACAAACTTCAGGCGATTAATTAAGGGCATTAAAATGCAGAAGAGGGGCTCCTCTGTGCTCTATAAAGGGCGGCAAGTCGGCAGTCAGTAAAATCCTCCTAAAGGGGACCCTAAAGGGGACGCGGCAATTTTTCAAGTCAGCAGTCGCCGGATTAGCGGGGCGCGGGAGTAGACCTTCCTTTGCCATCCTCCCGGCCGGGTCATCCACATTGCTCGGCATGCCGAGACATCGCTCGCAAAAGGGACGCCGCTCGGGTCAGGACAGTCAGGCCTCCAACGGCCCTCGGGGCGGCGTCTGATGGAAAACCCGACGATTGCAAACCGAAAGAGCCCGAGCCACGAAAGCCCGGAGGCCGGGCCCTGCGAGAGAAGCCGTCCAGGCCACCCGGCGCTTCGCCCCCGGGATGCCACCACGTGTGCAAATAGAGGCGCGTCGCTTGGCGCTCCCAGCGCCCCCTCCCCAATCAAAGATGCCTCGTGGGGACTCCCGCCTCTAGTCTCCAAAAAGCCCGCTCCGAAGACCCCCAGCTGCCCCCTGCAGCGGCGAACACGCTCCCGGATCACGCCTGCAGGGCCAACCCCGCGCGAACAGGCTGCGCCGAGGACTCAAGGGCAGAGCCGAAGGGAGCCCCGGGCGAGTCGCTGGAAGCGCCAGAAGATGGGGAGCGAGCAAGAGGGCTCAACTGGCAGGGGAGGTCTGGGACCGTTTAAAGGGTCAGCCCTTTGGCTTTCCTGGCAGGGCACGACAAGCCCGCAGCCAGATCGACCTGCTCCCTGTCTGCGGGCCAGGCAGAGTCCCTTCGGGGGGGGGGGAGGGGAGGAGGCCTCTAGAAGGCGCTTTGATCGGTTCTCAGGACAGGGCTGGCATTGGTAGGCCCTTGGTCCAGCTTCTTCTTGCCAACAGTGAGGACTTTGCAAAAGAGGTCATGGGGTATTTGTTGCCTGTCAGCTAAAGATGAGCAAATGCAGAAACATCACATCAGAATCATAAGGTGTCCTAGTCTCGCTGTATGCTGGATGGTCAGATCCCAGGTGACGTCCTAGGTGCAGTTCTGGTGGCCTCCCTTCAAGAAGGATGTGGACAAAACGGAGAGGTTTCAGAGAGTGACAAGAAGGGTGATCCAAGCCCTGTGAGGAAAGGCTGAGGCACTCGGGACTGTTCAGCCTGGAGAAGAGGAGGCTGAGAAGAGCAGGATTGCTGTCTTTTAAGTACTAAGGTAGTCACTTATGGTAATGTAGCCAACCAGCATAAGAACCTATATAGCCAAGGATATAGCCAATAACCCTTGGAAGCCTACAAGCAGGATACAAAGGCAACATCCCTCCCCTTCTTACTTGTTCTCAGTAACCAGTAATGAGAAATATACTGCCTCTGAACATGGAGGTTCCATTTAGCTTTCAATTGTTCCTATAACAGAGTCACCATGTGTCTTTGTCTGGATTTTGCAGATCCCTGATCTGCCAGTGCTGATGTCATTGAGGGGGCCGCGGGAGCCTTGTGGGAAGGCAAACCACAGACTTCCCTGTAAGAGCTGGATTTTGCAAAGGAATTGAAAAGCTGATGCCCCTTGAACTCACAAGAGTGCCTTAGCCTTATTCCTAAGCATGACCAAAGAAATGACCTCTCTCTATATCTCACACACATACACACACACAGAGTCCCCAGCCTTGTTATTGCTTCTTGCCCATCTAATGCCATCATGTGTACTTCTATTACATCATCATTCTGGATGGCATTTAAAATTGTAATGGCACACAGGTCTCTACCCCAAGGAGCTTACAGTGGAAATTTCAACAATGAGGGAAGGATCAGTGTGTGTGTGTGTGTGTGTGTGAGAGAGAGAGAGAGAGAGAAGACAAGGAGAGGAAAGGCAAGCAAAAATAGTGATGTGCAGAAAATTCGGTGGGGAACATAGCTAAGGGGGCTAAGAGTAGGGATGCAAGAATGTTCTTTATCCCCTCCCTGCATTGTTGCACAGGGCTGCCTCTGCCCCCTACTCTGCTCCTCCTCCTCCTGTTTAATCACAATTGGAGCAGGTATGCTTTAGAACACTCTTCTGTTCCTTCAGTTCGTTTGCATCGCTCTCCACCGCCTCCCTCCCCCACATTACTGGTGTGTAAAATCTTGTGGAAATGCTCCCAAATTCATCCCACATGGGAATTCTCCCCGGGCTGTGCCATTTCCATCAGAGTAGTCCGCGTCGCTGATCAGATCTGCTTGCGTAATCCTTTTGCGAACGCTTGTCATCTATTTTCTGTGGATGCATCTGGGTTTTTATTTGGAGGGGGAGGAGTAAGGATTAGCTAGACGTTATCATTATGGATGTACCGGAGAAGTAGTGGGTGTGGTAAGTTCTGAATGCTCAGAAAACACACTTTGAAATGCGTATTGTTGTGTGGCATTTGCAGCGGATCGTCTGGAGGAGTAAAACTCTTGGCAAGGTGGTAACAAGGAACAGAGAGAGTGATGCTCACCCGGCTTTTCTGGACTTGACCACTGGTAAGCTGGCTTCAAGATGCCTTCTGTGTGGTGCTGTCCTGACACACGCACACACTCTGGAGCATGAATTGATATGCCCCGCAAAAAGAAGCTTGCTACCGCTATTGGGGCCAATCACTGGGTTTTGTGCCGTGTTCTATTCGTGCACACATGTGCATCTCTAATGCATAGGGGAGAAAAGATCTTAATGAACGGAAGGAACAGAAATGAGGAGCGGAAATGTGTGACAAGCCATGCGAGCGCCGCAATCTGTATGTAATTTGGAAAGGGGAGAAAAAGAGCACTGAAGAATTCCTAGCACTGAAGAAACTGGCCAAAGTAACTCCAGCAAAGCAGGGCTGGTCCCAGGTTTTGAGGGGCTCCGGGCAGAGAGTTCCTAGTGCCCCCTTCCCTCTGCTATTCCCACCGGTCCCCTGACATCCCTTTCCCTTCCCCTACCCACATGCCTTCTTCCCCTGCCTGCTTGTGAGTCTCCCACTGTCCAGGCTCACTGCTGCCTGTAGCCCTTTCCCCAGTAGCACTGGGCATCACACGTAGCTGGGAGCCTGGTGGTGCAACTGCAGTGGGTCCTGCTGGAAACCCTGTCTCCTGGCCCCCTCAGGGGATGCTGACGTCGGCCCTGCTGAGAAGAAAGGTGGAAGAGAAAACAGAAGCATCCTCCTACAGAGAAAGAGGGAGGCAGGAGGGGAAAAGGTGGCATCAGGCAGGTGTTTCTGCCCTAAGGGGGATTCAGGGAGTCGGAGGTGTCCCTTTAGACCACAGAGGTGCTAGAGGCACAGGAGTGAAGGTCACAGGCCAGAGATGAGAGCACTGGACGATGGGATGGAGGGCAACTCTGGCATTCATAGCACTGCTGAGCACAGCAGCAGCTAGCCAAGGATTTTCCCAGCAGGCTGTTTGCAAGGCAATTGTCGGTGGATTGTATCCCCCTCCCCCCACCCCCTGCAAGACATAACTAATGCTGGCTTTTGGGCTGCCATTGGCCGAATACCAATAAACTTGTTTTACACAGTGAATAAGCAACTCTGGCAGGCGATAAATCGGAGAAGTAATGTTATGCTCGGTTTTTTTACTGTCTGCCGAGTCACACTTTACTGCGCCGGCATTTGTACAAAACAAGCCCAGCTTTCATCGCTAATAAAACATGGCATTAATTACCCGGCAGAAGAACACGGGGATGTCTTGAAACAGTGCCCAGGCGAGCCCCCCTGCTGCTTGCCTCCCTCGTCTTAAAGGGGGTGTGGCACGGATCTGCAACCGCTTATTCCAGAAGCAAATTCTGCGCATTTGATGCTGCAGATAAGTGGCTGGACCAGGACAAGCAGGTGTGCAAATATTATCCATAAAAATAATTTTTTAAAAAACAGTGGTTGAATCATACACCTGTGCCTGTTGTGCACGCAACAGGCCACTCAGATTCAGGCATGCATGACTGCATGCTGATGCCCGTGCTTTAGAACAGATAAGCATTTAAGCCATCTTGTTCTGTCATGTGGTGTTGTCTGTACTTGTGAATGGGGGACATTGAGCCCCATTGTGGATAATAATGTGGAGGAAAACCCAGCCGCGAAACATATACAGGTCCTGTAACACAGTAACTAATTCACTAGTGGTGGCAAGGGCTCCCTGAATGACCCATGGGCAGCCTCTAATCCATACCACCATAGGATGTGGGGCCACCAGAGACATCTGAATGTGGCAATCTCAGCTTGTGGCTAGCAAGCCCGCCATATGCACCCTGCACAGGGTTTTCCTGGCCTGTCTTCAGATCAGCTGGAAGCCAAATATTATGGGGTCACCAAGAACAGAATAATGTATGAATTGGTAGATTTAGTTGGAAGTCCCCTAGTCCCATTAAGGCAGTTGGGCTGTAAGAAATGAGCATATTTTATAGTGGCAGCCACCATATCTGATGGTGGTTATTAGTTTGGTCATGAGCAATGGTTACTTTCAAAATATGAGTCCGAGGATGAACAGGTCAAAGAGTGTATGATTAATTGGATGCAGAATTTAAAATGAAATATCCCATTAGAAGAATGGGAATTATTGTGAGGTGAAGCTGTAAAAATGTATGAAATGTGAGTTATTAAGGGAAAATTGGTATAAAATGTTTTACAGATGGTATATAACACTTAAGCGAATCCCTATAGGAAGGTGACAACAAGTCCAAAGACCATCATAGGCTTTAGGCCATTCCTGTTATCTGTTAGGATTGCAAACTCTTAGGGTTGGGAAGATCTGGGAGATTTGAGCTTGGAGCCAAGGAAGGTGAAAACTTAGTTGGATGTAATGTGATAGAGTCTATTCCCCTCTGTGTACTCTATGACAGGGGTAGTCAAACTGCGGCCCTCCAGATGTCCTCCATTCGCTGGCAGGGGCTCCCGGGAATTGTAGTCCATGGACATCTGGAGGGCCGCAGTTTGACTACCCCTGCTCTGTGGGAACTGATAAGGAGAACAGCTATGATCTCCCAGCTTGGAGATTGGTTGCCCTAGCTCTGGCCTGGAAATATTGCCATATGTGATACGAGGCTAGGAAACTCCTGTCTGATGTGTTTATACAAAATTCTGTTTTGCAGCCTACCAACCGAGTTCTCATCCTAACTTGACTAGCCAGGGCTAGGAAGGTAAGTGGGGATGGCCCGGGACAGTATATGGACAGGAGGCCATGATGGAATACCACGGTCATGACGCGGAGGCAGGGAATGGCCAACCACCTCTGAACATTTATGGGGTTGCCAGAAATCAGCTTGTGATTTGAAGGCACTCAGGGATTGACATACCATACAGTTAAAATTAAATGTAACAGCATTCACTGGGAAAGAGAGTCTCAGCTGTGCTGATGGATCCAGGAATGGCATAGCTCCTGGCCTCCTGAGGATGTGCCCTTCAGTGGCCATCAGAAGCCAGACTACATGAACCACTGACCTAATCCAGCAGGTCTCTCCTTATATTCTCTTCTTATATTCTTTCAAGTGGAGCCCAATCTGGGCCTGGTGGAGTGCGAGCCCAGCTGCTTCCTGCTCTCCCTTGAATGACCTAATCACAAAAAAGGTGCCCAATGGAATTCTGAGGCTAGTGAAATATCAGTGGGCCCTCTGCAGAAACATCCAGAAGCATAGATATAATCATAGCCTTTGATTCTTTTTCTCCTGCCCCTCCCTTTTTTTCCCTTTAAAAAAAGGGAAGATGAATTAAACATTAAAGATAAGTGGAATATCTTGTATTTATTCTGTGCGAGAACATTTTGCTCCAAAATCCCAAACAGTTTATGATAGATGGATGAAATTAGCTGGTTCGGCGGCTGCCTCTTTCCCCCTTTAGGAGATGGGCTCGGGCTGCCTTTGGCAACACTGCATGATGGGAATAAAGCCATCAGCTCGGCCCAAGCGTGGGCTTGACGCTTGCTCTAAATAGACTCTGCCTAGTGATGCTGTACCCCAGTGCTCTGCTAGAGAGCTGGCCTCTTTCTTTCCTTATTAAACACGCCATCCGTGCAGCCTGTGGCTTCGGGTTCTGCTTAATGTCTGCATTTGTCTCTTATCTCTCTGAACAATGTTCACAGTGGACTGTGGGAGCTGAACGAATGGAGCTGCACATAGACGAAAGCTCTACCCCCCCCTGGTGCTTGTATGGAGCTCAGGGAGCAGTGGCTTCTTAAAAGACTGTTGGCCACAAGAACCAGAAAGGGCATCACCGGGATAGGATCTAAACATTTATTCCTTTTGAGTTCCAGGACGATGCAGGGGTGTCAAACTATATCTGGGGAGACCAAGGCTTGAACCCCTACCCAGAAATGAAGCACGTTGGGTGAGTTTGATCCAGCCACGCTCTCTCAGTTTGACCTACCTCCCATGATTGTTCAGAGGGTAAAATGAAGGAATCATGAGGTCCTTAGTGGAAGGTCAAGATAAAAATCTGATAGGCGGTGCCATCTGTGCAGAATCCTGCTTTAAGAAGAGACTATAAGGAGAGACCTGCAGGATTAGGCCAGTGATTCATGTAGTCCAGCATCCTGCTTCATACAATGGCCAACCAGTTCCTCTGAAGAGCCAACAACAGAGCATAGAGGCCGGGGCCTTCCCCTGATGTTGACTCCTGGCTCTGGGATTCAGACTAGAGGTTTACTGTCTTTGAACATGGAGGTTCATGGAGATTCACTCTATGAATCTGTCTAATCTCCTTTTGATGCTCCCTCCACTGGTGATCATCACTACACCCTCTGGCAGTGGAATCCACATTTTAATCACTCACTGGGTAAGGTGCTATTTCCTTTTGTCCCTCCTGAATCTACGGCCTGTCAGTTTCATTAGATGCCTTCGAGAGCTAACTTTTGGGGAGAGGGAAAGGGAGTTCTCTTCACTTACTCTTTCCACCCAATGCATAATTTTATAAACCTCTATCAGTTCCACCCTTCATTGTCTCTTTTCTAAACTGAAAAGTCCCAGATTCTTCTGCCCTTCTTCTTAGTGAAGGTGCTCAGCCTTCCTCATAATCTCGATTGCCCTGTTCTGTACTTTATCCAGCTCCATCATGTCCTTTTGAGATACGGTCACTAGAAGCAGACACACTTTTCCAAATGAGGCTGCACCACCAGTCTATTGTAATATCCGATGCTTTATTTTCATTCCCTTTCCAAGTAATCCCTAACATAAAGTTTGCCCTTTCCATTGCTGCAGCACGCTGGGTTGACACTTTAATTAAGCTATCAGCTACAGCCCCAAGATCTTTCTCTCTCTCAGCCTCAGCGAGTTCAGACCCCATTAGCCTATATGTGGGGTTGGAATTCTTTGTTCCGATGTGTATCGCTTTACAGTTACTCACCAACGCTGAACTTCATTTGCAGCGCTGTCTACAAACCTGGCCATTATACTGCTCACCCCTAATTCCAGATCACTTATGAAAAAATTATGTAATACCAGGACCCCACTGCTTGCTTCCCTCCCTTGTGAGAACTGTGCATTTATTCCTATCATTTGTTTCCTTTAACCAGTTTTTAATCCATAAAATAATCCATCCTCTTATCCCATGACTGCTAAATTTACACAGGAGTCTTTAATTAGGTACTTGAAGGTCAAAATATATAAGGTTTATGGGGCCCTGGTAATCTGCATGCCTGTTCACTTTCTCTAAGAACTCCAAAAGGTTGATGAGGCAGGACTTCCCTTTGCAGAAACCTTCAGCAGGCTTTGTTCCTTTGTGCCTGATAATTCTATCTTTAATCACAGTTCCTACAAATTTGCCTAGGACAGTCGTTAGGCTAATCAACCTGTAATTTCCTGATTCCCCCTGGACCCCCTTTAAAAATAAATTAACATGTGCTACTTTCCAGTGTTCTGGTACAGTGGATGAATTTAGTGATAGGTTACATATGGGTTAGAAGATCGACAATCTCACTTTTGAGTTTGCTAAGAACTCTTGAATGTATGTCATCAGGGACTGGACACTCTTCCATTTTTAATTTCTCCAAGGTCTAGAACTTCATCTCTCATAACTTCAATTTGACTCACTTCTTCAGACTCCCTGAAAACAGAGCTGTGAACATCTCCCACACTCTCCACAGCGAAAGCTAAAGCAAAAAAAATTGATCTGCTCTGCTATCTCCCTATCTTCCTTTAGCAATCCCTTTATTCCTTGGTTACCCAAAGGCCCAGCTACTTCTCTCACTGATTTCATGCACTAGATACATTTAACAAAATGTTATTATTTGTCTTGATGTTTTTAGAAACCTGCTCCTCAAATGCTCTTTCAACATGCCTAATTATTGTCTTCCATTTTGTTTGTAGTTCCTTTTGTTCTATTCATTGGGATAGACCTTCCAATCTTTAAAAATAAACTTTTTTTTAACTTCCTTGATTTATGTGTTACCCACTTTTCAGGGTTGTTGTGAGAGTAATCTGAGCAGAGAATCAAATATAGTACCTTGATCTCCTAAGAGGATGAGCAAAAGGAAGATCCATACATGTGGAATCTCGCTTGATTGAAACAAAGATAATATTGAAAACTGTTTTTTTTAAAGGTGGTTTTCTATTTGTACAAGGAAAAAGCACGAATCTTTAAAAACAGGGAAAGAGAAGGGATAAGGAAGTCAAAACCTTCCTTGTTTGCTGGGCCCCAAATATCCCTGAAGTAGCTTTGTTCTCAGTAGCACAAATCCATGGGTGCTGTCAGTTACTCCATAAAATGATGGGACTTTTTTTTTGGGGGGGGGGTTGCCATTTATGGCCATGGTATAGTGGCTCCATTTAAATGGTAAACACATTACTGACTGTCAGGTGGTGTTCTTTCATTCCATAACACACTTTGAGGATGCCCAGCTGGAAAGTGAGCTGTGGACTTGCTAGATAAATAACTGAAGATTTGGGAGCTCTCCCCCCCCCCCTGTTTCAGTCCTAAATCCTCTATTTGCCATTGACTAAGCCGTCTGCGAGAAACCTCAGTGTCTTGCAAGCTTAGGATGTTCCAGTCTGTCTGATGGTACTTTCTTTGCAACTGTTATCCAGCAACATCCTTAAATATTTAATGGCAATTAGGTATGTACATATTTTAGGATGATGGGGGCAGGAGATGAAATATAAATTAAAAGTAAACAGACGCAAGCAAATATGCCCAGCTAATTAATAATCATTAACTTCTTCATGCTGGAAAACAGAAACAAGCAGCAATAGGATACAAAGGGAAATGACTCTTGAGATTCAAAGATGGCGGAAGGCTTGCCATGCAGGCTGAGACTGAAGGTTCATCTAGTCCAGGAGTGGCCAAACTGTGGTTCTCTAGATTTCCATGAACTACAGTTACCACAAGCTGCTTCCAGCATGCCACAGTTTGGCCAACTCTTGTTCTAGTCCAGATAGCTTCATGAACAGCAATTCATGTATGTGTCTCCAGGATGTCCCTGGTGATTATTTGATTTTTTTTTAATCCCCAGTGGAGACCCAAAGTGGTTTACATCCTTTTTCCTCTCCTACATTTTGTCCTCACAAACCCACTGTGAGGTGGCTTAGTGGTTCTCAACCTTCCTGCCGCCGTGGGTTAGAAGATCGCCGCAGTGTGGAGGGGAGTGGCAGAGCTGGCTGGTGCACCACTGGTGCCCCTCCCCTCCACGCCACGGGGCTGGCTGCCTCCATCATTGCCAGTGCGCCAGAGTGTGCAACCCTATGTTCCCCTTTAGGTCTCCACTGCTGCTGCTGCTACAGAAGCAGATAAAACACCAGTTCTCAACCTTCCCCTTTGGGTCACCGAGGCTGCCGCTGCCACCACCACAGTGGTGGTGGTGTAGGTGGTGGTGGTGGCAGCCTCAGTGACCCTCCTGAAAGGGTCGATCAACCCCCTGGGGTCACAACCCCCAGTTTGAGAACCACTGGTTTTGGTGGAGAGCACGTGACTAGCCCAAGGTCACATGGTAGAGTGGAGATTTAAACCAGGGTCTTCGAACCACTGCACTGGATCTCAGTCAGAAGTATGGGACCTCTGAACAGTCTGTAGCTACCATGATTAAGTTTCAGGCATAGACTGTCCCCCTCCATGGAACGTGCCCAGTGGTCATCACGGCATCCTGTGAGAATGAATTCTGTGAGTTCATTTTCCCCCTTCAAAGTGATATCTTCAGATTTGGAGCTCTTAACTTGTTTTTGATACACAAGTGAAGGAATCAACGAGATCCAAGCACATGTAAGTTTGTTTCGGTATCATTTGCAGCAATAATTTATTCGCTGTGCCTGCCAATAATAAACCTTTTCTCTACGGCCTCTCAAATCGCAGCGTGGAGTTGTGGGAAGCACAGCAGCCACTGTGGACTTGCATTAATTTTATTTTTCCCTCCTGCATGTCAATAAAACATGAGTCTGCTGACACCTCAAAGGCAAACACAACTCTAGCATGAGCTTTTGTGAGTCAGAGCTCACTTTGTCAGAAGCAAGACGGGTCCGTCCATGAGGCAGAAGGGTTTTCTACTCAGGCAGTAGCCGAGATGCACTGCCATCCATTGTCATGCTCAGAGCCTGTTGGTAGATGAGGATCATGGGGTGGTGAAAGTGGCTAGATGGGATGACAAGCACCATCCCACCCCTCACCTGAAAAATAGTCACAGAGAGAAACTTGACAAAGTCTTTGCAAGGAGCATGCATGCGCCTTCCACGATGGCTCTTTTGCAGTTAGGATTTTCTTCTCAGATCAGTCTCCAACATCAGGTCTAAGTAGGTCTGAGTGCACTGAAGAGTTCAGTCTCTACCCCGGCTGGCTGGCGTGAGAAAGATCCCGCATTTCTTGTGGATCAAATAACAGGCTGCAAAGTTCAGAGGGAAGGAAAAGGTAAAGCCAAATGGGGCTAGAGCCAGCTGCTGGAGGCAGATCAAGAGGAACAGTGATAGCTCTATCACGTCAGCTGTCAAGGCCTTGGAGAACAAATGTCCGTGTGGAATCTGAGTACATCTGCTGCTGATTCAAAGGTCGACCGACTGTCATGGTCTGTAGCAGTAAAATAAAATAGGGATCCAGTCGCACCTCAAAGACAAGCTTTCGCGAGTCACTTTGTCAGATCAGGCAGGAGGGGTGAGCTGCAAAGAGACACCAGAGCAAAACAAGATCCAATCCTGCCTATCCATCTGCAGCTGAGAGTATCTTTCTAACATCGTCCTGCCCACCTTTCCCTTGTATATATAAATTGATTTGACGAGTTGACACTCCAATGCATCTGAGGAAGGGGGCTCTGACTCACGGAAGCTCCTGCTTGCTATATTTTGTTAGCCTTGAAGATGCCCCTGGACTCCTGCTTTAGTTTGTTTCAATCTGCTTTTAAAATGCATTATCCAAAGTGTGCAGAATTGCAGGGCTGTTTGTTGTATAAATGGTTTGTTTCCTTTCCTTCATTCAAAACTAGCAAAGCTCAAATAAAACGAAGCAAACGAATGCAAATACCAACAATGTAACACGACAGAAAAGTCATCTTCAACTGAACAGGGAAGCTCTTTTGTAGCTTGAAACCTTCCAGCATATTGCAAGTGGGCTTCTCTGGTGTCTTGGGTAGCCACTGGGAGGAAACAGGCCGCTAGACAAGTGGGTCCTTTGGTCTTATCCAGCAGGGATCTACTGATGTTCTGATAGGCTTCTGATAGGGTTACCAGATCCAGGTTGGGATACTCAGAGATTTGGGAACGGAGCCTGGGGAGGTCAGGGACCTCATTGGCAGGTAATGTTGTAGACACCACCCTCCGAAGCAGAACTGTGTGTGTGGGTGGGTGGGGGAAACCATGAGGTCCCATGGAATTGCAACCCATCTCCAGATTACAGAGATTACAGGAATCAGTTCTCAGGTTTTAATGGCACATGGCTGGCAGCATCCCTGCTGCACTTTCTGTACACTTCACCAACCAGCCAGAATGCCATGTTGGGGTTTCGGAAAGCCTGTTTGGTTTCCAAAGGAAGACTTTTCAGTGGGGGAGAGAAGGGGAAATGAATGGCTCTTTCGCTGTTGGGGAGAGGAAAAATCCAGAATCCCTTCATTTGGAAAATATGGAATCTGCCTACTCCAGGATCCTAGCTCAAAGGTTCCCTCCAGAGCAGATGGCATTCACACTCTCACTCACCCCCCCCCAAGAAGTGACTTTTGCTGGACCAGTTGGGGTTCAGTCCCACGCCCAGGCCCTTCCCGGGCTCCATGGCAGTCTGCGGGAATAACAGTGAAGAGGAACGGTGCTGGCAGGCACTGAAAACTCCTGAGCCAGCCAACAGGCCACCCTGCTGCTGCTGCCCTCTTCCCCCAGCCAGACCAAGGCCCAGGGGCCAGAGGCTGGGCTGGGCTCACACGCCACCTGCTCCAAAGAGTCAGCCCTCAAATGCCTCTCGCTTTCATCCCTGTGCTCTCGACTTACAGCCCAGGCTGGAAAAGCAGCAAGCAGGAGCGAGCGCTGACATTTCATTCGGCCCCTCTGGATTCTAAAAGAGCCAACGAGCTAAATGACTAAATGCAAGCCTACATTCACCCATCCTCAGCTTCTCCCCTTCTGCAGAAGAGGGGGAATGGCCTGCCTTGCTGGGTTTCCCTAAGAACCAATGAGATCATGTATGGATTCTGAATGCAAACAACGCCCTCCCAAACTCTGCATAAGTGTTATGAATCTGTCCTCTCCCCACCCCCCCCAATGCCTGTGCACACGTGACATGTTTGCCCAGAGTTCTCCACACTCCCACTCCCCCCACTCCTCCGGCTTCGTTGCCAGCAGTCCCAGAGCTTTCCCTGCTTTAAACTGGTTGCCCCGAGTAAAGTAGCCTGAAAGGGCAAGAATTGGGAGGTGAGCACAGAAGGAACTGAAAGCGGGCGGGGGAGGGGGGTAGCGATGGTGAGATCTGCACTCTGCCACACATTCGGTTGCCGCCCACACCCTCCACATGCCCCCGGCTCGGCTCGGAGAAGTCGCAGTTCCTTCAGCAACAAGCAAGAGCTTTTGTATGTATATATTTAAAAATCCCTCACGACAGTATTGTAGGCACCCTTAGCAACCCTCGTTCACAGCTGCGTGCTTCTTTTCACACAAGCGCTGCCCGCAGCTGAGCTTTCATTCATGGCTTTAATGTTGCGCTTCCATCCAACAAACCCAAAAGGGACGGGGGGGGGGAGGAGGGAGAACCACTCCCATCTGCTCAAACCACGTCCTGCCTTTTGGGTTTGCAAAAAGACAGGATGGACAGCGGGAAATGGGAGAGGGGGGGAAGCTACAGGGTCAAGGGCAGGCCTGAACTGAGGCAGGTGGCTGTAGGGACCAGAGGGCTGGGAGGGGGTGGACCTAGGGAAGGAGAGTGGTTTTGATGAGGAAGATGGCAAAGAGGGGAAGGAATGCAGAAAACCCCTTAAAAAGTGGGCGTGCTTCAGGCCTTATGCAGTCTGGGTCCTGCATATCTGAGGGACTGCATTTCCCAATATACCCCAGAAGAACACTATGGTCTTCAAGTACCAATGTGTTGGTGATCCCTGGCCCAAAAGAAGTATATCTGCCCTCGACCCTTCTCAGCCTTGGCTACAACCTGGTGAAATCAGTTGCCAACTGAGATCCAGGTCCTGATGGAATTACATAAATTCCTCAGGGCCTATAAAATAACTCTCTTCTGTCAGGCTTATGGCTGAGGCCAGAACAAGTGAATAAAATCCTATGGGCCTCCTTCCTTCCCTCTCCAAAACATCCCACCGCTGAATACATGGAGAAGATGTAGGGAAACAGACCATGGGATATTTATCATTTTATTGTTTTTATGGTATTTTAATATGTTGTAAACCACCCTGAGCCTGTTCAGAGAGAGGGGCAATCTATAAATTTAACAACAACAACAACAATTCTTTAAACAACCATTTTTTGCAGAAAGGCCCTGATTCTTTCCCTGACCTGGCAGCATCCCCACAGAAAGGAAATACTGGAAAAGGTTTTCTCTTTGGCCCATGGTCCAGAGAGCCACTGTCTGTCAGAGGAGAAAATTGTGGGCTAGAGGGACCAATTGACCAATTTAATACAAAGTAGTTTCTTATGAGTAGGAACCATAGCTCAGGGCAGAGCACATACTCAGTTCAGCCTCTGGCATCTCCCATTATTCAGGTAAAAAGTGTTGCCATAATATTGAGCCAAATGGTTCTGTGGTCCCATTGGGTATCTGGCAGTTTCATACATTCAAGTGGATACCCCAAAGAGTGTACAATCCCATCACAAACAATAAGAGGGAAAGTGGAGAACATAGAAAAGGGACAAAATTATATGCTTCATTTCTTTGTCAAACTACAAAAGAGACTTGATGGAAGAGAGACAGGGAGAAGGTGAGGGTGTTAAGGCAGAACAGGGAGAATCTTTGAAGATCTTTGGGGCTCTCCAAATGCTGGACCAAAAGATATTGGGATGGAAAACAAGGATGGGCCAGGATGGGCCAAGACTCTGGAAAGCTAGAAAGAGGATTGCAATGGAGCCAGATGAACTCACTAGAACATAAAGGAAGATCTCCTAACAATAGACTGTCCCCATAAGACAAAGTCTTATTTAGTTTGGCAAAGTGCACAGCTCAATTTATTTATTGACTTCAAAGATAAGCCCAAATCCTTTGCCTTCTTCTGGACCGAACCAAGGCACTCCTTCCTTCCTTCCTTCCTTCCTTCCTTCCCTCCTCCTCCTCCTCCTCCTCCTCCCTATCCAGGGCTCCTTACTTCCCATTCATCTCTCCCCCCCCCCCTTTGCATTTCATCACACCATTAGCCCCTGTGCTTTGGTGATTGAAATTCCTCTCTGGCACAGGCACTCTGATTATTTCATGTTCCAGCCTCATCAGATGCATTTGGAAACAACATATTCATCAGGGTGGCTTACGTGAATGGCAGAAGATGTTCCCTTTTGCAGAAGAAGCAGAAAACCTGGAATGAGCCACTCAGTGGCAGGGTGACCTTGGGCAGTTTGCTCACTCTCATTGTGCAAATATATTTACTTACCTTGACACTCATCAAAGGCTTGGAGATGTTAACAATGTGTGGATTAAATGGGGATGAGGAGATTTGGGAGGGGATTTAGAAACTGCCTTTGAATTGGGGATGATTTCAAAATTTGATTCTGAAAGGAAAACCTGGGCTTCAGTGATGCGGCTCTCATGTGGGAGTCAAATCTGTGATTCTTTGGTTTCGTGCCCTTTTCTGTTTCCTTGTGCAAATTTATCCTGAAATGTACATTTCCCAATAGGATTTGCATGTCAATAAATCACTGCTGATACGTGATATGTATAACTGGAGTACATTGTACTGATGTATAAATACTCGGGAAATTGTATATAAAATAAGACAAAACAAGTACACAGTACAATAAATGTAAAAAGTGAAAAGCAGAGAGCCAAAAACAACTGGTAAGAATATAACACAAATAGATAAAAGAATGAAAGTGAGACCACTTTAATGCAGGACAGTCTCATTTTAAGGGGATCTGGGCTCTTTTACCCTCCCCACAAAAGGGGCTGGAAATTTCTAGGTGGGGGGAGGTAGTTCCCTGGAACAAATTAGGTTGTCATGGAAATTTCACTACTGGAGCCAAATATCTGTGAATTCGGTCCCCCTTGAGTCAGAGTGATCCAGTCAGATAGATCCAGTCAGATGGATCAGTTTGAGATCCAGTCAGATGGAAGGAAGGTACTGAGCTTGGGCTTGGATTGCTGTAGGTAGGACTTTGACGGGGGGGGGGGGGATCATAAGGATCTAAAGAAGGGTTACATCAAATACTCTATAGTTTCTGTCAGAACCAGGGAAGGGAAGCAGGGAACCATTCATTCATTCATTCAGCTTTTATACTGCCCCTCACTTGGTGTCTTGGAGCCAAGTTATTATTTAAATAACATTTAAATAATTATTTAAATAATGGTCATATGATGTTTCATATTTTCTTTTTATGTGTATCATGTGTGGTCATTTTGAGAACATTGTATTATAGCTAGGGGCCTCTAAAGTTAAAAATGGGCTTGGCCACTCTGGACCAGAGAACTTGGTTTTAAATTTGTGAGTCAAAAAGAGTAGATTGGGTGAGGTACCATTTTCCAAACCACCTACATTCTAGAAATACAGCCCCTACACATTTTTACCCACCCAATGCAATTGTTGCCCTGGCTCCTGTTGCTTTGGTACATCCACACTAGTTGCTGTTTCTTTGCTCCTTCTTTCCCTTTTAGGCTTGCCATTGGCCTCCATGCAACAGATAAACCCCCACTCTCAGCCCCAATCCCTACAATCAAGAAGTTGAGGAATGAGTGGGAAAAATGGGCATGAAATGGCTTCCATATTTTCTCTCTGTTCTTTATCACAGAGATTAGAGGAAATTCCAAGAGTATCACCTAGAAGTGATGCCACATCCTCCCCAAACTCCTCCTCCTAAGAACCACCCTGAAAATCTCCCATAATTTTCCAAGGCAGTGATGGCAACCCTGTTCCTTGCAAATTAGTCACGATCATCACCCCCCTAATCCAAGATCACATAATGAACAGGATATATAGCCAATCAGGATATATAGCCAAGATATATAACCCTGAAGATAATTATACCTTTCAAAATCTATCGAAATCAATGGGATTAGAAGGGTATAAATACAATTTCCTAATAGTGTCATTGAAGGCAACTGAGAAGAAGGATGTTTCCTAGATTGGTTACAACATTCACATATCACTAAATTGGGGTTCATGATGCTTCCATAGTGAGTCTTAGGGGGAAAGGCAGACTATAAATAAATGTGTATTCCAGCAAATTGGGATTCAGCATGATACCATTGAGGGCTGGTGAAGCCAAGCGAAAAGGAATATGTGAACAACTGTGTACGAGGTACCCCCCAAAAAGCCTGAAAATGCTCCTGACAACTCTAATTTGAAGATATTTATGAAAATACTATAAACCCTTAAATAACTAAAATTAACCTCCTTTAATTGGTTGAAAACAGAGATCCAAAATAAACAAGTCCCAAAGCATTTTCAAATGATCCCAACTAACCCAAAATAGTCCTTATGAGGCTAATATAGAAGGATCATGGCAGGATCTCAGGATAAACTGGTAACCTAAGCTTTCAGGCAGGGAGATCTCCTGCTGACTGCACCATGGACCATGGATTGGTGGGAGAGTAACCGTTTGACGGCAGATGCACCCTGGCATCTCTATTTCAATAACCATTATTGACCCACCTCACCGACCCTGGTGTTGTTTGTTTGTTATTGAATTATTTATTTTATAATTATAAACGCTGCCTTTTGATAGTTCAAAGGTCTTAGTATTTTAATGTGGGCTGCCATAGGGACTGTGAGTGGGTGGAAAGGCAGCATGAACATATTTTAAATATATCAATGAGATGATTGAAGGATCTCAGGGAGCAGGCTTGGAAAATGCCTCTCTCTGCCTGAGACCCTCACAAGACAATGTCCGTCTGCGGAGACCGCTCTGGACTGGAGGAGCCAACAGACATGCCTTGATAGAGGTGATCGAGAGGCCCTTCCTGTAGGTTGTGTCCTAACCCTATTTCCTCTTCGTGTCATTCCCTGTGCTCTTGGTTGGCTTCCAGCAAATTTGAACCGGGTCTGAATTCTTGGCTTATTCTTCTGTGGAAAACTTTCGAGAGAGGACAGCTAATCAGGAGGCAGCTCTTCGAGCCGTACATGGTATATATGTGCTGTGAGGTATCCAGTATCCCAGCCACATGTTGGACTCCAGGAACTGTATTCCTGGACCTGAGACTCTCAGCCTTCTCCTATATCCTTCCTTCTCCTTAAAAATAACCCCTGGCCCCATGCCAAGCTTCAGGGTTCTCTTTAGAAAGAGGTGGCTCATGAGGATCCCTCCCGTCACGTCCCTCCTTGCCGTCTGCTTGCCCTTCTACAGCACTCTGTGGATTTTAAAGCACCTGATCTGTGAAGACCTTACATTGTCAGCTCCACTGGGGGGCCCTTCATTGCCAACCTGCTGGGGGCCCTTGAAAACCCCTCCCCACCCTCCTTTGCACACAAGGAAGAGAAAGAGCAGCCCTGGCTCAGTGGCTGAGCACACGCTCAGTGCCCAGCTTCAAAAGCTGAGCTCCTGCTAAAAGGGTTGCAGGGAGCCCATGTCAAGAGAGACCAGAGAACTTGAAAAGATGGCAGCCGCCAAGGCTGAGCTCAATGGACTGCAGGCCTGAGTTGGCAGACAGCCGTTTCTGTTGTTGCTCAGTACTCTCCTTCCCTTTAATTCTGCTGTTCCACAGTCTCCGCCAAAGCATTTATCAGATCCCTATTGAAAGCAAGATGCTAGGCTACGTGGAGCTGGGTTTGAGCCAGCAAGCCCCTTCTCATGCTTACAAGTGTGTGTCGGAGCTCTCTCAGCCCCACCCACCTCACAGGGAGTCTGTTGCGGGGAGAGGAAGGGAAGGTGATTGTGAGCCACTTTGAGACTCCTTTAGGTAGTGAAAAGCAGGGTATAAAAACCAAGTCTTCTTCTTCTCATCTTGGTTTTCCTGCCTGTTAGGGACCACAAAAATGGGTTAGGCTGTGGCAGGATCCTATAACTCAGACAGGATAGCCTCCAGTGTTTAATAGCTGAAAGTAGGGACAACCTCGCAAAACTTCTGTTTGTCCTCCCCATTATTATGGTATTTACTCAAAATGCCAGACTTGGCTTTTTCAGAGGTATGCCATCAAAAAACAGTCAAACTGATAACATTTCTTCTCCTTTCCCAAGTCTCTCCCCTCCCTCCATGACTCCTGTCCTTGGTCCTTCCATGAGATTTGCCCTCCATCCAAAGTGGCCTTCCAATTCCATTCTGTTCCCAGCAGTTCCAGCAATGGCCACCAATCCCCATCAACCCTCCCTGTTCCTCTACTGGAATGTTTGTGAATATTCTATCACAGCTCCCCAATTCATTTTTCAAAGTTTAATATTAATTAGAGTTCTCTTCTTTCTGATTCTGACTTGGAGGCAGCTGACAAATCATGTGCCTTCTGCAGCTCCCCAACTCACAAGGCTTGTAGGGGAAATAAGCACCCCATAAATTTTTACATAATAGCTTCCCTTATTCCAAAAAGCCTTAAGCTACCCTGGAGTTTTCTTTTTCTTTGATGCTTTTCCCTGCCTTTATTGTGCCTCTGTTTGTTCGGCTCCCTTTACCACATGCTATGTTGTCACGCTGAAATGAGAAGACAACATTGTTCATGGCCACATTTAAATCCATAGATTTGGTGCCAAGCGGAGGCTGGGTGAGAAATCAAAGACTGCAGACGAGCCATCCCTGTCTTCCCTTTATACAGCTGCACGAACAACAGCATTTGTCAAGTGCATTCCCGATCTGCAGGCTCAGCTGTTTCCAAAAGAAAGACATAAAAAATCTAAGAGCCGAAAGTTTATTGGCCACCTTTGCCTTCCCTTGCCAAAGCAGACACCTGAGCACTTTGAAGCGATCTTGCCTTTCTGTTCCTTCCATACGCTGTCCCCCTTTAGTCTCTATTTCAGACCGCAAACTTCTTAAGACATAGGTGTTTCTTTGCCCCACTTATTATTTATTAATTAATTAGTTATTTATTATATTTATTACCCGCCACTCTTGGCATGCCGGCTCGTGGCGGGTTACAACATGCATCCCACATCAATAAAACCCCATTTAAAAACCCAATTTAAAACACATCAAACAATACAACATGGCAGTAAAAAACAACAGCAATCATTCCTCCCTTAACGTAGCTTCTGCCACCAGGCAGCAGAGGGCTGGATCTGCCAGCCGTCGTCCAAGATGCTCCAAGGACGGTAGTCTGTCTTCCAGAGGGGGACCCAACCAGATCTCCCTGCACTAGCCTTAACCATAGACATGGTGGAAGAGCTCCATCTTACAGGCTCTGCTGAAAGATGGTAGCTCCTGCAGGGCATGCAGCTCTTCGGGAAGCTCATTCCACCAAGTAGGGACCAGGACCAAAAAGGCCTTGGCCCTAGCTGAGGCCAGGCAAACTTCTCTGGGGCCAGGAATAACCAATAAGTTGGTACCTGCAGAGTGCAAGGCCCTGCGGGGGGCATAGGGCAACAGCTGTGCAGCATTAACATTCGGCACTGGAGGGTCCTGGAATTCTGCAAGCTGAAAACCGCAGAATTCTGCAGTTGGACTAAACTGGGACTGATGAGAATGGCTTGCATGAATCTGGGTGAGCTGCATTACTAGGAGAAGGTATGTTTGTGTGGGGAGATTTATGTTACAAGTAGGCACTATGAAAACACTGGTGACCCCTAGCATTTAGGAGACATGGATAGTAAAGGGTGAATAGAAGGCAGAAGGACACGAAAGGTATTGGAGGGCTCAAAGCAGGGGTAGTCAAACTGTGGCCCTCCAGATGTCCATGGACTACAGTTCCCATGAGCCCCTGCCAGCATTCGCTGGCAGGGGCTCATGGGAATTGTAGCCCATGGACATCTGGAGGGCCACAGTTTGACTACCCCTGGCTCAAAGCATATATTGGACAAAGGTACCCTGTTGCTAAGCCACTGAATACCCCTCTGCATACTCTTGCTGCTTGCAAGAATTAAGCAGAAAGGATATTATGGCTGCTGCGAGGCCTTCATTAGGGAGAGAGTCAATGCAGAGGAGAGCTGGACTCCTTGAAGCTGTACTGAAGGAGGGGGGATTTTCAGCAGATGGCAGCTGAATGAATGCTAGTAAATTCCAAACAGGCCAAGGGAAATGCTTCTTCACCTACTATACAGCTGACCCACGTAATTCACTGCCAGAAGATGCAGAGGTGGCCACTCGCTCAGGGGACTTCCAAAGGAGGCTAGAGCAATGAAAAGGGTCAGGAGTCCATTAATGGACATTATTTATTCACAAGATTTATATCCTGCTTTTCAGCCCAACCAGGATCACCAGAACAGAGCAATATAAAAAAACACATCCTAGGAGGGGTTAAGTCATAGGCTAGATATCAGGAAAAAAAATTTCACAGTCAGAGTAGTTCAGCAGTGGAATAGGCTGCCTAAGGAGGTGGTGAGCTCCCCCTCACTGGCAGTCTTCAAGCAAAGGTTGGATACACACTTTTCTTGGATGCTTTAGGATGCTTAGGGCTGATCCTGCGTTGAGCAGGGGGTTGGACTAGATGGCCTGTATGGCCCCTTCCAACTCTATGATTCTATGATTCTAAGTCCAGAACTAAAGTACATCCATAGAAAGACACAGAAACATCCGTTCAAAAACAAGGAGGGATTGCACAGTCTACCACTAGATGAAGTGAAAAAGTCTTCACCGGCTGGCGGAAGACGGTGGTAGAAGGAAACTAATAAATATCCCTGGAGAGATATTTCCACGTTCGGCAGCATGACTGTTATCAAGATAACTGGAGCCTTCCTCTTTTGCAGTGCTGTGGAGAAGGCAGTTGTCTGCATCCCATGCTTCATTCCCAGAGACATCTGTAGGTCCACAGTTGGAAACAGGACACTGGGTTGGGTGATGGTTTAGTCTGCTCCAACAGGGCTTCTGCTTTCATAAGATTTCTGTGAGTTAAAGGCTGGAAGGGATACAACCAAATTTCTGAGCTTATGGCTTGGTTCTTTTTATCAATCCCCGAGGCACCAGCTCTCAGCCAGGGGAAGTTTCTGGCTGGGTCTAGGAACTGATGGCACAGCCCAAAGCACCCTCCTCTGAGCACCTTGGGTCCCACCACTCTCACAGCAAGATTCCCAGTTCAAATCATAGCTAAATCCATTTCCAAATCCTCCCCCAGAGCCAGCTTTCCAGGGTCTTAATCTGTGGTCGCAATGCTCCTTCGCTACAGGAACCGAGAGGAAAAACATCTCCTATCCCTGAAGCCACTCAGAAAAGCCATAATGTTGAAAAATTCTTATTCTATATTTAGTTGGCTATTATGTAAGGATGTCATGATAGGCAGGATCCTGGGAGGGAGGGAGGGAGGGAAGGAAGGAAGGGAATGAGCGCTCCAGCATCGGTTTCCAAATGCCGTTCCTGTCCCTGCCACAGCCCAGCCTGGCACACCCTGGGGTCAAAGCCAAAGGATCAAAAATTACAAAATGAAAAGTAAGGGGGAAAAATGAAAATTGGCGCCTGGGGGGGGGGGAAATATCTGTTTGTTGTATTTTTAAAATGGAGGTGACACTGTGCACAAAGGGAAAGTAGGCTCTGGGGATCCAAATGTGGAACTGAAGCCCTACCCCACTCCTTGGTCTTTGGTGCCCCATAGAGAGTGACAGATTGCAACCCAGCCCTGGCAGTGGAAGAAGCCACAGCTGACAGAATTCCTGGCTCAGGTCCTGGTTCAGTCCTCCCTTACCTGCCCCCATTGTGCCCTTTGCTCCTCAGGGTGCCAGGGGCATTGTGGTCCAGTCCTTCACCCCTCCTTTCTCTCCTCAGCCACTAGTCCCTTAGACCAGGGTTTCCCAGCCGTGATATGAAGCACCATAAGGTACCACGAAGGCCCCTCATTGATACCACAGTGTGGGTTTTTTCAAAACGGCAGCTGGGGAGAGCCCTCCCACACTGTGCCTGCTGGTTCCATCTCTGAGTTAAGAAGGAAAAAAGGTTTTGTTGTTGTTGTTGGAATAGGCAATGTGTACAAAGTTAAGAAGAGAGGAAGACCCTGAAGGGGGCAGCAAGAAGACTTTTAGATAGGCCAAAGTGTTCAGGACCTTTCTTTTAAGTGTGCCTTTTGTCTGCCCCTAGATTGCTACTCTCAGGGCAATTTCCCCCTCCTTCTTGGAAGCTTCTCTCTGAGTCTCTCCTAGGTAGCCAAGTAGAGAGCAGACCCTATCCTATCTCTCTCTGCACTATCACAGTTGTCCTTCCATAAATAAACCTTTTCCTCCTTTAACCTAAAACACAACATGTGCATATCAATGACTTATCTGCCCTGCTAACTTAAAAAAAAAATCCACCTTTATTTGAGCAGGTTGAAGTGTCCCTTCCCAAAATGGCCAGTGATGGGCCTGGAGGGGGTGGGAGGGGGACCCCCCCCACACACACACCATTTAACCCTTTGCCAGCAAGGCTCATCTCTATTTTCCCAAGGGGTATGGCAGGGAGATGCGGCCAGCTGACGTAACTTCCTGGTGCCTCAAAGCCTGAAAAATATTTCAGCAATACGCTGGGTCAAAAGGCTGAAAAAGGTTGCCTGAGACATTGCTTTTCCAAAAACCATTTCTTGCCTCTCACTTCCTTTGACCAGCCTTTATAGCTCTCCTCTTGTCCTTCCTCCTAAAAGCCAAACATAAGGACCAGCATTCCTTCAAAGCTGGGTCCTGCACCAGTTCCTCATCTTGTCTGCTCAAGCCCCATTTCCCACCCCCTGTTCCTTTCTCAGCCCATTCTCCACTCTGCTGCATCCTTCCTTCGGCCTTCTTGCATGTGGAATCCCTTGTCCCTTCACTTCCCTCTGGCCCAGAACTTCTTCCCAGCCCTTGGCCTGGCCCTGCATGAGGGTTCATCTCAGCCAAACCAACAACTGCTCTGTTCCTTCCAAAAGCAGGATGGTCAAGTGCTTTGATCCCTGGGAACCTTAACATGGCATGTTGTCACACCACTTCAGCCAATGTGGGTTGGATGCTTCAAGGCCAAAAGTGCAGTGTAGCTCACAGGTACAAGGATGCTCACTCTGCACAGGAGGTCATCATGAGCAAAAAGAGATCAGGCAAGCAGCTCCCCTGCTTCCCAGTAAATAAGGAATATGGACTGAGCCCCACTGACAAAATTACCAGCTTAAGACCTCCAGGACCTTCTAAATTATGAGCAAGGGCCATGATAGCCTGCACTCAAAGCCTGCATGTTTATTTCAAACTATTACTATAATTGTTGTTTGCGGACATATTTCCAGTGCATGCCACACAGCCAAGCCAATCTGCAGCAAAAGTGACCCAGCTGCTGTGTTGTTTCAAAAAATCATTTATAACTTTTATTGCCTGTTACTCTGAAGGGGGGGGGGACCCAATCAAAGTGGTTTATAAAACTTGAAAGCCTCACAAAAATCTCACAGCTGAAAAGCAGGACATAAATCCACTATGCCCGTAGAGCCCAATGACTATACAAATAATACTACTTAGCATTTATATAGTGTTTTTGAGTGTTCAAAGTGTTTCACAAACATTATTTCGATGGTGTTCTTACAACAATGTTGCAATGCAGCCATTGCATAGATCAAGGGTCCAGAGAGAGCACCTCTTCAAAGGCTGCCCAGCAAGTTCATGGACAAGTTTTTAACTGAGCATTTCTTGACTTGGGGCTCATTCTCTTCACTGGAAGCCACAGCAGCCAGCGAAATACAACCAAATCTCTTTAATAGTGACAATGAACCTTTAGGTTGAGGGTGAGGCAAATTCAATGCCAAAGAAAATAAAATTTGTCTAAATCATACAAACAGAACAAACCAACAATCTGTATTTTGCCTAATTATTCTGCTGTTGCTTTTTTATAGGGGAGGGGCAAAGAACAAGACAGGACACTGAAACGCCACCAACCCCCACTGCTCCCCCTTGCTGGCATGGCTCAAACATTTCCCTACACATGCATTCACAGCCATGAGGGCTAGAAACTTGAGACTTCCTGTTGCCAAAATCTTCTGAAATGCTCAAGAATCACATCACCACTCTGTGCACAGGAACGAAGGAACTAGACAAGGGACAGATGATTCCAGCGCTGGGATCCCCCCTGGAGACATCCCCTCTAAAGGATCTACTTGACTCGGAAAGGGGCCAGGGGACGGCACCAGTGAGACGTTTCCATTCACAGCAGAAGCCGGAGCGAAGCAAGCAAGACCCCCCCCCCTGCAAGGCTCAGGTGCGAATGGCGTTTGAGGGCCAGGCGGCCGCTGTCCCTTTCCCCCCTGAAGGAATCCCCCCCCCAGCCGGGAAGCCGGCGAGAGGCCAGCCGGAGAGCGGCGCGGGGTCCCCTGGGCGCCCCCTTTCCCTGGAGCCTGCCAGACGGGCGCGGGAGACGCCGCAGGTGGGGCCGTCCGGCGGCCGGGCACTTTGCAAACTTTGGCGCCCCCGCGGCTGCGGCGCTCCTTACCCGGCGGGGCGGCGTCTTCGGGCTCCGACGGGCTGTCCGGCTCCATCTCTGGCGACTGAGCAGAGCCGCCGGCCAAGCCCCGCGAGTCCCGGCGCGCCGGGCGGAGAGCGCCTAGAGCCATTCACCTGCGTCGGGCGGCGGCGGCGGCGGCGCCTCCATTAGGGGACGCGTCTCCTCGGCGGCGCGGCCCGGGCGCTGGGCGGCCCTCACGGCTCGCAAGCCGGTGGCCAGCATCCCGCGCGGCCGGGCGGCATCCTCCGCGCGCCCTCGCCGCCTCCCGAGCCCCGCGGTCGGTTGCGTAACGCCGGGGACAGATGCGCGGGCGGCGGAAGGGGCCGCGGCGGCAGCGCCGAGGGAGAGCGGCGAGGAAGCGCCCCTGGTGGCGGCCGGAGAGCGGCCGGGGCTCCACCGACGCCGCCGCCGCGGGCCACCTGCGCCCCTCGCCCCGCCCGCAGCCGGAGCCCCACGCCACACGTGGCCGCTGTCCAAAGTCCTGGCGGGCAGCCGTGGCTTTGCTCTCCCTCCGCCTGCCTGGTGGTAGGGGCCAGGAGCTGTGGGACTTCGCCCGAGGAAGTGGGGGGAGGAAACCAAAATCGGTGTGGGGTGGATTTGCACCATTCCAGGGCAGACCAGGGGCCCAGGAAAAGGCCCATAGGAGCCCCCAAGCTTCAGAGGACACCCTGGCAAGTGGTTGGGGGCAGCCAGCCCTTTCAACAGGACAAGGTTCCTTTAATTGCCACTGCCAGGCCTCTCCTGTTCCACGATTCCCTTATCAAGGCAGCCATCCCCTCATCCTGTGGCAGTGAGTCCCATACACTGTGCAATGCAGGATGGCATGGGGGGGGGGGGGCTGAGCATCCCCCTCTGTTTGCCAAATGACGCTGACTGAAATCCCAGCTTCCCATAGTGAATCAGGCCTACCAAGGATAACAGCCCCTTCCTCTGTGACCTCTAGTCGCCATGACTGGAAAGGGGGGCCTGGGGGGGGGAGGTCAGAATAGGGGAAGGAGCTTGGGAAACAGAGAAGGCCTGGAGACAAGGAAGTATAGCAAATGCTACTGCAAAAGAAAACCAAAATAAAGTTGGAGGGGTTCAGGCCCCTTGCCAATCAGGGGCCTATTAACTCAGAAAAAGACATAATAGAGTTTTACACAACTATGTGGTGTGGACAGAGCAAACTTTTTTTCTCCCTCTCCCATAATAATAGAACTTGTGGGCACTCAAGTGAACAGGCAGGATATACCAAAGGGGAAAACCATCCCTCTCTCCACAAATAACGTGTGGAACTGACTGGCCCAGGATATATTAATGATGGGGGTGGGGAGTGTCTGTGGTTTTAACAAGGGTTCAGACAAATGGCAGAGGCCAGGTCCATCAACAGTAAAACCAAGATGGCTAAATGGAAACTCCATGTTCAGAGGCAATCTACCCCTGCATGCTAGTTTTGGGGGACAGCAACAGTGGGAGTGGCTTCGTTCTCCATGCTTTGCTTGTAAGGCCGTGTGGTTGGCCACGGTGGGAACGAGGCAGGAGGGCTCGCCTAGATATGGATGCATGGTGTGATCTGGCCTGTTCTTATGTCTCTGTGCTTGGCTGACGGGGGGGGGGGGGCATAAAGCCGGCAGCTGGTGTGTATGTGTGTGTGTGTGGGGGGGGGAGACTTGGCTGGGGTATCACTGGCCAGGAGGTTGAGGAGCGGATGGGGAGAGCCTGCACCTCCTGCCTGGATTTGAGCAGCTCTGCCAAGTCTCTGGCTCGGCTCTGCTTAAAAGAGTTCTGCAGCCATTGACACTTTAAGCCCTAGAGCTGCCGGTGGCCGTGGGCGGACAAATGATTGGCTGGCTGAAGAGAGGGAGAAAACAGGCTTGGTACAGAAAAAAAAATTAACTTAGTAGGCTGCAGTGACTGTACTGTAATTGCAGCAGAGAGAGAGAGAGAGAGAGAGAGAGAGAGAGAGAGAGAGAGAGAGAGAGAGAGAGAGAGAGAGAGAGAGAGAGAGAGAGAGAGAGAGAGAGAGAGATTCTCGGCTGTTTGCCCAGCCTTCTGAGCAATGGGAACGCGGAACTGGCTTCGTGTTCTCAATCGTTTGCTTCTAGCGAGCGCATTTGAGGCAGCAAGGCGGGTGAGCTCGCACGGCAGTTTGATCCCCAGCATGGTGGCGCTGCATGGGCAAAGAAAGACAAGGCCAGGGGCCCTTCCAAGGATGTGAGTCATGTCCCATCCGGAGCTGCAGTTTATGTGCCAAGCTGGCTTGGGAGTGAGAGATGGGAATGTCGGGAGCAGGGAAGGAAGAGCTACATGTGAACCTGCCTTATGTTAAGACACACGACTTGGTTGACCAGCCTCAGTCTCTTCTAATCTGACTGGGAGCTGCTCTTCAAAATCTCAAGGAGAGGGCCTTTCACAGCTTATGCAACCTGATCCTTTTAATAGGGGCACGGGACCTGCAACCTTCTGCACGCAAAGCAAAGCAGATGTTCTGCTACTGAGCCACAGTGCCTAGGCATAAGGGTCACCTAACATGTCGGTACTGGAGCCTGGGTTGCCAAGAAAGACACCTGTGTGTTTGCTGTTGCTCTAGGTGGTTCCTGGTTGCCACCTCCAATCAAATAAAATAAACAGTCTGAGTGGGGGGCAATGGGTACACTGCATGCTGCACCCCACCTCAGTTTTTTTTCCCCAAGCAGACTTCTAAAACAAAACTTTGTCAATCACCCAAGGGGAGGCCAGTGGTAGAAGGAAGTAGCAGCTGAAAGCAGAAAAGAAGCAGTCTGACACATGGAGGGATGGATTGACCCTGACTGTGATGTCACTTCCTCTTCCCTCCATGGCAAACCAGCAGAGAGAGGTCAGGTGTCCCCTGGATATGGCGAGGAAGGTTACAATTATCTAGCCTTAATGTTAAGTTCGTGATTATAAATATCAGCCACTCATTTGAAAAAGGAGTCCCACTGAAGGCACAATGGTTGCCACGAGGGTGTTGAGTCTCAGCAGTTGAGCACTGACTCAAACCACCACATTCGGTGGAGTGGCAGGAGCATATCCATAAGAGTGGAGCTCTCTTCTTGCTATGAAACTCAGCCTCTGCCTCTGCTTCCTTCCAAGTTGCCCCATAGGAAATCTTGCCGGAGCCTTAATTTTGCAACTTTTTGCCTGTGTGATCAGATCCCTTAGTCAGCTGGTAAGTCAACACTAACAGGGGTACAGAAAAGATTCAGATTAGTTACCCCGGGAAACCTTGGACAAGCAGCCTCAGTTCTAAGGCAGATGTGCCTAGACATCTAATACGGAGTTACGGTTCCCTGGTTTATGGCTGTGAAAGTTGGACGACGAAGAAATCGGACAGAAGGAGAGTTGATTCATTTGGACCCTGGTGCTAGAGAGGGCTTCTGCAGATTCCACAGGTGGCAAAGTCATGAACAGGGGAATACTAGACCCCATAAAGCCTGATATATCAGTGGAAAGCAAAATCATGCAACTCCGACTCACTTATACTTTGGCCATAAAATGCGATCTGACTGGATGGAGAGAGCAATTATGGTAGGACCGGCCACAGGCCAACAAAGGACATGGTGGTTAGATATGATCAAAATGGACAGTGGCCAGAGCATTACACAACTAAAAGAAGTGGCACAAGAATGTAAACCGTGGTGACAGTTGACTCATAGGATCGCCAAGAGTCGGACACGACTGAATGGCTAGCATCCTCATCCCCCTGATTTCTATATGATGCTCAACCAGCTTGAGCTGAACGTCTTGTGACTGCAGCACAGTTAGTTACAGGCTGGTCCTGCGTCACTTTGAAGGCCCTATCCACTAGGTTAAGATGTGGAGATGACAATGCAGTTCCAACACTTATTAAAGGCCCCAAGCAAGTCAGCATGATCAAAACTCATTATTGTGCAAGCTGGCAAACCAAAGAATCACAAAGACGCTTTTTTTGGCTCTCTCTGCTCTAAGAGAGTCCAATACTGGCAGCAGAACGTGCACTGAAAGGGGTCTGATAGAGACATTGGTGCTGCCTCTATTTGCAGATGTTGCAGGTTTTCAGAGTACTTCAAAGACAGCATGACCTTTTTGACCAGAGCGGATAAGCAACAAAAGAGATATAAACACCGGGAGAAATGATAGATTCAGGTGGGCAGCCGTGTTGGTCTGAAGCAATAGAACAAAGTTTGATTCCAGGGGCACCTTTAAGACCAACGACATTTTATTCAAGGTCTAAGCTGTCATGTTTGTATCTGAAGAAGTGTCCATGCACATGAAAGTTTATACCCAGAATTAAACTTTGTTGGTCTTAAAGGTGCCATCGGACTCAGACTTTGTTCTAGGAGAAATGATGGTCTCCACAAAAAAAGCATAACCCCTAAAAGACAATAGCAGCAGCAGCAACAACAACAAAGCAAAAACCTCAACTCAGCATTCTTAAAAACAATTGCCTGCCTACAGACTCTGAAAGGCTTTTTAAGCAGGTCTGTTCAGAAGTAATATCCATGTTAATCGATGGAGTCTTACGCCCAGGAAATTATACTAAGGCCTTGTTCATCTCTAAAGAGGCTAATCATTCAGTTCTATACAGAACAGTCTAAACCAATGGATTTCCATTGGATTAGACATTAGGATGCAAATCACAGCAAATCTGGACCTCCTGGAGTTAGATTTGAATCCAAAATAGCCTTGGTTACTGTCCTCCCCCAGAACCTAAGAGTTCACACCTACTCACCTAGCCATTCAAATCATTTTTTTTCCAAAGCTCTCCCTCCAAAACTCTTTTTCAGATCCCTATAAGCCAGGGGTAGTCCAACTGCGGCCCTCCAGATGTCCATGGACTACAATTCCCATGAGCCCCTGCCAGCAAACGCCAAACTGGACATCTGGAGGGCCGCAGTTGGACTACCCCTGCTATAAGTGAAAGGATCATCCTAACCTGTAGAATGATCATTAAAATAACATACCTGAAAAAAAAACACAGACCTCTGAGCAGATGGCAAGCTCCTGTCCAGCTGGGACATTTTTAGCTTGCAGAAAAAGGGACTTCTGAAATGTGTGAAGTGGTGATAAAGAGCTCCCAGCCGAGATTTCCGTGGAATGATGGTTGCGCTTGACTGCAATACTTGATTTATGCAGTTTGGGCTGCAAAGTCTCTCTGGGGGACTTGCCCAAGCATGGGTGTTTTGATCAGAATTCAAGATCTGTGCAGTGTCGCACCACCTATATGGTTCTTCCCTCTTTTCCAATGGAGACACAGACCCAGGAAAGAGTTCAAGGTGACCTTCTCTGGACTGCTGGCCTGAAGCTGCATTCAGACATCACAAATTGGGGTTATAAACTTGGTCACTTTCAATGAATGAATGCAGATTGTCCAGCAACTGGAATTTGCTTAATAAGCAACTGGAATTTGCTTATTGACAAATTGGGGTCTACAAACTTTGTCACTTTCAATTAAATAATGCAGATGGGTGACCTTGGGCTCACCACAGCACTGATAAAGCTGTTCTGACTGAGCAGTAATATCAGGGCTCTCTCAGCCTCAAGAACCTCACAGGGTGTCTGTTGTAGGGCGAGGAAAGGGAAGGCGAATGTAGGCCACTTTGAGATTCTTTCAGGCATATAAGAACCAACTCCTCCTCCTCCTCCTCTTCTTCTTCTTCATCTTGGTTTTGCTTATTGACACCAAACTGGGATTTCAAGATAAGGTTGGTATGTGGTTAGTTAACCACATTTGGCACTAACCGTGGTGGGTTAAGTGAGCTCTGAATCATTTGTGAATAAACTAGGATTTCTTTTCATTCATTTAGAAAATCCATATGTTGCTTCTCCGGGCCTGCTTGAGGCAGCTCCTGACAATGGAACAAAACTGGTAAAAACAAGAAGAACAAACCATAACATTCAAACCAGCTAGGTAAAAAACCCCTCCATGCCAATAAAACCAGGCAATAAGATAAAGCAGTCCTCAGGTTAGGAGCAGACCTTAAATCAGGCAAAATAAATGGAAACCCTTAGATAAAAGCCTGGATAAGGGGAAATGTTTTGGCCTGGCACCTATAGGAAAGCAAAATAGGTACCAGTCAAGCATCAAAGGGTAAGGTTTTCCAAAGGATGAGGTGCCACCACCAGAAATGCCACCTTACTTCTACAAGTGGAGGCTGTGACCGCAGAGCTCAAAAAGAGGACCTCCCAGATTCTCTCTCTCTCAGTCTCTACTTGCATTAAATCCTGGTTTATCATATTAATTATGTTCTATGTAATTAATTATATTTATATACTGTCCTCCCTTGAGGCTCAGGGTGGTTTACATAGAACATGGGAATAAGTGCAATGCAACACAACAATGTCAAATAAATACAACAGTAACAACCTACAATAGTAGCAATGTGACATCTGAACTCAAACAGAGATAATGAACTGCCGGGGTTTCCCTGTGGTTCCAAGGTCTGTTATTTCCCTTGAAGGACCATGCTGCTGTTAATGGAATGGGTCTATGGGATCCAACCCCAAGCTGGAAATTCAAGCTCCAAAATGTTTTTTGTACTTATACTTTCCCCTTGGGATACAGGGCTTGGGGTGGTTCACAACATCCCAATGTCAGTCCCTAAATCACATTGTACCTTATTGGGATTGCTCAGTGATAAAGGGAAAATATTCTGCATAGGCTCAGAGGCACTCTGTCACCATTTCTGCAACAAGATTGGGCCCTGGCAGATCAGGGCCAAATTCAGCCTCACGGCACAGAAGCCAGTCCTTCCTTTTCTGTATGTTTGGTGATTTGCAGTTCTGAACAATACTTTCCTCTTATCCTGTCTCATCAAATGGGAAAATGGCGCAGGGAGAGGCCCATCAAAAGTCAAACTGAGGACTGTGTGGCTACAGCACAAGTTAAGTACAAGGGCTGATGTCAGAGCCGGCCAATCTGTGAAGGGCTCCATTTAAATGTTTATCAGTGGGGGTTAATGGTAATGGATAGAAAGGTTTTTTTTCCTCCCCAGCCATATTAACAGCTGCTGGTTGAGATGGCTTTTCAGAAAAGGATGAGAAAGCCTCATGGCAGACAAGCCATTAGTCCAAGCGGTTCAAATGGAACCTTCATGTTCAAAGGCTGCACGTTTCAACTTGTAGCTGAGCACTGTCAGAGACGGAGAATGGGACGACGAGGCCGATCCGGAAAGGCAGGCGCGGTGTCCTCACGTAACAGGAGGTGACGGAGGCATATCAGGTTGTCTTCTGCCGTGCTGAATTAATTGGAACAAGGTGTCTGTTAATTGTGGAGGTAGAAGGACGGCAGACACCAGAGCTGGCCCTTGCCCGTGCAGACCGACTGAAGGCCAGCTCACTGGAGCCTTTCGAAAGGAGATAGAAAGTGGGTCAAATTATACTCTGAAACGATTTCATCGGAACAACGGAGCTGGTTTCGCTGGGCTGTTTTTTTTTCTCCCCCTTATAAAAAGGAGCAACGAGGGCCTTTGTGAAGGTGACAAGAGCAGGCTGTCAAAAAGGAAGAGCAAAGGAAGGCTGGGCCTGGGGAAGCCTTTAATGGGGACCTTTGTGTGGGCCTGTCAAAAGGCAGAACAGGAGCCAGTTCAGAGGAGGGTGGAGGTGTGTCCGTCAGAAGGGCGAATATGCCGACACAAAAAAGAGGATACTTTGCATTGAATTGCGGGCTGCCTCCGAGTGGGAAGACAGCCGTGAAATAACCGGAAAGTGCCAGCTCGGTATTGCTGCCACTTTTCAGTGGCTGGCGAAGCTGCCAGTCAGGAGGAGGGTTACCTTGTGGAAAAAGCTGCAAGTTGACTGTTGCCCTGGGGGATGCTGCCTGGCTGGTGGAGATCTAGAGCACGGACCAAGAACTTCATGGTTTGAGGACAGGAAGTGACCAGGTAAGCTACCAAAGCACGGGCAAGGTGCAATTACACGCCAGCACCCCCTTCAGACACAGAGTGGAACAAGTTGTACAATATCAATTGTTGTGATTGGTTGGCAGTATGACACTCAGCATAGCAACCAGGAAACTGGCCCTGGGCCAGCACAGCATGACTTTCTGCTTGCCGCAGTCCGGCTCAAGCAGACGCGGAGATTCTGCTCTGCACAATTTTCACCCAAGGTGTGACTCCAAGCACAATGCCCACAGGCCCAGCTTTTTGGACCCACGTCTGCACATGATGCCTGGTACCCTGTAAAGTACTTGGGGGATCTCTGCTGTGGGCAGAGGCAGGCAGGGGGCCCAGCCAGAAGGCTTATCCAACCCTGTTCTGACCCCCACAGAAGACTGCCTTCCGTTTGGTGGTTCCCAAGTTGCACAGGTCTGTCCAACCCCAACCCAAATCCCTCCCTGGGCACCAATTTTTCTCAGTTCCTCCCTGAGGCAAGCCGGTGTGTGAAAGCGGGTGGGGATTCATCCACTCTTGGCAACGTATCCAGAAAGGATGAGGCAGAAGAGGCTGCCCTCTTCGCAACCACGGGAGGCAGAAGACTTGCTCACGAGTTGCTTAGCAATGGCATGTAGGAAGAGCCCGTCCCACGAGTCATTTGCGGATGGGCTCTGCTGTGTCTGAGCTGGCTGAAGATTTAGCACAGGTGGTGGAAAGGAAAAGGCGAGGATTAATCTGTGCAGATCCCTCATCCTCCAGCACAGCAGGGACCCTCACCCACATGCAAAGAAACTGGGTGAGAATGTGCTCCTACCAGAAGACGGGGGGGGGGGAGTCCATTCCAGTCAGCTCCCGTCAACCATTCAAGATGCTGTCAGGGGGCATCAAGGGACACCGTGAGGGTCCCTGCTAATGACTCGGACAGAGAAGCACAGACACAGCTCCAGGGCCTCTCCGAGGGACGCGACTGCCTTCCCATTTAGAGCAGTTGGCAGGAACATGCAGGCGAGTTTATTCGGCTTCAGTGAGCGAGGCTAGATTCAAAGCTTGCGTCTCCCTCAACCCCAGGAAAGATGTTGAGCTACATTGGGCTGCAGGGCTCAGAGCACACTTTGAATAAGAATTCCCGAACCACAAAATCTGTGTACTTTGCTGCCCTCTTTGAACAGCAGCACAGCCAATGAATTCCTTCACTTCCTGGAAAGGCGTCGCTTGGCACCTACCAGGAGTGTGTGTGTTTATGTCTTCAAGAAGGCGGGGGGGGGGGCTGGACTGGAGGACCCTCTGTGGCTGATTCTGCTCTGGCTGATTCTGATTCTGCTGCCTTGGAGGGCTGCAGGGGGGCAGGGGGGCAGGGGAAAGCCAAGTCCCACCCCAGCAGTGTGGCTGACACCTAAGGGGATCCTTGGCAGTGGCAGCTGATGTGGCCTCTTCCATGGCCTTCTCCCATTCTGTGGCAGGCCACGGAGGCAAGCCACAGCCACGTGTCTGGCTCTGGGGCTCTTTTGATGGCCCGATCCACTCGTGAGCACTTGGGAGAGAGCAGAGCTGTTCTGCTTGGTCTAAGGTTGAGGCCCAACAAGAGCAGCCATCTGATCTTCTAGACCTCCCCACCTACTTCCCTGCCAATTGGACCTTCTGGGGAAATGACATTGTCCACTTCCCAATCCTAGGATAGGATTTTTAAGGGCAATGTTAGATCTGTTTTTGAATTTTTAGAATGTATTTTAAGATTTTTCATAATTTAAACATGTTGTAATCCACCTTGAGTTGGCAGAGATGTTTTTAACAACAACAACAACAACAACAACAACAACAACCAAGTGGGGTGTCATTCAACACTAAAATATATTTGTGCAGCAACAAAAATTATTATTGTTGTTGTTGTTGTTGTTGTTGTTGTTGTTAATAATAATAATAATAATAATAATAATAATAATAATAATAATAATAATAATAATAATAATAATAATAATAATAATAATAATAATAATAGTGTGCTTGAAAGAGTTGCTGACATGAAGCTGGGATGATTATCTCAGGTGAAATATCTGAGAAAACTGGAGGGAACCATAAGGTTCAATGAGAGGAGGGAAGGGAGTTTCTGGGGCATAGATAAATATTGACAAACTGAATCTCACCCCCAGGAGGGAAGGCTTTGACAACGAGGGGAGCCTAACCCACTGAAGGTTGATACACCAGCAGCCAACTAGAACCTCCAGCATCAGAGGCAATATAACTTCACCTGAATGGCAGATGCCTGTTTCCCTAGTGGTGTGTCATTCAACCCTTGAAATATATTTGTGCAGCAACATAAATTGTATAGCCTCTTGAGAGCCGGCTTGGTGTCAGGGTAAAGAGCAGCAGCCTCTAATCTGGACAACTGAGTTTGATTCCCCACTCCTCCACATGCAGCCAGCTGACTATAGTCACAGTTCTGTTAGAGCTCTCTCAACCTCACCTACCTCACAGGGTGTCTGTTGTAGGGAGAGGAAGAGTAGGTGATGGTTAGCTGCTTTGAGACTCCTTTGAGTAGTACAATGTGGGCTACAAAAACCTAGCTCCTTCTCCTCCTCCTTTCTATTTCTCCTTCCCCTCCTCCTCCTCAATACAAGCATTGAGTGGACCCAGGGCAGGGTGGGAACCACTCCCCATTAATGCCCTGAGACTTGCACTGGATCAGGCTTTCAATGCACCATGCAGGAACCTCTGCTTAGTTCAGATCCAGATGCAGTTTTATGGCCCAACTGTGGACTGGATGGCCATTAAGCAAAATGGAGACATCTGGATGGACCTACCTTGGACTGAACCAGCCTGGTTCTGCTTCCGTTTTTCTTTAAATCCGGCCTCTCAGAGTTCTTGAGGAAGGAAACCACTTTAAAGTAACATGGATTCCAGTCCAGAAGCACCTTCGAGGTCAACAAGACATTCCAAGTATGAATTTCTGAGACTCGAAGCTCTTTGCTTGGGTTGTTGATCTTCCAGCTACTCCTGGGTTGGCACTTCACTGTTTCTCCTGCAGACCAACATGGCCATCTTCTGAAATTGAAAACCTAAGACAGTCCAATAAAATCACTAGTAAAATAGTGTTTAAAAAGCCCTAGCTAAGCAGCAACAAGGATTGCAGCACCCAAATTGCAAATGGCAGTACAGCCATTACACCTTATTCGCTCTCACTGTTTATCCCCTGCCTTTCTTGCAGGGTGACACTGACTGAGTCAGTCCGGTTAACACCATGGGACATTCAATAAGCAAGGCCCTGGGATTGCAGGAGCCTGGAACCAACCATAAATCTAAAAGAGCAGACCTGAAGCATAGCGTAAGTATTAACATGACACACCAAGCATGTTATGTAACAGGATCCTAAGCTATACGCAGTAGTGATACACAGCAGTACCCTGCCAAAGAACTGGAAGAATAATTTTTAGAAACTAAGGTCTTGGTACCACAGGGAAGGTGCAGGGAGAGGAGCTTTGAGAAGGAAGCACCACCATAAAAAAAGGCCCCGTCCTCATTGTCTTCCATTCCATTCCATTCCATTCCATTCCATTCTATTCCATTCCATTCCATTCCATTCCATTCCATTCCATTCCATTCCATTCCATTCCATGCAGCATCCAGTTTGCAGCAATATGCGTATTTCCAGCTGGGCGGCTTTGGTGCCCTGGTCATTGCTGAAAACAGGCTGTTGAACTAGGTGGGTCTCAGGTCCAGTCCGGAAAAGATATTCTTATCCCCTTAAGTTGGACAGCTGTAAGGAAGGAACTGTCAATCTTCTATTCATATCAGTTTATGGAAGGTGCTGCTGGTTACTGCTCTGGAGTGAGAGGGGGCAGGGGGGGTGGGGAAGCACTTGCTCTCCAGGGCTCTTTGGGATCTCCCAAGCAGAGATCTACCATGACTAGGAAAACAATTGTTGTTGTTAGGTGTGAAGTCGTGTCCCTGGAGTCCATTTAAGCTCACACCGACTGCTTCAGTGACTCCATCCAGCCACCTCATTCTCTGCCATCCCTTTCTTCTTTTGCCTTCCATCGCTCCCAGAATTAGGCTCTTCTCCAGGGAGTCCTTCCTTCTCATGAGGTGGCCAAAGTATTTGAGTTTCATCTTCAGGATCTGGCCTTCTAAGGAGCAGTCAGGGCTGATCTCCTCTAGGACTGACTGGTTTGTTCTCCTTGCAGTCCAAGGCACTCACAAGAGTCTTCTCCAGCACCAGAGTTCAAAAGCCTCAATTCTCCAGTAGCCCTCCGCAAATCACCTACATCCAACTGAGGGTGGGGTGAGGTGGAGTCTGAAAGGGCGGGAGCACCCCCAGTGTGAGCAAAACTCCTGGCCACCCAGCAAGGAACCCTGAACTGTGTCCCTTGGCCTGCTCTGTCTCACAGGGGCAAAGAGGCCCCCTCTTTCTGTTGTTGACTCCCAGGGTCAGCCAGAGGCAGGACAGTAGCCCTGACAGTCTACTATGCCAGGCACTCATGTGGGGCACTGCACTCCGGGGAAATGAGAGTGTCAGTCTAAGGAGATCCCAGTTTCAAATATTCCTTCAACCAGGAAGTTCACTGGCCAGTGGCTCAGCTTGGCTTGCCAATGTGACAATGAAATGAAAGAGATGAAGCATGCCCATTACCTTTACAAGAAAGGCAGGATAAAAATGGATCAGACAGACAGCCTATTAAACAGCACTGGCTCATCCTGTAAGATCCCTCTCAGGCCCACCCAAGCCCCTAATGGATTCTTTGGTGAAGGATAAGTGATTCTGCATCATTCAGCCAAGAGTGTTTTCCTCTCTGCTTTGTTAAAAGCAAAGGAGAGATGGGAAGGAGTTACTGCCTGTCAATGCAATTCCCTACTCCGAGGTGGAACTTAAGAGGCACTGGTAACAAGCAGAGTCTCTCTTGTGTTTATCTTCCAGTTGTGGGTGAGGAGGAGGCAAAATGTCCTTCTTGTTGAGAATTCTTTTTAAAGCAGCAGGGATGTTGGAAATCCCCTCTGCCCCCAATTTCCACTTTCAACAGCTGGAAGCTGAAAAACACTGACCCTGAGGGCCTCGCCTGTCTGCCCAAGCCCACCCTGAACTGCTACAGGCACCCCCAAAGGATATTTTAAGGAAGAAGGGATGTCCCAGATCCATTGTCCCAACAGCCATTCTAGAGAAGCCCAGTAGGGGCTCTGATGAAACTTTGGCAAGGTTTGCTGTTTTTGAATGAGCCAAAGAGATTCATTTTTGCAGAGTCAAAGAGCTTTAAGGACTATGGAAAGCACTTGGAGCCCCTGGATACCTGAAGATTAGCAGCCTAGCAGCAGCAGCAAGCACCTGGCACAAGTCAGGCATCTAGGGCAGCAGGGAAATGCATCAGGACCATGGACAGAGCACAAACCGGGCTGGCCATGGCCAACCGGCTGGTAGCCCGGAGGAAGGCATCGGCTTGAATGCTGACACCCTGGCATGAGGAAGGAGGGGGATCTCAGTCCCATCTTTCTGGAAGTCACTCCCATTTACCAATAGAACACTGTGTGTTTCTGCAGTGAGTGTATCAGTGACACAGCTATAGCTGCTGCCCTCTCTGAGGCTTGTGTTGCGGCCATGGTGGGATGCTAGTCAAAGAAGCTTGGGGGGCTGGGCTCGCATCTGGGGCACTGACAGGCAGACATCGCTGAGGAGGGGGGAAAGGAGCCCAGTGCATAAAGGCTCTCCTTCCTTGCCTCCCAGGGAAATCTCCATAGGAAAGGGTCTCCTGCCAGCTGCTGCTTTCACGGATAACCCAAGGAGAGGGCAACTGCCAGTCTCAGAGGCCTCTGCAGGACCTCCCAGATCTATATCTTCTCCAGCCGGCAGGTGGACCACAGCTGGTTTCCGTGAAGCCTTTGCTTGCATGCCTGTTACCCACCAGAGCTTCCCTGGATCAGGATTCCCCCAGAGTGTCAAAGTAACAGCAGTAACACTGTGCTCTGAACAAAGGCCTCATAAAAAGGACATCCATTTGTTCAGGCTATAACAGGAGATCACAGAAAGCAGTTCCTTCCAACTGGAACAATCCTGTTTTCTGAGTGAAGTTCTGACTCCCTCTTGTGGCCCGCTCAAGAATCTCCTCCCAGATGCACACGGAAGGAGTGGGAGAGCCGTTTCTGGACTTTGTGGGACCTAGCAGGGTTCTTCCACGCCCTGATTGAGCAAAGCCATTAAATCATCAGCATGCCTTATAGCTCAGCGCTGTGAGTCCAGGAGATCCGCCTCGTGCCACCAAGTCTCTCTTTGGTGGAGCACTTTAAGAAAATTATGCTGTTCTGTGTGGATAAGAAGCATTGGATCAATGTCATATTAAGGCTCTACATTTATCGTGATGGTAGCCAAGATCTTGTTGGCTATTCTAACTCATACTCATGATTTCATGCATTCTGTAACTATTTAAATGTCTAATTCCTTTTTCTCACGACGTTGTCTGTATATGCCAATAAAAGTGCTCTGATTCTGATCCACCAAGTCTCTCCTCTGCAGCACTGGTTCCAGCAGGTACCATAAGATGAGGACAAAAGGTTTGCCTGATGGGATCTGTCCCTGGGGACACAAGGGGATGTCCCCAGATCCCTGGAGAGGTTTCCTCTGCAAGCTGAAGTCAGAAAGAGCTGAAAGCCAGGCTTCAGTTAGACCACAGCCCAGCCAGAGCAGATCTGGGTCCCATTCACAACCCGGTCAGCAGCAATGGGCTCTCTCTGGTAGCTGGTCAAGATCGGGAGGTGGTGGGTTCTCCAACTTTGGAAATTTTTAAACAGAGGCTGGAGAGCCACCTGACAGACAGGCTGATTCTGTGAAGGTTCAAGGAGGTGAGCGATTGGGATGTGAGTGTCCTGCATAGTGCAGGGGGGTGGACTAGATGACCCATGAGGTTCCTTCCAACTCTATGTTTCTATGATTCTAGGCTGAGCTGTGCAACCAAGCTTCAATGGTGGGACAGGAGCCTTTCTGCAAGGAGTCGTCCAGGGCTTCAAGTCTGCTGCACTGGGTGAGCAGTTGCTGAGCCAGCCACAGGTGGAGCTCAACTGAAGGATTACACAGGAAACGATAACTCAGGAAGCCGGCCACCTCTCCATGGGTCTCTTTTGGCGGGGAGGGGAAACATGCATGGATGCAGCAAGTTGTTTCGAGGCTGGAGGGGTCCAAATACAGAGGGCCAGTTCCTCTTTCTCCTGAGCCAGGGCCAGCAGGACAGGCCTTTGCCAGGCTGCATAAAGCCCTCAGGCCATGCCTTGAACGCCTGAGAACTACAAGCACCGGTTGTGCCTCATGCCGTTCAAATGGACAGCGCCAGGGGCCTTCAGCCCAGTTCCATTTCTGCCGGCCATTCCTCTCCTGAGCCACAGCCCCTTCACTGCTGAGGACAAAGCAAGGCCCTGCACCCAACAGCACAGGAGAAGCCAGTTCCACCCAGTCCTCTGCATTGGCCAGTTTCAACCTGCATCTTACAGGGACACGGGTGAGGTACTCTTTGGCTGTCCCCCTCTAGCTCCTCTCCAAGCAGCAGCAGGGCCATGGGGCAAGGCTTCCTATGTCAGGGGTGGGGGTGGGGGCTCAGGGGGATCTTTCATCCTGGGAGGAGCGTCCATGTCAAAAGGTCACCTGTTTCTAAGAGAAACCATCTGAGGGGGCCACACCTGCCTTGCCCCCATACTGGTTGGGTCTCCAGCCTCAACACAATCCTCCTGGCTCCTGGGAGAGCTTCCTTCTGGCCTCCCTCCCGTCCCCCGTCTCCTTCCGTATTCCTCTTCTCATCGCCTCATTTTAGAGAACCCTTTTTTCTTTTTGGCTCTCTCCTGCAGTGCTTTTAAAAATAGTCTCCAAGCGACCAAACAGATGGTGTGACATCAGAGGCCTGCGGGGCTGACAGGAGGAGCACGGTGCCGTCCGCTCTTTCAGAAACGACATTTCTCCAGTCTTTTTATGACTCGGCTGTGGAGGGCCACAGTCCACAGCGTAGGGGCCACCTGGGAACCTGCTGCTCTCAAACTGGCTTTGTGGCATCTGCTGGCACGCTCCCACGTGCAAGAACATCATGTTTTGTGCCATTCGATGGTGATCAAGGAGGAGATAAGAAAGAACATCAATTCAGCATGTAGAAGGAGCTAGACTGGAATGGAGCCGGGGGGGGGGGGCAGGGGGAGGTAGGGAGAGGGAGAGAAAATTCATCCGGAATCCAGCTAAGTGACTTGGCAGTCGGCATCTCAGAGGAACAAGCTGCACCCGTAGAAATATTAGATTTGGCTCACACCCCATACACTGCTCACCTCTGCCCCTGGGCTGAAGAATGGGATGCAGGGAATTCAGACTGGTAAGAGGCAAAGCCCTCCAGGGTCAAATTGGGGTGTAAAGCTTCCCAAATTTATTTTCACCTGGATGCTAATAACTTTCCCATCCAACCCAAAGTACTGACACAACACTGCCCTCTATGTACCCCTCTTCCACCCCTGTCCTCCATGCAGCCCCGTGTTAATATGGGAAGCCTGGAATTTCCCATCAGCCTCAGCCTGAACTCCCCCCCCCCTTTTCTGTTGTGCTTCTCCCTTGTGAGGAATGAACTTGTGGTTCTTTATTTTTACACCATTTTCTCCTGTCAAATATGTGCTGTTTCCAACAATACTTCTGCTTCAACAAATGAGTATGAAACATAAAATGGCATATATTGTCGACATAAATACCCTATAAACTGTGTATAAAAATACACACATACATCCAAAAGCAGAAACAAATATAGGAGCCCAGCAGTGGAAGAGAGACTGAACATGTTGGCAAAGATATTAAAGAACAAATGTAAAAGAAAAAATATTGGGAATTTTTGTGCATTGCTTGCTGTAGGGAAAACCTGGTTTTTGAGGCTTCCCTTTTGAATGTTTGAATGAATGATTCAGGTTTAAATGCTTTAGGCTTTCAGTTCAGTATTGTCCATTATGGCTCATATTGTCCACTCCAGGGTGTAGTCTGCACAGGGCTTTTTACCCACTCCTAGTCCGAATAAATCTCTGCCGTCTACACTGAATTCAATTTCCACTGTGATTTTGGGCGCTTTAAATTTTCCCTCTGCAACATGCATGATTGATCCAGAGTGACCCTACCCTTCCCCCATGATATCCAGAAGTGGATATAACCCTTGATACTTGAAAAATCAGCATTAGTAAATGTGCAGATCTTTGCTTTTTGCAAATTAACTTCCTGCCTCATGCCTCCACCGCTGATGTAGCAAAGCAGTCTTCCCTGATTGGCCGGGCTATCAGTTCAACGACTTCCTGGTTCCTGGTTCCTGGTTGCAAGGCTTGTCTTAAAGTGACTGGGCTCCAGAAGCCCTAACTTCTCTCAGCAGAGATCTGCTTCTTGGATTTATTCCCCCTCCAATCCTCCCCCCACCTTCAAGAAAAGAGACTCCTGTTGTGCTTGGCTCCTCTCCCTGCTCTGAGCTTTCTCAATCGAGTGCAGAGCACTTTCTCTTTCAATTGGGGAGGGGGGGGGGATGAGGAAGACCTGAGTTCAAATAGATCTGAATTCAGCAGGGTCCACAGCGGAAAAAAACAAAGTGAGTGCAGAATCAGCCCAGGATTTTGGGCAGAAACAGGTCTTTCCCAGCATATGGAATCCTTGAACTAGAGATTCCGGGGACTGAGCCAGAGACCATGAGAAACAAGTGCCAAGACTACACATTTAGTGCCACAAGGTGGAACCAATGTTACAAAGGCCACAAAACCAAACAGCCTCTTAGGGGTTTCTGTGAAGCCATCTCCTTCTTGGATCTGAACTCCACGAGGGGCATCGAGGGGAGACCGTCTCTCTGAAAAAGAGCGCGGCATCGTCTCTCTAGCAGCGGGCTGAGACACATGCCATCTGACGACGCAACAGTGGCAACAGAAGTCATGTTGAACAACAATAAAATTCATGGAGCAGAGAAACATTTCAGCACCACCGGAGAAAGCTCAATTAAAGACTATGGCAAGCTGTGTGGCATTTATCTTAATTTACAGCGGTGCTTGGAAAAGTCACCCCAAGGGTTAAGGATCAGAGATCAGTGCTGGTCCTGGGAAGGGGGCAAGGCAAATTGTCCCCCCCCTTCCATTCCCACCCTCTCAATCTTGGTGCCCCTACTAAGCAAACATTAGTTCAGCATAGATTCCATCTATGTTAATGTTCCATGTAAGTTATATAATGTTCAGTGTAAACCGCCAGAGCGGCAAAGAAATCTAAATATAGAAATCTAAATAAATAAATAAATAAATCTATAACCATGTGTAGCCCGTATTCCTTTTCATCACTCCCCCCCCCCTTTGAGATTTTCTTTTTGTATGCTTTTTTTGGTCAAGTGATGGCAGACATCATGACAGCAATGGCCAAAATGATATTTTTCAAAAATCCTGTGACAAAGCTTATCATATCATATCGCTTTATTATATAGCATGATAAACATGGGGCACCTTATAAAGCAATGCCAGTGCAATATTTTTAGGGGCATTCTGCACAGCAAAACAAAGCCTTACACCAGTGAAATGGCGTAACACTAAAAAAACCCCATGCTTCCCAGAATTCCTCACCTGCTGGCTCCTCTGCTGCCATCTAGTGCTTCCTGCCAATTTGCACGACTGCTTGAAATGGCGGAAGAGGGGAATACGCTAGACACGCTTCTCTCTTCTGCCTGTCAATCAAGACAGGCAGCCAATCACCTTTTTTGCTCTTTTAAACAGACCACAATGCCCGCTAATCTTTTAAAATGAGACTTATTTTATTAAACGCATAATCGTTTATTCATGGATGCATAGGGATCCTTTCACTGCAATTCCTCTTGCAATCTGGAGCCTTGAAGCTTTAAAAAACTTATTTGGGGTGATTTGTTCGTTTGCTTGTTTGTTTTTGTGGGGAAGAGGCATGCTTTATGGGCAAACTGGTGAGGAAAAGTTTATTTTGCATTCTGCCTGGGCGATTGTGTGTCTATTCATTGCTCCAGGCAGTTTCTTAAAAAAGAAAGCCCCGTTCCAGGTGAAGAGAGAGGGAGGCGGGCTTGAGGGAAAGCACTGGAGCTGGAGATCTCACTACTTCGGCCACTTTGGTAACGCACATGTCTTGTGCGTCTTGCTGGCTGCTCTCATCCTGCTAGCGCTACATGGCAGGGGGAATCCAGTTTTGTGTATTTCCCTGCAAGCGCTTTAAAATGATGTAGCTGCCCGTTTGCAGATGTAATGATGGTTGTGTACGACATTGTGCAAAATGCCAAAAATATGGTGTTTGCAAATGGTAAGACTCTCACTTTTTAAATTGGGTACGGAATGGCCCTTAGTGTTGCCAACCTCCAGGTGGGGACTGGGGACCTCCCAGTGTTATACCTGATTTCCTGATTGCAGAGACCAGCTCCCCTGGAGGAACTGGCAGCAGGATGCAGTGGACTCTGTGGCATCCCAAACTCTTTCCACTGCCTACCCCCCCCCCAAAAAAAAATCCCCAGGAATTTCCCAGGCCAGATTTGGCAACCCTACTTTTAATCCAGAGCACAAAATGGAACCACCTGACCTTTCAGATGGGCCGCTGTGACCCTTTTGCAGCCCAGGCTGCCAGGGGCAAGGGGCCTCGATGGACCATCATCCAATCACCCCCCCCCCCCAGTACTGGAAACTTCTCAGAATGCCTGCTAAGTGGATCCTATATTCTTTCTTTTTTTATGACATTTTTTTTTCATTTTACATAAGATAGAAAAATACAAATACAGTAATAAAGCATTACATAAAATGAAATATATAAGTACAGTAAGACATGATTATATGTACTAATGGTTATACAATTTGTAATATCCCCCCACGCTATAACATCCCTTTATGATTTATTTTGCGAGGTAATTCAGTATAGGCTCTATTGTTGTTTAAAACTTCTTCCGTTTTCCCATTAACAATCAATGTTAGTTTTGCCATTTTAGCCAGATCCGCCAGGTTATTTAACCGATCGTCTATTGAAGGTAAATCTTACGATTTCCATTTCTTGGCCAGTACCAATTTTCTGATGTGAGATGGGACCTCACATTTCCCATTTCCTTCCCACAAGAGGGCGCAGCTGATGAAAAATGGGAGCAATTCCAGGCAGTTCCCAGCCGCGTTCAATGCCAGAGCCAAATTACTTGCTTTAAACAAACAGCAACAACAAAAGCGCAACATTAAATTTGACTCCAGGTTTCATTCACAAGCTCATTTTATCTGTAAGGACTTTCTATGGCCTGGTGAGAGCTCCCCGTTGTGGTGTGACCCCCAACACCCTGAGTCCAGGAAGGACCCCCCCCCCGGCAGCACTCTGGAAGGACCCTGCAAAATCTTGCTATGACTCCTGAAAGACTTTTGCCATGTTTCCCGTCATAGCTGCCTTACAGATCGGCATTTTATTTGCTTGTCTGTTTATTTGCATATTTTCAGCAGTTCCTGTTCTCTTTTTTTGGCACTGCTTTAGCAGGTTTCTGTGTGCATATCTTTGGCGCCTAGACTATATACGTAATGCTCATTTAATAAAGATAAAGCACCACTAGCTCAATTCACACAAGGGAGAAACAAAATCCAAATAGTGAATTTGGGCACTGAAACCACAGGGAGGAGAAATGTAATCCCACTTTAGTTATGGGTAACTTCTTATTCTCCCCACATGTGAGAGCCAGCTTGATGTTTGGAGTCAGTGTGGTGTAGTGGTTAAGATTGGTGGCCTCTGATTTGGACAACTGGGTTTAAGAATAATAATAGTAATAATAGTAATAATAACCCACCCTTCCTGGTATGCTCAGGGCGGGTAACAACAATATAAAATATAAAAAACCCCACAATTTAAATAATTAATATATATAATTCAAGATTATAGATCATTAAATGCTGCTTCCTAAAAACCATTACAGAGAGGGGACTAGTTTCATGGGCAGAGTAAAGTTTCATCATGAGTGGGGTTCTTGGAGATTTGATTCCGTACTCCTCCTCCTACACTTGCAACCAGCTGGGTGACCTCGAGCCAGTCACAGTTCTCACAGAGCTCCCTCAGCTTCACCTTCCTCACAGGGTGTCTGCTGTGTGGAGAGGAGGGCAGGCAAGCCACATGGAGACTCCTTTGGGCAGTATAATGGGTCCAAAGCCCCAGCTCTTCTCTTCTACAAATAAGGTTGCCAGTTTTGAGTCAGGAAATACCTAGACATTTGGGCACTGGAGTTTGAGGGGGATTAGGGAGGGGGGGCTTCAATGGGTGTAATGCCATAGAGGCTACCTTCCGAAGCAGGCATTTTCTCCAGGTGAAATGATCGGGAGATCAGTTGTAATCCCAGTAGCTCTCCAGCCACCATCAGGAGGTTGGCAACCCCACACACAAAATATCTTGCTGTCTTAAGCACGGTTACACGCTTCTAAGTACATTGACCTCAATGGATTGAGAAGGCTGTAATATTCCTTAGTGGGCTCCCCCCACCTGTCAGATGTCCCTCCTTACATAAGTCTGGTGAATCAGGCCAAGGATGGAAGATTTCCGACACACCTGAGCAAACCTTGAAAGGATGTGAGTCAGGGATACCACTTGGGTACCCCTCCCGGTTCAAGGTACAGCAGTCCGGGTAGTTCTCCTGATGGTAGTGAGACGCACCCTCAAGTGGCAGCTAATTTATGGTGACCTTGAAGTGTTTTCAAGGCAAGGGAGGAGTGGAAGAGGTTTATCATTGCCTGCCTCTTCATAGCAACCCGGGGCTTCCTTGGTGGCCACCCATTCAAGGACTAACCAGGGCAATCCCATCTTAGTTTCTGAGATCAGATGAGATCAGACTAGCCTGGGCCACCCAGGTCAGCTGGAGTCCTCCTTATGCCAGTTATGAAATATCCGTAGTTCACTTTCCAAGCAAAAGATTCTTTGCCTCAGCTCACAATCCAATTGACATCAGCATAAAACAGCACACGACACCCTAGCACAAAAAGCACAACCAGTTGAAATCAAATGGAGTTCCCATCTTCAGGTGGCAACTGGAGATCTCCCACGATTACAGCTGATCTCCAGATGACCGAGGCCAGTTCCCCTGGACAAAATGGCTCCAAGGGATTGAACCCTGCTGAGGACTCTCCCCTTCCCAAGCCCTTCCCTCCAATATCGCCAGATATATCACAGCCTGGAGCTGGCAACCCTAAACTCAAACTAGAAGTCATCGCCAGAAAATGAAACCAAACAACAAAGGAACAGAGCTGTCTTTGCCTGGAACCCTAACAGCTGAATTCCACCAACTATCAATCCTAGTAAAATGCCCTGCATGTTCACAGGGTTTTTTCCCCCCAACATTTCCATTCAGTGAGACACCCTCCCCCTCCCCCATCCTTAACTCATCCCACCATTTCTGGCACTGTTGTTGTGCAAACCTTTCTTTCCCCAAAACTCATCATAACAATCGACTGTTTCGCCCTTCAGCTGGGAAGGTGCCAACCGTCCATCAAAATGACCTCTCTCAAATTTCAAGTCAAGGCGTGTGAGCTTTGCCAACGACTTCCAGACTTTACAACAAAGGGACTTCTGTGCACATTTCCCTTCAGCACATGTGGAGGGCATGGAGCGTCATCTTTGCAGGGATGTGTGCGTGTTCCAGAGAGGTGCGGCTCCAATCTGTGGACTAATAAGGATAAAAGGCTTAGATAAGATTAGTTAGCCTTGCGTCAGATTTTTGTTTGGCTTGTTTTGCATTCTCGCTGCCTGCCTCCTGCCCCCCCCCCCAAATAATGCCCTTTCTTCTCAAGCAGAGATACCCAGTAAAGCCTTTTATTATTCCTGGAATGCCTTTGGCTCTATTCAGGTGTGTTTGCATCAGATGAAACAGGTGGCGTTCTGAACAGGGTGTGCAGTGCGTTTCTGTACACTCTGTTACGTGTCTGGGGTTTGATCTATTGTTGTTGTTGTTGTTGTTGTTGTATTAGATTTATTTCCCGCCATTTCCGAATTGGCTCATGGCGGGTTACATGTCATAAAATCCCCATTAAACCCCCCAGTTAAAAACATGACCCCCAACATGGTGGAAAACCTCTCCCTACCCCCTGCTATTATAACATCTTCATGGTCACTAGGGAATAACAAGAGGACTTGACATCACACCTGCAATGGCAGCCGTGTTGGTCTCAAGCAGGAGAACAAATTTAGAGTCCACTGGGACCTTTAAGATGTTAAACTGCAATGGCGGTTTAGTGCCCACGATTTCTTTCTTGTTTGCGGCCACAGCAAGTCAGAAGAAACTGCTGTAGCCTCCCTGTAGCTGCTGTTTTTGCAGGCAGTCACTGCCCCCGGGAACCAAAGCTGGCTTCTCTGTAGTCACACAGGGCACATGGGTTTTGCAATGGAGACCCCAGCTGCTCCATGGGGCAGTTCAAGGCTGCAGGAGGAAGATGGGGAGGGGGCAAAAGCCGCTTCTCCGTGCATGCTAAGGTCGCAAGCCAAAGAGCTGGTATGTCCCTGGGAGGCCTGACATTGCCATTGTGCATGTGATAGAAAGACCTCGTGTTGCTCCCACCCCAACAACACATGAGTACTTTGCCTAGCTGAAGCCTGAGGGAGGGGTGGGCAGCCCACCAAAGAAGTGCATCTTTTGAACTGTCTCTCCCCCCACCCCCCAGCAGAAGTGGGCAAGAAAGGAACTGTTCTTCACTTATTTCACTTACTCACCATTCCTTCCATATCATTTACTGATTCAAAGAGAAATTGGCAGAGAGAAGGGGACCCTGGGACTTTAGTGCCACTGCTGAGAAGGACCTACCAAGCACCACCCTACCCCAAGGAGCTCAGGGCAGGGACTTTGGGTCTTTGTTCTAAAAACAACACCCACCCAGGGAAGTGGGCGACTGGCCCGTGGGCACCCGGTGAGCCTTATAGTTGAGTGGAGATCTGGCACTTCAGCCATGACTGACTGTCCTTGTCCCCACTCAGCAAATTATCAGCCCTTCAGCCCCTGCGGGGAACGCAGAGCAGGGGATCTGAGAAAGACCTGAAACTCTTTGTGTGAGAGAAGGCATTCACGGAGGCATCTTTTTAGTCCTTTGAAGGCTGAAACCATCACTGGGAACTAGACACAGAAATCAACTGGAAGCCCTCATAGATGTTTCAGCACCAATACAGCGTGATCCATGTGTAGAGTTGCCAGCCTCCGGGTGGTGGCTGGAGATCTCCTGGGCTTGCAAGTGATCTCCAGGTGACAGAGATCAGTTCTCCTGGAGAAAATGGTCACTTTGGAAGGTGAGTCACTGATAATTACCATCTCTAATGGGTGTGGGCTCCTCAGTATATGCAGGCCTGATTTATAACTATTATTTGGAGCAATTCACCCTGCCGGGCCTCAAAAGGATAACACATTTTTATGTGTGTGTGTTAGTGCCATATAGACCACTCAAGAAGGATTTTTGTGCCAAAATGTGTTTGGTCCTGTGGTTATTATAAATGCGTAGCCAGCGATGAGACCCAGTAGTTAATGTATGTGCAACTTAAACTTGTTCCTGTAAACTATGTTCTGAGTTTTTATCTGTCGTCTGTGTAAGGTGTTTTCATCTTATGTTTTTTGTGCATAATGTAAATAAATAGTTGCATTTTGATGCCATGTTTTAGCTGCTCAACACTTTAGGCTCCTAGCCCTATCCACGTGGCTAGTTTCAGTCAAATGATCCAGCAGCAGCAAAACAAGTGAGGTAAATGCCAGGCGGGCTCCGTGGGTGGAGGGCAGTCCAAGGGAGGCTGCAATTGTGTGGTGTGTGTGGATCTCCCAGGGTCTGGAGGGGTTCGGAGTCTGCAGAAGCATCGTCCTGCATCAGGACTGGACGAGGACAAACAGCCGATTGCTCTGCTCTTCTGCTATAAGCTGCTGATGGTGACTGCAAAACAGCTTCTAAGTGTAGTGGGTCCTCAGGACTACCTATGCATGACTGGTGGTCCTTGTACCTGTGCAAATGCCAAAACTGCAAATGTACTTCCTGCCAAAAAAGCTGTTGTTCTGGTTGCCCAGCCAGTTGCACCAGCTGTGCCAAGAGCTGTGTCTTAAAAGACCCTCTGTCAAATAAATGCAGCCATTGCAGCTAAAAATACACTGCTGTGTTCCTTAGTATTCTGTATGGTCAAACTGATGTGCTTGAGTATTTTGTAGGGATTTTGTAATTGAGGCATCATTTCTCAAAAAAACATGGCAAGTGGAAGCCTGAACATGGCTCCTTTAATGTATGTTTATGTATATTTACTTGTCATTGAGTATTAAGCAATGAATTAGGTACTTGTCTTTTCCTAGCTCTGATTCAGGCATTGTTTCAAAGAGCCCAAGATGCACCCCACTTTCATCTGGATAGGTTATCTTTGCATAAGCACCAATCCATTGCCTAGGAGCAGCTGCAAAAGACAGTGGAAGGAGATGTCTGGGTACGTGAGACATGCCCAATAAGAGTGGTGAGAGAAAGCTATTCTTTTACTGTGAATTCAGGTGTGTTTGTACTTAAACCCTTCCCACATAATCTGTTCAGCCACAAACCAAAGTGCAGCATGCAAGCAGGTAGCTGAATAAAGCAAGTGTGTGATGAATTTACTGATTAGAAGCTGCCAGAGGGGTGAGTCAACATGGGAGGGAAAGTCAACCTCAGTGGGTTCAGGAGGTTACGGTGGGGTTTGGGGAGGATGAGTGGGGTTGCCCACATTTTGCCAAACTTTTAAATGATTGGGAATCAGGGATAAGTGGCAAGTTAGCTTTGTAGATGGCATATTATTTATGGGTGGTGAGAAAGAAGTCACATTGTAACTGAGTGAGTGGGCCACAACATAGAAACCGAGGCCCCATGCCAATAGAAAGTGATTCTCAGAAGGGTGCAACGTCTTTCCCTGGCATATTCACCCCATGCTGTGGGCACATTTGGAATTCTGACATGGTATGGTGGGCCCAGCAACAAAATGGCTGCTACAAAATGGCTGCCATTGGAGGCGGAGCCAGCCATAAAATTATTTCTACAGCTTAATCTCAGTAACACAATGTAGACCAGGGGTAGTCAAACTGTGGCCCTCCAGATGTCCATGGACTACAATTCCCACGAGCCCCTGCCAGCATTCGCTGGCAGGGGCTCGTGGGAATTGTAGCCCATGGACATCTGGAGGGCTGCAGTTTGACTACCGCTGATGTAGACCTTTGTGCTGTGGTTGAAGGCTCTGCCAAAGAAATATTTAAGAATAAAGCAAGCAAAGCCAGTCGCATCTCCAGTAATCAATCAGAAGCCTTGTTGGGCAAAAATCCTACCTTGTCCCACCTACTTCCTAAAACACTAGGTGGACACAAAAAAAGGGTGTTGGCAGACATCGTGGCACTCTTGGGCACCATGTTGGGAACCCTGACCAATTGGGCTTGAACTGGCAGTGGCTGATCAGGAAACCCCCTTGGGGTCACGGTGGACCATTGGCAGAAAATGTCAGCCCAGGGTGTGGCGCTTGGCATCGGTTGTCAGTGAGAGTTTGCAGGGAGGATGGGCCTGTTAACAGCTCAGAGATTAGATATAACTGGAAATCTGATGGATGATTGATGACTGGAAAGTGTTTCTGAACCTGTTTAATTCTAGATGAGCTCGTCATAAGGGAGTTCGTGATTTAAAAAATTAAAATAAGGAAGCCGCTATTGAAGCTCTTACTACCACAAAATCTTTTGCTATACATTTGGCTCTCAGTGTCTTCACGCTTAGCTACCCATATCATGTGGCCAGTTTATTTTTGTGATTCCCATCAAGAAGCTGGCAGCCCTATTTCTTGGCCATGCTACTTTGGAGAGCATTAAAACCGGCCATTCTCCTCCACCCTTTCATAATGACCCATGTTCCCTCAACGTTCTTTGATTCCTGGATGGCCAGGTGTGGTTTGGTTTGTCAGCAGTCAGACTCCTCCTTGTTCTGACGGGAAGTTTGCCTGTAGACAGTCTTCTTCAACACTGCCCACACCCCACTAGCATATTGCTCTCCAGTTGCACTGCTGTGCTGGAAATGTACAGATGCATGTTAGTTCCACCAAAGGCTGACCAGCAATATCTTCACTCATGCAGAAAATGGGAAAGTGTACTCTTGACCCAGGTGCCATTTCCCAGGAGCTGTCTGGATTCCTCTGATGACATCATTGCCAGCCTGCAAGGGTTCTCAGCCATTAGCCTTTCTCTCCCCTCCCTAGAAACAGTACCTGTTTCCAGGTAAATAGAGCACCTAAAGGTAAAGGTAAAGGTATCCCCTGTGCAAGCACCGGGTCATGTCTGACCCTTGGGGTGACGCCCTCCAGCGTTTTCATGGCAGACTCAATACAGGGTGGTTTGCCAGTGCCTTCCCCAGTCATTACCGTTTACCCCCCAGCAAGCTGGGTACTCATTTTACCGACCTCGGAAGGATGGAAGGCTGAGTCAACCTTGAGCCGGCTGCTGGGATTGAACTCCCAGCCTCATGGGCAGACAGCTTCAAACAGCATTTCTGCTGCCTTACTACCCTGCGCCACAAGAGGCCTTAAAAATAGAGCACCTAGGAATGTGCTAATCTTATCACCCTTTTAGGGTTCCTTTCTTCCTGCTTCACTTATGGAACCCCGTAGCATGAGTAAGATACCTACCACACCAGAACCCATTTTCTGTCCTCTTATCTCAAGGCTGTCAAGACACTATTTGCATTTTTGGCTAATCCAGTCAATGTAACTAAGTCTTTGTCATTTTACCTGGGTTACTCATTGAAGGTCCACCCAGAGCAACCGCAGATATTATCTTTGCCCTGGGAAGCCACCGGGACGTTGCCCTGTCCTTTGTCCACTCAGTACAAGAACATCACCTGCCTCCCAAATGTCTTTATTACACCCCCAATGCGCTGCCCGACCAGGCTGCACACCGGTTAACAGTGAAATACGCCCTCAGCCGGGAAAGCCGAGACCAAATTCTTAGTCAAGCTCAGAGTCCAAAGTCCAGTCTGCAGGGTCAAAAGTAAAGGGAGTCAGTTCACCAAGGCAGGGAGCAGGGTCAAAAGAGGGGCCAGGGTCAGTTACCAAAGAGAGTTCCAAAGCTGTACATAATTGAGTAGCCAGGGTGCAGAGTCAGAAGCCAAGCCAGAATCAAGAGACAGGAAAGGCAAGCCAGAATCAGGAACCAGGAACAAAGTCAAGCCAAGCCAAAGTCAGGAACCAGGAACAAAGTCAAGGAGTCAAAGCCAAAGTCAGGAACCAGGAAACAACCAAGCAGAGGAAAGAGCCTCAGCTGGGCCCCATCAGGACTGACAGTGTGCTGACAGCCAAGCTGATCTTCTGACAGCTTTCAGATTGGTGCAATGGTGCTGTTGCTGTCACTCTGGTGAGTCTTCTGGGCTGGACGGGGTCTTTCCCCTGGAGCTAGAGAGTTCTGGCAAGTAGGGCAGGGTAGAAGCCTGGCTGGGTCCAGGCTGTTTGTCATCTGGTGGGTCTTGATCATCCACCAAAGCCTTGACAACCAGTGCAGGCACTGAAGGTGATGTGCTGGGGCTGGGTTCTGCGTTTGACCCTATTGCGCAATCTGACCATTGGCAGTGGGTCCAGAAGCCTGGAAAGTGCAGGCATGACAGCTAATCTCATCAACAGCTGGGACTAGGCCTAGCTGTAAGTCCTTTGGTGACTGACTTCTCCACCCATTTAAGGTGTACTTAAGGTGCATATGAATTGCACCTCTCCATGGGTTCAGTTCATGTGTTCCCTGCTTATCTTCCTAGATGTCTGGTGTTCCTGGTCACTGCAGTGAAGCTCTTTCCTGGTTCCTGTTATAGGGGCTGAAAAGCTCAGCCTGAGCCTCCAGACACAAATCTGGCTATTTAAGGTAGACACCAGAATCTCTGTGTGTGTGTTCTCTGGGATTCTTCTCACTACAAGTGGGTCTGCTTGTCTTCTGGATATCCCACATACACCTGGAACGTTGATCACTTTTACTGGATGGAAGATGATGCCAAAGGTTGAAGAGCCAGAAAGTAATATCAACCAAACCAGGTCGAAGAGCCAGAGAGGAATATCAGTCAAGCCGAGACAAGGAGCCAAACAGGAACAGAGCTTCACTGTGGCAAACCAGAAACAGAAGTCTCAGCACACAGGCAGGGTAATGCACACACTGATCTCACAAAATGTCTCAAGGCTCTGCTGAAATAGCCAGAAGCCGGGTCGGGCAGCTCTCAGCCAGAAAGACTGCATCTGGAATTAATTCTCAACAGAGGAAGGAACTGCAGCTGGATCTCATCTACCCAAGTGTGCCGATCTTCTGACAGCTCTCAGGGTAGATCACCTCCTCTGATGTTGTCATTCAGGGCTTTCAGGAGTCTTGGCCTGAGGTTGCCAGTGCTGCTCCTCTGGTGATTCTTGCAGACTGGTGGCTGCTTTATCCAGGGGCTTGACAGAACAGCCCCAGTCATCCACCTGGATGGGTCCAGGCTGCTTTTCATCGAGCAAGTTCGAGGTCACATCTCCCGGTTCTCTGGAAGTGGGTCTAGCGGTGCCTCTGGACCAGCACCCACTGGCACCAGCTCCAGTGGTGCAGCTGGTGTGGGCATGATAAGATTGCTCAATAAAAATTTACTCACCCTATTCAGAAATTCTGGTACAAGTGGCTGTCTACAGGGGTACACAGGCTAAGACTAGGAGGGTCCCCCCCTCTATTATCTTCTATGTTGACTTGCTCGACTAGATCAAAATAATTTGCTATAACAATGAAGTTTTCTATTCAACTGGTCCTCATTGTGAAGTCATCCCCTTTCTGGGAGGTGCCCTGGCTGGCTCAGTAGTTGAGCACATGCTTGGCATGCAGAACGTCCCAGCCTGCAGGTAAAAGGATCAGGGGCTGGGGAAGCTTCTTCTCTGCCTGAAAACCTCTGTCATCGAGGTAGAGGACACAGAGTGGAATTGGACCAAAGGACTGAGAGGGTGATCAAAGCTGGGTACAGTTTTTAAAAGTGAGTACAACTCCAATGGATTTTGGTTTATGTTTGGTTATAATAATGGAAACTTATAGACATCACTTATTTGGAATCATTTCAATTCAGGAAAGTGCTGCTTGGATTAATAATGATGGTGTTATTCCATACAAAATGATGTGAACAAAAACATTTTTGTCTGAATCTTTAATGCATTAGCACTTTCAGATCAGACTAGGAGGAGCAGGACCTTCTGAAAATGGGATCATTAAAGGTATAAAAAACAGAAGTCCCAAGACTATTTCCTGGCCATATATTGGTGATTGTGGGATCAGCCAGAAGACTTGGTTCCTCTTTTTGAGTAGTCTGGTGTGTCCCCTTGATTCAGCTCTGCTCTTGGGAAATGTGTTTGGCCCTTTAAGCTGATTTTCCAGTTATACCCTGACTTCAAGAAGGTCTTTGCCTATTTAGAGTAGTCAAAGTGTTACTCACAAGGGCTACCTTCTGGACAAAACAGGTGGTTCAAAATGTGGTGGGTAATCTGTTTGGTTGTATTTTTGGTCTGTAATTACTGTTCCTTTTTGGCCACTGGTTTTATACTTACATTTGCATTCAAATAATTAAAAAAAACCTTTATTATGTTTATGTTGTGAACCCATGCTAGATAACTTTAATATCCAGTTTACTGAGGATTTTGTATAAGATAGATTTCAAAGGAAGAAAAATGGAATGTAAAATGTTGAAATAAACATTCTAATGTCAAACCACACATGCAGATAGATTCCATCACAAAGCAGACAACTCCAAATATTATGAAAAGGAACCACAGCTCTCTACATTCCCCTGATTCGAACATAAAATCTCTTAAATTGCTACACAGGACAGTGAGTTAAGGTAACAAACCTGCTTTCCAAACTTATAAAAACCCCATTTGAAACAGGCAGAGCAATTCTTCCCCAACCGGCAGCTATATACAGTCAAGCAATCACAAGAAAACCTTCCCAAATGATGTCTTTCAAAAAGAACTGCAGAGTGACCATTGAACCGAAGGGAATACAACTGCCATTTATCCATTTATATCAGATGTCAACCATGCAGTCCTAAACAGAGTTATATCCTTTCAAATCCATTGTGGGTTGACTATTGTGCATCTAACGCAGGAATCTTTTAGGATGCTTAGGGCTGATCCTGTGTAGAGCAGGGGGTTGGACTAGATGGCTTGTATGGGACCTTCCAACTCTATGATTCTATGATTTTTTAAAAAAATGGAGCCCTGGAAAAGGCCAAAATACATGTAACAGGTGTTCTGACAGCATCGCCAATAAATACAAGAGGGATAAAGGCTCTAGATACATTGCAGCCTGTGCAGTTTTCAATACAAGTGGCTGAAGATCCTGAAGTGTTGTTTTTGATCAGATGAAGTAAGAGTTCTAACGATATTATTCCTTCAAGCATCACATACGGTATTCCTTTATTAACAATTCTTTTCCATTTCCCAACAAAATTCATAGCTGGTGTTGCTACCTTTAACATTGCCACTGCGGGAACAAAATCAGTTTGAATTGTGCTCTTTTAACAACATCTGTAATGTTTTCAAATAAAATTTGCTGACACATGCCCAGTTTGAAAACATCAGAAAGGGATGGGTAGGTATAGAACTGTAAAGTTAACTTTCACTTTCCAAAATTTCTGCAATCTGTCCCCCCACCCCCCAAAAAGGTTCATAATGAGCAGTGAGGGATTGAGCCATGGAAACATAAGCTACATTACTGTTATCGCCTCCTTATTACTGATAAAGATGGTCAGCAATTTCAATGCCAAAATAAATAAGATTGAAACTAAGGGACACAGCTAAGGTGACCAGATTTTAAGATTGGTAAAGCGGGACACCATTGACCGGGGGGGGTGGTTCTTGATTAAAAATTTGGTCTATATGGAGCAACAAAAATGTTCATAGAACGCATAGAATGTAAAAATAGTATTGTAATATATATATTTTTTAATTTCAACATAAGTACAATTTGCTAGGTGCCCCCAGATGTCCCTCCAAAAGTGGGACAATCTGGTCACCTTAGACCAGGGGTAGTCAAACTGCGGCCCTCCAGATGTCCATGGACTACAATTCCCAGAAACCCCTGCCAGCGAATGCCTCTGGGAATTGTAGTCCATGGACATCTGGAGGGCCACAGTTTGACTACCCCTGCCTTAGACATACCTCAAGTGTCTCTGGCAATCTCTAACTTCTCTGATGTATGTCCATTCAGAACCACTTTGGTCTATGGTGGTGGTATATCACCATTACCCATTATGTAAATGTACTACTTTGATTAAAACAGTTGAAAAGGAGTCAGAATTTATACGGTATTGACACGTCATCGTGTCACAATGCAGGTCTGCAGAAACGACATTTCAGAATGTTACAACTCCAAAGGGATAGTTGTATACATTTGGTGTAGCCAAATAAACAAACAAGCCCAGGTGTCATGCCCCTGCTTTCGGATCCACCCCCACCTCTGGCCTCCGCATTTTCGCCACAGCCCAAGGTCCCAGGTGCGCTTGTGTGGCCCACCCAGCCGCCTCCACAGCTGTCAGAACAGACAGAGGGGGAAGGTCCAAGCAATGATGGGCAGGAGGGATCTAAGCTCAAATCCCAGGTAAAAACCAGGACTTCGCCAATATGTAGACAGAAGAAGATCGTTTTCAAGCTGGCAATGGCAAAAACTTTATATAAGCAAATATAAGCAGAACAGCCTTGTTTTCGCTTTAACTTCATCAGTGAACTGCAATAAAGTAAGAATATATCATGTCCTCATGAAGACCATATAAAAGATAAACTGTTTCACGGAAATAATTTCCTTAATGTTCCTCCTTCTTTTCCATGCAAAGCTTGTTTTTTGTTCACATCCTTTAATGTGTGAGACAAGATGCCAGTATTTCAAAAACACGTTTTTCATCTGGCGAGAACATGCTGAATGTTCTAGCACACATACCATTCTGTTTCCCACTCTCTATAAAATAGTAGTAGAGCTCGTCCTAGCTTTTGTCCTAGCTTTTGCTCTATTAATCGCCTGGGGTGGGTAGTTTCTCTCTCTTAAAGAGACAGCAAGTTTATCCGCTGCTTTTTCAAAATCTCCTTTAAAGGTGTTAATTCTACGATGTCTCAAAAACTGTCCCACAGGAAGATTTTCATATGTTTACGGTGGTAAGAAGAGAAATTTAGCAAGGGATTACAATCAGTTGGCTTGAAATAAGTAGAAACTTATTTCCATACATGTCCAAAAAATTAATATTCTACCACCTCCGCCAAGCCAAGCTACTAGCGCCCTACCTGGACCCAGAACACCTAGCCACAGTGATCCATGCGACGGTCACCTCTAGGCTGGACTTCTGCAACTCACTCTATGCAGGCCTACCCTCATCCTTGATCCGGAAACTACAATTGGTACAGAATGCTGTGGCCAGGATTCTTACTAAAACATCATGGAGATCCCACATCTGGCCGGCACTCCAACAACTTGGGTGGATCCCAGTTAAATTCCAAATTAAGCTTAAGGTTCTGGTAATCACCTTTAAGGCCATACGCGGTTTGGGCCCAGTGTATCTGTGAGACCGCCTTCCTGCCTATACCCCCAAAAGAGTCTTACGCTCCGCCACCTCCAACTGGCTGCGGATCCCTGGTCCCAGAGAAGCACGTTGGACCTCAACAAGGGCCAGAGCCTTCTCGGTCCTGGCCCCCACCTGGTGGAACGAGCTTCCTGAGGAGATCAGAGCCCTGCCCGAACTTCCACTGTTCCGCAGGGCCTGCAAGAGGGGGCTCGTCCACCAGGCATTTGCTTGAGGCCGACCGACTCAGAACACCTGCTGGTCCCCCACAGCCTGCCCATGACTCTTCCAAAGTTACTGTTAATTGTTATTATATGATAATTGTGGTTTTGTAATCTTTTGATGTTTTATTAAAAGTTGTTTTGATGTTATAGTCTGCATAATGTTTCATGTAAGTTATAATGTTCTGTGTAAACTGCCCAGAGCTGCAAAGAAATGAGCAGTAAAGGTAAAGGTAAAGGTATCACCTATGCAAGCACCGGGTCATGCCCTCTAGCATTTTCACGGCAGACTCAATACGGGGTGGTTTGCCAGTGCCTTCCCCAGTCATCACCATTTTACCCCACAGCAAGCTGGGTACTCATTTTACCAGCCTTGGAAAGATGGAAGGCTGAGTCAACCTTGAGCCGGCTGCTGGGATTGAACTCCTAGCCTCATGGGCAGAGCTTCAGACTGCATGTCTGCTGCCTTACCACTCTGCGCCACAAGAGGCTTTTGGGTGGTATAGAAATCTAAATAAATAAATAAAATAAATAAATCTTATAGTTTGGTGAATTGGCCCAAGAAATAAATTCTTGTAAAGGGTTGTATAAAAAACAATATTATCAAAATAAGGCTTGTTTAAGTAATGTCTTAGCCATTTCAACTCAAATTCATACATAAATAATATGGCCAGGTTAGGGGAAAGGGCAGCACCCATGGAAACACCATGTAGTTGTAAAAATAACTCACAGTTAAATTGAGAAAAAGTTTTTTTTTTCAAGTACAATATCTAGTACAGGGGTAGTCAAATTGCGGCTCTCCAGATGTCCATGGACTACAATTCCCATGAGCCCCTGCCAGAGTGAACACTGGCAGGGGCTCGTGGGAATTGCAGTCCATGGACATCTGGAGGGCCGCAGTTTGACTTCCCCTGATCAAGAAGGTCCAATAGAAAATATGCAGGAGGTCTATCAGTTTCACTACGATCTAAATATATACTAACTACATTACTAACTGCATCCAAAGGGATATTCGTGTATAAAGTAACATCCCAAGTTATTAATAGAAAAGATGGTTCCACTGTTAATTTCTCTATATAAGATTAATAAAATGAGTAGAATCTTTAGGGATCACAGGGGTTTGTGATATGAGTTTTTTTCAAATGAGTTGGCACACATAAATAGACCACATCAGATTGACAATAGACAGGAACAGGAACACACCCCTGTAGGAATCAATCTCCACCCCAGCATGCCACTCTCAAGACGCCAATTACTCTGGACACGGAGGAACCATCTGACGTGGTCTATTCACGTGCACCAGCTCATCGAGGACCTCATCTGCCAGCCCTGCCACAAACTGGCCCACCAGGACTGGTTCATTCCAGTCCAGATCCTGTACCAGGACCTGGAATTCTGCTGCATAGTCCTAGGCTGATTCTACACGTATTTTGTTTATTCCATTGTCAATCCTGTTGAATTCAGATCAATTTGAACTCGGGTCTTCCTCTCCCCCCTTCCCATTGAAACAGAAATTGTTCTGCACATGTTTAGGGTAGTTCAGAAGGGGGGGGAGCCAAGCACAGCCCCTTTCTTTCTTTTCTTGAAGGGGGGGAGGAGCCAAGCAGAATGGGAGCTTCTTTCTTTTCTTGGAGGGGGGGAGAGAGGATCGAAGAAGGTAGAGGAGGGAGAAAAAGATCCAAGGCCGACAGAAGGTGAGAGAAATTAGGGGCTTCTCCTTTAAGGCAAGCTTGTCACAAGGGCAGCTTTGGCCAATCAGAGAATCTCTACCACGGAGCAGAGCCCAGATTCAAAACAGCCTGTTTTCTCAGTCCGATTCTTAAAATATTGTGGGTTAAAAGCACTCTAAGATATCACACTCTAAGATAGGGTCATGTTAGATCAATCATGCTTGTTGCAGAAGCAAAATTTAAATCACCCAAAATCAAAACAGAAATCACATTCTGTGTGAACGGCAGGGACTGAATCGACCTGGGATTGGAATAAAAGCTCCGTGCAGTTTAGACCCTGGACTGACTTTGTCCCCTGGCTTTGCTGCTGCAGGCATCTACTGGCACGGATCACTTTCTGTGCATCCCTGAAGGCCTCGTTCATTTTGGCCATGAAAGCCTGGACGTTAGCAAGCTCTGGAGCATCTGCAAGCAGGAGAAGGGTAGCCCACCGGGCAGCTGCTCCCTTGAGTAAGCTTATGGTGAAGCTGACCTTGGCCTGCTCCATCAGAAACCCATGGGGCCGGGCTCCAATGAACATTTTCACTTATGCTAGAAACATTAGAAAATCCTCATAGCACTCTTCAACCTCAGCTTGCCTCTCAACACCCTCTTGGCTCTCCCTTGGACTTTGGTGGCCACAATTAGTGATAATATCCAGACTGGACTCTGACTTTGCTAAACATTTTGCAATTCAGGTCTTGGTTTCCCGGCCAAGAGTGAATTGAATGAGACTGCCATCGGGTACAGCCGGGTAGAGCAGCACACCTGGCATCTTGGGCATTTTAGAGAGGAAGACCATTTTATTTCTGCATAAGCTTTTTCAGTCAGACCTCACATCATCAGATGGACCGTAGTGCATGCAGACTCTTCACTCGGAATGACTTTGAGAGCCACCCTGGCTGCTACATCTCTCACCACATTGCATTGATGCCCCACCTGTTTACAGGTATCAACCAGTTCTGCCGGACTAGTATTTGGCCTCCATAGTTTTCTTTATTAGATTTTAATTTTACATATTGCGTGTTACGTTTTAGTTATCACAGCAAGGTGCCTAGTGTGCAGTTTGCCCAGAGGTGGAGTATGAACATTTTAAGAGGTGGTGTACTTCTGCAAACAATGACATGAGGTGGGTGGAGCACAAGCAACAACAGGGGAAGGGAATGGTTACCTTCATGTGCAACTTCCCAGAATCATAGAATCATAGAGTTGGAAGGGGCCATACAGGCCATCTAGTCCAACCCCCTGCTCAACGCAGGATCAGCCCAAAGCATCCTAAAGCATTCAAGAAAAGTGTGTATCCAACCTTTGCTTGAAGACTGCCAACTGTCCACAGAACCAGTTGGACCCTTAGCCTGTCCCAGCAAGGCTATCCCTAATCAAGGATTAGGTAGGTAGGCAATTCAGCTTATGAACCTTGACCAGTTCAACAGAACCTCCGTGGGCAAAGGCAGCCGTTCTCTGGATAGCAGGCATTGAGGTCAAGCAAGAAGCAAGAAGGAAAGACCTTTGCCTTCCAGTCCAGGGTTTGGACTCTCCAGAGGCTTCTGACTGCTGGGAACAGGATGCTGGAGCTCTGTTCTGACTCAGCCAGGCAGGTCTTTATAGTACCTTTAAGTGCTTAGAGAGTTTCATGACAGCTGCTTCTGAGGATAATTTATTTACTCTTTTAACAAGTGCAAGGGCTGCTCTGCCCCAAGCATCCTGGTGTTCACTTCTTCTCTCAACCCCAAGGCTCAGTCTACCTTTGCTAGATTGGCTGTGGCTGTCCCCCCCCCCCCCCAAAATGTTTTCCTTCCCCAAACGGCATGTGTTTGGCCCGGCCATGTCACTGTTCCCGGCTATTGTGCCTGCAGCTGCATCAGGAAGCCCAGCTCCTCCTTCCTTCTTGCCTACTGCTTTTGTTGCCTCCCTCTGAAGCAAAAGTGAAATCCTGAAGCCAGTCGAAGATTGGGAAGCGTTATCCTCCAAATGGTAGGTAGGTTATTGGGGGCATCTGAGGTCTTGGGGGGCAGGGGTTATAGGCAGATAAAGGGTTGGGATAATCTAATTTTTTAAAATGTAGGCGATGTGGGTGTTTTCCCTGAATTCTATTCATAACCTGTTCCTGTTTTCAGAGATGACAGTTTCCTAGCAGGCAAAGCCTTACCAGTTGACCTATGTATTTTGCATGAGAGAAAGTCATCTCAGGCTTTATGCAGCCAAGGCAAAAGAGAAGGTCACAGCAACTGCTATTCAGAGGACTACTGCCTCTCTCCACGGAAGTTCATCTATCTAGTTATCAGCGTTAACAGCCAATGACATGAACCTACTGAGGTGTCAAGTCAGACCCCTGGACTATCTAGTCTTTCCTTCTCCGATTGGCCAAGGCTCCTGAAAGCCTTGGGCAGCAAAAGTGATATTCTCATTGTTGATCCCAACAATCATGCTAGGGACTGAGATCATGCTAGGGACTGAATTTGGGATCGCCTGACTGCAAACCAGCTGTAGGTCTGCTGAACTTTGGCCCTGGCCCACCTCTCTGTCCCTACCCAGATGGTGAGACCAGCCCTTGGTTTGCCATGAACTTGAATCCAACCATCACTGAATCTTGGAACATCGAGTGCCACCGCCTAATGATTATGGGTGGGGAAAGACTTTGCTTTCACCAGCTTGCAACTTACCCCGATTGGATTTGTTGGTGTACCTCAGATTTAAAAAGTGGGAGAAGAATGGCCTCCCAATCCATTAGCTGTGCATGCAAAGATCAGCTTGTAAAGATGGATTCCCCATTTCCAGAACAGCCTCTTGTGAAATCAGCTAGAGCTGGACTGCTGGAGTCTGGGGATTTATGGTGCATTTATTTACTTCCTTCAGTTACACCCCCACCTTCGTTCCCAGTGGAGACCCAAAGCAGCATACCTCTTTCTCCTCTCCTCCAGTTTATCCTCAAAACAACTGGGGTTGCCAACCTCCAGGCGGTGGCTGGAGCCCTCCCACTGTTAACAATTGATCTCCAGGTGACAGAGATCAGAACACCTGGAGAAAGTGTCCAGTTTGGAAGGTGGACCCAATGGTATTATACTCTATTGAAGTCCTTCAGGGGACCCCAAAGCCTGCCCTCCCCAGGCTCCACCCCCAAAACCTCCAGGTATTTCCCAGCCCAGACCTGATAACCCTATCAACAAGCCAGGGAGGGAGTTGAGGCTGAGAGTGTGACTGTCCCAAGGCCCTCCGAAAGTAGGGATTCAAACCTGAGTCTCTGAGATCCTAGCCCATCACTCTAACCAAATAACATCCACAGGTCCCCCTCAGACATCCTCTCCATGGCCTGAACCAGTCTGACCTCTCTGGGTGCCTTAGCTAGGTTACTGTTCCTGCTATGTTGTTGTTGTTTAAGACCAATGAAATGGTGTTATTCAGAACCACTGTTGGGTTATTGTTGATGTATTTGACTATGTTGTATGTTAGGTCGTTCCATGTATCCCCCTGTGATGTTATACGTAAACTGCCATATGGAATGGCAGTATAAACATCTAATAAATAAACAAACAAACAAACAAACAAACAAACAAGCTAGGAAACTGTCTGCTCCCATTGTGCCCCCTCCCTAGCATAAGTTCTCTTGTGGTCTCAGTGCCTGGGGGAGGGGCAGAGCCTGCATGCTTACTCCCACCTAAAACCACCTTCTTTACCTCTCCCTCAGTCCTCCTGAAGAATGCCTGTTCATGCAGGTCGTGATGTCACTTCCGGTGGCATGTAACTTATGAGAGTGTGGCAGGGAGGCGTGGTCAACTGACCTCACTTCCTCGAAGGCTGAAAAATTATTTCAGGGGCTCCTCCACAGTCAAAAGGTTGAAAAAGGTTGCTCTAACCATTGCACCAACTCTGGCTCTCAGTGGAAAGTGGCTTTATTCCAGTCTTTGTGACTTCATGGGAGAAGAAAGCGCAGCCAGGCAAACTCGAAGGGCTGTGTGAGTTCCTTGGCAACTCCCAGCCTACTGTGGCCTTTCCTATAACTGGAATTTCGGCCTTAGCCAAACAGCCATGCCCTCATGTTCCGGAGCAACCACAAGAGGCTGGAACAGAAAGCATCAGAGCAAGGTTACTTTGTTTCTGTCCTCTGGCCATGATCCAAAGAGTTACTTTAGCATACTCAAAGGCTTAGGTGTGTCTTGGGGGAATGTTGGACTGTTCCCCCACCCTTCACTACATGACATTTTGCAAATCCCTTTCAACATTTGACTGGTTAAATATTGTTACGTAATGGCCAACCTGCCCCGAAAGCATTAACTTCATTTAGGAAGACAAAAGAGCTTAAGATTGATTTTCATGCTATAAAAGAAGTTCCTTGTTCCCATAAAAAAAACAAAATCCCTGGCAGGGCGAGCTCCTTTCTCCAAGCAGGCCAGACGGGGCAGTTCTGAGAGTCAGCTGGTGGGTTCTGTCTGCTTGAAGGTGCCTGCAAAGGTCTTGAGGGGCCGGTGGGAGAAAGGTAGCCCTGTAGCTTCTCTGCCCCTCCCCCACTGCTCCAGGGCTGGGGAGCAAAGACCCTTGTCTCCTGGACCGGCTCCCAAAGGATGCCAGAGTGAAACGAAAAGGGGAAGTGGAACAAATACAAAATGGCTAATTGATGATATTTAACCCACAGTGTCTCTCCTGCTTGTAACTGAGACCCTCTTACTGTTTCCAAGGCGATGTGCCTTTTTGCAGAACAGCTGCCTTGTGAGAAGCAGGAGCTCCAAGCCTGGCTCAGGAATGTCAATCCTAAGTTAACTTAGCTTGAAAAGGCACACGGACCCCCATGGGTCAAGTCACAATGAATCCCTAGCCCACCATGGCAGAATTGTTACCTTAAGAAGAAATCAAAGGTTCCATTTTGAAATGCAAAAGTCTGGCTCCTGCCCAGGTGCCCTGTCCTCATGGAAATCTTAAACATCTATTTCTTATCTTGCTGTAAACGTGAGTGTAAGAAAACCCTCACGTGTTCGGAACAAGATCTGCATTTCTGCCTCAGTGTCTCATTTTGAAACTGGCAAAATAAATTCTCCTGCCCTGAAAGGAATTACGTATGCAGGGAGAAGGTCTTGGGGTCCGTGGACGGTGCAGTTGGGCATTTGCTGAGGCTCACAGGCTGCCAAGGGGCCTTTGATCTGAGAGCACCACCAGAGTGGTGATTCAGAGGGATGTCAACCTCCAGGTCGGGAATCCCCTGGAGTTACAGTTCATCTCCAGGCTACAGAGATCAGCTTCCCTGGAGAAAAGGGATGCCTTGGAGGGCAGACTCTCTGACAACGTACTCCACTGAGGTCCCTGTCCTCCCCAGTTCCATCCCCAAAGTTTCCTAACCTGGATCTGGCAAGCCAACCACCAGGGAGACCAGGTAACCCAGGTGAGTGAGTCTTTCTTCAGAGAGATCCTGCTTTCCCAGAATGCTTTGCAACGCAGGGGGACACAGGGCCAGTCATGTGGGGGAAGTGCAGTGCAACAGGCTCTGTGCAAAGTGATCACCAGATGTCCATTTGGGGACCTCAATCTCCGTTACCTCTCCTGGCACTGGCCCTCTGGATTTCTCACTTGTGAAGGCATGAGAGCCATTCATGGTTCAGGAGATGACCTATTGGGTTTGCCAGTATTCCGAGATGAGTTGTGTGGAGGGGGAGTTTGCGTCACAAAATGAAACTCTGAAAATGCATGGTTGCAAATGCAATCTTGTGAGCAGCACTTATGAGGGAGCATGCCCTAGTGGTATTGACGGAAGCTGGCTTTAGTGTCAATACTACATGGTTCTAATAACACCAGGTTAAGGAGATGGGGCTGAAGTCATCCCAGAAAGCAGATCAAAATGACCACCTGAAATCTATTTAATGGCAGAGAGGCCTTCCACATGGCAGGATGGAGTAGTGGTACTTCCCCAAATTTTGAACTAGCTCATCCTGCTTCTTCATGGAAGAATCCAATAAATAATCAGATATAAACAACTTTTCATATATTGGTTTTAAAGTACCAACTATGAGGATACTCTGAGATGTGTTGGGGGAGACTGTCATTGGTGATGAAAATGGGAATAGTCTGTCCATGCTCAGGAGTTTCATCTTCTAAATGTCACTAAATGACCCCTGACAGCGGAAACAGGTTCCAGGGCTGAGCTCCGATGAACTGAGCATCAGATTATAAGGATGAGGATCTGTGATGACAAATGTGTCTCATTTGACAATGTGGTGGAGCTCCCAGGACATGGAACTAGAACAAAATCTAGTTTGTACTGCAGGGGCAGAAATAATGTGCTGTGTGGCAGAATGCCCAACTAGGGCGGAGGGGAACGACAAAGAGAAGCCAGCCCTGACCGAAACAGGTATGGAGATGCCCAAATGGTTTTTGACAGGCTTCTTTTCACAATTGCTTGTCTTCTTTGGAAACAAGGAGAGACAAGGTGTTTAAACATGTCACAAGCTTTCTGGTTTCACAGGATTCTCTAAAGAAAAGGTTACAGATGGGGAAAGTGTGTTACCTGAATCACGCTTACACATGTGTTTTGTGACACGGTTGTATTAAGCCGTGGGGAAATAGCAGAGTGAGAGGGTGGTAACATAGCATTTAAGGATTGATTTGCCAATGTATTTGAGGTGATTATACCCTTAAGAACTCAAGGCAGACAACAGTTATAAAATAATAATCTTTATTGGAAAGAAAATAATAAAAGAAATAAACAAACATATATCTATCACACTAGCAATCTAATGGATAGGAAAATAAAGTGGGGGAAAGGGTTTTAAGTATATTTACCGGTCTTGAAGAGTAGTGAGGCAGAGATACGACACAACCAGCCAGTGGTGTGAAGGGTGTTCTGAATAGGTCCCCATCAAATGTGCACTTTGGGCTTGGTTTATATATGTTTTTGAGAGAGGGGGTATGTGACTGAGACCAGGTGAACACAGGATGGAATTTTCCATGGGACAGGATATTAGAAAAACATCCCATCTTGGTCAGGAGATAGACTTAATTGGAAACTCATCTTGTCTAGCAGTGTCTAGATGTATGGGAAGTAATTTCCCTTGGCAGATAGGTGTACAGTGGATTATAGTGGATTATCTTGACCAGGAAGCTTTTAGGCAAGCGGAACTCTGACAGACCCTTTGCTCAGCAGATACAACTGGTTGGGGGGGGGGTCAGTGAGAGGTGAGATGGACATGTCTTGAATTGAAGCTGCTATACTGAACCTGTGAGAGGGAAGATAGAGTCTGGTTGTGGCAGACTTTAACAGTGCTTGGCTTGGCATAAGCCTAGTCTATTGATGAGTGTCGCTGGTTGTTCATAACAGCATTCCAATCTGTAGGGCAAGGTCCTGCCATCCTTAACAAGTGAATAAACAGAAAGAAATTTCCAAGCTGGCGATGGCAAAAAGCTTTATTCAGAATGAGTTCCTAGGTATAAAACCTTGTTTTTGTATTTTACTTCCTCGGTAAACTTATTTCTTAACTGTTTTTTTTTCCAGGGATACAAACAAAGTCTTCGACCCACTACCTAATTCTTATATTTTATATACTGTATACTTTATATTTTAAGCCATATAATTTGGGTCTATTAGTATCAAAGGTCCATAAAGGTAACTCTCTTATATAAATGACCCCCTGTATCCTTAACAAGTGAGGCAGAGCAACCGGGAGTAAGTTCTTACCGGTTGCAACTGGATGGTAGGTTTCATTCCTTTGGTGTTTCTGGCCCAGCTGGAAAGCCAACCCAAGCGACAGCTTGCAGCAGTGCAAGATCCAAAAAGTGCACCAAAAATCCTTTGATGCACTATAAAGGTGCTGGAATAGCCTTCCAATTGGGTGGTTCAGGGAGAGCACTGGGATACTTCGGACCCCTGGTGATTTATATGATGCATAATTCGAGTCTCCATTTAAATCATATTTTATTAAGCCCTTGAAATTATTCTGAGCTGTATTGCAACAGTTTTGTGCCTTGGCGTTCCCACATATTATTGTTGACCCAGCACATCTGATCTATTTTTCTATCATTCAAAGAAAGTTGCTTTTCTTAATTGTCTCTGTTCTGCTGGGGGGGGGGGGCTGTATGGTATACAAGGAGGCAGTGTGGAGCTACATGGTTTCTCTTCCCATAAGACTTCTCGATCTACCCCACAAGGCTGCTAGCCCTGCCGTGACCCCTGTGAAAGGGTTGTTCAACCTCCAGAGGGGTCCTGACCCACTGCCTTAAGAACATAATATGTTATTATGTTTTTATTTTATTTATTACATTTATACACTGCCCTCCCCTGAGGCTCAGGGCAGTTCACATAAAACACGTTAGATATTCTCTAACCTCAAAGGAAGTGAGCTTATTAGCCAACCTCACAATTGTCCACTCATATGAATTTTGGCTGATCATTTTTGAGTTATATCTTATTATTATATCTTATTAGCTATGGAGAAAATATCACGATCAAGAAGAACGCTCACATTTGAGACTATTCTGGCGTTTCCCTGCAGGTTTCCTGGGCTTGGATTTAGATTGTGAACATTCTCACTACCAGAACCGTTCTTTCTCTTTGATCCAATTACTTGGGATATATTTATAAACAAATTGTTGGTGTTTTAGAATTTCTGATAATATTAGTATTCTTATCCCCTTGCCTAATCCCTGCAAGAATCTGCTGCAGTTTTCCCAAGTTTTGTTCAAGATGTTGTGGCCAGAAAGAAGCTAGCCGGCTCTGTTCCCAAAGAGAGATTTCCCCTGCTTCCACCTCTCTCTGTCAAAAGGGTTAATCCAGGGGTAGTCAAACAACCCTCCAGATGTCCATGGACATGCTGTTATGAACAGCCCTCCAGATGTCCATGGACTACAATTCCCAGAAGCCCCTGCCAGCATTCACAGGCAGCGACGATCTGGAGAACTCAGTCTCCACGGATCTGTAGGACCCTCAGGATGCCGTTCCCGGTTCCTGGGGCGACCAGCAAGAGAGATTTGTGCATCCCGCTCAGGTCTGCCAGGTGCATCTGCTCCTGGCCCTCTGCTTGGCTCGAGAACTTGTCACGGAATGGGCTAGCACGGCGCCATCTTAGATCGTCTCCCTATCCTCTGGATCCTGATTCAAATGAAACCATTCATTTACATCAGACTCATTGTCCAAAACATCAAACTGATTTTTAGTGGCACAGAGAACACTTTATTTTTTTAAATTCCATTCTACCTTGCTTATCTTTTATAAAAAGTTCATCCTCAATCTGCTGTGCCCATTTTTAACTCAGTTTTAACAGATGAAAGGAAGAGAACAAACACACACCCATCTAGGAAATAAACTACCCAATTTGACATCTTCAAGGGGGCAGGGAGGAATGAGGAAAAATCAGACAAGCCTCTCTCTAGCGTAAAACAAACAAAGACAAGAAACCCATCCGCCCACACATTCAAACTGTAGTGAATAATAAAATACTAAATATTAACTAAGAATAATAAAATAGGAGCCGTATAAATTAAGTACACAAATTCTGTATGCAAACTCTTTCCTGCTCAAACCCAATGCTAATTCGGCCAAACATCTTATCAATGGACATAGTAAAAGCATCCTTGAACCTGCCAAAAAACAGCTGCCTTGAAAAAAAACAGCCAAATGCAAATTAACAGATTAAAGATAATAAAAGTGAAAAAGAACACATAGCTCTTCATGGAGCCCAACAGAACATCACCCAGCCCTCTTCCTGGTATTCCAGCTGAACTAAACAGGCTTATATTAATCACATGTTCTAAACTAGTTCAAATTAGGCATGCACCAACACGATGAATGTCACCAACAGTGCAAGAACAAAAGCAACAGATACATTTGAAATGTAGGTGCTCTTAAGCCGAGCCATGCACTCCACTGTGGAAAAAGAACTAGTGTTGTTAACAAGAAAAGGAGTAGAAGACAGTGAAGGCCACAGTGAGGGGCTGGGGAACTGAGCAAAAGGCCAGGGATTATTACTGTGGCATTCACTGCCACGTGACAACCTCTGGGATACGTACTTTAATAAAAATAATTAGGGATATACTTGGCTATTACTTTATGATGTGACTCCTACATGGACTCGCATCTCTAACCTTTTTAGACCCTGCTCACGGTCCATGTCACTGACAGCAATTTCCAGCCATATTAAAAATTGCCAATAAATAGTTTACCATCGTTGAATCCTACTATTGAAGAAAGGCAGTAAAAACTAACTTCCCAAACTGCTGGATTCTTCATGGTATGATAGCACGAGACAGCAAAGCAGAATTTTGGGGTGAGTGATCTCTCCTGTGTACTTTTATAGTCCCCCCAGATAAGCATTTATTGTGCCCAAGATAAGGATCTTCCAATCAAATTCCGGACTTATGAACTTTGCTCTACAGCAGTGAGCCCCAACCTTTTTATCACCAGGGACCAGTCAATGCTTGACAATTTTGCTGAGACCGGGGGGGGGGTAGTCTTTTACTGAGGAATCGCCACCACCGCCTAAGCCCCTGCTCCACTTGCTTTCCCGCTGGTGCCCCTGACTTCCCGCTGCCCACTGGGGGGCGCTGCCAGCAGCAGCTGTGCAGTGCCCCCCTGAGGGGGAGCCCCAGCTATAGTGGCTGCTGGAGAGCACCAAAGGTGAGCCAGTGGCAGAGTGGCAGGGCAACCCCCAAGGCTGCAGCCAGGGAGGAGGATTAGGATGAGCTGCAGCCAACCAACTGATCCACAGACCGGGACTGGTCCCCGGACCGGGGGTTGGGGACCACTGCTCCACAGTTCGATCCAGACCAGATACTTCTGCTTTTAGGTTCACTTATTCTTTTATCTTGACAGCCACAGCACATCCCACTTAGCCGACATAACTGAACCATTATACAATATCTGCATTCTGGCACATTCTTACTTCCCCAGTCCCCTCTTTGTGAATTATTCACTTCCTGATTTGCACATTCTTTCCCACTCTTCAGCAGCCTTTTCCTTAGCTTCCTACGTGTGCAAAACCATCCTGTTGCCTTCTTCTTTAGACATTAACTGGGTAGTCTTTTTCATGGCATGTTTACAGCAACACAGGAACATGTTAACTGACCTGTATACAACAGCGGCTGTGAAAGTTGGACCATAAGTAAGGCCGAGCACCAAAGAATTGAGGCTTTTGAACTCCAAGACAATATTCTTGTTCTAACATTATATATATTCAATTTTAATACATTTTTATATACATGAAGAATCAACCATAACAGTTTCTAGATAATTTCCATTTTCAATATCTTCTTCAGTGGTTGAATCCTTATATTAGTGTTTTAATAATATCAATAGGCCATCGGCTCAAAGGTATTTGGGAATGTTACGTTGTCATTATACTAGAAATTAAGCCTGCTGTCCTGTGAATACAGCGGGCACTAGCTATTGTAGGGCCAAGGTCCGGGCGGCTGTCGGCCTGGTTGTGGTAGCGGCCGTAGCGGGCGGTGCCTTTGGGGACCTGCGGGCATTTTCCCCAGTCATAGTGAGGGGTGGGCAGGCTGGCTGGCCATTGGCGGCGGTCTGCCGGGTGTGGATGAGTGGCGTGGCCAGGCCAGGGGGTGCGGGCGTGCGGCAGGGCGACGGTGGGCGGAGGCAAGGCCGCCGAGGGCTGGGTGCAGTGGTGGAGGCAGCATGGGTTGGTGGCATTGGCGGGCGCAGCCTGTAGTTGTGTCCAGTGGCAAGGCCAGGGATCGGGGACGATGCGGGCCGCAGTGAGAAGGCGCATGGGAGTGTGCACGTGCGTGGCCAGGCAGCCCTGGCGGCGTGGCGTCTGCGGTGGCGGCGAAGCAAGGGAGCAGCTGGCAAAGTGTCCGAACGGGCACCCAATAAATCCTGGTGGGGAGAAGGATTCGGAGGTGGCCAAAGGTTCGTGTTAGGCCGGGGTGGGAAGAGGGCGGGCGGCGGCGGGCGGACAGGCGGGTAGGGAGGCGCATGGGAGGTCGCGGCGAGGTCCCTGGGCGGGCAAGGGGTGCTGCTGGGCGGAGGGCTTTGCAGCTCCTGATTCGCTCCTCTGAGTTTTTATCTCGGACAGTGCCCGCCCACTCTCCTCCCACTTACCCCTTACCCTTTTATTTTACAGATATATTGTTAGAATCAAAATATTGCCTTGGATAGGCCCATTGTGTTTCCGTTGTTATTCTATTGTGAACCTTCCTTTTTTCGTGTTGTAATCATTTAAGTCAGTGGTCCCCAACCTGCGGCCCACGGCCCGGTGCCGGGCCGCAAAGGCCATGGCGCCGGGCCGCGGCTCCCTCTCTCTGCCCCCCCCCTGACCTGCATGATTTAGGCTTGTTCAATCTAGTGGAACCTTGGAAACTAAGCAGGGGCTCAGGCGGTGGCGATGTCCCTCGGCAAAAGACTCCCCCCCCCCGGGCCTCAGTAAAATTGTCAAACATTGACCGGACCCCAGTGATTATAGAGAAGCTTCTTACTGCGGGAGGGGCGCGGCCCGCTATGCGGCCGTGGTCCGTGCAGCCGAGGCCCGATGCCCTGCCGGTCCCCAGCCTCAGAAAGGTTGGGGACCACTGATTTAAGTCTTAAGCAGATTCCCAACCAATCCTCTTACACGAAGAAGCTACCTTGACCAGTCAATGGGCCCTTCTTCTGCAACGTCATGGAAAATGTTCGTTGCTGCATTTTTAACAGATGGCATTTACTTTTCTTTGGTCGCCAGTGAGTCAACAAAAGCCAGACGGTTTTGTTAATTGACTTGGAATGTGCTTTTTAGTTTCTTTGTGCAAATTTGCAAACTGTCTGCAGTGACACTGCCGAAAACCTCCGTGATATATTAGCAGACATACAGTTTTTATGGGAGGGACTTCAAGGAAGCATAATGCCATTGAGGCCACCTTCCAAAGCAGTCATTTCCTCCAGGTGAGCTGATCTCTGTCACTTGGAGATCAACTGTCATAGCGGAAGATCTCCAGCTATCACCTAGAGGTTGGCAACCCTACTTATGGAACCCTATCACCTAGAGGTTGGCAACCCTACTTGGTGTTGCTGCCTTCAGGCAGATTCTTTTAGGCAAGTAGGAAGGCTCTGGGGCTTCTGGTAATGCCCAGGGCCAAATATTCCGTGGTACAAGTTACAGGCCAACTATAATGTCCGTAGGCCCATCTACCACATAGCCAATATAATCCAGGGACCACCATTATAGGATACACATTTGCAGCCCCATTTCAGCAATAAGAAGCAAAGGTGGTGTTGGCGTTGTAGCTGGAGCTGTGGGAATTATTGTTGTTAAAACAGAAGGCCGTGTCCCCTTCTGGGGACATATTCCACCTATTGATGGTGATAGGGGTGCCAGCCTCCAGGTGGGACCTGGAGATCCCCAGTATTATAGCTCAGGGTTAGTCAACCTGTGGTCCTCCAGATGTCCATGGACTACAATTCCCAGGAACCCCTGCCAGCATTCGCAATAATTCATTTGTTTATTGTTTCTCAAATGTAGTGAATCTTGTTTGTCATTGTGATCACCATTCGATGATTAAAGTGATTTTTTTTGGTAGTTCCAATAATATGGACTATTATTTGACAATAGTTTATGGATTAATACAGTGGTCCCCAACCTTTTTATCACTGGGGACCGGTCAATGTTTGACAATTTTACTGAGGCCCGGGGGGGGGGGTAGTCTTTTGCCGAGGGACATCGCCACCCGCCTGAGCCCCTGCTTAGTTTCCAAGGTTCCACTAGATTGAACAAGCCTAAATCATGCAGGTCAGGACACTGTCTTCTTAGGTAGCTTTAAAAGGGAATTTGTCAATGAGTATTAGCAAAGTTGGCTAAAAGGAACCTCCATGTTCAGGGGCAATGTACCTCTGAATTCACCCAACAGGTTGCATGTAGAGGAGAAGTAGGGAATCAAACCTTATTATCCAGATTAGAGGCCGCTGCTCTTCACCACTACACCGTGCTGGCACTCCATGAAAGAAATCTTCTCATGAGAAAACTGAATTTTCTGCATTCTTCTTTTTCCCCCTTGCAAAGAGGAAGATCACCAGCAAAAGATTTGGGAAGGAACTTGTGATCTGGCCCTAACTCTGGCTTACTGTCTTCTTGGAAACGTGTAGACAGAGGAAAGTAGTTTTATAGCTGACAATGGCAAAAACTTTATTCAAACAATATAAGCAAATATAAGCAGAACAAGTTGCTAGGTACAACAGCCTCGTTTTCATTTTAACTTCATCCGTGAACTGTAACAAAGTAAGAATATATCATGTCCTCATGCAGACCATAATGTAGTATTTCTTTCCACAAGGATACTAACAGATTTAGTCTTCAGCAACTAACCTATATATGAAAACAGATATATATCTATTTTATATATATATATATATATATATATATATATATATATATACATTTTTAACGTCAAAAAAAGCAATTTGTTAAAGAGCATCCACAAAATCTCCATACCTTATATTATAAGACATATATCTTTACATTCAAATTCTCTTTTATATTTAATATATATTTAGTATCTCACAGAAATGGGCCTACTAATATTAATAGTCCAACAAGGTAACCATCCTTTAGGAAATTTCATGTATGCTCATGTGCAGAGCACCTCTCCCCTCGCTGCTTACAAGACATGGGGGCAAGGTTTCCAGAGAAGTGGGCCTGGGTTCGAGCACCCCTCTCTTTCTAAAAAAGGATCCAGCAATGAGAGGAGTTACTAGACTGGATGGTGAGGTTCTCCTCCTCCTCCCTCCTCCTCCTCCTCCTCCCACTACTTCCTCCTCCTCTTCTTTATAAAACCAAACACTTGCCCTGATTGATATCTGCATTACTGCTCTGTAATTTAAGCAGGCAAAAGAGGGTGGGATGAGAAGACTTCCCTGCTTGAAATCTATAAGGATTTTCTGGAATGGATTTGCTGCAAATTATTGCAGACTCCGAGAGTCAGCAGCCCTGCAAAACTAGCACAGAAGCTGCCACTGGGCCATTTCCTTCCCTTCCTGCGTGATGTAAATGTGGTGTATGAAAAGCAAGTTTCAACCGGAAATGTGAACAGGAAAGTGAGAGAAAAGAACAGGTAAGGGTAAACAATGTTAAGCTTGGGACACTTTGGCTCAAAAGCCCTTTAGCCCCTTTTGAACCCTCAGGAGTTAACCATAGAATGAGAGCAATGTGGATTTTGCTGAATTATTTGGATAGAGTAAATTGACAAAAACCCTTTAGGATGAAGGAAAATAGCAGGTTAAAAAAAAATCCAGCCCTTCCTAATCCAAGCACTAAAAATAATGCACATGGTTGGACCTAAGGCAGGGGCCATTTTAGCCAATGGGCAACAGGGACAGAGCCCTGCACTTGAGAGGGGCAGCTGCCCAGGGCCATGTTGGCAGAGGTTAAATATGCAAAGAGATCTAAAGCACCATGTTGCTTAAAAGAACAAAATCGTTTTATTGTGAAGAGAGAAATAGAAGAAAGAGAGAGAGAGAGAGAGAGAGAGAGAGAGAGAGAGAGAAAGTCCTGTCTAACTGTTCTTTGTTCACTCAGTCTGTTCGGTTCTGGAGCCAATCATGACACTGGAGGAACTTAGTGGAAAATATCAGAAGGTTCTTAGTCTGTGCTAAATACACATCTCCTTCAATGCCCCCTGCAGGGTATTCTCCATATTCTGTTCAATGCCCGGTGTGGGGATCATTTTGCCCAGGCCCTATAATCACTAAGACTGCCCCTGGTCTACACACAAAGCACAATGAAGTGACAAAGAAGTGGCAAATGCAAAATACTGCAGCTTTAACTTCTCTATTCATTAGTTAATAAAAGATATGACATCCTTTTGTGGTTTTGCATACTACTGTAGACCAACATGGGGACCATGGGAGGCAATACTGAGGATTTAAAACAAGGCCTTCTGCATTCAAGGCAAGTGTGCTCTACCCGTTAGTCCTAGGCCCTCAGGTTATATAGAGAAACAACACCTGGCCCAAGGTCACCCAGCAAGGCAAAGTGGGCATTTGAACCTGTAGCTGTCCACATTGTTCTTCTTCTCCAATGTATTTAAGGTCTATCAGCAGCTATTAGCCATTAGTGGAACCTCCATGGTTAGAGTCTGAGCACTTGTGAATACTAGATTGGGAACCAAGACCCCCACGAAGAGGGTCCAGAGGCGTCTGGCTCACCAAATGAATAATGATCTTGGGCCTCATTGCTCAAGGCAAGACTTTTTTTTATTTTAAATGCCTATGGGAATGGGGTATGTGTTAGTATTCAGTTGTGAAACACTTCAAGGGGATGCTAGTGTCTTATCACCTTCCTTAGCCCAGCTGCCCTCCTAGCTCTCCAACCCAGAAGTTCAGGTTGCTTCACAGCCCACCCAACCCCCTCTCGGGAGAGAAGATTACTCCACACACTGAATGTGAAGCAACAGCCCAGGTCAGCAGGAGACAGCCCCAACTCTGAGAAGGACACTAACAGAAGTCAGGTTGGTATGTCTGTGGGAAAGGACTTTCTCATTTGTTGCCATCAGATGGAGAAATTTCCAGCCAGAGGAAGTTAAAAAAAAATCTGACAATGTTTAATATGAATCATCAGCCTATTTTTGTAGTCACTTGGGGGTCTTAATTGATTTTAAGGTGTTGTAATTAAATAGTTATTTTATGAATCAGAGTCCCCCCCCCCCCCTGATTTAAGGCTGCTGGTGGCAGTGGTTGATATAAGATTGGCTATCTGTGCATTGTTACTGAAGATTGTGTGAAGATTGTCAATTTGGTCTAACCCATTTTGTACACCTTTTCATAATAGTAGAAAGACAGATGTTTGGTAAACATTTGGAATGACAGGAGACAGTCTGTCTGGAACCACATCCATTCGCGAACTGACATGGCCATGAACCGCTTGAAAGTTTGTAGAAAGTTTGTGCTGGTTGACCAGCCACAAATTTCATTTCATGAACCACGAACCAGACAAAATTCATGCTGGTTCGTGCCCATTCCTTTAGCTGATCCAAGGACACCCAACAAACTTCATTCATGGCAAAGTGGGGATGGGAACCTGGCTCTCCAAGATCTCTAACACAATTTAAGCTGTCTGGAAGTTGCTACGCAGGCTCTTTTTTGTGATAGTTTTTTTATACCCCGCTTTTTACTACCTGAAGGAGTCTGTGAGGTTGGTGAGGCTGAGAAGGCTCTGAGAGAACTGTGATTGGCCCAAGATCACCAGTTGGATGCATGTGGAGGAGGTGTGGAGAATCCGTCTTGGTTCTCCAGTTTAGAGGCCACTCCACTTAACCACTATACCAAGCTGGGTCTCTTACACACACGGAGAAAGCCTAACCCACCTCAAAGAGTCACTGTGGGGATAAAATGGAAGACTAGAATTATGTAAGTCACTTTGGATCCCCATTGGGAGAAAATGCAAGGTGTAAATTAAGTAAATAAATAAATGTATGCTTGATATTTGTTTAGATGTGCATTAAGTAATCCTCATGTTATGTTCAACAAATTTACATCTCAACGCATGGTTTAAATCCAACCTTTATCCAGGTAGCGGCCCTCACTTTCACTTGTGAAATGAATGTGCACTGTCTCTTTCTTACAAACAGATGAACACATCTATTCAATGTAACCAATGAACAAGGCCACTAAGTCAGACCATTGGTCCACCAAAGAGTCCCAAGTACTCTGACCGTTGGTGGGTCTCCAGGGTCTCAGGCAGAAGACTTTCACAACCCCTGCTACTTGATCCTAGAGATGACAGTGACTGAACCTGGGAATCTGGGATCCTAATGCTCTACCACTGAGCCACGGCCCCTTCCCAAACATAATGCCTCCATTTATGTCTGTTGGAAGTCTGAAGCAGGAGGGAAGAAATAGGCAAAATTGTCTACACCGTTTCTATTGGTGGCCCTTTACCAAGGGAGCCAACCCATTATCAACTAAAACAGACATAGGGCTTGACATTTCAGACTCAGAATTATAAATAACTAGTAATTAAGCCCGCTGTAGCTGCAATACAGCGGGCGCTAGCTGGTTCCCCCCCCCCGCGCTGTGGCCTACCCGTGTGCTCGTCTTCCGTGGTGGGGGCCGCGCTGGTGGTGGCGGGGTATCCTCCGTTGGCGCCTCCGTTGGCGCAGCTTCGGCGCCGCTGCTCTTTTGGTCGTTGGCAGGGAGGTTGGGGGGGGGCAGATCGGGAGACTGCGTTGCCAGCGGCCTGACGCTGCGGGAGCTGCTTCGCGCCTCCCGACGCGTCAGGCCGCCGGCAAAGGAGCAACTGCGAGCCGTGTGCAGTTGCTCCAGCGGGGAATCGGAGGGACCAATCGGCAGGTGCTTTGCGCCTGCCGATTGGTCCCTCCGATAGTCTGTCCGGAGGAAGGGGCCAATTGGCACCCTTCCTCATCCCGGACACATCCCGCCTCCCAAGGGCTTACTCTTTTATTTAGTCTGCGGCGTCCGCGGCGCCGCGGACTTGTGTTAAGATGATGATAAAGAGCGGCCACAACTTACCTTGGCCGCCATTAGCGAGGCAGTGGGCGGGTGGGGAAAGGATGGCGCTCTTGGCAGAGCATCAGGGGCGGGTGGGGCGGGTGTGGTGTGAAAATGTTGTGCAGAGGGGGGAGGAGTAGATGGAGCTCCAGTTTTCAGCCAAGCCTGCATAAGGGAGTAGGGCCGAGCCATGGTCTGGGGGGGTGGGGGTGGCATTCAGCTTGGCCTCAACCAGATACCTGGTGGAAGAGCGCCATTTTGCAGGCTCTTCAGAATTTTGAGAGTTCCGTCAGGTCCTGGGTTTCTGCTGGCAGCTCACTCCACGAGGGGGAGAGGAGGGGGGGAAGAGTGCATCTTCTTTGTTTGCCTTTTGTCAACAGTAAGATCCTCCTTATACCACATGATAACCCCTCCCCCCAAGATTAACAGAACAGGAAGCAAAAGAACAATGCTCTGTCAAGTGCTCCTGCTGCCGTCTATTGTCTGCAATGTTAGAGACAAGAGCACCATATCTGGGGAGAATATAGCCTTCCCTCCACCCACTGCTCAGTTCCCACTGGGGGCACTTGCCAAGGGGGGGGGGTCCTTTTGAACCTCCTCTGGCCAGCCCCCACCTCCAGTGTGTAACAATTTTTCTTCTGGAAAAAATCTGACATCTCAAATTGAGAATAGATGTACATATAATCTCAAGTTGAGACTCTTTACATATATGGAACAAGAATGAGCGTTGATGTACTGCTTATGCATAACCAAAATGTTAGTTTCACAGACATCATCTTGTTGCCAGCTTTAACTAGGCGGCAAGGTTCCACTGCACTCCATGATGATGCAGGGTGTGTGCTTCCATTTTTAAGAAGATGGGATTGCATTACGACACAATCCCGCCTTCTTAAAAATATATTTTAAAAAATGTCCCAGTCAGCTCTGTGGCACTGTGTAGTGCTGTGCATCCAACTGGGGCATTTTATGTCCCTTCTGGGATGCCTCCGGTTGGGGGAGGAACCGGGCCCGGATGGACTGACCCTTCCCTGCCAGGTGGGGCTGGCCCCAGATAGGCCCGATGGTGCCCGCAGCAAGGAAGGGAACGCAGGAAGAACCTGCATTCCCTTGCTGCGGGGCAACTGAGGACCTGAGTCCTACCAGCCCAGTGCTGACATCATCAGGAAGTCGAGATTAGCCCCACAGCCAGATGAGCATCTGCCCAGATGAGCATCCATGAGGAAAAGGTATGAGAGAAGGGCTGGTCTCATGGTCCAAGGTTCAGCTTCTCCCGTGATCCGATCACTGTCTACTCAAGGCAAGGGTGAATGTTGCTCCGATCCACCGCATGGGAGTGGGGCAGGTTAAAATTGTCCACCCACAGAAACGCCTGGATCCTTCTGAATTAAATAAATTATTATGGCAATACCCTTGCTCACTGTAATGTTTTGCCCTAATTGAATTTATACGCTTTTCGCTTGCACTCTGGCTGTGGTATGGTTGCTTCAAAGGAGAAAAAGAACTCTCACACTTTGCTAGAACCAACCCTGGATTCTGTTTGAAATTTTGCGTTTTCTTTTCTTTTTTTTTTAAGCAACAGGTTCTCATGCAAAATCCTTGCCAGAAAGCTTCTGGTCTCCAAACTTTGATCCTGGCTATTTAGAAAAGTGTTAAACAGAGCACAAATGGCACTCTGCTCATGCTCAGAGTTGCTTGCATCTTTTTCTTTTCCCCTTGCAAGTTGTTGAGTGCTATTTTCTAAAATGTTTCCCTTTGGGCTGGAGAGCTGAGACCCTGACTATCCTTAAACTCGCTCAGAAATCTGCAGAAAAATGTATTTAAAGGGAAACATTTTAGAAACGGTGACCAATTTAGAAGAGGAGGGGTGAATCTACTCAGCCTACCATTTCTCCTCCGAGCACATGCTCATGGCTTTTTTCCAGTCCTCAAAACCTCACTAGTCAAAACAGTACTTTTGGTCAGCTCCACCTTCTTACTATTTCCCCCCCCCCCCCCACATCACAAGCAGGTATATCAGCACCAGCATGATTGCCAGATTTCCTCCAGCAAAACAAGGAAATGCGGCAAGCCGACCAGAAAATTCAAGAGAAGGTCTGGCAGGAGAGGTGGCTTTTTGCAGGGTCTTGCCTTGCACAACGTCCATTTTTGAAACTCCCCTCTCTCAATAGGCTTTTGTGGGAATAGTTCAGTATGCTGGGTCCAGAGGAATCCCCCTCGGAAACAAGAGAAAAGGGCTTAATTTTGACAGAAAGCCCTGGAACTGTTGGCTTTCATTACAGTCCTGCCTAGTTCAGCAGAACACGAAGCTGTTCAGGTTAACACATTCTCTGTTCTGCTGCTCAGAGAAGTCAAGTCCAGCCATACGGTATGTATCAACTTCAACTCCTAAATTCTTCCACCGTGTAGGGAAAGGTCTTTCTTTCTTTCTTTCTTTCTTTCTTTCTTTCTTTCTTTCTTTCTTTCTTTCTTTCTTTCTTTCTTTCTTATCTTTTTAAAAAGGGAACCGCTTGATTTGGAAGCTGTTTACTTTTTTACTTTCCTTCCTTTAGATTCCTTTCCTAATTCTTTTCCCTTTCCGTCCCATACATTTCAGAGTCTTTCACCTTAGAGGATTATTGTTAACAGTCTACACGGTCTGTTTAAAAAATGCACTAGGCTCTGATTCTTGCCAGACTTAACGTGTGCTTAATTTCATTTCCCATTTAGACCGAAAGACATGACTCTTTTTATTTACTGACTTTTAAGGAGATCCGTTAAATTGCTTAGATAAAATCATCTCTTTCAGCTCATCCTCTGCCAAAAACCCTAGGGAAAGTGAATAAGGGGTGTGTATACCTGTATACCTATTCAGGGATGTTGAGAGATACAGGCTGGGTGATTTGGATTTGTAAAGTTCAAGTGGTGCAAAAATCTGCATTTGCAGAACTCTTTGTCAGAAAAAAAGAATTTAGAGCACAAAATGACAGAATATCAGGGCATAGCTATTTGTTAAAATTTGATGATATTTGATGAAATTGCTTACTGGGCTCCTCCCAAATGGGTACATGGCCACAATTTGAAAGAAGAGCATTTCTGATGACCCAGATCTGATGTGTCTCATGGTGGTGTCCCCAATTTAATTCAGCGTATGGCCATCAGATTGCATGTAGCTTTGCTAGTGGTGAAAAGAATACTTTAAAAAAATGACGGAGGGAATTATTCCACATCTAACAGAGATGTATTAGAGTCAGGCCATCTATTTCCTCCAGTTAAAAATATATCACTCTTTTAAAAAGTTTATTGTGTTTCTACTTATTTTCCGCCCCCTCTCTAGCAACTCCGGGAGGGGTTACAGCAAAAAGAATGCATAGATAAAATAAAATATAAAATAATTAATGCATTAAAAACATTAAGCTATTAAAAGCAATGCTGCTTTAGGATTTTGTGTGTGATAGTTTTATAAAATGTAAATGCATATTGCCTTGGAATCCATGCAGGGCAGGGGTTAGAGTACTGGACTAAGGAGGCCCCAGGTCAAATCCCCATTTAGCCATGAAGATCACTGTGTGACCCACATATGAGCTCATGGGAAGGTAGGGGGTGGGGTAAAAACATGTTCTTCATGGGAAGGTAGGGGGTGGGGTAAAAACATGTTCCACCCTCCCCTGGCCGTCAGTCAAAGAGAGCAGCTAATCAACTGTTGTGTTTGTGTTTCCCTTTAAAAACATTTTTTAAAAACACAAAAGACCAGTAGCAACGCATATTTGTTCATTCGATGTATCAGAAAGACCTTTGTTTTCCTGGCTTAGGAGCTGGCACTTATTCGTTTACACGTTCTGAATTTTTTTTTTAAATCCCCCCCCCCCCAGTGCTATTTCTGGCCAAAATTAGTGTCGAACAGGGGGCTGTATTGTGCTTGGAAACTTTATGGACAATTGCTTGTGGAGGGATTTCAGCCATAGAAGCATCGCTTATTCATTGCTTTGGCCGGTTTAGGGGGGGGGGGAATGGCGATCGGGACGCCAGAAGCGCAGGTGCGAGAGATTAGGGAGGGACATGCTTGCTACCGCTGTTTTGAGAACGCACATGTCTTTTTCGGATGTGTTGCAGGTTGTTCTCGAGAGTCCACTTTTGTGGATTCCCCAAAAATCGCTACAACTAAGCGATTGCGGGAGTGTTGCAGGAGTGTTGCAGATTGTGTATGATGTCGTGAATAACGCAAAATAAATAGCGTTACACAATGGTAACACTTCGGCAACATTAGCACTGTGCGGAATGGACCTGACTCTCCCTGAGCCTATGAGATCCCATAGAATTGCTGCAAGTCTAAAATGGAGGCAAAGGAAGCACCCTGAACTCAGAGCAAAGACAAGATAAATACGTAATCGCTAGACCTGGCTTCAGCTCCCCAGCTGAGCCTCATAGCCAAATAAGGATCATATCCGCTTTCCTGCCTTGTTATCACCTCTAAGCCACTGGCTTTGCATGTAAAGAATGTGGGTGGACAAGCCCAGCTCTCAGCTGCCCGTGGAGTGTCTCTTGGGAAGAAGAGTGCCCCGAAGCTGCCTGTCTCTCACCCCCCACCCCCGCACGGCTTCCTCCCTGCTTGCAAGGCACGCCGCAAACTCCTCTTCCTGTTGTCTTCTTTTCCGTCGAGTCCAGAAATGTGTTTTTTCCCCTCTTTTTGCACTGCTAGCAAACAGCTGCATGGTTCCCGACGGCCTGTCACGCCTCCCTTCCAAACAGCAAATGTCAGCTTTTCCCTGGAACGCTGCTTATACCACCACTTAGCAGCAAGGTACAGGGTTCAAAGCGGTGGGCATACATTGTCCCACAAATCCTTCTTACAGCTCTGTCTTATCTTGGGGGCAGGCGAGGAGCTGAGAGAAAGTGGACTTTGCTTGAGGCCACTTGGTGAGTCCCAGTTATAACTAGAGGTTGTATAGGATACCAGTAATGAAAAAAAAAAAAAAACGACTCACCTGGGGCCAACCTGGAGCAATGAATGGAGGAGGGGGTTGTGACAGCCTGGAGCAGTAAAGTCCCAGCAGTGGCACCCTATCCTTGGAAGACCCACCCCATCTTTATTTGATTGATGGCTTTAAGCATTAAAAAGCAAGCTTATGTATACGGCCAACTCGAGGTGGGACCATAGGTCATTGTTTTTGCATATAGGAGATCCCAGGTTCATACCATGGCACCACCATCCAGCAAAAGGTTGCAAGGAGCTAAAGAAGCTACCTGAGCTGCTGCCAGTCGAAGAGGACATTCCTGAGCTTTGTGGAACAAGGGTCTGACTCAACTCCAGGCAGCATTTGCTGGAGTTCCGAAGTGCAAGGGAGTTGCCACATATTTTGTCTTCCTGTCCTCTTGGCTACCTGCGTGCGCCTGCACACCTAAGGCTCCAGGGAGCTGCAGCCCTTCTGAACCTTCTCCCAGAGGTCACCTGCCATAAACCCTTTGCAGATGCCTGCTGCTCCTCTGGGGTGGAATGCAGTTCTTCAGGCCATGGCTATTGTCTTCTCTCCCACCTTCAATCTACCCTCCCCAAGGTTGATTGATTGCACAGGGCTGCACAGAGTGGTGACAACTCAAGTCCCTCTTGGAGACTACAAATCATTTTTTTTAATTTTTTTTGGGGGGGTAGATAAATTAAGCAGGCATAAGAAACAAGAGCCCCCCCCCATCTGCAGCTTCAAAATTCATGTCATTTCATGTCTTTATTTCAAACATTTTTATGTCCCCTTTCCACCTAATCAGGGTTCCCAAGGCGAGGAACATGACAAAGTTTGAACAATTAAAAAACAGATTTTAAAATGATAAAATAATTCCATTAAAAAACCCGGGAGGAAGGCCAACCCCCATTTTGGGGGGTATGTCAAACGAAACAGCCACTGACCCGGGACACCGATGGAGGCGACAGATGAGTCTCCCTGGGAGGGAGGGAGGGAGTTCCAGAGTTTTGTTGCTGTGACCAAGAAAGGTCTTTTACCCCTCACACCTAAGCCGGCGAGGGCAACTGAAGCAGGGCCTCCGAAAATGACCAGAGTGAATGGGTAGGTTCTTAAGGCCATCTGCACATACCCAGCCTGTGTAGGCAGGAAGGTAGCCAATATTTTGATTGGCTCTGCTCCTGTGCCTTGGACTCCCATCCTGAAAGTGGAGCCAAGGACGTTCCACTTGGCAAGGAAACAATTAAAGAAAGGGAGAGTCGTTGTGCCACAACGTCCAACTGGAAAACGCAGGTTCAGGGGTCCCAGATCACTCGTGCATGAGTTGGCAGGACGAGTGCTCTCCTGCCTGTCCACAATCCAGCTGCCTTGGAGCAGCTGGAGTCCAGGAAGCACATTCAGTGTTTTCCCTGTTACTTTGACTGGGTCTCAGGGAACCACTCGCAGGGCTTAGTGCATCTAAAATATCACCCAAGCAGATACCAACTACGATGTAAGCCAGGGGTAGTCAAACTGCGGCCCTCCAGATGTCCATGGACTACAATTCCCAGGAGCCCCCTGCCAGCGAATGCTGGCAGGGGGCTCCTGGGAATTGTAGTCCATGGACATCTGGAGGGCCGCAGTTTGACTACCCCTGGTGTAAGCCAATGGACAGCGCTGTAGGCCACCCTAATGCAGCAGAAAAAGAGCATGTGACCTAATATTCTAAATGGGCCCCGTCAAGAAAACTTCCCGCAGGGGATTGTTTCATTTTAACCAAACATTAAGCTAAAGGGCTTGATCGTTTGACGCTGTTTCTACTATCAGTTACTCGCCTGTTTTATGGCAACCATTTTACTCCGTTTTTACACTTTGGCTGAGTATTTGATCCATTTTTGTGCTGCTTTATGATTTTATCATGTTTACTTCTGTGAGCTGCTTTGAGCAGATTCTCCAAAGATGCAGGATACAATTTTACCAGAGAAACAGATTAATAAGATAGAATGGTATGTTCTGAGGCTGGAGACTCCTTGCTGGCTCAGAGATTGCTCTCGAGTGCGAAATTCCTCGTGTCCGCAAGGCAAACACAGTTCAAAAGGGCAGTTCAACGTGCTGCTGCTTGAGCTACAAATGGAGAGCTGCAGCCAGCCAGTGTTGCTGGTCAGCTGTGGAAAGCAGTCCTAACAGTCCTTACTAGCTCTCTAAATCCTGGTCCCCAGATCACCATTTCTTTTCTTGATCACACGGAATGGGCCGTATAGCCAGGAGATCTGAAGGTTGTCTGGCAGCCAGGCAAGGGACATTTGCAAGGGACAGTTCCTGCCTCTGCATCACCCCTAGTGGAAGAACTACTTGGAAGTCCTTGGAAGAACTGCCACCCAAATGTAGGTGGTGGTCTACCACCCAAAGCCTTGGTGGTCTCCTGTCCAAATGATAGCCAGGGTCAAGTCTGCTTAGCTTTTGAGACCTGATGAGATGGGCTTGCCTTGGCTACCAGGTCAGGGATCCTGATACTGCCATTTCACAAGTTGCACTATGCACATGTCCTCCATGGGTCTGATTGACTGACATGGCATGAGAGTGTCATGCCCTCTGCTTCCTGAAGCAGAACAAGCTTCAACGAGCAGCATGGCAGGTGGAACTCATTGGGACTGCAAGTTAGCTGCACTTTCTCAGGCTAGCTTACCTCAGGGTGATTGAACATACCACCCTAATTTGCTTGGAGGAAGAACAGCCTGACTAGTTGTGAGAGCCCAGCTGATTGCTCCCAATAAGCAGATTTTGTAGAGTTAAAATCTCTTTACTGAAAGATCAACGAAGCTAGTATCTCAGGGTCCTTGCTATGACTAATGCTCCAGGGATCCATTACCCCTTATCAGTCCTGTTTAGGTGCGAAAAACCATTCAGATGTTTTTCCTCCTGGTGTGTTGGAAACAAAAGCCAGTCCCCTTGCACCTCCGGCCTTCAAGGCCAGGAGGTGATAGCACATTCCCAACATTTTGGATGGCCTGATGGCTGGAACTCCCTGAGGCCTAAATCAGCTACCTTCCCCATTAGCCTAATCAATGATAAAGGATCAAAGACATGCAAGGAAGGGTACATGAGATCAAAAGGATGAATACATTGCAACAAGGGGATACAATAACAGAAAAGGTTCATGCTACCTTGTAGAAAATAAATGGCACTAATAGCTTTGGCACTAGTCCTCCTTTCTTGCCAAATGGTTGAACAGTTTCAGATAAGAGGCAATTAACCAAACAGAGATAAATGCTAATGGCAGTTTAACAGAGCCTGCTTGTTGGAAACTTTCAGATAACAGTTGGACTCCGCTTCCAGGACCAAAGGGGCTGCTTGATCACAGGGCCACACCCCAGGGCAAACATGGGAATAACCGAGCTGCATTTCAGACAAAAACCTGGCTATTGTTCTAACATGCATATTTATTTATCTAGCACATTTATTCTTTCCACAGTGTTCTCAGTGAGCCTGTAGCTTTACAGGATACAAGAAAGCCAGTCCCTAATCCCAAAGAGCTTTCAGTCTAGAAAAGGGAGACCTCAAAGGGAGGGGAGGGCGGTGAAGAGGAAGAAGCTATTTTTATTTCACTATCCATCATTATTAACGGCATCTCTATAATGCTAGGGGCCTTGAACAGCCCATATTAAGTGTTCTTGTCCTGGCAACCATGGGCCTCTCACAGCTTATATTGTGTGCCATACACATTAGAGGAAGCAAGGACTTGGTGACCGGTTGGATGGAATCAAATAGAGACCATAGTCACAGAAAGGTGAAAGGACATTTGGGATTTATAACCATCTCTCTTTCTGCAAAAGTGATGGACTAGTTGGGATAACCCGTAATTGCAGGCTTCTAAGTCTTATCTTGCCCTGAAATGTTCTGATGGACTTAGGGATCCACAGCTGCAGCTCTGTATCTCCTGCCCCCCTCCTCCCCGTGACAGCCTGAAGTGAGACACATTGACCATTTACGCACTGGAGGTTTCATGCTAGGCTGCAGGCTGGAGTTTTAGTCGTGGCAGGTTGTCCCACCTCTTCCTGCACCCACATGGGGGAGCATTTGGCCTGGTGCACCTCATCTTCCCCCTATTGGTGCTCCTGCATGGGAGCTTGGGCAGTGAAGTTCCCAGTGCATAAACGGTCTTTCAGAGGCAACTGAGAAGACTGACATTTGGTATCAACCTGGTGTGCTAGGGCCCAGCACACCAGTGAGCTGGCCAGTATAAAGTAGGTTGGAACACAGCTGGAGGGACACTGGTAGGAATCTGCAGCTGAGCATGCCATCGCAGTCATTTGCCTACAAGGTTGCATATAGTTTGCAGAAAAAATAAATACCGAGGCCATCCATTTGCCAGGTCCTTTGTAGAGAAAGTTGCTTTTCTGTGAGCCAATCTAGATGCCAGTTCAAGGCAGCAAGTACGTACCAGGTGAGAAGGGCATTTTAGGTTTGCTCACCTTGACCAATGCAAACGGATTGCTAGGAACTGGGAAAGCAGCCAACATTTGGAAACCAGTTTCTCGTCCATCACAGGTCGAGTTGTAAAATGTCTGAAAACTGAGGCCATGGGGAGAACAGGTTTAATTTTTTGCCTTTAATAAAATGCCAGATGTTTTGCAGAAAATTAGAACATGCATTTCAGGTGGTTTGCTGAGTCAGTCTGTAGTAGTAGCACAAATTCAAATGAAGTAGAACAGCAAAATATCCAAAGGTATAAGTTTTTAGGAGTCAAAGCTCTCATTGTCAGATATGAAGAATTTTAGAATATACACAGTACAAAAACTCCCCTCCCTTCCTATTTTCCTTGGGCCACCTCATCTCTAATCATGGCTAACCCTACCAGAAGCTGAAAGAACCTTTGTCTATGATATTCAGCCTCTCTTTACCAGTGAATAGTTTCCCTCGTGTATCTGAACAGGCAATGGTTGATCTACTTTGGGGAGGAAACTCTCCTTAGAGAAGGATGGTTGGTTACTTATTGGAAAAGGCCTCCATTTTGCAACATGGTGATTGTGTCTAAAATGAAGACTTTGTTGCCCCCATGGATGACCTGTGGAGGAGGAGTGTAGTCTATTTGATATGGACAGTGAAGGTATCTTACTGGCCCATTTTCAGGCATTTCCACCAGTGGCTCTCCAATGATGTCAACTTGTTCAACTTGGCATAAAGTTTTCATCAGCAATGCCAAGTCATTATTTTATTAGATTTATTTTTTATTTATAATGACATTTGTATGCCGCTGCTCTCAGACCTGCATTTTGGATTTATTATGTAGGGCAGTGGCCCCCAAACTTTTTATCACTGGGGACCGGTCAATGCTTGACAATTTTACTGAGGCCCAGGGGGGGTAGTCTTTTGCTGAGGGACATCACTGCTGGCACCTGAGCCCCTGCTCCACTTGCTTTCCCGCTGGTGCCCCTGACTTCTCGCCACCCACTGGGGGGCGCTGCCAGCAGCAACTGCGCAGTGCCACCCCGAGTGGGAGCCCCAGCCATGGCAGCCGCCGGAGATCACCAAAGGTGAGCCAGTGGCAGAATGGCAGGGCAGCCTCTGAGGCAGCAGCTGGGGAGGAGGACAAAGAGGAGCCGCGGCCCGGTACCGACAGATCTATGGACCGGTATTGGTCCCCGGACTGGGGGTTGGGGACCACTGATGTAGGGTACCACAAGGGACTCTTTGCAGTGCTGCCGAAGTCCACCGAATAAGTTCTTTGGGAGCTTTGGATTCGGCAATTTTTAACATGTTGGTGACACCAAACTGTTTCATTAAAAACAAGCAGCTGGAAGCAGCCGTTTCTGCTGAATCAGCATTTGGATGTGGTGGTAAGGGAGAACAATTAGAACTCAGTCCTGACTAAAGAGAGTGGTGCTGATAGGAAATGTCTAGATTCTGAAAGGTTTGGTTCCAGATGATCCTCTGACTAAGAACCTTGGGATGCTCTTGGACTTGGTCTTGCCCTGAAAGATGCAATAAGCTACTTTTTACCCAGTCTGTGGGTAAATGTGTCACACAATGGTTTGAGGGATAGGGAAAAAGTCAACCCCATCAGGTCCAAAGGACAACAGAAGGCATGCTTCAAAACTGCTATTGTCTTCTCTGTGCTATGCCAGCATCACAGCACTGTAAACCATCCTAAGCCACAAGGGAGGGCGGTATAGAAGTGTTTGAATGAATGAATGAATGAATGAATGAATGAATGAATGAATGAATGAATGAAGCAGCTGAAAAGCAATGACAGCCCTGCATGCTCCCCTCATGAAGATTCGATATCCCCCTAGATGCAGAAATGCCTCTTGGGTTTAAGGGCTGCACATGTCTATACCATGCACACCTTGTCTTTAAAAGCATTTTACTCATTCAAAAAAGAAAAGAAATATTTCATGGGAGGTTTTTTCAGTACTCCCCCAAATTTTGAATGTTTCCATTGGAAAACCAGGGGCGGGAAGGCCTCAGGGGGGAAAAGGGGGGAAAGGTGTGTTTTTTTTCTCCTCTTGGGGGTTGTGGGTATTGTGTTGTTTTTAAACACATCTGCATTGTCTTCCAATCTGCCTCTGCATTCAACTCAGGTGCCGGTTCTTACCTTGAAAGCCCTTCACAACCTGAGAGCCACATACCTCATTGTTATTCTTCTACGCGGTTGTTGGGTTGGTCCATTTCAGAGGGTTTATGATTAACTGTTAGCAATTCCTTTTCAGCTGGACATTCTATATGGTGTTTTAATCTGTTAAGGTGCTTCATCTATATTTGTTTGGTTTAAATCTACAACCAGTTATTCTTACGGAGCAATGTTCTAAAAATGATTACATGCCTGCCCTTCAGAATGGCAGGATATATTCTTGCTTGTAAACTTCTCCTTCTCTTTTTCCCCTTCCGTTAAGGACGATGACCTCCAGAGAAAAGACAGTTCTGTTGTGGATCTTCTATCTTGCACTCTTCTCGGTGGTAGTTGTTGTTTACTTGGACTGGTAAGAAATCAAGATTGATGCATTCAAGACTCTTTTTAATTTTTTCATTAAAACAAACAACAAAAGGAAATATAAAATACAAGAATACAGAAAATACACAATTCTTTTCCCTTTGACAACCATGGATATGGACATCCTCTGTCACCACAGGACCATTATGGCATCAATTCAGTCTATCCTGGGGGTTGCCTGTTCTGGGTTGGGAAATACCTGGAGATTTGGGGGGTGGAGTCTGAAAAGGGTGGAGCTTGGAAAGAGGAGGGATTTCAGTGGGGTTTAGCGCCATAGAATCCGCCTTCCAAAGTGGCCATTTTCTCCAGGGGAACTTATCTCTGTTAACTAGAGCTCAGTTGTAATCCCAGGAGATCTCCAGCTACCACCTGGAGGTGGCAACCCTAGTGTATTGTATTGCTAGTTCCATCCTCTATAAAGTCTTCGACCGTAGTATGTTTAATTGTAACGCTAGTAGCATGTCTGATGATACATCTCCATTTCAAGTAATCTATGTCATTGCCCCAAGTTTTTGGCTGGCTTATGTTGAAGTTTGGATCAGGCTTCAGTGCCATATTCAATAAAATTGTATACATACTGTCATTAGAGATATTTTCTAATTAATATACTATTGTGCCCTGCAGGGAATCAGCCACACAACTCTCCTATTTGTATGCCTGTCAGATAGCAGCCTATTATTTGCTCCATTCTGGATTTCAAGGCCTGTTCAAGGATCCCAACTTCCTTGGGAACAACTGCTCAAACAGGTTCTCCCCATCCCTAAATGTTAGCAAATAAACTCTTCTTCAGATGGGCTAGAAGCCTGAGCTGTGAGTCAGCAAGGACACAAAGTTCAAACCTTCATTCATTCACTGTAGGGATTATTTGGAATGTCTCCTCCCTGCCCTTTTAACCCCCCATTTCCTGGTTCAGCGTTGCTTTTGGCCTGGTGCATGCTGAACCCAGGATTTCACGTCATTTCCGCTTTGTTGCAACAAATCCCACTCCCCATTTATACATGCAAAACATTTGCATACATGATACCCTCCAGCGTACACCCACAATACAAATGAAGCAATACTAAAAAGCTAGAAGCTAGAAAGTAAAACTGTTAACAAAAACAAAGATAAGTACAAAAATACAAAACAGGGAATTCATCACTATGTACTGGTTAGGCTTAGATCATCTGCTTTCTTAGCCTCAGTGGCCTCCCCTGCAACACAGGAGGGGGAATTATAGAGACCTTTCTGTTGATCTCAAGGTATCCTGGACAATAATGTGGGGAAGCATTTTGAGCTCTCAAGGTGTACTACTGAAATTCTTATTTCAGTAGAATCAGTATGGTACAGTGGTTAAGAGCGGCAACCTCGAATCTGGAGAACCAGGTTTGATCCCCCACTCCTCCACATGCAGCCAGCTGGGTGACCTTGGGCCACTGACAGTTCTCTTATAGCTCTCTCAGCCCTACGTACCTAACAGGGCATCTGTCGTGGGGAGGGGGAGGGGAAGGTATTTGTTAGCTGCTTTGAGACTCCTTTGGGGGAGTGAAAAGTAGGGTATAAAAGTAGGGTATAAAAAACCAGCTCTTCTTATTCTACCTGGGAATATACAGGCCCTGAACAGCAGTATACATAACCGGGTGCAGAAATTCCTTTGTCTCTCAACCTAAATTAGGGCCAAAATAAATTCCCCCATACTTTCAATTAGCAATTTGAAATTTCACCCCTATGTCTAAAGATTTAACCCAGGATTCAAGTGTTCACCGGGCACCTCCATTTTGGTTTTGGCTTGAACCTAAAGTGAAGCTTCGTACCCTGTTAAACACCATTGCACGCAGTCTTCCAAATACTGCAAATCAAAGTGTTAACAGAAGTTGAAAATAAATAGATTTGGATGCCAGTATTACTGCATGCTGACTGCCAATTATGAAATAGCACTAAGCATTGACATTCAAATACTAGTAGCCAGCATGCAAAACTGGCATTCAATGTCATGCAATGACATTGCAATAGATTCCACATATTCTAGCCGTCAGAATATTGTGGACCTAAATGCCCAAGAAGGAATGTAGAGACTCTCTGGGATCAGATAAACTCATTTCAGTTCTAATTAAAGTTTGGTTCCCCAGCTGCATGAAGATACAGATACAACTAGGCATGGGTCTGCCAGCTCTCTGCAATTCCAGGAGATCTTGGTGAGCTCCAATTAGACAACTGATGGGTAGTCTAGGAGCAAAAGGCAGTTGTTGCACTGGGAAGCATGCCTGTGTCATCAGAGGTGAGCAGTTTCTCATTGGAGAGACAGCAGAGAGAGGAGGAGAGAGTTAGAACTCCCTTTCCGTGAACCCTGGTCCTAATGCCTAAGTGAGGTCCCTGCAGCTGATGCTTTGTTTGCAACACATTCTCACATCTGGAGATCCAGTCGCAGACCCACTCAGGCACTTAAGGCAGGGGTAGTCAAACTGCGGCCCTCCAGATGTCCATGGACTACAATTCCCAGGAGCCCCCTGCCAGCGAATGCTGGCAGGGGGCTCCTGGGAATTGTAGTCCATGGACATCTGGAGGGCCGCAGTTTGACTACCCCTGGCTTAAGGGATCCCACTGAGGATGGGGGTGATGTAGCCTCGAGAGGGCAGCTGCTGTTTCGGCTTGGTGTTGATGCAATGTGTAAATTGCAAGCGATTGCAACTCGCCTGTATGTAACATTGTGTTGTTTCTGTTTCAGGAGGGATGGAACATGGGAGTGGATATACCACAAGTAAGTGGCCCGCAGGATGGAGGGGAAAGGCTTTCTTTGTCATGGACAGAGGTGGGCTTGGGCTGCCCTGTCCAGCCTAGGATTTAGTCTGTTCGGCATGGGATTCCCAAAGCATCTTCGACAGGGGCTTCCCTGGTCTGCTGCCTGAGATGCTTCGGGTGGAGACTTTGTGGGGGAAAGAGTTCGCCCGAGAGACTGTCTGCAAATAGACATTTGACTTCGAAATGGGGTCACTGTGTTTAGGATTGCATTTTAATCCTGTTCCCCTCCTTGCTGTTTGTCCTCCCAAAATCCACCTCCATGGGAAGAGAAGCAGCTCAGGGCCCCCCTGTGTGATTTCTTTTTTAAGGGTACAGCGGCAGGAGGAGAAAGGCATGAAGAACCCCTCTGATCTTTACAGCTTTCAAAGGCTGCTTTTCATTTTAAAAAACGAGGGGGAAAGAGACATGACAATTCCGTGCCCCCGCTCAGCACAAAGAAGTGAGGCTGGACCCCTTGTACACAAATGCCCAGAGAGGAAAGTGGCACTAATTCTCTGTCAAGACATAAATACGCTCAGTTGAAAACTATCATTTGATCTTTCCGTTTCTCTAGGGAGCATGTCAGCTGCTTTGACTAAACATTCTATTCCAATGTACAACGCACCTTGCAACCTGTCCGGAAAGTATGCTTCCCCATTATCAGAAAAGATATTTACTATTTTAAAGAAAGGGGCAGGAGAAAATGAGATAAACCAGCCTTCCCACATAGCGAATCAATTCCGAAATCTGATCTCAACTCATTTACAATGGTCTTGTATTTGCATAAGTCTGGGTAGCAGAGTACTTTCAGCATCCACAATCTGGTCTCCATGGCTATAGTTTTCAAAACAGCCACAGTTCCAGTAATCTGTACCAGTTCTTGTTTGGGGGAGAATTGCAGCTTTGAACTTTGCAGCTGAAGTCCATGCTCATTGGTTTGGTGGGGTTTTTATGGTGGTAGGAATACAATTTAGAAAATAGGATTGTGTGTGTGTGTATAATAAATACATTACGTTGTTAAAGGATTTTAGTGTATCAGCCATTAGACACTGCAATCATATCAAAACAAGGTCATACAACATTAAAAAGAAGCAAACAGCTAGTAAATATGAGTATGCAGAAAATGATCGAATTAAAATTGGCATTTTAAAAGAAGACAATCAAGCATTAGAAGTGCTGTTTGCATAAGCTGGACCTAGTTTTTCTGGCTGCCAGTGCAAAAAGAGCCACTCTGTTGGAGACATAAGGATCTTTATCTGACAGCAGAAGGTTAAGTTCTCAGTTTTCAGTTTTTATCGTGCCCCACGACAATTGTTTACTAAATAGTTTGTTTCTCGGGTCATGGTAGAGAGGACAATCTAGGGCAGTGGTCTGCAACCTTTTTTAGGCTGCGGACCGGTGGGTGTGGGAGGGCGATCTGGCGGCCGCGCATTCGTGGCCGCACATGCACCAATGTACATGCGTGACTCGGCTGCGCATGCGTGCATTCGCGGCTGGGCTGCACATTCGCGCATGCGGCTGCGGATGGTGCAAACGGGCATGCGCGGCCTGGCCGCGCATGTGCGTTTGCACATGTGGGTGCACTTCCCTCTCCCCCCTCCTCCCACAAAAAGAATCTTGCGGCCTGCAGAGGGCCGTGGCCCGGTGGTTGGGGACCACTGGTCTAGGGCATAGAGCATGAGGTCACAGATACAAAACCAATCTGATATAGGGGAGTGATGCAATCATTATAGGATTGGCTTTGGATACAAACTGAAAAACTAAACTGGACTCCTTCAGAGCAGAACTGATTATTAACTATTGATTCAGGAATACCACAGCATGGGTCGGGAGTCTGCTGACACAGCCAGGCCATTGGTGCACCTTTTCTACTGCTGCCAAACGAGCAGCTCACCAAGCCTCAGCCCAGGGGGTCTTCCCCAGCACAGCTACCTGAAATCCTTTTAAATAGAACGTGCCGGATTCAACCTGCATCCAGTTTCCGCCTCCTTAGATGCTGGGACTTCCACAAATTAGTTCTGTTCTAGGTACTGCAACATGTTGCTTCCAAGGTTTTTGAATATCTGCTCTCTCAAATGTGCAGGAGCCTAAAGACAGCTGAGTTGAGAAATGAAACTGAGCCCTGGCTGACCATGCCCAGCTTGTTCAACCACAGGTAAGCAAAACATGCCAATAAGGACAGAAACCCATAGGCCTGAAGCGTGAATAGTCAGCTCTGTGGTAAAGCACCAGCTTTGCAAAGGGTTTCAGTGACCAGTATCTGTAGTTCCACTGTCAAGCAGGATGGACACTCCTAAGCTAGATATGTCAGCATAAGGGGCAAAGAGCAGCAGAGCCACATCTGTTGTTGTTGTCGTTGTCAAGTCATAGCCGACTCCCCATATAGTGTCTTAATTAACCCCCACTATGCCTGACATAATTGGAACTCACCCCCACACACCTGAGAGTCAGCTTGGTGTCGTGGTTAAGAACAGTGGCCTCTAATCGGGAGACCCGGGTGTGATTCTCCTCTCCTCTTTAACATGCAGCCAGCTGGGTGACCTTGGACCAGTTACAGTTCTCTCAGAGCTCTCTTGGCCCCACCTGCCTCACAGGGTGTCTGTTGTGGGGAGAGGGAGGGCAGGCGATTGTAAGCTGTTTTGAGACTCCTTCAGGTGGTAAAAAGCAGGGTCCAAAACCCCAGCTCTTCTTCTTCTTCACTGCCCGTGGGAAGGGTTGCTGACTCAGAGTCCTGTCCAACCTGTCTCTCTTCTTGCAGGGATGCCTATGCTAGTCAAGAACCAAAGGAAATATCCTTGCCCCGGTGGTTTAATCCAAGGTAAGACATATAAATTCAGAACCAAGGTACTGGGGCCTAGGGGGAGGCTTACACAGCACTGGAGGGTAATATATGAGCTTCAAAGCAGATGTACCTCAGCAGGCACCCTTATTGTACTGTAGCACAAACTATAGCTCTTGAGGGTCATTTCAGGCCAGGAAAACAGCCTGGGCTAAAGGTTTATTTGTGCTTTTAAAAAGAACCTGGGAATTCAGCTCATGGAATTGGTTTGGTGCTGGGAAACCACGTCAATAACATATTTTAGCAGCAGAGCTCCCTGTGGCCATTTCAGGACTAAAAATGGTGCAGGTGTGGCAGCTGAGGCCACCTCTTCCCATCACAATCAAAACTAGGCCCACCTCTGGGAGGCACTGAACCTCTGTGGAATAGCTTGTCATTCTATTAGTGTGGGGGAACCATGCTTGCCTGCTCTCCGACACATCAGAAATGAAAACAGGGACGTGCATGTAACACCCTGGACTTCATACCCGAGCGACTGCAAAGACTCTCCCCCCATTTGCTGAGCGCTAAAGGCTCCCTTAGAGCCTCTTGTGGCGCAGAGTGGTAAGGCAGCAGACATGCAGTCTGAAAACTCTGCCCATGAGGCTGGGAGTTCAATCCCAGCAGCCGGCTCAAAGTTGACTCAGCCTTCCATTCTTCCGAGTTCGGTAAAATGAGTACCCAGCTTGCTGGGGGGTAAACGGTAATGACTGGGGAAGGCAGTGGCAAACCACCCCGTATTGAGTCTGCCATGAAAACGCTGGAGGGCGTCATCCCAAGGGTCAGACACGACCCGGTGTTTGCACAGGGGATACCTTTACCTTTATCTTTACAGGCTCCCTTTCCCCCATTATCCACCACCACATTCCTCAGCAGCTACAGAGTATGCAATGGCAGGGCATGTGCAGAGCATGAGCCTTAGGGTTCATGCACATAGGTTTACGGACAGGCATGCTGGAGATGAGACACATCCATCTCCCATTCTTGCAAAAGGTTGGGAAGAAAGGAGGTGGAACAGCATGCTTACCCACTCTGGCCAGGATGCAACTAAACACCATGCCGCTGACCAGAAATTTGGGGGTGACACTGGCTACCTCGTTGTCTAGGGAAGTGCAGGTCACAAAGGTAGCCCGCCAGGCATTTTATCATCTCTGTCGGATGAGGCTACAACTACCCTACCTGTCTTCAGAGCACCTAGCCATGGTGATCCATGTGACGGTCACCACCAGAATTGACTTCTGTAACTTCTACATGGGCCTGCCCTTGTCCCTGGTCCAGGAATTGCAGCTGGTACAAAATGCGGCTGCTAGGGTCCCCACTGGGACATCTTGGAGAGCCCATATCCAGCCAGTGTTGAGGCAGCTGCATTAGCTACAAGTTGTAGCCCGGATCAGATTCAAGGTTTTGGTTCTGACCTTTAAGGCCCTTTGTGGTCTGTGACCCACATATCTGAAGGACCGCCCCTTGCCCTATGCCCCCCGCAGGGCTTTACGCTCTTTGGGTAGTAATTTGTTGGTGATTCTTGGCCCCCCAATAAGTTTGCCTGGCCTCAACTAGTGTCAGGGATTTTTCGATCCTGGTGGAATGAGCTCCCAGAAGAGCTGAGGGCCCTGTGGGAGCTTTCAGCATTCTGCAGGGCCTGCAAGATGGAACTCTTCCGCCAGGTCTATGGTTGAGGCTGTTGCATGGAAGATCAGATGGGTCCCCCAGAAGATATCGCCAGCGGGCTGACCATGACCACTGGCGGATTGCCAGCATTTGGAGCATTGGGAGGCAGCCTTAGTGGCTATGGGTCTGGAGATAGTTTGCCGCCAGGGTGTTTTTTAATGGGGATATTATATTTTGAATGTTTTTATGTGGCCTTTTGTTCTGTAACCTGCCGCAAGACAGTTTGCCAGCAGTGGTGGGAAATAAATTGAGCAATATACTTTTCTAATACTAAACTGTGGTTACTCCATTAAGTGGAGGGGGAATAGAAATCATAGCCAGGCTGCGACTGCAAAAAAACTTTTCCTTGCAAAAGGAGAGGCATCACACGAAGGTTTGGCCTTGCTTTTGTAGGAAATAACTTTGAGACCTGTAATAATTAAATGAGGCAGGATGAGATGCAGACTGCACAACTGGCATATCATAGTGCTGTGGTATCTGAGGAGTGTGTGTTCCACAAAGAACTCTCTTGCTCTTGTAGAACTGAAAGCATGAAACCAGGCTGTGCTCAGAAAGGTCTGGGTGGGAGCCCAACCTTTAGGCATATTTTGTTCAGGGTGTTCCTACTTTGCCTGCAAAACAAACTGCCTGAAAACAGGCTGCTAAATTAATTACAGCCAAGAATTGCTGGGGGGGAAAATATTAGAACTGAGATGCTTTCAGAACATCTGGTCACTGTTAACGTTCTGTAAGGCAAAACTGTTCATCTTCACATTTCCAGTGTCCTCTGGCAAATGTTTTACATGATACTGGACATCTGTGCCAGAGTCTTCAGGTCTGCATAGAACTTATATATTTGCCTATAGAAAACACGTGAGGCTGCCTAATGAGTCGGACCACCAGGCTTTCAAGCATCTTATTGTCATCATCTTCCCACATAAAGAACAAAAGAAGCCCCAGTATCCACAGGGTACCACCCTGGCATAAGTAACCAGAGCACAGGAAATAAGTACGAAGAATGTAGAAGCCATGGGTTTTTATTTGTATTTAGAAAAGCGCGGGGGGGGGGGTATTTAAGAAGAAGAAGAAGAGTTGGTTCTTATATGCCGCTTTTCTCTACCCGAAGGAATCTCAAAGCGGCTTACAGTCGCCTTCCCTTCCCTCTCCCCACAACACACACCCTGTGAGGTGGGTGAAGCGGAGAGAGCCCTGATATTAATGTAAAAGTCATAAAGTTATAGAGCATTCTAAAGAAATAGAAAGCAAAATGTCAAAGGGTAACCAAAAAAGGACAACAATACAAAATCTAGTGCCAGAATTAATTTCCCTCAGCCATGTGGGAATCTTCCAGGGTGTTCCCTGGACACACTGAAATTACAGAGTGCAACTCCAAGCACTTCTGCTTTAACAACTCTCTAGTTGTTATGGGATGAGCACACTGTTACCCAGTAAGGACGCTAACAAAACAGTCCTGGGCCTGTGGAAAGCGCAGGCAAAAGGCTCCAAGCGTCTGATCCCTCGAAGAAGGAGCTGAGGGGTTAAGCTGCTGAAAACCGCTCAGTCAGGACTTTAACACAGACAGGCTACCTCAGGGATTCTCCCAGCCAGGAAAAGGAGAGACTTCCTCCAGACCTGTCCAACAATTATCGAACGTCATTCTACAGCAGAGTAAACAGGGTCGCTTGCTTGTGCCAGTGAGATCAGCCAAACCAGGCCGCCCACAGGATACGCAGGAAAACCCAATGAACAAAGCGCCACGGAAATGACTGTGTGATCAAGTCTACCGAAAGAAAAAAGAAGGCAGGGGAAGAAATTGTCCCACTCATATTCTTCACAGCAAATCCAAGGGTGGGAAATTGGGGGGATGGGGATTTTAAAATTGCTCTACCCTGTCCGTTTATTTTAAGAGGGCATCTAAACCAGCCTTTCTCAGCTTTTTTGCTATTGAGAAACCCCTGAAATATTCTTCAGACCTTGAAAAACCTCAGAAGTGGCATGACGGTGCAGAATATAGTTGGGAAGCATAGCTGTGGACACAACTCATGTTGGGGATGTTATGTCAAGGGAGGGGGGGCACTCTGTGAAGACTCCAAGATTTTTTAAAATGTTGACTTGAAACCTGTGGTTAGGAAGCCTTGAAGAAGTTTGTGCCAATTCACTGTACACTTAACAAAGCCGAGCAGTTACTACAATGGTTGGCAGTGCCAACTCTAGATCTACCTCCCTCTGGTCCTTTGATGATTTCCCTCTCACTATGGAGATGAACAGACTGAGGGCCTAGAAGCTTCCCTTGCTGATTATTCTAGCCATTACTGAAGAGGTTGTCTGTAGGAGTTGGCTCCTAATACTCTTGAGTCCTGAAAAAGGGATTTCAGAATTAAGGCAGAGAGAAGGCTGGCTGGACTGTGAAATCTACCCACACCAGATTCTGGGTTTGGAGAAAGAAGTTTGCCAGCCTCCAGGTGGGACCTGGAGGTTTTCCACAGTTACAGCTGACCTCCAGATAGGCTACCGAGATTAATCCCTTTGGAGAAAATGAGGACCTTACTGAGGACCTTCCCCTCTGCAAGCCACATCCTCTCCAGATTTCCAAATCTTTAGGAATTTCCTGACCTGAATTTGGCAGGCCTGTGTGGAAAAGTTATACCTGTTGGATTTTTGCCTGTGCTACAACTGCTAAGGAAACCAAAGGCAAGCCAGTCTAATGGGTCTTCGTAACCTCTCTCTTATTTGTCAGAGCTCGCATGGATGTGCTCACCTTGACCCCTTGGGCAGCCCCCATCATCTGGGAGGGAACCGTCGAGAGATCAGTTTTAGAGGATTATTACAAGAGGAAGAAAATCACCGTCGGCTTGACCGTGTTTGCCATTGGGAAGTAAGTGCTTCTTCATCACTAACTGCAATATGGAATTTATTTATAATAAATACTTATTTAATATTTCCAATAAATACTTATTGAACTTTTAAAAAATCAAAAACAGGTTTATGATTTTTATGACAGAGGTTTCCAAACTACGTGCATTGAGCGATCTGCCTATGTTATGTATCATGTATATTAGTCATATAAATGAATTTCTTTTCTTTTCTTTCTTTGATTTATATACCGCCCTCCTGAGAATGGCTCAGGGCAGTATACAACAAAAGGAATATCAATAGCATCATTAAAATCAAGACATCAGGAAAATGCTTAAAATCACATCCCATAGCCACCAGCAGCAGCAATAGAGATATTGTTTCCAGCATAATTTCGGTTCAGTGATGTTCCCATGGGGTATTCTTTATTGGGGGCCCCATTTCCAATATAATCCCGCAGAGAGGACTCTGTTGTGATTCTGTGTGAGATTTCCAATTCTGCTCTTTCCGACTTCCCAGCAGCCTCTTCTGAAAGGAAGACAAGTCATTCTGCTGCATCTCTGTTCTGGATCAGGGCCTCTCCTGGTGCAGAGATGGCAGCAGAAGCTCTTTTGTTCTGTGCCAAATTTACTGCCCCAGGTTTACCCTTTTCACATCAGTAGGACTGCCTGGATCAGGCACAATGCTTCATAAAGGCAAGACGTAGGATTTTTCAGGGATCTTTCAGACTCTCTCACTTGAAAATTAAAGGTGGGTGCTTAAAAGCGAAAGCGTATGTGGGGGTGAATTGTGCTGGTTCTGTTTATTTTGACAAACATGAACACACCAAATGCCATCTAATATCATCTTCTGTTGCAATACACAATCTCAGAAGACTACCTGCATTTATAACATGCTTTGTGGCTGCAAAATATCAAAGTTTTGCAGTCAGTTTTGCAAAGCGGGTGCACTTAAAATTGTGCGTGAGAGAGAAGCAACGTTGAACTACAGATGTGTGTCTACAGACCCACATTTCAATGACAAGGAAGCAGCAGCATGGTCAGGTTAGAAGTGAGTATGTTCATTCAATGTATATATTTTAGACTGTAGTTTTCACAGTGGGGGAGGTGATCTGTTTCAGGGAGAAGAGCATAGCAGAGCTCTACTTCCTTAAAAAAAACCACCAAGTGGCATCTTAAATGGTCAAAATACCCCGTCACCCATTCCCTGATGAGGTGCAATCAAGCCAGGGACCTGTCTGAAGCAGACCTCCAGAACCCACTTCTTGACTGGGATTTAATTTTGGGAAGGGCTTGTGACATTTCTTCTGATCTGCCCCCAGGTACCTAGACAAATATTTGAAGAACTTCTTAATCTCAGCAAACACCTACTTCATGCCTGGCCACAACGTTATCTTCTATATCATGGTGGACAACATCTCAGGTGTGCCGCAGATTGAACTGGGTCCCCTTCGGACGCAAAAAGTCATCCAGGTAGAAAAGGAGAGTCGGTGGCAAGACATTAGCATGATGCGCATGAAAACCATTGGAGACCTCATTGAGACCCAAATCCGCCATGAAGTGGATTTCCTCTTCTGCATGGATGTCGACCAGATCTTTGAGAGCAACTACGGAGTGGAGACTCTGGACAAGTCAGTGGCCCAACTCCATGCTTGGTTTTATAAGGAACGTAGGGACTCTTTCACCTATGAGAGGAACCCCGAGTCAGCTGCATACATCCCTTATGAGGAGGGGGACTTCTATTACCATGCAGCCGTGTTTGGTGGCACCCCGGAACACATTTACAACCTCACCAGGGAATGCTATAAAGGCATCCAATATGACAAGGAGCATCACATAGAAGCTATTTGGCATGATGAAAGCCACTTAAACAAGTACTACCTCCGGAATAAGCCCAGTAAGCTGCTATCTCCAGAATACTGCTGGGACTACAAAATCGCCTGGTCCTATAACATTAGGAATATAAAGTTATCTTGGATGCCCAAAAAATATGAAGAAGTCAGGAGTAACTAACTCAGTAACATTCCAGAAAGCAAAAGGTGTTGGCTGGTCACTCTGCACACAGAACATGTTCCTCTGGCAGCTGAAGAAAAGGGAAAGTATTTTAATAAAGTGAACTGGGATGTTCCCCATCTTCCTCTCACCCACTATAGGTTTTTCTCTGAAAGGTGGCAGACATAGAAAGATAAGTTGTGAGTCAAATACCTTATTGAGTGATTCCGATTTGGGCTCAAGCATTGTGAAATGTCTTTGGGAGCTTCGAGAATATTGAGGCCTGCTCACGGTTGTGTGTTGACATCAGAAGGATTAGCTCTGGGGTATGGCAGTGAAATTTGTGGCTTGTGGCAAAGACAGCAGAAGAAGCAGACAGCAAAACTGGAAGCAGGGGGTCGGGTACGGACAGCACACATAAGGCCAAGGAGGTTGCAAGAGAGCCAGCGTGAACATCGTGAAATTTCTTGGCTGACAATGCACGCAAATTATCTGGATTTTTACTGGAAATAAAAACTGCTCCCTCACCTCTCCCTGCTCTACCCCTCCCCAGGCTCTGCTCCTAAACTTCCAGGCATTTCCCAAGCCAGAGCTGTCAGCGCAGCCAGTCCATTGCAGCCAAAACAAAACAAGTCTTGCGGCATCGTAAAGAGTAATAGATAATGTCAGAAGCACCTGTTTGGTCAGATATATGAAATGCTTCTGGTGGCAAAAATAAATTAACTCGTAGAGAGAGGTAGAAGTGTAGGGGAAGTTGGGTCAGAAGGTCCAGAATTCTAAGAGTCATCTCTTTGGGGTAGGGTGGAGAAGGGTGGGGTAGACATGTAAAAGTAAGTAAATAAATAAATATTAAAGCATAGAGCGCAGATGAAAACCAGAGTCAAAGATCCAGCCAGAGTGGGAAAGGAGTGGATCATGCCTGGGGCCCCAAACTTGCATGTGAACGTTTCTTCTTCTGAGTGTATGGTGATCCTCTATTGAAAACTCAGACATCAACCAGCTCTAAAGGTCATCTCTTTGGCCCATTATGCACGGAGTGGAAGGTCCGCATTCAGGGTGGAATGGCGGCGAGTAAAATCACCAATTATGCACGCTGCAGGTGGCAACCGGGCGCAGATTCAACATATGCTGCCGAAAAAGCCGCGTTAGCGAGATGCGAAAGAAGGTGGAGCTTCCCGGGACCAGGGTGCAACCAGAAACGGCTCCGGAGTAGCTGCATGCATAATCGGATACTCTGGGTTTTGCCGCCGTTGCGTTCTGTCCTGTGCATAAGCAGTTTGCTTCGCTTCTTCCTCCTCTGCGTTCTCCATGCCGCCGTTTCAGCGGCCGTGCATAATAGGCCATAGTGGGCACCAAAAGAAGGAAAACAGACTCCAGGGACTTTCAAAGGGCAGGCAGCTTCAACACCAATGTTGTGTTTGATGCTTTAGAACAGACCCAGAGGCAGGAGAGAAGGAACTAGAGTGGCTCCAAACCTATCAAGTATGCACTATCTGCTTACAGTAAAGGTTTGGGTGGTTCCTAGGTGTCCTGACCACAGGCATTGCCTTGGGGATTTCTGAGCAACTTGCAGCTGGATGCCAATTTCAACATCCTGTCCTGTTTTCTAAAGCAGCTTTCTCCTCCTGAAGGGCACTTGTGACATGGCTTTGTGAAAGCCTGGTAGCATCTCAGAAGTCAGAGGGGCATTGAGCAAGGCTCCAAGTAGAAGCTGAGCCTGAAACAGGCTGGGGGAGGGCAGGGGGAACATATGCAAATATGCACAGGCCAGATCAGTCAGGCTGCCTCTTGTTTTAGAACTGGGTTCCTTGTGAAACTGCCTTGTAACGATTCAGTGCGGCATGCCCGAAACTTTTCACCTTCTAGCCAAGTTGCTATAACTGGAAATGGCAGGAATTGGACTTGGGACCTTCAGCATACAAAATGTATGCTTACTGAATTACAGCCCTCTCTGTGTCAGGCTCTTTTTGTTATAAGGCTGAATATACAGAGCCCTGAGTTATTAAATGTAAAACGTCTGAATGTCTGCTGTTCAGGACAGCTAAAAGTACATGGCCGTTTCTGTTCTGCCTTGTCCATGAACTTCTAAAAGCATCCATCATGTTTTTAGACTGGGTGAGGTTTAGTGAGGTTTAGTGAGTACAGCAAAAACTCTTTTTATATTCTTAAAAGGAGTCCAAAGCATCAGGTGCATGCTTTGCATATGGAATAACAGAAGGAAGGCAGTCCCAGTGGTGCACCTAGTCTTGCCCCATTCAGTTCAGCCAATTTTAGATGGCTACGCATTTTCCACTGTGATCTCTCTCCTACAGATTTGATCTCTACTCAGTGAAGTGGGCTAGATGATCTGCTCACTTTCATGTGCAGACTTGGCTGTAGTCACAGAAAAATCTATGTTGTGATCTCCCCCCCACCCCCAATCCAACCCAGTTAATCTTGCTTCTCAGCATTGGAGCCAATTCCTAGCCATCACAACTGCTTCTGTTCCCCTTGTGGCAATGTTCTACAAGTCACCATGAAGTTGGCCAAAACTTTTGAGTTCTTCCACCTGGACCTCTTGCCCATTGCCTGCTTGTAAGGTGGTGAACCGTCTACTAATCAGGGGTAGTCAAACTGCGGCCCTCCAGATGTCCATGGACTACAATTCCCATGAGTGAATGCTGGCAGGCGCTCATGGGAATTGTAGTCCATGGACATCTGGAGGGCCGCAGTTTGACTACCCCTGGCCTACTTGCTGAGCTGACTAACTATCAGGGTAACCTTTCCCTGAACCCCTTCTGCCCCTTTTGGACTTATATTCCACAGGTCAGGCCAGCTCTTTGTAAGATTCACTGAGCCAAAGTCAGCCCACCAGCCATGTTGATGCTTGGTAGCCCCGTTGCAGTTCCAGGATGATTCTCAGGACCCTGGTAGGTTTCATGGATATGGTGGGTCCATGTTTGGTGGGATGTGTTTGGTTTGGTGAGTGTCAACACACTGTACCAACTTCTTGTGGCCCAGTTCTTCTAGGCCACAGCAGCAGCTCATTCTTTCATCTCTGTCGTGGAAGATCAGCACGGTGCCTTGACTGTTCTTGACCCAAGGACACCTCCTCCCCAAAGCACTTCAGGAAATGCCACCAATCCCTGTCTTGGAAGGAAAAATACTCATTAAATGAGATTTCAGAACTTCCTAAGTGGACACACGCAGTTCTTGGTGGAAGAAATGTTTTTTTGTTAATTTATTATTCCTTTTTGTAAATATCACAAAGATAATAAACCAATCCTAATTTTGGCAAGAACCTTTGCATCTGTGTGTAGATGGCATTCTATGTATTGCATTTCTGTGTTAACTCTTGCATGAGTGTTTTGGTTTGTTCGGGTTTCTGGATAGCTCAAAGCATCTTGGTGCATCGTTAGAACATCCAGGAGGCACATCCGTCCTCCTGCTGGGATCAGCATAGGTTCAGTCCCTGAGGATGAGTGTCTTGTTTCTAAAGACCACGTTGCCATCTGCTTCTGAGGGGAGAAGGCACAGGTGGTAACTGCAGCCCATGGTGCTGTGCACCATGCCTAATAGCATTGCTGCTTTGATACCTGTTTAGATTGGGCTTTTAGTCCTCCAAGCTCTATTCTGGAGCTACCATCCTCCAAGTGGTGGCTGGAGCACTGTTATTACAACTAATTTCCAGGTGACAGAGGACAGTTCCCCCAGAGGAAATGGCTGCTTTGGAAGGTGGGCTTTCTGGCTTTACACCCCATTGAAGTCCCTCCCCTAGCCCTGCCTTCCTCAGGCTCCACCTCTAAAATCTCTGGGTATTTCCCTGCCTGGAAGTGACAACTTTACTTTCTTCGCTCCTTTTTGTTCTATTCTTTTGATCTTCTTAAGGCCTAGGGACCTCTGAGCTATTTCCACCATTCCTTTCATCACCTACTTTGAATTGGTAAGATTTCCCTCAACATGTCATCCCGCTCTGTTATACCACTCAGACCAAGTGAACGTATACAATCTAGATTCAAGTGGGTAGATCATATGGCATCATATGGTTTAATTTGGATATTATGACACAGTTTACTAATTTGCCACAATTTAATTTGCCTTATATCTCTACACTTACGATGGTTGTCCATTTATTCTGAGGAAGAATGCATGCACCCAAAAGCTTACGCCTTGAATAAATCTTTGTTGTTCCTAAAAGTGCTATTGGACTCAATTCTTGATATACAATCTAGTCTTTTGATAGCAAGGGAAGCCCCTAGAGCTGGTGAGACATGATAGAGAAGGCAGACCCAACGCAAAAGACTTAACAAATGTGTGATTACTATTTAGCCCCTTTATGCTTATTGTCAGTTTTACTTTCTGCGTTTTATCCTTGTTTGCGTCTATTGCTATGCTTGTTTAGTTCTGTTCTGTTGAGTTTGCCTCATGTAGGGAAAGGCATTTTCAGGGGGTATTTTCCCAAGAGGATAGCTAGCTTGTCAGGTGTCCAGCAAAATCTGTCCAGATTAAAATCACTTTTGAGCAGAGAACCTCTTGACTGCAGAAGGCTCTTGATAGCAATGCATGTTGACCTTCAGATCAGGATGGGGCCCAGGCAGCTGCCATTAGAACACCAAAATCTTCAGCAGCTACCTGTTAAAAATGCTGGATGTTGTTATGCTGGACCTGCCTAAGGAAACTATCCTTGAGGCTACTGAAAGGAGATCCTTATATAGGGTTAAATTCTAGGGGACATAATGGGTTGACAGGCCTTGGACGTGCAGTCTGATAGAAAACCACACAGACACCTCCATATTTGATGCAGAAAATTGGATTTTGCTCTCCTAAGCTGAACTGTGCTTGCATCGGTACTTAGCCACACTGGGAAAATACTGAAAAGTGGAACATACTTAGATGAACGACCTGAAAACTAATGTGGTGATATTTGGGACATCTGCTTGCTTCATGTATCAATGAGCATGACAGAAATAAGCCTAAGTTTGTTTGTGTATTTTTGTTCCTGGGATGTATGTGTTGCTTTCTACAGATGGTTCTGATGGAAAGATCATATGCAAGCTGCAAAACTCGGAGCTCCATCCAATGCTTAACTAGATCCTAGAGACAACGGGGGGAGGGGACTACAGAATAGTTCTCTGTTTAAAATTCCAGATGAGAAAATAAACAGAGAAATAGTTCTCTGTTTAAAATTCCAGATGAGAAAATAAACTTTCCAGAGTTCTATGTTGCAGACGCTTGTTGACCTAGTGCCTCTGTTAACTTGGATACAGAACAAGTTGCCATTCTGGAAATTGTTTAAGCTACTCCCAAACATTGTTCTTTCATGAGCTGGAAATAGCTCTTTGCCTGTCCAAATGAGAATCTGTTTTTGTTTTTCCATTGTTGGTCTAAAGTTTGACACGTGGAGGAAGGGAAAACTTCCCCAAATGGTATTTGTACAAACAAGCTTTTAAACCTCACTGGAAAAGACAGCTGGTTGAAGAGGACAACTTGTATGAAAAGTGTTTTTAGCTTCTCCCTGGAATATTTTCTAGCAAAACTATCTTCCTTTTTTGACTTCCTGTCCAATTTGCAAATGATTGGGGGTGGGGGGGGGGGAAGTGAGCTGATAAAAATGGTTTCTTCTGCCTTTGCTGCCACAATGGTCATGGGAAAGTAAGTCAAAGGATATATGATTTTAATAATACATACTTGATTTGGTTTACTGAGTAGGACATGGGTTGTCAGTCCCCAGCTGGGGCCTGAGGATCCCCCTGGTTTGGAGTCCCGCCCCCCTCCCAATTTTAGGGCTCTCAGAAATAGAGGGAACTTACCATGCATGGGGGGGGGGGTAGAAGCAGGAAGTAAATGCAATGTGTTGATGTCACTCAGAAGCTGTGCAATGTATTAATTTTTGGGCTCCTCTCTGCTCCCTGGATATGCACCCCCCCCCCATCCTTTGCCCAAAAAGAGCCCAGAAACATTTGAGACAGCTCAAGAGTACCGGTGAGTCGCCATTATTTCTCACGTTTTGCCATACAGCAGGCTTCACGCGATAATGCCCAATGTGCGGAAAAGCCCTAAGTATGCATGGTGAATTCAATGGACACAGTCCAGAGAAACTGAAACATTCCTAAGTACTGTGCATTTCAACAGAAAAGGCTAGCGATGTGCTTATCTCTCCTCACAAAATCAGTAAGCCTCAAATCCTTGGGCAAAATCATGCCTAATATACTTATATTTTCCTCTTAAAATCTCCGAAACTAGCTGTGACAGACCCCCCCCCATTCACTTCCCCACTCTGAGGTAAATTTCCCCTCCCAAGTTAAATGCATTTTCCCCTGAGCAGCGTGGTTTCTTTGTTATAAAATGAAACTGGGTGCCCTACCCTGTCAGTGACACATCTTTTGGCTTTACTCAGTTCTGGAACTTTTGGGGAAGGTAGGAGGGGCCCGCTTTTCTTTAACCTTCATCAGAATGTCATGGAGGGTTTGTTAACAACCAACAAACAAAATATTTTAATTTATAAAGAAGAAATGAGTAGTTGGAAGGAGGAGACTGAGCTTTTAAAAACAAGTCAATTTGTTTTACAGTTTAAAAATTATTTGTTAGAGTCTTTGAGATGTTTCTTTTTCTTAGTTCTTTTCTTAGCACGGAGAGGTTGTAGCCACTGTGTCTATTCAAAACATGTTTTGTTTTGTTTTTATCTTTGTGAGTTCCTCTGAACTCCCCTGATTTCTGTAGGCAAATACCCTCCTGCTAGTATCCCCACATTCCAGTTCGGGGAGCAGGATTAGACTTCTGCCATCCTGGCCAAGAGAAAATCTTTAAGAGAAATCCTTGCTGTTCAAAGCTTGGTAAAATTTAAACTGATGTGGTTCACTTTCAGGATATGAGGATGAAATCAGTAGGTAGGAAGTGAGCCACATGAAACCGATGAGCAGTGCAAACTCAGTGGCCATAAGTGGGCAAACACAGAATACATTCAAATAATTAACTAGAGTGTTCTGTGAAAATAGTCTCAGTTGAGATCAGGAAATAAACCATCCCCCCGCAAGCAGAGTTGCATTCTGTAAGGTTTACTGCAACAGTAAGATTCCCAAATAAAAACAAAAACTAGCTACCTTGTAAGACTTCCAGTAGCTGAGATAACGACAAAAAAGGCAGAGAAAGGAATGAGAAGGAAAGCTTTCAAGAGACACGATGTTATGTTTGCTATGCATTAAGGTGGAGCCTTTCTCAACTTTTTTTTACCATTGACAAAACCCTGAAACATTCTTCAGTCTTCGAGAACCCCCTGGGAGTTGCATGATCATGCAGAATTTGGTTGGGAAGCACAGCTGTGTACACACATACCTGGGGCCCCTCCCCATCCCATCCCCTCCAGACCCATCATTGGCCATTTTGGGAGGGTTGGGTCAACGTTTAACAAATTTATAAAATATATTAAAAATTAATTAACTCCCACCCATTCAGGAAACCCTTCCAGGGTTGTCAAGAAACCACAGGCTTCCACGAAGCCCTGGTTGAGAAGGCCTGCTTTAGAGTATCTGTAAAACCTTACTGGATTTCTGGAATTAGCTTACAATCAACTTTCACTGCTATACAGGATATACCTTTCTGTATACAAGGATGTTCTGGAGAGATTTTTACCCTGCCTACAATGGAGGACATTCAGCTCTTTCTCTCCTGTATTGCTAACCACTGCGAGCCAGCTTGCTGGGAGCAGTGGTCCATAAATTGAATATAATAACAACAACAACAACAACAACAACAAAACAAATCAGGAATAGGTGAGCAAGTCAGATCAGTCACCGTTTTTCAGCCTTTGGTTGTCAGCTTCTGAGCCATGTTGTTTCCCAAGTTATAAGAGTACCTTGTGTACTTCATGTCTTGTGCAGGAGAATTTTCCAGCAGATTGTGCCCATTAATTTTATTTTTCAGCCTGAGGACTCACTCTTTTCCCTTTAGGCTAGCTGGTGACTCCCCAAATTAAATGAAGGCCTGTTGATGACTTGATGGTCATGGCAATGGGGGACCAGCTATAGATAGATAGATAGATAGATAGATAGATAGATAGATAGATAGATAGATAGATAGATAGATAGATAGATAGATAGATAGATAGATAGATAGATAGATAGATAGATAGATAGATAGATAGATAGATAGATAGATAGATAGATAGATAGATATAATTCCATTCAAAATGCCACCCAACAAAAGGAATAAATGCTCCTTGATCCCATTCAAAATATCTTAACCATAAATATCCAAAGCTTAGAAAATACCTCTAAAAGGTCAACCTCAGGATAGTTACCAAATTTATATCACAATTTAAAATATTTTGGATCCACATTTTTACTATTCTGCTCTGCAGTTTATTTTTATATTAGTTGATTTGTAAACCTTTATTCAAGAGCTGGGGAAAGAAAGACTTTAAATGCATACATAATAATGAATGCTGAACAATGCCATCAACTGCTCTCTTAGAAATTTGGTTCAAACTTCAAACAAACTAACCAGTCTTAGAACTGTTTTGTTTTGTTTTTTGCTGATATTTTAAAATGATGAATACTTGCTCATATTACCTGTATATAAAGGCTTCTTGGTTGATAGTTGAGTCACTTCATGCATGCTTCAACTGGAAACCCTCATGGAAACTGGAAATCAAGAAGAGGACCGAGCTATTTACCACTTACCGAAATCTTCCCGGTGGTCATGCTTTATCTCCTTAAAAATTAAAGCAGAAACACAACATTGCAAACCTCTGGCAAACCAGATTCTTCCAACAGATGGAGCTCTTATACTGCTAGGAAATCTTTCATAGCTTCATTTCACCTTAAAATCAGCACCAAGACTGGGAACTTTATGTGTATCAGCTTCTAGTCTTTCACATCCTGATGACCTGTGTCACCCTTTTCTCCTGGTTAAAAGTGAAGGAAAAGAGGAAATAATTAGCAATACTCTGCAGAGAGACTCAAAATCAAGGGAGTCTTAGGAAGTCAGCTATCTGATGGAGGAAATTGGGCCACTGAGAGTGATTTGTTGTTGTCCACTATACTTACTCCCTTTTAAAAATAAATGTTTAAAAGTGAACATATTTCTTCAGAATGTAGGCAATGCATAATGTGGAGACTGAAGCTCTCTCTTCCTGATCTTCACACCTGGCACTTTCTCCTAACAACCTACATGATGCCAACTCTTCTTTCAACTCTAAATACTAGAAACATTTATTTCGGTCAACAACCAGTACAAAATACAAAACAGTAAAACACTATATTGGATTGATTAAAATTTCCAAAATACTTCATGTATTCAATAAATCCGTCCTAACCCTTGTACATATTTAGCCAGGCACTTCTACATTTAATTGCTAGTCTTGCATATTTGCCAATAATATAGGATAAATTCTTATTTTTATCCAAAAGGAGTTCCTTTAATTTGCCTTGTCTTGAAGTAGCCCTTAAGTCAGTAAAGATGGAAAACAGTCGTTCCTGACGCAATTGATTATAAATACAGCAATCAAAAATCACATGCTCTGTGTTCTCAATGTTACCGTCCTGGCATAAGCAAGCTCGTTCCTGGGGTGGAAGCTTATAATATATATATAATATTTAAAATATAATATTTTCCCTCTACCCATGCTGAAGGGAGAGCTTCTTTCAACTCAACTTTCTCCAAAATGCCTTTGGATCAATCAATGTCTTAACCAACGCCTCTAAATTGAAATTGAATCTAAATCCATGTAATCTCACATTCACATTCTCTGAGCGATTTCACTCTGCTGTAGACAGTTAGCTGCTCGGGAAAGGGGTCTATATTTTTTTGCTATGATTCTCTTTGTTGGTGCTGGTATTTTTTGTTCTCCACAAAATCCTGCTAATTGAATAATTTCTGGCACTGGCTACATTCACTAACTGTCTAACACTTTAACTTGCTTTTATGGCAATTCTGTTTCCACAATAGAAGTCATGTATGGAACAAGTAAAGTTAGAACCATTGCCTACCCTAAACCCTCTTTATCCATTCCTGTTTCCTTTATCTGTATTTTTCACATGTTACCTTTTGTCCCAGCTGGTCCTATTTTTCCTGGGATGTTTTAAGGCTTGATCTCTCCTATTTAAAAGGAAGCATCATTTAAACATCACAGAATGAAGCCAGTAAAGCTACACATGGAAAGTCTTATTACAGAATTAAGTTTTTAGTATAGAATTTTGCTGCCTTGTAGAATTCATCACCAATTTAAGCAACTCTCATTTTTCAACTCCTTTAAAAGTCCAGAAGAATAGCCACTAGTTCATACCCTCCAGCCTGGGAGAATGCTGCCTTGCCCTGAGCCAAAGCTGGTATAACAAAAAAGGAAATAATTAAAAATGCAAAGAGAAATCTTCATTGGGGCAAAAACTCTTCAAAATCAAGATGAACTCACCAAAACCAGTTGTATATCACATCAAAATATTCAAATGGCACTTAACAGAGAAACTACAATTGTTTCTAAGGAATAAAGAAAAAAAATACCCATTAAGGTCTATCAAGGACATATAAGCTGTTCATTATATAACTATTTTCCTGCTACAATAATAACCTAGCAGATGTTTTCACCTATTGTATAATTTGGTAGATGTCATCAATCAATGAATTTTTAAATACAGTGTTTTTGCTTATTTTATCTACTTATGTAAAAATTCCCCTTTGTATAAGTTCATTAATAGATTTAAATAACTGAACTGAAGGCAGTACATACCAAAACGTTTTCTGTTCTTTTTTTTTCCCAAGCAAATTCTGCTATTAAATATTTTCATTGAAGGAAGGAACTGTACAAGTCTGTTAACTGAGCCAAAGCCAGCCTTCCTTCCTATTTCCAAGGACTGTCCTGTTTCCAGATAAAAGAACTTTAAAAACACAAATGAAATATAAATAATCCCCCCCCCCAGTCATTAGATCATAAGAACAAAACAGCATAAGGAGAGCCCTGCTGGATCAGCCCAGTGGTCCATCCAGTCCAGCATCCTGTTTCATCCACTTCCCAAACGAGCTGCAAAGGGAACACAGGCCATGCCCTGAGCAAACAAATACCAAAGGTCCGTGTGAACTTGGCTACCTAACTAAATAATGTAGACAGATAATGTATTTGTGAGCAAGAATTATAATTAATGTCACAAAGAGATTGTTACAAGGACAAGCATTATGACTCCCAAGCCAACAAAACATGATAAACAGATGATGCTAATATAAGCAGTCAAGAGAAGAAGAGAAAAAAAAAATCACAGGATGTTGACACAGCAACAAAAGCTTGCCAGTATTAGATAAATACAAGAATGTCTAATCTTCTCATAATAAGATAGCATTCAAGGAGATGCCCAAATGCATTTCACCCCACTTCCGGCTTCTCCAAGGGGCAGAAAGGTGCTGTGTAAATCTGTGTCAAAAAGACTCTTACTGCTGTTGAGAGACACCACTAATGAATGTAGAGAAGATGACTAGTTCTTCAGAATTAAACAGGGAAAATGGCTTTTCTGTGGAGGAACTTTGGCATGGTGAGGTTTTTTCCCATAGAAAGGTCATTTTCTCTGTTTAATTCCACAAAGAAAACCATAATGTCTCTGTTTATTTTGCTGTTTTGGTGTGGTGTGACTCGGCAAGGAAAATGGCACCTGCAAGTGGTTGACAGCAGGGAAATAGTGCTGTTGTGTGTGGGGGGGGAGGGGGGCTTTCTAGATAATGCACTTGTGCCATGTTCTTTCTCAAAAGACTGGAGCAAAGGTAGGCAAAACTGTGGCCCTCCAGATGTCCATGGACTGGCGTAAAGCAGGGTTAGGAAAGAGTTAATCAAGGCAAGGAAAAACTAGAAAGAAGCCCATTGAAGCACAACATCATGAGGACGTGACATTTGCCTTCAGAATACCCTGCGAGTGATAAGGCTACTCAACTGGCTGCTGCTGGAAACTGGATGCAGGACTAGACTGTCATCGCTCTGGTCCTGCAAAGTGATTTGTTTTGTTGAAAGGCTCAGGAGAGGGTCAGGAGGGGATTTGCAGTGGAAGAGTCAAAATGGCGCAAACCCCGATGGTCACCTGTCTACACTAGCAGCTCCAAAGAAAACATGCTTCCTGGTCACCACAGGCGAAGGATGCCATGTTAGAGAACATGCTCACCCTCACAGGGCTGTGATTTAGGGGTTGCCCAGCAACTTGTGCCAGGCTCTCCCTCTCCCCTCCACCCAGTTTAGAAATTGGCTAACTTTGTTTCTCTGGATCCAATAATCCCTACTGGAACAACTCCCCCCCCCCCCCATGTTCTCTACACCATGGTATAAGCCAACCAGTTCTTTCTCTGCTTCTAAACCAGTGTGTGCTAGAGAAGGCATCTTCACTGATGATGGTGATGATGATGATGATGATGATGATGATATTATCCGTTCAGTCGTGTCCATCCCTCGGCGATTCTATAGGATAGTCTTCGCCATGCAACCCTATCTCTGACTGCTTCTTTTAGTTGGTTCATGCTCATCCCTGAGTAGGCTTTGATTGTGTCAATCCTGGGGATCCTTTGGCGACCATGTTTCCTTTTGCCGCTGACCATGCTGAGCATTAATGATCTTTCTAGTGAGTTTGATCGCATGATGTGTCCAAAGTAAGTGAGCTTTAGCTGCAATATCTCCCCTTCTAATGACATAGTTTGTTTGTCATTAGCCGGCACTTTGTATTAAGGCTGATATCCTTACTCTTCCGTATTCGGTTCATGCCTAACATTGCGTTCTGGCCCAGTGTTATTCGCCGTTTGATTTCACAGCTGCATCCACCACTTTGATTGATCATCACTGAGCCAGTGAACAACTGAGCTTAGCTTGCTCTGCACAGGAACACCCTCTCCTTTCAGTCCCTTCACTTCACTAAGTCAGGCCTGCGCAATGCATGATCCACAAAGGTCGACATACCCCATCTCCCTCTCTGGGGCTTAGCAACCATTTCTTGTTCTTGCAGTTTGAGGTTAGCCACAAACACAGGAGGATCATCAAGCCCTCTGGAGAGTCATCCTATGGCTGGAAGCTTTGATTTTGGCAGCACCCAGCAGAGCTCATGTAGCCCTCTTGTAGGTTCTGCTCTAACAGTGAGATTTAAAATATTCCTGGACCCCTGTGTTGGCTCTCCATGTAATTTCTGCTGCATGGACATGCAACCCCCCAGTCTCCCCGCCCCTGCCCCTGCCCTTCTGACCCAAGCTCATCTCACAAGTAGTTCCCATTCCTTGTGACTGAGATGAATATAAAATGACTCAAGACTCCAAAGCTTTAGACTGCACAGATTACAATATGTTGCTTTTATTTCACTTCATTGTAAATGTCACCAGAGTAATAAAGCAGGGTTGTTTATTTCTGCTCAGCAGGCAAACAAGAGTTATAAGTCTGGTGGATAAACTAACATGTGAAAAGGTTGGTTTTCTTGGGATTCCATCTGGTTCAAGACAATTTCATGACAGAGGCAGAAAACCTCAACTGAACTTTTTTGCCCTTGTTTAGCCGGGAACAGAAGTGCTTTCCTGTGGCAGGAACATCATTAAAACAGAGGGTTTGCAATATGTCTGCTTTGCATTCCCCAATCCTGGCAGAAATAGGAAACCATTCTCTAGTCAAATTCAGGTGAAGGGACAGCTGTCTCCCCAGCACTTCTGTCTATTCCCGTGGCCTGAATTTCATTTCTGAGCGTTTGTAGGAATAGTTGTATCCTTTCCCAGTACGCCAGTTCACACCATCAGCAAAAGAGGAATGAGAGCCCAGCCAGTACATCCCATTGAGGTTGCTATAGTGACAGCTGTTGTACCACCAGGCTCCTTTGTAAGTCACTGCACAATTATTGTTGCCAGGATCCTGCTGTCTGTCTTTGGTGGAGAAAGGCATGCTGTTGTGGCTAGTCAGTGAATCACCTGCAAATGACAGATTAAAGTCTAGTTTAGGGTAGGCTGCAGACTGCTTCACACATGCCTACAGGTAGGGGTTATGTGCATAGATCAGCTCCCAAAGAACTTGTGCATCAGCTCTGGTCCAAGGTCTTCCAATGGATATATATATATATTTATATCATATATTTAGATCCCGGTCATCTGGAGCTTGTTCACATGTGCTTGAACATTAGCTGGTTTCTCTTAATTTGATGATGGGATGATGGCAGACATTTGAACTGATTCCACACAAGAAATCCCATAATGTACAGAGCAATCTGAAAGAGCTGCTTGGAAGGGCCCAATGATCAAATACAGAAATATCTCAATGGCACTGGTGTTTTTATTCTAAAAGAAGAACTTATCACCTCTGGGACTGTGGCATTAGGGTCATGCCTTGATCAAGACCCCTTAGGAGTGTGCAAATAGTGGCTGATCAACTTAAGATCGAGGTCGTATTTCTTAGAATGAGAAAATAATAGTTAATAGATTTTCAAAAGTGTGGTACTCTTTGTGAACAGTCCATTCCTTACTGCAGATTCCGTCCAGATGCCACAAGCAAATCTGGCATGGATCTGGTTACCTTCCTTTTCCCACAATGCCAAGACTCGAGGTGGAAGTTCAGTGAATTTCAGTTAGGAGTAGAGTCCAAATCTTTGGTCCATAACTGAAGTTAGAGTCATACCCAAACTAGTGAGGATTCTCCACCTTGCTTTCATAGCTGCTTATTGTGAAAGAAAGTAAGCCTAAAAAGTCAAGGGCCAAGACTACAACTCATGGGAGCTAGCTGGAAACTTCCATCTTCAGCTATCACAGTTTTCTGCATTGAAGTAGTAAAATCAAAGGCATAATTTTAGGATGGGGAAGACTAGTATTAGCAGAAGACTTGCAAAATGTATCTTGGGGGTCTTAGCAGACCATACAAAGAACACAAGTCAACAGTGTGATGTGGTAGCAGAAAATAAAAAAGGCAATTTGAGGTGGTATCAACCGATCACATGATGTGGTACCACTTTGTTCTGCTCCAGTTAGACCTCACTTGGAGTACTGTGTTAACTTTGGGGCAACACAGTTTAAGAAGGCTGTTGACAGGTTTGTCTAGACCAGGGGTAGTCAAACTGTGGCCCTCCAGATGTCCATGGACTACAATTCCCAGAAGCCCCTGCCAGCATTCGCTGGCAGGGGCTTCTGGGAATTGTAGTCCATGGACATCTGGAGGGCCGCAGTTTGACTACCCCTGGTCTAGACGAGAGCAACAAATATTCTAAGGGGTCTGGAGACCTAATCCTATGAGGAAAGTTTGGAAGGAGCTGGCTATGTTTAGCCTGGAGATGAGAGTACTGAAAGGTTTCAAGTATTTGAAGGGATGTCATATAGAGGATGGAGTTGTTCCTCCAGAAGGCTGGACCAGAACCAATGGATTGAAATTAAATCAAAAAGAGTTTTTTGACAAAATATTGGGAAGAACTTCCTGATGGTTAGAGAGCTTCCTCGGTGTAACAACCTTCCTTGAAAGGTTCTCCTTCTTGGAAGATTTTAAGCAGAGGCTAAATGGCCATCTGACACTAACGCCAATTCTGTGAACTTAAGCAAATCATGACATAGAGGGCAGGAAGGGAAGAGTCGATGCTCAGCTCTTGTGACCCTTTCTTAGATGCCTGAGGCATGCTGATGATCACATTGGGATCAGGAAGGACTTTTTCTCCAGGTCAAATTGGCTGGGAATCCTGGAGGGTTTTGCCTTCCTCTGCACATAGAGCAGATATCACTGGGGGAATGTGTGGGAGGAGTTAATTGTGAATTTCAGAGTGGGTAGACTAGATGACCCTTGAGGTTTTTTCCAGCTCTGTTTCTACATTTCTATGCAGCAGGGCAGGGTAACAGAGAAGGAGATATGGAGCACACAAGCCTAAATTTAACCAGTTTTGTACCTGTACAGACAAACAGGTTTTTCTTGTCCATGTGACATCTGGGTGCAACCCTAAGCCTACACAGAACTGCCTTTTCCATCTTCACTTTGACTCTTCTGTGACCATCTCCACCTCGGTTTTGAAGACAACTGAGGAGACAGCTGCAACATTCCTCTTATTGTTCTCCTTCCATAATTACGGTTTTCTCTTCTGACCACAGGATCCATCCAGAAGGTCATAGAATCATAGAATCATAGAATCATAGAATTGGAAGGGATCTCATGGGTCATCTAGTCCAACCCCCAAGTCCCCAGTCACGTACCTGCAGTGCCCTCCAGGAAGGCTCCAAGTCCCAGCCTGTACTGATCGGCCTCCCCTGAAATGTTGAAGGTCTCATATCTGGCCACAGTGTGCTTGTTGTCAAAATCAGTGAGATCAATGCGCAGCTCATTCTCTCCTATCCAAAACAGAAAGGTATGACGTTGAGACAGCAAGAAGAACTCCATCAGTTCCACAGACAGTTCAAGGAGCTGGCTCAGTCATGACCTATCAAGAATCTTTGATGCAAGGTTTGCTGAAATACACATGGGATTGCTCACAGGTGCAAAATTCTGCTTGTGCGCCACACTGTTTTTCAGCAGTGCCAGTTCCAGGAAGACTGCCTCAATCCTTTGAGAACAGAGGTGTCCAACCAGGAACCGCAGAAACATCATCTTATTTTATTTTTACATAAAATCTAATTATTTAGAACATACTAACATGTCTATAGTAAAATCTGATTACCCAGATTATGTTTCAGGATGTAAGATGTTTTGTATTAAGCAGGACTGCCTCCTGTCTTCCAAAACAACAGATTCATGTGCAAGAGGAATTTTACATGAAATTCCGGAAACAAATGGGTGGAATACTGCTGAACATTCCTTGGGAACTGCTGTGACAGAGGAAAAAATTGGGAAATGTTTTAGCCTTTGTGCTCCAACCCTTCTATTGGAATGGCATCTTATGCTGTAGTTATGTCCTGGCCCATTCTGGAAGCAGTTGGCTGACCATTGTTAGCAGAGACACATTACCGAATTGCCTATAGCAAAATACACAGAAGATGGTGTGATGGGGCCAGGCACAGACCCCTTTAACAGGAGATTAGACAGATTCATGGAGACTAGATCTATTAAGCTTTGATGATTAAAGGGAACCTCCACATTCAGAGGGCCTAAACCTCTGAATCCCAGTGTCTGGAGGCCACTTCAGGAGAAGGAAGAGGAAAGAATTGTATACACACACACACACACACACACACACACACAATAGTTTCTATATATTGGACCATATTTATGATCAGGGCTCATTTTGACTCAGGCTTTCAATAAATATTACAGAACTTTTTGAAACAGCAGCCATCGTCAGCTTTTCCTGCTCCAGAGATTCAGCTGACGGGTCCTCCGTAGATAGATGGAGCATCAGGGGAAGGCCTCAGGCTCTGTGTGAGACAGGAGGCTGGACTAGATGGTCTAATGGTCTGATCAAGATGGGCTCTTATGTGCTTATAGACGGCTGCATGTGGCCCTAGCAGTGTGTATTTGGATGTAAGCATGCTAAAATTAACCCCCAAATTAATGCTTTTGGGTCAGCTTTGGGACAGCCAAAATAACTCAAAACTGCCAAAATCCCGGGAGTTCTGAAAATTTTCAGGGAGGCAAAGGAATGGGGGTAGGAGCTGGTCGACTGAGCAGCTGTTACTTTAAGTTTTAAAGGGCCAAGAATCTCCATCTAATAGTTGAGGCCTTTTTCCAAGGTCCCTTCCCCACAACAACAAAGATGGATGCTAAAACTAACAACTGATAGAAGCTATCTTGGCCTACCATTGGTAATAGTGGGTCTATTATTTCCTATGGGCTATGAAGAGTCCAAGTCTACTCCTAAGAAACAATCCACCCAGCCATTATTTCCTGTGGATGGACATCCCACAAGAAATAACAGCCCCATTTCCAGTGCTCTGTAGACTTGGCATCTGTCCACTTAACTGTCCCCATTTTGGTTGTTCTAAGCAACTATGGGCCCCCTCAGGCCAACTCCTCCTGCTGCTATGGTTTCCTTTCCCCTTCTCTTTAGTGGGTGCTCAGCTGTGGTCCTAGATCATCAAGATGAATCTCTACCATTCATGAGGCCATTTGGGATTTTTACATTTTAATTTATAAGCAAATCTGCCGAAGAACTGAGTTAAGATTGGAACAAATTCATGTCAGGATGAAGATGATGTGGACATTACCTAGCGAAGTCAAGCGGTGAATGTTTTCATTCCCCAGCCAGAATTCTGTGAGTTTGCTTCCAAATCCTCTCTTGTAAGAGTCCCAGTCCCGGTAAAAGTCCACAGAGCCATCGGACCGTCTCTGGAACACCTGCAAGGGATGAAGAGGACTTCTCTGTTTGATCTTCTCCCAGCCAAGACAGGAAATATAGCAGTGAGTAGGAGAGATGTGGTCTCAGGGGAGGAAATGAGTGTCAACAGATGCTTCCCTTGCCATGCCCACAATTGTTCTATGTAATGTTTCAGTGGTTTTTGCCACTCTCTCAGGGTTGTGAAGAATCTCAAGTCTGGGAAACTGTTAACCAATAGGTGTGAGGTAGAACCAGCCCCAGACAGTAATCTGGGTGCAGCATAATGTAGCAGTTGAAGCTTTGACACCTTACACAGTTGGCAGGGCAATAATCCAATCTGGATGTGAATGGGGCATGGACAAGTGGAGCCAAATTGAGCCTGCTCAGGAAAGGCTATAGCAAAAGTTTGGCATGCCAAAGAGGAGATCTGCACCTCCATCTGTAACTCAGGATCAAAAAGTGCCCATTATCTTTAAACCTACAAGTGAGATCCCATCCAGAACAGGCTGCTCGTTAACTTTTCGCAAGGCTGATGAGGCTTTTTAGCCATTCCTAGGAAGAAAATGAGCCAGTGTGCTCTCGCCCTCCCAAACTGAACTTACAATCCAGCCACCTCCATCTGTGTCCATGTCGCACAGCACGGTCAGAGGCTCACAGTTCCAGGGATAGATGGTGTACCAGCCACTCAGGATCACCCCCTTGGCTAAGAGCTCCTTGCAGTTCTTGGCCCCTGGATGGAAGAGGAATGCAATGTTTGTGTATGGAAATTGTACAATAAGTCACAGGTTGCAGCTTTGTGGCACAGCCAGCTGAGTATAAAGAAAGTGCCCTCTCTGATCTGTCATTGGCTCAATCAATATCGGGTAGGTGGAGGCTGGGGAGAGCAGAATATTTGTGCTGAAAGTCAACAAAGTCTGGCCAACAGAGCCAAGAGAACTGAAGTTATGGCTCAAGCCACGTCTGCTGCCCAGAGCATCCCTCACTGTACAGGACATGACGTTATAACTGTGGAAAGCATCTGGGAAAACACATACCGTGCTTGCAGTGGAGATCCTCGAGTTCTCTTTTTTCTGTGTAAAAGACACAGCAATAGAAGGAAAGCAGATCAGACTTGGAATAAACCAATAACTTCTCTGCCCTGCTGTTTCCCGCCCTGTAACTCACCACCTGGCATTTTGTCCACAAGAGGCATAAAAGTATCTAGCATATTTCCAGTCTATTTCAGGAGGGGAGAATCTCCCAGTGGACCAGGCCCATTGAGTTTGTTTTCCAGATTGATGATCCACTGTCCCCCCTCTAGGCCCACTGCTCACCTACCAAGTTGGCTAACCACTGAGGGAAGCCCAACAGGACAAAATCAACCTCTTGCTCCATTGCCTGGAAATGCCCATGGTTGCATGAGCGTGTGTGTGTGTGTTTTGTTCAGCCTCTGGCAAGCCACAGCAGAACCAGAGGACCACATGCTGTCATGCATGCCTCAGCCTCTGGGAAGTTAGCATATTTGTAGCTCAACTAATGACTGAATGAATGGGGACACTGGCATTTTAGTTCCGTGTGCTCTGGGAGTTCGGGAATTGAAATTCTCAAACTTCACAGGTCTTTGTACCGTATCGAAATGCTCCCCAGTTTCAAAATCAGATTGCCTTGCAGCAATTTGTGTGTGGAAGGCTCCACATTTGAGAAACATAAATCCAAAGGCCCCATCAGAAATAACCGTCCACTTTAGAATATAAACACAGCATTTTAAAATATGCTGCCAGCTCCTGAATATCTCCAGGGACTAAATGTATGTTCAATCTAACAAAAATGACATTCTTACTACTGTATCTCCAGGTGTACTAACAGGTCTTTTGCTAATTTTTCCCACCTGCTCTTTCTCTTTGAAGCTTTCTTGGCTGAGTCGCTCCTCCAGTGCTCTAAGCCCAAAATTGCAGTGACTACAACAGACGGAGGTATTTATTTGCCACCTACCTAATATTCCTGGGGGGCCTGTTTCTCCTTTGTCCCCTGACAATGAAAGCATAGACATAATGTTAGTTGCTCTCCACATCTCCAAGAAGCTAGAAGTCTTCCTTCAGAGGAGGAAGGACTACAGTCTTTTCAAACATTTAAAACATCCAGATTCAGGACTCCAAGGCAGCAATCATTTACATGAGTTAACAGTACAGATTTATACAAAACAAAACAAAACAAAACAAATACAATCATAAAACCACCACCTTGCCATGTAATCCAGTCATTCCTTACCTTTTGGGCCAGTCGGACCCACGTCCCCTTTCTCTCCTGGTTCAAGAGAAGGAAAAAGACAAAGGGATTAGCACAAAATGGAAGACTGGGATGCCAGCTGGAGGGTCACTCAATGCTGCCAGTTCACAGCTGTAAATTCTGTAAAAAGCTCTGGGTTGTAGATGGATTCTGCGCTATTATGGGATATCTCTCTCTCTCCTCTGTACTATCAACCAACATAGCTCCTGAGTAAACCTTTATCTACACTTTATTCAAGTTGTGATTTATTCTGTCAATACCTACCAAGGTTTCAAATTACTTATACCATCTAAATCTAACATTTTGCATGTTACCTTTCACGCCAGTAGGTCCAATTTTTCCTGGGATTCCTGGATGGCCTTTCTCTCCTACAGGGAGAAAACAAACAAGGGTAGGCATTTAAACAATAATTTCCATCCAGATACAGTCCTGAAGGTAGAATTTAGCTGCCTTAAGGTTCTGGCAGGAAAACCACCACCCCTGGTCCACACCCACAGGCACTTCCCTCCCTCTTTGGCCATATGCAAGTAAGAATTGCTAGCTTTGAGAATGAGTTTGGAAAGGGAGGGGGCAGCTCTGCAAAAGATTTTGGAAAGAGACTCTTCACCTGTCGTGCGAGAGAGAAAATCCCTTTCTTCTTCATTTCCCTTATCCATTTCTACTGCACGACTGCCATAGGATGATGAAAACCTCTCAACTCAAAAAAGCTTTTCAGTTAAATACAGAATAGCTACCTCCAAAGAACAAAGTAGGAGCTAATCCCTTCTTTTGTAGGGCTGACAAAGTCACTGTATTCTGGGCTCCCAGAGATATGAATGAATGCTAAAGCATGGTCCAAGCCAATGGTGTCACTTCCAGGTTGTGTTGGCAGTAACATGGTGGGGATGGAACTCTATGGACCTCCTCCCATTTTCCTTCTGATGCCCAACTGAGCAGTGGCAGGAAGGGGTTGGGTGTGGGTGGGAGGTGCCCGACTGAAAGGGGACACCTGGCAAGTTTGCATCTCTGTCATTGGAAAATCAGCTGCACTCCAGATTAGGATCTGGAGTTCTCCCAGAATGACAACCAATACCAAACTAAATCAGTGTCCCCAGAGGCATGCAGCAGCCCAGTCACAGAAATGGCAGTGGGCTGGAGGACAGCAGAGGCATCCAGCGGGTGCAAGGATGTCGTGGGATAGGAGCTGCTCCCCAATAACTTCTGACTGGAGCACAGGTGAGCCTGCTGACCTCAACGCCTCCACAGCAGCATGGGGCACTCCCTTACCAGGACCCACAATAATGGGTTTAAACAATGCTGAGAATGACATTGGCTAGATATCAGGATTTCACAGTCAGAGTAGTTCAGCAGTGAAATCGACTGCCTAAGGAGGTGGTGAGCTGACAGTCTTCAAGCAGCATCTGGACAGATACTTATCATGGATGCCTTAGTCTGATGCGTCATTGAGCAGGGGTTGACTTGATGGCCTGAATGGTCCTTTCCAACTGTATGATTCTATGATTCACCCCACCTGACCTCATCTGTCTGGCACACCAGAGGGGTATTCTACAGCATGGCTCTCAGTCCCAGAATCTTGGTTTTAAACAAATCCTGCATCTGTATAATGACGTACCAATTGCGCCATTAGCGCCTGGGTCACCCTTCGGCCCTGTTGCACCAGGATCCCCTGGACATCCCCGGAGGATGGTAAGTCTCTCATCTCCATGCAGGCCCACAACTTTCACCTCTGCAGAGAAATCAGGATAGTTACATCAAAGAGCAACATTCTGCCCTGAGATAAAGTAATACCATTTACACTAGAAAGGTACTCGGGTCTGACAGCAAAAGAAAAGGTGGAAAAACTTCTAAATGACGAGAACCCACAAATCACCTTGTATACTGCCAAATTCTGTGCTGCTGCCATTAAGATGTGCAAAACTGTCACAGGGAAATAACAGTTCTAAGTGTACACTTTTTTGCCTATAATTTAATGATTCTTAGTTTTAAATTCCTTCAACCAATTAATTGACGGATTTTACTTTTTTACTAGACCATTTATGCACTGGAGGTTTCATGCCATGCTGCAGGCTGGAGTTTTAGTCATGGCAGGTTGCCCCACCTCTTCCTGCAACCAAATGGGGGAGCATTTGGCCCCGTGCACCTCATCTGCCCCCGATTTGTGCTCTTGCACACAAGCTGGGACAGTGAAGTTCCCAGTGTGTAAATGGTCCTATGAAGGCTAAATGACTGCCAATAAAGTGCTGGTTGTGGTTGTTTGTTTTCGCATATCCAGCAAAGCCTGAACTCCAGAACTGTAAATCCTCATATTAAGCCACACGACAATGTGGGATTTTGACACAGACACTCCCATTGACGTCTGTAAAGCAAAGGTCAGCTCTTTTAACTCTCTACTTCTCAGGTCATAGAAGAATCCTTTGTTCTCTTGGTCACAAAATAAGAGAGTCATTCTAAAAGGACCTTGGAGACAGTGAGAAAATAAGCAGCATAATAGGGGTGGGGGGACAGCTCAATACAATATTTCTATAGAGATACACACACATACACAAATACAACACTGCATTACTGTTTTTAAAAGGGGTGTTGAATAATATTTCATTACACTGTTAAATTGGAAACTTTGGGGCCAACTGATCAAGGAAAGATACCTGGTCCAAAACTCCACATTTCCCAGATAGCCAAGGTTTACATCTGCCTAATCTTTTTCAGGATATTTAAATGATCCGACCAAGACCTGCTAGACTTTGCTAGTGGAAGGTTCCAGACCTTTTCTTCAGCTTGTTTGCATGGCAGGTTTAAACAAGTCACACTGGATTGTCAGTTCTGCCCTTGAGGGCTTAACCAAGTAGAAGATCTCATTCATTATGTCTTGTATTGACTCTTATATGAAGATATCCAAATTAAGTTGGACACAATACTGAGTACTGTCTCTGGTCCAATAATATTTATTTTGGAAGATATATTCCCTCCTGTCACCTTAAGAGTTGCCAAGTTCATTTTGTCATCCATAATAATAATTGTTATTATTTATTGCTTGGATTTATATAACCTCCCGGAAACTGGCTTGGGATGGTTTACAACATATTAGGGAAAGGCTGGACCCTAGTATGGATGAGGAGTCTTCATTGTAGCCTGAATATAATTCTTTTTTCATCTTCTTTTATTTATTTCGCTTTGTGATCCAGACGGTTCGGCTATGTTTTATAACTATCAACTGATTTCATTTTCACTATGTATTGTGGACAAAGTGAGACTGTGTTGATTTTTTACCTAGAGTGATGTGTATGTTATGCTTTTGTTTGGCCAGTTGTCATGGCTTTGGCTTCAGTCAGCCTATTGATGGAGTGACCAAGGAAAACCTCCCACCTGGACGTGGTGCTGGATTCTAATTTGGAGATTGTGCCTGGTTCAAGCATTCCCCGACAGTCAGAGAGGTCAAGGACTTCTTCAGTGTCTTCTCCTCCTGTCCTATCTTTGCCCACCCTCTGTCTACAGCTGGGAGGGGTATTTAGGAAGCCGTCTAAAGGAACCTTCAAAGTCTTTCCAGCCAGCCAAACAGAGGACAGACACTGAATTCACTTCCTTCAGCAAAGCTATGCATCCGTGGTAGCAGCACAGTTAAGCTTCTTCTGAAGTAGTCATATGTGACACAATCCTATTTGACACTAGAGCAGGACACGTAGCCTATAGTGTTGTGAATCATTTGTGTGGCACATGCAATTTAAGTGTATTCACTACTCAATCCACAGTATATATAGGCTCATTATGCGCATGCTGAATAATGCATTTTCCATGCACTTTAGAAAGAGATTATCCTGTTCCATACAGGAGAATCCAGCTGCAAAAGGACACTTAAAGTGCATACTCCGATGTGGGCATTATGGATCCTGGTATATATATATACATATTTTTAAACCTGCAATGGATTGGAGTGGCGAGATTACTTTTTTTAGTTGATAAACACATCATAAACTACCAGTCTAACACATTTTGAGCATTATAGTACCTTGAACAAGTGATGAGAGAGAGAGAGATTCCTAACTTTCTGGAAAATTGCTAAATGTTTTCCCATCAATTGCTATAGTGTTGCTGCTAATTTGGACAGAGTACATTTTTTAAAGATTTTTTTAACATCAGAAGGGGGCCTTAATGACTGCTGTAAATTTGGTCCATCCCAAGCTTTGGCAACAAGAATGAACAAACATTTTCATATGAAATGTGACCTACAAGTTTTCAAAGCAATGCAGCACTGCCTTCAGAATTTTTTTAAACATTTGACTAGAGATCCATTTCAGCATGTATACTGACTGCAAAATTTCAACCCAAAAAACTGGAGAAACTTGAAATCCTTTTTCTGCCACAGAAGCTTGCCAGGTAAACTTGGATCACTCACAGAGGCTCAGCCTCATCTACCTTGAAGGGTTGTTGTGAAGATATAATGGACGAGAGGAGAAGGACGGAAGCCACTTTGGGGAGAAAGTTAGGGGATAAGGTAAAGTATAAATGAGACAAAAAGAAATGTTGGATGGTGCATTTTTTCAAGATTGCAGAATTAACACCAGGTCCAAGGACCTGTATTTATTTTCAAACACTTCTTTGACATATAGTTAAATACTAATATCTGCAAATATTAAGAGTTTGGGGCTGAAAGGATGGAAATCAAACCTGATGCTAAATCAGAATCCAGTTTCCTTTCCACTTTGCTTACATGGCAGATCACATCCCTAAACTGCAGCAGTGGCTCCGGGTCCTAGGGCAACCCTGTGAAAGACTCACCTGGACAGGTTTCCGTTGCCTTCCCAGGAGCTCCTGCTGTCATCAGACAGAGCAGTAAAATAAAACTGCATTCTGCATTCATCCTCATCGCTTCAGAGTGGATCACTTTTCTCTCTGCGGTGCCCTGTGTTTTTAAGAACTGACAGGGTTGTTTTTTTTAAAAAGATGAATATTACGACACTTCAGAACTCTTCCTCATGGGCCCTTCAAGGAAATTCCCCACTGGCCAGACAACAGTTATGCCATTCTTCCCCTTATCACATCTTTTAAAGAAACAAAACATATTCATGGGAGGCTGATATGAGCCACTACCCTTTTCCCCAAGTGCAGAAAATCTGAGAGGCAAGATGGCCAAGATCTCCATAGCACCAAACAAATGCATGCATATGTGCTCAGCAGTCCTCTGCTCCTGATTACAGCCTTCAGTGGCTGCTTTTCACAAACTGGTAGAAAGAATTGCAGAATTGCCTGCCATCAAAGGTGACCCAGCATACAAAGGCAGCCTACCAGGTTTCATCCCTTCCTACCAGGTTTCATCCCTGGAGCTGTCCAGGGTTCTGCAGAAAGTGTTCCCCATTCATGATTGTTCACCTGCAGGACAGAAGTTGTTGACATGGGCTTGATGTATGGAACCCTCTGCTTTCTCCTTCTTCAAGATTGGTGCCCACCAACCCCCCCCCCCCAGTCTTTTGGCTGGTGGAGGTCTGAGGTACATCTGGATCTTATGACACCAGAATGCTCTTAAGTCACCCCAGAAGGCTCAAGGTAATGCCTCCCTCCAACCTCTTTCCTTTCTGATCCCCCCCCTTAATTCTTCCCTCTCTGGACCTTTTAGGATCTCTTCTCAGGTCCCAAGGCTCCCTGCAGCAGGCTGGCTGCTTGTGCAATGAGCTAGGCTAAGAAAAGGCCTAAGAACCTAAGGCCTATTATGCACGGCCGCTGGAACGGCAGTATGGAGAACGCGGAGGAAGTAGAAGCGAAGCAAACCGCAAAGCACAGGACGGAACTCAATGGTGGCAAAACCCAGAGCAGCCGATCATGCACACAGCCAATCTGGAGCCACTTCTGTTTGGACCCTAGTCGCCCGGATGCAGCTTTTTCGGCGGCATACATTGCTCTGCGCCTGGTTGCTGCCTGTGGTGTGCATAATTGGTGATTTTAGCCGCCACCATTCCACCCCGAATGAGCCTCTTGTGGCGCAGAGTGGTAAGGCAGCATATATGCTGTCAAGCTGTCTGCCCATGAGGTTGGGAGTTCGATCCCAGCAGCCGGCTCAAGGTTGACTCAGCCTTCCATCCTTCCGAGGTCGGTAAAATGAGTACCCAGCTTGCTGGGGGGTAAAACGGTAATGACTGGGGAAGGCACTGGCAAACCACCCCGTATTGAGTCTGCCATGAAAACGCTAGAGGGCGTCACCCCAAGGGTCAGGCATGACCTGGTGCTTGCACAGGGGATACCTTTACCTTTTTATTCCACCCCGAATGCAGACCTTCCACTCCATGCATAATAGGCCTAAGAGTGGACTAACTTTACTTGAGACATTTCTAGAACATTTGACCAAGAGATGCATGTGTGTTCATTTTTTTCTTGAATGCATTAATTCAAGCACACAAAGAAATAGATTACAGGCTTTCTTTTGCTTTGCCTTGATGAAGGTTGAACTTTCAGGTAATTAATGATGTCATGTGTGACAATACGTGTATTTCGTCAGTTCAGTTACGAGGGCATAAACCCTTTGGGCTGTACTCACATTCTCTAGTCTGTGTCCCCCTTCAAATGTGCCAGGGCCTCCCAAGGGACATATGGCCTCTCTTAAGAATGGCTGGGATGAAGCCCTGATGGAGAAGAGGGTGAACTTTTCACTTTGCTATGCTATAAAATGCTAAGATTTCTAAAGTGCCCATTCAGTGATTAAACACTGTAAGTGACAATGCAAAGTTCTGTAATATTTTGTCTCTGTAACTTAGCTTCTGGAACTATGTCTTAATCAGAAGGCCTTGTGAGAAGGATGTACTTGACTATCTCTTGAAATGCTGCCAATATTGCCCATGTTAATGTACCGGATTGGCCTATTTCCAAGGCCAGTGGAAGTAACTAGAATTGTGGATATTAAACCATTGGAGTCATGCGGAGGGCAGGGAGGAAGTGATATTGCCTTTTTGGGACCTTTCCAGTGATTGAGCAAAATGGCTAAGGGTGATTCCGGGGGGATATGCAAAGGGTGGAGACCTTAGGTTATTGGTTTGACCCCTGAGGGCATCACCTTTTCCCACCTCCAATGATAAGTTATATAATTTCATGTAAATCTATTGTTTGACACACAGGCTCTTTTGGGACTGTCCCACCTGCGTCATTTGTTCTTCTGCAGTAGAATAAAAAGTCATAAAAGTGGTCATTCTATTTGGGCTTTGCACGCTAGCCAAACAATCCTAAAATCCCAGATCAGGCCCTGGGCCATCAGCCCCATTGAATAAAATGGGACCTAGGCAGGTAAGGTGTTACCTGTTTATTCATAAAAACAGAGAACAAAGCCATAAGAAGGAGGACGAAACAAATGAGCAGGAGACTGTCACTTGTATCAGTTCCTAAGAAATGTTTGATTTATGTTCAGAAAGAACCTCCTCCTTCTTGGATTCTTAGATATTTCTTCACCATCCATTTCTAGAATCCAGAGGGCCAAGATGGAACAGATGTGTCAAGAATCTAAAATATTTTCGCCAATCCCACCTGCATGCTGAGGAAAAGAAACTACACCCATCCCACACTGACGTCTTTCTCAGAATGCAACAGGGAGCAGCAAGTCTGAATACCTTCTCTTTGAGCCCTGCTGGTACAACACGCTTGTGTATCAGTGCCAGGGCATTGATGCCAGTACAGAACCTGAGCACCACTGTGTCACTCTCAGGTGCCAGTGCAGCTTTTGCAGCACTTGTGCTCCTTTGCAGTCGTTGGGCATGATTAGTGTCAGGCCACTCCAAGATGCTGTTCAGCCCAGGAATGCCTCCTGACAGAGATGCAAATTTACACCACACCCCAAAATGCAATGCAGCCCATACACAGCCATTGACTGGAAAATGCAATTGCCCCCCTGCCTCGTCCAAGACCACGAGGCCCCAAGCAGCTTCCGTTGATGACTAAGGGCACAGCCCATGGCAGTCAAGCCCCGTCCCCAGCACCCAGCCATGGCCCCCAGTCCTTCATAAATCCCAGCCAGGATGCCCCACAACTCCCAAGGCAGGGCACGCAGCATGGGGTGCTTTCAGACAATTCTCTGTTATGAGGACCTAAAAGTGGTGGTGAGGCACTGGGTGTCGAGAGAAGCCCAGAGAGGCACTTGACACCCCTGGCTGAGCACTTCGGGTGAGCAGGCAACAGGGAGTGCAAAGTCCACACTTTCTGGCTGACCCGTCCTGGTCCTGGGCCCAAACAGATGCCCCATCTCCAGAAGCAGGACACAAATGCTGGCCCATAGACTTATAGCTAAGCAGGGCTCCTGCCCCAAACCTCCCCCCTCCTTTCCCCTCATCCACAGGAACCCACCAAAGTGCAGTCCATTAGGGGATGGCAGGAGTCATGGGCCCAAGGGGGTTGGTGTGTCAGAGAGCTGCTGGCTGTGCAGAGGACTGACTGCTCAGTTGTTTACCACAGTGGTCCCCAACCTGCAGTCCATGGCCCGGTGCCGGGCCGCAAAGGCCAGTGTGCTGGGCCGCGGTTCCCTTCCCCCCCCCGCAGTAAAAAACTTCCCGGGCCGCAAGCTTGCGGCCCAGGAAGCTTCTTACTGCAGGAGGGGGGGAGAGGGAATCAGGGCCGCACCACGCATCGCGCATGCGTGGCCGAAATTGCGCATGCGCAAAAGTGCCGTGCGTGCGCGATTTCGGCTGCGCGGCGTGCATGTGCGCATGCACGGCCCGGCCACGCATGAGCGCTGCGTGGGCGTGGCCATCGCCCTGCCAGTCCCCAGCCAAAAAAAGGTTGGGGACCACTGGTTTACCAGACTCCTTCTTAAGGGGCTATGGGGGGGAGTGGGTGACTCCTCCTTCCATTTAGCAAAAACAATAATGAATATGACAGGCCTTTATAAAATTGTGGCAGGAGCAGCTGTGCTGTGGACGTTCTTTGCCAGCAGAAATCAACCCGCAGACCAATGAAGCAGAATATTTGCTGTTCACAGAATGTGAGAATTCCAAACTCTGAAGCTGCTTTTTAGGGCAACAAACTGAATGTCAAAAAGAGAACTGAAAACGGAAGGGGCCTGGGAAACGCTCTATCCCTGACCACAGGGGAACCACAGCTTCTTCCCCCACATGCCCTGTCCACGTGCCAGCAGCCATGCTGTGCAGATGCCAAGCTGAGGGAGCAGAGACAGGAAGAACTGGTTTCTTATACCCTGCTTTTCACTACACAAAAGAGCCCCAAAGTGACTTGCAAACACTTTTTCCTTACTCTCCCCACAACAGACACCCAGTGAGGTAGGTGGAGCGGAGAGAGCTCTGACAGAACTGTTCTGTGAAAATAGCTCTGAGAGAACTGTAACTAGCCCAAGGTCACTCAGTTGGCTGCCTGTGGAGGAGTAGCATTATTTTAATAACTACACCACGCTAGGATGGGTGTCCCAAAGAAGCCCTCCCTTCAAAAAGAGGCTTTCCCCAATTGTCCTGGGTGCAGTTTGGAGCCAGGCATGCAAGCAGGGGTGGGGGGTGGCACGTGAGGGTGGGGTGGTGCTGAGCACCTACACACAGAGGTAGGACAATGGGCCACTGCTCCTCCGGTGACTGCTGGATCATCCCTTCCCCAGGGCACCAGAGGATGCACAACCCCAACAAGTAGCCTGGGTGGCAGAACTCCCCCTGTGTTCTCAGGGGCAAGAACCCTCATTGTTGGATTGACTCTGCAAACATGCACCTGCACCTCTGCATCGAACTGCCATCGATACCCACACAGGTCTAGGCAAGGGCAAGCCAGCCCACCACCACAAGGCTCTCTGAAGAGCACCAGTGGCCATACTGAGGCCGACTGACCCTGCTCCTGAAATACACCTTTCTGCACAGAGGCTGGGAGTCACATATACGTCTTCAGTCAAGGCAAGGAGCGTCTGTCTTTCCTGACCATCTTCCCCTCATGACCATTGCATTGCTAAGCAGTGACTGATTCAAATGGGTGGCCGTGTTGGTCTGAAGTAGCACAATAGAATCAGAGTCCAGTAGCACCTTTAAGACCAACAAATATTTATTCAGACTAAAGTCTGACAAAGAATGCTTGCACTCAAAAGCTCATGCCCTGAATAAACCTTTGTTGGTCTTAAGGCTGCTACTGGACTCTGATTCTATTAAGCAGGGACTGGCAGACATTCTTTCTCAAAGTCTCATCCTGAAGCCAAATCCTTTGTTTACCCTAAACCCCCTTCCCGCCCCACTATTATTCCATTCTGCTAGAGTTCAATTACTATCCTCAACCAGACATTAGACATCAGCTGGATTCCAGGATCATCCAGAAGCTTCTCATTTCTCCCTGAAGTGTTTCTTTTTGTTAATCCTATCCCTGCAATCACACCTTTGGTCTAACGCCCATTCAGCCTCCGTGCCTTCATCTCACCATGCACGTGGCTGGGGAAAGGGCCCAAGATCCCTTTGCTTGGGCCCCCAGTAAGCCTCTCTGGTTGCCACAGAGAGTAACGTTTCGTAAACATTTTATAACTTTTAGCTGATGTCATTTCCACAATGTCTGGTGGACAAAGTGTGACTGTGGTTATTTGTTACTTAGAGAGATGTGTAGGTTATGCATTTGTTTGGTTGGTTGTTATAGATTCAACTTCAGCAACAAACCTATTGACAGGATTAACAACAGAGCACAGAGACCCCGAGGCTACCTTCCTGCCCTGGTCTTCAAAGGATTGGTGCCTCTAAACCTGCAAGGTTCCCATCATTCACCAAACCTAATAGCCATTGATGGAGCTGCTATCCTTGGAAGCCACCTGGCTTGTTGACCTCACAACTCCCAGTGAATCCCACGGTTCAACTGCTCTTGGAGTAAAGAACGGTTTCCTTTTGCCTATCCTGAACCCACTGACCCTCAATTTCATTGGGAGAAAAAGCTCCCTCATGCCACAATTTTATAAACGTCTGTCATATTCATCATTGGTTTTGCTAAATGGATAAGTCTTCTAGCCGTTCCTCATAGGAAAGGCGCTGCAGGCCCTTGATGACCTTCATTGACCTCATATGTAATTTCTCCAGCTCTGCAATGTCCTTGTTGAGATACAGGAACATGAACTGAACACAGGAATCCAAATGAGACCTCAGTATAGATCGAAACAAGGCAATCCCAGTGTGGGTTATTGTAGTTTGTTCCTTTCCTGATGATTCCTGGCAACTGGGCTATCCCCAACCTTCCCGAGATCTCTTTAGATCTTAGGCTCAGTCAGTTCAGAACCCAGAAGCATGCCATTAAAGTTCAGGTTTTGTTCTAATGTGCATTACCTTTGATGTACCAATGTTATACTTCATTTGCAACATTGCTACTTGCTCTGCCAGGTGGACCACACCAAGTACCTGTTGCCTGGGTCCATGTGGAGACCCAGAGAACTAGTGGGACACAGTATGTGCTAGGGAGAAGCTTGTCTAGCACCATGCATAGAGGATACCGGCAAGAGTGTCCACTTGCAGATAGATGCTGGTTGCAGTTACAGGTTGTGGGGCTTCAATGGGAACAAAGGTTGCCATTCTCTGGGCTTGATGGAAAGGCTGGGGGATCCAGGAAAGCTCATTCCCTGGCTGGCTGAAGGGGAGAAGAGTCCCTCCTCAAGGAACTCTTCAAAGTATGGAAAGGGGACACTAAGGAAGTGGCACGTGCCTCAAGAATACACTACGAGCGGTAAGGCTACTCAACTGGCTGCTGCTGGAAACTGAATGCAGGACTAGACTGCCATCGCTCTGGTCCCGCAAGGTGATTTATTTTGTTGAAAGGCTCAGGAAGGGTCAGGGTTTGCAACAGAAGAGTCAAAATGGCGCAAACCCCAATGGTCACCTGTCCACACTAGCAGCTCCAAAGAAAACATGCTCCCTGGTCACCACAGGCGAAGGATGCCATTTTAGAGAACATGCTCACCCTCACAGGGCTGTGATTTAGGGGTTGCCCAGCAACTTGTGCCAGGCTCTCCCTCTCCCCTCCACCCAGTTTAGAAACTGGCTAACTTTGTTTCTCTGGGTCTGTATCTGCCCTGGGAATTTTGCTGCTCCAGCTGCCGTGCAGGAGCACAAATCCAGAGCTGACAAGCTGCACCGGGCCAAATGATCCCCTGGGCGGGAGCAAGAAGAGGTGGGACAACCAGCCCCATCTCAAATTCCAGCCTGCAGCCCAGTGTGAAGCCTCCGCCGTGGAAGTGGTGTGAATCCAACAATCCCAGATGGAACACACACATACGCTCCATGTTCTCTACACCAGGGGTTGTCAACCCATGGTCCTCCAGATGTCCATGGACTACAATTCCCATGAGCCCCTGCCAGCAAATGCTGGCAGGGGCTCATGGTAATTGTAGTCCATGGACATCTGGAGGACCACAGGTTGTCTACCCCTGCTCTACACCATGCCACAAGCCAACCAGTTCTTTCTCTGCTTTTAAACCAGGGTGTGCTAGAAAAGGCACCTTCATTGAGCCAGTGAACAATTGAGCTTAGCTTGCTCTGCACAGGAACACCCTCTCCTTTCAGTTCCTGCGCTGTGTAAGTCAGGCCTGCACAATGCATGATCAGCAAAGCAACCGTTTCTTTGTTTTTGCAGTTTGAGGTTAGCCACAAACACAGGAGGATCATCAAGCCCTCTGGAGCAGTGGTTCCCAGCCTTTCTAATGCCCTGACCCTTTAATACAGTTCCTCCTGTTGTGGTGACCCCCCAACCATAAGATTATGCAAGGGTTCTTTCACAGAAATTAAACTGAAACTCGCCAATGGCATGAAGATCCATTGTTCATGGTTGGATATAAATTGATGGGTGCTTTCAGGAGGAGCCTCAATAGTGGTGGCACCCCCCACCCTCCCAGCCAAGCTGCTCGCCTGCAGCGACCCCTGTGAAAGGGTTGTTCAACCCCCAAAGGGGTCCCAGCCCCCAGGTTGAGAACCACTGCTCTGGAAACTCCTAGCATAGGTCATGTAGTCCTGTTGTAGGTTCTATTCCAGTGGTGAGACTTAAAATATTCCTGGACCCTGTGTTGGCTCTCCATGTCATTTCTGCTGCATAGACAGGAGACCCCCCAGTCCACCACCCCCCTGGCCTTCGTACCCAAGCTTATCTTGCAAATAACTCGCATTCCTCGTGATTGTGATGGATATAAAATAACTCAAGACTCCAAAGCACAGATTACAATATGATGATCTTATTTCACTTAATTGTAATTAGCCGGAGACAGAAGTGCTTTCCTGTGGAAGGAACGTTATTACAGCAGAGAGTTTGCAAGAAGTCTAGATATTCCAATCCTGGCAGAAATAGGGAACCGTTCTCTACTCAAATGCAGGTGAAGGGACAGCTGTCCCCCCAGCACTTCTGTCTATTCCCGTGGCCTGAATTTCATTTCTGAGCGTTTGTAGGAATAGTTGTATCCTTTCCCAGTACGCCAGTTCACACCATCAGCATAAGAGGAATGAGAGCCCAGCCAGTACATCCCATTGAGGTTGCTATAGTGACAGCTGTTGTACCACCAGGCTCCTTTGTAAATCACTGCACAGTTATTGTTGCCAGGATCCTGCTGTCTGTCTTTGGTGGAGAAAGGCATGCTGTTGTGGCTAGTCAGTGAATCACCTGCAAATGACAGATTAAAGTCTAGTTTAGGGTAGGCTGTGTCAGGAATGCAGATTTGAAGGAAAAACACTGTGTAAAAGATGGTAGTTTAATCAAACAGAACTCCCTGGACTTACATAGATGAATCTAACAAGCACAGGCCAAAATCCAGCTCTTATCCCCCCCAGCTTCCTACCTTTCCCATACCTGTTGAGATTCACATTTAATCCAGACATAATAGTTAGAGATACAGGTGCAAGGCCCAGGAGGCAAGCCAGGCAAGATAACAGACAGCAACAGCGACCTTGGAGAACTGTGCCTAATTCCAAAGTGATACAGAGGAACAAGAATAACGACTACATTGCAAAATGATTACACGTAGGTTCAAAGTACAGAAATCAATCATGGCAAAAAGCTTGGTATTCTGACAGGCTGCAGACTGCTTCACACCTGCCAGGTAGGGGTTATGTGCATAGATCAGCTCCCAAAGAATTTGCACATCAGCTCTAGTCCAAGGTCTTCCAATGGACATATATATATTTAGATGATCCCCATCATCTGGAGCTTGTTCACATGTGCTTGAGCATCAGGTGTTTCTCTTAATTTAATGATGGGATGATGGCAGACATTTGAACTGATTCCACACAAGAAATTCCATGTACAGAGCAATCAGAAAGTGCTGCTTGGAAGGGCCCAATGATCAAATACAGAAATATCTGAATGACACTGGTGTTTTTATTCTAAAAGATGAACTTATCCCCTCTGGGACTGTGGCATTTGAGTCATGCCTTGATCAAGACCCCTTAGGAGTGTGCAAATAGTGGCTGATCAACTCAAGATGGAGGACGTATTTCTAAGAATGAGAAAATAATAGTTAATAGATTTTCAAAAGTGTGATACACTTTATGGATAGTGTGATACACTTTATGGATAGATGTTTATTGTGAAAGAAAGTAAGCCTAAAAAGTCCAGGCAGCCAAGGGCCAAGACTACCACTCATCGGAGCTAGCTGGAAACTTCCATCTTCAGCTATCACATTCCATGTGACATCTGAGTGCACTCTAAGCCTACACAGAACTGCCTTTTCCTTCTTCACTTTGACTCTTCTGTGGCCATCTCCACCTTGGTTTTGAAGACAACTAAGAAGGCAGCTGCAACATTCCTCTTATTCTTCTCCTTCCATGCTTACAGTTTTCTTTTATGACCACAGAAGCCGTCCAGAAGGTCCCCAGTCACGTACCTGCAGTGCCCTCCAGGAAGGCTCCAAGTCCCAGCCTGTACTGATCGGCCTCCCCTGAAATGTTGAAGGTCTCATATCTGGCCACAGTGTGCTTGTTGTCAAAATCAGTGAAATCAATGCGCAGCTCATTTTCTCCTATCCAAAACAGAAAAGCATGTTGTTGAGACATTTAGAGGCAGCAATGGCTGACCATTGTTAGCAGAGACACATTACTGAATTGCCTATAGCAAAACACTCAGAAGATGAAGAGAATGAAGAGCCCTGCAAGGGGAATAAGAAGACAAGCGGTCCCTCAGATAAACCTTGAACCTGATCCAGAAGCTGATCAGCAACCGATGCAGCTTCCTCAGCATAGGCTGGACATGGACCCTCCAAGATGACCTTGTGAGGACCCTAGCAGACACATTCTGCACCAGCTGCAATTTCTGGATCAGAGACAAGGGAAGGCCCATTTAGAGAGCTACAGAAGTCTGATCTGGAAGTGACCATTGTGTGAACAGGTAGGGCACTAGTAGCCTAGCCTGGTACAGATGGAAAAATGCTGCTTGGAAATGGAAGGTAGTGTGCATTTTACCTAGTGAGGTCAAGCGATGAATGTTGTCATTCCCCAGCCAGAATTCTGTGAGTTTGCTTCCAAATCCTCTCTTGTAAGAGTCCCAGTCCTGGTAAAAGTCCACAGAGCCATCGGTCCGTCTCTGGAACACCTGCAAGGGATGAAGAGGACTTCTCTGGTTGATCCTCTCCCAGCCAGGGCAGTGGGTAGGAGAGATGCGGTATCAGGAAAGGAAATGAGTGTCAACAGATGCTTCCTTTGCCATGCCCACAATTGTTCTATGTGATGCCACAGAAGCTTTTGCTACTCTCTCAAGGCTCTGGAGAGAACTCTAAAGTTCCCTTTTCTATCCCAACCACAATGACTGAGGGAAAAGCAGCACCATCAAAATTCAAAGGAGAATCACAGTGAAATCCTAAAGAGGATTAGGCGGTTTTTTATATCCCACTTTACACTACCCAAAAGAGGGCCAAAGTGCTTTAAAATCAGCTTTCCCTTCCTCTCCCCACCTGGTGAGGTAGGTAGGTCTGAGAGAGCTTTGAGAGAACTACTCTGTGAGAATAGCCCTAAGAGAACTGTGACTGGCTCAAGATCACCCAGGTGGCTGGAGGAGTGTGGAATCAAACCCAGTTCTCCAGATTAACCATTACACCAAACTGCTATAAATACGATGTCATCATCCTAAGGACATAAATTTAAATGGATTTAGAAGGGCATCATTCTGTTTAGGATTGCAATTGAACAATATTAACTGTACTCTTCCATACGTATGAATCGTCAGATAAAAGTTACAGCTGGTCTGTTGAACAATTAGATACAAATATTCTTTTGAGAGACAGGATCATTTGGAACAAGTCAGATAGGGTCAAATGTGAGAGGATTGCAGGGTGATCTATTTATAACGATTTGGGAGAAGTATAGACAAGGGTTTCTGCAGGAGATATTGTCAAGTTTTTCAGCAATCTGTTATAAAGATTTTTCTGTGGCAAGGCCAGTGAGCAATTGTTTCACATCAAAAAGGGCAAATCTATATAGTCAGTGGAATTTATTAGATAGATGTTTCTCACGCATGACACAACAAGAGGTAAACAAAAAAGGGAAATAGAATCCAAGGAAGAATAAGATCAATAGAAGTCTCACAGATGTCGAAAAGCCGCAGGTTAATCTATCTAAATCTTCCCTATTCTGCAATAAGGGAGACAGCAATGAATATAGATAACTCCAAGGGAAAACAGAAATTGGCTGTCTGTATCTATCAAAAAGAGAACTATAAATGTAAATTAGTTGGGGAAAACGAAATCTGTGATGTAGTCCAGCAAGGCTTTTTAAAATGAAGGAGCAGTAGATTATGACAATGTCAGTCAAATGAAGCTCATATATACATATTCATTTGACAGGCAAGTAGTCATTTGGGGGAAAGAAGGGGCTCACTGGCAGAACATCTGCTTGGCATGCATAATGTCCCAGGTTCGATCTACAGTGTCTCATGATATGAGTGAGTGAGTGAGTGAGTGAGTGAGTGAGTGAGTGAGTGAGGGAGGGAGGGAGGGAGGGAAGGAAGGAAGGAAGGAAGGAAGGAAGGAAGGAAGGAAGGAAGGAAGGAAGGAAGGAAGGAAGGAAGGAAGGAAGTCTGATTCACTATCAGGCAGCTTCATGGTTTCCATTAATGCAATGACCAGACTTAGCTCTCTAATACTAGAGGTTGTAGGAGGAAAAACACCCTATAGTAATGATAAATACTTAATAGATATATAGCTGATTTCAAAGCATTCACATACATTATTTCAATCATCTTTCTATTTACGCTGGACCAATAATCTGGCTGTAGCCTTATACAGCAGTTGAAGCATTGACACCTTACACAATTGACAGGGCAATAATCGAATCTGGATATGACTGGGGCATGAACAAGTAGAGCCAAAATGATCCTGCTCAGTAAAGGTTATAGCAAAAGCTTGGTATGCCAAAGAGGAGATCTGCACCCCCATTGCCTTTAAGTGCCCATTACCTTTAAATCTACAAGTCAGATCCCATCCAGAACAGGCTTCATGTTAAGTTTTCACAAGACACGTGAGGCTTTTTAGCCATTCCTAGGAAGAAAATGAGCCAGTGTGCTCTCGTCCTCCCAAACTGAACTTACAATCCAGCCACCTCCGTCTGTGTCCATGTCGCACAGCACCATCAGAGGCTCACAGTTCCAGGGGTAGATGGTGTACCAGCCGCTCAGGATCACCCCCTTGGCCAAAAGCTCCTTGCAGTTCTTGGCCCCTGGATGGAAGAGAAATGTAGTGTTTGTGTATGGAAATTGTACAGTAAGTCACAGGTTGCAACTCTTCGGCACAGCCGACTGAGTTTAGAGAAACAGCACTCTGGGTGGGGGGAGGTTGGAGAGAGCAGAAAGTTACTGCTGAAAGTCAATAAGGGCTGACCAATAGAGGCAAGAGAACAGTAGTCAAACCACGTCTGCTGCCCAGAGCATCCCTCACTGTACAGGACATGACTTCATAACTGTGGAAAAGATCGAAGGTAACACGTACCCTGTTGGCAGTGGAGGACCTCCAGCTCTTGTTCTCCTGTGTAAAAGACACAGAATAAACAAATAATTCCTCTGCCCTGCAACTCACCTCCTGGCATTTTTTCCACAAGCATCATAAAAGTATGTAACACACTTTCCATCTCTTTGGAGAGGGGAGAGGGGAGGGGAGAATGTCCCTGTGGATCGTGCCCATTGAGTTTGTTTTCCAGATTCATGACCCACTTTTCCCCCTCTAGGCCCACCGCTCATCTACGATGTCAGCTAGCCATTGAGGGGAGCCCAACTGGCCGAAATCAACCTCTGGCTCCATATTGCATGGGAGGGGGAGGATTGTTCGGCCTCTGGCAAGCTACAGCAGATAATCGCTGGACTCAGAGGACCACATGCTGTCATTCATGTCTCAGCCTCTGGGAAGTTAGCACATTAGTGGCTCAACTATTGAGAGAGTGAATGGGGACACTGGCATTTTAGTTCCGTGTGCTCTGGGAGTTTGGGAATTGAGATTCTCAAACTGCAGGTCATTGTGCTGTATTAAAATGCTCTCCAGTTTCAAAATCAGTTTGCCTTGCAGCCATTTGTGTGTGGAAGGGTCCACATTTCAGAAACACAAATCCAGAGCCCGCATCAGAATTGACCGTCCACTTTAGAATATAAACACAGCATTTTAAAATATGCTACCAGGTCCTGCATATCTCCAGGGACTAAATGTATGTTCAATCTAACAAAAATGACTTTCTTACTACTTTATCTCCAGGTGTACTAACAGGTCTTTTGCTGATTTTTCCCACTTGCTCATTCTATTTGAAGCTTTCTTGGCTGAGTCGCTCCTCCAGTGCTCTAAACCAGGGGTAGGCAACCTGTGGTCCTCCAGATGTTCATGGACTACAATTCCCATGAGCACCTGCCAGCATTTGCTGGCAGGGGCTCATGGGAATTGTAGTCCATGAACATCTGGAGGACCACAGGTTGACTACCCCTGCTCTAAGCCCAAGATTGCAGTGACTACAACAGACGGAGGTATTTATTTGCCACGTACCTAATATTCCTGGGGGGCCTGTCGCTCCCTTGTCCCCTGACAATGAAAGCATAGACATAATGTTAGTTGCTCTCCACATCTCCAAGAAGCTAGAAGTCCCCTGGACAGCACTGCCTGGGTTGGGTTCCTTCACAGGAGAAAGGGCTACAGTCTTCTTTATTGATTTCAAACATTTAAAACCTCAGATTCAGGATTCCAAAGTAGCAAGCAATAAAGACATAACGTGTGTCAAAAGCACAGATATATACAAAACACTTAAAATAGATATAGACACAAAAACAGGAAGGAAGATTCAGTGAGGGAGTGTCAGACAAAACAAATCAGTCTTATGGTGGCTTTACAATATTGGACTGACATACATGCAAATATAGCACGGTAGTGTCCGAGAGGCATCTATAGAGCAGCTGATCTTTCCACCACATCAAAAAGGATGCAGACAAAATTGAGTGAGTACAGAGGAGAGCAACAAGAATGATTGTGGGGCCCAGCAACCTAGCCCTGTGAGGAAGGGCTGAGACCTGGGAATGTTCAACCTGGGTAAAATGAGGTTGAGAGGAGAGATGATTGCTCTCTTTAAGTATTGGACGAAGGCTGGGAGCTGTTCCTGTTGGCAGCAGAGGATAGGACCCACAGTAATGGGTTTAAACTACATGAAGAATGGTGCAGGCCAGAGACCAGGAAAAAAATGTTCACAGTCAGAGTAGTTCAGCAGTGGAATCGGCTGCCTAATGAGTTGGTGAGTTCCCCCTTACTTGTGGTCTTCAAACAGCAGCTGGACAGATAGTTATCATGGATGTATTAGGCTGATGCTACACTTAGCAGGGGTTGGACACGATGGTCTGTATGCCCTCTTCCAACTCTATGATGCTATGACACTATAAATAGGCAGAGCTGGAGAGATCTGCACTGCACAGCACCTCAGGTAACTCACAGAGCTGTCCATTGGCTTTTCTCTTTTTCTCCGAATTCATCTTTCCCCCTTTTCCCCCTCCTTTCCACATACATGCCCTTACCTACCCCTTCCCCTCAGGTGGTATGGGTTACCTTTATGGATACTTAACAAGGAAGCCAATGGACTCTCATTCATTAGCCAGCACCCACCGGTGAAATGTCATTCAACAATTCTGAACCAGCAGATTAACAAAGAAAAGATCATCTAGCACAAGGGTAGTCAACCTGTGGGCCTCCAGATGTTCATGAACTACAATTGTTTTTTGTACAATTGTAGTTCATGAACATCTGGAGGACCACAGGTTGACTACCCCTGATCTAACATCCTTGCAGGTGGCTTCCCCCCAAGAGTGGCTCCCATACCAATAGGCAAGTTTTAGCTTTATACTGTCACAAAACCAGCATCATTGAAGGCAATCCAAAAAAATGTCTTACCTTTGGGGCCAGCAGGACCCACGTCGCCTTTCTCTCCTGGTTCAAGGGAGTGAAAAAGAGGAAGGAATTAGCAAAAGATGGAAGACTGGTGCCAGTTCACAGCTGTAAACTATGTCAAAAGCTCTGGGTTGTAATTGGATTCTGCACTATTATGGAAGAACTCTGTCTCTCTCCTCTCTGCTGTCAAGAAACTTAGCTCCTGGAGAAACCTGTGTCTACCCTTTATCCAGGTTGTCCTTTCCACACAACAGGCCCATCTGAAGCTGCTTCAGACAGGTTGCTGTGATGATTATTCTGCCAATACTTACCCTGTTTCCTGATTACTACTATCATCAAAATCCAACATTTGGCATGTTACCTTTCTCACCAGTGGGTCCAATTTTTCCTGGGATTCCTGGATGGCCTTTCTCTCCTACAGGGAGAAAACAAACATGGGTAGGCATTTAAACAATAATTTCCATCCAGATACAGTCCTGAAGATAGAATTTAGCTGCCTTAAGGTTCTGGCAGGAAAACCACCACCCCTGGTCCCACACCCACAGGCACTTCCCTCCCTCTTTGGCCCTATGAAAAGTGAAGAACGGATAACTTCTGGAATGAGTTTGGAAAGGGACGGGGCAGCTCTGCAAAATATTTTGGAAAGAGACTCTTTACCTGTCGTGCGAGAGAGAATACCCCTTTCTTCTTCATTTCCCTTATTCATTTCTACTGCACGATTGCCATAGGATGATGAAAACCTCTCAACTCAAAAAAGCTTTTCAGTTAAATACAGAATAGCTACCTCCAAAGAACAAAGTAGGAGCTAATCCCCTCCTTTGTAGGGCTGACAAAGTCACTGTATCCTGGGCTCTCTGAGACATGGATGAATGCTAAAGCATGGTCCAAGCCAATGGTGTCACTTCCAGGTTGTATTGGAAGTAACATGGTGGGGATGGGACACCTCCCATTTTCCTCCTGACACCCAGCTGAGCAGTGGCAGGAAGGGTTGAGGTGTGGGTGGGAAGTGCCCCATTGAAAGGGAAATCTGGCAAGTTCGTATTGCTGTCACTGGAAAATCAGCTGTACTCCAGATTAGGATCTGGAGTTCTTCCAGAATGACAACCAATGCCCAACTAAACCAGTATCCCTAGAGCTATGGAGCATTCCAGGCCCAGAATCAATGGAGGGGCTACAGGTCAGCAGAGGCATCCAGGGGATGCAAGGGTGTTGTGGGATGTGTCTCGGTTGGAGCCACTCCCCAACAGCTTCTGACTCGAGCAGGGGTAGGCCTGCTGGCCCCAACTTCTCCAGGGCAGCATGGGGCACTCCCTCACCTGGTTCTGGTGGGGCACAGCCAGCCCAGCACTGTTGAGAACATATTTTGAAAGTGCTGTGGTTGCCATAGTGCTAGTGCATTCACCCAGGCAAGAGGGTAGGGTGTGCCAACAACCTGGAGGAAACAAACACTGCCTCTTTGACAGATGCTTCAAGGGATGCTATTTACCAGGTGATATTATTTACCTCCATGCCTTGAAAACCTTCATTAAACCTCTATGAAAAGGGCAGGGTGCTTTTATCCAGGTTGCTGGTCACCCTATGGGAGGGGATTGGCTGGGAAACTGAGCAGGGACTGGGGATAAAAGGGCAGAGAGGGAGAAGGGGGTAATAATGGAGAAGGAACCAGAGGGCATTAGGGAGAAGGAGCTAAAGAAAGAATGGGCAGTAGCCAAAGACCAACATCTAAACATCTAAGAAAAGGGCAGGGCACTTTTCTCCAGGTGGGGAGGATCAGCTGGGAAACTGGGCTGGGATTGGGAATAAAAGGGCAGAGAAGGAGAAGAAGGGGTAATAAGAACATGGGGCTAGAGGCACTAGGGAGAAGGAGCAAAAGAAAGAATGTGCAGTTGCCAAAGACCAAGCTGAGCTATCTGGAAAGACCTCTCGTCTTCTCTAGTGGTCCCAATGAATAAAACAGTGGCCTGTGTATGTCTTCAAGGTGCAGGTGGGGAAGCAATAGAACAAAGTTTGAGTTGAGCGGCACTTTTAACTAAGGAATAAACTCAGATACAGGGAAGGTAGGGGTCCATTTGGATGCAAAAGGTGTGGCCCTGGAAGTCAATCACATGTCTGGTGAAAGAATGCCATCTTGAAGGCCCTCTGGAAGTTTGAGAACTCCTCAAGGGCCTGCAATTCCACTGACAGCTCATTCCACCTGGTGCATATCTTTAGAGCTGGGGATTGTCAGCAGATTGAAGTCTATTGAGGGCTCTTTGGGGGGGGCATATATCAAGAGGCAGTCCCCCAGGTATGCCAGTCTCAGACCACCCAAGGCCTTGAAGGTTATAACCAATACCTTAAACTTGATCTGGCACTCAATTGGCAACCAATGCAGCCACCGAAGAACAGGTTGGATGTGGGTTTTCCCTGCAATCCTCATAATGACCTGGGCAGTTGCATTTTGTACCAACTGTAATTTTCTGCTCAAGGATAGAGTAGGCCCACAAAGAGCAAGTTGCAGTAGTCAAGCTTGGAGGTGACCGTTGCATGGATCACCATGGCTAGAAGTACTGGAGCCAGATAGGGCACTAGTAGATTTGCCTGGTGTACATAGGGGGGGAAACCTAGGAAGCTACCTTAGTAACATGTACCTTCATGCAGGTATTCTTTCATTTGTTCCAAGGCCACCTTCCCCAGAAATCCAAGATGTGAGATGGGTGCATTGCTATCACTGATCCTTCTAAAAGACTCTGGATTGGGTTTGTTTATTGGTAACAGCAACTGGGAGAGTCCACTGCAGCTGGTTCTTGCCTGCTGGGGCTGGATTCCTCTTCACGCCACCTCGCCTCCTCTTGGGAGCTACTCCTTGCCCTGTCTGGCACACCAGCTGGTTATCTTACCCCATGGCTGTCAGGATTGTAGAATCTCTGTCATAAATTAGCCTGAGTTCCTCCATGTCAGTTATACTGCTTAATTGAACCTGGCGCCTGCTAGCCCCGGCCTTGTAGTTTGTAGCAATAAAATAGAATAGTGATGTTATTCTAACCTTATCTTGTTATGGGCACACAGGGTTGTTGTCAATTCTCTCAAGGATGGGAGTTTGGAATCCTGTTGTTGTTTCACATATGTCTTTTCTCACTAACCCCCCTCCTTGGGAACTGTCAAGTTTTGGGCGGGAGAAATGTATTGATAAGCTGAGGCAAATCTGGCTTCGAGTCAGATTTGACTTTCAGTCCAATGCGTATAGTGCTAATCAATAAAACTATTTTCTTTTGAATAAGTTTTGTTGTGAGTTTCCTGTGCGTCTGACATCAAGTCAAATCTCACAACTCCTTTCACCTGCAAAATGCAGGGCGAGGGACATACTTTTTCTGAGCAGGGAGAGGGCCTGGATTGGGACCTCTCCCAGGGCGACGGCGCGAGTGCCGGCCCGCACAGCTCGGGCATGATGCGGGCAATCTCGGGGACAACCCCGGGGCCCGAGGAATTTTTGGAACGACACGTCACCCAGCGCAGGCGATTGTCTAAATACGACCGCCCTACTGGGGATGAGAGGTGGCCGGAGCACCTGGGACTGCCTAGCTACGCGCTGGAGCCTGTGGGTGAGACACAGGACTTGCAGTACAAGCTGGACAGGGTGACTAACTGGCTGCAGGATCTTTCGGGTCGGTTGGATCCGGAGGAGAAGCGCCGAACGCAACGCCTGCTGAAGGAAGTGCTTGGTGGTGGTGCGCACGATACCAGCCTGCGACGAGTGAGTGGTGGGCTTGCACTGCGGGAGCACGGCATGGCGGACACGCAAGCGGCAGCAGATGCTGAGGCGTTGGCCAGGGCCAGGGCGCAGCTGGAAATCGAGGCGGAGGCAGAGGCTCGAGCGAGAGCGCAACGAGAACAAGAAGGCGAGGGCGAGGAGCGAGAGGACGAAGGCGGCGCGGGCGGCGATGGAGCCGGAGGAGACGGCGCGGACGGAGGCGAGGACGCAGCGGCGGCGGCAGCAGCGGCGGCGGCGGCGGACGTTGCGGGAGCCGAGGCGGCGGCGGCAGCAGCGGCGCGCGAAGCGGCGCGAGCGGCAGCGCGAGCAGCGGAGGCAGCCCGGGCGGCGGAACGAGCCAGAGTGGCGGCGGGGAGAGGACGAGGCATCGGCCGCGGTGCAAGACCCCCAGCACCGGCCCCGGCACCGGCGGATTGGGGCCCGGGGCGCCTACCAGCCCACCTCCGGGGTGTGGAGATGCGGAGCACCTATAAATTCAAGGCTAAGTTTTCCGGAGACCCCTCCGATTTTCCTACGTTTCTGGTGCACCTCCAGGCCTACATGATGGAAATGGGGTTCACTTTCCAGGACGACGCTGAGAAAGTGCGTTTCGTGGGCCAAGCCCTAGAAGGCAAAGCAGCCAAGTGGTTTGTGGACTTGTACCGCTATCACCCCCAAGCCATTCGTGACTACAACCATTTCATGAGAGCCCTGCGCCAGATGTACGTGGAACCGTTCGAGCGAGAGACCGCGGAGAAGAAACTCAGGGCTCACCGGCAAGGGAAGTTGTCAGTGGTCGAGTACGCCAGGGAGTTTAAAGAGCTGGCTTCCTCGGTGCCGGACTGGACGGAGCCCCAACGCGTGCTGTCGTTTGTGGGGGGCCTCAATCCTACTCTGGCAGACAAATGCCTCCTCCTGGAAGACCCGCTTACAGTCGAAGGGTGGGTCCAATTGGCTGGGGAGATGGAAAATCGATTGGAGCGAGCTTCGATGGTGCAAGTCCTGGCAGGCAAAACCGTGGCGAAAACTTCCACCCCGGCGAAACCCAAGCCCCGAGCCAAGTTGGAGCCGTCTGAGCGCACCCGGCGCATGGAAAAAGGGCTGTGCTTGGGTTGTGGCCAAGCGGGGCACTTTCTCGCAAATTGCCCCACAAAAGCAACAGCGACCCCGAGGGCCGTGAGCAGCGCCCCACCGAAAGCCCAGCCCGCCAAGAAAACCACTCCCAAGAAAAGTGCCAAGTCTCTCCTGGTGCCAGTGGCTGCCGTGCCAGCAGTGGACGACTCGGAGGAGGGAAGCGGGCTGGAGGACGAGGATCAAGCCGAGGAGCAGTCGGGAAACGAGGACGGTCTGCTGTAAAGGCGCCCCGCCAGCAGGCCGCCAACAGGGGCAAACGCGTGGTGAGTGATTCCCCCTTACTACTCCTACCTGCCAAGCTCTCCAACCCCAAGTCGGGGAAAACAGTGGGAGTCCGGTGTATCGTGGACTCAGGGTGCACCCAATCCCTAGTGAGCCCGGCACTGGCCGAGACTTTGGGGGTGGGAAAGGTGCCGCTGAGGGAACCCTTGCCCATCACCCAATTGGATGGGAAATGTGCTCCCGGAGGGGAGGCCACGGCGAAAACGCGCCCAATGGACTTGGACATAAAAAAACATTGGGAGCAAATCCAGCCTTTGGTAGCCCCTCATTCTGCCTTCCCTTGCGTGTTAGGGTTGGATTGGCTGAAGGAACATGACCCCCTAGTGAAGTGGAAAGAAGGGACTGTGGACTTTACCTCTCCCGCCTGCGAGCAGCACGCTCGACCGCGGGATTCCCCACTGACGGGGGTTGTGGCCGCTTTGGGATCGGGGGGGGCAGCGCTCCCTCCTGAGTATCGAGACTTTGCTGATGTGTTCGCGGAGGTAGAGTGCAACCAACTGCCCCCCCACCGTAAAACTGACTGCGCCATTGAATTAAAGAAAGGGGAACCACTCCCCAAAGCCAAACTTTATTCCATGAGCCCCCGGGAAATGGCGGAGCTTAGGGAATTTTTGGATAAGAACTTGGCGAGGGGTTTTATTAGACCGGCCACATCTTCATTGGCGGCCCCGGTCCTTTTTGTAAAAAAGAAGGACGGTTCGCTACGTTTGTGTACTGACTACCGTGGGTTGAATGCGGTCTCCACCTGCAATGCCTACCCGCTCCCCCTGATAAAAGACTTGTTGGGCCACTTGGGGAAGGCACGAATTTTTACGAAATTGGATTTGAGGGAAGCCTATTACCGAGTTCGGATCAAGAAGGGGCACGAATATCTAACGGCTTTTAACACCCCCCTGGGGCAATTTGAGTACACCGTGATGCCGTTCGGCCTCGCCGGCGCTCCGGGCGTGTTCATGAATATGATTAATGAAATTATGCATGATTTATTGTACCAAGGGGTGTTGGTTTACATTGATGATATTCTTGTGTATTCTGAGAATGTTGAGAGTCATGCTGATCTGGTACGCGAAGTGCTCAACCGCTTGCGGAAGCACCAATTGTTTGCTAAACTGTCTAAATGTGAGTTCCACCGCGATGCGGTGGAGTTTCTGGGGTTCCGTGTCTCCCAAGCGGGGATTGAGATGGACCCTGGCAAGGTGCGTGACTTGCTGGCTTGGGAACCTCCCCGCACCAGGAGGCAACTGCAAAGCTTCCTAGGGTTCGCTAATTTTTACAGGACTTTCATCCCCAATTTTGCCAAAGTGGCGCTGCCCCTCACTGACTTGTTGAAAACCAAACAAGGGGGAAAAACGGCGAGCCGCCCGGGGACGCCCCTTCTGTGGACTCCCCCCTGTCAAAACGCATTCGACAAACTAAAGTTGTTGTTTACGTCCGAACCAGTACTGGCCCATGCTGACCCTTCTAAGCAATTTACTGTACAAGTAGACTCCTCGGACGTAGCAATGGGGGCCGTGATCCTCCAAGAGGGGGAGGACGGAAAGTTACACCCGCTGGCCTATCTGTCAAAGAAATTCTCGGGGGCAGAGCGAAATTGGGCAATTTGGGAAAAAGAGGCGGCTGCAGTAAAATTGGCCCTTTCCACCTGGAGGCATTGGCTAGAAGGATCCGCGATCCCATTTGTTGTCTGGACGGATCATAAAAACCTTCAGGCACTTAAGCAGCCCCGATCGCTTTCCGCCAAGCAAATGAGATGGGCAGAGTTTTTCGCCCGTTTCAACTTCTCCCTAAAGCATCTGCCGGGTAAAATGAACTTTTTGGCAGATGCATTATCACGCCTGCCCCAGTACAACAGCAAACGAGACCCATTGGTGGACACCGTTTTCACCCCCGCCCAACTAGGGATGGCCGCCGTGACGCGCAGCCACGTAAAGACTGATACGCCCATCCCAGGGGGCTGGGTCCAGAAGGAGATGTCACAAGATCCGGAGTTTGGCTCCCTCCGCCCTGATCTGACTGAGAAGGGGGGGCTCTTTTTTAAGGGCGAGAGACTCTTTGTTCCTGTTGCGGCCAGGGGAAAAGTTTTGAAACTTTGTCACGACGCAAAAACTGCTGGACACTTTGGTTTTGTGAAAACTCTGCACCTAGTCAGGAGACAATATTGGTGGCCGTCCCTGCGCAAAGATGTGGAGAAATATGTGCAGGGATGCCCTATTTGTATTGCCTCAAAACCGGTTGGAGGCAAGAAAAAGGGGCTATTGCAACCACAGCCCACCCCCTCTCGTCCATGGACAGATGTCACTATGGACTTTATTACGGACCTCCCTCCCAGCCATGGGAACACCGTTATATGGGTGGTAGTGGATGCTTTTTCCAAACAGGCTCACTTCATTCCCTGCACGGGAGTGCCTTCAGCACCAAAATTGGCTTCTCTTTTCATTGAACACGTGGTACGTCTGCACGGGATCCCGACACGTGTCCTGACGGATCGGGGCCCCCAGTTCGTTTCTAAGTTTTGGAGGGAACTCCTGAGACTTTTGGGGGTGGAGCAAGCCCTCACTTCGGGCTATCACCCTGAATCAAATGGCCAGACCGAAAGGGTAAACCAAATCCTGGAACAGTACTTACGTTGTTTCATCAATCACCAGCAGGACAATTGGGTCTCTTTATTACCGATGGCTGAATTTGCCTACAACAATGGGGTTCACGCCTCAACGGGGGTATCACCTTTCAAAGTAGTGTATGGGACTGATTTAGCAACAGCCCCCACCTGGGAGCTCAACTCCACTGAGGCTCCTGACATAAATAAATGGGCAACCACCATCAGTACAGGTTGGCCAGAAATTGTAGCTAGCCTCAAGGAGGCAAAACAAGCCTATAAAGCTCAAGCGGATAAGAAAAGGGTACCTGCACCTGACTGGAAAGTGGGAGACCTGGCCTATTTGTCTACTAAGAACCTGAGGTGCCAGCAGAAATCAAAGAAACTTGGCCCTAAATACGTGGGGCCATTTAAAGTGATAAAACTGATTAATACTGTGACTGTTGAGCTAGCTTTACCAAAGACTTATAGGAATGTGCATCCGGTTTTTCATTCCAGCCTGCTGCGGAGAGCTCCGGTCCCTGACGAGTGGCACCCTCCTCCAGACCAGCCTGTGCCAATTTTCATCGATAAAGACACCCACTATGAAGTCAACCAAATTTTAGAATCTCGTTTGCACAAGGGTCGCCTTCAATATCTGGTCGATTGGAAAGATTTCCCCTCGGGGGACAAAGAGTGGGTGGAGGCAGGGAATGTGAAGGCACCCCGCCTTCTCCGGGCTTTCCATCGAGCATTTCCTGATTGTCCTCGCCCGGTAGATGCCGGCTAGATGGAGGAGTGAAGTTAGTTTTAATGCGGAGGGATGTCAGGATTGTAGAATCTCTGTCATAAATTAGCCTGAGTTCCTCCATGTCAGTTATACTGCTTAATTGAACCTGGCGCCTGCTAGCCCCGGCCTTGTAGTTTGTAGCAATAAAATAGAATAGTGATGTTATTCTAACCTTATCTTGTTATGGGCACACAGGGTTGTTGTCAATTCTCTCAAGGATGGGAGTTTGGAATCCTGTTGTTGTTTCACATATGTCTTTTCTCACTAACCCCCCTCCTTGGGAACTGTCAAGTTTTGGGCGGGAGAAATGTATTGATAAGCTGAGGCAAATCTGGCTTCGAGTCAGATTTGACTTTCAGTCCAATGCGTATAGTGCTAATCAATAAAACTATTTTCTTTTGAATAAGTTTTGTTGTGAGTTTCCTGTGCGTCTGACAATGGCTCTTGGGCCAGTCTCAATCCCCGGGAGCTTGTTTTTAAACAAATCTGGCATCTATATAATGACATACCATCTGCGCCATTAGCTCCGGGGTCTCCTTTCGGCCCTGTCGCACCAGGAACCCCTGGATGTCCCTGGAGGATGGTGAGCCTCTCATCACCATGCAGGCCCACGATTTTCACCTCTGCAGAGAAATCAGGAGGTAAAGTAAAGGTAAAGGTATCCCCTGTGCAAGCACCGAGTCATGTCTGACCCTTGGGGTGACGCCCTCCAGCGTTTTCATGGCAGACTCAATACGGGGTGGTTTGCCAGTGCCTTCCCCAGTCATTACCGTTTACCCCCCAGCAAGCTGGGTACTCATTTTACCGACCTCGGAAGGATGGAAGGCTGAGTCGACCTTGAGCCGGCTGCTGGGATTGAACTCCCAACCTCATGGGCAGACAGCTTCAGACAGCATATCGCTGCCTTACCACTCTGCGCCACAAGAGGCTCTTGATGCTGTCTAATTTACGTTAAAACCACCTGAGGATTGAACTCCCAGCCTCATGGGCAGAACTTTCGGACGGCTGCCTTACCACTCTGCGCCACAAGAGGCTCATAATCAGGAGAGGGACCACTAAAAGCAACCTTCAGACATGCAGCATATCAGTCCAGATCAGAGAGGTCCAAATGAGAAAAGTTGGGGGTGTCAATGGATCTAGTAGTTATAAGTGTACACATTTAATATATACTATTGTTTGCCTATAATTTAATGATTCTTAGTTTTAAATTCCTTCAACCAATTAACCGACTGGTTAATATTTTACTTTTTACGATGGAGCCACAGCAGTTCTTGTACTGGACTAAATAACTCCCAATAAAGTGCTGGTTGTGGTTGTTTGTTTTCGCATATCCAGCAAAGCCTGAACTCCAGAACTGTAAATCCTCATATTAAGCCACACAACAATGTGGGATTTTGACACAGACACTCCCATTGACGTCTGTAAAGCAAAGGTCAGCTCTCTTAACTCTCTAATTCTTGGGTCATGGAAATAGTAAGGGGCAGCATCCTTTGTTCTCTTGGCCAGAAAATTAAAGAGTCATTTTAGGAGAAGAGGAAGAGTTGGTTCTTATATGCCGCTTTTCCCTTTTTCACAGTGTGTCTTTAAATCTTCTGCCTATCATCATCCTTTAATCACCCAGTTTCCAAATGTACTTCTGCTTTGCTCCAGTCTCCCCCAAGTCTGCTTTGCTACATTAGTTTGTAAAAACATATATGGCAAACATAGAAGAGGAAGAAGAAGAGTTGGTTCTTATATGCCACTTTTCCCTACCCGAAGGAGGCTCAAAGCGGCTTACAGTTGCCTTCCCTTTCCTCTCCCCACAACAGACACCCTGTGAGGTGGGTGAGGCTGAGAGAGCGCTGAGGTCACTGCTCGGTCAGAACAGTTTTATCAGTGCCGTGGCGAGCCCAAGGTCACCCAGCTGGCTGCATGTGGGGGAGCACAGAATCGAACCTGGCATGCCAGATTAGAAGTCCGCACTCCTAACCACTACACCAAACTGGCTCTCTTATTTTATAAGGACCCTGGAGACAGTGATAAAATAGGCAGCATAAGAGGGGTAGGGGGACAGCTCAATACAATATTTATACACACACACACACAACATTGCACTAAAAATTCTGTGAGCAAAGGATTGCTTGGCTGTTTTTGTAATTAGTCTTTTTAAAAGGGGAGTTGAATAATATTTCATTACACTCTTAAATTGGAAACGACAGGGCCAACTGGCCAAGGAAAGGGGCCTGGTCCACATTTTCCTGGTGGTATCCAAGGCTCACATCTGCCAGATACAAAGACCTGTGTTTATTTTCAAACACTTCTTTATGAAATATAGTTAAATACTAACATCTGCAAAGATTAAGAGTTCGGGGCTGAAAGAATGGAAACCAAGCCTGATGCTAAATGGGAGCCCAGTTTTTTTCCTGCTTAGCTTACGTGGCAGATCACTTCCCTAAACTGCAGCAGAGCCCCCTGGTCCCAGGGCGACCCTGTGAAAGACTCACCTGGACAGGTGTCTGTTGCTTTCCCAGGAGTTCCTGCTGTCATCAGACAGAGCAGTAAAATGAAACTGCATTCTGCATTCATCCTCACCGCTTCAGAGTGGATCACTTTTCTCTCTGCGGTGCCCTGTGTATTTAAGAACCAACAGAACTCTTCCTCATGGGCCCTTCAAGGGAATTCCCCACTGGCCAGACAACAGTTGTGTCATTCTTCCTCTTACCAACATCTTTTAAAGAAGCAAAACATATTCATGGGAGGCTGATATGAGCCACTACCCTTTTCCCCAAGTGCAGAAAATCTGAGAGGAAAGATGGCCAAGATCTCCATAGCACCAAACAAATGCATGCACATGTGCTCAGCAGTCCTCTGTTCCTGATGGCAGCCTTCGGTGGCTGCTTTTCACAAACTGGTAGAAAGAATTGCAAAATTGCCTGCCGTCAAAGGTGGCCCAGCATACAAAGGCAGCTTACCAGTTTTCATCCCTTCTTTCCATGTCTATCCCAGATTTCCACCCAGAAGCACATGGTGGTGTCATCCCCCCCCCCCCGTCTGCTCCTCACATTAACCCTGCTGTGAGACTGCAAAAGAGAGTAAGTGGCCCCCAATCCACCGCCCAGCAGGGATTCAAACCCAGGCCTGAATGGGAGCTGTCCAGGGTCCTGCAGAAAGACTTCCCCATTCATGATTGTTCACCTGCAGGACAGAAGTTGTTGACATGGGCTTGATGTATGGAACCCTAGACTTCCTCCTTCTTCAATCTTGTTCACCATCCCTCCCTGGAACATCTTTTGGCTGGGGGAGGTCTGGATCTTAGGACACCGGAATGCTCTAAGTCACCCTAGAAGACCAAAGGTAATACCTTCCCCTCCAAGCTCTTTCCTTTCTGGTACCCTCCCTCTTTAATCCCCCCTCTCTCACCGTCCATCCCATGGCATGGAGAATGGTTATCTGCATGCTGGAAATGAGTGGTTTAAACTTCCGATAAGTTTTGTACTGGTCCATAACTGTAATAATAAAGACTGACCAAGTTGTTTAGACCAGCCATTCTCAGCCTTTTTATGTATGACAAGATTTTGTTTTCTTTCCGTTGACAAAGGTTGAACTTTCTAGCAATTAATGATGTCAGCCTTGACAAAATAGTGTATTTCGGTGGCCTGCCAGAAATGAAGGGCCAGGGCCAGTTCCGGCTTTGTCGGTGGCCATTTGCAAAAAGGATCACTGCCACGGCCAATTAGCACGTCAGGCTTCCAGCTGGTGCCTGGGCCAAAAATGATGATCAAGATGAAAGACATGGTTGCTGTGGGTGAGGCAGACACTTTGAGTGTATCTCAGGGCCCTCAAAGTTAGGAGCACCCACCCTTTTGGAGGAAGACGTCCAGGACTGCACAGCGGAGGGATCAGCCACTTGTACAGAAGGGCAACTCTTTCCGTGACCTCCAGCTCCTTCACCAAAGCGGCTTGATACTCAGAAAGAACTCTGTGCTGCAGATGTTCTTTGTCAGCAGATATCAACCCACAGACCGACGAAGCAGAATATCTGCTGTTCACAGAATGTGGGAAATCCTAGCTCAGAAGCCGTTCATCAGGGGAACAAACTGAATGTCAAAAAAGAGAACTGAAAATGGAGAGGGCCTGGGAATGCCCCTATCCCTGACCCCAGGGGAGACACAACTTCTTCCCCCATGTGCCTTGGCCAATGTGCCAGCACCCACACTGTGCAGATGTCAAGCTGAGAGGGCAGAGACAAGAACTGGTTTTTATAGCCCACTTTTCAGTACCCAAAGGAAGCCCAAAGTGGCTGACAATCACCATTCCCATCCTCTCCCCACAACAGACATGTTGTGAAGTAGGTGGAGCTCAGAGAGCTCTGATGGAACTGTTCTGTGAAAAGATCTCTGGAAGAACTGTCACCCACCCAGATGCATGGGGAGGAATTGAACCCAGTTCTCCAGATTACAGTCTGCTGCTCTTTAACCACTACACCACGCTGGGGGTGGGTGTCCCAAAGAAGCCCTCCCTTCAAAAATAGGCTTTCCCCAATTGTCCTGGGTACAGCCAGGCATGCAAGCAGTGGTGGGGAGTGGCATGTGGGGTAGTGTTGAGCACCTACAAGCAGCAGTAAGACAATGGGCTACTCCTCCTCCTGTGACTGCTGGATCATCCCTGGCCCAGGGCACTAGAGGGTGCAAAACCCCAACAGGCAGCCTGGGTGGCAGGACACCCCCTGCACCACTTGTGCTCAGCATGGCCACTGACATCCTGCCCACCCCTTCCTCCTCCAACAGGTGATTATCCTTGCAGCAAGAACCCTCTAGTTTCAAAAAGATAGGACAATGGGGTCCAATTCTAGGAGCACCCAAAGAGGCCGCCTCCACCTGACCTCCATTGTTTCCAAAGGTAGGAAAATACAGAATCTCTGGTCTTCCCTTTTGAGAAGAGGCTCCCACAACTACACTGTAGGTTTAGAACCTGTAACTCAGTCCCCCCTCCCATCCCCTTCAGGCCACGGAGAAGACAGAAATGGGAATGTTAATAAAGCAAGGAGGAGGGCAATCTCACAGATAGCAACCTAGAGGTCTAGGGTAGTAATGCCACCCACCCCTGCCTTCACTATTGAGGTGTGTGTCCCAGCAGCCACCTCAATAAAGAGGGTCCAAAGCTCCAACTCCAGCTGCAGTCCATGTGGAGACCTGGAGAATTAGTGGGACACAGCATGTGCCCAAGGGAAGCTTGTCTAGCACCATGCATAGAGGATACTGGCAAGAGTATCCAATTGCAAGTTGATGCTGGCTGCAGTTACAGGTTATGGGGCTTCACTGGGAACAAAGTTTGCCTTTCTCTGGGCTTGAAGGAAAGGCTGGGGGATCCAGGATAGCTCATTCCCTGGCTGGCTGAAGGGGAGAAGAGGTTCCCACTCTTTAAAGTAAGGAAGGGGGACACTAAGGAAGTGACACTTGCCTCAAGAATACCCTAGAAGCGATAAGGATATTCAACTGGCTGCTGCTGGAAGCTGAATGCAGGACTAGACTGTCATCGCTCTGGCCCTGCAAAGTGATTTGTTTTGTTGAAAGGCTCAGGAAGGGTCAGGGTTTGCAACAGAAGAGTCAAAATGGTGCAAACCCCGATGGTCACCTGTCCACACTAGCAGCTCCAAAGAAAACATGCTCCCTGGTCACCACAGGCGAAGGATGCCATGTTAGAGAACATGCTCACCCTCACAGGGCTGTGATTTAGGGGTTGCCCAGCAACTTGTGCCAGGCTCTCCCTCTCCCCTCCACCCAGTTTAGAAACTGGCTAACTTTGTTTCTCTAGATCAAACAATCCCTACTGGAACATCTCTCCCCCTCCCCCCCATATTCTTTACACCATGGCATAAGCCAACCAGTTCTTTCTCTGCTTCTAAACCAGTGTGTGCTAGAAAAGGCATCTTCACTGAGCCAGTGAACAACTGAGCAAAACTTGCTCTGCACCAGCACCACCTCTCCTTTCAGTCCCTTCACTGCATAAGTCAGGCCTGCGCAATGCATGATCCACAAAGGTCGACACACCCCATCTCCCTCTCTGGGGCTTAGCAACCATTTCTTGTTCTTGCAGTTTGAGGTTAGCCACAAACACAGGAGGATCATCAAGCCCTCTGGAGAGTCATCCTATGGCTGGAGGCTTTGATTTGGCTACACCCAGCAGAGCTCATGTAGCCCTCTTGTAGGTTCTATTCCAATGGTGAGACTTAAAATATTCCTGATTTCCCAGGTGTGTTACCTGGACACTTGTGCTGGCTCTCCATGTTGTGTCTGCTGCATGGGCACTCAGCCCCCCTGCCCTTTGGATGCAATCTCATCTTGCAAATATCCCCAATTCCATATGATAAAAGGACACAAGGCTTCAAAGTTCTAGACTGCACATATTTATTTTACTTTCTTGTAAATGTTGCCAGAATCATAAAGCAAAATCTTTATATTATCAAAGAGTTGTTTATTTCTGCTTAGCAGGCATACTAGAGTTATATATCTGTATAAACTAACATGGAAGAGGTTGATTTGGTTGGGATTCCACCTGGCTCAAGACTTTTGCATGGCAGAGGAAGAAAATCTCAACTGAACCTTTTTGCCCCTGTATTCTTTAGCCTGGGCCTTCCTGTGGCAGAAGCACAATTAAAACAGAAGATTTGCAAGACATCTACATTCCCTAATCCTGGCAGGAAACAGGGAAATTACCTCTACTCAAATGAAATTGAAAGTACTCCAGTTTTGTCCCCCAACAGTTTTAACTATTCCCGAGGCCTGAATTTCATTTCGGAGCATTTGTAGGAATATCTATACCCTTTGCCAGAATACCAGTTTATGCCATCAGCAAAAGAGGAATGTGAGCCCAGCCAGTACATCCCATTGAGGTTGCTATAGTGACAGCTGTTGTACCACCAGGCTCCTTTGTAAGTCACTGCACATTTACTCTTGCCAGGATCCTGCTGTCTGTCTTTGGTGGAGAAAGGCATGCTGTTGTGCTGAGTGAGTGAATCACCTGCAAATGACAGATTAAAGTTTAGCTCAGACTGCTTCACACATGCATATAGGTAGGGGTTATATGAATAGATCAACTCCCAAAGAACTTGTGCATCAACTCTGGTTCAAGACCTTCCAATGGAATTATTTCATACATTTAGATACCAGTTATCTGGAGTTTGTTTACATGTGCTTGGACATCAGTTGGTTTCTCTTAATTTGATGACAGGGTGGTAGACATCTGAACTGATTCTACACACACAAACAACATAATGTCCAGAGCAATTTGAAAGTGCTGCTTGGAGGGGCCCAATGATCAAATTCAAAAAAATTCGAATGACACCTGTGTTTTTATTCTTTAAAAAGTATCATCTCTGGGATCATGGCATCTGGGTCATGTCTTGGTGTAAGAGGTCTTGATCAAGGCCCCTTAGAGGAGCACAAATACTAGTTGTTTAAAAGTTTGATACACTTTATGGACAGTCCATTCCTTACTGTAGATTCAGTTCTGATGTCACAAACAAATCTGGCATGGATCCGGTTACAGATCAGGCCCATGTGCTCCTTCTTCCCTGATGTCAAGACTTGAGATGGAAGTTCAGTAAATTTCAGTTAGCAGTAAAGTCCAAATCCTTGGCCCATAACTGAAGAGTCATCTCCAAGCTATTTCTACCTAGTTAGGATCTTCCACATTGCTTTCATAGCTGTTTCAAATAGAGAAGAATTTAAGGAGGCCCCTTAACCTGCAGAGTTCGATACCCCGATGGAACTCCCCCCCCCAAAAAAAACAGGCTCCTCCCGATGCCGAAACTGCCCCCCAGCTGTGACAGTTTTCCTTTAATAGGAGCCTGTCACCCCAGTCTCACTACAACAATAACCAGAAAAATAACAATTAATGATGCCAAACAGGGTGAGTGGGTGGGAGAAAGAGGCTGGGCCCTATGCACTGTGGGAGAAAGAGGCTGGGCCCCATGCATGTGGCACTCTGAAAGCATGCTGTGGGCCCACCCTCAGCTCCCTCTACCCCCAGTAGCTGTCAACACACTGCTTGCCCGTCCCCAGTGTGTAACACCCTCCCAAGGCACCCTTCTTCAGCTGCGCCTCTGTAGCGTCCACCGGCAGGCGTGCCAGCAAGTCCTGCCTGCAATTCTAGTGTTAGCATAATAGCACTAGAACAATTGGACATTTCTTTCCAAAAGGCCTCCAGTGATGTGGTGTGGTGTCAAAAATGGCACTTGCAAAAGGCTAACCTCAGGATAACAGTGCTGAAGTGTGTGTGTGTGGGGGGGGCTATCCTTTGGACCATGGTCTTTCTTAAAAGACTGAAGCTGGTTTAGGAAAGAGCATATACAGGACAGGGCAAAACTAAAAAGAAGCCTATTGAAATAGCCTCATATGGATGCCCACCCATAAGGAGGATTTTTAACCACTGCAACATTCCTCTTATTCTTTTCCTTCTGTGGTTACGGTTTTCCCTTCTGACCACAGCAGCCGTCCAGAAAGCCCCCAGACACGTACCTGCAGTGCCCTCCAGGAAGGCTCCAATTCCCAGCCTGTACTGATCGGCCTCCCCTGAAATGTTGAAGGCCTTATATTTGGCCCCAGTGTGGTGGTTGTTAAAATCAATGAGATCAACACGCAGTTCATTTTCTCCTATCCAAAACAGAAAGGTATAACGTCGAGACATTTAGAGGCAGCAAGAAGAACTCCATCAGTTCCACAGACAGTTCAGGGAGCTGGCCCAGTCAATAATCTATCAAGAACCTTTCATGCAAGGTTTGCTGAAAACTGCATGGAGTTGCTCACAGGTGCAAAATTCTGCTTGTGCACCACACACTCTGTTTTTCAGCAGTGCCAGTTCTAGGAAGACTGCTCCGTGGACTGTGCCCACAATCCTTTGAAAATGCAGGTGTCCAACAGGGAACCACAAAAACGTCATCTTACATTACATAAAATTAAACAATATAGAACATTTTCATTCATTCATTCATCCATTCATTCATCCATCCAGCAATTTATATACTGACCCTCTCAGAGATGCCATCTTGGGACCATTTATACTATTTGGGTATAACAATAAAATCTAAAAAAATTACATATAGTAAAATCATGGATATAAATCACTAACAGCATCAACCATAATTACTGAGACAGTAATGTCAGCCAAACAAAAACCAAAAGTAGGGGTGGGGTTGGGGGAACTGGAACCATAAAAAGCCCAACTGATGACAGTCAGGACCTTCAAAGGTTGAATGTCTGTATTAATGCTACAATTATATAACTTTTATTGTGCACAGTTTTTAAAAGTTAGGAATTAAAAACGTATATACAGTCCATAGGCAAAACAGTATGCTATGCACTATATGAACCAATAGGCAGATGCATTTCGGCCCTTATAGGGCCTTCTTCAAAGGTCTGGTTTTAACACACCCTAGTTCATTACACATATGAAATATGTACAGCAGCCAATAAAAGCTCCAAAGTAAGATCTGTAAAGTACCAGAATCACTTAATTAATGCATGATGTCTATTTATCAGTCATCAGCTCTCTTCCAAAGGCTGCCAAACATTTCAATGGTGTGTTCACTTATTAGTGCATGATAACTAAAGGGAACCTCCACATTCAGAGGGCCAAAGCCTTTGAATCCCAGTGCCAGGAGGCCACATGAGGGGAAGGTCTCAGTTTCTGTGTCTTGTTGTGGACTTTACCTAGTGAGGTCAAGCGGTGGATGTTTTCATTCCCCAGCCAGAATTCTGTGAGTTTGCTTCCAAATCCTCTCTTGTAAGACTTCCAGTCCCGGTAAAAGTCCACAGAACCATCAGACCGTCTCTGGAACACCTGCAAGGGATGAAGATACAACTAGTCTTAAGAAACAGGATAATCTGGAACAAGTCAGATAGGGTCGAATGTGAGAGGAACGGAGTGTGATCTGTTTATGAAGATTTGGGAGAAGTATAGACAAGTGTTTATGCAGGAATAGTGTTGTGTTTTATTTATTTAATTAATATTTATTGAACATCGCTCTGTTTGACCAGCTTGTGGTGGTTTACAACAGTAGCCATAAAATGCAATAAAATCCCCACAATACCCATTATACTTCCACAGACCAATAATCCCACCTCCCAATGCCTCAGGGAGGCTGTTCGGAGGAGGGACCCAGCAAATCTTCCTTGCCCTGGACTCAACTAAGTGCCTGGTGGGAAAGCTCCATCTTGCAGGCCCTCCGGAATGTTGACAGCTCTGTCAGGGCCCTCAGCTCTTCTGGGAGATCATTCCACCAGGTAGAGGCCAGAGCTGAAAAGGATTCACATACATTATCCCAATAATCTTTCTATTTATGCTGAACTAATAGTTTCCCCATGTTGCAGATGCTCCATGGACAATGAAGGAGGCAATTAATGGGTCCCATTGAGGACAGGTGACTTGTTAAATTTTTGCAATGCACATGAAACTTTTTAGCTATTCCTAGGAAGAAAATGAGCCAGTCTGTTCTTGCCCTCCCAAACTGAACTTACAATCCAGCCACCTCCGTCTGTGTCCATGTCGCACAGCACGGTCAGAGGCTCACAGTTCCAGGGGTAGATGGTGTACCAGCCACTCAGGATCACCCCCTTGGCTAAGAGCTCCTTGCAGTTCTTGGCCCCTGTATGGAAGAGAAAAGCAATGTTTGTGTATGGAAATTGTACAAGTCACAGGTTGCAACTTTGTGGCACAGCCATCTGAGTATAAAGAAACAGGACTCTGGGTGGGGGAAGGCTGGGGAGAGGAGAAGCTCTGCTGAAAGTCAATAAGGGCTGGCCAATGGAGGGAAGAGAACAGAAGTCAAGCCACGTCTGCTGCCCAGAGCATCCCTCACTGTACAGAACATGACTTCATAACTGTGGAAAAGATCGGAGGTAACACGTACCCTGTTGGCAGTGGAGGACCTCCAGCTCTTGTTTTCCTGTGTAAAAGACACAGCAAGAAAAGAAAAGCAGATCAGACTTGGAATAAACAAATAGCTCCTCTGCCCTGGTGTTTCCCGCCCTGCAACTCACCACCTGGCATTTTGTCCACAAGCATCATAAAAGTATCTTGCGTACTTTCCATTTATTTCGAGAGGGGAGAATGTCCCAGTGGACCAGGCCCAATGAGTTTGTTTTCCAGATTCATGATCCGCTTTTCCCCCTCTAGGCCCACCGCTCAGCTACCAAGTCAGCTAGACATTGAGGGAAGCCCAACAGGCCCAAATCAACCTCTGGCTCCATGTTGTATGTTGGGTTATTCGGCCTCTGGCAAACCACAGCATATAGTCACTGGACCCAGAGGACCACATGCTCTCATGCATATCTCACCCTCTGCACATTTGTAGCTCAGCAAATCCAAGAGTGAATGGGGACACTGGCATTTTAGTTCCATGTTCTCTGGGAATTTGGGAATTGAGATTCTCAAACTGCAGATCTTTGTGCTGTATCAAAATGCTCCCCAGTTTCAGAAGTAGTTTGCCTTGCAGCCATTTGTGTGTGGAAGGGTCCACATTTCAGAAACACAAATCCAGAGCCGCCATCAGAACTAACCATCCATTTTAAAATATGCTACCAGCTCCTGCATACCTCCAGGAACCGAATTTATGTTCAGCCTAACAAAAATTACATTCTTACCACTGTAGCTCCAGGTTCACTAGCACGTCTTGTGCTGATTTCCCCCCCACCGTCTTATTTGAAGGTTTCTTGGCTGAGTCACTCCTCCAGTGCTCTTCATCCAAGATAGTAGTGACTACAACAGATGGAGGTATTTATTTGCCACGTACCTAAAGTTCCGGGGGGGCCTGTCGCTCCTTTGTCCCCTGACAATGAAAGCATAGACATAATGTTAGTTGCTCTCCACATCTCCAAGAAGCTAGAAGTCCCCTGGGCAGCACTGCCTGGGTTGGGTTCCTTCACAGGAGAACGACTACAATTTTATTTATTGATTTAAAACATTTGAAAGACCAGATTCAGGACTCCAAGGCAGCAAACCATAAAAACATTATCGCAAGTTAAACCACAGATGTATACAAAATAATTAAATTAGACAGACACAAATCCAGGAAGGAAGGTCTATAGGAATCAGCATGGGAGTGCCAGACAAAACAAAACAGGAAGGGCACTAAAAAATAGCAAATTGGACCAACTCCTGGCATATTCAGTCTGGCTTCTGGTCTGGCCACAGGGTGAAGACAGCATTGGTCACCCTGATGGACAACCTCTGGAGACAGCTGGATCAAGGCAGGACAGTATTGCTCGTGTTACTTGATCTCACAGCAGCATTTAACATGGTTGATCAAGAGCTCTTGGTTCACCACCTCACCAATGCCAGAAAGGAAGGGACAGTGCTCCAATGGATGATCTCCTTTCTCCAGGGTCACAGACAGAGGGTAGCCGTTCAGGAAATGCAGTCACCCTAATGCCACCTCCATTATGGGGAGCTGCATGATGCAATCCTTTCTCCAACCTTGTTAAACATTTTTATGTGCCCTCTTACCCAGCTGGTCTTGGGGTTGGGGCTTGCATGTCATCAATAGACAGATGATACCCAGCTCTACCTCCTGGTGGATGGCCACCTGGATTCACCCCCAGACTACTTTGCCAGGTGTCTGGAAGCAGTGACGGGTTGTCTCAAGCAGAGTCACCTACTCAACCTTTCCACGATAGAATCCTGTGGCTGGGTAAGAAAGGGCCAGGCAAGGAAGTGCACTTGCCCTGTTTGGACAGGGTGCAACTGTTAGTTGCACACTCTACCAGAAACCGGGGTGTGACCTTCTACACCTCCTTATCTATGGAGTCATATGGTGTCTGTCATATTGGATTTTTTACAGCCATGCAAGTATCACACAGATAGTGCATCTATAGAGCAGCTGACCTTTCCACCACATCAAAAAGGATGTGGAGTAAATGGAGAGTGCAGAGGAGAGTGATGAGGATGATCTGGGGCCTGAGGACCAAGCCCTAGGAGGAAAGGCTGAAGGACTTGGGAATGTTTAGCCTGGAGAAGAGGAGGTTGAGAGGGGACAGGATTTATCTCTTTAAGTACTGGAAAGGTTGTCAGAGGAGGGCAGAGAGTGGTTCCTGTTGGCAGCAGAGGAGAGGACCTACAGTAATGGGTTTAAACTACATGTACTGGCCAGAGATCAGGGGAAAAAAATGTTCACAGTCAGAGTAGTTCAGCAGTGGAATCAGCTGCCTAAGGTGTGGTGAGCTCCCCACCACTTGTAGTCTTCAAGCAGGAGCTGAACAGATACTTTCCATGGATGCTTTAGGCTGATTTTCCATTGAGCAGAAGACTGGCACCTTCCAACTCTATGATTCTATCCTGTTCGGAATCCATGCTTTGCACAATAAACTATACTTTCCCCCCCTTCCTCCCACTTTCCACACACATGCCCCTACCTGCCCCTGCCCTTCAGGTGGTATGGGCTATCTATATGGATATTTAACAAGGAAGCCAGAGGACTCTCATTCATTAGCCAGCACCCACCGGTGAAACGTCATTCAACAATTCTGAACCAGCAGATTAACAAAGAAAAGATCAGCAAGTTTTAGCTCTATACTGGCACAAAACCAGCATCACTGGAGGCATTACCATGTAATCCAAACATTCCTTACCTTTGGGGCCAGTAGGACCCACGTCTCCTTTCTCTCCTGGTTCAAGAGAAGAAAAAAGAGTAAGGGATTAGCAAAAGATAGAAGTCATGTGGCTGAGCAACTCTGAGATGACAGCTGGAGGGTCACTCGATGGTGTCCAGCTGACAGCTGTAGATTCTGGAGAGAGCCTTGGGATGTGGTTAGATTCTGTGCTATTATAGGTCAGCCTCTCTCTCCCCTCTTTACTGTCAAGAAAAGTAGCTCCTGAAGAAACTTTGCTCAGGTGGTGCTTTACACGCAGCAGACCTATTTGAAGCTGTGTCACACAGGCTGCTGTGATCATTACGACAGGTACCATAAAGCAGGGGTGGTCAGCCTGTGGTTCTCCAGATGTCCATGGACTACAATTCCCATGAGCCCCTGCCAGCGTTTTCTGGCAGGGGCTCATGGGAATTGTAGTCCATGGACATCTGGAGGACCACAGGTTGACTACCCCTGCCATAAAGGGAAACAAAAAACCCAACCTGAGAAACAGGCAATAACCAAAAAGGTTAGGGATGAAAGCAGTTCTAAAAATAGAAACATTTTATTGGAGCTCATATATTTAAATCATTTAAAATATCTGTTGGCACACATGAAATATCTGGGTGAGGACACCAGTATTGCCAAGTTGTTAGGACCTGTACCTAACCTGTTTCGATCTCACAGATCTTCAACAGAGGTAAATCAACACGTACACATGTAATTTCATATTATTTCTGAATCGACAGGTTTTTTCACACACCCCGTCATATTGTATAAATATATATTCACGTGTGTGCATCTGTTAATTTACCTCTGATGAGGATATTTCATGTGTACCAATAGATATTTGAAATTTTTAAAAAATATATGAGCTCCAATAAAATGTTTATATTTTTATCATTGCCTTCATCCCTAATCTTTTTGGTTCTCTGCTATGATAATTAGTCTGCTAACACCTACCCTGACTACTGGTTTCATCGAAATCTAACATTTTGCATGTTACCTTTTGCACCAGTGGGTCCAATTTTTCCTGGGATTCCTGGAAGGCCTGTCGCTCCTACAGGGAAACAAACAAACAAGGGTAGGTGTTTAAGCAACAATTTGAACCAGGTATGGGCCTGAAGATAGAATTTAGCTGGCAGGGAAATTCTGGCAGGAAAACCACCACCCCTGGTCCACACCCGCAGGCACATCCCTCCCTTTTGGCCCTCTGCTTGCTTCTAGGCTGGGTTTAGAAAGGGAGGGGAAAGCTCTGCAAAAGATTTTGGAAAGAGACTCTTCAGCTGATGTCCAAGAGAGAAGACCCCTTTCTTCTTCATTTCCCTTATTCATTTCTACTGTATGAATGCCATAGGATTCTGAAAACCTCTCAATTCAAAGACACTTTTCAGTTAAATACAGAATAGCTACCTTCAAAGAACAAAATAAGAGCCAATACCCTCTTTTGTAGGACTGATGAAGTCACTGTATCCTGGGCTTGCAGAGACCTGGGTGAATGTTAAAGCATGGTCCGATCCAATGATGTCACTTCCAGGTGGCACTGGGAGTGACATAGCAGGGATGGGACACCATCGGCCACCTCCCATTTTCCTTCTGATGCCCCACTGAGCAGTGGCAGGAAGGTGTCCCACTGGAAGGGGAGACCTGGCAAGTCTGCATCTCTGTCATTGGAGAATCAACTGGACTCCAGATTAGGATCTGGAATTTCCCCAGAATGACAACCGATACTAAACTAAATCAGTGTTCCTACAGCAGCCTTTCTCAACCTTTTTACCCTTGAGAAACCCCTGAAATACTTTTTTAAGCTTTGAGAAACCTCAGAAGTGGTGTGATCATGCAGAATATGGTTGGGAAGCATAGCTATGAACACGCCCATAAAGAAAACGTATCCAAGGGTCTCTAATTCACTTGGCCCACCTATGCAGGTTCTCTCAGCCTTTGGGATCTTTTCATATTGCCCCTCTAACATTGCAGAGGGCAAGGCAGAACGCCTTGCAAGCAACTACTCTTTCTCCTGTATGGCAGGGGTAGTCAACCTGTGGTCCTCCAGATGTCCATGGACTACAATTCCCATGAGCCCCTGCCAGCAAATGCTGGCAGGGGCTCATGGGAATTGTAGTCCATGGACATCTGGAGGACCACAGGTTGACTACCCCTGCTGTATGGCATACCACCTTACAGCATGGCTCTCGGGCCGGTCTCAGCCTCAGAACATACCGTTTGCACCATTAGTGCCTGGATCTCCTTTCGGCCCTGACGCACCAGGAACCCCTGGACATCCCTGGAGGATGGTGAGCCTCTCATCACCATGCAGGCCCACGACTTTCACCTCTGCAGAGAAATCAGGATCATTTCAGCAAAGAGCAATCTTTGGACATGCAGCATATTCGGCAAAGTCTGAACTCCAGGAGTGTAAATCCTCACACCAAGCCACAAAGCCATGTGGGATTTCTACACAGACACTCCCACAGGCATCTGTAAAGCAAAGGTCAGTTCTCTTAAGTCTCTACTTCTCCGGTCATGGAAATAGTAAGGGTCAGTAAAAGTAGCCTTTACCTAGTGGAAGGTTCCAGACCAAAATTGATGGCACAGCCTGGTCTTGTACTCTTTCTCACTTAAGGTGAGTTTGAGTCATCTTGCAAATCAGCCTCTAAACTGACTCTAAAACTTGACATTATCTCTAGTAAGTAGAACACACTAAGGTGATTGTTGGTATGAATTTATTCAACAGTTTTCGGCTGGTAATCCTGATATTTCTATATTGTAGCCAAGCCACCAAGGAAAGCAAAGAAAACACGTCAAAAGACGTGGGCCACGTTTTGGCTTTATGTAGTGATCTGAATTTAAAAACGACTCTTCTGCTTTATACTGTGCCGTGGCCCAGCTTCTCCGCACATTGGCTTCATAACTATCGACAGGGCATTTTTCCTTCGTAGCCTCAGGTGGGGCCTGGAGCTTTCCTGGAGTTGCTACTGATCTCCAGGCTACAGAGTATAAGGCAGGTTAGAAATGAAACAAGCATCAAAATCAAAACTCACACTTTGACACCTGATCTCACATTCATGCCATTTTGCATTAAAATGAGGCTTTATATTCTTTCTCATTCATGCTTTTAACAAGAAAAAGAAATGTTGGGTGTATTTTTTAAAAAGTGCAGAATGAACACCAGGTTGAAAGACCTGTGCTTATTTTCAAAGACTTTTTTGAAATATAGTTAAGTGCAGACATCTCCAAATATTAAGACTTTTGTTTTGAAAGAATGAAAATCAAGCCTGGTGCTAAATCAGAGCCCAGTTTCCTTGGTAGAACACATCCCTAAAGTACAGCAGCACCCCCAGAGCAACACTGTGAAAGACTCACGTGGACAGGTGTCCATTTCCTTCCCAGGAGCTACTGCTGTCATCAGACAGAGTAGTATAATAAAACTGTGTTCTGTATTCCTCCTCATCACTTCAGCATGGATCATTTTTCTCCCTGCAGTGTCTTGAGGATTTAAGAACTGACAGGGTTATTTAAAAAAATTAAAGGCTCCTCCTCCCCAGGGGTGGAGTTAAGCATCTTGGGAGAAGGCAAGGAGCATGTGGAGAGTTGCTGGCAAGGTGAGGGGGTGTATGTGTGAGACAGGAAGGACAGTATTTGTGGGAGAGTAGGTGTTTTGTAACCTGCTAGAGAGTGCTTTCTGTTAAATACTTGCCAGGGGCAAAGATATTATGGGCCAAATGCCACAGCTGATAAAACCTAGGGATTTTACTACCCATTTGTAATGGTCCACATGGGAACAAACAACGTGGCCATGATCACAATCGTGCGTATTAAGACTGACTATGAAGATCTTGACAGCTAAAAAGAATAGGGGCGCTGTGGTTTTCTCTTCAATCCTACCTGTAAAGGGAAGAGGCTCATGGTGGTGCCAGCTGTTTGGATTTGGATTCTGGGACCATGGGGTACATTTTCTAGAAGAAGTCCTGCTGGAACAGGATGGGCTTCATTTATCCAATTTGGAAGAATGTATTTGGCAGGAACCTGGGGAGATTCATCAGGAGAACTTTAAGCTGAAGCCATATGGGGCTTTATAAAGATTCTATTGTTGTTGTTAGGTGCAAAGTCATGTCCGACCCATCGCGTCCCCATGGACAATGATCCTCCAGGCCTTCCTGTCCTCTACCATTCCCCGGAGTCCATTTAAGTTCGCACCAACTGCTTCAGTGACTCCATCCAGCCACCTCATTCTCTATCGTCCCCTTCTTCTTTTGCCCTCAGTCGTTCCCAGCATTAGGCTCTTCTCCAGGGAGTCCTTCCTTCTCATGAGGTGGCCAAAGTATTTGAGTTTCATCTTCAGGATCTGGCCTTCTAAAGAGCAGTCAGGGTTGATCTCCTCTAGGACTGACCGGTTTGTTCGCCTTGCAGTCCAAGGGACTCGCAGGCGTCTTCTCCAGCACCAGAGTTCAAAAGCCTCAATTCTTTGACGCTCGGCCTTCCTTATGGTCCAACTTTCGCAGCCATACATTGCAACTGTGAATACCATAGACTTGACTAAACGCACTTTTGTTGGCAGGATGATGTCTCTGCTTTTTATGATGCTGTCTAGATTTGCCGTAGCTTTCCTCCCCAGGAGCAAGCGTCTTTTAATTTCTTTGCTGCAGTACCCATCTGCAGTGATCTTGAATCCCAGGGAAATAAAATCTGTCCCTATCTCCATTTCTTCCCCATCTATTTGCCAGGAAAACCCAATGGACAAGATTCTAATGTAGAGCAAATAGCAGTCCCCCCCCCCCCCCGGGAAGGATGAGTCAAATTGAACCAAGGGTCAGAGGCTTCAAGTGCTTAGATGCCAGCACCTGAAACGTGGGCAATATAAAGGAAGTGTGTGAGCTTCTTATGCAGACAGTAGATTGTATCTGGATGAAGATAAGGGAGAGGAAAACAAGGAATATAGTAGGTGGCTACAAACTATCACACCACAGTGAGGACATGGGTGCTGCCCTTCTTGAGCAGCTTGATTGAATATCCGGGCATCAGTACCTTGTAATTATGGGTGACTTCAATTTCTCTGATGTGTGCTGGGGGGAAAACTCTGCTAAGTGTCCAGAATCTTGCAACTTTCTGACCTGCATGGCCAACAATTTCATTTATCAAATGATGGAAGAACCTACAAGTGGCTTGGCAATTTTTTGAAATATAGTTAATATAGAGTGACCATGTCCTCCTAGAATTCCTTTTGATATGGGGGGTCCAGTAAGTTCATAATCAGACATGTATGTTAGACTTTCATAGGACTTTCATAGAGAGTCATCGTGTGGACAAGAACATTAAAAGAGAAAGACCTATTGAATGCTCAAGCCATGACTATTTCAGCAAAACAGAAACATGGTAGGGGACCCAAGTAGCCAGTTAGATGAACAGAGAACTTCAAGAGGTGCTAAGGAAAAACAAGGAAATGTTGAAGAAATGGAGATGTGAGACCTCTAAAGAAGAATATCTGCAGGTTATTAGTCACTGTAAGTCAGCCATCTGAGAGGCCAAAGCTGGGAGTGAGCTGAGACTGTCCAAGAAAACCCACTATGACAAGAAAAACTTCTTCAGATATGTGAAGGCCAAATATAAGATAAATGAGGCAATATGCCTGCTGTTGTGTGAAGATGGAGAGGGCAGAGAGAAAGCAGAAATGCTCAGTACCTATTTTGCCTCTGTGTTTTCCCAGAAGAATATGGACATGCATGAGGACAATTTACAGACCTTCACACCATCCTAAATCTAAGAGCTTGCTAAAGTTCCAAGTTGACCCCCAGTCTCCCCAGCAGAAATTAAGTCACTTATTGATCAACTAAAAGGAGGCAAAACACCAGGAATAGATGAAATTCCTCAAGAACCAGGGGTAGTCAAACTGCGGCCCTCCAGATGTCCATGGACTACAATTCCCAGGAGCCCCTGCCAGCATCTGCTGGAGGGCCGCAGTTTGACTACCCCTGCTCAAGAACTTATAAAGGAGAACCAGAACTGGTGGATTCTTTTTTTTTTACTCCTTTTTTACACTCCTGAGCAAGTCTGGCCTCCTCCCACTTATTGACTCAAGTATAAACTTAGGGTGGGAACTGCAGTACCTACTGATAAATTTCAAAAATAAAAATAGATACTAATAAAATTACATTAATTGAGGCATCAGTAGGTTAAATGTTTTTGAATATTTATTTCAAAGAAAAGCAGTAAACTAGCTTTGTAAATGGAAAAGACAAAAACAATATGGTATCAACAATAACAAGTGAGTGGGGATCCTCACTCGAGTATAAGCCTAGGTAAAGGTAAAGGTATCCCCTGTGCAAGCACCGAGTCATGTCTGACCCTTGGGGTGACGCCCTCCAGCGTTTTCATGGCAGACTCAATACGGGGTGGTTTGCCAGTGCCTTCCCCAGTCATTACCGTTTACCCCCCAGCAAGCTGGGTACTCATTTTACCGACCTCGGAAGGATGGAAGGCTGAGTCAACCTTGAGCCGGCTGCTGGGATCGAACTCCCAGCCTTATGGGCAAAGCTTTCAGACGGCTGCCTTACCACTCTGCGCCACAAGAGGCTCTCGAGTATAAGCCTAGGGGGGCTTTTTCAGCATTAAAAATGTGCTGAAGAGATCAGCTTATACTCAAGTATATACGGTACTTTATGCAGATGATGCAGTTTTACTTTCTAGAACTCCACTGGGGCTAAGGAGAGCTCTGGCCAACCTAGCTGCATACTGTGAAGAACATATAATTAACTACTAAAAGACCAAAGTAATGGCCTTTGGCATCTTTCAAACATCCAGAAAGAGGTGCATACAAAATTATAATACACAACAAGGTGAAAAGCTTCAACTACCTAGGAATGGTTTTGCAAGCTAATGGTTCAAAATTAGCCCATAGCAATTATCTAGCAAATTTTGGAATCAGGTCCGCATATAATATTTTAAAGTTCCTTTGGAACAGGGGTGGTCATAGTGTCCCTGACACCCTTAAAGTTTTCCAGGCCAAGACTCTAGCCCAACTTCTTTCCCGCGGCCAGCTGTTTCTCCTCACTTGAATGGGTACAAGCAAAGTTGCTAAGAGTAGTCTTACAAACTCCAGTTGGAGACTGGATTATGAATGTGGAGGTGACAGTTGCAATTTATCTCCGGCTTAAGTTGATTTTTCATCCATGTGGCCTTTTACCCCTAATTTTAGAGGACAGTTTTCAATCCAGCTGGTTGCTGATCACTAAACATAAAACTGAACATCATGAGTTTTACCCACATGCTGTACTCTTCTTAAGCATGGATTCAGCTTTAAAAAAAAAAAGTTCAGTCAAAAAACCCAAGAAACTGAATGGCAAGTGGACCTTGCCAGTTCACCCACTTTCAGGTCAACACCCAGTAAAAGATATACACTTTCTCCTGAATCATATCTTTTTCTTTGGAAAGCAATAGCCATAGAAGAGTGTTTACTTTGGCAAGATGCATGGCGCTGCCCTCTGCAGTAGTGGCTGGGAGGTATAAACAGATTCTTTTCCTTGGAAGACTATGCCCATGCAACAATGGCCAAGTAGAAGCTCTAGAGCATGTTCCCTGAGCTGCCCTTTTTATGCTAAGTCCCAAGCTAGGTACGTCTTCACTCTGGTGCCATTTGGGTCAGGGCAAATAGCTACAAACTGCACAGCTATATTTAACAAACTATTGTCTAATGAATCACCAATAATTATCAAATTAGTAGCAAGCTTCTGTCTGAGAGTTCTTAGAGTTGTGGAACTGATAGGGCATGGTTTGTGAACTGACAGTTGAGAATATCTACCTGTGTTCTTCTTAAGATCCATGAAACTGGCTAAGGTTAAGTTTTTTTCCTGTTATCTAGATAGTTTAGATTTTAGTCCTAATCTATTTTTTGAATTTTTTATTCTTAATTTTCTTTACTAGTTGCTAAGAATTTATTTCTTTTTTGTATGTTAGTGGTAAGTTTTTTTATTATTTACTGTACTTTTCTCGGTGTTTGTTCTACTGTTATATCATAATAAACTACTGCACTGTGCAATACTGTACTGTACTAAGATTCTACGAGTATTACGATACATCTGAATTCCACTTCATGGACTCTTCATGTGAATTCCTCATGGGCCAGATGAAAGTTATGCCATTCTCCCTCCTACCAACATCTTTTAAAGAATCAAAACATATTCATGGGAGGCTATACCTTTTGTTCATCAGTTTACCTTTTGTTCACCAATGTGCCTAATAAATCTATCTTTAATAAGGGATTCCACCAACATAGCCAGTATCAACAGACTGACCAGCCTGTAATTTACTGGATCTTGTCTGAAACCTTTTTTAAAGACAGAAAATTATTGGAACTGGCTGCTGGGTTTCCCAAGACTTCAGGAGTAGAGAAAAGTAGGGAGCACAGTTTTGAAATCTTTGGCTGGGACCAATCATACCTCTACCCCTGAATTCTTGTGAAAACCATCATTAGCTTTGAGGGTTGTTGTCAGTTTAGAACAAACTCAACTGGGCTGCCAAGATCAACACCCGAAACAGACAAATAGCAAGTGAGTACTTGGTTTGTCAACATCCAGTCCAAAAGGAAGGGTCACTACCAGAGGAAACATACACAAAGCCACAATGATTTTTTTTCTTTGCTATCAAGTCTCAGCCAACATAATGTGCCTCCATAGGGTTTTCAAGGCCTAACACAAACAGGCCACATCATCTGCCTCCATGTCCTGATTCTGTTATTCCTTGGTGTTCTACCATCCAAGCTCTAACTAGGTATGACCCTGCTAAGCTGTCAAGATCAGACTAGCTTAGTCAATCCAGGTGACAGTAGCCTTACTGATGAACACATTGATAAGCAGTAATGTAAGGATGACAGAAACACTGTAGGTTCAGAGCTCCCTGGGAGCACAAAACAAAATCACAGGCAGAATCCAAAAGGCAGCTCTCCTGGTTTCATCAAGACAGTTTCTCTGCAGCTGTCCCCACATCATGGAATGTGCTTCCTGTGAAGGTGAGAAGGCATCATTCTTCAGAACTTTTAGGAGATGGTGGAAACCATTTTAGTTGGCAATACATTTTAATAAAGTCTAAGTTGCATGAATTTTGTTTACAGGTGTGGGGAAGGGGGTTGGGCTGATGTTGTATGTGTTGCAATCTGCCGTGAACCATGGAGGAAAGATGGGATATTAATGCTTTCATAAATAAATAAAAACCTGACGTTTAAGTCTGGTTGCCGGCACCCAGTGTTCACTAGAGAATCTATTTGCTGTCCCATTGTAAGTGGGTATATTTGAGGTTTACCAACATCCAGGTGGGGCCTAGAGATCTCCCAGAATTACAACTGGTCTTCAGGTATCAGAGAGAAGTTCCACTGGAGAAAATGACATCTTCAAAGGGTGTGGCACTGCTGATATTGCTTGCCCTCCCCAGACTGTATCCCCAAATTGCGAGAAAATCCCCAGCAGAGCTGGCAATCCTTTATTAGTATTTATTGACTGAATGAAACTAAGAATAAACTTAAAAACAACAGCAAGAACTTTGCACTTCCTTATTAACTATTTGATTGAGCTACGATGACTTTTGGAGTCAGGAACTCATCACATGTGAAGAGGTTATCCCAACCTTTTCCAACTTTTTTACCATTGAGAAACTCCTGAAGAATTTCTTTAGCCCTGGAGAAACCCTGGAAGTGGCGTGATGGTGCAGAACATGGTTGGGAGGCATAGCTGTGTACACACCCACCTAGGGCTCCCCCAGGTCTAGGAGTGTACGCTTGATTACAACAAGCAGACTTTTTTGGAAGGGAGTGTAATAATTCTATAGATAATCCAATAGAATTCATTTTCTCTTCATTTAATTTTAACCACTCTGAATTTTGGTGTTTAGATATCATGTAAGAAATAAGACTATTGGGCTCTGCATGACATTGAAGATTAATCCAAAACTTGAATGTTGCCAGCCATGCTTTGGTAGCCAACTGAATCTCATTCGTTTCAAGAGATATACTTGTATAAGAAATACAGGTGGAAATACCCAGGGTTTTATGGCAGGGGGGGGGGGGAGAATTTGACTGGATGCTCTTAGTTGCCTGATTAAAAGCCCAAACCCAAATTGGAATAGCATAAAAGAGCTGAGCACTCAATTTCTCCTTAAACACATAAAGAGCTGCTGGAATATATTGGCGATCTCTAGTAAGATAAAAGCACAGAATCACTGATATACTAATCTTGTTAGCCTCAAAAGTGAATTTGTTGTGGGTGGAACATCTGGCATTATAGTGAAAGTATCCCCAGATATTTGAAGCATTTCACTCATTCTGTATGGTTACCCCTAATGTACAATTTAACTGGCCTCCATTTTCTTTCCAAAACCATTACCTTGGCCTTTTCAAAGTGCAGAGTAAGACAGATTGCGTTGACATAATCTACAAAGTGATATGACAAGTGCTTTAGCCCTAATTGTGTAGTTGATAAAAGCATGGTGTCATCCACATATCATAATATGGGAATATGGATCAGGCTTACTTTAGGACTATGAGAGCCAGTTTGGTGTAGTGGTTAGGAGTGCGGACTTCTAATCTGGCATGCCAGGTTCGATTCTGCGCTCCCCCACATACAACCAGCTGGGTGACCTTGGGCTCCCCACAGCACTGATAAAACTGTTCTGACCGAGCAGTGACCTCAGCGCTCTCTCAGCCTCACCCACCTCACAGGGTGTCTGTTGTGGGGAGAGGAAAGGGAAGGCAACTGTAAGCCGCTTTGAGCCTCCTTCGGGTAGGGAAAAGCGGCATATAAGAACCAACTCTTCTTCTTCTTCTTCTATGTTTGCCATATATGTTTTTACAAACTAATGTAGCAAAGCAGACTTGGGGGAGACTGGAGCAAAGCAGAAGTACATTTGGAAAGTGGGTGATTAAAGGATGATGATAGGCAGAAGATTTAAAGACACACTGTGCACCAGGTAGGAAGCAAAGGCAGAACAAAATGTGGGGAAGCAGCCCCCTCCCACACACACCTCATTGCTAACAGCTTCACCTTTCTCAAGTGTTATAAAAATACTGGCGGTGACAGCCTGTTGGTAATTGCCATAATACAAAAGAGCCATCTCCAACAACCAAAGTGATTGCACTAAACAGAGCAAAGAAAGTGGCAGAATTTTGACATCTTTGGCTGGGACCAACTGTACCTTTTCAACATGCCCTTAAAGCAGACTCTGGCAGGAAGCAACAGGGCAGAGACTCACTCAGTGGCTTTGATCTTGTGATGGTATATGAAGAGAAATGAGAAGCAGCTCAGGAAAGTGAGAATTTACTCCTGAATTCTTGTGAAAACCAGAAGTAGCTTTAAGAGTTGTTGGTTTAGAACAAACTCAGCTGGACTGCCAAGACCAACAAAAGAGAGAGTTTCACCCGAAACAGCAAGTGGGTACTTGGTTTGTCAGCATCAGATCCAAAAGGAATGGTCACTAGGACTGGTTCTGCATAGGTGGAAAAGGCCAAGAGGGTGGTCATATGGAAGCAGGGTTAATTCCCGCTTCTGCATGATGCAGCCACTGGGCAGGCCCCCTCCCGGGCCTGCTGCAAATTGAGCCCTCCGTTGCCCCTGCCTAAGGGAATGCAGGAGAATCCGCATTCCCTTAGCTTGCTGTGAGGGCCAGTGGGGCCTGTCCTGCAGCAGGGCCATGTGGACAGGGAAGAGCCCAGAAGGGGCAAAACATGCCCCAGTAGGCTTTGTGGCTCTTCAACATGCTGCGGGATGGACCAGGGCATTTTAGTTTATTTTGCATTTCATGCAATCCCACCTTCCTGCAATTTTTTTTAAAAGTGCCCCACCCCCCACTACCACTTTGTGCAGTGGAGCCATTCCAACACTACTCTGTTTCCTGGGGGGACACATTTCAGTGCCAGAGTAGATCCGGCACAGAAAGCTGGAGAGCATAAAGCTCCACAGCACCACCATGCAGATTCGACCTAACAGAGTAAACATTCACTTGGCCACAGTGATTGTTTTCACCATCAAGTCTCAAGTCAACATAACATGTCCCTGTAGGGTTCTCAAGGCCAGAGACAAACAGTGGAAATCAAAAGTAAGCTGTGCGTGCATAAAAGGCCTAAGACAGAAGACCAGAGCAACTTCCATAATTTATACCTGGATGAGCCTGTCCAGAGGCCTAACGTTACCCACCAATCATAGGGGCCAATTACATGTCCATTTTCCTTGCTGTGCTTGGGCAGGATTTGGATCCTGATGCAGTGACAGCTATGGTATTACTTAGCTTTTCTTTCTGAGTTTGCAAATTATTCAAGAGTTCAAACTGTCCATGAATCTGGTTTGTTTTCATCTGAGATAGCTGAACTGGTTGCAGAAAAAGTTGGTCAAAGGTTGAGCTATGCAACTGCAGATTAATTCATATGTTGCTTATCTGATTAAGAACCAATCTCTTATTTTGATAGTATCATGTGATTACACTAATTAATCAGCATTCACATTGACAAGCTAATCAGATTTCTTTGGATAGAAGTCTCAAAAGGAAAATACGTGAGAATACCTGGTGGGCAATTTGGACTTAGTTGATTATCCCTAAAAGCAGTGAGATCAACAGCTGAAAATAGATATGTTTTTATTTATTTATTCAACGTTTAGCCTGCCATAACTCCAATTTGCTTTTTAAAACCCAGCTTGGTGTAGTGGTTAAGAGCAGTGGCTTCTAATCTGGTGAGCTGGGTTTGATTCCTCACTCCCCCACATGCAGCCAGCTGGGTGACCTTGGGTAAGCCACAGCACTGATCACGCTTTTCTGACAGTAATATCAGGGCTCTTTCAGCCTCACCTACCTCACAGGGGAGAGGAAAGGGAAGAGGGGAGAAGAAAGGGAAGGGAAAGCTTTGTTGTGGGGAGAGGAAAGGGAAGGCTGTTGTAAGCCAATTTAAAACTCCTTCTGGTAAAGAAAAGCAGCATATAAAAACTAACTCCTCCTTTTTCCTCCTTGCTAAAAGCAATACTTTGGTAATTTTTGGCAGTTATTTTCACCGTAATGGAAGGGCTAATTTTTTTCATGCATGTATTTCATTAAGCCCAGTTCACTAAATAAACTAACTTAACTCAATAAAAGATTAAAAGTTTATGTAGTTATTTCTTTCTGGTTGGCTGGTTATATTCAAAGACTGAACTCAACCCCATTAATCTTTTTTATTGTCAGAATTAAAGGTGGTGGAATCAGCCTTTAATATGTTAAATCTAGGAGAACACTGTTGCTGAACATTTCCTTGATAGTATCTAGTCAGGTTCTTGTATTGGATGTGAGAGGGAAGGTCACGCTATACTGAGACCCTGACAGCTTGACCAGATTTTCAAAAGGAAAGATTCTTTGGTTGCCCAATTTCTTTGTTGTAGCAATGAAAATGGAAGGAGGAAACAGGGAAAGGGGTTCTGACTCCATGCCCAGCCCGGCTTCTAGCACGCTAGCATCACTTGGCCCAAGCAGAAAAAGAACTAATAAAGCACTTGTCCCAAACTAACTGCACTGGAATTCACCTAGCCAGAGGTAATAGTGGGCCCAGATATTTGTCACTGAACCATTGATCTGTTCAGCAGGGCTGGTCATTCCTGCCATGTTTCCACTAGAATGGATGCCTTTGTGCCAAACAGTTTGCAACTCTCTTTACTGGAAAAGGGCAGGCAAGCCGGAACAAGAGAAGCCCTTTGAAACTTGACAGCTACAGCCAGACTGTAAAGGAGAAGGAACTATAAATAATGGATGAGAGAAATGAAGGGGAACTCACCAACCTCTTTCAATGACTTTCTAAATGGCTGGCTCCAAGAGCTGCTTTCTCTGTCTTCTCTGGCACTTTTGCTGAGCATTGCCCGTAATTCACTGGATTCATTCAAGGGACTGGTTGCTGGGAACCAAGAACAAGCCTCTCCACCCCCAGCCCTGTGTAGCACAACAATATAACCTGAGATAACCCAAGGCAAAGCTGTACCCGTACAATGCTGTAATAGGAGGCAGCATTAGTGAAAGCCTTGGTAGGTCTGCCCTCTTGGTAGATCTGCCCCAGAGTGTCAATACTGTGGCCATTGTCCTGTGTGAAGCATAATGCCGGACAAGGTAGACCAGTGCTCTGGTCCAAGATACTATATGTGAAGTCTATGATTATACGTAACAACAGGCATCATGATATCAGAAAGATGTCTGATAGGAGTCAGGAAGAAAAGCCCCTACAACAGGGGTAGTCAACCTGTGGTCCTCCAGATGTTCATGGTCTACAATTCCCATGAGCCCCTGCCAGCAAATGCTGGTAGGGGCTCAAGGGAATTGTAGTCCATGAACATCTGGAGGACCACAGGTTGACTACCCCTGCCCTACAAGATTAAATTGACAAGGGTAGAATACTGTGCGGGGAAAGCAAATTATAAATTCCGTACAAAATTATTGTTTTGTATTTACTGAGTGGGGCAGTACATCACCACAGTCCAGCTGTACCAGCCACAAGCAGGCACCAGGTAGATCAAGTGCCAGGTATTACGCAAGTCCATTTGTTCACATCAACGTGGTCCTTCCTCCTCTTGGACCAGGAAGTATATCTGGTCTTCCTTATTAACAGCCATTTCTACCCCAGCAACAGTTGAGAGATTAGAGATGTGTTCTTTGTGCAGAACATCTGCTCTTCTAGAAGGATACCTGGCAATGCTATACCCAGCTCCATGTGGGCCTGTTTCATGTGGGTCTTTTTCCTGTGCTGTGATGGTGCCCATGGATTTCTTTCTCCAGAACAGCCTTGAGAGATGAGCACAACTTCCCCACGTGACTGTAACAGCCCAGGCTCTCATACCTTTTCCAACCATAATCAAGCATGTAACTTTGTATAAAACCATATTATTAAGAAAAATAGTTACACTGTTTTAGAGGGTAATAACCATGTTAGTCCACAGTAAAACCACTAGATTCCGGTGCCATCTACCCAGACATTTCTGTTCTGCCACTAACAAATCTTATTCCACTGGTGTTTCTCTGTTCCATGGTCTAGTGACTTGGGAAAACATAAATTTAAAGCTTGAAACATTGCAGTTACTCTGTGCATCATATTGTATACCAACAGATGCCTGACTGTGCACCATATTATATATCAATAGATGCCTGCCTTCATCCCACAATTTAAGATACAAAATCTCTATCATGTATATAAATACCTCTATACTTTGATATTTGAGCTGAAATGGGGAAGTATGCAAGATGGGAAGAAAAAGATTCGATAGATGACTGTTTAAAAGAACCGTGAATAAGAGATTCTTTGCAATTCAAGATGGACGACATACCTGCATCATGAAGTAGGGAGGGGAGGGGTAAATATCAGACCATCCGTTTCTAAAAGTTTTAATTTATTTTCTTGTTGGCAAACACAAGGCTTATCACATCCAGCAGCCAATATCTTAACAGTTAGCTCAGCGACATCTGAAGCTTTTCAACAGCAAAAAGAGTCTTCCTCCAACTTTAGTTCATCTTCAGAAGGTAAAAGAACCACTTAAGTTAGAGGAAGACTCCTTCAGCTGGTGGAAGACTTCGTTGTGTGAAGCGGAAAGACACCCGCCAGCATTTACAGTTTTCCTTGCAGTGGCAAGCCACTAAACTCTGCAGTTGAGCATTTCCCTAAAGCATTTCTCTGAGGGAAGAGGTTCATACTTACAGCTATACTCTGCTAGTTCCTTGAAAGTATGTTGTGTTTGGCAACATCAGTCATGCTCTTTTTTTTGTCCAGATAATGTGCTTTAGAGCTGAAATACCTGCTGCAATATCCCACTCATTCACCAGATGCTGGTTTGATGAATTTTTGATCTCTGTGTTATGCTTCAGGCATAGGTTTTGCCTCTATAGAGTCGATATTACACAGCCAGAGATGTTAGCACAGCTTGAGACCACTAGAGAGCAGCCGTTAGTCAAGTGGCTGCCAGAGCGGAAACAAAAAAGCATATTTTAGGCAAATAAACAGTACTCTCACTTAACGTTCAGTTGGGCTATGGCGATTCTGAGGTCTGCTTCATCCTACAGAGATTCAAACTACCTTCTACAATTTCCAAGGTAGATGAGATAACCCTGTGGCTCTGTTGGGTTTCTGAAGTCTGCAAGGCAGGGCAGAATATCTTTTTTTATCATTTGAATCCATTCTTTGAAGGTGATAAGGAAGCCTTGGTGCAAGAAATGGAACGCCCAAGAACAGACCACTCCTGTTGCTCTAAGAATATTGGCCAACCCCTTCAGTATCTCTCTATGGAGCAGCCTTTTGGCAAAACTCTTGCAAAAGACTGACTGGTTATTATTAACTCACCCTTCCCCAAAGGTTCCAGGCAGGTAGTAGCATATATAACAAACAGGTGAGTCTGAGAATCAAAAGATGGATTTTAGTGGCCAAAAGGAAATTTCTTTGTTGGATTTTATTTTAATGCTGCATGGGCCACAGTTTATGTGAGGACTTGGGAGAACAGAATGAAATGAAGCCGTCACATCTGAAGGCTCATGATTTTGAAAGTTGAAAATGGTCCGAGAAGCCGTGAAAAGACAGGTGTCCATTCTGGATCTTGCCCAACGTGAAAGAAAACTTAACACATTTGTATTCCCACCTCAGCCTGAGAGCTGACTTGTCCTGACATCTCCTTTGTCTTTACTTTGGGACTTGGCTTTATAACAGGTTTTAGAACCATGTGGGTCGTCCAGTTTGCTCATTTGTTCAGCTCTGGTTGTTTAGCCATCTTTCGATGGAGGCCAGCCAAAGGCTTTGACTTCTGCTTCTGCTCTACCATCTGCTCTACCATCACCCCCCCTTTGCTTTGACTTCTGCCATTCTTCCCCTACGGTTTAGGAACAGGGCATTCCAGTATGGGAGGCCAGGCCACCATTACAGTCTCTGGACAGACTGAGGCTTGAAAGAGCAGGACATTTAGATATTTCCACTTGGTTTTATAAATGGTCCTTGAGTAACTCTGGCTTACCCGGAGATGTTTGGGGCTCCCAACTTCAGCATCCTCAGACAGATACATATTTGCTGCTTGTAGTTTAGTATTCATGCCACTGTCGTAGGCAGCGAGATAATTTTCTCTCATCTTCATTTTCATTAGGAACTATTTAATGCGACTTCTTCAAAGATTGCAGAGACTGTGTGATGTTGAGGCAGAATGTTGTACTAAGGTCTGAGAAATTTGGGCTCAAGCCCCTACCAAGACCAGAACCCTGGGCCAAGCATTTCCTTTCAGCCTGACCTACTTCTCAGGGATGTTTATGGGATAAAACAGAAATAGGGAAGCACAGCCTCCAGGAAGTCAAATTTGGGCATCTGTCAGCACAGAAATTGCACTGAATAAATTTTAAAAACAACTTATAAAGCATTAGAATTGGATTCTGAATATTCTCTTTTTGTAGCAGTCTTTTGTGTTTTTAAATAAAATCAGAGTCCAGTAGCACCTTTAAGACCAACAAAGATTTATTCAAGGCGTGAGCTTTTGAGTGCAAGCACCCTTCGTCAGACTATCATCTATGAAAGCTCACGCCTTGAATAAATCTTTGTTGGTCTTAAAGGTGCTACTGGACTCTGATTTTATTGTGCTACTTCAGACCAACATGGCTACTCATTTGAATCTTTCGGGGTTTTAGTGATTGTGACACCTTGGGGTTGGAGACCCTGGAGACCCTGGGCAAATCAAGCTTATTAAGACAATTGAGATTTCTGTGCTAACACATGGCCTCAAATCCTTAATGTATGACAGAAAACGGGCTAGGAAATCAGTGGTTAGAAAACTCTCCAAATGCTCAGAAATCCTGTTGTATTTGGCCCTGCCTTAGGGTTGGGTATGGCTGGTTCAGTTTTTCTGTCTCAAGAGCCAGCCTCTCAGACCTCCTTGAACACTATATGTACCACATTCATGCTAAAGGGGGAATCTCTGAAAGGCTGTTCATGCTGTAAACCAGTCCAGCCTTGTGGGCACTTCGGAACTGCAGCCAGCCAATGAGCCTGGAGCCCTGGTAAGGCGCCATGAGGTCTTCAGCCAGGAGGGCACACCCTTCCAGCCTCAGGGCTGGTGCAGCAAAGAAGGGGAACCAGTTCTGCATGTGCTTGGCAGGATGCTTCCCTCACCTGTCCGCATACATGCCGACAGGTGCCTTCTTCTCAAAAGAGCTGCAGTTCACTTTCCCAGCGATGTCGGTATTAAACGTTTTGCTTCTGCTCTCTCTCCACGGTGAGGATTAAATTACATCCAACCCTTTTTTGCTTTAACGCCAGAGAAGGAAAGCGATGACTGTTCTGTATTCCCCTGCAGTGAATAAGGGGGACACTCCCTTTGGCAGAGTTCTGTTTCCAGTCGCAGAACGGCCTGGCGAGAGACAACCCGCAAAAAGGTCCGTATTCTGTTTCCCGGGCAGCCAAGCAAATGCCTTTGGAATCCCACAAGCCTGGCATGGCCCTGCTGCCCTCCGCATCAGGCATCCAGTCTCTGCACCTGGGCCTCCCACTTACCCATCTGTGCAAAGAGCCGTGCTTGCACCCGTCCCCCATGGAGCTGTCCGATCCTTTCCAAACGTAGCCAAACAACCAGACATCATCGCATTTTGAGGCACTGAGACTTATCAGCTACTTATGCGTAGGGCAAGCCAGTGATTTCTACCCCTGCACTGACAAAAGCCATGTCTCCCAATGATGCCCAAGGCCCAGCTTCCAAAGAGGAAACCAGCGCTGGAGCTTCCAGAAGGAATTTAATACAAGGCTACTTCTGGACGAACCGAATACCACAGTAGTTGTGCTAGCAGGAAACTCAAAAGCTGAATGCATCAATGGTGAAAAAAAATCTGCTTGGATGTGCTCCCAACCTCCCAGCTCTTTCAAAAGCTCTTGTTAAACATTCTGTGGGGTTTTTCTTCTGTGCAGGGCTAGCTGCACACAGCCTTAAGCAAGGGCTTGCCCTGCCCACGTGCACTGCAGCTCTGCTTTCTGTGTTGCCTTTCAGGGGCTCCCCTCCCTTTCCCTCCTCCCCCCTGCAAGGAATGCTCCACGCTCAAAAAAAGGAGGGAGTCAGCTGATGCTTAAAGGCAGCCTGGGAAAAGTTAGCCAGCCATTTATTAATTTATACAGAGAGAGACCTGAGCAGGTTCACATCTTGAGGGGGGGGGACCACTGCCAATCGTGGCTGTCACTGCTGAGGAGGGGTGCAGCTCTGCGGACGGATCTTGAAAAGGTAATGGAAGTCCAGACTTGCACAAACACAGACACCCCAAAAGCCTAGGCCCTCCCCAACCATTATTTAAACTTTTATGTTGGTGTGCTGGAAAAAGCGATGCCTGAAGTTCAAGGTTATGTTAATTATTAGGGATGTGCAACATCACCCCTTTGTATTCTCTCTGAAGAGCAGCTTTGAGACTTGGGTGAATTTCAGCAGCTATCAAAAGAGGTATCCGTGTGTGGGGGGGGGGGGGGTCAGGAGGAAATAAGAGTGATCGGCCCTCCATCTAGATCCCCAGCCTGCTCAAGTACTGGATATTTCGGGGATTTGAAGGTGGAGACGGAGTGCCACCACAGTGTGGCTGCCTTGGAAGGCCTTATGAAATAACCGCCACGGGGCATGGTGGCTCAGTGACAGAAGCAAATGGAAAGCCTGGGAGTACTAGGTTGGGGGTCACTGCCCCACACTCCTCTTCTAAGGAACAGAAAAGAGTCAGGGAAAGGAAGACGGATGTTCAGATCCTGGGGACGGCTTACGGCACAATTGGATTCATAAGGGCTGCATGGCCATCAACAACAACCAGAAGCAAACATATACCCCTTCTGGTAACACCACATAATACTATGCAGGATTCCCAGCCCTGCCAACAAGACAGAAGGGAAGTGGAGCATGTTTGCAGCCAGGGGACACTATATCATGTCCTTCCAGTTATTAGTGGTCCACAGGAGGAAGGGGACACTGAGTTGCTCCTCTTTTTGGTGACAGTCACCCGTCTCTCATAAGGCCTAGGTTCAGCCAAAGCAGAGCCAAAGCAATGAAAGAGGAACTGCGCAGGGCTCAGGTGGTTAAACAGAGCCTTGGGTGCAAAGACTTATGCATAAACATTATCCTCTGAGATTGAACTAAAACACTCTCCTGACACAGCACCATGTTTCCAACAGTTGCCAGTCAGAAGCCTTGGGTGTGAAGGTGACATTTCCCTTCTGCTGTTTGTTCTTGGCTTCTAGTATTCAGAGAGAGAGTTCCTCTGAACACAGAAGCTAATGAGCTATGGAAGTGCTCTCCTCCTCCATGGATCGGCCTAATCCTTTTTAAAAAGCAGCTCATTCCCCTCTATGGCATGGACTGCCAACTGTTAATGAAACACAGGGTGGGGCTTGCTTGTCTGAGGTTCACTTGCTCTCTGCTTGAGTCCTGTGCTTGCTCTGTGCGGGCGCCAGGACTGGATGACCTTTGGGCTTCTAAAACATCACAATGGGGGAGGCTGGTCAGGCAGGGGGGGCACAGTGGCGGGGGTGCAGATGCTTCCTCTTCAGCTGTACAAACTGGAGATCTGCCTGAGAGGGGGAGCAGGGCAAAGCCCCCTTTAAATGTTTTGCACAGAGGACATTCCCCCTTCATGTCACCACCTTGTTTTCTTCAGATTTACAGGTAATTTACAGTCCATGTTCCACAGAGAAACTTCACCCTGGAGACTGGTGGTCCACCACGGATTCCAGCCTCTCCGCGGCATCTTCCAGTTCCTCCAGGAGCTCTGTGAATGACGGCCGCTTGAAGGCTTCCAGCTGATGGAAGGCAGGAGGGGGAAAGAAAGGAAACTGTCAACAGATGCTCAGTTTAGGAGATTTATGAACAGGAGAGGGGTTGTGGCTCAGTGGGAGAACATCTGCTCGGCATACAGGAGGTCTTAATTTCACTCCCCAGCATCTCGTTAAAAGGATCAGGCTGTAGGTGATGTGAAAGACGTCTGCTTTGAGGCCTTGGAGAACTGCTGCTAATCTGAGCAGATAACAGGGACCCAGAGAGACCAGCAGCTGCCCAAAAGCAATGCTGAGAAACCCCTTGTGTGGAAGTGCCAGGCAGCTTCAGGTGTATGTCATGAGCAAGCCACCGTTGACCCATCTCTTGTTCTCTGCCCTCCAACCACTGCGTCACGGCAACCGCATTCCCTCCCCCCTCATTGGTCCCATTTTTTTATCCTGCTCTTCTGCAAAGGAGCTCAGGGGGGTGTGCCTGGTTGAGGATGACTGTGTTTTAAACTGCTCCACAAGCCCTTTCTGCTTTAAGGCATGGGTTCTTCGGGGAAATCAAGGCATTCCCGTAGAAATTCTCTGCCGTTCCTTTTAGCATCACCCTTTTGGGGGGCGTCATGGTATTTTGCTTCTCTTCGTTTGTCAGCCACCTTGAAGGTCTGAAACAGATTCTCCTTCTTGTTAACTGACTCAGGTTGTAAAGGGGGTGGCTCAGGCCAATCATGATAGAGGAACCGCCAGGCCACCCCCAGACAAGGGATGGGGCCCTGCACACTCAGGGGACTCCCCAGGCATGCTGAAAAACAGGACTTAATGGCTTGATGGTGAGAGAACAGGGGAAGGCAAGTCAGATTGGCTTGCTGAAGCCCTTACGAGCACCTAAGAACTTCAACTAACTTTCAAGGGGGGAGGATCTGGACCTTTTTCACAGGGTGACACTTCCCTGTGGTGTCGTGCTGTCACTGTAGCTGTTGATGCCGCACAGTGGCCACAGCACTTCCACACAGTGGGTTTCCCTGCATTTCCTTGTAGCAGCCATTCCCCTATCCCAACACCCCCAGGGGGCCTTTTCTCAAGATTTTTTAAATACCCATAACTGATGTAGCATCATACATTTCTGTCCCAGAGAGCCAGGCATGGTGTAGTGGTTAAGAGTGGTGGCCTCTAATCTGGAGAACTGGGTTTGTTTCCCTGCTCCTCCACATGCAGCCAGCTGGGTGACCTTGGGCCAGTCACAGTTCTCTTAGGGCTATTCCCACAGAGCAGTTCTCTCAGAGCTCTCTCAGTCGAACCTACCTCACAGGGTGTCTGTTGTGGAGAAAGGAAGGGAAAGGGTCCCATTTTGGGACTCCTTTGGGTAATGAAAAGCAGGGTACCAAAAAAAACCAGATATTCTTTTCTTTCTTCTATATCAATTCCCATTTTTTCAAAATCTAGGAAAAGCTCCTACCCCATGGTGGGCTGGAGGGGAGGGGGCAGCTGCTGCTGAGTTTAGGACAATGGCAATCATGTGGGCAAAACCAGGAAGAATCCAGCCATCCTGGCCTTGCAGTCTTTCCCAAAACATCTCAGCAAAGCAGGCTTGCAAATGTCTGCAGAACAGATGAGGACAAGGTGGATGGTGCTCTACAGCCCCACAATGCTGTGAGGAAGTGGGAAGAAAACCTGCTTCCCAATAAGAAGAGTTGGTTTTTATACCCCACTTTTCACTGCCTGAACGAGTCTCAAAGCGGCTTATAATCGCCTTCCCTCCCTCTCCCCACAACAGACACCCTGTGAGGGCTGAGAGAACTCTGACAGGATTGCTCTATGAGAACAGCACCATCAGGGCTGTGGCTAGCCCAAGGTGACCCAGCTGGCTGCATACGGAGGAGCAGGAAATCAAACCCAGCTCTTCAGGTCAGAAGCCACCGCTCTTAACCGCTACACCACACTGGCTCTCCAGCGGGCCATTCTGGCTGCGCCAAATGGCACCCTTGGAAACGGCCTCAGGCTACAATTCCTCATTGGCCCCCAGTTTGTCAATCTAGATAAGGAAAGCAAGAACAGCCCTTGACCCCCGCCAGGAATTCCCACTTTCACGAATGAAAAAGAAACGTGCAAAAGGTGAGGGGGAGAGGAGACCCAAGACAATCTGCAGTCCCATCCCAACCCCTTTTTCAAAAGCATCCTTACTCTGCAGCAGCTGGCGGCCAAGTCCAAAACGTGCTTGGGGCATCCGCCAATCATTTCTTGGAAGGCAGCTACGTCCAGGCCATAATCCTGGTAGGAAACAACAATGTAAAAGGAGGATTCAGAAATAGTGCTCCAAAGTTTAGGCCACTTCATAATCTGCCCTCCAGCACACTGAACCCCAGCAGTTCTCATCTCTCTCCCTCCCTTCCCCGCATAATCTGGAGCCAAAGTGCTCACAAGCACTTCATGCACGCCTTCTCACACCTTGCTGGTACTTAAAACAAGGCAGCCTAACAGCCACAACACTGGTGGGGCAAGTCTCTCTCTGGCTGGTCAGAAGGGTGTGTTATAATGACCTGGGTCCGAGGCAGCACCTCTGGATCGGCAGGGATCCTGCCCAGGATCTCACACAGGACGATACCAAAGGAGAAGACGTCCACCTGTGGGAGAGAGTGAAAGTTAGCTGGGGTAGGGTGGGAGGTGAGGCAGCCTTTGGAACCGGGACAGGTGAAATCCTGCCCCTTAAGTAGATACTTGGGCAGCAGAGACAAACAGTCCAATAGCCAAGAAACCGTAATTCTTACCCCCCTTGCCTCCAATTTGTTTTGTGTTCCATCTGCACCTGCTGACTGGTGAGAGAATCACAAGGGGGGAAATATGACGTTTTGGCTGGAAACACAGAGAAGGGTGTTTTCCCCATGGGAACGGCCATAGGTAGTTCCCCTGTTGCTGCTTATCCAGTGAAGCAGCAATGGGGCTTCCACATGGGAAAGTTCCACACCCTTTCCCAGCCCTGATCCCCTGAAAACAGCTATCCTCCCCCCCCCCACACCTTCATCCCCAGGGCTTTGCCAAGGTTTTTTCTTTAACTGGCGAATGAATATCGTTATTACCCTTATAGCACTCGGACATCTGTGTATCGAACCTTCTGAACCCTCAGCTCTTTTTTTCTAAGTACAACTTTTCCTCTTATATCTCCATAACAAAAGAAGCTAAAGACATTTTAAAAATAGTGAAAGCTGGGAATTCAGAAAACTTGACACAGAAGTTGGTAGAAAGTTATAATGATATTCAATTGCTGAGTAAGCACAACACAAAACCTTCATGGTGGGGATGGAAATGGCCACTACGGGAAGAAACAGGGGCTGAGAAAACAGCTGGTGGGTGGGAAATCCAGGCTTTCCAGCAAGGCAAGTTTAAGAAAGACGGGGAAATAGTTGGGGGAAGTTATGCTGGCGATACGTGAAAGCAATTTGCTGTGGAGGAAAAGAGAAAAGCCTCACTTCCTAACAGTACCAAACATGGGGCAGAGGCCAGGCGTGCTTCTCTGGGGCCAGGGCCCACAAGCAGATTAGCACCCACAGAGCGAAGAACCCTGCGAGGGGCATAAGGAGACCAGGGGTCCCTCAGATGGGCAAGGCCCAAGCCGCGAATGGTCTTAGATGTTAATACCAGAACTTTGAGTCTGATCCGGGCCACAACTGCCAACCAATGCAGCTGTCTCAGCACAGGCTGGACATGGGCCCTCCAAGATGTGCCTGTGAGGACCCTGGCAGCTGCATTTTGCACCAGATGCAATTTCCAGGTCAAAGGCAAGGGCAGGCCCGCCCTCGAGTCAAACTACAATATTGTAGTGAGTCAAAGTACAATATTGGCTAAGAAGGTCAGAAGAAGAAAAATCCGCAGGGACTATATACTTGATTTTGTTTTCTTAACCACTACAGTCATCTTGAAGTCCATATACTGATAGCCAGGATATACATTTCCTCAATCAGTTGATTGAAGCAAGGTTGTCATTCAACTAAAGAATGTTTAGATCATTCACCATCCATCTTTCAACTGATCAACGTCAGTAGATTACAACTGATTCATCAGCTGACACATTCAAGCCCACGTGCATGTTCCAAATCTCACCCAAATTATCTTTTCTGAGACAATTAATTGGGAGAGTAATACTGTACCTTTCTATCATAAGGCTCCCCACGCAACATCTCAGGAGCCATCCAGAAAGCCGAACCCACAAGAGAAAGCTTCCTTTCAGGGCCCTTGGCCGAAAGCTCCACCACTTCTTTGGCCAGGCCAAAATCTGCCACCAAGGCCTCCCGGCCCCTTTGGGTCATGCGAATGAGGCAGTTCTGAAATGAAATTTAAACAGATTTCAGTAATGCGTGGGTGGGGGGGATATGTCTCTGTCCATCTTCCCCAAGGGATTACAAATCACAATTTTTTGCAAATCAATACATAATGAGGAAAATCTCAGCTGTGCTGGATCCTGGATGGTCCCCCACAACCAGAAGCTGGAGGTGGTGAGAGACAGCAGCAACCCTAAGGGCCAAGATCTAAACTGAGCAACGGATGGATCACAGGTTACTCTGTTAATACTCACATCCCACCATGTTCTGTACCAAAAACCAGAGGACCAAAATGTGGGATGCAGTCATGTCAAGTGCTTCTTCTACAGTCTTCTCACAGACCCTTTGCCACTGCCTCCCTCCATCCGGAAGTCCTTTCAAACAAACCAACCACCATCCCCAGCAGTGGTACATCTCATGGGTTACTGTTTGCATTGATTCAGCCCTTGCTGTTTCACCTTGAACCCAACAGCCAACTCCACCCTTCTGCCTCATTTCTGTGGCCCGCTAACAATAAACAGGCACAAATCCTTGCTGATGCCTTGCAAAGCTGAGTTACCCATCAGGTTTGCAGAGGTATAAACAACCCTGAAGCAACAGATCTGAGATTTCTACAGAGGCATTAGTAAGTGACTTGGAGAAGGTCCAGTCATTTAGCTTGCAGATCCTGTCTTGAAGAACATATCTCCTCATTCTGAAGGAAGACCTGGATGGAAAGTCATCCTTTTGAGAGTCAATCTCCTAAGCTGCCAGGGTTCACCCAGTCCAGCATTTTGTCTCAGAAGTCAACCCAGTTGCCTCCAGATAGCCACACAAGCAGGGCTGCTTGTCTCCAGCATCTGCTATCCAAAGGTATCCTGCCTCCGTACATGGAAGCTATGCATAGCTTACCTTGGAGTTGAGGTCTCTGTGGTATATGTTCTTGGAGTGCAGGTAAACCATGCCTCGCGTGATGTCTGAAGCCAGGTCCACTTTCTCTTTCCAGCTGAGAGAGACATCCTTGCAGGCCAGAAGCTCTTCCAGGACTCCTCCGTTCACATACTGCACACAAAGAAGGCAAGATGGTACCAATTGCCAGTCTGCAAGATTGGGGGAGTGGGGCTTCCCATAAACAGCAGGGTGTGGACTAAAGCAGGGGTAGTCAACCTGTGGTCCTCCAGATGTTCATGGACTACGCTTCCCATGAACCCCTGCCAGCAAACGCTGGACTAAAAGAGAAGGGAGTAAAGCCCTAGTTCTCAGAAACAATCACTGCAGAAAGCAAGTAAGACCTTATATGGCTAGCTTTTTGCATTTGGAGGAGTGTTCCAACATGTGAAACCTCCCCACACACATACTGAAGGTTGTAGGGTGTGGTTCAGATGAGGGTTGTCAACTCAACCTTGAGAAATTCCTGGAGATTTGATCGCTGTGCCTAAAGACACTCGAGTGATCAGCAGGGTGTGATGCTATAGAACAGCCTTTTTCAATCTTCTGATCAAGACAACAACTCAACATTATTAGGAATAAACCCTCAGCTGATGCTTCCTGGAAATTTGCAGATGGCTAAAAAAGACTGCAGCTGCAGTATCCATCCTGGAGTCACGAGAGGAGGACAGGGAAGAAGGCTTATATCTTGATCCTGACATCACCTGCTTTCAGCAGTCTGAAGAGGAACTGTGTAAAGTAATTCCTTACCTCCAGAATTGGATACAGCTTATCATCCTTCACACAGATGCCAAGATACCTGCAAAAAGAGAGGACAATTCCAGTGCCATGACCCCACAATACACTTCCAAATAGACATATAAAGTGACCTCAGGCAGCCTCTGAGTAGGAAGTCCATAAGTAGTTCTATTTAGTCCAAGAGAGCAAATGATCACAACAGGTAATCATTGTTAAAGATAGTATACAACGGCAGAATCAAAATACATATAGGCTTCAGCCCAAACTTCCATTCACCTGGGCATTTTTGCACCAAAGGTCATTCCCACAGAAAGGTCCTTTCATCCTCAAAAGTGAAAGTAACTCAGAATTTGACACCTGGTTGCCAAACACTCTCCAAGAATGTTTACTCCCCTTCAGACACTACACAGGGGTCCTTGAGAAATATCAAGCTATAAACAATGCCAGCAACCTAGGAATCTAAGAGACAGGGAGAGGTATGGTGAAACATTCACAGCATGGAAAAATACTGAGAGGCCCTTCAGATCCCTAAGAAGAGAGTCCCCCTGATTCATGACATGGCGCCAATGGGTCAGCATGACATCCAGGATGTTCTCTGCAGCCCAATGCTAGCACAAGGCCTTTTCACTCCTGGCCCCAACCTGGCTGAATGAGTTCCTGGAAGAGCTGTGGGCCCTACAGGAACTGCCATGTTTCCAAAGGGCCTGCAAACTGAGCTCTTCTGCCAGGCATTTGGTAGGAGCCAATGAGCTATCAGAACACCATCAATGGGGCTCTCCTCTGTAACTCTCTCTCACCCTAGACTGAGAAGGGAGCAGAGCTGTTCTTCTGCATGGACACCTCCCTGCTGCAGTTCTTGGCATGTCCATTACGTTCTCTAGACTGAGCTTTGTTTTAAAAAATGAGCACAAAGATGCCTGTGCTCCTATAAATGCTGCTAATATGGATGGAGCAGCAAAAAGAAGGCAGAGAAAGAAAAAACTGGGCCAGCTTTACCATTAAGCAGGAGGAATCCACAGCAGATTTTGGCATGCAATTACAAGGGAGGTTATCAATTATTTAGTTCAATTTTTTTTTACAGGCACTGCTAAGGGAGGCCCATTTGGATTTCTGGACCCGATGGTTGTTGGGTTGTTTCCTGGAATGGGTGTCCAAGGATCACTGAACAGGTAGCCATGTACATATTGAGAGTATTTAAGTATAGGAACAAAAGAGACACTGATGAGGAATAGAAGGAAAAAATATCCAGGGGAAAAGAACACTAAGGATTGTTCAATGAGGGATGCAGAAGCAGGACCCCAAGTGGTGCAAGACACAGGAAGCAGGCTTCAGTATTGCCTGCTTAGAAGTGAGGAGGCGTAGATCAACACTTAACAAGCTCAGTCTCTATTTACTTATTTGTTGCGTTTGTATCCGGCCCTTCCTCCAAGGAGCTCAGGGCAGTGTATATTGGTCCTCCCCTCCTGCATTTCATCCTCACCCTGTGAAGAAAGTTGTGCTTATACAACCACTTTGCTAGCACCTTGGGTCTCCTAGATCCAGGGTAGTCAACCTGTGGTCCTCCAGGTGTTCATGGCCTACAGTTCCCATGAGACCTTGCCATAAAACGCTGGCAGGGGCTCATGGGAATTGTAGTCCATGGACATCTGGAGGACCACAGGTTGACTACCCCTGTCCTAGATCATAGTCTGATACACTGGGAACTGCCCCATGCTAGGCCCTGAGCTGAGTGCTGATGTGCTTTTCCAGGTCATCTCCCACCTAAAGACTTACCGGACAATGTTGGGATGGGAGAGCTTTTGCAGCAAGCTAATCTCACGTACAATGACCTCCTGGTCCACATCGTTCTTGTAGATCTTCACCACCATGGCTTTGCTGCCAGCACTCTGGGTGACCTGAGGGTACAAGACAGTGGCACGAGCACAGGTGACAGCCCAGTCTTGTTCAGTTAAAGACATGCTGAATCCATTCAAAACTCTCTCCCCTTTTACATTTACTTGGCAAAGCGTATGAACAGTCACTCCCAGCTCTCTTCTGGTAAGTAACAAGTGCTCTTAGGTAGCCAGGCAAGAGGCATGGCTGTAGGCTGGCTCTTTCCGAAAGGACATGCCTCTGACATGGTTAAAGGAGTCTGAAAAGTTTGTTTGTTAGTTTGTTTATTCAATTTAAATTCCACCCCACCAAGCCAGCTCTGTGATGTACGCTGGTAGATCGTGGTCTCTAAATCAACAGTTAAAACACTTCATTAAAATGCAATTGTAAAATCTGAAGTAGCTATATTTTAAAAATTGAATGGCAGTTTGATTAACATCTGATGTCAAAAGCGAAATAGCAGCATCGGCAATCTCAGTATGCCTCCTGTTATTCCGGGACTAGAATAGGGTATTGGACATCTTTTTGATAGGAAGGTCTTGGTAGATGTTAGGCCGCTGTTTTCATAGAACAGTAACTCCAAGGACTGCATGAGGCAGCACAATGGGTGTGCTGGGAAAAGATATTTCACCTCTGGAGTCAGCACCGAGCATTGGGGAGAGAACTTTCTATGATCCACTCCACTCAGCATGTCTTGGTCAGCACCTGTGGCTGGCAGGAAGGCCTGGGTCCACAGGCTGAGCAGTGCTTGACAGAGGAGAAGATTTGACTCCAAGGAATAACAGTATCAGGTAGTACCAGACCCTGCCTTCTAAGTACCACATTTCTAGGGATGAGCAGCCCGTAGTGAGATGATGCCAAAGAAGCATAAAAGATACCGTCCCCTTGAGGTCATTTCCTGGGAATGAAGTGAGGACAGAATCCTGGTTTTTTTAGTTAAGTAAGGCTGAAAGGGAAACTAGAAGAGGGCTGTTTAGGATACTAATTGCTGCCTTCCTTCTTGCTTCCCCTCCCCAATTTTGGCTCTGCAACACTGACTGCAAGCACTCTAATCAGTGGGGAGGGCTGCTCACTGTGCAACACTTTGCCCAGCACTGCAGCTAAATAAATATTACAACATCAGGAAGGATCTCTGAGTGCCGCCCCCACCCCCACCCCGTCATTCAAAGGACACAGCCTCCTTGGGGCTTTGTTTCCAGCCTAGCCGTTCTACTTAAATTTAAAAAACTGACTGGTACAAGTTGGGTTGTCCTTCTGACGTTACTGTCAAGCTACCAGGGAGAACAGAGGTTGATTGTTGAAAGTTTTTTCACATCTCCCACATCAAAGATGTTTGCCTGGAATGATAAACACGGTTTAAACAAACCAAGGGCTACTCTAACAATGCAATTGCATCTTATAGGTTGGCAAAGAACACCAGGGGTCCCAAAAACGGGGGCGGGGGGGATGTAAAACAAGATTAGTGACACCTTAATGCAAATCAAGATCAAAACTGCAGTCTCTCTTTACCTGGGAGAAAGGTACTGCAAGGAAGTTCTGATATTAGAAAATTGACTCTGCAACACAGGAGGTGAAGGACTGTATTGTATCAGGGTTCTCTCCTGGAAGAGTGACTTAATATCAGTGCCCCACACAGCATATCAAAAGGCTATGTAAATAAGTAAGAATTGCCCAGAAGCCAGAAACTTTCCTAATGGGAAGGGTTGATTATTTTCATATAATAGAATCGGCATGGTGTAGAGGTTAGAGAGAAGAGAGAAGCTAGTTTGATCTACCATGAAGGTCACTGGGTGACCTTGGGCCAAGCTCTCCCCCTCTCATACTTACTTCACAGGTTATGTAATAAGGATGAAATTAGAGAACTGCCTCTCTAGTCAGTAGATCAGTTGTAATTCCTGCATTCCTTTGAGAAAGACTGCGGTATAAATGAGAAATATGTAGATAACTCAAACAACTAGCAAATTCTAACTTGGTTCTAATCATAGGGACATTTCTATTTTTGCATGATGTAAAATTGCCAAAAGCACTTTTAGGGTTGGTGACTCTGGCTTAGAAAAATTCCTGAGGATTTGGTGGGCAGCATTTGGGGAGGAAAGGAAGTTCAGTGGGGACAGGATGCCATACACCTGCCACTTTCTCCAGGGAAACTGATCTCTGTCTGGAGAACAGCTGGAATGCCAGAAGAACCCCAGGCCACAAGGTTAGTAAGCCTAACCACAAAGTGTGTTGTATTGATTGATTGCACCTCAGAAATTCACCTTAGCAATTCCGTGAGGACTTCGTGCGATCTTTTCCACATCTGGCAATAAGAATGTTTACGTTACACTCCCAGAAAAGGACGTTTTCAGGATCTGCTGGTCATAGGATTTTCATGTCAAACCGTGCATAAAAATGGAGGCTAGCTAGCCCTCTGTGTATGGTTGCCGACTGCCAGGTAGTAGCTAAAGACCTCCCACTATTACAGCTGATCCTCTGGCAACAGATATCAGTTCGCCTGAAGAAAGGGGCTGCTTTGGAATGTGAACTCTCCCATTATACCTCATCAAAGTTCCTTCTCTTTCCAAGCCCTACCCCCTTCAGGTTCTACCCTTAGAATCTCCAGGTACTTCCCCACCTGGAGCTGGCAGCCCTCCATTCTTTTCTCTATGGCGTATTATGCATGCACAGCTTACTGCAGATTTTATGAGCAGTAAGTCTTTAAGCTTGATTCCGCACCTGCCTACGGGCCATACTTTTTCCTCCTGGGTATTTATTCTGCAGCTACAAAAAAGAAACCTTTGCTTTTCTAAACGAGGGTGGAAATGTCACTTGTGACATGTAGGGGTGGCATCCTAAGTTGTTGTTTTTTAATGTACACAATTGCCCTATCACAGCTATGCAATAACGTCCAGAAAGCGCCATCCATTTAAATCCTCATGATTCAGTTTGTGCATGCCTTTAGCTGTTAATTCACTGAATGAAAGGGAACACAAAAGAACACAGGCAAAGAGGGGGAAACAAGGTTGAAACTGACAAAAGCAGCTGCAAAACCCCATGCTTCACATTGCTAAACCCAAGGGGACTTTCTGCTACTGGCCACTGTGAAAATGGAGTGAAATGTTGAGTGTAACAGAATGCACAGTAGAACCCAGTGACACTAGAATTGCAAGCTTTGGTAATTAGCAACCTGTGTGTGTGTGCACATGTACACCCATGTACATGTGTGTGTACGTGCGTACATGCACAAAGTTCTAGGTTTCGCACAGAGCTGCAAGTTGTATGGGGAAAGAGTTTCTGGCAGAAGCTCAGAAGCTCAGAAGAGCTTTTGGGGAAAATACATCATGTTTTGGCTTCTGTCCTAGTACAGCTGCACAGTAATGGTAATTTCCTGCCCTCCCATGCAGATGTGTGTGGTTTTCTCTTTGGATTCTCCAATTGGATCCAGCTCACTGGTAATGACCTTGGAAAATTTGTAAAGCCTCTTTTGTGCCAGTCACTTTGGGCTAGTCACAGCTCTGATAAAGCTGTTCTGAAAAAGCAGTAATATCAGGGCCCTTGCACCCTCACCTACCCCACAGGATATCCATTGTGGGGAGAGGAAAGGGAAGGCAATTGTATGTCGCTTTGAGACTCCTTCATGTAGAGAAAAGCGGCATATAAGAACGAACTCTTCTGCTTCTTCCTACTCCTGCCACTAAAGCTCATGAAAGTGTAAGAAATAAATAAAACATTACAGACTGCTTGTTCTATCCTAACAGAAAAGGGTAACATTTGCTTTTCCTGTGCTGTCTCAAAGAGGAAGAGAGAGGCACTTATACTGAAATGTTAGTAACACACAAATTGATTTAAGAGCCGTCGTTTGAAGGGCTTCTGGTTGATTAGTCATCTGCCTTTCGATTGAGTAATCGTCCTATTTAGCAGCACTCCTGTATCAGATCCTGACCTTCATCTCTTCCTCATCACTCTCGCATATATCACCCTGGCGACCGCCCCCATTCTCCCGCTTCAAAGCAAGATCAATTGTGCCAGCACAGCTGCTCAGGCGCCATAAAACACCCAGTTATGCCACTTCGACTGGGTGAAAATTTGCAAAGCAACCTTTCCAAGCGGCCGGGCAGCATGGATTGCCAGGAACAAAGCAGCTTCGGCTCAGGATGGCAAGGCTGTTTCTTGTGCCATCTCATCTTTTTCTAGCCCACACAGGACTGGCATGTGAGAGTGTTGGGTCCTTAAAATATACCCTGCAGGTTTTGCACTCCTTTCTCACCACAGCCCTTTTCTATCCAGGTCCAGTGGACGATCTGCCCTCTCAAACTAAGAATTACAGAGCATTTAATCAATCCACTATGGGTAGGTCCCCAAGGAGCTGCAGGCCTTGCGGGAGCTCTCGCGTTCCACAGGGCCTGCAAAACAGAGCTCTTCCGCCAGGTCGTGGGGTGAGGCTGGGCCATATGGAAGATCTAGCCCTCCTTACAGCAGCAGTAGCGTACTCCATCTGGCACCCTCTGTCCTCCCTTCCCCTCGAGTGGGTTACCAAGGGGTAGAGTAGATATGAACTGAGTTTTTTCCACATCTTGTTCTATTGTCTGGGGATTTATGTATGATATGTTTTATAATTTTTATTGTATGTTTTTATTGGGGTTTTATATGTCTGTAAGAAGAGCCTCTTGTGGTGCAGAGTGGTAAAAAAGGCAGTGACATGCTGTCTGAATCTGTCTGCCCATGAGGTTGGGAGTTCAATCCCAGCAGCCGGCTCAAGGTTGACTCAGCCTTCCATCCCTCCGAGGTCAGTAAAATGAGTACCCAGCTTGCTGGGGGGTAAACGGTAATGACTGGGGAAGGCACTGGCAAACCACCCCGTATTGAGTCTGCCATGAAAACGCTAGAGGGCGTCACCCCAAGGGTCAGACATGACTCGGTGCTTGCACAGGGGATACCTTTACCTTTTACCTATGTCTGTAACTCGCCTCAGGCCTCCAGGGAGAGGTGAGGAGTAAATCTAATAAATAACTAAGTAAGTAAGTAAGTAATAATATAAAATAATATAAATGCTTTATCATTCTCACTGTGCTGGTAAGAGAAACAGAAGCGGAGCAGGAGTGCTAATGGGGGGGAGGGGAATGGCAAAATCTGAGCAATTAGGCAGATCCTGCTCTTTGCATTCCATTCTGTAAACTTCTGAAAAGAGGTCCTTCTCTTGGCCGGCAGTTCTCCAGCAAAGGAATCACAGTTGTTCTGGGATTCCACTGGTGATTTCTTAAAATACATTAGAACCTGTTCTCATTTGTTATGATAAACAAAGGCCTTAGTGCCAGATAGCTAAAGGAGTGACGTGATAGAGGTTTACATAATTATGCCTGGGATAGAGAAGGTAGAGAAAGGAGTACCTCACAAGACTCCATGAAATTAATGAGCAGTAGGCTTAGGACAGATCAAAGGAAGTACTTCTTCACCCAAAGACCAAGAATTCACAGTTGCAAGAAGTGGTGGCGGCTACAAACATAGGAAGCTTCAAGGGGGAATGGATAAACCATGTATACATGGGACACCATGTCTGGGGAAGTGATGCTCTGTATTCTTGGTGCTTGGGGAGGGCAACAATGGGAGGGGTTCTAGAGTTCTGGCCCTGCTGGTGGACTTCCTGACAGCACCTGGATTTTGGCCACTGTGTGACACAGAGTGTTGGACTGGATGGCTTCTCTTGTGTTCTTATAATCCACTCACTGTACCTGTTTGACCAAAAGAATTCTGTTGAAAACAGCTCTGGCCACTCCAACCTTCAGAAGAGAGGCAGGTAGCTCCCTAGATGGCGACTCCCTCTACAGGTTTATTTGCCAGAGTTTGTATGTTTGTACGTTTGTTTGTTTGTTTGTTTCCCACCACTCTCGACATTTGGCTCATGGCGGGTTACAAAACCGATGCCCAATTACAATTTAAAAACCCAATAAAATCCCATTAAAACAACATACAAAAACATATAAATCATGGTGGTAAAAATCAACCCTCACCCCACCACGGCTGACTGCCAGCTGGGCATCAAAGGGGAACAGTATCTACTGGTCACCAGTATGATGGTAGATCTTCTTTAGGGAGGATCCATCTTCTGACTTCCCTGACTTCAACCATATACCTGGCAGATGAGCTCCGTCTTACAGGCCCAGCTCATTCCACCAGTGGGGGCCAGGACCAAAAAGGCCCTGGCCCAGGCTTCCCAGGGGCTAGGAACGACCAACTAGTTGGTACCCACATAGCACAAGGCCCTGCAGAGGAGACAGGGCGACAGGCAGTCCCTCAGATATGTGGGTCCCAGACTGCAAAGGGCCTTAAAGATCAAAACCGAAACTTTGAACCTGATCCAGGCCGCAACTGGCAACCAATGCAGCCTTATTAATGCTGCAACTTAAAACCTGGCTTTTCTTTGAAATATTTATCAGCATCCGATGAATTTTGCTATGGGTGTCAAGGCCGATTCTTTCTTGGCAGTATATGTTGAGTATAGATGTTAGATAATTCAGCCAAATTACTGTTTAAATGATGGATGGACTTGATCAAGGAAGTGGCCCTCAGTTTGCAAGACTTGAGCAAGGTCGTTCATGAGGTCATCAATTCAGAGGGTCACCAAAGGTGGGTGTGACTTGACGACATTTAGCACACATGCACACAAAGAAGTAAACAGCTTTGGAGAAATAACAAGCTGCCTTCTGGATCCAATCAAAAGGTCTCTCTAGACCAGCATCCTGTTCTCACAGAGGCCATCAAGATACTGCAAGGAAACAACCCAACAAGAAATGAGGGCAACAGTCTTCTGCTGCCGTTGCTCTCCTGGAACTGATGTTCAGAGATGTATCGCCTCTGAACTGGGAGATCCCACTTAGCCATAACAGCTAATGTGGAAACTATTGACGGACTGATACTCTGTCCATTGGTCTAAACTTCTTTCACAGTAATCTGAGCTGGCAGCCATCCCTCCATCCCGTGGCAGTGAATTCTAGCATTGTGTACTATGCAAATAAGCTTTGTTTTGTTTGTCTCAAATTTACTGCCTGTAAATTTCACTAGGTGATCATATTAGTTTGAAAGAACGGGGGCGGGGGGGGGGGAGAGAATCTCACTATCCACTTTCTTCATCCCATTCATAATTTACTAAACCAAGCAACCAACTTAGTTCAGTTATTAGGGTGCTACACTAGGAGCTGGGTTCAAATCCCCACTCGGCCATGGAAGCTCTCTCCCTCTCCCTCTCCCTCCCTCTCTCCCTCTCCCTCTCTCTCTCTCTCTCATCCTAAACTACCTCTCAAGGTGGCTGGCGTGGGAATAAAATCAAGGATGTTAAAGTTGTAAAGTGTTTTGGGTCCCCAATGGGAAGTATAAACCAATCAATTGAATACAATGAATGTCTATCACATCCCTTCCCCTTAGTTATTTCTCTAAATCTAGGCCAAACTTCTAAGGCTGTCTCTGCATATGGAAAGTGCTCTACCCCCTTGACTGTTTGGGTTGTCCTTTTCGGTGCCTTTTCTACCATATCCTTTAGGAGGTAGGATGATCAGTACAGGACTATTTTCCCAGTCCAGCTTCACCATAGATCTATTCAAGGGCACTGCAATATTGATTGTTTTGTTCTCCATCTGATTCCTAATAATCTTTGGTTCAGAATTTGCCTTTTATACTCAGGTGGCCTGCTGAGCAGACCGTGTCATGGAGTTATGCACACCCACCCTTCCCATGTCTTGCAGAGGCAGGTACTGCTAGTTCAGGCTCTACTGCAACCACTCTTAAAGGTGTATCTGATAGAACACTATTAACCTTTGGATCTCCATGTATAGAGGAATAATACACATCCCTGAATGCCAGTTGCTGTGAGACAGAATTGAGGGAAAGTCCTGCTTGTTTGCCTTTTGGCAAGGCCTGTAGCATCAGAGCTCCAGGCAAGATTTTAAGTCTGTTATTTGGCCTTGTTTTCAGATTGGCTTGTAAGCCCTTTAAAAAATATGGAAATAAATGCATACAAAGCTCTTTGAGGGAAGGCTGCTGCTACAGCAAAAAAACAAAACACAAAAACCTCTCCAAGGTCTATTGGCAAGCCAGAAACAGCAGGGACTTAATGGCAGCAAAAGGCCAAGTGCCAGCCCCAATAGAACACCCTACGCATCAGAGATAGAGAATCATCAAGCACTTGGGAATGGCCACGCTCCAGTCCCTCTGCAAAATGCCAACCCTAGCAAAGGGAGAGAACAAACCCACCAGTCTAGGAGAGGAAGAGCTTCCTAGGTGCCAGCCCCAAGGGGGCAACTCTGCTCCAGAAACGTGACAATCCACTCTTAACTCTCTTGGCTGATATAACTTCTTGGATAAAAAGCCCATGAGGTGGCTTAGGTCATTTAAAACCATCAGGAACCATTGAAATGGGAATGAAAGACCCCTTCCACAAAAGAAGACCAACTTCACAGAAGCCACAAACAGCCATAGGAAAACAGAAGCAATCAAAACTATAGCACCAAGAAAACGATAAGAAGCAGAGCGAACCATTTAAAAATCAATACCAGTTGCAGAAGTAAGCAGGGAAACAAGCAGGGTGGATCTGACTCAGGCATCAGAAATGGATAAAAGTCTGGAAAACATTCCACAGACTTGGGGCTGGGCAAACCGCTGCAGGCAGGGAGTTCCATGGTCTAGATGCCACAACAGAGAAGGCTTGGCCCACAGCCACCCACTTGGCCTAAAGCAGGTCCTTCAAGGATGACGGAAATTCTCATTTTGGATTAGCGGCTTATTTTAGGCAAAAGGTTGAATGACAGACACTATACAGCTTCATCCTACAGTCTAGACCGGGCTTTTGTGTAACCCTGAGGTTTCTTCACAGCCCTGGAAGGGTTTCTCAAATTGGTGGGAGTTAATTTTGGATATATTTTTAACATTTGTTAAACACTGATTGGGTGATATGACACTATATGGTCATGTTGACCCACCCACACCTCCTAAAATGGCCAATGATGGGGGAGTGGGAAGGGGAGGGGCCCTGTGTGGATGTGCCACAGCTATGCTTCCCATATTCAAAATGATTGCACCACTTCTGGGGGTTCTCAAAGCCTGAAGAATATTTCAGGGCTTTCTCAACAGTAAAAAAGTTGAGAAAGGTTGCTCTAGACCAGGGGTAATCAACCTGTGGTCCTCCAGATGTTCATGGACTGCAATTCCCATGAGCCCCTGCCAGCAAATGCTGGCAGGGGCTCATGGGAACTGTATTCCATGAACATCTGGAGAACCACAGGTTGACTATCCCTGCTCTAGACAACATGGCCACTGGTCCAGCACAGGGTAAGCTAGGTAGGGAAAGCTATCAGAACATCAGATCAGAGTGAAGATGGAGCTACCACAGTTCTGCAGGGCCTGCAAAATAGAGCTCTTCAGCTAGGTGTTTGGTTGAGGGCCAGGCTGTAGAAACCCTGAGTCCCTCCTCCAAGGGCCCCTCATGGCCTTTATGACCTTAAATGCCCTGTCCATCTTGAGCAACCTCCTAAGGTTGGTGGGCAGTGCTTACTGGGACTGGTTGGGGAAATCGAGGAGGGTAGTGACTAGTCTAAGCTGCTAGGAGAATGTGTTTTATGCTGGTTGTATTGTGCTTTTGTAAACCGCCACGAGCCAGCATGGTCCAGGAATGGCGGTCAATACATTGAAATACATACATATATTTGCAATATATGCATATATATGCAATATCTTTAGAAGAATGAGGCCAACCTGGATGGAAGTGCAATTAATCCAAAGAGATCTATTCATCCCCAGGATCAAAAAAAAAAAAAAAGGAACATCGGCTGTATCAGCAACCAACAAATGTGGGCAAAAAGCCATTGATGAAAGAAGAATATTTATGGGCTAACAATAGGTTGAAACGATTTTTATATTCCAGTCCCAATAAAAGGAAATATTTGTCTAGTCCGATCCCTGAGCATGTAATGTTAGTCTAAACAGGCGATCTAACTGTATTATAATCTCTTGTGCCTTTCTCATCCAGCGAGTGCTGAGTTAAAGACTCCTTCAACCCCAATGAGGCACTCCTGTAGCAGAGACCCAGTGCAGGGAGGTGTTGATGCCTCTTCTCATGCAATGAGGTCCTGACTGAAACCAGACTTCATGCAGGGGAAGTTGTGGCCAGAGTGGAAAACCCAGTCATGGCCCAAGCAATAATGCATTTAGTCTCCTAAGCAGCCAGCCACCTTCCACATCCCTCAGCATCTCAAAACAGGCACACACAGTAAAGCTGTGCAAATGCATTTAAGTCTAATGGATTGGGTTAAAAGGCAGACAGTCAGTCAGCTGGCCACCCCCTCTTGCTTGCTCTATTTGCACCCCATCCTTCCAAAGAACTCTGAGTGGCATTTTGAGCTTCACATCATACCTGTGAGCCAGATTTGAACCCAGGCCTTTCACATCAAAACCCAAGGACAAGAATCCACAGGCTGGCTGAAGGACCCAAGATCCAATCCTGTATGAGCTACCCCCAAGGTGCCAGGTAAATTGGTGTACTGCAGACAGTACCGGTTTCCCTGACATGATACCCTACCATTCACACCTGAAAAAATGTACAAAGGCCTAGAGTGCCCCCGTTCTTCCTCAAAAAAAAAAAGGGGGGGGGTTCATGCCTGCCCTTAAACACTCCTCCGTTATTGTGCAAAGTCCTTTTTCTCTGAAATGATGCATGTCAAAAATCCCATGCAGGGACAGGGCCTACAAAAAGATCAGTGGGAACAAAAATGCAGCAATGATCACCATGTCAATTTGCTGCCAAGTGGGGGCAAGAGAAAAGCAGAAATGAGTAGGTGGGAATGACTGACCAGGAGCCAGTTCACAATTGCCCAGGGGGAAAAGAATGCTTGGTGCATTGAAGTCAGAGGTGAGGGAGACACAATTTTATGGCCAGTCTCTCTTTATCATCTGTTCAGTCAAGGACCCTGGCTTTCCTAAATGGCTGATTCTGCAGCCCTGTGGGTCTATGGACCACTGCCTGAGTCATATTTTCTTACTCAACAACCTCCCATTTAGTCTCGGATAATTCTGAATTAAAGCACCCATCCTTCTACTTCCTGATGTGTGCTGAGCTTGCAGTGCAGAGGAGAATCATTGTTTGATTTGGAGAGCACACTGTGGCCTTGAAGGGTGGGCCTACATTACAAGTGGAAACCAGGGGCTGACCTATCATGGTGGCTCCCAGTTTAGGAGCCCTGGTGAGTGTAATTCTATACGGGGTGAGAGATCTCCAACAAAGAACAGCCAACAACCTCACAAACACACAGTTCCTAGAGCTCTGGAGGAAAGTGGGGATGGTTCACCAATTGAAAATGTGTAGCCCAGATGTGCCTGGCAAGATACTACCTCCTTTTTTGTTCATGATGTCAGGATCTCCTCGACCTCCTGAAAGTACAGAATGGCCTGCCAGCAAAGAAAGCTATCCTAAGGGAGTTTGCAGGAGATGGATTCTACAAGCTGCATTTTGTTTTCCGTCAACGCGATTGTCATACCTTGTACACTTTGGAAAAAAATCCGCTGCCTATCAACTCGACATCAAAGTTTTCCCAGAATTCCAGTTTCCGGACCGCTGTGCGCAGCTTCTGCCATCGGTCGTCTTGGCAGTAAGCGTCAGGGGCCTCTCCGCAGTACAGGGAGAGGCTGGACAGCTCCGGGGAAGCCAGCCCCATCTCACACATGGTCAAGACGGGCACTGTGGAGAGAGAAAAGGGAAACAGGGGTTTAGCACCAGCCGCTGCGGGGAAAGTCCAGGGAGGGAGGACAACGCTGGTCACCCTTTACAGCAACATCAGTGAAAGGAAAAACCCTGTGGCACAGCTGGCAAAACCAACCAAGACATTCAAAGGTGCATACAGACATCGTCTTCTTTTTGTATTCCAATATGCAACAAGATTCCGGTATTGAATACCTTGTTTCACCTTTGCTTTTTCACAGCATGTTACACCAGCACAGACAGACTGGATCCATGCAATGCAGGTTACCATCGCGCTTGAGAGCTACAGCTTTTGTCTTCGGGGAATGGCCCTTCTGCCACGAGAGATCTCATTTAGGAGTTCCTCAAAAGTGTCTGCGGAACCCCACGGGATCCTGCGACAGTCCGGAATGCACTGCCTCTCACTGCACACTGCCTTGCTGCTCTCTGTTCCCTGGGGAATCAATATACAAGTCCTCAAGTTCACAGCCTTTCCCATGTTTGGGTTCCTGCTTGCCTGACGCAATCCCTCAATGGGTCTTTTGTATATCGGAGAATTCCTTCACCCCACCACTCCTCCCCTGCACCAGAGACGACCTGTTAAGATCAGCGCAAGGCGTCGCTAAGAATTGAGGCTCTTTGTGTTCCGCTAAGCACCGCCACCACCCAGACTGGGGCGAAGAAGCAGGGAGGCAGCTTTTCAAAAAGGACAAGCTTTATTTCAGGGCTCTCGGAGGAAAATCTTCTCGCTGGCTTCCCTTTCTGAAACATTTGCTGCCCATAAAATAGTCTTTGCATGTCAGCCCTAAAGGGTTCAACCCCCCCCCCCCTTTCCCAGTCTCCCAGGCCATACAGTCCTACACAGCAAGAATTTACTACCTTATCCAGAGGGCCAAAGAGAAGAAAGGAAAAATATCTCAAAAGGGGAACAGCACCGTTGTAAAGTTTATTTTAAAAGAAAACATGCATTTTCAGCCCTTTCAAGCTCAATAGGCAGTTCATGGCCATAGAAAAGAGAAAAAGACAATACAGGATCTTTAAAAAATCAAAATCCAAAACCACCAAAATAAGAAATAGTAAAATGTGAGTAAAAAGGAACATTGTTGCCCGATGCCTAAAACTAGCCAGGGAAAGCACAGGGTGAACCTCTGCAGAAAAGCCCTCTGCCTTGCAAAAGAAAGAGAGTCCTCCTGGCAGGATCAGACACATAGTGCAGAATCCAGGACCTTGAGAACACGAAGATCTCTCTTTGAAGTCAATAGGATGGAACACCGCAAGAAATAATAACTGAGCAGTGAAAGCTCAAACCAATAGATGAGTTGCAGAAGTGGAAAGAGGCCAAGCACGATTTCTACTGGCCGAATGGTGCAAGGTCTTAGAACATTGCTCTTCCTGTTCATGGCATAATTCATTTGACTCTTTCCATGATTGACATGTATTTAACTTGCGGAACTCACTGCAGCAAGATGGGATGACAGGCACTAACTTCATATGGCTTTAAACAGGAATGAGACTAATTCAGGGAGGAACCGGGATGGATCAAACGGGACTTCAAAGGCAGTGAAACTCTGAATGCCAGTTGGTAGAGGGAGCAAAAACAGGGGAGGATCATTGCCTTCTAGCCTTGCTTGGAGTCTTCCCAAAGACATAGAGATGGTGTGGGTGGAGGCAGGATGCTAAGGGCCCTTGAGATGATCTGCCGTAGTAATCTTTTGGCCTTCAGAGGAGTGCATGCATGCAAATTGGATCAATTAGTGCAGGTTCCAGAATTTAGACTGTCTGGAGGCTGCATCTGCACAAGCACTCCCCCGCCATTCTCCTCAACAGCAGATTGCATCCAAGCAAGGAGGGTCATGCTTAGGACACCGGGGAGCTCTGAGAGTGGGAGGCGCCCTGAAAAACATCCACAGCAGCAGTTCCACGCCTGTTCCATGAGCCCAGAGCTGGCAGGCTGAAATGGGAGCCCACATCACTTGGCAAAGTAGCTGACTTGAGATTCCTTGTACTCCAGTCTCCCTCCACCCATAAGAAAGCGTATGGAATTACCTGGGGGGAGGGAGGAGAGGAGCGACTACAACAACAACTGCGATTGTTTCCTCGGGTTTTTTGGAATCTGTAAAACTGTGGCTGGTTGCTAGGATACTGCCTGTGTTCATGCCAGGACTGACTGCTCCTCTCGGATCGGAAAGGAAGAAAAGGTGCTCTGAAGCCATCTAGCCCAGCCTGGAATGTGAGGCAAGGCTGCCAACCCCAGGCAACCAGATGTGATCCAGATGCTGGAGGAGACAGAACAAGCGTAGCAAAGGTATTCTGAAACAAGAGAGCAGTTCTAGGACACAGGCGGGAACAGAAAAACAGCAGCCAGAGGTGCCCCCCAAAGCTGGCTTCTTTTTGTCTGTATAAAGCAGGGGTAGTCAAACTGCTGCCCTCCTGATGTCCATGGACTACAATTCCCATGAGCCCCTGCCAGCAGTGGAGGGGTGCAGTTTGACTACCTGTAGTATAAAGAGCCTCTTGTGGCACAGAGTGGTAAGGCAGCAGAAATGTCTGAAAGCTCTGCCCATGAGGCTGGGAGTTCAATCCCAGCAGCCGGCTCAAGGTTGCCTTCAATCCTTCCGAGGTCGGTAAAATGAGTACCCAGCTTGCTGGGGGGTAAACAGCAATGACTGGGGAAGACACTGGCAAACCACCCTGTATTGAGTCTGCCATGAAAACGCCAGGGGGTGTTACCTCAAGGGTCAGACATGACCCACCTTTATCTTTTAGTATAAAGTTTACTCAGCATCCTTGCAGCTGCTTATCAAGGGTCCTGGCAGCTCCTTTTATTAACGGAAGGGGTCCTTCTTTTGCTGGGGTTCAGCTCCGAAGAGCAGAAGCCAGCTGAAAAAACAGAACCTGCCCAAGAAAAAGAAACCAAGAGAGGGAAGAGAGGCCTGTCTCTGGTGAAAGAGAGAAAGGAACAGCAAACACCCACATCAAAAGGGTGCCTGTGGAGCAGATATCTGGCTGCCGCTGACTCACAGAAGTGAGCTGAGTCACATGTCTTGGGGAAAGCAAAACATACGCAAAGGCTCACGTACACATATGGAACGCAAGTTGGGCTGTAGGCAGCCAACCCAGGCAAAAACCTCATGTGCATCCTAGGATCCCTACAGGCTGCAACAGGTTATGCCATACTGGCCAGGCCAGGCTTTGGTCTGCCCGCCAATCACATAGGCTGAACGTGCATACCTGGTTCAGAAGCCTCCAAAGCCTGGCCATCCATTCTCAACGGCTCACGCTCCATCCATGGACCATGGGGATGCCTGTGCATGTCTCCACCACAAACACAATCCCACCACGTCCCTCCTTGGCCCAAGGAAAATGTGCTGGACGGACATACATAGAACCTCCAATCTTCCATATTTGCAGTGAATGACACCTGCCAAGCTCCCCTTTGCTCGCCGCATCTGAGTTCAACAAGCCCTCGGCAAGCTGGAACAAGCAAAAAAAGACGGAATCCTGAACCAGCCTGAAAGCTGCCCTGCCAAACCTAGGCCCCAACCCTGTGATCCTTGCCAAATGTTCATCTAGGTCAGGATATTTTTAGCATTTGCACCCACAAATGTCGGATAGTAACAAAAACCACTAAGGCCATGTTTCTGGGGGACAGACAGCAGGGATGTAGAGCGAGCAAGGCTAATGATACCAGGCATGGTCCCAAATGTTGGACGCAAGCTTGCCAATCATTCCAGCACACCCCTTCCTGAAGTCAGATGCTCAGGTGAATGGGTCGGGGGGTGAAGAGCCGCTGTGGTCTTTACCCAGCTATATTTGCCTTTCTGCCCATGTGAAAGACTTCCTTCCGCACAGTTCCAGAAGAAGAAGAAGAGTTGGTTTTTACATGCTGTTTTTCTCTACCATGAGTCTCAAAGCGGCTTACAATCGCCTTCCCTTTCCTCTCCCCACAATAGACACCATGTGAGATAGGTAATGCTGAGAGAGCTCTGATAGAACAGCTCTATCAGTGCTGTGACAAGCCCAAGGTCACCCAGCTGGCTGCATGTGGAGGAGGAGCAGGGAATCAGACCCAGCTCACCAGATTAGAAGCTGCTGCTCTCAACCACTATACCAAGCAGGCTTCTAGAAGCCCTATCTCCTAGCAATGCCTCCCTCCCACCCGCTCCAGACTCTAAAGATCTAATCTGGGCTGAAAGAGATCGGCTGGGCCCATGACCTTGGAAGGCTGCACTGAGCGTGATCTGCACAGCCTGATTAAGACAGTCCTCTTCCATCAGAACAAATCTCTCCCTCCCTCTCCCTACAAGGAGTTCATTGTGGGGTATGTGGCTCTCCCTCGTTTCTACCGTCATGCCAACCCCATCAGGTAGGTTAGGCTGAGAGACAGCAACTGATCCAAAGGTTACTTCTGCTTCAATTTTCTTGTTTTACTAGATGGCTCTGTTTATAAAATCAAAGGGAGCCCTGGAGATGCCTGAAGACTCCACGCTGTCTTCTGCGTATTCTTTGGTTCAAGGCAGATGCACAGCTCAGCAGTGGAACGCCTGCTGCTTTGCACAGAACAGCCCTGATTCCACCACCAGCGTTTCTGGCCGAAAGGATCTTTGGAAGGACCGCAAACTGGAGACACGGGAGAGGCACAGACCAAAACTCCAGCCTGCTGACACAACCCAAGACAGGATTTCCCAACTGCAGTTCTTAATTTCAAAAGGGAGAGGTGCCTGTTCCACCTTTCATGAGTGTCGTATCTCCTGTTGCAAAGGATACATTTCCCGAACACAGGACCTGGGCAGCTGAAGGTTTTCAGAGACAGGATACTATGACATTTCACAGCAGAGTCTGAGAGCTGATCAGGGGCTACGTCTGTGATTCATGTGGACCAATTTTTTTTTTGAGGGGGGGGGGCTAAAACATATATAGTTCTAAAATAGGAGAAGACCATGAACACACACACACACACCCCATCACACAAACTATCTCAACGGCTAAAAGCCAGAAATACTATTACAAGGTTGGAGCATCAGCCAGCGACTATCACCCATCGCCTTGTATTCAGGGATGGGTGCAGAGGAGGCTCTTTGAAATTTATTTGCCTTAATTTGGGAGAAAGCCAGGACGTTTCCCTTACTCAGGTATGCCAGGAAGCCACTGGGCCAATAATGAAAACACCCAGCACTCCGTTGCTGGGAAGGTGGCCAGAGGAGAGCAGAAAACCTAGAAGTGCCCTGAGATGCTGTTTGCAGATGCCAGTTGTCATGGAGCACCACCTGCTCCTGTCCCCCGCTTAAAAGGCACAGGTGACGCCTTTCGCCTCTGACCCTGTTGCTCCTCGCCCGCAGCGCCGGAGGTCCGAGCCACATCCCCTGCCCTCGGCGGTTCTCTGACTCGCACTGCGAAGGGGAAAGGCACTCTGTGCATGCTCGGAGGCATTCCACTGGAATGCCTCCTTCACCTGTTGCAGCAGGCCAGAGTCCCCCGGCGCGGAAAACAGGTCCCGGGGCTTGGTGCCGGCATCGCTTGGCCCCTGATCCTGCCCCTTCTCCCGCCCCGGCGGAGAGCCCCAGACCCAGTGGCCCCGGACGCCGCCACTCACCTGCGGGAGCCCCGGCCGATGGAGCGACTCTGGCCCGCCGCCTCCGCTTCCTCCCGCCGACCTCTTTCCGGCTCAGAGGCGCGGCGCGGGAAGGCGCAGGAGCCGCTGGCGACAGTGGAGGGGTCGCCGGGCCGCTGCGAGACGGGCGTCTGGGCGCTGCGTGCTGGAAGGCGAGCCGGGGAAGAAGCGGGAGGCCAGGCTTGGTCGGCCGACGCTCAGCGCCGCCCCGCGGGGAGTCCGGGCAGCGGAGACAGCTGGCGCCTCCTTTCCCAGGGCTGGGAAGGCAGCCGAAGCGTGAGCGACCGGGCCGGTTCAGGGACGCTTCGTAGTAGCCATGGGCCGTGGGAACTCCGCAGAGAGACTCCGGCATCCGCCGCAGGACACAGTTTTTATGGGTTCTGGGGGGAAAATATTTACGCAACGTTCCATCAGTGCAACATCCCTGGCTCGCAACAGCCGGTTACATGGAACAGCAGAAAGAGCAAGGCGAGGGGAGGGGGCTGAAAGGAGTACAAGCAAAAAAATCCCTTATGCAAGCGCAAAGCCAAGCGAACAAACCAAAATCATCCAGAGAAGCCTTCAAAAAACTCAGAATCATCACCAACTCTAAGCCTGGATTAAGCAGAGTCCAGTGGCACCTTTAAGACCAACAAAGATTTATTCAAGGCATGAGCTTTCGAATGCAAGCACTCTTTGTCAGGCTATGAACTGACCATCATAACAGTAGGAATTAAGCAACCATTAAAACCCCTCACGTAGAGAAAAAAATATATCGCTACCCAAGAAGGATTAGCCAAAACCTCAAGAGCACAAGAGCATGCCTTAGCCCTGCACCTACAAACAAACACAGGTGGCTCAAGAATGCACCTCCAAAACTTTGGAGTCACTAGAAGGCCCTCTTCCAGTGATCCAGTGTGCTTTGTTTCCCATGGCAGGCTTTCTTTTCTTATTCTAGTCCCTGCCAAATCAGTGCCTCTGTTGCTTAGGAAAGTGAGATGTTTTGCCTGTTATCAGCGTTCACCTCTGTCCCTGGGAGCTCTAGAAATTGTCCCCAAGTGAGGAGCAGATACATCAGTAGTGGAGTCAGTGTGTTTCCATGAACGCTAAGGCAGCAATAGAGTTCCCTCTGCCTTTTTACATACCCCAGTTGCCCATTTCAAATTGTTGATAGCATTCACAGGATAATTCTATTCTGCCCGTTTGCCTGAAATCTGAATCAAAAAGTCCCTGCTTGCTTTTAAATTAGGGAAAGTATCCAGTGTCAGTGTAAATAGCTGCAAATGCAAAGGTGGAGTAGAACAATCTGAGGTGGGGCAGTGGGATGTTCCTTGATGAGAAACAGGGCAGCCCAAAATCACATATGCCTTTTTAGCTACCGCATCACACAGCTGACTCATGTTCAGTGTATGTTCTACTGAGACGCCTAAATCCTTTTCATGTGTACTACTGCCAAGACACGCCTCCCTCATCCTATAATTACACATTTAATTTTTCCTACCAAGATGCAGAACTTCACATACATCTCTGTCAAACTTCATTTTGTTAGTTTTAGTCCAGTTTTCCAGCCTGTCCAGATAATTCTCTATCAGTTCTGTCTTCTACTGCAGGGGTTCCCAAGCTTTTTATCACCGGGGACCGGTCAATGCTTGACAATTTTACTGAGGCCCGGGGTGGGGGGTAGTCTTTTGCCGAGGGATGTCACTGCTGCCACCTGAGCCCCTGCTCCACTTGCTTTCTCGCCGGCGCCCCTGACTTCCCGCCTCCCGCTGGGGGGCACTGCCAGCAGCAGCTGTGCAATCCACACTGAAGGAGAGCCCCAGCCATGGTGGCCACTGGAGAGCACCAAAGGTGAGCCGGCCGCATAGTGGCAGAGCAGCCCCCGAGGCAGCAGCCGGGGAGGAGGACAAGCAGGAGCCGTGGCCCGGTACCAACTGATCCATGGACTGGTATTGGACCCAGATCAGTGGTTGGGAACTGATGTTCTACTGTATTTGCTTCCTCTCCCAATTTATAATCATTGCAAATTTAATGAGCATCCCTTCTATTCCATCACCCAAGTTCTTCATAAAGATGTTGAACAACACGGAGCCCAAGACAGACCCCTGAGGCACTCCACTTATCACTCCTCTCCAAGAGGATGTGGAGCCATTAACAAGCACCCTTGGGGTGCAATCTGTCAGTTACAAATCCATCTAACAGGAACAGGAACAGCAAGTTCCTTTGGTACCCTTACATCAGTTGTTCTCAAACTTCCTAATGCCGTGACCCCTTAATACAGTTCCTTATGTTGTGGTGAGAGCCTCTTGTGGCGCAGAGTGGTAAGGCAGCCGCCTGAAAGCTTTGCCCTTGAGGTTGGGAGTTCAATCCCAGCAGCCGGCTCAAGGTTGACTCAGCCTTCCATTCTTCCGAGGTCGGTAAAATGAGTACCCAGCTTGCTGGGGGGTAAACGGTAATGACTGGGGAAGGGAATGGCAAACCACCCCGTATTGAGTCTGCCATGAAAACGCTAGAGGGCGTCACCCCAAGGGTCAGACATGACTCGGTGCTTGCACAGGGGATACATTTACCTTTACCTATGTTGTGGTGACCCCCAAGCAAAAATTATGCAAGTGTTCTTTCACAGAAATTAAACCAAAACAGACCAATGGGATGAAGATCCATTGTCCATGATTGTGCCACAACCTGGAGCACCTGGCAGGAGACTGCCCTGCACTACTGGTGTGGCTGCCGGCTGAGTGCGGGTGCCTGCAGGAGGAGGGGCAACAGTGGCGACCACCACCATGAAGCATTAACTTTCCCTCCTACCATGAAACTGGCCCTTTATTTTTTTTAAAGAATATGATTTGCAGACAGAACTTACCACTGAAATGATTACAAAGAGACCTCAAAATGGAGACAACTCAGTTGGTGGAATAGCCTCTGGCTAGCCATGCCTTCAAGGACACATGAGGAAAACATGGATTTTTCAAGTGTATTACAAAAATCAAGGCATCTCCTTAAAAATAATTACTGGAGGGCATTTGGAGAGACATTAACCACTTACCTCATGGCACGTTTATGTTTATTTAGTGAGCGATTCGAGACATGTGCAGCAGCAGCAGCAGCAGTACATGATTTGCAGAGGAACAACCAGCGATCAGAATCATGAGATGCCCTTTAAAATTTTTGGTATACAAAACACCTTGGGCAGGACCCTAAAAGGGGTGCAGAAAGACCATTCAGGGTGCAGTTCTAAGAACATTTTCCTGGAAGTAAACCCCATTGAATAAAAGATGGCTTACTTCCAGGTAGATGTACTTAAGATTGCTTCATTAGAGAGCAGCCCTTGCTTAGGTATACTGGTTAAAGTGTTAGACTAGGATATGGGCAATGCAGGTTTGAATCTACGCTCTGCCATGGATGTTTGCTGGGTGGCCTAGAGCCAGTCACACATTTTCAACCTAACCTACCTCACAGCATGGTTATAAGGATAAAGTGGAGGAAGGGGAAATTTGTAAGCCACTTTTGGTTTCCATTGGGAAGAAAAGCAGCATATAAATAAATGTATCTAATATAACAAATGTCTATACTTTCCCGTTTAGTTGTCTTTTCTCCAAACTAAAAAGTCCTCAGACCACTAAGCCTTCCTACATACTGAAGATGCTGCACCTCCCTCCAGGAATGGCCCCCAAGACATTTGCCTAGCCTTGACCAGGGGCAGGGCTAGGGCCTTTTTGGCCCTGGCCCTGGCCCCACCTAGTGGAATGAGCTCCCAGGAGAGCTACGAGCCCTGACAGAGCTGAAAGACAGAGCCCGTAAGACAGAGCTCTTGGTTGAGGCTGAGAAGAGCTGTCCCAGGATTTACGAACTTTTCTTGCTCTACAATTTTTGAGGTAGGATGAACAAAACAGATCAGTAAGATGTTTTTTTGTCTATCACTGGGGAGAAAGGCAAAGTATAAATGAAATATTAAATGAGGTGTACTCCCAGGAAAACATTCTTAGGATTGCACAGTCACTTGGCAATGAATGGGGACCAACTACACATCAGCCCTTGGTTCAGTTTCAGCAATTCTGTGCAAGGTGCTGTCCACTGTCTACAAATAATATGGCCCCAGAGAACAGACTGACAAAGGAGTGGCTGGTAAAGAAAGGTTTGGGAAGAATTCTGAACTCTGTCTTATTCCTCCTAAAGCCCTCTTGAAAAGGGATTTGCCTGGACCATGGCCAATTCCAGAGCATACATGACAATGAAATACCCTCACATTGTGGCAAGGATGCTTGCTGCTAGTGCCCCCATGCTGTCTGTAGCTGGGCTTGGGGACTCCAACCAGTTCTTCAAGAACGTCACAGCAGTAAATTGTGAGAGCTTAGATTAGGTTTAACTTTGTCCCATTAACAGTACCTCACCATCCTTACCTTCACTAGTTTGCATGAATGTGCAAGGAAGAGTGAACAAAGGCCTCCAGCTCTTTTGACACACCTGCCTTGCGTCATTCTGGTGCGTCAGAGATGGGGAAACAATCCAAACAAGGAGACTATTCTGCAGCCAGCCAAAAGCAGCACTGAAATAGAAGCATCACACTTAATATAGCATCATATTCTCCACAAAAACACATCCCTACTTTTTCGTCCCATCCAGCAAACATTCCAAATTGCTTCCAGTTCTGTTGCCGTACTCATGATCAATTGTTAATTTCCAGAACAAATTTTGAGTTTATGAATTTATAATCTTGTAAACTTTTGATTTTTTTTTCCTCCATTAATTTTTCATAATGATATCTTTTAGCTTAATTTCAACAAATCATAAACTGTTTTAAATGCCGGGGTATCACAAGTATTTTGTTTTTATCCTTCATGTCTTTGCATTCTGATTCAAGACTGTATGACTATATAAATATATATAAAATAAAACACAATTTCTGGTCCAGTGTCCAGACCAACAAGGTTTTATTTTTGACCAACAAGGTTTTATTCAAGGCACCGAGCTTTGGTGTGCACACACACTTCCCCCGATACAGTGTCCAATTGTTAATTTCCAGTTCCTCTTCACCTGAGGAAGGAAGGAAGCCTGTGAGCACGACTTCTCATTTTGTGGGTAGCGTAAGCAACTGGGCGTCTTCAAAAACACACACACACACACATTTATGATGACAATGACATCATTCCAAAACAGCATCCATCCCTGCAGCAGCTTGGCGCCCCATGCTGGACCTTCTCCCCCCACTGAACTAGGGCAGCCTCTGGTATTTGCGCGGGGCACAAGGCGTGCTTCAAGAGCCGCGCTCCAGCACCCTCCAGCTTTAGAGCAGGGCTGGCCCAACTGTGGCTCCCCAGATGTCCCAGGACTACAATTCCCAAGAGCCCGCGCCCGGGTCACTATGGCGACCGCAGCAGCCCCGCCCTCGGGCGGAATGGCGTGATGACGTCTCCGTCAGCTGGGGCGCATGTGATTCTTCGACCGAGCCGGCGCACATGACCGGTGCCCCGAATAGGAGTCCCTCGAAGAGGTGTGCCGGTGGCGATGGAGACGCGGCTTGCAGCCTGGGCTGCTCTGTTGCTGGCGCTGAGCCTGGCTGGGAAGGCGCGGGCAGGTGAGAGCGGGGGTGGCACAGCCGCTCTGCACGTGTTCAGGGGCGCTCTGCCCGAGTTTGCATCTCAGGGTCCCCGGCTGAGCCCTGCCTCTGGGGGCCTGGAGGACAGCCTGGTGCAACGGGGGGCTTGCGGGGGAGACCCAGCTGCAGAAAAGTCAGCCTTCAGCGTCCCTACCTGGCCTTGGGCCCCTCAGTCTTTCTGCAGGAAGCTGGGGTTTTTTTTCCAGGGAAAAACTGGGTAGGGCGTGTCTTCGGATACCTGCCCTGAGCTGCTTGAAAGAAGGGCTGGATTAACATCCATATGTGTGGATGAACTCTGGCTTTGATGCATGCCCTATAATACACGTTTCATGGGTGGCCCTAATTGGGCCTCCCTATCCTTGACTATACATAAAATGATATTTGTCATAGCAGTTGGTTTTTGATGTTCGTACTCTTTAATCAATTAAAAATGAATAGGTCGTTACAAGCCGGGTGTGTAATATGGCTTGGCTATATGCAATTAATGTGACGCTGGGTGAAACAGATGCAAATCTAGGCAAGATTAGCAAGGACACTTTATTGTGGGCTCTTTGTTGCTACAGTTATTCCATTGGTTGCCATTTGGAACACAGCAAATTACTGGATGGGGCGAGCTGTGGTTCAGTGCTTAGTCCTTCTCAAGTTCCTCAATTTTCAAGGCTGCCTCGCCTCCCCCACCCTCCAATTTCTAGAGCACAGATGAAGCCGGCTCACTTTCAGTTCTGTACAGTGAGCCTTCCAGCTGCCCCTCTTTTCTGGTCCCTGCCAATTCCTAGGAAGATCTAACTCAGTAGTTCTCAACCTTCCTAATGCCATGACCCTTTAATACAGTTCCTCATGTTGTGGTGACCCCATAAAATTATGCAAGAGTTCTTTCTCAGAAATTAAACCAAAACTGACCAATGGCATGAAGATCCATTGCTCATGATTGTGTATAAATTGTTTTTTTTCCAGGGTGTCTCAGTTTAGTTCTGTCTCCTGTCCCACCATGCCAATCTCGCTCTCTTCCACTGCTCCAGACAGACGAACGCTCTATCTCAATCTACCCCACAAGGCTGTTGTGTGGATGGTGCTCCCCAGCCAAGCTGCTTGCCCTGCAGCAACCCCTGTGAAAGGGTCGTTCGACCCCCAAAGGGTCCCGACCCCCAGGTTGAGATAGAGAACCACTGATCTAGCATGTGCTTCCCTCTTTGCATGTGCATGAGTTAACTGTTCGTTGTTTGAAATCAAACTCTTAACATCAGTGCTTCACTGTAGTTTACAGGACACCGCAGCCTGACTTTGAAGAGAAATATTTCAAGCAGTGGCTGGATCACTTCAATTTTGAATCATATGGCAACAAAACCTTTGCACAGAGATACCTCATCACAGGTATGTACTGTGGCTGTAGGAGGGAGGTGTGCTGGCTACGTTTCATTGCATGGACACGTGACTTGGGAATAAAAAGAACTGCATAATACATGCAATTCAGCAAGCACGTCCCCTTCCACTTTTCTGGACAGTACTTTTCTCTGCCCAGTACATCAAATTGGTCCTGAAACACCAATGAAAGGAAGGGGGTTGTCTGAGAGACCTTGGGGAGAGCATCTGCTTTGTATGCTGATGGTCCCCAGGTCATTCTCCAATCAAAGACATTCATAAAGCAGATACTATGATTTTTCCCCACTCAAGGTCCCACAGTAAGACAATTCTGAGTGAGAGGGACTGATGGTCTGACTTGGTATAAAGCAGCTTTATATATTCAAATATGATTGTTTTCAGGGCCAATTTAAAAGCTCAGAGAGCCAGTTTGGTGTAGTGGTTAGGAGTGCGGATTTCTAATCTGGCATGCCCAGTTCGATTCTGCACTCCCCCACATGCAGCCGGCTGGGTGACCTTGGGCTCGCCACGGCACTGATAAAACTGTTCTGACCGAGCAGGAATCTCAGGGCTCTCTCAGCCTCACCCACCTCACAGGGTGTCTGTTGTGGGGAGAGGAAGGGAAGGCGACTGTAAGCCGCTTTGAGCCTCCTTCGGGTAGGGAAAAGCGGCATATAAGAACCAACTCTTCTTCTTCTTCTTCTTAAGCACATAGAGGTTACTTACCCCAGTGGTCCCCAACCTGCGGGCCGCGGCCCGGCGCCGGGCCGCGGCTCCCTCTCCCCGCCCCCCCCCCCCCCCGCAGTAAAAAACTTCCCAGGCTGCAAGCTTGCGGCCCGGGAAGCTTCTTACTGCGGGAGGGCGGGGAGAAGGAATCGGGGCCGGGCCGCGCCCATGGCCCAATATGTGGGCGCGGCTCGTGGGCGCGGCCCGATGCGGGGGCGCGGCTCGATGCGGGGGCGCGGCTCGATGCGGGGGCGCGGCTCGCGGGCGCGGCTCGATGCACGGGTGCGGCTTGCGGGTGCGGCCCGATGCGGGGGCGCGGCCGCGGGTGCGGCCGATGCGGGGGCGTGGGCCGCGGGCCGCGCCCCAATGCCCTGCCGGTCCCCAACCTCAGAAAGGTTGGGGGACCACTGACTTACCCTTCTCCTTGTACAATGTGAATTGCTGTTTGGTTCCTGGATGATTTTTCCTAACAAGCAGGAATTCAACTAGTGAAGCATGCCGGTAAAACCTTCTCTAGAAGCTGAGTCAGACATTATTGCCAAAAACCATGGTCATGATTATGCATGGTAAGGCAGCTGCCACAGCCCAGGAGCATTGTCAGCAGAGTCTTGAGAAGCCTCACCATTCCCTCTGTTGTATTTCTCTTGATGCTCTCATGTAGATAAGTTCTGGAGAAAGGGAGTGGGCCCCATCTTCTTCTACACGGGGAATGAAGGAGACATCTGGGACTTTGCTCAGAATAGCGGCTTCATCCTGGAGCTGGCAGAGCAGCAGAATGCCTTGGTGGTCTTCGCAGAGCATGTGAGTGTCTTCCCAACATTTTGCGGGGAGGAGCAGGGAAATGTGCCCACGTAACCATCTGAGCCAAAAGCTGCTGTTGTTTGGTTAACTGGGTCCTCGGTGTCAATGAGATCAACAGCTGTCAACCTGGCGGAGAGAACATGGCATCAGATAAGTCTTAATGAAGGTAGCATCTCAGAGGTAGAGCTGCTTCAGACTGTGGCCCTCTAAAGGCTAGCGTGTTTATTGCCACTTTTCACCAGCCTTTGTCACCATCTTTCAGAGATATTATGGGAAGTCACTTCCATTTGGGGCAGCCTCTCTACAGCAGGAAAATATCGGTCTGTTGAGCATGGAGCAAGCCCTTGCTGACTACGCAGTGCTCATTATGGAGCTGAAGAAGCAGCGTGGAGCAAGGGACTCTCCTGTCATTGCTTTTGGAGGCAGGTGAGTGCTCCCTCCTTTGTCTTCTCCACTTTTGCTGATGCCCATTCATCTGGGGAAGGCATCCCTTAGGGCTGACAACCTGTTGTATAATAATGGTCATAGACTTTGAGCAATACAGTTTGACTCAGCTTCTGAAATTATGTCAGGAAGGGCTGGACCGGTTATGCTATTTGCATCAGGATACTCCCCATTGAGACTACCCCTGCATTGTCCACTTAGTTTGATTTTTTCCATCTGTCATGATATTTTGCTTCCCTTTGGGGATCCTTGGGCTCAGAGCCATCCCGGAGAAGGTAGCCATGCTGTAGTCTTGACCATGCAGCTTTTCTCTCCCATTCCTGCAGTTACGGAGGGATGCTCAGTGCATACCTGAGGATGAAATACCCTCACGTCGTGGCAGGGGCGCTTGCTGCCAGTGCCCCCGTGCTGTCTGTAGCTGGGCTTGGGGACTCCAACCAGTTCTTCAAGGATGTCACAGCGGTAAATTGATTAGGTTGAACTTCGTTGCATTAGCAATACCTTGCCATCCTTATCTCTACTAGGAATCAGTTTGCATGAATGTGCAAGAAAGAGTGAAAAAAAGCCTCCAGCTCTTTTGACACACCTGCCTTGCGTCATTCTGCTGAGTCAGAGATGGGGAGACTATCCAAACAAGGATACTATTCTGCAGCCAGCCAAAAGTAGCATCGAAACAGAAGCATCACACTTAATATAGCATTATATTTTCCACGAAAACATGTCCCTACTAATAAGTCAGGAAACATTCCATCTGTGCCCCTCCCCGTTTTCCTTTTGTCCATCCGTTTTCAGCCTGCCAGATGGCTTCCTGTCTTGTTGCTGCACTCATGAATCAGTTGTTAA